>NC_135532.1:43926915-48726915 GCF_045843805.1 Urocitellus parryii
TTAAAAATTAAATTTATTGTTAACTGATACATAAAACATAAAAATTATACATATTCATGGATTACTATATGATGTTTCAATTGTATACTAGTTAAATCAGGTTAAATATATCTATCTCCTTAAACATTTATTATTTCTTTATGATTAAAACCTCAAAAAATCTTCCTCCTCACTTTTAGTACATTATCAGTATCTATTGTCATCCTACTATACAATAGCACATCAGAAAATTCTTACTCCTGTCTAACTGTAATGTAGTTTTCACTGATCAACATCTCCCTGTTCCTCTCTCCCCCTTTCTCCAACCTCTAGTAGTAACTAGTCTACTCTCAACTTCTGAGATAAACTTTTTTAGATTCTATATGAGTAAGATTATGATCTTCTTTTATTTTTTATCCTCTTCCATATCATTATCCTGGATGTCATGTTCTTCTAAGGACTTGGAACTTGATCAGACATATACAACATGAATCCTAAATAATTTTAAGTTTGGAAACAATATCAAATTTGCATTTAAGAAAGATCATCCTGGTACTAACATGAAAAGTTAACAAAAGGTACAGGAGTCAACGAAGTTAGTGAACCCTTACCAAAGTCAAGCAAATAATGAAGATTGGCTCATACCTCATGACTTTGAACATTCTGTTTAAACTTCCCAATGTCCTATCACCTTTCTATCCCTGGACCATGGGGAAAATTCTATATCATTCTTCAAAACTTAGCTCAAGTTTCACCTCATCTCTGAAGCTTTCCTTACTCCTCCAGAATTCCTGTATTACTTCCCTCTCTAGGTCCCTATTGCCATTCATTCCAATATAGTCCTTATTCATCTGCTTCTACCATAGATTATCATTTGAAGAAGACAGAAGAGTGTAGTGCAAAGTGACCTTGTCTAGAATTACCAGCAGTGCCACCTCCTAGATTATAACCATGGATGAATCCACTAATCAAGGTACATCTCAGTTGTCTAACCTATAAGATGGTGATAATAAAGTTTACATTCAAGATTATTGGGGGATTTAAATAGTATAATATATATCAAGGAAACACAGTAAATAGTATAAATAATAAATCCTAATACAGAAAGGAGATACAGAGACATAGATGTGTTGCTACAGAGCCAAATAAGACTTATGAGAGGGTCATATGCCTAATTTAGGCCATATTAACCAGATGCATCTTAAAATGAAGAAATTGTGATTCATTACCTTAATGGTAACCTCTTGTCCTGCAATTTGAATAGTCACACAAGCATAGGAGACATGGTTTTCAGTCATTCTCTCCACTTTAACAATCTCTTTAGGAAGCAGAGAGCTTCCTGAATCTTGGAGTTCAAAACGCTGTAAAATTACAAGAAAATCATGTAAAAGTCATGGAATTTACTTTTGTTTGCTTGTTTGTTTGCAGTACCTGGGATCCAATCCAGCACCCCATGCATGCTAAGCAAGTGTTTACCCCTGAGCTCTATCTCCAGCCCTAAAATTTACATTTGATTTTAGTATCAATGTTGGATATCTAGAAGATTCATCTAATTAGAACCAAAACTTTTCAATTCTATAAAAATAGAAGTAAAAAAAAATTAATGAGAACTTTTTCTACTTTCTAATAATACCATTCTACTTAAACCAAGTACACAGGTGATAGATACTAAAATCATCCTTAAAATTTATAAAATGACAGGAAATAGTATGCTTTTACCCCAGTTATAATAATGTCATTATAAGTTGATACAGGATTGATGTTAGAGCACTCATATTCCTGAAATAAATGCAAATGCAAAGAATCATTTACTACATTGGTTATATCTTTATAAATAATTAAGCTAAATAAGCTAATGGAATAGAAATAGGCTAGATTCAACCTGAATAGTAAAAGATCTCAAGTTGCAAGGTGAATTATCATTTGCTGACATAAGAAATTGAGAGGAACTATTAATCAGAAAAGTAATAAAGGAGTACAAGAGGAATATAAAATCTTTCAGACTACATGCTAGTAATATGTAGAAAATCAGCATTTATTTACTTTACTGCTTTATGGGCTTTTCCTATGAATTCTTTAATTTCAATTAAATAGAACTAACATTTCCAACTAACTTTCTTTGGGATTACATTATTTATAATGTGATTTATAATTATACAGAATGAAATGTAAATCACATAGATGTTAGTAATAAGGCAATGGCATTCATCCTCAAAAATTCCCAATCCTGATCCACTATGCTGCACCTTCTTCCTACATTTTTCTAGGCTATTGAGCAGCAAAAGAGAAATTATCCAGACCATGCTGATTAGCAACTAAACAAATATGTGGCTCCAATCTTTCCTGGGCTATTTTCCCAGAGCACCTCAGCAACTAATACAAACCATTACTTGCCTCCTAAGAAGTCAGTTTAAGCCCTCTATCCCATTTTTTGGCAGGCAATCTAGATATTTCTCCCACCTACAACATTGCCTTGGACTTCTCTACTCCTTACTAGAATGTAAGTCTCTTTAGAGAACTATTCAATCTATTTGGCTCTCTCCAAAATCTCTACAACCTACAATTACCCTGGTCAGTAGTCATGTAAGGTTTGTTAAATGAGAAAAATAAAATGAAAATATTTTTTCTTTAATCCTGAAAATCATCCATAATTTCATCAATATGTATTTCTTTTCCCATTTTCTCAGTAAAAAGGACTTCTGCTTTAAGTGACAGTAGATGGAAAGCCACCAGTCTTTCTCAATTTCAAATTAAAGCAATCCCATCAGTACAGTTTCTGGATAGAAAATAAGTTCTTATATCATTTTAAATCAAGTACAATGGTGCTCTGGAAATGTCCTTTCTCACCTTGCCCAAGCCATATTTTACATGTACTCAACAAATGTCATCCCTACATCCAAAAAACATGTTTATTTTTCCCATTCCAGGAAACAGTCATTTCTTCACTTACATCATCCTTTTTTTAATTATAAATATCAAGTAATGTTAACTGTACAAATCAATGGATTTTACTGTAACAATTCCATGCATGCATGCATTGTGCTTTAATAGTCTCCCCCCCTCTACCACCCTCTTCCCCATCCCTCTACATCATCCTTCAGCAACCCATCAACTTCTTCCTTCTGCTCACCATTGCTTATTTTACAAGTAGTTTATAATCACTGCTTCATCTTTCTTATTCTTATGCCCACAAATTTCTGGCTTATATTCCCACTTTACTAACACTGTTCTCAATAATTCTACCAATAATACCATATTTGCCAAATTTAATAAATTAATTTTCTTCCTATTTCATTGATTCCTCCTTCTTGGTCTCTTTTGTGACTTCTCCTTCATCTTCCTAACCAGTGCATATTAGAGTACTTCAGGAATGGATCATTTGATAGATATCATTAACTGATTTAAAAAAATAGGGCAGGTTGGGGGGCTGTGAAAGAAAGTGAGAAATCAAGAGTGTTTATGAGTTCTAGCTTGGAAAAGTGAAAAGATAGTGATGCCATTAATGAGAGGAAGTAGAAAGAAGATACACATTTGGAGTGGATACTAAAGAACTCCATACAGTGGAATCCTTTGAATTTGAGGTTTCCAAGTGGGTTTAGATGTAGTTTTTATCTATATTTACTTTTTCAATACTCTCATCCAGTCTTGATTTTACAAACCATCTATATGTTCATGACTCCTTGTTTTATCTTTCCAGTCTCTCTCCTGAGTTCCTAACTGGCATATGCAAACTTCCCTCTTATTATCTCCCCTCAGATAGCTAATAGGTGTCCCCAATTAAACATGTCCAACATTCAGGTCTTTAACCTTCCCCCATTTTCTCTCTCTCCAACTTTATCATTCCCATTCCTCAATTCAACGACTTTGAAATTATCCTTGACTTCCTGTCTTAACCCTACATCCAACCCTTCAGCAGATATGTTAACTATACCTTGAAAATATAACCCAAATCCAACTACCTCTTACCAACTCATAACTGGTAAAAATCACCATAATCTCTCAACTGAATTATTATAACAATCTGCTAACTGGTTTTTCTCTGCTTTTGCCCTTACCCTTCACAGTCTATTCACCACTTAGCAACCAAAACAGGGCTGCTGAATGATCAGTCATATAAGACATTCCTCAAAACCTCCTAATGGTCCAGGCAAGGTGGTGCACACCTATAATCCCAGCAACTTGGGAGGCTGAAGCAGGAGGATCACAAGTTTAAGGCCAGTCTCAGCAACTTAGCAAGGCCCTAAGCAACTTAGACCTTATCTCCAAGTAAAAAATTTTGAAAAGGGATGGAGATATAGCTCAGTAGTAAAGTATCCCTGGGTTCAATCCCCAAGACTGCCAAAAAAATTTTAAAAATTCCTAATGGTATTCCATCATACTCAGACTGAAAGCAGAAATCTCCTTGATGGCCTACAGAACCTTACATGATCTGAGCTCCCCTACCTTCTAACTTCATCTCCTACTTACCTCTCCTTCACTTACTCTGCACCATCACACTATCCTATGCTGATGCTAGAATGCCCAGGTATGTTCCTGCTCAGGGCTTATGTACTAGTGATTTCTGAAGTGCTTTCATCCATAGGACTTCTCTCCTTCAGATCTTTATCTAAGTGTTACCTTCTTGGTGAACACATGTATTCCTCAATTGACATATAGCATCATTTACTTAACTAATTGACTTTTTAACCAAAAATCAACCTCTATGAAGGCAGGGACTTTTGTCTGTTTTGTTTACTGCTACATTTTCAGCATAATAGTGCTTGGTTAAGTGTTCCTGTGGAAGGATGATTGGAATGAATAATTTTTTTGAGTGAATAATCTAAAAGTCTTGTTTAAATAAGATATCTCTGTAGCACTGGAAACTATTAACATTTTCCTCTTAAAACATCACTCCTAATGTTTCATCAGAATATTCTTTCTGTTCTACTTCTCTCTGACCATTCTACTTCTGCCTAATTTGCATGTTCTTTCCCCACTGTCCATACCTTAAATGTTGGTGTTTCCAAGGTTCAGCATTTGGCCAGTTTTTCTTCTCACTCTACTTGCTCCCCTGAGTTCTTTCAAACAACTCCCACACATTAACAACTCTCAAGTATTTATCTTTAATAACAAAATAGTTCCAGAGCCAGATCTGTATTTCATGTCTGCTAGATAAACCTCCCTGGAAATCTCAAATTCAAAAAAGATCATACCATACAGAATTATTTAGCCTACACCCCAATTGTGCTTCTTCCTTGCAAGTTCTCATATTAACTAATGGCAGCTGTAACTACTCATTTGTCCAAGTAAGTATCCATGGACATTCTTGATTTCTCATGTTTTCTCACAGTCTCTCAACCCAACCCACATTTTATCAGTTAGTAACATCTAAGACATTACTGCATCTAAGATATTTCTCACATCCATTTAATTCCTATTTTCACTGGGCTACTTCATGTTTGACCAGAGCTATTCATCACTATGGTAAGTTCCTCAGGAGCAGGGATCAAATAGCATCCATTTCTACATCTCTAGATTTCTATAGACATATAATCATTTGTCAAATAATGAATGTTCAACTAATGTTGGTTGAACTGAGTGAAAATATTAAATTCAAGACCCTTCCAAGTTTCTCTTGCAAAACTATCATTCAGATTATATTATCAATGAACAAGCAGCAGCATATCCTTTCTAAATCACCTAGGGAATATACTAATTTAACACTTATTATGATGGAGTTCTACTTACGTAGAACTGAAAGCTGAGACATATTGAGAAAAGCCTGGATATATTTGTTACTAAACTGTGATAAAGGATGCCAACTCTCAAAGTGTGGTAGATTCATAATGAATCTTCAAGGCATCTTTAACTAAAAGCTAGAAGTAATTTCATAACTATAAAAATGTTTTTAGAATATGAATATCACATAATAAGCACCATCTGGGGAATAAAAATTATTCTAGTCATTTTTATAGCTAGTTCAAAAAAAGAAAGGTGCTCTGATTTTTAGCTGACTACATTTTCATTTGTTAAAAATTACATTTGTTAAAAATGCAACACAATTAAGTGAATACACTAAAATTCAGGGGGATATGTAACTCAAAGACAACTATTCATTCATTTCTATAGCAATCTGAGAGAGAAAATAATTATCCCTTATGAAGAAAAAGTTATTGACTAGTTCCATTATAATACACATTTCTATTCCTTAATTAAACATTTTTCCAAATTCAACAAAGTACTTTAATTTTCACCATTCTTATCAAAATTGTTTGAAGATAGATAATATTTCATTCATCTGTGAATATTGGCTTAAAATAACGCTTTGGGAAAACAATGTAAAAATTTAAATAAGAAGCAGGCCACACAGAGTGCTCCAGAACAGATAACAAAAAACTATACCAATGAATAGACGGTTCCACTCCCTGCACACGTGTGTGCATGCATACACACACACACACACACACACACCAACTGGAGATTGAACCCAGGAGTGCTTTACCATTGACCTATAGTCCCTGCCCTTTTGATTTTGAGATAGTATCTTGCTAAATTGCCCACACTGGCCTTGAACTTCAAGTCCTCCTGTGTTAGCATCCTGAGTAGCAGGGATTAAGGCATGTACCACCATTCAGGGTACAACCCACTCTTAAGGAAAGATATTTTACACCTTATGTGTATATTTATGTATATATCAGTGTATAATAATCTTACCAAAAGAAAATTCTTCATTAGTTTCAGACAAGAGAAATCTGTGCATTAACTAGCACTTCAGGTAATTAAGGTGAGAAAAGACAGTTACACTTTTATCTGATTAATGCCAGTATCTTTTTCCATTTTTTAAATTCTCTACAATCAAATTAAAAATTATTTGTTTGTAATATAAACCTTTCATCATCATGTTCCCCTTAAGAGGTTAAAATTAAGGGAAGGCCTGCAAGCGAAGCGAACCTGCAAGCCACGGGCGGGCGGGTCAGGACCAGCAACCAGCCAAGTGACAGCAGCTACACGCGCCAGCGGGGAACGCAGACCCGACCCACAAGGACAGCTCCAGCAGACGGCTGAGGGCTAGGCCCGTCCCCTCCCCCAGTGTCTGCAGGTAGGCGGGGGACTGTGTACACCAGCAGAGCGGGCCCAAAGCCTGCTGAGGGGCGGAACCGGCCCCTCCCCCAGTGCCTGCAAGCGAGGCAAACCTGCAAGCCACGGGCGGGCGGGTCAGGACCAGCAACCAGCCAAGTGACAGCAGCTACAGGCGCCGGTGGGGAACGCGGACCGGACCCACTAGGACAGGTCCAGCGGACGGCTGAGGGCTAGGCCCGTCCCCTCCCCCAATGTCTGCAGGTAGGCAGGGGACTGTGAACACCAGCAGAGCGGGCCCAAAGCCTGCTGAGGGGCGGAACCGGCCCCTCCCCCAGTGCCTGCAAGCGAGGGGAACCTGCAAGCCACGGGCGGGCGAGTCAGGACCAGCAACCAGCCAAGTGACAGCAGCTACAGGCGCCAGCGGGGAACGCGGACCGGACCCACTAGGACAGGTCCAGCGGATGGCTGAGGGCTAGGCCCGTCCCCTCCCCCAGTGTCTGCAGGTAGGCGGGGGACTGTGAACACCAGCAGAGTGGGCCCAAAGCCTGCTGAGGGGCGGAACCGGCCCCTCCCCCAGTGCCTGCTAGCTAGGCCAACCTGCAACCCATCAGGAGGTTAGGCCCAGCAACCTATGGAGTGACACAGGTGCCCCGGGCGCCTGCTGGGTAGGTGGACCATTGACCGACCAGCAAAGCAGACCTAGGGCCTGCCAGCATGGTAGACGGATCACACTAATTGGAGGAGGATCACAGCCACTACCTGCCCTGCAAGGGTGATTTTTCAACTATACAAGAGCAATATAAATAAATAGAGGGAGAAAATATCAAAGACACAACAATTTCACCAAGCAGAAAGAAACGCCAGCAGTATGAAACGACAAGGAAAGAAAGGACCACAGGCAATGCAGGTCAACTCAACTTTAGAAGAGGTAATAGCTGCAACAGATGGAATGTCAGATAGAGAGCTCAGGACATACATGCTTCAGATGATCTGGAGTCTCAAGGAAGACATGAGACAGCAAAATCAGACAATGAAAGATCACATTGACAAACAAATCCAGGAAGTAAAAGATCAATTTCACAGGGAGATAGAGGTAATAAAAAACAAACAAATAGAAATACTAGAAATGCAGGAAACAATAAACCAACTTAAAAACTCAATTGAGAATACTACCAGCAGAGTGGATCACATAGAAGATAGAACATCAGACAATGAAGACAGAGTATTTCAACTTGAAAAGAACATAGATAGCTCAGCAAGTCTACTAAGAAACCATGAGCAGAACATTCAAGAGCTATGGGATAATATCAAAAGACCAAACTTAAGAGTCATTGGGATACAGGAAGGCACAGAGCTCCAAACCAAAGGATTAAGCAATCTATTCAGTGAAACAATACAAGAAAACTTCCCAGACTTGAAGAATGAGACAGAATCCCAAATCCTAGAAGCCTACAGGACGCCGAATGTGAAAAATCATAAGAGATCCACACCTAGACACATTATAATGAAGATGTCCAACATACAGAATAAGGAGAGAATTTTAAAAGCTACAAGGGAAAGGAAGCAGATTACATTTAGGGGTAAACCAATCAGAATAAAAGCTGGTCTCTCAACACAGACTCTAAAAGCTAGAAGATCCTGGAATAACATATTTCAAACGCTTAAAGAAAATGGATTCCAACCAAGAATCTTCTATCCGGCGAAATTAAGCTTCAGGTTAGAAGATGAAATTAAAACCTTCCACGATAAACAAAAGTTAAAAGAATTCGCAGCTAGAAAACCATCTCTTCAAAAAATCCTTGGCAAAACATTACAGAAAGAGGAAATGGAAAATAACATTGAAAACCAACAATGGGAGGTAGGACAGTAAAGGGGGGAAAATAGTCAAAGAGGATAACAAATCAGGTTTAGTAACATCAATAAACAAATATGGATAGAAGAACAAACCATATCTCAATAATAACCCTAAATGTTAATGGCTTAAACTCACCAATTAAGAGACATAGGCTAGTAGAATGGATCAAAAAACAAGACCCAACAATATGCTGTCTACAGGAGATGCATTTGATAGGAAAAGATATACATAGACTGAAGGTGAAAGGTTGGGAAAAATCATATCACTCATATGGACCGCGGAAACAAGCAGGAGTGTCCATACTCATATCTAATAAAATAGATTTCAAGCCAAAGCTAATCAAAAGGGACAAAGAAGGACACTTCATACTGCTCAAGGGAACCATACACCAACAAGACATAACAATCATAAATATATATGCCCCAAATAATGGTGCAGCCGTGTTCATCAAGCAAACTCTTCTCAAGTTCAAGAGTCTAATAGACCACCATACAATAATCATGGGAGACTTCAACACACCTCTCTCACCACTGGACAGATCTTCCAAACAAAAGTTAAATAAGGAAACTATAGAACTCAATAACACAATTAACAACCTAGACTTAATTGACATATATAGACTATACCACCCAACATCAAGTAGCTACACTTTTTTCTCAGCAGCACATGGAACCTTCTCAAAAATAGACCATATACTATGTCACAGGGCAACTCTTAGACAATACAAAGAGGTAGAGATAATACCATGCATCTTGTCTGATCATAATGGAATGAAACTGAAAATCAATGATAAAAGAAGAAAGGAAAAATCAAACATCACCTGGAGAATGAACAATAGGTTGCTGAGTGATCAATGGGTTTTAGAAGACATCAAGGAGGAAATTAAAAAATTCCTAGAGTTAAATGAAAACACAGACACAACCTATCAGAATCTATGGGACACATTGAAAGCAGTTCTAAGAGGAAAATTCATTGCTTGGAGTTCATTCCTCAAAAAAAGAAAAAAACAACAAATAAATGATCTCATACTTCATCTCAAAATCCTAGAAAAAGAAGAGCAAAACAACAGCAAAAGAAGTAGAAGGCAAGAAATAATTAAAATCAGAGCTGAAATTAATGAAATTGAAACAAAAGAAACTATTGAAAAAATTGACAAAACTAAAAGCTGGTTCTTTGAAAAAATAAATAAAATTGACAGACCCTTAGCCATGCTAACGAAGAGAAGAAGAGAGAGAACCCAAATTACTAGCATACGGGATGAAAAAGGCAATATCACAACAGACACTTCAGAAATACAGAAGATAATCAGAAATTACTTTGAATCCTTATACTCCAATAAAATAGAAGATAGTGAAGGCATAGATAAATTCCTTGAGTCTTATGATCTGCCCAGATTGAGCCAGGAGGATATAGACAACCTAAACAGACCAATAACAATAGAGGAAATAGAAGAAACCATCAAAAGACTACCAACTAAGAAAAGCCCAGGACCGGATGGGTATACAGCAGAGTTTTACAAAACCTTTAAAGAGGAACTAACACCAATACTTTTCAAGCTATTTCAGGAAATAGAAAAAGAGGGAGAACTTCCAAATTCGTTCTACGAGGCCAACATCACCCTGATTCCGAAACCAGACAAAGATACTTCAAAGAAAGAAAACTACAGACCAATATCTCTAATGAACCTTGATGCAAAAATCCTCAATAAAATTCTGGCGAATCGGATTCAAATACATATCAAAAAAATTATACACCATGATCAAGTAGGATTCATCCCTGGTATGCAAGGTTGGTTCAATATACGGAAATCAATAAATGTTATCCACCACATCAATAGACTTAAAATTAAGAACCATATGATCATCTCGATAGATGCAGAAAAAGCATTCGACAAAGTACAGCATCCCTTTATGTTCAAAACTCTGGAAAAATTAGGGATAACTAGATCATACCTCAACATTGTAAAAGCAATCTATGATAAGCCACAGGCCAGCATCATTCTGAATGGAGAAAAATTGAAGGCATTCCCTCTAAGATCTGGTACAAGACAGGGATGCCCTCTCTCACCACTTCTGTTCAACATAGTCCTGGAGACACTGGCCAGAGCAATTAGGCAGACGAAAGAAATTAAAGGCATAAAAATAGGAAAAGAAGAACTTAAATTATCACTATTTGCAGATGATATGATCCTATACCTAGCAGACCCAAAAGGGTCTACAAAGAAGCTATTAGAGCTAATAAATGAATTCAGCAAAGTGGCAGGATATAAGATCAACACGCATAAATCAAAGGCATTCCTGTATATCAGCGACAAATCCTCTGAAACGGAAATGAGGACAACTACTCCATTCACAATATCCCCCCAAAAAATAAAATACTTGGGAATCAGCCTAACAAAAGAGGTGAAAGATTTATACAATGAAAATTACAGAACCCTAAAGAAAGACATAGAAGAAGACCTTAGAAGATGGAAAAATATACCCTGCTCATGGATAGGCAGAACCAACATCATCAAAATGGCGATATTACCAAAAGTCCTATATAAGTTCAATGCAATGCCAATCAAAATCCCAACAGCATATCTTGTAGAAATCGATAAAAGAATCAGGAAATTCATATGGAATAATAAAAGACCCAGAATAGCAAAAACAATACTAAGCAGGAAGTGTGAATCAGGCGGTATAGCGATACCAGACTTCAAACTATACTACAGAGCAATAGTAACTAAAACAGCATGGTACTGGTACCAAAACAGGCGGGTGGACCAATGGTACAGAATAGAGGACACAGTAACCAATCCACAAAACTACAACTATCTTATTTTTGATAAAGGGGCTAAAAGCATGCAATGGAGGAAGGATAGCATCTTCAACAAATGGTGCTGGGAAAACTGGAAATCCATTTGCACCAAAATGAATCTGAATCCCTATCTCTCGCCATGCACAAAAGTTAACTCAAAATGGATCAAGGAGCTTGATATTAAACCAGAGACATGGCATCTGATAGAAGAAAAAGTTGGTTATGATCTGCACGCTGTGGGATCGGGCTCCAAATTCCTCAATAGGACACCCATAGCGCTAGAGTTAACAAACAGAATCAACAAATGGGACTTACTCAAACTAAAAAGTTTTTTCTCAGCAAAAGAAACAATAAGAGAGATAAATAGGGAGCCTACATCCTGGGAACAAATCTTTACTCCACACACTTCAGATAGAGCCCTAATTACCAGAATATACAAAGAACTCAAAAAATTAGACAATAAGATAACAAATAACCCAATCAATAAATGGGCCAAGGACCTGAACAGACACTTCTCAGAGGAGGACATACAATCAATCAACAAGTACATGAAAAAATGCTCACCATCACTAGCAGTCAGAGAAATGCAAATCAAAACTACCCTAAGATACCATCTCACTCCAGTAAGACTGGCAGCCATTAGGAAGTCAAACAACAGTAAGTGCTGGAGAGGATGCGGGGAAAAGGGCACTCTTGTTCATTGCTGGTGGGACTGCAAATTGGTGCAGCCAATTTGGAAAGCAGTATGGAGATTTCTCGGAAAGCTGGGAATGGAACCGCCATTCGACCCAGCTATTCCCCTTCTCGGTCTATTCCCTAAAGCCCTAACAAGAGCATGCTACAGGGACACTGCTACATCGATGTTCATAGCAGCTCAATTCACGATAGCAAGACTGTGGAACCAGCCTAGATGCCCTTCAATAGATGAATGGATAAAAAAAATGTGGCATTTATATACTATGGAGTATTATTCTACATTAAAAAATGACAAAATCATAGAGTTTGGAGGGAAATGGATGGCATTAGAGCAGATTATGCTAAGTGAAGCTAGTCAATCTTTAAAAAACAAATACCAAATGACTCCTTTGATATAAGGGGAGTAAACAAGGACAGGGTAGGGACGAAGAGCTTGAGAAGAAGATTTACATTAAACAGGGATAAGAGGTGGGAGGGAAAGGGAGTGAGAAGGGAAATTGCATGGAAATGGAAGGCGATCCTCAGGGTTATACAAAATGTCATATAAGAGGAAAGGAGGGGTAAGACAAGATAATACAAATGGAAGAAATGATTTACAGTAGAAGGGGTAGAGAGAGAAAAGGGGAGGGGAGGGGAGGGGAGGGGAGGGGAGGGGGGACAGTAGAGAATAGGACAGACAGCAGAATACATCAGACACTAGAAAGGCAATATGTCAATTAATGGAAGGGAAACTGGTGTGATACAGCAATCTGTATATGGGGTAAAAGCGGGAGTTCATAATCCACTTGAATCAAACCATGTAATATGATGTATTAAGAACCATGTAGTGTTATGAACGACCAATAAAAAAAATAAAATAAAATAAAAAAATAAAAAATAAAATAAAATAAAATAAAATGATCCCTACTGTTAATTCTTGAAGAACAGTGACTCCCATATCCCAATGTTCCATTTAAAACTCAGAAGCTGATTAGCTAGACACATGAATTTCCTAAACCCATCAAGATAGGTGAGGTTTTCACAACCTGATCTAAATCTACCCTGCCAGCTTTATCTCCTCTCAATCTCAAATCTAAACTCTAGACAGCAGATTTTTATAGCCTTAAGAACAAAGCATAAACTCTCATATCTCATGCTTTTAGAAAAGTCCTTTGTAATTCCTTCATTCCATTCTCTATCTGGCAAAAGTCTACACATTCTTTAGGACTCACTTCAAACATCAATGTTTTTGTGAAGCCTTCACAAAGACTCAACCACAAATAGCCCCAGTAATTTGAAATTGTGGCATGTAACTACACTGGGTTAAACTAAGCTACTTGAATCTCTTTCAGTTCTACTAGATCTTAATTCTGCTTCTTACCATCAATGATCTATTTTATTGATTTTATCACCAGCATATACCAAACCTTGCAATACTAAAAAAATTCTTAAAAGAATAGTCATGGAATGAATATATCAATCAATGAATAGGCAAAACAAATTCAATGTTAAGTGACCAGTATTTATAAAAGTACACTTACTTCTCTGCTGAAACATTGGCTCCAACTGAATATAATATATTAAGTTGATCCTAAAATGACATAGAAATATATCAAATTAATAAAAACTAGAACAGATTAAATGGAAACGTTTATAGATACAAACAAACCTTTTAATTAGGCAGACACCAAGAAATTCATAGGAAAAAATAATTTCTTGTTACATTTCATTTTATATAAATCTTGTTAAAAACTTTCAAACAAATAATGCCACAAAAATTTTTCATCCTACTTCCCAGAGATTTTTCCTTATCCCGTATCTTTTTTCCTGTCCATTAACTACTGAAGAGGAATTGAATTTCTTGTTGTGGACAAAAATCTATTTTAAAGACTTAATCAATCTTGGTCATAATTACCTTGAAGGGTAGAAAATAAATATCTCTGGCTTGAAATCGAGAACGAAGAGGGGGATCTAATGGATTCCAAGAATATCTGGGCTCTGGCAAGCCCAAGGCAATCACTCGGAAATTTTCACTAACTCGGACAATCTTCCAAGCATCCAACTCTGCTTTAGTATGATCCTAAGAAAGGGAGAGATCAAAAATTACAGCACAAATGAAACAGATTACAACCGCAAGAGCTGCCAGGCCAAGACACCTAAGCCTTGCCTGTTAAGAGAACTGAATTTGAAAACACTTTCAAAATCACACAGTCAAGGAAGGAAGCAAAGTAAAATCCAGATCCAGGGAAAGCTTGCAACATGAATACCAGTCTTGGAAACAAAAGTCCCTCATACATGAAGGAACCAAGAAAAGCTGAGTCAGATCTCCAAGCCCCACTCAATAATACAGAGGAAGAAAGTCAGGAAAATAAGGAAAAGACATGATGATCAAGAGGACAGACAAACCATCCAGAGTGGAGATCACCCACAGAGCCTAAATAGATATTATGTTTACAGAAATATTTCTAGAAAAACATACTGCTAATAACAACTAACATGTTTGAAAATTTACAGGGTAGGCATTTTCCATGATTTTTTCTCATTTAACTTGCACCAGAATCCAGACAATCTCCTTATGATCTGAATGAAAAACCTTAAGTTCAAAGGAGTTATATAACTTACCCATGGTCACTGGAGGCACTGAAAGAACGTAAACTGCGTAGTTTTGAAGTCACAAACCCTGGCTCAACTACCTGATACATGCATGTTCTACTTAAATTATCAAGGTTATATCATTTACCGTTGGAACCTCAGTCTTCTCATCTATAAAACAGAAATAATATCATCTACATTATTATGACTGCTGTGAAAACTAAGTGTGAGAATGTATGTATGTAGCAGGCACATGCTACAAATCATTTCCTTCCTTCCTTCCTTCCTTCCTTCTCTTCCTTAATGGCTCTTCACAGCCTTAAACAATAGTATCCATGGTATATAAAGTTTATATAAATGTGCATATGTACATTTTGAGGGAAAGGTCCAGCGCTTTCAGCAGATCCTCAGAGGGCAATGCCCACATTGACAGTATAAAAACTTCTCATTGCCTTTCCTGGCAAGATTTGTATCTCATTCTCCCAGTCTCAGCAATCCAACCTTCTGTAACTCTGTTTCAACCCATCATACTACTGTTATTTTCCAAAAATGGAGCTTCAGCAACACTGCTCCATTTTCAGTGAAACACCTTTTTCACTTTGTACAGCATAAAAACAAGTATCAGTCAAATCTTAGTACACACCACAGCTTCATAAAAACAGGTCCTTTTCTGATCCTTTCCCCCTTTAGAACCACTTTTATACCCCTTCATTAAATCTTTTACAAGCTTCTATCTTTATACATTTGTGTAGCTACTTCTTTTTTTTAAGTAAATAACTTATTTATTTTGCTCTCCTTCCCCACCCACATCCAAAAAAAAACACAACCATGTATAAAATACACAGGTTGTTGTGAGACAGTTTTTAGTGACTTTTCACTTGGATTTTGTTTTGTTTTGTTTTTGCAATGCTGGGGCTGGAACGCAGGGCCTCAATGCTACATGACTGTGCAGCTACTTCTATGCAAGACTGTCTCATGCTAATCCAACCTCATAAGAGGACTTATTATTGCTTGTAGAACATAAGAATCCAAAAGTCTGTGGATAGATTGCATGAATTAATTTTTAAAAAATAAAAAATGATTATTTCAATGATAATAAAAAGATCCCAATTCATAAATTAACCGAGTAATACTATGTTACATATGAGTAACACTATGTTACATACATTAGAAAACAAGAGCCTGGATCCAGCCCTGTCTGAAAAACCAACAAGACAACCTCCAGAAAATCAAATATTTCTGTTTTTCATTTACCTAAAAGTGATAATTAGAATACATATAAAGTTTATACAGACTGATTATTTCTATAATAACAAAATTCTACAACCATTACCTCTGTGAAAAAATACAATTTTTGAGATATTAAAACTCAGTATATTGAGTCTAGTTAGAAATAAGTGGGACTTAAATTATGGTGTTGGAATCTGTTTACCATAGAAATTGCCTTAAGATGTAAAAGTTTCATGAAGAGATATTGCCTATATTCTGTGATATTCTCATGAGACAGATCTCATGTGAGTACAGAATTAACATTTACCAATAAAAATTATGTATTTATACTAATATCTTCTTTGAGGGGAAAAAAGATCTTTCTCTTTTAATTATAAGCATTCCCTACATAACTGAACCCTTTTGACTCCCATGTTGCAAGTTTTTACCCAAAATAAAAGGTTCAATAATTTTGTGCAGAATTATACTCTACGAATAAAGAATATATCAAACTTTTTGTTGTGAAGTGATGCTTTTGCTTTTAAAACATACAATTCCACATTCTAAGTAGTATTCTTTTCCAAATCATGTCCTAAAAGGTTGAATAGTATAATTTTTAGGAGAAAACAATTATTTTGAAATTTAAAAGTGTCTAAAGAGAAAGTGACCTGCATGTTTTCACCTTCTTTTACAGACAAATAATAAAAAAGGTCTTCCTTTCAGTACATGAACTATAGCAAAATGAAGGAATAAAAATTTAGCTCTTCTTATTGATTAAAACCTCCATTATCCCTTTCTAATTGTATGAGAATTAGATGACCTTTAGATAGATCTAGATGGAAATTACTATACTTGCATGAGAAAAACACCATCAAAAAACTCTCACAGACAAGAAAGAAACCCACTACTAAAAGGGTTGCAAGATTGATTATAGAGAAATAGCTTTGGGCAGCAGGGATCAGAAAAAGATGCTCCTGGTTCTACCAGCCATGGGACATCAGTTCAATCAGACCCTCTGGCATCAACATCTATTATTTAGTGCCTCATGTGTTCTGGACTTGTATTTGTGCCCTGAGAGGAGGATCAAGAAATATAAGAAACGGGTCTTGCTCTTGAGTGATTAGCCAATAAGATTAGCATATATGTATCTGCACAGAAAAGGATGAGAAAGCCTCCGAGTCCTAGAATGTCGATGCAGAACAATCAGTCACAGAAGGCTATTAGCACATACAGCTCCAATTTGGTACAGCCTGAGCTAAATGAATAAGGACTAAGCATCTTCTTGTCATTTATGACATTAAATGACACATCCAAAGCCTTTTGAAGAGCCCCATATCCTGTATTTGTTGCACAGCATTTAATTTTACTTACTTATTTATCCATCTAACAAATAGTTAATGAACACCCACTACATTGTTCAAGGAATTTGAGAAACAACATTAGTAAAAAGAAATCCCTGTACTTGCAAAACTTATATTCTAGTAGAGGGAGACAAATAATAGTAAACAAGTTATATAGGGTATTAGAAGATAACATGGAAAAATAAAACAGAGTAGGGTTAGGATGTATAGAAGCAGAGGGCAAATTACAATTTTAAATAGGGGGGTCAGGGCAGGCTTCACTGACAATGTAACATTTGAACACTTGATTAAGTTAGAGGAGCAAGCCAAGTAAATGCCTGGGGAAATAAACATTTCAGGAAGAGGTAAATACCTGTGCAAAGGCTTGAAAATAGAATGCCTATTTAGCAGATTTAAGGTAAAGAGAATACTAGTAGCTGGAGTGAAGTAAAAGAGGTGGAGGACAGAAGGACAAGAGGCAGGAGATAGTAAGGGCCCAGATCATACAGAACATTCAATTCCATTATAAAGGTTTTAGATTTTACCCTGAGTAGAAGAGCAAGCCTGTAAGGTCAAGCACAGGAGTGACCCAATCTGGTGCATCTGATGTATGTTTTAAAGCAATCATTAGCTGCTATATGAAGGAATAAGAATTGAACAGGGAATCCAGTTAGAAGCCAGGCATGAGATGCCCTGGCTTGGACCATCAGGGTGTCTTTTAAATATAGTATTCATTTTGGTCAATACCTGTTGGGGTTTGAGGTTCAGGAGGCTAAGAATTGAACTTTATTCAGCTTTGTATCCCTGATGTCACGAAGCATGAATTCAATCAAAACCACTGGCGTCAAAAGTTATTGAGCACTGTCTAAAAGTCATTAGAATTTTAATAAACATTGTTGAGCAAAGAAAAGGGGGAAAAAGGAGAAAAATGTGTTAAGAGAGAAAATAGTTATTAAACTGACAGAAAAGAAACTGTAGAAATCTCAGAGGTCTCTGACATGGTCTGCAAAAGTACAGCCTTGTAAAACTGCAAACTCATTTGCCAAAGATAAGGGCCATCTGAATGAACACTTGTCCTGATTCCAAGAGAACTGTGTTTTATATGACATGCCACCCATAGTTGACACTACCCACAGTTTGACAACAAAGACAAAGCAGGAGGATTTTTCTTCTCTTACTTGCAGAAGTTTGTCATAATGCTCAGCAGACATCAGGAAGTGTCCATCTTCAAGCTGCATCTCCCTGTTTTCCAGTAAGTTGTTCAATACAGGCAGAACATTCCTCTCAGCCTTTTCCAAGCCTTCCAAAATGAGAATTCTGCCTTCTGTGGCAGCACGAACTGCACACTATTTCCAAAACACATAAGAGCAAAATGAGAATATTAAAGATAGCAGAGGGCCTTGACCTAATTTTACATGTACTGCAAACTATACTTGCATTTCTTGTTATAGGGACAGGGAATCAGGAATGCTAAGTTCCAATCTTAGTTTTTTCTGTCCATGCGATCTTAGGCAAGCGATTTAACCTATTTGTGCCTGTTTATTCACTTGTAAAAAAAAGACAGTGAAAGAGATGTTCTCTAGGGTTCCTTTTGGCACTGACATCTTAGATTATGTGCCCAAAGGAATAGAAACTAAATGCTATCTATGAACTTGTAAGATAATTAAACAAGGGAGCAGATTCCTTAAATTAGAACAGGCAACTAAAGAAAGTAATCTGCCCTAAATGTTCTGCAAGCTTCTTGTGAAGATCAAATAAACGAGGTAAGAAGGCTTGAAGACCATAATGTTTATAAATGAGTCATCCTCAAAAGAATTCAGGTAGAACCTGAAGCTGGATGGAGGTTTTACTGTAGCCTACAATACACTGACTTAGCCAGTACTGTAAGTATTTTAATAAATTTAAGAAAATTCGTAGTAGAGAAAAGTGAGAAATAAAAGACTCCCAAATGGTGAGTCACAGGAAAATTATAATATCAATAAATTACTGAAGATATGTGTGTGTGTGTGTGTGTGTGTGTGTGTGTGTGTGTGTATATATATATATATATATATATATATATAAATTCTCCTTGAACTTGCAGGTCCTGAACAATATAGAATAAAAACAAAATATGAATTAAAACTTCTTCATAAAAAATCCTTGGAAATCAGCTTTAAAAAGGAAACCTTCAATCATGTTTCTTTTGCATACTGAACAACAGACAAGATTAATGGTGCTAAATTTATATGACCACTCCTTCCTTAAAAGGCTTTTTCTTTGGCCTCATGACATTACATTCTCTTAGAAAAAGTCTCTCTTTTTCTGTCTGTCCACTAAATGAATGTGATGTTCAGAACTATATCCTTAACCCACAGTACTTCTTACTCTACAAGGTACTTCCTCATTAATCTGAATTACACAGTTCCAAACATCACTTCTATGCTAATGATTTCCCAATCTCCAGAACCCAAACTACAGACCATATGGTTCTATCACATGATGGCTCCATTCAGACCCTACAAGCTCTTCAGCTCAACAAGGAGCACAACCTTCCCCCTCCTTAAAAATCTGCTTCTCTTCTATTTAAGATGGGAAAACCATTCACCCATGATAGGACCCTTGATTCCTATCTTACATCTTACATTCATCTACATGTTCTGACGATTTAACCTCCTTAATATCTCTTGAACTCATCTATTTCTACTACATCCCAAGCTCAGGTCCTCCTTACCTCTCAGATCTCCTCCACAGTAGTCCAAGCTCCTTAACTGGTCAGATAAGCCTATCATACTACGGGATCCCCAGTATCACTTCCTGACATAAGTTGCTTCACATGTGGTACTTTTGTGACAATGAACTGCATGTGATTTCTCCCATCCATGTACATATCATATTGCTTTACTAGAAAAATCTGTTTAACTAAAGTGACCTCTTTACTCAAAATTTAATTTCCCTTTAGTAATTATAATCAGCCCATAAAAGGAGCTAAACAACTTCTTCTTTCTTCTTTCTTTTTTCTCCTCCTCCTCCTCCCCCCCCCCCTCCTCCTCCTTCTTCTTCTTCATAGCCAAGGAAATTTCTGGACCAGTAAAGTATTGATTTTTCAAGAATAGAGGACCAAATAAGCACTGTTTAATCAAGCTTGCAGGCTGCTTCCTTTTAATAAACCACTGGATTTTACACAGTATAATAGGGCTTAGTTTATTTCAGGTGTCTGTGGTATTATAAAAGAATCAGATTTTAATAAATCATATTAGTCTAAAATCATCCCATTTTAAGAATAAGAACAATTCATGGAATCCTTCAAATCTACCATTACTCTATATATTTTAATCCTCTTCTGTAGCTTTATTAATTTTTAAATGCATAGATAGAGATGACTTAGAAGTTCCTAAGGAACAAACAAACAAAACTAAGAATCTCATTTTGCTAGCTATATAAAAGACAAAACAAAAAGTAATTTGTATTTGATTTTTTTAATATCCCAGAAGTTTTGTCTTTATATAGCTAGCAAAATTCATGTTTCAGGTAAGGTCTCAATTAAGCTTTCTTTCACAAAAATTTATTTACTCCAAGAAAGCATAGCTCAGAATTAAAAAAAGAAAGAAAGAAAAAGAAACTAATTAGGTTATCATAACCTGGGCAATATTATTTCTTAAAAACCTGAAGGGTTTTTTTAATCAATCTTTGTATACAATAGACTAAATACTGTATTGGACTTTTTAAAACTTCATAAGTTTTAAAACTCATGTTCACTGAGATAAAATTAGAACTACCAATCAAAATTCAGTGGTTAGCCAACTGTGGGGGCCTGAGAAAACAAAGGCTGACGACACAGAACAACAACAAACACTGTAGCTCTGCTTTTATGCACCTCAGGTAGACTCTGGTCTACTACTCACTGAATATTTTCAGGATAAGCCTTGTAGAGGGATCAGAAACAGGAGCCAAATATACAAAGGCATTCTTTCGTCTACTCAAATGGAGGTATTGTGACCACAAAGTTAGAAAAGATAATACCATGTAATGTCCTCTTGAAAACCTGATCTATATTGCTTGCACCTCTTCTCTAGAGTAAACTGCATACAGGTATATTTACACAGTAGAGGTCACATACTAGACTTCTAATACGATGCCCTGAAATAAACCTATCCCTTCTCTAGTAGTCGTACTAAAACTGCATAATTATAAATCATGAGGAAACATCAAGACCCAAACTGAGCAACATTCCAAAGATAATTCCCCATGAAGAAGAGAAGGAAGAAGCTTACTACAAAAGCAGAGTTAGGAACAATGTGAGTGGTAGAGGCCAGTGATTCAAAGATAAGGATATGATCAAATGATGTTGAGTAGGAGGGGGAGATAGCAGAGGGGCACAGAAAGAGAATGCATAAGATTGAAATAAAACTAAGAAAGTTGCTACTTGATGTTGGACTAAACCATCTATAAGGTATTTTTTAGCAATAAGATCCATGAGTATAGGACTTGCCTCATCTTCACTAAGAATATCTTTAAAGTTAAAACAATAAATCTTCCCAAACTTTCTTTCTTATTAATATAACATAAATTATTTCTTAAATTTACACACAATTTTCATCACAATGAGAATGGATGTTTTATAGTCCAACTGGATCCAAAGATGAAAATATAAAGAGAGAATTACAAATCCATAAGAATGGTAAATTTGTAGGAGGGAAAAAGAAGGGAAAATGATAAGCAAAAGATCACCAAAGAATTTTAACTTTCTTCCCTATTTGCCCTTTGGTTGCATGGTTGGAGACCAGAACATGTGAAAATTAAAATTTTTAAATGTAGGCAGAAATACATTCAAGAGAAAACCTTAAGTAGATGATTTTTGGTAACAAAGTTTGAAACACTCAAATTTATAGAACTAATAGCATCTATTTACTACTTTAGTATCAACTTGCTTCCTAATTCTTCTTTAAAATAGTCTATAAAATAAGCTAAATGCTTTAATCAGTACTGCCAAACTTTACTACTGTAATACAGTTTGCATTTGTAGAGAAGAAAATAAAATTTAAAAAATAAGTAACTGACTAAAGCAAATACAAAGTACAACATTATGTATTCTATCAAAATTATTATGTTACACATAAATCTCAACTTAATTGGAGAGAAAAAAAATTGTTATTCCTGATAGTGGCCTAAGCATCTTACCCTCCCTGCACTAATGCCCCATTCCCTTCATCCTCTGTTTGTTCAGCATTTAAGATTGGAGGATCAACAGGAAACTTGCACCATTCTTTCACATCTTAGTAGGATTCAGAAGTCTTCAAAGGATGAGAACCCCATGTTTTAAGCATACCAGTATAAAACTAGCTCACAGCAGGCTATTAACATTTATGGAATAAAAATGCAGCCATTCAGTTAAAAGATGTTGTTATGTAAGTTTAGAAAGAATTTTTATATGAAGGATGACAGTTATCTATGCCTAGACTTGTTATGAGAACAGAATAGAATAAGCTCAAGCATGAGAGACTTTGTTTAGATATTTTGAAATTTTTCTACATAGATTGCTCAGTAATTGTAGTAAAAGATTTCTGAAATTGTATAAGAAAACAAAGGAGCAATGCACATACATTTTTAAGAGGAATGACTAGTTATGATGGTTCCTTAAAATAGAAATTAGGCCAATTTTAAGGATACTTTTTGTCCTTCAAGCCACAAAACTTCCAGAGACCTAATTTTTTCAAATGTAAATTGCAACAAGATTCTTTTAGCCCAGCCATCTCATATCCCAGCTTTAACAACTCAACACATGGACATGAACAATTTCAAAACAAAAGTAAGTACATGACCTAAAATCAAAAACTATCCAAGCCCCTATTCTAGATTTGCTTCTGGTTTGACATAAGACCTTAGGCAAACAATTAATCTGGACGTCTGTGTCCTCATTTTTACTAAATGAAAATATCCTCAAGAGGTATTGTGCAACTTCTGAATCAAAGTAGTACTAGAAAAAAATTTAAAGCTGCTGAATTGGTTAAAATGTAAGTTATTGTTAATATAACTATTATTTCACAAAAATGATCCCAAACAAATTCATACTTCCTCAAAAAGACTACAATGTAAAAGTACTGAGGAAGACAAAGAAAAAGTTTAAAAAATACATTTAAGTTCTTCATTTTAAAATATCATAATAGATTTAGATAGAGCAATAATTTGAATATGTTCCCCAAAGTTCATGTGTTGGAAACTTAATCCCTACCATAACAGTATTAAGAGGTAGACCTTAAGAGGTAATTAGAGCATGAAGTTTCTGCCCTCATGAATAGATTTATGTCATTACTTGGCAGAAGTTTACTTATTCTGATAAGTTCCTGATAATTGGATGAGTTTGGCCTGACTCCTCACTCTCCTCTTCTCCCTCCCTCTCTCTCCCTCTCCCTCTCCCTCTCCCTATCCCTCTCCCTCTCCCTATCCCTATCCCTCTCCCTCTCCCTCTCCCTCTCCTTCTCCCTCTCCCTCTCCCTCTCCCTCTCCCTCTCCCTCTCCCTCTCCCTTTTACTCTTCCACTCCATCTCTCCCTTCTCCTTCTTCCTCATTCTTCCTCCTCTCTCTCATCCTGCTCCATACTCTTATTACTCTTCTACCCTTCAGCCACAGGATGATACAGCAAAGAAGTCCTTCTCAGACAGACACTTGACTTGGACTTCCCAGCCTCCAGAACTAGGAGACAATACATTTTTGTTCATTATATATTACCCAGTCTCAGGTATTTTGTTACAGCAACACAAGAGACTACAGCAGTTGTTCCACCACTTACTTGCTATCCAGGATTTAGCTTAGTCATTTTATCTCCCTAAGCCTCCATTTGTTTCTGAATGTAGACTCATTAAAATGCTTATCACAGAGACTGTGTTAAAGACTGAATAATTTCTGGCACATGGTAAACTGTCAAAAAACAATCAACACAATGGAATACTATCCTGTCATTTTCTGGAACATTATGTTAAGTCAAATAAGCTAAGCACAGAAAGACAAATATTTCATGATCTCACTCATGTGGAATCTAAAAAAGTTAATCTCCTAGAAATCAAGAGTAGAATGGTGGTTACCAGTGTCTAGGAAGACTTTCAGGGAAGAAGGGATGGGGAAAAGTCAATAAGAAATACTATGTTACATTTCGGAGCAAGTTCTAGTGTATAATTGCACAGTAGGCCAACTGTAGATAACAGTGCTGTACTGCACATTTCAAAAAGAAAGAAGGACTCTGAATGTTTTCACTATAAAGAAGTACATGGGATTTTATTTGTTCTATACATGGCTGTATTTCTGGTGCCTAAAACAGGATTGTGCAAACAATGGACACCATTAATATTTGTTTACTGAATAAAATTCTTCCTTTAAAAAAAAAACAATAAAGTTAGGGACAGTTTGTAGCAGGAATGTCTCCCAGTACAATATTAGTTTGCTCATGTATGAAACCTATAGACTTAGCCTCATTAGAATTATGACCCAATCAAGCAAGCTAATTGGCCTATTTTTGCAAATATAAATCACATTATATTTTGCCATGATTATAACATCTGACCCAAATAAACTGTGAATACATAATATATGGCATTGACAACTAATTATAGTTCTCATTTATTTGGGAAAACAAAAACAATCTAATTTTCTTTTTTAAAAATACCTGCTGTCATTATAAATATTACCATAATTGTCACTGGTTACTGTAGTGATCCATGTGATCATCATGATCACAATCATTTTTTAGGGAAGTAGCATAATTTGGTAGAAAGAATATGAGGCTTGAAATTTTCAGAGCTGGTTCAAATCCCACTTCTGCTATTTTTCTGACCATAGCTAATAAGCTTCAGTTACTTCACCTATTAAACCAGAAAGTCATTTTTTGTAGATTAAATGCAATGACATAAAACACCTAGCATGACATACATCTTCTCCAACAAAAGTTTCCTTTTATCTCCCTTGATATTTTTAGAGTTATATAAATCTGCCAAACAGTTAACATTAATAAGTAGATAAGAGTTGTTCTGACTATGATAGTAACATAATAAGAAGCAAGGCCTGAGCTCTGCCTAACATAGAGGTCAAAGTAAATAGAGAGAGTTCTTCCCCAGCTGAATAAGAGATACTTAAGACACACAGCAGTGCAGTTGCAAATGGTCTGGAGCAAGTACAAAATGTATTCTAAATTCTAAATATTTCATTTGTGAATGAACATCTGAAATCCAACTTTGAAATTTTAACACTGGTTACGTGGAGAAAGTGACTTTAACATCTACAAATGAGGTATAATTTACAAGTAATGCTTTGCTTATTTGCTAAAGTAAATAAATGACATCTACACAAGATAAAAACCTTATTTTCTGGTTGATGGTATAATATTATGCAATTAAGAGTTACTTTTAATAATAAGTAGCAGTAAAGCCATGTGGTATTTTTGAAGTCTTAGAGGGGTTTAGTAATAATGAAGGAATTCAGAATAATCCAAAATAGAATATATTAAAATATAATTATTTAATTTGCATTTTTATACTTGATATTAAATTCGTACTTTACATATTATCGAATATCACAAGATACCAATGAAAAAAGCACTTCTGGCTTAGAACAAGTTAAAGAAAATCTTTCAAACTTTTCCATCCATGCTTTCTGCTCCCCAAATTATCTTGGGGATAAAGAATATCTCCACTTGGCCAGGCAGAAAATCTGACTGTAATTTATTCATAGTATAGGTAAGTTGTATTGGTTTATACTTGAGTAATATAACAAATTACATATTTATTTAAAAGTCTCCTTTTTCCAGCTCTTTGGAATCACAGGAATATAAACAGAACATGACAATATCAACATACAAAAATAAAGATAGTAATAGATTTTTAAGGTTACAATGACTTAGGACTTTTTTCAGGTTACTTTATCTTCTAGGGCAAATGAAAGTTCATGTGACAGCAAAGTATCTAGGTTAGTCTCCTTATTTCTCCTTGGGTGTTAAATACACTAATAAATGTTCATATTTTCATTATTTAACCAATTCTTATTTTTAAAAGCTTACCTTATAAACTACATAGCAAAGGAATTCCACAAAAAGTAATAAAAGTATGTTCATAACAAGTGGATAAGTTATGGCAAATATTTATATAGATAAGAAGATGTAAATTATATTTTTATAGGCTATAATTTCTTTTATCAGTATGTCTTTTCCACCCATATCACTCCACTTACTGACATCTTATACGTAATAGCCAATAAGTATTTAAAAAGATACACCTACTTAATAATTTTCAATACAAATTAAAGCCCATCAATTTGGCAAAGTATATATATACCATGAGATAATCATTCAAAGGATTAGAGAAGAGTGTGATGGGTATACCCTTTTTAGAAAGAGGCTTAACAATAAATAATAAGACTTTTAAAACTTTCTAGACCTTTTGATTAGTGAGAATACCCCTAGGATTTCAGTCAAAAAAAATTCATCAGAGATAATAACATGATACAATGATATTCATCAAACATTATTTGTAATAGTGAAAGAACCTGAATGACTAACAATGTGGGAAGGTAGACAAAATGAGAATGTTAGACAACAGTATTCTATTTGATAAAATATTGTACAAACACTGAATATCATATTTTTGAGAAATAGCTAAGCCACAGAGAGATGCTCCCAATAAAAATGTCAGGTATAAAAAAAACTTATATGTTTTTGTATACACCATTTTTGTAAAAATTATTCATGACACATAATAAAGAGACATGCATATAGACAAAAATACAGAAAAACATTCACATTTTTGGTCTTTGAGGGGAACATTTCAAGTAATTTTAAAATACTACCCTATGCTATTTACAATTTTTCCTATTATACTATCCTTTGTTTTCTTTGTTTTCCCTACTAAAACACAAGCTCTATAATGACAGAAATGCTTGGGGTTTTCTTTATTCACTGCAGTTAGATAGCACCTGGAACATATCATTCAATACATATTGTTAATAAATAAATATAAATACATGCACATACATAATGAATATTTATGACTTTAATAATCAGAAAAATAAATTCACTTTGAAAAAATATAAATTCCCTATTTCTTATTTTATTAATTTCATTCAGGAATTCAAAGGTAGCAATTAAGATCAATTTCTCTCTTCCTCATCAACCATCCTTAGTACAGCCTGAGAATGAGTAAAGAGACCAATGGCCATGACTTCTAACTCGGAATTTGGAAGTTTTGCGAAGGTTTCCAGCTGAAACACCCATTCTTGATCATGGAGACATCAGACATAGGCACATATAATGCTAACTACACTGGAAACCCCAGACTCAATACCTACTAGACAGCCACAGGTATTTTTCACCTATGTTGACCCACCTAGGTTATCAGCCATCACCTGACAGTGAATAAAGATAGTGACTCTCCAGTCTAGACATCAGATTCAATGGTTAAAAATACTAAAGAAATAAAAGGAATTTCTAACTAAATGTAAAGGCTTTTTGGTCTAATAAACATATGACTAGCTGGTAGTCAACTGGCGACTTCATAAATCTAGAACTCAAATGAGAATTATCCATTTTGATGATTCAAAAATACATGCAAGAATATCAATATCTTAATCATAGGAAAGCCAATGGAACATCCAGAACAAATTTATTCTTAATTTAGTAAAGATTTTCTCAAGGTAAATTATTTAAAGATGAAATCAATAATCAAGCATGAGTATCAGTTATGATCTATATAATTTTTAGGTGCCAGAGGTGAGCAAGTCAGTTATATTCTAGTGGGGAACACAGACACTTAATGTGGAAGGCAAGAAGTAATTAGGTAACTTCAGATAGTGATAAATGCTCTGAAGATTATATTGTGTAATACGATAGCATGGTACAGTACAATATATGTGGAAAAGGGGTGGAATTAGGAAAAGGCAGGATAATAAAGTATTGGAAGATCACACCAAGCGGATAAAATATATGGACAAAGAAAGGCAACTGTGGTTAGAGCCTAGAAGGCATAAGGAAAAGTTAAAGGAGACGAGATGGACAAAGATTTGATCCTATAGGATATTGTAGGTCATATTACAGGGTCTGGATTTTATTCTGGATGTGATGGCATGCCTTTAAATAAGCAGCTGAGAGAATCTGATTATAAATGGCACAATAAGGAAATACTAACTACCAGAAAATGAAGTGGAAGAAAAAAAAAGAAAACAAAATAAAACCTCAAAAAAATCTGAGGCAATTCAGATTTATTAATTGATATTCATTGAGAATGGAATTCATCAGGAATATATAAAATTGTAAAATACTGCCATGTATGTATATGTACACTAAATATTTTATAAACTGTAAAAATTGTAATATATATAAATATATAAAATATGAAAAGTCAAAGTTTTAAAATAATAAACACATAAAAATTTACTATACTTTTGGAAAGTTAGGTGGAAAATATCTAATAATACCTGTTACCTATTGGCATTTATAGGTAATGTGCTTCAGCATAAACAACTCTCAAATAAAATAAATTCATTTATGATTCATTCACAAAATTACTGTTTAATTGTGGGAAATCTTAACTACTCAGATTTCCCCACAAGATGATGCTAAATTTCACCACCATCATTTGAGATGGTGATGTCAAATATTTCCATTTTAAGTATATTTTTTCTTTTCAAATTAATAAGTAATTTATGAGACCATGTGAATATCTAATTACCCCAAAACCTTCTGCACAGTATTTTTCTTTTTAATTATATTTTTTTAATCATAAAGTAAGAGTGTATCTAAGGTAAAGCTTCAAATTTAAAAAAAAACAATGAAAATCCTTTCTCTATCCCATGCCATACTCCACGTCATACTCCTGCAACACATTTTATGTATGCTCCATTAACTACTTCTTGTGCATCGTTCTGGAACTTTTCAAAGTATTAACAAATGTATATATACTTCTTTTTTCCTTTTATCATAAATGGTATCGTACTATATATATGGCATTACAACTTTATTTTTTTTATTTACTATAGCCTGGACTCTTCTATAGATTGATTTCATTCTTTTTAATGGCTACGAGAATTCTACTTACCATTATTTATATCATTAATCTCTTAAATATACATCATTGCTATGTTCACTTGCAGTTTCATGTGATTACAAACAGAGCTACAATAAATATCCCTATAAACATAAGTTTATGTGTTTTATAATATATTTGGAAGAAAGATTGCTAGAAATGCTGGAATCAAATATGTGCACATGGACCAAGCTTCAGGGCTGGGGCACCGGCAGCTGCCTCCCAAGAGCTGGCTCCCCAAGGCCCAGACAGTAAAAGGAAAGAGGAAGGGGTAGTGCCGCTACCAGGAAGCAAATGGCAGATCATGGACTCATTATCTATTAAAACTAGAGGTCTACTAACTTCCCATGCATTTTGAAGATCAATAAATTAGACTGGACTTCTTTACTGTTTCATGAGATAAGCTAATATAACAGTGATGAAAAGTCGACTATCAGAAAACATGTAACAAGAAGAGGAGTCATTGCTGTGACTGTGCCTATCCATGTGGTTAAGAAGCCTTTGGAAGTGATTTGCAGGAGAAATCTGTAAAGGGAGACTTTGCAACTATACAAGAGCAATATAAATATATAGGGAGAAAATTCAATAACACAACAGTTTTACAAAGCAAAAAGAAACGGGAGCAGCATTGAAAGACAAGGAAAGAAAGAACCACAAGCAATGCAGGTCAACTCAACTTTAGAAGAGGTAATATCTGCAGCAGATGGAATGTCAGATAAAGAATTCAGGATATACATGCTTCAGATGATCTGCAGTCTCAAGGAAGACATTAGACAGCAAAATCAGACAATGAAAGATCACTTTGACAATGAATTACATAAACAAATCCAAGAAGCAAAAGATCAACTATATAGGGAGATAGAGGTTATTAAAAAACAAACAAACAGAAATCCTAGAAATGCAGGAAGCAATAAACCAAATTAAAAGCTCAAATGAGAGTACTACCAGCAGAGTAGAACACTTAGAAGACAGAATATCAGACAATGAAGACAAAGTATTTCAACCTGAAAAGAACATAGACAGCTCAGTGAGACTGTTAAGAAACCATGAGCAGAACATCCAAGAAATATGGGATAACATAAAGAGACCAAACCTAAGAATTATTGGGATACAGGAAGGTATAGAGGTCCAAACCAAAGGAATGAGCAATCTGTTCAATGAAATAATATGAGAAAACTTCCCAGACTTGAAGAATGAAACAGAATCCCAAATCCTAGATGCCTACAGGACACTGAATGTGCAAAATCATAAGAGATCCATACCTAGACACATTATAATGAAGATGCCCAACATACAGAATAAGGAGAGAATTTTAAAAGCTACAAAAGAATGGAAGCAGATTACATTTAGGGGTAAACCAATCAGTAACAGCTGATCTTTCAACACAGACTCTGAAAACTAGAAGATCCTAGAACAACATATTTCAAACACTGAAAGAAAATGGGTTCCAACCAAGAATTGTGTATCCAGTGAAATTAAGCTTCAGGATGGAAGATGAAATTAAAACCTTCCACAATAAACAAAAATTAAAAGAATTTCCAGCTAGAAAACCAGCTCTTCAAAACATCCTCGGCAAAACATTACAGGAAGAGGAAAAGGAAAATAACAATGAAAACCAACAGTGGGAGGTAGTACAGTAAAGGGAAAAAATAATGAAAGAGGAAAAACAAACCATGTTAAGTAACATAAATAAACAAATATGGCTGGAAGAACAACCCATATCTCAATAATAACCCTAAATGTTAATGGCTTAAACTCACCAATCAAGAGACACAGGCTAGTAGAATGGATCACAAAACAAGACCCAACAATATGCTGCCTACAGGAGATGCATTTGATAGGAAAAGACATACATAGACTGAAGGTGAAAGGTTGGGAAAAATCATATCACTCATATGGACTTCGGAAACAAGCAGGAGTGTCCATACTCATATCAAATAAAATAGATTTCAAGCCAAAGTTAATGAAAAGGGATAAAGAGGGACACTACATACTGCTCAAGGGAACCATACACCAACAAGACATAACAATCATAAATATATATGCCCCAAACAATGGTGCAGCTATGTTCATCAAACAAACTCTTCTCAAGTACAAGAGTCTAATAGATCACCATACAATAATCATGGGAGACTTCAACACACCTCTCTCACCACTGGACAGATCTTCCAAACAAAAGTTGAATAAGGAACCTATAAAACTCAATAAAACAATTAATAACCTAGACTTAATTGACATATATAGACTATACCACCCAACATCAAGCAGTTACACTTTTTTCTCAGGAGCACATGGATCCTTCTCAAAAATAGATCATATATTATGTCACAGGGCAACTCTTAGAAATTATAAAGGAGTAGAGATAATACCATGCATCTTATCTGATCATAATGGAATGAAACTGAAAATCAACGATAAAAGAAGGAAGGAAAAATCATGCATCACTTGGAGAATGAACAATAGGCTACTGAATGATCAATGGGTTATAGAAGACATCAAGGAGGAAATTTAAAAATTCTTAGAGATAAATGAAAACACAGACACAACCTATCAGAATCTATGGGACACATTGAAAGCAGTTCTAAGAGGAAAATTCATTGCTTGGAGTTCATTCCTTAAAAAAAGAAAAAAAAACAACAAATAAAGGATCTCATACTTCATCTCAAAATCCTAGAAAAAGAAGAGCAAAACAACAGCAAAAGAAGTAGAAAGCAAGAAATAATTAAAATCAGAGCTGAAATTAATGAAATTGAAGCAAAAGAAACAATTGAAAAAATTGACAAAACTAAAAGTTGGTTCTTTGAAAAAATAAATAAGATGGACAGACCCTTAGCCATGCTAACGAAGAGAAGAAGAGAGAGAACTCAAATTACTAGCATGCGGGATGAAAAAGGCAATATCACAACAGACACTTCAGAAGTACAGAAAATAAACAGAAATTATTTTGAATCCTTATACCCCAATATAATAGAAGGTAGTGAAGGCATCCATAAATTTTTTAAGTCATATGATCTGCCCAGATTGAGTCAGGAGGATATACACAACCTAAACAGACCAATATCAATTGAGGAAATAGAAGAAGCCATCAAAAGACTACCAACTAGCAGCCACCATCCGGGAAAGCTGAAGGATACACCGCCACTCTCCTTCAGAGTGCAACATCAAAACAGGTCGGTGTCATTCAGCTCACCCCCCAGACAGCGGGAATTCGCATAAAATCTCTCCTAGGCTTGCCGGGAGAGGGAGTATCAAGCTGAGCCTCCATACAGACTAGGGGGAAACCAGAGACACCTGACCTCCAACCCCTCCTCCCAGTAGCAGCCAAAAGGAAACCTGGCTAGCCAGCGCTGGGGGAGGGGCAAGCAGAAAAAATCAAAGTGATAGAGTGCCAGGGATCCCAGCAGCCTGCAGCAGGGCCCCGGAGATCCAGGCCAACTGATTCGCGTGGCCTGCCCTGCGGCGACAGAAGGCGTGGCGCCTCAGTGAAGCCATTAATTGGCAAGCAGGGAGGTTAGGGAAGGCCATTAGGTGGAATCCCACCAGCCAAGCCCACACGGACCCTTGGGCCGAGCACGGGTTCTCAGAAGGGGAAAGAAGCGGTACAGTCCCATCCCCCACAGCGGACACTCCGCCGAGGCAGTCAGCGGCCACCATCCGGGAAAGCTGAAGGATACACCGCCACTCTCCTTCAGAGTGCAACATCAAAACAGCGGACACTCCATCCAGGCAGTCAGCGGCCACCATCCGGGAAAGCTGAAGAATACACCACCACTCTCCAACAGCTTGCAACATCAAAACAGCCAGCAGCAGGACCCCGAAGATCCAGGCCAACTGATTCGCGCGGCCTGCCCCGCAGCTACAGAAGGCGTGGCTCCTCAGAGAAGCCATTAATTAGCAAGCAGGGAGGTTAGGGACTGCCATTAGGTGGAATCCCGCCAGCCAAGCCCACCGCCCACGCCCGGAACAGGCCCAGCGACCTGCCAGCGTTGTAGTCACGACACCCCAATTGGAATAGGGACAGAGCAGAGCCGCCTTCCACTCCCGGAACAGGCCCAGAGAGCCGCCAGCGTTGTAGACACGTCACCCCAATTGGAGTAGGGGCACAGCCGCCGCCCGCACCTGCAAGGGAGACTTTTCAAGTATACAAGAGCAACATAAATAAATAGGGGGTAAATTTCAAAACACAACAGTTGCACCAAGCAGAAAGAAACGCGAACAGTATGAAAAGACAAGGAAAGAAAGGACCACAAGCAATGCAGGTCAACTCAACTTTAGAAGAGGTAATAGCTGCAACAGATGGAATATCAGAAAAAGAGTTCAGGATATATATGCTTCAGATGATCTGGAGTCTCAAGGAAGACATGAGACAGCAAAATCAGACAATGAAAGATCACATTGACAAACAAATCCAGGAAGTAAAAGATCAATTTCACAGGGAGATAGAGGTAATAAAAAACAAACAAATTGAAATTCTAGAAATGCAGGAAACAATAAACCAACTTAAAAACTCAATTGAGAATACTACCAGCAGAGTAGATCACTTAGAAGAGAGAACATCAGACAATGAAGACAAAGTATTTCAACTGGAAAAGAACATAGACAGCTAGGCAAGTCTGCTAAGAAGCCATGAGCAGAACATCCAAGAATTATGGGACAATATCAAAAGACCAAATTTAAGAGTCATTGGGATACAGGAAGGCACAGAGCTCCATTCCAAAGGAATAAACAGTCTATTCAGTGAAATAATACGAGAAAACTTCCCAGAATTGAAGATTGAGACAGAATCCCAAATCCTAGAAGCCTACAGGACGCCGAATGTGCAAAATCATAAGAGATCCACACCTAGACACATTATAATGAAGATGTCCAACATACAGAATAAGGAGAGAATTTTAAAAGCTGCAAGAGAAAGAAAGCAGATTACATTTAGGGGTAAACCAATCAGGATAACAGCTGATCTCTCAACACAGACTCTGAAAGCTAGAAGATCCTGGAATAACATATTTCAAACACTGAAAGACAATGGGCTCCAACCAAGAATCGTGTATCCGGCAAAATTAAGCTTCAGGTTAGAAGATGAAATTAAAACCTTCCACGATAAACAAAAGTTAAAAGAATTCGCAGCTAGAAAACCATCTCTTCAAAAAATCCTTGGCAAAACATTACAGGAAGAGGAAATGGAAAATAACATTGAAAACCAACAATCGGAGGTAGGACAGTAAAGGGGGGAAAGTAGTCAAAGAGGATAACAAATCAGGTTTAGTAACATCAATAAACAAATATGGATAGAAGAACAAACCATATCTCAATAATAACCCTAAATGTTAATGGCTTAAACTCACCAATTAAGAGACACAGGCTAGTAGAATGGATCAAAAAACAAGACCCAACAATATGCTGCCTACAGGAGATGCATTTGATAGGAAAAGATATACATAGACTGAAGGTGAAAGGTTGGGAAAAATCATATCACTCATATGGACCTCGGAAACAAGCAGGAGTGTCCATACTCATATCTACTAAAATAGATTTCAAGCCAAAGCTAATCAAAAGGGATATAGAAGGACACTTCATACTGCTCAAGGGAACCATACACCAACAACACATAACAATCATAAATATATATGCCCCAAATAATGGTGCAGCTGTATTCATCAAGCAAACTCTTCTCAAGTTCAAGAGTCTAATAGACCAACATACAATAATCATGGGAGACTTCAACACACCTTTCTCACCACTGGACAGATCTTCCAAACAAAAGTTAAATAAGGAAACTATAGAACTCAATAACACAATTAACAACCTAGACTTAATTGACATATATAGACTATACCACCCAACATCAAGTAGCTACACTTTTTTCTCAGCAGCACATGGAACCTTCTCAAAAATAGACCATATACTATGTCACAGGGCAACTCTTAGACAATACAAAGGGGTAGAGATAATACCATGCATCTTATCTGATCATAATGGAATGAAACTGAAAATCAATGATAAAAGAAGAAAGGAAAAAGCAAGCATCACCTGGAGAATGAACAATAGGTTGCTGAGTGATCAATGGGTTTTAGAAGACATCAAGGAGGAAATTAAAAAATTCCTAGAGTTAAATGAAAACACAGACACAACATATCGGAATCTATGGGACACATTGAAAGCAGTTCTAAGAGGAAAATTCATTGCTTGGAGTTCATTCCTCAAAAAAAGAAAAAACCAACAAATAAATGATCTCATACTTCATCTCAAAATCCTACAAAAAGAAGAGCAAAACAACAGCAAAAGAAGTAGAAGGCAAGAAATAATCAAAATCAGAGCTGAAATTAATGAAATTGAAACAAAAGAAACAATTGAAAAAATTGACAAAACTAAAAGCTGGTTCTTTGAAAAAATAAATAAAATTGACAGACTCTTAGCCATGCTAACGAAGAGAAGAAGAGAGAGAACCCAGATTACTAGCATACGGGATGAAAAAGGCAATATCACAACAGACACTTCAGAAATACAGAAGATAATCAGAAATTACTTTGAATCCTTATACTCCAATAAAATAGAAGATAGTGAAGGCATAGATAAATTCCTTGAGTCCTATGATCTGCCCAGATTGAGCCAGGAGGATATAGACAACCTAAACAGACCAATAACAATAGAGGAAATAGAAGAAACCATCAAAAGACTACCAACTAAGAAAAGCCCAGGACCGGATGGGTATACAGCAGAGTTTTACAAAACCTTTAAAGAGGAACTAACACCAATACTTTTCAAGCTATTTCAGGAAATAGAAAAAGAGGGAGAACTTCCAAATTCATTCTACGAGGCCAACATCACCCTGATTCCGAAACCAGACAAAGACACATCAAAGAAGGAAAACTACAGACCAATATCTCTAATGAACCTAGATGCAAAAATCCTCAATAAAATTCTGGCGAATCGGATTCAAATACATATCAAAAAAATTATACATCATGATCAAGTAGGATTCATCCCTGGGATGCAAGGCTGGTTTAATATACGGAAATCAATAAATGTTATTCACCACATCAATAGACTTAAAAATAAGAACCATATGATCATCTCAATAGATGCAGAAAAAGCATTCGACAAAGTACAGCATCCCTTTATGTTCAAAACGCTAGAAAAATTAGGGATAACAGGATCATACCTCAACATTGTAAAAGCAATCTATGATAAGCCACAGGCCAGCATCATTCTGAATGGAGAAAAATTGAAGGCATTCCCTCTAAGATCTGGTACAAGACAGGGATGCCCTCTCTCACCACTTCTGTTCAACATAGTCCTCGAAACACTGGCCAGAGCAATTAGACAGTCAAAAGAAATTAAAGGCATAAAAATAGGAAAAGAAGAACTTAAATTATCACTATTTGCAGATGATATGATTCTATACCTAGCAGACCCAAAAGGGTCTACAAAGAAGCTATTAGAGCTAATAAATGAATTCAGCAAAGTGGCAGGATATAAGATCAACACGCATAAATCAAAGGCATTCCTGTATATCAGCGACAAATCCTCTGAAACGGAAATGAGGACAACTACTCCATTCACAATATCCCCCCAAAAAATAAAATACTTGGGAATCAACCTAACAAAAGAGGTGAAAGATTTATACAATGAAAATTACAGAACCCTAAAGAAAGAAAGACATAGAAGAAGACCTTAGAAGATGGAAAAACATACCCTGCTCATGGATAGGCAGAACTAACATCATCAAAATGGCGATATTACCAAAAGTTCTCTATAAGTTCAATGCAATGCCAATCAAAATCCCAACAGCATATCTTGTAGAAATAGATAAAAGAATCATGAAATTCATATGGAATAATAAAAGACCCAGAATAGCAAAAACAATACTAAGCAGGAAGTGTGAATCAGGCGGTATAGCGATACCAGACTTCAAACTATACTACAGAGCAATAGTAACAAAAACAGCATGGTACTGGTACCAAAACAGGCGGGTGGACCAATGGTACAGAATAGAGGACACAGTAACCAATCCACAAAACTACAACTATCTTATCTTTGATAAAGGGGCTAAAAGCATGCAATGGAGGAAGGATAGCATCTTCAACAAATGGTGCTGGGAAAACTGGAAATCCATTTGCACCAAAATGAATCTGAATCCCTATCTCTCGCCATGCACAAAAGTTAACTCAAAATGGATCAAGGAGCTTGATATTAAATCAGAGACACGGCATCTGATAGAAGAAAAAGTTGGTTATGATCTACACGCTGTGGGATCGGGCTCCAAATTCCTCAATAGGACACCCATAGCGCTAGAGTTAACAAATAGAATCAACAAATGGGACTTACTCAAACTAAAAAGTTTTTTCTCAGCAAAAGAAACAATAAGAGAGATAAATAGGGAGCCTACATCCTGGGAACAAATCTTTACTCCACACACTTCAGATAGAGCCCTAATAACCAGAATATACAAAGAACTCAAAAAATTAGACAATAAGATAACAAATAACCCAATCAATAAATGGGCCAAGGACCTGAACAGACACTTCTCAGAGGAGGACATACAATCAATCAACAAGTACATGAAAAAATGCTCACCATCGCTAGCAGTCAGAGAAATGCAAATCAAAACTACCCTAAGATACCATCTCACTCCAGTAAGACTGGCAGCCATTAGGAAGTCAAACAACAATAAGTGCTGGAGAGGATGCGGGGAAAAGGGCACTCTTGTTCATTGCTGGTGGGACTGCAAATTGGTGCAGCCAATTTGGAAAGCAGTATGGAGATTTCTCGGAAAGCTGGGAATGGAACCACCATTTGACCCAGCTATTCCCCTTCTCGGTCTATTCCCTAAAGCCCTAACAAGAGCATGCTACAGGGACACTGCTACATCGATGTTCATAGCAGCTCAATTCACGATAGCAAGACTGTGGAACCAGCCTAGATGCCCTTCAATAGATGAATGGCTAAAAAAAATGTGGCATTTATACACTATGGAGTATTACTCTGCATTAAAAAATGACAAAATTATAGAATTTGGAGGGAAATGGATGGCATTAGAGCAGATTATGCTAAGTGAAGCTAGTCAATCTTTAAAAAACAAATACCAAATGACTCCTTTGATATAAGGGGTGTAAACAAGGACAGGGTAGGGACGAAGAGCTTGAGAAGAATATTTACAGTAAACAGGGATAAGAGGTGGGAGGGAAAGGGAGTGAGAAGGGAAATTGCATGGAAATGGAAGGCGATCCTCAGGGTTATACAAAATGTCATATAAGAGGTAAGGAGGGGTAAGTCAAGAGAATACAAATGGAAGACAGGATTTACAGTAGAAGGGGTAGAGAGAGAAAAGGGGAGGGGAGGGGAGGGGAGGGGAGGGGGGATAGTAGACAATAGGACAGGCAGCAGAATACATCAGACACTAGAAAGGCAATATGTCAATCAATGGAAGGGTAACTGATGTGATACAGCAATTTGTATACGGGGTAAAAGCGGGAGTTCATAATCCACTTGAATCAAACCGTGTAATATGATGTATTAAGAACTATGTAATGTTATGAACGACCAATAAAAAAAAAATTTAAAAAAAAAAATAACAAAGAAAAAAAAAATATTGTAATTCAGAGTAGGAGATATCTTAAAAGACAGGCTTAACTTAAACTATGAATTGTTTAGAAAAAGTCTTTTAGTTCTTTATGTAAAAGTACAGTGACCAAATTGTGACTTCTACTCTCAACAATTGTGTTATAATTAAGTCAAGTTTTCTTCCAATATATAAAAACATAAAGGTGAAAAATGTGTCTAATAAACTATACTTTTAAAATAAAAAAAAATAAAATAAAAAAAAGACTACCAACTAAGAAAAGCCCAGGACTGGATGGGTATACACCAGAGTTTTACAAAACCTTTAAAGAAGAACTATACCAATAATTTTCAAGCTATTTCAGGAAATAGAAAAAGAGGGAGAACTTCCAAATTCATTCTATGAGGCCAACATCACCCTGATTCCGAAACCAGACAAAGACACTTCAAAGAAAGAAAACTACAGACCAATATCTCTGATGAACCTAGATGCAAAAATCCTCAATAAAATTCTGGCAAATCGGATACAGAAACATATCAAAAAGATCGTGCATCATGATCAAGTAGGATTCATCCCTGGGATGCAAGGCTGGTTCAATATACAGAAATCAATAAATGTTATTCACCACATCAATAGACTTAAAAGATAAGAACCATATGATCATCTCCATAGATGCAGAAAAAGCATTCGACAAAGTAAAGCATCCCTTTATGTTCAAAACTCTAGAAAAACTAGGGATAACAGGAACATATCTCAATATTGTAAAAGCAATCTATGCTAAGCCTCAGGCTAGAATCATTCTGAACAGAGAAAAATTGAAGGCATTCCCTCTAAAATCTGAACAAGACAGGGATGCCCTCTCTCACCACTTCTGTTCAACAAAGTTCTCGAAACACTGGCCAGAGCAATTAGACAGATGAAAGAAATTAAAGGCATAAAAATAGGAAAAGAAGAACTTAAATTATCACTATTTGCCAATCAAAAGACATAGGCCAGCACATTGGATTAAAAAAAAAAAAGACCCAACAATATGCTGCCTCTAGGAGACTCATCTGATAGAAAAGACATATACAGACTGAAGGTGAAAGGTTGGGAAAAATCATACCACTCACATGGACTGCAGAAGCAAGCAGGGGGTTTCTATACACATATCAAATAAAGTAGATTTCAAGCCAAGATTAATCAAAAAGGATAAATATGGACATTACATACTGCTCAAGGGAACCTACACCCAAAAGACATAAGAATCATAAACATATATGCCCCAAACAATGATGCAGCTATGTTCATCAAAAAAACTTTTCTCAAGTTCAAGAGTCAAATTGACCACAACATAATAATCTTGGGTGACTTTAACACACCTCTCTTACCACTAGATAGATCTTCCAAACAAAAGTTGAATAAAGAAACTATAGAATTCAATAACATAATCAATAACTTAGACTTAATTGATATATATATAGAATATTTCAACCTGCATCAAGAAAATAGATTTTCTTCTCAGCAGCACATTGAACCTTCTCTAAAATAGACCATATACTATGCTACAAAGCAAGTCTTAGCAAATACAATAAAGTAGAGATACTACCATACATTTTTTCAGATCATAAAGAAATGAAATTGGAAATCAATGACATTATAAAAAATAAAAATTTCTTCATCACTTGGAGACTAAAAAATATGCTACTGAATGAACAATGGGTCACAGAAGACATCAAGGAGGAGATTAAAAAATTCTTGGAGGTAAATGAGAACACAGACACAACATATCAAAATTTCTGGGACACTATGAAAACAGTACTAAGAGGAAAATTCATTGCATGGAGTTCATTCCTTAAAAGAAGAAAAAGTCAACAAATAAATGACATCACACTACATCTCAAAACCCTAGAAAAAGAAGAACAAATCAGCAGCAAAAGCACTAGAAGGCAAGAAATAATTAAAATTGGAGATGAAATCAAAACAAAAGAAACAATGGGAAAAACAATTGACAAAACAAAATGTAGTTTGTTGAAAAATAAATAAAATTGAGAGACCCTTAGCCATGCTAACTAAGAGAAGGAGAGAGAGAACTCAAATTGCCAGCATATGTGATAAAAAAGGTAATCTCACAACAGATACTACAGAAATACAGAGTATAATTAGAAATTATTTTGAAATCTTATACTCCAATAAAATAGAAGAAATTGAAGGCATCAGCAAATTTCTTAAGTCATACGAAATGCCCTGATTGAGTCAGGAAGATATACACAATTTAAACAGACTAATATCAAGTGAGGAAATAGAAGAAGAAATCAAAAGCTTACCAACCAAGAAAAGCCTAGAACCAGATGGATACACAGCTGAGTTCTACAAGACCTTTAAAGAAGAACTAATACAAATATTCTTCAATTTATTTCAGGAAATTAAAAAAAGAGGCAGTAATTCCAAACTCATTCTATGAAGCCAATATTACCCTGATCCTAAAACCAGGCAAAGACAGATCAAAGAAAGAAAATGTCAGACCAATATATCTAATGAACATAGATAAAAATTCTCAATAAAATTCTGGCAAATCAAATACAAAAACATATCAAAAAGATTGTGCACCATGATCAAGTGGGATTCATCCCAAGGATGCAAAGTTGGTTCAACATAAGGACATCAATAAATGTAATTCATCACATCAATGGACTTAAAGATAAGTATCATATGATCATCTCAATAGACACAGAAAAAGCATTTGACAAAATACAGCATCCCTTTATGTTCAAAACTCTAGAAAAACTAGAAATAACAGGAACATATCTCAGCATCTAAAGGCTATCTATGCTAAGCCTCAGGCCAACACCATTCTAAATGGAGAAAAATTGAAGGCATTCCCTCTGGAACAAGACAGGGATGCCCTCTTTCACCACTTCTATTGAACATAGTTCTTGAAACACTGAGCAGAGCAATTAGACAAAAGAAATCAAAGGGATAGGGAAAAAGAACTTAAGTTAGCACTATTTGCTGACAATATGATTCTATACCTAGAAGACCCAAAAAACTCCAACAGAAAACTTCTATAAATAGTAAATGAATTCAGCAAAGTAGCAGGATATAAAATCAACACCCATAAATCAAAGGCATTTCTGCATATCAGTGACAAAGCCTCTGAAAAGAAAATGAGAAAAACTACCCCATTCACAATAACTTCAAAAAAATAAGATACTTGGGAATCAACTTAACAAAAGAGGTGAGAGATCTATACAGTGAAAACTACAGAACCCTAAAGACAGAAATCAAAGAAGACCTTAGAAGATGAAAAGATCTACCTTGCTCTTGGATAGGCAGGATTAATATTATCAAAATGACCATACAATCAAAAGCACTATACAGATTTAATGCAATTCTGATCAAAATCCCAATGGCAATCCTCATAGAAATAGAAAACGCAATCATGAAATTCGTCTGGAAAAATAAGACACCCAAAATAGCTAAAGCAATCTTTACTAGGAAGCGGGTGGCATCACTATAACAGACCTTAAATTATACTACAGAGTTATATTAACAATAACAGCATGGTATTGGCACCAAAACAGACTGGTACACCAATGGTACAGAAGAAAGGATTCAGAGACTAATGCACAAAATTACAGTTATCTTATATTAGACAAAGGGGCCAAAAACATGCACTGGAGAAAAGATAGCATCTTCAACTAATGGTGCTGGGAAAACTGGAAATTCATATGCAACAAAATGAAATTAAACCCATATCTCTCACCATGCACAAAACTTAACTCAAAATGGATCAAGGACCTAGGAATTAAACCAGAGACTCTGCATCTAACGGAATAAAAAGTAGGCCCTAATCTTCATCATGTGGGATTAGGCCCCAACTTTCTTAATAAGACTCCTATAGCATAAGAATTAAAACCAAGAATCAATAAATGGGATGGAATCAAACTACAAAGTTTCTTCTCAGCAAAAGAAACAATCTGTGAGGTGAACAGACAGCCAACATAGAAGCTAATTTTTACCCCTCATACATCAGATAGAGCACTAATCTCTAGGGTATATAAAGAACTCAAAAAGCTGCACTGAAAAAACAAATCACCCAATCAACAAATGGCCTAAGGACCTGAACAGACACTTCTCAGAAAAGGATATACTATCAATCAACAAATATATAAAAAAATGCTCATCATCTCTAGCAATAAGAGAAATGCAAATCAAAACTAATCTAAAATATCATCTCACTCCAGTCAGAATGGCAGCTATTATGAAGACAAACAACAATAAGTGTTGGCGAGGATGTGGGGAAAAAAGTACGCTCATACATTGCTGGTGGGACTGCAAATTGGTACAGCCAATATGGAAAACAATATGGAAGATTCCTTGGAAAGCTGGGAATGTAACCACCATTTGACCCAGCTATATAACTCCCTGGTCTATACCCAAAGGACTTAAAAACAGCATACTACAGGAACACAGCTACATCAATGTTTATAGCAGCACAATTCACAATAGCTCAACTTGGAGCCAACCTAGATGCCCTTCAGTGGATGAATGGATAAAAAAAATGTGGCCCATATAAACAATAGAATTTTACTCAGCAATAAAAGAGAATAAAATCATGGCATTTGCAGGTAAATGGATGGTGTTGGAGAAGATAATGCTAAGTGAAGTTAGCCAATACCAAAAAAAATAAATGCTGAATGTTTTCTCTAATATAAGGAGGCTGACTCATAGTGGGGTAGGGAGTGGGAACATGGGAGTAATAGATTAATTCTAGAAAGGAAAGAGGGGAGGGAGGGAAAGGGAAGAGGCAGGGGATTAGCAAGGATGGTGGAATGTTATGAATAACATTATTGAAAGTACATGTATGAAGACACAAATTGGGTGTCAACCAACTTTATATACAAACAGAGATATGAAAAATTGTGTATATATGTGTAATAAGAATTGTAATGCAAAAAAAAACAAAGACATGAATTGGCGTGAGATACTTTATATACAAAGATACGAAAAACTGTGCTTTATATGTGTAATAAGAATTGTAATGCATTCTGCTGTCATGTATTTAAAAAAATAAAATCAATTCTTCTCTGATATAAGGGGGGTGACTCAAAATGGGGTTGGGAGGGAAAGCAAGGGAGGAAGATTACCTCTAGATAGGGCATAGGGGTAGGAGGGAAAGGAAGAGAGAAGGGGAATAGCATGGATGGTGGAAGGAGACCCTCATCATTATACAAAATACATGTATGAAGATGTGAATTTGGTGTCAACATACCTTATATACAAACAGAGATATGATAAATTGTGGTATAAAGGTGTATTAAGAATTGTAATGTTGGGCTGAGGATGTGGCTCAAGCGATAACGCGCTCACCTGGGTTTGATTCTCAGCATCACATAAAATAAAAAATAAAGATGTGTCCACCGAAAACTGAAAAATAAATATTAAAAAATTCTCTCTCTCTCTCTCTCCTCTCTCTTTAAAAAAATTGTAATGCAAAAAAAAGAGAGCTCATGTATAATGGCATAATTTGGCATAAACATACTTTATATACAGAGATATGAAAAATTGTGCTGTGAATGAATAATTATGATTGTAATGTATTCCACTATTGTCATGTATGTAAGAAATAAAAATAAATAAATAATAAATAAATACTGCATTGATTTATGTTGCCATCAACAGCAATGCTGCTTCTTCATCCCTTATTCCTCATCAACACTGGACCTTAGTGAATTCTTCGCTCTTCCCCAATTTGAGAGGTGAAAATAAAACAGCAGCACATTAGTGTTTTAATTTTATTTTTACAAACAAAAAGTTCAATCATATTTCCATGAATTTATTGTATATTTGAAATCATTTCTCTATAAATTGATTATTTATAGTCTCTACACTACTTTCTATAAGGTATTCCTAAGAACAACATTTAATATTTTAAGTAATATATTTGAGAAATATTTAATCAGCATCATTATAATATTAGGACATTATAAAATATTATAATAATAATAGAAGATTATTTTAGTTGGCAATCTATACCTAAGACACCCCTCAAGAAAAGCTAAAGTCATAGCAGTAAATATTTAATTTCATTCCCTCTAATACACTGTTACCCAATTGACCTTCAATCATACTTAAATAAGTATGCTAGTGAATTTCCTATAATAAAATCTTCTTAATTCTTGTTTTTAGATAATCAAATATATATAGGTAAAAACTAGGAAGAAATTGAAAATTAAATAACTATCATGCATGCCTATAATCTGAGTGGCTCAGAGGTAGAGACAGGAGGATCCCAAATTCAAACCCAGCCTCAGCAACCTAGGAAGGCCCTAAGAAACTTGGTGAGACCATGTCTCAAACTAAAAAATTAAAAAAGGGATGGAGATTTGGCTTGAGTGGTTGAGCGCCTCTGGGTTCAATCCCCAGTACCAAAGGGAAAAATTAAAAGAAAGAAATTGGCATGTTGATCATTAGCTGACAATTTGGAACCATTAATTTCATCTAGTGTTTCTCATTTAGTACTAAACCAAGGAGACATTTCCAAGAATGAGAAAACCTAAAATCTAAATTAAATCTGTCTAGAGAGGGCATAGTATATCTATCTTTCACTGTTATATGAGCCATTCTCTTTCTACTTTAAAAATCAATTTCATACAGTCCTGGAGTAACCATTCACAGGTTGGAGTGGAATAAGAACTTGCCTGATCAATGTAAAAAGCCGTGCCTGCACGGATCTCTCTTCGCTGATTGAGATCAGTTTCAATGGTGTCCCTTGACAGGGCAATGTATTCAACCTCCCTTTGGTTAGCTCCTGTAGAATAGAGAGTTGTTAAAGAACTAAAATCAAACTACCAGGAAATGATTTGGAACAACTTATTTGACAATGACAATACCCTCGAGAAGAACATTTAAATGAAATTCTGGATGAAAATCTTTTGAGTCTCAGCTTTGAGAAAAATACAACCTATTGAATACTAATCAAAATGCATATATCTCTTAGTGCTCTCTTTCTACTGCACTCAGTCCCACTAGGGCAATAATTTATCAAAATTAGATCCTGTAAACCTTAATTTCTTCTGTAGAATTCTTTTCAAATATCATGAATAATAATGTGGCAATATTCCTATTTGGTACTCACAAATTATAACAATTTCTATAAATAAAGTTCATGTAATTTTAAACGTGATTTAAATTATTTCATTCCATTGACCAATGTTTACCAAATATATACAGTAAGTTAGATAACTTTCCAAGAATTAAAGTAAGGTAAATGTCAAGTCAGGTCAACAGAGAGGAGACACACAAGCACAGCTGAAGGAGATGAAAAAAGAAGGAGGAAGAAGAGGAAAAGAAGGAGGAGAGAGGAGAGAAGGAGAGGAATGAGCGGGGGAAATCATTTTACCAAAACATCATGTGATTGAAGGGAAAACCATCCATAATACAATTCTTTCCAAATAATTTATCCATTCAAACTCATTGTGTCTGATATAGAACATCAAGATTTAAAAAAACCTCTAACATTATCCTTGCATTATCCTTGAATTAAAAACAATGATATTTTCCAGTCAAATAAGAGATTTAATAAGTCTTTACTAAACAGGGAAAACAAATTAATTTACCAGAGAATAGAGGAAAAAGTTGAATGAACATGTCACTGATGGCATAAAGGGTTACTACCACAGAAAGTAACTTTTTCTCTCCATCCTATTGTTATTTTATATTAGCAAAAAAAAAAATACATCATTATTTTCATTCCATTTTTAAAGTATGCTTGTTCCCATGTTGCTATAACTTTATGTATGGAAAAGAGGAAACATTTTTAAGCATAGAATACATACAGCACAGTGATAAAGATGTGGTGTTACCAAACAACATTTTCCTAAATACAAATGAATTGTCTGTGAGATCCAATTTTGGAGGAAAGTACCAGTTTCTCTTTTTAGCAGATAACCTCCTTCCTGTTTCTGGAACACATCACTACTACCTTTGTATCTGCTTCTTTCATTGGCTGAATGTGATCCCCTTCACTGAAAACCCTGTCATTCACAATGGTTGACAAGGCTATGTATGCCTCTGATTGTTAAATTGCACCACAGTTAAACCTTGAACTGCCACACTGAGGACAATGTTATCATTATCCTCGGTCTTAACAGCTTCCTGGGACAGCCATGACAAGCACTACAGTCTCTTCAGGTGCTTCTTCGTGACAGTAGACCAAGCAAGCCACAACAGAACTAGGAAGAGGTAGCAGTGGTCTGCTGAGTGTTTTGTTTGGGGGCTTTTGTTTTGCTTTATTTTGTTTGTTTGTTTTTAAATCTACAAACCTTGTATGAGTTAAATATCACATAAAGACAATTATCAACTTATTTCTCTTTGGTTCTTCAGGTTTGCCCCCAAATTTCTGCCTCTAAAGATATTATCTACTCTGGGCATGACTAAATAAAGGCTCTTATACCTATTGACAATAGTACTCACTGCACAGTTTGCAGGGTGGCTTAAGCTAGTATTGAATTTTCAAACGTGTATTTCCACATCATATGGCTGCCTCAGCTGTATTTCACAATTTAAAGTTTGGTTGTGGTTGTTTTCAAACATACAGGCTTTACAGTGACAGACTTATGTTGCATTTTTTAACCAAAAACGCCCCTAAAATCTCCTTGTCCTTCTTATTCCACAATCCCAACAAGCTTCAAAGTCTTGTCAGAATCAAAATCTCAATGAGATTGTCTTTGAAAAAAGCAAGGGAGAGAGTGTACATCTAAAAATTAAAGAGGTAGATAATGTCTTTAGAGGCAGAAATTTCGAGGGATTCTTAATAGCTGATCCCCTGTTCTTAGACAAAACAATTTCACCATGTGTGTTAATAAAGAGCCTATAAGGGGCTGTGGTCGTAGCTCAGTAGCAGAGTGTTGACCTAACAATGTTCGAGGCACTGGGTTCAATCCTCAACGCCACATAAAAATTAATAAAATTAAGTTATAAAAATACAATAACATTATTTAAAAAGACATGATAATGCTATAAAGGCATGTTAGGCCTCACACACTGAATCTAGGAATAAGTAAGATACAAAAGGTAAGGGTAGTAAGAATTAGGTTCTTTCCTATCCATTTTATGGGGTTTGAACTGGGGGTCCTATACCACTGAGCTACACCTCCAGTCTTTTTCATACTTTGAGACAAAGTCTCTTTAAGTTGCCTACCTCAAACATGTGATCTTTCTTAATAGCTGTTTGTAGGTATGTACCACTGTTGCCCAGCTTGTCCAATGTATTTTTTTAACATTTTTTTAGTTGTAAATGGACACAATATCTTTGTTTTTATTCATTTATTTTTTTATGTGGTGCTGAGGATCAAACCCAGTGCCTCACACATGCCAGGCAAGCACTCAACCACTGAGCTACAACCCCAGCCCGTCCAATGTATTTTTATCATTCCTTCCTCACATGCTTTTTGAAGTACCAAAGTAAATTCACCACTGAAATAAAATTAAGTATATGTTGTAGAATTCAATAACATAGAAACCAATCCTTTAATACCAAATAATACAAAGGAGTTTTAAACAATGGTTTTCCCTTCATCCTAAAAACTATTGTTAGAGCACAACTTCATTTGATGGCATTCTTCCTTGATTCAGTATAGCAATGCCAATCGATTAACATTGATAAATCTGTAGAAAAGTCTTATAAAACTTTATTTGGGTTGATATTTAAACATTTCAATTCTATTAAAGAACCTCTAGCATTGGATAACATGTCAAAAAGGGGAAACAATATGAGATTTAAAGTCGAGCTCCATCACTTATTATTGGATAAAGATAGAACGTGCTAATCAAGTTCTGATAATTTGTTTTCTTGTCTAGTTAAAGAAAAAAAAAGAAAGCATATAACACATTAGAAATGATTTACAAACCTTTACATTCCCTCCAAAGACTATCATTTCATCAATTCAAGGTAACTGGGTTTTTAAGCTGTAAACCTGAGATAAGGAAAGTTCACTGGGTAGTTTAAAACTAAAGTGTGTTTGTTGTTTGTTTGCTGGTTCTATCCACTACTTGTCTGGGTTCTTACTTCTTTTCTATTTAAAGTGGAGGAATTTCTAGTTACAGAAAAATCTGCTAAAGCCATTCATAGTAGATGTGTACTTTCTTCCCAAATAACTTTTGCCAAACATTTATATATTACCCTTTGATACTGGTATTTCAAGAAGTCATTAATTCTGATATTTTTATAAATCTTAATGCTTACTTACTTTGTTACATAGATTATCAAAATTAAGACCTTTATGAATTGACAAGAATTGATTGCTCACCAAGTATTGCATAGCAATAGAGCGTAGAAGAGGTCCAGGTGGTCCTATCAGAAAGATATCTTGCCCCAAAAGATCCTTCTGCATTATCCATCTTAGATGCTGAACTACAGATTGAGTCGGAGGGTCTGAAACTTTAAGTAGGAAAAAAGAGAAAATGAAATGCAAATTGGACTAACATTTTTAGTACAAATCTCTGAGCAATGCAGACTGTATATTTTAAAATATGCGTGTGTGTGTATGTGTGTGTGTGTGTGTATGAGACAAGAGATGAGACTGAGACTATAGAGATACCTGGTGAATTTTTACTCTTTCACAATAAAACTATTATTATCAATGCTAAAACAGCACGAAGTCTTTGATATCACAAAAAGTCACATACCCTACATGTGAAAACATATAAGGACATTTGAATAATCAACTATAAGTTTCCCTAAAGAAATGAAAGTAATTTTCAAGGATAACTTGAGGAACTGGTATCATTATTTTACCACAATTCCACAGCCTTACCCTTTTGTTCCAAAAGGGAGATACAAACAATCACCTCAAATAATGATTATCACAGACTTGAAAATTTGGAGACAAGTAAGTATAACTTAAGTTAGCAATGTTTTTAAGGTTTCCCAAACTCCACAACTAGAAAGTCTGATGTAGATTCAAAACTACTTTGGAATTTATAATTTAAATCTATTCTTCTGTACAAATTCTTTTGGGAACAGAAGACTACTCTATACAATGCCCTTCTAAGTCTGCTACTAAATAAGCTCCAATGTGCTTATCTTCTACCTCAACATGTTCTAAAATATTTAAATTAATACAGATAAATTGTGTTTGTTCATGTGTAAACTACCCAATGACTCAAAGAGTCCATCTCTAGGTATATAGGAAAATCTCTTGCCCTTGTACAACTAAAAGACATGTAGAATACTCTGAGCAACATTGTTCAAAATGAAATAAAACTGGGGAAAGGAAAATGATAAACTACACATGATGGAAAATTTACAAAAGAACAAAAACAGAATAAATTATAACCTACTTCGAAAAAAATCTGAAATCTAAATGCTCCAAAATGTGAAATTTTTGAGTGCCTAGATAACACCACAAGTGAAAAATTTCACATGTGATCTCATGTGACAGGCTGTAGTCAAAATGTAAATGGACTATGTTGTTTGAAATTATCTTCAGGCAATGTGTATAATGTATATATGCAATATAAGTGAATTTCATGTTTAAACATGGGTCTCATCTCTAATATATAAACAAATATTCCAAAATAATATTCCACATTTTTAAAAAAATGTGAAATCCAAAATACTCCTGGTTCCAAGCATTTCAGATAAGGGAAAATGCCAACAAATGTTGAACCTTAAAAATATCATATCGAGTGAAAAACTGCCACAAAATAAATCATTTGAACTATTGTGATAAAGTTCAACAAACCAGAAAATGAATTCTTTTGAGATAACATGACAAAACAATGCTCAAAAAGCAAAGGAATGATAAATTCAAAAAACTGGATGCATGGGGATGTGAGGTGGGCATGGAATCACAGAGATCCTCATGGAACGCTACAATGGTATGAGTAGTAGTCTAGTTTTTAAATTGGACATGGGCTACAGTGTTTGCTTTATTATGCTACATTTTATATATACATAAAATGAGAAACGTATATTATATACTCTTTTGCATATATTGAATATCCATGCTTTTTTAACTTTGTTTAATCATCCAATGAAGTCATGAAATAATTTAAACATCCAACTAAGAAAGCTTGCATAGAAGTGCAAGTGGTTTTGTTTTGTTTTGTTGTCCTCTGACAGCACAACATTATTAGCCCCTCACTCCCAAAGAAAACTAATCGCTAGAAAAGGTAATTTTCTGGTTTTCTTTATCCTGGTAGAAAGATCAAGGGAGAGGTTTTGGGTAGATTGGTTGGTTTATTACATCACTGGAGTAAACTAAAGCATCTTGTAATTTCCCCAAAACAAACTCCTCTATGTCTGAAAATCAACGCAAGTGGAGGTACTTGGCTCCTTTTTTGTCTTAGAGGTAAGACATGGATGGGGGCATACATCTTCAGGGGAAGCTACTGGAAGAGAGTTTGAGAAAAAAAATCTTCGATATAACAATGTCTTGTGGTCCTCTAAAAGGAGGACCTTTACATAAATGGGTATACAACATCTCTGTGGTATTAAAATTTCATGGAATTGGAGAAGAAAATTGAGATGGAGAAGAATGTCCTTAAAAGAACCATAATAAAAAACTGATTGAAAAACACTGCTCTAATATTTATACTTCTGAGAACTCTTTCAAGTAGTTTCTTGGTATTAGGATTCAATTCACCTGGGTCTACAGAGTTAACCTCACATATAACTAACAGATGTCCTTGTAACTATTTTTTTCCTATCCATCTTTGTGATAAACAGTCTAATCTTATTTCAAAATAAGTCAGTCTCCCTGCTGTTTAAGGACAAAATAAATAAGAATTAAGAAACCCTAAATTCTTTATCAGTAATATGACACAATTTCCCTATGCTGCAGAGCTACTACTTCTTCTTACTCTAATATCAAATAAATTGTTAAAAACATTTGGGGTATTTTTTCCTACTTTACAAACCTTGGCTTATTCTGGCCACAGGCTTTCTTACCCTACTCTCACAGTTTCATGTTACTCTTTGTGTTCAACTTTGGCAATGTGCCTGATATTCCATTATCTAGACTTGACTACTGAACTTTGCCAAGTTCTAAAAGGTAAAGCCAAGTTGGTCTCTTCAGCTTCCTCCCACCTTTTATTATTTATAACTATTGGTAACTATTCATAATAACAGTCTTATTTTAGTTCTAGATAGTTCCAGTCTATTTAAATGTCTTGATCTTGGAACTATATTCATTTTCAAGGTTGTTTTAAATCCAAGGCAGCAGTTCTCAATCGAATGCAGAAAGGCATGGAGTTATTTAAAGTTAGAACCTTAGGAATTGTGTATAGACCTGTGAATGCTCATGAGAGTGTCCTCCATTTCATGTGTGTTGAGAACCACTGGCTTAAGAAATATCTGACAATTTTCAGCAACCACTTCCCTTATTCTTAGCACTCAACAGTGGTTTTCAACCAATGGTAGTACTGCCATAACCCAATACCTGCAGAAGGCATCTGGAAATGTCTCGGAATACTTTCAATTGTTGCAAAGCTTCAGGCAATTAGGAATAATTTGGTTTACTACCAATATTTAGTGATGCTAAATGAAATGTCCAAGATAGTCCCATACTGCCAAAAGGTTAATAGCATCCTAATTGAGAAATGCTATATAGACTTTTTTTTTTCCTCAATTGCCTCCATTACCAGCACATTGCTAAGGAGTTGTAATTAGTCACAATTAAGCCCAGAGAAAGCATTCCTCTCAGTTCCCCTACCTGTTGCAAGATGACATTGTTAGGGATGCAAGTCAGTAGCAAATTCTTCCTTTATGTAGGCCTGGAGGAGATGTCAGGATATCTAAGGCTTTCATCATCACTTTCAATTCTAAGTAGCTTCTTAATCTTGTGGCAGATCTTATAGGCTATGGTGTATCTTACAATGACCATATTTTTCCCTACTTTCATCTTCCCCCCCCAAAAAAAAATAGCCCTAATAACCATAAATTATTGCATTCTTATCCTGTGCTAGATAAAAATACAAATGATCTTCTATAGTGTAGAAAATAATTTAGATCTCACAATAACCCAATGAGGCAACAGACTACATCTGTGTAAGGACACAGACCTGAGCCACACTGTCTGGGTTCAAATTGTAAATCTATTATTTACTAGCTGTGTAACCTTAATCCAGTTATTTAATCTGTGTGCAGTTTCCCCATCTGTATAAGGGACCTAAAAATTGTACTCACAGAGCTAGAACATGGTCCAGTAAGTGCTATGTGTTTGTTAAATACTCATTATTTCTTATAATAAGAAAAGCAAAGTTGAAAAGGCAATATCATTTGTTCAGTTGGTAAGTCCTTAAACCAATATTAGACCCAAGTTGTTCCAATCTAAAGCCTACATTCTAGTCATTATGTCCTCTAGGTTCAAGACTTTCCCTACAAGTGCAGACCCACAGGGATACATCAAAAATTTTAGTGGACTCAATGTTCTGTCCATTAGTTCTATTTCTCTTATTTTTGGTGATATCAATAATATATTCTATTCTTTCTATTAAAATGTCAGTCATTATGTTATGTACATTATATTATCACAGGACTCACTTCTCCATAAAAAAATTCTACTTTCTTTATTCCTTTTTTAGGATAGTATATTTTGAAAAACAAACAAACAAACAAATCCCATATTTAATTTGTCAGGAAATTTCATTAAAATGCTAAAAGAAAGCATTATATAGTGCTATGTGATGCCTGTGGTGTATTTACATTAATGATTGAAACTAGCTGTATTTTTAGGATGGCCTCAAGAAAGCATGAGTCATACTTAAAAGCATGCCAGAAATAGAAATAAGATTTAAGACTGTACATTATGAACATCTGCAAAATAAACTGCCATGCTGCAGTGCATAACCTAATATAAACATGGCCCAGCACATGAGAGAAATCCCCAACTTGTTTTCAGGCACAAAATGCTACCTTTCAGGAGTCTACTAATAATAAGCTTATGTCAAAGTAGTACCATATTTTGATTCCCTTTCTATGTAGAAATAAAATACCTGGCTCGTGTTGGGCTAATTATTGTTTCAATTCCTTGTCGATATTTGTTTCAAAAAAAAATTGCCTTTTTTTAAGCATAGTATTATTTTATTTTTTATTGATTTTTTTAAAAAAAATAAATATTAAAAAATTGCTATTTTTGATCAGTCATATTCAAGGGCTTTAAAATAATTTTATTAGAGTAATCTAAATTTTAATTTTCTTCCTTTACAGACTCCAATTTGTCATAAAAGTAAAAATTAGAATTCCAGAAAATTAAACATAGTTCAAATTCTCTTATAATAAATTCTTCAAAACTAGTGATGTTGCTTAGTATCCCAAGAGACAACATAAAAGAAAGAAAAAAAAAACTTTGATTCCAAACAAAACTATAGTTAAAAACTACAGTTGTGATTTTGACACTTTCCTTTACCAGTCATTTATCAGTGTTCTTGGACAAGAATTTGCCTATTCTAAGTTTCCTTATTTTCAGAAAAAGGGTAATAATACTTATCAGGTATGGTTATTATGAGGATTATGGCTAAAGTACTTTGTCCAGTCCCTCAGTCAATGAGATCCAGGTAGGAAAAGACCTATCTTCACCTGAAAAATCCTTTCCCCTGATGTGTGGCCTGGACAACAGGCTGCACAGTGTAAACTAAGTGGTTATGAATGGACTCTTGGGTTTACACTAAAATTATCCTCTGGGCCTAGAACCCACCCTGAAAAAATGAGAGAGAAAGGAACCCAGTATTTACACATCCTAATCAATAGAGCCTGAGTTGGTACTCTCTCATATCTACTGCTGCACTCTACCCTTTGGGGACAAGCTATCATGGTACCATGTCATCCGCCACAGTCATCCCACAAAATCTCTCAGAGATATCTTAACTCACATCCATCACACTCCCCTGAATTTTTTCTATACATATTACAGTGCAAGATTTCAAAAGAAGCACAACTAATCTCCTCACTGTAATTGCATGCTCTTCTACTAAACCATCATGTATCTACTGTGTATCATTTGTAAATGGATGTAGTGGACTTCAAAGAGGGAAATGAAGGCAGGGGACACAATACACTGTGTTTAGAACCAAAGCCCTCATTATTTACAACATGGGCTAACTGAACTAAAAAGCTCAAGTATTTACACAGGTCCATTTATTGAAATCTATATGCTTATCATCAAGAACACAAAGTACAAGAATGTCCTTGAAGATGTTATCAGAAAATAATACATATATAAGATCTCAGTTTATATAAAGTCACTATCTATAAAATGAGCTGATGAGTTTTCATGTGATATGGCTGTAACAAAAACTAAATGAAAACCATAACATTGGCCAGCACAGTACTCAGCACAGAGAAGATATTTAGTTTTTCTTAAAATTAGAAAAACTGGTAAATATAGAGTAAATAAATTATAGTATATTCACATACAATGACTAAGTGTCCCACTGTACACTTTTTGGGTAAAGGTTGCATATTTGCTTGTGTTTGCATAAATACAAAATGAATATCCTTGAAACTAATACTGTAAGAATAATGTGAAAGGAAATGGGAGGAAATATTTCTCAATATGTATTTTTACATTGTTTTGATTTTTTGAGCCAAAAATTCTACCCCAAAAAAATGTTTAGGTTGAGCTTTAGAAAATGTTTGCTAAAAAAAAAAAAAAACTTTCCAGAATATATTGCTTTGTGAAAATGGTCACAAAACAGTACTTATAGAATATTTTTATATGGAAGGCATATATTATCACTTTTTAAATATTAGGAACATTTAAATATTAGGAACATCACCAAGGAACATTATAAGGATTCAAGTATACAAAGTATGTTCTCTGCCCCATACTAAATTGGAAATTAATAATGGAAAGATCTTCAGAAAGTCTCCAAACATTTAGAAACTAAATAGCACATATCTAAATAAGAAATGAAATGACTGCCAAGTGATATCAGGAAAATGGCTAAGCAGAAGTTCTCAGTGATCTCCCCTAAAAAAAAAAAATCACAAAACAGAAAATAAATATCCATAGTTCAACCAAAATAACTAAAGGAAAGCAGCCAAGGGAGCTCCCAAGAGTCCACATAATGCTACCCGCAGAGAAGAAACCAACAGAGCCTTGCCCATCCCCAATTCCATACCACTCACAACTTCACCCCACACCCCTGGCTCAAGCTACTATTTAACTATCCTATCACAGAACCAGAACCACTGCTAGAGTACACCTTACTCCAGGGACAAATAGCCATGGAATCCCTCAATACTAGAGGCTTTGACACCACTGCACCAATTCTACTAGTAGTCCATCATTCCTGAGCTTAGAAACTGCTACATTCTACTCCCTGGAACAAGCTTTCATGTGCATGTCACACACACACCCCATCCCAATAATTGGTACAGCCCACATTCAGGGCCTTAGCTGAAATGGCACAATTCTCTCTACCAGCCATGAACTACCAGAGCAACTTCAAATTCTAGTCCCCAAGCCAACATGGAGCCCTCTCCCTTGGGAGGGGTAAATCCCAACCATCTGACACACTAACGCAGTTGTACCCCCTAAAGCCACAGCTGACACAGCACCGTGACCTGAAGAATCAAAGCCTCATTTGACCTGTGTATTTATGTTTTCTGGGGCTAAACTGAAGCAGAAACTTGTACTGTAAGTAATCAAAGGCCTGGATGAGTTTAGCTACCCTGCCATCTAGGTTGAATAGCCACAAGGCTCCATCTTCCAGGAACTGAAGTAAGCACCCAGAATATGATCTGTTGAGGCACCCAAAGGGGGGCATCTTCATTGCACCGGTGCTTATTTACCAGGGCCCAAGCCACAGTTATGCCTTGCCTCTCCTAGGTTCTTGCTACTGCTGCTATTGATGAAGCACCTGGCCACGCAAAGCATGGCTTGTGTCATTCCCACCATTTGGGGGTCTACAGTCACCAATGCATGGTACCTCTCATGTGCCAGGGCCCATGCTGCCACTATGTCCTGTTGGTTCTAAGGTCCAAATTGCAGATGTGCCCTGTCTTCCAGGGCCCAAGCCCCCAAAGCACTTCTTCCCCATAGCCATGCCAGTGCTGTGCCCTTCCCTCCAAGATCAAAGTCACATCCATACATCCCTGCCCTGTGGTCCCAGTGTATTGCCTCAGAGAAACAGACCCAACTTTGTGGGAGAAATGTATCTACCTATGCCTTTGAAAATGAACCAAGCTGGGTGTGGTGGCATATACCTATAATCCAGGCAGCTTGGGAGGCTAAGGCAGGAGGATCACCAAGTTAAAAGTCAGCCTCAGCAATTTAGCAGGAATTAAACAATTTAGCAAGATCCTATCTCAAAATAAAAAATAAAAAGGATGTGGCTCAGAGTTTAAGTGCCCCTGGGTTCAAGGAGTGGCACACCAAAACAAAAAAAGAGAGAAAGATAGAGAACCAATTCTTCAGGTTTCATTCTTACAAAGCTACCATAGTTTCAAAAGTCCCTAACCCCAGAACCATAGTTCCAAAGCCACACCAAGCACTTATACCCTGGACCCCAGTGACATTATCACTGTCTTTGGACAATATCTGACTGGACAACCATGATAAATCCCTCAGCTAAAAATGCCCACTGTGGGAAAGACAAACACAGCAAGATTTCTAAAGAGATCCTTACCACTGAGGACCCCAATAACCTGTTACCACCATCACTGCTACAAACTCTTGCACCCTAGACCACTGAGACACCTGGACTCATCAATGATGTTGATCACAACTAAAGATGCTGCATAGAGTCTACATCATTGCACCTACCCAGAGCTACTGTGACCAGCACCTTTCGGCCCACCTATAGGGGAAAGTCTTCCTCTGTGATGTTTGGGAGAGGTAAAAGTTTTACCAGATGGACAGAAATCAATGCAGGGACACAAGAGACATGAAAAAGTAAGGAAACACGATATCACTAATTCTTTAGTAACAGACCACAAAGAAATGGAAATTTATGAATTTCCTGAAAAGAAATGTAAAATAACTATGTTAAAGGAACTCAATAAGACACAAGAAAATACAGACAAAATTTAATGAAATTAGGAAGGCAATTCATGATCTGAATGAGAAATTCAACAGAGATGGTCATCATTAAAAAAAGAGGAAACAAATCCTTGGGGCTGATATTTCAATGAAATAAAAAAAAATATAATACAGAACTTCAACAACAAACTAGATCAATCAGAAGAAAGATCTGTAAATATAAAAACAGGTCTTTGAAATAACTCAGGCAGAGGGGTAAAAAAAGTAAAGAAAAGCCACAGGAGTATGGGAAACCTTAAGCAAACAAATATTCATATTATGGGAGTTCCAGAAGGAAAAGAGAGAAAGGGACAAAAAACTTATTTAATAAAATAGCTGCTAATGACTTCCCATGTCTTGAAAGACATGGACATCCAAACTGATAAACCTCCAAGGTCCACAAATACATTCAACCCACACAAGTGGCACATTATACTTTCATTATCAAAGAATCTATAAAAAACAACCAGAAAATACCACAATGGTGGTAGAAAGTCCTTACCTAATGATAAAAATCTTGAAATTAAATGGATGAAATTCTTCAATCAAGACATAGAATGGCATGATGGCACACCTGTAATCCCAACAACTTGGGAGCCTGAGGCAGAAGGATCAAGAGTTCAAGGACAGCCTTTGTAACTTAGCAAGACCCAGTCTCAAAAAATAAAAAGGGCTGGTGAGGTAGCTCAGTACCCAGTGCCCTCCCACACACCCAGAGTGGATGAATGGATTAAAAAAAGAAGAAGAAGATCTAACTGTGCTGCCTACAAGAAATCCACTTCAGCTTAAAAAATACACATAGGCCAGGCATAGTGGCACATGTCTGTAACCCCAGAAGCTCAGGAGGCTGAGGCAAAATGATCATGAGTTTAAAGCCAGGTTCAGCAACAATGAGGCACTAAGCAACTCAGTGAGACCCTGTCTCTAAATAAAATACAAAATAGGACTGGGGACAAGACTCAGTGGTTGAGTGTCCCTGAGTTCAATTGTGGGTACCCCCCACCAAAAAAAAAAAGAACAACAACACATGAAGGAATGCAAAAAACAATTCTATGCAAATGTTTACCAAAGAAGAATGGGTGACTACACTGATATCTAAGAAACTAAACTTCAAATAAAAAGCTACTACAAAAGACAAAGAAGGTATGCATTCATAAGTATGTAACCACCCAACACTATTAAACCTATATACATAAAACAAATATAAGGCAGAAATGGGTAACAATAAAATAATAGCAGGAGACTTCAATATAATATTTCCAATAATAGATAGAACAAGCAGAAAATTAAAATGGAATACTGGATCTGAATTGCATTCAGACAAAATAAACTTTAAAACATCTATAGCTGGGAGGAGTGGCACATGCCTGTAATGCAGCAGCTCAGGAGTCTGAAGCAGAGGGTCAGAAAATTTGAGGCCAGTCTAACTAAGTAAGACCCTATCTCAAAGAAAGAAATTAAAGGGATACAAATAGGAAAAGAAGAACTCAAATTATCCCTATTTGCTAACAACATGATTCCATATTCAGAAGACAGACCCAAAAATTTCATCAGAAAAATTATACAACTCATAAATTAATTCAGTAAAGTAGCAGAATACAAAATTAACACCCATAAATCAATTGCGCTCCCGTATATCAGTGATAAGTCAACTGAAAGAGAAACTAGGAAAACTATGCCATTCACAATAGCCTCAAAAAAATGGGGAAATCAATCTAACAAAAGAGGTGAAAGACCACTACAACAAAAACTACAGCACACTAAAGAAAGAAATTGAAGAAGACCTTAGAAGATGAAAAAAATCTCCCATGTTCTTGGATAGGCAGAATTAATATTTTCAAAATGGCCACACTACCAAAAGCACTATTCAGATTTAATGCAATTTCTATTTAAATTCTAATAACATTCTTCATAGAAATACAAAAGGCAGTCTTGAAATTCATTTGGAAAAAGAAAAAGCAGGAAGCATCACAATACCAGAACTTAAATTATACTAAGAAGCAATAGTAACAAAAACGGCACGGTATTGGCACAAAAACAGACATAAAGACCAATGGTACAGAATAGAAGACACAGAGACAAACCCACATAAATACAGTTATCTCATACTAGACAAAGGTACCATAAACATACATTGAAGAAAAGATAGCCTCTTCAACAAATGGTACTCAGAAAACTGGAAATCCATATATAGCAAAATGAAATTAAATGCCTATTTCTCACTCTACACAAAACTCAACTCAAAGTGGATCAAGGACTTAGGCATTAGACAAGAGATACTGCACCTACTAGATGAAAAAGTAGGGCCAGTCTCTGTTATGTCATGCTTAGGAACCAAATTCCTCAACAAGACTCCTAAAGCACAAGAAGTAAAATCAAGAATCAATACATCGGATGGTATCAAACTAAAAAGCTTCTTCATAGCAAAAGAAACAATCAAGAAGATGAAGAGAGCACCTATAGAATGGGAGAAAATCTTTGCCACCTGCACTTCAGATAGAGCATTAATTTCTAGGATATATAAAGAATTCAGAAAACAAAACACTAAAAAACCAATAACCCAATCAATAAATGAGCAAAGGAATTGAACTTCACAGAATAAGAAATATGATCAGTCAACAAATATTTGAAAAAATATTCAACATCTCTAGCAATTAGAGAAATGCAATGTAAAACTATACTGAGACTTCATTTCACTCCAGTCAAAATGGCAATTATGAACAAAACAAGCAACAGTAAATGTTGCTGAGGATGGGGAAAAAGGTCCACTCATATATTGCCGGTGCAACCACTCTGGAAAGTAGTATGGCGAGTCCTCAGAAAACTTGGAATGGAACCACCATTTGACCCAGCTATCCCACTTCTCCGTCTATACCCAAAGGACTTAAAAACAGAATACTACAAGGACACAGCCACATCAATGAAAGGAGGAATGGGAAAAGGAAGGACAGTCAAATGAATCTGACTGACCTTTTGTATGTACACACATAAATAAAGCACAGTAAATCCCAGCATCAAGTATACACACAAGACAGTAATTTAAAAAAAAAACTATCAATAAATTGCTAAAAGGTCATTAGAGTAAAGGGAGAGGTACAGGAGGAGGGAGAGGAAGGAGGGAGTGCTGGGTCTGAATTAGAGCATATTATATTCCTTACTTTTGTGATTAAGTCAAAATGTATCTTAATGTCTCTTATATAACTAAAAAGAATCAATAAAAAAGTTAAAAAAAAGAATACTAAACTTGAATAGCACTTCAGGCAAAATGGACATAAAAACACCTACAGAGGACTGAGGTTATGGCTCAGTGGTAGCGTGCTTGCCTAGCATGTGTGAGACATTGGGTTCAATTCTCAGCACCACATATAAGTTAATAAATAAATAAAGGTCCATCAACAACTAAAAAAAATTTTTTTAAAATCTACAGAATTTGCCATTCAACAGTGGCAGAATACACATTTTTTTTTCTAACTTGGAGAGAAAAAGAGAGAAGACTTGAATAAGTAAAATAAAAAATGAAAGCAAAGGCATTATAACAGATGCATCAGAAATAAAAAGGATCATAAAGGACTATTATGAACAAGTCTATGCCAACAAATTAAATATCCTAGAGGAAATGGATAAGTTCTAAGATAAACACAACCCACCAAGAATGAATCAGAAAGAAACAGAAAGTCTGAACAGGTCAACAACAACTAAAGAAGTTGAAGAAGTAATTTAAACCTTCCAACAAAGAAAAGCTCAGGACCAGATGGCTTCATGGCTGAATTCTATCAAACACTCAAAGAAGAATTAAATAAAATTCTTCTTAAACTTTTCCAAAATATCAAGATAGAAAACTTCCTAACACATTTTATGAAGTCAGCATTACCCTGATACATAAGCCAGATAAGACATCACAAGAAAACAAAATAGGCCAAATTAATGTAAAAATCATCAATAAAATATTAGCAAACTGAATTCAACAACACATCCAAAAAGTTATACATCATGACCAAGTAGGTCATGCAAGATTCATTTAACACATGCAAATCAATCAACTGTGATACACTACATTAACAAAATGAGATTAAAAAAGCACATGATTATCTCCATCAATATACAAGAAAACATTCAACAAAGGCAAACATCCTTTCTTGACAGGAATTCTCAACAGGTTAGGAATAGACATAAAGTTCCTCAACATTTAAGGCCATTTATGAAAACCTACACCTAACATTACAATCAATGGGGGAAAACAGATTTTCTACTACGATCCAGCACAATGCAAGGATGTACACACTCATTTCTTTTCAACATAGAATTATTCTCAAGAACAATCATAGACAAGAAAAAGAAATAAGGGCATCCAAATCAGAAAGGAAGAAGTAAAATAATCTCTATTTTAGATGACATAGTATATAACGTAGCAAACCACGAAGATTTTACACACACACACACACACACATACATACACAAACAACCATTAATAAGTGAATTCAATAAATTTGCAGGGTACAAAATCAACATTAAAAAGTCGGTAGCATTTATACATAAATAATGATCTAGCTGAAAAAAAAAACAAGAAAATGATCCTATTCGATAGAACCAAATAAAAACACTTGGGAATAAATTTAAATGAGGAGGTAAAAGATATATATACTGAAAACTAAAAATATTGATGAAAAAAATTGAAGATAGCACAAATATGTGAAAATATACCTCAGAATCATGGATCATAAGAATTGGTGAATAATTAAAATGTCTATTTTACCAATATTGATATATAGATTCAATATAATCACTACTAAAATCCCAATAACATTCTTCACAGAAAAAACTATCCTAAAACCCTCTGGAAACCACAAAATATCCTGAATAGCCAAAACAATTCTAAGAAGAAGATGGAAGCATCATACTTCTTATTTTGAAATTTTATTACAGAGCTATAATAATCAAAATCATATGGTACTGCTACAAAAACAAACACATAGCCCAGTAGAATAGAATGGAGAACACAGAAAAAAATCCAAACATATACAGTCAACTACTTTTTTTTTTATTTTTAGTTGTAGTTGAACACAATACCTTTATTTTATTTATTTATATGTGGTGCTGAGGCTCAAACCCAGGGGCTCACACATACTAGGCAAGTATTCTACTACTGAACCACAACCCCAGCACTTGGTCAACTACTTTTGACAAAGACACCAAGAAGACATACTTAGAGAAAGGATAATCTTTCCAGTAAATGGTACAGGAAAACTGGATTTCCACATGCAAAAAAAAAGTGGGACCTTTAACTTACATGATATACAAAAATCACCTCAAATTAATCAAAAACCTAAATGCTGTATCTGAAACAACAAAACTCCTAGAGGAAAATATGGATGAAAAACTCCTGAACATTGATGTTAGCAATGATTTTTTTTATTATTATTATCAAAACTTGGGCCACAAAAGCAAATATAAATAATCCAGACATCAAACTAAAAATCTTAGGTATAGCAAAAGAAACAACCAACAAAATGAAAATTGGAGGGAAATTTTGCAAATCATATATACAAATGGTTAATATCCAAAACTCATTAAGAACTCAGATGACTCAATAGAAAAAAAATTATATGATTGAAAAATAAGCAAAAGATCTGAATAGACATTTCTCCAAAGAAGACATAAAAATGGTCACCTAGTATATAAAAAGATGTTAACATCATTAACCATCAGGAAATGCTAATAAAAACTACTGAGATACTAACTCACACCCATTAGAATAGACATTATGAAAAAATAACAAATGTTGCTGAGCTTGTGGAGAAAGGGAATGTGAACTAGAACAACCATAATGAGAAAAAGTATGGTGGTTTCTAAAGAAATTAAAAATAGAACTACCACATGACCCAGCAATTCCTCTTCTGGTCATATACCCAAAGGAAATAAATTGACTTCTCATCAATAAATCTGTACTCCTGTGTTCAATGCAGCATTATTCATGTTAGCAAAGGTAGGGAAACAACTAAGTGTTTATGAATGGATGAATGGATAAGAAAACTATGGTATATAGCTATGCATGCAATGGCATATTACTCAGACTTAAAAAAGAAAATCTTACAATTTGTTACCATCTGGATGAACATGGGGGACGTTATACTAAAAAAAACATTGCATGATATTCTTATATTTGGAAATCAATGGGGTATGAGGATCAAATACACAATGAACGAGAATAAAACAGAGATTATCAGGGATGGTGGGTGGGGAGGATAGTAAATGTGAAGATGTAAGCCAAGAGGACACAAAGTAGTAGCAGGATGAACAAGTCTGGAAATCTAATTTACAACATGAGAACTAAATATAATAAAACTATCATGGATTTATGATGCTTCTAAATGAAATTTTTAGATTTTCTTGCCATAAATAAAAACAAAAAATGTATAACTATGTAAGATGATGGATATGTTGATTTGCTTCACTATAATAACTATTTCATTATATATATTTATTCCACAACTTAAATTGTATACCATAAATATAAACACAAAAAAAAATATTTAAAAAAAAATTACATGGGGGCCTGGGGCTCAGCAGCAGCGCACTTGCCTGGCATGTGTGAGGCACTGAATTCAATTCTCAGCACCACATATAAATAATAAAATAAAGGTCTTTCAACAACTAAAAAGAAAATTAAAAAATAAAACACATGAGTTGTGCCAGGAATGGTGGCACATACCTATAATCCCTGTGGCTCAGGAGGGTGAGGCAGGAGGATCGTGAGTTCCAAAGCCAGCTTCAGTAATTTAGCAAGGCCCTAAGCAACTTAAAAAGTATTTGTATCAAAATGAAAAACTAAGAAAAAAGGGCTGGGGATGTGGGTCAGTGGTTAAGTACCTCTGGGTTCAACCCCTGGTACAAAAACAAAACAAAACAACAACAACAACAACAAAGAAAATACGGGTCAAAAGAGAAATAAGGGAATTACAATGCTTTTAAAGCTGAATGAAAAGGATATCATAATGTATAAAAATTTTTGGCATGCCACTCACTGCCTCATGAGAAATTATATAGCACTAACTGCCTATATTGAGATAAAGGGAGTATTTAAAATTAGGGGTCTCAGTTGTCCTTTAACAGAGTGGTAAAAGAAGAACAAATGAAGCCCAAAGAATGGAAATTATAAGGCTGGGGCTGTAGCTCAGTGGCAGATCACTTGCCTAGCATGTGTGAGGCACGGGGTTCAATCTTTAGCACTACATAAAAATAAAACATGTAAAATATTCTGTCCATCTACAACAACCAAAAAAATTTTAATTAAAAAAAGAATGGAAATTATATTGATTAGAGCTTAAAAATCAATGAAATAGGAACCAGAAAAATCAAGAAAAAACAACAAAACTGAATTTTTTAAGAATAACAATAAAATTGACAAATTTCTAGACATACTGATCCAAAAAGAGGAAAAAAGAAGATACACATTACTAACATCAGAAATAACAAAGAGAAAAGGGGAGGGGAGGGGAGGGGAGGGGAGGGGAGGGGGGATAGTAGAGAATAGGACAGACAGCAGAATACATCAGACACTAGAAAGGCAATTTGTCAATCAATGGAAGGGTAACTGATGTGATTCAGCAATCTGTATATGGGGTATAATTGGGAGTTCATAACCCACTTGAATCAAATTGTGAAATATGATGTATTAAGAATTATGTAATGTTTTGAACGACCAACAATAAAAAAAGTGTATTTTGTACAGCTAGTGTGTAGAAACAAAATTTGCTTAATTGATAAAGTTTATTGTTTAAAATTTTGTGTGCAGATTTTCATACATCAAGTTTAATCGTATTAATTTGTCACTTTCATTTTTTGTAAAATTGTAAAATGGTTGAATAACAGCAAAAAAAGTTATTTCCTTTATGTACAATTAAATCATCTAAGACAAAAAAAAAAGAAATAACAAAGAGACATAAAGGTACACATACATCAAAAAAGTAAAAAAATGAGCATGGATGTGGGGAAAAAGTTACACTCATACACTGCTAGTGGGACTGCAAATTGGTGCAGCCAATATGGAAAGCAGTAAGGAGAATCCTCAGAAAACCTGGGAATGGAACCACCATTTGACCCAGCTATCCCAGTCATCGGTTTATACCCAAAGGACTTAAAAACAGCATATAACAGGAACACAGCCATATCAGTGTTTACAGCAGCACAATTCACAGTAGCTAAACTGTGGAAGCAACCCAGATGCCCTTCAGTAGATGAATGGATAAAGAAAATGTGGTATATATACACAATGGAATATTACTCAGCATTAAAAGAGAATAAAATCATGGTATTTGCAGATAAATTGATGGAATTGGAGAATTTAATGCTAAGTGAAGTTAGCCAATCTCAAAAACCCAATTGCCAAATGTTTTCTCTAATTAAAGGATGCTGATTCATAATGGGGATGAGGAAGGGACATGGGAGGATTAGATGATCTCTAGATAGGGCAAAGGAAAGGGAGTATGGGGGTAGAAAAGATGGTAGAATGAGATAGACATCATTACTCTAAGAATATGTATGAAGACATGAATGGTGTGACTATGTTATGTACAATCAGAGATATGAAAAATTGTGCTTTATATGTGTAATATGAACTGTAATGCATTCTGCTGCCATACATAACAAATTAAAATTTTTAAAAAGTAAAATAATGAGATATTGTGAAAAATTTTATGCTAATACATTTCACAACTTGGATGAAATGAACAAATTCCTGTAAAGAAAAGTTTCTTAAAAGAGCCGGGTCTTCTGACACAAGAAGAGATAAATAGCCATATGTATGAAAGAATTTGAACTTACCATTAAAAATCCTCCCACACATATACACACACACAAAAAAAAAACAACAACAAAAACTCCTAACCAAGATAATTTCAGTGGTTTTAACAAACATTTAGGGGGACATATCAATTTTATACAAACGTATTCAGAAAACTGAAGAGGCAAAAACACTTTCAAATTCATTCTAAAGCTAGCACTACCCTGATATTAACATCTGACAAAAACATAACAAGAAAACAAAGCTGCAGATCAATATATTTCATAAATATAGATGCACAAATTCTAAATATAATTTTAGCAAATAGTCCAACAATATGTAAAAATAATAATACATCAGCACTAATTGGGAAATATCCTGGGAACAAAGTTAGTTTAACATTTGAAAATCAATCAGTGTAATTCACCATATTAACAAACTAAAAAAGAAAAAGAAAACTGTCAAATAACACAGAAAAAGCACTCAAAAAAATCTGACATTTCTTCCTAATTAAAAAAATCAATCAGGTGTGGTGACATACACCTGTAATCCCAGCAGCTCGGAAGGCTGAGGCAGGAGGATTGCAAGTTCAAAGCAAGCCTTTTGCTTTGCAAAAGCAAGACACTGAGCAACTCAGTGAGATCCTGTCTCTAGATAAAATACAAAATAAGGCTGGGGATGTGGCTCAGTGGTCAAGTGCTCTTGAGTTCAATCCCCAGTACCAAAAAAAAAAAAAAAAAAAAAAAAACTATACCTATTTTACATAAGGGAGAAAGGTTGAATTCTTTCCCCATAATATCAAGACAACGTTTTCTCTCATAACTTGTATTAAACATTACACTGAAGGTTCTAATAAATGCAATAAGGCAAACAAACAAAAGAAACAAGAAAAAAAATATTTTAAAGAAAAGAAATAAGAAGCATCCAGATTGGGGAAAAAAAGTAGCAGAGCTGTCTTCGTTTATTGACAACATGATTGTTTATGTAGAAAATGTGATGCAATCTACAAAAACAAACTCTTGAACTAAAAAGTGACTTTAGCAAGGTACCAAGAAACAAGATCAATATACAATAATTAATTGTACTTCTATATTACAGTTGAAAAATAATACTATTCAAAATAACATCAAAATATGTAAAATACTCCAAGGATAAGGTTGACAAAATATATATAAGACCTATACACTGAAAACAGTAAAACACCACTGAAAGAAATTACAGAAGACCTAAACAGAAAGATATGAATTGTTCATAGATTGGAAAGTTCAGTATTATGAAGATATCCCCAAAATCATCCACAAAATCATCTACACATTCAAAGCAATCACAATCCAAAATCTTGGCAGGCTTTTTTAATATAGAAATTAACAAGCTGATTACAAAATCACATATAGATGCAAAGGACCTAAAATATGCAAAACAACTTTGTAAAAAAGATAAAAATGAGTAACTTTACCTCATTTCAATATTATTATAAAGCTACAACAGTCAAGACAGTAAGGCACTGGTGTCAAGAGAGATAAACAAATGGAACAGAACAGAGTCTAGTAATGGACACGGAATATACATTGACAAAAGAACAAAAACAATTCAGTGAAGAAAGGATAGATTTTTTTTTCGGCAAATGGTGCTGAAACAATTGAATACCCATATGTAAAATAAATGAACTTTGGCCCATACCTTATACCATTTACAAAAATTCATGTAAAAAGAATGATAGACATAAATAAAAACATCTAATTAAAAAATTAGGGAAAAAAGTCTGTATGGAATTCAGTTAAAGATTTTTTGCATTTCTCAGGTGACTACCAAAGCACAATCTATCAAAGTAAAAACAAAGTTAAAAAACTGATATGCTAGACTTCATTAAAATTTACAATTTTCACTCTTCAAAGAACACAAGAGAACAAAAAGATAAGTCACAGACAGGAAGAAAATATTTCAAAACTTACATCTGATATCAAGGGTGTATAGCGAAATGGCAGGGGTGGGGGTAGAGAAAGAAATAGCAAAACTCAAAAAAAGAACATAAAAAATTCTCCCCCCCCAAAAAAAATAGGTGAAAGATTGGAACAAACACTGCAACTAATGCCAAAGGCATTAGTCACTAAGAAACACAAATTAATTCACTGTGAAATATCATTACTCATCCATTAAAACAGTTAAATTCAAAAGACTGGCCAGGCACAGGGTCACATGCCTGTAATCCTGGTGGCTCCGAAGTTGAGGTAGGAGGATTGTGAGTTCAAAGCCACAGCAAAAGTGAGATTCTAAGCAACTCTGTGAGACCCTGCCTCTAAAGAAAATACAAAATAGGGCAGGGGATGTGCTCAGTGGTCAAGTGTCCCTGAGTTCAATCCCTGGTACCTCCTCCATAAAAACAAATCCAAAAGACTGGCCATGCCCAAGAGCTGACAAAAATGTGAAGGAACTGGAACTCCGCATTGTTGGTGGAAATGTAAAATGATACAATCACTTTAGGAAACAGAATGGGAGTTCCTTAAAAAAATTTAACAAACACTTACTGTGTAATATAGCATACATATATATATGAAAAGAAAGCATATGTCCAAAGACTTGTGCATGAATGTTGAGAGCAGCTTTATTGTAAGAGCCTCAAAATGTTAATGGGCTGAATAATCACTGAAAGGTAGATGGATAAACAAATTTTAATATATCCATACAGTAAAATGCTGTTCTCAAAAAAAAAAAAAAGGAAGGAGGAAGTGGAGGAGGAGGAGGAAGAGGAGAATAATCCTTTTGAATGTTGCAACATGGAAGAATTTCAAAGTAATTATGCTAAGAAGCTAAACGAAAATAATTTCTATAGTATGATTGCATTTATATACAATTCTAGAAAATCTTGGTAAGTCTATAAAGCAAATCAGTGATTTCAAGATGATGGAGGAACCCAGGAAACATCACAAAGGGTCACAAGTAAGCTTTGGGGGTGATAAATTTATTTGATCAGTATTCTGACTATAGTTAGATGTTTCCTGGTTATAGGACATATCAAAACTTAACAAAGTGTACATTTTAAATATATAAATATGTACAGTTTTATGTTTAAATTATTCCTAGCAATCTTTTAAATACTAAAATGACACATATTAAATTGATAGCAATGATTATAATTCAATTTATAAATGATTTGGTTTTTAAACTTGGTGTTTTTTATATTACTTTCTAAAGAAGTCATAAGAATTCATACATCTACCAACAAAATATGAGAAAGCCATTGCCCTAAAATTCTATAGGTACTTGATGTTCCAATACTTTTTTGTTGTTGTTGCAATACTTTTTAATTTTAGCCCAGTAATGTATAAAAATTGCTAACTTATCATATAATTTGCATATCTCTAACTATAAAACAGATATAGAATATATGTTTATACACTTACTGGCCACTAGATTTCCTCTTCTGTGTCACAGCTATTGAAATCCTTTCCTTACTGTCTACTGAATCACATGATTTTTCTTATCAATTTGTAAGATATATTTATATATTAAGCATTTAGTCCTCTATCGCATGTGTTGTATATGCATTAAAATGATTTTTAATTTAGGCAATTACTATTTGAATTCATTTTCTCATATAAACAATGTCATTCATTGTAGCCAAATTGCCAGGTACATCCAAAGAAGCCTATTTAACATATTTCATAGCTCAAAAATTGTGTATCTGGTGGCAGAGGGCATTGGAAAGATGTTGGTGGGAGGACATAAAATTTCAATTAGACAGGAGGAAAAAGTTCAGATCTATTATACAACAGGCTGACTATAGTTAATAATGATGTATCGTATACTTACAAAAAGAATCAATTCTCAATGTTATCACAAAATTAATAGATGAGGTAAAAGATTTGTTAAGTAACTTGACTTAGTCATTCTATAATTTTGAAACATCATGTTATGTACCATAAAATTTTGTCAATTAAAAAATAATTTTTAAAAAATTGTACATCTGCAATGAAATTTGTAGAAAGCAACAAGGGCAATTAAATGGAAAATAAAAAGTAATAAAATATATCAAAAAAAATTTACTCTGCATACAGTTCCTAAGAGAAAGAAGATTAAAGAAAAATTAGGAACTGGATAAAGATTACTATAAAGATTCCAGGACAGACTGTGGGACACATTCAAGGACTTAAAAGTTGATAAATTCTTCCTTCTGAGAATTCTTCTTAAAAATACATCTAAAGGGGGCTAGGGCTGGGGCTCAGTGGCATAGCACTCACCTAGCATGTATGAGGCACTAGGTTCAATCCTCAGTACCACAAAAAAAATAAATAAAATAAAGATATTGTGTCCATCCACAACTTAAAAAAATTTTTTTAAATCCATCTAAAGAAAACCAAAGGTACTTCTTAAAATAAATTCTTTCATAATGAGATGCAATTAGTGCAACTATTAAAAATTAAATTAAAAATAATTTTATTGCATATACAACACATGTGATAGAGGACTGAATGCTTAAAATACAAATATATCTTACAAACTGATAAGAAAAATCATGTGATTCAGTAGACAATAAGCAAAGGATTTAAATAGCTGTGACACAGAAGAGGAAATCTAGTGGCCAGTAAGTATATAAACATATATTCTATATCTGTTCTATAGTTAGAGGTATACAAATGATACAATAAGCAATTTTTATACATAACTAGGCTGAAATTAAAAAGTATTGCAACAAATTAAGGCAGATCTTAAGTATTAGAAGCCCTATTTCTCTTATGTTTTCTGGGTTTTGTTTGGTTGGTTGGTTAGTTGTTTTTTAAGCTTTGACTATGTAGTAAGAGAATCTTGGGTAATCCAGAGACCTTTCTGCGTAACTTGTCACTAATTCATTAAAATTGACACATAAGGGCTGGGGTTGTGGCTCAGCAGTAGAGCACTCACCTAGCACATGTGAGGCCCTGGGTTACCTTACCACATAAAAATAAATAAATAAATAAATAAAAGTATAGTGTCCAACCACAACTAAAAAATAAATATTAAAAAGGAGCTAACACATAGCTGCAATAATTATTCTGCATTACCGATATTTACACAAGAATTCCATTTTCCCATGCTATTCTATCATTTATGATGTTGATGAATTTCTCAAACCTCAAAATTATTTATAAACTAAAGAAAAAAATCCTCTCATCCTGTGATCCATTTTAAGAACACAATGTTGTAATTCTTATAGAAAATCTTTGTGAGCTCTCACAGCTCTGATAAAAGTTCAAAGTCCAGTAAACCTTAAATGACCTCATGTATAATTAGTCTGCTCATTGCAATAAGAACATTATGTAAGGATGCAGAATATAACTCTCAGGTCAGGTTTAAAGTTATCTATTGAAAACTATCTACCCTGGAACATCACCTCATAAGGCAAACCCTGGAAGAAATAACCTTCTTTGATACAATATAGTTTAACTTCAAGCAAAAAAATATGAAAGAATCTCCCTTTTTTTTTAAACTGCCAATTTCACCTAAGCCTTAAGATTCACTTTCACACAAAAAGGCAAAAGACACTTATAGTTTATCACGATAGACTAAGATGATAAATGGAAATTACAATGGTTAAGGCAGGAGATGACAAGAGATAGTTTATTTTTAAAAAAAAAACTAAAGAGCAATCCAACTCCTGTTTCTATGATGTGCCAGGCACTAAGATGGGTGCTAGAACTAGAAAGATGTCCTGCTTTGCTGCTTTGCTCAACACTATGAAAACAGAAAAAGTTCAAAAGAAAAGCTGACAAATGAGTATAGAATGTAAGCATTCATTATCTCAGGTGTTCAGTGAATTAAGCAATCTTACTTTGATAATACTGTTTTCATGTGATTTTTCATCAAATCTTAGACTTCCACTTAAGAACATTTCTAGTCCATAGCAAATACCAGTTAGCAGGATTCTACCGTTGTATTAAACACATGTTAAATATGGATAGCAGGGTTCATATCTCAATGGTGTGATTTTTATTTCTTCATTTCTATAACACTATAACAATGGTGTGATTTCCAGTGCTCTGACAACTTTGATAAAGATAGAAATAAAATATCATGCCACGCTTCAAGTAATTCAGCATTTTTAAATAATCTTTTATACTTTTAAATCTAAAAGAAAATTTTCTAACATATCATTCTACTTTCCATTCCAGAATTAATTCTACAGAAAATCAAGAGTAGCTCATAAATAGCTAGAAACTGTGGCAGGCTGCAAAAGGAAAACCAAACTGAAGTCAGAAAATCTAGGCTTTCCTAATTAGTCTTCTGACCTTTTTCTTGTAGTCCTAATTTCCTGACTATGAAATAGAGTTTTAGAGAGAATAATAATTACTAAAGTTCCTTTCTTCAACAAAAGTCTATCATTTTGCCAGGCTCACACCTGTAATCCCAGTGGCTCAGGAGGCTGAGACAGGAGGATCTCGAGTTTAAAGCCAGACTCAGCAATGGCGAGGTACTCAACAACTCAGTGAGACCCTGTCTGTAATAAAATACAATATTGGGCTGGGATTGTGACTCAGTAGTTGAGTGCCTCTGAGTTCAATCCCTGGAACCCCACCTCCACCAAAAAAAAAAGTCTATCAGTCTATGCTTTATTTGAAAATATTAAATATCCAAAAGGCTAAAGCTCAACTGAGGCAAAAATACAGGAATGAAAGTAACAGGGTATCAAACTTCAACCTAACTTCATTTCCAAAATATTTTAGAATATTTTAAAACTTAAAAAAAAGAAAGCATCAAAATTCTCTGAGAACCAAAACTCATGTCTTCAATCATGCAATAACATCAGAAAAGCCAAATTTTCCCAATTTGTAAATATTCTCTGAGAAAGAAAAAGTTCAATAGAATATTTTAATATAATACAATCAATGGATGCACAAAACCCTGTATAATATAATATATTTTATCTTTTCAATCTATACGTGGCAACCACATGATGCTTTTGCTGATACTGAAGACTTTGGTTGACTCAGCTACTTCTCCTATATCAAGCTAAACTCCTAAATCTTTTTCTTACAAATGGACACAGTCTCTCATAAGTACTGTCAATGTAGCAATTTGCTACTGAGTAAAGCATATGCTACAATCATCTTGATGGGAGAAAGACAAAAGACAAGGATATTGTGACTGTGGAAGGAATAATGATCAATGGATAACAAGCAAAAGAAAACACAAATTAGGATCTATAGACTATTCTCAACATAAACTATCTTGAGAAAAATTTTAAAGAGTAAGCTACTAATAGCTAAACATAAAAGAAATGAAAAAATTTGATTACATAAAGGATGCATGAAAACAGTTTTTAAAAGTAAATAAGCAAGGGGCTGGAATTGTGGCTCAGAGGTAGAGAACTCGCCTAGCGTGCATGAGGCACTGGGTTCGATCCTCAGCACCACATAAATATAAAATAAAGACATTGTGTCCACCTATAACTAAAAAATAAATATTAAAAAAAGTATATAAGCAAGAAAATGTACTGGTTGTTTTGTTGTTATTATTGTTTTGGTTTTTGTGGGGTTTGCTAATCACAATTTCTGATAGTTTTGCTACATTTAGAAGCCTTTATACTCTGGGGCTTGACCTCAACCAGCTACTATATTGTCCTGTGGCCATTTGTAAGATATGAAAATACATTTATTCAAAGGCTATAATTCATAAGTTTTGTAAAACACATTATTACTAAAATAAGAATGGAATTCTTAAAACTAGTACAGATATTCTTATGGATTCTTTCACTTAAAAAGACTTATGAAATGATTAAGCATTTGTGAATATGACAAAATGTTTCAGCCAACCTCATATGGGAGATTATAGTATCTTCGATATCAAAAGAAGAAATGGGTAGTGCTATCCTATTGAAAACTGTCAGGCACTGACTATACTTCCTGTCTTCCTGTTGAAAAGGTTAGCATCTTGCCACATGGTAAACATGGCAAATTTTATCTCTGAAGGAAACTGAAGCTATTTGAAGAGCCTACAGCCACTGGTAATCCTGCAAACAACCTGGCTGAAGGCAAATTCAAAATCAAATCTAGATGAAATGTACTAGATTAATTATTTAAAGGAAAAGACAGAATTAAGACTAACACATTTTTAGTATAGAACGAAAGTTTTCCTTAATAATCTTCATATTCAACTATGTCATTCACAGGTATAAAATAATGGGAAATGAAAGAGAACAAGAATCAGAAGACCAAGGGAATGGTTTCCTGGCGACTCATTTATTGAACACTAAGTGCCAGGCACTATTCTACACATTTGTCTTAGGCGATTTGATTCAATCCTTAAAATATACCTGTGAGGTTGCAACAATCATCCCCATGTAACCAAAGAGAGTCCAGCAGTTAAACTACCTAGAGAAAAATCATGCAACTAGAAAGTAGTACTGACAAATTTTTAAATATAATTTCCACCCCCAGCAGTCATTTTCCTACAGAAATTGAATTAAATAAATTTTTTCCTATTGTCTATCAAGAGACAATATTATTCCTCATTCTGAAGTTTATTATAAAATTTAATTACACTCATAATAAGAAAAGACACAGAAATCATGAAAAATGTCCCTTTTTCCCAATTATCTCATTACAAATCTACTTTGTTAATTTTTCTCCAGACAAGTATAACAACTTGTTGAGAATTTATGTCACTAGTCTTACCCCCAGAAAAGAAAACCTGTCTACTACAATAATATGCTCACACATAATAAGCATTCAATAATGAATATGAAAAATAAATGTTCTCAACTCCCACTTCTAGTTAGGATGAAGAGAATTTCACTTCAAACATAACAACTAGAACAAATCACTTAATCTATAAAAATCACAGTTTTTCAAAATTTATCATAGAAGTAAGAATACAAAGAAACCTAAATGAACTAAAATCTAGAAAGTAATAAGCCCTTTAAGGAGAGGAAAAGACTCATAGCTAACTTTCATTCCTGGTAGAATCCCAGGCAGCAAGATGAAGAACCTGCCATAGATATGAGAAGAGAAACATACTGAATTTTTTTTTTTTTTTTTTTTTGCTGTTGGATTCCATTTGCTAGCATCGTTTTTTAATTTATTTTTTCAATTTTAATTTGTTATATGTGGCAGCAGAATGCATTATAATTCATATTACACATATAGAGCACAATTTTTCATATCTCTGATTGCACACAAAGTAGTGTCACACCATTCATGTCTTCATACATGTACTTAGGGTAGTGAAGTCTATTCATTCCACCTTCTTTCCTACTCGCATGCGCCTCTCTTGCTCTCCCTCCCCTTTGCCCTATCTACAGATCATCTAATCCTCCCATTTCCCCCCCCACTCCCAACTCCATTAAGAATCAGCATCCTTAAATCAGAGAAAATATTTGGCATTTGGTTTTTTTAGGATTGGCTAACTTCACTTAGCATTACATTCTCCAGTTCCATCCATTTACCAGTAAATGCCATGATTTTATTCTCTTTTAATGCTGGATAATATACCATTGTATGTGTATACATACATACGCACACACACACATATATTCACACACACACAATGGAATATATATATATATATGTATGTATGTGTGTATATATATACATATATATATATCACATTTTCTTTATCCATTCATATACTGAAGGGCATCTAGGTTGGTTCCACAGTTTAGCTACTGTGAATGGTGCTGCTATAAACATTGATGGGCTGTGTCCTTGTAGTATGCTGTTTTTAAGTCCTTTGGGTATAGACCAAGGAGTTAGATAGCTGGGTCAAATGGTGATTCTAATCCAAGTTTTCCAAGGATTCTCCATACTGCTTTCCAGTGGCACCAATTTGCAGTCCCACCAGCAATGTATGAGTGTGCCTTTACCCCCACATCCTCATCAACACTTACTGTTGTTTATATTCTTTTTTTTATTGGTTGCTCAAAACATTACAATGATCTTCACATATCATATTTCATACAGTTGATTCAAGTGGGGTATGAATTCTTATTTTTACCATGTGTACAGACTGCAGGATCATATTGGTTATGCATCCACGTTTATATTCTTGATAGCTGCCATTCTAACTGGAGTAAGATTTGCACTTCTCTAATTGCTAGAGATGTTGAATATTTTTTCATATAATTGGTGTCTGATTGTATATCATCTTCTGAGAAGTCTCTGTTCATGCAATTCCAATCAAAATCCCAATGACATTCCTCATGGAAATAGAAAAAACAGTCATGAAATTCGTCTGGAAAAATAAGAGACCTAGTATAGCTAAAGCAATCCTTTGCAAGAAGAGCGAAGCAGGTGGTATCACTATTCCAGACCTTAAACTATACTACAGAGCAACAGTAACAAAAACAGCATGATATTGGCACCAAAATAGACTGGTAGACTAATGGTACAGAATAGAGGATACAGAGAAAAACTCACATAAATACAGTTATCTCATATTAGACAAAGGCTACAAAAACATACATTGAAGAAAAGTACTTCAACAAATAGTGCTGGGAAAACTGGAAATCCATATGCAACAAAATGAGATTAAATCCATATCTTTCACCATGAACAAAATTCAACTCAAAGTGGATCAAGTACCTAGTAATTAAACCAGAGACTCTGCCTATTAGAAGAAAAATTAGGCCCAAATCTACATCATGTCAGATTAGGCCCCAACTTCCTTAATAAGATTCCTATAGCACAAGAATTAAAATCAAGAATCAATAAATAGAATGGACCCAAACTAAAAAGCTTCTTCTCAGCAAAAGAAATAATCAGTGAGGTAAATACAGAGCCTACTTTTGGGGAGCAAATTTTTACCACATGCATATCAGATAGAGCACTAATTTCTAGAATATATAAAGAACTCAAAAATCTTAACACCAAAAAAAAAAAAAAACACCAAATAACCCAATCAATAAATGGGCCAAGCAACTGAATATACTGAACTTTTGACAAACTTAAAATGGCCACACATGAGCTGGCATGATGAATTAGTAAACTGAGCCATCCAAGCCACAAAGAAAACCTGCAACTAACTACCTATCTATTCTTTCCCACCAGCTCTTACCAAGTGAAGGTACATAGGAGTGCACACTAAAAGCCAAACAGAGCAGAAGCTGAGAGGTACCCTCTCTGAAGTATGTTGGACCTTTTCTTAATGCAAGGGAACAACCCACTGACGCCAGGGGTGGGATAGAAGACATGACAGAAATTCCACATGGGCACTAGGGTCTTTATCCAGTGCAAAGGAGAAGTTCCTTGAGGATGCTTCTGGGCTAGTACACATAAATTTTTTTGAGGTTTTCTTTTTCTTCAGTGAAGTGGCCTCTAGAGGCAAGGCAATAGGACAAGAGAAATCTAAATTGTAGAATGCAAAATACAGATGGCAAAGAGAGCTCCCCAGCAATTCAAATATCTGGTAGATATATAGCTAAGAGAGATTAATTATGGTTTGCTCTGGGTTTTGAAGCTAGAGTTAGAATAAAAACTGAAGTATGTAAAAATAAGGAAATATTAAGAATGGAAATGAATGAAACAACAATAGAGAAAATCAACAAAGTATTTCTTTGAAAAGTCAAAATCATTGATAAACTCTAGTAAGATTTATACTATTAAAAAGTATAAATACAAATTCCCAATATGAGAAATAAAAGAATATCACTAGAGATTCTACAAATATTTAAAGAATAATGAAGGCTTTAATATTAAAAAATTTATGCCAATGAGTTTACAAACTGAGATGAAAAAGCACTTATCTTTTTACTGAGTAAAAAGAGCTCAATAGCTTGATTGAATAGGAGAGTCATTAGCTGTTTTACATTTGCTGAAATTTAGACATAGATAATGATTACAGGGCATTTGTTACACACAGGACTACCAACATTAGTTTAAAATTTTAAAAAATAGGTATAATTTTAAAATAACAAAAACTGACAATGTGTAAACTTAAATGTTCTTTGCAGACTTTCACAAATTCATCTACAACCTGTTCAGTGACAACTAGTTTAACCAATAGATTAGGCATTACATTGATTTGCCATCCTTAGACTTCATTTCTCCAAAGTTTGAAAGTTTTAACTTTCTTGTTGCTGTTACTTATAAATATAATTGCATTTCATGACACCAAAATTAACTATAAACTTCTTGGAAAGGGAAAAAAAAGACTGTCTTTATAATCTTGGAGTAGACTGAGATTTCTAAAATACAAAGAGTATTAATCGTAAATGAAGTAAATAAATAATAAATCAAATGCAGCTAAAATTTCTTCACCAATAAGAAAGTGACTAAGCAAATAGACTAGGAATAGCATTTGTAATGCATATGGATGACAAAGGAGGATATCCATAATATATAATGCATAATATATGAAAACATCTTATAAATCAATAATAAAAAGGCAAAGAACTCAATATTTTTAAATAGGTAAATGATGTAGACATTTCACAAGTGAAGATATACAAATGGCCAGCAAGTATAGGAAAATGTCTTGACCATCATCCCTCATCAGGGGAAAAGCAAATTAAAACCACAAGAGCACAGGTATTACTGGAATAGTAGGGAAAGGACCTCTGAAATTCATTTCTCCATTAAAAAAAAAAAGAGAGAGAACACTTGCAAAAATTGTCAATAACTTTTTTAGAACTCTACAAATTAATGAAAGGCTTTGAATAGTCTAACGAGCATTTATCCAAGAAAAAAAGAGATGAACTTCAGTAAGAAAAGCAAGTTCTATGTGTAACTTGCCCTAATTCCATCCCTAATTTCTCAGCTCTATGATTGTCTTGAAAACCAACCACCCATTACCACAGTAAAAACCACCATTACCTGGCAACCACTTAAATGGAACAGTACAATTTGGAGTGCTCCAAAAGCCCCATTCCCAGAGAATTGTCCCTTCTTGGTCAGTCTGGCAGCTCCCTGAAAAATATCTACTCTTAAAATTTGTCTTTATTTAACCTACTCAGAGCTCACTGTGTGTAAATAGCATGAGACCAGGGCATGTGTTCAAAAACTAAATAAATAAAATCAACTACAATTATTTAATGTCACAGCTGCATGAGGCACTGATACCAACTGGAACTAACAAAAGGAGGGGCAAAAAATTGAAAAACTAGGAATGAGATATTCATAGAAGGCTTCAGCAGCTCTACTATATGCCTAGAAATCTAGAAAGCCATGCACAGCAAGGCCTAATTGGTTATCTCTGGCTGACCCTGAAGGGTTTGTACAAACAGAAGTTAAAACATGATTATAAGCTGTTTGTGACAATGAAATCATATCCCAATGTAGTGGCATAAAAGACCCTCAGCAATGGCCAAGAGAATTATTAGTTCAACGCATTTAAGAAATCTCTTGTCTAATCATTAGCTTACTACTAAACCAACTGAGCAGAAACTTAAAGCACTGCACATGACAAAGAATTTGGAATTTAAAGAAATAGCTTACAAAAGCAAATAAACAAGGAGAAACAAGAAATCCTGGGAAAGGCAGAATCTGATTTCCAGAGCTGCCATGTTATACTATTTTACATATAAAAAATATGGTTCATAGAAAAAAAAAGAGTTAATAAACTGTCTCAGAGGAAGCCAGACATTTGACTTGGCAGACAAACACTTTAAATCAATCATTACAAATAAATTCTAGAATAAAATGAAATCATGTCTAAAGAATTAAAAGATAATGTGAGGATGACATTTCAATAAAGAATATCAATAAAAATAAAAATTATTTCAAAAATCCAAATAAAAATTATGAACTTGAAAACTATAATAAGTGAAATGAAAAAATTCACTAGAGAAACTCAAAAACAAATGTGAACAGGTAAAGAATAATTAACCTTAAAGATAGATAAGTAAGTGATCAGAGAGAGGAAAGAATTAGCAAACTTGAAAACAGGCCAATTCAGAGTATCTAGTCTCAGTAACAGAAAGAAAAATGAAGTTTCTGAGACCACTAGGATATCATCAAGCTTATCAACATACAAATAAAGGAGTACTAGAAAGAGATAGATACAAGAGAAAAAATAATGGCTAAAAAATTGCCAAACTAATGAAAACCATTAAATCTAAGTATCCAAGAAGCTCAACAAACTTCAAATAGGATGAACTTAGAAATTAGCACTGTTAATGTATTTGTCTGTTTTCCATTGTTATAACAAAATACCTGAGATAAAATAATTATAAATAAAGTAGATTTATTTATCCCACAGATTGGGAGACTGAAGATCCAAGATCAGGTGGCCCTATCTTTTCAGCATTTGGTAAGAGCCCCCTTGACTGTGCCATAACATGATAGAGGGCTTCATGGTAGGAACATTAGAAGAGAAATTCAAAAAGGAGGGTCCAGTCTTACTCTTTCTATAACAAACCATCCTCCAGGAAATTCATTCCAAAAGGCCAGAATTAATCTCCCTTCCAAAAGTAGTTCCCCAGTGACCTAATTATCACTCAGTAGGACCCTTCTTTTAAAGGTTCGACCATCCTCCAGCACTCCCATACTAGGCACAAGGTTCTAGGACATGAACCTTTGGGGGACAAACCACATCCAAACCATAGTACCTGTTATGGCTGGATGTGAGATGTCTCCAAAAGCTCAGATGTGAGACAATGAAAGAGGTTTAGAGGAAAAATGATTGAGTTATGAGAGCCCTAAAGCAATCTGTGAATTGATCCCCTGACAAAATTAATTGAGTGATAACTGAAGGAGGGTACAGTGTGGCTGAAAGAGGTGGGTCCCTGAGGGAATTCCTTGGTGGGGAGGGTGACTTATTTGGTATCTGGCGAGTGGAGTCTCTGCTTTCTGATCATCAGAAATGTGAGCTATTTCTCTCCACCATACTCTTCTGCAATTATTATGTGCTGCCTCCTCTCGAGCCCTGAGGAATGGAGCCTGCTATCTATAGACTGAGAACTCTGAAACTGTGAGCCCCTAAATAAACTTTTCCTCCTTCACAATTGTTCCAGGTTATTCTTTTAGTCACAGCATTGAAAAAGCTTACTAAAACAATACACATCCAAATCAAACTATCAAAAGCCAAAATGAGAATCTTCACAGCAGAGAGAAAAGCAACTCATTACATAGAGGATCCTTGATAAGATTAATAACTGACTTCTCATCAGAAAGGAGGGAGGCCAAAGGCAATATGGTGACATATTCAAAGTGCTCAAAAGAACCGTCAACAAAGAACTGTATACCCAGTAAAATTATCCTTCAAAATAAAAAGAAGAAATTATGATATTTCCAGATCAACAAAAACAGAGAATTCTTTACTAGCTGACTTCCCCTATAAGAAATACTAAAGTCCTTTTTTCAGGCTGAAATGAAAGCATAATAAATAGTAAATCAAGTCTACACAAAGAAATTAAGACTGGTAAAGAAAATAATATAAGCAAATATAAAGACAGTATAAACATGTTTTTGTCCATTCTTTTCTTCTCCTATTTAACTTAAAAGACAACTTCATAAAGCAAAAATTATAAAACTGTAGACTTTTAATGTATAAAGATATAAGTTGTATAACAATAATAACACACAGGAGGCTGTGACTCAGTGGGAGAGCCCTCACCTAGCATGTGCGAGACCCTGGGTTTGATCCTCAGCATCACATAAAAATCAATAAATAAAGGTATTAAGTCCAACTACAACTAAAAAAAGTAAATATTAAATAATAATAATAAAAACAAAAAAACAACAACAACACAAAGGAGGTGGGAGAGAACAGACCTACATATACTGAAGCAAAGTTTTTTATACTATTAAAATTAAAGTTAGTATTAGCCTGAAAAAATTGCTTTAGGTGTTAACTGTAATCCCTATGATGACCACTAAGAAAATATAATTAAAAAGAAAAAACCTAAAACATAGTAAAATAAAGGGGGGAGAGGTAGGCAGACCTGCGACTCACCAGCAGAACAGGCCCAGAAACCCGCGCAGGGGAAGAGCCGCCCCAGCGCCTGCTAGGTAGGCGGACCTGCGACCACCGACAGAACAGGCCCAGGGACCTGCGAAGGGGAAAAGACGCCCCAGCGCCTGCAAGGTAGGCAGACCTGCGACCCACCAGCAGCACAGGCCCAGCGGCCCGACAGCATGGTAGATGCATCGCCCCGATTGGGGGAGGGGCAAAGCCGCCGACCTCGCCTGCTAGGTAGGCGGACCTGCGACCACTGACAGAACAGGCCCAGCGGCCTGTGGAGGGACAGAGCCTCCCCAGCGCCTGCAAGGTAGGCGGACCTGCGACCCACCAGCAGAACAGGCCCAGGGGCCCAACAGCATGGTACATACATCGCCCTGGTTGGGGGAGGGACAGAGCCGCTGCCCTTGCCTGCTAGGTAGGCGGACCTGCGACCACCAACAGGACAGGCCCAGTGGCCTGCGGAGGGGCACAGCCTCCCCAGCACCTACAAGGTAGGCGGACCTGCAACCAACAGACAGATCAGGCCCAGCGGCCTGTGGAGGGGCAGAACCGCCATCCGCACCTGCAAGGTAGGCAGACCTGCTACCTACTGGCAGAACAGGCCCGGTGGCCTGCCAGCGAGGTAGGCAAATTGTCCCAATTGGAGGAGGGGCAGAGCCACCACCCACGCCTTCGAGGGAGACTTTGCAACTATATAAGAGCAATATAAATATATAGTGGGAAAAGTCAATAACACAACAGTTTCACAAAGCAGAAAGAAACGGGAGCAGTATGAAAAGACAAGGAAAGAAAGAACCACAAGCAATGCAGGTCAACTCAACGTTAGAAGAGGTAATATCTGCAACAGATGGAATGTCAGATAAAGAATTCAGGATATACATGCTTCAGATGATCTGGAATCTCAAGGAAGACATTAGACAGCAAAATCAGACAATGAAAGATCACTTCGACAATGAATTACATAAACAAATCCAAGAAGCAAAAGATCAACTATACAGGGAGATGGAGGTTATAAAAAAAAAACCAAAAAGAAATCCTAGAAATGCAGGAAGCAATAAACCAACTTAAAAACTCAATTGAGAATACTACCAGCAGAGTAGAACACTTAGAAGATAGAATATCAGACAATGAAGACACAGTATTTCAAATAAAAAGAACATAGACAGCTCAGCAAGACTGTTAAGAAACCATGAGCAGAACATCCAAGAAATATGGGATAACAAAAAGAGACCAAACCTAAGAGTCATTGGGATACAGGAAGGTATAGAGGTCCAAACCAAAGGAATGAGCAATCTATTCAAAGAAATAATAGGAGAAAACTTCCCAGACTTGAAGAATGAAACAGAGTCCCAAATCCTAGAAGCCTACAGGACGCCGAATGTGCAAAATCATAAGAGATCCACACCTAGACACATTTTAATGAAGATGCCCAACATACAGAATAAGGAGAGAATTTTAAAAGCTACAAGAGAAAGGAAGCAGATTACATTTAGGGGTAAACCAATCAGGATAACAGCTGATCTTTCAACACAGACTCTGAAAGCTAGAAGATCCTGGAATAATATATTTCAAACACTGAAAGAAAATGGGTTCCAACCAAGAATTGTGTATCCAGCGAAATTAAGCTTCAGGATGGAAGATGAAATTAAAACCTTCCACGATAAACAAAAGTTAAAGGAATTTGCAGCTAGACAACCAGCTCTTCAAAACATCCTCACCAAAACATTACAGGAAGAGGAAAAGGAAAATAACAATGAAAACCAACAGTGGGAGGTAGTACAGTAACGGGGGGAAAATAATCAAAGAGGAAAAACAAACCATGTTAAGTAATATAAATAAACAAATATGGCTGGAAGAACAACCCATATCTCAATAATAACCCTAAATGTTAATGGCTTAAACTCACCAATCAAGAGACACAGGCTAGTAGAATGGATCACAAAACAAGACCCAACAATATGCTGCCTACAGGAGATGCATTTGATAGGAAAAGACATACATAGACTGAAGGTGAAAGGTTGGGAAAAATCATATCACTCATATGGACTTCGGAAACAAGCAGGAGTGTCCATACTCATATCAAAAAAAATAGATTTCAAGCCAAAGTTAATGAAAAGGGATAAAGAGGGACACTACATACTGCTCAAGGGAACCATACACCAACAAGACATAACAATCATAAATATATATGCCCCAAACAATGGTGCAGCTATGTTCATCAAACAAACTCTTCTCAAGTACAAGAGCCTAATAGATCACCATACAATAATCATGGGAGACTTCAACACACCTCTCTCACCACTGGACAGATCTTCCAAACAAAAGTTGAATAAGGAAACTATAGAACTCAATAAAACAATTAATAACCTAGACTTAATTGACATATATAGACTATACCACCCAACATCAAGCAGTTACACTTTTTTCTCAGCAGCACATGGATCCTTCTCAAAAATAGATCATATATTATGTCACAGGGCAACTCTTAGAAATTATAAAGGAGTAGAGATAATACCATGCATCTTATCTGATCATAATGGAATGGAACTGAAAATCAACGATAAAAGAAGGAAGGAAAAACCATGCATCACTTGGAGAATGAACAATAGGTTACTGAATGATCAATTGGTTATAGAAGACATCAAGGAGGAAATTAAAAAATTCTTAGAGATAAATGAAAACACAGACACAACCTATCAGAATCTATGGGACACATTGAAAGCAGTTCTAAGAGGAAAATTCATTGCTTGGAGTTCATTCCTTAAAAAAAGAAAAAAAACAACAAATAAATGATCTCATACTTCATCTCAAAATCCTAGAAAAAGAAGAGCAAAACAACAGCAAAAGAAGTAGAAAGCAAGAAATAATTAAAATCAGAGCTGAAATTAATGAAATTGAAGCAAAAGAAACAATTGAAAAAATTGACAAAACTAAAAGTTGGTTCTTTGAAAAAATAAATAAAATCAACAGACCCTTAGTCATGCTAATGAAGAGAAGAAGAGAGAGAACTCAAATTACTAGCATACGGGATGAAAATGGCAATATCACAACTGACACTTCAGAAATACAGAAGATAATCAGAAATTATTTTGAATCCTTATACTCCAATAAAATTGAAGATAGTGAAGGCATCGATAAATTTCTTAAGTCATATGATCTGCCCAGATTGAGTCAGGAGGCTATACACAACCAAAACAGACCAATATCAATTGAGGAAATAGAAGAAGCCATCAAAAGACTACCAACTAAGAAAAGCCCAGAACCGGATGGGTATACAACAGAGTTTTACAAAACCTTTAAAGAGGAACTAATACCAATACTTTTCAAGCTATTTCAGGAAATAGAAAAAGAGGGAGAACTTCCAAATTCATTCTACGAGGCCAACATCACCCTGATTCCTAAACCAGACAAAGACACTTCAAAGAAAGAAAACTACAGACCAATATCTCTAATGAACCTAGATGCAAAAATCCTCAATACACTTCTGGCGAATAGGATACAGAAACATATCAAAAAAATTGTGCACCATGATCAAGTAGGATTCATCCCTGGGATGCAAGGCTGGTTCAATATACGGAAATCAATAAATGTTATTCACCACATCAATAGACTTAAAGATAAGAACCATATGATCATCTTGATAGATGCAGAAAAAGCATTCGACAAAGTACAGCATCTCTTTATGTTCAAAACTCTAGAAAAACTAGGGATAACAGGAACATACCTTAATATTGTAAAAGCAATCTATGCTAAGCCTCAGGCTAGCATCATTCTGAATGGAGAAAAATTGAAGGCATTCCCTCTCAAATCTGGAACAAGACAGGGATGCCCTCTCTCACCACTTCTGTTCAACATAGTTCTCGAAACACTGGCCAGAGCAATTAGACAGATGAAAGAAATTAAAGGCATAAAAATAGGAAAAGAAGAACTTAAATTATCACTATTTGCAGTTGACATGATTCTATACCTAGCAGACCCAAAAGGATCTACAAAGAAACTATTAGAGCTAATAAATGAATTCAGCAAAATGGCAGGATATAAAATCAACATGCATAAATCAAAGGCATTCCTGTATATCAGCAACAAATCCTCTGAAATGGAAATGAGGACAACCACTCCATTCACAATATCCTCAAAAAAAATAAAATACTCAGGAATCAACCTAACAAAAGAAGTGAAAGACTTATACAATGAAAACTACAGAACCCTAAAGAGAGAAATAGAAGATCTTAGAAGATGGAAAAATATACCCTGTTCGTGGATAGGCAGAACTAACATCATCAAAATGGCGATATTACGAAAAGTTCTCTATAGGTTTAATGCAATGCCAATCAAAATCCCAACAGCATTTCTTGTAGAAATAGATAAAGCAATCATGAAATTCATATGGAAAAATAAAAGACCCAGAACAGCAAAAACAACTCTAAGCAGGAAGTGTGAATCAAGCGGTACAGCGATACCAGACCTCAAACTATACTACAGAGCAATAGTAACAAAAACAGCATGGTACTGGTATCAAAATAGGCAGGTGGACCAATGGTACAGAATAGAGGACACAGAAACCAATCCACAAAACTACAACTATCTTATATTTGATAAAGGGGCTAAAAGCATGAAATGGAGAAAGGATAGCATCTTCAACAAATGGTGCTGGGAAAACTGGAAATCCATATGCAACAAAATGAAACTGAATCCCTTTCTCTCGCCATGCACAAAAGTTAACTCAAAATGGATCAAGGAGCTTGATATCAAATCAGAGACATGGCGTCTGATACAAGAAAAAGTTGGCTACGATCTACATACTGTGGGGTTGGGCTCCAAATTCCTCAATAGGACACCCATAGCACAAGAGTTAATAACTAGAATCAACAAATGGGACTTACTCAAACTAAAAAGTTTTTTCTCAGCAAAAGAAACAATGAGAGGTAAATAGGGAGCCTACATCATGGGAACAAATCTTTACTCCACACACTTCAGATAGAGCCCTAATATCCAGAGTATACAAAGAACTCAAAAAATTAAACAATAAGAAAACGAATAACCCAATCAACAAATGGGCCAAGGACCTTAACAGACCAGACGCTTCTCAGAGGAGGACATACAATCAATCAACAAGTACATGAAAAAATGCTCACCATCTCTAGCAGTCAGAGAAATGCAAATCAAAACCACCCTAACATACCATCTCACTCCAGTAAGATTGGCAGCCATTATGAAGTCAAACAACAACAAGTGCTGGCGAGGATGTGGGGAAAAGGGCACACTTGTACACTGCTGGTGGGACTGCAAATTGGTGCAGCCAATTTGGAAAGCAGTATAGAGATTTCTTGGAAAGCTGGGAATGAAACCACCATTTGACCCAGCTATTCCCCTTCTTGGTCTATTCCCTAAAGACCTAAAAAGAGCATGCTACAGGGACACTGCTACATCGATGTTCATAGCAGCACAATTCACAATAGCAAGACTGTGGGACCAACCTAGATGCCCTTCAATAGATGAATGGATAAAAAAAATGTGGCATTTATACACAATGGAGTATTACTCTGCATTAAAAAATGACAAAATCATAGAATTTGCAGGGAAATGGATGGCACTAGAGCAGATTATGCTTAGTGAAGCTAGCCAATCCCTAAAAAACAAATACCAAATGTCTTCTTTGATATAATGAGAGCAACTATGAACAGAGCAGGGAGGAAGAGCAGGAAGAAAAGATTAACATTAAACAGAGACATGAGATGGGAGGGAAAGGGAGAGAAAAGGGAAATTGCATGGAAATGGAAAGAGACCCTCAGGGTTATACAAAATTACATACAAGAGGAAGTGAGGGAAAAGGGGGAAAAAAACAAGGGGGAGAAATGAATTACAGTAGATAGGGTAGAGAGAGAAGATGGGAGGGGAGGGGATGGGGGATAGTAGAGGATAGGAAAGGCAGCAGAATATAACAGACACTAGTATAGCAATATGTAAAACAGTGGATGTGTAACCGATGTGATGCTGCAATCTGTATACGGGGTAAAAATCGGAGTTCATAACCCACTTGAATCAAAGTGTGAAATATGATATGTCAAGAACTATGTAATGTTTTGAACAACCAACAATAAAAATTAAAGAAAAAAATAAAATAAGGGGGGGACAGAGTAGAGAAGACAGATGGCAAAGCCATTTAGGAGATAGAGTCAATGTAATTTTGCATTAGATGAAAATAAGATTTCTTTCCTAAAGAGCACATAGTCTAGTGGAAAAATCTAAAGAGGGAAAAAAAAACATGTTCTATATTGTGCTCAATCACTGAAACATAGAAAAAAGAGAGTGGAAAGATTAGGCTAAGTCTAGATCAAAATAGCTAAGGATTTATCTTTGTTCCCAAGGTATAAGAAAGATGTTTTAAATTCTTGAGAAAAGAAGTAAAATGATTTTGAGCAAAGAAATGGCAAGTCATTAGGAATAGTCAAATCAAAAGCACAATAGCACAATAAGATACCACTTCACATGCATAAGGATGGCTACAATCAAAATGATGGACAGTAAAAAGCAGAGATGATATTGAGAAATGAGAACCCTTATTCATTGCTGATGGGGATGTAAAATAGTACAGCTGCTCTGGAAACCATTTTGGTAATTGCTCAAAATGTTACAAAGGATTACCATATGACCTAGCAATTTCTCTCCTGGGTACATATGTAAGAAAATTGAAAACATATGCCCGTATAAAAACTTCTACAACAGTATTACTCATAACAGACCAAAAGTGGAAACCAAATATCCATCAACTGATAAATGCATATATAAATTGTAAAATATTCATACAATGGAATATAATTCATCCATAGTAATACATACTATGACAACAATGAACCTTGAAAACATGTTAAGTGAAATAAGCCAGATACAGAGGCCACATATTGTATGATTCCATTTATATAACATGTCCTGAATAGACAAACCCATAAAAACATAATGCATAGTGATTACCAAGGGTTGATGTTGAAAAGGAAAAAATGGGGAGTGACTATTAATATGTAACTTTTCAGGAGTAATAACAATGTTCTAAAGTTAGTGGTGTGGCTATACAACTCCTTGAATATGCTACTAATCAATAAACTATACACTTTAAAAGTGAATTTTATGGTATATGAATTACATCTGAACAAAACTTATAAACAAAAACCACAATGTGTTACTATTTCATACCTAATAGAATAAGACACCAATGTTGGTAAGGATGTAGAATATCACTGTTAAAAGTTAAATGGTACAGCCAAGTGTAGTGATGCATGCCTGTAATCCCAGTGGCTCTGGAAGCTGAGACAGAAGGATCACAAGTTCAAAGCCAAACTCAGCAATTCAGTGAGTCCCACAGCATAGCAAGACCCTGTCTCGAAATAAAAACAAAGAACTGGGGGTACTACTCAGTAATTAAGTACCCCTGGGTTCAATTCCTGGTACCAAAAAAAATGGAAATAGTATAACTGATCAACTGATTTGGAGAATTATTTCCAGTGTGTTATAAACAGGTATCTATCCTATAATACATCAATTCAATTCCTAGTTTTCTACTCAAAAGAAGTGAAAATTTATGATCACAAGACTTGTACACAAATTTTCATAGTACCTTATTTATGACAATCTAAAATGGAAGTTATCCAAATATCTATCAACAGAAGAATGGATGAACACACTGTGGTATTTTTTACAATAAACTACTATTCAGCAATCAAAACAAACAGATAGGTGCAGCCACATGAATGAACTTAAATTCATTCTCTTGATGTAAAGAACTTAGATACACACAATCATACTGCATTGTGGGAGGCCAACCTTATGGGTGACTGAGTTCCACTCCCCAGCTGGGTGCTGAGGCGCTCAGTCACAGAAATGGGTGTGTCTTGCTACAGCCCCATGGGTGAAGCTATGCTCACCTGTTTCTTTGTAATATAACCCCTTGCCCTGTTTAGGATAGAATCTTCCATGGAAGTGCCTTGTGTGTGTCCCCCTCTCTTACTGTGCCCTTGGGTGTGGCCTACCCAGATGAGAGTCAACCTGCTGACAGTGGACATCATGAAGACAGACTCAGCCCCCTGAAACCTGACCCCTTGCCTCATTTGAATAGCTTCTCCTCAATAAAAGGGGTCAGCGCGTGCTCTCGCTCTTTCTCTTTCTGCAGACCCTTAAGGTCAGAGGAGCCGTCACAGTGACCCCAAAGAAAAAGGTATTTGTGTCTCTTGTGTGGTTATTTCGTGCAGCCCAGTTAGCCCAGTTTAACTAGAGTGACCCCTGAGCCTTTTAATCGCGAGAACAGAAACCCGGCACTGCATGACTCTACTTTTAAAAAGCTAAGGAGTAGGTAAAACTAATCTATCACGGCAGAAAAGACAGGATAAAGGCAAAGAGAACATTTGGAGGTTGTTACAGTTTGAATCTGGAATATCCCCCAAAGGTTTATGTGTTGAAGACATGGTCCCCAGCTGGTGGCATTCTTGGGAGGTAGTAGAAACTTTAGGAGTAAAGCCTAGTTGGAGGAAGTAGGTCACTGAGGATATATCTTGTTCTAAGCTGTATCCCTCTGCATTCCAGCCACCATGAGGTGGGTACCTTCACTCTGCCACATTTATGTTCTGCCTTGCCATGGGCCCAAAGCAATGGAGCTATCCAACCATAAAGTGAAACCTCTGAAATCATGAGCCAAATAAATATTTCCTCCTTTAATCTGAGTTTATGTCAGGTATATTGTCACAGAGATGGAAAGCCAATACAGACGTAATAAAAGTAATCCTGGTGGTTATATAGGTTTATAAAATTGTCAAAACTAACCAAATAAACATTTAAAATCTATGCATTTTAATAGATGTAAACTTTATCCCAAGTTTTATTTTTAAGGGTAGTGAGAAAAACTAATGTTTCTACTAAATAGTCATGAATAAAGAAAGTAATAGGATGTCTTGGATAGGTTTTAAATACTCCAGAACAAAAAAAAAAGAGGTTCAAGTTAAAGATTGGCATAATATTAATAAACTAGATCCTACACTTTTTTAATATTCTCTCTAGGTTGTGTTTGTTTGAAAATTCCCATTAAAATGTTTAAAATATATTCATTCATAAATAAATATTTCTTACTGTAGTTCTGTGGCACAAGTTCTGGGTTCTTAGGAGTTCTCAACTTATAGGATACATCCCCAATATTAACAGTATCACCTAAAAAGAGAATAAAGAAAACACGCATTACAACGGACAAGTGACATATACCATACCTTTATCAACAATGATTCTTCTGACTTACAGAGAGGACATCACAGAAATGTACTACACATATGACCATGTTAAAGGCAGTGCATTCAAAAACTTCTGTCCACAGTATAAGTTATATCAGGGAGAAATGAAGTATTATTAAAATTCACATTTCAAATTTGGGTTAGCAAAAAAAGATGAAGCACAATACAATATTAACCACCTTTGTTTTTTCATTAATAGTAATGCTAACATAGGCAATAATAATACAGAAGATATATGTTATTTAAGAGTATCCAAAGCATGAATAGTTGAATTTTTAACACATATCCTCAACCTTTTTATATCTTTATACATCCTTATTTTACTACATACAATTTCAGGTTCTGTAGCAATCCACCCCAAAATTTAATATTTCTAGATCCATATTAAAAGAACAAAACTCTAAGTGACATAAATGCCAAGAACCTCAACATGAAACAAGTAGAAAAAGAACTACAAAAGTTCTCAGTAACTTCTATACTTTCAAGTTTTTAAACTAACATTAATTTATGACTGATTTCCTAAAGTACAGGACTAAACCAAATAATCGCTCTCTGCTTTGTCCTAACAGCAAGTTAGGCATACTGACACCATCTGCACCTGGAACTTTGGACACGGTTCAAAGACACTCAAAAAGTAGTTGTGGAAAATTCATATTTCAGAATGGCCAGTTTATAACTAGTCAGATACTCTAGAGACTAAGAACTTAAATCATGGTGATAATAACTACCGTCTTCAGTCTCTGGTCTTCACACTTTCAAAGACCAGTAGCAACATCATCACCTGAAAATTATTAAAAATGCAAATATTCAGGCCCCCCAGAACACTGAATCAGAAACTCTAGAATATTGTCGAGCAATCTGCTTCAGCAAGCCCTCCAGGTCATTTTTAATGCAACTTTGAGAACCACTGGTCTTTAAATTCTAATATTTTCAAAAATGTAGTGGTCAGTAGGGTCTCACAGTACAACCTTAACTACATCCAGGCATTGGCTGACAGATTATGCTACCCTATTTTTCTTAGTGCAAAGAAAACATAAATTAGCTACTTTCTAAAGTATCAGTTTTTAAAGTATAACCTTCCTTACAAATATAAGAGAGATACTTACTGCCTTTTATTACAGAATAGTTATAAAGAATTATAGCTGTGTCATTTTCAAATGAGAATCCTTCATAAATGTTATTTCAATTCTTAAAAAGACTATAATTATCTGGCAGCTCATTTTCTCCTTTAACCATGTGAAGATAGAGGTAAAAGGTGTCAACATGAACCAAAAAGTTAGCCCTCACTAAAACATCTAATCAGTTGGCACCTTGATTTTTGAATTTCCAAACCCCAAACTGTGAGAAATAAATTTCTGTTGTTTGTGAATAATCCAGTTTATGAAATTTGTTATAGCAGCCCAAGCAGACTAAGACATCTCTTGATATGTTTTTTACAAAAAAATTTTAACTTAATATTAAATAACAGGGGAATCACAAAATAAAACATGGTATATCTATAACTTTTTTACTGAGGTTTTTTTAAAGTATTAAAATTTTTCCTCAGTATTTAGAACTGCACTTTTGATCTTCCCATCAAAAAGCTCAACTCAGTATTCCCATTCTGCTAATGGCTACTTCTTCCTTCCAGCAGTTCAGACCACAAAGCATGGAGTCAAGAAATTCCTAATTTTTCTCTTTTATACCCTAATCCATGGTAGTCCAAAAAGCCTTCTCTCACATATCTTGACAGATTTTCTGTTTCAACCCTTGCTCCACCACAGTCTAGTCTCAATAGAGTACCTACAGTGATCCTAATAAAATATGCATCAATACCAATCCTCTGGTCAATCCTCCATTCTTTGCAATAGCCTACAGGTATATTTTTAATCTAGCTTTCCCAGTTTCCTCTCTGACTTCATCTCCTATAATTTTTCTCTGCACTCATCCTACTCCAGCCACAACTGGTCTCCTCCCTATTTCTTGTTTCTGCGCTGGATTTTTCTACTAACTAAAATGCCTTACCAAGCATATCGATTTGTCAATCAGAGACCTTCAAAGAAACAGATGGGATATTGTTACATTTAAATTGAGTAACTGAAAAGAGTATGATCAAGAAACAATTAACAAAGGTGAGGGCAGAAAAATAATAAGAATAATGCAATATCCTGGGACTAGCCATAACAGAAAACCATGACCACCTCTAGGCCTAAAAAGCCAGAAGAGCAAGCAAGGAAAGAAGGAAACTAGATAAAGCAACATCCTAACCTCTTTCTCTGTGAAAGAAAAGAGCAAAACCATGATGATGACCTGGGCAACAAGGGAGCTAGAGAATAAATATGAAGGAAAAATAAGAAAAAAAAACTTGACAGAAAAGTAGAAATAGATAAATTCACAATCATCTAAATAATTTAATGTATTTCTCCAGAAATTGATGGAAGGAACAGGGGGAGAAAGGAATACAGAAGTTAGGACAATTGCTTCTTAGTCTTTTGGCTAAGATTAAGTATCAAAGATAAGGGCAGAGAAGAGTATTGATCTGAAACCACTTGACCTACAAAACCTTTTTGGAACATTACACCCAATGACAGCATATTACAAGTTCTTTTTAAATGTACATGGAAAATTCACCCAAGTATATCATAAACTGGACCATGAAGCAAGTCTTGATAAATTTCAAAGGACTAAAATCATAGAGTATGCTTTCTGGCCACAGTGAAATTAAACTAGAAATCAAATCAAAAAGGTATCTGAAAATCCCCAAACATTAGAGCATCAAGCAAGAGGCTTCTAAAAATGTAAATCAACTTAGTCAACTAGTTGAAAACCTAACTTAATATACTAACTTTATATTAACTGAGTCTTAGCCAGTCACACCAAGCCCAGCTTCAGTCAACACAGGTTGCCAACTGATCAAACCATGGGCAAATAAGGCAAACAGTGAACTATAATCCATCAAGTTCTTTCTGAACTGCACTTGTTTCTTGTCCATAAATGCTGCTTGCCCTCATTGCTATGTGAACCTCGCTGAAACTTTTCTGGTTCTAGAGCTATCTGATTTGCCAATCATTCATTGCTTAGTTAAACTCTTAAATTTGATTTGTATGAAGTTTTTAACAAGCTTTGAAAAAGAAGTTGGTTTAGTTCATGGTTTCTCAAACGTTGCACTATTGACATTTTGGTTAGATACTTCTTCATTGTGACAGTGTTATAGTTTAGATATCAAGTGACCCAAAAGCTCATGTGTGAGACAATGCAAGAAAGTTTAGAGGTGAAATGATTGGGTTATGAAAACCTTAACAGAGTCCATGAATTAATCTTCTCATAGGGATTAACTTGGTGGCAACTGTAAGCAGGTAAGGTGTGTCTAGAGAAAGTAGGTCATAGGGAGCATGCCTTTGGGATATATATTTTGTTCCAAAAGAGTGGAGCTGTCTCTTTCCTGGTGGGGGTGTTTTCCTCTACCACACTGTTCTGCCAAGATGTCCTGCCTTATCTTTGGACCAGAGCCATGGAGGTGGCCATCTAGAAACAGTCATCTATGTTCAGAGAGCTCAGAAACTGTGAGCACCAAATAAACTCTTCCTCTCTAAAATTGTTCTTGTCAGGTCTTTTGGTCACAGCAGCAAAAAAAGCTCACTAAAACAGAGGAGCTATCCTGTGTATTATAGAATGTTTAGCAGTATCACTAGTCTCCACACACAAAATGACAGTAGTAGCCCTCCCTCATGGTTCTGACAACCAAAACCATCTCCAGACCTTGCCAAATGTCCCCTGGGGGAGGGGAATCACCTCAGGTTAAGAACAAATGGGTCAGTGGCACCTTTCTTTAATACACAAAACTGAGACCCAAGAGAAAACCAAATATATCAATTTCCATCTTGGTCTACGTGTTCCTGATATGGGTCTTCCTAATGATTTGTACGTTTACAACTCTTCTGGAATATTTCTGCTAAATTCTTTACTATATAAACACTATCAGAAGATCCTCAGAGTCAAAATGTCCTATTGCAGGGTCAAAATAGTTAATAATTTCCCAAGGTTCAATACCAAGTCAATATAGAATTAAGACCTAAACCAAAGTATAGTTCTTTTCCCTTTATACTGGATTTCTCAGTTAAAGCCAGAGTTCTATATTTTCCCTCCCCAGTGTCATTTATTACTATTTCTATTATAGCCCAAAGGTGTAATCTCAAAATCACAAAAATGTTTATAAATGGACATTTATTTCACTGTTTATGTTTTAAAATAGAAATCTACATATCCAAGAATGAGAAACCAATAAGATAAATTATGTGGATAAATACATTAATTTAATAATTCCTATTTTAAATGATCATGCATGGCAATATTATGTTGATATATTCACAATAATGTGTCACAAAACACATATCCCATTTTTCAAACGATGTTTTTGCATAAATGTTTTATTATAGTGAGATCAATAAAACTTGATAGGATTAACAGCAAGAAAGTGACAACTGGGGCTTGGATTGTGGCTCAGTGGTAGAGTGCTTGCCTAGCATGTGTGAGGCACTGGGTTCAATTCTCAGTACCACATATAAATAAACAAAATAAAGTCCATTAACAACTAAAAAAATATTTTTAAAAAGTTTGACAATTATAAATTTGGGTGAGAGGACTATTTAGGGGATTTGTATTTTCCAGTTTTCTATAATGAATATAGATTGATTATGCAAAAGTATTTTGAAGTATTTCTATAAACATTTAATTCATACACAGAAGTCATAAAGAAAAAGCAGTGAATCCATTAATAATTGTGTTGAAAGAGAACACTAAATGTCATAGTGGATTTACATAGTTGTGTTTCTGAGTTTCTCATTTTATTTCCAGTATATTTGAATCCATTTCACATCAGAGTCCTACTGAACCAACTTACTTGGCTCCATCTGTGAAAACACTACAATACTCTTTATTGAAAACTCTGCAGTAAATAAACTCCTTGTTAACTAACCCCTCTGTTTCTAAAACCAAGAGACACTACTACTAATAGAAGTGTAAAGGGATAAAGAATTTACAAATTGAAGATACTTACTCTATCTAAAAACAAAGAATAAAAAACAGTGGCTTTGGGATTTTGTGTTGTTTTGTTTTTTCATAAATGACCTATCTTTCTTCTTATCAGGCTTAGTAAAGTTTCTATCTTGAGAGCCAACAACGCAATCACAGCTTCTCACACTGGTTCTCTGATCTTTAACCTAGTAAGCCACTGAAGGCTTATTAAATACAATGTGTTGGCAGGCCCCAAAGCAACATAATGATAAATAAGACATAAAGTCCAGGGGAAAGAAGAATATGTTATTTATGTACTTTGCTGTGTACTTTTTTTCCGCCAAAACTGCTAAGGAAGCAATGTCAATTATAAAGAGGAGTTAGTAAATTATTGGTCACATATATCAGTGCAGCTCAGAGCCTCTTTTCATTATAAATATGAATCCATTATGAACTACTGCTTTTTTTTTTTTTTTTTTTTTTTACATTTGTCAACATATGACCTCTGGTTCCAAATAGGCCACTCCAACCTGGAAGGCCTTGCCCTATCATGTCAGGGTAGCCAAGAACTGCCTTCTATTTCCCTGGCTCATAACTTTTCTTACTTGAGCCCAGATCTCCGGTAAGTTTCCAGGTGCATGGATCCACATGCCTCAAACCTTCAGCATTACGAATCTTTGTAGCAGCAAGACAAGTTAGGTCAACATACTGTACTTCTTGTGTTCTGATTCTGCCAAAGTCAATGGCTGAGTCTAAGAAGTTAAACTGTTATTCACATATCTGTGACTTGCATTTGAAACAACGCCTATACTTCGAATTGTTGAACATAACACAAATTTTGAGGGCATTTACCACCATCTATATAATACAGACTTAAAATTTACATTCACATGTGTTTCTAATATTTTTACAATCAACAAGTATTATTCAGGTATAGAGAGTAACTTCTATTTTTAAAAATGTGTCAATTAACTCTACTCCATCTGCCTATCCAGATGCTTCTGAACCTAAAAGTAACTGGTTTCATTTCTTCTAAAGCCACTGAAGCAGAATAACTTTCACCTAGCTAAGAATGTACAATACTAATAATATATGTACTGAATTGCAAGTTGAATCCTCACAACAACCCTATCTTCCTAACCTCATTTTACAGTTAAAATTGGAACACAAGTAACCTACCTTCAAGTCCTCACGGCTAGATAGTGCAGAAGTGGATTCCAACTAAGACTGTTTAGCTCCAAAACCCAAGGTATAGATTATGCTACATGCCTGCCCTTGACCTCTGCCTTTAGGATAGAGGAGCAACAAACATCAAATAACATAACAAATAAAAACAAAACAAATATTCTAGACACCACAACTGGAGAAAGGCAAACTCTGAATGTCAGTTCTGCTGGAAGCATTTGTTCAATGAATGAATGAATGAACGGGAGGTAAAACTGACTCATTTCTTGGGAAGAAAAAGTATTAGGTGAAGACAGAAAGCAAGAGGAACAATGAAATCTACGATTTCATAGTGAAAACCTCCATCATTCTAAGCAACAATGACATTGACAAAATTTTTCCTAGAAATAACTTAGACATTGAAGAACAGCAACATACATCTCTTCCCTTAATCATCACAAACACTCAAATTCCAATATAAAACAAAGAGGATTCCTGAAACCACCTCAAGTAGAGACAAAAAAAAAAAAAAATGCCAAGTTTAGAAATCAGAGCATGTAGTTCTAGTGTAGTCACTAGTTGTGTGATCTGTAGCAAATCACAACAACACACAAACACACACACACACACACACACATTTAGTGTTTAGGCTAAATGAACCTTTGACTTTTCAGCTCTAAGAATATGTGGAACTTGGAAAGACTAGTGTAGATCTCCAAAAGATTTGTGGAGATATATCACACAGTCAACTATGGGTTCTTTGACCAGAATGTATGCTTTTACTCAATGTCAATCCCTGCAGGGAATATGGCATAGCTATATGGCATAGCACTATGGCCTCCAGGCCCAAGCCTTTGGGGTCACTCAGAAAGCAAGGTCAATTCCAGCTTTCAAAAACTTGCAAGGCTGCTGCATTAACCTCTACATGTACTATAATTCAAGTCAGATTTCTGGGGGTAAACGCGCCAGTGGAGAAGGAGAACAGGTCATCAGGATCTTTAGTCCAGACCCGTACAGAATGAAGCCCAGAGAGTGCCAGCGCTTTGCCCCACATTACGCAGCAGTTAGCAGAGAGATGGGATGAGAACTTAGATCTCTCAGCAATCGTGACAGCAAGCGCTCCAGCCGAGTGCCGCCAGGCAGCAGCCGGCAGAGGCCCGGACCCAGCGCAGGCTGCAGGGAGCAAGGCGGGGGCGCCTGGGTTACCTGTGTCTGCCCCCGCCCCGGCGTGCAGCAGTCTGACCTCCGGCCGCTGCCCATCGCTGCCCGGCCTGGCCCGCACCACCTGCCGCAGGAGCAGTCGCACACGCCGCGAGGCCGAGGCCCCACGGCCGCCAGGCGCTCCGAGGAGCAGGAGGCGGGACTGCATGGAGCCGGGGTCCTGCCAGGGACAGCTAAGGGTCCCAGGCCCAACGGCGTCCCGGGACCACAGCGAGAAGCGGTGCGGCAAGAAGAACAGGAAGCGACACCACGCTGAGTCCGCCGGAAACTCCTTCCCCCGGCTCGGCCGGCTCAGCCCTCTTGGCCCGGCCCACCGGGGCGGAGAGATCCTGGGGAGCGCCAGCTCGTGGAGCCGGCTGGGGCACTCGGGCTGCTGGACCTCCGCCCCTGCGCACCTCGCGTCCCCAGCGACCCCTCACCTGGATTCTCCAGGCCTGCCTCCAGTCGTTGCCCTGTCGCCCCATAAACTCTGGGGAGTTCAGAAAATGCTGACGGGTTTTAGGAGCATCGGAATTCAGATAACTCGCACGGGCTTCATTTCTCGGTCTTATTGTAATGCGCTTTCCCCGTAGGTTACTTCAAATCCTTTTTGGGAATTGAGAAAACATGCATGAGATTATGGGAACTTTCACCCATGTTGATTTATTGTAACCATACCAGTGTTTCCATCCAGTAACTGAAAGCCTTAACCTTTGGAGGTTTTGTTGTTTCTGTTTCTGAAGGTTTTATTATCCCTTCCTAAAATCCGAGTGAAAATTTTACATTGTGATGGTGAATACTGCTAAACTATCAGAAAGGATCCCAATCAAGCACTTTTCAGTCATGCAGCAATACAAGAGTTATATAAACATAATTTGTATTTCTAGTAGGAGAAAAGTAGGGCACTGGCTAAGACAGCCTCCTTTTCATACATTCCAAAAGCAGAAACGGTCCTACCACAAAGCAGAGGAAGCCTAATGTAATACTACATCACCAAAATGTCAGGAGTGAATTGACCAAGGCAAAAAGTTATCAAGTTCTACAAACAAACATCCAACAAAGAGAGCAGGCCTCACTGTTAGCTAAAGGCCTTGCTAATTCTAAAGCTGCCACTGTCTTTAAATACGTATTGAACACCTATCTCACAAGCACATAAATCTATGATAGATGCTGAGAAGAAAGTGATTGAGATGAGGCTGTAAAATGGAAGCTAGGCTGAGTAAAGAAGGCTCTATGCATCCTGCTCAAAGACTGGGACTTGAGTAATGAAGGCTGACACAGGCTTCTAACCTAGTTAGGGAGACGGTGAAAATAAATGTAATAAATATTCAATGTATTACAACATGATTTCATTAGTATCTTATTTATTCTTCACAACCACCCTAGGAGACTGCTAGAGAGAGATGACATAGATGTAGGTAGGATACAAGCTTATAAAATGCTTTGCTTACTTTGAGCACATACTATGTGCCAAAAATTGTGCTAAGCACTTTAATGAATTATTTCACACAACGCTTTTATTGAGGTACTATTTAACACCCCCCCTTTTACAGATGAAGAAACTGAGGCTGAAAGAATTAGATACACTTGGTCAAGACATCTATGTTTAATGTCAACAGAACCCAGTACACATCTGAAAGAATGGAGAAAAAAACTAAGGCAGTTAGCAAAATGATTGATATAAGCACTAAGAGCTCTTAGAGATAATGGGGAGGGGGGGAGGCAATGAAGAGATTGATATGGGTTTGAGCACCCAGTCATTCAACCACATTTATTAAACGACTATTGTATAAACAGGACCTTGCTAGGTACTTTGAAATAAAGGGCTTGCATGAAGTATAGAAGACAGACATACAAACAAAGAATTACATAATACAGTGAGACATGTGTAGGAGATTTAGCCTCAAGATACTCTAAGGCACAGTGTCACACCTAGGAAAGGTCAGTGAGGGTTTTCAGAGTAGGTGATGTTCGAGATGGTTCTTAAAGGATATACATGAGTAGATCAACCGAACAACTTGTCATAAAGATGTATTCAACTGAAGGATTTGCTTCTGGATATTTGTACTAAAACCAGGGTCTCACTAAATTGCCAAGGCCGGCCTTAAACTTGGAGTCCTCCTGCTCAGCCTTTCAGGTAGCAGAGATTTCAGGCATGTGCCACCATGCCCAGCTATCACCATATACTCTTGCATTATGTTTATTTATTACTTTTTTCAACTGAGTTACCTATTTTTATTTTTTAAATTAAATGTATTTATCAACATACTTAAATCCATAAAATTTTTACATGTCAATGGGATATCATGTGATTGGGGGCAGGAGGGGGGTTGGGGGGCAGGTCAAGTACCAGGGATTGAACTCAGGAGCACTCAACCACTGAGCCACATCCCCAGGTCTATTTTGTATTTTATTTAGAGACGGAGTTTCACTGAGTTGCTTAGTGCCTCGCTTTTGCTGAGGCTGGCTTTGAACTCGAAATCCTCCTGTCTCAGCCTCTGGAGCCTCTGGGATTACAGGCATGTGCCACTGACTCCAGCCACATGATATTTTGATACATGCACAGCTATCTATTTTTAAAAGTGAGGAGCAATAAGTCTAGGTGCATTGACTTAAAATGACATTTAAGACATATTATTAAGTTATCAAAGCAAGCAGAGTCCTGGGCATGATAAAACTAATAGTAAAAGGCATAACAATAAGAATAGGCCTGAGGGCTGGGGTTGTAGCTCAGTAGTAGATCTCTTGCCTTGCAGGCATGTGTCAATCACTGGGGTTGATTTGCAGCACAACATTAAAAAAAAAAAGTCTCATCAACAAATAAAAAATAAACTTAAAAAAGTCTAAAAAAAAAGAATAGCCATAATAGTAAAAGGAAAAGAAATGTACAGTCCCCTTTCATGCCTGTGTTGATATGCGTTATGTAAGTGTACAGAACAGTGTGGCGCATCATGAACAGGAGTGTTATCATGGTTACCTCAGCGGGGTGGAGACTGGCATAAGAAAAACTTTGATTTCCTTCAGTGTTATATTAAATTACAAAATAACACATTTGTTGTAATGAATGCAAGTTCAAACAAGTGTCTATTATTTCTGTAATTTAAAAAAGAAGGAAGAGAAGCCACTGTATCAATGGGCAGTACGCCTCTTAGAAAATGCAAATAATACAAATATTATTGCCCAACTTAAGATGAAAAAAATGTTTGTGAATATCAGACAGGCAGCAATTTTTAAAAAAGAGACTTGATAAGAAAGATGAAAATCATCTTAAATATTGCTGAGGATGAAGGTGGAAACTGGTACAGTTATTCTGGGATGCAATATGACAACCTGTATCAGGGACCTAGATACACCCCTCTAGGACTCTAGCTTACTAAAATAGATGTTACTGTAGTCTTAGGGTGAGGATGTTTTCTGAAGCATTATTTATGACACTAAAATATTGAAAAGTAATTACTCAATAGGAACGGTTAACTGAATTACAACTTTGCAGTCATGAAATCTTTATACTTAGTGTTTAAAAATATAAAAACCAAAATTTTATATCCAACATGATTCTAATTTTTATAAGGATATAAAATATAGAAAAATATCATTGGAGTGATCAATTCATGGGTAAACAAAAAATTTTTTGAACCTTTTTGTTTTAAATATTTCTGCCATAAACATATTAATTTCAGTATTGGGGAAAATAACAAAATGAAAGGGAAAAAATTGTTAGCTCAGTTTCCACACCAAGAGAATGAACTCTCCTTGACACACTTAAATCCATGAATTTAGGACAACCTATTATCTGACCAATGTCAAGTAATTGAATAGTCTGTTTCTCAATTCATACATTTCCCAAAGGTCTTAGAAGATGTACCTCTTTAGCTACCAAGAAGCCATTACTCCCAGAAAAAAAAGAAAACCCATAAACAAAAGTAAAATCATATCTCTTTCCTCTCTCATTTTTTCTTTTCTCAAGAGAAATTCCTCTGTACATACAAGAATTGGACAACAGTTTGTGCCCTTTTATGAATTTAAAGAACTGGCACCATGAATGGGATCCCGAAAAGAATGTGTACAGATGGAATGAATGTAACTATCACCTTGAATGGAATTGGTCCTCATCCTGTCCAGCCAATGTGGCTGTTGATTACTTGAGTCTAGAGCTCAGGAGAAGGTGTGGGCTGACATATGAGGTATGAGTATCATTAGCATATGCATGACAGCTGAAACCATGGGAGCAATCTCCATCTAAATCAGTGATTCTCAGCAAGCCAACAGTTTCATCCCTCCCTCATCCCTAGTCCCTTGGGGAACATTTGGCAATGTCTGGAGTCATTTTTTATTTTCACGACTGACTAGGGGTCAAGTGCTTCTGGCATCTAGCAGGTTGAGATTAGGGATGCTGCTAAACATCCTTCAGGAAAAGGACAACCCCTTATAACAAAGAATTACCTGGCCCAAAATGTCAATAGTGCCTACATTGGATAATCCTAATCTAAAGATTTTACAAATAATTTAAACTCAAAATTGAATTCATCCCTTCTTCATTAAACTTGTTTCTCCTCATATGTCCCTAAGTCTCTAGTAACCCATATTGATTTGGTAAGCTAAGTAGAAACTGTGGGGCTTCCTTCAACCTTTTTATATCTTCACTTCTTATATCCAGATAAACAAATCTCATCTAATTTACCTTTTTCATAGCCATCTAATCCTTTCCTTCTTTTCTGTCTCTATGTCATTGCCCTAGTTTAGACCTTAATCATAATTTGCTTGCTACAGGAACCTCCTAACTTATCACTCTTTAATCTCTTCTCCACCCCATTTCCAGGATGAACTTTCTAATGTGCAAATCTAATTGTCTTTATAACATGAAATCCTTGACTGATTCTTCTTTACTCTCAAAATTAATTGAAAACTCCCTATTAATTACATGAGTACCTTCATGATCCAAACTTCTCCCACCAGTCGCTCTACAATATTATATTTTAAAAAATCTTCTTTTAGTATTCTGCCTCCTCTAATAGAATTTGGACATCCTAAGAGTAAAATCAGTATCTCATTCCTGGACCTCCCATGACTTGCACAGATCTAATTTATGTTTTTGGACTAATGAAAGAGATCACTCTGAGAATGTGCAGGAGCAAGAGAATCAAAGAAGCTAGGACAGAATCCTGAAGAGCACACTTTAAATGAAATCAGGAGGCTGAAAAGAGGGTGAGAGATATAGAACCAGGAAATCGTAGTGTCAACAAAACCAAGAGCAAACTAGACCATCTGAAGGAAAACAGGATTATCAGATGCCACAAAAAGAAGTCAGTTAAAAGGGAAACTAAAAATAGTAAAACATATCAGAAAACATGGCAGTCGTTTGCAACCTTTCCCAGGGTTGTTTTAATGACATATGAGCGCATAGCCGAGTACATGGTGCTGAGTTTGGGATCACTGCTCAACAATAGCACCAGAAGTTGGGAAGATTGGACACAGAAGGAGAATGAGCACAAAGTGAAACTGCTAGTTACCTCTGTTTCTGTCTATCAGCATGTCTGACCACCAGAGCCTTTCAAGAGTAATGGCTTCTGCTTTATTTCTGCATTCCATAGTTCTTATTTCAGGCAGCCCTAACCTAGAACCACACAGCAAAAGGAATTCCAAGAAAGGTAGCCTCAAATGGAAGTGGTGGTTCCAAGTTGACCACACAAAATCCAGCACACATCCCTTTGCTTAAAAATTTTAAGAAAACACTCATTTATATTTACCCACATGTTTACCATTTTCAGTGCATTGCATCCCATCCTATGAATCTGTATTTCCATTAGGTAATATTTTCCCTCAGCATGAAGAACTTTAGTTAGCTTTTCTGCTAGTGCAAGTCTACTGGCAATGAATTGCTTGATTTGTGTGTACCTGAAACATTCATGTCTTCTTTCTTTCTGAAATACATTTTCAGAATACAGAATTTCTGGGTTTTTTTTTTCTTCTTTTGGTCCTTTACAAGTGTCATCATAGCTGGGTATGGTGGCTCATGTGTATGTCTGTGTGTGTGTGTGTGTGTGTGTGTGTGTATGTGTGTGTAAGAAAGAGAAGCAGAGACAGAGAGTTTTTTGGGGTGGTTTTTTTTGGGGGGGCTGCTTTTGAGTTTTTTTATTTATCTATATTTTTCATAAGTTGAACCATAATATGCATAGGTGTGGTTTTCTTTATAGAGTTTCTAAGATTCCTGATCTGTGGTTGATTTTTTTTAAGTTGAACATGGGAAAATGTTGGCATAAATATACCAAATATATATTTATGTGATATGATATTTTTCATATGCTGAGATAATTTCCAATTCCTAGGGAAGTCTTCAATGACTTTTCTAAATCAATTTCTCAATTATGTTATCTGACAGTACCATCTATCCCTCCTTTGTAATATTAAGCATGGTCACAATGTTACATTTGTCTCTGTGCTTATTTGGCTAGTAAATATCTTCTGAGCAAAGTGTGAGCTCCATGAAGGTAAAAATCCTGTCTTTGTAGTTGTTGCATTGCACTATATTCCCAGCATCTATATCAGTGACTGGTGCCTACTGGGAATTCAGTTAATATTTGTTGAATGATTAATTCCTGAATAAAATAAATAAGATACTGAAAAACTGTTAACATCATACTTTGATTTGTAATAAGACATCAGTAAATCTTGGATACTATTTATAATTAAAATTCCCAAATGCATTTATCGTAAAATTGCTTGTTTTATATCATGAAACTACTATTTTTAAAAATGATTTTGAAAATGCTGGTAAAGACTATTTTTCAAGGTTTCAGGCTGTGAAAGAAAGAGGTAGGGTGGAGTTAGATAAAGATACCGCATCAATGAAGTGAGCTGGGGATGTAGCTCAGTGGTAGAGCATTTGCCTAGCATGTGTTAGGTCCACAAAAAACACAGAATCAACGAAGTCCTTTGGTTTCCTGATGGGAATGGCTTGGGGAATCAAGATTAAACAGCACAGTTCCAAGAAGTTTTTCTCCAAATTATTTCCTCTCTATCTAGAATGACTTTTGTAATAAATAAGGTAAAAGTACAGCTTCTTAAATGCCCTGTATATTCTCTTAAAGTTCCCCTGGCTTCAGGAGTGTTCTGTTAGGGTTTCTCCATGCTAGAGCGGGGAGTAGCGTAGATCCCATACCCTAACCATCAGGAGAAGTTGGAGTTGCTACTACACAATGGCAGCTGGGTGGAGTGTGTGGTGTTCAGTTAAACCATGGGAATACCTCTTCATTCTCAGTTGCCTAGTTTGAATGGCAAATCAACAAACAGAAGCTGCAGGTTCATGGTAACCAGGGGCTCTGACCTCACAAGAATGAGGTCCTTGGTTATTGCAAAGTGAATATAGAAAGGCAGTTGCAGCCTCCAGATCCATTGTGCAGCAGTGGGGGCTTGAGTCCTTCCAAATGATTTATTTATTTATTTATTTATTTATTTATTTGGTGTGTTTCCCAAGAAACAACATCACTAGAATCCAAAGAAGCTGTTTCCAAATTAAATGAAATTAGTATAAAAAAGCATGTGGTGCAGAGTGGACAGTAGTGGATACCATAGAATTATGCTCAGATACGCTCTTCAGAGCCTAACTACTTATACCTGAGGTGCTGGGACTATCAGCTGCTAATGGTTCACAATTGTGTCCCTCACAGGAACATACTCTCCACCACAGGGTGGTTATGCTAATTTCTAGAGAGCATCTTATAGCCAATGACTGGCAATGACAGGAATACAAAGGTCCTGCCGGCTTGGTTCAATATGAGATAAATACCAAAGGACCATCTTCCCTCCAGATATTTTTTTTATTACTAGGGATTGAACTCAGGGGCACTCAACCACTGAGCCACATCCCCCGCCCTATTTTGTATTTTATTTAGAGACAGGGTCTCACAGAGTTGCTAAGTGCCTCGTCTTTGCTGAGGATGGCTTTGAACTCATGATCCTGCCTCTCTATTCAACATGTCTTCCTTATTTCCTTACAGGTGTATCTCCTGAGAGCATTCCCTCAAAGAAACATTTACAGACAGTTCTCCATCTCAGAGTCTATTTCCAAGAAATCCAGTCTAAGAAAGGGATATTTGGAAGTTTCATGGACTTCAACATTTTGGGTATCTATTCTGGGTATGAACACCATTCATTGTGGCACTAAGAATCTCCAAATGACTCTACAATTAGAGGACAGGATAATCTTGTAGATGTTCAGAAATATATGAAGAGTATTTACAAAGGAGACAGTATACTGAATCGGCAGTGACACTAAGATAAAAAAAATGTTCATTGTTAATATTTATGAGACCTCATTTGCTGGAAGACGATGATAAAGTGTAATGGAAACCTAGGTTATATTTCTAAGTCAACAATTACTACATGTGTGTCTCTTTTCAAATTAGACAGTAATGTGATGTACTGAAATAGCTTTATCTTGAGAAAAGACTTTCTCAAAATGTGGTTTGGAACTATCTGAGGACTTGTCGAAGATGCAGATTCTAGGGACTGACATCACCTTTACTAAATTAAGCTCTGAGACTTGGTAATCCACAGGTTCAACAAGGTTTTAAAATAAATATTTTCAGGCCACTTAATGGAAATGAGGTTTCTTTTGCTGGTGATAAAAAGCTAGAATGAACTTGGACGTGGTGGCTCAGACCTGTAATCCTACCAACTCAAGAGGCAAGAGGATCATGATTTCAAAGCCAGCCTTAGCAATTTAGCAAGCTACTAAGTAACTTAGTGAGAACTTGTCTCAAAATAAAAAATTTTAAACAGGCTGAGGATGTGATTCACTGGTAAGTACTCTTGGGTTAAATCCCCAGTAGCAAAAAAAAAAAGAAAAGGAAAAAAAAAGCTAGAATTAGATTAATGGTGATGCTGGCACAATATGATCGGGTAGTCCATCCCACCCTGCTTTCTTAAATTATTTTCCCTGTCCTGTGGGGTTTTTTGTCATTCTATTTTTCTTAGCTTTTATTTTGCAGCCAGACCATTCCACTAAGTGAAACTCCATTTCCATCACCTGCACAGGACGCAGGCAAGAAAGGATCATGTGGTAATTTTGACAGGAGATGAAATTTTCTAAATCTTGATTTTGTTGGTGGTTACATACAATGGCCATTACTCAAAGAATTTTATACCTAAAAAAGGAAATGTTTATTGTATATAACTTATTTCTCAACAAATCTGACTAAATACATATGTATGTTCATATGTTTATATGTACATATATATGTACATCTAACTACATATATATCTGAATACATATATATGTACATCTCTAACCTCCAAGAGATTCTTAAACAACCTAAAGTTTGGAAGTCCCGATATGAATTAATGATCTCCAAAGTGGGGACACATATCACCAGAGTTCTGGAAGACAAACCACTGGGGTATAGGAAGAAATTAATAGAAATACTATTTACATTTTTAATTAAATATGAGGAGGAAATTACAACTGTTTTCCTAAGAGTTGGAAATCCACTTGAAAGTGAGTTAAGACTCATATTTATGTATAGAATGACATTGGTGCCCCTACGCCATCTATGTCAGTCATATCAGGAACACAAGATGTCCTGGGAAAAGACTGAGAATTGCTTATTGAATTTGTTGACCTTTATAATCTCCTTCATTCACTTGCTTTCAGCATATTACTACATACTACAGTTTACATGGATTATAATATCTAGTTTTAAATAAGCTAATCCCCCCAAATTGACAATTTTTAAAAATCTTTGCAAAGAAGCTACTAATTGAAGATAACACTAATAATCCCAATCAAAGGAACAGGAAACAGCAGAACTGAAATTCTAGGAAGAGTCCAGCCATCAGACATTGAAGGAAGAAACCTTTACATTCCTCCTAACTTCAGATCTGAACTACAGAACTGGGGATTGAACCCAGGGCCTCATGCATGCTAGGAAAATATTTATTCTACCACTGAACAATATCCCCAGTCCAAAAGTATGATGACGATGATGATGATGCCGCCAGGAATTGAACCCAGGGGCACTTAACCACTGGGACACATCCCTAACCAATTTTTGTTTTTTATTTAGAGACAGGGTCTCGCTGAGCTGCTAAGTGTCTCAATAAGTTGTTGAGGCTAGCTTTGAACTCAAAATCCTCCTGCCTCAGCCTTCAGAATCACTGGGATTATAGGTGTGCACCACCACACGTAGCCCAAAAGCATTAATTTTAAAATTTTGCCTGGAAGAAAATGGTTTCTAGATGAAAGGAGGCCCTCCAATGAAAAAAAAAAATTATACTCCTTGATAATCATTTGCAATAGGAGTTGTTTCAAAATTGAATATATACATATATTCAGAATGTTTTATACATATAATTAATTTAGCCAAGTATTATATGATGTTTCCATTACAAAGATTGTACTGCAAAAAAAAAAACTCTTTTAAAAAGCAAACTATATACTTAGCACTCATTTTCAATAGAGTTTATGAGACTCAAGTATTAGAGCCACAACACAGTTTTAGTATTTGTTTTTGTTTCTGCTGTAATCTATTTTAAAAAGAGTACGGGGAGTTCCTGGCTTACTTGTACCTTGTTTAGTCCCACTTCCTTGCCAGTGGTCTAATAGGGCTGCTGTAAACTGTCTTGCATCAGATGCAGAGAATTTTCCTCCTCACTTGAGGTCCCTTTTCCTGGTGCTGGTGCAGACTTCTGCACCTATGGAGACAAACATCTTTCACATGTGCTGCTGTTGTACACTCTTGTAATTCCTGCTCACTCTTTGCCTTGTTCCAGCAGGGCCTCGTCCTTGTGGCCAAAACTGGTGATGGGTTGGACTTAATTCTGCAGTACCACACTACAGATAAAAGACATAATCTGCACATAAAGAGTTTGCACTCAAGGTGCTTATAGTTTGGTAGGAGAAATGGTAACTAAAACTGCTAAGTTAGATGCATGCACTGAGGGGGCCCAAAGGAGGCTTGCCCAAGCCAGGCAGAGGGTCCAGAAAGGAATCAATCAGTTCAAACTGATAGAGTAGTAGCAAGGAGATAAGGCTCAAGAGGTAGGCAGGAGCCAAACATAAGGGGTTTAGATTTAATCTCCAAAGTATTGGGGTCTTTAGTTAGGATATAATATAATTAGATTTATCTTATAGGATAGAGAAAGAATGGTAGGCATAAGATCAGAGGCAGGAAAATCATGTGGGTTGCAGGTGAAAGATGGTGATGATATACCTAGCCTAATTATCTCATTAGATTAGAAGCCAGCTTGTCACAAGTTATGAAGGATTCATTTCTGTTTTCTGTAAAAATATCAGGATGTCTGTATGGCCTGGCCATTAGTTGATGTTGTAAAGCTGATTGGAATGCCTGCCCGTGCCCTGAACTCACCCAAGTCCGGTTTTCCCTGACCATATAACAACCCTTTCCTAAACTTTAGTGACACCTCATAAATTCTGGCCCTCCCTGGCCAGACAACGACCCTCTCTGAGTCTCTAAGATCTCCATAAATTCTGATGCCGGGGCCAGCAAAAATGTAAACTTGTGTTATGCTCTTCAGAATGTTGTTATCTGTAACCCCCCCCCCCATTTTGTGTAACTTTTTGGGCTATAAAACTGGGCCACAAAGAAGCCTCGGGGCTGTCCTTGGCTCCCACGATTTTGAGGGGCAAGGCAGCCCGGCCGGTCGAAATAATAAGCTTGCTTTAATTTGATTTTAATTGGAGTCAGTGGTCTTTTCTTGCGTCGTGGTTTAACAGGTGAGAGTCCCATCCAGGCAATGGCCAAAGATTCCAAAGAAGGTGAAAGAAATGGCATAAGAAATAATGGTGGGGCTGGGGTTGTGGCTCAGTGGTAGAGAGCTTGCCTAGCATGTGTGAGGCACTGGGTTCCATCCTCAGCACCACATAAAAATAAAATAAAGGTATTGTGTTCACCTACAACATATACATATATATATATATCTTCTTCTTTTGAACACCTCCGCTGTTCTTCTTTCCTGAGCCATATTCTTTAAATATATATATATATTTATATATATATATTTAATTTAAATATATATATATATATATATATATATATATATATATATATTCTTCAAATATATATGCTGAGAGCCATTGCCAAGTAGGAATGATGCACTCCATGTTGCTTAGAGGAAATGGGCTTGCCTTTGGACCCAGGTCATTTGCAGTGACATTGCATGTATGCTTGAGTAAGGTGACCTTGCTCAAGGACCAGGGTGGATCCGGGTTTAGGGCGGATCAGGTTTTAGGGAGTATCCTGCTCCTTGGGTTTAGGGCGGTTCCAGGTTTAAGGTGTACCCTGCTGGGAATAGGGTGTATCCTGCTGCCTCAGGCATGCCCGCTCCTTGAGTTCCCATTGCGTTCTCATGGGATTCAGAGTATTTGGAATTCAGAGCCTGGTGGAATACATGGATTTTGCCAGAACGTGGATCTTGCACAGAACCTGTGTGTAGAGTGCCGGTGACAGTTCGAGAATAAAGAGTTGCTGTTTGAATCTACAAGGTGTGTGGTGGCTCCTGATTTTGTGCCCAGCCAGACTGCAGCATTTATATATATATATTCTTATAAATATATATATTTAAATATATAAAAATATATATTTATATTTTTTTATATATTTAAATATATATATTTAAAGAATATGGCTCAGGAAAGAAGAAGAACAGGGGAAGTGTTCAAAAGAAGAAGAGAGAGGAGTGAGGGGAACATGGAGAAAGAAAATGGAGACAAGACAAGAAACTGGAGGAATGGAAGAAAGGGGAAGGAAAAGATGGAAAATTTCCATTACTGCTCTTCCCACCACTCCCACTAGCCAGAGTTTGTGTTTGCAAGGTAATTGAGAGTGAATAGGGAATGAGAAAAGCCAGAAGAAATAAAATTGGTAAGAAGGAAGTGAGGAACTTATCTAAATGTCCCCCTAATATACACTTTTCAAGCCCCTAGTCTCTCCTACTTTTTTAAAGTTTTTGTTCCCATTTGGGGGGTTATTTTTTATATGTTAAATAGCAAACTGAATTGTAGAGTGAGTGAAGGTGAACAATCTGTTTACTTAAGTGTTATGATTAAATAATATTTCTATGTATATCTTACATAGAAGAAAAAATAACTCTTTATATTCTGGATACTTTATCTTTTGTGAGTTAACCCAGGAAAGTAAAAAATGCCATTGTTCCAGTGAGAAACATGTTTTAAGATTTCAAATAAATGTATTCCAATTAATTTCTAGACGAAAAAAATCTGTACTTAAGCTCAGAATTAACCATATCAGAATATGCTATGAAAAGGAAAATCGGAAAATGCTTTGAATGTTCTCTTAAAGTTCAGCTTGTTCCTGCTGATTACTCACTATTTGAAATTACATGATAGTTATATTTAGAAGGAAAGTGAGAAATTCAGTCAAGAATGTTTTCATACATCAGTAAATATTTGGCATTACAAAGACAATATCTTGCATTTATATAGCAAATGAGTCTTAAAGTCCTTTTACATATATTGTTCTTTTAATAAAATGCTCTTGGATGCAACTAGATTCTAAGATTGTGACACCCTTGAAAACAAAAAGACTAATAAGAATCTTTATTGAGTTTGGCAGAGTGCCATTTGTATTAGTCATTGATAGGCTACATGTGGTATTTTTCAAAATAGGATAACCCATATTGGGGAAATATATGGCTATTAGACTTTTGTGTGATTTTCTTATGAGGGCCATAGGTCAGACCACACTCTTGTGAGTGGCAGGAGCGTTTTCTTTGAATGGAATGAATATTCACACTGTCAGTCATGGGGAAGGATATGAGAATACAAAAATCAGGCCTTAGACTTTCTCTTTCCTCTATAGTCAAAGTCAGGTTGGCTAGAACTGGGGGGGAAAGTAATGCTGAGACCTGTCTGTTGATTTTGAATGGATATGTAGAGTTGTGTAGCAGACATGGGAATGTGCGTTGCTCAAAACCTCCTTCAAAAAAGACTGTTAAGGGGGCTGAGGCTGTGGCTTGGTGGCAGACCACTTGCCTAGCATAGTGAGGCACTGGTGTAAGGGGGGATCCGGCGAAACGTCGGAGGGAGAGACCACCCAAGAGACTGACTCCATGCAATTGGCAAAAGGGGATTTATTGAGGATCCATTCCAGCGCACTGGGACTCTGTGCTCACTCAAGAAGGGAGAGCAGCCCAGAGCCCAGAGCAGAGTTCAAGCGGAGCTTAAATACACTTTTTGGAGAGAGGGGGGGGCTTTGCATACATCAGGACAAATCATCATGAGGCGCGGGAAAATTGAACAACAACCCTGAGTCAGGATTAGTGCATACATTGGCGGGAACAGATTGGACAGGGGTGATTGGTGCTCCTAAGTGGGGTACACATTCAAACTGATTGGTTTAGGTCCTGCAATGCCTACGTGCCAAGCAACTCGGAACCCTTAGCTATTAAACAACCAGAAAGTCAGTGGAAATATTTACTGGGCAGTTCCAGTATTGTCCTAACAGCTACAGGGATTACAGGTTTTGGGGGTAGCAGAGGGACTCTAACAATACCTAGTCTTTTACTTTTTAACCCAATCTCTGCACTTTGGAAACTTTAGGATGCCTGGTCTTTTACACTTTAACTCAGGCTCTGCGGCTTAAAATCAGCTTGGAAATTTTACCTTTACACTGGCACTAGGTTTGAACCTTAGCACCGCATACAAAAATAAATAAAATAAAGGCATGCTGTCCCTCTACAACTACAAAAACATTTTTTTAAAAAAACTGTAAGAGGTATGGGGATGTAGGTGAGTTGGTAGAGTGCTTGCCACATGTATAAGGCCCTGGGTTCAATCCCCAGCACTACAAAACAACAACAAAAGACTGCAAGGGTTGATGCTAATCCATAATGGGGGGAGGGGGCATGGGATGAGTGGAGGAACTTTGGGCTGGGCAAAGGGGAGGGAAAGGAGGGGAGGGGGCATGGGGGTAGGAAAGATGGTGGAATGAGATAGACATCATTACCTTAGGTCCCTAGGTACATGTGTGATTGCATGAATGATGTGATCCTACTTCGTATACAACCAGAGAATTTAAAATTTGTGCTCCATTTGTGTACAATGAATTGAAGAGCATTCTGCTGTCATATATAACTGATTAGAACAGCAACAACAACAAAAGTAGCAACAACAACAATAAAAGACTCTAGGGAATATGCTTAGCTGACAGCCTCCAGCTATTTAGACTTCAGTCCACCTCGGCTTTTGAGTGAAGGTCATGTTTTTCTTGCTCTTCAAGCAAGACTGTAACACTTGGGTCTACCCTTTTTGCCCAGATATGAGCCCCACTAAAGACAGACTTCGCTCTGGAGCTCCCATTGGACAGGAGAGACTTTGTTTGGGTCTGCATCTCAGTTTGCTGGCCCATTTCCTCCCTTTTATTTCCATGGGTCTTATTTCCCAATGAATCTTTGGCCCTCCAAACTGCATTCCCACTGACTCCACTGACAGACACTACCACAAGGAGGCAGGCTAGGAGAGAGGTTGGGAATGGTCACTCTAGGTCACTGTAAGGTATGTCTGGACCTGTACAGTAGGTACAAGTTGTTCTTGGTGTCACACTTGTTTTTCTGATATTCCTCAAATGTCAGAAAATCTCCACTGAAGCCCTGCACTAGTACCCACCATGCTGTGGAGAAGTAAGGGGAAGTTGTCCATCACCTGGAGAGCAGAGAAGACTTTTCAGGACAGCCTGGAGCCCTGCAGCAGCACAGTGTGACAAGATTAGAATGGAGGACCAAAAGGACCAGAATCCAAACACACCTAGGCTAGAAGACCTCAGGCACCTCTCAGAAAGAGCTGGGATCACTCTGGTTTGCTTATTCTTGGTTAGGCTATCAATCCTGGGTTGCAGTTCACTGGATTTGAACCATGAGAACCCAGAATACATATAGAGTTCACTGTCCTTATTTCCCAAATGAAAAATTGAGGCATCATCCTAGAAGTTACATTTTCTTTCCACTATTCTATAACTGATCCTACTCCCCCTGCCCTCTCAACACAGTGTAGCTGTGTGATCACCATTTCCTCTTAAATAATTGAGTTTAACATAGAAGGGCATCTTCGCATCCTGAAGTAATTTAATGCTTCAGATGTGGAAGCCAGTCCTCCAGAGAGCAATACTAGTACTCTTTCACCAATTAGACACCTTTACTGTTTCCAGGAGGCTCATTTGTTTGTTCAAATGAGACCACAGTAAGTGTTATGGGGGATATGAGAGTATGTGTTAGAATAAAAATAAGTACATACTTTCCCCTAATTTTATTCCTGACTCACTCATTTTATTACAGGACCTTTTTGCTGAAAAACCTAAATGAGCAGGAATTTTTCTACTATCGTGACTCTTTAAAAGAAATTTAAAGTTAAAATCATTTTTTTCATGCTAATTCTAAACTTTTTTAACACAATTATTTGTGCTCCTTTTTTTGATTCATGTAATTCCTTTTCTTCTGCTATCTGGGTTTTCTTCTTGGAATCAGCATATCCTAAAAATATTTTCTTACATGTAATATTCCTTTAGCCTTTTTCCTCTCTGATCCATTCATTTTCATTATTGCTCCATTTGGTTCTCATTTTCAAATGCTTTTGCACTACCATGCAAGCTTTCTTGCTAACTTCTTTCTCTTACTATCCCCAGGCTTCTTGTTGTGCATCTTAACACACATGGTGAATCTCCTTTCTTCTGAGCTATGGTAATGGTCTGTACCCTAGTAACTCATGCTCTGTTTTTTGTCCTTAAAAGTTGTATCTTCTTTTCTTTCTTATGTGCCTCTGGGATTTTAATTTTTCCTGTCCCCACATCTTATACAAAAGCAAAACTAAATTTAAAACCAATCTTTGCTTTTATTTCAACCAGTCAATCCGTCCCATAAGAGTAAAATCATCAGAATTCCTTATTATTCATTCATCTGGTACAAATTCTCAACTGCCCTGGGCGAGTGCCTGCGTGGTTATTGCTAAGCCTGCTTTATAGCAGAAAGAATAATTATCCTTGGAGTTCTTTTTCATGCTCAATTTTTTTCCTGGACTTTATTTCTGGGCTTTGTGTATGTTTTCCAAGGGAAATGAACAGTGATTTTATAGACCTTTATTGTGCTTTGAGTTCTTTATATAAAGCTGTGTCTGAAGGAATTTTTCTTTTATTCTCTGCTTGAAGGGCCAGGAAATTTATTTATTTATTTATTGGTGGCACTATGAAATGAACCCCAGACCTCATACATGCTAGACAAGTGCTCTACTACTGAGTTGTATCTCCATACTTACAGGAAGAATTTTAATCAATGTTCTCTAGAACTTTTATTCTCTATCTGTTATGCTGTATGAACAATTTCGCAATTTCCTTTTACCTGTCATGACCACAGCAGGAGAATGGAAGCAATAGGTCAAAGAAACACTCCTTGTCTTCTTTTAGCAACTGAGTCTCTCTACCTAGAATCAAACCACTCTCTATCATCCTTGTTTCTCAGCGCCAGTCCTTGAGCCATCCTAACCATCATACTGCTTCTCCTTCTATTTTAGTCAGCACAGCAATTTGGATGTTTTAAATTCTGCCTTTACATCTGGTGTGAGCCCAGGTGTGTGAACCATTTCTGCAAACACAGAACACAAAGTCATGAGGAGGGCCTCCTGTTAACTACAATTAATTGCTACTGGTGAATTTTTATTGAGCACCAACTATGTTCTTGATATTTTGCTAAGTATGTCACTACATTATGTCAATTAATCCTAAACTTCATGAAGCAAGATCTATTATGTTGATTTTACAGACATTAATAAGGAATTTTGAAAAGGCCTCTCACATAGGTGGAAAAAACCTGGGTTTTACCCCCAAACCTATGCGTTTCAATCCAAGCCTTGGTTAGTAGCTCCTGTGCTATTGCCACTTTTCCCTGTTAGAACTCTTTGAAACCTTGGGTTCTACACCAGTATATTTTGGAGGTGCTAAAATATGCATAACACTAAATTTACCATGATAATCATTGTTATGTGTATAATTCAGTGTCGTGTCATTAAGTATATTTACAATGTTGCACAATCATCACTATGATCCGTTTGCTGAACTTTTTCATTTCCCCAAATGGAAAATCTGTATCCATTAAATACTAACTTCTCACCCCTCTCCCCCAGTCCCTATAACCTCTCTTCTACTTTCTGTCTCTATAAATTTTCATAGAATATGTATCTTACATATGTGAAATCAGAGCATATTTGTTGTTTTTTTGCAGTTATATTTTTTGCAAAAAAAATGAAATGAATAGTCTCAGCCTACTTAATACATTTGAAAATTCCTGGCCATTCCCATCATTTACTGAATATTTAGCCTTCCTGATTTTCAGTATCCAGCTAATACTTCCAATCCTGAGGATTTCTCTGGCTTCAGCCATGGTATTTTTGATAGGCTATCTGCCAGGACCCCCCAGCTCTGCTCTACATTTTGGTCTCTTTTGTTTTGTCCCACACTGTTCATATGTCACCATGCTCTGTGCATATAATACAACAATGAACATACATTGTTTGCACCGCACTTTATTAAACATATATCTCATTTCTTCCTCACATTATTCTTATGAAGTAGACAGTGCAATATTTTGCAAACAAGAAAACTAAGAGTGGAAGCTAGTGTGAGTTACTCACAATCAGACAGCTGGCAAACGAAAAACCAAGAGTCTAGAGGACCTGAGCTTCTTTATGTAGCTGTTCATCCAAAGTCTTTCCTCTTGTTCCTTTTTTTTTTTTTTTTTTAGTTGAACATGGACACAATACCTTTGTTTTACTTATTTGTTTATTTTATGTGGTGCTAAGGATTGAACCCAGTACCTCACATGTGCAAGGTAAGAGCTCTACCACTGAGCCACAACTCCAGCCCCCTCTTATTCCTTTTAAAGAAGCTTAATCTTGGGGCTGGGGTTATGGCTCAGCAGTAGACCTCGCCTAGCATGTGCGAGGACCTGGGTTCGATCCTCAGAATCACATATAAATAAATAAAAGGATTGTGTCCCACTACAATTAAAAAATTAAAGAGGAAAAAAAAAAGCTTAACCTCCAGGTAGGACAAAAGGATGCACAGTGACACCGCCACACACACACTGTGTGTGTGTGTGTGTGTGTGTGTGTGTGTGTGTGTACACGCACATAAATTAGATAGGGTTGGGAGGAAGGAGAGACAATTTCAGTTTTGCTTCCATTTAGGTTCTGAGTTTATATTTTTGTCTCGCCAATAATTCAGTTTAGGTGAATCTGGAGCCTGTCTATTGCCTGTTGCTGTGCTATGGTTTATCAGAACTAGAATGCAGGGAATTATTCCAGCCCCAAACATACTTTTATGGGGTTTCTTTCCTGCATTTACTACCTTTCCCATTGTGGGAAAGGTTGGAGAACACAGACAGATACCTTAACAGTCAGTGAATCCTCTTCCTAAGCCTGAGGCCAGCTCTGAACAGTCCAATCCTCAATTCCACTCTCTGACCTTACCCTGTTTCCTCTTAAAATTCTAGAATCAAAGATATTACCTCAGATGGCACATACAGCCTTGTCTTCTTCTGCAAGAAAGAAACATGAGAGAGTGAGGGTGATTTTGTATCCCTGTCACTTGCACAGCCAACTCTTTTAGCCCTCAGCTCTATAGACCCCTTCCCTTTAGAGGCTGATTTTAAGGGGTAAAACCTCAGAGTGTGGCTAACACTTCTGCACAGTCTGTTATACAAATGACCTCAGGTCTATATGTTTAGGTGGGGTTATGCTAATAGAATTTACCCATTTGTCTCTTCAACTCACCTGTGAGTCCCACTGCAAAGATTTCTCTAAATACTTCTGAAAGGTCCTCCAAGAAAATAAGTGTCCCTTCTTCGCCGGGTACCACCCTCTCACACTTGGCAGCCACGTTTCCTAGAGCGTCAGAACCTTCAAAGCAGCTGACACACCAAGATTTTGAGATGCCACGTTGTTGTACTGTTCTGTTGCAAAGCAGGGGAGACGACCTCTTAATGTGGGATACTCTTAGAGGGGGCAAAAGATGAGCTTGCCTTGTGAGGTTATTAAAAAGTAAGTATCTCCTTTAATTTTTTCTTTAAAGAACCACTCCTCCAGGGGCTGGGGCTGGGGCTCAGCAGTAGAGCACTCGCCTAGCATGTGTGAGGTGCTGGGTTTGATCACATAAAAATAAATAAAATAAAAGTATTGTGTCCAACTACAACAACAAAAAAATATTTTTTAAAAAAGAAGAACCACTCCTCTGACTTACCCAATATAAGTCCAATGAGTTCTTGATAAGGAAGCAAATTTGGATACCAGAATTTGACATTTCAGATTGATATTTGAATATCAGTGCTATTTCTATAATGCTCCCTCCTCCTCTGACTACCAAAGCTTTCTTGCTCTGTGCAGCTCTTACAATGTTTAGCATCTGTTTCTACAGGATGAGTCTTCCCAAAGGGCTTTTCAGGGCTCAGGCAACTCTGCTTCTGGAAGGCTCATTCCCACTTTTTGTCAAGGATGTTCAGACACATCTGATTTTTGGTCTACCTGCTACACACAAGCATTATTTCCACAGTGGCCCTTTCCCAATAGAGACAGAGTATTTGTGCCATTAAGAAAGTGTTCCAGCTGTAAATGACATGAAGCCTGACTAATGGTAGCTTAAACAAATAGTTTCATTTGTGTCTCATAACAAGACATTCAGAGGAGAGCAGTCCAGGGTCAGTGCAGTGGCTCAAGAAGACTGAGGGGACCTAGGCTTTCTCTTAGTACCCTTATCCTTCCATCCTTAGCCCATCAACTTTTGTTCTCATGTTTATTTCATGGTCACCATATGGCTGCTGTACATCCCACCTGCAGGTCATTGCATGCAGAAGAAGGAAGAGAAAAGGCATACCAGCAGGCTTCCACTACGTCTCTCCCAACACTCTGCTGTATTCACACTGCCACAACTGGCGTACGTGTTGTATGTTTGATCCAAGCTGAAAGCAGTCTCTTCATTATGAGTGGCAATGCCACCTGCTATTTGGTCTTATTAGACTTTGGGGCAGCAGCCCTTATAGTTGGCTCTACTCACTTTGTGCTCCACATCTAGACTGGGCCACACACCTTCAGATCTCACCCATCTTTGTCCAAATAATAACACGAAGTCACTAATTAAATGGACTATGCAGTATTTCAAGGCAATTTAATGAAGTTTTTCATTATGGCTCCTTGAAAAACCACTAAAATGTTTTAGGATATTATTTAATTAACTTTATACCATGTCAGATTATTCTCTAGGTAAATTCATCAGCTCTTCTAATATATCTCAAAGTGTGCTTTATGAAACATCAGTCCTACTAGGTGCTCTGAAACATACACACACATGTTGGAAATGTTGCATACCACATCTGACACTGAGAACATATAGTATTTTGGCATTTAAAAAGTTCTCAAAAGTCATACTAGAAATAAGCTTACTTTGTTTAATTCACCGATTTCTGAATTTTTGGATAAAAGAACCCTTTAAAACATAAAGACTATGAACATTTTATGGAAATGGGGTTCTATGGAACCCTAATTGGAGAATGATGATCTTTTCTATTTCCTACATTGACAAGCTATGCTATCCAACCAAGCTCATCAGGTTGAGTTGTCAAGTGTGAAATGTCAATAATGTAACACACAATACCATGTAAGCAGTTTAACATGCTTTTAATAATGTATATTAAGGAAAATGTTTTAATTTTAATATATAGCAGAGTTTTAAAAATCAGGAACAGTTTAGTTTCTTTAAAAAGAGGAAGATGTTGAGCTGGATTTGGTGGTGTATTGCCATAATCCCAGCAACTCAGGAGGATGAAGCCAGGAGAATCACAAGTTCAAGGGCAGCCTGAGCAACTCAGGGACACCCTATCTCAAAATAAGAAATAAGAAGGCTGGGGATGTAGCTCAGTAGTAAAGTACCCCAAGGTTCAACCCCAGTGCCAAAAAAAAGAGCGGGGTGCAGTGATGCATGCATATAATCCCAGAAAGACCCTGCCTCTAATAAAACATTTAAAAAAAGGGATGGGAATATGGCTCGGGGGGTAAGCACCCTGGGTTCAATCCCCAGTACAATCAATCAATCAATCAATCAATAAGAAAGGAAGATAATGTTGAATATATTTAAGAAAATATCATGAAAAAATAAGCAGTAGCATATAGAAGATATTAAAATAAGAAATTTTTTTTAGAAAGAATATGCCACACGAGGACAGGAAATGACCAGACCATAATATTATGGTCACCAATAAGAACTAAAAAGAAACCAGTAGCTCAGGTATATAGATAACAAAGGGGAGAAAGAAATAATAATAATTTTTTAAAAAAACTACTGCATTGTAACTGCTGATAACGTTCCACAAAGATAAACAATTTTAAAAAGTCAAATAATGGAACAGAACCTAAATTCAGATTTTATGCTTCAGTAAATGTGTGGCCAGTAAACAGCACATTCTCAAGTGCCTCCAGCCAGGGTGACTTTTCTGTCATGTCCACACATAGACATGCAGAGCATGGTGATGAAACACTCAACAGAGATAACAGCCAAGTGCAGCCGCCTCATGATGATGTTGAAGCCCTGCAAGCTGTGGCCTTGAAAGCCACAATGTAAACCCATGGGTGCTGACAAGCTAGGCACACAATGGGGGCACCTCTGCTAATGCTGTTACTGTTTTACAAATAACCACACAATTATATTAACTCCTAGAAGGTAGTCTCTTGGGCTTAAGGGTAGAGATTCAATAGCTTCTAAGTCAGGATTGGATATAAAACTAAATAATAAGTTAAGAAAATGAATGACTAATGCCTACCTCAGGAACAAATAGGTGTCATCTTTTATATATGTACATGTAATTGAATTTTGGTAGATATTTTATACTAGATTCCCCAGGGAAGACTGCAAAATTTTTACTTATGCTCATTATTAGACTTGCTTGTTATTTGTAACAAAATCCTGATACTGTTTTGTTGCTATCAAAAAATAGAAACTTGGGCTGGGGTTGTGGCTTAGTGGTAGAGTGCTCCTCTAACACGCATGAGGCACTGGGTTCCATTGTCAGCACCACATAACAATACTGTGTCCACCTAAAACAAAACTATATATATATATATATATATATATATATATATATTTATATATGAACAGAAACTTTTTAAAAATAGAAAACGTGCAATCCAATGAAATAAAACTTCACTGAATGAGCTTTCTAAGCATTCCAAGGAAGGTTTCTAAGCATTCCAAGCAGCATGAGGGAAATTTTAGTTTGTGTACTTAAATGGCTTCTGCAAGAATAAAGCCTCAAATAATATGCTAGTGTCAAATTTAAAAATTGTTCCAGAGGTAGACTTTTAAAATATAATATTTCATATAAAAGTTTAAGGAAGATGGGCTTGTAGAAATAAGAAATTAACCTATAGTTTGTAGACAATAAAATAGGGGCTCTTCCAGAAATGGAAATAATAATGAGCATTGTAAGTACAAGAACGTTAGCTTCTAGATGGGTCTTGATCATGTTTGACATTCAGCTCTTGCCAAGTCTATATTTAGAACAAGGCAAACTTAGCACCCAGACATGAATATGGAGGCAGGTGGAATGTGGCTCTCTGATGTGATATTTATTTATCTGTACATAGAGAAAGAAGAGGGCCTATTATAGGTAATCTACAAACACTCTTTGAAGAATTGCCTGTAAAAAACAAGCTCTGGAGATTATGTTTTCTTTGTATATCACAATCTAGTCAGGAGGCCATTTAACAATCTGAACCAGAAAATAAAAATAAATTAATTAAAATATCCTACATTCTATGGGCTGCAGTTGTAGCTCAGTGGTAGAGGGCTTGCCTAACATGTGTGAGGCACTGGGTTCAAACCTCAGCACCACATAAAAAATAAATAAAGGCATTAAAAAAACCCACAAAAACATTATTAAAATATTTTTCTTAAAAAACTCCTATATTCTATGGGCTGGGGTTATGGCTCAATGGTAGAGCACTTGCCTAGCATGTCTGAGGTGCTAAGTTTGATCCTCAGTACTGCATAGAAAGAAAGAAAGAAAGAAAGAAAGAAAGAAAGAAAGAAAGAAAGAAAGAAAGAAAGAAAGAAAAGAAAGAAAGAAAGAAAGGTATTGTGTCCATCTACAACATATATATATATATATATATATATTTTTTTTTTTTTAAGAATCCTATATAATAAAAAAGCATGCCTATTTCCAATATGTGGGCCTGTGACTGAAACTATTGAGTTCTTAAAATCATTAAGCTGAGTTGGGGAATGTTTTCCTAGGAACGTCCTTTAGTTGTTTGAGGGTACTGTATTCCTAGGAGAGAAATTTACTGACAAACTGTCATACATTTCCAATGATATAATATTCCTTTAATTTTTTTAATTGTGGTAAAATATTCTTAACACAAATTTTTCCATCTTAACCATGTGTAAGGATAGTGTGTCAGTGGCATCAAATATATTCATGTTGTTATCCACCATCACCATTCAACTCCAGAAGTTTTTTTATGTTGCCTAGTTGAAACTCTGTACCCCTTAAATACTAATTTCCCATTCCCCACTCTTCTTGTCTGTCCCTGGCAACTACCATTCCTACTTTTTGTCCTTGAATTTGACTACTTTATATACCCTATATAAGCAGAATTGTACAGTATTTGTCCTTTTGCAACTGGTTTATTTTACTTAGAATGATGTCTTCAGAGTTCATTCATGTTATACCATATGTCTACAATCTCCTCTTTTAGTGATTGAACAAGAAAGCAGCCTTAGCCACTTAATCTTTTAATATCCATATAATATTTTACTTTAAACTTGATAGAGAATCTTCCCAGGATCTGATTTGAGTCCCTTTATGAGAAATCCAAAAGAACAAAGCAGTAATACTGGAGGTGGTGGAAGTGGAAGTAGAGGTGATAGGTTAAATATATAACCAACAGAAGGAGGCTTGAAAGAAGAGGCAGTTTTTACTCTGGGGTAAGGATCATCTGTTCTACTCCCAGAGATTCTGCATCCACAGATCTGAGTAAGGTTCAAGAACAATATTTTCAGGGCTAAGGTTGTGGCTTAGTGGTAGAGCACTTGCCTTGCACATGTGAGGTTCTAGGTTCCATCCTCAGCACCACATAAAATAAATAAATAAGTAAAACAAAGGTACTTTGCTCATGTTCAAACCCCCTCCCCCCAAAAAAAGAAATAGTATTTTCTAAGAGTCTTTTGGAAAAACATAAAGAATTTAAAGACTACAAGTTCGTCTTTGCGTTGTTTTGCACTGGTCTTATCTGTGACTTCTACCCATTGTTAGTTGCAACATACACAAAGCAAATCCATCATCTTTGTCAGTCTTTGAAAATTTGAATTTGTCTCCTATTCTTGAAGCAAAGCATCTCAATTTTGTTTATGTAAGAGACTTTATTTCATGGAATTTCCAGTCCTTAACATCCACTTTGCTTTCCTTCAGGCTTCCATTCTAAACGAAACATCCAGAACAGCTTCTTGTGTCATTTCTCAAGATTCTACCTGTGGTAGGTAGATTTCGAAGATGGTGGATGGAATGCAAGTTGCTAACCAATTGACAGTAATCAAGGAAAAATCTCCAGGTTAGCCTAACCTATCACACCAGCCCTTTGAAAGCAGAGCATTTGCCCCTGCTGGTTGCATTAATAAAAGCCAGAGAGATTCAAATGGAGAGAGATCACCTGAAAGGAGCTTCTCCATCGTTGAAATGGAGGGTGCCACATAACATGGACCTGAGAGCATCCTCTAGAGGATGAGGGAAGTCCCAGGCTGAGAGCCAGCAAGAAAATGGGGACCTCAGTCTTAAAAATACAAGTCCTACAATAGTTAACAACTGAAAGGAGCCTGGAAACAGAGCTTTCCTTAGTTACGCCTCCAAGTGAGGTTGCAGCAGATATCTTGATTCCAGACTCTTGAGACCCTCAGTAGAGGACCCAGCTGCTTTGTGCCAGACCCTTAAGTCCAGAAACTATGAGCTAATTAATAGCTATCGTTTTAAGCCACAAAATGTGTGGTAATTTATATGTAACTATATACACTGCCCCTTCTGTTTTATGTCCCAACACTTATTTACCTGCAGTTCCTGAACCTGGCATGCTCTGCTGGACTTGCATAATTTTGTATATAACATTTTCTTGCCTGAAGTATCACTTCTTATCTAGTCAGATGAACAAACTCCATTCCTTTTGCTGAGGACACATCTCAGGCATTACTGCCACCAGAAAATACTACCATCTTCCTTGGGGAAACTTCCTGTGTATAATCCCTTTTGACTGGAGGAATTAGAGAGACTTTGGAGAAATTCCACTGGTGGGAATTTTCAATCATCAACTTTTGTAAAAAAATTTTTTTTAGAAACTTTTTATTCTTCCTAATGAGTAAATTTAAATTAATTAGTTAATTAATAATTAATAAACTGTGGTGCTGGGAATCAAACTCAAGGTCTTATGCATGTTAGGCAAGGGATCTACCATTGAGCTATATCCCCAGCCCATTAATCAACCTTAAGATATTTATTAAAAAATAACATTACAACAACTGAATTTGGGAATGAATGTATAAATGTCCTCACAAATATTTTTACCTTTCCTAAAATAACACAAGCAGTTTATCATGTAATGATGGTAACTATGACATTCTATACATCATACTGGCAATTATTGGCAGTCTTTTTGTATTTCCCTACCCTTTGCTAAGTAGGTAATTTAAAGAATTTCCTCCTGAAGTTTTAGTGAGATGCTTATAAAATCCTCCTCTTTTGTTCCAGAGGCACATGTGTTTGTCTGTGTGCCTAGGTATACATGTGCATACTGTGTGTGCATATGTGCATGTGTGTGTAGTCTCTAAATATTCTGCAATTTTTCTAACTTTTAACAGTGAGATTTGACTCTTCTCCCTGCCTCCTAGATTCTGAGACTATATAACTTGGGTTTCTGGTATGAGGAACAGGAGCCAACCTCAGTTTATCAGAGTAGGTGTTTCTCAAGCCCCTCTAACACAAGATTATAATCTTCTTGATAACTTCATATCAAACCAAAAGCCTTCCTATACTCCTTAATCCTCTATATCAGAGGTCTCCCTTCCCCCATTCTAGTGCTAAACCCAGGATACAAACTCGATCAAGTTGATTTATGTGGCCCTTGGGATCTATTTCTGCTCTTCTGTTTACCTCCTTTTCTATTCTAATCCTAAACTCCTTTTTCTAATTACAGTATATCCTTTGCCTTAACAAGGACTGTATCCTCTAATCCTCAGTAATCCTCAGATGCACAAGTACATCAGAGCATATATCAAACTCCTATCATGAGACAGGCTTGGAGCTACCAAGAAGAATCTTATGCAACTCCATGTTTTCAAGAAGTTCATCTTCAGATACAAATAATACGGTTTAGAGCTGGGCACAGTGGTGCACACTTATTAAGTCCAGCAACTTGGGAGGCTGAGACAGGAGGATCACAAGTTCAAGGCCAGCCTCAGCAATTTAACAAAGCCCTAACCAACTTAGCAAGACCCTCTTTCAAAATTTAAAAAACTAAAAGGGATGGGCATGTGGCTCAGTGGTTAAGTGCCCCTGGGTGTAATCCCTGGTACAAAAACAAACAGATTAGTAGATAAAACAGTATCCAGAAATTCAGGCAACGAATGGAAGTCGATACAAAGAATATCAATGGGATTCAATATTTGTTAACAATTTGTTAACAATTTCTTAATAGGTAGACAAAGCATTGGCATTATAACTAGGTACAGAAACTATTTCAAGACCCAAGCAGACATCAGAGAAGTCTGTTAGGTGGTGTCAAGGTAGCAGTAAAACTGGAAAGAGGTTCAGTTGCAGAATTTTCATCTCTGATAGAGAACTGAAGAGAGCAAAGCCAAGTCTCAGTTCTTTAGAGACTGTAGTACTGATAAAAGAAAGACGGGGACCTCCACATGGAAAATAAAATCTGTGACCCAATTACCAGAAGTAGGCCACAAAGCAGGGGCTGGATCTTCAATACAATTTTAAAAACTGGAGCAAGCCAGAAATTCCATGTCATTCTACAAATCTATTTATTTGAACAAGCATAACAATACACATGCAAGCTTGTTCATTGCAACTTGAAAAAAAACAACAAGAATGACATGCCCATTAGTGGGTTCTTAGTTACATAAACAAGGAAGCTAGCTCCTATGATACGGAAAGCTTTCCAAAATATACTATTAACTGAGGGGAAAAAAACACACTGAGATTCAGCACAATATGAATTGTTTCATTATCACCAGTGCAAGAAAATGAAGTCCACAATTGCTGTGGTGGTGGCGCTGCTGCTGCAGCTGGAGGAGCTGTCCAGGATAAATCCTAAGTACTCCAGGTCCCAAGCATGACCTTCCCTTTTTATGCTTTCTTTTAGGTTCCTATTAGGCTGAGGGATGATCTTAAAATGACAGTTTATGATTATACCATTCAACATTTTATAGAAATAATAAATTAACCCGGCGCGATGACTCACACCTGTAATCCCAGCGACTCAGGAGGCTGAGGCAGGAGGCTCATGAGTTCAATGCCAGCCTCAGCAAAAGTGAGGCACTCAGCAACTCAGTGAGACCCTGTCTCTAAATAAAATACAAAATAAGGCTGGGATGTGGCTCAGTGATTGAGTGCTCCTGAGTTCAATCCCGATAGCCCCACCCACCCACCCCCAAAAAAAAAGAAAGAAAGAAAGAAAAGAAATAATAAATTGTTTCCAGAGGAAGGATCTTATATCAATTTGGGGGGAGTTTTTATTTTTAGATACACTTCTCCCATTTCGTAAATGTTGAATAGAGCTGTGCTTAACTAATTAGGGAAGTGCGTGAGAGGAGGTTGGAGAAGGCAGCCTGATATATTACTAACCACATTAAAGCCATGATATTTACAACAATAGTCCACAAATGGTTTTATTTTAACCTGTCTGGAAAGAGGAGTCTATTCTGAACTGAGAACAGTGTTAGGTTTTTTAGATTGAGTTTCTAAGTAGAAATGTATAATATATTTTAAGATGTGTAAATGTAGTATATATTTTTTTCAAATGTGCAATACATTTAAATATGGAATATATTTTGACAAACATGTAACTTCTTCATGAGAAAATGAAGTCAATTTCATCATGAAGGCACAAGTGCCCTGTAACTGATGTATGCTTCTCGGCCACCACTTCAGATTTTCTGGGCCTCACCTGTGACTTGTTCCAGTTCCTCTCATACCCAGTTTGTGCAGACTCCAGTTTCTTTCAAACACAGCATCTGTCCTCTGCACATACGGGTCTTATGCTTTCCCGCCCAGGGCTTCTCTGTTGACAACGTGGAGGGGATGTAGTCGAAATTCCCTGGCAAGCAACAACCCACAACTCTTGAGGGGTTGGAGCTTATCAATAAAACCTTTTCCCACTTTTTACCTTGGTTGGCATCCCTGAGTTTCACAAAGCAGTCAGCAGGTCTGTGAGAAGGTGTAAGCAACTAGGAATGCATCTTTGTATTTTCTCTCCCTCTTCCCTGCTGCACTCCCCTGCCTTTCACTCCTCCTTCCTGAATCACACTCCTCAAGAAAGTATTTAAGTGTTTGTTTCAGTCTGTGCTTTGTGGGGAAACCAGGCTAAGATAGTTTCCAATATTTAACACTAAGATTCTAATGAAAGTTCAATTTGGAGAAAAATGCACTGGGAATACTATCTTCTCATGTTACGAGGCCAAGACCAGAGCTTGATGATTTTGTTAGGATACAGCAAAATGGAAAAATCCACAGGTAGGAGGAACAACTGGAACCAGAGATTCAAATGCTATCAGGACTTTCTCTGTATCTCTTATCTGCTTTGTTTCTGGCTCTTTTGTCTCTGCAGAGTTTCACCTGCTTCTCTAGTTCACATGGAAGGAAAATGCCAAGGATGAGCAGAAGGAGCTCTCATCCCTTTTCCTCTTGTTTCCCTGAGGAGGCATTTCCATTAGGGAACAACTCCTGCTTTCTCTGCACCCCTGTTCCCCCAAGTTCTTTGCAGGTAAGGATGGTTTATCTGATTTGTGTGTTTGGGGAAAAGGACTGAATATACATGTGGTTCAGCTCCATTCTTTCTCCTCTTCTTGGGATCTGTCTACCAGCAGGCCTGTATCCACATGCTGCTAGAAGGGCTTAAAGAACTATAAGTTCTACAGAATTTCTAAGAGAATCCTCACCAATGGCTTATTTCCCCATCCTCTGACATTATAGAATGATTTTGAAAAATAAATTATATGGGAGAGTATATGTAGGTCATATGCAAATTCCATACCATTTTATATAAAGGACCTGCACATCTGTAGACTTGGTATTCCTGAAGGATTCTGGAACCAATCCCTCATGGATATGAAACAAAAATAATAGGAATTTTACCTATTGTCCTTCATAAAACCCTACAGCCACCAACATTCTCCATGTTTTTTATCTTAAAATTCTTATACTCAAAGACAGTTGGTTTTCTTTTCACTTATATTTCCAATGTTCTTGGGAAAGGGCTCTCATTAACACAGAATGAACTCTGACTAGAAAGGTAAGAAAATAACATTGGCTAAACTTGGGTCAGATGTCCATTGAGGACCAAAACCCTGTGATCAGAAGATGAAGTCACTCTGTAATATGGCATCTCTGCTGTGCCCCCACCAGCCATGTGCAGTCTATCAAGCAGGTCACAGTCACCAAGGTTCTGAGAAGGTTCTGTCTTCCCAGAACAGTGCCTGAAGGTGTATGTGAGATTCATGGACTTGATGAGATAGATTCTCATCCACAATGTATAAGTCCCCCAGTGGGAGGGCAACACTCTCAACCCATAGGGATCAGAATCAAGACCCACATATTGCTCAGAATCTACTGCTTAGCCCTGGATAAGTCAATTGTTTGGTCCATGGAATGATCCATGATTGTTAAGTAAAGCATTTTTATTTTATGGGGGAAAACCATAAAACATGGCAGATCCAGTAGATGCATGTACCTGGGTAGATGGCATGGGGTTGGGACAATTTTCAGAAGCAGAGAGTCTTTGAGGTCTCAGCCTTTGGGATGTCCAATTCTTCTCTCTGAAGTTATTGTGAAGTTTCATCTCTGCCATTAGTCTCCCTACCATATCTCCATATTGCCTTTCTTTGCCTCGGATTAGGAATTTAATGTCTTAGAGAAAACAGAGGCTGATTTGAATTAAGCAACTTTCTACAATTTCACCCAACATCTGCTCCCACCGAGCTCTTACCGTCTTTTTTTTTTTAATTTTGTAGTTGTAGATGAACAGAATGTCTTTATTTTTTTTATTTTTATATGGTGCTGAGGATTGAACTCAGTGCCTTACACATGCGAGGCAAGAGCTCTGCCACTGAGTACAGCCCCAGCCCTCTTACCTTCTTTTTTCTTGTCTACATGGAAGAGGTATACTTTTTCCTACTCAGGGGATCTATGAGAAAGCATAGCTGCTATGGACTAAAGACTAGAGAACCTGTGTACCTCTTCCACCCCAATTCCTATGTTAAAACGTAATCCCCAGTTTGAGGGTATTTGGACCTTTGAGAGGTGACTAGGTCTTAGGAGTAGAGCCTTTGAGAAATGAGATTAGTGTCCTTATTAAAGAGACCCCAGAGACTTTTCTTGCCCTTTCTACTATGTAAGAAAATATTGAAACTCAAAGTACTGGTAATAAGTCCGCCTGGGATGGTTAAATAAGAGTAGACACAAAGCACCCAGAGTTGGCGTGGAATAGGAAGAGCAACTTCTCACTGTGCTATCATCACTAACAAATTCCCTGTCACTAAATGCCTTTTCCTTGACCTCTTTACAGTGGCTGACATTGTTGACCTCAATTTGACATTTTCTTTTTTTCTTGGTTTCCATTTTACTACTTTCTTCTACTCCTCTAACAATAGATTGCCAATGTCCATCCTGAAGTTCTCTTTCTTTGCCTACTTTTCAGACATCAAAGCTCTGACCTCCACTCTTTTGTCTCTGTATGGTACATACTACCACACCTAATGCACCTCTGCCTGCATTCCTGAGTAACCTCTTAGGGTGGATGTATGTAAATCTATATTTCTAGACCTTATCTCTCTCCTAAACCCTACAGTATCTGATGCATGGCCAGATGCATCCAATGCTTTATATACGTGGCTCAGAGTACTTTTATAAATGTAATAAGGGCAGGTATCTAATGGCTCATGACATCCAATTATCTACATAATTTGCCCACCTGTCCATTCTACAGGCACCTTGGACATTTCATGTATATAGTCCTCACCCCATAAGTGAGTTCTCCATCCTTTTTCTTATATCCACAAACTTTATTACCCCAATCAAAAATTTTTTTCTTCCCATTTCTCCCACTAAAATACCATTGACCCTTAACAAGTCCTTTTAGTCTGCCTCCTAAATTCCCCCTTGGATTTATCTCATTCTCCCTATTTTCACATCCCAATTAAACACACACTTTTCCAAATGTTCTATTGTCCTCTCTTGCTCATGCTCTTTCATATATTAGAATGCTTTTTCTCCTGGCCTAAATCTTCTCTTTCTCTGAGATTTAGCTTGGGAATTATTTCCTCTAGGAAACGTACTATGTCCCATCTCCTATGATCAAATTAGGAGCCTCTTGATTCTTTTTGTAGCCAATACTTGTGATAAGCTGTGTCACAGTTTCTTGGCCAACCTAGGAAGGGTCCCAAGTACTTTGCCTACTCCTCACTTCAAGTCTTCTCTGAAGTATACCTGTGCTCTGCTGCCTGGACACTTGTCCCAGAATCCCTTGGGAAGCTGCTCAGCTTAGTTGCAGAAGTTAACATAGAAGTTTGGGGGAAGCTGCTACCCACAGAGGCAACTGCCAAATAACAGAGGATCAGAATCAGTGGCGCCTTCAGTGGGATGATTCTGACGTTCATTCTACACAGTTCTTCAGAGGGCCTCCAGTGGTATTGTGCCCCTGAGGCCCATAGTTGCTCATTGATATCTTTTATTAACTTTTCTCCCTCCTTCTATTCCTCTCCATACTTCTCACTCTACTTCCTGGGATAATCACCCAAACAAACTCCCTGTACCTAAGTATTTTCTTTAGGCTTCAATTGAGGTGGTTGGGGGGTGCCCAAACTAAAATCATATTGAAATGGTCTCTATACTGCAGTATTTATTATGTTGCATTACTGTTGCCACTTCATCTTATTCGTGATTAGATCTTTAATATCCAGTGCACTGAAGTAGGGCCTGATTGAAGAAGATATTATATAAAATATGTAAAAGAGAGATGGGGAAGAGGGAGAAGTGGGAGACAGACCTGGCCAGTATCACTTTTATTTAATGTTGGGTATTCCTACTGCTAGATTTTTCACTTGATGATGGTATAAAATCTGAAAAATGTTGTGCAAATACAGGATATTATTGGAAAATTACCTGTGAAGTAAGATATAGGGTAAGTTTTTTTGTTTGTTCATTCACAAGATTACAATGAGACTAAGCTACCTCACATTGTTTTACATCGCATTGTAAATTTCATGCACATAACAGAATACTGTGGTACAGTCTCTCAGATTCACTGTGAACTACCGGGTATCAATGAAACAGCCTTGGTTCTTTGGGGGATGCCATTAGATATTGGAGGTAAAAACAACAATAAAGTCAGAGAAGCAGAACCACAGCCACTGAACTTTTAACTTCCTTAGGAAGTTGGTAAGCAAGATGGAATATCGGAGGTGAGAATCAGAGTAGTCTGAGGTTCAGGGGTGCCCCCCAAAACTGATGAAACTTTTACTGGAATTTCACAGACAAATTTTTTTTTCAAAACAGCTTTTAAGGCAAGTATGTTTCCCTAGTGAATAATGCAATACTCTGGCACATAATTATTTTTGAAGTTCTCATCACAGTGACACCTAAATACTTCAGAGATAGTTGATGCATGGCCTAGATGCACCCAGAGCTTTATTGGACTCGGGGAACATTCTTAAATGTAATAAAAGCAGATGGCTAATGGATTTACAGGGGAAAAAACTCCATTGCCAAGTCACTTTCACAGATTCAATTGCTTCTTCCTACCCAAATGAATGCTAACCTCGGGAGAAACACTTGTAATAGAGCATAAATAAGTGGGCTAGAAGTTTTTGGTCTCCAAAGGGGATTGGTGCTGAGAAATAAAATAGTAATTTAGGAGAATAAAAATTAGTGATAGCAGACTGTTGTATCTGTTTTTTGACTTTTTCCCCTCCCATGTCAGTGTTTTTTATTCTCCCTTTCTTCCCCCAGACGTTTTTCTGTTTACATTCAGAAAAATTCAGATTGCCAGGAATCCCTGGTGCAAATCATTTCTCTTAAAGAGATCTGGGTGGTTTCTAAAATTCATTTCCTAGTCTATTTCACTAAGGAATAGAGTATCTATAGAGGAGGATTTTCACACAAACTGAATGTTTTAAAAACTTAAAACAAAGCTATATTTAGATCCGTGAGCTATAAACAGCAGGAAACCTGCAAGATTCTAAAACCTGCTATTCCCCCCTTATTGTCTCTAATTTACAAGCTCTGTGTGTTCCATCTTCTGATGCTAGCTGGGTTCCTCCAGTTCAAGAAAATTTACCTTTAACATAGTGTGCAGCCTCTGGATTTTTCTGACTTTACCCGCAGATGTCACCCCAGAAATGATGCATACCACTCAGTTCAATTTGCAACGTTACACAAAAGGGACTCTCCTTGGAAACCTTTTATGCACTTCTAACACATAATAGCATTTCAAAGAAATGTGTTCTTTTTAAGATAATAACTGCTGTTAACTCCCCCACTAGTCTTGCTGAAGTATTTGACAATTAACCCAGCTTACCACTGGCTTGGAATGATTTGACAATGATTTAACTCTTTTGGGAAGTGCTTTTCTTTAACTTACTTCTAAGCATTTTTCCCCCTTTCAATGCATTTTAGGACATTTAAATTTCATCTCTATTCCTCTTCTACATTCTTCCCTTGAAATACAAATTCATTTGTGGTTATGTATGTAAGGGATCTTTGTGCTAAAGGCTGAATTGTGTGGCCCCAAATACATATATTGAAGCCCTAACTTCCAGCAGTTCTGAATGTGACTGTATTTTGAGGCAGAGCCTTTAAAGAGGTGGTTTTGTCAACATGAGGCTCTAATTCAATATGATGGGATCCTTATATGAAGCAATTTGGACACACAGAGACCTCAAGGATCCATGTGACTGGGGAAGACCTTGTGGAGACAAAATGAGAAGACAATCACCTACAAGACGAGAAACCTCCAGAGTAATATCTTCACCTCCAGAACTGTGAGACAATAGTTTTCTGTTGCTTAAGCCACTCAGTCTGTGGTATTCTGTTACTGCAGCCCAAGAAGACTAATACATAGAACTATTAGCTCTCTGCTGTATCCCTTCCAAGGGGTTACTCCATCCCTGGATTGAAGTGGCCTCAGTATCAGGGAATGTGCCCATTCCCACTCCCTGTTCCATTTTAGCCAGTGTTTGCTTCGGTTTGAGGTTTGCTGTGATTCTACTGCCTGATACATCATGATGCTCACAGGGCTGCCCCCCGATCTCTGTAGGAGCCCAGGCTTTCGAAATAAAATTACAGTAAGTTAATTTAAAATAGCCTTAAATGATTGGTTGTCCAGGCAGCGACTCTAAACTATATTTCACCCTCCACATACCCTTTGTTGCTAAACCCAGACTCCTCTGCCTCCACCACATGGTTCAAGAGGCTGTTCCCTTCCTCATTCTCTTATTTTCTGTGGCCTTAACTGTCATCTTGCTGATTTTCCTGCCCAGACTTTCAGTAATTACTACCAGAAAGAGGTTATTTTATGAACACTGGAGGAGTAAAATATGCTGTAGGCTAATCACCCACCTGTCACCATTCTGACTTTTGTATTTGGTGGAGACTAAATTATACTGAACAACAAAACCTCCCTTTTAAAAACAGGAACAAGACACCCAAGAGCAGTTTAGGTGCACCATATGGGGAGAACCAACCCTTTGCCTTGTTCATGATGTCTGTTGTGCCTCCACAGTCACTCAAACAGTGGCAGCCTGGCAGTGACTTTAAATACTGAATCATATTTGCACAGTTCTTCTCGGCCCCCTCCAGCCCTGGCTTTCCATATGACTCAGAGTAAAACTGAGTCCTCATAACCCTTGGAAGGGTTTCATGCTTAGATCCCCTGGAGCTCTTGGGTATCCTGGGAGATTTCTGACACCCACCATGGGCCTCAGTGGCCTTCCTGCTCTCCTCAAATGCCCCAGCCTTCCACATTGTGGCTCCCTTTTTCCACTCTCAGTATGAAATGCAGATATCCATCTGAATGTTGCTCAAATAAATTTTTTTTCTTTTTTTCTACTCTTTCCCAGTCCCACCAATAGTAATATTAATAACAGTAGAAATAGGTATAGGAAAAAAATATGGTTTTACTTTGTTTAAACTTACCAGGATCTCTACATTTAGGTCTCTGGAAAGTGGTACAATTTAAACAACGTAAAGTGCAGTAGTTGAGCAAGTAGATGTCCTTTACTGTCTCACATGAACCACCCTGAGGAACTCAGGCACTGGAAAGTATTTTAAAGATACGGATCAATTTTTTGGTACTCATTTGCAAAGCGAGTTGCAATCAGATTTTTTTGTTAAGAAGGTACCCTTGCATGCTCAATCCACAATAACTAAATTACGGAACCAACCTAGACGCCATTCAACATTTGAATGGATAAAGAAAATGTGGTATATATACACAATGGAATATTAATCATGAATGAAATTATGGTATTTACAGATAAATGGATTGAACTGGAGAATTCATGTTAAGTGAAATAAGCCAAACCAAAAAAAAAAAAAAAAAGCTAAATGTTTTCTCTGATAAATGGATGCTGGTCCATAATAGGGGTAGCAGGGTAGGGAAGAATAAAGAATCTTTGGATTAGGCAGAGGGGAGTGAGCAGAGGGGAAGGGGTGAAGGGTGGAAAGGATGGTGGAATGAGACAGACATTATTACCCTATATACATGTATGATGTATGATTACACAACCTGTGTGACTCTGCACCAGGTACAGCCAGAGGAATGAGAAGTTGTGTGCTCCATTTGTGTGCCGTGTGTCAAAATATATTCTACTATTTAGACCAATTTTTTTAAAAAAGTTACACTTTTGCGTCTTTGCACGGACTAATGCAGAGGAAAGGGTGAATTGAACAACCGAATTGTTCAATGCCTATTTCTTTTCTTCCTGGATCTAGGTCAAAAATTTAGTTTTAGCTTTCTGGCTTCTTCCTGATAAAAAGGGTCACTCATATTCCAGGGATACTCTCCCCCTGTGGACTGAGTCCTCAGGTAACAATTGAGATAATCCTAAGCAAGGATTCTCTTAGTGGACACTATACCTCCTAATAGTCTAGGGTCCTTGATGACTCATCTGAGTTCTCATGTGGTCACCTCTAAGGATCATTTGTTCTGCTTCACTTGTGACATTTAATTGGGGAACATATCACACTCTAAGTTATTTCCTTATCTGTCTGTCCTACTTCATATTCTCTGAGCTCTTTAAGGACAAGGTCTTTAGCGATTATTTTAAAGTTAATCATGCTGAAAAATTCAAAGTGCACAAGTGAAAAGTCTTTAGGTCCCCTGTCTCTTCACTTCTACCCCCAGGGATGTTCTCTGTTACATTTCTGAATTACCTCCCTAATGTCTCTATTTATAAACAAGTACATATCTATGCATAGCAGTCATGATGATTTTCAGGATGCCACATTCAGGAGTGCAAAAACACAACTTTTTAAAAATAACAACTTGGTATCTATTTTGAGCACCAGTTCTGTCGAGAGGGGAAAAACATAATGTTTGTCAATGCAAAGGAAACAGTCATTTCAGGAGTTCTCAGTCAGTGGGGAACTGCTCTTCTGCTCTGCCCTTCTGTCCTTGCTTATAGTTGTGGCTGTTGTTCTAGATTCTGGAGGTTGGCAAAGAGGCACGTGGAAGAGGTGGGCAGCCATGAGTGAGATCTAAACACTCTGACATCTACTGTGATGCCCATGGTCGGATCTAGTGCTGAGCTGCTGCTCCCCCTCCATTTCCATAATGGCATCTGGTGCAAACCAGGTGGTGACACTGTATCAGCTGATGTGTTGCCTTCTGCTCACCCAGAGGTTGCAATAAGCTCCTAATTCTTTACAGGAAACCAAACCTTCTTCCCAGGATCCAGCCAGCAAAGGTGCTCCTGGCCCAACTGCATGGCACACCTTATGTTTGTCTCACTTCCGTGCTCTTGTGCCTTGAAGGCGAAGGGAACTTTGTCAGCGGTCCCTAATCTGGAAACTGGATCTCATTCTCTTGGGCTTCCAGACCATGTGAGGCTCAGCCCCCAGGTGGGCAGATCCCAGCACTATATTTTTCCCACTAACTCTCCTGGAATATTTTTATCTCACCTAAAGCAGGAAAACTGGCTCTTAGATCAACATTCATTCTTTTCAAAGCTATTGTTTAACCTATTATCTCTGCCAGAAGTTTCATAAGTCTATTTTGAAACTAAAAAAGCAGAGAATTATTTCTTTTGTTCTCTGTTTAATTGTGGCCCTGATCCCCTGAGGCCTGGGATGCCCTGTTTACTGCCTGCAGTCGGTTAGGGGGGCGGGTATGGAAAGGTGACTTGGAAGTTGGTGATGATGGTAGGAAGAAGGGACACTTAGTAAACATTTCAAAGGCTTTTCCCACCACATTATAATTTCTTGGGTTTTTTTCCCCCACAAGTCTTTTTTTGCCTACTGTTCTATAATTTGCTTTTGCACTCAATAAAATATCATAGATCTCTTTCCAAATTAGTATATCTTGTCTCCTCATACTTCTTTATAGTTGCATAATGTACCATTGACTCCATATACTATTTTTATTCCATCAGTCACTATTAGTAGGCATTTAGATTGCTTCAGGTGTCTGCGTCTTCAAACAAAGCAACAATAATGAGCATCCTTATGTAGACACATTTGCTTTTCACGTGAAATAGCTATAGTACCCTTGGCTAGAAAGAATTGCTGTATCACCAATTGCTGTCACCTCCTCCTCTTTCCCCAATATTTCTGATTATCATTTCTTTTACAAAGGAAGCAAATGGGATATATGTTTGTCTTTAAGTGGGTCTGGTGAGGTGAGGAGACTAAAGCAAATGACTCCAGTTGTCCTTCTATCCTCCCAAAGGCTGGGAGCTCCTGTAAGTGGCTTCAGATGGATGAGCCTGAAAGAGGCCATGTGCTTCAACTCCTCAAGTGATTCTCCCACTTCAGTCTTCGGAGGAACTTGGACTACATGTGCACGCCACTATGCCCAGCTCACTGACACTTTTTGAGCTGAGTGAGCAGGTGGTGATGTTTCTCAAGAGAGCTAGTGGGCCCCAAATTCAACTTCACAGTAAACTCCAAACCCACAAAATTAATATGTATTTAAAAGTTATGTGGAATGTTTGAAGAGGAGAAGAGCTGTGGGAAATAGGCAAAGCAGAGTAGGGCTTCACGAACCTGAGAGGAGGGGCAGGGTGCACTTTTACATCAGATCAAGCAAAGAATACTTCCATGAGAAGTTGACATTTGAGCAAAGATTTGGAAGAGGAGAGGTCATGAGCTGTGACGGGTTTCTGAGTGAAAAATATTCCTGGCAAGGGAGTCAGCCCAGGTGAAGGTCTAAAGGTGGGGTGTGCCTGGCACACTTAAGGCACAGCAAGGAGAACAGCCAAAGTGTACGTGGGGTAGAAGGAGAAAAGACCAGAGAAGTGAGGAGTGCAGATGGGAGCAGATCCTGGGGGACCTCAAAGGCCTACTTTCAAATTTTGGAGCCAGTACACCTTATTTTTGTTTTTTTCTTCATTGTTCAAATGATTAAATATTAATAATAATCCAAATAGCACTAAGATAATTCATATAAGCAACTTATGCAGAGTTAAATTGTCAATTATTATTTTCCCCAAAAAAACTAGGCTGTATATTTACATCAAAATAATCCAACTATATTACAATACAAAATATAGTTATATATACAGTTGTTCCTGAGAATTGGTTCTAGGACTTCCTGTGGATACTAAAATCTGCAGAAGCTCAAGTCTCTGACACACAATGGCATAGTATTTGCACACAAATTATATTATTTGCATATACTTCCTTTTGTATACTTTAAGTCATCTTGAGTTATAATGACTAATGCAATGTAAATGGTATGTAAATAATTGTTATACTGTACCATTTAGGGAATAATGACAAGAAAAACAGGCCTATATATGTTCAGGACAGATTTAACTTTTGTTTTCCTAATATTTTCAATTGCACTTGGTTTAAAATCACTGATGTGGAAATCACAGATACAAAAGGTCAAGTGTATACATAAAATATGTTTATGTACACATTAAATATATAAACTAATATATACACATGCTATGCAGATATTTAACATATACATGAACAAATTTGTTATTTTACAAACAATTCAAATGAGTTTATACTTATAATTCAATGAAATATAATTTCAATGAATAATTCCATTATATAATAAACTCACTAGGTTAAATCCATTAAAATCAAAACTACTTTTCAAAATTCTAAACAAATTATTTAGTGTGGAGGGAAGAAATGGGTGAGAAAGAAAAAATCAAGTTGGACATGCTTTTTCTTAACTTCTTTTCTACAGAACAAACAAATAAGCAAATTAAAACAGAAACAAGGAAATAACAAGAAACAATGCCTGCAAGCATTTTGTCACTTCCCCGGGAATTTTTATTTGCTTATTACTTGAAGAGGCACTATTGTCTCTGATCAGAGTTTAGAAACAGGAGTCTGGCTTGTCTCCATGCCACTGACCAGCAGATTTTTAAAATTTTAACTTATTGTGTAGCTTTCAGTGCATGGCTTCACTTCCAGTTTTTGGCTTCCTCTTAGAGGGGCAGGGGGAACAGGGCGGGGAGAACACTAATATGAAATGAATTCTTTGGGAGAAAGTGCTTAAACATTTATAGTCTAAAAATGTTCTGCTGAAAGATCTAAGAAAACTAAGAAAAACAGTAGCTCACACAAGTCTGTCTAATCATCAATGCTGATTTAATTTATTCAGTATCTATTTGTTAAAAGTATAAGGACTTATGAAGAGCCTAAGAAGGGATGAACTGAACAGGCAGAAAACCGGGGAAGCTAAGCCAAGAGACAGTTTCAGAAAAAAACATTGTCCCTACAATGTTAAAAACTGCAAAGAAACTATCCAGTGAATTTGGTTTTTGAGTTTACTGGTGACTTTATTAAGGAAAGTATCTATTGTGAATGTATATATTAGGGCTTGTAAAGCAGTCTCACATGCATTTGATCCCTGCATGAAGTCATAACTGCTGAAGTACCTAGAATGGTTTCTGATTCCTCCTTGGATTCTTACTAAGACACATGGAGTATCAGCTAGATAATAGCCGATATCAGAATTCATTGGTAGATGAAAGTAGGTGGTACTTACTATGTATATCCATCCCTGCTTAAATCACTGACTTGTATGAAGGCCAGGAACCGCCAGGGGCAGGGAGATGATATCTTGCTTCCTCTTGAGTTGTAGGGACATGTTAGTACTATGGAGGACTGGTGTGTGGGTGAGTTCTAAGGGTAAGATTTGTGCTGAGAGCTCATAAATTGCTAGAAGACTATGGACCCTCTGGCAGAAAGACCAGCATAAAATTAGGATTCAGACACCAAAAAGGTATGAAAGTGAAGAGAGACCAACTTGTGGTCATAATGTATGAACAAATCTCAACCAAACTAGGTAATTTTCCCCCATAGGTACATAAAGCTGTGTGTAAGTCAAAAGAAGGACTTTAATAAACTCTGAAACACCTCTGCACCCAGATACATTTGCTGTGTCATCATCTTGCAGACATTACTTAGTTGAAGCAGAACCATTCACTAGAGTGTGGCAATTTGTAATAATGTCATGAGCTTCAAGAAGATCTGTATCTTGGAAGAAAAAGAGCACGTTCATCAACTCAATCTCAGCTTGGCAGACATGCGCAACCACCTGGGTTGTGAAGTGAGACAATAAGCAAAGTCGAAGACACACTGGACTGATGGCAGGTTAATAACTATCTTCTAGGAACCCCAGAGACTTTGGGAGAGCCGAGGGGTACTTTCTTTCCGGTAGTTGGAAGTTTCTGACTGATTGGATAGAGGCAATCAACACAGTACCTAAAGAGGGAAAGATTTTTCTGAGATTTGAAATAAGAGGAGATTCCCAAGTTTTGTTTTCTGTTTCATATTCTGTCAGTTTTATACTTGGAATTTTTGCTTAGGTTTAAAAATGAGTGTACAAATTGTATAAGATAGTTTCTAATCACTTTTTCATATACTTCTTCTAGATCTTTCCCTATTTTATTTTTTTTAAATTGATTTCTCTTTTTGGGGGGGCTCAGTTATGCTGGTGTCCAACAATTTTTGGTTAAGCCTACAAGAAACCATCACTTGCTTCAGTTTGAAAATAAAATTGTTTGCTAACACTTATCTGTCCTTATTTTTTTATAAAGTCTAGTTTTGTACACCTCTCCTTTGTTTCTGTGTGCTTTTGTGAAAATTTTCGGTATAGGAAAGGAAGGAAATGAACACTTATTGTGCTCCCCATTATATATCAAGTTTTAATTGGGTTAATTTTTTTATCTTTTAGCATTATTTTAAATATCTTAAATTTTGTTCAGAAACAATGTTCATACTGTTATCTTTTGGAGTTCTAGAGTTCACAACAATAATTCTTTAACATAGGTACTTAACTACCTTTGCTGTAAGAGTCATCCTAATCACTTATATTTATTCTCCACTGTACAGCCCCAATCCTTCATAGTTCTTTCTTGTTTGATGCAATTATGGCAAAATAATCTTTCAGGTTCTATGTTTGCAAAAATTCTTCTGCCTCAAACACAAACAAGCAGCAACCCAAAATCTAAACAAGGTAAGTAATACCCCCAAAACCAGTGGGATGATATAATGTGGATTTATAGTGGGAATCAAGTATTTAGGGGGGAATCTATAATAATTTTATCTTTAGGGCCTGCTTATGCTCTTTCTTTTGTATGAGTTTAAAAATCTTTTTGTCTTTGAATCTTTGAATAATAGCTTTGTCTCCTTCTGATCCATTTCCATTAAATATAACGTGTCTTTATGATTCTAGAATTTGACAGATATCTAAGATAGTCTTTCAGTCATTCTAGAAAGTTTTGTTGTTTTTTTCTTAACTGAGGATAAATTGTCTTTGATGATTCCATCAGTGTGATTTATGTAATTTTCTTCTTTTTTTCAATGGCAGCACCGTTCACAGACTGAATAAAAGAGATCTGTATTTTCAGGTCTATGGATGTTTTAAACAATCTCTCTTAGGCCTTGATTTTTACTATTGTTGAACTTTTAAAGACACCTGCTGATCTTGGGGGTTTAAGATAGATGTGGCATCTCATTTGTTCATTTCTTCTTCACAGAGTAATTCAGTAGAGCTCAAAATGGCCACATGTCAGTGTCAGCTCTCAGGTGGACAGAAGAAGCATTGTTGAGGGTTTCAAAGGAACTGCCTGGAGAACTATGATCTAACCCAGCAACATCTAAAGTTTCAGAGCTTGGAAACAAACATTTATGAGTGATTCTTACCTGTGGTAGTGAGAAGAGGGACTTCTATTTTCACCCTTCAATTTCTGGGGTTGGTTAAACCTATTCTGGCTGTGAGAGAAACACCACCAGATATTGATCACTTTGGCCACTAATTCAAGAATGTATCCCATCCTATAGGAAAGTACTCCAAACTCGTACCAGTTTAGCATTCAGATGGTGGCCATAGACGATGGGGACTTGATAAGACTGCTGAATTCTGTGGGCATGAGAACACTGCTCCTTTTCGTTGACTGTAAAATTATCTCTTTGGTCAGAAACAGTTCCAAAGCTTGTTATTTTCTTTCAACATATTCAACTTATCAGAATTTATGTTGGTATATTGTAAGAAGTCTGATTTTAAATATTTATTTGCTTATACTAAAAGCTGCTTTCCATCACTAATCATCGGGGAAATGCAAACCAACCACCATGAGATATCAACTCATACCTGTTAACATGGTTACTCTCAAAAAGACCAGAGATAGAAAGTGTTGGTGGTATGTGTATACTGTGGGTGGGAAATGTAAATTGGTAGAGCCATTATTATGGGAAACTGTAGAGGAAAGGGAACTCTTGTATACTGTGGGTGGGAATGTAAATTGCTATAGTCATTAAGAAAAACAGTGTGGAGGTTCCTCCAATTTTTTTTTTTAAAGAACTATCTTGACTCAGAAATTAAAGTTCTGGGTATATATACAAATGAAATGATATCAATATCTTGAAGAGACATTTCCCATGTTCTATGCAGCATTATTTACAATAGTTCAGATAAGGAAACCACCTAAGTAAGTGTCCATCAACAGATAAAAGGGTAAAGAAAATATGATATACTCTAGAACGGAATATCATTCAACCATAAAAAGAGGAAATCCATTATGAGCGGAAAAAGCCAAGTCACAGAAAGACAAATACCATATGATCTCACATATATGTAGAACCTAAAAATGTTCCCTTTCCTCCCTTTCCTCTCTACACTCATAGATGCAGAGAGTAGAGAGGAGGTTTCTAGCAGCTAGAAAGTAGAGAAAATGGGAAAATGTTGGTTAAACAAACTTCCGATTATAAATAATCTCAGGAATCTACTGTACAGCAGATGAGTATGTTGTTGACTTGAAATTTGCTAAGATTGTAGATCTTAAATGTCCTCATCCCCTACTACAAAATGGTAACTATACGGTGTTGGGTATGTTAATTAATTTGATTGTAGTAACCATTTCACAATGTGTATCAAGTTCTCACATTGTACACCTTGGATATATACAATTTTATATGTCAACCATACCTCACCAAATATGGGGAAATTTTGAAAAATAAATATTCACTAATACTGTACCAGAGAAAAATGACCTCATGTATGCTCAATTCCATTTCTTTTTTGTCATTATGTCAAAACAAAACTAAAAACAAGAAAGGAGATGACAAAGAAGTATGAAATGCTCTGCTTTTATCATAATGAGAGTGGTGGTCTTTTCCCCAATTAGAACTTACTCACTGGCTGGGGTTGTGGCTCAGTGGTAGAGCGCTTGCTTAGCATGTGTGAGGCATTGGGTTGGATCCTTAGCACCACATAAAAATAAATAAAATAAATGTCCATCGACAACTTAAAAAAAAAACTTACTCACTTGCGTAAAAGGTATTAAACTTATTAGCTAAATAATCCTCAAAATATTCAAGAGTATAAACCTTTAAGAATTGTCAAGCTGGGCACAGTGGTGCACACCTGTAATACCAGGGGTTGGGAGACTGAGGCAGGAGGAGGGCAAGTTCAAAGAGCCTCAGCAACTTAGTGAGGCTCTAAGCAATTTAGTGAGTCCCTGTCTTACAATAAAAATAATAAAGATAAATAAATAAAGGGGAGCTGGGGTTGTGGCTCAGTGGTAGAGTACTGGCCTAACATGCATGAGGCACTGGGTTCATTCCCCAGCACCACATAAGAAAATACTAAACAAAGGTATTGTGTCCATCTACAACTAAAAAAAAATAAAATGTTTAAAAAAAATAAAAGGGCTGGGGATGTGACTCAGTGGTTAAAGGCCCATAGGTTCAATCTCGGGTACTAAAAAAAAAAAAAAAAAAGTCAAAAACAGCTTCTGCTTTTCTAAGTATTATGAAATGAGTATTAGATAAATATTAAATTTTTTTTAAAGAGAGAGAGAATGTGCTTACATTGATTGGCTACATAAACATAGAATTTTTTTTCTTCAAATAAAACTCTGGTGATAGTACATGCAACTTTCCAAAAATTATGATGGATATTTAAGATAGTTTTGATAAACACTATATTCAAGCTGGGGAAATTCCCTTCTTTTCCTCTCGTAGGCAGGTTTTTGTTTTTAACTTGAGAATTGGTGTTAACTTTTATTAAGTGCTTCTTGAGGGTTTCTATTGAGATGGTTCTTGGATTATTTCTTTTAAGGAACTCGAATATGAAAATCTGACACAAGTTTCAATCATTATCTTTTGGATCTTCATATTAGTAGTGTAAAATCACCAGTTTTATAAAATTATCATATTTATTGAAGAAGGCCTTTATAATCACTTTGGGAAATCTTAAAATTAAAGCTAGTAATGTATTAATGACACCTGTTGGTGAGCTGTACCTATCGTTTGAGTTTATTGTATTGAATACTAGTCAGTTGAAGCATATAGAAGTAAAACTGAGAAAAGAAAACAGTGAAATGGAATGAAGACAGATTGTTTCTATGTTTCTTCCAACAAATGGTAAAGCCACTTATAAATTCATGTACAAATTAAGAACAGCTTTATGATCTTTACACAGCATCTGCCAAAGTAAATTATAAATACTCACACTTTGAAATGATATTGGAAAATATCATATTTATGCACTGTGGTTGACAAAGATGAAAAAATTTTGAGAGTATTTAAACACTTCTAAACTAGATATAAATAAAGTTCCAGCTCCAAACTCAAGTATGAAAGGAAAGGAGGTGTGACCCACAAATAATGACAAATGTTTGAAGGAATAGATATACCTATTACTCTGCTTTGATCACTGTGCAATGGACACAAGAACTGAAACACCACACTGTACCCCATAATCTGTACAATTATTATGTGTCCATCAAATATGGAAGAATTCTTTAGAAGTGTTTTTATTTAAGGGGAAAAATAAATAAAAGATGCAGTTAAGGAAAATTTGGTACTGAAAAGAAAGCCAGGTATATGCACTAGAATTTTTTTTAAAGTTGCAAGTAACATTAGTGAAGCAAGCACAAAACAAAACGAATAAAAAAAAATGTCACTGGGTGAAAAAGTTGTGGCATGTGTAGAAAATAGCTACGAGGACTAAATGAGATGGTCTCCAAATACCTGACCTAAGACTAAAGCCAGTTCAACACACTGTGCTCTGTCCCACATCATCCCTTTGAGATGGATTTCTCTGAGTTTGGGAATCATAGTAAATGAATAATAATTTGAAAAAGGAACATGAGTAAAGTTAAACTATTTTGAGGTTCTTGCAACCACATAAATGAGCTTGAACTTAATTTGTAGTAACGGTCTGTTCTTGAAGGAACAGGGGAATATCTCTGGAGTGCCAGTTTATGCCTAGAACCCATGAAAAGGAGATAAGAAATAATGTTATCTATTTCCACAGGCAAAGTGAAAATCCTGTCCTCTGATGTTTGTTTGCCTGTTTGTTTTCTCCAAATTCATCTGTCTTCCTGCACTTTGCCTACTGCTGGCATCTGTGATATGATAAAGGTCATGTTATAAAGAGCCCTGGGAATAAAGAAGAAGAGATGACCACCACCACCATGTTGGTGAGATTCAATATGGACACTCTAGCTACTCCTATAGTTTGGATCTTAAATGTTCCCTAAATACCCTATGTGCTAAAGATTTGTTCCTCAAAATTGAACTATGAGGAGGCTATAGAAACTTTAAGATTTTGAGGTCCAGAGAGAAGCCTTTGGTCATTGGGGTATGCCTTGGAAGGTGAATGTGGAACTTCAATCTCTTCCTTTTGTTCTTTTGCATTCCAGCCAGGAGGTGAGCAATTTTGTCCACCAGCTGCTTCTTCTATCATGTGTTACCACAAGCCCAAAGCAACAGAGCTACTTGATTTTGAAATAAAACCTCCCAAACTGTGAGCCAAAATAAATCTTTTCTCTTCATAAGTTGATTATCTCAGATATTTGTTACAGACTAATACAGCTACCCTCAGGTAAATAATCACCACATATGAGAATGGCAGGTTTTTAATTGTTAGTTCTAGATTGGTTGCCCCAGGTCATGCTTCTTTTTCTAAATGCATCTCGCTGTTTTCCTATCTTTGCCAACATTTTGGACTGATGGATGACTCAGAGAAGAGCCCGAGTGGTATTCCACTGTGGGATTCCTGGTAGCTATCAGCAGTCTGAATTCTCTACTGTGAGCTCCAGGTTAATTGTTGTTGTCATCTTTTACTGTCTATGAGTCTGTGGGAAAGTAGTCAGAGAGGTAAGTCCAGGCATAGTGATTGGTATGGTTTGACAGCAGGACTCCTAGAGGTCCCCAGGGATGATAGATAAGACTAGATTGTGGCTACTATTGCAGGGTCCCAGAGAGGTAAAGTATACCAGTGAACAGATAAATGAGGAATGGATGGACCAGCCACATAACAAAAGTCATTCCTAAATTAAATCATCTAGAATCTAAACATTAACAACATTCACACACACACACACACACACACACACACACACACACACACACGTCAACATACCTGTATCTAAAAGGCCTTGGCTTGTCAGGTTGTTTCAGAAACAGTGGGATGTCTGGTTGATCATCTGAGTGACACAGGATCTTACAGATGCACAGACAGTCTTAGTTTTAGACATAGTTATAGAAGCTGAAGGAGAAAAGGATTCAGACAGATGGGGGCTCAAGGTCTCAAGAGGTCAGAACAGAGCCCCAGGAAAGAGGAAAGAACATGTACCTGGATCTAATCCCAGAATTTCCGGAGGGGCCTGGGAAGTGCCAGGGAGTTTGGCATCTAGGTTCAGGGCTGGTGACTGGAATCAATGTGATTAGAAGAAGGAAAAGGAAGAACTGTCAGGGGTCACAGGGCCTGGGAAGGACAGAAAGTGCTGTCTGAACACTGTGGTTGAATAGACAAAACAAGACCACAGAGGAACCTCAAAGGGCTGAGGTCTCCTGCTATGGTCTGAATGTTTTTATCTCCTTAAAACTCATACGTTGACATCCAGTTTCCAACGAGAAGGGATTAGGGAGTCATTGGAAGGAGTAGCTCATGAATGGAATTAGTTCCCTCATAGCAGAGGCCCAAGGGAGCTCTGAAGCCTTTGATGCCACGTGGACACCATCTGAGGAAGTCGGTCGTCACCAGACCCCATAAAGCTAGAGACTTTATCTTGGACTTCCCAGCCTCCAGAAGGTAAGAAATAAGTTTCTGTCGTTTATAAACCACCCAGTTTATGGTATTTTGTTGTAGCAGGCTGAAATGGACTTAGACACCCCACATCTCATTAGTGCTGGGGGGATACATCTGTGTTAAAGGTACATGTACACAGTGGCCTTTTGAAGGTATGGGCAGACCTCATCCAGGGTTGTACTGACCTCTTCTCTCATTGATCATTTTTTAAAAAAAAATATCTTTATTTTATTTGTTTATTTTTATGTGGTGCTGAAGATCGTACCCAGTGCCTCACACATGCTAGGCAAGTGCTCTACCACTGAGATACAGCCCCAGTCCCTGATCATTTTCTTTTTTTGGCATAATTATTTTTTAACTATTTTTTTTTAATTTATGTATGTTGGCAGAATGCATTATAATTTTTATTACACATATAGACTGATTTTTTTTTTGATTGAACAAGAATCAGGGAATGTTGGCTCTTATTCTGCTATTCTCCCTCCTCAGTGGGGTGGGGTGTGCCGAAGAAGATGGACATACATAATCCCAAGAACTCAGGATGTTTTATTAAAGCACAATTAGAGTGATTGGAGCATTTCATTAAGACAAGCAATAGCCATAAGGTAAGTCAATTAAGGGTTGTTTTTCTCTAGTCTCAGCCTCTGGGATTACAGGTGTGCCCAGCGGTTTTTTTTTTTTTTTTTTTTCTTTAACACAGTCTGAAGCTCTTCCTGCTTCCCCTAAGATTTTTCTCTCCCTCAAGGGTGTCAGGGTTGACAGGCCTGAGGATCCTTTCCTAGGAAGGTTGGAAATTGGTAGTTTAAACCAAGCTCTGTAATATGTTTAAGAGTCAGAGCTTTGGATCTGGACTGTCTCAGATGAAACCCCAGCCCTGCCACTAACTCTAAGTGCTGCATTTACTCATCTATTAAAAAAAAAAAATCAGATATAATACAATGTAACACCAGAGTTACTTTGTTATTTAAATGAAGGAATATATGTAAAGCTATATTAAAGGCTTTAGGTCATAGCAGGTGTTGTATAGGTATTAGCTTTGAAACAATGGGACAAAGTACTCATTCAACAACAATTTATTGAGCATGCACTATGTGTCAGGCACTTAAGCACTGGGAATAAAGCAATGAACATGACCTGGTCTCTGCTGACCTGATGCTTACATTGTATAGTGGAGGCAGTTAGTAATCCAATGAACAAGTATAAAGACAAGATAATATTAGGTAGTGACAAGTTCTATGAAGACTATAAAACAAAGAGGAAGTATCTGGGGAGTTACTTTAGTTTGGTAGGGACAGTCTCTGAGGGAGGTGGCACTGGATAAAAAGGTACCAGTCAATGGCAGACTAGAGAAGGAGTGTCCCAAACAGAAGGAGCAGCTTGGCAAAGTGTCCAAGGCAGAGAGATTGCTGAGCATGTTTGAACCTTTAAAGGACAATGTGACTAGAGTATAGACAATGAAGTGTATGTCAGGAGGTCAGAGAAGTAGGTAGGGGACAGATAACTTGAGTGGTCTGTGAAGCAGACAATTTACGTGACCTGATGACTGCTTTTTAAAAAGTCACTCTTCTGCCATATTGAACAAGGATGGTACAGGCAGAGTAATAGTGGAAGGAGCAGGAGCGAGCCCAGTTAGGAGATAGGGGTAACAGCCAGGGAAGAGATCATGGTGACTTGCACTGAGATGGAAACTGTGAAACTTAGAAGTGGACAGATAGACACTTTGGGGGTAAAGGTGACCAAACTTGCTGATGTATTGGACACAAGGGTTGAGGTTGAAAGAGGATTCATTCTAGGTCTTTATATTGATCTACTGTGTGAATATTGGTACTTTTTATCGGTATGGGGGAAATTGAGAAACAGATTGAGGGGACATCTATTTAGGATGTGTTAAATTTAATATGCTGATAGGTATCTTAATAGAGATGTCAAGTCTGCAGGTGAATATATGAGCATAGAGTATGGAGGAAGAGTCAGGGTTGGAAATACAAATACAGATGTTATCTGCATATAATTGCTGTTCATAGCCATGAGATGGAATGAGAGTCCCTGGGAAGAAGTATAAGAAGAGGAGACAAAGGGCCCTAAATGGGAGCCCTGGAAAATATTAACATACAGAGGTTGAATTGGGCAGGAAGAGGCAGCCACAGAGGCTGAGGAGTGGCCAGTGAGGCAGGAAGAAAGCAAAATGAGGGTAATAGCACTGTTCTGTGTAAACATACCCAAGAGAAGGAAGTATTTCAAAAAGTAGGGAGTGGTTATCTGTGTTGTAAGGGCAACCACTGTCGAAAGTTTAAGTTAGTTGAGGACTGAAAAGCGTCCACTGGATTTGGCAACCTGGAAGAGGCTGGTAAATTTGGTGGGGAGGGATGGAAACTGAACCAGAAATGCAGTAAGCAGAGATTGGGGGATGGGAAAGTACAGTTGGTAAAAACATTCTTTGGGCTGCTCTTTCTTTACCTTAGGAAAAGTAAAAGGAGAAGGCAAGGAAAGGCCAGTCTGTTTTTCTGGGCAGAAAAAGCAGCAGGGTGTGGTGCTAGTCCAGATCAGCTCAGCTCAGGTAGGGGCTGCACCCTGTTTGAGACAGAGCCTCCTAGCAAATCCAAAGTTCACTGCCCTTTTCTGCACTTTCTTCATCTCCTAAGAACCCAAGGGAGGGTTGGCCATGCATGTCACAATCTATCTGTTTCTCTGTTCATTGAGAAACATAACATACCACTATTGTTAAACTGAAAAGAAACAATTATTATATTAATTTCATTAATCAACATGTCATTTTGGGGAGGTGGGTGGGTAGAGGTGTCTGATGCTAGTGACCTCTTGCATTCAGTACCAGCTTTTGGAACCCTTTAAATCTTTTAATCTGGTTAATAATATGCTTCAATAAATCAAACAACGTGACTAATTCTATGGTCTAGTCACTAATTCTAACAAGAAATTTCTCTTTCGGAAAGTTTACTCAGTAGGTACATTCATCTGATGTCTTGTCATACATTAGGTGTTTTTTTTTTTTGATGAGGCAAGAATATCATATTTTAATAATAAGTTGAAACTGCGATTGTTTATTCACTTTGATTTCCTTCTCCAAAGCAGTGCTTTAAAAATGAAATGGTAATAGCCCTGTGTCTGAATTAGGTTTCCAGCCTCCCCCGCCCCCTCCCCAAAGGGTAAAGCCTGCTCCAGCTTGTAGTCTATGCTCCACCCTGGAGGAACTGTTAATTTGTAGATCTTTTAAGATGCCAAACTGGTTAGTCAGAGGATTTCTAAGCTTGTCCAAAATGCCTTCCCTTCTTCAATCATCAGTCCTGTGATTCCCAACCCCCCTTCTATGGAAAGAGAGAGAGAAAGAAAGGAAGGGAGAAAAAATGAAAGGCAGGTCTTTTAAAATTTGTGCCTGTGCTTCCTAGTTTTTAAGACATAATATGAGGGAATTTAAGGTGGAAAATCATAAGTTATTATAATCAAACTTCACTTGCCTTCTAAGATTTATAAAGATTAATTAATCAGGGCTGTGGTTGTGGCTCAGTGGTAGAGTGCTTGCCTAGCCTGTGTGAGGCACTGGGTTCGAGGCTCAGCACCACATACAAAATAAACAAATAAAATAAAGGTATTGTGTCTATCTATAACTAATAAAATATTTTTTAAAAGATTAGTTATTCAATGAGCTCAATTCTTGCCATTATTACTATGTTAAAGATGTGAGCACAGTTAAGTCTTGGCTGCTGTATTAGGACCTTCATGATCCATTCTCTGTTCCTTTCTTTGGTCTCATCTTTTATTCACTACCTCATACTGCAATAAATAGTCATACTGCAATTCTATTCAGAACTTGAACCAACCAGCAGGGTTCTCTTTTGCCACTTGGCCTTTATAAAGAAGTAGGTTTTTGCCCCACTCGGCCCCCAGTCCCCTGGGAATACTTGTCTTTTGCTCTTCCCTTCCCTGTCCAACTTGGTGAGTTAATGAGAGTTAGTAGCTTCCCCTGGGGGACCTTTCTCAACCCTCCAAGTTAACCCATCCCTTCTTCATGCCTGTCACTTAGTGTACCATCGCACTTACAATACCCAATTGTAAAGGCCCCATTATCTGTCATAGATGTCTCCCTGCTGTGTGTAGCCTCAGGTGTAATAGATGCTTGATAGAGATTTGTTGAGCAAATAAATTAAATAACTATGATTTTGCAAGTAATGCATCTAAAAATTTTCCCTTAGAAAACATGAAATGGATGTTCACTTTAACTTCTGTCTGACAAAACTTTGGTTTGTCAAGTTCTTAGAGTTTCACCCACATCTTATGGCCAGAGATGTTTAACTAATGGGATGTTTCACATGGTTTCTGGACAAGCCAAAGTTAATGATTTGCACAAAGTAGGTGTTCAATAACTGCTTGTTGGTGAAAAAGTTAAACTTGAAGATGGTGAGACTGTCCCCAAGAGATCTAGTTAGATGGTTCTCACCTCCAATTCAGCAGTAACACAGTGTCCTTTCTGACTTGCTGCCATGCCTCCACTGTAAGGATGGGACACAAACAGCATCATTCTTCCAATCCTCCAAGCTCCCTCTGGGCCTAAGTCTTAAGCCACTACTCTTGGGATCTCCAGCCTGCAGCCAGCCTCACCGGGTGCACTATCCACGTGATTGTCCATGGGAGTGGAGGTTGCATAAGAGGAGAGGCAGGACCGGGCAGTCAGAATGGTATGCAGCTTGTTCTGGGCTTCCATGCAGCTGGAACCCACTTGTGGCAGAGGTGTGAGGCAAAGCCAGCTGGGTCAGGTCAAGATCCTGATGTCCTGCCCCATCTGTGGCCTTCCAGGTTGCCATCCAGGTTTAAAAGGCAGAGAAATGTAGGAGAGGAAGGGGCACCTCAAGAGACTGGCCAGGCCCCCAGTGAATGGGAAGTCAAGTGGTGCAGGAAGTAGAATCAAAGGAAAACTCTGAGAGGAGATGGTCTAGGAAAGGGGGGGTTTGTGTCCTTGAGGCTGGTGAAAAGGACAGACTGAACCCAGCCTGCTTAAGACCTTTGTACTGAAGGCAGCTGCTGTATCCTGGGGCAACGGGACAGAAAATGCTTTAAACCTGGATTCCAGTCCAGGTCACAACAACAGTTAACATTTATGGTGTGTCTCTTCCTTGCCTTTCTATTTTAGGCTCTGAAAAAACAGATTTCGTTAAAACTTCTTCCTCCGTCTGAACATCATACCTCTCCCATCAACTGGTCCTCTCTTTGGCATTGAAGTCCTTTTTCCCCTCTACTGGCTCCTTTTCATTTGCCTAAACACACAAGTATTTCCCTATGCTACCAAACAACAGTAATCTCCCAGTAAAGATTTCACCACCCAAGTTCTTGCAACGTAGTCTATCCTCCTTTTCCCTCCCTCATGTGCACCTCTCTTTCCTGCTTCCAGAAAGCCTTTCTTAACAGAAGTTCTCTGCATGCTGAGGACTCCGCAAATCAGTGCTACTTCTGTGCTGTGACCTTGGGCAAATTGCTTGATCCCTGAACCTGGGTCTTCTCACCTGCAAAGTAGGAATAACAACAACTTCATATGGTAGATCTGAAGATTACAACCCAAGTGTCACTCATTTAAAAGGGAGTTTAAAATCCCAATATATGCAAAATTTTGTCAAAGCTATGGTTTTCTAATTCCAGTAGCCACTTGTTTCAAAAACTATGACTTCTGTCATAATAATGGGAAGAAATGCTCTCCAACAAATTCATGAATAGTCCTTCTTTTTCTCTTTCTGCTGGAACTTTTATGTTTGCAGAGAGCACCTGTATTATGCCAGATATGTTTAGTACAGCATTTCACCTGGCCCTCTAAGAGATATTGACATTATTACATTCATTTTTAAAAGGAGAAAATAAATTGCTCAAGGTCTTAAGATTGATAAGTAGAAAGCAGGAGTTTGGGCACAGTTCTCTTTAACAGAAAATGCCATGCTCTCTCCACAAAAATGTTAGTGTACCACAAAAGGCCAAGTCCCAAACCTCATTCTTGTGGCATTTACTTCTCCCTTGTATAGTTTTCCAAAAGAAAGTTTACTAGCTATCCCTGAGAAGAAAAACACGGCATAAACATTAATCTTTTTTTAATGATTTTATTTTTTTAAATACACAACAGCAGAATGTGTTACAATTCTTATTACACATATAGAGCACAATTTTTCATATCTTTGTATATAAAGTATGTTCATACCAATTCATGCCTTTATACATGTACTTTTTTTTGCATTACAATTCTTGTTACACATATATATATATATACCACAATTTTTTATATCTCTGTGTATAAAGCATGTTGACACCCAATTCGAGTCTTCATACATGTACTTTGGATAATGATGTCCATCATATTCCACCGTCCTTGCTAATCCCCTGCCCCCTCCCTAACATTAATCTTTTAACCTGGGGTACTTTTGCTCAAGTAAGGGCCCTGTCCCTGTACCTAGATCCTGAAGGCCACTACCGATCACTACTCCCACTATACTTTATAGCCTCCTAGACTCCAAATCCTTAAGTTCCCCATGGGCACTGTGCTTGTAGCTGAGGTGTGTGGGTTGGATATCCCTCCATGCCTATCCCTGGATCCCAGCACTTGGCTTTGGCTTGATTCACACTGCTCAGTTCCTGATAGCCTGGAGAGCTCTGACCTTGATCTAAGGTGACTGGAGCAGGGTCACTGCCCAGATGAAGTCTGCTAAATATACTTTAAGGGATCACAGAAACTAGATTCCCATCTTTTCGAAGTGCTTACTTGGCAAGAACCCCCCATTGTTCCATTGCTTGAATCACAACTAAAACAGTAACATTTTATCTGAACTCTAGACCCAAATCTTCACTCTTGTCCCATCCAGAGAAGAAACCTTAGCCACCTGTTATTTCCCCTTTCCTCTGCCTCATTACTTCCTCAGTCCCACAATTGTCTTTATTATTATTATTATTATTCTTCAGGGATTTATATATTTTTTTAATTTTTGGTACTATGGATAGAACTTGGCGGCACTCAACCACTGAGCCACATCCTCAGCCCTATTTTGTATTTTATTAAGAGACAGGTTCTCACTGAGTTGCCTAGTACCTTGCTTTTGCTGAGGCTGGCTTTGAATTCATTATCCTCCTGCCTCAGCCTCTTAAGCTGCTGGTATTACAGATGTGCACCATTGCACCCAGGTCAGATTTGTATTTTCATAAATTTTTTCTGTGTTGATCTCTTTGCTAACCTAATTATGAGCAATTCTTTTCTCACAAACAACAAATGCTTATTACGTGTGTGGAGGGAGATCATCCATAATCCTACCACACACGAAACAAAAACAAGAAAGAAGCACATTAAGATTATGGAATCTTACTGTCAATCAATAATCACTAACTACATTGGGATATAGTCTGCCAAATTTCTTAATTCATATTTGTATAATATTTATATTTTTTTACATTCTCTATTTTAAAAATCTGCCTTCTTACTATATTTTTAGTATTTTTACAAGTCAATACTTATAGTCAATATATTTTTAATGATTTTTAAGTCCCCTCCCCCACTCTATATTGTGTGATACAAGCACAGTAGAGTAAGATAAACTCATTTGTAGAACTTGCACATTTGAGTTGTAGTTATAAAAAACAACACAGCACTGCATTCTGTTAAAGAACCATGAAGCCCATTCTCACTAAAACAGCAGAGATAATCTTAGCCAACATGATGAAAGGATAGTTTGGTTTGCTATGGGACCCTCTTTTTGTGTGTTTCATTCCTATTACTATTACAAAGGGGATCAGGGGCTGGAATTTCCAATTCTTGTTTTAGATGCATTGTTACTAAGATATAATTTTCTTATGAATTTGTTTCAAGTGAATTCTCATGTGGAAAGCCTTTGTCAAATTATTTCTATGGAAAAATTTGCTAAACTCCAATATGGTCCATGAGAGATTTGGCTGTAATAGAAGCAACAGGTCTTTGCTACTCCAAATCTGAGAACCATATGCTTGTATTTTTGTGAACTGCTTTCCCCATAATCTATGTTCTCCTGGTGCTATGTCAGAGGGAAGAAGTATCTCATACTTATAATCTGTACAGAAAATGGACTTCTGATTGCCTAGAAGCATAAATACCAAAATTTACTAAAAAACACTATTTGGTAGATTGTTTCTAAAATGGCTGTACCTGTGTATATATCTCTAATTCCATATGTTAGTCTTTCAATTTTTTTGGCACTCTTCCTGTGAGAGGTGGAGGTCTATGTCCTATACCCTTCAATCTAGGGTTTTGTGACAGTTCCAACTAAATGATTTGGAGACAGTGATGCTACATGACTTCTCAGGTGAGCTTATAAAAAGGATACAACATTCACATAGCTCTCTCTTTCAACATACATCTTGGGACACCTGATCTTACACATAAGATGTCAGCTACCCTGAAGCTACCATGCCGGAATGAGTAGTGGAGAGGCCTCTTGGAGAGAGAGATATCCAAGAAGTCCCCGGTATACTAGCCCACAGCTGTTTGAGTCTTTGGTAAGTGAACCAAAGAAATCTGTGGTCCCTGGCTGATTCAGAATAAGACCCTTCCAGATAGTGACTTCATAGGGTATGCATTATTCCCTTGGAAAACAACAGGAAAATGTTACAAAGTATACAAGAAAACAAGTCAACACAAGCAAGACTCAGCAAGTGCAACAAATGGAAGAATTTACATTCAAACAACAATAGAGAACAGAGCAATGTGAAAGGAACTTCTAAATAAATGTGTTTAAAATGTTTAAAGAGATAAAGGAAAGAATAGACTAACAAATTAAGGTCCTATTAAAAAAAGAATAAATAAATTAAAAAATGAAATTCTAGAAATGGGAATGAGTAAAAATTCAATGGATCCATTAAAAAGGAGACTAAATACAGCTTCAAAGAGAATTAGGGAATTGTGCCATAGCTTGAGAAAATTACCAAACTCCAACAAAGGGAAGTAAAAAGATGGAAGAATATAAAAGAAACATTAAGACTTGAAAGATAAAATGACAGACCCCAAACCATATCTAGCAGAAGTTCTAGAAATATAAAATAGAGAAAAATGCATGCTTCATGGGTAGGGAGAAGCAATATCTGACAACATAACGGCTGAAATTTTTCTAGAATTAAAATATAGCGGTACACGCCTGTAATCCCAGCAACTTGAGAACCTGAAGAGAAAGATTGCAAGTTCTAAGCCAGCCTCAGCCACACAGTGAGGCCCTGCGCAACTTAGCAAGACCCTGTCTGAAAAAAAAATATAAGAAAGGCTGGAGATGTGGTTCAGTGGTTAGGTGCCTTTGGGTTCATTCTCAGGGACAGAAGATGAAGGAGAAGAAGGGGAAAGAGAGGAGAAGGAGAAGGAAAAGGAGGAGAAGGCGAATAAGAAGGAGGAGAGGAAGAATAAGAATTTAGATCCTCAGGTTAAAATGCATACTAAATCCTGAATAATATATCCAAATACAAAACCCATCTTGACACAAAGCAATAATGCAATTATCAACTCAAAACAGGAAAATATTAAGATTTAGTAGAGAGAAAAATATCTATATAGTGATAATAAGACCAACTGCAGACTTCTAATTAACCAGCAGTAAATGCCAAACGGTAATGCAATAGTCACTTCAACGTGTAGGTGTCAATAATTGTCAACTTAGAATTCCTTAGCCAGGGGCTGGGGTTGTGGCTCAGTAGTAGAATACTTGCCTAGCATGTGTGAGGCCCTGGGTTCAATCCTCAGCACCATACAAAAATGAAATAAAGATAATTGTGTCTACCTACAACTAAAACATAAAAAAATTTAAAAAAGAATTCCATAGCCAGTGAAATTATTATTTAAGAGTATGAGGGAAAATAAAATGAGAGATATAAAGAGAAAGAAAAAATTTCACCCAGACCTTTGGTGAATGAAACCAAAAACAACACACTTCACTAAGTCAGGAATTTATCCCAAAAGGAAAGAACAGAATACAAAAGACATGTTGGTAAATTTAATGAGATAATTATAAATGTAGTAACAATGATGAGTAGAGTATTAGAGCACTTAAAAGTAATGGCTAGGGGTGGGAGAACAACTTGGTGTTGAAGTACTTGCCTAGCATGTGCAAGGTCCTGAGTTTCATCCTCAGCACTGCAAAAAGAGAAAAATAAATAAATAAACTAATTAATAAGAGGGAATTAAAAAGCACAAGAGATCAATGTGTAGTTTATAGAAAGGGAACTTGAGAGTTAAAGTGATTCATTTTATTATTATTTTTTAAATTTAAGGTTATATTTATAGGAGGAGGTACAGATAGTGACTAACTTTGGATATTAAATATAAATGTTAATATTTTAATATTTTCAGGATAACTTCAAAAAGTTGAATTAGAAAGTATACATTTCTTTCTTTCTTTCTTTCTTTTTTTCTTTCTTTCTGTGGGGGTAGGGGATGGCTTACAAGGGATTGAACCCAGGTGCATTTGCCACATTCCCAAAATATTTATTTATTTATTGAGATAGGGTCTCAATAAGTTGCTGAGGCTGGCCTCAAACTTGCCATTCTTCTGTTTCAGCTTTCCAAGTCACTGGGATTATGGGCATGCTCCATTGTAACTGGCTAGAAGGAATACATTTCAAATCAGTAGAAATGTTTGGAGAAAGGGAACACACTAAAGAAAATTCAACTAAAAACAAAACAAAACAAACAAACAAATAACAACAACAACAAAACCACTAGAAGGCAAGAAACAAGGAAGAAAAAGCAAAAGAAAGTTAAATAAATACAAGATGAGATGGTGCTAATAAATCCAAAAGAGAGTCATCATAATGTGACAGAGTGTGCTTGTTTTCAACAAAATCTGTTTGTCCTCCATAGTAATATAACTGTGGTTGGTCTATGACCACACAGCTAGTGGTGACATGTTTCTGCTCTTTTGCTGCTAAGTGTGATCATGTAAGTTCTGGCCAATGGTATATAAGCAGATGACATGTGCATCACTTCTTGCGGTAGGCCTTCAGAACTTGGGTTAGTGCTCCTTCACATTCTCTTCTTCCTTCTATAAACTGAAGCTCCCTTACCAGCTTTCACCATGTGGATAAAAATTTAAGAAGATGGAATTGCAATACAGTACAAAGGAGCCTTCCCAGCAACTGGACCATTTATTTGGCACTGCACCAAGAGAAGGAAATAAACACTAGGTGTGGGAAGGCAGGAGGAAGGATCTGCTCCTTACAACAAGTTTTTAACTCTGATTAATATATGTGGTAAATGAAAACAGATTTAAAAAGACTCCTAAAAGGCAAGTTACAATGGGTCAATAATGTCAAAATGCAACTCTTATCTACAAGATACACTTAAAAAGCAATGAATGACTTAAAATGGTTGAAAATAAAGAGGGGGCTAACCTGGGCAATCATTAAAAGCAAAGAAAGCTATCATATCCTACAAAACAGAATTAAGTGAAAAGAAAATGGATAGGCATCTTAGTCTGTTCAGTCTGCTATAGCAAAGTATTATAGTTTATTGGTTTATAAACAATAAAAAATATTTCTCACAGTTTCAGAGGCTGGAAAGTCCAGTCCAAGGCTTTGGCAGATTTGGCATCTGGTGAGGGCCTGCTTCCTCATAGTCTGCCTTATTCTTGCTATAACCTTACATGGTGAAGGGGATGGGGACTCTTTTATAATGCACTAATCCCATTCATGAGAACTCTGCATCAGTGACCTAATCACCTTTCTAAGTCCTTACTTCCTAACACCATTATTTGGTGGAGGAGGGTGAGGATTTTACCATATGGATTTGGAAAAGATATAAACATTTAGACCACAGAAATAGGAAAACATGTAATGAACTTAACTAGGTAAACTTGGTTATCTTACCCTGTGATTTATACAGCAGAACCATGAGCAAATTACTTTATCCTTTTCTAGCTTCAGTGTCCAATAAAAGCTGACAATAATATATTTTTTGGAGAATTATAAGAATGAGATGAGCTAAGCATGGGACGCTAATTTTCAAGAGCCATAAAAACATGTCTTGAACTATGTCACATAATTAATTCTTTCAACAAACATTTACTGAGCACCTATTATGTGTGAGGAACTGAACTGGGAACTAGGAAAATGGAGACAAGTCAATCATAACACTTGCCATTGGGGAGATTAAATGTAAAAACTGAGTTAGGCAAAATCTGCTAAGTATTATGGTTGGGAATGGAGAGAGAAGATATTTAGTCACTCAGTGTAGAGAGAAAGGCTAGTTTTAACCTGCAGCAGAGTTGGGAATGAATGATTTCATAAGAAAGGTGACTCTTTGGGTGAATGGTGAAAGATGAGCAGGTGTTTGGACTGACTGAAAAAGAGGAAGGACATTCCATAAGAGAGCACAGCATAAAAATAAGTGACCTGATAGGGAACTGAATGCAAGGAACTCAAAGTGTTTGACAAGATTGGCAAAGTAGGCACTGGCTAAGATAGTGGAATTCTACCCTCTAGGCAATGGGGAGCTATTGGCAGGGGTTACTCAGGGAATGATTTGCTCAATTTTGTACTTTACAGGGCTTGCTTAAGTCAATGTACTAGAGATAAACAGTGGAGGTGCAACCAGCTTAGAGGCAGCTAAATTAATAAGGAAAAGTAATGCAAAGTTTCAGGAACTTGAAACAAAAGACTTGAAACCAGGGAACAGCAGTGAATGAAGGGAAGGTGATGGACAGGAACCATGGGGCGTGGGGAACAATGGAAGGAGGAGGGGCCTGGGATAATTTTCAGGTTTCTCTTTTTGTTGTCTAGGTAAATTATGGCATTTACTGAGAATGAGACAGGAGAGAAAAGTCACTGTTAGGGAAGCTAACTTCTGTGTTAGTCAAGCTAGTTCAAGAGGGACATCTGAGTAGAGATTTTCTGGTAAGAAGCTGGCTTTATAGAACTGGAGATCTGAGATAGGGATGGTAATTTAAGAGTTATCAGCAGTTGGCAGTTCAAATCAAGGCAGGGGAAGGTCTGATAGACCGCTCATTGTTTCCTGGGTAGCAAAACAGTCTGAGGGCAAAGTATTTAAGTTCCGCAACATATAAGAGGTAGCTGAGCAAGAAATGCTCAGGCAGCATCACTACTAAAGGAGCCAAGGGAAAGGATAGACTCAAGAATCAAAGCCTAGTCAACAGTGACAAATGCTTCAGGTAAATCAATTAAGATGAGAATTGAAGAACATCAAATGTTTTGGGGAATCTTCAAAGCCATTGGGTGACCTTTATCAGTGTAGTCTCAGTGGAATGGCAGGCATAACAGAGGGAATCAAGTAAGTGTTTTTGACTTTCCGGTTTTGAAAACCTGTGAATGCATTTGATATAAAGGCCGTGAGAAGATGTAGATGGAAGGCTTCTGAAAGTTCAGGAGAGGAAACAACCTGTGTCAAGTCAGTCACTCTTGAATTAGAACTAGATGGAAACCACATCCAGTGCCAAGGAGATGATCTGAAATGCTATTTGTAACATTTTTTTCCTTCCCTCAAAGGACGGGAGGAGGCGACTTGCTGCTTAATGAGCGCTCGCGGCATGCCAGCCCCTTCCCCTAATTTCAGTGTGGTGCTAAAACTGGAGCGCAGATGGTCTCAGCCCATCACGACTTTCTTTCCACGAAACCGGTAATCATTAAAAAAGAATAAAAGCAGCACTTCTCAAGCTTAACCTCTCTTGCAGATGGTAACCCATCTGCAGCTTTCTTAACATCACAAAGAAGAAACCATCCCCGGCTCCGTGTGTTCTGGAGCGGTTCGGGAGTGCCAAGATCTCCCTCGCTCTGTTGAAGCCGGTGACTGTCCAAAGTGATCTCGTTCAAGCCTCGGCACCCAGAGGCGGGGAGGCGCCTACAGCTTTTGGACAGAGGCGGGCGGGCGCGAGCTGCCGACTCCCGGTAGACAGCGAAAGAGGGAGAGGGGCGCTGGCAGGCGTCTCTAGTCCTCGCGGCCACCGCTGCTATGATCGCCAACGCGGCGGCCGCCGGGCCCGAGCTTTCCCCGCGGCTCCCTGAGCGCCCGCCGGCAGCTCCGCGCCGGGCCCCCGGGGAGGCCGCTCCTTCCAGCGCGGTCGCCCGGTGCCCGTGACCACCCGGCGGCCGCTTTCGGTTCCGTGCCTTATAAGGCCCGACAGGGGGTCACGTGCGTCCCGGGCCGCCCGCCGGGAGGAGGGGGCTGCGGGGGGAGGGGCGGGAAGCGGGGAGGAAAAGGGGAGGGAGCCGGGGGCGGAGGAAGGAGCGAGGGGCGGATTCTGCGGCCGTGGGAGGCGGCGGCGGCAGCAGCAGCCGGGAGCGGACCGCTCGGAGCCGCGCAAGGGAGCGGGACCGAAGAGGAGAAGGAGGAGGCGGCGGCGGCGGAGGAAGGGACCGGCGCGGGGGCGGGAGAGAGCGGCGCGGCGGAAGCCAGAGACGGCGGGAGGGCCGGTGGCTGCCCCCGGGCGGGAGCCGGGGCGGCGGCGGCGGCGGCGGCCGAGAGGGACCGCGACGAGGGAATCGCATCCAGCGGCCCCGGCGGCGGTGGGGGCCGGGGTCCGCGCGCCTGGGTGGCCAGCCGCGGGCCAGCGCGATGGAGCCGCAGCACGTGCGCCCCGCGAGTGGCGCCCGCAGCCCGACCTGGGAGGAACCGGTGGGTACCGCGCCCGCGCCCACCCCCTCCCGCTTCTACTCTGTCCCCCCCGCCCGGGCCGGGTTCCGTTCAGGAAATGGCCAGGGATGAGGTCCCCAGCTGCTTCCCAGCCGGGGCAGCGCTTCCTCCGCCGCCCGCGCGCCGCCCGGATCGCCTTTGTCCGGTCGGCTGCGCTTTCCCCGAGGGGCCATTGGCGACCCACTGGTGACGGTCCTTAGAGGACCGCTTCCGTGCTTCATCGACTTTCCAACTTTTCACTTGATTTTCGAGCGTGGAGTGTAGGCAGAGGGACAGGAGAAAGCCAGGCTGTGCGGTCAGCGTGTGGGGCTGGGACGAGGTGGGTCTTCCCTCCTGAGACTGCTCCCTGGCAATCACCTGGGCGCACAGGTTTTTAAGGACCGCCGCCTGGGGAGGCCGATCGCTGCTAGAAGCCAGAACCACGCCTCCGACTCTTGTCGGCCGCCACAGCCACAGGCTTTTCCAAGGGTCAAGGGGTTTTGCCGGGGATGAAGCCAGAAGCTAACTTCGCTTTCGCCTGGGATTTCGCTGCACACGCAACACGGAGGTTGAGTAATTTTAGGGGCCGAGAGTAGTGTGTGCATGTGTCTTTTGTGTGCGAGGATAAGGAAGAGAAGACCAAGGGTCTTTGGATTTATTTCCCCAGACCCCTTCGACTTATTTTTTTTTTACAACTCAAAACAGAACCATCTCGCATCCCTCCGGGGATTCTAGAATCCCGGTGCCACTCAGACCTCAGTAATCCAGTGTGGGTTGCTTTTTCCTTGGCATCGAATTTTGACTCTCTACGCCCTGCCTGGATGTTTGGTACTCCGTCTCGGTTGAAATTCTGAACTGGTCAGAAAAGCTTCTGTTCTCACCCGCGTTGCGGACTATAAGTTCGGATGCTATTTTCCCAGGGACTCCGCGAGTTTGGTCGGGCCGGCCTCAGCCTGTTGAGAGCTTCTAGGTCAGGTGCCAGGGTTGGTTCTCCTTTTTCTTTTCGAATGTGTACACTCCAGCTCCCTTGCTCAGGGTACGTTTCTCTGCCTCCTGTTTCCTGACCTTTCAAAAGTGTCCTTGGACTCTGATCCATCTGCATCTGCAGCTGTTTTTGCTTTTGTGAATTTGAACATGTTGTTAGGTCGCCCATCTGCTCATATTTCTTCTATTGTGGTTATCACTGGGGAGTAAGTTGTACTTGAAATTAAAAATACAATTTAATTTTGACGTTTAAATTAAAGATCATTGAGAATTAAATCCCAGTGACCTTACTCCTATACTTTTGTATTTGAAGTCTTTTCAGCACCTGGGTACTTTAAGCCCATGCCTCTCACAATTGGAAACACCTGGTCATATGTAGTGTTTCTTTAGGGTAGTGATGTCAACTACTTTGCGCCCAGCAAATTAAAGAACCCCCTTTCTTTTCCTTTTTTGAGGTGTTGGGGATTGAACCCAGGAGTGCTCTACCACTGAGCAATATCCTTAACCCTTTTTATTTTGTATTCTGAGAGGGGGACTGGCTATATTGCTCAGCCTAGTCTTGAATTTAGGATCCTCCTGCCTCAGCTTCCCAAATTGCAGGGATTTACAGGCATTTGCCACCTTGCCCAACCTCTTTACTTCTCAGAAGTGACAAGAACAAAACCACTCATTTATTTTCTACAGAAAATATTCAGTACCAGTTTCACCACCAGAAATGTGTGCGTGAACTGTGACACTATCCAGAATGTAGAAATCGCTTTTAAAAATTAGGTTCATTTTCTTTAAACATGAAAGGCCTTTGTATTTGCTCAGCAAATGTTTTGGTCCAGCACCTATCATGTTCTGGAACTGTTGGATAGCGTTTAACAACCCAGACACAAAGCATTGTCCTCAGAAAGCTTGCATTCTTAATTCAACAGAATGTTTAACGGTTCCATGTAAATGATTTCCATTCAGAGAGTCCAAAAAACATGTTCAGGAGAACTTAGACTGGTGATATAAATGTTATTTCTGATGAGTTTGAAATTTTGTGGTCATACATGTTATGACCACAAAGGTCTATTTTAGGACTAACAAAGGAAATTCTTATTTAAATTCTTAAAAAAACCCAAAAACCTCAAGTTATCCAAATTACTTAAAAGGGGCATGTACATGGGGATGGAGTTGTAGCTCAGCTGTAGAGGGCTTGCTTAGCACGTGTGAGGCCCTGAGTTCAATCCTCAGCACCACATAAAGATAAATAAATAAAATAAAGGTATCTTTATACAACTACAAAAAATATTTAAAAAACCGGGGGGGAGGCATATACAATAAAAAGGAGGAATTTATTAGGAAAAAAGTGTTTAAATGTTAAATATTTCAGGCTTGTGGAGCAAAAGAGGAAGAATCAGCTTAATCTAAATGTATTGAAGGAACACAAATCCATCAAAATTGGATTCTTGACCTTTGTCTGGGTCAGTGATCTCTTTAAGAATTGATTAAAGCAATGGACTTTCTTCTCCAGAAATGCACCTAAATAATATACTGTCATGGTCTTTTGCAGTCATTTGCTTAACAATAGAACAAATTTTGAGAAATGCATTTGTCATTGTGCAAACATTGTTTAGTGTACTTATACAAATTAAGATGGCTATAACATCACTAGTGGATATAATCTTATGGAACCACCCTCTTACACACATTTTAACACAATTTCAAGGGAATCAGATTTTATGAAAACCAACTTGTGGACCCTCAAAGAGCTCAATTAAGAACACCTATTTTCACTTGGACTCCATTTTTAAGTTATTTAAAAATCTACTTTTTAAATTCAAATATTGGCAACTTTGCTTTACCATGAAAGTATGCTCATTTACATTTAAAAAGGACTATCCAGTAGCAAATAAATGATATTAATATTACACTTATCCTGTTGCATTATCCCTTATGGCATATAACAAGCAGTATTCCTATTCTTTTTTTTTTTTTGGTGGGGGGTGTACCGGGGATTCAACTCGGTCGGGGGCACTTGAATACTGAGCTACATACGCAGCCCTATTTTGTATTTTATTTAGAGACAGGGTCTTATTGAGTTGCTTAGTGCCTTGCTTTTGCTGAGGTTGGCTTTGAACTTGTGATTCTCCTGCCTCAGCCTCCTGAATCATGGGGATTACAGGTGTGCGCCATGGCACCTGGCCTTATTATTATTATTATTTTTTGGTTAATATTATTTTTAGTTGTTGATAGGCCTTTATTCTATTTATTTATATGAGGTGCTGAGAATCGAACCCAGTGCCTCACACATGTCAGGCAAGTGCACTACCACTGAGCCATAGTCCTAGCCCCCATTCTTTTTTGATGTGATCTAAAATGTGATAATGAGTCTACTCTTCGGGCAGAAGAGTGAATGAACTATCAGGAATGGATGCTAGCTAACTGTAAAGGAAACATAATTTCTTTTCTTTTTTCTTGTTTCTTTTTTATTGCGTTGGGGATCAAAACTAGGCCTCGAACTTGCTAGACAAGGGCTGTACCACTGAGCTATATCCCAGCCGAGAGAACCGTACTTCTTGTCAAAAATGCACCCATGTCTGCAGCTGACAAGCAGTTGCTGGGACTTCATGACATTCTTTGTTCTTTAAATGGGAACATTTAAATTAGCTATTAGTCCCTCTACTCTGGCTGGGACATTGGGCCTAAAGATGATAATGTTAGCATTTAAGTTTCCGTGTATTTTCATTAATGCCAGCTTTGGAATATAATCAGGTCTCAGTGGAAATATAGGCATTACCTAAATTTATAATCAATTAAAAAGTATTTTGGTTGTGGGTATGGATTGTCAGGAAGATGTTTAGCCAAGCAATCCTTACTCAGAGTAATATCTTGGAGGAGGGGGTAAGTAGAATTCAAGCCAAAATTTACAAAATGTAGGACTATTTACAAAGTAATTCTTTCTTTCTTTCTTTTTTCTTTTTATTTTTTTTGGTACTGGGGAGTGAATCCAGGGGCACTTAACCACTGAGCTACATCCCCAGCCAGTTTTTGTATTTTATTTAGAGACAGGGTCTCACTGAGTTATTTAGGACCTCCCTAAGTTGTTGAGGCTGACTCCTGATTCTCCTGCCTTAGCCTGTGGAGCCACTGGGATTACAGGCATGTAGAATGTAGTTCTTAGTGGAGGGGTATTAGAGTACATTTCACCTACTACATTTTGTTTATATTTCCAAATGATATAATACCAGATAGTGTCTGTAAAACAATCCAAATTTATAAAAAATTAGGAAGGAAAGAGTTTCAAAGGAATAGGATCAGACTAGAAATGAGAGATAACTAATGTATTTCTGCATTATATTTAGATAATGAAAGATTTTTGCCTTAGTTACAAGGGTGACCACATGTATGTGCAATTGATACCACAATTGATCTCAAATCTTTTTCATTCAGATAACAACTAAGGAAATTTTAATAAGATAAAGTTTTGAATGTTAAGTTATGAATATGTAAGAAAAGTGTACCATGGAAATTGTTCTAAAGTTTTAGTGAAAACAGTCTTCTGGGCTTGTACTTGGTCAACTGGCAAAGTTCCTTGAACATGTGTTCCTTACTGATGAGGAACAGGAGTCCTAGAATATGAATTTTTAAATGTGCACACTTGTCTTCAGGATATAAAATGTAGCATTCAGCCTGTTTATGCTATCATATTTAATATTAAACCACAGAATGTATGGAATTTAAAAGTTGTTAATGGTATTCTGTTTTGTTATGAGTAGTGATTGATAAGACTATAATTCAGATTACATCTGTAGATAGTTGTATGTTAATATTCATAAAATTGGTATGAGCATGATATTTGGCTATGATTTATGCATCTTCATATATATATATGAATGATGCAGGAAATCTCAGAGATCTCAAAGTAACAATAATAAAAGTACCTTAAATTAGGGATTCTCAGAAGAGATGGTTGAAAAGAATTTTGATGAGCTTCCTTTCTTGGGAAGTGAGGTGGCATTTATTCATTTGCCTACACCATATTTTCTGAGTCATTTATTTATTTTTTGGTACCAGGGATTGAATCCAGGGGTGCTTAACCACTGAGTCACGTTCCCAGCCTTTTTAGAGATAGGGTCTTCCTGCAGTTGCTCAGGGCCTTGCTAAGTTGCTGAGGCTGGCTTTGAAATTGTGATCCTCCTGCCTCAGTCTGGGATTATAGGTGTGGACCACCACACTGGGCTCACCCTGAATTTTCTACAGGGTAGAGAAATTATAGAGCTGACTGTGAGGTTAAATCTTTATAAGTAAGAAATACATTTTCTTTGAGGTATTAATTTCCCAGTTCCTGGATGTAAAAGTGCTGTAAAGTATCTTTAAGCAATCAGTGTTTGAATTAAAGAATAAAAATGTAATCCAAGCAGGGTGTGGTGGTGCATGCCTGTAATCCCTGTGGTTTGGGAGACTGAAGCAGGAGGATCAAGAGTTCAAAGCCAGCCTCAGCAATTTAGGGAGGCCTTAAGCAACTTGGTGAAACCCTGTCCTTAAATTAAATACAAACAAAGGCTGGGATGTCACTCTGTGGTTAAGTGCCCCTGAGTCCAATCCTTGGTCACTCCCCCCCATATGTAATCCATACTATTCCTTTTGGATCACACAGTAGGCATAGGCATTAAAAAAGACTTTCCATTTAACCACCCCTTCCCTGAATTCTGGAAAATGTTGCTATATAAAACTTGAAAGCATAATGTGTGAGTAAATGATAGAGGACAAATTTATTTTTGTTATTTAATATGATAAAGTGAATAGAACATTTGAATAGTAATCACAATTTTGACTTTGGTCCCAGTTTGTGCTTTTATACATTAAAAGAGGGCTGAATTAAACTTATTCTTTCAAAAGACCCTTTACTGGGTATCTTTTACTACATTGCTAAGTCATAGACTTGTCAGTGACTAAATGTCAGATGGGGATAAAGGCCATTATTTTGCTTATTTTTCTCTTAAAGAATTTCCAGTGATATATGTGTTTCTAGATATAAAATTACGTGTTTATAGGGCCAGAAGAAATCTTCAAGTTCATTTTGCTGGCTCCTTCTTTTCCTAAGCAGTAGCTGAAGCTAGAGAAGTCATCTCTGTAAGCATTATGTGGCAGCAGTCTCCTTGTCTTGGAAGATAGAAACTAGTCAGTGCATTTTACATTTTCATGAATTTAATCTACAGTGTTAGGATTTGCATACTCTTTCTTAAAACTTGTTAGAACTGTCAGCCCTAACACATAAATCAGATTATTGTTGGAAGTTATATTGCAACTAGGAGGGAAAAACCCAGAATCTTAGTTATAATTAAAAAGTTGCATGTGTTGTTTTTAATATTAAAAAGTTGCATATATAAGTTACATATATACATATATGTTATATGGAGGAATGTTAAAGGTCAAGTCAACCAATAAATAAATAAATAAAATTAAAAAGGAATGTGTATAGAAGGGTAAGGACATGTTGCAGATACTGAGTGCTTTATCCAGGTGAAGAGACCCAATGGTCTGTCAAGGACTTTGTACCCTATTTAAAAATATAGCTAACAATAGTTTGAAGTTCTCTTTGGATGACAAGAAGAATCTGTCATTTTAGTATTTTCTCTTCAAGCTATTCCAGACCTGCAAGGGACCTTTGAATATTGAGTGTGCATGATCTGCAGCAAGGCTGCTGTTCTCAAGCACCCACACAACTAGCTTGCAAGGGGCGAGTTTTGAGCGGTGACTACAGCCTGTTGATCCCATTTCCTCCTGCTCCAGTCGTAGTTAGGGAGTGGCTCTCCCAGGACTTCCCAGTGTGTGTACGTGTGGTTTTTTTCCCCCTCTCCTTTTTAACACCCCGCCCCCACCGCCCTGTGTTTGGGTACTGGTGTTCACATAGCTTGAATGCCTTGTTTTCTTTCAGGCAGTCTCGGTTAGCACTTCAATTAAGACATTTATTTCGCACTCTGTCGTCTTGGGCTGCGTATCCTCTCTGGTTTCTGCGCTCTCTCTGCGCCCTTTCCAGTTTCCTGTTAGCCAAAGGGGATTCCTCTTTCTGAACGAAAAGTTCTCAGAGCAGAGCTAAACCTCCAGGAAAATACCCTTCACTTCCTCGTGCGCCCGATGGGGGTGGGGGTGGACCAAAACCTAAACACCACCACAGTGGAGAGAGCTCTAAGAACCGGCACTTCCAGGCGGAGGAGGGAGAGGTATGGTCCCCAGAGTGGGGCTGAGGGTCGTGAGACAAACACGGGGCAGAGGGGACTTTTTTTCTGCTGGAACCATGCAACAAGGCCCAAGTGTCTGCAGAGATTCGGGGTCCAGGAAGTGGTGGGATGCCCTCTAGGGGGTCGGGAGGTAGATCCAAGTACTGAGAGGGGCCATTCTTACCCTTGCTGCCCATAACCAAGGGAGAGAGCACCATCCGTCCCTGCCTGACCTGTGGCGGGATTGACTACTACCTAGGTTTTCTGCCATCCTGCCCTCTAGTCCATCCCGAGGACCCCAGACCCTAGAGGAAGTAGGAGGGCGTTTGGCCTATCCCTTTGTCATCCTGTCCTCTCAACCTGCGCTGGTCTTATTCTGAGGTTGGGTACACAGGGGTCCTAGTCGGGAAAGGGTTCTGTGTCTACAGTGCTTCATTACACAGAAATTCTGGCGGGAATGGAGCAGAAAAGCCTGTCCAGTCCCTGACTGCTGGGCATCTGGTCCCCAATGATCCTTTCCCCGTGGGGGTGGCTAGGGTAAGGGTAACCGAAGATGGCGGCATCAGCTGGGCGCCGGGTTCAGGGCACTGCCAGGGTGGAGCCCACCCTCTGATCTCTGCCACCGCCCCACGCCGGGCGGTGCTCTGTCCCTGCAGGAGTCGGAGAGGATGGCGGGGGCCAGTGGCCAGCACCACCCTCCGGGTGCGGCTGGAGGAGCTGCTGCCGGGACTGGCACTGTGGTCACCCCCTCCGCTGCTTCAGCGGGGCCCGGAGAGGATTCGTCTGACAGCGAAGTAGAGCAAGAGGGACCCCAGAAACTGATCCGAAAAGTGTCCACCTCGGGGCAGATCCGGACCAAGGTGAGGCGGGAAGGAGGGCTGCGGGAGCGTGGAGATTGGGAGGCGGAGGAGTTGGGAGGTGGAGAGGGCGCCTGGGGCGCAGCAAACGCGTGCTGGGTGCTCCCAGGAACTAGAGGGAAAAGGGGAGGGGGCGGGGCCTGGAGTGTGGGGCGGGGTTTGGGGGAGGGGAGGGGCCAAGGGTGCGGACTAACCACCGCAGCCTGGGATTCCAGGCCTGGGAGCTCCAAGGCTTCCATGGTGGGATCCTGAGTCCCTGTCAGGCTGGGCCCGAGGAACTGGGAACTAGTCGCTTGGCAGGAGCGTGAGAAAAGCTGAACTTAAAAGAAGTGTTTTATTTTTTCCTCTTTGTGGTGGCGTGGTTCGGTAGCATGTTCGCTGCGTGTGTAGGCCAACCAGCCAGACTAAGGTGCGCCTGCCACTTTCCTTCCAGTGGGCAGAAGGCTGCTCCTCTCTTGGCTCAATCTGGGAGGGTTGGTAGGAGGTGACACCTGGCATCCTGTCCTCCTCCTGCGGCTGTCTGGTAAGCAGAAGCCCTGAGTCTACACCAGTGGTAAATGGATGGTGCTCCTTGTTCGAGCACTCACCTTGCATCCAACAGAAAGCTGGCCAGGTTTTCGTTTTTGCGAGTTCCTGCAAAGTTAGAGTTGAGACCATACATCCACGGTTGTTTTTGATAATTAAAAAGTTGCATATATGTCACATATATACATATATGTTGTTATATGGAGGTTATGTTACTCGTTTATAAAGCTTTGTGCTGTCCCGGCCTGTAAGGTTCCAAAGTTGTCTTAATTTGATCATGAACACAAAGCAAATGATTATGGATATTAAAAGATTATTCGTAATGTTCATCTTTAAAAATCCACAGTGAGAGTTTGTTGTCAATGAACAACTTTCATGAGGAATTCGAAAAGGGAACCAGTAAAATTATTGGGTTTGGCTGTCCTCTTTAAAAATAAATTTGCAGGGCCTGGGGATGTGGCTCAAGCGGTAGCGCGCTCGCCTGGCATGCGTGCGGCCCGGGTTCGATCCTCAGCACCACATACCAACAAAGATGTTGTGTCCGCCGAGAACTAAAAAATAAATATTAAAAAAAAAATTCTCTCTCTCTCTCTCCTCTCTCACTCTCTCTTTAAAAAAAAAAAAAAAAAAAAAAATAAAAATAAAAATAAATTTGCAGCCACAGGGAGTGGCACATGCCTGTAATCCCAGAGATTTGGGGGTGAGCAGGAGGATCACATGTTCAAGTTTAGCTTCAGCAACTTTGTGAGGCCCTAAGCAACTTAGTGAACCTCGTTTCAAAATAAAAAATAAAAAGGGCTGGGAATGTAGCTCAGTGGCAAATGCCCTTGGGTTCAATCCCCATTACAAAAAGTGAAAATTAAAAAAAAAAATTGCAAAAGTCATTCTACAACTATTTTCATGAGAATTGGTTTCCTAAGGTCAGTGAACTTGTGGTAATAGCTAAGATTATACTCTTTAATTTTGTTGTTATCTATGGTTTGGGGTAAAGCAAGTTTATGGAGACTAAAGTGAAAAAGCATAATTATTTTTGGTTTCTGTTTGACTTTCTAATAAAAATATTGAGCAGATTTTGCTATGAATACAGATAATTATTATCATTGAATAAAATGTTTGAATTTCAAAAAATGTATTGAATATGAAAAATTCTGCATTTTACACTTGCTCATATATGTTAGGGTTCACATGAATTCATCAGCTATTTATAAGTGAACACCTTAGATCAGGATCTTAGATTGCTGAGACCAGTGAGCCTCAATCTCACATTCCACATCTCACAATCCGGAATGTTTATATATTCTAAAAGCTTCATGAATTACAGCCCTTCTTTTCCTGCTTTGTGTGCGTATGTGTGTGTGTTACTGGGAATTGAACCTAGAAACACTGTACAAGGAACTGTATCTTTGGCCCTTTGTATTTTTTATTTTGAGGTAGGGTCTTGCTAAACTGTGGAGCCTGGCCTTGTGCAATCTTCCTGCTTTAATCTGACTTGCCTTAGTCTCCCAAGTCATTGAGATTACAGGCCTGTACCTCTGTGCCCAACCCAAGTATCTCTCGTCTTAAATGTTGATTCTCAGGGAAGAAGGTGAGGGTGGTGAGGGAATGTATAGATTGAGAATTGCTAAATTTAACTGTTGATTCTTAGACTTCAATTCTAATTCAGGTAAGAATTAAGGGAAGAATCTTTAGAAAAAGATAGTCTCTTGATCCTTTCCACTGGTGTGTAAGATGAAAAAACTTGGTGGACATGGGGCCCCAGGACTAGCTCAAAGCCCAGTCACATGTAAGATAACACTAGTAGTTCCTGCTTATACATTTGGAAGATTCACCAAAAGACCACTTGGTCTGGCAGATTGGGTTTACTAGTGGTGGCTTCAATCCTGGGAACACACATGTAAACTATATACATACATATGCACATGCTTATGTTTATGTGCTTTCTTTATCAAGCATTTATCTGTAGATGAGTCCAGGGCTTAAAGAAGAGTATATTGTACATAGAGGGCAAAAATATTTCTTGAATAACTATATATTACATACTTACATATAATGCTTCTGATATATGAATATTATTAACACAGGTGTAGTAATTTTAATTTCCTCTAAGATTAGGGTTGTAAAGCTACTTAGTAGAGAGTTTAGGTTTAGGGTGAAAAAAGGCTGCTAACTGAAGAAATTACCTTATTTAAAGTGTTCTTTGTAACATTTTAAATGATTTGGACATTAGTGAAGGACATTAAATTACTGGTGAATTTGAAAAATGTTCAGACTTTTTCTTAACAGAAAAAGTAATACATGCATATGTTAAAATGTTCAGACAGTAGTAGAGATAGATGTTACATGTTAATAGAAAGGTATCTAATAAAAAGTAATTTCCCTCTTACTCCAGACCTCTGGTCTCCCTTTCATAGGCAGACATTGGGGACACTTTTCTTTTTCTTTTTCTTTTTTTTGGTGGTGCTAAGAATTGAACCTGGGACCTTTGGAATGCTAGGCAAGTTCTTTGTCATTCACTATACGCTATACCCTCAGCCCTAGTGGTGACATTTTCTTGGTGTGCTTCCAGAAAATTTCTATGTACATACAAGTGTGTGTGTGTGTGTGTGTCTGTGTGTGTATGTGTATGTATACACATATATATCGAAAAATATATATTATACATATATATACATTTTTATACATATAAATATATATATTTTAGAAGTACATATTGTATATATGGACATCCTTATCTTAAAAATACCGATAGGAATGTTTTATAAACATGTTTTCTTTGAGATATAATATGGAGATTATTTTTGTAGTGGCTTTTATACATACCTCATATGTGTATAACTGTTCTTAATGATGGAAATACATTCCATGATGGAGATATATTCCAATATATTAGATTGAGCTATGTGAAATTGCCTTATTAGCAGGTCAAAATTGGTGAAAAATATGGAATTTCAAATGGTTCAACCTAACAAGACACATTATTTAATGAATCAGTTATGTATGGAAGGAAATAAGGGTTTATTCTAGGACAACACATTAATCTCAGCTTTTGGGTGGTGGACATGTTGACTTTTTAAAGTAAAGAATAGGACTGATATGCTTTCAAAATCAGTGTGGCCGGGCTGGGGTTGTAGCTCAGTGGTTGAGCGCTTGCCTTGCATATGTGAGGAACTGGGTTGGATCCTCAGCACCACATTAAATAAATAAACAAACAAACAAACAAATAAATAAATAAAAGAAAGAAAGATATTGTGTCCATCTACAACTAAAAACAATTCTAAAAAAAAATCAGGGTGGCTTAATAAAATCCTCATGTAGGTCTTACTGCCCTCCTCCCGTGCCTACCTACATGGTAGACTTTTGTTTCCCTTTTCATTTTCCATTCCCCCCTTGGTTTCTTTGTAGGTCTTGCTGCCTCTTTACTATTTTTTTTTCCTTTTTCTCTTTTCATTGTTTTTCTTTTCTGTATCGGCCGAGTGGAATTTCACATGTTAAAAACTAGGTAATTTTAGGGCTGCCTTTATTTCCCCGAGGCAAAAAGTCCTTCAAAAATGAAAATGGTTCTGATGTGGAAAGCCCAGTGGGAGCAGAATACTGCTCTTTTTACTTCCTTTTCTTTGCCTTTCCCTAATATTCCTGAATTTGTGGATTTTGTGTTCTCTGCAACCTAGAGAATAACACAGGTATATACTGAGAATGAGATTTTGAAAGAACAGTAACACAAACTCCAAACAGTTGGGTTTTGAACAGGAGTGTGAAGGAGGCTTTACATGCTTTCTGTTGGTTCATGAATACTGTAATCTTTAATTTTTGCAGGAGTGGCCAGAGGAATCTTAGACAGCTTGCAGGCTAGATTGTTCAACTGTCATAAACAAATGGGAACTATCTCAATGACTTTTTCGGCCATTGAGTCATCTTGGCTAAGGTCATGAAACTTGTGTGTCAAAAATACCTCCTGATTAGGTTCATTGTGTTCTCATTACTTTTGATATTTATATGTATTTTTATGGTTAATTTTTTTTTTGAGGTGGTCACTGGGGATTGAACCCAAGAGCACTTTACCACTGAGCTACATCCCCAGGCCTTTTAAAAACTTTTTATTTTGAGACAGGGTCTTGCTAAATTGCTGAGGCTGGCCTTGAACTTGAGGTCCTCCTGCCTTATCCTCTTGAGTTGCTGGGATTATAGGCATGGGCCACCATGCCCAGCATTTTATGGTTAATTTTGGATGGCCATAATTGAGTCTTTAAACTTAGAGAAAACATAACTAAACACTGTAAAGATATTCAGAACTTTGGGACAGTGTTCTATGTGGATTAAGAAATCTCTTTACACCTAGTAGGAAAAGAATAATGGTCACATTCTTCAATTAGTATGTTGGCTTTAATTTAACATGAAAGATGTATAAATAAACTTCTGTACTTTGATGATAAAGCAAAATATAAAAATGTTGTTTATAATTTTCTGTGCTTTATGAAATGTAATTTATGCAATTAAGACATCATTTTTTTTACCATTCACCCTCGGTAGAGTAGACTAGGGAAGACTTGCTCAGTGTTTTCCATAGTGTAGGTGGTAGCGTGTTAGTAGGTCATGATGGTTTAAGTGCAGTGTTTAAAACCCAAACAGAATAAATTGGAAAATATTATTTAAAACTATTAGCTGCAGTTCTGGATGGAAACATTTTAATTAGGCAATGATCCAAATAGGATGAGAAACAGAAACATGGCCAGAAAGTGTTAAGAAATGAGAATAAGGGCTGAGGGTGTGGTTCAGTGGTAGAGCACTCACCTAGCATGTGTAAGGCATTGGGTTTGATCCTCAGCACCACATATAAATAAATAAACAAATTAAAGGTATTGTGGCCATTTACAACTAAGAAACAACAAACAAAAAAAGAAAAGAGAATAATGTGATACTGACAGGTTTATTGTTCAGAAACTGAATATAAAATGAATGGCAAGTGGGAATTTTTACATGTTGATCAGTGACGAGCAGCAAGATATCTCAAACAATAATCAATGTTCATCTATGGCAGAAGTTGGCCAACTTTCTATAAGGGACCACATAGTAAATATTTTAAATTTTGTAGGCCATGAAATCTCTGTCAAAATTACTCATTTCTGAGAATGATGGTTACCAGGTAGGGGCCCGAAGGAGGGGTGCAATGACGTTGGTCAAAAGGTATATTATTAGATAGACAGGATAAATGGGTTCTGGATCTTATTCTGGACAATAGGCTGAGTTCTGTTGTAACTACAGAGTGCTTACCATCCTTAATAATGTATTAAAAAAATGTATTGAAAATTGCCAAGAGAGATCTCAAATGTTCTCACCATAGAAAAGTATGAGAGGTGATAAATATACTAATTAGTCTGTTTTAAGTATTTCATAATGTATACATATATCAAAATATGTCACACACTAGAAATATAGACAACTATTATTTGTCAATTCTACCTTAGTTAAAAAAGAAAGAAAGAAAGAAAAAAATATTTACCTAACTGCCATTGTAGTGTAAAGCAACTATGGACAATACTTACGTGTGACTGTGTTCCAATTAAACTTTATTTAAGGATAGTGGCATTCAAATTTTACATAATTTTCTCCTTTTTAAATGAATCTGTTTAAACATAAAAATCACTTGTTGACTATATAAAAGCAGGTGATCAGCAGGTGTGGCCCATGAATACGGTCTGAGGGCTGTAGTTGACTGACCTGTTCTAGAAGGTGGAAAATGGTATAGTTGGCTTTGCAAAGCACTGCAGAGTTAAGGTGCTGCTAAATACAACCGGCACTTAAGGAACCAAATAAAGCTAGATTTCAATCCATTTTAAAAATTCATCTTTGTAGAACATTTTATTTTTAGCTTGGTTTGCGTCTTTGCTTCCATTTTAATGTGAACTAAATATAGACTGGAAACTCTGACTCTCAGTTCAGTAATATATGGTATAACAGCTTTCTTTCCATTTTGATTACAAATTAAACATGATATCCCATTATTAAAGATAAGAGACATGATAAATAATTTACCAAACCTTTACATATGACTTAAGATGCATTATTTGAGGCTATCTAAATTTAGAAAGCTGTCACGAAGTTTAAGGTTGTGTGTTTACTGCCTGGTGGGAATGGTGAAAGGTTATAGGAAACCACTGTTATAAAGGACCTGGGGTTTCTTTCTGTTTCCAGGGTGCAGGGTTGCACTTATTGGATTTGTTAGGCTTTACTTACTCAGGAAATGTGTTTATAAGCAAAGGTTTTAATTAAAGAGAGTTTGTTTTACATCTAAGAATAGACCTTTGGAAAAGACCGTAACATGTTAGTACATTGCAGTTTCCCTGGGCAAATTTGTTTGGTTTTGTTGGGTATTGAGAATTAGACTCTGTGACTATTTAGTCACTTTAAATACATTCATATTTTTGATTTGGTGAAGTGGCTTAATGTGGTCAAAGGCTATTATTGATAACAGCTTTAATTTAGAATTCAGTGTGTTTCCATTTTTATATAGTTGCTTCCCCCCACCACCACCACCAATGAAAATGGATAGTAATAACTCCCTCCTTTCTGCTTTTCGTTATGCGGGTATTTGGAGAACTGTTAGGCTCTTGTTTTACATCAAGGAAATATGATTAATTTTATCATGTGTGGAACTGGAATCTCTAACCTTCTCAGGAGCCATTTGAGTACCAGGAATTTTTCAAACCACCAGAACGTAATTTGGTATCATGAATTCTTTAAATGTTAGTTTGATGTATTTATTTCAGATTTCCTGTTTCTTTTTTTTTAATTAAAAAATATATTTTTTCAAAGAGGCGGGGTCTTGTTGTGTGGACCAGGTTGGCCCCACACTTCTGAGATCAAGCAGTCCTCCTACCTCAGCATCACCAGTAGCTGGGACCATTGGTACACCACCGTGGTCCACAGCATGCGGACACGTGTGCAGTCAGCCTCTCTTGCTTCTCCTGGCCTCTACTTCTCCTTCCTTTTCCTCTCTCCTCTCCCTGAAATTCCTCTCCTCTCCCTTCTGCTTCCTCTTTCTTCTTGCCCCTGTTTCTTAATTTGCTTAATCTGTGAGCATCTCTCTTATCCATGTTTTAGATTTCAAAAATGCCTTTTGGCTCTTGAATTCTGTATTTTTGAGTGACAAGCCTAAGAGTAAACATTTGAGATGAGAGTTTTGGAATTAAAAGTTTTAGCTGAAATGTACATTAATTTTAACTAAACTGAACAAAAATATTGTTTTTAAAAACATCTTCAAAAGAACTAATATAGAAGAAAATGTTTCTTGGTACCTAACTCTTCAGATGGGTTTTCAGAAAAAGCAGTTTCACTTTTATAAGGTAACATAGTATTTTTAAAAGGTCATGATCTACCTTTTAAAAAGGGGAAAGATTTATATGATCTGAAGGGAAACTAGAATATGATGATATAGCTTTAAAAGTAATTTTCCATTTGACTTATTAAGAGAGATTTGAGGAACAAATGTGAGTAAAATTTATTTTTAACTGGTGAAGAAATGAAAATGACAATTTCTTTTTTGGCCCAGTTTTCTATATCTATCTATTTTTTTTTGGGGGGGGGTCTTGAGGATTGAACCCAGGGAAGCTTTACCACTGAGCCATACCCCAACCCTTTTTATTTTATTTTTTTATTTTGAGACAGGGTCTCCCTAAGTTGCCCAGACTGGCCTTGAACTTGGCCACCTTCTTCCTTTAGCTTCACCAGTAGCTGGAATTATAAGTATGTGTCACCACACCCAGCTAGCCTTCTATTTTATGTAGAAAAGAAAATGGCAGGAATGTATACCTGAGCAGATATACCATTTTGATTTGGATTATTCACCCAAGCTCTTGTATTACTTTAAAATTGTGTAATATAGTATTTGATACATACCTAAGTATGTAGGCTATCTCTGCAGTTGGTGAAGCACAGTGGGAAATGGACACCCGGGCATCTAGCTTCAGAGTGAGAACACTTTCTATAGTATACATCTATCTGTGTGGGCTTTCCTTTATTTTACTCCTTTGCCCCTCAATTCACACATTCAAAAAATATTTATAGTGTCTCCAGCACTGCTATGGGTGCCAGAGATAGAACAGTAAGCAAAATAAACAAAACCTCTGTTCTCCCGAAGTTCACATTTTAATGCAGGGAAAATTTATGAACTCATAAATATGTAAATTGCGTGGCATATGAGAAGGTGAGAAGTGCTATCCCAGGAAAGTGAGAAGTGCTATCCGAGAAAACAAAGCTTGCATGTCAGTGAGGGTGGAGTGGGAAGGGGTTGCAAAGGAGAAGCTGTCCCTGAGAAGGTGATATTTGAGCCACAATCTCAAGGGGATGAGCTAGGTGGCCCTCTGTGGGAAGAGCAGTCTGAGATGAAACAGCACTTGCAAAGATAAGAGACCAGAGCCACAAGGAGGAGATCAGTAGGGCTGAAAGGACTATGAAGAAAGCAGGTAGAATGCTGGAATGCATCAAAAGTAAGAGAGTTCTTAGAGTCCCATGCATCAGTAGCTAGTTCGGGTTTTATGTCTATGTGCGTGTACCTCAGGAAGCTAAAACTATTGATTTGTAAAAGGAAATTGTAGGGCAGAAAATAAAAGATTAAAAAGCATACATTTATACACCTACAATACTAGTCTACGGTAATATTGATTGAACCCTTGGAATATAAACCATCTGTTGTCATTGTCATTTGGAGAAATGCTAAAATCGGGGATTTAGTGAAATCAAATGAGCAGCTACACAGAATATCAAGGTTCTTCAGAACAATTAGAAAGTGCTGGGTTTGCTCCTTAGCTCTGTCATGTATTGTTAGGTGACTTGAGCATGCTACTGTGGCAAAGAATGCTGTTCCCATCCATATCTGTGTTTCTCTTATTCTTTGAGACCCACCATTTGACTTTGTTTCTCACTTGCAGATTGGTGGATTATGTGACTGTGTTTCTGGCTAGTACAATACTTGTGAGAATGACGTCTCACTTGGCCTCTAAAGCTCTTTGGGGGATAATCTGCACCGTCTCTTCCTTCATCTGCCAGATAGATACAGATTATCTAGTGGAAGGTTCCTGAATTCCTGAATGACTTAATGGAGCAGAGGCCTGTGTATTACTACTCATTCCACTTCCACTAGCCACAGTAGATTGTGACAAAAGGGAGAAATATACCTTTATTGTGTTAAAGCTCTGAGATTTGGACTTTGTTTGACTATCAGCTAGCATACTCTGACCTGGACTCTTCATTTCTCTGGATTGTGGATTTCTCATTTGCAAAGTGGTGGATGTAGTGATTTATATTATTTGGGGTAGTAATTATGACTAAAGAAATACAGGGCTTTTGTACCCATAATTATAATTGTTTTAAAAAATTGGTATAAAATCTAAATAACTCAATGACTCCTGATATATGTCTTTGAAGTAATTTGATCAATAAAATATATTGACTGCTGTCTTTTTGACTATTTAAAGGGCTTTATGCAACTATCATATTTTTTACAGGTCATTATTTAATAATTAAAAAATATTTTCTAGGGTGAAAGACCCATGGGATATAAAAACAATCCATACTGCAGGAGCAGTGAAGATAGCCTTGCTCCACTTGATGAGTTTAGCTAGGGCCAACCTTGTTTCCAGAGTAATGTATATCACAAGAATCTTACGAAAAAATACTTTTTGATTTTTTTTTTCGGTTGAATTGGAATCCAAGGCTTCATGCTAGGCAAGCATTCTCCACTGAGCTACATCCCCAAACCTTTTATTTTATTTTGAGACATTAAGTTGCCTAGGATGGCCTCTAACTTGCCATCCTTCTCAGCCCCCAGCCCCCATAGTAGCTGAATCACCATACCTGGTGAATGTTTAATAGGAGCAACCACCTGGATGTGGTAGTGGAAGTTAGTGACCTGGTCAGATTTCGGTGGTACCATGGCCAGATCCACTGTATCTTGTATTGATCTTTGAATCTTGTCTCCTTTTCTCACCTCCTGTTTATCCCTTAGCCCACTGCCATCTAGCATTGGCCCACCAACTACTTCATGAAACTTCTTTTGCAAAGGCCCCTTAATTGAATTGCTCAAATCTAATGGTCTTGCCTTAGTTTTCACCCAGTTGTATATGTTTCCAAATTTTGATGCCGTTGACCATTCTCTTCTCACATCTTCTCCTTTCATAATTTTAAGTTCTCTTCTCTATCTTATTACCCTTTTTACTGCTTCTCAGTCTTTATCTGTGAAGCCTTTTCCTATTGCTAAGTGTTTTCATTTCTTAGGAGTGCTATTTTAGCTCTATTTGCATCTTCCTTAGTTGACCTGTTCAATTAAGTTAGGATTTGACTTCAACTCCATCGTTCTTCCTCTAGCATATACTTCTTTTGACATCTGGTTATTTTTTTCTTTTACCTAGTAGACATCCCCTGTAGTGGATCCCACCATCAGCTTCTCCTCAAAATCCTCCAACTGAGCAGATTTGGACACAGTCTCCCCACCTCTGACCAAATTTATCTTCACTACTTGTTTTATCCTGTAGAAGAGATTTCCCTGTGGTTAACTTCTTTTCTGGTTAATCATCTTCATTAATTCCTTTGCTTTCAACAAATCTGCATTCAGTGCCAGCTATGATTCAGCAGAGTATGGGTATCAGTGATATAACAGTGTCTGAAACATAGTTTCTGACCTCATGGAACTCACCACCTGTCACTGGTCACCTGATTTAATCCGTTCTCTATTTTAATGCATTATCTCATTTAATCTTCATGATGAAACTATGAGGGTGGTAAGTACAATTATTCTTCCCACTTTAGAAATGGGGAAAACCAAGGATTAGAAAGTAACTTGCCCAGGGTTACACGGTTGTCAGGTGATCTGTTTGATTCCTGCTTTCATTATTATGATATAGTATCTCCTTCTTCACTGTATGTGTCTCTTATGAATTCATCTTTTCTTTTCTGCCTTCATTTAACTTTTACAAACCATCCCTTTTTTCTTTTTGCATGGATTTCCTTTCTGGTGTATTTTCTACGCCACTGCCAGAGTTATCTTTATAAAAGAGAAGTATGATGCATAATACATTTGTATAAGCTCTTAGACATTGCCTGTTATTAGTGGGATAAAGTCTAAATTTCTTAGCATGGTTTAATAGGTTTTTTCAATTTGATGCTAAACTACCTTACTATTCATTCAATTAATATTTTTTGGTGACTATTTATTCTAGGTGCTGGGCTGGTAAAATAACATAAAAAGTTCTGTTGTTGTAGAACTGGTATTCTATTGAGGGAGAAGTTAATAACCATAGGAGCAGACAGATTTATATAACACGTAGGGTAGGTGTTCATAAGCATAATGAAGGAAAATAAAACAAGGTAAAGAGAGAACAATGGAGTGGTGTGTGTGTCTGTGTGCACGGAGGGTATTTTGGTTGAATTCATCTAGGATGGATTTTCTTAATAAGGATATACTTGAACAGAGGTCCTAATGAAGTATCATGAACTGTACAGACCCTGGGCTCACAGCACCCCAGGCAGAGTCAATGCCCTGACATTCCAGTTGTGTTTGCTGCCACTGTTAACCCTCTGGCCAGTCATGCCAAGATCTCCTCTGCTCCCAATGTAAGGCAAGCATTTTCCCAGCTGTTTGCATATATTATTTGGTCCACTTGAAATGTCCCCTCTTTTCTGATTTCTCTTTACATACTGTTACTTTCTCACATTCTGTACTGTGTAGCAAGCTTTGGTAAAATATGAATAGAGAGGACTAAGAGAGTAAGAAGAAGGTTAGTAGGTTAATACATAGAGCAGGAGTCACGTTCGGTTTAAAGATGAATTACAAATTTGGTCTCAAGCTTCCTGGCAGCTGAAGCAATAATAACACTTTCAGAAATTTCCTGTCAGTGGCAAAAATGCCCTCCAGATTTTAATGGGAAAGAGAGCTTTCCAGCTCTTCTTGGCAGGACAAGAAATGTGTTCTATTGGACTTTCACTGATGGTGCTGAGGGACGAAGTAGCTGTTCCCATCACCTACATCAAAACACAAACTCAGAAGGCAACCTTCTGAGTTATACCATCCTCTCTCATAAGGTCCAGACGTCATCCAAACTTCAGTTTTGTGACAGCAATTCTTTGGGGGCATTTAAGTAAGGCATTTTTAGTTATGGCTAACTCCAGGCATAAAGTCCAAATTATTTTTGAAGATTGAATAAACATCATGAACTTGAAACAGTCCTTCCATTAAAGTGGATGTTGGCTGGAATACTTTTAAAGTCTTGTAGCTCTCAGGTTATCTGCGTTTTTTTTTTTTTGTTTATTTTTTTCAAGTACAACTGTAAAGAGAGGTTGAGTGTTATGTTCTCAGCTAGTATGAAAAGGATAATCTGGTGTTTCTTGATGATGCTCAAACAAAAAAATGATGAAATCATTCTACAGCCACATTTTAGAAAATATGTTTGTAGAGTTTCACGAGCACATTGCAGATTATTAAGAGGGCTATACATTTCAGGATTGTTTTGAAAATAGTGTTGACTCCATGGACCCCACATAAATTCTTAGGGACACTTAGAGAACTGTGTTAGTGGAGTGTATTTGGACTTAACTGATTTGAAGAGAGTTCCATGAGTGTATCTGGATGAAGAGGTGGAGCAAGCAAAAAGAACAGCAAATGGAAAGGCCCTGAGGTAGACACACTTGACACATTCCCAGAACATTGGGAGGCTAAGGATGGCTGGAGCATAGTGAGTGAAGGGAGACTGACTAGGAGGGAAAAAAAATCAGAGAGGTCAGGGGGTGGGGCCGAGTGGTGCTGTAACAGTTACCTGACAATTTTGCATATTGGTAAGCACATAATTAGCACATAGATACTATTTATCATATCAATATCGAAGGAGTATGGTTGCTGGCCCAGAGTAGATTTAATCTTAAAAATAAAACCAGTATGTAAAACAAATTTTTTTTTTTTTTTTTTTAAAGATGGGAGAGAAATGAAGCTGTAGCTGGAGAGGGATCCAGAGGTCCAGGGAGAGCTTTTAAAAAGTGAAATAATATTTTAAGAGGAAAAAATATGTTTTGGCCTAAGGAAAGTCATACAGTTGAAAGGGAAGATTAGATACAGAAAAGAGAAAAAAAAAATTGCAAGAGCCATGTCCTTGTATGTGAGAGATAGGATGGGGTAATATGAGAAGCCTGTCTTCCCTTGGAGCAGCTCAGTTCATCCACAGAATGTGATAGATGCATGGGTAGAAACTTCTGGAAGTTCTTTTCTGACTGTTTTGATTTTTGCAGTGTACTAGGAAGCTAGGTCATCAGGTGAGAATTAAGATGAAGGAGAAAGTATTAGAGATCTGAGGAGAGAAGAAGAGTAAAACATTCTTGAGCAGGGGAAGGAGAAAATGGGCCAGGGAAATGCAGTATAAATACCAAGTTGCATCGAAGGCACCGCTGAGAACAGTGACCATGAAATTAAAGTAAGCACTGTCAGCCTAGTTGTGGGACCATGTTCATGGTGGAGTAAGTGGAGAACTGGGTTCAACCATGGATGCAGTTTGTCTAAGTTCGGCCAGGCAAGAGGAGACAAGGAGATGGGAGGTGGATACAAAGGGGAGGTGACAGTGACAAGCTCTGGAATTTATGCTGGGCTTGAGTCAGAGTCTAGGGAATAACCGTGGGATCACGAAGCTAAGATGGATGGAGCAGAAGATGGTTGACAAAGATCAGCTCCAAGAATGAAACTTCATTCAAATTTTAAAATGAAGGAAAAGAAAGACTATGAAAACAAACTATATATTTTTAATTATTTTTAAATATGCTTTAGAGAGGCATTAATAATAGGTTTTGCTAGGAAAATCTCTAGATCATATATGCACAGCTGCTCACCCCCCTTTAGTGAAATACAAATATTTTACTTAGAACATGAAAAAGAAAGTTCCCCAAATGGATAAATAAATCTATTTTGGAATTTAAAAAGCACATATACAGAAAGCCCTGAAATGTGTTAACTAACCCAAGTCCCAATTACAATTCTTATTGGGTAAGTTACAAAACCTCCGAAAGCCTCAGTTTCCTCTTAGGTAAACCGGGGAAAGCTGTTGTGAGGATTAAGAAGATAAAGACCATCTTGAGGTGAATGGCAGTCTTTCCAATAGGGTAGCCTGTTCTTGAAAGGATACAAGCCAGGAAGGTGCTAATGAAATCTTGCAGTCATAGGGAAAGAATTCCCACGCCTGTCTTGCCTCTGGCAAGCCAGAAACCAGAGCTTTTTGATTGTAAACTTTTTGTAGATTGTGTCTCATCTGAGAAGGAGACAGCAATTTTATCATAGATCTAGTTAAGATTCTGCAGTAGAACGGGAAGAATGTTGAAGGAGATCCAACCTTCTGTAATAAACACTTCTACCTTATCATCATCCATTTATGTGACAACAATTCTAAATTATTACCATAAGAGTATTCATGTTCTTGCTCCTCCTCCTCTTAAAGAAGAAGCACTCTGCTTGGTGGATCAGTTCTTTCCTTCTCCTTTGTTATGGATAGGCAAAAGGATATAATGAAAGGATGGGGAAGAAAACCATCCTGTGGCATTATTACCTTAAGGCCCCCGTGGGTATGGAGCAATTGAGAGGCTGGAATAAAGAAGTCAGGTTCTTAACTTTCCTGTACAATAAGAAGGCAGGCAAATCTGAGCATTATGTGAGCCATTCCCTGGGAAATATTTGGGCGAGGGAGGAGGACTAGGGTTCCATACTTAGTAGGTCAGAGAAATAGCCAGTAAAGTATGGATCATGGTCACGATTATGACCCCATGTTTACATATAGGCTGATGAAGCCTGAGGAGCTTGGTGTACTTTTTCATTAACCATCTATATGGTACAACGTGAGCACATGATCTGCAGAATAGTATGAAGCAGTTGTACGTCATGCTCACAGGAGCATTATTTACAAGGCCCCCCAAATGGAAGCAATTCAAGCGCTCTTTGATGGATGAATACATAAGCAAGATGTGGTGGATACATATAATGAGAAATTATTCAGACCCATATAGGAAGAAAATTTTGACACATGTTACAATGTAGATGAATCTTGAGAACATTATGCTAAGTGAAATAATCCAACATCAAAGGACAACTACTATATTATTTAACATGTCTGAGGTATCTAGAGTAGTCAAATTCATAGAGACAAAGAATGGTAGTTGCCACCAGTTGGGAGAAGGTAGAATGGGGAGTTATGTTGAATGGATTTGGAGTTTTCAGACTTAAAAGAGTTCTGTGAGCTCACAACATGAAAATCAATGCACCACCACAATGCATTAGACATGCATGGATACTTACTGACTTTGCAAAGCTAAGGAAAGGAAGCTCTTGGTCTCTCCAGTTAGTTGGATGCAAATGAAAGGTTCCTAAAACAAGCTCTTGTTAATGAAAGTCAGCATCTCTTGTTGTACATGGAAAAATCGCAATTGTTTGGTGCAGAACTGGCAAAAGCTTAAAAACAAGTTTAATTCAGACTTGGAAAAATGAAGGGAAATGGGAGTGGGCCACCAGGTTGACTATTTTAACTAGCTGCTGTTGGATCAAAGAGAAGTGGTAATTATTTAATCACTTTGGAGAACTGACCATGTAGCAAAGAGGGATTTAAGCCAGCATTTAATAAAATAATGAGTTGCTGGGAATAAAAAAGTTCTCTGGATGAATCCTGGTGGTAGTAGCACAATAGTGTGGATGTACATAATACCACTGAACTGGACATTTAAGAATGGTTAGGATGGTAAATTTTATGTGTACTTTATCACTTTTAAGACACTATAAAACAGACTTTCAAAAATAAACTCTAAGAACTCAAATAATATTACAAGAATTTCTTTGAGTATATAAGGTAAAAGTGAAAAACTTAGGAAGTGTGCAAAATATCACGAAAACTATGAAATTTTGCTAAGGGACAAAAAGAATTTGGTTGCTGTGTGTGTGTGTGTGTGTGTATATATAGTGCAGTTTATCTGTAATTTTAATATAATTACAACTGTGATTGGAAATGATGTGAAAGATTAGAAAAAATAGTTATATATTGAAAAAGAAGAATAATGAAGAAGTCCTTAGCCAATCAGATGTAGTAAAATTTAGCTACAAAACTACAAAAGAAATTAATTTGGCCCAAATATGGAAATAAACATAAAGATCAATGCAACAGAATAAAATTTAGAACTGTTTCTACAAATATATGCAAGAATGCAATAAAGACATTATTTGAAACCTGAGGGGAAGAAGATGGATTACTCAATAATTCCTCTTGAGGCAAATGGCTTACCATTTAGTTAAAAATTTTGAAGCTCAATCCCTATCTCGCCATAAATACTGCATAATTTCCAGGTGAGTTAAAGATCAAAATTATAAATAAATCATAAAAGTACTTGCCTAAATATAGATAAATATTTTCGTAATTTAGGGCTAGAGGGAATTTTAAGATATAATGCTGAAGAGAAAAGAAAAACAAAGTGATTATTAGATCCTGACACTTTGAAGCTTACTATGAGGTGACTTACAAGGTAAACAATTTCCCAAGTACTCTAATGTTTAACCAGAAAGATATTTCTCATTTTTTATTTATGACATAAATGTCTAATAATGAAATATTATATGAATTATGCTACGCATAGAAGGTGATTACAGTACTATGTGTAGACTCGATCTCCTTTTTGTTGCATTCATGTATATCTGTGCATATATAGACATCAAAAGAAGGTATAGTAGATGAGAGTGGTCTCATTGTATAATGGATTTATGAGTGCTAATTATTTACTTATTTTCACTTTAAAACTTCTTTGCAGGTAACAGGTTTGCTTTTGTATTAAGAAAAACTTTAGTTTTAAAATTTGAATGTACTCCATTATATTATAAAAATGCAAATAGAAATTTGGAATTTTCATACTCCATTCAGGAATTCAAACCCCATTCAGTTTGTATTAATAAAACACATCTAATAAATAGATGGCATAGTACTTCTTATTTCCAGAGGTAGACTAAACATTTTTGTTGGAATAACCAAAGGTTAATATTATTCACCTAGCAGCATGCATTAATTTCTCTGTTCCCTATATAAAGGAACCATTGAATAATTCAGTAATTTTTAATTTCTGCAAAAATAAGAAAAAGCAAAAAAGCCCACAGGGTATGACTCCATACTTAAAAACATCATTACAATTAAGATGTTAAGATATTAAAAGCTAAAATTCTGGATTGCCTAATTTTTATTATAACAAAGGCTTAAATATTTGTGATAAAATCAATAGACTTTCAAAGATATTGCTAAAATTTGCCTGATAGATATTTATAAATCATCTGACTTGTAAACTGAACTTACTTTAGATTGACCTAGGTTTTTAAATGTCTTTAATAATTCAATATGAACTCTTAAGATTGATAATAGACAGCTGTGGCTATTGGTCACACTTAAAAAAACTTAACAAAAATGCTTTGCAAATGATAATGTATTGACAGAATATTAATAGTAACTCATTTGATAAAATGTACTTTTTGGTAAAAAATTCTTTTTTTCAGCAGAGTGTAAATGTAGAAAGAATGCTTTACATACACAAACCAGAGAAATTTTTTGAAATACAAATACAAAATACATGACCCAGGTCAATATATTAGGGAAATGGTGCCTTTTCATAACTGATTATTTTTAAACATTTAAAAAATTTGAAGATGGAACACAGAATTACTCATTGTCTCCACATAAAAAACATATTTTGTTTTGAGGTAATCTGTTCATGTTGTAGAAAAATGGCTGCTATCTCAGATAATAAAGGCTTGAAATGACAAGTATATATCATTGTGTGTGCTAACTAACTAACACTTTACATTATTTCTTAGCCATTGAGTTTAATTATTGCTACAAAATTGACCTTATGGTCAATAATACATTTCTAGCTTCTATGTTGGTTTAATTTTAAAGGAATGACTGTAAGACTAGAGATATTCTTAGAGACAGAAGGATGTGGTTTGCTTTTGTTTTTATCGGTACATTTTATTTTATTTTTCCTATCTTAATGCTCCTCCTGGCAATCACTACTTGTTGTGCTTATATAATAGATTCCTAAGATGATCTTTAAAAATAGGGGCTGTATTTTGCTTCTGTCAGTTCAGATTGCTTAATGTTTGTACTATAAGAAAAACTTTTAAGATGTGAGGGAAGGGGAGGGGGGATAGTAGGGGATAGGAAAGATAGCAGAATACAACAGTTACTAATATGGCATTATGTAAAATTGTGGATGTGTAACCAACGTGATTCTGCAATCTGCATTTGGGGTAAAAATTGGGAGTTCATAACCCACTTCAATCTAATGTATGAAATATGATATGTCAAGAGCTTTGTAATGTTATGAACAACCAATAAAAAAAACCAACAAAAAACCAAAAAAACTTATGAGTTCTCCTTCTACATAAAGTTTGTATTTCAATGGTTAATAAGTGGGTATATTAAAATGCTGTATGACGTTGCTGCTCTTAACCTTTGAGGCAATAGAAGATTATGGTTCAATGGATGAGCTCTGCTATTTGAGAAAGGCCTGATCTTAAATCCCAGCAGTCTTACTTTCCATCTAAGTGACTTTGGAAAAGTGTTTTAATCTCTCTAATCTCTAAAATTGGGATCATAACTGTATCTGCCTTGTAAGAGTTTTTGTGAGAATTTAAATGAGATAGCATGCCTATTTAGAATAGTGTCTGGAACATACTTTGGTACTTAAAACAGGTCTGTTATTATGTTGCTATTAGAATATAGAAGATAAACTATAGTAAATTTGATGTTTAAAATTTACTTGGCATCTAAAGCAAACTTTAATTGTGACTATCAAGAAAAAAATGGTTACCTTGCAAAGAATATAGATCTGAGCAGGGTGTGGTGGCACATCCCTGTAATCCCATTCACTCAGGAGGCTGAAGCAGGAGGATCACAAGTTCAAAGCCAGCCTCAGCAATTTACCAAGGTCTTATGCAACTTAGTGAGACCCTGTCTCAAAATAAAATGGAAAAAGTGCTGGGGGTGTGGCTCAGTGGTAAAGCACCCCTTAAATCCCCAATATATAAAAGACAAAAACACACATAGAAAAAAAGAAAAAAAGAAATATAGATCTGCCTATTGTCAACAGACAATAGATTCCATTAGTTCTGTTTTAGATAGTTTCTAAATTTATTAGTTTGTGAAATCTCATTATGAAGGCCAGGCAGAGAAATGCAAGTGGAGTTTTGTTTATAATTAATGTCTTGTAGAACATGTTTTTACCCATGAGTTTTTAAACAAAGGAAAAATTATGTTCATCTAATAAAACTCCTTCCCTTGCCTCAGGAGAGACCTACCCAGGCAGTATAACCACAGTTTCAGCCCCAACCTGCAACCTGGTATGCTCCACCTTCCCTTCCTGCTTTACTTTTCCACATAGCATTGGTCACCATTGTTATACTAGGGAGTGTATTTATTTTCTCTCATGTCCATCTTCCAATACTAGATAGAAACTCCATGGGGACAGGGTTCTCATTCTCTTTTGTTCCCTGCCCTATCTCCAATGCTTACAACACTACCTGCCACTTAGTAATTGCTTAAAAAAAAGTTAAATGAATAGAAAATAGTTCTAGTTTTGAGAAGTTCTTCTTATTTGTTTTAGCATTTGTGGTAACGTTCACCTTTCTCTTTGGTAATGTATGTGGAAAGAGTAACTAAACGTTAGTGTCTTGCTTGGTACATGTTCCATATATTATAGCAGAGGATGCAGCATATTAAGAACTTTTCTTCTGGCATTTATTAAAGGTTTGTTCTATGCTGGAAATAAGTAAAATCAGAATGCAGTCCCTTCTTGTAGTAGCTAAGGTATGTATACAAATATATATGGTAACGGATGCATGCTGTAACAGAGGCAGAGAAGGTCGTACTGAACTGAGTCTTAAAGGATAACAGAAGTGAAGGCATCTAGTAAGACTGAACTGCACAATGGCTTTTTCTTCTGGTATTGTGCTGTGAGCACTTTGTTATCCTTACCTGCACACACTTAATTTAGTATCCACTGAATTCATGAACCCTTTTTTGAGAAGTTCTCATAGAAATTACCATGGTGATTTTGTGAGACTGTCTACAACAGGAAAGATGAACTAGAAAATTAACTGAGTTCTGTTTGCATTCTTATTATGATTGAATATGTGTTTTGAATTAAAGATTTTTTTTCATTGTAGTCCTCATGGTCTTAAGATACATAGTAGAAAACTCAGTAGCAGTTGAATGAAAGGGATTTTTGGCGTTTTGGTATTTTGGATGCATAGATTATTATCGGGTAATTTTGTGTGCGTGTGTGTGTGTGTGTGTATGTGTGTAAAAAGTGAATTAGTATAGGTCTATTAAGTCATGCTTCAGAATATGGGGTTTTTTTTGCAACTTTAAACATGATTATTATTATAGTTTCATGTATCCTGTCAGGTTTCCACATCACTTATCAAAATCTCTATCCTGAGGTTGATGAAAGTTCAGGTCTTTCCCTCAAAATCAGATATGAAAAGCACCCAGAGTTCATCTTTCTTTTTTCTTTTGAATAAATTAGGGAAATATCTGCAAAGTTTTTGTTTATCAGTGCCATACTAAAATAATCAAGTTATCACTTGAAACAGTCCACATTATAAAAATGGAGTCCTTGCTCTATCTTGGCACATGGGCCAGGACACTTGTGTGTATTTACTAACATTTAACAAAACAATTTTTTAGAAGAATCAAATATTTGAAAGCATTACCCCTCTGGATACAGTATTAGCTGGTGCTTTGCCTCACATTCAGCAGGAGAGCAGCAATCAGTAGTAACAGATAGTGTTTGAGTGTTTAAGGCAAATAGGCCTTTCTTCCTCTTCTACTTAGTAATTTATGGTAGGAGGTGAGTTATTTAACATCCTCAAGCTTCAGTTTCCTAATTTTAAAGTTGAGATGATTAGATTAATCTCGTTGGATAGTTTTAAAGAAGATAAGTACAAGGGAGCTTCAATCTTACTGTCTCTTTTCATACTTTTCCCCGCTTTAGGTTATGTTTCTGCAATTTGTTAAGTTCATGTATAAATCGACTAGTGGTGTTGGAAGGTGCACTAATCCCTCCAACTTGACAGTATGTTTAGAATATTAATTTTGGGCAGGCAGATTTGTGGTGGTCATGCTGCTGCATAGTTTCTCACTGATCTAAAGTGAAAGAACTTTATAACTAAAATATTTACTTCATCGTCAAAGTGTGTCTTTTGGGACCAAGGACATGAACGGATATGAGAACTGAGTGTAAAAGTGTGATACATCTTTGGCTCAACTTCCACCATCATTATTTTTGTACCATTGTTAATCTGTAGAGGAAATACTGTCTTTCTCTTCCCCTAATTTGCAAATCTTTCAAAAGTCTCTCCGAAATTTAGCCCTTAACAGATTGGTGGAGTAGTCCCTGTTACTTGTTTAGTCTACTTAAATGTAATTTATTAGTGTTTATGGGTTGCTGGACCCACTAATTGAAATCTCTGAAGGTTCGGGTAGGGACTCTCCCGCCTCATGGTATGATGTTCGTCTGGTTATCCTGGTTACCATGGCAAGCGCTGGCTGCTACCTGTTTCAGCAGCTTCCTCCTACTCCTTCCTATTTTCAGACTGCTGTCTACATTTCATAAACTCAGCATCACCTCCATTCCACCAGTGTTCTCTAATACCATTCTTGATTTCTGTGCTCTTAGTTGATACTTCTTATTTTTATTTTGAAGGAACCATGTCTTAGGAACAATCTTAAATAACACTTTAAAATCTCACACAATCAACAGCCTTTTCCTCTTAATAAGAGCTCAGGTTCAGTGTGTTTCCAACTTCCATTCTGAATCATGGCATGCAAGCCTCTTAGAGCCTTTTTCTGATAATTTCCAATGGTGTTTGCAAATATAGCATAAATGGCTCTTATAAATAAATTTTTCAAAACTTAATGTATGATTTTGAAAGAACTAAGTCTCTAGGCATCAAGAGTTAAAATAAGTTTTAAAAAATTACTTGACCAGTAGAATTGTTATTTGTGTTGTTTATAGCAGGTATAACTGACTGCCGTGTTAGAAAACAGTTCAATTTCTTACTGGCCTAATTTATATATGTAAAAAATTTCCTATGTGGTATATTTTAATGTGTGATCAACTTAAGGGAACCTTCTGTGCTGGCCTTGAGGGCAAAGACGAGTTGGAGAGAGAAAAGAAAGTCAACTTCCAACATAAAGCTGGAAAATAATATATCTATATCAGTAAAGTATCTTCTGAGAAAAAATTATAAACCACCCCCTGCTGACACTTTTACTGTCCATTTTGCAGAAATCTGACAGCTATTCCAGTCTAGGTTAACCATTTTTTTCTTTAGAGTTGTCTGTATTTTGTTTCTGTTTTCTGTGACCATAAAGTTTTCACATATAATATTGAGAACTTAAATTATTTTTTTCACAGGTAATTTGTGGCTTTTTCAAGAATATGTTAGCAATACAATATTGATTTTTTTTGAAAAAAAAAAAACAAGCTATTTAGATTTTTTTCCCTACAGATTTGACCACACAGTTTATCCAAGGGTAGCTGCTAATTAAAGTGATTTGATATACTCCAATTTCTATAATATTGAAAAAACAAATTATAGGTTATTAAATTTTTTTATTTTAAGTTGTAGATGGACACCATACCTTTATTTTTAAAAATTTTTTTTTGTGGTACTGAGGATCGAACCCCAGTGCCTCACATGTTCTAGACAAGAGCTTTACCACTGACCTACAATCCCAGCCCCTTAAATATTTTTTTAATGTGTTTTAAAATATGCCTTCCCTCTGTATATATTTTTCTTTTTGTAGCTTGTAACTAAGACTTCTATTCTTTTCAAACAAGAGTCCTCAAAGTTTTTCTTTATTAACTTTTATAGAACATAAAACCACGCATTGCTTTTTCTTCATGTTTATTCATTCTCTTTTGGTTTAGACATTCTTTTTGGTGCTTTTGACTCGCTCATATTTGTAATAATCCCTCCACTCGATCATTTAATAAATTCTGTAGCATAGCCCCTGAGTGATGGATAGTATGTAGAAAGGCTAAAAGATGCTTTATTATTCTGTCCATATTATGAATTTAACCACATTTCTAAAAATATCAGTCTTCTTTTTTTTTCCTGATGTGGTTTAGATCTCCATCTTATTAATACTTAAAAGGATGATGTTGCAAACTTCAGAGCAGAAATATATCATTAGTGAAAGCCTGCTGTAAGAGTATTTGGAAAGCTTCATGAGGCTTTGCTGGTGGCACTTGGCTTAGCTGCAAACCAAGAAATAAAGTCATTTACCCAAGAAATGTAAAAAGGATTAATCATATGTTCATGCAAGGAATGACAAGTACAGTGTTCTGAATATTGTTCCTGTGAAATAAAATTGAAACCAGAAAGTAGCTTTTACTGTCCTTGTCCCTGGCCTTGACCTTTTATCTGTTTAATGGAAATGTTAGGGTGATTTAAGTCAGCCTATTTAGAGATGTCTTAGACTAGTTTGGCTTTTGGTTCAAGGCACTCCTCTTCTGCTCCATCTAAAGTAGATAGAAGGTAGTGCTGACCATATGGATTTAAAGGTTGTCCACTTCCATTTCAGCCAAATAGAATTAGGATAAAAATATCCAGCTAAAACGTGGACTGCAAGGGGAGTTTGGGATTATAACATCAGCATTCTGAGTGCTTTTCCTGATTCCAGCCATGCTTCCTTCCAGTCCTGTCTCCACAGCTAAAGTGATCTTCTTATTTCTTTAGAAGAGAAATATTTTTAGAAAAAAGTATAGGAAAGTGAAAAGAAGATAATAGCCTTTCATTTTCCCACCATCCAGAATTAAACACCATGAACATCTTGTCATATTTGCTTCCATTCTTTTTTTTTATTTTCTTAAACGGAAATTACTGTTTCTGCAAATGTAAATATGACACATGCAATTGTGAAGAAGCAAAATAAATGCAGTAAAGTACTGTATCGGTGAGGCTTTCATTTCAGGAACCGAAATATTTTAGGTATTTTAAGCAGAAAGGGATTCAACTCAGGCAATTGGGTCCATACAAAATTCTGAGGGGTTGTGATGAGTACAGATCAGAGGTCACCATTGGATCAGGTGCCATGCAGAGATCAGGAAGCTGCTGCTGTTGCTAAGGTACCACCTGCCACTGCCAAAGCTGTCTCATTTCATTTCTGTGGGGCTAGTATTTAGACTGGGGACTGTGAATTCTTCTCGCTGCAGATACATACTTCTAGACTGTGCTTATTGGCTGTCCCAACAGCTAAAAGGTAGTTTTGTTTTATATTCATCTTCCAAATCTAGTACATCAAACTGGCAGAACCCAAATCGCCTGAACATAAAGGAGTCTGGGGATGTAGTTTTTAGCTTTCTAGCTCCTGTGCCCTGAGGAGTCAGAAGGACGAAGGGTGTGCACATGGGTGCCATCTGCCAATAGAAAACACCTGACTCACGCATAAAAACGGATATTCAAAAAAAATCTTGAAATCCACTCTATGGAAATAACCATAATTAACATTAGGTACCTCACTCCAGACATATGTTCTCTTCATATATAAACATGGACAAAAACAGTTTAATAAATGGTGTTACACAAGAGGTGGTATTTTAAATTAAGTGATTCATTTCACTTGAATTAACATTCTGGCAGAATGTTTGAACTTCACATTTTTTTTTTCCCTAAAAGAGGTACATTCTTAAAGAACCCTCTAGATTAAAAAAAAAAAAAAGTAAGAAAAGCATTTCAGTTGCTTTGGTCAGTGGTGTTGTCTCACCATTCCCTTATAGGTGTAGGTGTTTCCTTGACCTCCAGCTGTGAAAGGTGGACTCTTTGCTCTGTCCCAGTTCACCCTGTCCCCCCATCAACTGCATTAACTTCTACACTTGCATGTTGATTGTGTCCACCTTTTGTGTTGCAACCATAATGCATGCTTGCTTTTTAAAATTACTTGTTTGAATTCATTCAGTGTTCCCAAGTAATTTTCCCACTGTTTGTACACTTCTGAGTTATTTTGACTCAGTTCTTAATTACTTGTCAAGTAGTACTTTTAAGAAGGGTTCATGGGTATTTTTAAAGCTCTTTGGGGTTTCAAAATGTCTGCCTGATGTCTTTATACATGAATAATAACTTGGCTGAATATAATCTTCTTGGGTCCTGTTTTTCTTCCTTTTGAATTTTGTTCCATTATCCCTTGACTTTTTTATTGTGGAAAAACCTGAGGTCAGCCTGATTTTCTCACATTGCTTTTTCTCTCTGGATACATGAATTCTTTCTTTTATCTTTGAAGTTCAGTAATTTAGTGCCTTATTTTTTATTATACTCAAATAGGAAAATTAAATCCCTGTTTAACACCATGATTTAAATTTCTCCATCCTCATATATTGCTGCCTTTTTGCTTTATGCTTTTTGTTATGGCGTATAATAACTCATGGTTTTTAGACCAAATGTAAAAGCATCACAGAAGGCATTTAAGTTTTCAGTTCTAGATGGTTCTAGCTATGTCTGCATAGGTAAGTGCTAATTTCCTACCATATCGGTGGATGAGTGCTTGTCTTTATGAGATGGGTTTTTGCCCTCTGGGATGGAGGGTTGAAAGAGGAAGCTCTTAGTTCCCCCAAAGCTCTGATCTCCAGAATGAGCATACTGTGACTTCCATTATAAGCCCACATTTAGGCAATATTCTAATGAAATCCTTTGAGTGATAATTACATGTGATGTAATGATATGGACGAACAGTTTCCACTTCATGATAATGATCTCTTGAAACTCATCTCTCAGAAGTCTTCCTCTAAGAGTTTTAGATTCTGTGAAGGTTTCTAAATTTGACTATTTGTAAATCAAGAAAAAGCAAGTCTACAATATTAAGTTATAACAATCTTTTACAACCATTTCTTTTCCCATCCTACTTTTTTCTTTATTTTCTTGAAATCCATAAGTTCTAGTTTTAATAGTTTATAATAAGTATACCCATTTTAGTTAACATTTTTCCCTCAGAAAATTTTATCCTAGGTTTTTTATCTGACTTTTATATAGTGTAGCTTCGTGTAAGATTTTATTTGTTTAAATAAAAAGCTTTATTTTGTTCTCTTTTATTGCTGAGTAAAATTCCATTGTGTATATATGCCACATTTTTTTTTATCCATTCATCCACTGAAGGGCATCTAGATTGGCTCCACAGTTAAGCTGTTGTGAATTGTGCTGCTATAAACATTGATGTGGCTATGTCCCTGTAGTATGCTGTTTTTAAATCTTTGGGGTATAGACCAAGGAGGGGGATAGCTGGGTGAAACAGCATTGGAGAAGATAATGCTAAGTGAAGTTAGCCAATCCCAACAAAACAAATGCCAAAAGTTTTCTCTGATATAAGGAGGCTGACTCATAGTGGGGTAGGGAGGGAGAGCATGGGAGGAATAGATGAATTCTAGATAGGGCAGAGGGGTGGAAGGGAAAGGAGGGGGCAGGGGATTAGCAAGGATGGGGGAATGTGATGGACATCATTATCCAAAATATATGTATGAAGACACAAATTGGTGTCAACATACTTTATATACAACCAGAGATATGGAAAATTGTGCTGTATATGTGTAATAAGAATTGCAATGCATTCCACTGTCATTTATTTTTTTAAAAATCAGTTTAAAAAAAGATTTTAAAAAGCTTTATTGAATGTAACACTTTGGAATCAAGAATCTAAGTTCATGTCAGTTTTTTTAGGTGAGAAAACTAAGAATCAGAGAAATAAGTGATCTGACCCAGCCCTGAGAGTAGGTCAGAGAGCTACTCTGATTCCTAATTTTTATGCTTTTTTTTTTTTTTTTAACCACACAGTGCTGGGAAACAAAAGCTTGGATCATTTTACATTCAGAATTTACCATATTATATAATATTTTCGAGGGGGGATTTTTATTTTTTTGTAATTTTTTAATTTATGCATCATAATTATACGTGATAATGAGATCCACTGTGACATAGTCATACACATACATAACAATTAGGTCAGTTTCATTCCTCAGTACCTTTCCACATTGGAATTTCACCATTTTGTAATCATAAATGAATAAATGGTTCTAGGCAGTGAATGACAGTGGACACTATCATCACAAATAGAGCAACAATCAAATATCATGAGGATTTTTTTGTGTGTGTGATGCGGGGGATTGAACCCAGGACCTCAAGTATGCTAGAGAATCACTCTACCACTGAGCTACCCCTCAGTCCTATAAAGAGTAAATACTATAGATAGATAAATCTAACTTTGAAATAATTACTATCATGGGTGCCAAATGAATTTTCTAGTTTCATTATTCTATATTTTTGTTTATTTAGTTACTATCCTACTAAGGAAAGCTTTCTCTTCTATTTTAAAATTTATTTTTTGTGCAGAGCATCATGGACTTATGGATTCCTGTTTTTATTCAGTGAGTTATAAGCCATTAATATAATTATTTCTTTGGATACCTGAATTGTCTCAGGCCATCGGTAGGAGACCCCTCAGACTAGTTTTTCATATCTTCTGATACATCCCTATCATTCTTAAATACCCGACTCTGGTAAAATGAGACATTCCCAAGTTCATTTTCTTTTTTTTTTTTTTTTTCCTTCACTCTAGCTTTGTAATAGGCTCCTTTATCCAAGGAGCCCTGCTTCCTTTTCATGGGTAATAGTATTTAGAAACTAGAATATAAGCATTAGGTGTGCTCATTGCTATTGAGGTATCCCAGTTTCTGGGCCCTCTCAGTAAACAGAGTTCTACAGACATTTACTTCTGTAGCATATCTATTTCTTCATCAATTCTTATTAAAAAACCATGAGTCCACCCTGGGATCTTTGATTCCAACCCAGCTCCACAAGGTTCATTCACGTTTTCTCTTTTAGGACAGTGAGAAACATGGCTTCCTTTATCCTCCCTATATTTACTTACAGATCAATTACCCTCATGAGAAACCAACCCCACAATTGCTATCCTTGCCCCACTCAGCTTCCACGTTTCATGGTGGGCTTTACAATACCCTCCTCATTCCTCTCAGCTCTGGCATTCACACTGGGCCATGTGGAAACCTTCAGTACCTCTCTTGGCCTCTTATACCCCACACTTGCCTACATCGCTCAGCCCCATCTAATGGCTTTTGGACTAAGTGATTAAAGAATGAAAGAAAAATACATTGCATTTTTATTGGTAGTAATAATAGGACAAAGTAAAGCTACTTTTTGAAACATTTTTTCTGGACATCCCAATTTTTTTTGACATTTTTTATGTTCTTAGGATTTCACATTTCTTAGTATTTATTCACATATTATTTGCTTTATTATTTCAAATTATGTTTAGCCATTGTTCCTGTTTTTATTGTACTTTTTTTCCCCCTGTGTTAATACATTTCTGAGGCAGAGGCCCAATTTTTAAACTTTATGGTTTAGTGACATTGTTTGAGGTCATGCGTTATTGAATCTCATTGTCCTGTGGCAGAATTATTGTTTATAAAATAATGCTAATTTGTAACAAGCAGTCATTAATATTTTCAAATAATGGTTTTTACCTGGTTCTAGAAAGCTTTCTGTTTAATTTATTAAGAGATGAGCACACTCCACATTTAAGACTCTTAGGGTTAGTTGCCCCTCCTTATGGACATCAATACCTAACTCTGTATTCTTTTCTTTACATTTACAAACTGTATAGTCAATTTATATTTGTTTCTCCTCTAAAGCCTTCAAGCCTTGCTTGCTGGGTTTCAATATCCTTGTGGCCCAACACAAGGCTTCTTAAATTTTTTTTTGAAATAAAGTGCATAGACAGAGTAGTAAGTTCTAGATCTTTGGGACAATATAGAGCCAAGAGTGTTTATGCCAGAGGCTCTTACACAAAGATTCATTCATTCATTCTCATTCATATTCTCTTTTTCTCTCTCTCTCTCTCTCTCTCTTTTGGTACCAGGGATTGGACTCAGGGGCACTTGACCACTGAGCCATATCCCCAGCCCCTTTTGTATTTTATTTAGAGACAGTGTCTCACTGAGTTGCTTAGTGCCTCACTTTTGCTGAGGTTGGTGTTGAACTCAAGATCCTCCCACGTCAGCCTCCCAAGCTGCTGGGATTACAAGCATGCGCCACTGTGCCTGGCTAAGATTCTCTATTTTTCATCTCTAGGAAAAGAGCTTAGGAAATTCTATGTTAGCTAGAGTTACACTTACCATTAACTTAATATGTAGTACTTCTGGACTCTGTGAAAATAAGAACTGTTAAGATCATATGGATTTTAGAGACTAATAAAATGTAAATAATAACATTATATTTTAATGATGGCACTATTAGTAAGTATCCGGATAGTTGTCAGCATTTAAAATGTTTGAGAGGCAAAGAAACAAAATAAAACATCCCCCAAGCCCCAAACCAAAATATTAACAGCAAAAACAGCAACCAACCAATAATGGAGAGATTTTCTTCTTACCCCAAAGAACCTGCAACTTACATGAAGTAGCTGAAAGACATGGAGAGGTCACTAACCTTTTTTCCCTTTAGTAAAATGCTAACATGCCATCCTTCCTTTCTGGTTTATTCCAATGTGATAATCAAATGGAGAAAATACAAAAAGCTGTGCAAATGCAGTTTGAGTTACTTGACTGTTATAATTACAGGGAGATAAGGGTACACCCTGAATTCACAGTAACACCTCGCTGGCGCTGCTGGCAGGGGCCGCCTTGGGGGGAGAACTGGGAGCATGGCGCAGCCAGACCATGGGGTGTGCATGGGGCGCGGGTGGCTTAACTGGGAACTGTTTGACTGGCTCACTAACCCACCCCTCTTATTTCCTGACCCCATTTCCTTTGCTCATTTAATCCTTTCCCTCCTGTCATTGCCTTGGGCTCTGTTTTCCAGGGAGTCTGAACTACTAAAGACATCTCTCTTTAAAAGGTTAGAAGATATACTGAAAAAATGCCAGTCCTCCCTGCTCCCCAAGAAAAAGAAAGTACCCCAGAAACCAACTATACAACTATATATATATATATATATATATATATATATATATATATATATATATATTTAAGAATTATACAAAGTTACAAATGTAAGTGGAGTTGGTGATAAACCCAGTATTAAAAAGCTGGAGAGAGAAAAGGAGGAACCTCCTGGGCTTTCCAGGAGGAGAGAGTAATCAAATATGATAACAGATTAAGGTGAAGCCATAAATAGAAACTGAACTTTTTTTAAAATATTTTTTTTAGATGTAGATGGACACAGTATTTTATTTTATTTATTTTTTATGTGGTGCTCAGGATTGAATCCAGTGCCTCATATGTGTGAGGCAAGCGCTCAACCACTGAGCTACAACCCCAGCCCAACTAACCTTTATTTACAATCTAGATGTAATTAAAAAGAGCTCCTAGTCATCCATATTCACATAAATATTAAATATACAGTATGAAGGACAATATAGATGTGTATACATATGTGTACCTTATATGTTTACTGATGTTTGCCCCATAAAGTAATTAAAAAAAAATCCTTGCCATGTTTATTCACAGGTATCTCTTGGAAATTCCTTGCTGTTCATGTTATGACTGTCCAAACAGAAATAGTACAATCTGTTCTATTTTTTTCTTTGATACTACATCATAGGAAATGATCCCATCTGCTATTCAGTGTTGTGTATAAGTGTGCTTGTGTGTTTTTAGTTTAGGTGTAAATATTTAAAACTACCAGATTTTTTTCAGGAAGTTATTCACAATAGCCTCATTCATCTTAACGAGTTTTACAATTAAAAATTGACACTAAGGTTAACTTTACATAAACATAAGAAGCAGTTACCTAAAAATGTATTTTAATGTATTTAAGCTTTAACATGACAGAGCATTGATTCTTTTCAGTCTGAACACATATTAAAATAGCCTCAGTGATTATATTTTACCCAGCCATTATATTTTTAGAATATGATTTTATAGTTAACTATATCCTATGTAGGTTGTAGGGGTTAGCTGAGGATTAGGATTTCTTTTCCCCAGACTAGTAGTGTAAACGTGCTAGATTTCTGTTTCCTGTAATATAACTATAATAGTTTGGGTTGGCAGTGTTCTGGCACAGTGACAAGGGCTTTGTAGTTGCCTAGGTTCTGAGTGTAACTGAGATATATAACAAATTTGGAAAACAGATGTTAGTGGTTAAATTAATCTTGCTTTATTAACTCAGTGAAAAATTTCATAATGATTATTTCTAGTTAAAAAGAATCCTTAATCCAATAAATGAATAGTGTGTGTACACCTCTAGAATATTGTGTGTGCACCTCTTACTATTTACTGTTTTTGCTTATGGTAATTTATATTGCTATTTTCCTACTTTTTTTTTTTTTTTTTTTTTTTGCAGTGTGGTAGATTGAACCCAGGGCCTTGTGCATACTAGGCAAGGGCTCCACCACCAAGCCAAATCCCCATTCTTTTTAATTTTTTTTAAATATTTTTTTTAGTTGTAGATGGACACAATATCTTTGTTTTATTTACTTATGTGGTGCTGAGGTTCAAACCCAGGGCTTCAAGCATGCGAGGCAAGCGCTCTACCACTGACGCTCAACCCCAGCCCCTAATTTTTTTTAAAATTTTTTTTTAGTTGTAGATGGACACAATACCTTTATTTTGTTTATTTTTATGTGGTGCCAGGATCAAACCTAGTACCTCACGCATGCTCAGCAAGAACTCTACTACTGAGCCACAACCCGGCCCCCGCAAAATTTTTTAAATATTTATTTTTGGTCGTAACTGGACACAGTATCTTCATTTTATTTATTTTTATGTCATGCTGAGGATCGAACCCAGGGCCTCGCACATGCTAGGCGCTAGGCGAGGGCTCTACCACTGAGCCACAATCCCAGGCCCTCACATCCCCATTCTTTATCCCCAATCTTAATCCCCAATCTTAAACATCAAGCAATCATCTTTTTTGAACTACTGGTCCATTTATGAATTAAGGTTATGATACAACATAAGAAAAAATATACATTTAGCTTATGTTAATGCAAACGATGTAAATATGTTAGCTGAGACACGTTGGATTATTAACTGAGTAATAGCTGGGGTCTGCTGACCTGCATAAGCTATAAAGTATGTGGAATCTTTGAGAATATAATATTGATCATAATTAATATTACTTTTCATATTTGTCAAATTTAGGGGAACAACTAATTTTAGAGATTGCCCTCTCCCTTCCCTTCAATCTTAGCTCCCCAAAATGGCCGTCTTGCCTTTGAACAGCTTCATAAACTATCTGAGATGGGCATAACTGCCTGGGATACACTTTGAGATACATTGGTACAAAGGGAGAAGTATAGTAATTGTGATTGGACTTTATGACAATAGGTGGTTCAAAAGCTTTGACAGTTCTCAAGATATAAGCAATAAAGCTACTATAATAAAGCACATGTAATCTTGAAATGTTAAAATAAATTATCCAAGATAGTGTTTTTTTTTTTAAAGGACAATAAGTCTTTTACAAATATGAAATGGATTGTTCTGGGGGAAAGTGTGAAATAGAACCAAAATTTTCAAAGAGAACAAGACAAGGCCCAAGTTTGAATCTCAGCTTTTTGCTTGAAGCTAGTGTAGCTGGAATTTTAAAATTTAAATAATGGCTCTTCAAAAAATTATTTTAGCTCTTGGATGATCCAGGTCTATTTAAAGTTCATAGGCTGAGTAATCTCTTTCTTCTGTGAATTTGTCACACTTAAGAAATACCTTTCTAATGATATTTACTACCTGCTGATATGTATCTGTCATGTCTATATTTTTATATCACCTATTAGACTTTAAATTTCTTGTGAGAACAATATGAACAGATCTTTCATGCATCTTTAAAAAAAAGTCAATCTTGGTGCCTAAAACTTGCCTGAGATATAAAAAGATTTTCAATAGTGTTTATTAATGAATGAAGTAGCCAAGTCTCCCTTGTCTTCTCTTGCTTCACAGTCTCCACAATATTGATATAAGGACAGGCCTGAAAACTATAATACTTTTACTGTTTGACACAGTCATCCTGGAGATTGTTTACTTTCTTTTCTATCATTTTGTCCCCTGTGGCAAAAATTATTCTAACATACATACTTCCAACTACATTTTTTTTCCCTTTAACAGACAATAAGTATTTGTTACAGTGGGTTCTCCTTAAACTGATATAAAATAGATTTTTAGAGAAATGAAACAATTTTTAATGGATAATAAAAAAATAATTTACCATTGGTCATCATGGAGTAACAGTGACTTTCTGTTAAATAATGTTTTTTTAGACAACAGGCAGCACATGACAGTAATTCTTTACAGAAAGAGAGAAAACCAACCAAAACAACCAACCAAGTGTGGGCCCTCTTACTACCCTAACTTACTACCTGGAGAATTTCCTGACCACAATGCTGGATGAGAAACCCAATAAATGCCCTGTGGTCTTGCTGAGTTGAAGAAACAAAATTCAGATTTTGAGGAGGTGAGAGTTTGTGGGGAAGAATGCCAAACAGATGTTAGATGCCCACAGGGAAAGCTCTAGTTTGGTCTGCTATGTCCCTTCAGTCTTTGGCCAAGAACTGTTCTGCATATGCATGAGTGTGTGGGGGAAAATTATCAGAGGAAAGAAGTATGGGGGATGGGGAAATGAAGCTACAGAAAGGAGTAGGCAAAACAATCCTCAGAGGCAGGAATAGTTTGTGTTATCACCAGACAGTGGAAAAACCCCATAATACACAGAGATCAGGTAGAATCCTGCTAAGGGCATTGCCTCAGTAATGGAGACAAATTACCCCTAGCCTAAAAGCTGTCTTGGTATGTCATAACATAGCCTAAAAGTAATCTTTAAACCAATTATGTGTATTAGCAAGCTTCCCATTACTACTACAAAGTACCTGAGATAATTAACTTGTAAAGAGAAGAGTTTTATTTTGGCTTATAGTTTTGGAGATTCTAATCAAATATTTGTTGATCACATTGTTCTGTCCCTATGATGAGGCAGCACATCATGGCAGGAGTGTGTGGTGAAGAAAAAAATAATCAATAGAAACCACTAAAAATTAAGGAGATAATAGAACTTGATGAAAACTGATTATAAATCTCATCCATTTGCTCAAAAAGATAGAAGAAATCATGAATATGACAAGACTCAAAAAAGGACTCCCATTCAACTCTGATGATAAAAAGTACAATATCTGATATGAAAAATACTCTGAATGGATATATAACAGATTAGATTCTATAGAAGGAAAGATAAGAATTTGAGGACATTTACTTTTAAAATATCCAATATAAAACAGAGTAAAAAGTTGATACTATGTTAATTTTCTTCAGAAAGTTGTGGTATAATATTAAGCTTCTTGCATGTTTATATTTATATAATAGAGGACAAAGAAGAGGAAGAGATAAAGTATTTGAAGAACTAATGGCCACAAATTTTCCAAATTTAATGACAACTCTAAATGCAGCAGGAACCCCAACTTGCTGAAAACCAATAGTAAGGAAAAAATTCTAAATGAAGCTGGAGAAATGAAGATAAATTTCATATAAAACAAAGATAAGAATAACAGCAGACTTTGGAAAAGAAAGTATGCTTGACAGGAGATGATGAAGTGACCGTTTAAATTGTTGAAAGAAAAATGCCATTAACCTAGAAATATAGGGCCAGCAAAAAATATCTTCCAAAAGTGAAGTAAAATGAGAACTTTCAGTTAAACAAAATCTGAGAGAATTTATCATCAGCAGATCTTCTCTGAAAGAAATATTAAGGGAAATTCTTTAGGTTAAAAAAAGAAAAAATCAGAGCCAGGCATTGTGTGAGTGCCTGTAATCCCAGTGGCATTGGAGGCTGAGGCAGGAGGATTGCAAGTTCAAAGCCAGCCTCAGCAAAAGTGAGGTGCTAAGCAACTCAATGAAACCCTGTCTCTAGATAAAATACAAAATAGAGCTGGGGATGTGTCTCAGTGGCCAAGTGCCCCTGGGTTTAATCCCTGGTACCCAGCTTCCTCCCCCTCCCCCTAAAAAATCATAGTACCAGATGAAAATTTGGAAGTACAGAGAGGAACGCAGAACATCAAAAATAATCAGAATGTAGTTACACAAGAGACCTTCTCTGATTATTTTCAAAATTAAAGGATAATAAACTTTTTAAAGCAAAACTAATAACGTAGGGCTTATAAACAAGTGGAAATAAAATGAAGATAGCAGTAGAACAAAGGATGGGGGGAGTTGGAAAAATGGATGTTTATCATTGTAAGATTCTTACACAGTTTGTGACGGGAGAGTGTTTATTGAGTATACAGTGGGGAAAACTAAAAGTGGGTTTGGTTAACCATTGGGGAACCACTTTAAAATACAGAAACCAGTTAACCAGAAACATAACCAATAAGCCAGTAATGGAGAATAGAATTGAATTCCCCAACATATTGAGTTAGCTGGGAGCAGTGGTGCATACCTGTAATCCCAGCAACATGGGAGGCTAAGGCAGGAGGATTGCAAATTTGAGGACAGCCTGGGCAATTTAGTTAGACCCTATCTCAAAATAAAAATAAAAAAGAGTTGGGGATGTAGCTCAGTGATAGACCAGCCTTACTTTCAATTCTCAGTACTTCAAAAACAAACTAACAAAAAACCTACAACACTGAGTTGATTCAAAAGAAAGTAAGAAAAAAAAAAAGGAACAAAGTACAGGTGAGAACAATATAAAACAAATAGCAAAATGGTAGATTTAAAGCTAATTATATTGATAGTCACATTAATTGTGTGTGGTCAGAATACTCCCCTTTGAATGAATTGTTAGGCTGGGGGAGTGAGTACACCTAATTATTTGCTGTCTGTGGAAAACCCATTTTAAACAGAAAGATAAAGATGTGTTAAATGTAAAATGATAGGAAAAGATATACTATGCAAATATTAATCAAAAGAAAGCTAAGGTTGTTATGTTACTATCGGACAAAATAGAACAAGGACTGCTATCAGAGAAAATGAGGGATATTACATATGACAGAGGGGGCATTCATCAAGAAGACTCATTAATCCTAAGTGTGCATGCAGCTTATAACAACTTAAAAAAAACTGATAGATCTGAAAGGAGAAACAGACAAATTTCCAATCATATTTTGAAATTTCAACAGCCTCTTTCCAATAATTGATCAAGTTGGAAAATCAGTAAGGATAATAAGACTTGTATATCATTATTCACCAACTTGACCTAATTGATATTTGCATAGTACTCCGCCCATTAATAGCAGAATCAACATTCATTTTAAGTGTATTACCCAATAGAGACTCTATCCTGTGTAGTAAATGTCTCAATAAATTTAATGTCTTCGGTTTTTTTTTTTTTTATGATTGTGGCAATGGATCACCACAAAGTTACTGACTTAACACAAATTTATTTATCTTACAGTTATAGAGGTCTGAAGCCTAGAGTGGGTCGCATTGGGCTAAATTAAGGTATCAGCAAAACACTTCTTTCTGGAGACTCTATGGAGGGAATCTGTGTCCTTGCCTTTTCTAGGAGGCCACTCACCTTCCTGATTGGGAGTCCCATTCATCCATCTTCAATAGCAGCAACGTCTGGCTGAGCTTTTCTCGCATGGCAATTGGTTTTGTTTTCTCTCACCAGTCCCACTGGGGTAATCCAAGATACTTTCTCCTTCTCAGTTCTTTCTGGAATCCTGATTTCCCTTTTCCCTGTAAGGAAACATACTCATAGGTTATAAAAATTAAGACACGGACTCTTTGTGGGCCCATTATCCTGCTGTCTTGATTTAAAATGATTGAAATCACAAGTGTATTCTCTGACCACAAAAAGATAATAAGAAAAAATCTGAATAGTATTTGGAAAAACCAAAATCAAACATACTTCTAAGGTCAAGGAGGAAATTATGAGCCTAATTTCAAGATACTTGGAATAGTGAGGTAGAATCCCAGAGGAACTGATTGGAAAAAAAGGCCTACAGTTTTGGCACCAGCGAACATGCAGGGTGGGGGCAATTAATTTTATTTCCCCCACTGCAACCTGGAAAAACAATCACCTTATCTACCTCTCAAGTAGCAGCTAACTACTGTTTGGTTGGTCATTTCCATCTCCATGCTGTGAAGTCAGAGAAGGTCATGTGGACACGGAGAGTCCAGAGCTATTCTGTGCCTAATGCTAATAACAGGTGCTCCTGCATTTAAACCTCACGGTTTGGCATAACTTTGTTTTAATCTAATAACAATTCATTTGCTTTTCCTGTAGCTCCAGGAGTCTGAGGTATTCCTCTGCCTATGAGGCTTAAGTGAGCCAATGCCACTGTGATACAAATCAAGTTGAACAATAAATCTTAAACTGGAGTTTGTTGAGCTCCTTTATGTTTTGTGTTTATCTGTAGGGGACAGCGGACCATGTAATGTTTCTCCTTTGGGTACAGAGGTTGCTTTTGGACTCATCTATTGTCTTCTGTAATTGTTGATATTACAAAAATACAGATCATTTTGAATTCCTTATATATAGGTTGTAATGGGTAGTAGACTGCCTGAGACTACATCCTGGTATCTTAAATAAAACCTGCGTCTCATCCCTTCCCCCAAGACTTACCCACATTTGACTCAGTCTTGGAACCTGGAAGGTATAGTTCTGATTGATAGAGCATTTGGCCTCATCCTGCTGCTTGGAGTCCTATTGATAGTAGCTTTCATTAAATGAGGCAAATTAAACAGATTTTGTACCAGCCTCTGTCCATCAGATTAATTAGAATGGCCAGCCAAGTGGCATGCTCATGTGAAAATTTGCCAAAAATCAAGATGGTTAAAGGAAAAAAAAAAAGAGGGTAAATTATTGAGAGAGACAGTCCTTGTGTCTCCTGAGATCTTTTATATCCTGTTGGAATGCCAGGAATGCAGTACCCTGAACACTTCTTCTCTGGGCCATTTCTCAGTGCTTTTCCAGGGAACAACCATGAGGGATAAGATAATGTCTCTCTCTGGGATAGAACAGGCTTCTTTACTGTTTGCTATAAAGCAGTGGATGCCCAAAGCTCCTTGTTCTGTTGTAGTGCAACCTTCTGCATGCACAGGCATCTATCTGTGCCTATCTGTGTCACCTGGGAGAGTTAGGGGCAAGAGAAACAGATGCAGTCATGCCTATTTTGCTGGTTGTGTCAAGAGTAATAAAGTTCTTTTTCTCTGACTCTGGAGCCTTATGCTTCTGTCAGCATCTGTGCAACAGTTAACAGGCTAACTTATTGGTGAGAGCCTAAATGATGAATCGCTGAGACAGAATTAAGACAAGGATGTCTATTCTTACTATTTTTATTCAACATCATACTGGAGGTTGTAGCCAGTGCAGTGTAAAGGAAATAAAAGGCATGCAGTATGCAAAGTAAGAAATAAAGCTACCTTTATTCAGAGACAATTATCTATATAGAAAATGTGAAAAATCTGCAAAATTGTTTACCAGAAGTAGTTAGTACATTGCATAAGGTCATGGAGTTCAACGTCAAGTACATGAAAATCAAACGTATTCCTATTTGTCAGTGAGAAACAAGTGGAAATTAAAACTAAAATTTTACATAAAAATAGCATCAGAATTACAAAATACCTAGTGATACACTTAAAAACTATATGGAAAAATGTGTACTGAATATTATAGAACACAAACAAATGGAAGAATATCTTGTGTTCATAGGTCGTGAAAGTTAATATTGTTGAGATGTTAATACTAAACGAAGTGACCTACACATTCAGTACAATCCCTGTCCAAAATTCCAGTGGCATCTTTAGTAGAAATGCAACAATCTGTTCTGGGGGTGGGGAATACACACACACACACACACACACACACATATATAAATGACTTGGAAGAGATAATAATCTTGAAAAAGAAGAACAAAGCTGTTAGAGGTCTCATACGTTCAGATATTAAAACTTATTATAAAGCCACAGTAATCAAAGCAGTGTAATACTGGCATAAAAACAGGTATCTAGACCTCAGGCATAGAATATAGAGAGCCCAGAAATGAACCTCTACATATACAGTCAAGTGATGATTACCAAGGTTGCCAGGGCCATTCAATAGCCAAGACCATCTCAACAAAACGTGCTGAGAAAGCTAAGATATGTACATACCAAAGCATGAAGTTGTAGCTTTGCCTTACACAGTATTTAAAAATTAACTAAAAATCTAAAGGACCTAAATGTAAGAGCTAAAACTATAAAACTCTTGGAAGAAAACAGGTAAAAAGCCCTGTGACATTGAATTTGGCATTTATTTCATGAATATAACACCAAAAGCACAGATAATAAAAGTAAAAAGAGATAAACTACATCAAAATTAAAAACTTTGTCAAAAGATACAACCATCAGAGTGAAAAAACAACCATAGAATGGGAGAGAATATTTGTAAGTCATAGATTTGATGAGGGGTTAGCTCACAGAATATATAAGAAATTCATACGACTCAACAACAAAAATACAAACTGATTAAAAATTGGTCAAAGGACTTGAACAGAAAGATTTTTCTAAAGGAGATGTACAAATTGTCATCAAATGTATGAAAATATGCTCACCATCATTGATCATTAGGGAAATGCAAATTAAAACCACAGTGAGATATCCCCTCACAACCATTAGGATAGTTGTCTTCTGTAATTGTTGATATTACAAAAATACAGATCATTTTGAATTCCATATATATAGGTTGTAATGGGTAGTAGACTGCCCTGTCCTGAGACTACATCCTGGTATCCTAAATAAAACCTGCTTCATAAGTGTTGATGAGGGTATGGAAAGATCCTAACCCTGGTGTACTGAAGGTGAGAATATAAAATAATGCAGATACTATGGAAAATAGTGTGGTGGTTCCTCAAAAAAATTAAAAATAGAATTACCATATGATCCAGCATTCTACTTCTAGGTGTATGACCTAAAGAATTGAATTCAGGGTCTCAAAAGTACTATCTGTACATCCACATCACAACATTATTATTCACAATAGGCAGTGAGTGGAAAACAACCTAAATGTGAACAAATGGCTGAAGATATTAAAAAAATATGGAGTGTAATAATATAGTGAAATATTATTGACAGACACAACATCTTTTTGTATGTGGTGCTGAGGATCGAACCCAGGCCGCACGCATGCCAGGCGAGCGCGCTACCGCTTGAGCCACATCCCCAGCCCTGTGAAATATTATTGAATAGCCTGAAGTAGGAAGTAAGTTCTGACATGTGCTACCTACCACATGGAATCTTGAGGACATCATGATAAGTGAAATAAGCCAGCACCAAAAGGATAGATAGATAGATAGATAGATAGATAGATAGATAGATAGATAGATAAATCCATTTGTATGAGCTACCTAGAATGATCAAATTCATAGAGACATAAAGTAGAACATGGTTGCCAAGAACTCAGTTATAGAGTTTTGCAAGATGAAGAATTCTGGAGATTGTTGTCCAACATTGTAAATGGACTTAACAGTACTGAACTCTAAAACTGGTTAAGATGGCAAACTTTATGTTTCATGTATTTTACCATTAAAAAAAAACTTGCAGAAACTCTACAAAGGTGATGTTAAAATAGTCCTTGGCAACTATTGATCAGATCTGTTTGTACTTGTAGATTTTTAAACAACTTTAAAAAGCACACTTTGACTCAGAATTATTAGCATGATTTTCATCTTTAAATATACATTTTCCAATCATAAATTAGAATTGGGTTTGGGTGAAATATTAGAATTTAGAGTGGGTCTGTTAAAAAAAAACATCTGAAAGTTCAAAGAGATTGGTCTTGTTATCTGTGCAGTCATGCTTTGTTTGATTTTTCATGCTTCACATGAATAATCCTATTTTTTAGCTTCCTATTTCTCACATAGATATGCATAATGAACTGAGCATTATCAGTTGGATAGAGTTAAGAGCCAAATGTACAACACTACACAATTTACAAATTTTATTTGAAAAGATGATTCAAATTTTTATATAGTCAAATTTTCTGCCAAGGGAGAGATTCAGAATTAGTTTTTGTTTATGCAAAGCCCATATGTTGTTTTGTGCAGTCTCAGAAAGACATGCAAATTGACAGATTCCTACATCTGTATCTCACAGGGTACATATGTATCATAGTTACCACTCACTCATTTCTTGCAAGGGTTTTAATAATTGTGTTTTAAAAGAAAATACGTAGAAAGGGAGGAGAAAACAAATGGAGAATTTGATGCATATTATCTGGTTCCCTGACTACAGAAACCCTTGAAATAAGACAGAAAATCTGGTAACATGGGGAAGGGAATAGAGGATTGGGGAACTAGACAGGAAAGGACCCTGGAAGGACAAGTGGACTCTCCTGAGACACATTTACCTGATTTACAATGTCTTCCTATTATAATTATGAAAGATATTGCTAAAATGCTATCTTAAGTATAGCAACTACTCAATAAATGACCACTTTCAATGAGCATTTATTACCTATTGGAAGAAGAAATTAAATGTTGGAGATAGGAATTGTGTTCTTAGCATTGTTCATTAACTTCTAACTTGAAGTAGATATGATCGTTAGTGATGTTTTTGTTCCTCTCAATTTTCTTCTCTATTTCTTCCCTTCCGAGAAAAGATAAAGAAACCTATTGTGTTTTTAAAGTGGCTTAGAAATTTACTCTCTCTCTTTAAATATATGAATGTATATGGATATAAATATATAAATATATACACACACATATTTACATTTATAAATCCCTCTTCTATAGTACAGCATTTGATTTGGTATCTGTGGACAAATATTAACCTAATATTGCCATGGTTAACACAGTTTAATTAAGGCCATAACTTGACATTTCACTAACTGACCGATTAGTTAGTGAACTGTGCATCTTTGGTATTCTGGTTTGAAAACATCATGTTTGATAGAAACAAATCTCTATCTAAATTTAGAGAACAGACATACTTGCAAATGACTAATTGTTTATTTTGAATTCATATTATTTCTATGGTATTGCTTGTTGTTTCCTTGATAGAGTATTTTGACTTTTGTGATTATGTTTTTATTTTTGTCAATTCAGTAGTTTGGGGTCACGAGTGATTTTTGAGGGGCTGTAAATTCAGTTCAGATCCCATTTGTGTGCAGACTTTTCACAGTCACTCTAGACTTCCTGTTCCTTCCATTGATGAATTTCAGTAACTTTTACTTATGCACTGCACATTTCTGCAAGGTTGAGTGGGATGTGCAAACATGAAGAAAACTGCTGCCCTATTTGGAGAGAATTTTCCTGTTACCTGGCTGAGGATCGTTTTAAGGTGGAAGTGTCATCTGAGATTCCCTCAGCTTCCCCTCATGTGCCACTTCTACCCTATGCGAGAAAGGAAAATGTGCAAAGATGACTTAGGGACCAGTGATTTTTGTCATGGAGGAAGAGTGTGTCCTACATATGTGGGCTTCAATGTCTGAAGATAATTCTGTTTTTCTCTCTGATTAATGTCAATTGGGTTTAGATTTTTTTTTTTTTTTTTTTTTTTTGCATACGGGGGATTAAACTCTGGGGCACTAAACCACTGAGCCATATCTCCAGCCCTATTTTGTATTTTATCTAGAGACAGGGTCTCAGTGAATTCCTTAGTGCCTTGCTTTTGCTGAGGCTGGTTTTGAATTTGCTATCCTCCTGCCTCAGCCTCCTCAGCTGCTGGGATTACAGGTGTGCCACTGCACCCGGTTTAGAATGTTTTTCTTTAAATAACATTTTCTTATTGGCTCTTTTTAGTTGTGTATGACAGCAGAATCCATTTTGATATAATTATATAAGCATGGAATATCTCTAGTTAGAGTCCCATTCTTGTGGATAGACATGGTGGTGGGATTCACTGTGTTGTTTTCATGTACGTCCATGGGAAAACCATGTCAGATTCGTTGCCCTGTCTTTCCTTTGCTTATTCCCCCTCCCTTCCCTCCATTCCCCATTGTCTAGTCTACTGCACTTCTATGCTTCTATTTTTCCCTGGGTTTAGAATCTGAGGTAGAAAACAATTTTCCTTCAGACCACTGAAGATGTTACTCCACTGTTTTCCTGCTTCCAGAACTGAGTATTTCTTTACAATCTGGATCTTTGATCCTTTGTATAATTCGTTTCCCACCCCCTTCTCTCTGGAAGCTTTCAGTGTCTTCTCTTTTCCTCTGGGATATGAAACTTCACAGTGAAATGTGTGTGGGTTTATTTTCATCCATTGTGTGGGCTTTAAAGATTCTCATTCAGTCTTCAGTGCTGGGAAATTGTCTTGAATTATCTTTTCCTTCTGTTTTTCCATTCCTTCTTTTTAGCATCATTTTTATTTGGATGTTGATCTTCCTCTAGTTGCCTAATCTCAACTTCCCCTTTTTCCATCATTTTGTCTCTGGGTTCTGAGCGATTTTTCAAGTTTATTTTCTACCTCTTCTATTTCATTTTTCATTTCTTTATGCATAGATAATTACATATATACCTGTGTGTGTGTGTGTGTATGTGTGTGTGTGTGTGTGTGTATTTATGTATACAGTTGTCTTTCAGTATCACTGGGGGTTTGGTTCTGGTACTCCTTGAGGATATCAAAATCTGCAGAAGCTCAAGTTCTTTATATAGTGTATATATGTTTGCATGTAACAGATATACAGACTTCTGTATACTTTTAAGCATTTCTATATTACTTATAATATCTAATACAATCTACATGCTGTGCAAATAGTCATTATACTGTGTTGTTTAGAGAATGAGGACAAAAAAAAAAAGCCTGTTTATGATCAGTGCAGATGCAATTTTTTTCCAGGTACTTTCTATCCAAGGTTGGTTGAAACATACACACACACACACACACACACACACACACACACACACACGATAACAACAGCCCCCTGAAGCTGAGTGGGAGCTCTATGTCTGTTTAGGACTTGTCAACCGTGTGCATTGCCCTAACCCAGCTAGCTATTTTGTTGCTATCAGTACTTTTAAGACTTCTCTTTGTTGGTTCCCTGGGGAAGACCCTTCCACTATAAAGGTGTAGCCCTGGCTATCAGCAGCTGAGAGACCCACTGGGCAGGAAATCTAGAAAGCTGTCAGTATTTGGCCTGTAAACTTTTGTGCAGCGCTTCTCTTTTCAGTAATTCAGTTGTTCCTTGGTTTTCTATACTAGACAATCTCTACTTGACCTTCTCCCAGCCTTATTCCAGGGCTGGGAGGGCAGTTGGAAGCCATCCAGGTTGAACAAACTGAGAGTGGGGATGGTGGGAGTGGGTGGAGGGAAAGGGAGCTTAGTGATTTTAAAACAGATTTGCAACCAATTCTTTTTTGCTTCATCTTTACACTGGTATCCAGAGGAGCCTGGTATTGCCAGTTCTTGAGCCACTTGAGGACTGTTTGTTCAAGTGGCTTGATATTCAGCTACTCCCCACAGCTGCCTTGTGGTTGTGCTAAGTCAGTCTTCATTCGTCCGTCTGCTTCATAGTGTACAGAGTTTTGCAATGTTTGCTTTCTTCCATTATGTCTCCCCTCATAGTTTTTTGCCTTTTTAGAAATCTCCTTACTGTAATTTTGAAATAATGGGAATAAATAAGCTAAAAAGCATGTGGTTAGTCAGCTGTTTTTAAATGGGATTTTGGGAAATTAAAACTTTATACATGATAAAAATTAATATCATGATTTAAGAATTGATAGTTAAAAGCCTGTTAATGTACAGTGGCCCTTTATCTTAAGAGCTGATCCTTTTGATGATACTCCCCCAAAATATCACAAGACTCTGAAGTGTGATTCTTGCAGTTTTCATTTTCTTTACATTTTCAGTGTGATGCTGTTATTCTCTTTGTGATCTAAATGTTGCAGTTGAAGACTTCAACAGTGTAATTTACTCTTAATACTTTTTAGTAGTTCCTAAAGTGAATTATGTAAAAAATCTGTTTATTTAACAAATATTTGAATGCATATATGTGCTGGTGCTTTAGATCATTGTAATCTTAAGGTAGAGAGTCAGAGCTGCTTACTATTCCTTGAAAAATAATTCTTAATGTAAAAGGACACATCCCAGAAGTGTCCTAAAGTGCATAGAGTTACACAAGAAGTTTTTGTTGTTGTTGAAAGAATTACAAACTTACAGGGAACGTGATTACATGGTAAATTTTATGTTAGTCTTAAGTGTTACTGATGCTGACTGTAGATAAAGATCATTGTGAGCCGGGATAGCTTTTTTTCTGCTGGAGTAGTCTTTAGTCACAAATGTATATTTAAAATTGAGCTCCTCCCCAAGCATGATGGTGCACACCTGTAATCCCAGCAACTCAGGAGGCTGAGGCAGGAAGATCATAATGTTCAAAGCTAGCCTCAGCAACTTAGTGATATCCTAAGCAACTTAGCAAGACCTTATCTCAAAATAAAAAAATAAAAAGGTCTGGGGATGTGGCTCAGTGGTTCAGCTCCTCTGGGTTCAATACTTGTTACCCAAACAAACAAATAACAACAAACAAACAGAAACACTCCCCCGCCCCGCACGAAAAAAAGCAAATCAAAAATAAAATTGAGCTCCTTATCTTCAGTTCACAGAGTCACAAGCTTGCAAGTAACCATAAAGGTTTTTTCTTCTGGCTGATTTCATCCCATCCTGCCTATGTTTCTTTATGAGTCAAGAATTAGGGCTCATTGATTCTTCCTTTGTAATATGTTTCCAATTTGTCCATTCAATTCTAGAATCTCAACATTTTATTCAAGTGCCTTCTATGTGCCAGGTGTCACACAGAGTGATGGGGCGAGTAAGGCCCCTGAAGGAGCCTACATTTCTTCATGGGCACATTAGACATGGACAAGGATAATTTCAGGGAGAAATGGGATATGTTAGGAAGGTGTTTGCAAAGGATCTTATGGCAGCTTAGAAAATTAGTGCTGACCCCACCAGGGAGAAGACCTGAAATAGCAGAGGGGATTGGCCATGGTTTAGTGTTGCTGACATGTTAAGTGGCAGGGCTGAAGGCAATTTCACTGCTTGTGAAGCAGTACTGGTTGGCAAGGGTGGAGACTCAAGATACTTTATTCATTCAACGAATAAATACTTATTGAGTGCCAACTACATGCCAGGCAGGTGTTTAATAACTGAAGGCAGCAATGAACAAAACATGAAAATCCCTGCCTTTGTGGGCAGAGACCACAGTATGATAAATAAGTTGACTGTGTAGTATAATCAAAGATGGTCAGTGCTCAGGAAAATGATAAAGCAGGGAGATGGAATTGGGAATCTTGTATCCTGATCTGGGATTGAACGATTTTTACCCTACATTCTGCAGAACTCTGGGGGCTGCAGGTCTGCTGTAGGGGACCTATAAGCATTTGTTTTTAATATTATGTTTTAGTATGCTTTAAAATATTTCTAAAAAAGTAATGAAACACAGCATGGGCAAACATATACATCACATATAAAAACTCACAACACTGGGTACCACCAACGCAAAGAATTTGCTCATTCCCCAGCGGTAGCTCATGTTTGGGAAAAGGCCAAAATGCAACTTTCTTTGTATTGATTGACTTTAAAATACATAATTTTATCCCACTTAACTCTAAAGATGAATTTACTTTAATAAAACATCTGATTGAGAATCCACTGCTAAACGTACTTGAAAATCACTTTGTAGGAATTCAACCCACCCTGACTCTTGAATCACCATCGTTGCTTTCAGCATCTTTTAACTTTCACCTTTCCAAACTCTCTTGCATAACATTGCCAGAGTTCTTTTCTTAAACCACTGAAGTCTGCCTAAATCCTTAAAGGCCTAACCCTATTATAGGGGAAAGTAGAACTGGATATTAGATATAGCTTTGCCACAAAGTTATCTGTGATATTAAACAAGCCTTTGTTTCTTCAGCTCTAAGTACCTTCTTTACTCTAAATTTCTATAACTACAAAAAATTTCTAAAACTATGAATTTCAATAACTATAAATTGATTTAACTCCTATAACTCTCTTCCTATCTCTTGTGATCTGTCTCTAGCTTGTTCACCCAGTTTTCTTCTTCACTAATCCCTGCCCTTATCCTCTGCTCTGGTCTGATCATAGTCTTCATTTCCATCTCCTTTTCCATAAAACAGAGCATTTGCTGGTTAATTTTGTGCTACATATGCCCATGTTGTTTTCTCAGCCCAGACTGACCTCTTTACTCATTGATTTAATATTGCACATTCTTTAAATCTCGTCTTCTGAAACTGGCGGGTCAAGGAAATTTCTTGGAGGAACAATAGCAGTAGCAAGTGATAGAGCATTAGGGTAGGTTGAGAACGGGGAACAAGCCATTTGATTTGTGGAGACCTTTGTTGTTAGAACAGTAGCCACTGGCCATGTGTGGCTATTTAAATGAAAATCAATTAAAATTACATACCAGGAAAATTCAGACTCTCAGTCTCACTATTCACACGTAGCTGGTGGCTGCTCGATCAGACAGTGCAGATATAGAACATTTCCATCACTGCAGAAAGATCTGTTGGAAAGTGTTTATCACAGGTGAGTTGAGAGTTCTGTTTCAGTGATTCTGGAAGAGAAATATGTGGGTAGATGATTCAGAAGGAATTTCTGATGAAGAAACAGAGGTGATGACTGGAGACAATTGATTCTAGAGGTCTGACAGTGGCAAGAAGAAGAGACATGGAGAAAAAGATAATACCCAAGTAAAAAGAGCTGGGATGGGGATGGGTGGGGCAGAACCATTCAGAAAGAGAATGGAAAAAGAGCATTCTTGAAAGCAAAGAGAAAAGCTGTGATGATGGAAAGACTGAAGCCATCCTAGCTGTTGGAGGAGGGTATGTAGGAGGAGGTAGACATAGTGGATGTTGGGAAAAACAAGTGAAACAGGATGTTGAAATAGGTTTCATTCTGTGTCAGTTTTGGCCAAGGTCCCAATACACTGCAAACAGAACAATAAGTGGCAAAGACACCCACATTCCTTTGTGAAGGTGTGCAACACTTAGCTGGACATCTTGAAGGTATGATCAAGCCTGAAGAGGCCAAGACAGGACCCAAGAAGGCAGCAAGGAAAGAGATGATCCCATCTCACCTCAAACTGAGTGAAGGGGTTGGAACAAGGCCCCTTGGCTGTCTTGACTCGGTCTATGTACTCTGGAGTCTTGGGAGACACTGAACTTGGACTTTAAACATTTTGAGGTCAAACACTTGTTGAAACTATACCTGCCTGGCTGGCTGCAGAACAAGGAGAGGCAGCTGCACAGGGATCCCAGAGCTGTGCTTTCATTCATAAAAGGCAACTGGGTCTGACTTCCATGGACCAGGAGAGGACCAGATGGTCTTACAATTTGACTGTGCCCATGAGTCCTTCCTGCCAGGGATAGTGAGCCCTTCTCAGCAGAGGCACAAGGTATGTCACCAGAGGCAGATGTCCCAGGTAGGCAGTATCCTCATCATTGGGAGAGGAGATTGCCTGAGCTCTAATAACTGCAGAACACTGTTTCCAGTAAGACAATCTCTGCAGAACTGATGAAGAGTTCCCATTTGAGGAAACACTGGCTTATGAATGGAAGGATGCAGCTGGCAGATCCAAGAGAAGCCGGCTGTGCTTGGAGAAGCCTGGAGGTGGGGGTTGGGGAGAATAAAGTTTGAAGTTTGGGGCTGGATGTTTTTGCTGAAATGCAAATTGTTTTTATGACTAAAGGTGACCAAAGGACTTCTGATTTTTTTTTTTTTTAAATGAATGATGGGAAAGCCTTGGAACAGAAGATTTCCAGCAGGACTAGAAATGAATGGGCTTCTGAATGAGTTTAAAGCCTCTTAGAGAAAGAATAAAGGTTGTTGCCACTTGTTCTCTGTGGAGTCCTATGTTTTGGTGAAGTGGCTGTACAATATGATGAGAGTATGGAATGTCTAGAAAAGCTCTAAGTACTAAGAAGTCAAAAAATAACAACCCACAGTGTGTCCAGTTGCAGAGAAGCAGCAGAAGTGAAGTGGACCAAGTAAATGGGACTTTGGCCTCCTCTCCAGGAGTAAACTACAGCCTGACATAAGAAGTAGATTGTTACATATTTGTCTTGATTTTATAGTTTTGGAAATCTGAAGCCTCCTAGTCCTGTGGTTTGCCATTATAAAGTAAGAATAAAGTAAAATGGAGAATGTTATTTTCACATAGGATTTCTTCAGTGTAGTGGTTCCAATGACCTTGAATATCATTAGGATGATAGTACTTACAGGCGTTTCTTCCATTTTTTTAATGATTAATATGGGAGCAGTATATTCTGATTGAGATGGGATAGTATATTATTTTCATTTCTAGATACAGCTTATTTATTTATTTACTTGTTTAGTACCAGGAATTGAATTCAGGGGCACTCCACCACTGAACCATATCCCCAGCCCTGTTTTGTATTTTATTTAGAGACAGGCTCACTGAGTTGCTTAGCACCTTGCTTTTGCCGAGGCTGGCTTTGAACTCACAATCCTCCTGCTTTAGTATCCTGAACCGCTGGGATTACAGTGTGCGTCATCGTACCTGCCCTAGAATTGGCTTACTTGTTATGTACATTGTATGAGGCCTCTTATCATACTCCATTAGTTAAGGTGCTATCTGCTATGGGTGACCAAAACCCTAAATTGTATTGATGGGAACACTTGGAGTAGGGATGGACTCTTACTCATCTCTCCCTGTGAGTCTCAAGGCCTTGCTCTCCTCTCTGGCTTAACTATAGCCTCTGTAAAGTACCTGAATCAATTCCAGGTCCCATGAAAGAGCCAGAAAACAGGCTCTTTCTGCTGGCAACCCAAAACAGTCTCTCTTGGAGACCTCCATTCACATCTTCTTGACTGGAATTGGATAGCATCTCACCTCTGAACTAACTGCTGATGGCAAGGGGAAAGGAATCCTCCTGAGCAATTTATTAAATTAGTTAATGTGCTAGAGCTAGGAATAGAGTCAGCATGTCCCAAGCACCTGATTTATGGAGAAAGAGTAGATACCTATACTCTGTTTGGGCTCTGTTAGGAATGAGGAAAGAAGACATGGATGTTGTGTGGTCCTGCACCTATTCCTAGAATCATATATAATGACTAATGTAGTAAAAAATGACTACCTTGGGCTGGGGATGTGGCTCAAGCGGTGACGCGCTCGTCTGGCATGCGTTCGGCCCGGGTTCGATTCTCAGCACCACATACAAAGAAGTTGTGTCCGCCGATAACTAAAAAAATAAATATTAAAATTAAAAAAAAATGACTATCTATAGATTAGATGATAAGAACATAAGTATATGTAGATTAACCTGCTGTGACAAAACCCAAAGTATAGTGATTTAAATAATATAAGAGCTGCTTTCTCACCAGTGATAGATAGTTCAGAGGCAGGTGGTCTGGGGCGAGTGGGGTGGCTTAAACATAGCTTGAATATTAGAGTTGCCAAATTCAAGATCAAGAGGCCAGCATCTGGGAGGAGGGCCTGTAGCAACATCATTCCAGGACTGAAGGCAGACAGAAGGAGGAAGGGAGAAGGGAAGAAGAGTAGGAAGGAGGGAGGTAGAGAGACAGATACAAGAGGGGTCCCGAAATGGTCTGTTTGTAGGAAACTCTCCCTTTAAACTCACACATCTTAACACTGCTATATTGGGGATTAAGTTTCTAGCACATGAACTTTGGGGGACATCTTCAAACCACAGCAATGACTTAAGGTTTGACTAAAAATCAACAACAGGGCTTGGGTTATAGCTCAGTTGGTAGAGTGCTTGCCTTGCATGTACAAGGCCCTGGGTTCAAGCCCCAGCAACACACACACACACACACACACACAGACATCAACAAACAGAAACAAAAAACAGACATGTTTTTGGTAGTGAGTGATAATTCTCTTCTCAAAGCTTGTTTGGATTTTGATTCTGCTACTCTGATGTAGCTCCTTGCTTTCTCATCTGGAAAACCATTCTTGGAATAGTCCTACAAAGTCCCAAACTACATGCCACTTTCAGATTTTTTATTTTTTATTTTTTTAGTCATACCTACAAACTAGTAAGACCTGTAAGTAGATGACATATACTTTTATATGTAGGTAAAATGAAATCAGATATTAAATCTTTTCGAAAATCTTAACTGTGGCCTCTGCTATATCATTAGCTCAATGTGGGAGACAGGCATTTGTATCTGTTTGCTTTACTGCTGTAGATCCAGTGCTCACAGCAGTTTCTGGCTTGTAGTAGATATCAATAAATGTGTGTTTAATGAATGAGTGGAGCTGTAAAACACAATAATGTGAATAATCAAATCTGATTTTTTTTTAACCTCAGCACTTATGGATCTATCTATATATTTTTTAGGCATCTGTTGAAGTAATCTTTATTTGCCTCACCTTTCAGGGGAAAAGTGCAGCATTTCCCTTGACCTGTATAACCTCAGTAGACTCTATATAACCCCAGCGGATAAGTACTGTGTATGAAGAAAACTGCACAGACGGCAACCATGTGTGATATGGACAGTGCAGGCATTCAGGATGCAGGGATTTGTGAACTGGAGAGACGGAAAGGAAATGTTTCATTCCTTCCCAAGAACAACAAAAACACCCACTTATTTCCAGGCAGCTGTTTTCAAGTGGAGTGGAGTCTGGGTAGGATGAGGAAGAAATAAAATAATCTGGATCCTGGGGGATTAGAAGGAAAAAGGCTAGACTGGTTTCTAAATACTGGGTGTGTAACTCGACCTGTTTGTGATTTATATTCTCTTTATACCATAATATAGATATGGATTTCAGAATTCATGTACCACAGAAAATATTGGAGAGAAAAGGGGAGGGCTTTTTAGAGTAAACATAATCTTAGCACATCACTGACCTGTAGGAATCTATTACTTTTTACAAATTGGGCTCTGTGAGGACCAGGAGCATGGCATTGCGAATGAGCGAGCTCTGCTTGAGTGACATTTGGAAAAGTGGGCATTTAAGGGCAAGTCAATGGGATGGAAGGTCTTGGGGAAGAGTATTCTGGATGTATGGAAAGACACTTCAAGTGCTCAAGATAGGAGTATGTATGTCTCACTTGACCAGTGGCAGTTAGAGAGAAAGGTCAGGAGCATGCACTGCAGGGAGAGTAGGGGTGGAAGCTCCCACTGGAGGGACTCCAGGGAGGTAGAGACAAGGACCTTCGATGCAGAATGAAGGGGTTTGGGTTTATTGTGTGGCTTATGTACAACTAACAAAGATTCTGAACATGGAAGTGACCAGATGAGATCTGTCTTTTTTTTTTTTTAATATTTTTAGTTGGAGAGGGACACAATACGTTTTTTAAATTTGTTTATTTTTTATGTGGTGCTGAGGATCAAACCCAGTGCCTCACATGTGCGAGGCAAGTTCTCTTGCCACTGAGTCACAACCCCAGCCTCAAGACCTGTGTCTTTAGGAAATAATTCTGGGGGGAGGGAATATGGAGGACTGACTGGGGCTAATGGGCTAGTGTGAAGAATTAAGTTTTTTTTTTCATGTTATGCCCACAGGCATAGTGGCTTTTGTGGGGTCGTGCTATTCCAGTGAGGCCTGCCTGAGTAAGGCAGCGTCCCCGTGGGTGAAAGCAGGAATTGCTAGGACAAGTGTAAATGGTTTAGCATGGGGGTTCAGCTTCTTGGGTGTGCTGTGAAGACCTTGAGTGTGGTGTGCTCCTTAGCTGTAGGGGACATCTGGTATGCCCTGACAGGGAGGCTGAGAAAGGAAGGCCCTGGGGTCCTGCTTCGTGCTCACAGGTGCTGACAAGAGGGATTTTTTTTTTTTTCCTGTTGTCTAAAATGGTGCTCTCTGGTGACCTTCCTTTAGCTCTGGCCCTCAAGTAAAATCTTGTTTGTATTCTGTCTTGTCTTTCCTTATGTACACAGGGGGAAACTAGTAAGCCACAAAAAGTATGAAATCCTGGCATTTTTGACAACATGGGTGGAACTGCAGATCATTCCGTTATGTGAAATAAGCCAGGCACACAAAGACTAGTACCTTGCTCTCACTCGTTGCAGATTTTTAAAAAGTTGATCTCTCAGAAGGTGACAGTAGGAAGGTGTTTGCCAGAGGCTGGGGAGAGCAGGGGGAGGGAGTGATGGGGAAAGGTTGGTCAGTGGATTTTAAGTTGCAGTGGGAGAGGAGCAAGAAGCTCTTGGGTGCTACTGCACAGTGAGGGGACTCTAGATAATGACAGTTGGTGTATATTTCAGAAAGCTAGAAGAAAGGATTTTGAATGTTTTCACCATAATAAATGTGTGAGGGGATAGATATGTTTAACCTGATTTAAGCATTAGTATGTATACATGTATTGAAACATCACATGGTACCCCATAAATATATAAAATTTTTCATGTTATGTATCAGTTTAAAAATACACTTTAAAAAAAAAGTAAAAGTTTTAGGACAAAGTTTAAGGGGAAGCAGTATCCTCCCCATGAAGGGTTAGTGCTGGTGGTGGGATGGGTAGTGGTTGTTCTCTGCTCTCCATAAGGAAGTTCTTCTTTGAGTACTGGTTCTGGAAGCATCTCTGCAAGGAGGCCATGGCCAGAGTCTAAGTAAGAAACAAGAAATCTACAAGAGTTGGTGCACTGGCAATAGAAGCAACATTTTGATAGCAGAGTAAGTAAAGTGACAAGCAAAGATAAAAGGTAGTTTTGAAGTTTTGGTATTGTGTGCTTTGGAAAATGCTACCACTGCTAACAGAAGAGTCACAGGAAGAGGAGTGGGAAAGTGCTGAAATTCATTTTAAGTTCCATTCAGGGTAAGAGAAAGCAAGTGACTTTTTTCCTGGAGTCACTTACTAGAAGTTCACAGTTAGAATCTATGTTTCCTGAAGCCAGGCCAGTGGTTTTTTTCCCTGCTGCACTGAGGGCATATTATATGAAATAAAATGTCCTTGTTGAGTTTCAGGTGAACAATTAAGATATTTTGACAGCATCTCCAGGTAGAGATGTCAAGGACATAGTAGTAAGTGGAGCTGGAATGAAAAATTGAAAGTAAATGTAGAAATTTATTTTAGAAAATATATATATAAATATAATTAAATAATTGGAACTATGGAAAGAAGTTCACTCAGAGATTTGCATGCAGGATATAACTAGAAATAGCTAAAGGGCAGTTTTATTGAAAAGGAAAGAGGGAAAACTGTCTTGCAGCAGTAAGGCAGAAGCCAAGGAAGGAGGCAGCAAGAGTATGGTATGTTTTAAAAGAAGTTTGGAATCATGGGGAGGAAAGCATAGCTTGTAGCCTGGGATGTAGTCAAGAGGTGAAAATAGTTTTTACCTTTCTTCATGCCAAGGTGGGGGAGAATGGATGGAGAGGGAACAATTAGATAAGACAGGAAAGTTCTGTTTAGTTTAACAAATAAGTTTTAAGTGCCACTGAGGTGCTAGGCATAGTGCTAGGACCGGGGATGCAAAGATGAAGGAAGCATGATCCTCACTCTGAGAAGTTGCTTGTCCAGTAAAGGAGAGGAGCAAGAATAACACAGGAGCAACTAATAATCACAGAGCACTGTGTGTCAAGAACTGTTGCAAATACTTCAGTACATTGACCCATTTAGCCCTCACAATTCCCCAGTGAGCTAGTTGTTAGTTGTTGTTATCCATAAAGAAGAAGAAACTGAGGCACAGGAAAATTAAACAATTTGCTCAAGGTTTTCAACAATTAGCCAGCCACATGGCTAAGATTAGAACCCAGGCCATAGCTCTGTACCCATGTGCATTATGTAGGCAAATTATTGCACTATGATACAAGCACGGAAGTAAGGACAATGTGCAGGAGTAGCATGAGGGAGTGAGGGGTTACATTTTTCTGGCCAGGGATGGAGTTATATAGGGAAGATCTCAGAGAAGGAATAAATGGAAGACTAGAGATGGATCCAGATGAAGCAACACACTGTCAGGACCCAAGGCTAGAGCCCGTGTTGGTGTGTGTGTGTGTGCGTGCGTGTGTGTGTGTATGTGTGTGTGTGTGTGTGTGTGTGTGTGTTTTGCTGCTTTATCTAACCATTATCTCTGACTGCATTTCATCTGCTTCATTGTAATCACAGAAGACCATCAAATTTTATTCTGTTTTTTTTTTTTTCGGTGAACAATTAAGATATTTTTAAAACCTGGATTATCTTTTTAAGGGTATCAGCTTATCAAAACCATCACTGGAGTAGAATTTATGATTTTAAATAATAATGTATATGTGTGCCTCTTTGTAAGTCTGCCTATCAGATGCCCAGCTGATTTCTAAGTGAGAATTGCCTATGTAATCAGGACCCAGGTGATATCCGGGGGAAGAACTATAAAACTTGAGAAGCAAAATATTGAAGATTTGATTAAAATTACAGAAAATAAGCTGATTCTTTTAATGGCCCTTTCTGAGATAAAATATACAAGGTAATGATGACTCTTGGATTTATGTGATTATGTTGTCAGTTCCCTGCCCATCCTTGACCATACAATTACCCCCTCTAATTCCTCCCTTATTCCTGGCCTGCATCCTGAAATTGAGAGCACTGGGTGTGTGGTAGCATCATGAGTCTCAGGAATGGTGTGAGTTTATCTGTTTTGCATTTTAGTTACTGGATAAAAAAATAATAAATTTAATGGTTAGTAGTTATTTTGGGCCACATCAAGATGCCCCTACATCAAAATAGTTGTATCATTCTGGCCATGTGGGAAAGTGGTTCCATCAAAATGTCATGTGTGGGCAAAGAGATTATTCTTGGGAGCTGGGGCGTTTGATAAAGGAAGAAGTTAATTCAGAATTGGAAGGATAGTTTTAAAATTTTTTTTAAAACCTCTTTACAACATAGTTACTTACATGCCACTCATGAATTACGGGCAAGGATTTATGTAACTCTGGGGAAAAAAAAAAATAAAAAGGTCCAACTGTTCTCAGCACTAGAAGAAAATCCCGAGCATTAGTATAACACCACTGCCACCTTGTGGAAAGATTGTAGTTTGTTGTACTTATGAAAAAGGCTGATATTACATTTATACACTGCTAATATTTTAAACCTTCTTAGTATAATAGCACTTTACAAAACCATGTATTTTTATCTCTCTAATATTAATTAGAAAATTATACTCAGAAACCTCTGTAAAGAAGGTACATATTAAAAATGGAGAGGGAGTTTATTTTTAGGAATTAAAAATATTCACAAAATGACTAGAGTCTCAAAAGGTCATTTTATCTTAATAGCTTTTCTCAAGAAAAACTGTAAACCTCTACAATGGACAAAGTATTCTCCAATGAGAGAGTTTATTGGTATAAAGGGTAACCAGAATATGTTGGATAATCTCCATTGTTTTGCTTTAGAATGCATTAATTTATACTTAAACATAAGTATCCCAGATATTGGATTTTATGGTATTTTAAACAAAATTATGAAGATATTGTGAATATATCCAGAGGTCTTTAGAATAGTTCTGTATGCATGGGGAAACCATTGCTTCCTTATTACATTTCATATGTTTCCTCCAGTTTCTCAAGGGGTAGACCTAACCAGGGTTATGGAGCATGCAGCTTCACTGGCTTTTGTTTGGAAAATTGAATTTTTTTCTTCTTAAATAGGGAATTGTGGTATTGAGGCTTTTCTGCTATTGGGTTATGTATGAAAAATTGGATGAAAAACTGCAGAGCCACAGACCTATTCAGAGTTTCATAGGCTGACTTAACAGCCACTGGCATGTGTGGTGTAAGAGGGGACCAGCTGCCAGGGAACAGTGGGTGGTCAGACGACAGTGTTCTGTCACCACATATATCTCAGACAATACAGACAGAAAGTGTCCGTCTGGGAGTGCGTGCTTTATGTGTAAAAGTGAGCAATTACTTCTAGGAAAACTATAAAATAAATAGTGGTTGCTTATTTTTCTGAGAAAGAGAACAAATGAAACTATTATACAAACTTCCAGAATATCACATATCTGCAATATTAAATGTCTCGTGGTTTTTGAACTAGATTTCATGGAGCTGTAAAATTCCCCCATTACCCCCAGTCGGGAGGCTGAGCTGGTTAGGTTCTGGATTTACCTCTGCAAAGTGCCTGGTCAAATATATTTGGGAAAACCTCCTCAGATTATTCCGAAACACAAAAGTGCTTGAGAACATGGCTCCAATGGCAGCTTTAAAAAAGAGAACTGTTTGTGATGTTATAAGTCACAAACCACCATTATTGCATTTTCAATAAATATTGGTTCCAGAAACTTCTCTTATCTCCATTCTTCTATAAATAGGGATTCACTCACTTAAATTTGTCCTCATTTTTCCCCTGGACAGTTCCACTCCAGCCTTTGCTTTCCTGGCTGGGATAGACTGGTGCCAGCGCTGACTTTGGGTGGCAGTATGGATCTAGAGACATATTTGGAAAGGGGGATAAGGGACCAGAGCCTCACCTCTCCACTCCCTGCCGGCAGGTCCCAGCACCTGATGGTGGCCAGCTAGCTCCCACTACAGCTCTTATTTCCTCAGTCACTGATCTTATTCTAGTCTTCATCTGCTATGAAATCTGGTTTAAATCTAAATTATAGTCAATTGTAAGTTGGTTTCTTGTGAGCAGCTGACTCCCAAGAGGGAGAGGGGAAGAGCTTGAATGAGCATACTCAGTTATTAAACTCAAGTCATCTCCCCACTCTGGGTGGGGGGCATAGGAATGGAGCTCCCACAAACGGAAAGAACCATGTTTTGAGTGGAGAGATGCAATATTTTACTATATGTGTCTTTTAGGAAGTTTCTGACATCAAATTTTTTAAATTCTGAGAGTCCAGTAAGAGTAAATGGCTATATTGAATGATGTTAATTAAAGAAGAATGAAAAGAAGGACTCAGAGTGCTACTGAAAGCAGAAATATCAGTAGAACAGAGGGAAGGGACCATGGGGAGAGTGCCAGGCGAATGCTCTACCTCTGAGCCACAATCCCAGCCCCAGCAGGGTACGAGTTAGGAGAGGAAAGAATGATAGAGAGAAGGCACAAAGGGTCTGGATTCAGAAGGAATGGGTGGGAAGTTTTGGAGGCTGAGAGAAAAGCCAGGCTTGAATTAGTTTCACATGTGGCTGATGAAAGAGGTCGACACCCTGAATCAGAATCAACGGCTCACCTTCCAGAGCATGAGCAGCATTGCCCATCCAGAATCGAGCTCTAGCATGTTGCAGGGGGAGATAGTTCTTATTTTATATTCATACAAAAAAAATCCATAAGGACTCAGAAAAGAAAAAGAGCCACATTATGACAGAAGACATAGTACATTAAAGTGCAAACTTATAATGAAGCCAGACTCCTAGTTTTAGAGATGTGGGGCTCTGTGGTTTGCATTTGACTGCCTGCCATCCAAAATTATGTAAGTGTTAACTGTTGGATAAATACAGAAGGACAGAAAAATCTACCATCCCTTTAATTTCACTATCTACTGATATAAATACTTCATAAATGGATCTCTTCTGTATCCCACCTGAACGAAGACAATATTAATGCTGACAAGATAGATGACCTCCCTTGATAATGATGGAATGACAGCAAATAAAAAGAAAATGACTTTTAATTTTGGGGTTAAAAAAAACCAATCCCAGAATAGTCAACAGTCAAATGCTTATATTTGTCATAGGGGCATTTGCAGATAAGTAAGATGGCTGGCCACAAGGGCATCTCTGGATCTCGTTTTCAGAATGCTGCTGGGTTTCCTGCCTAGGTTGTCCCTTCAGGAGCTCTTAGAGTTGGTCTGCTGTTCCAGATTCCACCGAATGACTATTTCAGTGGCTTTATCTGCATGCCAGTGTTCACGGATTCACTTGTTCAGTAAATAATGATTGAGAGGTATTATCAGGGCCAAGAACCGGTGAAGAGTGCTGGTTCTACAGTGGTGAACAAGGTGGGCACGGTCCCTGCTCTTGCTGAGCTCCCAGGCAGGGCGAGGGACAGATATGTCAGTTTGGGGCTGCTTGACTTTTGAAGAGCCAGTGGTGTGCAGTGGAGCAGTAGCAGCACTAGTCATTTCCTAATTCTTACTGAAAAAAATAAGATCAGTGCTCTAAGAAGTAAAAGAGTAATGTAGCATGTTGTAAACTCTTCTGCATTACTATGTCAAATACAATTTCATGATTGATTTCCACTTTCATACTTAAACCAGGAAGCCTTGTGCATTTGAGGATTGGATCCTTGGTGTGATTAAACACAGGTTTTGTGTGACACTTTCTCTGAATAGAAGCAATAGGCCCTTATTCAGAATGGTTATCTTTTTATTTAAAAACACCCTTTCCCAAAAGTATGACATGCTAAAATAGTACCTCACTTACGATACTTTGTATTTACATAGCATTTGAGAGTTTATGAGGCATTTGTGTGTCATTTTGTTTGATCCTAAAACCTCTGAGGAATACAGAGCAGGTGATGTTTATCCCCACCTTCCAGAAGGGGAGACTTAGGTTCAAAGCTGCTATTACTTATTTGAGGTCACAGAGCTGGGGCTATTTTCAGCAGTCAGGTCTATTTCTTTTTTACTTTTTGCCAGTATGTTGACTTGGATGGAAAGAAAATTTTAAATATATTCCCTCATTTGGTTCCTTCAGTTCCTGTCAGTCAAAATAAAATCTGTGAATTACTTTTTTTTCCCTGAGTATTCGATGAATCAATTAACATGTAGTAATTATTTTCCAAATATCAGATAATTGCTGTATGTGGGATGGAAAAATAAATGAGATAGTTTCTGTCCTTTAAAAGTCTCCGTCTTATAGGAGAGAAACACACATTTGAAAAGTTCCTGTGCAGCATGATTTATGCAGTAAACTATGCATGAACCTAGTGCTCTGGGTGCACCAAGGACCTGATGGTGGCCTGAGCCACGGAGAGATGATGGATGAGGAGGGGGTTTAGAAGAGAAGTAGAAGACAATGTGGAGTAGAAAGAAGAGCTCATAAACATGCTTGGACATTGGGAAGTGTGGTTTATTTGGGGACAAGCAAGTGCTATTCTGTTAGGTGAACTTAGAGGGGGATTGCTGATGATGAGGCTGTTAAATAAGGTGAGTTATTGTGGAAGTAAATCTTGTATACCCAGCTTAGAAATCAGGAATTATAGAGATGTTGAGAATATATTTTTGCTGAATGAAGAGGCCATTTTGAAAAAAAAGAAGAAGAAGAAGAAGAAGCAGCCGCCTTGTATTATTATACTGTGGGTGTTGGAAAACCATTGAACATACTAAACCAGAGTTTGGTGGAATCACATCTTTATTTGAGTAATTCTGTCTGCAGTGGGAAGAATGGACCCATGGTGGGAAAAATCGACAGCATGGAGAACATTTAGGGGAGTGCTGAGTTCAAGGGCGTTAGAGGAGCTTTGTCTAGGGCAGTGGCAGGAAGAGTGGAAAGGGATAGATTTAAGAAATGAAAGCTTTTCAGTGATGCACACCTGTATCACAGCAGCTGGGAGGCTGAGGCAGGAAGTTTGCAAGTTCAAGGCCAGCCTCATCAATTTATGAGGCCCTAAGCAACTTAGAAAGAGCCTATCTCAAAATAAAAAATAAAAAGGGATGGGAATATGGATCAGTGGTTAGGTGCCCATGGATTCAATCCCTGGTACCAAAACAAACAAACAAAAATGCTGTTTCATAAAGCAAAGCTTATGATGAGAACCAATGTGGATGATGATTTTGTGACATACTACCTTTTAAAAGAATTATGGCTTTTTTCTTATCTGTTGCCTCACACATCATCATAATATGTAGTGATATGCAGTTATCAAGATATCATTTCCACTTCAGAGATTAAAATGTTCACCATTAAATATGGACAAACAGACCCACGATGTCAATAGGTTCTGTACAGACTCCCAGGATGGCATAACAGCCTTCCTGGAGCTTATATGATAAAGGAATAAGGAAACATATAGGGCAAAGAAAAATTCTCTGGGAGGATGGAATAGGCCATAGTCAGAAAAGATAGGGAGAAAGTGAGATATGTGTAAAATGTAGAGTATTGAAAATCCCCTGACCATTGCTCTCATCACACCAAATTCCATTCCCTAAAAAAGAAGTAAAAGGTCCTGCTGGGGCAAGACCAGTGGGAGCTAGAGATTTTTCTGGAATTTTTGAAGGCATCTGTAAAAATTATGAATCATACTGACCTTTGCACTTTACCACACCTATTTAATGTTCTCATCCAAAGCCAATAAATTGAAATTTACACTAAATAGAAAATCAGACAGTAACTGATTTTTCAAAGATTTTTAGCTATACAAAAGGCTTCAAATGACTCTTTTTAAAGTTCATTCTCCACGGGGCTTCAGAGTAGTAGTAGTATTCCATTTAAGCAACTTCAACCTGTGACCCATCAGCATTTCTGAAAATTTAGACGAAATCCCTGAATGCTCACGTATGTGTGACTTAAAAGAGAAATTACTTTATTTGCTCTAAACAAGGACCATTAAGTGAACAATTTCACAGCTTTAAGACGTTGAACTACAGATGGTCTCAGAAAAGTAGCTGATGAGTTCTTTCAACTTTTAAAGCCATTTAAGTTTGTTATTTAAACTAAGCACTTAAAGCTTAATTTTTGAGGGCAAAAAAAAAGCCAAATTTATTTACTTTTTTGTTTTTAGCGTTTGGAAACTGAGTTATTGGATTGCAGTTAGTATCTCTATGGCTTTATTGATTTTTTTTTTTTTTGAAAGGATCAGATAAGTACTAAGCCAATATCTTCCAGGTTATATGACTAATTGTCCATTACATGTAAATGTTTCTAAGCCCATTTGCAGGGGGAGAGGTGAATTTATCCATCATCCAGGAAATTGTGAGGAAAAACAATATTAAAATAAGACTTATTTTTTAACAGATTCTAAATAATAACTTCCTGATCATAACTATTTCTTTAATTTGTTAATAGCTCTAATTTGTTATTCTGGTTGACCACTAATGTTGAATATAATGTGATTTAAAACAATAATTCATTGTTTCTTCATTTGGTGTACTTATTTTGAAATTTGTGGAACCCCATTTTTCCCCATGTTTTTTTCTTAACCACACTTTAATTACATGATTGTATGTGCTAGAGCTGTGACAAATTGATAATTTTTGTCATGCTTCTTTTATAAAAAGTATTTGTTTAGAGCTGGGGTTGTGGCTCAGTGGTAGAGCGCTTGCCTAGCACGCGTGAGGCCCTGGGTTCAATCCTCAGCACCACATAAAAATAAATGAATAAAATAAAGGCATGTGTCTATCTACAGCTAAGAATATTTTTTAAAAACTATATTTTAAAAAAACTATTTGTTTAGCTACGTATAAACAGTAGTTTTATTTTAAGATTAACTTTCATGTGAATCTTTTACATCACATTCCTTAGAGGAAAGCAAGAACATTTTTTCTCTTTTTCTTTTCTTTTTTTCAACATTTAAGATTAATGGTTTGTATGTTATAACACAGAGAAGTTTGTAAATCCACAAAGACAAGGACTCTGTCTTGAACATCTTCATATTCCCCATGCAATCTTCACACATTGCAGAAGATTGATCCATGCTTATACAAGATGAAAAAGGAACCTGAGTTGTGTAGAAAAAAACCAAATTATTTGCCCTGAAAGTGACAACATAAGAGACATCTCTGATTGAGCCATGCTCTTAAAATCAGTGCAGACAGACATATTCTATCCCTTTGTCTGTCTTTTCCTAGCTTTTCCCCCAGGACACACACCACAGGAGCACATGCAAAATTGTATACTGCTTCAGCTGCTGTTTTGCACCTGGAAAGAAACAAGCTCCCTGCTCCCTACTGCTGAATCTAGAAACCTTAATATCACCTCTAGTCACCATTTCTTGTTTACTCACTGATAAAACTTCCCCTCAATCGGGTGTCCATGCTTTCTTGTTTTCTGATTTTTTTTTCCTTTTTTAAAAAATCAGTTTCTTTTTTTTCTTTTTTATGAACACAGTGCCTTTATTATTTTTTTTTAATGTGGTGCTGAGGATGGAACCCAGCGCCTTTCACAAGGCGAGCACTCTACCACTGGGCTATAATCCCAGCCCCAAATTCAGTTTTTTTAAAAAATTTTTTTAAATATATATTTTTTTGTTGTCAATGGACCTTTATTTATTTATTTTTATGTGGTGCTGATAATCGAACCCAGTGCCTCACACAGGCTAGGCAAGTGCTCTACCACTGAGCCACAACCCCAGCCCCCCCAGATTCAATTTCTTTACAGATCATCTTACACTATCACTCAAAGTTGTTAAGTTCAACTCCACAGCTTTATTCAGGGAGTCCCTGTGATGTGTCTCCTAATGTGTTAGATGGTGTGGGTTTAAAAATGGGTTGGACACAGTCCTTATGAAGGCCACAGCCTCCTGCAGTCATAAACATGTAAAAGGAGGTCATTTGGTGTCTTAGGTGCTATTCCACAGATACAGAAGGGAGCGCTTTAGAGGGGTGAAGGTGGGAGGGGCTGCTTCTTCCTGGAGCTCAGCTGGGAGCCTTTACAGGGCTGTGGTCCTGGAAAAGAGTTAAGATGACGAGGAGATTTCAAGACAGAGAAACTGAGGAGAGAGAAAGTGGCAGAGAAAGCAGCATGGAGAGAGGCAGGCAGTGGGAAGCATCCTGTTCCTTCTTCTGTGATACCAGTGGGACTTGAGGCTGAAGGCAAAAGAGAACCAACCAAAAGCTTCGAGCAGTGCACAATCTAATCAAGCTTTCATTTTAGAAAATTACCTTAATAACCACATGGAGAATGAAGTGGGTTATTTGTGCTTTCTCCTAACAATGCTTGTATAACATACATAGACCCAACATTAACTTTTCTACTTCATGGCCTCAGAGAGAACTTTACATAAATCTCAATACACACACTTCCATAGGTTGAATTTCCAAATGATTTATTCTTTGGGTAAGTAGGTTTTCACAACATTCCAACACTCTGCCTTTAAGGATCCTAGGTTCTCTACCCTGGGTAACCTCAGATGCTCCAGCACTGCTCAATGTCACTCATTGTGTGACTCTTCCAAGGCCTCCCTGGCAGTTATAAGAGGATTTTCCTGTATCTCTCCTACTAGAGTCTTGAAGTAAAACCGTATTGAGCAGGGATGTCTGTTTGGATATCTTAAACATTATCAGGGGGGAAAATAAAGAATTCATGTGTGAATGAATCTGAGCAAATATTTGACAGAAGTAAAACTGATTTATAGGAACAAAAGCTTAGTACTGTGTAACATGACAAAGTTCATAGTTGCTCCTTGGGTCAAGGCCAAGGTCAGCCTTCATATGAACTTGGTGATCACCTACAGTTGGGTCCAAAAAGCAGCCCTGCTGTAGGTGTCAGGTAGAAGTTCAGTTCTCAACCTAGCAAGACAGTACCTCTGGGATATTCAGTGTTGTTTTCTTTTCTCTCTTGTTACTAACTTCCCCAGATTAAATGGTACTGATACAGCTCCCTTTTTAAAAGAGTTTTTAGCCTCTATTCCAAGGACCTTCTGGACTATTTAACTGTGTCTTAGAATCTTTTTTTTTTATCTTTTTATTGTGGTTTAAAACATAACATTCACCGTCCTAAGCATTTATAAAGGAACATTTCAGTAGTGTTAAGTATAGTTACCTTGCTCTTTGATGTGATCAATCTGTCTATCTGTCTAGGTACTAGGGATTTAACCCACGGGCATTTAACCACTGAACCACATCCCTAGCCCTTTTTATTTTTTATTGTGAAACCATGTCTCACTAAGTTGCTTAGAGCCTCGATAAACTGCTGAGGCTGACCTTGAACTTGTGATCCTTCTGTCTCAGCCTCGTGAGCCTCTGGTATTACAGGAGTGTGCCACTGCATCCAGCTAATCTTTTTATTTTTAAATTAACATTTCGTATTACTTTCTGATCAGGTGAATAATTGTTTTTATTTAATGTATCAAGTCTCAATTTTCACCCTCTTATTTTCTTGCAACATTCTCTTTTTAATCATAAAAGGTTTTTTTTTAATCAAGATTTTTTTCTTTTAAAAAAGAATAACTCGGGGCTGGGGATGTGGCTCAAGCGGTAGCGCGCTCGCCTGGCATGCGTGTGGCCCGGGTTCGATCCTCAGCACCACATACCAACAAAAGATGTTGTGTCCGCCGAGAACTAAAAAATAAATATTAAAAATTAAAAAAAAAATAATAAAAAAAAATAAAAAAGAATAACTCTCTGAAAGCACTCATTGGTACTTTAATAATACAATCTTTGATACTTCCTACTGTAGTTTCTTTGTATTTCTTCCCATGTTCTCTTTTAACCTCTCTATGTACTGCCCTTTTATGAGTCACAAGAGTATACTTTAGGAAGCAACAAACCATGAAACTAGATAGGACACGGAGACACTAAACTGCCATTTGGTTATTTGAGGTAGTCGAGGTGTAGGTGATAAGAGCTTCCTCAGTCACAGAGTGAAAATAACATGTCGCCCTGAGGTTTGCACATCTGTAGTCATGGAAGATAAACTAGGACAAAACAAAGCCACAGGATGAAAATATTATATTTTCAAATGTGTTGAAGAAATTAGTATTTTAATTCAAATAAATTTTTCTTGGGGCAAGGTTTTCATTGTCATAAAATAACATTTTTTCTTTAATGCTACTGGGAAGAACAACAACTACATATGACTAGGTAGTATGTCTTTAAATATCACATTTCCAAAATGTACAAATAAGCATATTTAAATGTTCAAGTTAGGTAATACCTGTGTATTTTAGAATATGTTTGATTATGAGAAGTAATAATTAACTACTTCTAAGATCCCAGCAGAAAATTGGAACCCCAAACATTTTAGTTGTTGCTCCCTAATGTCTTAAATAATGTTAAATCATGCTGTTTCAAATGCTATTAAAAACTATTAAGCTAACTGAAGAGAAAGTTAAAGAAACTAGTGTTTGCTACTCATACCCATATTAAGGCCTGATTTATTAAAAAGAAAAAAACAAAAACAACCAATAAGTCATCCAGCCTGATGTGTGAAGATCATCATTTTTAGTTATGGCGAATTCAGAAAATTCATGAAACCTTTAAAATTGTATGTAATTTGTAGTGTGTAAGTGTGTGCATTCTAGAGAGGTAGTTTTCATAACTTTCCTTAGATCCTAAAAAGACTTCTTGATCCAACTACAGTGACAAGCCATTGTTTCAGAGGTTACTTTGCCTGTTTGCATGTAGACCCCAGCTCACAACTAGATTTTGTTCCAGAAATAGTTTATGACCTGGTTATTTGGAACTTAGACCATATTTTTTTTCCATGAAAGATATATAGAAAGTACCTTGGCTTCAAATAGTTATAGAACCTTCATGATGGAAATGCAAATGAGGCAGACCCAGACTGCAAGTGGTTTACAATCCAGTCTGCGGTGAAGGCAATATATAACTGATCCTCAATTGAGATTAAATTCCTAATTTACCCATTACCTTCTCCTTCAATTTTTTTTGCACCTTTGTCAGGATTAATTCCCTTTTGCCATTACAGCTTCAGTTTACAAGTAGGCGAGAAGGGAGCCCTTTGCTGTCTGAGTTTCAGTAAGAAAGAGGACAGGGTATAGTCTCTCAGTAGGAAGGCATGACCATGACATCTATGGAAAGGCTGGTATTCTTAGAATTGAACAAATATTGATCATGTGGTTTCTTTCTTTCTTTTCTAGTTTTGGTATTGCGGATTGAATTCAGGGGTGCTGTACCAATGAACTACATCTCCAGACCTTTTTACTTTTTTTTTTTTTTGAGACCTAGTTTTACTGAGGTGCTGAGACCAGCCATGAACCTGCTTGTCCTCTTGCCTCAACCTCTGGAGTTGCTGGGATTACATGCATATGCCACCACGCCTAGCATATGATGTGGTTTCCATGTAAACATGTATTCCTAATTCTTTTTTTGTTGTTGTTCTGGAGATTGAACCCAAGGGTGGTTAACCACTGAGCCACATCCCAGTATTTTATTTAGAGGTAAGGTCTTGCTGAGTTGTTTAGGCCCTTGCTAAGTTGCTAAAGCTGGCTTTGAATTTACAATCCTCCTGCCTCAGCCTCCCGAGCTGCTGGGATTACAGGCATGTGCCACCTGCCTGGCCTGTACTCTTAGTTCTTACTTGGTACCCAGGTTCCTGGGACTCAGAACTGCAGCCCTTGCTTCATTAATGGCCTCTGTGACTGACAATGAATGGGGATTCCACAGCATAGACACTACCTCTGTCCTTTTCACAAGTAGCCAGAATAGCCAGAATAAGGACCTTCCTATGGTGACAACTATGTGTTTGAAGTGTTCATATTTCAGACTTTTCTTTCTGAGGTATAGCATGAAAATTAGGTTCTTGATGAGAGCCATGATAATTCTTTCTGGCTAGGCTGCATGATTTCTAGCAGAAATATCATGTTGTTTTGTTGACTGAAGGGAGAAGCTAAGTGGTGGAAGAAGACAGGAAGCAGAATGAGGGGGTGAGTGCTGCAAGATGTCATCCTGTGAGATTTGGCATCTCATCATGCTACTTCAAAAATGAGTGTCTTTTTCCACAATTCTTTTTGTTTAAAGAGAGAGAGAGAGAGAGAGAGAGAGAGAGAGAGAGAGAGAGAGGGAATTTTTTAATATTTATTTTTTAGTTTTCGGTGGACACAACATCTTTATTTTATTTTTATGTGGAGCTGAGGATCGAACCCAGCGCCCCATGCATGCCAGGCGAGCGCGCTACTGCTTGAGCCACATCCCCAGCCCTTTCCATAATTCTTAACATGTTATCCAGCTCCGGGGAGAGCTTTGGAGATTAGCCTACTAGTGTATCTTGCTGCTGTGTACAATGTGGGAACATGGCTTAAGAATGCATCCACTTTTGTGCTTTTTTTTTTTTTTAGAGAGGGTAGATTGGACTCAGGGGCACTCAACCACTGAGCCACATCCCCACCCCTATTTTGTATTTTATTTAGAGACAGGGTCTTTCTTGGTTACTTAGTGCCTTGCTATTTGCTGAGGCTGGCTTTGAACTTGCAATCGTCCTGCTTCAGCCTCCTGAGCTGCTGGGATTATAGGCTTGCGCCACCATGCCCGGCTGCATCCACTTTTATAAGGATAAATAGGGGTTACTTTGAATTCAGAGAATATACAAAGACTAAGTATATTTTGGGAATAAATTTGCATTTACAGTAAGAATTTTAATTACTTTAGCTAAGTAATTTTGAAAGATATCTTTTTTATAGCATCTTTATTTATTTTTTGGAAGATATCTTTTGATTGACTCAAATGTGTCTGACTCAAGACCATATAAAATAGCATAGTATTTGCATATAATGGATGCATATTCTCCCACATACTTTAAATCATTTCTAGATCACTTACACAATATAATGCAGTACAAATGCTATGTAAATAGTTGTATTTTTAAGGAAATAATGGCAAAAGTTTATACATGTTCAGTATATGTGCATTTTTTTCCAAATACTTTCCATCTGTGGTTGGTTGAATCCAAAGATAGGTAACCCATAAATACAGGATTCCAACTATAATTGATTGAGATGATATGCAGTTAAACTCTACCTTAGCTGTGGTTCTCCATAATGGCTAACATGAGAATTATCGGGAGCATTCCGAATTCCTGATACCTGGTTTGCACCTCAGACGAATCAAATCAGAATCTCTGGGAGTGGCACCCAGCAATCAGTACTTTTAAAACTTCTGATAATTCGGATTTATATTCAAGGTGAGAATAAATTTGGGAATAAGTTTGAGTTTACAGTAAGTAAAATGTTCTCTGCCCCAGACTATTCTTACTCCTTGTGCCTTGATCTCTTTTATGGGTACAATTTGAAGATCCATGGCGAAGTTCCTTTCCCCTGGGGAATTTCCTGTTGTCTTTCCTTAAACTTTTCAAGAACCTAAGTCCCATTGTGTAATTTAACTCTAGACATCCCCACTGTCTTAAAAAGTATTCCTGAACTTTCTAGTCAAACACAGGGCAGGAAGGAGGGACATGCACAGCAACCTTTGACTTATGCTTCTCTTAAAACATTTTGCACTATGATTAGTTATTTGGAAACAAATAGCTCTGATGTGGCAGCATCTGAGATATGACAGCACAATTTCATCATAAAATGAAATTAGGAGCACTTGTGTGTTTCTCTCTGGGTTTTTAGAGGTGGAGTCTTGGGGGCCTAGATCTTCAGCCACCACTCCCTGGTACAGCACTGGGAAGATATTAACATGTGGGCTGGTAGCAGTTGAGTAGGTTAGTGCATGGTTCCCACTTGCCTGGGATTTCAGAATGAGGGCTTCTGTGATTGGGTTAAAAGTGTTCCCCAGGAGGCTGTCATTGCAAATGGGCTCATTTTTTTCCCCAGCTTGCTCTAATATAGGTCAGTCTTCCTCCTCATTGTACTATTTAAGGAGCATGAATCTTGAACCAGGATTTTTATTGTTCAGACTGTTTACCTTCCCTATCAGTCCCTTTCTCAACCCAGTCTTTTGCATCTGGTTGTTCCAGCCAAGTGCATATGGATTTTTTTCTCTGTTTTTTTTTTCCTCCTGTCTTTGTCCTTCATGTATATTGGCATGCCAAGTGGATGCTGCCTCTATTTCTCTCCATCTCAATGAATGATGCTACCACCCAACCCCAATGTGTGTCTGTTGTCTCTCCCCTGCCCTTCTATAGCAAACTCCTAATTGTTCTTCCATTTCTTTTCACACCCATTTCCCCGTTGTTGCTCCTGCTTCAAATGTCTCACTAGCTTTTTGCACTTAGGATAAAAAGCAGACGCCTGTCGTGGCCAGCATACCCTGGCTCTTGTCTCCTGTAACATCATCTCTTGATACTCTCCATCTACTGTAGCTGTTATTTGCCTTGACAGTGGCCTGTGAACACTTATTTACTTCTTCCAAGAAGCTCTTATAATTTGATGCCTGGGAAATACTCCCTGAACTTAATAGCATAATGATATCATAATAATAACACTCTCTGCCACTTATTGAATGTTTTCTGTAACCCAGACAGTGTGCTAAGTGCTCCACAGACATTATCTTATCATGAAATTAGATGCAACAAGCTTGTGAAGTCGGTATCTGTCTTCCCAATTTTTGGAGAGGAAACTGGGGCAGAGAATTGGAGTAACTTGCCTCGGTTCATACTGTTAGCATGTAGGGGAGCCTGACTGGAAGCCTGACTATCTGATTCTAAATTAGCTGTTTGATTCTGAAGTGTCAGAAGTATTTTATTACCACTAAACTTGCAATGATTTCACAATTCTTGGAGGACAGTCTTAGAGCAAGCTCTAGAAGAAATCTCTCATTGAATTTGGAAGGAAACTTTAAAATATAAGTTAATTACTTTATTGGAGACAACAAACTTCTCAATATTTTATGTCTTACTGACAATAAGAGACAGGAGGGTGTGAAAGTTGCAAATAAACTCTGTAATCAAACAGATGGCATTTAATCTCAGCATCTGCCATTCATTCATCTAGATCTCGTCATATGTGCTAGCTAGACAATGTTCCTGGCACTTGAGGTACATCAGTGCTCGATCCATTGGGATGATTTAAAACTTTGTTTCTATCAGCTGTTTTGGTCTTGGAGGCTCACTATAGCATTATTATTCTTTTATTGAATTCACTATGAATCTGAGCCATCTTGGACCCCAACCAAATGGGGTATGTTTGAGCTAGTCTTGTGACACATCCCTTAAGGACACTCTTACAGGAAGGCTCTAGTGTACTTTGCTTTCTTCCTTCCTCCCTTTCTCCTTTTCTTCCAATTAAAATGAAACATTAAATTTAACTTTATTAGATGTAATAAACTCAGGGACTTTATATTCTAATAGGGGTAGCACAATAAACATAATAAATGAGTAAATTACATTATACTTCAGAAGATGGAAAGTACTTTGTGGGGGTGGATAATAAGATCAGGATGGGGAGATATGGAGCACAAGAGCAATTGCAGCATTAAACAAGCGGTCACTGAGGTGGGTCTTAATGAGAAGGTCCAGACTAGAAGGAGGTGAAGAAATTAGCCAGGGAAGGAAGAGGAGGGAAGAGCAGAACAGGAGGAGAGAGGGCCTAGTGCCCAGGCCTAAGGAAGAGCATGCATGCCCATTTCAAAGTGGCCATTTTAGATGGAGAGGATTGAGAAAGGGTGGGACTAGATGAGGTCAGGGAAATTCCACATATTTCATTGGTGACAATGCAGAGAACTGACATTTTTAAAAACACTTAGCAGGATCCTGCCTAGTCACAGAGCCCTGCCTACCTCTTTGAGCAGTATGTCCTGCTGTTCCCCCCTGCAGACACTTGGCTGCATTTCTAACAGGGAGTTCCTTAAAGAATCACCAATGTCCAGGCTGTTTTAAGCTTTTTACTTTTGCACACATCTAAAATGCCCTTCCCTTTCCCATTTTTATTGACACACTCTTTCAAGATGCACGGTGGAGCCTTTCTCTGGGAGGATCTCTTTGACTCCCTCTGAGGTTAGCTGATGCTCTCCTCTCTGGGCCACCATGCATAGTACTTGTATGCTCATTTGTTGTGATAACTAATATTTAATGAACACTTAAGACATGTCATGGACTAAGTCGTTACATGTTAGTTATTTATTTCCTGCACCAACCTTGTAAGGTATGTCCTGCTGACATCCCTATTTTATCGATGAGTAAATATAAACATGGAAAAGTTTAGTAAGTTGCCTAACAAGATCCAGCTACCTTTGATGATAGGAATTAAACACAAGTTTTTTGGCTCCAGAGCCCATGTGCATTCCTAATCATTATATATACTGCACCTCTACCATACTTACTATATACTAGACAGCATGTGTATCACACTATATTACAAATGTTAGTTTGTGTGCCTGTGTCTTTCATTACTGTTTGTGAATTCTTTGAGGGAAGAGAACCATGTTGAATTCATTATTGCTCTTTGGGACTTTGCTTACATGCTCCCTTGATTCAACTGTGATGAGAGAAACATTCTCCTGTAATTTGTAAGACATGAAAAATATTATTCAAAACATGAAAAATATTATTCAAAATGTTAATGATTTTGCATCATTGATTCAGAATTGCATTTGGTTTTAGTTTTCATTTTAATTGTGCCATTGTGCTTCTCTTTCCACCCAGACCAGTATCAAAGAAGGACAGCTATTGAAGCAAACCAGTTCTTTCCAAAGATGGAAAAAGCGTTACTTCAAACTTCGAGGCCGGACACTTTATTATGCAAAGGACTCAAAGGTAATTCAACTGAATACTAGTTTTAAGGAATTGAGATTGTGGATGGATTTAAAAATTTGATTGTATAAGCTGTTTTTGTCTTGTAGCCTCATGGTAGCTTGAGCTTACTTTTGTATGCTGTTGGTAAAAATGTGATCCATCTTGAACATCATCCCAAAGAGGTCAATTTCAGTCAGCCCTATACCTATGCCGAGAATCATCTTATAGGAAAGTTGTAGTGTAGTTAATCTGTCCTTGCCCTTCCATTCCTTCCTTCCAATTAAAGTAAAATATTAAATATAACTTATTAGCTATAATAAACTCAAATTGTTGATTTCTCTCCTTTTCTTTTACTTTTTACTTTTAAACCTTTTTCTTCCCATGAATAGAGTTGTTAACAGTTGCTTCTCATTGTTGAGAACAGGCTTAATGGTGATAATGCAAATCAAGTGCATATATGATACTTGGCACAAAATAATTACTCTAGTATTGTAGCAAGAAAAATGAAAATCATATTGAAATAAAATCAAGACAACATAAATTTTATGTAATAGTTGAGTTAAATAATAATGCATTCTTGGAAGAAAAATTTGTAGTAAAATGTCCCCATTAAAACTGAAATTTTACTATTATTTAAAAAATAAACATTAAGATTTTTTGCTACTGTGCCAGTTGGATAATCCCATTTAAAAAAAAAATACATGTTCCTGAAAAAGTTATATACCAAGAGATAAAAACACACAAACCCAATACTTAGCTTATGCAGCTATAGTAGAAGTAATAAACAAATACTTATGTAGGACTAACCAAATAAAATAATCTTATTTTTAAAGTCAGGATATTCAAGGTCGTCCCTGACCTGGCTCTATCCTGACTTCCTGTTTGTCTCTAGAGGCACTCCTTGACAGCCTTCAACCTTTGGGCCTATGTTTTCTGTCTACAGAATGATTCTCCCCTTTCTCCCCTTGATGAAACCCTCTGTTTTCTTTATTGTCTCCCTCAAATAGGCCTTATCCCATCATTCATTCAATTTTTTTTTTCCTGGAGAACCCAATTTTATTGTATCTTTTCTCTTCCACTTTTAACAATGTCTCTTACATTATAATTGGTTTTGTCTGTTTCATCTCCTGTGCTAGATTGTAAATGTCTGCCAGTCAGTGAGCATTTTAGAGTTAGAATGGTTGAATGGGAGCAGAGTAGTATAACCCTGTGGAAATTGGGGATGGGGAGTGGAAGCTATCAGAGAAGAGCGACCCTTAGGGCTGCATGTATGTGTAGCTCAGTGGCAGAGGGCTTTGCCTAGATGCATGAGGCCCTGGGTTTAGTCCCCAACACCACAAAAAGGATTGGGGGGTACTTTTTCTCCCCAATTAATAGATGTGCACTGTTATGCCATCCTTGCATCCTTATTCATTCTGAACAACAGAATGAGCGTGAACAGTGACTAACTCATTTTGAATCGGTTCATTGCTCTTTTCTATGGAGCTTTTGCCACTTAATACTGGTTAAAATGGTGTTTAAGAGTGTAAAAGAAACACATCTTCTTACAGAGCACATTCACTATCATATTGGACACACATTATAAATGAGGAAAATAAGATTGAGAATGTTCAGTAAATCACCATGACCTCAAGCCAAGATTAGTTCTCAATTCTCACTTAGCAGACCTGGGAGCAATGATTTGGCCTTTGCTGCCTGGCAGTGTTGTTACAAGCTTGTGAGCGTATGTCTGTGTGTGCGTGCACAGGAAACTCCATAGGTTCCCTATAAGTGGTAGCTATTGTGCTTTCAGGGAGTCCAGAGAATTTGCATTGGAAGATTGTCCTGGGGGTTCTCTAAAGTTCTTTTCAGTTTAGGATTTATGGCTCAGTTATACTTTATGGTTTCACTCATCCATCCTTAGAAGAAATTGCAAGATATCACTCACTTAATTTTTTCTTCATTTTCTGATCCTTATTCTTGACATAGCTTTCATAGTCATGACCTGATAGTAAAAATGTAGGGAAGAGCATGAGGCTAAGTCTTACTTAATATGTTTGTCTTCTTTTTTCATTAATAGTCGCTGATATTTGACGAAGTTGACCTCTCAGATGCCAGTGTAGCTGAAGCAAGCACAAAAAATGCTAACAACAGCTTCACGGTATGGATATATTCTATTAACTCCCTATGCAAAGGGTGTAAAATGGTCTTTCCTGAGTTTATACAGATGCCCAGTTCAGTTATCAACAGTGTGTCAACTTATGTGTGTTGGGGTTCTTATTAAAACAAGAAAATCTGATAAGTACATTGTAAATTCTAATACCAAGTTTCATTGTACATTCTAATACTCAGTATTATTCATGATCAATTAGCCCAATAAACTTGGGTTTAAATGGTTTTGTTTTAATTTGTACTTAAAATCAATACTTCGATTAATTCCATTGTCATTTGAATATGTAAAAACTTTCTTACTCATCAACAATTTTAAAAATAATATTTTCTCCTTCTCCCCGTTTTTACTCCTGTTGCTGTTGTTCAGGAAGTTGCCACAGTTCAGGCCTTCATTTCTTCTTACTTAGTTCATTCATTCAAGAGCTGTTTAAGAGGTGTCTTCTGTTCCAGTTTCTTCTTTTCCGATCACAAATGATTTCTTTTTAAAAAAACCGAACTTGTTCCCCAATGCACGTATAGTACAACCCCATCTCAGAGGTAAAGCCCTGTAATATCCTGCCGCAGCCTCACAGAGTTCCTGACATTATTGGTCCTTATGCGTCCCACCCCTGGGGCATTTCTGCCTGAGCTTTTCCTTTTCCCCTGACTTGAATGATTCCTCCTCCTTCTGCAGCTGTTGAAATCCTATCAGTTCTTCAGACTTATTTCAGGTGTCCCATTCTTCTTTTACTTCTTTAATTCACAAAATATAAATTGAGTGGCTACTGTGTGCCAGGCACTAATGCTAAACACAAGAAATTCAGAAATGTATGTATATGCGTCTGTCTATAATTTCCCTTCAGATCTTCACAGTTCAGCAAAGCTCATGTGGGGTCCCATTTATAACTGCACATTCCTTAGCTCCCCTAAGATGCTTTGCTTCTGTCACACTCCCAATCCCCACTCCGAGAAGCCACTACCACTGCTGACACTAGTGGGCTGTGTCCATCCTCTGGGCATACCAAGGCAGGGGGGACAGCCAGATAAACAAATACAGAGGGCTCTGTAGAGAGAGAGGTGAGGGATGGAGGTGAGCGTGGGTAGAGGGAGGGGTGAGGGAGGAAGCAAACAAATTCAGATTTAGTCTTATTGATTTATGGGCATGAGGGATAATTCATTGTGTAAATATTCCTCTCCCTCTCCCCCTTCCCCAGGGAGAGTTTAGTTTAAGAAGAGGAAAGCCCAGAATAGAATCCTGGGAAAATGTTAAAATGTAAGATCTGAGCAGTGGAGACTGAGAGCTTTCTTAAGTAAAGGAGAGCTGGGAAGGAGTGATGTTATAAAAACCCAAAGGGGGACCGTTTCAAGATGGAAGTTGTAGAGGGTCAAGTCAAAGAACTGAAAAGTGGTGGTTGAATTTGTGAACTCATTTGCCTTGTTGACATGAGTTGCTTTGGTGGAGGGGTAGCGCCCACTTGGCTACTCTAGGAATGCAAAGTAAAAAGGCAGACAGAGCTAGCATTTTTCCTAAAGCTTGGCTGTTAAAAGGATGACAGGTACAGCTAGAAGAATGTCTAGGGTAGAAGAGAGTTGTGGTTTTGTTGTTCTCTTGCTTTGTTTTTAAAGTGGGTTTTGAAGAGAGGAAAAAACTGGTGGAACCAAGTGTCAAAGACTCAGGACAGAGAGAGACTAATTAATTGATGGAGCAAAGTCACCAAGTAAGGGGAAGGGCGCAGGCCTCAGAGCACAGGTTAAGAGCTAGCACTGAACAGGGCACAAAGGCTTGTGGAGGCTGGAGGCTCTTGTGCATCAATCCCAAATACTACTCTGTTCTCAGTGAAATTGAAGACTAAGGGTATTTGCTGTGAGAGTTCAGGAAAGTTTGGAATGGCTTCTACGGAGCATTGAAAATGGACAGAGATTACTAGGTAGTCAAGAGAGTCCTGCAAAGATTAAAGAACACTTTTTGTAATGTTCCTAATCCCTATGCTTATTAAATATTCTTTAAATGACATTAGAGAACAATGGAATTGATCCAAGTTGGTGGTTTATAGGTCATTTTGGATAGAAAGAGAAAGGGATTGCTGGGTGTTTGGGGGAATGAGTAATTCATCCATCTTTCCCCCCTCTGCATTCTCAGCTTTGGAGAATAAAATACAAGGTAGTCAGAAACAACTTTGTTGTTTCCAGTTCCTATTGAGTACAGGGCTTCTCAAAAATTGTTGGAGGCCTAAGGTGGAAATGTGGCTCATTCCTCCTTCCTCCCCGTGAAGGAATGGGAGGGTGGGGGAAAGAACCTCGCAGTCCTACCGTCTAGATCAGCCACTTGTTTCCCCTGGGGAAGAAACAGTAGTTCTGTCCTCTATAGAGACTTGTGGAGGCGGGGGATAAGGGTTCCCCTTAACAGGGAACCAGAGTTAATCTGAAAGAGGGTTTCAAATTTGAGGAATGGAATAATTTTAGGTGAAGACAAGGTCTAGGGCTTGGATTAAAGGCAAAAGGAACTGAAGAAGCTGGGTTTGGGGAGGTTTTCAGATTTTTTTCTACATACAGCTCTTTCTTGTCCTCCAACTATGTGTGGTCTCTCCTGTTATATGTTTCTTATAGAATCTACATATTGTGCTTTCTGCTTAGCTAAGCATGTATTTTTATTACAAGCTCTGCTAGACCTTATTCATAAATATTGTTGATTTTAATTAGTAAGTTGAGAGTTCTTTTTTTTAGGCTTGGGAAGACTTGTTTTGTTGAAATATTTTCAAGAAGTGTCTTCATTCAGCCAAATGTTATTTCTGAAGTTTGCCCTCCTAGAAATGTAGGGACTAATACTTTTTGCAGATTGCTTAGGGTTTTTACAGCAAATGGATCTGATAAAACATTCAAGGGTGTAAAATGGAGAAAAAGGCATGTTCTCAACTGATAATTGACTGTCTTCCCTGTCTTTAAATATTTAAATATCCTGCCTTTCTAGATTATGGTGCTGTTATTTTAGCTATTGTAGGTCAGAGGTTAATGTTGAGGCGTGATAGTGTCATGTCTGAAGAATCCAGAGATGGCCAAATCCTGCTTCTTTATAGCTGTCCCTCTTCTGTTTGAAGTCCCTCAGGATGATATACTGATGAGGATAGTAGGATGTGGAAAATCTATAAATAGTAAGTAGAAAATAGACAATTTATGTTTTGCCTGAAAATCCATTGCTGAACTCTATAAAATGGGTTCCAGGGAGCAGGGTAGCAATTGGCCTAACCCAGTAGCTGCTCAGAATTATCTACTGTTTTTGATTGGTATGAGAAAATCGCTGAGGCTGGTCCCACTGCGAGTGGAAGGGACTTAGACAACAAGACAGTAGTGTCACAGGATTTGTGGGCATGGTTTAAAATCTGTATACAGTATGACTTATTTTTCCTTTTTTCCATAGTCTCCCTTTCCCAACTCAAGTTAATAATTGTCTTGTTTTTCAGTTGTCTAAATCACCTTGGGTATTGTATTAGTTTTCTATGACTATAATAAACTACTACAAACATAGTAGTATGGAGTAAGTTATACTACTATGATTGTGTCATCCTTCTATTTCCTTCACAAGTGGCACCATGTTGCCAAATTCTAAAAGTTTGGAAATTTTGAAGGAATGTGTGGATGAACTTTCTTTTTTAAAAATTCTTTTATTCTAATTTGTTATATATGACAGCAGAATGCATTTCAATTCATATTACACATATAGAGCACAATTTTTCATATCTCTGGTTATATACAAAGTATCTTCACACCATTCCTGTCTTCATACATGTACTTTGGATAATGATGTCCATCTCATTCCACCAACATTTCTAACCCATTTCCCCTCTCTTCCCCCCCAACCCCTCTGCCCTATCTAGAGTTTGTCTATTCCTCCCATGCTCCCCCTCCCTACCCCACTATGAGTGAGCCTCCTTATATCAGATTTTGGGATTGGCTAACTTCACTTAGCACTATCTGCTCTAGCTCTATCCATTTACCTGCAAATGCCATGATTCTATTCTCTTTTATTGCTGAGTAATATTTCATTGTGTGTGTGTGTGTGTGTGTGTGTGTGTGTGTGTGTGTATATATATATATATATATATATATATATATATATATATATATACCACATTTTTAAAAATCCATTCATCTCCTTGGTCTATACCCAAATGACTTAAAAACAGCAGGGACACAGCCAATCAATGTTTATAGCAGCACGATTCACAATAGCTAAATTGTGGAACCAACCTAGGCAACCTGGATGAACTTCCTTTTGAGAAAACATTTCATCTTGCCTGTCTTTCAGAGTCACAGTTAAGATCTATTTCCATGTTCATCTCTTATTTAAAAAGTATTATTGGGAAAAACAATCTTTCAGTAATGAGTGAAATAACTGTACCTTATTAGGTAAACGTTTTTTTTGTTAAAGAAGAGCTTTTCAATGATTTGAATGGCACCACAGGCTATATGTTCAACTTTGAAAACTGCTGTTCAAATAGCTGTTTTCCTTAATTTTTTTCCCCTTAACTTTTAGTGGAGATTAAACTAAACTTTAAACAAAAGAGTCATTTTAAAGGAAGTATTGTATTAGCATTGTTAAAACTTCTTATGGAAGTTTGCAGAGAAAGTAGCATGTGTATTTTGTGTGTTTGTTTAACTAAGAAAGAATCATAGGTCATTTATTTCATTTATTTAACCATCCTTAGTATTTTCAGTATGCAGGCTGCAGGGGTATATATGTGAAATCTCACAGTTACTGCACATCTGCACTCTGTGGGATGTGCAGTAACATGCAGGCAGTATGTGGGAGTTCTTATTTTTAAATCTAAAGGAGCACTGGAACCAAGAGCCATTTCAGTTCAGGGGTCACTTGCCCCAACAGATATAATGAAAATTGATTAGCATTTGATTATGATTCTTCCTGGGAGGTTTTAAAAAGCCAAAAAGCAAAGAGAACATACTCTTCCCGCACATAACATGCCAGAAATTATGCATTCATAGTATCATTTAAGTGAAAAGTCTGGGTATTAATGGAACTGAAGAAAATGTTCTTAAGAATTTGTTTCTTTAATGGTTACTTCTGTTTATTCTATTTTTCCTTTTAGTTTCCTCTCAGTTGACATAGTTCAGTTCATCTCTCTGAAGAGGGACATCGAATCCTTTGAACCCAAGAAAGTGTCAGTTTGCTTTTATCCATTAATAGCTCAATATGTAGTTTCAAAGGAAGTAACTAAAAGTTATTTTCTTTTCATATTATTTGTCACTGCACATCACTCAAAAGGTATTTGTCACCCAAATAAATAATTACTTAGAATAACAAGTTGCCTATCTTATTTGGTAATATTTGTTGGAACTACCATGTTCCTGTTCTAACTGCTTTATACCTGATAATTAATCTAATGCTTTATTATCAGTCCTATAAAGTAAGAACTACTATAATTTCCATTTGATAGATGTTTTTGCTGCTGTGACCAAGAGACCTGACAAGAACAATTTTAGAGGAGGAAAGTTTCTTTGGGGGCTTGCAGTTTCAGGGGTCTCAATCAATAGACAGCTATCTCCATTTGGGGCTCAAGGTCAGACAGAACATCATGGTGGAAGAGTGTGGCAGATGGTACCAGCTCAAGACATCACACCAGGAAGCATAGACTCCACTCAGATACAAAATATATACCTCAAAGCCACGCCTCCCGTGCCCACCTGCTCCAGCCACACTCTACCTGCCTTCGGTTACTGCTCAGTTAATACCATTAGGGGATTAGTTCACTGATTGGGTAAAGGCTTTTATAACCCAATCATTTCACCTATGAATGTTCTTGCATTATCTCACCCATGAGTTTTTGAGGGACACTTAATACCTAAACCATAACAATAGAAACAGAGAGGCTAACAGCTAATATATGGAATAACTGAAATCTGACCCATCTAGGTCATGTGCCCTCAATCCTTACTCTTGACCACTTTGCTACCCTGCCTCTTTATTCTGAAGCTTTAGATAAATGTGGTTCTGATAATATTGCATGAATTGTTTTTTCCTGGTTTCTTTGTCTTTTCTGCTTCAAAACAATGATAATCTTAAACTGCATTATCAGATGTATCAAAAGCACTCGCTGGTCTGACCACAAATCTATAATATTATATTATATTCTTGGCACTGTATCTTATAGAAGAATATTGGCTAAAGAGCTCACAGAGGAAGGTAACCAATATTATAAAAAGGTCTGGGAATTATGGGATCCATTGGCATTATAGGACACTTTTTATTTTAAAGATTTGGGAAAATGTGACAAGTATCTTTTTAATATTCGGGGAATTGCCTTGTATGAGAAGCAGTAGATTGGTTTTGTGTTACTGCCACATGCAGTACTAAGACCTGTGGTTAAATTCACGAGAGGGACAATTTCAGCTCAACATAAAGAACTTTCTAACTTACACCATCTGATAGAACAGGCCCCTTGTGAGGTAATGACCCTGCCCATTATTAGAAATCTCCAGTCATCTTCTTCTCTGTCAGCTGAAAGGGACTTCATGGGAGAGCTCTGAGAGCAGGCTCAAGTTCAAAAGTGCTGAGATGAATTCCTCAAGGTTGGATGGCTAATAGCTGTGCACAATTAATACCAAATTGAAGGCTTTTGGTGTTTGTTGGGGTAGGCAAGGAGGAGTAGGTTTAGAGATTGCCGGGCAGTATTCCAGACCCTTTACACAGGCTGTCCCACTAAACTACTTAGCAAGAGATAAATAACCATTCTTCATGATCTGTCAGAGAATCTTGACATGGGGTTTGTATGAGGGAATGGTGAGAAGAATTGGTGAAGACTGAAATTTCCTTGTAGATCCAAAGACTGTATCTTCACCAGATCCCCAAGGCTAACACAGTGTTTGGAACACAGAAGAAAGCCAATTGTGATTTGATGAATAAATGAAAGGAGTTCTTGTTGAATGAATGAGTGATATTTGTAAACTCTAGTTTTTCTTTGGACCAAACAGTATCATTTCATGTTTTAGTCCAGAGCACCGTTTTCTAATCTTTTCCCTTGATATTGGTTTTACATAATAGACTCCTGAAGTCTTTGTATAATGTCACAGACTATTTTTATGCCAACAAGACTTTAAAAAGCACAATTCTTGCCTCTCATTGATCATTGCTGTGGTATCACCTTTACTTATATATTTATTAGATGCCTGGTAGCAGTAAACCTCATATTTTTATCTCTATGTTGCTTATAATATTTTATAACACCCTAAAATGATACCATATGATGCATTTTAAATGCTTGTTGTTTTGCCTTTTAAAATTGATTTATATACAATGCAGATGGCTTTCTACTATGAAAGCTGATAATTTATGAATTTAACTTGAAATTTATATTCCTATTTCTGTATCTTAGACATTAGGGACTTTTAAAAATGACATGTCTTGTCATTTTCTTTGTGGGCTTCTCATATGTGTCTTTTCATTTAGTCCCAGGGCATTAAGAAATCATTGGTCCTTTTTTAGCTAGACTGAAGTTTTGGGGTGAAGATAAGTTGTAGGTGGAAGAACAGTGCCCTTGTCTCCATCTTCACTAGAAACCATCCATAAATCTTGGCAGTAATTTCCTGAATTCTCCACCTCTCTGGTTGTCTAACATAAATCTTCCAAATGGGCTTTCTGTAAAGTAAGGCAAGACCCAATGAGCATGCCTTGAGAATTATGCCAACTTTGGGGCTCTTGGAATCTTGGGCTTGTTTGCAAAAGTCAGATCATGGTAATGAATCTCAGAATATAGATCAGCTTCATCAAAGGGTCTGACAGATCTGAATATACACTATGAAAAAGTTGGCAGAGGGGGCTAAAGAGCTGTGTCACTGGAGGTCCGGGCAGGGTATCACTGTAATTTGCTTTGCTTGGCATTACTTTTCCCTTGTGCTGTGCCTGGTCTCACTAAAGGTCTATGACTAAGGAAGAACATGGTGCTCCTGATCAGGAACCTTCAACATGCTGCCTCCAGAACTTTTCCTATCTTCACAGGCTGGTGCATTTCCCACCCCATCCTCCACTACTTCCAGGACTTTTCTTAGAACTCATTTGTTTAGAAATGATGTATTGGGAATTTACTGTATGTCTCAGACATTGTGTTAGATTCTGAATATTCAGTGGTGATTAAAAAGAACTGGCAGTTGAGCAGCAAGTTCTAAAAAAAAGATTTAACTTGAATGAAAATAAATTTAGAAGGAGATGGTGCCTGCCTTTGGGAACATGGCCCTGTCCATAAAGTATCCTCGGATACAAAAGACAAGGAATCACCTCCCAACTGGTACTGGAAACTGACATTACAGGGGCTCATGCCATAGGAAAGAGAGGCAATTATATAGTCTCCTAAACCTGAGGCCCAGTCTACTGAGGACTAAAACCCTAAACACTTACTCCTTGGGACCTCTTTGTCTGTTCTTCACAAACATGCTCCTTGCCAGTATTTCCGAGACCAAAATATGGCAACCAGACAAAACTTCTTATCCCTGGCCTGGATGAGGTGAGTTGATTACCTGCAAGACTTTTAGCCTTAAGCCCCTTGTGCACGGCCAATGGAGAACTGCTGTCCAGATGAAAAGCTGATCCAGTGTTAGCCTTGTATCTTGGAGAATTGACTTTTCTAGTGCATCTGCATATTACAACTCCCACATGAACAGCCACATGCCACACAGCCTACTGGTCTTGGAACAAGTTATAAATTGTATTTCCTGCATAGATTCAACGTATAAGGCTTTTTACAGGTGCCAAATGGACATTTCTGAGCTGGTGCTGTCACTCTCAACATGATCCTGCAGTACTTATAGCTATGTGGCATTGAACTTCCATTTCGTCCCTGAGAGATTCTATGTGAAAAACTGGCCAACATGTCTTAAATTTTGAACCAGCAGCCCCAGTCCCACCAACCATCCTGCCAAGCACAGGCTTCTAAGTTGTGCAGAGTACAATGAAATTTTATTCACTTATTGCCAGGCTGATTCATCCACTGATGCACCATGCACCGCTTGAAGAAGTCCTACTGGATTTATTTGAACTTCATTGTGGTCTTTATATGGTTGAAGTTTTAGTGAAGGCTTTTTAGTTCCACATTCATTTAGAGTGACCCTGATTTCTGATAACCATTTGTGGTATAGACTGAAGCTTCAGACTCTATAAAAGATAAAATTTTGTCTTACATAAGTACCTGGAATAGGGACTTAATATGGGAAAGTGAACTACTGGCAATAATAAAAAAAAATTTAAAATAAAACACTATATGAATATTAGCTAAAGAGTATCTAATCCCAACGACCATCTGAACAAGCTTAGAATGGGTTTATTATCTTGGAATTCTGCATTTAGCTATGATGGTGTTGTTTCGTAAGAATTTTGAAGTTTCAAATCTTCTAAGAAGCCAGAATCTTTGGTGCTCTGTTAAGAAATTAGAAATATTAGAAAATGACAGTGCTTAAATTCTCCAGAAAAATCCCAAAGATGTTTGCAACCTTCTGTTTTGTGAGCAATCTGAGCCTGGTAGAGTCTTAAATGACCTGATGAGGCCTAAGTTATGTGTTCCCAGGAAAGGGCCTCTGAGTCCCTCATACCGTGTTCTCATCGGTGACTCTCATATGGGCCTTGCCTCCCATATGAGATACTCTAAAAATGAGAATGCATTGTTATACCTCTCAGATTTTGGCTTTATTGGGCAATGTAAAAGCATCAACATCTTTAAAAAAGACATTAAAATAATTTTAGGTTAGCTTTGAGTATTAATAAATATTAAAATAGTACCAAGGAAAGCCTACTATTCTATAAGGTTTTAAAGAATTAAGATGTACTTGAAATTTAGATGAAAAAAAAATGAGTCTTCATTTGTTCCTAAATCCTTTGTTATAGCCTATAATGAGGAGTAATGAGTACATTTTATATCTTATTTCATTATCTCAATAAACCAATGAAGTATCTTTCCTTTCATTCAACAGATGAAGGAGGTGATGTTCAGAGAGCTTAATTTGTGTAAACTTATGTAAAGGAACATAGTTAATATTTTAAGCTCTGTGTTCTTTCCATGAGAATGAGTGGCATATTAGAATTTTCAGGCTCCTGTGATTAAGAATACAATCACAGTAAACAGATAAGGGAGGGCCTACCATTTTTAATAGGTTGGGTTGTAGTCTGGCCAATCCTGGTGAATCCTCATTACCTACAAGCAAGAAGAAAGTTTTTGTTGAACAGTGCGACAGCTAGCAAGGATTAGGCTCCTCGCTTATTGTAGAGTATTGATTTTCATGGTCATTAGGCTAATCATCTTTATGGAGCAAGAAGGATGTAACAATTTTAGTCTTCCTCAGTAGTCTTCCTTGATGTCAGGTAAGAATTTAATTTCCTGATGAGAAAGTTATTAAGTTAATTGTTGGCAAAAAGAGGCTTTTATTTTAATAGTTTCTGTCTTACACATTTTTGTAGTCTCTGAACCCAGTTTAAACTTGGCCTAGATCAAATCTCAATATATGAAGGTAAATTTAGGTTTGTACTTATAGAAAACAAATTATAGTGTAGTCTGCAGCACATGAGTGAAGTCAGAAGCATGATCTTTTTATTGACAGCAGGTAAGTTGAGTATTATCCAGTTGGATATTTTTATTTGTATATATTTTCTTTGTAGTCTTGCTGTTTACACAGGTTGAGACCTGCTGGCAGCAGATCTGAAGGCTTTTGGACAGTTCTGGACCTCAGGTTATGTTAGCTCAGGGTTGGAGAGGAGGGTCAACCAGCTCTCGTTCTCAGAAGCATCTGGAAAGCTGCCCATACTGGTATGGAACTCAATGCAGAGGTTAAAGAGAGTAGTGAGTAGAAGGTATGACACTGACCCTTGACATCAGGACTTGATGACCCCTTCCAGCAAGACTGAGTGATGGCCTGCATTGGTCCAGACCCTAGGCACTGCCCAGTGACATAGTCTGGGTGGTAGGGATTCTTGCCTTTGCTGATGGGACCCTTTTACACATTCTATTAATGCTGTATGATAATCTAGCATAGTACTATTTGGTACGAAGGTCTGACAGTAGGTACTACTGAATGAGTAACCAGAAGTCACATAGGCCTGCCACTAATATTTAGCAGGAAGAGTCAAAAGCATTCTATGTATTGTAGGTCTCATGTTTATAGGAATAATGGGCTGAGGTTTTGGCCTCTGTGGTCTGGTTTCTGCACAAATGTTAGGCCTTTTTAATTCCTTTTTTTTTCCTGGAATCTTACCAATAAATAAAAATTAATAATTTTTCCCAGTTGTTCAACAAAACTACTAGATCTTCTCTGTTTATTGGGCCTACGGTGTGAGAAAAGCTGTCAGGTCAAAGCAGCTTCTTCCTTTGGAGCCCCTGAAAGAATTGTGGTTTTGTTTTGTTTGTCCAGATGAAGTGTTCATATTAACAAATATGTTTTTAGAGAATAAGTGGCTTATGGGGATGGGTAGAAGCATCCCCATCAGCAAGGACTGATGTTACTATCTTCGAAACCATTATAGAAAAAAAATCTCTTAACACAATGTAAACAAATTATCCACTTCACAGAATAAGTTTTTAAAGAGAGATTTTCAAGTCTTCAGCAGAGCCTTCACTACACTCATGATCTGGAGATGGGGTTGGGCATATTGAAATGTTCTGTTTGTATGTGCAAAGACATATGTAAAAGGGTATTGTGTATACATTATAATAGCAAATGATTCAGAACAACCCAAATGTGCAAATTGCAGCTGAATTGGACTGAATTATGAAATATATCACCCAATGTAATACTATGCAGGCATGAAAAAAGATGATTCAGTTCTAAGTGGGACAATATATACTTGACTTCAAGTTTTATTTAGTGGGAAATTCGTATGTGGAGCAGTTGAATTTATAAAATGTTACTCTGTATGCACACACATTTCTGTGTCTTTAAACCAAGAAAGCACATAGTTATTATACATAAGTAGACTATCTCTGGAGAGATAAAATAAAGAAGCTGATAATTTGCCTTCAGGAAGGGAAGTTGGTACCTGGGGGCAGGTTTAAGGGGGAGACATACATTTAACTCTAAATATATTTTGAATTTCATATCACAAATATGAATTACCTATTCAGAGATTTTTGAAATGCTCCATGGGAACCCTTTCTGGCACCTTCCTATTAGATGCATTTGACAAGAATGACAGATTTGGCATGAAGACCGTTTTGGATAGTGCCACAGTGTCCCAGGAAACCATAATAAGGAAGGGGTGAGATTGTGTGCAATGAGAGGGAAGGAAGGAATGGATGTGGGGCCTTCTGCAGAAAGACCAGGAAACTGTGGCCAAAGGGAGGGGAGAAAGAGCAGAGGAAGCTAATGTAATGGGTTTGGGAGGGGGGTTATACAAACGGTGCCTTTAATTCAGGGTAGAAAAATGGGAATAAAACATACTGCACGGCAAGACTTCATTTCTGGACCTTGGGAATGCAAAGTGATGGTAAAATCTGAGGATAGCTAGCAGGCAACTGGGAGGGGTGCTTTCACTATTAAAAAATGGCTTAAAGTACTTTTGTGGTGTTTTCTTGGCTCTAAGTTTTTGGTATATTCAAGTATTTTCTCTGCTCCTGATGTTTGACGATGGAATAGTGGAAAATTTAGGTTTTGGCAATATTTTAGTTTTGTAGAGACCAATATAAAACAAGATATTTTATTTTGAAGTTTCTCATTACATATGTGTCCTGTACAAAGGCATTTGCGGTCATAAACCAACACACTTGTGCCAAGGGAATGAGGCTAATGCATTGTTGCAATCTCGGGTACTGCCTGGAAATATTAAATGAATGGTAGAACTTTTAATGTGTCCATTAACTAATACCTCTAATTTACAGTGGGAGTGTATGTGACAGCCTACATAAATAATTTCTGAACTCATTGTGATTTTTGCTATTATAATTAATTTTAAAAAACTTCTCCATTTCTTGTATACAATGTAAAACTTCCAAATCTGATGCAATGTATGGTTATACAGCTTATAAATATTTTGTTCATTGAGGGTGCCTGAGACCTATGCATGTTAGTAAATGAAATTATTGTTAGTATTATTATTTTTATTATTTATTCGTACCATTGCAGCCCCTCTCTCTCTTACCTTTAAAGAATACACAAGTTGGGATGGAATCGAGATATAACTGTGCAGTGGACCCAGTTATTATTTTTAAGGAAAATTAAGTGAGTCTTTTCTGCCTGCCCTTCCAGGATGATATCAGAAATTCTTTGACATTATTTTCTCTAGTTGATGGCTAGGAAGGCAGGAAAAATTTAATCTCAAATCCTACTGTGCTTTGTGACCTTGGACAAGTCACAAACATTTCTGAGCTTTAAGGTCCTCTGAGGAAAAATAAGATTACTACTTTTAAAAGTTGTATGGGTAAACTGAGATTATATACCCTGTCTGCTAATACTCCGTAAGTGGTAGCTCATAGAATTTGAACTTCTAACATGACTATAATTCCAAAGGTGCATGCTGGTGTTATCTAAATTCCTCACAACCAGTTCCCATGAATCTGCCTCCTAAGAAGCTATTCATTCCTTTTCATCTCTGTCTTCTGCTCAGATCCTTATGGACTGAGTGCCCCCATGCACAGTGGCCTCTCCACACCTCATTTCATGTCCTCTCATGCATTCCTGTAGTTCAGTAAGAGTTTCCTACCAGGTCTTCCCTCAGGCTGTCTATACTGATGCTCTGCCAGATATCTGGTTCTTAACTCTTTCTCAAAGAGTCCTGTCAATCCATACCCCTTGGCATAGTTAAAAGGTCTTTCATGATTTCCCCTATAGCTTTATTTTCCATTTTCAATCTGTGGTTGTCACATTGCACTTTCTGTGATACCCAGCTCTTGCCTCTAAACCTCTCTTCCATGCAATTGTGTGTCTCTCAGTTTGCAGTAACCATGCCTTCTCCTTCCCCTCAGTTTTGGTTTGAAATCATACTTGCTCTTTGTCCTTCCATGAATCTCATCTTCCCCTACAATGTACCCCCTGACCCTTTAGTCTGGGTTAGTCGCACGTTCACTGTGTGCTCTTGGCACCCAGAGTACTGAGAATATAGACAAAGTTCACATCTTGAAGGATGTCACAAACTATAAAATGTACCAAGTGATTGAAGGTGATAGGAACTTACTGCCCAGAAATGAGGTTTATGTACCTATATTTCCTCTTGTACTCTGAGCTCTTTCAGTGAAAGGACTGGGTATTTCACCTCTCTGTACCATGGGCTGCAACACTGCTTAGCAGAAAGTATGTATGCTTTTATGTTCTAATGGATGAGAGGATGGATCCAAGTGGAGAGAGTAAGTTTTAATCTATCATAAATGGTCACCTTCAGTATGTTCTTTAGAATCTCGTATCTAACCCACCATCTTTGCCTGTCACTGGAAACATTAATATACTTTTATTCCAGAATTGTGTTTGGCTTTTAGAATGGACTCACGAAACAGACACAAAGTGGACAGAGTCAGACAATAATCAGATGTTAATATGTAATTGGAGAAAAGTGCTATAAAGTTAAGAATAACATTTTGTGATAGAGAATAAATGGACTCTCCTCTTCTTAGGTAAGGTTATTAGGGAAACCAGTAAATTCTGTTTTTCTACCACCTGGGTGTTTAACTCAAAGAAAGCTTGCAAGTTTGCAAACACCAAGCAAACTACATACAATTTACAGTTGATTTGTGTATCAGTTTGAATTCTTTTATTTTCTTTTGATAGTTGTAGAATATGCTTACTATATATTAGCAATCTAAATATTAATTGATTTTACCTGTTCTAGAAGGTTAAGTAATTTTTAGTATCTTTTTTTAACCAATTTTGGTGAACCAGGTATATTTTTAAAAATAAGACATAGTTATAGCTATTTTTTATATAGATATATTATAGCTTAAGTGTTCTGAAAATTTTCACAGGAAAAATAATGTTGTTATTGCAATTGGAAACTTTTTAATCTGTTCATTTCTACTGAAATGATTGTTTTGATAACATTCAACTTCTTACATATATCTACATATATCAGATTATAGCAAAATGTACTGTAGGCAGTGTTCTGTGGTCTATATGATGGAACTTCAGGCATAGACCCTACTTGTCTATTCTAACAGGATAAAGAGGTTGTGATCTTCAGCTAGAAAATCTGACTATATACTCTGGATCTGCTACTTACAAAGTTTACGATTAAAAAAAAAAGATCAAATTTCTTTTTACCTCTCATATAGGCCAGTTATGTGGAAGATTAAAATGAGATAATAGGTGGGTCCTTACTGACAGCAAAGCACTTTGAAAATGTAGGATGCTACAGAAGTAATCCTTTTATTTGTCAACATCAGAATTCCCTAAGTGGTCTATGTTTAAATGATTTAATTATTAGTTTCTTCCATGAAAAGTTGTTTGTATCCCTAGCTATTAGCTAAGATTATGATTATAGTAAGAAAATAGATTTCAGGTATCTCTGATTTAACAATTCATTATTGTATCAAAATTTATAATTATGTTTATTTGAGGAGTGTGGTAGGGACCTCCAAAGCTGTTCACATTCTAATCCCTGGAACCTGTGAAGGAAACCTTACCTTGCTAAAGGAATATTGTGGTTATGATCATGTGATCTTGAAATGAGATTATTTGTGTGGACCCAGTGTAATCACTGGGCTCCTTGTAAGAGGGAGATAAAAGGAGTCAGTGTCAGAGAAGATGTGGCTATGGAAGCAAGAGACTACAGTGTTGTAATAAGGTGGCTGTGAGCCAACGAATACAAGCAGCCTCTGGAAACAAAAAGGCAAGGAAATGGACTTTCCTTGGAGTCTCCAGAAGGAACCCAGCTCTCTCAACAAGTTAACTTTCAACTTCTGACCTCCATCACTGCTTGAGTACATTCATTCTAAAACATGAAGATGGTGCTATTTGTTATAGCAACCATAAGAAACTAATACAATAGGGATTGACTAAACATTAATAACTACAATTTGTTTGAATTCTAAGAGATTTTTAATACTGATTTTTGACCCGAATTAGGGTTTTTTTTATAGTTGTAGATGGACAGTATGCCTTTATTTAATGTATTTTTTAATGTGGTGCTGAGGATCAAACCCAGTGCCTCACTTAATGGTATTCTTGGTTGATTTTCTGAGGCCCTTGCCAGGCCTCCTTCCCAGGGAGGCCAGTACACAGAGCATGCCCTCCAGAGAGACTGTCTTCACCTCCACAGTTTTACTCTTTATACTTTTGATTTTATGGTGAACCAGAGGCTTCTGGGAAGCAACAGTTAGGATTGTGACTCTGAAACATAACCTTAAAGTCATGGTAGTCCCAGAAAGATGTGAAATAGACTGTTTTCTTTTAGAGACATAAATCATATTAAATTCAATTGCTACTTTGAAAAGTTTTGGATTCCGCCATCTTACATGTCTTCATTTTACTAAAGTGCACTATTTTATTAAATGTTTTTCAAGAAAATTTTAATTTTATAGTATATTTGAATTTTTTTTTTAATTAAAGAAAAAATTTTCCTTTTAGTATTTGAGGTCTGGTGGAAATACTGTATATGTGGGGAGAATATTGGTAGAAAGCACTGAGATCTGTAGTTCTTTTTTTCATGGAAACAGGCAACAGAAAAATTTATATTATATATTTTAAGGCAATGAAAAAAAATCCAACATTTGGGTGTAGAAAGGGGTGAGATTAATGTGGAAAATGACATTGTGATGAAGATATGATCCCTTCGTGCAGAAGCAAATTTTGTGAGTATGGAATTAAACTGACCTCATCTTAAGCTTGAGGCTCAAGAATGATGGAAGTAAGACCTGATAGCTCTTGAGCTCAGCCCATCCCACCCCATCTCAATCAGAAATCCATTAACTTCTGTGGATATTATGGGCCACTGGAGCAAGGAAATTGCATTATTTAATTTCAGTTGGATGTGGGAGAGGGAGATGGGAGGTCAGAGACTTGGGTCCTGGTGGATGTGTTCAACCACCTGAGTTCAGTGCCAAGAGCTGAACCCTTCTCTGGTCCTTGTGCAGAAGGAAACTAGGACACCTAGGCCTCTCACCTGCTTGGTCCCTTGAAGAGCTTTGGGTAGGGTTCTCAAATGTGCAGGTCAAAGGCTGGGTATGTGGCTCAGTGGTAGAGTGCTTTTCTGGCATGCATGAGGCCTTGGGTTTGATTCTCAGCACCCCAGAAAGTTAAAAAGAAAAAAAAAATATGGGTTCAAATGTGTAGGTCCTTTTTTAAAAAATTAGGACAAATTTAAAACATATACAAACTCAGGATAACTCTGTAATAGACCCCACAGTCCCATTGTCCAGATCTTGGTATTATCTAAATTTTGTCACACTGGCTTTACCTGTTTTCTCTTTTCCCTATTTTATCTGCAGTGTTTGATAGTAAATCTTTCACATCACTGCACTTCCCCCCTTATTCTTTAGTAGGCATTCCTAAAAAAAATACAGTGGCCAGGCTTTGACTCTTTCTCTTTCCACCTTTCTTCTCAAATACTGCTTAGGTACATGTGGGCTGGGAAAGAGAAAGGTTGACTGAATTGAGTGCAGTTTTGCAGCTCAGTGTACTACAGGGAAGGGATGATTTTTTTTTTCTTTCCTGTAACAATGCTATTTACGTTTTTGTTAACTTATCATTTAAGAAATGTATTAACAAACTGTGGACAGGTCACTTAGTGTTTATGTTTTTTTTTTCTCATCAATATGTTGTAATGAAATTAACTCATTCTTAATTTATAGAGATAATGGAAGGATCAATGAGCATTGCCTTTTTGCCTTAAGTTAGTGGTCAGGTATTCCTGCAGAAAAGGAGAAAGACATTCTCTTGGCAGAGATGTTCTCCTATTGTCCAGAGGTCTTTTCCTTCTCTGTCATTCACTGATTTCTCAGAAAAAATTGTGTTATGTACTTAACAAATTTTCCATCAGAAAATATTTTTTAATATTTGCACTCCTTTTGTAGAACCTGTCACAAATGAGCGAGAAGTTCATATTCTCAATGATTTATGCCAACTTATATAGGTAACACTTGATTTGTACTTGATTTGTATTTGATTTTGAAGTAAATATTACATTCAGCAAATGCATAGCTTATCCTAGACAGATAGGCAAGAACATTGGTGTACTGTCCTTATATTCCTGACAACTGCCTCCCTTATTAGTTTGAGTCCCTAGACAGGCATTTTGAAGTTTGGATTCTCCTAGTTGACATGCATAGTTACCCCCTGAGGTCAATAAGTTGTCATTCAGCCAAAGTAGCTGAACAGTGAAAAGGATGGGCAGCCAAAAACCAAAGCATAGAGCGACTTTTAACAATCATCGTTGACTCTCAGTGGAAGGTGGGTATGTGTGTTTATGTACAAATCTAAACATTCTATGTAGTCATTTCAGAAGACTTTTAGATCTTGTAAAAGGAATGGGGAAAACATTAGTCCAGCTACCAGACCATACCATTTAGGATTCTGTTTGCCTGGCATTCTGTCTGCATAGTAGAATTTCTTTGTAAGTTTCAGCTCAGATTAATAATGAAGTCCTTGTATGTATGTGAATTACTGGATGACTTCAGTTTTATCATTATTTTATTACATGGGTTATTTTGTCTCATCTTAGTCATTGTAAAATTTGCATTCCAGGGCTCCATGGAATTATCACTTTCTTTCTTCTTGAGCACTCAGTGCAGATTCCACAGAGTTTGCATCTATAAAATGAACATGTATGGTATTACAACAGCATGATAAAGTCTCTTCTTAGTAAAAAAAAAAAATTGTTTTTTCTATTCATTTAAATTATACTGTCTGTTGAAAGTATCTGTGGTGTTTTCTTTGGTCATGGTGCCAGAAATGCATTTGTTGTGACATTATACTTCCGTTATATATACAATGTAGTTAAACACTTACACTACCCTTTATGGTTGATAAACAGGAGTGTGCATCAGAATCCCCTTAGTAACTTTGCCAAAATACATCCAACATTATCCTCACCTCCCCCAAAACCAAGATTTGGGTTTTGCAAGTCCAGTTTGGAGCTTCGTTGGGTGTGTTTTGATTTGGGTGCGCTTGTGCAGTTGCAGATCTGTGCTCTTGGGTGGGAGAGGTTCCCGGCTAACTCTTTGAAGTATGGGAGTATCTCTGCTCCCCAAATAGTCACTTAAGATGCATGATTACATTGCAGCTTGGCACATTTAAGTTGTCAAAGTGAATTATTTCACTCCATAAAAAAAAAAGAATGAGAAGAAAGCAACATACATAATTAAAGAGTTGGCTATAGATTTTATAAGGAAAGATGGGAGAGGTAGATTAAGACTGAGCGGTTGGCAACTTCAGGAATAGCAAAGTTAGTATGAAAAAGGCTCCTACTTATACTTTTTATAATAAAAGTCAAATTAGAGCCCTAAATTTTAATAAACATAGGTAATACAAATTGCTAGAGCACAATTATATTTCCTGTTTATCCTACTTTCCCATAAGGGCTTCTTACTACATATGAATTTTTATTTCAGTGAGGACAGTTCAGGACTTTTTACTAAAGACGCAGGGAGTCCTGCAGTGAGGCAGAAATGATTGGTTTGTTAGAAAGAACTTTAGGTTAGAAATAAGAATCTCTTGATAGAAAAACTTGTTTGGCATTTAAAATAACCAGAGAAAGTTATAGAATTTCCTTCATTGCACAACCAAAAATACCGGAGTTAAAACAAACAGCCACCTATCTTGAAGAGTTCAGGCACCGTGCTTACTAGAAATGGCACACTGAATTCTTTCAGAGCTGTACAGGGACTCTGAAACTTTCCAGTTAGGGAGAGTCATTTGTTTTTCCTAATTTGTTGGTTGATATTTTTTAATATCTTTTAAGAAGGAGGTCAGGTGGTCATTATCATTATCCCTCTGTTCACAGTTTACTGGTCAGTATCTGTTTGTTGGCAAATTGTCTCCATTTTTTACTTCAGCTCATTATGCTTTCATCTTGGATCACAACTTACACAAGAAGTATATATATGAAAGAAGAAATGTATGAATGTATATGCAGTTTCTGTCACAGCTAAGAAAAATTGTGATGCTAATACTGGCTAAGCTTTGACCGAGCTTTCATACTGTACTAACTGCTTTATCTGGCTTATGGAGTAACACTGTTCACAGTGCTGTGAATTATTGCTCTGTCCCCCCTTAGCAGAGGAGAGAGTGAGGCTCAGAGAGCCTAGGAAATGTGTCCACAGTCGCGTAGGTACCAAAGGATGAGGGTGGGATTTGGTCTAGGTCAGTTTGACTCTAGAGTTAGGCACTGAATCACTCTGCTTTTGTTATTAGACTAATAATTCTCTCAAATTGACTTCTCTTTAGAAACATTTTATTTTTTGAATTCTAACATTGAGTAGCAATAAATTATCATTTGACACTGGGTCTCGAACTTGGCTACACTTTGGAATCATCTGTAGTTAAAAAAAAAAAAAAAACAGTATTTGTGGCTGGGTTCTCAGAGTCCATGGTATGTGGAGCCTGAACATTAGAATTAGGAAACTGAGTTGGATGTCCCTTCTTTGTACCGGAGTCTTATATGGAAGTTTTTCAGACAAGTAAATTCTTGGTCTGCTTCTTGTCTCCCTTATAGATTCTTAAGGCAAAGCCAGTATAGTTTTCCCCTAGCTCTGGCATTCAGCGGATGCTTAGTAAATGCTGGGATGCATGAATAGATTTCAGGTGCAATTAACAAAGACCCAGAGCTGTGTGGTTGGTGACCCTTATTTGTCTGAATAATGCTTATTCCAGGAAATGAGGGGTGTGTGTGCATGCATGCATGCACATAGTTTGAGAAAAAAAATTAACTATTGAAGTAAGTTCAGAGGTGCCTGAAAAAAGTGATTTGGGGATGTTGGAATGATAGGAAAAGAAGGTAAGAGGAGGGTTCAGATATGGACAGGCACTAGGGAATTTACCATAGGTAAGCTTCAGATCCTTCAAGAGGTAACAAATCCTCTAGCTGCAGAAACTTCTGGACTTGGCTTCCAACAGGTTCCATTTTTCCCTGGGGAATCAGCTACCCCTCCCCCAATATTGGTGTAGAAACTCATCTGAGCTTTTCATCTCTCCACCCAACTCATGTCATAATAAAGAGGCAGATTTTTTCAGATATATTTTCAGAGTAAGGACCAAGGAATTTTCAGAATTTGCTCTTTCCCAAATTGTTTCCTAATAAGAATTTGAATGGGAGACTGCTGTAGTGTAATGGAGTTCAGTTGGTTATGGCCAGAGTTCAGTTGGGTATGGTCTGTCAGTCAGCAACTGTGACTGTCAGATTCTTTCCTACAAAGGTCATGAGGAGGGGACTCAGCACCAAAGTCCTACTCAGGGATGGCTTAGGAGGCAAAAGGCCGATTTGGGAAATGCATAAGTTTCTCTAGATGAGCTAGGCTTGTGTTCAGATAGCCAGAGGTGTTTTGGACACTGCACTTACAAAGCCAGGCATCTTTGCATTGACTTATGAAGGATTTTTTTCTTACAGACTTAACAATCAGTAAAATTTTAATCATGACTAATCACAAGGTCCATACATCAAAATAACTACCATTTCTTTTAGCCTCGGATAAATTTAACTTTTGATTGAAAATATGCTAATGATCTTTACTTTCTCACTATTGTTAATTTTAAAACAAGTTTTTATTAGGAGAAATTGCTAATGTATGCATTTAACTTCATTAGTGGATAAGGTACATGTGTAACTATGGTATATTGTTTTTCTGTAATTTAGAATTGAGGCATTTGTATGATTCCAAAAACCTCAAGAAATATTAGATGCTATTCTCTATCCTTCATTCTCCCACTTTTATTGCATTCATGATCAAGTATTATTCGTACAAATAAAAATAAGCTTGCTATTTCATACTTTGATTTTGTTCTTTGTTGAATTCTCAGTAAAGACACTAATGATGGTCGATTTTATCTATCTTTAATGCCTTTACATTAAAAGTGTTTAAAAGTCATCATGAATGCAACAAAAATGGGAGAATGAAGGATAGAGAATAACATCTAATATTTCTTGGGGTTTTTGGAATCATACAAATGAAAGAGGAATCCTTAATAGATAAATCACATAGAAAAGAATAAATAAATTGCTCAACACAATATTTATTTAGGTAACATCAGCAAGTCAGTGAAACTGAGATTTCTGGAATGTGCTGGCCTTTGGAGCCAGGAGTATATTATGATTTAATGGTACCTCTCTGCTGCATTTGATGAGCTGTCCTAGAAAAACATTTTGAAGCAATAACACATCCATTTGGCTCCTAAGTAATGAGGGAGGCATTGCTCTTTGCATTAACTATTTATTCAGGAAGAGAAGTGACCAACTGCTAATAAGTTTTATCCAAAGAGGGTCATTTAAAACAGAAGAAAATGCAAAAGTGAGGCTCTCTTCGATTTCATATGCAATTAACAAAAACCCAGAGCTGAGTGGTTGATGCCCTTGTGCCATGTGACTTGGATGGCTGTATTTAAATGTGAGTGCCTGTCAGATCTAGTAAAAACTCTGTGGCTTATGGAAGCAGAGTGTAGCTTAAGCCAGTGACACAGGAGAAGACAGTGACTGGTGAGTGGCTAAGATTGGGCTGATCTCTGTATTGTTTGGAATTACAGGCTTGTTTTCTAAAATCAAGGATTTTAGAAATAAATAGTGATTTAGGTTCACTAGTGTCCTCCTTGTGGGAAGTATTCCTCTTTTTTTTTTCTTTTCAGATAATTTTTTTATTACTTGTTGAGTCTGCTCTATAATACAGTATTGCATTTAGATTTAATACTTGATCAAAAGATTTACACATGGAGAATTTCATATTTTCTATGCAAATAAATCTGTAATATTTTATTCAGAAAGTTTCCAGTGTTTTGCTTATTCTGCAAGTACATAAATGCTCCCTTCTTTGCAATAAATGCTTAGGATTTAGTAGCTTTAAGATTGCAACCATAATATTGTATTCATGTGCAAATAGGGTTTCCCCCCCAATCATTTCAGAATCTTCCTTTGAAGATTTTGATGACATAACAGCTTGAAATTTTCATTCTACTTCAATCAGGTTCTCAGCCAATTAATATTGCCTTTTATTTTTAGTGACATAAAAGATGATGAAAGTCACACTTATTTTTTTCCTTCAAGACAACTAACAGATTTTTATACCAATTCTTCCTTCCTGCTGTGACAATAAAGTAATACAGTGGATTTCTACACAATGGGCAGGAAAAATCCCCCATATAAATGATATCCAAACAGGCTGTAGAAATGATATATAAACTCTGTTAAATGTTAACAAAAATTTTTTGGATACCATAGTGAATCAGTGATGAAATCATTTAATATTACATTTTTTTCAATTTAAAAAATATTTTTCATATTGAAAACCATCTATCTATTAGTTCTAAACTTACTCTGAATTACTTTGGAGTATATTTAAAGTCAGTTTTTAAGATATAGTCTGTGAAATAAGAAATAAGAATGCATTGTTTATTTCATAGCCTTTAGAAAAGTGCTAAAAAAGCCTGATAAGTATGTAACAGCAGGATCAAAGACAAGAAAAGATTTCTGAGAATTGTCCTGTCCTGGGGCACATTGTGACATACACAGGGAACAAAACTCATCTGTGTACAGGGATTTATTTTCTTTATCATGGAAATAAAGACTGAGTTTAGAAATGGAATTGCCTTTTAAGATTTTGGTTTTGCAATAATCCCTCTTGTTGATTATTATCAATCATTAGATTGAATTATCCCTTTCAGATAATTACTCCATTCAGAAGGCTAATGCTATGTGCCGAGAACAGAAAAGAGATGGAGGATTGGATCAGTTCACTGAAGTCTGTACAAACCAGAGAGTCTTATGAGGTAAAATAGCATATCCCTGATATTTTATGTTCTTAGAGCATGGATGTTAACTAAAGAGCTAAAGCTATGCTGTGCAACTTGTTTAAGCCAGATTTTTTTTTTTAACTTAAAGCAATGTGCTTTAGTGTTAAAAGTGACAGATTTGAAATTTTGATCAGAACTATAGTATGTACATTTCCAAGTAGTCCAGTGTCTGCAGTCTTGTTCTCTTATTTGGCAAATCTGTTCAAATGTCTCATTTCTAGGTGGCCCAGTTTAACGTGGAACATTTCTCAGGGATGCATAACTGGTACGCCTGCTCCCATGCCCGCCCCACCTTCTGTAACGTATGCAGAGAAAGTCTTTCTGGAGTTACCTCCCATGGCCTGTCCTGTGAAGGTACTGTAGCATTGAGCCCAGTCCTCTCCCAATTTTAAAAGTACAAAAGACACACCACACTGGGAAAGCTGTAGCTGGGAAGATCTAAGCTGGAATACAGTGTTTAAGGTTGTTTGGAGTTTAATCTTGAGCATTGTACTCCTAGTACTAATTTGGGAAATATTCTTGCTCTGGAAAAGATAACATAATATTGTCTGAAAGGAAACATAAATCAAAATATAGCATTTCACTCTTAAGGATATAGGAACTAGAATCTAAAAACATAGCTTTGTATAACATTCTAGTGTTCTTAATTCTGATTATGAAACACAAAACGTTTTATCAGGACAATATATATTCTTTGACAGAATTTCCTGATTGTTAGTAGTATTGCCTTACTTGAAACTTTTTAAAAAAATTGTAGTAATAGGGATTGAACCCAGGGTTTCATGCATTGTTAAACAAGTGCTGTACCATGAAACATTTTAAAAGTAATTTATTAGGAATTAATTTTTTATTAGTTAATTTTTAAGTTAACTGATTGATTAATGTTTGCAGCGCTGGGGATTGAACCCAGGGCCACATGCATTCTAGGTGAGCATTCTACCTCTGAGTTACAGCCTCAGTCCTGATGTCATCTTTTTTTTTTAAATTTAATTGATTTTATTTTTTAAATACACGACAGTGGAATACATTATGATTCTTATTACACATATAAAGAACAATTTTTCATATTTTTGTATATAAAGTGTGTTCACGCCAATACATGTCTTTATACATGTAGTTTGTGTCATCTTTTTAAACTTCTTTAAAGTTTTCTAAAAATAAGGACAATGCCACTGTTTTCATTACAGGATTAGTGAGGTTCTCTTTTTGGTATTGTTGTTTGCAGAGCCAGGGGATTGAACCAGGGCTTCGCACATGCTAGGCAAGTGCAGTATGTGAAGTATTTTTTAATTTAAGTACAGCGATTATCAGAAACAAGTATTTTAGTCATTACCAAGAGAGAACTGATAACATCTTTAGACTGATTTAATTTCATAATTCAGTGATGAGGTATGAAAAGTGTTATACTGCTTTTTGAAATATATCTAATGCCAATACCAGTGTTTTTCTCTGATAAGACACTAGCACAGATAATTTTGAATATAGCTAATTATGATAAAATAATAAAATAATGACAGAGCCACAGTTTTAATTGATGTTAAATTTATGACTAACGATAAGTAAAGAAGATCAATAACTCTTGGGCTGGGTGGTGGATCAGCGGTAGAGTGCTTGCCTAGCACATGCGAGGCCCTGGGTTTGATCCTCAGCCCCACATATAAAATAATTAAAATAAAGATATTGTGTCCAACTACAACTAAAATAAATAAATATTAAAAAATATCAATAACTCTTGTTTCAGCCATTTACTACGATGCATAGCAATGCATGCACAATGGTAAGGAATAGAGCTCAGCCATTAAACCCCCTCCCATAGCCACCATTACAAACTGTTACCAGAAGTAGTTTAACACAATTAGATTGTTCTCATCTGTCAAATGGGAATAATAGTCATTTATACCTCAGCACTATGAAGATGAAATGAGGGAATGCATGCAAACTGCTTTTCTGATTAAATACATCATAGGAAATTGTCACTGTGCTCTATAAGGAATTGATCCAGTAAGTAGTTCCAGATTGGATCAGAGGCCTGACACATTCAAGTTCATGAAGGTGAAAATTTGGAGAAGCCATTAAACTTTATTCTTTAGATTTAAAGAATTTCAGACAAAGATATAATTGGCTTTTCTGTCTTTACTAATACAGAAGGGTTTATGTGGGTCTGAATAACTCATACTAGGTCTGTAATATTATGTGGTGCTGTTCTGAAGATACTTTAACTGTTACCTGATAGTTTCTATTCCCCAAATGGCTTAAAAAGGATAACCAGGTTTAAGATAACTCTGTGATAGCCCTCTGACTTGAAATTTATCTGCTAAGTATATTTGATTATTTAGTAATTGAGTCAATAAAGGAATGATTGAACATTTTTCTAAGCATTTTAAAAGAAAATGAAAATTATTTCAGTTGGTGAGAATAAGAAACTTAAAAGTCTTTAAATACATTTGTTATATCCTTCTATAAAACACATGTTCTTTCTACCCTTTTAAAAAAAAGTCTTCCATGCTTATTTAATTATGTCAAAATGGATTTTACTGTCATGTATAACTAAAGAGAACCAGAAAAAAGTCTCAATTATTGGATTAAAAATTTCTTCAAAAGATTATGCATTAATATTTGTTTTCTCTGCTGGCAAAAATTTAAATCTGCAGTATTTTGTCTATTCATATTTTTAAAATGGTAGGAGAAGCTTTCAAAAATCCCAAATGTTTTACTCTATGAGAATATGGCCATCCTGGATATTTTATCGTATTCAAAGTTAAACTTTTGAGACCCCTCTCCCATTAAATGTGAATATACTACTTACATATTAAACCTAAAAACATAGGGATAAACAGGCTTTACAAGTTATAATGGAGATGCAAATATAATAAAAATTTGTTTAATAGTGAAGATTAACAACTTTATATTAGAGTGAAATTCAGCTTTTGGTGTATGAAGCCATCAATAAATTCACTTGACCTTTAGGTTCTTGTTTTTCACCATAATATGAGACTATACTGATTTGTTTTCTAGACTTGTATTGAATTATAAGTAAACTTATTGTTTTAAAGTCTTGCATATGTAAAATACTATATGAATGAAAAATGGAAGACAGAAAATAATTTTCATTAAAAAATCTTAAGTATTTGAGAGTATAAATTATCATAATTAGAATATAATTGTCCTTCATAGTTACTTCAGTAGTAACTTGGCCAAAAATATTAAACAGTCATTTTCTTTTCAATCAACAGTATCAACTATGTCAACATGGCTACCTATGAAATTTCGTCTTAACTATTGTTTACCACAAAGATTCAGTTTGATAAAGATGAAATATTACAGTAAAAATAATTTTGCCACCTGACAATATATTTATTAAGTTCTGTGGTTTTAAGAATGGCTTTATAGGTCAGGGGAAAGTGCTTTATTCTAGAATAATTTGGAGAAATGTAATTGTCACCTAACAAAGTTAAGGTGCCCATTAATTATTTCTATTTCTTAGTGACCATAACAACAGTCTGGTTTGTTTATTACTATTGTTCTATGTTATATTAAGCAACTTTGTCATTCTCAAGGCTCAGTGTATGAAGCACTTAGTTATTATTAAAAGTGTGATTTTTATTGTTTTTAAATTGTTTTTTAGTTGTAGATGGACACAATTTTATTTTTATGTGGTGCTGAGGATTGAACCCAGTTCTTCACATGTGTAAGGCAGGCACTGATTTTTATTTTTAATGAACTGCTTGAATTTTCTGAGAGAGAGAGAGAGAGAGAGAGAGAGAGAGAGAGAGAGAATTTTTTAATATTTATTTTTTAGTTTTCGGTGGACACAACATCTTTATTTTATTTTTATGTGGTGCTGAGGATCGAACCCAGTGCCCTGTGCATGCCAGGCGAGCATGCTACCGCTTGAGCCACATCCTCAGCCCCATTGTTTGATTTTTAATGGCAAAAATTTTAAAAAGCCATGAAATTATACTATTACTCTCTTTTATGTTCATCTTTTCCGTGCTTTTTTTTTTTTTTTTTTTTCTTATAAAACACCCTGGGGACTCTGGTATAGACCATTTTAGGACCTCACGTTATTTTGTTTAATTTTTTAATTTTTATTTTTTAAAATTTTGAGACAAGGTCTTACTAAGTTGCGTAGGCTGACCTAAGACTTCTGATCCTCTTGCCACAGGCTCCCAAATAGCAGGGATTGATGACAGGAGGGTACTACTGCACTTGGCTAGAACCCCATTTTGGGGAAATAGTCTTACAGATGAAAAGACCTGGAGGTACTAAACAATTGTAGTTCAAAGTAGTTACTGCCTATGGTTCTGTGTCTTCACCCTTACTATCAGCAACAAAATTTAATTGAAAGATTATTGCATTCTATATGAAGTCCCTTATAACAATAACAGTATTATTGCCAAAAAGAATTTTTCAGGGTATATAAAAGAGGAGGTAAGTGAAACATCTCTAGTATGTGTAGACCAGTGTTTTTCAAGAACAGATCAGTAAGTAGCCATTTATATATTGGCTTGTTGAAGCCTGAATCACGTTGAACATGTTTTAAAATATTTATTGTTTAGTTGTAGTTGGACACAATATCTTTATTTTATTTAATTATTTTTTAAATGTGGTGCTGAGGATTGAACCCAGGGCCTTGCGTGTGCTAGGCAAGTGCTCTACCACTGAGCCACAACCCCAGTCCCATGTTGAACATTTGATAACAGACATCTTGGGTATTTTATCCAGACCTTTCATTTCAATGTACATCAAATTAAGACAGTTCAAAGATAATAAGTAGTATGTAACACATAAATAGTATGTAACACATTTACAAATGTTTAACAATTGATAGAAAGTGAAAAAAAATCATATGAGAAAAAGCCATCTTACATTTAAATTTAGCGGCCGCCACCTTATTAATTTCCATTGAAATGATCTCTACTTTTAACTAGTTATCTGAAAACTTAGGAACTGTTATTCCATCGGCATCTACACGTGCTTGGATAATTTGTATTACTGGAAAGATAAATGTGTTTAGTAGTAGTCAAGTTCCAATTTTCATAAACGCATTTAACTTTTCAAATAACCTGTGGTTTACTTGTTTTACCAAATATGTGCTGCTTCTTTCCTAGTTGTTTTATCTTAATTTTCTTTTATAAACTTCTTTATGATAATATAGCTGGGAAGAATTAATGAAGAATAGTGGTGACATTATTTTATCAATCCTTTCTCCTACATTTATAATATAGTCATCCCAACATAATATTTTTAAAAGATGGAGTCATCTTATGACCCTCTCAGCCTATTTCCCATGATGACTTGTTATTTTCATGATGTACTTACAATTTTTTTTTTGTGTGTGTGTGTGCGTGCGCTAAGGATTGAACTTAGGGATGTTTTACTACTGAGCCACATCCCCCCAGTTCTTTTTTTGTTTGTTTTTTTAATTTCAAGACAGGGTATCACTATGTTGCTGAGGCTGGCCTTGAACTTGGGGTCGTCCTGTTTCAGCCTCCTGAGTTGCTGGGATTCCAGGCATGTGCCACCACACCTGTCTTGTACTTGCATTTTAAAACTCCTCTGAATTTTCTTGATCTTTCTGATGTTTTCAAACCTATTAATATAAGTAAATATATTAGGTACACAGAACAATGCAAATATCAGAAATGTGTGCATCTCAATGAATTTTCTTAAATTCATTCATATAATTAGCACTCAGATTAAGAAATAGGATGTAATCAGTATCCTTGTTACTGAATTTTATTTGCTTGTGCATGTGTGTGTGTCAGTCTCCCTTCTCAAGAACTAATTATTTTCTATTTATCTCATTTTTGTTTATCCATGTAGCAATCGATCTGTAACTCTGTATGTGATTCATAAATGCAAGTCTGTATTAGTTTTTTAGAATACAATTAGTATCATTGGAGATTAGTTTAAATTTTTTAAAATCTTTGTTTTCTTTTTCTCTCCTTTCTATCCCTTTTAAAAATTTCATGCTATGATGACTTTTAGTGCTGGTGCAAAAGTACTTTAAAATGGTTAACATTTTATTTTCCTTTTTAGTGTGTAAATTCAAGGCTCACAAAAGATGTGCAGTGAGGGCAACTAATAACTGTAAATGGACAACCCTGGCCTCCATTGGAAAGGACATCATAGAGGACGAAGACGGAGTAAGCTGCTGTCTGCCCTTGCTCTCTTCCTGGTGCCTCCTCTCTTATTTTCTGCTCTTAGGGGAAATACTAATAGTTTAAGTGGGAGTGTTTATTATCAGGATGAAATAGGTTTTATTTGTGAGTTTTTATTTTTAATTCATTGCTTTATAGCTTTCCCTCACTCTTGGATTTTTGAGGGAACTCTGTTAAGATTAGGGCTTAGGAATGACTGCTGGACCTGGCTGGTGTAACAGAAGGTCACACTCTGTGATCTATAAGGTTTAGAGGAGGTTTATTCTGCAGACTCTGGGGTTTCCTCTCTGCAGTACCCCTACCTTAAAAAAACGTCTCCTGCATTGCACTGCATAGGTGAATCTCTGACAGCCTTTAGTGGGCCATGTATCATGACCCTTTGTCTTTTCTCCTCAGCTAGATTTGCACCTGAATCCCAAAGGGGCAGGCCTTTCGTCTTATTTACTTTGTCTCCCTACAGGGTTTAGGCATAATAGATACTCAATAAATCTGGGATACATGAGTGCCATGCAGGATGCCTGTTATTGACTCCATAGAGTAACAAATCATTCAGTACCTTCCCAAGGGTAAGAACACTGTTCTCCACAGTCTTCACTTTGGCTGCCCTTTTTTCCTGCCCTACAGCTCGCTATGCCTCACCAATGGCTTGAGGGCAACTTGCCCGTGAGTGCCAAGTGTGCTGTCTGTGACAAAACGTGTGGCAGTGTTCTCCGTCTACAGGATTGGAAATGTCTTTGGTGTAAAACAATGGTAAGGATTTGCAAACATTTCGTACCTTTTCACTATCTTATTTGCTTACCATGGACATCTGTGTGGTTCAGAAGCAAAGCAAAGACCTTCATGGCAGAGCCTGACAGCATAGCCCATTGTGGCATTCATGGGTTGTTAAATAGTGTTTTCCTTCCAGTTCCATATTTTCCACCCCCTGACCCATTCCTGGTCATTTTTCAAATGCCCCGTTTGTAATATTTTCTCTTACTCACATATTTCCTATGTCTCAGAATCTCTTTCCTACAGATCTATTGTTTTCCATTTTGTTTCCACTGCACAGTGATCTGCTGTTTTCTCTGTTATGCCTGGTGCACATAGAAAGTCCTTTTTTGTGCTGCCAGATTTGGGTTAACATATGAAGTGTGATTTTGCTGCAGTACCATGTGTGTCCTCTGACAGACAGAATGCCAAGTTCAATGTACTATGCACTGATGTAATTTAAATGATATAAACTTAGGTCATATAATAAATAGCTTTAAACTTCTCTGCATGTACGGAAAGAAGTAAAAAGTTCACCCAGCATCATGTGAATCATCAGCAAAGAACAGTCTCATTTATGCCAGATATCATACAGTCAGGGCTCCTGGACTGCATGAGCACATTGATAGAGAAGGGAAGTCATGCCAACAGTAGCATAGGGCTCAAAGACCACAGGACCATGAAGCCACAGCTGGGCATGCTTCTCTTACTCCTGGGTGCTGCTGTCCCAGGATGATAGTCCCTTGTGATTTGCATCTTATGTTCTTTTCTTGCTGTCCAAATTTGTAAGTTGGACCAAATTTTATAGTGTGGAAAATCCATTGCTTTTGGGAAGTCTGGTGTAGATCAGCATAAGATGTGATAATATGTGCTGGTTTCCTATGAGATTGACTCCACAGGCCCCAGAGGGGGGGTGGAAGTCCTATGACTTTTTAGTTAGTAATCTGTGATTCCTCTTAATTTTTAAACCAACTAAGATTTCCTTTGTCCTCATGCTTTTGTTATTTTTCATCATTTGCCTCTTTAATTAGCCACAGGCTTGTGTGTGTGTGTGTGTGTGTGTGTGTGTGTGTGTGTGTGTGTGTGTGTGTGTTTTTTGCTGGGGATTGAACCCAGGTCCTTGTACGTGCAAGGCAAGCACTCTACCAACTGAGCTATATCCCCAGCCCAGAGGCTTATTTTTGGTTTTTTACTTCTCTTATTTCACTGTCATATAACCTACAGACTGTGATGGGTGCCTTTCTGTGGACTCCCAGTATAGCCCTGACCCCTAAAGCCCTCTTATGCCATCCTTATTTTAAAGGAGTGCTATCCATAAGAAAGATTTTAAATCATCATTCCACATAAGATTTATTTTGGGGGGAATGATCACTGATAGTATTTCCTGCTAATACATCTCATGTGTGATGAATCACTTTAGAAGGGTTTTGTGTAAATTGTCTTTACCTACAGAATATATGTCTTTACTTTTATTTGGTCAGTAATTTTTAAACACTAATAATCTTCAAGGTAGGAGTTAATTAGGTTTCATTGTTGTTCCTTCTACTCATCCCCAACTTTAAAAAGTTTCACAAATAGAAGAGCAACATTATCTTGGGAAAACAACTGAAATTTAATAGCAATTTTAAATGGGGTGCATGGGGACCATTCTGGGATGGAACCATTCTAGAGTATCTTTTCCCTCTTTTTTCCTACCCCACCCTGGGTAAGTTACACCTGTTGGTTTCTGGCACCATCACCTCTGTAATGCCTCTCTTAGCCTCAAATTTCTTGTGCACTATCATTTATCTGTTTATATATTACTTTACCTGTAAAATGTGAGTTTCTTTCTTTTTTAAAAAACTCTATTTTTTAGTTGTAGATGGACACAATACCTTTATTTATTTTTATGTGATACTGAGGATGGAACCCAGTGCCTCACATATGCTAGGCAAGTGCTCTACCACCAAGCTACAACCCCAACCACTAGAATGTGAATTTCTAACAGCAGGCTATCTAGGGCTGAAAACATAGTCATTTAGGGAAAACAAATGAACAAAACAAAGCAAAAAAAAAAAAAAAAAAAAAAAAAAACCGCTGCCAAGTCCAAAAGCCCATAGTTCCATAACCCTGAAGGTTTAAGTCATAATTTTAAAATCAGTGAATATACAACTTTATCTTCTGCTTTTCTCACTTAGATTATTATAAATAGCTTCCCATTTTGCTCCATGATTCTCATGTATTTTTATATTCCTTTTACAACTATCCATGTATACTAGTTTTTATAAAATGCATTTTGGTTGTTAATTATTATAAATCCTAATCAACTGTCCAAAAACAGTTGCTATTAAATTTGCTAAAAACTGCTATTAAATCTCACTTATTTCTGAAGAGTGTGGATAGAGGTTTAGTCAGTGTGCCAGTTTTCTTAAAGCACTAATGATATAAAGTCCTGTTAAATAAATGGTTTATGAAGCATCTGCTTTTACTAGCCAAAATATTTTGAAGGGTCTCTAGGTAAATACACAAAGTATTCTAAGTGGCCTGGCTCCTACTTTTTAGGTTAGCCTGCTTTGTTCTCAATAGTATCTTGACTGGCCTTGAAACTATGTTTCTTCATGGAGCATTTACCACAGGCTTGTGATGTGAATCCCTCTCCCTTTTCCTTGCAGTCTAGCTGAGAAAGTAGGCATGGATGTGCTGATAGTGATGATAAAAAACACATGATAAAAGAAATGCGAATAGAAAGTTATAGGAGCACGGCAGAAAGAGCAGCCACATGGCAGGTTTCACTTTCATTAAGTCTGTAAGAATTTTTATATGGTAGATGGTATCGATTTGTTTTATGGGCAAAATATTGACAGTACTGAAACTCTTTCCTCCTTTCTCCCTCTCTTCCCTTTTTCTTTTCCTCCTTCCCTTTCTCCCTCTGCATTTCCTCCCTTTTCTTACTCTCTCCTTGCCTTCAGCATTCATTGACCATATCCCTTGTTTGAGACCATCACAGAAATAGGCCACATGGACCAAAATTATATTCCCATCACTAAAATGCTTGGTCTATTCCTTAGAAATATAGATACTGTGCCATTAAAGTAACTTGTGAATTACTGAATATTTTGTGATGATGTTGATCCTAAATGATCATTTCTGTAGATGTAATTTATGACATAGAAAAATGCTTTGTTTTTATGATTCCCAAAGCTTTATTTGTTTATCATTAGGTACATACTGCCTGCAAAGATTATTATTTTCCTGTATGTCCACTTGGCCAATGCAAAGTATCTATCATACCTCCAATTGCACTAAATAGCACTGATTCTGATGGTATGTAATAGTAGTGTGAGTATGTGTATTTCTGGTATATTTAATATTGATATATGTACATTTATTTTCCTGGAATAAATAGAACTTAAGTTGGTTATTTTGGTCAATTTTTACATAATAATTCCATTTAAATTTCCGAATGGCATATTTAATTTGTAAAAGAATCTTTTAAAATGAAAGTTGTAACATAGCTATTAGCTTTGTTGGTAAAATTACCATGTATGAGACTTTTAGATTTTACATTTAAGTAAATAAAATAAGATCATTATCCTGTACTGAAGCATAATCTGAACAGGCTAATTTTTATAAGTGGTTTTTTCCACCATAATTGAAATTGCTCATTAGCATGGCTGTTGTTAAAATTTGTTTTCTTATAATTTCATTGCAGAAATTTATATCCTATAAATGCATTCACTTTTTCCAGAATCTTACAACTTAATTGTAAGTGCTGAGGAAACTTTTCACAACACTGGTTTTAGGATAGCATACTAATAACTTCCTTCTAAGCAAGTTGTATTACAAAAGGCTTTTACCATGTACTGTTGTTAATGTCTGGCATTTATAATGTGCTTTATGCCTTCTGAAATTTTAAGTAAATTAAGCCAATAAATATTTTAGATATAAAGATATAAAGCTTAAATAATATGATTTTTAAAACTTGTGCTATTGATTGCCTCTCCCATCTCTGACATATCTAGGTTCTTTTATTTATTATAAATTTTAATATTTTCTTAGGTCTTATCAAAGAACAGTTAAATCATTTTAAAATAGTAAAAATAATCATATGAATTCTTTACAAATGTGAATTTATGGACTTTGCTTAGTTTTTCTTATACCATCTGTCTTAACAATATAATTATATCTCATATTATCTATGGTTAATACTTCCCTTGTCTTTGTTATCATTTTTCATTATAGAACATATTTTTAAATGAGAAGTCCTATGCTCTTAGTATTTAAATAGTAAACCTCCACTTGTGAGTCTACATTATACCTGAGTGTTCTAATAATAAGCAAGACTTTTTATTTTTATGAATTTATCTTCCTTTCTGTGAATGTTCAGTAATAATTTAAAAAGGAAAATAGTACGTATTGCTCTTATGCTATATGTGTATTTTTTTTTTTTTTACAGGTTTCTGTAGAGCAACATTTTCATTCTGTGTTAGTCCTTTATTGGTTTTTGTCAATTCTAAGAGTGGAGATAATCAGGGAGTCAAGTTTCTTCGTCGTTTTAAACAATTGCTAAATCCGGCTCAGGTGTTTGATTTAATGAACGGAGGTCCTCATTTGGGGTAATTTGTTATTGATAAATATTATTTGAATGAAATATAGTACTAGGCATGAATTATGTCTGACTTTTCATCTCATGAAAATTATTGATTCCACTTGATCTCCTATGTTGGTCTTCTCTCCTTCTCCCTTATTTAAAGCTTTCATTATTTAAAGTTTTAATTTAAGCTTTTTGACAGTTATATAAATATCTTGTATAAATTTCCTATTTTTTACCAAAATTTCCAAATTTCAAATTCCTTAAGAAAAATTTTTATATATATTTTATATCAAACACTACTATCAATTTGTTTAACTCCAAGAAGGATCAATTTCCATAAATATAAAATAAAAGCTAATATTAGAAAAATTATTTTCAAGGAAGGCTAGTATTAATTTATATATAATGTACATAATCGGTGATTTCACCACGTTACAGATGTTATCATGGATCTCAAGGACAGTTCCTCAAGAATTTGACTTAGGGGCTAGGGTTGTGGCTCAGTGGTAGAGTGCTTGCCTAGCATGAATGAGATACTGGGTTCAATCCCTAGCATCACATAAAAAAAACTAAATCAACAAAATAAACATATTGTGTTCATCTACAACTAAAAATATTTTTTTAAAAAAGAATTTGACTTTCACATAAATGACAACAAAATACTTTGGCTGACTCCCCCCCACCTCCCAGTTTTCTAGTATGTTATGTAACTTAAAATCTGAAAAAAAAAATTAAATAGTATTTTTACTGAGGGGCGATATGCCTTGAGATACATTTTCAGTGTTTGCATATGATTTTTCTTAAAGAGGATGCTGTATCTTCTGATGGAGGGATCTTTAATCTCTATGTGATTTGCAAAGGTTACTCAGCTTTTCCTGAGGATTTCCCTGTGACCTTCAAGTATGAACACAGAAGTAAATATGAGAATTTTATTTTATTTTACTGCAGTCCTGGTTATTGAACCCAAGGCCTTGTACATACCAGGCAAGTACTCTACTATTAAGCTACATCCTAAGGCCAGAAATTGGGATTTTAGATACCAGTGCCTGAGAAGCACTCATTTATAAACTGACACTTTCCTCTGTCTTCTCTGTTTCTCTCCTGTTTCTCTTTGTGTCTCTTGTCACTTTTGTCCCTTCAAGGTCTTCTGTCCTTTTTGCACTGCCTTTCTCTTTCTGAGTCTCAGGTCCTCTGTTTCACACAGACACTAGTTCTCTTCATTTATACCCTGTCCCTTCCCTAAGTACATCTCTCTCTTGCCCCTGATTGGATCCCAGCATTTTCTCAGATTTCCTCTCACCTTCTTTGTGTCTTCTGTTCTTTGGTAGTTTCATCCTCTTTTCTGACATGTCTGGTTTTTTTTAATAACTCTCCATACTTCTGTTAATTAATTAATTTAGGAATTTTTATAGGTGTGTATTTATTTTTGGTGCTAGGGATTGAGCCCAGGACCTCATACATTTGAAGCATGTCCACTACCACCAAGCTACTGCCTCATCCACTCTCTTATACTCATGATATTTATTTTTCCCATTTATCCTTTAAGCCCCCAAAGATCTCTCTTTGTGAAGTTTCCTGGGGTTGTTCTTATGATATATTTTCCAGATTTCCCATTATACTTGAATTTTACAAAGGTACATTCAGGAGGTGAAATGTGTGGAAAGTTGAGATAAAAGCTGGGGCTGGAACTCAGTGGCAGAGCGCTTGCCTAGCATGTGTGAGGCACTGGGTTTGATCCTGAGCATCATGTAAAAATAAACAAATAAAATAAAGGCATTCTGTCCATCTACAGACAGAAACATACACACACACACACACACACACACACACACACACACACATTTAAAAAAAAAAAGAAAAAGAAAAGGAAAAAAATAGTTGAGATGAAGGGAGATAGAAGTGAAAGAATTGGCCTGAGACTAAGAGGAGAGGAGAAAAGGTGGGCTGACTGTACTTACGGCCGCATGTTGGCAAGGTTTGGTAAGTGTCTTTAAGAATTGCTTCAGTGCCACTTACTGGCATCCCATCCTCGATTCCCCCTGGTTTATAATTCTTAAGGATATAATATATCCTTCTTGTTAAAATAGGAAAGCCACCACTTTCACAATTTCATGTTTACCTGTAGTTCTTTCCTGGTTCTGCTTCGATTTTGTTTCCTTATTTCTTGCTCCCTTTTCCTCCATTCCTGCCTGTAATTCACTATCATCCTTTTTGATTCAGAGATTTTCTTGAATTAAAAATTGCACTCAAAATAATTTTTATAGTATAATTAATAGATAAATATGAGTTTTTATATTTTATCTGAACTTGAATACCAATGCATGCAAGAATGACAAAGAATTAGAATAAGTGATTTTTATTTATTTTTGCTAAAATGAAATAATTTTTACTTTTAGTTTAAGATTATTTCAGAAGTTTGACAATTTCCGGATTCTTGTTTGCGGAGGAGATGGAAGTGTAGGTTGGGTTTTGTCAGAAATCGATAAGCTCAACTTGAATAAACAGGCAAGTGCTAATTCTTTTCCTTGCTAGTTGACACTGAATGTATACTGACATTATTTTCCAGAGAGGTGCAGAAATGTAATGGTCCTTATTTCTCAACTTTTCTGAAAGTCTCACCCTTGCACTCTCTCGTAGTGTCAACTAGGAGTATTACCCTTGGGAACAGGCAATGACCTGGCTCGAGTTCTTGGCTGGGGAGGTTCATATGACGATGACACTCAACTTCCTCAGATACTAGAGAAGCTGGAACGAGCTAGTACCAAAATGTTAGACAGGTAAGAGAAAATTCTCTACTAATCCTAGACTGAAAATGGCATACAGAAATCACTTTTTGATAATTTAAATTTTACTGACTGTACACCCATGAAGGCAGAGATTTCCTGGACTTGTCGACCATTTGCTCCCTGAGATTGAGAACCAGGCCTGAACAGAGTAGACACTCAATTAAGATATTTTCTGAATGAATGAATTTTTTATAAAACTGAAGGGAAACATCTCTTCTTGCATTCCAATGAATCCATTGTTCTAAAGAGTAGATTGATACATAGGATGATAACTACTTTTAATCACTGTTCAAGTAGGAGAAATAAAATAGTTAATTTGGTGGTGGTGGGGGGTTAGTGAGTATGAAAAGTAGGACCCCCATCATCAGGTTGCTTCAGAGAAGCAAAGACAAACTTTCTGTTTGTTAGAATATCTCTTCTTAATTATACACATTACAAACAAATTGTTCCAACAAGGAACTGAATTTTTAAATCCTGTCCCTGGAACAGGGTAGTGTTAGGAAGACAGCTTTGAATGAAGGGCTTATCACTATATTTATGCTGTCCCTGCTCACATCCCATACCCACTTTCTCTCTGAGTAGCCCACATGTAAAACAGAAATCACAGTATGTAGCTGAGTGTGGTGCAGGAGGTGTTTAGAATTTGGGTATAGGGAATAACAGGATTTAGTAAGCAGCAATTACCCCACCCCATGAGTAGAAGACAAATGTCAAAATATCATTATAGACGTGAGGTAGCATGACTCAAAACAACATTAATAAGATTAGCCATCTGTGGAAGTCGTCCCGAAAATAACAAATCTCATCAGGGAGCCACCAATCTAAAATGTAATTACTCTAAGATGAGCTGTAACCAAATTAATTGTAACCTTGTCTGTCATAAGGTAATACTGTAATGCATGATTCTTTTGCTGACAGACTATTTGAAAAGAGAGCTGCACAGTAGAATATTCGTCTATATTTATCCAAAATTGTATGAGAAATACTCCTATAGTTTGACTGCATAGTCTAGGGTGAAGCTGGATTCAGTTTCCAATTCTTAAAAAAGCCTAGAGGTTTTCTTAAAAAAAAAATAATAATAGGAATACATGTGAAGAGATGGAAAAGTTAATTGGCTTGATGTATAAATCAAAATATCAAATTGTACACCTTAAAAAATATATATATATATATAGTTTTTATTTGTTGGTTATACCTGGGGGGATTGGAAATAAATAAATAAATAAAATCACCATTATTTATAAAAGAGCTTGGAGATGATTTACTGAACAACTGTCTGATTCTGTGCTTTCCAAACAACATGAAATATTTTAAATACTTTCTTCGTTAAAGCTTTGAAGAGCACTGCTTCCTGCTGCATCCTAGGAAGTGTTGTTGGGTTTTTCCTCTACCCTGAATATGTGCTTTTCCATGGTATTCTAGAAATTCACTTTTTAATTAGCTGAGAAATAGCATCTCCATAGTGAAACTCTTGCTTCATACCAACAAGCCTGGGGAAAACACAAGGAAAAAATTAAAATCAAAAGAGACTCAAAAACCTAGGAAATAAGAAAAATGGAATCCAATGTTATTGTTAGAAGCAAAAGAATATTTTGTTCCTTTTTTCCCCTAATTTACTATTTGCAAAGATGTAAAGAAAAAAATCACCGTTTAATATTCCAAATCATATGTATCTATTCACTCCAATTATAAATTTATAGGATGGATTAGGGAAGCATAATGATGACTATTTTATTAAAATGTAAAATTGAGGCTTCTGCAGACAATGGGAATAAAAATAACTAGTATTTTCTGTCTGCCTGGCACTGCCAGTCATTTTACTCCTCAATCATCACTGCTCCTAAAGAGAACCAATATTGTCATCTCCATTTTCCTGGTAAAACGAAGGTTTTTACATGATCAAAATTGCCCTAGCTAGAAAGTACTAGAACTTGCAGTTTAGAGTTCTATCAGTAGTTCCTAGGGTCTGTCTTCAACATTGCACGCTCTTGTCCTTAAACATATAGTCAGCAGAGAAGTTCTAGCTTTCCGGCCTCTGACTCTGCTAGCTGTTACTTCTGCCTGACTCTTTCCTCTCTTGCCACCACTTCCTCCTGCTTCTTCAGCTCCAGCCATTTCTTATATAGGAGGGAGGTATGGCATGGAAGGTGTAGACATTGGATGAGTTTCTTTCCCTTTTTTTTAATTGCTCTTTTGACCAGAGAAGTATTTCCAGCTATATAGAACTTGACTTTTATGTTTCCAATCATGGTTTTCTCTGTTAGATACTTGCAAATTTAATTGTTTTGTTTACTTATACTATCCCTGTTTTCTGAGATAGAATACACATTAGGAAAGCATTCTTCACTTTTGTGTTTTTAGACCCTGTTACTTTGAGATGTTCAATATATATCTGTTGCACAAATGGATGGGTGGATGGTTATATGAATGAATGAATGGCTTTCAGCATTCAAATATATATTTCTTCATAATATTTTCATGTTAAGAGTAGAATAGTAGCTTCAAACAACTACTCAATTTATATATCCTAACACATAATATATGTTTATTGGGGGAATTCCTGGGAATTTGGGTTTTTATGCAAAGATTTATTCTCATTAGTCTGAATGATACACCAAGCTCAGTTTAAATACTGACCTTTGGATTTGCCTCTAGGTTGTATCATTGGATTCCATTTTTCTTAAAAGTCATATATTTTACTACTATTTTTATAATGCTTTGTTTCTGTGTAAAATCTTCATCTTACATTTTGTAGTCTACAGTAATGCCATGACCCAATATTTATTTTCAGTTTGGGAAATTATTATTTTAGTTAGAAGGCTTGAATTATCCTAAGTTGATTGCTTTTCTCAAATACCAATGATTCAATGTTTGCTTTGAAATTAATATTAATAGTTAATTGAAATAAATTTGTTTGAATTAAGTATCATTTCTATTAACATTTCTCCCTCAATCCTATGCTTAAATTTATTCTTTCTTGAATTAAGATTTCACCTATTTTGTTTCACGTATGTATGTGTAAGTTGCTTTGGCAAGAATGGTTGGTACATGGGAATACTGTGTTTTTCATAGGCAGTATACATTTATTTAATCTAGGACACTGTTTTGGAATTCTTGGTTGTGACGCATCAATAACTTGTAATCTACTTAATAATTTACAGTAATCATAATTTTAAAAGAATTGAATAAAAAAGTCACAATGCATTACACCTAATGAAGAATGAGAAGTCTTGTTACATTTGAACATTTCTTACTATGGGCATGCTCTTAAAACGTTTAAAAGTCGTCACTTTGTGGAGAAATGGTAAAATGTTGAAATCATAAATATGAATCCAATATTTTATGAGATTACCAAAATTGTATCTCTTTCTCATTTTTTGATTAAGATACAATAAAGCCATAGTTCACAAATACAGATAGATGATGAAATAAGAACAGTTTGTTAAATTTTAAAGGCGTTTTAGACCAAAGGATTTTCTCCCTTCAGGTGGAGTATAATGACATATGAACTCAAATTGCCACCAAAGGCTTCTCTACTTCCGGGACCTCCAGAAGCACCTGAAGAATTTTATGTAAGACTTTACCTTTTACCTATTTATCATCTAAAATGGGGGTTGACATCTTGGGGAAAAAAGAGAAAACCTACTCTCATGGTAGCTGTAGCATGCTTACTTCATCTTATGTTAATTTGGGGGACTATCGCCTCCTTGACCACTTCTAGTTCTCTCCCCAGATTAAAGAATCCTAAAGATCCAGTTTAGACTCCTTCCATGACTACCCCCACAGGGAGTGTGGCCTTACCCGAGTCACTTGCCCCTGTGGGCCTTCTTAACATTATCTGTGACATGAGGCTGCAGCGTTGTGAGGATTCAGTGAAGTGCACCAGGAATATAAGGTCCTTTCTCAGCTCTCAGTAGTTCTCCCTGGTTATTCTACCTCCTGCTTCCTTTTTACCAGCAAAGCTCAAGGGGCCAGCTTTCACCTTGCTTCCACTCATCTTCTGCCTTGTTCATGAGCACCCGTTTGATTATCGGGTATTAGCCCAGCTCCCTTAAACAATCTCCAAACAGACCAGTATTTGTAGCCAGAATATTGTATAATGATCCTAAGCTTTGCCTTTTCTTTGAAGGGAGCAAAAGACAGGGTTAAGCCTGTTGATCTAGAGAAAACCAAGGAATTAAGATAGGTCACTTCATTCCAGAAAGACCGCAACTGCTCTGAAGTTTTTAGACAACATTTTAAAAGATTCAGCATTCTGATTAAATCTCCAAGCAGTAGAGATTTAAAACAGAACCTGACTTTCAGAGGATTATTCTCTGACTCATTAAGACCATTTGATCTATGAGAGCTTACTTTTCCCTCTAGGAAAATTTATCTGTTTATTTTACAAATGGAACCGTTGTTTTGTCATTAAGAAAATTATGATCTTGTCAAAATTAGGGCAAGGGATGATAACTAGAAAATAGGGCTATTCCTTAGAGAAGCTAATTTTCTTTCCAAAAAAAGGAAAAGGGAAATTCTTTTGTTCTACCTACTTCAGAAATGTCTGTTTCCTAGTATATAAAATATAGATAATTGCCTTCTATCATTTTTAGGTAATCATATCTTAAATATGAGGTGTTAAGTACATAAAGGAAATCTCTTTTTTTTTTTTTTTTTTTGGTGCAGGTGGGCTTGAATGAAACTTCATCTTTTTAAAATTTTTTTGCAGTACTAGGGTTTGAACCAAGGATACTCTATCCCTGAGCTACATCCTCAGCCCTTGTGGTTTTTTGTTTTTTTTTTAAGCCCTTGTGATTTTTTTATTTTGAGATAGGACCTCATTAAATTGCCCAGACTGACCTCTAGCTTGCGATCTTCCTGCTTTGGCCTCCCAAGTCACTCTATAGCCCTGTGCCACCAAGCTCAGCTAATTTTTTTTTTAAACTGATTTTCTTAACAAACAAATAGCATCCTTTAATATTACAGATTAAGTGGACATTCTGTCTGGCTCGGACCAAGGCCTGAACACCCTCCAGCTAACATCAAGAAAACACTTTATCATCTGTGATTTTATTTTTTACCTTGAAAATTATAATAGAAGTAAGCTAACTACTTTGTTTTTGAATTCCTGAGCAATTCATTGACTATGGGTATTAGGCTGGTTACTCAGCTTACCTTTTTCTCAAGTTCCTTGACTGTAAAACAGAATAGTTAAAGAGCTAAAAGTATACAAAGTACTTAACATTAATGCCTGCTACACACACACACACACACACACACACACACACACACACACACTGTTAACTGTTAATGCTAAGTGATTAATGAGTGACACATATAATTTTATTCTTGGACATGAAGCTTATTTTACTCTGAAAGGGTTGGCATTGTTTTCTTTAAATATCACTAATGGATAACAACTTGAATTTTTTTAAGATGTAAATTGCAAATGTCATTTGTCAAATGATAATAAATTAATCAACTGATATTAATTCATTAGTCAATGGCATTAATGGTCATTTAAAATATTTTCAACCCATTAGGGAAGAGAAAACTAATCTCTAAAAAGCACTTCCTTATTGTAGTTTTAAAAGAGGTACTTCTGTTTTTCTGATCTCTAAAAATTCAGTTTCTGGCATTTAAATCAGGAGATTGGTAAAGTGGATTTGTGGGTCGGTCAATACAATATGGGTGTAAATTTAAAGTTCCTGCCCTTCCTCCTTTTCATTGATGTAAAATAACTTTTCTCTATTTGGTCTGCTTTTGAAGTAGGTTAAGATAGAAATTTAAAAGAGTAACCGGTACACTTGACTGTAAATTAGAATTGACATTGCTTTGGGAAGAGGCTAGTCAGGAAGTTTTTTTGAGGGGGGCGGGCATTAACTTAATCTTCAGTTAAGTCTGAATAAACTGATGCTGGTTGGGGAAAAGCAATGAAAAGATCTGAGTATGGCAGCATCAGGCCTGCTTCAATAGAACCTGTCGTTTATACTGAAAAAATTTGAGCTATGGAATATATTAAAGCAAACATTTAAAGGGAGGCTGTGAATGTGAGATTGTTTAAATACTATACATATTTTATGTATCAGGAAGATGATCTCTTTCAACATGATGTCAAAGTTTGAGTCAAATAGAAAAGGGATATAGGGCACTTGGCATTTTGATTTTTTTGTGTGTATGTTGTTATTTGAGAGAAAGCTTTGTTTACATGATTGATCACATACATGACTATACGACTGCATGATCGCATTTTAAAAAAACTTTTTGTTGAATCATAACATGCATGTAGAAAAGTATGCATATCATAGATAAAGAGCTTGGTACATTTTTACAAACTAAACCAATTTATATAATCAGCACCCAGATCACAGGACAACATTCAAGTACCCCACAAATTCCCCTCACAGCTCTTTCAGTCGCCATCCCACACCTCCCCCCTGTAACCACTCTCCCAGCTTCTAATAACATAGCTTCATTTCGTCTTTTTTGTATTTTATAAAATAGAATCATGTTGCATATTCCCTTTTGTATCTGGATCCTTTCACTCAACATTATGTTTGTCAGATTCAGCCACATTGTGGGGTAATTGAGCATCATCCCCTCTCATTGTTCCACAGTGTCCCATTCCACAGATATGCTACATTTTGTTATCCACTCTACTGTTGAGTGAATGCTGCATGAACATTCTAGTACATGTCTTTTGCTAAACACACACCTGGTTTTTTTTTTTTTTTTTGTAGAAGTTGAATCTCTGAGTCCTGTGGTATCATGCATACATTCAGCCATTCAGCTTTTTTTTATTTTTTATTTTTTGGAGTTCCAGGGATTGCACTCAGGAGTGCTCGACCACTGAGCCACATCCCCAGCCCTATTTTGTATTTTATTTAGAGTCAGGGTCTCACTGAGTTGCTTAGTGCCTTGATTTTGCTGAGGCTGGCTTTGAACTCGTGATCCTCCTGCCTCAGCCTCCTGAGCCACTGGGTTTGTAGGCATGCACCACCATGCCCAGTGTACATTCAGTTTTCATGGATATTACCAAATAGTTTTATGGAGTGTTGGTGTCAATGTGCACTCTCCTCAGAAGCTTATGAGAGTTCTGTAGCTCCACTGTCCTGCCAACATCTGGCAGTTTTCACTTGTTGCTGTCTTCATCTCCTTGCTGTCTTCATCTCCTTTCCAGTAGACATGTGGTGGTAGTGTGTTGTGTTCTTAGTCTACACTTGGTGGATGGCTGATGAGGTTGAACACCTTTCTATCTGTTTATGGATCATCAGTAACTCTCCTATTTAAATTACTTTTGCCCATTTGAATTAGGTTATCTGGCTTTTAAGAATTCTCATATTCAAAAAATATTTTTTTTTAATTTAAGGGCTTTTTGTGGGTTTTCTCCTACCTGCTCCCCAGTAATGGGGATTGAACCCCAGGGGTATTTTACCCCTGAATTACATCCCCAACCCTTTTAATTTTTTATTTCAAAACAGGGTCTCACTAAGTTTTTGAGACTGCCTTGAACTTGTGATCCTCCTGCCTCAGCCTCCTAAGTCACTGGGAATATAGGCATGCCACCCCTGCTTTCTAGCCATTTATGGACTCTTCTAAAAATATACATTAAAGAATTCCAGAAAATGAAAGCCTGTCACAGAAAGGAAATTTTTATCTATTTTTCATGACTCCTTTTTCATTGTAGCAATTGCTGTTTCGCTTGTGTCATGAACAGCTCTTTTAGAAGCAGTAATGACGGAGTTGTATATATGCCAACAACAATAATATAGCATAGGGTATTTTCTTGTTTCAGATGACGATTTATGAAGACTCCGTTGCAGCTCATCTTACAAAAATCCTCAATTCCGATGAACAAACGGTGATTGTATCGTCTGCCAAGTGAGTTGTGGAGTTTGAGTCATGAAATAGTTACATGGTAAAAATTAAAGGAAAGCTGCTTCTTCCTGCTTACATTGTTTTTGAAATTTTTTCTTTTCAAAAAATATCTATGAAATTCACAAAATTAGTTGTACTGAATTTGATTTGATTTTTTTTTTTAAAAATCACTATAGCATTTTATTTGGAGTGGAATACATTTATATATATATATATATATATATATATATATATATATATATATATATATATATATATTGCTGCTTAATTTGATACATTTTTGTCAAAAACTTATAATAAGTATTTAGAGGTTAATCAATCTGATGTCTGTTTAAAAGTAGATTATGATTAATTATAACATGGAAAGCACATTTTGTTATAACTTCTTACTTCTAAAAACACTACTACTGCTTAGGAACTGTTTACCTCAGTAAAAGGAACACAACGATGAGATTTTTCAAAATGACATTTCTCAGCATGTTTAAATTGCATAATTATGTTTTAATTCAAAGTTATCAGATTTTAGTTAAGTTGATTGCATACATGGAGCCAAAGCTACTTGATGTTATTATCCCAAATGGTGCCTGGCTGGAATTTAAAATTTAGTTTGGAAGCATCCTATACTGATGTCATGAGAACTGGAAGGATGACCAGAGGAAGGGGATGAAACCACCCCAAATTTTCAACTGATAAGTGAAAGAATGCTGAAAGAGTCTAGTTTAGCAGCAGATATTACTATTACGCAGAAAGAGAGGAGACAAAGAATGGGTAGAAGGAGAGAAAGGGAGTGGGAAAGAGGTAAAGGAAAAATACACTAATTTTAGTATCTTACATGATTCATTTGCAGTGAAGAAGAGAAATCTATAGGGGAAACTTACTTGTGACTGAAGTACAAATGTAGTCAGAATTGCTTTTGATGTCATCTCATGCAGGAATAGGAAACAGCCCTGCACAACAGAAAAAGAATTCAGTGGGTTAAGGGAGTGGAAGCAAGTGGTTGTTGTAGGCAGAAAAGGACTGCAGACTGGTGGGCAGTACTACTGGTTGATTTATGTGTATTTGTTATTTAATGAATTGCATTGCTTTATGGTGAAATATGTAAATTTCCCGTTTGTCCCAGGCCTCAGCACTCCTTAATGCCTTTCTCTTTCTGGCCACAATTCATACATCTGTTACTAGCTGGATCCCTATAGGTATTTGACTTTGCCACCTTTGTCTCATAAATAAATGCTTATTTATAGGACATTTAAAAGAACATTGCTAGAAAAGATGGCAAGTTGGAAAGGAAGGTTTGAAAAGGTATAACAAATTGTAAAAAAAAAAAAAAAGATTCCTTATTTAATCCACTGTAGTTAAATATTTTATCTGACTACCTTTTAGCAAAGCCTTTGTATTGGCCTTTGCATTTTGATATGTTTGATCACTGTCTCCTATACATTTTATGTATTTTTAATTAAATGGAGTTCAGGTCGTGAAATTTGGACAGATACAAACAAGATCATTATGGCAGCCACTGCTTTCTCGTTCTTTTTTTTTTTTTTTTTTTTTTTTTTTTTTTTTAATACCAGGAATTGAACCCAGAGGCGCTTAACCACTGAACCACATTCCCAGCCCATTTTATTTTTTATTTTGAGATAGGGTCTCACTCCGTGGTGTAGGGCCTTGCTAAGTTGCTGAGGTTGGCTTTGAATTTGTGATCCCTCTGCCTCAACCTCAGCAGCTGGGATTATAGGCATGTGCCACCATACCTGGCTCTTTCTTATCATTCTTAATCTTAATACCTGTGAAGTACAACATTCTTATCAGTGAAAACCTTTTTTCAAATAAAATCTTACATAGCATTCCAGTATTAAAAAATTAAAATTGTTTTGTTAATGTTAATTGGATGTGCTTAAATTATTAAAGACATTTTTGAAAGTGTAAGCAATAAGGTGATAGATGAGTTATAATCTCATATTTGATGCAGTTTTCAATTATTTCTGTACCTAATTTGATCATACAGTTATAAGGACATTGTCTTTGATAAAATAAAGATGGCGGAAAATTCTTTAGTCCAAGAGTTGCACAAAAATTAGTCGATTCTAAAGTAAATGTTAACATATTATTTGTCTTGTCATGTTTCTAATAATCGTTTGGCCTTAAAAATATTATGTGCTATATTTCTAAATGAAATTTGAAACACTCATTTATGGAATTCTGAAAGCATTTAGAGAACAGTTTGAAAATCGTGGGTCAAGTAAATTTGTGTCCTAGTTGACACTTATTCACTAGCCTTGGAATCTGTGTCTGGTTTTTACCAGCATAAGAAGGGAAAGGAATGCCTATTATTTTCCCTTCATGGAACTCTTAGGAGAATTAAGTTGAGTAATAAATATAGAGCATATAAACTACAGAGTGCTAAAAATATACTAAATTATAGTATCATAGTATACTAAATTATGGTATTATCACCTCATTTCCCTAATTACATTTCAAATGTTTTCTGACCTTGGTCTGGCTCTTTGTTTACGCCATGCTCCTAGCCTGAGTTTTGGGTTTCTCTCCAAACAGCTCTCTTGCCTTTAAACAATTCCATTTTCACCCTGGTCTCCTTGTTACTCTTCTGTGCTCAGCGTCCTGCTACTGTCCTGATGTCATAGCCCCAGATTAAAATTGGGTGGATTTGCTCTAAAGAGTTCAAGAGAGAAAAGAGGACAACATGTAATACATTATGCCAATTAATACAATGTATTTTTTATTTTATTTTTTAATGGACATTTTCAAACACTACATAAAAGTGTAATTTCCCACTAAGCCTATCACTCAGCTTCACTGTTTATCAGCATTTTGCCATGTTCTCCCTAGTTTTGCTGTAGTATCTTTAAGCAAATATGAGAAATCATTTTATTCTATTTTTATTACATGTACATATATATAATCTTTTTTTAAAAATGCAATAAATTTAATAATTCCCTAGTACCATCAATATTACTCGATCCATCTTCCATGTCCTCCAGTTACAGTTCATATGCTCTATATTTATTACTCAGTTGTAGATGGACATAATGCCTCTATTTGTTTATTTTTATGTGGTGTTAATAATCAAACCCAGTGCCTCACATGTGCTAGGCAAGTGCTTTGCCACTGAGCTATAGCCCTAGCCCCTCAAAATGTTTTAAATAGTTAGTTTCTTCAAATTAAAATCCAAACAAAGTTCACAGATTTCATTTGGTTTATATGTTTCTTTAAGGCTTCAAAAACCCATAATTGGGGCTGGAGATATAGCTGAGTGGTAGAGTGCTTGCTTAGCAGGGATGAGGCCCTGGGTTTAATCCCCAGCTATAAAAAATAAAATAGAATAAATCTGCAGTAGTTCCTTCTGCTTATAGAAAACAAAAACAAAAAAAATCCTATTGACTCTTCATATATAAAGAGTACACAAACCACAAAGATACAACTCAATGATTACAAAGAAATTCCTCACATACCTGCACCTATGTAACCACCACCTAGACAAAAATAAAGAATTTTCTTCTTATGTTAATGTCATGTATGTGTGAATAAATGAAAAAGTGAATAAATGTTAAGGAAAATAACTTCCTTATGTGATTATAGTTATTTCATAAAATAGCTATTTTTACTATTTAAAATATTTAAATGTTAATGGAGAAGCTACATTTCAATAATATAGCTAAGGTGTAGGTTAACTAAAATAGGTGAACCTCAAACGTTATTTCTTTGATTTTGCCTGGGATTTTATCAATTCAGTAGAGTATAAGGAGTTATCTTAGAACCAGAAGCTCTAATTAACAATTTTTACCATTTATTAATTAAAAATAGAAAAGTTATTAAATAACAATCTTTACCTGAAACATAAATGTGTTTTGTTTTATTCTCAGTAGTTTTTAAACTTTACTAACGTTAACAGTAGGTAGGCATTACTTAGGGTTTTTTGTTGACTAACTCTACTAACCCTAATTATTAAAATGAATGGCATTTGGTCTATATATGAAATTTTCAGAAAATGAGGTAACTGACAGGAAAAAAACAATAGAATTGGAGCTAATGTCATATAATGGTAGAATTTAGATTTGGAACCTACTTTAAGGATAATTGAGGTAAACCTCCATGCATGAATAGATGGGGTACAGAGTTATTAAACATCTTTCTTCAAGCACATAGATTGCAAGGAGTCTTTAGATATTATTCATTAATGTTTCTAAATATCCTTTAATATCTGATTGTAGCATTTTATATTAGATGACAAACAAATTTTTTAGGTCTCTTTCTATGATCTGTGATTCTATATGGGCATCATGGGTGTATTTATTTTAATATAGTATTTGAATATTTTATTGACCATTGCCCCTATTTTAAAAAGTAAATTGAAAACTGATAAATGAAGACACAGATACTCATTAGGACAATACATCTTGTAAAACAGAATTGAGGTAATGGTGGAAAGCATTAAGCATCATCATTGTAGACTGTTGTTAGCCTCAAGTGACTATTTGGAGCATAGTTAACTGTGAAGGATGACAAAAAAAATTAAACAAAATGTTGGAAATATCTAAAGTTCTAACAGTAAAGATAAAAGCAGGGATTAAAATTTTGTTGTTCTTTGAGAAAATCAATGTTCCATTTTCATCGATTTAATTTTTGTACTTTTTCTAGAGAACTTTGTGTATTAAAATAGAAAACTGTGGGTACAGTTAAAGAGTGTCTTTTGCATTACTATAGTAAACACATCTTAAAATTCTTTTTCCTCAATTTGCAAATATCTACTTGATAGGACCTTGAAGTCACACTATTTTTAATTGTACATTTTATTTTAAAAACTCTATGATCCAAAATGTAAATATTCTATTTCTTCTGGAATATGGAACTTATGGACCATAAGACCGAGTTTTTCTTCTGATTCTTCCCACAATTTATGTGACAAGTAGCCTCTGACCTTCACTCATATTCCCCTTCCTTACCTCTCTTGGCACAGGTTCACAGGCTTATACTGTGATGATTACAGGATCATCTTTTGCTTACTGTCTGCCTTGGGAATGTGGTGCAGTTGAGGAAGGAGAACTCTGCTGCCCCTTTCACTCCTAGATTAGTGGACTGATGGCTCTTATCCCTAGGGGTTAGTAAATAACAACAAAAGTAGCCATGATAATGTTCTGGCATATGCAGTTTCCTAAATCCATAAGAAATTATATATGAAGACAGTGTTAGAATAATGGCAAAACAAACCTCCATTTTGGAGTTATACAAAAGAGATGAGAATGCCAATATCTCCTCTCCCAAGAAGGGACACAACTTAGAGACATTGCCAGTAAAGCCCCCCCAAAGAAAATCATGATAGTCTGACTTAATATTTTAAGAAATGTCATAAAAGTATAAAACATCAAGAAGAAAAATTTGATGTGAAGAACATGAAACCATCTCTGGTAAATGTTAAGCTAGATTCTTTGTAGAATTTGAGCTCAAAAAGTCAAACAAGGGAGCTGGGGTATAGCTCAGTAATAGAGTGCTTGTCTAATATGCACAAGGCCCTGGAATTGATCCCCAGCACTGGGAGGAAAAAGCCAACCGAACAGATTAAAAGGGTTAGGAGATAATTATTTTCTAGCGAAGTCAATATAGGAATGGTTGCCCCAAAACAACAAATGAAAGAAAAATTATTAGGCATACTGCATTTATTTCCTGGATGACAAATGTGAAGATTTGGTGTGTTCATGTGGGTGTATATATGTGTGTCCTATATCCATTGAATGGGTCAATTTCATAATATCTATAATGCCACTCACCTAACAGAGAAATTGTAAATTTAGTAGAAAAAGTAACTTCTGGGTTTTTTTTCTTCATTTTCTCCAAATTCCTCAATGTATAGCAATGATAGAAAGCAGACCATGCTTTAAAATAATGTTTCCAACAGCATAAATTCTTATTAAACAAAACAAAACAAAACAAAAAACCCTAATCATGTACCATTCTGTTGGTGGTTGTTTTTAATCCAATACCATATCCAAAGGCTTCTGAAAGACAGATTTTGTTTGTGTTTCAAGTTATTTTTCCTTATAGTTTATTTCTATTGCAAAGAAACCAAATGTAATTAAAATAAGCAAGTAAACCATATATCGCCAACACTAATGAGACCTGAATTAAATTAGTCTTGTATGTTATTGCATTGGTTATCTTAAGGGGGAAAAATGAATAGATTTACAGAGAATATAACTCAATTCGAGTGACAGATTGGTTTGCAACGTAATACACAACATCTTTTCTCTGCAGGAAAAGTGTGGTATCAAGATACCCATGTGATGAATTGTAGATGGACAGGGACAACACAAGTGACAAACCATGCTATTTGTTTGACACCACAGTTTTCATTATGAAAACATGAGCTGTGGGCGATAATGCATTGTTTAAAAAAGATCTAAAAGTACTTTCTTTTTTTTTTTGGGGGGGGGGTGGGCAAGGAGGGAAAAGCAGTGCTAGGGATTAAACCCCAGGCCTCACACATGCTAAACAAGCACTCTACCACTGAGCCATATCCCTCACCCTAAAATTATTCTTCTTTAAGTATTTGGGAAAGGTGTGCTCTAACCTTAACAGTACTCTAAATTATGGAGAACAGGGTTTGTTAATATATCCATTTCCCACGTAGGAGGCTTTAGAGTTATTTAAGATACTACACAGTAGGTAGAAGTATGGATTTATATACAAACTATCTGGATATTTTGACAATTCGCTTAATTGTGCTTCTTTTTAAATGTGTTTATAAATCAGAGTAAATTACTGAATTGTACAGTTTCTATTACAAATCCTACTAAGTTTTCTGATCATATTGTATAATTTCTCTTCCTCAAAGGATATTATGTGAAACCGTAAAGGACTTCGTTGCCAAAGTAGAGAAGGCATATGACAGATCATTGGAAAATGCAGTTGTAGCGGATGCCGTGGCCAGTAAAGTAAGAGGGACACATCAGGGCATGCAAGTTATTTACTGACAATGTTAACATTGAATTGTATTTTAAAGCTAAATGGATTCCATGGTTTCTTTGCCAAAACATCTAAAGAAAAATTACTTTTATTAGACCATGAGGATTTTAAAAATACTCTAATTTATGGTTACCTTGTAATACTGCATCCTGGAAACAAACCATCGTCAAACCAAATTTTATAGTTCAAATCCCTCTCCCAGTGTTTGACATCTTGCCAGGTGATGTACAGCAATCAGGCCACAGGGGAGAATGCTGCACAGTCGGTGTTCCAGTGGGTAGAGGAACAGTTTTCTATTTCCAAGCAAACTTTGGCTGGTCCATTTCTCTCCTAGCACAGGTCTTTGGATTCACTAGACCTTGTTCTCTTTATGGATTCCACCCTGCTTCATTATCTTTCTGATGCTAAAATAACAATAGTTTAATTATCTTAAAAGCCACTGTTTTTACTTTTGTAAGTTCATCAGAGGACCTTCTTGCAAAAGGATTGGAAATCTTAGGCTTGCAAAGGACTTCACTCTCCCAGATTCATGCTTTAGATGGTTGTTTAATTGGGTAGAAGGAAAAGAAAAGGGAACTAAACATGCATTTGAAACGTTCAGCCACTTTCTCTACTCTATGGGGTTTCAGAAAATGGGAATCCTTTCTTAGCTATATTTTTGTCTCTAAACTCTTTCTACCAGAGCTCTGTCTCAGCATGTCACCAAAGACAAACAATGGAGAGGAAAAGGACTGGAAATTGTGTGGCATTCATGGCTACAGTCCTAACTTTTAGATCTATTTTCCATCTCCACTAAAATTTAAATTAGGGGCTTCTTGAATCTAAACATCTACAAAATAAAAGATGATAGCCAATTGAATTTTAGAGTTTTTCTCTCCAGTGATTAAACATTCAAAACATCTTACATAAAAAATTCTTCTGTCGTGTCTGCTGATGTGACTTCCATTTGAATTTCTCCCTCCTTTCCCTGTTTTTGTTTTCTCAGTGTTCAGTCCTAAATGAGAAGCTTGAACAACTGCTACAAGTTTTGCACACAGAGCCCCAGCCTGATGCTGTCCTCTCCGCTGTCAGCCCTGTCGTCCTAGAAGAAGATGCTGTGGAATCTTCAAGTGAAGAATCCCTGGGCGAATGCAAGGACCAGCTCTCAGATGACATTACAAAGCCTTCCTCACAAGGAGCCATCAAACCCAGGGAAATAATGTTGAGGGCAAACAGTTTAAAGAAAGCAGTGAGACAAGTCATCGAAGAAGCCGGAAAAGGTACATGGTGACAAAATTAGCTTTAGAAGAAGTTGGCAGCATGGCTATTGCATGTGTGAGGGAGTTTTCACAATGGTCAGATGGGACGCACTTGAAAAAAGAATTGTATTTTTTTTTTTTTTTAAAAAATGCTTTTAAGACACCACAGAAGATAGATCTACTAAAAGGAAATTGTACTGGTCCTGTTTATTGTTATGGTAATAAAGATCAGCACATTAATGATGTATAACATAAAATCTCAGAAATAAATTAAGCTGAAACATTACTATCTTAAATAGAAAAATCATTGAATTAACATTTCCAAAATTTTAAATATTTTTCACTTAGTTGGAATATATCAAACTCTTATAGAAAATCAAATCTGTAAACTACTTGAATATGTAGAAAATGTCTTCTTAACATTAATTTTCTTAAGTGTTTGAATGTTTGTTGGTTTCTAAAGCATATATAAAAACTCTGCCTATACGCCAATTTTTTATATTCATATATACAATTCTTTTAGAGTTTTAGTAGTAGACTAAAAATTAATTAAAATTAATTTGAATATGATTAATGTTCAAAAATCCATTTATATATTTACATGTTGTAACTTGTAATTGGACTTGTATTTTCCTAAAATTTTTACATATTTTTAATTCTGGTAAATATGTAATTTTAGCAACTTTATTTAGTTTCATAATCTCTGGTACTTATAGGCATCACTCCCAAGCTTATTTCTAAATGGTGTTTAGTTGTAAGTACAAAGTATCTTTTGGTATGTGTTTCAGTTTTACTTTCCTATGCATATCTTTAATGTGGGATGGATTTTATTTTCATTATGCAAACATGTTTGTCTTCTTACTACTTAAAGTTATGGATGAGCAGATGGTTCATTCCTGTGAACCAGTTAATCAATTATCTGACTGCAACAATACAGAAATAAGTGAATCTACTGATGATGATACCAAAGAGTTGTTAACTGGTAAGAAAACAATAACATCATTTGGAATTAAATAATATGTGAATTTTCTTTTAACTATTTGCATTTTTATTTCTGAAAGGCTTTTTGGCAGTTAAGCTTAGATATACATGAGTGCTAAAATAATAAAGGTAATAGATTACTTAAATGGTTGCCAAATTCCTCTCTTATCATGTATTCTAGAGATAAGCAAAGGATTACAGAACCAGAGATGATTAAATATCTTGGTTTTCCTGAAGAAAAGGGAAGAAACACCTAAATCATTCAGCTTTAAGCTGTTTTAGTTCTCAGATTCCTTTGACAATTGTAAGAAAGCCACAGGCCTCACAAGCACAAAATTTAGCCTTTGAATTATTCAGCAGTCTCCTAATATCATTGATCAACTGTCTAGATTGATAATCCTTAATACTAAATTAAGCTTTAAAATCATAGCACATTTAGTTACAACCCTTTTTTACCAAAATTCATTTTGCCAGGAAATTAAGAATATTACAATTTCTCTGCCTTTTAGCATTTAATTGAGGATGAATTTATACTTTTACATTGCCAAAGCAAAAAAAAAATCTAATTTATTGAGATAATACAAAAGAGAAATTATAATAATAATAAAGATATTAAGATGATGCACATATTAATGTACTCATGAAAGGTCAACATAATTATGTGAGAACTATTTACATTCAAAAATTTATTAACTTTTTGCTTTTAGTTTCTTTATATATAAATTTGGTCATATTAACCTCTCTGTGGCTTTTTCATCTGTAAGATGAAGATAATACCATGCCAGTTTCATTGGGTTGTTGTGAAGATTAAATAAGTTACTGTATATAAAGTGCCCAGCATTGTGTACACAGTATGGATGTTTGCTGTCATCATTATTATTTATTTTTTATTGATGCTTCTGCTAATTACTTTAACTTTGAAAGAGCATTCTTTAATTGTACTTAAACTACTTAGACTTTGAAATTTGACTTTCTGAATCACTGATGTTGAACATACAACTCAATCCATACTCTAGAACTCTGTTGACAGAGGATCACTCTATCTTAAATAGAAAAATCATTTAATCATGTTAATTATTTAATTATGATTATGATTGGCTGCAATTGTATTCTTTTACTTGAAGCTTTCTGTTTTCTCCATTAAATTTCAACCCATGATTATAGATGTTCTTAGGTTTTATGTATGATGATGTTGACCATGACAACCACTGGCATTTGTCTAATGCTTTGTGATTATTTTAAAAAGCAGTATCACACTTGATATATCACTGTATTGGAGATGAATCTGCCTTCTAGAGCCATGTCTTATTCTTCTTTCATGTGGCAGCCCTTAAATGATACTGAAAATAGCTTTTATGGCACCATGTCCCCTTGTCACATCTTGCAAATGACCTGTGCTAAGTTTTTCTTCCAGATTTTAACTTAATAATTTCAATCCTCTTGGTTTTTTTTGGCTGTATCCATTAACATGGATGCATGTTAGATAATTTCTATTAAGTAATAGCACATTGATATTCAAACACTACTAATTTGTACACTTTGGGTGTTTGCAAAGATTATAGTAGTTTATACTCATTCCTATTTGGATCTATAATTTCATCCTGTCAAAATGTTTTGAAGGTTGATTCTATCGTCTCAGTTTTTTTCTCATCTGTGAATGTGATAAGCAGGCCGTAGATATTATCATCTATTGAAAAGTGTCAACTAAAGCCAGGTTGGCAATGGCATATTGACAGTCAGACTTAATAATTTTCCCCAAGATTACATCTGTCTTGGAGGATTGGTTTGTTAACAGTCATGAATGGTCTTCCAGCCAGCCATCATCCTCCCTTTTCATATTATCATAAACTCTACACTTTCATTGTACTTAAAGCAAACTAAAATATACAACTATAGTGCTATAGATATTGATATTGAGATAAACATAAATTTAGAAAAGTCTTTAATGTTGCAGCATTTGATCTTAATTTTGGCTAGTGACCCAACTTACTGGAAACTGGCCCTGGAGGAGAAGTGTTTCTGTATTCGGTAATCATTATCTTTGTTGAAGCACTCTCATTTTATCATTATTAAATTATATAATAATTCATATGTCTGAGATGTAAGAAATATATTAATATAATCAATGACATGCTTTATTTAAGAAGAACTATGAATCACTAATTTAATTACCCGCAGTGGAACATTAGTCTTAGTCATTAGTACACTGTCTGCTCTCTATCAGAAATGAACATCAAAAAGTTCTTTTATTAAAAATTAGCCTCAGGAGTTCTATCTGTTTAAAAACAAAAAAGAGTGACTATTCTGTTACTTTTAGTACAGCTGGACTGTTTTGAATAGAATAGAGTGTAAGATTAATATAGTTAATTTGTAATTAGTCTGAGAGAGAGTGAAGATAATTAAGTTTTAGAGTACTTTTAAATTGAATTTGCGAGTACTGTTCCCCCCCCCCTTAGGAAAAAATACCAACCAAAAGCCCCTAAATTAGTTAAAGGTACCATTTGCTCTTTGTTAAATTGCCTCAATTTAGATAGAATTAAATCTTTCCTTTTGTTGTTTTCTTTGAGAGTAATTGTGTTTTGGAATAATTTTTGGAATGTTTTGTGCTTTTACGAGAATATAATAGAGCCATTTGGGACAAATCCATCATTTTGAATAAATAATTGAGGCAGAAAAAGTATATTGATTTCATTTGAAACTACTATTTTTTTCTTCCATTTTTAGAAGACAATGTTAACTTGTGTTTCACACATTAGTTCTGAAAATTAATTAAATGTGATCAGATACTCAATGTTTACGAGAAAAGTTCCTGTTAGTAGCTTATTTAATAACACATATGTTCCATTTTCAAAATCATCAGTCTTCAAATTCTCTACTTTCAGTGTAGGTTACTGAATTTTAATTATAGTAGATATCTATTTTCTATTGATCTCCATGTATTTAAGATCAGAGATCAAGACATCTACCTTGACAGATATCCTCTTTGTTTCAAGAAAATTAAAATGGTAAAAGAATAGTTAAATACAATTAATATTCTCTGTTCCACTGATTGATTTAAAGAGAGATTCAATTATTTCATGTCTTGCTAAATTTTTTGCCTTCGTCATTTTCTCTTTTTAATCTGGACATCTTTCTTGCCAACAGTTAAAACTTCACCTCAGTCTCCAGATGCCAGGGCATGTCGTGGCAATTCTCAACCTGATTCTGTCCCTGGTCCAGCTGCCACAGCCACCAAAGAAAACCTCCCTGTGCTCAATACCAGAATAATCTGCCCAGGTATTACAGATTCTGAAAGGGGTGCATTTTTAAGCTTTTCTGTGAAGCTGTGTAAATACTGATTTCCATGAACTATAGAAATGTGTTCTCAAAGGTAAATGTTCTTTTAGGAGAGTGTTGATAGTATATATAGATATATCAGTTTATAGTATATATTCTAGTGATAATTGCTTTGTTTTTGTATATATACAAATTATATATATATATACTAATTTGTATATATATACAAATTAGTCTCCCAGACTAATTACAAATTAACTATATTAATCTTACACTCCATTTTATTCAAAAACAAAGCAATTATCACTAGAATATATACTATAAACTGATATATCTATATATACTATAAACACATCTGAAACATCTATTTCATCCCTGATGAAATAAAGTTGCTTGGATTAGGCTAGTAGTAGAGAAACCAAATGATTATAGGTAAGAGATGGAGGAAAATATATGTGTTTCCGAGGCCTCCTTAAATGCCAGTTGTTTGACTTGATAAACATCCTGCAGCTTCATTCAGAGTAGGTTGGAATCTAAGTTAGACCCTGAAAACCAGAGTCTCAAACGTGTTCTTTTGAAAGATGAATCATAATTCAATAATAAAGTTGAAGACTTTGGCACCTCACTTCCAATAGTGGGTAGAACTAGATAGAAGATCAACAAGGAAATAGAATACTTGACACATAAAACAACTAGACCTGACAGATGTCTAAGAACACTTACCTAACCACAGCAGAATACACATTCTTCTTAAGAGTTTGTAGAACATTCTCAAGGATAGACCACATACTAGGCTATAAAATATTTCTCAATAAAACTAAAAGGGTTAAATCACACAAAATATTTTTTTCCTGCCACAATGAAATGAAAGTGGAAATTGATGAGAAGATGAAATTTAGGAAATGTACCAATATGTGGAAATATGTAGGTCAAAGAAAAAAAATTACAAAGGAAATTTAGGCCAAATTTTTTTAGATGAGTGAAAACAAGAATATATACCATACCAAAACTTGTTTGATATAGCTTAAACATACTTAGAGGCGAAATTTATAACTGTATATACCTAGATTGAAAAAGTAGAACTATCTCAAATCAGTAACTTTAATAACTTGGAAAAAGAAGAGGAAACTAAATCCAAAGCAAACAGGAGACAGCAAGTAATAAAGACTATAGTGGAAATAAACTAGAAAATAGAAAAATCAGTACAGAAAATAAGCAAAACTAAAAGTTGGTTCTGTGACAAGTTCAACAAATAGACATATCTTTAGCCAAGTGAAAGCAAAAATGAGACAAGATTGAAATTACTAAAAATCAGGAATGAAAGAGGAAACATCATAGTAGACATTGTAGAAATAGAAAAGATTATAAATTAGATAGCCTGGGTAAAATAGATAAATGCATAGAAATACACAAATGCCTACCAAAACTGATTTAAGATGAAATAGAAAATCTGACTAAACTCATAACAAGATAATGAATTACTCAGTACTAATTTGGAAAAAAAAAATCCTACAAAGAAAAGCCAAGGTCAAATTGCATCACTGGTGAAGCCTACCAAATGTTTTCAAAAGAATAAACACCAGCCTTTTGCAAACTCTTCCAAAAAATAGAAGAGAAAGAATACCTCCCAACTCATTTTATGAGACACATGTTACCTTGATACCAAAAACAAAGACATCACAAGAAAATGCAGAACAATATCCCTTGTGAATATTGACACAAAAATCTGAAAAAAATACTAGTAACTAAATCCAACAACATATCAAAAGATTTATACACCATAACCAAGTATGATTCCTTTGATGTGAGATCGAATCAACATATGAAAATATAAAATGTAATAAACCATATTAATGGAATAAAGGACAAAAACCACATAGTCATATCAATAGACTTGGAAAAACACTTTTTTAAATCCAACATCCTCTCAAAGTAAAAATGCTTGAAAAACCAGGAAAAAGAGGAAACTTCTTTATTTATGGTAAAGGGCATCTGTTATGCTTGTGTTGATGCAGGAAAGTTCAGGTGTAAAATGATTAGATTGTGAGAACTGTAACCTAATTGGTGCATCCTAGTTTAGGTGGATGACTGGGTGGTGACTCTAGGCAAGTAGGAAGTGCCTGGAGAAGGTGGATCACTGGGGGGGTATACCCTGGAAGGGTTTGTCTTCGCTGCAGCCACTTTCTCCCTTTCTATTTCTGCTTCTACACACACCACACACACACACACACACACACACACACACACACACACACACACACACACACACACACCCTGCCATGATCCAGAGAAGCTTTCCACAGCTGAGCCCTTTTGCCATGATGTCCTGCCTTAATTTAGGCCAAGAGCAATGGAGCTGGTAGTCTGTGGACTGAGACCTCTGAAACCATGAGCCCGGAAAAAAACTTTTCCTCCTTTAAGTTGTTTTTGTCAGGTATTTTGGTCACAGCACGAAAGCTTACTAAAATAGCATCTATGAAAAACCCACAATGAACATCTTACTTAATGGGGAAAAGCTGAAAGCCTTCCCAAAGATCAGGAATAAGATAAGAATGTGCACTCTTGCCACTGCCATCAATATTGTACCAGGGATTCCAGCCTTGGCAGTTAGACAAAATAAAAAGAATTCAAGGCATCCAGATTAAAAGGAAGAAGGAAAACTGTATGTCTTCATTAATTGCTCTTTCATATAGAAAATCCTAAGGGATACACAACACACACACACACACACACAAAAAAAAAAAAACAGTGAAAGCTAATAAATAAATATAACAATAGAAGGACAAAAAGGTCAGTATACAAAAGTTGTATTTCTATAATTATATTTTATATACTATAAGTGAGCAACCTAAATATGAAATTAAGAAAAATTCATTTATAGTTGCATCAAAAATAAGAAAATGCTTAGGAATAAATTTAACCAAAAAAGTAAAAGACTCAAACACTGAAAGCTAGAAAGCATGGCCGAAAGAATTTAAAGAAAACCTAACTAAATGGACTCACATCTAAGTTCATGTGTTAGAAGACTAAATATTATTGAGATAGCAGTATTTCTCAAATTGAACTACAGGTTGAACACAATTGCTGTCAAAATCCCCACTGTTAATTTGAAGAAATTGACAAACCAATTTTTAAATTCATATGGAAATGTAAAAGACCCCGAATAGGCAAAATAATCTTAAAGAACAAAGTTGAAGGGGATACATTTCCCAATTAAAAAAAAAAAAGTTACATCATACTAGAATAAGTACAGTTATATAAATCAATGAAGTAGATCTAAAAGTCCAAGAATAAATTCCTATATTTATGTTTAATTTCAACAAGTGTGGAAAGGCAATTCAATGGAGAAAGAATAGCCTTTTCCACCATTGGTATTGAGAATAACTAGATCTTACATGTAAAGATGAGGTTGGACCCAAGAGCTAAAAAGCTACCATAAAGACAGCAAAGGCATAAATGTTCATAACTTTGGATCAGGCAATGGTCTCTAAGATATGACAAGAAGCACAAGTAGCAAAAGGAAAAGCTAGCCAGGTGCAGAGGTAATCTTTAAGTTGTTTTTGTCAGATATTTTGGTCACCCACCTGTAATCCCAGTAACTCAGGAAGCTAAGGCATGAGGGTCACATGTTCAAGGCCAGTCTGGGCAACTTAGTGAGACTTTGTCTTAAAATAAAAAGGGCTGAGGATGAAGTTAAGTGGTAGAGTGGTCCTGGGTTCACTCTGCAGACCTGGGACAGAGCTGGGGGAGGAGAAAGGAAAAAAAAATGTGATTCAAAGGACACTACCAAGAGAGTAAAATTAGAACTCGGGCATTTACAGATGATATATCAAAAGGGACTATTATCCACAATATATAAATAAATCTAAAAATTCAACAATGAAAGACAAATGTCCCAATTTTAAAATGAGACAGGTATCTGAGATAGTCTCCCAAAGAAAATATACAAATAACGAATAACCAATAAGCACATAAGAGGATGTTCAGTGTGATTAATCATCAGGGGATTGTAAGTAAATGCCACAATGAGGTATCCCTGTAGCCCCTTCAGGTGGCTGTGATCAAAAGAGACTGAAGGGCAGAGAGTGTAGTGGAACTCAGTAGTGGAGCACTTGCCTGGCTTGGCCCTGGGTTCAGTCCCCCACTCCTGAAAAATATCCTAAAAACAGAAAACAAACAAACAAAAACCAGACAATAAAGAATATCGGCAAAGATATAAAGAAACTGAAATGTTTGTACATTGCTGATAGATGCATAAGATAGTGCAGTCATTTCGAAAAACAGTTTGATAGTTCCTCCTAAAACTAAACATTGAGTTAATATATAACCCAGATAACCCAACAATTCCACTACTGTACATATACCTAAGACAATTGAAATACATGTCTACACAAAAACTTGAACATGACTACTTCTGGCCACATTCACAATATCCCCAAATTGGAAACAACATATATATGCATCAGTAATTGGATAAGCAAAAAGTAGTAAAGTCATACACTGGATTTGGACTTTAAAATAAAAATGAACATGGCCAAATATTACATGATTCTATTTACATGAAATGTGCAGAATAGTCAAACTCACAAGTATACAAAGTAGAGTAGTGGTGTCTAGGGACTGGAAAGTGATGGCTAAGGTACAGGGTTTCTTTTGCATATAGTGAAAAAAGTTACAGACCTAGATGGCAGTGTTGGTTGTACGATACTTTGTGCGTGTGCTACAAACAGCTAAATTATTTAAAAACTTCAAAGAGTGTATTTTATGGTGCATGAATTGTATCACTGTAATATATTGAAAGAAAGAAAGATAATTCCAGAACTTGCCTGGCTTTGGCATAGAAGTCATATTTTCATTCTCTCCAGGAACACAGGGATGGCCCTGCTGAGCTGGAGCTCTAATGTTATCTTGAGACGTTTTAGAGAATATTACGCCTGCCTGTGGGGTGTGAGAACTTCTCTAGATTGTTCTTTACTCTCACCAGATTTGTTGTTTTTTTATCTCCATGTTTAGACATAAAAGGAAAATGATATAGTAAAGCATCACATAGAATATTCAAGACTATGAAAATTAAAACTCATCCTGATAATTTGATACTCTGGAAAAAATTACTAATTAAAATAATGAATAATGATATCCTCTAAGAAGAGCTCACTGTTGAGGGAGGGAAGGCTTGCCAAAGAAAGGACTTGTTTTTCTAATTTCCTAGCGTTTCTTGTTTTTGTTCACCCTTCTGTCCTTTCTTGTTTGTTCTCTTGGCCCGTATTACTTTGTCTTCTCTGCAGACTTTGGTGTTTCCAACCTTATATTAGGTTGAGTAGAGCATAAAATTCATTAGCTTTGAATGCCAAGAGTTAGTGAAAAGAATGTTGAAATCAATTGGGGCTTTTGCATATTCAGAGGTAAGATAGGTGCTTTATTTTTTTATGTTCAATACTATATTCTTCTAAAATTCATAAATACCTGCATTTAGTATTTTCCTACTTATTCTTGACAGTAACACTATTTACTTTAATACACCTCCTAACATTTTAAGTTATTATTATCTACACTTTTGAGAGTATAAAGGTGGTAACTCCAAGATATATTGGGCAATTCAGGCTTTATTGTAAATTCCTCATAGACTTATTACATTATTTGCTATAATAAAGAGGTAATATGTATTTATTTGTTGAAGTCATAGAATTGCTAGGATGGTAAGAGAAAATGTCATGAAGAGACTTTTGTTAATATCCTCATCTCCTCAATTTATGACTATAAAGTTTTTGGAAGCACCAAAAACTTTATAGTCATAAATTTCATAGTTCTTAGTTTGGGTTAATAAGATGAATAGGCACTGAAAATCATACTCTAGGAGCAAGATGTTTGTGATTAGGCATGAATTGACTGGTTGTTTCTTTTTTTCCTTAACATGTGATGCTTTATGTATTTTCTGTTCAGGTTTAAGAGCAGGACTAGCTGCTTCAATTGCTGGGAGTTCCATTATCAACAAAATGTTACTAGCAAATATCGATCCTTTTGGTGCAACGCCATTTATTGACCCAGATCTAGATTCAGTGTAAGAAAATGTTTTTGCAATTATTTTTCTTTTGGCTTTTCTTATTTCTTCATAATGTGAATTATAGCATATATGTATCGTGATGTATGGCTCCATATACTAAAAGAGTGATCAGAGAATTTGGAAAGGCACATTAAGCCTTTGGAAATTCAGTGGTGTCTCTGGTCTGTCCAGAGGCAGTCACTTTCCCACCTGTTCTCTTTGAGAGCACATTCTGGGAGAGGAAGCACAGGTCTGCTCACTTCTCTCTGGAGGCTTTCACTTACAGGTGCCTTTACACCTGTATTTCTGCTGTTCCCTTCCTCTTCTTTCTTCTCAGTCTTCGCCAAATCTGCCATCTTTTCATACCCAGCTTCTAGATTTTCTAATTTTGGGAGCTTTGATCACATACTGACCTCTTCCCTTCTCAAAATTTCTATATTTTTAGCAACTCAAGTTATAATTTTGGGGGGCTGGGGTTGTGGCTCAGTGGTAGCACATTCATCTGGCATGTGTGAGGCACTGGGGCACATGTTTAATCCTCAGCACTACATATAAATAAATAAATAAACAAACAAACAAATAAATGCATTGTGTCCATTTACAACTAAAAAAATATTTTTTAACAAAAGATATATTTTTTCTTTCCATTTGGCCTTTGTTATATCACACTCCATAATGACATTCCTCAAAGTACCATATTTTGAACTTCCAACAGTACTTAGAAAAATGGATTGACTCTAGTAGTTTTTTATGCAAATATTTTCCCATTGTTAAGAGTCAAAGGGGGAGAAGACTTTCTAATGGTTGAAAAAGAGGAGTAAGGCCACCTAACTACCAGGCCCTTCCCATAACCGTCTTCATCTGTCTGGTAGCAAGAGACTTATAGAGAAAATAGAAGGACTAAGACTTTGTTAAATTTAATAGAAAACAATCCATTACTCTGTCTTTGCCTTGCCCTTTATATCACATGTACCAAAAATTGTACACATGTACTATGGCTATGCACATGGCATATATATATATATATATAGGAAGTAATTCCTACCGAGCTTTACAATCTCCTGTAAGGAGTAGAAGCTTAACTGATTTTAAGTGCTGTTTTGTGAACAAATTTAATTGTTATAATGAACCTGAAATTAACCTTTATGTACTTTTCCTTATTCTCGAAGAGATGGATATTCAGAAAAATGTGTCATGAACAATTACTTTGGGATTGGATTGGATGCAAAAATTTCATTAGAATTTAATAACAAGAGAGAGGAGCACCCTGAAAAATACAGGTAATTTTGAAAATAATGTTATCACCTGAAGGTGGTTTTTACTTTAATTTTATTCATTTCTTTTGCTTGCTCTGCCTTCATGGAGTAAAATTTCCTGAAATGTCCACGGATATTTATTTTTAGGAGCCGAACTAAAAACTTGATGTGGTATGGAGTCCTTGGGACCCGGGAATTATTACAGAGATCATACAAGAATTTAGAACAAAGAGTTCAACTTGAGGTAAGTTCATGTTGAAGTAAAGACATTTCACATTATCTTATTTAGAAAACTATTTTCATCTGTAGGGCTAATATGACCTAAATTCCCCTTGATTAGTGATTAAATGTTCAGGAGGAAAAAAAGATCAAGGGAGTGACTTTTTGCTAATGTAGGTATAAACACTGGACATGAACCCACACTTCACCATTGTTGTCAGTAGCTCCTGAAAGTGGAGACGCAGTGCCCAGGAAAATGTGGAGTCATGGGAGTACATTTATAGGATAGGGTTTTTAGTGGACTTTCTCATTTCAGTTTCCCAGTTCTGACTCAGTTCTGTAATACCCAGAGTTTCACAAATCCCTTAAAATAACTTTTATACTAAGTACAGTCTTTTAATTTAAAATATGTATTTATTTTTGTTCCAATTATTTCTAATAGCAAGTCAGTAAAAGAAAAAGATTTCGAGCATTTAGGTTTTTTTCATTATTTTTTACTGATTTAAATAGGAAATTAAAAGATTTTAAGTCTTCTTTGATCACAGAAAAAAATTAAAAAGGTTGGGGACATGGCTCAGCAAAGTCAATTAAACTGTGAATTTCATTTTCTTCTACCCTTGGTTCAGTCTCACTGTTTATGATGACAGGTGTGTCTTTTGTATCTTGTATCCTTTTATAACCAGATATTTTTTAAATATATCATTTAGTTGAGAGCAATTGAGCCAGTCACCTCTTTAGTTCACATTCTGGTTATGATAACACTTAAAATAACAATGCTTGGTTTGATTTACTGATCAGAATATTTCAGACCTAAGATTTATATACTTTCCTGTATGTATGATATACTTTTAAAAGCATTGGATTTTGCGGGGGAGGAGAGGTTGTTTTTGTTGTTGTTGTTGTTGGGATATGGACTAAAGAGGTGCCTGGCTCAGTTGTTATCAACTGAATGTTATAGTGAAGATAAAGACTTCCACTCTAAAAGTATAACTATGCAATTAGCTGGTTCCATTATCAGTGCCTGTTAAATTAAGGTAGAGATTACCAAATGAAAAGGCACACTCATACATTGCTGGTAGGACTGCAAATTGGTGCAGCCAATATGGAAATCAGTATGGAGATTCCTTGGAAAACTGGGTATGGAATCACCATTGACCCAATTATCCCACTCCTTGGTTTATACTCAAAGGACATAAAAACAGCATACTACAGGGATACAGCCATATCAATGTTTATAGCAGCACAATTCACAATAGCTAACCTGTGGAACCAACCTAGATGCCCTTCAGTGGATTAATGGATAAAAATAATGTGGTATATATACATAATGGAATATTATTCAGCATTAAAATAATAAAATCATGGCATTTGCAGGTAAATGAATGAAGCTAGAGAATATAATGCTAAGTGAAATTAGCCAACCCCCAAAAACCAAATGCTGAATAATTTCTCTGATTTAAGGGTGCTAATTCATAATATGCTGTGTGTTGGGGGGTGAGGATTAAATGAACTCTACATAGGGCAAAAGGGAAAGGGGGAGGGAGGTGATGGGGAGAAATAGGAGTAGGAAAGATGGAAGAATGCGATGGTCATCATTACCCTAAGTACATGTAAGAAGACACAAAGGATGTGATTCTACTGTGTACAACCAGAGATATGAAAAATTGTGCTCTCTATGTATAATATGAATTGTTATATATTTGGCTGTCATATATAACAAATCAAAATTTTTTAAAAAGATGCAAAAATCAGGAAGGATCACATTTTGTAAATGCTATTTTTCACAGCCTCATCACCAGATCAACTTAGGTGTCCTCCTGTGTCTGGTGTATTATAATCCTTCCTTTTCTAATTGTGTCTCGTCTCTAGTTGTTCACACTCCATAAGAACAGGTAGGGAGTTGTGTTTATCTTTGTTTTCTCCAGCACTTAGCACAGCACCTAGCCCTCTCTTGAGGTGTAAATGAACAGGTAAATGATGATTTAGTGTAATTTGGTAAGATGGGGTTATTAAACTCATTATAAGAGTTGAAACTGTAATTCAAAAATGATACAATACCCCTAATCTACCAAGCATCATAGCTTAAGTTTGCCTACCTCAAATGTTACATTAACCTACAGTTGGACAAAATCACATATCACAAAGCCTGCTTTATATAAAGTGTTGATTATCTGATGTAATGTATTCAATACTATACTGAAGGGAGAAAACAGAATGATTTGGTATACTTTTACAAGCTGTTCTGTGATCAAGCCCTATGATTGACCATCTTTAAAGTTTAAGGAATTATCTGGAATCAGAATGTCTGGTGGGTCTTATTTCCTGCAAGAAACTTGGCTCTACAAACATAGATTTGCCACTTCAACTTGATGCCCATGTTATTAACAGGATATCTTACTCTTATACAGCTGCTTTTGAACTCCATTTAAAAAGGTTCTGAAGCAGTAGACCCTTTGACATTCTGGTAAAACTCTGGACCCCTTGTACAAATGTTTTTGAAATGCATTGTATAAAATACATAGAAACCAATAATATTAAAATAAATTAATAAAAAAAAAAATTTGGAGGGAGGAGTACTGGGGATTGAACTCAGGGGCGCTCCACCACTGAGTCACATCCCAGCCCTATTTTGTATTTTATTTAGAGATAGAGTCTCACTGAGTTGCTTAGCACCTCGCCATTTGTGAGGCTGGCTTTGAACTCTTGATCCTCCTGTCTCAGCCTCCTGAGCCACTGGGATTACAGGCATGCACCACCATGCCAGGCCAATATTTTTAAATTGTTTAAAAGTAATGTATGTTTCATTGCCACAACAAGTGAAAATCTAGTGGCATGTCTAATAAATACCATAATTTTAAAGAAATGATGAACATAAATGATATCTGAAACATTTGTAATATACAAAAAAAAAACTGTATTTCTATTGACAGTGAAATTACAGGTATTGCTAATGCCTGTTTGTTGTCTGCATTTATAACTGAGGACAATGCTAAATTCCAGAGGTTAGTGAACATAAAAGTTTTATTTTTATCATCAAGTTTAACAGTCCCCCTGAAACTATTCATGGACCCTGGGTTTCTGTACCTCAAGTTAAGATCCTTGATATAGAATTGTATGTTAAATGATACATGAAGAAACAAATTAGTAAAACAAGACATATAAAAACAGAAAAATTAAAAGTAGAGAATTCGCTGGGCCCAGTGGTACATGCCTGTAATCCCAACAGCTCAGGAGGCTGAGACAGGAGGATCACAAGTTCAAAACCAGCCTACAAATGGTGAGGCACTGAGCAACTCAGTCCCTGTCTCTAAATAAAATACAAAATAGGGCTGGGGATGTAGCTCAGTGATCAAATGCCCCTGAGTTCAATCCTCAGTACCCCCCCAAAAAAAAAAAGTAGAGAATTCTTTGCCATTTAAAGTAAATGAAGGAACACCTTCTGTGCCCAAGAATAACAGACCATGGAAGGCCTGTTGTCTACAAATTAATTTCCCTGATATGATGGTTCACTTGAGATAAAGGTGAAGAGATAGCCCCATCTTTGGAAGCTCTTTCCAGAGAAATCTCTGCATCAGTGTCAGTCCAGAATATTGTGGTATGAAAGAAGACTGATTTCAGGGCTGGGATTGTGGCTCAGCAGCAGAGCGCTCGCCTAGCACACTAGGGACCTGGGTTCGATCCTCAGCACCACGTAAAAATAAAGCATTGCGTTGTGTCCATCTACACCAAAAAATAAATATTTTTAAAAAATAAAAAAGAAAGAAGACTGATTTTAAGTCTCAACTTTGAATTTGTATGGAAGAAAGACTTTGGTTTCTCTGTCTACACAACAAATGAAATAATGCTTCTGTGCAAATTCAGTGAGCTAAGGTACAAGAAATAACAGTGTGAACTGAAAAGAATTCTAGATGTATAAATTTTGTTTCCCAAGCCATCAGTTTTGGTTCTGATATATACCCAACTTTCAGAATCATTGACTGAGATTTATAATCTTTTGGGAATGCCAAAAATATAAGATAAAATCACAGTAACACATCTTGCTACTCTTATGATAGAGAAGTCCTTGATACTCCTATCTCAGCCTCCCAAGCTATTGGGATTACAGCTATAAATAGGAAAATCTCATTAAATTTTTAAACATTTTGATTAAGAATGGTTGACTTTTTGCCTATAATATACCTAACTTACATGTGTCAAGGAGCTTTTCCTATTTATTAACTGAAATAATGATTGCATACTGTTTTGAATCCTTTAAATACTAAGATAAAATGAAGAAAAACAAGTCATTTTTAAAAAACAAGATCCATCTGTAAGCTATAATGAAATAGGTATTGGAGAACAAATATTTGTTTAATGCATATTTTTGGTTACTTAAACTATTTCTATAATCTGTTTATACTTTGTAAAACCTAAATAAATTTTGATTTATTAGATAGAAATAGTAATTTCTATCTTTGTTTAGTTTACTTCAATAATAATTAGTCATAACTACTGGTTAAATTATTTTATACTAGTTGAATTTTACTGAATTCTGTCTATACCATCACATTTAATTGTTAGAACTTTATGAGTTAGGGCCAAGCCTGCAATCCCTGTGACTTGGGAGGCTGAGGCAGGAGGATAGAAGTTCAAAGCCAGCCCCAGCAACTTAGCAAGGCCCTGTCTCAAAATAAAAAACAATTTTAAAAGGGACTGGGGATGTGGCTCAATGTTTAAGTGCCCTGGGTTTAATCCTGGTACTTTACATAGTAGGTATTGTTATTCATTTCAGAGGAGGAACTTGCCTAAGATCAAACAGCTGATAACTGAAGGAGCCATCACTTCAAATTCACTGCTTTGTTACCATAAAACAATATGTAATCATGACTAAAGAAGGAAATTCACTGACTTCTGACTATGTGTTCTAGGTGCTTTCCTATACCTCATTTCATTGGTCACACTAAGTGTTAGCAGTTGAGCAAAATGAAGCTTTGAAAGTTTAAGGGACTTACTCAAAATACTCAGTGAGAGAATTCAAACCAAGCCCACGATCTTTCCACTATCCCACATTGCTTGGTCAGAGTAACAGAACAGGACAGATATATTTATAGACAAACACACACACACACACACACACACATATACACATCTGTCCTATTCTATACATATACACATACATATATATAAATAATATATATACACACACATATGTATCTTTCCTATTCTATACATATACACACATGCATACACACATATGCAGATACACACACACACACACACACACACACACACGGAGACAGGTATGTATGTGCATGTGCATATCTGGAGTCTCATGGCATTTTGCAACATCATGAACCACAAATGGAATGTGGGATGAATGGGACAATTATAAAAGGATATAATACTCCCGAAGTTCTTCCTGAATATAAGAAAGTTTTCGGTCATGTGATCCTAATTTGTCAAATCTGTGCTGCTTGTGTTTTTTCTATGAGACTCCATGACACAGATATTAAGTACTTCACTTGTGTTTTGCTTAATATATAATGTATTACATTTGGCAGTATACATGGCACTTCCTTCTGAAAATGTTCATCTTATTCCATTCATGCTTGCAAATAAAGTGCATCCATTAAACAGTTTTAAAATTACTTCTTTTATATTTACAGAGACAGCATTTTTTCCGTTTCCTTTAACTTAGTCGTATGAATGAAAACAGCTCTTTCTAAAGCACACAGATACCAGTTTAATGTATTGAATTTAGAAAAAGTTCATTATTCTACTAAGTAATTAATATTCATTTAACAAGTATATATTCAGTACTAGCTATATGCCAGGCATGGCCCTGAGTGCTGGGTTACAATGTAGACCTGTAAATATTGAATACTCAGCCTGTCTACTGGTTAACACCGTATCTTCGGGAAAGGAAAAGAAATTGTAAAAATCTCATGTAGAGGTAAATAAAACATATAAGGTCTCAATTATACCAGTGGTTGAAAATGGATTCAAACTAGATTCTCATTTATTCTAAATGTTAAAGACAATTTTGATTGGGCATTAAAATGCCATTTTTAATATGAGACTTATTTAATGGAGGTATAGAATCTATTTTAAATATGACATTTTTAAGTGCTTCTCTTTTTAAATAATGCTTAAGCTGGCATTGTGGCACAGGCCTATAATCTTAGCAACTAAGGAGACTGAAGCAGGAAGGTGGCAAGTTTGGAGACAATCTGGGAAAATAAGTGAGACTCTGTCTCAAAATAAAATGGACTGTGGGTGTACCTTGGTGGTAGAATGCCCCTGGGTTCAACTGCCAGAACTGAGCACGTGCAGACATACATACACACACACACACACACACACACACACACACACTCACTCACTCTCTCTCTCTCTCTCTCTCTCTCTCTCTCCCTCCCTCCTTCCCTCCCTCCCTCTCTCTCCCTCCCTCTCCCTCCCTCCCTCTCTCTCCCTCCCTCTCCCTCCCTCCCCCTCTCTCCCTCCCTCTCTCCCTCTCCCTCCCTCCCTCTCTCTCCCTCCCTCCCTCGCTCTCCCTCTCAATTTGTCTCATACACACACACACACACACACACCATTTTTTTTAAGAGAGATTCGACACAACATCTTTATTTTACTTTTATGTGGTGCTGAGGATCGAACCCAGCGCCCTGTGCATGCCAGGAGAACGTGCTACCACTTGAGCCACATCCCCAGCCCAACCATTTTGAAGTCTTAAAAGATTAAAAAAAAAAAAAAAAAAAAAAAGGTTTAAATCTTTCCATTAAATTAAATGTTCACTTAGTTTCATTAGGTGGCTCTCTTTAAATACTATTAATTTTTTTTTAGTTGTAAATGGACACAATACTTTTATTTATTTATTTTTGGTACCGAGCATCAAACCCAGTGCCTCACATGTGCTAGATAGGTGCTCTACCACTGAGCTATAACCCAGCCCAAATACTGATTAAATTATTGTGATCATAAAATTTATGTAATATAATTATACTCATTTTCTTGAGTAATTTTAAATATTTTTACTTTATATATAAAAATTATACATGTAATGGGGTACCATGTTATAGTTTGGTACATGTACATATTGCATAATGTTCAAATCAGGGTAAGCACATGGATCTCCTCAATCATGTATCATTTCTTTGTAGCGAAAACATTCAGTCCCTTTACTGATTATTTACTTCTTAATAGCTGGGCTCTAAGACTTAATAGAGTAAAGCAAACAACATTAATTTAATAAATAGCATTTGTGAAAAGGTAACAATTCTATTTCTACTCAGTAAAACTTATTCACATATATAATTACTTCACCAATGTTATTACTTTTGTCATTGTTGTTTTCATCTAAGTGGTACTTTTCATTTTCATGAGTGAGTAATGACAAGGCAAGGAGTGTCAGGTGCTTTCCAACAAGCATGTTTTTTGTTTGGCTTTGATTCTGACTCCTTGAAAAACTCAGCTTTAGAGTTTAGCCAGTAACCAGTTCCTTTTAGAGAGGTGTTACCAATGTGGGCTGGACCAGAACCTGCCCTTAAAGAGCTGCTTTCAAAAGGATGCCTAAACTCATAAAGCAAGTGAGAATCTCTCAAGTGGTCGAAAAGGATTCAAGAAAGTTACTGCCTGATTTGAGGGGAAAGAAGAGGGAAAGCATTTCTTTCTAAGTGCAGTTTTCTGCACTTAGAAAGCTTTTATTTATGCTTTCAATTTTTTTCAATTAAGAAGAAATAAGATAAATGCCTTTGTAATGTGTAGGAATGTACTTACAAGAGAACAAACATAACCAATACATTTTTCTCCCTCACTTTGGTGTTTTACTATCCTCCAAACTAGTGGTGTTGCTCTTGAAGTCTAACCTCTAGGCTTTGTACTTTGCAGTGCGATGGGCAGTATATTCCTCTCCCCAGTTTGCAAGGCATAGCAGTGTTAAACATCCCTAGCTATGCAGGAGGCACTAACTTCTGGGGTGGAACCAAAGAGGATGATGTAAGTAGCAAAATAGAAATAGAGTCTGTTACCTCAACAATGATTCAATTCATGTAATATCTTTTAAAGATGTACTTTTAATATTAATTTAATGTCAGAATGTTTTATACGGGGAAGGTATGGGGGTAGAATAGATTTGTTCAAGGTTTTATTTAGATAGTTTTTCATGGGTTTACTCTAAAATTCCTTATTCTGGGATGTAGGTTACAATTTGGGGGGGGGTAAATACAAAGTCATCTACGTGAGTAAAGTAAATTTAGGATATAAAGAAGGGAAGATCTTGCTTCTTAATTTTATACTGGTATTAGTTTTCTACTGCTGCTATAACAAATTAACACCAATTTAGTAAAAACACAGGTTTACCATCTTACATTTCTATATGGTATAAGTCTGACAAAGTCTCCCTGGGCTAATAAAATCAAGATGTCAGAGGGCTGTGTGACTTTGGAAGCAGTAAGAGAGAATCTGTTTCCTGTCCTTTCAGCTTTTAGAGGCTGCTCTTGTTCCTCCCACAGGTTGGATTTTCATTGCTTCACTCTAGTCACCTTTTCTGCCTTCCTCTTCCACTTTTTAGTGAGCCTTGTGATTACTTTGGGTCTACCCAGAGCATCAGGATAATTTTCCCATTTCAAGGTCCACAATTTAATTACATCACCAAAATTACTTTTGCCAAGTAATTAATCATCAGTTAGAAAGTTTGTTTCCTGATATTTTCAATGAAAGTTTTCAATTTGGATACTACTTTATGTTGTTTTTTTTTTTAAGAATAATAATTATTTATGACAAAGAAAAAGAGGGGGCAAAAGAGGGAACGTCATACAGTCTACATTTTTAAGTAATTAATTTTGTGAAAAAGGCATCTAACATAAAGAAAAAGAAAGTTTACGTGAATTTTACCACCTGAGGTTTCTGTTTCCATAGTTCAATGCCCTAAAAAGTTGTTGTATTAAGATATGAGGCACACGTGCATGCTGCTTATAATACCTTGAAAGATCTCCCTTAGAATAACCAAGTGAACTGTATCATAATTTGCATGTTCATTAGCTTTAACCTGATGAAACTGTTTCACCTTTTGGGTTTCTTAGATTTCTAAAAATTATAGACATTAGCTTAGCAAAACATCTGAATTATATATGGCAGATGTTTGCTGCATTTATACCAAGATGAATCATTTAAAAATGCATTAGTCCAAACAGTGCTTTATGTAAATGAGTCTTCTATCCCTATGCAAAATCCTTTTTAAAAATTACATTTATTTTAAGCCATCTTCAGTGATTTTTTTCTCTTGGATTATCATTTTCTAATGTTTATTTGCTTTTTGCTCACTATTTTTATGTTTCTAAATATAGACAGATAGCAGGGTTTACATTATTTGATGTACCGCTTTACCAAAATGTTCAGTGAAAATGAAACATAGTTTTTCCTTTCAGATATTTACTGCACCATCATTTGATGACAAGATCTTGGAAGTCGTTGCAATATTTGACAGCATGCAAATGGCAGTTTCAAGGGTCATTAAGCTGCAGCATCATCGAATAGCCCAGGTTTGTTTCTCTGACTATGCTTCTTGGGCCATGGAGGGCTGGGGGCTGCTATTCCAAATGACAGGTGTCCTGAATATGCTTCTATATGATATTGACTTTGCTGTCAGGTCAGTTCTTACTGTGTCATCATAAGTGGTTTAGCATAGAATTCCATTCCCACAGAATGGCCTAAATATCAAGCCTGAACACATGCAGAGATTGATGGTCAATTTCTCAGGATGACTTATACTCTAAAACAATGTGTTTTATTTCAGTGCCGCACAGTAAAAATCACCATATTTGGTGATGAGGGAGTCCCAGTGCAGGTGGATGGTGAAGCATGGGTCCAGCCTCCAGGGATTATCAAAATTGTGCACAAAAACAGAGCTCAGATGCTAACAAGGGACAGAGTATGTAACCAAAAAAAATTTATTCTGGAATTTTATCAAATTGTTTTTTTTAAATTCTAAATTGTCATGAAAAATAGGAAATGGGAAAGATTTAAATTCTCTTAAATCTGACATTTAAATATGAACAAATATTCAGTTTGGTTTTAAATTAAATATGTTTTTTAAAAGCTTTAGGCTTATATTGAGCAAAAGTACACAAGAGGACTCTAATTGTATTCATTATTCACATACATCCTTCCTCCCATTACACACATATTCCCCTATTATTAATATTTTGCATTAGCATGGTACTTTTGTTGCAACTGATAAGCCAATATTAATACATTATTAACTAAAATCCTAGTTCACATTACTCTGTGTTGTGTACCGAGGAGTTTTGACTTGTATCCACCATTATAGTGTCATGCAGATAGTTTTACGGCCTAAAACCCCTTAGGGTTCACCTATGCATCTGTCCTCCCTTATTCCTGGAAACCACTGATCTCTTTACTGTCTCCATTAGTTTTGTCTTCCCTATAGTATATATTTTTAATTAAGGTCAAACCTTAACAAATAAAACTGACAATATTCATGCTATCTAGTAAAATAGTTAAGATAAAATATCAAAGTAAAATAAAATGGTAAAGATTGAAGCATAAATTGAAGAAATAAACATTGAAATTTTAAAGTCTTTTTATTTTCAGTGATATATTTATCCTTATGGATCACATTACTCTTTTTTGTCTTGTTTTATGTTTGTGGTTTATTGAGTGAGGTGTTACAGAAAAAGAAAGCATAGTTTCAAAGATTTTCATATAATGTCTAAATACACATTTATCTGAGTCTCATGGCTGTTACACAAAACATTTACTGCAGTACTACTTTTAAACAGGCCTTTGAAAGCACTCTAAAATCTTGGGAAGATAAACAGAAGTGTGACACTGGTAAGACAGTTCTTCGAACCCATTTGTTCATCCAACACGCCGTTGACCTGGCAACAGAAGAAGTGTCGCAGATGCAGCTGTGCTCCCAGGCTGCAGAAGAGCTTATTACTAGGTAGGAGGTTCTGCCGGCTTTGCAGACCATGAGAATCTCTAGTCTTAGCAAGTTTTGTTTTTTAATTTGTACTTTTAGTTGCTTGTAGAATCAAAAAGGGGTGCATTTACTGCCTCTTGTTTGCCTCTATAATTGTCGTTCTCCTTTATCAAGTCCTCAGACCAGATCTTATACTTCTGGAAACATGATTAATTTACCCTGCCACATGATACTCTCTCCGTTATCATTTCCTCTTTTACATATGGTCTTCACACTCTATTATTCACTTGCACATTGCCTTATAATTATTAACTAAATGTTCATGGAATGTAGAAAGAAGCCCAAACATTAACCCTATTCCTAAAGAGAGTCAGATTATTAAAAAAAAAAAAAAAAAAAGAGTCCTAGCACCAGTTTCTAACAAGTGTGCAACAGAATTTAGAAACCACACATAAATTAATTTTGGTAGACAGAAAGGAAGAGATAAGAAATAGATTCTGAGTATAAAATACATGAAAATCACTAGAACCAGAAGTGAGCTTCAGAGAAGAAAGACTTCTTGACTTCTCTTCACCTAAATCTTCTCTACCACATGGATATAAATGGAGCTACTTTACTGTGAAGATTATACAATACCTGAAAGGTAAAGCACATCATGTCCAGCTCTACTTTTTGGGTATCATATGATATCTATAATATGATATAATCAGAGGACGTGACAGGTTCCAAGTTGGACTAAAGATTTTAAATTGCATTACAAATATTGAGGAGGTGGTTTCATTTGCCAAGTAAAAATGGTCATCTGAACATTAATTCTTTCCCATTCTTTGAAAATGAGGAAAACATTTACCCATCTCTGTTCTTTTGATAAATTATCTATTCTCCATGGTTGCTCAACATTATTGATGCTATAATGCTCAGGTTCATTTTTAGGTTCCTTTATAATTTGTATACCAATTGCATGATCCTTAAGCATTAAATTCTTCTCTTACTCCTGATTCAAGTGTGTAGGACTTCTGGTATTTTTCTTTTCTTTCTTGATTAAAGATCTTTCTCCTTGAAGATGTCAGAAGCAAAAAGTATTTGTCTACTCTTGCCTTCTTGCTCATCTGCAAACTTTGCATTATTTTCTGATAAACTTTTCCTCCTTCCTTTTCTTTGCCTTGGGGCCTTCTAGGATTTTTGCTTTCCAGAAACCATGCAAACTTTGCATTATTTTCTGATAAACTTTTCCTCCTTCCTTTTCTTTGCCTTGGGGCCTTCTAGGATTTTTGCTTTCCAGAAACCATTCTTAGAGGTTTGGCTACTCGAGGAGTGTGGCACAACAGGTTTTGGAGTTGAATGGAAATAGATCCTGGCTCTATCACTTATTAGCTCTATACATACACTCAGTCTCTCTGAGCCTCAACATCTTCATCCATTAAGTGGAGAAAACTAATCATAGCTACCCCTTAAAGTTGTGAACATTAAATTAGATAATGCTTGTAAAGCACTTAGTATACAGATGATATATATGTTCCCCTAATTTGTATACAGATGATATATATGTTGAATTTGAAGTTTCAATAAGTAAAAGTTTCTATTCTATATTTGTGATTCCTCTCTTTCCAATGATACTGCCAAATGAAGTATCACTCCATTTTGTTAGTAGCACTTCAAAATGCTTATTTCTGATTATGAACCTAACATTTTACATAAAGAGTTTTTAATTTTTTTGTTGCAATAAGGTCTACATTTTATAAATATATCCTGTGCCCTCCATAATTAAGCAGCCATTTAAAACTTTTTTTTTTCCTTGCTGATCTTTATAGGTTATTTTTTTCCCAACTACTTCTATACTCCAGGGGAAAAAAAATCAGCAATGCCCCCAAAGATTTTGCTCACTTGTTTTGTTTTCATTTTTAGGATTTGTGATGCAGCCACAATTCACTGTCTTCTGGAACAAGAACTGGCCCATGCGGTGAATGCATGCTCACATGCACTGAATAAAGCCAACCCAAGGTGCCCGGAGGTGAGGATCTCATGGTAAATTCTCATTCCATGGATTCTTTTGGTATTACACATATGATCTTAATGCTGTAAAATATGCCACATCCTGTGAAAGAAAATGATGTAGTCCGTATGAGTTTCTACCAGAATCTTTTGGGAAATTTGTCACCAAATTTTATTTTCCTTTTTCTCCCATGTTTTTCACTCCTGTCCTTCAGTTCTCCCCATTTTTTTCTATTTCACTTTCAGTCATTTGCCACCTTCCTTCAAGTCTTTCTCCTTTTAACTGCTATCATCTTTCCTTAGTCCTTTCATACTCTCTCTCCTGCACCTTAATCAAGGCCAGACTTAAAAATCAAGTGTACATTCTGTTAGAGATGTTTAGTCACTTTTGAAATTGTGCACTGAAATTACTCCTACTTCATTTTGTTTTGCTGAATTTTAAGTTGATAGTTACGTAAAATTTTTAATGCAGAAGTTAAATAATAGAAGAGATAGAACATAACTCTCTTGAATTGTAAAACATAGTACAATGGTATAGTATAGAGAAAACTGATAGTGTTATTCTTGTAAGTAAATTGAAGTTACTTAAATTAGCATTTAAGTAAATGCTAGTTCTCAAGATTACAATCTAAAAAGTAATTTGATTGAAAGTGAAAGTCAGTAAATAGACCTAACTAGAGTTGACCCTGAACAACAAAGGGGTTAAGGGTACCAACTCCCATACACAGTCAAAATTCTGTGTTTAAGTTTTGACTCCCTAAAAGCTTATCTTTTAATAGCCTGCTGTTGACTTACATCAAAAGCCAATTCACCCATATTTTGTATGTTATATGTATTGTGTACAGTTAGAAATATGCAAACCATGAGAGATCACATGAGTGATGATTTGCTGGAGAGACATCTGCTCAGGTGGAGGTCATTAGTGTCACATGACATTTTAAGTGGATATTATCAACACTTGAGCCTCCTGCAATTGCAATAGGAAGTGGCTATGAAATTATTATAGTAGGACAGTATTACTAAGGTTAATTTTATGCTGTTTACATTTCTCCCAACAGTGAATGGCATCATGTAAGGTTTGTTTCCATATATTTTGATGGATTTTAACTTTTTATTGGAGATTTGTGCCTATAACAGAATTTTGATAGATTTTTCTAAAAACTGTGATGTGAATTTAAATCATGAATGAATGCAATTTAAAGTTACTTACAGTGGAATCCTAGTTTAATACAGAATTATGTGTCTTTGATATTCTTCTTTTCTAGAATCTTACAAGAGATACTGCCACTGAAATAGCCATCAATGTGAAGGCGTTGTATAATGAAACAGAATCTTTGCTAGTTGGGAGGGTTCCTTTGGTAAGAAAAAGAAGTGATTGATAATATCACAATGATGAAATAATTATTTGGGCCTTACCTTCACTAGGGAATGTGCATTCAGTAGATCCTAAGGCAAGAGCAGCCCTCCGGCTTTCATTCTCGGACCTTCCTTTTTGCCGGCTTTTGCCTTCCAGAAAATATAGGGCTAAATTTGGAAGTTATGATTCAGGCTAACAGAAGTAGACATTCCCCTCATAGATGTCATTATGTGTGTATATAGCATTCCGCTCTCCCAGTCAGCTTTGAAAGACTCAGGCTTAATAAAATGTAGTAGTCATTCCTCAGCACTCATTTATGCATAAAAGTAGAGGGAATCATAGGTTTAATGCCCCAAATTAACATTTGAAAAATTATTGACATGGTTCTTCAGATTTATTTAAAGGGGTCACTGTGTAGATGCAGCATTTCAAGAACTAAATTTCAGGAAATATCCCTAGTTTAACTCAGTTTGATCCTGTAAGTCAAGTTTAGGTAAGTCTAAATCTGACACAGTCCACTGACCTAAAGCATAAATGCTAATCCAGAGTCAGTCTTTGTTTAAAAATACCTCACCATTGTCCAATGTTCTAGGATGTTGGATCTTGTCGCCACCTAGAGTTCACTTGAGGCATTTTCACATACGCTGTGGTCCCTGTGTGGCATGCCTAGAGCATTAGCTGTCTTTTCCTTCCTCATAACTATTCTAATTGATAAGTGGTGATCTCAGAACATTTTGTTTGATAGTAATTTCATCTCTGCTTGGGTAAATATACACATAAATAAAGTCATAGAAATCATTAAAGTCATAATATTTGTGCTAGGTGGTGTATGAATGGGAAGTCCTTCCCATAGCCAGCCTAAGTAATCATGCTTGAAATTTCTGTTTAATTGTAGGCCAAAAAAAAAGTGCCACTCTTGGAGCATCCTTTGCTCTGAGAGCTTAAAGGCAGGATGAAGGCCAATGCCCTTTCTGTATTCTCCTTGGGATACAGAAATACAGCTTCTATGGGACAAAAGGTAGCTGTCTCTACTATGGCCTTCCAGAACAACTTAGGGAGAAACTTGAGTTATCTCTTGATAAAATCAATGGAAATATCTACTTGGCTGTTTTGGGCACTCCTACTGTTAAACAGAATCTTCTCCTTTTCTAAAATAAGTCCTATAGGAAATCCTGTGAGTTGTGACTTAGGTTCCAATTTTTATTTTGAGGATATGTGTTTTTTCTGTTACTTGAATTACATTTAAGATAATTTCTGACAAGAACTAGAAGCATGACTTGGTCCTCAACACCAAAAGTACCCTCTTTGTGCTACTTTGTAATTATCTATCAGTTGTATTATATGAAAATGGAAACACCCCCCCCACACACACACACACATTTCATTTTCTGTCATTGTCAAATATAAATGTTTGATTTAAAATGTATTGTAGTTAATTTTGCCAACACTCTTAACAATAGTGAAATCATAATATTCGATCATATTTTAAATAACTAAGGTTTATCCTTTATTTTACTTTTAGAAAGAATATTACTAGCCATTTAATCAATTTTATAAAACATATCCTTAAACTAAAATGAAAGTGCTACATTAGGGTAGAGAATCTCCATATTTTTATGAATGACTAGAAAAGGTAGATATCTTTAAAAACCTAGGGGGAAAACAGCAAAAAAAGAATGTTCACAATAAATAATAGCAATATTCTCTCTGAACTTTCAATTCTAAAAGTATATGAGCATGTATATAGGTTCTTTGAGTTTTAAAGTAATTTATGAAAGTACTGGTTAGCTAGAAGAGACCTCAGAAATAATGTCCCTTTGTTCTATTTCTGAAAGAGAAAACTAAGGCTCCTGGAAGCAATTGCCCCTCCCTTGTTTGCACAGTTCATTAGTCACAAGGCCAGGACTAGAACCCAATCAGCTGCCCTCCTGTTCTGTGCATAACAGTGTTTACTTCATCTTTAGTCATTTACATACATGCATTTCACTAAATGCTATGAATGGGTTAAAGGTGAATAACAGGTGACCAGTTAAAGTCTCTAAATGTATCCAAACCCTATTCTAGACTATTAACCACTTAGCTTTTTGGTTTTGCCCTGATTTTTACAACAGCTTTTCATCACACATTTTTCTTAGATTTATTTTCTTCTCTTAAACTCATTCTTTTAGTTTTTGAGCAGATTTTTTATACCATTTCTTTTTATGATAAGTTTATGACCAGTTAAAAATATGATTTATTCATAGGACGATCTATGTTAATCAGAAAGATTTGTGGCACAAATCAGTAGAATAATGAAACAGATCACTAGTATAAGCATTAAGAATGGGTAAATAGATTCTTGGAATGGAGGAAGGAGGAAGGAAGGAGGAACAGAGGGAGGGAAAGGTTTACTTAGAAACATTAAAAGCAGTACTTTCTCTGTGATATTATTAAAGTCAGGTTAGCTACATATATCATCTCTGGGAATTAAGAATTAGCATAAATCTATCCAGATATTTTTAAATGAAAATATAAAGAATTGTTCTTTTTAAAAAATTCTCTCATTTAAAAATTAGCATAATAAATGAGGATGTTCACTTTCAAAATAAATTAGTTGTTCTTTTTAAGTTGGTTGCTGAGTATTGTTTTGTTTTGCTTTTTAATCTGCTGGTAAATAGCAGTTGGAATCTCCACATGAAGAACGGGTGGCTAGTGCCTTACATTCTGTGGAGGTGGAGTTACAGAAATTAACAGAGATCCCCTGGCTTTATTACATCTTACACCCCAATGAAGAGGAGGTATGTAAAATTCAGTCTGTTTCTTTATGATTATAGACCATATGACAATAGAATCTGAGCTTATCTTTGAAAAAGATATATAGGGGAAAATAGATTTCCAACACTATTCTCAAATGTACTGTTCTTAAGTAAGGAAGAAAGGTATTTTTGTGACCACAAGTATTATATGGGAATTGGTAGATTTTCATAAATACATTATGCCATGAACTTTTTTGAAGAAATCACTACTGTTCTACAATATGTAGTATTGATAACCTATTCCTATATTCTCTCTGTTAAAAGTGTACTTTTCTTAATATCCTACAGCAATTCCTTTTTGCTCTATTTGAACAGGAGCCTCCAATGGATTGCACCAAAAGGAACAACAGAAGCACAGTATTTCGTATAGTGCCAAAGTTTAAAAAGGAAAAAGTTCAAAAGCAGAAGACAAGTACTCAGCCTGGTAGGTAGTCCACATGATGGGAAAAAAATAACACATTAATGTCATTGAAGTGTTGAAAATGTTGAGAGCCAGATAGTGATGAGCATTGCCGTCATGAATGTACTAAACATCATTGAAATGTATACTTTAAAATTGTTGATATAGTGAATTTTACCATAAAAATCACATCATACCTAGAATATGTCTAAGTAGTTATGAAGCTTAGAAGGAAATGAATGGCTGCTAGCTTGCTTCTCTGTTTGGTGGATATCATTGTGTCTGTCCAGATGGGACTTTATCTTTCTCAACAGCAACTCAAGTTATCAGTGTGTAACTTGTTTTTCTTCTTCAGAGTCCAAAGTTGAGATCACTGTGATAAATGAAACACAGAAACTTTCATTGACTCCTAAATAAAGTTGCTAAATGTATTTTTCCACCTAAAGTTATATCTTCTTTTCTCCTGTTTTAAGGACATCATGTTAACCTGTTGATAATGACCATCAGCTGTGCTATCTGCATTCTCAAGCAAAATTAAACCTCTCTCTGCTGCTGTTTTTCTAGCTTCTTCTCCATCTTCTCTAAAGATGAAACTTACTGCTATTCTAGTCTGAAGCACCTTCAAGTTCTGTACACATGAGAGCAAATCTTTTTCATAAGTCCTTAGCTTATAAGAATTTTATAAATTTTTCTGAGTTAGCTATCTCATTTTTAAATAATGATATAAAATCCTACTTATGATATTCATAGAGCAGCTACGGAAGGGCATTTAAAAACAAAATACAGCAAATAAGTAGGCTTTTATTAAGCTAATCCATGTTGAATAAAATGTACAAGAATAATTATACATACTGAAAAATAACATGATCAACTAATCTTAGAGAATAGTACTGACAGTTTTTAAACGACATGAAGTTGATTTAATAGCACATTTATTGCCATAATTATCAATAGCAGTAGAATCAATAAAGGCTACACTTAAAGTCAGCAAGACCTTAAACATGAAAGTGTAAAATTGAGTACCCCATAACAGATTTTAAATTCCAATTAGCATTTGTAGCTCATTTCTAACTAAAACCGTTTTCATCCACTGTCTTAAGGAAATTATCAGGGCTTATTCAGACTTGCACCACTAATCCTAACGATTCAAAATAAAATTTTCTGTATGTTGTGTGGCGTGGTTAGTTTTAATGAGGAAATTGAACAAAAGCTGAAGGCATGGTGCTGCACGATAGCCAGTGTCTGTATAGTCAGACCCTTGTGCTGATTGATAGTCCGTAACCTGCATGGGAAAAAAATGGAACTATAGTTCTGTTGAACAACACCTTTGACCTTTTCTTTGCTAGCACTGCTGCTGCACTCTGTTTTGCATCTCCTTTGGCCAACCTTTGCTTTGTAATGCATTGAGCATGTAGAAATTAAGGGGGTTTTGCTCTTAACTTTGGTAGTTCAGAAATGGGGCACTGAGGAAGTTGCTGCTTGGCTGGATCTGCTCAATTTGGGAGAGTACAAAGAAATCTTCATCCGTCATGACATCAGAGGGGCTGAACTTTTGCATCTGGAAAGGCGAGATCTTAAGGTATTTCCTTTGTGCTATTCTTCTGCTCTTGAAATTTTTTCTTGCAAAACAGAATTCTTTCTCCTGTGCTTCTTCTGTTATGTGCTTTCAGCTTGGCTTGTGTTATGCAAATGTGCAGTAATCTAATATTCCCTGTCCTGTGGTCTGAGGTCCTTGTGTGCTTTCTAAACAAGAACGCGTCAGCAATATTTTCTTGTCAAAATCATTCTGTATTATAGCTAACACACTGCATGAGCTTAGTAATTTTTCTCTGCATCCACTTTTGTGACTTTCTGTGCTAATATCTCCAAATGGGTCATGTTTCCATCAGCTCATTGGACTGGATCAGCATGGAAGGGGGTAATTGTTGCTGGGAAAAAAAACAAAAAAATCTAATATAAACTTAACAACTAAAGACAAAGCCTTTCTATTATGTGGGATATTATGAGAAACTTATAGCAATTGCTACTTAGAGTTCTCTGATTTTGTTTGATTCTAAATTGGCCTTTCATAGGTTGCATCATCAACTAGACCAATTAATTCAAACTCCCTTGAAGCAAAAATTACATATAGCTATGCTAGAAAGCAGTTCAGAGTATATTTGTTATTTGGGACAGGGAAGGAAAATCATTTATCAACTGTCTGCAGCAATTCCCTTTTCTTCTTTGGGTTGAAACTCAACAGTAGAAACCGCCCAAGTAGCCTGTTTTGTCTGCTAAGAGTGAAATTTTTATCATGTTAAATTTTCTTGCCCCATGCTGCCACTTAAAAACTATAATAAGTAACATTGTTGGAACAATCCCTTTATCGTAGACCAAGTTTTACAATGTCTAGAATTATGGCAGTAAATTCCTAACACATCCACAAGCTATTGTGCTTTGTCTGTTTAAGTCAGCAGAAATCTTTGAAGAGATAATGGTGGTATAAAATATAGGTCTTTATTGAGTAGTCAGTTTAGCACATCAAAAGGTGAATACCATTTATACCCAAAAATCTTTAGCTGGAATAATAATAAAATAACAGGTAATTAACTTGATTGAGAGATCTAATTCTGGAACAGAACAAAGTATACAATGGTAGAGTTGAAGCCAAGATTAACTTCAAAACTTGAAATGAGTGCACAAAAATAATAAATGTAGGGGATCTTTTCAGTAAATTCATATAGCTTCTGCTACCCTGGGCAGGCTACAGTACTTATAATGTAGCTATTCAATGTATTACCGTATTGTGCAGTTTCTCTAAATGATATCTGTCCTCTAGAGGCCTGCATCTCATTGACCATAAGTAAGCATACATTCAAAGAAAACCCTCTGTGTATGTATAAAAAATACATATTTAAATAGGTCTATGTGCGTGTGCTGTGTGCTATATAAATGCATATATGTTATACAAATACAGGCACAAAAACACAGAGAAACATACATGCACACACTGAATGAAGCACATATTTACAGAATGACAAAACAAATCTCATATGTACACTGAGGAAAACTTGGGTGATAGGACCTGTTTAAGGAAAAAAATAAAATAAGACGAGAAAAGAGATGGTTTAAGAATTATTTTAGTAAACTTTCTCTTTAGCTTTTCATGTTGTTTGTTTTTCATTTTTAATGTAAATTATATTTTTCTCCCTGAAAACTTTTTAGAAATTTGTATTGACACTGGCCTTTTTAACTCTTTTGGTTGTGAAACAGAGTGTAGGGGGGTGGTAAAAGGACATTTTTTTTTTTTTACAGAAAGAGCCTTCTGTAGCACAAAACCATGAAGCTAGAGAAGTCTCCCCTGACATTCTGTGGTTGTGGCTGTCAGAGCACAGAACAGCCTCTCAATGTTGGTGAAGGATTACCTGCCCCTTGGGTCATCTCATCCATCCCTGTTCCTTCAAATGCTACTTGTGATTTTATCAATGGTACACAAGTTATATCTGTCCCTGCCTGATGTCATTTATGAACTTCAAGATTATGTCACCAACTGTCCACTTGATACTTGAGTATCACACAGGGACATAATTTTGACACATCCAAACCAGGCTCTTGATCTCCTATCCCACTCCTATTGAGCCCCTTTGTCAGTGTTGAGCATTTTAGTAAATCAAGCCTCTGGCTCTCCAAGTGCTAAAGGCCAAGAAATCCAGAGTCTCAAGTTAACACCTTTCTCTTCCTTATCCACGCCCCACAACCTATCAAGCCTCTCACCATATCACATTGATCCTAGTCTGCATTCGTTACTCTAATCTGTCTATAATCCTGCTCCACACTACTGTCACATCTTGTTTGTGAAAAAACTCATTAGCTTCCCAACTTGCTTTTTTACTGCTACTTTGTCTCCCCAGTCCATTATCCACATTGCAACCAGAGTGATATTTTAATATCATCAATCTAGTATATCTAGTTTTCTGTTTAAAACCTTTCAGTGACTTTCCATTGCTATGAGAATAAAGACTTACATGGTTATGGAGGCCTTTGAGATTCTTCCAACTTACATGACCTCCTGTAGAGTCTCTAACCCCTCACTACCTTAAAAATGCAACATGCCTTCTTACTTAGGGATACCCTCTTTTGCTGTGCTTCTCCCCTTCGCTCCACTTGGCTAACTCCTACTGAGAGGCTAGCTTAAATGTTACTTCTTTATCAACAAAAACAACTAGAGATGGCAGAGTGACCATCTAAAGTTGGAAAAAGCGGGCAGGGATGTACTCAGTGGAGCTGCTTGCCTAGCATGCACAAGGCCCTAGGTTCTCTCCTTAGCACTGCAAAAAAATAAAAAAATATAAAAATAAAGAATAAATAAATAATTAAAAGAAAGCTAGGAAAGAGAATACATGTCTAAAATGCTTTAACAGATGAAGAAGCAAACTGACCGTAATATTTCTCCTGCTGGAACACAGTAGGAGAAACTGGGGGATGTCAGAGAAAATGATAAAGTAATGGTAGAGGGAATTTTGTTTATTTTTTTGCTTGGTAAATTGTGTATATGTAGCATAACTGAAAACATATGCTTTCCAAAACTAGGGCTATTAATCCAAAGAATGAAAAAACCAATAGTAAAGAGTATGATAAAAATAAGTATAAAAAAATAAGGGCTGGGGTTGTGGCTCAGCGGTAGAGCATTCTCCTAGCTTGTATGATGCTCTGGGTTTGATCCTCAGCACCACATAAAAATGAATGAATAAAACAAAGATATTGTGTCCAACTACAACTAAAAAAATATTTTTAAAAAAAGTATACAATAATATGTGACAAACAATATATGATATAAAAAATACAAGAAGTGTTACAGCATAACTTTATCACAGTTTAGCTTCTAGGAGACATGAAAGTACTGAATTCCAACTGAAGTAAAATATAGCTAAGAAGGTTATGCCATTCTATGTTACATTATAGAAAACATTGATCTCATTATACCAAAAGATTAACTCTGAGAGCGGTCTACCTCATTACAAAGAAGTTTTTATTCTGGAGAATACAGTGTGTATATGGCCTAAAATAAAATATTTAATTAATATTTAAATATATTTTGTAAGTAGATACCTGCATTATCACAAGAATAAAATATACTTAAATATTCTAATTCAAATAAAAAAACCTAAATAAGACTGTAAATGCATTTACATTCTAAATCTAGATAACATACACTGGTATCTTCCTCTAGGATATGGCCATGCTTTTAAGTCTGATCTTTATCATATACTCAGAACATGTATAGTCACCTTATCTAATTTTTGGATGTCCTAATATCATATGAGAAATTTTTCTGGGTCAATTAAATATGATAAAAATGTCACCTTTTAATTATCTCAAGCTCAAAAATAGCACTACCTTTAGAAAGAATGTTTTCCAGAAGGATCAGAATCACCAGTAGCTTTGCTGCAGTGGAGCTCAAAAAGCTCATCAAGTGTAGGGAGAAAGCATGTGTACATGTGTAGACTTAAACACGTTTGATCTACTCCATTTAAACGTTTTAAAATAATGCTCTTAAGTTACGGAACAGGGTGGGTATTTGAAATCACCTTTTCTGACAAGCAACGTGTGGTACCTTGTAATCCCGTTTTTTAGTTGCTATTTACTCATCTTTTTACTAATTTTCAGACATCTCACACTATTTTGTGAAGAGGTTGTTTGACCTCACACATTAACAAACTGATTATTTGTTACACTTGCAGAAACTATAGGGTTTAGAGGCCTTAACTCTTGTAGTTTTGTGGATCCTAGATATTATTTTAGTTGGATGTTTCTCCTGCAATAAGCATTTGCCATGTGCCTACTACACACCCATCAGTCATCTTCATTCTTGAAAGATGAATATTCAATTCTTGGCACTTATAGAAAGGCAGTCCTTTAAGAAAGGAGAATAATAATTCCAAGATACAAAACTATTAGTATTTTGAGGGAAAGCATCAACCAGCAGATACTTGTATTTAAGTAATTTTTACACATATATACATTACAAAAAAATAAAGAATATTTAAATTAGATATTCTATGCAAATCAAAGACTCTCGATGCAACTGCAAATGCATTCCAAATAGGTAGCAGGTACTATTGTCTTCCTCTAGGATTCGGCCTCACTGGAAAGAGCTAGGTATGGTGGTGCACATCTGTAGTACTTGGGAGACTGAGGTGGGAGGGTGGCTTGAACTTGGGAGTTTAAGATCAGCCTGGGCAACATAGCAAGACCCCAGCTCAAAAAAAAAAAAAAAAAAAAGTTGCACAAGAAATGTGTAGTTGTCTTAGAACTAATTGTGGATGCCCTGGTGTCCTACCTCATTCGCCCCAGAGATCCCAAAGGGCCTGTCTTAAAAACAGAGGTTTGGGAGGCAGGGGAGAAAGAAAAACTATGTTCATTTTGACACTTAAAGAACTGCCCCCTTGTATATAATTTGTATGCAAATCAGAGGAGTTTGTATGGGATGTGATTTTTTTTTTTTTTACTGATTGATCATTTTTCATTGTTATTTTTGTTTCATTAACTTATTTTTCTAACTATCACTTCCTATATCATTGAATATAAACTGACATAGATGAACTGAATGCTAATTATGTTACTTGCTGGTTAAAAATTTTATCCACAGTTTTATCAATAAACTTTGTCTTCTTTCTTTCTTCCTTTCTTGGTTCTTTCTTTCTACCTTTTTCTTTTCTTTTCTTTTCTGTTTTTTTTTTTAGGACCTGGGGATACCGAAAGTGGGCCATGTGAAGCGAATTCTGCAGGGAATTAAAGAGCTTGGAAGGAGCACTTCCCAGTCTGAGGTGTAATACTGGTGCTATTCCTTGGAAGAGAAGTAATTGCTACTCAATACAAAGTTCTTGGAAGCAATTGGCTGTTCTTGTAGTTTTCTGCATAGATAAGTAAGCACCACTGAAGCACCTCTATGGCTTGATATTTTATTATGGGTGAAATTTTTGATTTGAGGTTTTAGAAAATATTTTTGTGCCAAAAATACATTCCATAAAGCCATTTTCTTATTGTGCAAACCTGATATGTTCAAATATGCTCATAGTTGGAAAAAAGTAGGAGGCATCCGAGATAACTGCATTGTCTAAAAGTGGAATTGCTACTCACTTACTTTCCTTAGATCTGGTCTGATAGAGGGTTCTTACTGTGCAATCACATAAAGGTGTGTGACTAAAACTTCTTGGGTTTCATTGTTGGAGGAATTGGCTTCTTTCTTCAAATCATTGGTTAGGAGACAAAGATATACATTAAGTTGTGGTTTGAATGTTAGATTGGTATTACCATAGGTTCAAAGCATTCACTGGTCAAAGAATATGGTTAAACCAACCTATCAAATACTACAAATAATGCAGATCTTAATGCACGGAGTTCCTGCCTGGATTGTCTTTCTTTTTCTTGCATGTCATATTGTAACACTTTGGTAGCCTTAATCTCAGTTTTAGTGGAATTTGATTTATGACTACCCAAGTACCTTTTTGTTGGTTAAGGGACTGAACTTTTCTGTTCTATAACGTGGAATTTTATATAAATATTCTATACCTAAGATTTTGTGAACATGTGTCTGTGCCATAATCAACAAATGATATACATCTTATGCAAGCCAATTTTATTTTAACTTATCATACATAAACCATAGGTATGCACATTCAGAAAATTGTCTGGATATTTTTATAAACTTACATGCTGTTATCTAACAGAACTTATTACAACTTTCCAAAGCAAAATTTCCACATTTTGTTCCTATTTTTCATTTCATTTTAATAATCATCTAATATTTTGTTTGAATTTATAACAGACTGTTGACATCTAGGAATTCTGCAAGGTCTCAACTGAAATTTTTATACTGATTGGTCACCCAGACTCACCCACTAGTTACAGTGACTTCTGACATGAACTTCCCAACAGAAGAAATTTAAATTCTTAAGGGCTTTCTTCTTATTATTAATAATAATTATTATTATTATTTCACATAATTCTTATAACCTATCAGGTTGATTTTCTTTCCCTTTTTCTAAACCACTATACATTAGAGTTGCTCATTAGAAGTCAACATTACAGTTATCAAATATTTGAAAGCCAAAGGCATACATATCAAGAAGCCACAAAAATATTCTTAAATAAACTTTCTTTAGCCATTATAATGCCAAGAAATTAATTATACTATTTTTAATGTTCTATGTAAGAAAAATAAACAGGGTACTGACCCAGTGTGACAGTTTTCATAAAGTAACCTGGGAGGTGCTCAATAGCTATACATGCACACTAGTGTACATATACACATATTTGTGTATATACACCTACACACATATACATATTATCTTGAGACATAGTATCATTGGTATTTTCTAGACAATATTCCCCAGTGTTTTAAGAGAAATAGTGATCGAGGAGTATTTAAAGTGAACTATTGACAGACATACAATTTACCTCAAAGGAACTTAATTATGTGATAGTTTGTTCTTATTTATAACTTGGGTATTTAACTGGTAGTAAAGTCACAAAATTTGGATATCTTAGAAATAAAAAAAATGGGAGGGCTGGGAACATAACTCAGTGGTAGAGCACTTACTTGCCTAGCATGTGTCAGGCTGCAGGCTCAATCCCCATCACTGCAAATAAATAAATAAACCCAATGGGTCCCATGTCTGACTTTTTACCTAAGTTGTGGACAAATGGAAATTTTCCAAAGGGAATTTATGTCAAGTAGTTTAAAGGGGTGGTTAAATTTTAATTTTATCCACTCCTGTGAAGCCAGGGGTCTCCTTTTCCAGTCTTCATTGTAGTCCCCACCCTATATGTTGTCCCTGCTCCATGTGCTTCCTCCCTTTGAAACTAAAATACCAGGTGCCAGATCCCAGAACTCTCTTGAGACCCTGATCCTGGTCCAGGTCTCAAGAAAGGAGGGGTGAGAGGAACTCTAGTATTAAGACAGTGCTAATATAAAATATAAAAATCTTTATTGATCCCCTCTCAAAAAAATGAATACCTCTTTGCTAATAGAAAAGATTTATAAGCTATTACATGTTCTGAATTTGAGTATGATGTAAAGGATTGAAATTTTTCTTGTTGTTTGACCATTTTGCTTAGGTAACATCTTTTAATTTCTTTAAAATCTCAGTTACTAGAATCTTTAACTAGAATTTTTCTGCAAATGGCTCTTGGATGAGGGAAATCCTTTAGAATGACAATTTGGATTTTTTATTTATTTATTTTTTTTTGTTGTTAAATGATAGCTATTTTCCCTGTAAGGTCGGTCTGCTTGTCTGCATATGTCTGTGCAGGACTCAGATGACTTCACTGACACCTGTCACCAGCATGGCACCGTCAGAGCCTCCTGTCAGCATCACAGAGAAACCATCTTCTTATCCTAGTTGGGGTTTAGAAACCATCAAGTGGGAATTGCTTCTCCCTGGCATGGGATCACAGCCTGGGATCACAGCCTGCAGATGGCTTCTCTGCTTAGATCCATGCACACGCTTACATTGAGAAGCTCACCCGGGCACTGATTGCAGCTGTAGCTGTCACTGCTCCTCCTCATAGGTTCTCCCACGCCTGGATAATTAGGGCGTAGGTGGGAGAATCACAGCCCAAATCTACTTTCCCTGACTTTTACTTTCCCTGAGGAAAATTGCTTTTCAAAAAGGAAAGGGACAGGGTCAATCCTAAGTAAAATTCCAGACTTCTCAGTATTCCCCATTCATTGTCTCTCCACCTCCCTTTCTCAGTTTCTTTCCTACTTTCTGGCTTTGCATTTTCCCATGCCTAACATAGTAATGGCTGCTCAAAGTCTCACTGCCTTCCCACCATCCTTTGCCAGTCAGTTGCCCTGTGTAAAATGTTCTCTTTTCTCTCATCACCATAGCAGAGTTTTCTTCTCAATCCTTATTCTTAACCCTGTTCTAGATGGGGTCTTCCTACCTAATGGGTTTATCTGGGTAACTAAGGTGGAGCATAGGAGATTGGCTAAGCAGCACAGCTGAACTTTCTCCAGTCCCTCACTGTACTGTAAGCCAGTAGCAATCCATCTGCTTAGTTTCTTGCCCCTGTGGCATGTTTGTTTATTCATGACAAGTCACAAGGGACATTTCAGAAGACTATGTACTGAGATAAGTAAAGATTACTGATCACTGTCCTTCAACTTGTTCATTTTCATTTTCTCTTATCATTAGATTACCCTGTTGCCATAGTGCATGCTTGAAGACACATAGCACACACATTAAATGAATCATTAGGCATGCAAAAAAAAAGGATCAAAATGATTACAAGTAAAACAAATGTCTCATTTATTCCCTCAAAGTAGGCGTGTCTTGCTAGATTTGGATCTGTGTTTCTTACACTAACTTATCTTGATTTTCACATGGCTAATAATTTCTTTAAATGGTGCCTGAAAATAATACATTCTTGGCCCCTAAATGCAAATTATTTAATTCTAAAATAAAATCTTTCCCAATGACTTATTGTCAGGAATCCTTCACTTAATAATTCACATAAAATTTAACAAAACATAACTGCCTAGAGATTCTTTTTGTGTGTGTGTCTTCGGTCATTACTTTATTTTTTATTTGGTTTTTTTTTAGATATACATGACAGAATGTATAATAATATGTCAAAATACTCTAATGCCTAGAGATTCTTAACTAATTTTTTATAAATAATGATGGCACTGTTTTAGACTCTATGGGTTATTTTTGACAGGAATACAAGTTATGACTTAGCAATTATAGGAGCTCCCTCCATACAATACTTCTAAAGTAAATAATCTACTATATTCAGCTGGGCTAACAACGTAGTGAACTTTCACGTTGTTAGGATTTGAGTCTTTTAATTAAACCATGAGAACGATACATCTTTCACCTTGATGCCATGGATCCTTCCCACCATCCCCACCTCAATGAACTAATTTTACATTTTTTCAGATGGAAGTTGGATAGACAATGAATTTAGAGTTGGATAATACCAGTGGCAGTTTTAAAACATCAAGTTCTCCCCCAGGACAGAAAGAGGAAAGTGAGAAGTAGAAATTCCTGCAGTAGGAACCATTAGCTACTGGATTCACCCTCCCTGGTGGCTCCTACAACTTGGCTGCCACACTTCTCTGACTGCTCCACTCCAAGTGCCATGAGGCCTAGGTCTTGACTGTTGCCAAGGAGACATCCCATGACTGACTTTGTATAACAGTCTCCATGTCCTATCAGTAATAGGGTGCCTCCCTAAGGAAGCAACCAAATCTTTAAAAAGGTGATGATTATTGGCTTCTACAATAAGCAAAGCCTAAATTTTATTATCTTTATTACTGTTTTCTCATTTTTCCAAGTTTTGTTTAGAGATATTTATATCAGAAGAAAAGAAGTACAGAGGTTTATCATTATAGAGAAGAGAGATTAAAGACAGCTGGACTGTACCTATTTGTATAATTCTGTCAATTTCGGGAAAAGAAGTTTAACAATAACTGGGACTGCATTAACTCAGTAATAATGTTTAAGATAAACTCCATATTACAGTATGTAAGTTAACAATTCCCTTTATGTAACTAAGTATTCTATTTACATTATTTATATACTCTCCTAATTTCTTATGCACTTCCAAGTTTTAGTTGGAAAAATAAAAACAAAACCACTACTAAGACTTTTTAAAGCTACACATAAAATATTTCATTTTAGCAACAAGTTATTCACTGTTTAGGAATTTATAGTCTGGGTATTTCATAGTAACTGCATTTCAAGAGTAAATTAACCAAATCTAACAGAACAGAGTTACTTTTAAAATTCATTAAAATAAAGGGGTTTCATACTCAGTTGATAATGCTATTAAAGTAGGATAATGCAGTTAGATATACAAGCTAACAGGGAAAAAGACTATATCTTGGGGCCCTTAATGTTTGATTGCACTATTGTTTTACACAACTTAGCCATATCTATTTCTATACTCTAAGTATTAAACTAATTTGTAGCTAAAGATTGCTTGCAGTTCTGGTAACTGGTAACTAGTGCTGTGAAAGGTTTTGGTATTGTAACATTCCCAGTTTTGTGAGTTATATATTGTATATTGAAGATGACTAGTTAATTGGAGTAATATATTTATCTAGAGCTGGGAAAATATGGTAATTATTTTCAAATCTTTAATAAGTTGTATTAAACTTTTTCTTTCTCTTATGCAAGGTTAAAGTCTTACTTTTTGTTAACACGTCTATTTATACAACAGGTTCCTCCTTTTGCTGGTGTTAATTTTCATACTAAAATGTTTCTTACCCTTTTATATCAAAATAATTATCGCTCTGGTTATTCAAATTGCCAGGGTATATTTTAGTTTGCAGGACTTTTGGCAAACAAGATATTTAATAACAAACAAAAGCTCTGTATATTTTGTGGCTTTAAGGGCAAAAATTTTACCTTTGAATTGTTGTATGTGAGACAATGCTGACAACAGCAACGTCAATCATAGGCAGTATTACTTATAACCATTGGAAGGTTTTCACAAGTTGTATAAATCAGTTCATTTATTTATTATGTTGTGAAATGTAATCTTTATACAAAATGCATATTCTAGCTCTTTTCCTTTTTACTGCTGTTGCCTAGAGTGTAATAGCTCTGTTAATGATTTACTTATATACTTGAAGTACTCATTTCTGTCAAACAGATGCCCAATTTTTTTCTTGTAAAAACTGATATTCTTCATCATAATAGATAATTGAGCAGTAGGGACTTTTAAAAAATGATTTTCATGTCTAAAATAAGTATCAAAGGGCATAAATCCAAAGGAAGTGAGCAATGTTAAGAATTTAATAGAGCCAAGGGATTCATTATGCTACAGTTTACCAATATATAACACGTCTTCATAACTTTTTTCCTGTGATGAATTTTCAGTATTTGTTATAAGAGATTATACTGCCAATACAACATTTAAATGAACATTGAGAATTTGAATTCCCCAAAGTATCACATACCTCTAGTAGTCAGGTCTTGGTATATATTTTTTAACATTTTTGCATTGGACTATGAGCTATTTTACAAATAGTAACCATGGATAATGGTTATTTGTTTCTGTCAAATATATAAATGAAATTTTAATTGAGTTTTGAATCATTTCTATTTAAACGTGTTCTCAATTACATTGTTTAAAAATCCAACTTTTAAAACACAATAGCACAACTTAACCCCACAGAATAAAATCACCTGTTTTCAAGGAAGTAAAAACAAGGGGAAAAGGAAAAAAAAAAAAAAAAACTCGGTGTGAAGCCATGTGGTATGCCAAAGAAATCACTTGAATAACCCCTAAATTCCACTGTTTCATTCTATTTTACAGTGGGCAAGGTAGATGAATTGTGATATATTTAAGAATTTATATTAGAAGATTAAGGAATTAGTTTATTATCATTTTTAAAGACAGGGTTTTATATTAATTTTACAGTTGCACAAGCAATTATCAAAAGTGGGAAAGTGAAAATATGTGAGAAACATTATATAGACATTTTAAGAGATGGGAAACTGCTGATAGTTTGACAAAGATTTGGGAATAGTTTGAATATAGTTATTTTTCAGCTTATAGAAATACAAAGCACATGCGAGATATATGGTATGGTGGGCATAATACCACAAAACAAAAAAAAATGGCACATTGATGATATCAGAGACTATATCTAGATTTTATCAAAATAGCTAATGAATTCAGGGATCCCATTTTACTGGTGAAATTTAGAACTTTTAAGGAAGTAGTTAGGATGACTAATTGTTCAAGACATTTGATATAGTCCACACAAGTGTTTATTCCATGGGACAGATGTCTGTGCTTTTTCAACTTAGAGTCTCAGAGAAACTAGTCCAAAGGGCTTAGCTGTTTCCTAATAAAAGAACACTGGGTAAATGTGAATCAGACCTACACCATACAGACCAGAGATTTTCATGCAGTTGTTAAGCCCTAAAATTTGTTAGCAATGAGTTTTCATTTAAAAGAGCAAAAAATCATTAAAAGTTATAATCTTTGTAAAGATCTACATTCTGTAATTCTAGAGATGGGAATATTGTCAGTTTACCTGATTCCACAACTGACTTCAGCAGTGGCTCATCATGACCTTTTCTATAAGCTGTATGTTTTGGTGCCTCTGTTTTCCCAATTAGAAATGCCACATGATATTGCCAATTATAAGTACTTGGTTAATTTTTCTGCTATAAAAGGAACTATGTTAAGTGTGAATCATACTTAAATTTGTCATTTCTTTTCTACTATCATTTATATCTAAAGAGAGACATATAGCATGAAAATTAAAAGTCAAATTTATACCATTTGGTGTGTCTTTTAAACGTGAAAGCAAAGGGCTGGCACATAGCTCAGTAGTAGAGCACTTACCTGACATACTTGAGTCCTAGATTCTGTCCCCAGTACTGCAAAAAATTTAAGGGAAAATGAAGTTAAATTAGTACCATCTGTGGGTTGTAGGCATTTTCATCTGTATGCTACAGGGTCATATTCGTTTTAGGATAAGCTAACAACTCACTTCTAAAATCTTTAAAAATTTTGAGTAATTTCATTTTTTCTATATTTTCCCCAAACAACTATTTTATAGAGGTAAATATATATATATATATTTTTAATTAAGGTCTTCCTATCTTTAATTCTCTAAGGAGAAGATTATCTTTAAACTAGTTGTTTAAAAAAATGAAATATGTCTCCTTACCTAGGTTTTTCCCTGTGATGTTACTTCCTCAAGGGTAAGCCCATTCTGAAGGGTGCCTTTGATCTATAGCACAGGTCACTAAGTGCATTTTCAGACTATGGAATAGTATTCTCTCATGCAGCACACCTCCTAAACTTCCCATAGAGAAACTAAGCCAGAGGTTGTCTTAATTGTTGCCATAATAGAAATCTGGGCACAATTAAGGTAAATAAATGCAAAATTCAAATTACTTGGTTAAAGTAATTATATAAGGATAAGTGAATGCTGACTTTATTTTTGCATGACATTTGAATTCAGTCACTATCTGATTCTTAACGTGAAGCTTTCTTTGCTAAATCTGGTATATTATTATATTTATTATAGCACAATGTTTATTATAGCACAGTGTTTATTATAGCACAATATGGTAACTTGAAGCTCCTGTAGCAATCCCCTCCCCTAGAAATGTGGAATTATAAGAGGCTATAAGGTGTATGACATAAAAGAAAAGACCTAATTGGAATTTGTCGACATGATATTTTGATCTGTCTTAATGATACAACTTAATTTTCATGAAAACAGATCTCTAAATGATTATTCCAGAATGATTTGTTGACTGGAAAAAAATTATTTCCCTGGAATTTGCTTTACTTCAATGACCTGATATACAGATGACCTTAGTATAATTGAAATTAATTCTAATTCATTTTAATTAGAACCTGCCCTGTTTGCAGATTTCAGTTGTGTAGCAGTGTTTTAATAGAAATAATGATGAGAATGGAAGCTATGAACTTAAATAGTTCTTTTGTTTCCTTTCTTCCTTTTACTTGAAAAGCATTTGAAAGATGACACAGTTTTTATGGCAACATTTTGTAGATATGTTCTTCTACCAAGAAACTCATAAACTAAAATATGGAACAAAACAAATGCATAATTTAATCTTGGTTTTGGATTGTGCAAGTAAAAGCATTTTATGTATCATATTTTTTCATTATTTTGGCAATTGAATATTTCATTTTGACCCATCTCAAAAGCTGAATTGGCATTCTATTCTGTTGCTAATTAGTTGCAGTAAAGTGATAATTCTGTTGCCTTGTTTTAGGCCCTCATCAATACAAGCCTCATCATTTTTCTTTCCTGTGCTTTACAACAACCAGTTTTCCTATTTTACTCTCTCCCACCAGAGTAGAAGACTTGAATTTGCTTTTTCATTTCTTTGCTAAAAATTCTTAAGTACCCTTTTCTTTATAGGATATCAGCCCAACTCTTTAGCAGGACAGATAAGATACTCTGTGACTGTTCTTCTCCCCACACTTTTAGCATCCTCCACTACCATCCCTCTATTGACTTTTTGTAATCCAGACATTTGGAAATATTCACAATTTAGTGCTTTGGAATAATCCCATGCCATAGATCAATTTATTCAAGACTCAGTTCATATCTTCTGTGAAGCCCTACCTGATGTCTCCAGGCATGTATTTATTTCATCCATGGCCAAAAGTATTTTGAAAGTTTTTATGTTAAAAAACATTTATATTTCAATTAGAAATACACAACATACACACACACACCCCACACACACACACCCCACACACACACCCATGCCTGCCTCTCTCCCTGAATTTTTCTCTTTGTAGTTACAATGTCTGCTAGCACATAATTGAACTCTGAGAAGTGTTTTTAGATGAAGGAGATATAAATTCCAAATATCTCTATATGTTTGTACTTTTATAAGTAAAACATTAGAACTCCCCAAAAAGCCACAAGGTGAATACATTCATGAGTGTGCATGCATTCTGGACAAACCAAAAGGAGATGAACAGGCAAAAGGGGTTGTTTTATGAAGGGTAGCTACTTGAGGACTGTACATCAGGAAGATCTACCAAATCTGAATATTCATTTCTAAAGTAAGGCTATGGTTTATCACACAATTGCCAAATTCTTGTTTGTGATTCATAAATATGTCCTAAAGATTACCTCATACAGACATTAGGTATACATGATCTTCATAAACACATACATTGATTACCTACACACAAGAGAGACTTGAGAAGGAATTTTAAAAAAAGCAATGAAGGTGAAATGTTTTAATATATTTAACCAGGAAGATTTGTGTGATTTCACATAGTTAATGATGACTGTAATATCAATGTAAAGTAGGTTTGTGTCTGTCATCACCCTTGGTAGAATCTAAAGACTAAAACCATTAAATATGGGCCTGTTTTTCTTTTGTGACTTTTCTAAAGCTTTTCTATCGTGTCCCCAAATATAATTATGAGTTAATCTAAAATCAAATACTAGTCAATATTTATTTAATTAAATGTAATTTTCCTTCACTCACTTGATAGACGTTTTTCTGCCTGCTGTATTCTTGGCACTCATTTAGATGTTAAGGATACAACTAAAATGAGACATGGCTTCTGTCCAATAGATTAGTTCAAGTTTGTTTTCACAATTATTTTTCTTGAGTCTAAGATATTCAGAGGACATTCTTTTTTAAACCAAATGTTTCCCAGTTTATTTCAGAGATGTATTCTTCAACTGACCAAATTGTTTGTCATAAAGAAGTAATCTCATTTTTATGCCCGTAATTAACAAAAATTTAGACGTTGATGGACCTTTATTTTATTCATTTATTTATGTGCAGTGTTGAGAATCAAACCCAGTGCCTCACACATGCTAGGCAAGTGCTCTACCACTGAAACAAAACCCCAGCCCTATGCCCATGATTTTTGTATTTTCATGCAGGCACAAGTAATTTTGACCATATGAATCAATTATGTGTTTCATCAGTTCTGTAGAATGGCAGGTGCTAAATGTGATCCAAGTGACTAAAATATTTGTAGAACATGAGTTGAACTTTAGTTCATTTTTGGAAGGCATGTGTTAGTGACACACACACCAACATGTCTAAGAGGCATACATTGTAAAACCCCAGGAGAAAAATAGTAAATGCTTTTCCATAGACATTAAAGGATTCATTTGAAGTTGTGATTTAATGTTTTCACCTCAGTTGTTTTTAGTGGGGAGTAGAGAATAATAATATTTAACAGGTTAATGTACTTATCTAAGCATATAGTAAATGTGCTACTAGTATGTGTGTGCCCTAACCCTAACCCTAACCCTAACCCTGATAGAAATGAAACAAAACAAAAATATTTGAGTTATAAAACAATATCTTTGAATATTTATTGAAGGTTAAGCTATCAGGTTCCTTTAGAGAAGAAAGAAACTGTATTTTTACTGTCAGGAAGTATGGAAAAAACCTTACTTGTATGTATATTCACATTTTGATAGGTATATTTTAAGTCACTGTTTCTAATCAATATAAAATATCAGCTATTTTTTATGTCCCCTAGCAAAAGAAAATCCTTAATTCAATAAATTAACTCTTTGGTTTTCTAAAACATTTATAAAAGAAAGAGGCTCAGGAGGCTGGACACTTTGCCCTTCTGTTCAGCACATTCATTTCACCTTTCAATAAATAGAATGAAATTATTTGCTTCCAATTTATCATCAGGTCGAAAACCTAACAGTAGAGTTCCTTCTATTCCTTATATTGCAAAAGTTAGTTTTAATTTAGCCTTACCATATTATTTCTTGGTAAACATTTACTACATTTTTGTAGTCTGTTTTAAAACTAAGTACTTATATCTGAAAGATTCAGGTAATGTCTATTTATTACACAGTGGGCTCTGTTTGCTGCAGAAAAGAGTGAAACTTTTAACTGCTTAGCACACTTGCCAGTGAAATATACCTGACAGAGCAGAGGTTATAACTTTGGCTCTTATTACTTTTCATAATGATAAGAAAACATGAGTTTTGTTTGTTTACATGCTGTTTATAATGGCATAATTTTTAAAATATATTCAACAATTGAGATATTTATTGCATACTATTTTAAAGATGTTTTATGTGTTTTCACCTTTGGAATATATTGTTACATTTCCTTGTACAGATAATTTGGGTGGCTTTGTTAATGTAGCTAGTAATTTTTATGACTACTAAGTGACCAGTTTTTGGTGCCTTTTATTGTGGGATGCATGATTATGTATTTATTGTATGGAAGTCACTGATGTGTTTATTTTTGTACTTTGCTGAGAGTAATGGTTGATCCTGATGTTCATGATGATGAGAAATGTCTTTCCCAAAGGGCACTACCTTGAGATTGTTCTTCTCAATAAAAGAATGCATTTGAAGAAGGTGTGAGTTTTATTTTATTCATAGAGGGAAATATTTTTAAATTTTTTATTTTGTAGATTCATATGCAGTTTTAAGAAATAATATACACTGATTTTTTGTACCATTTGCCCATTTTCCCCCAGTGGTGACATCTTGGAAAAGATCAGTACAGTGTACAATACCAAACCCAGAATGGTATTGACATTGATAAGGTCAAGATGCTGAACAGTTGTATCACCATAAGGACTCACAACCCATGTTGCTTCTTTTTTTTTTTTTTTTTAACCCAGCAGGTACCTTACCACTGACCTATATTCTCAGCCCTTTTTATATTTTTATTTGAGAAGGGTCTTGCTGAGTTGCCAACGCTGCCTCCAACCTGGGATCCTCTTGTCTGTCCCTCCTGGCCTGCTTGTATTACAGGCATGTGCCACCATGCCCAGCTTCATTTTGCTGTTTTGTGAGCACAGTTACCACCCTCCTGTCCTAATCTACTTCTTAACCTTAGGCCACCACTTACTATCTCTATTTTTATTATTATATTGTTTCAAATAGGTTATGTTAATGGAATTATATAGCATAATTTTTCACTCAGCATAATTCCATGGAGATTTGTCTAAATCTTTGTATATATCAGTAGTTTTTTGTTTGGTTGATTGGTTAGGGTCTTTTCATTGCTGAATAGTATTCCATCTCTTGGAATTCTTAATGGCAAAGTTATAATCTAGCTTTCCTTTGTAGTAATGCTTCCTTGAAGTTCACCAAAATATAGTTAAGAGCCTGACATATGCAAGTGTCTGCAGTGTAATGATCTGTGAATAGTACACAAACTGTTATGTGTGGAACACAGAACAAGGAGGTTTAAGAGTGTCTTCCTGGATAGGTGACATTAAGTTGTTGTTGACAGCCACAGCCGAAGGGGCCCCAGCAAACTTCCAGCTGCCAGTTGATGATTGGCTCATAGCAGCCCCAGCAAACTTCTAGCTGCCAACTGATTGGCTCCTCTGCGGTGATGCTCATTGGGCTGTTTTCCCACCCTTTCAGACCACGGAGCTGCTCATTGGGGGACTTTTTTTTGGCTCTGCCTACCGACCCAGCCAATCAGCATCAAGAACAGAAGGAGTGGGGGTGGTTGAGAGGCTTGTGGGAAGCTGGTGGTGGCAGTTGGGCTCTGAAGGTTTTTCCTGAGGAGCTGTTTTGTTTGGCGTGTGTGGTTCTAAAAATAAAGTTTGTTTCTTTTGACAAGTGGCTCCTGAATTGTGCCCAGCCAGACTGCGGCAAGTTGTGTCTTGGACAAAGTGCATGTGTGGGAAAGGCAGAAAGGACATGGCAAGAAAAAGAAGCAAGGCAGCAGAGAGGGTGTGACTAACAGCAAGAGAGCAGGGAGAGACAGAAGATGGACCTGGAGTAGGTGAGGGCAACAACTATGCTACAGATTTGAGTCTAGGCAAGAACAGTGAGGAACTTTTGAAGGGCATTTTAGTGGAAATGGAAAGAAAGGAACAAATCTGACATATAGTTAGGTGTAAATGGCTTGAACTTGGAGATTGTGGATGAAGCCCAGGTTTCTACTAACTGAAAAGGAAATCAAGGTCAGATTCATATCACAGGTTTAAGGTAAGTATAGGGTGTCTATTGTATGCATAATATTGAAGGGAGGTATGGGAAGGAAATATAGAGTCACAGGTCATCCTTTATATGGGTTGAAGCCACTAGAGAAGATGAAGTTGTTCTGAAAGACCCTCAGGAACAAAGAAGAGTCGTCCCACAGATCTGGAACTCAGGCCTCAGAGAAAAGGGTGTTCTCCTGATGGTGCTTGGGGGAGTGCCAAAGGAAGGAGGTGGAGAACAGAACCAGGTGCCTCAGCCACAGTGAGAACTTATGCCACCAGGACACTGGTAACTACAGCAAAACATGAAGAGCAGGGCCTTCCTCTCACTGCCATCCAGTCTCCCTCTAACATCTCTGTTGGGCAGGAAACTAGCTGCCAAAGCCAGTGCCACTTACAGAGTCCCAACCCCCGGCATCACAAAGCAGAGTATAAAAAGGTTATTTGGAAATAAGAGAAAAGTTTAATAAGTGGCCACTAAGTGTCATAAGAATAGCAAGTCTTCATCAGTTATTAGTTATATCAGACACAACCTGAATCACATTCAGAGGGCGAGAAGCTGTCCCAGGAGGTATAGTTGAGGGAATGGCAGCGTCTTAGCTTGGAAAAGAACACTCAGGGTTGGGGAGTGAAGGTAGACCAGAGGAAATGAGATTAGATATATGTAAGGACTGTCTTCAAATATTTAAGGGGCTGCTGTGACAAAGTGGGTTTGTATTAGTTCTAAATGAGATATGAAAGTGAAATCGACAGGAGAGACTACGATGTCTAAAGATGTGATAGCTCATGAGTTCCCTTGAGAGAGGAGTTTGAACGGAAGCTGGCAATCACCTGGTTCCCACAAGAATATTAATTCCATGAGGAAAGAGAATGTTTTCACCATTGTATCCCAATGCATGGAATAGCGCTTGGCTATTGGGTGTATATGGTATGTATGTATATGCTGAACATATGTATATGGCATGTATATTTGTTGAATAAACCAGAAGTAATCAAACATCAGATCAGAAGACCAGATAACCATAAGTGGCTCTCAGTCCAGCAACTGATCATACATAAAGACCAACTATGCAGTCCTAACTGCATTAGGAAATAAGTGAACCAAAATTTAAGCTCTAGTTCCCTTTAAAAGTGCTATTAACCAATGTTTTTATATACTTACATCATGACTCAGTACTGCTTGATTCTGACAGACTTTCTGAATCATATTAAATTACTTTTAATTTTAAATGCAAATTATACTTTATTGTATACTAATTCTTCTTAAAGTAGCAATCTGTTTACCTAGCCATAGTCTTGATAAAGCCCAGTCCCTTAATCTTGACAGCAAATGGTTTATCACACAAGCAAATTGGAATTTTCACCGGGAAACCTAAATACATGAGAGCTTTCAGGTAGGAAAATGAGACTCCTTCAAATAGTACTAGGAACTTTCCTTTCCTAGCTCTGCTCCTGCTGTTTATTACTCCTTGTCCCACCACTGGTGCATTCACAAAATATGACACTTGGTGCTGTAGTGAGTAACATTCATCTCAAAGCAAAACTGAGATGGTTGTACTAGCCACAAGAATGAGGCACTACAGTAAAAATAGCATCCAAACAGTATACAGTATTTCTTAGTTTAAGGCACCATATTCTGCAGTGAACCTTCATGACGCTCTGAGTTCAGTATTAGACCCATTTGGAACATCCTCATACCCTTTGCATTGGTTCCATTTCGAGCAATGACATTTTTGATAAATGTGGGCATTGGAGCACTACTCTTCCTTTGAAGAGCCATACTGACTCACCAAGTAGCAAGCAGCCCTAAGAACCACAGCAGGTAGAAAATGTTCTCTGTGTATCTCTTCTTCCATACAGGCCTCCCTCTCACCCAAATTGCAGCCAGGTAGCTCCCAGCAACTGAGAAGTCACAAGTGAAAGAGGTCTTACATCAAATTTTTCAGGCTTTTTTGACTGCTACCTAAAGTGAAAAATACATTTTTCCCTAGTGTACATAAAAATGGTTGTGTGTGTCTATGTGTCTATACAGACACACACACATATATATATTATATATATATATATACAGCATATATTTATTCATGATTACATATTCATGTATAATAATAACAGCACTTATTTACATGCAATATGCCTTAGTATTTTCTGTTTTTTAAAAATATCAATTGCAATCTTTTAAAATGATTTTATAACCCACTAATGAAAGGATCAGCAAATGTTTCCTGTAAAGGGCCAGATTGTAAATACTTTTGGCTCTGTGGGCCATGTGTCTATGGCAGGAAAGCAGCCATAGACAATGTGTAAACCAAAGGGCACTATTTTTAAAGCAAGATGTTGACACAACCTCTGCACTAATAGATTAGAGCCCATAGTAATAACTTAGTGTGTGAGAGTGGGGTTGGGATAGTAGGGGTGCTGGGTTTCATACCTAGGGCCTCAAACATGATAAGCATACATTATCACAAGGGTAAGTCCCACAGTACTATTTAAAATCACAGTTCAATAGTTTTCCAATGCTCAGCTGACCATTTGAGAATCATTTTGAAAGGACATTAAAATTTTTTCAAGACTTACTATAAATCTATGGAATTAGAATCTCTGGGGAGGGGGTCTGGGATGCCAATATGTGTATCACCCTCTCCCCCCACTCCACACACACACACCCTGGTGATTCTCACATGTGGACTACATTTGGAAATCACTTATCTAATCTCCTCACTCACCCTGACCCCCATTTTATAGATAAACAGAGACCCTGAAAGGCTGCATTCTAGGTTATAAACAATTGTCCCAAAAGTTTAAGAGCCTAGGCCATACAAACTGGAGACTTTGACACAGTGCAGTTATACTAGAAATTAATAACAAGAAACAACATAAAACTCACCTCTTACCATTCATTCAATGTGAATCCCTGTAGCAGTTCAGCAAAAAGTGATTAACCAATTAAACAACAGATGCCAATCCCCTCTACACTGATAATAAGAATATTTAGCATCCTGCAGCTACTGTAAAAGGTTATTCAGCCAAAAAGTTAGAATGTTTGAAAGTTCATTACTCCAAGATGACAATTTTCAACTAACAAAAAAACACTAATATGTAACATTCCTATTAGCTTAATTATGATTCAATGAACTATGTAATTGCAACTAGAAATCAAATTATTAAAGCATACCAGCTGATTGGAAAGTGATTAATCCTAACAAATTGTTTCATGTTTTTTGGCATAAAGCACTCTTAAAAGTATAATCCCATCTCTGTTTTCATCAGAATAGAACTTATCTTTATACAAACTTTATATAATAGATTTCAAAATGTGAACACAAAATGCATACAAATTGACACAAAAATTAAAAGTTAAAAACTGAGGTTAGTGAACATTCTTTGTAAATGTCTATGAATTTGTATATTTATATACACTTTATACCTGCATTCCTTTTTCTTTGAAGGTGAAATTCATTGTGGTATTTTCATATATGTACCTAAGATAATTTGGTCAGTTTCATTCCACTGTTCCTCCCTTTTCACATCCTTCCTCTCTCCCTCAATTTCCTTCCTCACCTCCACTTATTTCTCTTTTGTTTTTATGGAGAAAAAAATCCACACTTTGCATTCCTTTTATACCTATGCATTTATTCTGCAGTCTCTGATAATACTTCGTATTTTAAGTATTAACTGCAGTCAGTTCTTCCTTCTGTGCATTGAGTCAAAAGAAAAGCAAACCTTCCAAATCCTCCTCTGAATAGCTGGGGTTTTCCTCGTCCTTGTCTGCTTCTCCTTCTTCACTGTATTCACTACACATAGATGTGCACATTTGAACATCCCTAGTCTACTCTCCACCTCCATCCACTACCACCTACTCATCCATAGAGTCTCCGTTTAAGGGGTCCTCCAGCAAAACCTTTTAAAACTCACCAAGAGCATTGAAAAGTTAGATATTCTCATCTCTATTACCATTACACTTTGTTCCCATTATACACCTCCACTAGAGCAATTATATTGCATCATAATTATTAGCATAGCTATCTTCCCACTGAATTTCATTTACTTGAGAGTAGAGAGCATATATTATTCATCCTGTCCCCATTATATTGCAGAACTTGGCTCCCAGCTGATCTTCAATAAATGCCTTTTGGACAGGTAAAGAGAATATTTTACTTGGAATATTTTGTTTGAAGCTCTATGTTTGTGAGTGACATTACACTGCCTTTGCCTAGTTTGGAAGTTAGGTACATTAGTTCATAAATTAAGTTGAGAGAATAGTTACTCATTTTCTAATCTGTGAAAAAAAATTGTGTAAGAATAGAATTATCTGTTTTTTTTTTCTTTCTACCTTCTTGGGTTGGATGCTTAATATAAATTTTATCTTTTCCAATGTAAAATAGGGAAAATGATCAGTTTTCCTCCAAGAACTGCTTTTGCATTATCCCACAAGGCTTTTTCTCTTTGTTTTTTTGTTTTTGTTTTTGTTTTTTAGGAACTATGTATGACTTCAAGACAGTCAACTGCTTGTATAGGAATCCAAAAGCCAAGTTCAGTAACTAAAGTGAAGGCCATGTACTGAGACTCTATACACCTCTAATCCCAGCAAGAGAACTGGTCAGGTATCCTAGACTAGCATGGTAGAATCAGGACAAAGTTAGTGTTCAGGGATTTCTTGGGTGTTCAGGCTTGAAGGCACCCCCTGCCCTTCTAGATCTGCAAGTACACACCGATTACATGTGCTAACCTCCTAGATAGAGAGCCTTGTGGAGGGTGAGCCTCTCAGAAAAGTTCTCGTGTATCCCACAACTTTTAATATGTAGTCTCATTATTATATCATTTTAAACATTTAGTAATTTCCTTTATTATGTGTATTTAAAAATTTTTTATTTGTCCTAATTAGTTATACATGACAGTAGAATGCATTTATGCACTTTGGTATCTCATACATAGATGGGATATAATTTCTCATTTTTCTGAGTGTACATGTTACAGAATCATATTGGTCATGTAGTCACATATATACATACAGTAATAATGTCTGTTTCATTCTACTATCTTTTCTATCCCCACATCCCCTCCCTTCCCCTCCCATCACTTCCTTCTACCTAATCTAAGGTAATTCTCTTCTTCCCTAGTGCCCCCCACCTTATTGTGAATTACCACCTGCATATTAGAGAAAACATTTGGCCTTTGGTTTTGTGGGATTGGCATATATTCTCTTAGCATGATATTCTCCAACACCAACCATTTACTGGCAAACACCATAATTTCTCTCTTCTTTAAAGCTGAGCAATATTCCATTGAGTATACATACCACATTTTCCTTATCCGTTCCTCTATTGAGGGATACATAGGTTGATTCCATAGTCTAGCTGTTGTGAATTGAGCTGCTATAAACATTGATGTGGCTGCATCACAAAATTGTATGCTGATTTTAAGTCCTTTGGGTATAAACCAAGGAGTGGGATAGCTGAGTCAAATGGTAGGATTCATCCCAGGAATGCAGGGTTGGTTCAACATATGGAAATCAATAAATATAACTCATCATATTAATAGACTTAAAAACAAGTATCATATGATCATCTCAATAGATTTAGAAAAAGGATTTGACAAAATATAGCACAACTTCATGTTCAAAACGTTAGAAAAACTAGGGATAGTAGGAATATACCTCAACATTGTAAAAGCTTTATGTGCTAACCTCAAGGCCAACATCATTCTAAATGGAGAAAAGTTGAAAGCATTCGTGCTAAAAACTGGAACAAGGATGTCTTCTTTCATTACTTCTATTCAACATCATCCTTGAAACTCTAGCCAGAGCAATTAGACAAAAGAAAAAAATTAAAGGGATACAAATAGGTAAAGAAGAACTCAAACTAGCACTATTTGCTGATGACATAATTCTATATCTAGAAGACCCAAAGAATTTCACCAGAAAACTTCTAGAACTAACAAATGAATTCAGCAAAGTAGCAGGATATAAAATCAACACCCATAAATCAAACACATTCCTATACATCAGCAATGAATCCACTGAAAGAGAAATTAGGAAAACTACTCCATTCACAATAGTCTCAAAAAAAAAAAAAAACTTGGCAATCAATCTAGCAAAAGAGGTGAAAGACCTCTACAATGAAAACTACAGAACACTAAAGAAAGAAACTGAAGAAAACCTCAGAAGATGGAAAGATCTCCCATGCTCCTAGACACAATATTGTCAAAATGGCCATACTACCAAAAGCATTATGCGGATTTAATGCAATTCCTATTAAAATCCCAGTGACGTTATCCATAGAAATAGAAAAAGCAATCATGAAATTTATTTGGAAAAATAAGAGACTCAGAATAGCTAAAGCAATCCTTAGCAAAAAAAAAAAAATGATGTGTATTTTTGATTTACAAAATTTTAAAAAATATATTAAAGGCAGCTTCCTTCCCTGGAGGTGAAGGTGTGTGATGGGCTAATTTCTGGTTCATCTTTACACTGTGTGTTATACTCTAAATGATTTTGTAACACCAAATTCATTTATTGAAACCTAACACCCAAAATGATGTTATTTGGCAGTGGGGGACTTTGGAATATGATTAGTGCATGAGAGTGAAGTCCTCATGAATAGGATTAGTACTTTTAAAAAGAGGTTTCAGAGAGCTTCCTTTACCCTGCCACCATATTAGACACAGCAAGAAGAGAACTTTTATGAATCAGGAAGCAGACCCTCACTGGACAACAAATCTTCCAGGATCTTGATCTTGGACTTTGCAACCTCTAGAATTGTGGGAAATGTTTCTGTGTATTAGCTATGCAGTCTATGGCATCCAACCTTTTGCTACAATAGCCTACGGAGTAAGACACTTAGGGAGCTGCCCTTTTGTGTGTTTTATTAGGAGAGAGGAGTGGTGGTAGATTCCTGTAATGTTCCCCACCTAGAGTGGATCTTGGCTTGACTCTCTTCCTCCTAAGAGCCTAGGTAGGAGTCATTAAAACACAACTCAACTGAGCCTTTTTTGGGCTGGGGGGGAAATGTCCTTTAGATAAAATCTGATTTAGTGATAAACTTAACTCCTTAGGTTCTTGCCTTCATGTAGATTTATCCGACATTTTTAGTTATTTACAAAGGAAGGTTGGTCTAAAACTATACTATCTAATGTGGTAGCCATTAACTACATATGGCTACTGAACATTTGAAAAGTAACTAGTTTGAGTTTTCTAAATATACACATTCAATTTTGCAACTCAGTATGAAAAAAGAATGTAAAAAGTCTCATTTTTTAAACTGACATATTACTAAAATTAAAACAGTTTATATGTATTGGGTGAAATAAAATATATTATATTTGGAGCCTGGTGTAGTGGTACATGCCTGTAATCCCATCAGCTTGGGAGGGTGAGGCAAGAGGATCATGAGTTCAAAGCCAGCCTCAGCAACTTGGTGAGGACTTAAACAACTCAGGTCCTGTCTCTAAATAAAATACAAAAAGGGCTGGGGATGTGGCTCAGTGCTGGTTAAGTGCCCCTTAATCCAATCAAGTGTTCTGTGATGTAAAGTAATAAGATTTTTGACTTGTAAAATGTCATTATGTTAGTTTAGAGAACCAAATATGAAGGTAAAAAAATTTGGGTAGTGTCATGTCAGGAATGTTCCTTATACTTTAAGAAAACTGATGCTTAAAAATTAAGGAAGGAAAAAAGTTGTAAACAACCAGAGATATGAAAAATTGTGCTCTATATGTTTAATAAGAATTGTAATGCATTCTGCTGTCATATATAAATTTTAAAAAAGAAAAAAGCTGGAATAATTAGATAGTCAGAGAAAGAAAAAAAGTAAGTCCCTCCTCATAAAATACACCAAATGAATTCCTGATAAATTAAAAAAAAAAACATGTAAAAAGCAAAACTTCAAACCTTTCAGAAGACAACACAAAAGAATATGTTTGGGGCTGCTAGGGATTAAGCTCAGCCTTGACCTTATTTAGCATATACTCTATTACTAAGCTATACCCCCCAAACCAATAGAATATTTTCATGTCATTGGACTAGGAAAGGATTATTTTAAGTAAGACACAGGAAAGCACACTCAATTTTAAGAGAAAACTGGTAAATTTGATTAAATAAAAATACAAATTTTCTCTTTAATAATAAACAACATATGAAAGTTTACAGGCCACAAACTAGAAAAAATGTCAAATGTACAAGTTACCATGATTTGTATTCAATAAATACACATATCTCATACAAACCACTCACTTTATTTTTTTTAAAGGAGAGAGAGAGAGAGAAAGAGAATCTTTTTTGTAGATGGATACAACACAATGCCTTTTTATTTTTTTCTTTATTTTTAAAGTCAGGTTTATTGAGGTACAATTTATAAACCAAAAACTAATTCTTTTTAGTACATAAATTAATCCTGATGGATGCATTCAGTTGTACAAACACCACTACAATTAATATATAAAATATGTATTTCATTTAAAAATAATTTTGTGGGGCCTCATTATAATCAATTCCTCTCCTTGCCTCAGGCCCTGGCAATCACCAATCTATTGACTATCGGCATATTTTTGTCTTTTCTAAAATGTCATGGAATTATGTGTATGTAGCTTTTTGAGTCTGGCTTCTTTAGCTTAGCATAAGAAAATTGATATAATCCATATCATTGCTTATATCTGTAGTTTTCCCTCTTTGTTGTTGCATAGTATTCAATTATATAGATCTACTAGTTTTCTTATTCTCTCATCAGTTGAAGGACATTGAGTTGTTCCCAATTTGGGGTGATTGTGAAAAACTTCACAATAAAAATTTGTATGCAAGTTTTTTTGTTTGTTTGTTCTATGTTTGTTTTAGCAGTACTGAGAACTGAGCCTAAAGTCTTGTACATGCTAGGCAAGCATTCTACCATGAGCTATATCTCCAGCCCTTTTAATTTTTATTGGGCCAGGGTCTCACTAAATTGACCAGGCTGACCTTGAACTTAGCACCTCCTGGCTCAGCCTCCTGAGTAGCAGCACTGTAGCCAGCTGTGTGTAGGTTTTGTGTGACCATTTATTTTCCTTTCTCAAAAGTAAACACCATGGGATTGCTAGATTATATGGTAGGTATGTACTGTACAGTTTCTTATAAACTGTTAAACTGTTTTCCAAAGTGACTGTGCAATTTGCATTACCACTTATGATGTATGAGTATTTGTTTCCATTCCTCCCATCCTTGCTAACAACACTTGGTACTGTCCGTTTTTTCTTTTTTTAAGGCTGTTCTAATAGGAGATTAATGATATCTTCCTCAGGTTTTATTTTGTTCTTCCTTAATGACTAATGATATTGAATATAATTTTTGTGCTTCTTTACCATCTTTATATATTATTAGAAATAAATATTTAAAAACAAAACAACCCATTAGAAAACTGTACAAATTATATGAATAAACAATTCCTGTAAAATGAATGGTCTTAGTCCATTTTGTGCTGCTATAACAGGATATATGAGACTGGGTCATTTATAGTGAATAGAAATCTATTTTCATGCCGTTCTGGAGGATGGGAAATTGAAGGTCAAGGTGTCATCCAGAGAGGGTCTTCCTGCTGCGCCATCACATGGTGGAAAGCAGAAGGGTACAAAGGAAAAAGGGAAAAACTTATCCTTATTTAATATCATTAGTCCCACCAATGAGAACGAACTCCACATGGCCTAATCACCTCTCAAAGGTCCTGCCTCTTAACATTGTTAAAATGGCAATTAAATTTCAACATGAGTTTTGGAAGGCACAAACATAAACCATAGTGGCATTCTGAATAGTCAATAAATGTCTAAAATATGCTTAATAGTACTCATAGCAAGGAAAATAAAGGAAAATGATGTTTTTGTTCCTCACACTGTCAAAACTACATAGATTTTGTCAGGGATGAGAGGAAATGGGAATTCATATATGCTGAGGTGAGATTGTAAATCAGTACAACTATCTGGAGACATATTTTGTAATACCTCATAAGTTTAAGACACATCTAGTCAATGACCCAATAATTCCACTTGTATGTGGTATACACGTATGTGGGTGCAAAAAGATAATATGCAAGGATACTTAAGATTGTGTTAATGAAATTGAAATATTTAATAGAAGGAGAATAAATAAACTTATTTATTAATTCAATTGGATGAATTAAATCAATATAACAAATCAGTATAGCTAAATCTCAAGAACAATATTAAATAAAATATAAGCTGGTTCTACAAATAAGTACCACATGATACTGTTTATGTAAAACATTTGAACACTCAATAGCATATATTGTTCATGGATTCATACACATAGAGTAAAATTAATTTCAAGATAGTGCTTTCTCATAGAAAGAAAGGAAGGGCAAAGGGATTGGAGAATGGGGCTTTAACAGTACCTAGAACATTTTGCTTCTTTTTTTAAAAAAAAAAAACTTATTTTTTTTAGTTTATTTTATATATTTTATAACTTAAAATGATACCCTACCTAGTTTTCACTTTCTGCCTCCATCTCTCCCTGCAAAACAACCCTGAGACAGGCTCTAGGACCTACCTTTACTCATTAGGGTACACAAAATATTCTAGTGTCTCTAATTTTATTCCTCTAATTTGATAATACATTTCCCTGATTCATAAGATTTCATATAGCTCTTTTCATTGAACTTGAGTTTCTTGGAACTAAGGAGTTGATCAAGTACTGCAGGCCTCCCTTGCTTTGGTCATAACTTTTCCCAGTTGTGTCTTCCTGTATTCATGTGGATAGAGACTATTTTATTTTATTTTGGGGGATTGAACCCAGGTGTGCTTAACCGTTGAGCTACATGCCAGCCGTTTTTTATTTTTTTGAGATAGAATCTCACTAGGTTGCTTAGGGCCTTGATAAATTGCTAAAGATGGCTTTGAAATTGTGACCCTCCTACCTCATACTCCTGAGTTGTAGGGATTACAGATTTGTGCCATCACACCAGAATCAAGGCCATTTTGTTTGTTGATATATTTTGTAAGTGCCTGCTGATTGTCAGCCTGAATTTCTGAGTATCTCTTTAGTCTAGATTCTCTGGTGCTATGGTTGATATATAGATATGTATATATGTGTGTGTGTGTGTGTGTGTGTGTGTGTGTGTGTGTGTGTGTGTATTTCTTTTAGTTGTACACAATGCCTTTATTTTTATTTATTTATTTTTATGTGGTGCTGAGGATCAAACCCAGGGCCTCACATGCATCAGGCAAGCGCTCTACCACTGAGCCACACGCCCAGCCCGGTCTGGTTTTTTTTTTAATTATTTAAAAATATTTATTAGTGCATTATAGTTATACATAATAGTGGGATTCATTCTGACATTCACAAATGCATGTAACATAGTTTGCTCCAGTTCAATCTTCAGTACTTCCTCTTTCCCTCCCATCCTTCCTCCCCCTGACCCTCTTCTTCTACTCTTTTGTTCTTCCACTTATTTATTTATTTTGTAAATTGGTGCATTATAGTTATACATACAATTAGGATGAATTGTGATATATTCATGCATGCATGAATAATTTGGTAAACTACTTTTTGAACCACTTCCCGTACTAGATGTTGAATCCTTTGACACTTGCTACATTTATGAACTATCTTTGGGATATGGAACTTTGAGCTCCAGACTGGGTTTCTACCTAGCTGTGTTGACTAAGATTTGTTCTAATCCAGTATGTGAGTGAAATTGAGAGCTTCAGTTAAGAGTGATTAAAATTTATAGCTCTCAGCACTTGGCTTAGTTTTCTGACTTCCTTCCTAACCTGTGTCAGACTGATCAAATGAATCACTCTTGAGAGCCAGTTCCTAAAAATAGAAAATTTATTAGGACACAGCTGTCTTTCACTACCTTCCCTTACTCTTCAGACTTAAAATACTTCTTGGAACTATAACCCTTTGTCTTGAAATGAAAGGGGCATGTATGTCCTTTAAGGGTTCCCCCAGCAAAGCACGCCCCCAATTTGCCTCATGAAATGCAGCATCTTTTAGCATCACTTTTGCTTTCACCTAAAGAGCTCTTATTTGAACAACTTGGCTGTTTTGTTATCTGAAGATATCTCTCTGGTTCTATACTAGGCTAGTTTCCTGCTTCTCTCCAAAATGCCTCTGTTTATTGCCTTGTAAGAGATAGTTCACACCCACATGACTTAACCTTTTTAGCAACTAGACCGCATCCAACCTGTAATCCTCCTTATCTTCAAGGCTCCTCACTCTGAATCTCATACGGCCACCCCAATTTGTCAATATTTTTCAGGCCAAGTCTCAAGCAAACATGAAAAGAGAGAGTTACAAGATATTGTAAAGAGATATGCTTGTTGCCCAATTCCCAATTTTGTGATGGACCATTGGGAATCTGCTAATTAAGGCACAATCCCTGCCTGCCTTTAACTGGCATAGAAATTGAATTGGAAGCATAGAAGCAAAGCTAATGGGTAAAGCAGGAGGCAGACCAGAGTCACAGGCTCAGAAAATTTATCTCATGTAGGCTTCCTGGCAAATATCTTTTCAGGTATTCTCAAGGAGCATTAGATCCTTAAGGATAGGAGGTGATGCTATTCTTCAAGTAGACTAAAGAGCTCTCTAGGGACCAGATGCAGTAGAAATCCCAGTACTATGGGTCCCTGCATCTTCCCTGGAGGGCAGTGGCCAAGGACCTAAATAGCAAGCAGAGGTGAGGAGGCAGGTCCCCAGCATTGTTCTTTGTATTTTATACCATTTGTTGAAGTACTGAATTTGTTTCCAGTGGAGCCAATAATCTGGAATGACAGTAACTACATACTCCTAAATATCCTTTGTTAGTATGAAAAGTTGGAGTTGAATTGTCTGGAATAAAGGAGCCACTAATGAAGTACACTGTAGAATTTGAAAGTATTAGGAGCTATAGAAATATATCACCAATATGAAGGTCATAATGAGAAGATGAGAACCCTACCAGGTAGCCTTGTGAAGGGCTGAAGGGAGAGAAGTATCAGGATGTTATGGAGAATAGTAACATGCCTTTAGGGTTAGCTTTGGGTACCATGACATTTGAAGGTCTTAAATGCATTTAAGTTATCCTTTGTGGCTTAGAATCCCTCACAGTATTCTATAGCTAAAAGCAGAAGAATTAGCCCAGGAAATTTCTTGGTTAGAAAATATATTTCATAGGTATTTGGTGATAAGGTTGGGTGATTTTTAAATAAGTGAGTTAGATGGTAGGAAGGAGAAATAATCAGTTATCTTGGTGGTAGGAAGGGTGCCCCTGAAGATACAGCTTTAGGGTTTGGCTGGTTACTCTGTCTGATTAGCAGACTGGGGGTGGTATCCAAGGACATTTTGAGAGACAGGCAAAGAGGTTCTGCCTAAGGCAGAGTATAAATAGGGTATCTGCAAACATCTTTTTTCCATACTGAGATACTTTTGAGAAAGAAAGGGGTGCTCACAATAGGAAAATATTCTGATCATATCAGACAAAACAAGATGTAAAGTCACCAAAAATATAAATATAGAGGGGTCCTCAAACCAGAGTAATCATGTTGATCTCTGTGGAGTTAAAAAGAGGACCAAGTGATTATACAAATGATTCCTGTGGGGGTTCTCTGGCGTAAGTGAGAGTGAGCCACTTGCTATCGGAACAGCTGTGAAGATGATGTTATGTCACTGGAAAGGGAGCTTAGTGAGGACTCTTATGAAGGTAGCCTAGTGAAACTTGATGCTTGGCAGGGGGCACAGAAATCTGGGGCTTTTCCCAGCAGGTGTTTGTTCTTGTGTATATCTTGTACATCATCACACTCCATTACTTTCATTTTTCTACCTGGAGTTATCAAAGGAAAGTAGGAAAGTAGACTTTAGATTGGTCAAAGTGAGCAAATGAACAGAGAATAGGATTCTTTTATGATATGTAGATTATTTGAAAAAGACTTCTCTCCAAGGACAAGCAGAGGCTTAGATTTGTCTCTATATTAAGAGACAAAGCTTTGTCTCTATATTAAGATATTATTGCCATACCTGGGTGAGAGACAAGAGGTCCAATGTAGGCTGAATCATAGTATAAACGTTATGGTGTCACAAAACCTTGTGCCCAATGGAGGTGGTGAATCACATCACTGAAATCAGGAGAGAAAGCATTTGCATGTCCTGGCAGAAGGACCTGGCATATAGATTAAGTATGGGATCTCAGAATCAAGTGTCATTTCTGCAGGAAGGACTCCTGTCTGTAAGATGGAATCATTTAGTCATGTCTTAATGAGTGGATGCTGTAGCAGAAAAGAGCACTAACTGTCTAGCTATAGACAGGCAGAAATGTCGGCATTTCAGTATGACATATGGAAAGGTAACAACGGTATGACTAATGTGATTGAGGAGTTTATTTTCCCACTGGAATATAGTTGACAATTCTTAGAATCACACAAGAGTAAAGTAAGCAAGAAATGTTTGTGAGAATTTTTTTAATTATAAAAATATAGACTAGCATTAAAGTTTGAAGGGCATGGAATCTTGTAAATGTTGTAAATCTTGGGATTTCTCTTTCCTATAAAGGAATGCCATTTTCTCCAACCATACATAAAAATTAGTGTGATACTTTATCAGGCCTTATTTTTCTGCAGATCTCACTTTCATCAGGTGTTTATATGGCAATTTCAGAATAGATATTGACCCATCTAAAAAGGAGAAAGAAAATTACAGGCTATTTTACCATTAAAGAAGAGCTCTGCAGGAATCATGTTATACCAGTTATACGCTGCTACAGGCTTAATGTTTGGAGATAAGAGGAACTTTGTAAGAATCTTATACTAACTGATGAGGATAGCAATCTGTACAAAAGTAAGATAAGAGCAGGCTTAAAAAGAAAAAAAAATAAAATTAATTTAGAGATAAGAGCAGAATAAGAAATTAGGATCTTATAAATTTGGACTCCATAAGGCCAATCAATAAAGTGTATTTTTAAAATAAACTGTATATGGTATTTGTCTGCAATCCCAGCAACTGGATGATGGAGCTGTGGCAGGAGGATCCCAAATTCAAGGATAGCCTGAGCAATTTAGCAACACTCTATCTCAAAACTAAATAAATTAATTTAAAAGGCTGGGGAGGTACCTCAGTGGTAGAGTACCCATGGGTTTAGTCTCCAGTATTGCAACAAAACTATTACATTTTAAGAATCCTAATTATTAATTTCCCCCCTTATATTTAAACCAAAATGTATCTCTTTCCTCCGAAATATAAAGAGAGAGTCCTAAAATATTTCAAATATGAAAGCCTTTGAATTTCAGTTTGGTGTTACTCTGAGTCTTCCATTCTTTAGATTAAATACCAATGGTTTGGGGCTGGGGTTGTGGCTCAGTGGCGCAGCACTTGTCTAGCATGTATGAGGCACTTCGTCTGATTCTTAGCAATGCATATAAGTAAATGAATAAAATAAAGGCCAATCAACATCTAAACAAATTTAAAAAAATAACAATGGGTTTAATTTCACATATAATATATTCCCAAGTCACCTCATCTCTGGTCATAGCTCACTTGGTTAATGCAGGTATGGACTGAGTAGCTCAGAGGAGTAAGTCCATTACCTCTTTTATTGTGAGTATCACACTAACATTCATATTGCCTAAAGTTGCATTCGCTTTTTTTTTGGTTTTTGGCCAAAACCTTCAGATTGAAGAGATTAGACTAACCATGAAGTGATAGAAGACAGTGAACCAACAAATCAGAGATGTTGGGCTACTTTGGTGTTCATGAAGATTGGCTATGAAGAATCCTACTCTGTCCTTCAGAAAATTGGCTGATTTCATAATTCCATTGTGGGGAAGGGACCAGGGTTGTTCAACATGTCCCTAAGGAATCCCAAAGAAGGATCAAAAACTAGTGTGGGGCTAGACTATGCATTTCTAGCACAATTTAATGGCTTAAAATTCCAAATAGAACAGAGATTTTTCTAAAGTCTAGGTCATGAAGTATTCAAGGTATTTTAAAAGATCTCCTTTTCAGGCTAGATTTTTACCACAGTATTTAATGAGCCAGAACCAGAGGCAGACATGCAATACTCATGTTTCATCTGTATGATGTTATGTAAGGATCACATAACATTTCTGTTAGATTTTGTGTGAGCTAACTAATGAATAAAGATGCTCTTATTGGCATGTTAAAATTTGAAAAGCAAGTAACCAACCACCAGGAATGATTCACCTAGGAAAAGATATGTTTTATATTGTCATAAAGCTATGTTAATATTCAAAAGACTAACTTTGCCCTTTAAGTACATAATCCAGGAAAAATTATGTAATATCTTTCTAAAGTAGCGAGCATGCTTACTATTGGCCCACAGGAAGAGGATGTCTACCCTAACTTACGCAAAAGACATTTTTGAGAAGTTTAGTATAAGATTTTGTTTTGAAAATGAAATTAATTTTACATTTACTTATAGTAATTAAATGTTTGATAACATTCATTGAGTTAGTAATGTTTGTATAACTTTTATAAGACCTTGTGCTTCTATTTTAAAATTAACTACAATACATGCCAACTATTTAAAGTTAGCAGGGTGGTGATGATATTTAAAGTAACTCTCTTATTAAATAATTATATTTAGGCATGATTTTGAATTTTGGACAACTCGACATTTTCTTAAAAGAGGGTACATATATATTTTGCATATTGGAAGTAATTAGCTATGACTATGATGATCTATATGGGAAGAATCATTGTATTTGCATATGATAACAGCACTCAGATTTATTTTGTTATTCAAGAATTCTGTAGTTTAGAATGTCACCTTTCAATTAATACCTGCATTATTTCCTAATTAGTATAGTTATAATCTTAGAATTCATTGAACATTTAATGAGCACCTTATATAAATTAAAACATTACTAGGTATCCTGTTATAACACTGGCTGAGATGTGTTTCCATTGTTCAAGAGACTCACTACAAAAGAATTAAGTAAGTATGAGGTTATAAACTTTATGTAATAGACTATGAGGTAATATATATGCTTTTAAAGCAAAGGCATGAAGACTTATAAAGCTCAGTGGTAGAATGTTTGCCTACTATGTGCAAGGTCCTGGGTTGGATCACCAGGATGAAAAAACAAAACACAATATATGAAGGACAGACTTCAGCTCTTAAATTAAAAAAAAATATTTTTACATATTTAGAAGGCTGATATAATTTCCAGTTTTCTACTTTTAGAATTTTTACTTTGGTTTATTATTAAATATAAAAATGCATGTAAAGTAAGCATCAAACATAAAACAACAACAATAAAAAAAAAACCCTCTGGTGTGCTGCATTATCTTTCCCTGTACTTTCCAATGTTCTACATAATGAATGTGTATTCATTTATAATCATAAAATACCAAAATCCCAAACTAAGGAATGTGGACACGATGAACACTGTGTCTGTCTTGTAAAAGTAAATAGCCAGCTGGGGCTATCATTCATGCAGGAAACATCACTCAGGGAGGAATTTGCCATGTAGGCCAAAGTGAGACTCAAGTTTTCAGACAGGAAGCAACATGGAATCTGATTTGGCTGTCAGAGGTTGCTAGTGTAAAGCTCCAAAGCGCCTGGGGAAAGATGATTCCTGCCTTTGTAGTCAGAAGGTCATCAGAGGGATTAAGAGCCTGGCTTTGTGTAGTATGCTTGATTTCACTAAAAAGTTGGACCAGACTGAACCAGCTAATTTTAGTCTGAACTATCGCATTTAGTGGCTGATGTGATCTAGAACAAATTATTCAACCTTGATGGGTTGTAATTCTTTCCTGTGCCTGTAACCCAAATGTCTTGGCTTTATTAGAATATGTCTACAAATGAAGGTAATATTTCCATTTTGTAATTACAAAAATTACAGTGGAGAAGACACCACTGATTTGATTGCTAGCCTACTAAAATGTCCCCAGGAGACATATGTGAGTTTTCCAGGTACTCTTTTAGGTGTCTTTAGATACAGCTTGTGTTCTCTGACTTAGCCCATTGTTGACTTGGTTCCTTTGTATACCATTAGTCTCTCCTCTTCCTACCTCTTTCTAGTAGGGAGCAGGAGTCACTTGTGTCTTCCTCCGCTATAATAAATATCCCAAGCAAAGGACAGGATTTGCCATTATTTTTCCTTAGCATAGCATAGATTTGGTTTGTAACATTTATCAAGACTTTGCTAAAGAATCCTAGGACGATAAGGGAAATAGAACAAAGAGTAGTTGGGGAAGAACCACCTCCCCTCCAGCTTCTTCCCTCCCCTCTCTCTTTCCCTCCTTCCTATGAATAATTATTGAGTACCTATAGTGTGCCAAGCAGGGGTAATCAAAAACAGATGTGGTCCCTGCTCGTGGGATGTCTAATAGAAGAGAAAGATAATAAAGACAGGTACTAAAAATGATGGCACAAATAAAAATCATTATAAGTTGAGAAAATAAAGAGGTGCATACTGATCCTCGGAAGGTAGGACAAGGTTACTGAAGAAATGACAGAAGAACTCAAAGCTGGAGGATTGTGGACATTCAGATGTTAAGGGGGCTGGGTAGAGCAAAATATACAGAACTAAGGAAATAGTTTATGGAAGGCTCTGAGGCAGAGTCTTGTCCTATTTTGAAGAAATAAAAGTGGGGAGAATGATATGAGAGCAGAAGAGAAAGTTAGGCAGTCCATGGGAGAACCATAATAAGCCACTGAAAGGTTTTAAGCAAGTGACATGGTTGGATACAAATTGCCTACATAAAATTATCTCTGTGGATAGAGTGTACATGCTTTTTTAAAAATATTTTTTTTAGTTGATGGACCTTTATTTATGTTTATGTGGTGCTGAGGATCAAACCCAGTGCCTCACACATGCTAGGCAAGTATTCTACCACTGAGCTACAATCCTAGCCCAGAGTGTACATTCTTTAAACAGTAGGCAAAAAGACAAAGCCTAGAAGCAAAGTGACTATGCTCAGAAAAGAAATGTAGACTTTGTAAACTGGATAAACTTTATGTCTCATACTTTTTTTTTTTTTTGGTACCAAGGGTTGAACCTGAGGCACTTAACCACTGAGCCATATCTCTAGACCTCAGGGTCCTTCTGAGTTGCTTAGGGCCTCACTAGGTTGCTGAGACTGGCTTTGGACTTGCAATCCTCCTGCCTCAGCCTCTCAAGCTGCTGGAATTACAGGCAAGCACCGCTGCACTCCAGCATCTCATACTTTTAAAAGTATTAATAGGAATAAACAACATCCATACAAAATGTGAACATGAATGTTCAAAGCAGCACTTTTCATAATAACCTAAAAGTGAAAACAACCAAAATGTCTATCAGCAGAAAAACTGATCAATAATATATGCTATATATGTAGAATGGGATCATTATTTGGCAATAAAAAGAAATGCTGATAAATGTTACAACATGGATGACCTTTGAAAACACTATGCTAAGTGAATGAAGTGAGACACAAAAGATACATATTGTTTGACTCCATTTACATGAAATTTCCAGAATAGGCACTTTTACAAGGACAAAGGAGACTAGTGATTGCTTAGAATTGGGAATGGGGTAGATGATTGACTGCTAAAAGAGTATGGATTTTTTTAAGGGGACAAAGCTGTTGTAAAAATTAGTTGGGTGATGGTTGTACAACTCTGTGAGTACACCAAAAAAAACATTAAATAGCAGGGGATGTGACTTACATTTCAATGAAACTGTTAAAAAAGAATATTGTTTTTTTTTTTTTTTTTTAAAGAATCCCAAAACTAGGGACATGGTACAACCGAATCTTTTTTTTTTTTTTAATACCTTTGTTTTATTTATTTTTTTAATGCGGTGCTGAGGATCAAACCCAGTGCCTTCACAGGTTCTAGGCAAATGCTCTACCACTGTGCTACAACTGCAGCCCCACACTTGGATCTTAATATTAAATTTCTTCTCACTTTATATTATTCATGTACTTCAAATAATTATAGCTAACTTGAGACCACAATGACTTTATCACTAGGGTGAGTTGAGAGGCTTTGATGGTTCTATTAATATACATTAGAATGGTAGAGGAGACCTCCTTTCATCTAAATCTGCAGTGCTAAGCAGCTGCCTTCAGATAATCATTCTAAGAGCTGTAAACCTTAGAAAAAGTATGCAATTAACATTTTAACAAATAGTCCTACTTTGTCACTTTTTCCTTTAAAAAAGTAACCCTATAGCATTTCTTGAAATATTGCTTTCATTAAAATTAAGGTGTTAGCTTACTATATAAACTCAAACCTAAAAAACTTATTTTCCATCTAATTCTTAAACTTAGATTAGGAACATGTGAATCATTATTTATTAAATACTACATAGGTTCAAAATAGCTTCAGAGAAAGGGAATATAAGGTTAAGCAGGTGGCAATGCTTCCGTTTTCACACTCTGAGAAAGCCAGTGGTTCTTGGGAAAGCATTCCTGGTATCTGTATGAATCAGTTTCATAGTTCCTCAGCTGGTATGTGTGTCCAGTTTCATCTGGCTTGTGCTACTGACTGTTAGGTTTTCATAAAAGTTCATTTCCCTTTCCAGCTTCCATCCTACTGGTGTGTGCATGCCAAAGTGTAATTCAGGCTTAACCACTTTGCATGTAGGCTAGTTAAATTGCTTTTTTTTTTTTTTTTTTTTTTTTATGTTTGAGGAAGTGATGATAAGGAAACTTGATTTGGTTGCTAGTTAACAAGAGGGTTTCAAGTTGGTAGTTAAGTCTCCCGATTTGTTTTAATGGAACTTTCCATTTTCCAGCTTTCAATCTCTATTTTTTTTCAAATTTTACACTTAAGAAATAACTATCTACAAGGAACATCATTTTATGTTTCCTTTTTCTTAGAACTGACTTTTAGACAGGAGAGGTGGTTATCTGTAGTGTAGATGATGGGAATAAAATCAAAGGTGAGCTTTTCATTTGGGGACCATTCATTTTCTCAAGAAACCAAAAAAAATCCCCGTTAATTTCTCTTATCAAATAGGAGAAACCCAATTACTTTTAATGAAAGGCAATAGACAGCGCTAGGGCTCTGACCTTATGGATTTCAGAAGAATGTCAAGGTCTTTGGTATTAATTCATTTCACAATTCTCTCACCTGGACTACAAGTGACTATAATTTCTTGCTTCTACTTTGGCCTCCTTAAAATCCATACTCTGCAAGGAAAAGTATTTAAAACCAAGCTTCTTATTGTTATTTATTTGTATATAGCATAACACGATGATCATGCACTCCCTCCCATTTGTTTCCATCATTGCTCAACAGCTCACAGTAGTGCCTAAAACATGTAGAAGCTCAACAAAATTCACTTAAGAAGTGAACATGTGAATAATCTTCCCCAACTCTTTTCCAACAAAAGGGTGCAACTTAATTCCTAATGAGGATACATTTAAAATACCGTTCTTATCTATCAGAAATTTTCTATTTGAGGAACACATGCCTTTGAGGAACATTGCAACCTGACTGTGGGACTAACCCTTCCGATTTTAACTGGACGTAACATATTAGCGTTTCACCTTGGCCCTGGATTTTTGGTGACCAGTGCTTTATTTTCTGATTTAGAAACCACTTAAAGACTTCAGGGTGTGCACTAGGGCCCAGAGATTGTCTTGGGTTGATTCTTGAGGTTCGGTAGCACAGACCGCCTGGTGCTCCGTGAACGGTCCTCCCGCAGAAGCTCCGAGAAGGGGCGGGGCCATGCGAAAGGATGGGTCTGACGTGGGCTGCCAGATCTAGTGGGGCTGCTGCTTCAGCTGGGCAGGGTCAGGGGCTGCGGAAGAAAACAAAGCCAGCCTTGTGGCGATGGAGTCTTGCTGGCCCCAGGCGATAAGCCAAGGGGGTAGAAGGAAACGAGACTGGGCCTGAAACCAAGCTGGCCGAACTAGCCAAGGCCCGGGTATTTTGCCAGAGGAAAGGGTTAAACCATTTCCAAGGCAACAGACCAGGAAGCGCGCAAGACGTTCACCGCAGGTTCGTAGGTCAGACTCGAGTTTAAAGCTCCCAAGGCTGAACGCGTTCTGACAAATGGCGAGGCCGCTCGGGCGTCAGGTGACCGGCGGACCAGTTAGGCTTGCTGCTCCGAAGAAGCACGTGGGAAGGTTTTTCTCGCGTTCCTTTTTTCCTTTTTTAAAAACCCACCCACTTTTGCGCGGGCTTGGCCACGGGGTGGTTCTCGCGAGAGTGCTCGCTCTCGTGAGACTGAGTGGGAGGCGTGGGGAGTAGGCTGTGGTGCGGGCAGGAGCTGCGGCGGCGGAAGCCGAGGGGGTGGGCAGGTGGGGGCGGGCCGCGGGGCTGGGAGGGGGGAGGGCCGGGGGCTGGTGCGGGTGGGGGCGCCTGCTGCTCGCCCGGCTCGCGCCACTGGTCGTTGCCGGCTGGTGACATGCTTGTGAGCTGCAGACGCTGCTGCCTCCAAGGTGAGCCTGGCACCGACTCGCCAGCGGCGTGAGCAGAGCTCGGGGTGGCGGTGGAACTGGGGGCCGGGATGGATGGAGAGGCCTGATTTGGCCTCTTTAGCTTCTCCGCCTGCCGGTGGTCTTCCCTTTGCTTCGGGGCCGCCTGAAGGCAGCGCTTTCGCTTGGCTGTGGGAGGCGGGAGGGAATAGTGGGGAAGGGAGGAAGCCAGAGGCCCTGGGCCCAGAGGGAAGGTGGTTCCTGAGTGTGAAGCAGGAGCTGCCGCCCCACCGTATGTCAGGCTCAGCTTCCAACCTCGGGGTGGTCTTCAGAGCCGGGCCCCAGGTACGTGGTGAGCGTACTTAGTTTGTGTTGGTGGTGTGCGCCTGAGAGCCTGTATAGGAAGAGTACGACGTTGCACATTGTCCCCAAATAGCATTCTTCACTGCCAGAATCCCTGAGCTCTGGACTCGAATTTTATATCAGAAACCGAAGCGTCAAGCGGCTCCTCTGAGAATTTATATTTGCGTTAGCTGTCAGGTTTTCTCCTAGGCCATTAGTGGCTTAAGTGATGGCCATTCAATATTCCGAATGATAGGGATGCCTTATTTTATTCCATGCATCTAAGCTGCTGTAGTTAAAAAAGGTGTAGATGTAATAAAAGCATTAAAAAACTCCCAAACTTTTGGCAAAATGTCAATGACAAAATCAACCATCACGGTGGTAGGACTTGGTAATGGTTCTTTTTCTCTACTGGTGAGAAATTCTGCTGAAGCACGTAGTTAATGGCCTTCGTGTATACTGAAGTTAATAATTCCAAACCTCTTTTTGGCTTTGTAATTATTCATTTGCTTTTAAAAAGCTTAAATTTTCCTCAGCATCCTCCCACCTTGTTAGGAATTTGTTATGTTGGTTAATAAATGATTTTGTTATTATGTGAAAATACTCAGAGAATATTCAGAAAAGATGGGAATACGTAGTTATGAAAAGTGATTTTGTTTTAATGTCTTGTTTATGACGTTAGAGTAAATGGTAGCCCAGTGCCCATATGATTGGTTAAATTCCACTATTTTATTTTGCCAATCTTTTAAAATGCATTCAAGTATTATTCTGGTTATTTATACTTTTTAATGTTCCTTGAGGCATAACTGACCCAAGAATTGACAGTGAATTTCACTGTTAGTTGTGGTGATGAGTAATTTATGAGAGATCAAAGATTGTAAGGGAATCAGGCAAGAAATTGGTTCCCAAGCTGAGCTAGTGATTACTACCCACAAAACTGCACTATTGCAAAGACTGATACTTTGCAGTATACTCCTGGACCGGTTATTATTTCTCTGTTGGTGAAGATGTAGGAGTTGCCTAGGATCCAGAACCAACAGTGAGAAATTTTCTAGCCTTCTCTAGCTCTGAACTCCAAGGGTAAGTCTAGAAGGTGAAGAAATTCTCCTTTGCCTTTGAAGATGGAAAAATAAACAGTACATCAAGACTAAACAACAACACCTTTTTTTTTTTTTTACTTTTTTTTAAATTCTAGGAACTTACTCTCTGGAAAAGGAGCTGAGACCAATTCAGAAAAAAAAATGTTAAAAGTCATTTAAAGGGAAATTTCCACCTATAAATAGGTAGGGAACTTCTGTCCATATAAGAAGAAAATGTGAAAAAACTTAGAAAATGTCTTTTTGTCAAGGGTAAAGAAGACCAATCTAAATGGGGAAAATTCCTTCCCATTCCATCTTGACAAACTGATTTTCAGAGATAGAAAAACGATTTGTTGCTATACTTATACTCTTTTGGCAAGGGTTTCAAAGTTTGGGGGCATTTGTTGCTTTGTCATGCCTTTGTAAAGTAGTTGAAGTAACTTTGGATAAAGCAATTACTAGTTAGGCAAACTGGTATTTTTTTCTTTTTGTCAAAGCAACCACTTGGAGGGAATGAGAGGTGGGGACAGGTCAGGAAAAGAACTTACCCTTGGTTGTGAGTAAAGGGTGTATAAACTGGTAATATGGTGAAAGGAAAGGAAAATGCTTTATTAGATCCAAATATCTTCATTTTTTTCCACTTATTCTTTTTTTTAAAATTGTTTTTGTAGTTATAGATGGACAGCATGCCATTATTTTGTTTATTTTTATGTGCGGCTGAGGATCGAACCCAGTGCCTCACACATGCAAGGCAAACGCTCTGCCACTGAGCTACAGCCCCAGCCCTTCCACTTATTCTTTTATAAAAAATATTCTGTTAGCTGTAAATTGACACAATATTTTTATTTATTTTTATGTGGTGCTGAGGATCAAACCCAGTGCCTCATGCATGCGGCAAGCGCTCTACCACTGAGCTACAACCCATCCCTTTCCATTTATTCTTATACATAAAAGTTCATTAAAAGTATTTCCTGTTATAAAGGCATTTGAAATGTGTAGGTAAGAACTTGGACATGATAAAAAGAGAAAAATTAACACTTTTTTTCTTTTTCTTTTTTTTTTAATTAGGTTGGTAATGTTTCATGGGGGAAAGTCGTTGTGTGATAGCCTGGAACAGAAAGATGTTACTTTAGTGAAAATGAGTTATAGTGTTAAGGGTTTGGGTTTTGAAGTCACTTAGACCTGCTAATTAAATATCTGAGTTTCATTTCCCTCATCCTTGAGAGTTAAAATATCTACCTCAGAAAGTTACTTTGAGGCACATAGTCACTGCTTACTCAGTGTTTTTTCTTTGACCTCCCTTGTTGGCTTAATAATTATTTGGCTGCAAGAAACAAAAAGCCATTTGAATTAGCTTACTTAAAAAAGGCATTTGTCATACAGTTGGAGCACTGCCTCTGAAGTCCATTTTGTGATTCCAGGTTGGGGTCCTGGGAACCATAAAGTCTTCAGGCAGTTAGTTGCTCTTCCAGTTTTTCCCTGGGAACATACTGTCTCAGATACTCAGGTACTCCATGCCCGTTCCAGTGTTTTTCATATTGGCCTTCCCTTCAAGGCTCTTGTTTTCTGCTTCCCCATTACTTTGGTGTGCTAGAGCATCTACATGAGACTCATTTTTGACTTTGAATCATGGTTCTTAAAAATATCTCCAAAACTCAATTCTAAATTTATATTGAGAGAACCTGATTGGTTAGATTTCTACTTCTTGTTATGTTGGTTGCGGTGGGGGAAGATGGGAATGGGAAATTAGTGGGGAGGAAACTTAGTTGTGTTTCACAGATTGTAGGGCTATATTTTTCAGACTACTACAGCAAGTTCTTTAAGAAAAGTGTGGATGGGGAGGAAATGATAAGTACTTTGGGGTACTTTTAACATCCTGTAGTTTTTCTAATAGCAGTGAGTTGAACTTGCTGTCAGCTTGGTAATGATCTAACCAGGTCAATGATCCCTTTTTAGGACAAATTCTGGGTGTGAGAACTGGACAAATTACTTAAATGCCTTAGTTTCCCTGTGTGTAAAATGAGTGTAATAACAGCACCTTCTCCTGTGAGAATTACGAATTCACATGTGTAAAGCACTCAAGGTTTAGCTGGCACGTGGCAGCCACAAGGTATATGTAGGGTGTTAGTATTTATCGGGTGCATACTGTATGTGTAGTACTGATATCTGGGCATCAGGAATGTTCAGAGCTGAATATCATTTCTGCCCTCAAAAGAGTTTAGAAGTCTAGTGGTGACCACTCATTTAAAACTATTTCTTGACTTCAGTGACTCTAAATTCTTCACACTGCCATTTATCTATCTATTTATTTATTTATTTTTAACCTGCCCCAGAACCCTTAGATTCTCTTAATTTATTGTTTGTCCTAGTCTTTGGGCTCAGCTTTCAAGCTTTGTGTTGTATGCATGGACGATTCTTAGAGTAACATTTGTGGCTTTATTTTAGTTGCCTTTGGGTATTATGCTGACATAAAACACCATCTTCCAGTTATTCTAAAAAATGGCAAAAGCTCTACCTTCTGTTTTCTTAGGCTTGAAATTTTAAAGTTGTCTTTCAAGCTTTTCTTGTCAGTTAATAGATTCTGTGTGGGCTTACAGGGTACCTCCTATGTGCCAAGCACTGGACCATCTGCAAAGGGGATCCATTAACATGTTCCTGCTACTGGGCAGCTATTACTGCTACTGGCAGATTTGACTGATAATGAGAAATGTGTTACTGGATTAAAATCTCTTTATGTCAGAAATAATCTTGTTATGGGTTAAGAAAATTATTTCGATTTATAGATAGCATATTTATGTTGAAAGCATATGTGAAGCTTTAGTATTTTGAGAGAGAGAGAATGAATGTGTGTGTGTGTGTGTGTGTGTGTGTGCGCGCGTGCGCGCACACACACATTTTTGGCTGTATAGGGAGATTTGAAGTCCATAGCAGTTCCCACTTAGGATTTGTCAACTAGGCCCATGCTGATAATTTAAAACTAGTGACAGACTGGGCTCAAACATGCTTAGAAGTGAGTTCTAACCTAGGAATGCAGTTGAGAGACCAATAACTTTTTTTCCTATTGATGTTTCAGAAAACTCATGGAAGAACACATATCCCAGGATTAATTTTTCAAAAAGCCATTGAGTAGGTATTTTCTATCTACTGATGCCAGTTTTGCCATTAAATGTTCCTTGGAATTTCATGTTCTTGATGAAAAATTTCTGTGCTTTATAGCTTATTCAGTTCAATCAATAATAGTTGTTTATTGTGGGTAAGGCATGGCCTTAGAATGTAAGCTCTTTAGAGCAGGGCTTTTCATAGTTGAATTCTAATCACTAAACTGCTACTAACTTCAAAATTCCCTGGTGAGTATTGTGTTGAGTGTTGTCAGTGTTTGCAGATCAATGCAGGGCATAAACTACTATACATATAAGGCACTAGAATGTCAAAATGCTAAAGTAAGGCAGTTTTTCTCCCCAAGGAATATTTGGCGATACTTGGAGAATTTTGGTTCTTACAACTAGGTGGGACCTGCTGGCATCTAGTAGGTAGAGACTAAGAATGCTGTACAGTGTCCTACTTAAAATGCACAGACAGCCCTCTACAACTAAGAATTAGCTAACCTAAAATGTCAATAATGCTGAGGTTAGAATACAATGCATGTTTTACATTTAGGAATGAAGTGATTCAGGAGTAAAAAGAGGGCAGAAACTATGAAGAAGCAAGTATTTTAATACTTAATCTGCAAAGGAGATCCATTAACATGTTCCTGCTACTGGGCAGCTACTATCAAGAATTAATATCAAGAATACTCAGGTCTTTTTAATACAATTGAAGACAAAATAGTAGTAACTGATAGCTGTTGTAGTTTTAGATTTTATAACTCAACACCAGGTGTGTGCTCAAGGGAAGAGCCGAAATTCCTGCCTTATAAGGCATTGTTTTTACATCTTATTGCATTGTGTTCTTATAGCAGCCCTGTGAAGGTGAGCCTTAGCTTTCTTCTCTACAGAGAGTAGGATAGCTTCACCTTTATTCTGCTGTTCGTTATTTGATATTATTCTGTTTTATTTTTCTAGTGGCTGCTCTAGGGCTTACAAGACAACTTTAAACTTATCAGTCTTCCTTGAAATGATATCATTTCATGGATGGTGTTGAAGTCTTATGCTTATTTTTTTACCTTTCTCCCATCACATCCTTTGTGTGCTATTTTGTCATAAATTTTACTTCTGTGTCTGTTGTAAATCTTATAATACATTGTTGTTTAAATAGTTATTTTTTAAGAGACTTATAAATGAGAAAATAACTTTTATATTACCATTATATTTACCATGTCAGGTACTCCTTACTTGTCCATATAGATCCAGATTTCCATCTGGTACTGTTTTTCTTTGCCTCAAGAATTTCTTTTCATGGTTATTCTAATGGTGATCAACTGGTGATGAATTTTCATCTCTTCTTATGAATAAGTTTATTTTGCCTTAATTTTTGAAAGACATTTTCATTAGGTACTGATATCTGGGTTAGCACTTTTATTTCCCTTTCTGCTTAAAGATAGTGTTCCATCATCTTTGTTTTCTGACGTGGGTAGGTAGGAAGTCTGTTGTGCTTTGTTCTCTGCTTTGTGTACTCCCCCTGCCCATTACTTTTAAGATTTTCTCTTTATCACTGGTTTCTAGTACTTTGGTTATAATATGCCTTGGGGTGATTTTCTTTATGTTTATTTTTCTTGGTGTTTATTGAGCTTTCTTGGATCACTCACTTTTTATGGTTTTCTTGTGTCCTCTCCCTCACTTTTTGGGACTGCCTTCCTCACCCCCACACCTCACTTTTTGAGACTCTGTGTACCAACCGTTTTTACAGTGCTTAATGTCACTACTCAGGGTTTGTTTTTATGCCTTTCCCTCAGTTTTATTTTGGATAGATGTTTTTCTTTTTCTTTTTTTTCTTTTTTGTCTACAAGTAAACACTCTCTACAAGTTCACTTAACTTTTCTTTTTCAGTATTTAATCTGCTATTGGTTGCATCCACTGTATGTTTCATGTTGGCAATATTTTATTTTCTAAGTTCGGTTTTGGTCTCTTATATTTTCAGATTCTTTCTCTCCCTTTTTGAGTGTATGGAACATACTTATACTATACTATGACAGTTTTTTTCTCTTCATGTCCGGATCTCTTGTCATTTTTGGGCCTCTATTTATTGCCTTTTTCTCCCTAGTTATATGTCATATTTTTCTCCTTCTTTGCATATCTCATACTTTTGATTATATGCCACTATTGAGTTTTATGCTGTTGCCTGCTTAACTTATAATTCCCAAGAGTATTAATTTTGTTGGGATGAACATTTAGATTATTTGTAATCTGTTGAATTGTTTCAAGTCCTGCTTTTAAAACTTATTTGTGGATGTCTAGAAGAGCCTATAGTAGTGATCTCTCCCCCCCCCCCCCCAAAGACCTTCCTTCTGAAAAGTCTATCCATTGGTCGAATATCCTACAAGGTTTTTCAGCTCTGGTTAGTGAAAGTGTAAACTATTCTGAGCTCTGTCTGGCTCCAGATATTGTTTGACTTACTACTCTCTGATTGTTATTTCCCCAGCTTCAGGGTACTTAGCACAGCGTAGTTTTTAGACAACAATTCTAATATAACTCTTTTGTATATCTTTTAGAGCTATGGTTCTCATAACATTCTCACTCTGGTACTGTGTCCTACTGTGTATAGCCACCCTGGTTTCTCCAAAATGTTCTCTTTGTCCAAAACTTACTGAGGCTGCTAGACTACTTGGTTTTCCTGTCCATGTGTTGTGCTCTGGAAAGGCCACAGGTGTTTCCCTTCCCTTAGGGATGTCACAGTCCTGTATTACTTCTTGTTTAATGTTTTCAAACCAAAGTTGCGCATATATATATATATATATATATATATATATATATATATTTTTGTACCTTTTTTATATTTACATTCAACAGAACATTGATTTTTAACACCTGACCATTTTGCATTTAGTCAAAATGTGTATTTGGAGCATATTTAAAAATGTAATCACAAATATTATAAAACAAATTGTTACAAACATTTAAATGTGTTTTTACAAATAATTCCATTAATTGTAGACCTCATTCAAACATTTAAAAGTGTATTTTGCTTTTTAAAATAATATTTTTATTCAGCAAGTGTTTGAATGCCTATTATAAAGTAAAGCACTTTTATTCTTAGGGAACTCACAACAGGAGAGAGGTATGCAAACACTGACACCAAACCACTTTGGGAATATAAAGGAGGTAGTACTATTGGACAAGGAAGGAGAAATGATAAGCCAAACCTTCCTTAAGTGGGGAGGTCCTTGAACTAATGTGTTAAGAGTTAGTTTCACTTCAGCTTATGGAAGTGAGAGGGTAGATTTGAGACAAGTTTAGGAGCATGACAGGTTAGGGCTGGGGATTTACAAGGAACAGTGCTCTGTAGGATTGGGGAGAAAGTTTCTTGGCTTATTGTCTGAGGTTGGTTTCTGGCTCTTACTGTGTTGCTATACCAAAGTACCTGAGGTTGGGTACTTTATACAGAAAAGAGATTTATTTAACTATGATAGTTTTAGAGGCACAAAGTCCAAGGTTGGGTAGCTCCATCTGTTCAGCCTCTTGTGATGATCTTCAGAGTATGACATCATGGTGGGATTGTGTAGAAGAAGAGATCACATAGTGAGACAGGAAGCCAGAGAGCAGAAGGGGCCAAGGTCTCTTTCTAAGACTCCCTTCATTGAGTACTAATATAGTCCCATGAGAGCTAGTATCCCCACAGGGTAACATTAATCCATTTATGAGGTTGATGCTCTCAGGTCCTAATTACCTTCCATTAGGCCCCATCTCTTGAAATGTTCCACCACCTCCCAACACTGGTGAACAAATCTCCCAACACATGGACTGCTGGGGTACAATAGTAACCAAACTGTAGCAAGGATATTTAGTTAGAAGTGTCTCATAGAAAATTGGATATAAGGAACTAAAACTGGAACACAGAACTGAACTGAAGATATAAATTAAGGGAGTTAATTCACACTGTTAAAACCAGAGGTAGAGGTAAAATATCTTTGGAAAACTAAATAAAATGAAAACCAAAGAGGATAACAGTGGAAGGTAAGGAATTATTAGTGTTGGAGTAACAAGTTTTGAAAGAATGTAGGGAAGGAAACCCATGTCTGGGTAGAAAGATGTATTTCTCAGTAGAAATTATGTAAAATATTCATTAAAAATATGGATTTCTGGGTTCCAGGTAGACCCGACTCTGTACTTCTGAGTATATGCTTGTGTGTGTGTGTTAGTGTTAGAACTAAGCTGATTTGTATGTGTTCTGAAGTTTGAGTATTGGTGCATTTGGAGGCAAGTCTAGATAGAACAGTTTTGCCATGCATGGTGGCACATGCCTATAATCCCAAGTGGCTTAGGGGGCTGAGGCAGGAGGATCTCAATTTCAAAGCCAGCCTCAGCAACTTAGCTAGGACCTAAACAACTTCGGGAGACCCTGTCTCTACATAAAATATAAAAGGGGCTGGAGATGTGACTCAGTGATTAAGTGCCTGTGGGTTCAATCCTGGGTATGGGGGAATAAAAAACAATATTGTTGACTAGAAAGGTATTTTATACTCTTGGCATGGTTAATTTTCCTGATATAAAAAGGTCAAGTTACAGGTGATGTTGACTTGAACACTTCTTAGGCCAGAGGACAGAGAGAAAATTTGGGGAATATTTTTTATTGTAAAAGAATTTATGTGTATCCAGAAAAATACAGGATATACACACAGACCAAAAAGCAAACAAACAATAGACCACACCCATAATTGGATTTCCCCAGATAAAATCAGTCTTTACTCATCTAGTGTGTGTCCTCTTTTGTATTACATATGTAAATACACAATTGTAGTGACATAGATTTTACACAAAAGAGAAAAATGGAAGCATGCTAGAATAGGCATGTTTTACATGTCTCTGTTCTCTATTGTTTATAATTGTTTCTCTAATTGCTTTGTTTCCTTTTACATTCAGCAATTTTTCTATTATATCTACTAAATATTTTCTATAATAAATGTATTAATTTTTTTTCTGAATATTTTTTTATTGCTTCTAGAGGGATTTCAGCTGCTTAATGATAATATTTTTATTTTCTAGATCTTTCCTGAGTTCTGTCAGCTCACATTTCAGCTGTTTTGTACTTTCTTGACTCTGATCTGTTTTTTTTTTTCCAATCTAGATTGGTTTTTATTTTTTATTTTGTTATAGCTAACACAGTTATTTCCCATGTATAATTCTTATTTATTCACCCAGAATAGGGTATAAAATAAGCATTAAGCAAAAAGTTTATTGTAGTACAAGGATATTTCAGGGGAAAATACTGTGTTTTTGTTCCTCTTGTACAATGTTTAAAACTAGATTCTTAGTTTATAAGATGTTGATGAAATCTTGCTCTGGCTGTTTTTCTCTTCTCCATTTATCTATGTATCATTTCCAAAGATTTTTTTTTCTTTGCTTTACTAGAAGTATGTTATGTCATTTCATATTGGATTCGATTTTATGTTGTGCAGATACTTTCTAGTGGATTGTTCTTTGTGAGACAACATTTTACTTTAGGTTGAAGTAATGGAGTAGGGTAAATAGTGGAGTAAATTGTGTTTCTTCCATGAGTGAAGCATAGTATAAATGTGGAATTAAACTTAGCTTCATTTTTATTAATTTTAAATAGTGATACATCTTCTGAGGTATTATTGGATAATATGAATTTGGGGGGTGGCATGATTATATTTTTCTGGATTTTTACTAATGTGTTTATTTGTTTTTAAATGTTTTTTCATAGGTCCCATTATTGGATCATGTTTGCTTTATTTTTTGACCTTGAATAAGAGTATTCTATCTGGGCCTGCCATTCAGGAATATTATGGGTAAAGTGGACTGGGATTGCTAGCCTTGTCCAATCCAGGATGTTGTTTCAGCACCTAAGACACCCCAACTGAGGACATTTACAAGTGTGTCTTCTGCCTCAGGGGCATGACACACTTAGGGTGGGCATTTCATCTAGATAACAAGTCATTTTTATGGTAAAGTTTCCTGTGAGGTAGTGTTTATCTTTGTTCAGTTGACTTTAGTCTGTTTTCCATCTCTTTTCTGGACTCCTCTTTCAGGCAAGGTTAGGACTCAACTCAGAAAGTAAAGATGTTACAAACCTGTGCTTTACCTCTATCCTTCAGTATTGTTTATTTATTTATTTTTTATTATTATTACTTTTTTAGTGTTGTTTTTAATGGCTGCCATTACCTCACTGTGGGAATAAACCTAAGGTTATTTAACACCTCTTCTGTTTCTGGTGTCTAGATTGCTTCTTATTTCTGTTATAAAGTTTAATGAATAGCTTCTCAAACCTTTATGCACTATAGAGGATGGCTAAGAGCTGGATTTTGAAAATTTGAATTTGAATGTTAGCTTTGCCATTTTTTGTATGGGCCTGGGTGGATTGTTTAATTTCCTCTTGTCTCACTTAGTTTTTCTCCTTGTAAAACAGGAGTGTACAATGAGATGTTAACATAAACCTCTCAGCAAGCATGAACTCTAATTTAGAGCCTTACATGCTCCAGGATTATTATTTGCCTTGACAAATTCCCAGAACAATTAATTGCTGGACCAAAGGGTAGGAATTTTTTCAGTTTTGACGTCATTATAAAATCGCCTTCTAGAAAGTTGGTGACACTTTCTTCAGGAGGAGGCTTTGAGTGTTTCTTCTTTTCTGGAATTTTTGTGTTGGCCTCTATAGTTTAGTGGTGGGTACCGGGGATTGAGCTCAGGGATACTCAACCACTGAGCCACATCCCCAGCCCTATTTTGTATTCTAATTAGAGACAGGGTCTCACTGAGTTGGTTAGCCCCTCACTGTTGCTGAGACTGGCTTTGAACTTGAGATCTTCCTGCCTCAGCCTTCCTAATTACAGGCGAGCAGCACTGCGCCAGGCTTGTAGTTTATTTTTTATATGAAATTCTGTGGCATTTCCATTGCCACTACAGGTTTCTGGTAGTTGAAGAGAACACTGTGGGAAGAAAGAATAATAAGTTGACCTGAGACAAATGAAAAGATTATCTTCTTGTTTTGTTCAGATAAACCTTTAAATTCAGTTTTGATAATTTTGGTCTTGATCATTCTGGTTCATAGGTAAATATTTTAATTTATCTTTTGCCTGCATTTTATATTTTGCAAGTGCTTCCCTTAAATTATTTTCCATTTGATTCTCATAGTAAACTTATCCAATAAGTATATAAGTATATATCTCTTCATAATATAAATCTGTATTAACCAAATGTCTTGAAAACCTCAGTTGGGCAATCCTTGATAAGACCAGTTTGGTACTTGAAACTAAGATTTTAAGGTTTATTAAATCTTTATTGATTCAGATTTTCTGGTTATTCAGAATTTGCATGCCTACTCTTTTTTAAAAAATTTTTTTAGTTGTAGGTGGACCCAATCTTTATTTATTTTTATGTGGTGCTGAGGATTGAACCCAGTGCCTCACACATGTGAGGTAGGCACTCTATCACTGAGCTTCAGCTCCAGCTCCCTACTCCTACTCTTTATTATAATAAAACTTTTTCTCTGGAAGGCTTTGAACTCTCTCATCTCCATTATATCTTTTGTGTGTAACATGAGTAGATCTTAATGGATGGACAAGGTCCTGCAGTCAAATGTAGATACTGAATGATTAATGGCCAAAGTTGATTTAAATTTTCAAAGGTTTTAAATAAAGCATCTTAAAAGTTAAGAGTTAGGCTGGGTGTGCTGGTGCATGCCTATAATCCCATCAGTTTGGATGGCTGAGACAGGAGGATTGAAAGTTCAAAGCCAGCCTCAGCAAAAGCAAGGCACTAAGCAACTCAGTGGGACTCTGTCTCTAAATAAATACAAATTAAATTGTTTTTATCTTTTTGATTTTATATGAACAAATTTCATGTTCTTATTTTGCCTGAGATAAGAATGTCTGCAACATCACTGTTGCTGTAGAGATGAGGTTGACTTTTAGGAGGCAGGAAAGCTGGGATTCTTCTTATGATGCTATTTAAGATTTGAAAGGTTTTAAAAATAATTCTTATTGTGACTTTTCAGTTAAAAAGGACAGTGATAATGGGTCAGAAAAGGGTAAACTATACTATAATTTTACAGTTGAAAAATAGGAGTTTTTTTGTAATATTGCATATATCACTTATTTGTCAAATATATATGTTGGATTGCTGAATACATTTTTAGGGCTCAATATTTTTGTTTTTATTTTTCTTTAAATGACTGAATTTAAAGAAATTATTTTAGCACAAAATGTTTGCCTGCATTACTAAGATCAATAAATAAGTTTTCTTTTGATGTTTTGTTTAGGTGTTCAATAGATTTACTCTTCAGTAATTACGTATAATAGTCATATAGGTATGGCGACTTTCCAGTCTTTCAGAAACAGTCATATGAAGACAAGAGCATCTGTCAGAAAGGTAAGTTCATTATATTAGGTTCTTTTTCATGAAAGTTTTAATGAAAGTATTTTTTTTAATATTTATTTTTTAGTTTTAGGAGGACACAATTATCTTTATTTTTATGTACTGCTGAGAATCGAACCCAGTGCCTCATGCATGCTAGGCGAGTGCGCTACTACTTGAGCCATATCTCCAGCCCTTAATGAAAAGTATTGATCATTTTAAAGCTATGATTTGGTTTTTAGTTGAATCTTATTTAAATTAGTAACATTAAAATAATGTAAAAATTGTCATGTATGGAATTAATGCTATAAAATCATGATCATGATTATTTTCTTAAATCACAAACCTCCTCTCCATTTCTTCTCAACAGATGTTTTCCAACTTTGGTATACTCTTCTGTATAGAGTATCAGATATAAACTTTCTTATGTATTTCTGACTTTTCTCTGATGATGATACAAAATATTACCATTCATTCATTCCTTCATTCATTCAGCAAATAAGAATTTGAGAACTTATTATATGTCAGCCCCTTTGCTAGATGTAGGGTAATTAGTAGGGACCAAATGAAATGTGATCCTTGATCCTTTCTTCTTTGTAGTCTGAGGAAAAACTTCTTTACTTCCTTTTGTAACTCTTTGGTTAATCTTCTATGTCTTTATATTTTATCTTTGCTAAAACGGTGGGGCATTAATTAAAGGAAGAAGAGAGAAATGGAGACTGGAGGATGGCACTTGCTTGTTTGTTAGAACTGTTATGACATTGGTGACCAGTCCTTACCTGTTAGACCTGACATACTACTTTCTCCACCCTTCTGTATTATATAATGACACTGTTGACCAGTCCATACCTGTGAGACAGTCTTTGACTTTCACTAGAATGTTTTTCTTGCTTTCCTTCTCTCTTTATGGCAACTCTGTTCTCTCTTTTGATAACACTCATAAGGGAGAAGATAGTTTATCTAAGGTGAGTATGGGAAGGGTAAATGTCCTTTAGTTCCTACTAATAATGTTTAGATTAATGACTTGATGTAATTATCACCTCCAGTGGTGGCAAGTGAATTTATTTCCCCTCACTCATTCATTTGTCTATTTATATTGCTTTGGAATTTTTGCTTTGGATTTTTTTAAATTTATTTGTATTGCTCTGGATGTATAAATATAAATTTTTATAATTCTGTATTTTACAATCTTTTGTTTCATTTATTTATTTGAAGTGCTCAAACTGTCCCCAGATTGGTACCTGGGAGCTAACCAAACCTGGTGCCTGTGTTCTTTTTCCTCAGGTTCTTAATTTTTTGACAGCTTCCTTACTTTCTGGTTGTATCTTTTTGGTTGTGTGACACAGTCTCACCTTTCCTCAGACCTCAAATTGACATATTTTTCAAAGAACCCTGAAAAGTCTTTAGAAACCAAGATCTGGATACTAGGATCGCCCTTTGTTTTGCAGTCACACAAATTTATATTGATAGTTCAAGGTCAGATTACTTATTACATATTTTTTCCTTTCTTGATTTTGTGATTGTAAATTAGTATGAAAACCTCCATTCTTTAATGAAAACAAAATTGTTTAAATATTGAATATTTTCAGGTTAGGGGAAAACACCTCAGTACAGTTAACACTTCATATATTCCTTATTTAGATCATCCTCTATTAATATTTTGCAGTACCCAGTCTCTCTCAGTATACACACCTGTGCAGACACATGCCTGTACACAACCTTTCTTCACTTTTGCAATTGTATGAGAGTATCTCTACAGACGTTATTTTCATGTCAACATCATCACCACTCTTAAGAAAATTATTAATTTAGTAACGTCATCTAGTGAATAGTCCCTACATAGATTTCTCCAGTTATCTCAGATGTTCTTCTGACTTTTTGCTTGTCTTTCATCTGGGGTCCAGTTAAAATTCAAACACTGTATTTAATTGTTTTGTGTATTTGATCTCCCCCATTCTGGACCATTTCAGTGGTTTAGATTTTTATACTCATGATAGAAAATCTTGAGTAAATTTGGATTCATTTGGTTTTCCCTGTACCTTAAAACTTATGTTGCATTCATTCTATCAGATCAAGTTTGATAGAGTTTGTCTGATATTATTTAATGCTAGACCTGATTCCATAGTCAAGATTATGTAGACACCAGATATCTCCAGTATGAATGCACATAGTATCTTTGTATTTATGGGATTAATAAATAACTTGTAGGGTGATAGTTTGAGTTAGTGTGAGTATCTTGTTTCCCAATAGCTTTTTTTAGTACTGGGGCTTGAGCCCAGGAGTGCTTTGCCACTGAGCTAAGTCTCTAGCCCCCCCTTTTATATATATAATATATATATATATATATAATATATATATATATTATATATATAAAGCTTATTACACATATAGAGCACAATTTTTCATATCTCACACCAATTTGTGTCTTCATACCTGTACTTTGGATAACAGTGATCATCACATTCCACCATCATTAATAACCCCATGCCCCCTCCTTTCTTGGAGTTAGAGAAGATATTGCTAAGTGAAGTTAGCCAATCCTAAAAAACCAAATGCTGAATGTTTTCTTTGATAAGGAGGCTGATTCACAGTTGGATAGGAAGAGGGAACATGGGAGGAATAGACGAACTCTAACCCTTTTTAAAATTTTTTATTTTGAGACAGTGTCTTGTTAAGTTGCTTAGGGACTCACTCAGTTGCTGGGGTTGGCCTTGAACTGGAAATCCTCTTGCCTCAGCCTCTGGAGTTCTGGGATTACTGGCATGTGCTACCATGCCCGGCTCCCAATAGGTTTTAGCCTAGTAGATTTAGAGTACTTTGATGATTCTTTTCCTAAAACAATAATTACATAGGATTACAAATGGAATTTTCTCTTCCTTCCTTCCTTCCTTCCTTCCTTCCTTCCTTCCTTCCTTCCTTCCTTCCTTCTTTCCTTCCTTCCTTCCTTCCTGGTGCTTGGTGTTCCACCTGGTGCCTTGTGCGTGCGAGGCCAGCACTCTACTAACTGAGCTATGTCCCCAGGCTTGGAATTTTCTTTAAAAAAATTTTTTTGGTACTGGAGATTGAACCCAGGGGCACTTAACCACTGAGTCACATCTCCAACCCTTTTAAAGATATTTTATTTAGAAACAGGATCTCAGTGAGTAGTTTAGGGCCTTGCTAAGTTTCTGAGGCTGGCTTTGAACTCGTGATCCTTCTACCCCAGCCTCCCAAGCTGCTTGGATTACAGGTGTGTGCCACAGTGCCTAGTATGGGATTTTCTAATTTAGTCATTCTGTCCATGTATGTCAGTTGGTTTTCATAGGTGAAGAAGTTATTATTAGCAGTTATAATCCATTACCTTTTTGTTTTTAAGGGGTGTCCTGGGAATTGAACCCAGAGGTACTCTATATATCCCAAGCCTTTTTAAAATTTTTTATTTTGAGGCAGGGCCAAGTTGCTTAGAGCCTTGCTAACTTGATGAGGTTGGCCTCAAATTTGCCTCAATCTCCCAAGTTGCTGGGATTATAGGCTTGCACCACCATGCCCAGCCATTTTTATTTTTTATGACTCTGCCCAAATTTGGATAGTAGGAATTCCTTCAAGCTGGTTTCTGTGTGTTTTTTTTTTTTTAAGATCCAATTAAGTCTTGGAGTACTTCCATGCATTTTCTGGCATAGTTAGATGTTCCAGGCTCACATTGTGCTTTCTTTACCTCTGATCTAGAACCGGCCATTTTTCTGAGGATCTCTGGTCTTTTTGTTGGTGATTAAGAAGCCAAAATCTGGGTAATGGGTATATGCTCATTGCCACTGAGAGTCAGTGCTTCTAAGACTCTTTAGTGGAAAAAGGTGGTACATATATTTAAGGAGTTGTAGGTTCATATTGATATGTAAGGTAAGTATTTCCTCCCTTTGTACTTAATGACAGTCCCCTCCCCCTAAATCTGGAATCTGCTCCCTCATTTTCATCATACAGTTGTATGCTGATGCCTGAAAGGCCTTATTTGGAATAACTCTTTTTTCTTTGTCTCTATATTAAGGGAATAGTCACTGTTGTTAGTGTTCTTTATTATAACTCCACATTGTCTCGCTCATTATAGAAATTGTTGTATCTGTTCTGTCAGTGACTTGGAAATCAGATATGCAATCTGTTAGTTTTAGCATAAGGCAATAAAAGCTGGGGTGTGAGGGCCTTTGTAGTCTGCCAGTGATCTGAATGCAGAGGCTCTGGTGTGCTGAATGTGTTTTAGACACATGGAAGACTTATTAAGCCTTATCACCTGAATGGAACTTTTCTTCTAAGCTGAATTAAGTTTTGCAGACAATAAAGGTGCCAAGTGGATGTTAATTGGATCATGAAGTCTCTCCATTTAAAATTAAAATATCTGCAGAATGTCTTGCCTTGTTGTAGAACTAAATAAGAATGTCTTTTTCTCTCCTTAGAGCTTCAGTGATGATGTGTTCCAGTCTGTAAAATCTTTATTACAGAGTGAGAAGGAACTATGCAGTATTTCAGGAGAGGACTGTTTAAAGCAGAATGAACATGCCAATTTAACTGAGGTTTGACCTACCACTTTCTAAATCTTTTCTTAATAAACTTCAGTGTATTTCCATCATCTTTGTAGAACTGCATGACCTATTTTTAAAATCTTTACATATTATTTCATGTATTAAAAGTTCCTTTTTTAAATACTGGCTAACGTAATTATCTTAATGTATCATAGTGAGCACATGTAATTAAATTTGTAGATATTATTAACCACTCATTGGACATACAATAGTGTGTTCAGTGATTCCTGCTATCTTTAATCATTGGTGTTGCCTTCCAGTATTATTTTTCATGCATATATTTTTAAAAATTAGTTTGAAATTGTGTACCAAATATATTTTTTTCTGTAACATAATGTGGCATTTCCTCATGCCATTAGATATTTCTTAGAAATTTAATTTATTTAAACTTCTGCAGAATAATCTCTGTATAAGAGCATTAAAATAAATAATAAATGATGGTATCTCGAATAGTACTAGAGGAAGCAATCTTGGGGGTCTACCCAGGGAAAGCCTCTCTGAGAAGATCACATTTAGTTGAAACTTGAAGAATGAGAAGGAGCTAGGCATGTAAATATCCCAAGAGAGGGAGAGAGATCCAGATCAAGCGTACACAATTTTGAGAACTTTAGGGAAGGATGTACTGGGTAGTTCCCGACCTAGATAAGGGGACCATGTGTTTGAATAAAAATGAGGGAAAGCTAAGGGTATAAACTAACCCTGGTTAGGATTTTCCCCTTGAAAGGGAAGAGTTTTGACAGGATATGTTGTATGACAGTGGGAATCAGATGGGAGAGGAATATAATAGTGCAGGAGGATTGGAAGAAGTGAATGTATTTGAAATATGTTTGAGGGAAGTGTTTTATGAAGTTTATGAACTGCAGTATGAAGCCAAATCTTTAGGGGAAAACCTTTTGGATCATCCTTGAAAAATTACTCTGTTCAAGGAAGTCAGCATTTTAATGCCTTACTGTGCTTTTTTTTCTGTCTTTATTTCTGTCTACAATCTGAGACGAGACTTAAAAACTCAAATTAATGGATTTTTTTTCCATTTTATTCCTTATTCTTTTATAAAGGTCACATTTCTGGGATTTAATGAAGAAACAGATGCTGCGCATATACAGGTATGGTCAACTTAAAGAATTGGAAAGGACTGTGAGAGATTGTTTGGAATAAATTTTGAGACCACAAAACATTGACCATAATGCCCAATATATACACTAAGTTGTGATATCATTCCTTTTTAAAGTTAAAAGGTGATATTTTGAGGTCAGTTTTTTAGTGTGCTTTGGGCATTTTTACTTTTAACATTTTTACTGAGAATTCTTGGTCTAGAAATCAATGTTAGGTTTGACTACTGAAGGCATTTATCTTCAAAGAATGCAAACTATAGGATGACCTTTTCTTCATTCTTTGTGTTATATAGCATGTGACACTTCTTTCTTTGCTTTTCATAATTTGACTTCAACAGTAAAGTTCTTGTATTTTTAGTTGAATTAGTTAAATGTAAAATATAAAATTTATAAAAAGTCACAGTTAACCAATGCAAAAATTTGAGCTTGTTTGATTTAGGCAAATATAAAAGGACTGGTAGGGGATATTAAAATCAACAAAGAAAGGCTTCATAGCTACATAAAACATGGTTGAAACTACTGCAGATATACTATTTTTTTCCTGCAGTTTGAAAATTTGTGCTTGCTTGTCATGGTAAAGTATCTCCTACTAGAGAAAGAAATAACATTATTCAATTCTTTTAGAATACTACATATCAGGTGATTATGAATAAAAACTCTGTTGTATGTCTTGTTGCCTTAGCTGGAAGAAAATTGCTTGGACAGAAACAACAGAGAGGACATATTTCTGACAACATATGCCTGGAAAGAGAAAAGTTCCAAAGTATTTTTCTAATGCTTGTCTTTCAGAGTTACTGATAAAGCTATGTTTGCAAAGCAAAGTGCTCTTTAAAGGTCAAAGACTTTAATAATTCTTAGCTAGGTAAAATATTTATGTAAAAAAGTGAAGGAAAAAACAAAGCTAATAAAATACCTTCAAGAGGAGAGACAGAAAAATGAACTTGTGTTTTATAAAGTTAAAACTTAAGTTCTGAAGAGAAGTACATTTGATAGCTAAGAATGCTGTATGAAAAATGCTAGATTTAAATCTGAGGACAATAGATTAAAATTTGCTAAAAACAATTAAATGCCTAATTGTCATTGATGTGTGATGGTACCATGTTAAAATTTATTTTTAGCTCGATAGCTATATGTTTGGAAGGCTGCAGGAATAGTCATTATTAAATAATTATTAAATAATTTCATATTTTATTTTTTAGTTTAAAAAATTATCTGTGGATATAAATTGTGTATGTAAATCTTATAACCAATAGACCTTACGATTTTGGGATGGAGATCACTGTAAAAGTGTTATTCTTTCAGTTAATATATTGTTATTATTTTAAATTAGGATTTAGCTGCAGTTTCTTTGGAACTTCCAGATCTTCTGAATTCACTTCACTTCTGCAGTCTAAATGAAAATGAAATTATTTGTATGAAGGATATAAATAAATCATCAGATATAAGTAGTGGTCTTTTAAATCAGGTAACTTTTATAGATCATTTCTAATTATTTTTTTCAGGGCAAATTTTACTACATTTGATCAAGAGTATAAAACTTTTATTGGATGATTTTGTTGTTGTTGTTTTGTTTTTGCTATCTCAAGGAAATAGAATTTGTAAGAAATTGAACTCATGAAACATTAATGTCCCTGAAACAGTAATTTTGGTTGTAGCTTATAAATTAGATTTTATATCTGTGAAGTTTCATAGTCATATGCAAGTACAAATTTTTTAATGGAAATTCATTCCTTATGGATTTCTATAGTTTCTTCCTTTATATAAACCATAGCATGATTTTTTTTTTTATGGCCAATTCCAAATTTATATAAACATTGTGCTATATGTTATAGTGAATGTACTTCAGCTCATTTTTTAGTTCACAATTATCCTTGTAAAGTGTACACATGATCCTATATATTTTTTTATTATAAACAAAAAATTATACCACTAAGCCAGGTGGTTAATTTCATAATACTTAACCTTAATGCATTGCTAAATAATGTTTTTTTTGATAATGCATTAAAGAAAAATGATTTGCATTTTCGGAGGTAAAACATTTAAAATTGAACCAGTAGGTTTAAAATTTGGATTGCGTATTCTAGGTATAAAATACTGCTGTGTTCTTTATGAGATCTACTGATAAAGGATAGAACTGTTTGCCTCATTTCCTTAATTATATTCTTTATTTGCTTTACTTTATTTGCTAGATTATAAGGATGATTAGCTATTCTATTTGGTTTCTTCTTTTTATAATAAATCATTTGTCAGTATTTGCATTTTTAAAGATAATATATGAAGGAAAGTTTGAGACTTTTAATCTTGACTGTAAACATTGTCTTAAGTTTTAATACTAGAGAAATTTAAGTAAAAGGAGGGTGCAGTTTTTTAACTGTGATAGGAAAAGTAGCATTATTCTGCCATCTATGAGAAAATGGGATAAAAAGTAAAATAGAAACTGGCTTCTGTCCTCAAGCAGTTTACAGTATAAACTGGTGTGACAGGTGAGTGGACAGATGGTAGGTCTTATATAACATTTATGGAAATAGACTGGGTAGAATTAGAATACATAGATAGAGGAAGATAGTAGAAAAAGAGATTAGTAAATGAGAATATAAAGAAGAGACAAAAGAATTAAACATTGCCAAATCAGGGAGTCAGTCATACATTTCTTGGGTTTTTGTTGTTGTTTGTTTTCTGAGATTGTATTATTTCTAGGCTATACTTCCAGGTAATGTTTTGTGTTTAAAATTAAATTTTTAAAAAATCATCTTTGATCTTTCCCAAGAGTCATCATTCTGGAATGCTTTGTGTCATGAGAGTGTCACCTACATTACCAAGACTCAGAATCGATTTTATCTTTAGTCTCCTAAGTAAATATGCTACTGGTATACGATACACCCTGGACACGTACTTGCATCAGAAGCGCCAACTTGAGACCACTAATGAAGATGATGATGATACTAACCAGTCCGTGTCTTCCATAGAGGATGACTTTGTCACTGCTTTTGAGCAGTTAGAAGAAGAAGAGACTTCAAAGCTATATAATGATGGTTTGTTTTTTTACTGAACATTTTTTTCTAGAAGTAGATTGGAATCAAAAGTTCAGTTTTGGAAGTTTTAAGGCAGACTTGTTTGGTTGAAATTTATGTTGAAATTTGATCCAGTTTAAGTATACTAACTTCTTTTTGGTTGCGGAGGAATTAATTTCCCTGAGATTTTTAGGTTCCTTGTTACCTGGTTTTTACTTTTACGGTTTCTGTTCTTTTTAAGGTAATATTGTTCATACCCTATTTACCTCAATACCCAGTGTCTGGAACATGGCAATATTCAAATGGTAGAAGAGTTAGCTGGCAGAGTCACTGTAGTAATGTTTCTAACATGCATGATAGTATGCTAAGAATAGGTATCCCCTTAGGGTAAAATGAAATTATTTTAGTAAAAGGCATATTTGCTTTCACGTGTTACTTGGGATGAATCGTTCTGTTTAACAACATAGTATACGGAACATTTACGTTGCAAATAAGCATTTCATGTTTAATGCCAATTTATTCCATTGATTTAAATGTTTAAAGGGTTATGTTCTAGAATAACTTAATCATTTTATTCTTTACCTGTAGGAATAAACATTACTACACTGAGGAGCCAGTGTGATGCTGCTTCTCAGACTATTTCTGGTCACCACTTAGAAACCCGTGATTTAAAGATTATGGTTAGCTCTGGACAGCAGAAATTATTGGCTAAACCCTCATCTTCTTTAGTAAATGTTCTGGGACAGAAAGAACCACCTTCTGTGAAAACTTCAGTCACAACATCAATTTCAGAGCCTTGGATCCAAAGAAGTTTCTATAGGTCATCTAATGCTTCAGACAAAGGGAGTGATACCCAGAAAACGTTTTTTTCTTCTTCTTCTCCTGCCTATTCATCTGAATCGGAATGCTCAAGTCCAAGTCCTGTTATTTTCTTAGATGAAGAGGGATATCAAAAAAGTTTAAAAGCAAAACTTGAGCTGCCTAAAATTCCTGTGATGAAAGATGATGTGGAGGATTCAGACTCAGAAGTAAGTGAATTTTTTGATAGTTTTGATCAGTTTGATGAACTAGAACAAACTTCAGAGACTTCTTGTGTATTTATAAAAGATCCTGTCATAGGGAAGTCATCTCAGAAGAAAGGACATAAACATGAAAAGTCTTGTATGAATCCTCAGAAATTCAAGTTTGATTGTCCAGCTCTTCCAGCTAACGTTAGAAAACCAACTCCTCGTAAACCAGAATCTCCATATGGTAACCTGTGTGATACTCCAGATTCTCCTCGCCCTGTCAAGGCATCAGGGGAAGATAGTGGTTTGTTTAGCCCTATTCGATCCTCTGCTTTTAGTCCTCTTGGAAGCTGTACTCCTGCTGAATGTTTTTGTCAAACAGATATTGGTGGAGATAGGATTCATGAAAATCATGATTCTATTTATTACACCTATGAAGATTATGCAGATAACATTTCATGTGAAGTACTAGGCTCAGTTCTTCATGCCCAACATTCTGATTCAATGTCAAACGTTAATAGTACTGAAAGGGGAGAAAGTAAAACTGTGCCTTTTAAGCATGGAAGCCTTGATCATGAAGGTAAACCTAAAAATAAATCTTCAATGATTAAAGATAGCATTCAGAAATTTGCATCAGATCTTGTGGAAAAAAGTTTTGGCGGTGCATTTAAAGACTTACAGAAAGGAGTCTCTTCTTGTACCAATGTCTTGTGCCATTTAGCCATCAAATTGACATCATCTGTTTTTCAAAAGATGGCATTTAATGAACTAAGAAGGCAGCGTGCATTTTCGCTGAAAGAACGTGCCATTAGTGGCCTGGCCAGTTTTTTGGTGAATGAAGCCTTATCAAATGCCTTAAAAGATTTACAGTATGTAAAGAAGCAGATATTTACAAACACAGTTGCTAGGTTTGCTGCTGATCTTGCTGAAGAGCTTGTTTTTGAAGGCATCATGGAAGTGTGTCAGTTTTCATATTCTCCGACACCTACATCTCCACAGTGTCAGTCATTTGACTTTGAAAACAAAATAGTGAAGTCATATGCAAAAGACTTGTCTGAGTCTGTAATACAGGAAGCATTCATTGAGCTATCACAAGTTGATGTGCCTTTCACAACAAAGGCAGCAGTTAGTTTATCTACAGATAACATCAAGTATGTTAGTGCAGAAAGTGTAGTACCATCAACACAGACCTTCACATTTTCCCCATCTTTTAACAATCAAGCAATTATGGTGACAAAACCAGTGCAGGAATATAAAAAGGAGTATACAGTGCAGCAGGCCTTGTTTTGCACTTCAGGAATTGTCACTTCCATACCAGTGCCCTTGGCAGGAAGTGCCCTTCTCCCATATCATATTTCCTCTACTTTATATCAGGCAAAGTCTGAACTGTCATCTGGTGAAAGTAATTTAAATGGTGATTCTATGCAAGCACATTTTGCTACAAAAAACAAAGAAGAAGTAGCTTGCCTCAGAAATATTTGTTTACCTTCAGAACACAATCTGGGTGACCAGAATGATTGTAAACCAACTCATGATGATGCTGAAATACAAAGTTCCTCAAAATTAACAACTGATCCTGTGATTATTAGCAACTTCTCTGCAGCAATGGTGCATACAATAGTAAATGAAACTTTAGAGTCAATGACATCATTTGATGTTTCAAAAGCAATTGATGAACACACGGATTATTTAACTGAAACAATGAAGGGAAAAATCTCTCCTTTTTCCCACTGTGATCAAGCAACCCAACAGAGTGAAGTTAACCATAAGGATGTGTTTGCCGAACAGTTGTCTAAATCTATTATTAAACATTCCATAGATAAAAGCAAATCAATGATCCCAAATGTAGATAAAAATGTAGTACATAAGGAAGGCTTGATTGTTCCAGAAGAAGAATCAAAGTTAACCTTAGAAAAGTTCTCCAAATGTCTTGAGGTTCAAGATCACTTATCTCACTGTTCAGTTTCAGTTGGAAAGGATTGTGTTCCAGAATATAAAGATTCTGAGGCTCATGGATTTTCTTCAGTAGCTCTAACACCTTGTACAATAATGGCAAGTCAGAAACCTGATATGAAGGAACCTGCCAGGGATAAACCAGTAAAAAAGCATAATTCGAATAATACAGCACTTGAAGCCTTTTCTTTTGGACAGGAAAGCCCTTTTCACAACTCACAAAGTTTCTCTTCTACAGTCCTTACCTGTGCAGATGGTTTGCATGTTGAAGATAAACAGAAAATCAGAGACAGAAATGTAACACCTGATACTCCTCCATCAACTCCTCTGGTACCATCTCAGGCTAGTTCTGAGTGGGATATCAAGAAGTTAACCAAAAAGCTCAAGGGGGAATTAGCCAAAGAATTTGCACCGGCTACACCACCTTCTACACCTCACAACTCATCTGTTTGTAGTTTGTCTGAAAGTGAACAAAATACTATAGAAAAAGAAGAGTTCATGTTGAAACTCATGCGATCTCTTTCAGAAGAAGTTGAAAGTAGTGAAGGTGAAGAGCATCCAGAAATGGATGTGAAGTCAGAGCACTCAGGGAAGAAAGTCCAGTTTGCAGAAGCATTAGCTACCCACATCATTTCTCTTGCAACTGAAATGGCAGCCTCTCATTTGGATCATAAAATAACTCAAGAACCTGAGGGTCAAAGTCCTTGCTTAAATTTACAGAGTCAACAAATTATATCACCTACTCTTTTAAGTCATTCAGATGCAGATTTACAGACCTGCAATTTTGCAGGTGATATGGCAGCAGAGGTCATTGCAGAAGCTGAGAAAATAGCAAAAGTTAGAAGTTGTGTATTTTTCAGACAGAAGAAGAATAGTTGTCATATTGATGGAGACCAAGATTATAAATTGGAAGAGAAGTTGGAAACTGAGGTTTTAGCACACCCAAGAGAAGCAGATTCATTTATTCTTTCATTACCACCAACTTCTTATATGCCAGGTCTGACATATAAGTATCCCAGCTGTGAAAGTGTGACAGATGAATATGCAGCTCATGTTATCCAAATACTGAAACAGGAAGGTGGGAATGGCGAGTTAATAATGGATCAGTATGCCAACAGGCTTGCTTATCGATCTGTTAAGTCAGGATTACATGAAGCAGCCAAGACAGCTAAAATGAAGTACAACTCAAAAATGTTCCCTCTGCAAAGCTCACAGTGGAAAACCAGCAATGAACTGTTAATATTCTCAAATAAGGAGTACCATGAAGAAGTAGATAAAAAACTACAAAGAAAAAAAAATGGAGGTCACCTTTGTAAAAATCAAAGTTGTGAAAGGACCCAGGATACATGTAGAAATGAGCACTCTGAACTCTGTAGTTTTTCGGCCTGTCTTGCTCACAGCATAACAAGAGATGTTAAAAAAGAGCTGATAGCACCTACAATTGACATGCCAAAATCCTCAACAGATTCTTGTCTTTTTGAAAAATCTGGATGTATTGAAGATACTGAATATCTTACTGAATCAGAGTTTCCTAGGTCTCTTCAGCCTTCCTCACAAAATCATGGATTTTACCATAGTACAGATAGCTTAAGTGGACATGGATGTGGAGAGAATATTGTTCAAGCTATAGAACAGTATGCTAAAAAGGTAGTAGATGATACTTTAGAGCTAAGTCTAGGATCCACAGTTTTCCAAGTGTCTGAGACCGCAAGGTCAGCAGATAGGATCACTTATGCAGAAAAGTTGTCACCCCTTATAAATCAAGCTTGCAGATATTGTGACCTTAAAGAACTCCATGATTGTACTGGAAATTCATCTCAGCAGTTTTCCAAACAGGGTTCATATGCTACAAATAAGCCAGTTTCAAATACAAAATTTAGCAACATTTATCGAAAATCTAGAATTTTTCATCTTGATGTCCCTCAAATTCATGTTAATCTTGATAAAAAGACAGTGCTTGCTGAGAAGATAGTTGCTGAAGCTATTGAAAAAGCAGAGAGAGAGCTGAGCAATACCAGTTTGGCAGCTGATAGTGGCATTGGACAAGATGGTATTAGCTTTGCTGAAAGTCTTACCACAGAAATAATGACGTCAGCCATGACAAATGTTGGACATGCCGTCAGCAGGTAAGTCCTTTCTTAAGATGAAATGAAAAATTAAATTTGATCATGTATGCTTTGATCCTGTTCATGAAAGTGTGATTATTTTAATCCTAAAATAGCAAAAATTTTTCCCATTGCATTTGTGTGTGGTTTTGTATCCTACATACGACTTTCATGTATTTTGTTTCTTGATCCCTTTTGAGGAAAGGTATCGTCCATTTATAGGGCTGGAAGATGAGGGTTAGAGAAGATAATCACCTTGTCCAAGTTCATGGATCTATGAAGTAGGTAAAGTTGAGTCAAAGAAATAGCTGGAGAATTTTATAGAGTAAATATAGACTATTGTCATATTAATTTACTACTCTTAGATTTTTGTGTAGTATTTTCTTTTTCTTGTTTACAAAGGCAAATTTTCTTTTGAGGAACGTGGTTTAATCAAACTGTTTTGAGGAATAAAACAATATCCTCTAAATACTTCCACCAGAGATACTGTCCCTCTTAATCAGTTCACAACCTTAAGGGTTCTGATGATCCTACTGTGTCCTTTCCTTTAGTAGCTGTCTCTTTTGCTCTGTGATTCTAACAGATTGAACATTTTCACTTTTAGCCTTCTTCCTTAGAAAATGTAAGGACTTACCTATGGTATTAGTTTGCAGGATTATTATTTGCAAGCCCCAATGCAAAGATGGTATACCAGATTTTTTGAATAATTTTTGTCAAACTCATGACCAAGACTGCCTGTTTCTTTGGCTGTCCTTAAATAGAGATGCTGTTTGGCTAGGACTCTTAAATCCAGTTGTCCTGTGGCATCCTCTTGGGAGGAAAGATGCTATAAGTTTCTGGGGAACAAGGCTAGGTCTCTGTTTGCCTTAATTAGGCAGACTCCTAGATCAGAGGTTGGTAGACTATAATCTATGGCTGTCTTATGGCCTACTGCTAAGTTTTATTTGGACCACAAGCTAAGAATAGTTTTTACATTTTAAAAAATGGTTTGACAAAAATCAAAAGAATATTTTGTGACATGAAATTTGAATTTCAGTTTTCATTAATAGAGTTTATTGGAATATCTCCATACTCATATATTTTTGGTGACTACCTTTTTGCTAAAATGGAAGTTGAATAGTTGCACCAGAGACCATATAGGCAACAACACCTAAGTATTTACCATTTGACCCTTCAAAGCAAAAGTTTGTGAACCTATATCATAGACCCACATTTTCTTTGTTCATGACAACCTGTTAGTTAGATGATAAATACATAATATGTGGTTAATTAATATTAAAAATAAGTGGTAGTGAGCTAGGCTTTTTTTTTTTTTCAACAATTGATTCAGCTTTCCTCTTTCCCCAAACAAGTAGCCTCAGATCATTTTAAAATCCTCTATCCCTCTTCCTAACCCTTCCCACCCACCATCCCAGTCTCATGGGAGGAATTCTGTAGATCAGTGTTTCTAAGACATTATTCTCAGGACCTAGCCAATACCTCCAGTGTATGTGTGTATATATATATTTTAAAATAATTTTTTTTGGTCGTAGTTGGACACAGTACCTTTATTTTATTTATTTATTTTTATGTGGTGTTGAGGATTGAACCCAGTGCCTCGCACATGCTAGGTGAGCACTCTACCACTGAGCCACAATGCGAGCTCAGGTACCTCTAGTATATTTACTTTACCTTCTTAGGACTTCAATAGACAGGCCCCTGGAGTTCTTATTGTAAGTCAACTTTTTATCCAGGATGGTATTTACAAAGAATATTATTTTGTGGTTATTTTCTGTTTCTTTTAATAATTGTGCTAGAGTTCTGTAAGTGCTTACTATTAAAAATTGACTCTGGTGTATTCAGTTTGCATTTCACATCTACTTCTGAAGTTGCCTTTCAAGCTTGAAGTGGGATTTTTTTCAGATGTCTTTAAGATATTATTTGGGTTATTTCACTAATGTTCCTTTTAAATAAATATATATACATATGTGGTAGTATATCACAAAGCTTTAATGTTCACATGGGTAACATGTAAATGTCAAATGGGAAACTAAATGATAGTACATTTTTGTAAGAACAAAACATCTAGATTATATTCTGAGCTATTATTTCTGGGCCAAAATCTCCTAACAGTCATTAAAAACTCCTTTTTGGACCTCAGCCTGGGGGTCATTTTCATAAAAATGTAGCATATACCAGGAAAAATATCAGAAAGAACAAAATACAGCTCTATTATTATTCAGAACTATAATGTACTTGAATTTGGAATGCCCAATATAAATCAAGTAGGTATATCTTAAATGCAAAAGAAGAATTTTTCCTATAAAAGGAAAGCACTTCAGGGCCTATTATATGCACTGGGGATATAGAAGAGAGTAAAACACACAAAATTAGTTTCTCTTAAAGTTTACTATAGTGGAATGAGGTAGACCCTAGATAAGTAAAATGTTGTATGTCCCATACTGACCAGTGCTTCAGAGGAAAAATAAAGCAAGGTAAAGAGTTAGAGGAGTTTCAGTGGTGCCAGTGGGCAGTGACAGTTGCAGTTGGCTTGAATAAATAGGTAGCAGGCCAAGAAATAACTGGCAAAGTAACATTTAAGCTAAGAGCCAAAGGTGAGGACAGCCTAAGTCATATGGGAATCAGAAGTGTGTTCCTGTCGAAGGGGTGGGATTGTGCATGTTCAGAAACAACAGGCTTATGCTGAAGTAGAGTAAACCAGGGATATGATATGGAAGGTGATAAGGTGGACATGAGAAAAGACTAGCTAGTATTCTATAAAGGACTTTTGCTTTCAGTCTGGTGAGAAGCCATTGAATATTTTTTGATGAGAAGACTGACATTTTTTTCTTTATGTTTAGACAGCACTTTAAACTACCATAATGCAAATAATACATAGAAGGGGCAATTACAATAGTTGAGCAATGAATGAACTTTTTTTTTGTGATGATGTAATAAAAATAAATGTCTGCTTATTGGGGGGGAAAAACACAAGCATGAAAAGAGTTAATGATCCATGCTCAAAATTTCAAGGCTAGTTTGAATATGGGCTTGATTGACACTAATAGAATTCCTTGAGTTACTTATTTTGTTTTTAAAGCCAGAAAGAGGCTACTTTAGTATAGCTTAAACACTGTTTTTCAAAGTAGATGATCAACTTAGGAACTTATACTCCTCGTGGTATCCCAGTTAAAAAATAGAAATTGCTTTAAACAGAATTTTTATAAATGATGGACTAGGAATGGATTCATACTGAATTATTGGGTATCTCAGTTATGTTTGAAGTTAATATGCTATCCTACAAAGTCTCATTATTAGCACACTGGTCTGACTCTAAATATCATCTCTTGTTTTTGTCATCTCAATTATCAGTTTAATAATCTGAGAGTTGAGATCTGTGATGCTTTTAGTGTGATATTGTTATTATTGTTGTTTTCTTTTCTTAGTTCAAAAGAAATAGAGGACTTTCAATCAATTGAGTCATTTGGTAGCCAGCAGATGAATCTCAGCATTGGTGATGACAGCACTGGTAGCTGGTCCAATTTAAGTTTTGAGGATGAACACCAGGATGAAAGCAGCAGTTTTCATCATCTGAGTGAAAGGTAACTAAAATTTTGTGTACATTGTGTAAAATTTTGTGTTATAAAAGCCACTAAGTATTATTTAAAAACTCTAAATTTGGAAATACATTATTACTTTCAAAATGTGTTTTATTATTTACAACATGTTTATAAAGGTTTCTGATACTTATTAAATACAGTACTTAGCTGAGCTATTGTTCTTTGGATGTGTCAATAATTTCAATAGTTAATTTGAATATAGATATTTGATTTTCTTGCCTTTTAAACTTTTCCTAAACTTTTCAGTAATATATTTTCTTTTTCACTTTAAAAAGGATAGGGTTTTTGTTTCCCCCCCATTAGAGGTTAGGAAAAGGGACAGTTATCTGTAAAAGGCATCAATATTGCTATAATTTTGTTTATATTAGTTAATATATTTTTGCAGGGAATGGTAAACTGTTATTCCTGTTAGGAATAAAGTCACAAAGCATATGCATACTTGAAATACTGAAAATACATAAACCCATTATAAAAATATTTTTTATATCTTGACATTTGCTTCATATATAACTTTTCTTAGTTAACATTGTTCTTAATAGTCTTTGAAAGATTTTATTAATTATGGTAATTGTTTCTTATATTCTTACCTCTATCTAAAAGTATCCTGACCTATAAATTCCCATAAAATTTCTATCCACATTAGCTGATAATTAGCAATAATAAATATTATGCAATGCTGAATCTGGGAAGTGGGAGGAGTTCTCAACATTCTTACACTATGTGGGAAGGACCCTGAAAGGCTTCTTTGGAATTGACTTACTAGGAAGGTGGAAGGAAGAACCAGAGAAGGGATCAGGTAGCATAAAAGAGTCAATGGCCTTTCACCTGTTAAGACACTGCATCTCAAGAGTATTTTGTTAGCTACTTGCATTAGCCACTATTAAAATTTTTATAAAGTATATAATTTGTCATAGTTTCTTAAAAGAAATAATTGTATTTCTTAAAATCCAGATCCAAAAAGATAGTCTTTAAAACTGGCAGAAGCAGATGGAGCAATGTTATAAATCATAGTTTGCCCTTTTCCATAACTTTATCTAGAATAGAATATTAACATTTAATTTTTTTCTCTTGTCTTTGAGAAACACAAGCTTCTAGGATTCCCATGTGGGTTGACATGGTTGCTTAGGAAATTCTGGTGTTAAAATAGGAGAGCTATTATGAATTGTGCTACTGTAAACACTGATGTGGCTGTGTCACTATAGTATGCTGATTTTAAACCCTTTGAATATATACTGAGGAGTAGGATAGCTGGATCAAATGATGGTTTTATTTCTAGTATTTTGAGGAATCTTCATGCTGCTTACCAGAATGTGTGTACCAATTTTCAGTCCCACCAGCAATGCATGAGTTTACGCTTTTCTCCACATCCTTGCCAACATTTATTGTTACTTTTATTCTTAGTAGTTGCCATTTAGACTGGAGTGAGATGAAGTCTCAGTGTAGTTTTAATTAGCATTTTTCTTAATTGCTAGAGATGTTAAACATTTTTTCATATATTTGTTGACCATTTGTATTTCTTTTGAGAAATATCTGTTTAGTTCCTTAGCCCATTTATTGATTGGGTTATTTGTTTTTTTGTATTAAGTTTTTTGAGTCCTTTATATTCTGGATATTAATGCGTTATCTGAGGAGCAAGTAGCAAAGATTTTCTCCCATTTTGTAGGCTCTCTCTTCACACACTTGATTGTTTTCCTTTGCTGTGAAGAAGCTCTTTAATTTGATGTCATCCCATTTATTGATTTTACTTCTTACACTTTAAGAGTCTTGTTAAGGAAGTCACTTCCTGAGCTGACATGTTGGAATATTGGACCTACATTTTCCTGTAGTAAGTGTGGGGTTTCATTGGAATTCCTAGGTCTTTGATCCACATAGAGTTGAGTTTTGTGCAGGGTGAGAGATACGGGTTAAATTTCATTCTGCTACATATGGATTTCCAGTTTTCCCAGTACCATTTGCTAAAAAGTCTATCTCTTTTCTAACATACATTTTTTGCACCTTTGTCTAGTATGTGATAACTTTATTTATGTGAGTTTGTCTCTATATCTTCTTTTCTATTCCATTGATGTTCATGCCTGTTTTGGTGCCAGTACTGTGTTGTTTTTATTCCTATACCTCTGTAGTATCATTTGACATCCCATAATATAATGTCTCCTGCTTCAGTATTCTTGCTAAGGATTGCTTTGGCTATTCTGGGTCTCTTATAATTTTCCAAATGAATTTCAAGCGTTTTCTATTTCTGTGAAGAATGTTATTGGAATTTTGATGGGAATTACATTGAATCTGTGTAGTGCTTTTGGTAGTATGGCAGTTTTGACAATATTACTTTGACCTATCCAAGAACATGGGAATTCTTTCCATCTTCTAAGGTCTTTTTCAATTTTTTTTTTTAGAGTTCTATAGTTTTCATTGGAGAGGTTCTTCGCCTATTTTGTTAGATCAATTCCCAAGGGGTTTTTCCTTTTTTTTTTTTTTTTTGAGGCTATTGTGAATAGGATAGTTTTCCTAATTTTTTAAAGCAGATTCATCATTGGAGTAGGCATATGATTGATTTTTGTGTGTTAATTTTGAATCCTGTTACTTTGTTGAATTCATTTATGAGCTCTAGAACTCTTCTGGTGGAGAAGTTTGGGTCTTCTAAATATAGGATCATATCATTGGCAGATAAAGATAATTTTAGAAGCAGAGTTAGCTAAGTTATGGAGACAACTTAGGGGCCCTTCAACAAATGAATGGATAAAGAAAATGTGTTATATATACACAATGGAGTATTACTTGGCCATAAAGAAGAATGACTTTATGGCATTTGCTGGTAAATGGATGAAACTGGAGAGTATCCTGCTAAGTGAAATAAGATAGTCTCTCAAAGTCAAAGATAGATTGTTTTCTACTATATGTGAAAGTTAATCCACAAAGGTCAGGGGGATTAAAAAAAAATCAGTGGAGTAGACAAAGGGGAATGGGGGGAAGGGAGGAAGGAGAAGAGATGGAATAAGGAGAGATAGTTAAATGTATATAACCTAACATTCTTTTTTTTTTTTTCAACCTGTTAGCAAATATTTATTTATTTATTTATTTATTTTACTGTATTGGTATTTTATTTTTTTATTTTATTTTTTTTATTATTTTATTTTTTTTAATGTTGGTTGTTCAAAACATTACATAGTTCTTGATATATCATATTTCACATTTTGATTCAAGCGGGTTATGAACTCCCATTTTACCCCGTATACAGCTTGCAGAATCACATCAGTTACACTTCATTGCTTTACATATTGATAAACTCATGTCTGTTGTATTCTGCTGCCTTTCCTATCCTCTATAACCTAACATTCTTATGTACATATATGAATATTCCACAGTGAATCTCACTAGCATGTACATAGACAAAACACTAATTAAAAACAAAACAACTATAAGTAAATAACAGAAAGATCTGTAGAGTAAAAGTAAGGGAACAGGGGATGGGAGGAAGGAAGAGGAAGTACTAGGGACCGAATTAGAACAAATTATATTCCATGCTTTTATAATTATTTGATATTACATAATTATAATTCAAATGAGTTCTATTGTCATTGAACTACAAGAACCAATTTTAAAAACCTAAAAAAAATAAAAAATAGAACTATTGGTGGAGGCTAGTGGCCTTAAGAGGATTTATACCCAGTAGAACAACTCTGTGCAAAGAAGTTAACTATGTAATTTAATGAGAAGAGGGAGTATTCTACTAGTTTTATCCTTTATTTTATCCTCTTTAGCATTAGTTCGTCAATCCTGTAGAATATTCATTTGTGGATGGCTTATAAACGAGGATGAAAAGATAATTCCACTAATGAAATTAAGACTGAGTCAGGCTGATGTTAAAATAATTATACTTAACAAGACTAAATACATTTAGGTTCCAAAATTAATTATTTGAACTCATATAGGGAGTAAGTCTGGCTTTATAGTACTTTGTCAAAAAAAGGGCTATGTTTCAATTGACCACATTATTAAAACTAATAACATTATTATTAAAACTAATAATTATTAAAACTAATAATGATTTTATTTGGTATTAAGATGTGGGCAGAAAGAAAAAGATTGTGGGGCTCATCCTGGGTTGGTGGTGTGCTTGCTGGACATAATTTCCAGGGCCTCACCTTCAGAAATTGATTTATTAGGTCAGTAGAGAGTCCTGAAAATCTACTTGCTTGATAAGTCTCTTAGATGATTTCATTGGAATCTAAAGATAGATTGCTTTACATTTTGTATCTTTTGGTGACATTTGCTCTATGTGCTGTTCCTTTATATACAGAGATCAAGATGGGAGATAAACACCTTGCACTTTTACTCTAGGTAGAAAATAAATGTCAACAAATTTAAAAAACAGTAATTTCAGGTTTGCATATGTGTTTAGGAGGATTGTATTATTATTTAGTAAGAGAACTGGTCTGTAATCTCAAATATTTCAAGTGGTTTGTGATTGTTACAAGTTATGTGTTACACTAGTTAAGAGATGGGGCTGAACTTGCAGAATTCTTGAAATATTTTGTATGAGATGTGATAGGATCTTCCTATGACTGAAAGCCACAATTAAGAGTTTTGTACTTGACTACCATTGGTTTGAGAGTGTAAGTATGCTGGTTCTAGAAAAAGGAAATATGAAAAGGCAGAAAAGGAAATGATGGAAGTGATAAATTGTTTCAAGAATGAAATAGTTTATTATGTGAAGATTTTTTTTTCCCAGTGTTGGGATGGAGGGTGATCATATCTTCCAGCTTACTCAGGCCAGTTCTGGTTTATTTCTCCTGTTTTGGTATAATTTTTAATGGTATCTTCTTACATTTCCAAGTACCCTAGTTAGATGAAAAATTATATTGTCATCGTAGTTAGAAGTAGTCTTTTATAAATAACTGATCTTAAGGCAGACCCATTTTGAGGAGCAAAAGGGTGGAGGAGATGAGGTGACAGAGATTTTGAAGTTTAAGTCTTTACATTATTTAGTTGTTACTTGTTTTCATGTTCATCTAATGCTTATGGTGGTAGATTTTTATTTTAATTAAATGGAGAAAGCATTATTGTTATTAGGCTATGAATAAGAATTTTAATTTAGTAACTTGTTTTTGTTTAATAATACTATTGATAGATGTAAGTACAATTTTTGAGATCATTAATTTTCTCTTTCTCTGGCACACAGCTGTTTGTCCATTCTATATTTCTATATTTTCTCATTTTTAGTTTGTCTGACAACAGACTGCATGGATAAGACTCTTGGTTGTTTTAATGGTTTTATAATAGAGCTATATTTGTTTGAACGTATGTTAAAATACTGCTCAGTTTTAACTCTTGTTCTGTAATATATTATGGTTTGTGACAATTTGATGCTATTAGTGTGAATATAGATAGGTAAATTATTTGAGATTGAAAACTGTTAGAACTTTAAGTAATCATCCTTTTTTGGTAACCTTGTTAATATTTACTGATGCACATGTAATGATTTAATGTTAATTTCTTTAGAAGCAAAATTTCATTTTTGTATTAATATTTATTTTATAATTGCCTAGCCTAATATAAGGAGATATAGCTGCTTATCACTGCAAACTAATGTGCTTACTAATTATTTTAATAATTAGGAATGATTAGAATTTTTTAAAAATTGCATGCTGAAGGTTTTAATCTGAAAAGTTGAATTTAATTTTGTTTCTGAACATTGTTGCTTTTTAAAAAAATTGCTTTGCTGCAGTTATAGAATATAGTTGCTTTCTTCTTCTTTTGGTTAGGTAGTGTAAGAATTTATCTGAATGTGGTATCAGTGACTTGTGAATCAGGCAAATGTGATTAAGCCTTGATTATTCTAGCTTTATTTTGAAGAAAATGTATGTTATTTGCCACCTACTGAATTACACATAATGTAAAAAATAAAGGTAATTGACATAATAAGAATATTTTAAAACTAGAAAACAACATCTGTTTGAGACTATGTTTTGGTTTATTCATTCTGTCTCCTCCATATTCTTCACCCAAACCTGTAGTAAGCCAGTAGTTTAACTCTATTTAAAAAATTGAAAGAATCTTAATCTTGTTTGTTTTCTTTTTAAACTATGCAAACTGAAAAGTATTACCTTTTTACAAATTATATCCTAAGATTAGCCATAAAAATTAATTTCATCATCCATTTATTTCCTGTCTTGAAAATCATTCTATTGTCTTTGTTTGCAAAATAATTGTAAGCTTAGAATAATTTACATGATGTATGGAGGAAAAAGAAAAAAACTTTTGAGTCTCTGATCCTGTCAGGTACTCTTTAGAGTAGCAGTGATGACCTCTCGTCCGCTCAGTGGATGGATGCTACTCTATTGTGGCAGCTTCAGGACATGCACAATTATCAAGGACAGAAGCTGTTCCAAGGAAAACCAAGGTGGTCTTAACTATTCACTACTAGTTCAGCTCTGTTCTTTTCTTCCTCCGGCAGTAATGGTAACAGCAGTAGCTGGAGCAGTCTTGGTTTAGAAGGAGATTTGTATGAGGACAATTTATCCTTTCCAACATCAGACAGGTTGGTCCAGTCTAGAAACTTAAAAACTGATGAGTCTTTCACCACTAATGCATGATGTCATATTCTTAAAGAGAATGTGGGTTACAGTACCAGTATTTATCAACCTGCTTTTCTCCTGTATTTTGACATGATTCTGCTTGATAAATTTACATCTAATGAAACAATTCAACTATGCTAAGACATGACTGACATCTAATTGCAAAATGTGTGACTGTATGCATGTGTTTCTCTGCTTGCAATTTTTCATTCTACCAATTATTATTTCATTAAAAAGAGCTTGCTTCCTACAGGATTTCTGTTGGCTTTTCTTTTTTCTTTTTTTTTTTTTTTGTATGTAGTTTTATTTTATACATAAAGAAAGCATAGAAAAATGTTTTTATTGTGTTAAAAATATATGTAAGTGGCACCAATAGAAGTGCTAATTTTTTATTATTTATGAATTCCATAATATTCAAATGCCATATTATCTAAAATCAAATTAGAATAGTTTAGCTTTAAATTATTTTAAATTCGATTTTATTAAGAAATTACTTGGCTCTAAACATAATGGTAAGTTAGGACTTCTTGGTTATTGATAACTTTAGGCATCATTTGCAGTTCAAATTTTAACATGAAATGATGTGAGAAGCAATGCTTCCTTTTTTTTGTCATTTCTCCCCTTTCCAAATTGTCATATGTCCTATTGTAACATTCATTTCTTACATTTCCAAGAAGTAGTTTATTAATTATTAATTAAGCCCCCCCTTTTTTTTAAATGCTGCTATTTTCTTCAAAAAGTGATGGAGAAGATGAGAAAGATGAAGATCATGAGGACAATGTAGAAGGTAACTGACAGTTTGTTTTTTCAGAGTTTGCTTGTTTTTTGTATAAGATTTCCTGGAGGAGTCTTTTACAGTTTGTATTTGTGCATCTTCATCAGATACTTTGTCTGGATTTAGGGTTTTTTTTTTTTTTTTTTTTTTTTTTTTTTTGTGGTGCTGGGGATTGAATCTGTGAGGCAAGCACTCTACCTACTGAGTTATGTCCCCAGCCCCTGGTATAGGTCCTTTTGAGCAGTTTGTATTGTTTGGTTGCCACTAGTAAAGTACTCATTGGTGTAAAGACTGGACTTTTTAAAAGAATTTTTCAATTATTTGAGAAGAAATATATGATAATCTCTCCAAATTGTTGTCATTTTCAAAATATAAAGATCTAAAATCCTTACTCATGTTATAATTTGGTATAATTATAGCATATTACTCTCATAGTATTTTCCTTCCAAACTGGTAATTTTTAGAACTAATGTTTCATGCCAGACTGGCATGAATAAGTAAAAGTGAAAAGATACTTCTAAGTGCCTCTGTAATTATTTATTCCTTAATTCCAGTTCTATACTCATGCATATGTATATGAGAGGAAAATATTAAAGCCTTCCTTAATGAATATAGTTCCACATATCTCAATACTAGATGTCATTGGCTTTTAATCCTTAATTCATATATTAGAATGCCTTCTGAATCTAGAAAATTTTCACATTGAAATGGAGTTTATGTTGTATTCAGATAATTGTTTAATTTTCCCCCCAAATCTTATTTTTCCTGAAAAATGAAAATACTAATAATATCTTCTATAGAGTATCACATATAAATAAAATATATTTATGCTGTTTTGAACCAGTGGATTTTTGTTCTTTCTTTAGAAGTAGGCAAACTGAGAAGATGCTGAAAAGAATTTCTTGAAATGTACTTTATAAAACTGTTGAGTTTCCAATCAGTTTTATCTTCAAGTGTCTTTGTTTGGGAAAGTTACATCCCATTTTTTAACCTAAAATCATCATATTTAAGATTATTATTAATTTTATTATCTTTTGTGTATTAGACATTCTTCCTATAGGAAGTCTAGAAAGTTTTTATCATCAAATATAAAGTCAGCATAGAACAGTATTTTTAGAATTAGCAATAGGCTAGGTAATGCTTGCTTTATTTTTGTTTACTAAAAATGTATTGGGTTTGTCTATAAAAGTTGTGTACTTTTTCCCAAGTAACACCTGTGAGCAGAATTATTCCAAAGGCTATATATACATGATATAAATGCATGTGGTAAGTATTTCTCCATGAACTAGTATTGCATAACTAACTTTACTGAAGAATTATTAGGCAGAAAGAGATAGAAGTTTATATAAATATGAATTTCATTTTAAAAATTTTCTTTTGACACCACCCAGGCTGTTCTGGATTTCTTTTGTGAGTAGGTAGAAATAAGAAGGTTAATTATATGCAAGTTAGTCATTACTCAGCTTTTAAGATTATCATAGGTATTTCTTATTACATAGAAATTATAGCTAACTTTTTCAAATTTGTTAAAGGACATACTTCTCTGGATTTACAGAAAGATTAAAAATTTTGGAAATCCTAAGGCAACAAATCTTTTTTAAATAGTTGCATGGTATCATCAGCTCCTTTCCTTTTCACTAGTGGTAAGTGACCGCTCTAAAGAAAGAGCCATTGAGGTTTCCTGTCAGGTCAGGCAACCCTGAACTGGGAAACACTAATAGTACAGAGAATTTGGTGATCTAGCTTCCAACTCCTGACCTTTGCAGGATTTACAAATTGACTCAGAGACCATGTCTTGTACTGTGTACAACTACTTTTGAATGAGAATTATTAAAGAGAAGGGAGGGAAGAGATAATAAATTTATTTCTAGAGAATAATACGAACCAAAGTTTTAAAATTAAAAATTAGAGGCCAGCATCAATCCTAAAAATGATTTAGTAGTGATCTAGAATGGCTTGCAGACTGTAACAGAAAACCAGGAATATCCACCAACAGCCTTTCCATTATTGGTAACATATTAACACAAAATCTACCAGAGTGCCCCAGGAGCTCACCTCTTGTGGAGTCAGGAGTCCAGGTCTCAGCAGTCCCTATTTAATCATCCTTAAGCAGGAGTGATAAATACATGATCTTGGTGCACAAGTCATTATTTTTGTAGTCAGTAAGGAAACATCCTTCTTTGTGTTAAAAACCTAATTGTCATTAAATAAGAAAATAAACTTGAGAGCAGCAACTTTTTTTATATTAGGCTGTACCAGAAATTTAATGGTCTGGCTTTTGGGATTTAAGCGGTTACATATGACATCTCCCACCCACTTCACAAACACTATTTTGCCTAAAGAATGAAGTGATTGAGTGTGGAGCCACATTGCCAGTGTTCATATCCTGGCTTCGTCATTTTACATTGTAAGAGTCTGGGTCTCTTTTGGCCTGAAAACTTACTTTTACCTGTAAAATAAAGGTGATGATACTTCATAGGGTGTTTGTGAGGATTAAAGGAGTTTATATATAAAAAAATTTAGTACTTAGGATATATGTTATACCACGGTTTGCTGCTTTTCTTTCAGATTGTTTCTGTTTCATGTTTATTTTGATTGCAATGATAGCTTTATTTTCTCTCCTTTTACCTGTGAGTCATAATTTGACATAAATTATGACATACATAGTATTTGAATTCAGTACCTTACAATAGTATTTCACATTTGTGCTGTCACTAAAAGATCAAACTTATTCCTTTGTTTTAGCATCATTTTTCCCTTTCAGAGAAATATTTTGTTGATATTATGGTACGGTTAAGAAAGTCATTCATTGAAATATATTTGTATATACTTGGAAACCAAAGTATTATGAGTTGAATTGATGAATTTCACTTCATATTGTTTAAATGTATTAGGTTTGGAGCAAGATGGAAAGATTCTGCTAATTACAAACATTGACATGGAACCGTGCACAGTGGACCCCCAGTTGAGGATTATTCTTCAGTGGCTTGTTGCTTCTGAGGCTGAAGTTTCAGAGCTTTATTATCATGATTCTTCAAAGAAGGAGTTTGTATTAGTAAGTTCTTACCTTATGAAGTGGTTGTGAGGATACATTTGACAGTATATAATGTTCTTGTCATCTTGTTAGTGTAGTAAGATGCCTGTTGGCAAAGTGATTATATGCTTAGGCTGTGGAGTCGGCAGTTTGGGTTCAGGTGTCAGTTCTGCTACTTTCCAGCAATATAACCGTTTACTTAGTTGCACTATGGAAATTTAAGTATGGAATCTACCTTACAGGGTTTGCAAAATTTTAATATAATAACTGTAAAAATCAAAACGCTTAGCTTCATGCTGGTCATGCTCTAAGTTCTCCAACTAACATGCCATTAATAGGCATTTTATGGGTTCCTATGAAAGATTGAGTTATTCTTTATATTTATTTGATTCATAATTATTTTTAATAATTAATAAGATTCTTTCTCTGATGATCTAGTTTCCCGAGTATTCATTTTCAAAAGCCAATAAAAGTTTAAACAAGATATTTTTATTGAGTGTTTAGTATGTGCTAAGCACTTGTTCATAAAGATTTTCAGTTTACAGTCTTAAGGACTTTTTTCCCTCCATAATTGTCTTTATTGAAAACTTTGGTTTAATTTTATAGGGTGTTAAATTGTCTAGTGAATAACCAAGTTAGGTGGATCAATAATAACAAAAACGGAATACTCCAGTTACTCTTATTTTCTGATTCAGAATTTAGGAAGATATTGTTGAGAAAGAAGTATTTGAGAAGACATTATATACGTACTTTTTTTATGTATGTATTTTGTCATTATTTTTACTTACATTAGACTTTTTCAGTGTAGGTTTCTGTTTGGAGCAGAAAGAGAAAATAGGATAGAAAGGAGTGCTCAGGAGATGAATTATCAAGGGAAAAGTATGGGTAGGAGAATTGTTAGAACTGAGCAGGTAGGCATACATTTTTTAAGAAGCTGAAGCAGTTAAGAGGCAAGTACAGAATATCTTTGATGATAATGAAAATAATAGAAATACTTTATTTTGTGTCTTTATGCATGATATACTAGTAATTCTGATATTTACACTGTTAAGTAGAACAAACAAACATTATTACCATAAGCATAAATAGAAAATGAGAGATAATCATATAGAAACAAAAAATATAAAAGTCTACTTACATAAGTGAAAAAAATAAAATAGATCAATATTAAAAACATTTTTGTGCTTAAAAGGACACTTATCAACAAAGTGAAAGACAACTCAGAATGGAAAAAAATTTGCAAATTGTATGTCTGATAACAGTCTTTACCTACATATATACAGAATTCTTATAACTTATTAAAAAAGGCAGATAATCCAATTAAAAATGGGTATAGAGAATCTGAATTATAGTGGCCAAGTATGTGAAAAGATGGTCAGCTTCATTAGCTGTTAGGTAAATAAACACAGATCAAAACCACTGTAAGCTTCCCACCCTGTAGGAGGAATATAATCAGAAAGGTAATAACAAGAATTGGCAAGGATGCAGAGAAATTAGATCCTTCATATATTGATGTGAGAATCTAAAATGATGTAATTGCTTTGGGAAACATCCTGACAGTTCCTCAGAAAATTGAATACAGTTATTATCATGTTACCCAGCAATTTCTACTACTAGGTGTATGTGCAAGAAAAATGAAAACATATATCCACACAAAAACTTGTGCACAAATGTCCTTAGCAACATAGGTAAAAGGTAGGCATGTCCTAAGTATCCATCAACTGTTGAATTGATAAGTGTGGTATATTAACGCATTGGAGCATTATTTGTCAATAAAAAGTAATGAAATAGTGAAACATGCTGCACAGTGGTAGAACCTTAAAATAATTATGCTAAGTGAAAGAAGGTGGTCACAAAAGACCACACATAATTTATGATTCTGTTTATATGAAATACCCAAAGTAGATTAAATCTGCAGAGGCCAAAAATAGATCAGTGGTTGCCTTGGATAGAGGGGGTTGGGAAGAAATGGGGAGTAAATTCTGATAGGTAGGACTTTCCATTTGATATGATGAGGAAAAATGTTCTAATATTGATTGTGTTGATAGTTGCATTCCTCTTGGTGACTATACTAAACACAATTGTATGTGAATTCTGTCTCAATAAAGCTGTTTTTTAAAAAAGAATAAATATGGGACTGGGTTTGTGGTTCAGTGTCAAAACGCTTGCCTAGCATGTGTTAGGCACTAGGTTTGAGTCTCAGTATCACATATAGATAAATAAATTTTAAAAAGGTCCATCAACAACTTAAAAATAAAAAAGGATAAGCATATTTACTTACAGAAAATTAAAGTAGCTTTTCAAAATTTAAATTACTGATCTTTCAAAACTTAACAACTTATAGAGTAAATAGACAAAAAAGTAAATGAAGTCATGTTCTGATTAGCCTCAATAGAGTTTATTTAAAACTGTATTTATTTATTTTTGTGTTTCTTAACTTAGAAAACCTTGTTTCCGTTGAGGCTGGAGTGTGTCTTCCAGAATAAAACCACACTATATGTTGTGGAAGGAAAATCCACATCCTTTTATTAAGTTTGACATTGTCTTTATTATTTTATGTTTCTAATTAAGGTTGTGGCAGATGTATTTAGTTAGGTGAAGAATTTCCTGTAGAGAGTAAGCCTCTGCACTCCCACACAGACTGTCCCTGGGGTGAGGTTTGTGGAGTTGTGTCTCCAAGCAGTCCCAAAGTCTCATTCTGTGGAAGAGATGTATTTATAAAGGGCAGGAAGGGGTAATGTTTAATTTGGGTAAAGGGGTGGTGCTTTAGAGGATAAGATCTTAGTATAACTGGGAAACAATATTTAGTTGGAAGCAGTAGAATTCTGTTTTATCTAATGATAAAATAAAAACTTTGTTATAAAATTATTTTCTCCTAACTTTTGACATATCTGTCTTTCTTAGCTCTCAAAACGATTACAAGAAAAAGGATGGAAAGTGGGAGACGTCCTGCAGGCTGTGTTTAAATACTATGAAGTGGTGGAAAAGGCTTCCACTGAGGAGAGATGCAAGTCTCTGTTTGATTGGCTCTTGGAAAATGCATAGAACAAATCCCCAAACAGTATATTTTATTATTTGTTTTGGGAGGGGAAGAAACAGATAAACATATTTAGGATAAAATTTGAGTAGTTAATATTAACGTTTTAAGTAAATTGGAAGGAAAGTAAATATAGCTTTTAAGTGCTTTCTGTCCTCACAGTGTATATAGTTCATACTTTTGTAATCTCTGTCAAAATATTATCTTCACCTATTCTGTATGGTTGTGTAGTGTGTTAGGACCCTAAGAACGCTATGTGGAGGAAGGTCAACGGGGAGGTTTTCGGGGCATTGTCTAACACAGTGCTGCTTGAAACTATACCGAGGTGGCTGATGGGAGTTTCCATGATAAAGAGTTTTGCTCTTTTGCATACAAATGGTATCTGACTAATGACTATCTGACATCAAAAGTAAAATTGAGCCTTTTTTGATTTCAGTAGATTCATAGACTTTGGTCCTGCTTTTTTAAAAATCAGTTTTATTAACATAGATTAGCGATTAGAAGTTTCTTGATTTCCCCAAATTTTAATTTCTTAGTAAAAAAGTTTAGTATTTTAGGTTTTTGTAAACATCAAAAACTATGGTTTTCCCAGCCTTCCATCAAAGGACATTATCTGCCAGTGCTGCTGATTGTCCTGGCATGAAAGTGAGTATCTGTGTGTGTGTTTCAAGGAGAACTTGAATCTTGCCAGTGTTTTTTTTTTTTTTCTTCTTCTTCTTTTTTATTTTTTATTTTTTTCTTAGTTAGAAACCCACTATTTAACATTAAAAAGGTGCTTCAAAATAAAATGCTTATGAAGATTGTGCAGTAAAAATTTTTGTCTTTTATTCTATAATTGAGGTTAAAGTTGCAAAACATTCAAATTTTTAAAATTAATGTTAAATATGGAAATACATTCAGAGGAGCCTAATAATGGTTTTCATTGTTGAATTTTTTAAAAAAACTCCCTCCTTTATCAGGAATTATTTTTTTTTTTCCTAGAAAAATGGGGATTTTCCATCTTCCAATGAAATATGTCTACTGTTTTGTAAAGTTTTGACATGATTTTTCTGGGCTCTCCATTTCCTAATACTTTGTCTTCAAAAACTGCAAGTTGACATGAATAAGAGGACTGAGATTATGTCTTGGTTTTGTATGTGTGTGTTAGTATGTGTAAGTTTTGGGTTCTTCTTCTAGTGGATTTTGTAATTGAGGGTGAGTCACTTTCTGTGGGGGCTTTAATTTTGTTCCATTGCATTTTCTTTTGTCCTGAGCACTGACAGTTCTGGAAGCTGTAGAAAACATAGCATCTGCCAGGGAGTAGGAAATCAGGGCACTTACATTAATTCAAATTAAAAATTATGGTAGAGAAATGTGTTTTATAATGAAAGACTCAAATTTGCTTTTTAAGAAAAATGCCAAAAGCTATTTAAATATTTTGAGGTTGTATTGTAAGCTTTGGTTTTTCTCAGTTTAAAATAACAGACACAGGGGAGGCTTTAAACATAATTTTCCTAAAGGTTTTTCAAGTATTTTTAAAGGTGAAAAAGCAGGAAATGTATAACCAGAATTGTTTCTGTCTGAGGCAGCACTGGATTGGGTTTTAAATGTTAGGACCAGGAATGTTTGCTTTTGTTAACTATAAGGTAGATTAGTTGATTATCAAGTTTAGATTGCAGTTTTACAAGTAACTTTCAAATTGATTTAGTAATTTGGATGTATGTATGGGTTTGATTAACAGCAAAACTGAGTTCTGAATTTCTTTTAAAATAACATGATAATATAGTGTAGTTTTATGAAACTCTGTTTGAAAATGCTTATTTCTGTTAATAGAATAATCACTTTGAAGTAAGGTTTCCTCATATTCTTCTTCTTCTTTTTTTTTTTTTTTTTTTTTTTTGCTGGAGCTGTGCTGGGTTCAGAGTTCCCCTATTTAACCATTACCTGATGACAGGCCAATCATTAGGTATTAGCACGTGTGGTAATAATAGTGGAATTCCATACTTAAATCAATTCAGTGCAGGGGGATAGAGAAAATATTAACTATTGATAGGTGTGAAAAGAGGTGTGGGTTCAGCATACTTATATAGAGAGAAAATGTTTGAGAATAGAGCAGTATCTCTTAATTAAGTACAGTCTAAACTTTCTTTAAAAGCACTTTGTGACTTTCCAGAGACACGCTAGATCTGTTTGGTTGCTCAGTCTTCAGAACAGCTGTGTGAGGATAGCTCTGTCTTATTTTATTACAAACTGGTTTTGACATATTTATATGGTAACATTGTAATATTGCCATTCTGTTCATTTTGGTCCTAATGAAATGTGTCTTTAGAACTGTTAAAATTGTGTTGTTCAATGAGTTGAATTCTTTTGCTTATCCATTTTAAAATTGTCCTGCCAACTGTGGAAAGAAAGTGAATGACACCTTTGACAAGGAGTTTTCAGAATATTATTTCAGAATATTATTTTGCTTGGCAAAATATGCTTTAGGATGCACTAAAATTTTGTTAGCAATAGCTTAAAAAAAAAGAATACAAGTCTTTCATGTAGTTCTTTCCCTAAGCCAAGTTTAAATTACATTTACATTTTTGGTATTAGTAATGTTGATACTGAAAATATTTCCTGATTTATTCAAAGGATGATTCATTTATAAATTACATATGAAGATAACTATCTATTGGATGGTTTGATATGATTTAATGGTGTTATAAAACATTTGAGAGTGTTCACTCAGTGATGATATGTGATATCTTTATACTTTGAAACATGTTCTACTTACCTTTCTAGATATTTGATGTAAATTAAACTCAATTCATAATACATTTATTCTGCTTACATATGGGTTTTATGTTGCTGTTAGGAGAATTTAATTCCCTATTAAGTGCACCATGTATAAAGTGAAAGATAGTTTACCCATTTGACATTAGGTGACTTTGATGTTAGGGCATATTTCTTAAATGCCAAGTTTAATCTTCATTCATCATCAGAGTCCAGATTCAAATGTCTGCTTAATTATTTAGATAATATTATTATTTCCACTTAATATCATCAGTTTCCCAGCAGTATATCACTTTACATTTTATGTTTTTCAAAGAAAACTTTACACAGAATTTTTTTAAATGTGATGCATCCATACTCAGGGTAGGGAAAATACTTTCCTTTAAAAACCCTGTCCACCTGTCATCAGCACAAGAGAATTAGCGCAACAGGAGAAATTAGAAAAATTGTACTGCAGAGTGAAATCTATTTTTTCTCATTTTCAGCAAAATCCCTGTGAGCATTTACTCATTTACTGTATTCCTGCTGTGAAGATGCAGATGCAGTGTTAGTCACTCTTGTCACTTTATTTATTTATTTGTTTACCATCCATGTACATTCCTTTCATATGAATAGAGTTGTGATTCTAGAAGTTCTCATTTTCTGTTGTAATGTTGAATACTATTTAATGCCCAGTTTTAATATTGCTGAATTTGCTAACTTTGGTTAACTGTGCAGTGTTAAAATAATCCACATTCTTGTTTAATTACTAGATATATAGCAAAAGCAGCCTTGAATAATTATAGCTGTTTATTTGGCTGTGCTCAGTTACTACATTATAATCTTGTACTGTTTAATTGTAACTTTTTTCCCTCTTCAGTAATTTAATGTTTGCTTATCAAAATATGAGCTTTAAGATGCACTAAAATTTTGTTAGCAGTAGCTAAAAAAATGTTTCAGAAATTACTTTTGTAATAATTTGCAATTATTTGTTCTTTTATCTTACAGTTGTTTAAGCCTGTGATTTTTTTTTTCCTCTCCCAACTAAGAATTCAATAAATTTAAGAAATGTCTAAACTTGGTTTTCATCCTGTAATATCTTGTTAATATTCTCTACTGGCAAGAGCAAAGGCATATAAGACTGCCAAGATAGAAGACATAAAAGGATCTAAATGTTCATATCATGTTTTTTGAGAACAAGAGAAATTAGGAATATTTTTGATTGGACACTGAATTCTACCTACTAATATTTGCCTCTAAGTGTTGATGTATGTAACTCCAAAGCCTGGCTGCCCTGTTTTGGATTTAACACAAAGTAGAGTGTTATGATTGCCTTGGACATGAGCATAGTTATGAAATTCTTCTGGCCTGGTTTGAGCACTCCTTCTTAGTGTGTAGAGAAACCCTGTTGCATAAGTCACATGAGAAACTCAAAAGTTAGTTCCTGTTTTTTTACCATTGGGATTTAACTTGGTTTAAGTTTTTTTTTTTTTTCCTTTTCTTTTTCTTCCTTTTAAATGGACTGTTTTTTTTTTCAGAGCAATTTTAGATCCACAGAAAAATTGAGCAAAAAATAGTTTTCCTTTGCCTTCATCTCATACCTCTAGCCTCCTTCACTACCAACACCCTACAATAGGTTGGGACATTTATTACAATCTGTGAGCTTGTGTTAACACACCATTATCATCCAGAGCCTGTGGTTTAGTATGAATTCAGTCTTAATATTGCACATTCTGTGGTTATAGATAAGTGTATAATGGCCATTGTAGGAATATACAAGTATGGCTTGTCACTTTATTTTCCTGTCTTAAGTATTTTAAAACCAGGGAATAGTTGTTACATTTTCATAACTATTTCAGAATTCTAGGAAATAATGCCAAACAATGAGAAGGCATTGTGTAAGTATGTCGCTTTCTCAAAGAAAACAATGAACAAATACAAAAAAATAAGAAAGAGATTCCATTTATTATAGTTCCAAAAAGGAAAAATGGCTCAAAAGAATGGGAAATGTGGCTAAAGTTTATTTAACAAAGTGATCATTTATGATTTGTTTCGTGTGTATGAGTGTGTGTGGTACTGGGGATTAACCCAGGGGCTTGTTATCTGTGAGCTACATTGCCAGCCTTTTTTATTTTGCTTTTGAGACAGGTCTCACTAAATAGCCTCGACTAGCCTGGAACTTGGCATCATCCTGCCTCAGCCTCTGGAATTACTGAGGAATTATAGGTCTGTGCCATCATGCCTGGCTTCATTTGTAATTTGTGTCTTAGCTAAGATAGAGAGAAGAGGGAGTGTCAGGGCTTGAAATTTTTTTTTAGATTTTTAAGTGAAGCTGTCTTGTATCTAGAGATGAATACTGCATACTATTTTATGTTGTGTGGATATTGTATACTCAGAAAAGGGTAAGAGGAAAAATCTTGTGTTTTTTGCAACGTTATTTATATAGCAGGAACAATAAAGAGTATCTTACATTTTTTTCTGTCTTGTAATTTATTTTTATTTTTTATTTTTAATTGTAGTTGGACACAATACCTTTATTTTATTTATTTTTATTTGGTGTTGAGGGTCGAATCCAGGGCCTCGAAAGTTTTAGGTGAGCGCTCTATGGCTAAGCTACAACCCCAGCCCCATCTGTCTTGTAATTTTGTAATCACTCTGGTCTTATTTAACTTTTGTTCTCTGAATCAAGGAAGATAATATTTAGACTGGAATGAATAAAAATAAATATTGCAAGAGGGGATTGGAACCCCCCCTTCTGACTTAACTCTTGTCTTTGCACTACCTCCCCATTAACTAACTCCTGAATGGATTATTAACCTGAGAACAAGGAATTATAACTGGACTCAGAGAATTCTTCCCATTGATATGTTTTGGCCCAATGTGATATTTTCTAAAAGTAATTACTGACACTTAAAAACAAGGAGATTTCCCATTGAAATATGTTTCATATTTTTATTTTCTTGAAAAATTGAAAAGCTCTGTAACACAGATTGGAATCCAACATGGTAACAACTTGGCTGGAGCCAAATGATCACTGCCCCTTCAGTCCTGGTATAAGTTCTCTTCTTCCTTCTTAAATAACTTGCCATATTCCCTTATTTCTGTTGTCTGCTGGGGCCCATGAATATTTGACATGCAGCCTCTGACTTAAAACAGATGAGTTAATGTGCCTAGAAAATCTGAACGACATTCTAGTAACTCCTTAGGAATGCTCAGGGGAGGGACTTCTAGAAATTAAGGACTTCTGAATTTATTGCTTCTGAGCAGAAAATAAATTAAGAGAGAGAGAGAGAATGTGTGTGTGTGTATACATGTATGTATGTATGTGTGTGTGTGTGTGTGTGTGTGTGTGTGTGTGTGTATATATATATATATATATAATATATATATATATATAGAGAGAGAGAGAGAGAGAGAGAGAGAATGTGGAGAAGAGGAGAAGCCAGTATAGGTTTACCAAGAACAGATTCTGTCAGATTTACATTTCATTTTTTTCAGTAGAATTATTCTCTTGGCATATTAGAACACCAGATAGTGTTCAGATTTTAATGAGGCATTTTATATGAAGAGAAAAAAGTAATTATGATTTCATAACATTTAGAAAATGTGCTCCCAAAGAACTTGTGGTTAATACAGTAGATCATTGTCTACCTGAAAGTCATAGGTCATTTCATGTATTATCTTTATATACAGCCTTGTGGGTATAACTTTGTTGTATATGCTGATTGGGAGCATTGGAGGATAATAGCCAAACATTAGAAACAAGAGGAGCAGTAAAGAAGTTTTGACTTCCTTCTGTCCTTTTACTAAACCACATATTTGACATTTTTCTCCAAAAGTACACACACCTGCTTTTTTACAACTATGGGTTTAAATATTTTCCTACTAATATTATATTTTCATGGCCTTCTTGATATAAAGTTAGTTCTTCCCCTGTACCTTACACACATTCTATGAACCCAGGACTTCTAAATATATAAACTGTTACTAAGAGCTTAAAAAACTGTAGGCTTATCTTTTCAGAAGAAGGAAAAGCTACCTGAATAACTCCAATTAGCCTCTTACCTCTATTCTTTTTATAATGGATGTGAATGTTTGTGGGACAGGTGAGCATGGACTAAGAGATGACTGAAATGTTACGATTGTTTTCCTACCTGTGAGTTCCTTTCTTTGAGTCAACCTTGGATAGTTTGTGGCAAATGCTGGGAGGTCAGTTAAGCTACTTAAGCTAGTGCAGCCAAGTGGACTTCTTCACTGCCCTTGAACCCTAAGAAACCATGGCTACTGGAAGGAGGGGCTTTTGGTTTCATGATGAAGTCTGCAATTGATATAGAGCTGGTGAGAAAAGAGGGTGTTGAATTGACAATCAGATCCAGTGAGGCCTAAATAGGTTCAAGTGGCCTGAGGGCAACTTCGAGCATCTTAATTTAAATTCCAAGCATTGAGGCTTTCTAGATCACCAAGGTGACTTGACATTGTATTGCAAGTCTAGGCCAGGGCCTATGTAGGAAGGGTTTGGCCCTTTGGAGTTACAGCTACCCTTTGTTGGGGAGAGTAGACAGAATTGACTTTTGCTTTCCTAGTTCTAGAGGTTGCCACAACACTATCAATTTTTTTTGTTTTTGTTTTTTTAGGATTGAGAAATATTCTTAGGATAAAAAGTGACTTCATGTACTTGGATTACATATTGGGGTTCTTCAGTATGTTACTAGCTGTTTCATGCTTTCATGTTTTAATATTTTACTCAACTTTGCCTCCCAGATAACCACTTTTAATACTTCTCCCTCACCTCAGTACTAAGGATTTAACTTAGTTAGGTTCACTCTACCACTGAATTATCTCTCCAGCCCTTTTTTTGTTTAATTTTGAAACCAGCTCTTGCTAAATTGTCCAGACTGTCCTGAAATCTCTGATCCTGCTGCCTTAGCTTCCTGAGTCACTGGGATTGTGGGTGTGTACCACCATGCTCTAGCCACTTTAAATAGTTAAACTTATATGTAGAACTGAACTTTCTCCCTCCCTTTCTTCCTTTGTCTCCATGTGATTTACCATTGTTATCCTTTTTATTTTATATTACATTTGTTACTTCCCTTTATGAAAGAGCTATATACACATAAGATTAAATTCTAAAAGGTGTAAGAATGTCCAGTGACAAGTGGTCATCTCATCCCTCTCCAGCCACAAAGTGTTCCCCCAGAAAGACCACCATTACCAGTTTCTGGTATTATAGCATTGTTTTGTATAGGACATTTCTAAGCTTGGATTATCTGTTGTAACTTATAATCAAATGTGAATTTGAAAGTGACCCTCCCCACAAAAAAACAACAACAACAAAAAACCAGGAAATGATTGATGAGCATAGTCTTTGAGTCAGGTTAGTGATTCCTTCTAGGAAGAGGGATGCTGCAGGGGACACTGGTGGTGCCAACAATATTCTTTTTTAAAAAAATTAAATTAATTATTCTAATTTGAATGCAAATCATTTTATATTACACGTAAGAGCACAATTTTTCAAGTCACTGATTATACACAAAGTATTTTCACACCATTCATGTCTTCATGTATGTACTTAGGGTAATGATGTCTAACTCATTCCACCATCATTCCACCCCCTGCCTCCTCCCATCCCCTCCCTCCCCTTTGCCCTATCTAAAGTTCCTCCATTTCTCCCATTCTCTGCCCCCATCACCATTATGAGTCAGCATCCTCATATCAAAGAAAACATTAGGCCTTTGGCTTTTGGGGATTGGCTAACTTTACTTAGCATTATATTCTCCAACTCCATCCATTTACCTGCAAATGCCAAGATTTTATTCTCTTTTAATGCTGAGTCTAATGTTCCATTGTGTATATATACCAAAGTTTCCCTATCAGTTCATCTACTGAAGGGCATCTGGGTTGGTTCCACAATTTAGCTATTGTGAATGGTGCTACTATAAACATTGATATGGCTGGGTCCTGTTTTAAGTCCTTTGGGTATAAACCGGAGTAGGATAGCTGGGTCAAATGGTGGTTCCATTCCAAGTTTTCCAAGGAATCTCCATACTGTTTAGATTCTAGACTGGCTGCACCAATTTGCAGTCCCACCAGCAATGTATTAGTGTGCCTCTCCCCCCCCATCCTCACCAACATTTATTATTGTTTGTATTTTTGATAGCTGCCATTCTGACTGGGGTGAGATGGTATTTTAGAGTAGTTTTGATTTGCATTTCTCTTAATTGCTATAGATGTTGAACATTTTTTATATGTTTTTTGATTGATTGTATATCCTCTTCTGAAAAGTTTCTGTTCAGTTCCTTGGCCCATTTATTTATTGGGTTATTTGTTTTTTGGTGTTAAGGTTTTTGAGTACTTTATATATCCTAGAGATTACTGCTCTATCTGATGTGCTTGTGGTAAAAATTTGCTCCCATTCTGTAGGCTCTCTACTCACCTCACTGATTGTTTCTTTTGCTGAGAAGCAGCTTTTTAGTTTGAATCCATTACATTTAGTGATTCATGGTTTTATTCTGTTTCTTGATTTGAATGGTGGTGTTGTGGTTTGGATGTGAGGTGTCCCCAAAAAGCTCATGTGTGAGACAATGCAAGAAGGTTCAGAGAAGAAATGATTATAGGGTTACAAGAGCCTTAACCCAGTTAGTGAATTAATCATCTGATGGAATTCATTGCTAACTGAAGGCAGGTGAGGTGGCTGGAGAAGGTGGGGCATTAGGGCTTTGGGGTATATATTTTGTGTCTGGCTAGTACAGTCTTTCTCTCCCTGCTTCCTGATCATGATCTGAGCTATTTCCCTCTGTCACACTCTTCTTTCATGATGTTCTAACTTACCTCAAGCTGACTCATCTCAAGCCATGAGGAATAAGCCAGCTGTCTATAGACTGAGACCTCTGAAACTGAGCCCTCAAATAAACTTCTCCTCCCCTAAAGTTGTTCTGGTCAGGTCCTTTAGTCACAGCAATGAAAAAACTAAACAGGTGGTTAAACTGTTCAAATAGATTTTGTGAAATTCTGTGTGTACATTTCATATAATACATGCACACACACAGTATTTTAAAAACAACTGCAAAACTTATCATCTTAAAAACCAGCAGAGAGAACAGTTGAATTACCTGTAAAACAGATTTGATTTACAGGAGTGTGCTTATTAGTTATGATAGAAGCTAAAAGAGTAGTTTCTAATATCTGCAAAGTGCTGGCTGAAAAGGTCAAATCTAGAATTTCTTATTTTTTAAGAGTACACATAAATTTAAGGTTGAAAGAGTTTATAGTGAATTGTGCTGAAAAAAATACTGAAGGATGCATTATTTTTGCAAAAAGGAAATTGAGCTCATAAGGAAATAGTGAAGAAGCAGTGCTTAAAATAATTAAAATAGAAAATGGGAAAGAATGAACACCTAAATGCAAATGTGTTCATAGAATAATTCCTGTGTACTCTCTAAGGCAAGCAATTCATAACCATTGACTCCAACATCAGCTCTGTCTCCAGTATCCCTGATTTTCACATGAGAAACTCAGGCTCAAAGAGGTTTACATTTCTTACCTGTTGGACCTAGTGGTAATTAATGTTCAGGGCTGTAGGGCTCCTAAGCCCATGTCGTGCCCATTATAATACACTGTATCACCATATTAGAAAACAAAAAGATAAAAAGATGACAGTGAAAATCACCTGCAATAACAGAACATTATTTACATGGTAGTGTGCTTCTAGTCCCCACCCCCACCATGTTTCTATCTTATACAATTGAGATTTTCCTTATAAATATTTATCAAAAACGTTTAAAATATTTATTTATCTATTGGTTTTTAGGTGGACACAATATCTTTATTTTTATGCGGTGCTGAGGATCCAACTCAGTGCCTCAGCATTGCTAGGCAAGCACTCTACCACCAAGCCCCAGCCCCAGCCCTATCAAAACACTTTTAAAAACCTCATGCTGACCTTTGGGCTCTTTAAGTTTGGTAATCAATGAATCTTGCCATTATCTTGGCTGGAAATATATTAGAGCTCTCTGTTCTGAAGGATATATAGTTGTATTTTGTTTGCTTTGAGCTTCAAGTTGGCACAGCCAACAATCTTTATAATGTTAAGATTTTAAGTAGGTATTTGAGAAGGAAAATAATGTAAAAAAGATTTTTAGTTGGCTTCCAGAAACTGAGAAAAGTATTTATTACCTCAGCTTAACTGTAGTCTTCCTCTTTCCTTGTCTCCAATCATAATTGCCTACCAGAGCTGACACCAATAGAGGCTACTTTGTGCATGGTTTCCTTGACCCTCAGAATCTAGTGTGAAGGAAAAGTCACAAAAAGAACAGATGTCTTTTCCAAGCTCTTGGTGCCTTTTGCACTTACCAGGTGGCTTTTCCTTTGCCTTCTTGTCATTGCTGATCCAGTCTTACCTTGCTCTGGCAAACATGCACCTCCTCCTCTGTACTCTGTTATACAATGTGCAGCCTTTTGCGTTTCATACCTTTGGGTAATCACTGAAATATCTTTGATGTCTTCCTCTCCCCCTGACTCCTGTCTCCAAAAATGATGAGGGAGGAGGTGATGTGGAAAGGAGGGAAAGATGACAGGTGTCAGGGGAAACATTCTTCCACCTGGGGGAATGGGTAGAGAAAGTTTGACATGTGATACAGCGTTACCCCACACTCCACACACTCCGTAGTCATCAGAGACACTCAGTAAAGCTCTACCTTGCCTCATTGATTCTGAATTAGATATGTAGTTATAATCGTTAACTTTATTATTTATTTGATGAAGTATGCTGAGTCCAGAAAAAGGAAGATGGCTCAGTAATATCAGATGATGGGAGTCACCAAGAGATGTGTCACATTTCATAACTAAACAGTCTAGAAGGTAAGTAAGGGAAAGGCACAATAAATTGGTTTGCTTGCTGACTTCTATTTTTACATGTATGACAGACGATACATTCTAATGCACTGACCCGTCTGCTGGAAATAATTGACCATTCTGTATAAAATATCAATCATCTTCCTAAATGCATTGATGAGCTAGCATGAAGACAAGGAATATGTAGGCCAAAAACCTAATAAAGGTAGAAATGTAGAGCTGTGTGTTGCCGGTAAAACTGACTTTGGCTCAAGGCTTATCCTGAACCTCATTGAACTTTGGGTTTCACAGACTAATGGAGCATGGGAAAAGAAAACCAAGTGTATTAGGGTTCTCCAGGATAACAGAATCAATAGGGCTGTGTGTGTGTGTGTATGTGTTTATCTATTAAATGATTTTAAGGAATTAGCTCACGCAGTTATGAATGCTGACAAGATCTAATCTGCAGGGCAGTTGATGCTGCTGTTTCAGGAAGGCAGTTGGGAGGAAGAATTCCCTCCATTACAGAACCTCTGTCTGTTTACTCTTGAGGCCCTGGACTGATTTGATGAGGCCCACCCACATTATAGAGAGTAATCTGCTTTAGTGAAAGTCTACTGATTTAAATATTCATCTTATTTAAAAATGTTCTCTCATAGTAGCATCTGTACATATTTGAGCAAATGTCTGACGTAGCCAAATTGACACTTAAGATTAACCATTGGACCAAGCTTCAGGGCCTGGCCAAAGTATAGACTCCAAAAGGTCAATCAGTGGGTACTAAGTTACAGTTAGGTAGCAGAAGTTTTTGTGTGTGTTGCATATCCGGGCAACTATAGACTATGCACTGTGTATCTCAAAAAGCTGGAAGAAAGGATTTTGAATGTTTTCACCATAATTAAAAATGGTAAATGTTTAAGGAGACAAATGTTTACTAGATTTAAATGTTATACAATGTATTCATCTATTGAAACATTTTATAGTACTCCATAAATATGCACATTTTTAATATATTAAAGTAATTTAAATTTAAAAAAAACTATACAGTAAAGGATGAAGTTGGGAGTGGGGGAAATATCTCCCATGCTGGGGATTGGAAGAACACTTCTCTGTCCAAACTTTAGTAGTGAATCAGTGTGATGACGGGATCTAAAACCCCAGAGTTTAATTTATTTTAACATTTTCCTGTTAATTTAATTTTCTGTTAATGCAACTATGAGAGGCAAAGAGAAATCACCATAAGGAGCCTGCCTTCACTGTGGACTTCAATTACTCCCAAAGATAAAGTTGAAAAAATTTTTGATTAAAAAAATTTAAAAACCTGGCCTGGGGTAGTGGCTCAGTGGTAGAGCGCTCACCTAGCATGTGTGGGGCTCTGGGTTCTATCCTTAGCACCACATAAAAATAAATAAATAAAGGTATTGTGTTCAACTACAACTAAAAATAATATTTAAAAAAATTATAAAACCATGAGTGGAAGTGATGGAGTGGGAACCAGCCCAAAGATTTCAGATGTTGGTGTTTTTAGACACAATAAAAAATAGCTATGTTTCATTTTTTTTTTCAAGACTGAAAAGAGAACCTAAATATGAGCAGAGAACCATTTCACATCTACTAGGTTGGTAAAATAGAAAAGATGCACAGTATCAAGTGTTGGAAAGGATGCAAAGAAGTTGGGACCCATCTCCATTGCTGGTGTAAATTTAAAATGATGTGGCCACTTTGAAAATTGAAAAGTTTCTCAAAACGTTACATATAGAGTTGCCATAGGACCCAATAATTCTACTCCTATTACTATACCCCTGAGAGTTGCAAACAACTCCACAAAAACTTGGGCATGGATATTCATAGCTTTATCCATGGTAGCCCCAAAGTGTAAACAATCCAGATGTCAGTTAACTGATGAATGGATAGAATGTTTATACATGCAATGAAATTTTATTCAGCCTTTTAAAAGAGTGAAGTACAGGTAAACATTACAACATAGATGGACCTTTAAATGAAGTCTCAAACACAAAGAGATCCAATATTGTATGATTCCATTTATGTATCATGTCTAGAACAAACAAAGGACAACAGTAAACAGATTTATGGTTAACAGGGGCTGAGAGGAGAGGGAAATTGGGAGTGACTGTTGGTTGTATGCTTTCCTTGGAGTGATGGAAAGGTTCTAGAATTACAATTGGTGATGTTTATGTAACTTTCTGAATGCACTAAAAACCACTGAATTATATATTCCAAAATGAATTTTGTAGTGGGTAAATTATATCTAAAATATTATATGACAGAGAATATTTTTTTTAAAACATAAGACTTTAAAATTGAAAAAAATAATTGAAATGAAAGACTCAGCAGTTGGGTTTGGCAGCAGATTAGACATAGCTGAGAGAATTGGTGAACCGAAAAAGAATGATCCAGAATGCAGGACAGAAAGACACCAATCAGACGTATGAAAGAATGTTGAAATGACATTGGGGGGAAGAGGATCTAACACACATCTAGTTAGTATAGCGTTAGAGAATGAGGCCTAATATTTGAAAAGATAATTGCTGGAAAACTTCCAGACCTAACAATTCTCAAGCAAGAAACAGAATACACATTAAATTTTCTGGGGAGAGTAATATATGTATCTGTCTAGTTTTCTGGACTATTCAATAAACAAGCTAAAATTTATAGAGTAATCAGTAAAAGAAAATAAGTTGTATCTATTTTAAATTAGTAGAGGAAAAAAAAGAGAAGATGGAAAAAAATTGAAGAAAAAAAATAGCTCCCATTCCGCTGTCATATATAAATAAAAAAAAAAATAGCACCCAAATAAGATGGTAGATGTAAATCCTGCCTCCCTCATTCCCCTCAGTTGTTCCTGAGAGAATTCCTCAGTAAACTTCCTGCACAGATATATCTGAGTCTATTTTCAGGGCATCCCAATTATGAAAGAGTGGAAATTAGGACAATTGTTTGGGAAATGAATGGGCATTAGTTAAGTTGGTCTTGTGTGTGCCCTGTGATACCACAGTTTGCTATGAGATATAGAATGATCCCCAAAGGCTCCTGTCTTGAAGGCATGGTCCCCAACTGGTGGCAATATTGGGAGGTGGTGGATACCTATTAGGAAAAAGTTAGGTCATTGGGGGTATGGCCATGAAGGGTACATTGGGACTCTGGCTTCTTTCTCCATGTTTCCTGGTCGTCATGAGGTAAGCATTTTTGCTCCACTCTCCCCTATCTGCCATGATGTTCTGCCTCACCACAGTACCAGAATACAAGCCGCTCAACTGTGGGCTGAAACCTCTGAATCCATAAGTCAAATCTTTTTTCCTTTTAGATGATTGTTGGAAGGTATTTTGTCATAGCAACGGACACCTGACTTACACAGATATAAACTCCAGAGAAAATCTTGCATACATACCAGGAGATATATACAAAACTGCTTATAGTGGAATTGATCCCAATAGGAAAACATTAGAACCAACCAAAATGTCTATCAACACTAGACTGGATAAATAGTGATATACAGGCCCACCGTGTCTGTGGGTTCTTCATCTGAGCAATCTACCCAACATGGATCAAAAATGTTTTTTAAAAATTGCACCTGTACTTAACATATAGACTTTTTCTTCTCATTATTTCCTACACAATATAAACAATTATTTACATAGCACCTACATAGTATTAGGCACTATAATGAAGAGATAGTATATAGGAGGATGTATATAGGTTATAAGCAAATACTATGCTATTTTATATAAAAAGGACTTAGGTATCCTCAGGTTTGGGGATCCACTATGAGATAACTGTTTACCTAATGGAATTTTATACAACAGTGAAAAAGACTACAGCTACATGCATCAGCATAGATACATTGTAAAAATGATAGCAAAGGCAAACAAATTATAGAATGATACAAAAAAAGGAGTCCATTTAGAGCAGATGGAAAATTCAAAAACAGATAAAACTAAACATGTTAAGGAGATACATATGTATGTGTTTATTTACACATAACCCTTTAATAGTCATAGATGTATGCACACACATAGGTACATATATATGTGTATATTACTATAAAAATGTAAGCGAGTGACTGATAGAAAATTCAGGATACTCAATTACCTATATAGATGGAGAAAGGGAGGAGGATGCAACACAGGCTTCTAAGGTACCAATAATATACACTGTCCCTGGATGTTTCATTTTTCTTCAAATTATGCACAACCTTTATATAATATTTTAAATATATGCTGTATTTTAAAAGAAAATTCATTACATGATATTTAAATGTGGTTCAAAGAGATTGTGGGTGTATTAGGTGTTTTCTGAAATTTTTGCAAAAAAAAAAACCATTGAAGCAAAATAGAGTTTAAAAACGACTAAAGATAGTTTATTAAAAATATTTTTTTTCTGCTTCCTGAATTGCCCATGGGAAAATCACACAACCTTGAATTTTCTCAGCAGCCTCTTAAAATTGCGGTGAGTGGGATGAGGAGACTGCCTTCCATGGAAGCAGTGAGAGAAGAGGCTGCAGCTGCCTGTCTTACCTCTGTTCTGCCTCGCAGCCCCTGAGGTGCTTGGGCTCTTGGTAGGTTGAGGTCGTCTTGGCAGCCTGCTCTCTGCAGTGGTTCCCAGGCACACTGGTACCAGCCAGGCTAGACTGGGCTGGCTGGCTGCTGTGGGGACCCACTGCCCTTCCCCAGGAACTCCTGCAGCCTGTCCCACATGGTTCACTACCAGGGAGTGCTTGAGACCAGCCCTGGGCCATACCCGGACTTCACTACAGGGAGAGGGAGTTTGGGGAAGCTCAGACTGCAGAAGCTCAGACTCCCTGTCCAAAAGCATTCACGGTTGCTCTGCTCTTCTACAGCTGCAGTGTCACTTTTGAGCCTCAAGGTGGTACAGCTGCACAGCCTACCACTGAAGCAAGCCTGTTACACCTCCCAAAGCTTGCTTCGGCACAGAGAGTCTGAATGAACCATATCTCAATCTCCTGCATTTCTTGTTTCAAGTAGGCTGACTCTGAATCCAGCCTGACCTCTGCAGTCTTTTCTTGCTGGTTCATCTACTTCCTTCCCCAGTCAGAATTGGAATGGCTTTCTCAGTTCTTCCGGTCACTGAAAAGGGACCTCTCTCCTGTCTAGGTTCAATTTGCAGTTTCAGGTGAGAGCTGCCCCCTGTGTGGTGGAGCCTGTCCTCATAGGCACCACCTAAAGCTGTGGCAGGCACGCAGCAGAGGGAAGTCAAGGGGGCTCCTCAGGTCACATCATGCTCATGGGAGCAGAATGCACCACCAGCATCCCTCTTCTCAGTTCCTTCCTCATTTTACCCATTCCCTACCTCTTCCCTCACAAGTGTCCTCAGTCACCCCTTATTAGCATTTTTGGAATTTTCCATTGATTTTTACCATATCCACACCATTTGTAACTAGTTTCTATTCTAAGTATACTCTAAATTTTAATCTAAATTCAGTCTGCTCAAGTGTCACTTTATCCATAGACCTTCCTCAACCACCATGTGAATAGCAAAAATATTACTCTTTGGATTCATCAGCATTTTGTTACTGTGCCTAAAATATCTGATATAAACAGATTAAAGGAGGAAAGATTGGTTTTGGCTTATGGTTTCAGTGGTTCAGTCCATGGTCAGCTGGTTCCATTGCTGTGGTGAAGCAGAGCATCATGGCAGAGAGGGCATGATGAAGTAGAGTCGCTCAACTCATGGTGACCAGGAAGTAGGGGAAGGGGCCAGGAACAAGATAGAGTCCCAACGGCCCACCACAAGGTCCCACTCCTTCAAGTAGATCCCATCTCCTATAGTTTAAACCACCTCCCAATAATTCCATCTCGATGGGGTCAGAGCCCTCTTGATCCCATCACTTTTCCAAAGCTCCTATTTCCGAACGATGCTGCACTGGGGACCAATCCTTCAACATCTGAGCCTTTGGGGGACATTCCAGATATAAATCATAACACTCTTTAATCTTTTTGTTGCTTTCTTAGCCCTTAGTCCACCTGACCTAAGTGTATTTTTTTTTGTCTATTAACCCACAAAAGCTTAAAGCTCCCAAGAACCAAGGCTCTGCCAGTTTTGTTCCCTGTTGTGCTCTCAATCCTGAAGCTCTTTGGTATTTTTGGGCATTTACCAAATTTTTGTTGGAGAGGTAGGTAGATAGATGGAAGGAGGAAAGGAGGAAAGATTTTACTCCTCCCCAACAGTGAGTGGGAAAAGTAGCATACTGGGAGTTAGCCACTAGTTACCTACTAGACTTTGAGCAGGTCACTTGACCTCCCAGCACGGCCTGTTTCCTAATCTGTGAAGTAAGTGGAATGGACTTCACGGCCTGAAGTTCCTTCTTTCCCTTGATGGTTTTTGGTTTTATGATAGGTGCCTCTGAAAGGGGCCAAGGCCATCAGCCATGTAGCAGATATATATATATATATATATATATACCAGGGATTGAACCTAGGGGTGTTTAACCACTGAGCCACATCCCCAAACCTTTTTATTTTTTATTTTGAGACAGGATCTCAATAATTTGCTGAGACTGGCTTTGAACTTGGGATCCTCCTGCCTTACCTCCCAAATCATTGGAATTTCAGGTGTGCACCACTGTGCCTGGTGACAGTATGCATACTTTTTTTTTTCAGTTGTAGTTGGACACAATATTTTATTTATTTTTGTGTGGTGCTAAGGATCAAACCCAGGGCCTCCACTTGCTAGATGAGTGCTCTACCCCTGAGCCATAACCCCAGCCCAACAGTATGTATTCTTGACAGTAAACAGTTGCAAGTAATAACCTAGTACTGAAAGATGCATTTGTATATGTGAACAAAAACAGAAATTCCTTGGTAATCCTTAAGTCTTTAAAAATATTCTCCTTAAGAAAACCTCCAATGTATCCATCTATGCTTATATTTCCATCTTAAGCTCTGGTCTATATGCTAAATGGTTTTATTTTTTTCTGATAAAGGATTTTTTTTTAAAAAAAATATGTTTCATTTCGGCTCTTCCTAAGCTGTCTCTTCTCATTAGTGACATTATGTTGGGAAAGATGCCTTGCTCCTCTTTTTCTTCCAATGTGATAAAAACATTTCAGAATAAAGTTGTGGTAAAAGGAATCATCTGGTTGTGCCATAATTTTCTTCTATTTGGTTGTAATTATTTTATAGGATTGATATATATATCTGGTGTCTAGAAGACATTAAAATATTTTTGATGGATGGTCAGTAGCATGAAGGGGAAAACTTTCATATCCTGGGATGTGGGTAGAACTTTATGGAAGTAATTCTGTCTTGTCCAGGGGAGGAAATCTTTGCTCCTTCTAAATGAGCTGGAGGAGAGAAGGCAGTGCCATTTTATTGTATCCTGATGGATTCTCCAAGTCCAATTTTAAATGTTTACTCTCTTCTCTTTATAATGAAAGCAAAACAAGATAAAACTTAACACTATTGTGGTAGGCAGGGTAACTCCCTACACCACAGATGTCCAGGTCCTTTTTCCTAGAATCTGTGACTATGTTACCTTACATGGCAAAAGGGTCTTTACAGATGTGATGAAGTTGGGGACCTTGAGTTGGGGATATTAATACAGATTATTTAGGTGGGCCAAATCTAATCTTTTTAAATTGGGAGAATCTTTCCCAGTCATGGCCAGAGAGTGACATGATTACAGAAGAAGGGTCAGAGAAATGTGAGATTCCTGGCTTTGAAGATGGAGAAAGGGGCCAAAAGTCAGCAAAGGCAAGCAGTCTCTAGAAATTGAGAAAGACAAAGAAATAGACTCTTCCAGAAAGGAAGGCAATCATGAGGACAATCACAGTAGCCCAATGTGACCTGTATCAGACTTCTGACCTCCAGAACTGTAAAATAATAAAAAATGTAAATGTTAGAACAATAAGTGCATGGTAATTTATTATAGCATCTTATCCAATATGGTAGACACTGGGGCTGCTAAGCACTTGAAATGTGGCTAATCGAAATTGGGATGTGCTGTAAGTACAGAATGCACATAGACTTCAAAGGTTTATTGTGGAAAAGTAAAACACCTCATTAATTCAAAATTTATTCATATTACATGTTAATGACACTATTTCTAACTTGCTGGTTTAAACAAAATATATAATAAAATTTTATTTTACTTTTTAAAACTTTCTTAAAAATGTAACTGTTAGACAACCTAAATCACACACATGGCTTGCATTTGTGGCCCAGAAATGTGTAGATGCTTCAACAGCATGCAGTTCTCTTGATAAAGGTTTCAGAAGGCATCTCATGCTTTCTTGTGTCTTCCTGTACTGGACTGTAGGTGAAGCTGCTGTATTAGTCTTTACATCCTTAGTATGTGATAGAATGAACGGCACATGCTCCAAAAAGTAATTATTTGCAGAGCATGCATTTGATGTTGCTGACCCTAGAAAGTGTTTGACAACACAGTGGTAAATTTGTCCTGAGCACCGCTGTCCTGAGGGAACTAGAAACTGTGGTTCTAAAACAAACAAACAAACAAACAAACAAAAAACCCCAGGATGCAACAGTTGAGTCTTTTTCCTTTTGGCCAGTATTTCTTGCCCTACCTTACCCCTCGTGGACAGGGTCATTTCCTATCATTAGGAAAGCAAATGTCAAAAGGAGTTGGAAGGGCTGAGATTGTAGCTCAGTGGTAGAGTGATTGCCTAGCAAATATAAGGCACTGGATTTGATCCTTAGCACCACATAAAAACAAACAAACAAATCAGATAAATGTATTGTGTCCATCTACAATTTAAAAAAATATGTACATATTTTTAAAGAGAATTAGAAACCAAAAGGCAGACTCAGGTGTCTGAGACCAAACACCAAAAGCATCCATGGAGTGGTTTCTGTTTGGCCCATTTCTTATCTTTGTGACAGTTTCTCAGCAATGCAGAGAAAAATAGCTAGAGCTCAGAATTAGGAGACTAACTTTCCATTTGAAATTTTGGTTCTCTGATTGACCCTATGATCAAGCAGGATCCCTGTAATTTCTTTTATTATACACTGATAAAATGGGCAAATGTTAATATTTATTAGTACTGAAAACTGTGAAGATTAATTAGTGACTCAGAAGTAATTTTTAAATATCATGAATGATTTGCCTCAGTAAAAAAATTATCATGCACAGAATTTGGAAATCTTATCAGTTGTTTCAAGACAGCTTGACAATGACATTTGTGGAATCTACTGTGGTTCAACAGTTATAATAGGTCCAAAAGATCACATTTGAAAGTGTCCACCATGATAATATACAACCTAATGTTGTTGTTTTTTTATCCCCCCCTGTATGAGATCATTGCTTAACTCAAATGAACTTTGTGCCATTAAAAATGGGGAAATACAATTTATTTCAATGCCATTTGAGTCTGTTTTGAGGTATTGTGGACGGAAATATCCTGGTTATTTGGTTGAGATGATTCATGTCGTAGGGCAGTCTGGGGAATAAACTTTATCTTGTCCTCATCTTTATTTTTGTTTTCTATATGGAAACTAATCATTTGAGGTTGGCAACATGGATTTGGGCTACATTTCTTCAATAAATTTTTTTCTGTTTCTTTACTCTCAAGTCCCCAAATCTCCAAATCTAGGCTGTTTTTCAAAAGCAAACCTGCTCATGAGCCCTCCAAAAGACTGCCAGCCTGTTAGAAATTACAGTGAGTCCTCTCTGAGGTTGTTAAAACTTAATAATTTTATTGCATTTTGGTCAAAAACAAAAAATGTTAATCCCAGGAGAAAGAATGAAAACATTGTCAGTGGAAATGGTTGCCTGGCTGAGCACATTTGTCTGGTCCTCATGCTGGGGTATACCAGGGGTCATCAGGAGAAAATGCTGATGGCCTGGTTATGGAGGATACCACGTGTTCCTGCCTTCAACAGACAGTATGGCTAGTTTGGTTAAATACCAGTGCATGTGCAGACCTATTCCTCACCAGTTATTTTTTTTCCTGATGCTTCTAGAAAGTCTGTAAAAAGACAAATGATATAGCCTGGAGATAATTGACCATCCTGTCACTATGAAAATATCAAATTCACAGAAAATGAATATCATGCCTGCCAAAAAAACAGACTATAAAGTGAAAGGATCAAGGCATTCAATGCCTGCAGAGAAAATAATAGAAACACAGTCTGACTGTTCCATAAGAGTTTATTATAGCAATCTATTCTAATAATATTTGTAAGATTTATAATAGCTATATATGTTTATATTATTCAATTACACTATTTTAATAATCCCACAAGGTTCCTATTCAATATTGAAGACCATTTTATTAGGTAAAATTGTATTTTCATTGACAAAATATATTTTGATTTTTTTTTTTTACAGTGTCGAGGGTTGAACCCAGGACCTTGTATATGCTAGATAAGATATTCACTGTAAAGTGAATATCTTAAGGTTTTGGAGACTACTGTTATACCATGTACAATTAAGCACAGCAGGATCCAGCTTTAAAGACATGCGTGTTGCCTCCCCTTCCCTTCTCCCTTCTGGTGAATGAATAGTCTTTGTCCATGTAATGTGACATTCAGTTTGAAGGCTGTTGGAAGCAATGTCATTTGTTCTCCATTTATTTTCTTCACTTTGCAAGTTTGCAGATTGAGAAGCCACAGGACAGTCTGTAACCATCATCACAGCTTATCTTTGTGAGGGTGATTCTACTTGCAGTTTGGCAAGGCATAGAGGAAATGTGGCCTTTGGTGAATAGCCACTTTCAGAGTGGTCCAGTACTGAGAATGGTACTTATGGGCAGGCAAGTGAGAGAAAATTATTTTTGCTCTTGGAGCTCCTGGCACTTGTAAGGGAGGTTGGTGGACATTTCATTGGCCAACTGTTTTGTAGTTAAATATATCTTGGATTGTAGCCTTTGAAAAGACTGAGATGCAATTTGCAGTGGAATCACCTGATTGGCTTATTCCACCTACAGGTCTGATGATTCTTACACTAGACCTACAAAATTGCAGCTCCTGGGGATGGAACACCCAGAAATCCAAATTCCCTTAGATAGTGTTAAGGTTAGAATAGTTTTAGATTTACAGAAAAGCTGCAAAAAGAATACAGAGAGTTCCCATATGCCCTATACAGTTTTCTTTTTTAATATCTTACATTAGCATGGTATATTTGTCACAAATAATGAACCAATACTGATAGATTATTATTAGTAGTAGTAATAATAATAATAATACAATTGTTACATATACACTTGTATTGTAATTGTAGTAACAATAACAGTAAACAAAGTTCCTACATTATTTAACTTAAGTCCTTTTCCCATGACAAGAGCGTATCCAGAATATAACATTACATTTAATGGTCATGACACAGGTTCCTCTCAACTGTGACAGTTTCTCCGACTTTTCTTGTTATTGTTGACTTATGACAGTTTTGAGGGGTGCTGGAGAGTACTTTGTAGAATGTACCTGAATTGGGGTTTGTTTGATGTTTTACTTATGGTTGGGGCTTATGGGTATTAGGGAGGTCGATCACGGAGGTAAAGTGCCTTTCCTCTTATATCCCCCAAGGGTACACATTATCAATGTGTGTCACTGTTGGAGTTAACCTCGATCACCTGGCTGTAATAGTTTTCCACGATAGAGTGGTTCTTTTCATTTTATCTTTTTATACTTTACTCTTTGGAAGGAAGTCATTGTGGGTAGCCCCCAGTTATGAAGTGGGGGTCATACTCTGAATCCTTCAGAGGATTGTAAGCTAAATAAATTATGGAATTCTTCTGCATGGGAAATTTGCCTATTCCCCCAATGTATGTATGCATGTATTTATTTATTTATTCATTTATTTATATTGGTATGGACTCATAGATGTTGGGTTATAATCTAGGACTGTTTTATTAATCACATCATTCCTTTTTGTCTGCTGGTAACTTTTACAAGCGGTCCTTGGGTATCTTGTTTTAATTTACATTTTATTTTATTTATTTGTGAGGTGTTATCTTGCTGTGTTGCTCAGGCTGGCTAGCTTTGAACTCCTGGTTGACAAGTGATCCTCCTGCCTCAGTCTTCCAAGTGGCTGAGATTACAGGGGTGGGCTGCAATGCCTGGCTCTTAAATTTATTTTTTTAGCCAGGTGTGATGGCTCATGCCTGTAATCTTAGTGAGTCAGGAAGCTGAGACAGGAGGATCATGAGTTCAAAGCCAGCCTTAGCAAAAGTGAGGCACTAAGTAACTGAGTGAGACCCTATCTCTAAATAAAAAACACAAAATAGGGCTGGGAATGTGCTCAGTGGTTCAGGGCCCCAGAGTTCAATCTCTGGTTCCAAAAAAAAAAAAAAAATTAACTGATACATAAACATAAACATTATGTATATTAATGGTTACCATGAGATGTTTCAATACTTGTATACACTGGGTAATGTTTAAATCAGGGTAAACATATCTGTCCCCTCAAATACCTATTGTTTCTTTAAGTGAAAACAATCAAAATTCTTTCTTCTGCTTTTTTTTTTTGAGATATATAGTACATAGTTGTTATCTAGTTATCCTACTATATAATAACACATCAGAACTTGCTCCTGACTGTAACTTAGTACCCATAATCAACCTTTCCCCAACTCTCTCCCCCACTTTCTCTCCTCACCATTCTACTTTCAATTCCTATGAGATCAACCTTTTTAGATTCCACATATGAGTGAGATCATGTGGTGTTCATCTTTCTGTGCCTGGCTTATTTCACTTAACATAATGATATGTAGTTACATCATGTTGCCTCAAATGACAGGGTTTTAGCCTTTTTTGACTGTAAATTATTTCTTTGTGCATATACCACACACTTATCCATTTATCAGTTGATGGACACTGAGGTTGTTTCCATTTCTTGGTTATTGTAAATAGTGCTGCAATAAACAAGGGAGTGCAGGTATATTTTCAACATACTCATTTCATTTCCTTTGGCTATTTATCCAGTAGTGGAATTGCTGGACCATATCGTAGTTCTCTTTTTAGTTTTTAGAGGACTCTCCCTACTGTTGTCTTCATATGTCTTTTTCAGAGAAATGTCTATGAGTGTCTATTGCCCATTTTCATATTGGGTTGTTTGTTTTTGTTTTCTTTTTGCTATTGAACTTTTTTTTTCAGTTTCTTACATATTCTGGATATTAACCCAGCACCATTTATTAAAAAGACTATCCTTTGTCCAATCATGTTCTTAGCACCTTTGTTGAAATCAGTTGGCTGTAGATATGTGTGTTTGTGTGTATGGGGGGAGGTGTGGGCGTGTTACATCTAGGATCTCTATTCTATTATTCCTGTGTCTCTCTGATGTAACCTAATTCTTGTGGTCTTGGGAAACACTTCTGGCACATTCTGCCACTACAAGATGCTCCAGGAATCCACATTTTAACAAGCTCTATCATACTCTAAAATTCAAAGTTTATCATTTTAAATTATCAAAGCCCCAAATTTCCAAATACTCTCCTATTGGTAGATGTGGGACTGAGTAGGAAAAAAAATCTCATAGAATTTGTACGTATCTTCAAAATCTCTCTCTGTTTATTTGATAACATCTGAAACCAACTGCCTAGGAAGTTGAGGTCCCTCTGAAACTGAGAGCAACTTCCTCATACTGATAGTGGAGGCTAGGGGCTTCCTCCCACCCTGACCTGGGAGATGCCAAGGAAGCTGAGGATGGAGACTGGTTCCCATCCTTGGCCTGTCTAGCACAGACTAACTAAATCTATCTGTGTGTATTTCCTGCCTTTTGTCACACTTTGCCACCTCTTCTCTTTTAAAAAGCTTTCTTCACCCTCAGAGCCACCAAAGGTGGAAATTTGAAACAAACAAACAAAAACTTTCTTTTATCTTCTTTCAAGGTGGCTTTCTTACCAGTTTGAATATTGTGGAGCAGTGAGTAGTGTAGCCTATTCTCTTCCCGGTGGCAGCAACAGTATCATTTGGTCACACATCTATAGCCAAGGCATGTACAGAGAGACAGTTATTCAAATCTATCAAGAGACTATGAATTTAAGAGATCTATTGTATGGCATGCTGACTCGTTAACAATGTGTTGTATACTTGAAAATTGCCAAGAGTTGATTTTAAGTGTTCTCACCAAAAAGTATTTTAGGTAATACATATGTTAATTAGATCAGTTAGCCATCCCACAATGTGTATATATATATATTTCAAAACATCATCTTGTACACTATAGATATGTGCAAATTTTACTTACTAATAAAAAAAATTTTAAAGAGACTAAACCAAGGAAAATCATCAATGAATTGCTTTACTTGGTGTCCCAGGCCTTCTGGGCCACAGACACATCACTGAAGAGGATGATAGTTGTTCTGAGTAAACCCAGCTCCTTTCAAAGAGGATATTAAGCTATAGCAGCTGTTTCTTTCCTTAGGACTTTTTAATGACTTCTCTCTCAGTGTTGCATGGGAAAAGACTTGGGCATAGCAAAGCTGAGGGTTAGATGTCATTCAGTGAGAGGTAGGTCAGATTGTGGGTGAACCTGGGTGAAGGAATGGGACTATTTATTTAGGATATTGAGTGTGTGTCTATGTTCATGCAGGCTTGTACATGGGCAAATATTTCTTCAATTTACCTTGAAAACCACCATCTGTTTTTCTAACTGGGTTAGACTGCTAGCCGCTGCAGCAGAATGTGCATGCTATGTTGGTGCAATGAATCATGCACTCAGTACCCATGTTCATTTCCTACTGATCACTTTGCAATGATATAGAAAATGCTCCCACAGCACCACACCACTCCAGTAAGAAGGGAACCGATGCTTACTTTTTCCTGGGCTCTTCCTTAGCTTCCATATCTGCCTTGGTTCCTCTGCCATAGCTGAACATCTGTCTACCTTCCAGAATGCATGTGGCATTGTTTCTGTTAAGTGATAACAGCAAAGTATGTCTACTCCTTGGCCTTAGGACATTTTAAGAGTATTGAATGTACAGTCTCTCATGGCTAAGAGTCATGTGTCAGTTCTTATGTGTACCTTCATGTTATCCATTTTGATTATTCTTCCTCCTCTATCCTGTGCTATTTCTCCAATCCTCAAATCCTCATCCTGGGTTCCGCAGAGGAAAAATGTAAGGACTTTTCCCAGGTAACCTCCCCTTAGCAGGCTACACTGTCAACAGCAGCTGTCCTCCAGGTATAAGTCTTGGCACACCCTGTACCATTCTGGAAGCATTTGTGCTGTTGAGCACAGTAGCTGGTATTGATTACTTTTATTGGGGACTGGGGGTGTTGTATTTGATCTCAGAGGGCTTTTCTACATCTGTTGCTGTGCTTGAGTTTATGGCAGAGATTCATTTGAAATGGGATTTCTGTCTTTTTTTTTTTTTTTTCCATCTGAGGCAAGAGTGCAGATGGATTGTACTTTTAATTTTCTTGCTGCCACCTGGGGAGAATTTGTCATTTCATTCCTAAAGGAAAAGGAAAAAGAACTACATCTGACATAATCTAATGCAAGTCTGCTCTAAACAAGTCCTACAACTCCAGTACAGCAATTCCAGCAATTTGTGTGATTATCTATGTCTTTCTGCATAGGATCTTTCAGTGAGAAGACAGGCGTTTCCATTCAAGTTTTGGGTTTTTTTTTTCCTCCTTCATATTCATAAAACTCCTAAATGTATAAAGTGATAATTTGACTGGAAAAACTAGGTAAATACAATTCAGCAACCAAATTGTAAGGGAGCATGTATAAAATGGATGGAGATACACCTAAGGAAGAAAGATTTTCATGATTCTGGATTTGAAGAAAGCGCTAGGCGGAGCTGGCGGTCTTGCCAGTAGGATGGTGACCCCAGGCTCTGGCCTACCATCTGCCTCCTTCCCGGTTTCTCAGGGTGCTCTTCTATAGCCTCCGGCTGCTCTGCCTGAGTTTTTCTTGCCAGTTCCTCTCCAGGCCTGGCCCCCCACTGAGGAGGTACTTTCCTGTCCCTTCCCTAAGGAGGCCCCTCTGGGCTTCCAGCCCAGCTTGGGCTCTGACCTTGCAGTCCTGGCCTTCACTCTCTTCCTCTGGTGGTCTCAGTAGGATTCTGCCCTAACCCCTCACCCATTTCTTCTCAAATTGTCAGAAGGCAACTGCCAACATGTAGAAGCTACCCAGGGCTTAAGGTGGGTTCTAGTCTTCAGGGAAGCCTGGGTTCTTTCAACATGACCAGGTTGCAGTCTGGCTCTGGAGGCCTACAGTGCAATGGTTGCAAAAGCCCAAGGTTTGGCCTAGTCCATCATTAGGGGGCCCCCTTCTCCCTCATGGCCAATCAGAACACACCCAGAGGCCCATTGTGCAGGGTTTACTTTGAATGAGGACTCCCAGAGTCCCCTTCCCTCTTTGTTCCCTTGCTCCATCTAGCAAAGACAGCTTTCTTCTTTTTGGGGTATAGACAAGCTCTGTGAACTCTGGATCCTTGATATTCTTCAGAGTCATAATCAGCAACATCATCTCCTCCCCAACAACAACAACAACAACAACAAAAAGTCACAACACACACACACACACACACACAAACACACACACAAACATGCGCGCACACGATCTGTCCAAAACCCTCTTGCTAATATGAAACTTGGATGATGATTATGTCAAGGCCTTCCCACCCTAAACACACAACACACAGAGCAGGGGTGTTGGTTGAGGGTGAGGTTGAAGGAAAGCTCATCTACCATACCATCTCCAGTAGCCATGAGGATTCTACATCTATCTAATTTGGGGGGTTTCCTGCATTATACATTTCCCAGCACAGCAGGCAGATGCTCCAATCATCTCTGTTTTATTCAAAACACTTTTCCTTTGGCAGCAAGTTGCCACTTCTTGTGCGAAGAACATATCCATCTCACACCCTGGAGTGAGCAAAGATGACTAACATCCCCAAGCCCAGTCACCATGGCTCATCCTTACCGTATTTCCATCTGCTTTAGGTTTTCTTGATGACTCATAACACTCCCTATACAATATTCTATTTCTTGCAATCCTTCATTGAACAGTTATTGAAATACTGTGCCAGTTAGTGTGATGGTGGTGGTGCAAATAACCATACATTATTTGCCTCCTAAGACCCACGTCACAGGGGACAGTTCCATAATCTTCATTCCTTTGCATTCTTTGTGTTTGTATTTCTGTTGAATGGATTGCTAAGAAACCTCTGGAGGAGGATGAGATGAGCTTTGATGTAGATGATCAGGAGAGTTTTCTCATGGGAAGTGGAATTTGGTCATGACCTTGAAGGATGTCTAGGACTATGACTGGCAGGAATGGGCAGTTGAAAGTGCAGTTTAGGCATAGCACAATCCAGGATGGGACACATCATGGTTTGTCCTTGAGACCTTGAGAAGACCCATGGGGCTGCTGTGGCACTTGCAGAAAGGTGTGGGAAATAGCAATTGGAAGGGACTGATGGTATTGAAGCCTTTCTCAGCAGAGAAGCATTTTTTCCAGTTATTGCAGTGTTAATTATATAAAAGTGTATTATATACATTAAAAATATCCAGCGTAATTCCTTATCTAGCATAACTGTCACTTACCACTATAATGTTGCTTTCAGTTTTGAGTTTTAGAGATGTGAAAAAATATGCACCAGTATCCTAGTACTCGTGTGGATCTATTTTTTCTTCCCACTCCTCAGTTTATGCCCAAATAATTTGTGAAGACTATTTTAACTTTGTAAATAGCTTTATTTTTATTTTGTGCCTGTAGGTTTTAGGACTGAAGAATGCAGATTCTGGGGCCAATCTGCATATGTTTAAATCTCAGCCCTGTTGCCTCCTCTCTTGGGCAAATGATGTAACCTCCTTGCTTCTAGGGCTCTTTTTTTTTTTTTTTTTTTTTTATCTGTACAACAATGGTAAAAGCTGTATGTACCATTCAGGGTGATTGTGAGGGTTAAATGGAATTTTATATGTATAAGCTCTTATAGCCTGGTAAACAGTAAGTATCCATTATTGCTATTATGCTTTTGAAAGCTAAGTGAAGCAAATGAATTCATAGTGGTGTTGAGAGTAATCCATGCACATGGTGAAGCAATGATAATGACCCCAACCCTCTAGTAGTACCGAAGGAGGAATGGTGAGTGAAAGTCCTACCCTTGGCCTCTGGATGCCTCCTCCTCCTACAGCAGTCACTGTTATTTCTTGTTTTATCCTTTATTTATCCTTTCAGAATTGAGTTTCTAAAGCATATATATGTATATGTCTCCCCATCTCTGAATCTGAAATGTATGTTTCTATCAACACATGTATACATGTATATAGTTTTGCACCATATATTTTCATATTATAACATATTTGGTGACCATTCCATGTCTGCAACACTGATGTATATAATTCCTTTAAGTGGCTACATAGTGATTAATTTCATAAATATATAAACTAGTTCTTTATAAATGGACTGTTAAGATTGCTTCCAGTCTTTGTTATGTAAACAACATTGTAATGATCATTTTAATACTTTTTCATTTTGATGGATATTATTAAATTGTAATTTTTGAAGAGAATTCTTCCCTATCCTTCCATAAGCCTTTAATTCAATCTTCATTTTTTACTCATGCTTTGCGAGGTGGATTTACTTTGGGGTGGTGTGATGTGAAGTTTTGTATTCAGTTTTATCTCACTCCTCAGTTTATACCCCAAGGACTTAAAATCAGCATACTACAGTGATGCAGCCACATCAATGTTTATAATAGCTCAATGTACAATAGCCAAACTATGGAACCTTCAACAGATGAACAGATAAAGAAAATGTGGTATATATACACACAACAGAACATTATTCAATCTTAAAGAAGAATGAAACTATGGCATTTGCAGATAAATGGATGGAGCTGGAGAATATCATGCTAAGCGAAGTAAGCCAATCTCCCAAAACAAAAGGCAGAATGTTTTCTCTGATACTTGGTTGCTAATTCACAGTAGGGGCTAGGGAAAAATAGAGGTACTTTGGATTAGGCAGAGGGGAGTAAGGGGAGGGGAGGAGCTATGGAAGTAGAAAGGATAGTACAATAAATCGGACATTATTACTCTATGTTTGACTACATGACTGGTGTAATTCCAAATCACGTACAACCAGAAGATAGAGAAGTTAAACTTCATTTATGTATGATGTGTCAAAATGCATTCTACTTTCATGTATAATTAATTAGAACAACAACACCAAAAAAGATGGTATAGAAAAACCAGAGCTTACCATATGGGAGTTACAGGGAGACTCTTTTAGTGAAGAAAATCTCTTTGATGGAATATTATATAATGTTTGCTTAAATGTTTGCTTTGAAGAAAAAAGCTATATTGAATACAAAAAGCAGAATGCATGTTTTTTTTATTTGTTACTACTGCAGCTATTGTTTTCTCAATGTACTTTAAAACAAATTAATGAGTTAGAAAAAAGACAAAAGAAGGATCTATGTATAAGTGAGTGAATATTTAACAATTTTCCATATTTTTTCAAGTGTTACGAAATAAGTATGTGTTGTGTTCATAACTGAAAATAAAAAATCATACAATTATTAAAGTATCAAATTAAAAGAGGGAAAGGACCACTGGAGGAGAACATATGGACAGTTTCAAGAAAAGGGAAGAAAGTAGAGAGGGACACTTAAGGATTAAGAAACCAAAGCAGCTAGGTCTACAATGAAGACCCAGGGAACTGTGGTCAGCCCTGTGAATAAAGCTATGCTAGAGCTGTTACAACAGGTATTAATATTTGGGGGTCCTGAGTCATTGACAGAAAGGCTTAGCAAGGACATAATAGATTAGCTCAAGTAAACCAGAAGGGAAGTGTACATTACATATTAAAATAATCTCCATCAAGATCATTTTTGAAGTGTTATTGAAAGAGGAAATTAGCTATTGCCTGGAAAATGTTCTTGTATAGACAACCTCATTGCTTAACAAAACTGGATAAAGGAGGCCTCTGCTGTCATTAACTTTCTTAAAAGCATACTGTTATTTTTTAAAATGCTATCTTCAAACATATCTGTTTGCTTAGCACTTGGTTAACTCTCTGTAAGTATACCATCCCCTCTTTGTTCAAGTTGTTTAAGAAAATGTCACCATAAAATATTGATAGTGGCCATGGCAAGACTTGGAAAAATGACCCATAGGTCTAATTCTACTCCAAAGAATTTAAGGGACTTTCCAAATTAATTCATCTGGAGTCCACTTGGAATTTGTAGTTCAGGAAGGGGCTAATAGAGCTTATGTTTTTACTGTCTATAAAGATAGAAGTTTACAAAGCACACAGCAACTTCTGTTTTGCTTTCAGGAAATGGACTTCTTAAGTATCATCAAGTTTTGATACAGGTGTCTGTTCCCAAACAATTGGTGTGTGGTATTTGACATTACATTACTAATTTCAAAATGTAAGTTGCAAGGACTTTACTTGATAACAATCTGTCAGTCCTCTTGAAATGAATGGTTTTATTTTGTTTTGAGTCAGGTTTTTTCCTCCTCCTAACCCTCTGTCAATCCTCAAGTAGGTCTGGGTTATTGAAATAAATATTTTGTCTTAATAGCTCATTTTGTGAATTTATCATATTGAATATTCTTAAAATTATGGGCATTGATTTTCAATCCTCTTTTATGTGGAGATTTTGTTTCAAGGGTTCCTTCTCTGGTCTATGCAGAGGGAGTAACCCTTTTCTGCTTATTTCCAACCTGTCTTTGTCCGCAAGGTTAATGAAGGTTCTGCTAGGTCTTGTCCTACTACCATTTCCCCAAAATCAGATACACAAATGACTCAAGCAGAGAAACCAGTGTCGTCTTTCATAAACATGTGATGACATATTTCTAGCAGTCTTCCAGGGAAGGCCCATCAGTGCCTCCAGGCTCTGTTCCTTGTGATTCAAGTGTCCTTATCTGGGTCTTGATGCCCTTGAGATTGGGTAGTTGATTCTTGCCTAAATTGGTGGGCCAGATGGTTGAAGCATCCTGCAGAACTCAGCTAGAAGACAATGTTTCTGACTTCCACAAGGCTGAGATCTTTAAGCTTGGGAACAATGGATTTTGTTCTGTCAACTCTTGACCTGAGGAAATTATCTCACCTCTCTGCTCTACACCTTCTTATACCTTCTTTGGTATAAGGAGGTGATCATTTTACTTTTTGGGGGGGGGATAGGGCCTCATTATTTGCACAGGCTGATCTTAACTCCTGGGATCAAGTGATTCTCCTGACTCAGCCAGCTGAGTAGCTGGGATTATAAGTGTGTGGCACCACATCTGAGAGGGAAATAATTTTATTTATTTATTTATTTATTTATTTAGAAAGAGGAGAGGGGGAGAGAGAGAGAGAGAGAGAGAGAGAGAGAGAGAGAGAATTTTTTTTAATATTTATTTTTCAGTTTTCAGCAGACACAACAGCTTTGCTTGTATGTGGTGCTGAGGATTGAACCCGGGCCGCACGCATGCCAGGCGAGCGCGCCACCACTTGAACCACATCCCCAGCCCCTGAGAGGGAAATAATTTTAAAAGATCTTTTCTGGTTTTGAAATTCTCTAATTAAAAAAAAAATATTTATTTAAATTTGTTACACATGACAGCAGAATATATTTCAATCCATACATAGTATACATATAGAGCACATTTTTTTTATGTCTCTGGTTTTTCACAAAGTAGAGTTAAAATTCTCTGATTTTAAGAAGAGAGAAAAAAGGGTGTTTCTATCTATGACTTATGTATTGTTTCACTTTCCAAAATGTTCTAGATCTCTCTTTTTCCTCCTTCAGGACTTCCTCTGGGTTTCACAGTGCCTCACCCTTAAAAGCTCCCCACTGGAGAGTTTGTTGTGTAATGGTCTGTTCAAATTAGTCTCCTCTATGGAAACATAGTCCCCTACAGGGCAAGCACTGTGTTTCACACGTTTGTCTCTCCAATTCTACATCCAGAATTCTAGGTATGACTGTTGAACAGCCATCCATCCGTAGAGGTAAAAAGTAACAACTCTGAGATCCTGAGGACAGTCTTTTTCTTCATCAGATAACTGAACTTGATGTCAAAATACTCTGGTTCAGCAACTGATTGACCCTGGGATAGCTTGCTTAACCTGCAACACCTTGAAGAGTAAAGAGTGGTAGACACCAATAGTCCCTCTTTCTTGGGCCCATACTAAGCTGATCATTAGAGTCTTAGATGTTTAAGGCATGAAAAGTTGTAAGTAGATGTTCTGGGCTTCAAGGCTCATGTCTTCCCACCGTATGGAGGAGTGTATTCCCAATATACACTCATATAATGCAGTGTATATTATTAGATTCATTCAATGAATACATATTGTTAAGGGTATGGTATGTCTGTGTGTGATTGGTGGAAGGAGAAAACTTCAAAATATAATCTGTAGATGCTGCTGCATTCAATCCAATTTTTATCCTCATCCTATTACATCTCTGTCCATCATTTGACCTTGTCAACCACTTCCTCCTTGAAATATACTCTTATTTGTAACATGTCTCTCTCTTTGTGGTTACTCCTTTAGAGTCTGTTTTCTTTTTTTAAGATTCCTCCTTGTATACTCATCCATTAAGTGTTGGTCTCCTTAAAGCTTGGTCCCAGACTCTCTCTTTTTAGTTCTTTTGTCTCCCGATGCACCACCTTCTAAGGCAAGGGCTTCAGTGACTAATTGTAGACTGATGATTCCCAAATTCATATCTCAGAGCACCAAATCATTATGTCTTCCTGATATCTCTCATTGAATATCTCTGGGCACCACACATTTAGTTGAATAACGTAACCATGTAGTGCTCCCTACATACCAGTGTCCCCTGCTGGTTTCCTTCAAGCTTTTCTAATTGCTCCTATTATTTATGTAAGCCAGAAGCCCAGGGTCATTCTTTGGACTGTCCTCTCCTTCACTCTCCCTCCATTGGCAATTCATCACCAATGTCTATGGATGTTACCACTAATTAGTTCCACTGCCATATCTCCGTCTGAGCCAGTCCCTCTCACCAATGTGGCTACCTTAGTATCTAACTTGTCTTTCTGTAGCCTCTCTGGTCCTCTGCCTTCACTTCCTTTTTTAAACTACAGACAGGGAGATCTTTTAAAAAATGCAAATGCACTCTTTTCCCCCTACCACATGGACTTTGTATTGCTTTTGGAGAAAAGACCCATGTATTTCCAGGGCCTCATATCTAACACCCATGAATGTTAACTTTAAATGGTATCAGGGATTTTTTTGCAGATATGGATAAAGGAACTCTCTTGACAGGAGATTATCCCAGATTATCTGGATGGGCCCTAAACACAATCACAGTGTAACTTATAAGAGGAAGGCAGGGTTGATATGACACAGAAGGCAACAGAAACATGATAACGGAAGCAGAGAGAGATTTAAAGATGCTATGCTGCTGGTTTTGAAGATGGAGGAAAAGGATTGAGCTGGAGAAGGTGAAAGAACAGCTTTTTCTTTAGAACTTCTTTTTTTTTTTTTTTTTTTTTTTCAACTCATATTATGCATTTTATTTATTTTTTTTTTAAGTTCTTTTTTTTTATTATTGTTGGTCGTTCAAAACATTACATAGTTCCTCATACATCATATTTCACAGTTTGATTCAAATGAGTTATGAACTCCCAATTTTCTCCCGTATACAGATTGCTGCATCACATCAGTTACCCTTCCATTGATTGACATATTGCCTTTCTAGTGTCTGATGTATTCTGCTGTCTATATTATTCTCTACTATCCCCCCTCCCCTCCCCTCCCCTCCCCTTTTCTCTCTCTACCCCTTCTACTGTAAATCACTTCTTCCATTTGAATTATCTTGTCTTACCCCTCCTTTCCTCTTATATGTCATTTTGTATAACCCTGAGGATCGCCTTCCATTTCCATGCGATTCCCCTTCTCGTTTCCTTTCCCTCCCACCTCTCAACCCTGTTAATGAAAATCTTCGTCTCAAGCTCTTCGTCCCTACCCTGTCCTTGTTTCCTCCCCTTATATCAGAGGAGTCATTTGGTATTTGTTTTTTAAAGATTGACTAGCTTCACTTAGCATAATCTGCTCTAATGCCATCCATTTCCCTCCAAATTCTATGATTTTGTCATTTTTAAATGCAGAGTCTTTAGAACTTCTGACAGAGTGTGGTTTTGCCTATAGTGAAACTTGTTTTAGACCTTTGGTTTCCAGAACCATTCGAGAACAAGTTTCTGTTGTTTTAACCCACTAAGTTTATGGTAATTTGTTACAGCAGCAATAGGAAACTAATCCATTACCTTTCTGTTTGAGTAAATGTTCTGCACTCCCATGAGTTAAATAAGTTAACCCAGGTCAAGGATATAGAACTACACTGTCCACCATGATAACCACAGTAGCTATCGAGCAATGGAGAGTTACACTCTGTCTAGTGCAACTGAAATAGGGCTGTGAGAAATTTTGATCATTTCCTATGAGCAATGCATTCCCATTGGGGGTGGGGGAGAGGAATTTGTTGCATTCAGCAGGGCTGCCACTTGCAGTTAACACTCCTTTGCCCAATACAGAAATGGACACATGACTCTGGCCTAGTCAATAGTAGGATGCCATCCCTAAGACCTGATGGTCTAGAACCCAAGTTAGACTAACCAGGGAGTTTGATATGACCACCGAATGGGCAAGCTAGCTCTCTTTCTCTGAATGGCTGGGCTGGGATTTTGCAAGACCAGAACTCATTGTGACCTTATGTTCTCCTCCATTTACCTCGGGGGAAGTGACTGATAGCAGGGAAAATAAAGCTGACATATAAGGAGAAGCAGAGCTGAGACCTGTGGGAGTGAGTAAAGTGAGAGTCCTGATTATGTTGTGTTTTGTTGTTGTTGTTGTTGTTGTTTCAATCCCTAGTGTCCCCAAGGCCCACTTTATCCCAAGATCACAAGGGTGAAGGATCACAAAGACCTGGAGTTTGCCACTGTGTGGAGTAAACTTGCCAGGAAGGAAGACATTGTTGAAGGAAGGCATTGTCGAAGGACTGGACAAAGAGCTAACATCCTGAAGGCACTTTTCAAAATTCTGGGATCCATTGTGACCTCTTAGATGTCCCAGTCATGTGAGCACATATGTTCTGTTTTTTCCCTCAATATTTTGAGTTAGGTTTGTTTCATTGGGCCAGTTAACTTTTATTCATGCAACTAGAAAAACTACTGTGTGTTATTTGAAATAAGATTTTTTAAAAATTTATATTTGCTCTGAGGAGGAAAGAAATTATTCTGAGATTCTTGAAAGGATATTAGGCAGTAGAAGAAATAACCTATTTTACAATAGCCTCGTAAATGACTTCAATAAATCCAGGCCTCAGCCAATTAATTGCCTCCCTGCTAAATTTCATTTCATCTGACCTCTCCACTCTCTGATACCAGGGCAGAGCTGTCATGCCAAAGGAGGCCAAGGTCTGTGATCTCAGTGTTTTTATTGCCCTTCATCTTTGTCCTGTTGGTGATAGTTTAGAAGGAATTAAATACAAGACCTACAAGGTAGATATTTTCTTGTCTGTTTTATTCCCTGTTAATTCTCCAGAGCCTGGAAGTGCCTGGCTCATAAAGGATGCCCCCCGCCCCCCAAAAAAACCCCACATTTTTCAAATGAATGAATGAATGAATAAATGGCAGCAACATTTTCTTTATATTTATTGTGTGAAGTACATTAAGAGATATTAGGGAATTGAAGAAGTTAGGAATGGTTCTTGGTCCTTTCAAAGGGTACACATCACTTTGTATTCTAATCCTTTCTTTATAATTTATTGCAAGCCTGTAGACTGAAACCACTGGGTTTTTTTTTTTTGAAATTTGTAAAATAAGGTTCAAAGAGTATCAATGTTATTAAAGATTCTCACATTATCTGGTTTGGATCTTTCCTCAGATGCTACAAATGTATAAGGATTAAATGCTGAAGAATTATAGACCCCTTGGATTGCCCCAAACTGATTCTTTGGGACACAACCAACTTTTTGTTTTGGAGCACAGAAAATGCATGATTGAAAGAATAGGATGATTCAGTTACACATCTGGGGTGAAAACATGGCAGTACATTCTGTGTTATTCATGGAGCAAATATAATCCATTCAAGCAAGCCATGGAAATTGTGAATCAAATTACCATAATGACTTTGTGTGAATATTACCAATCAGTCCACAATGGGAGAGCTGCCAGACTTCCCTCCTCTGTAGCTGTGCATCTGCACTGCACTTGAACCAGGGCAAATCTGACTGCATTGGATGTGGCAATCTGCATGGACCCTGGAACATGGGAATCTGATGCCCTATGTGCATGCACAGAACAAGGGAATCCTAAGGCCAGTGCGGGATGCAGCAAAAGCATGTTCCAGCCTCATTGCTGTGCACCAGTGAACGATCTCAGAGCTGTGGCTCTATAGACTAGTTCACTTGGGCAGTCTCCAATGTCCCCTGCGGGAGGGACACGGACACAGGCTTAACACTAAAGTTAGGCTGTTTACTTCTGTCTGGTGAAGGAGTCATTATTAGCCAAAAGGAACTCTGATTTCAGTGTGGTCTCTGTGGATTTCCTGAGTCAGTGTTTATGAAGGAGACGTTCTCTGAATGGCCTAAGATATCTGGTGAGGTATCTAGTCCAATTTGTATCATATTTCAGTTTCCATCACTATGGTGATTTTAATGCATTCTCTTCTGTGAGACTGTGGAGATAAAGACTGTGGAGGGAGTGAGAAGGAAGCAGGGCTTTTCAGTGCAAAGAAGGTCGTGGCCTAAATCACCTTAGAGAATCATTATTTTCAGAGGCTGTCTGGGAACTACAAAGCTGAGGTGTGCTTTGGCCTCCTTGGGGCCCGCTGCCTGGAGTCTGTCAGGGGTGTTTCTGGTCTGAGCTGTGTGCAGCTCCCTGGGAGACCTGTGCAGGGGAGCTGGGATCCTAGTGCCTTTGCTTTCTCATCTGTAAAGCAGAGATCTGAGACCTGCCTCCTGCCTATATTCAAGGGGTGGGAGAATACCTACAGGCTATCAGGCCTTTGAAGGCAGGTGCTGTAAGAATGTGAGATAAAAGCTTCCGGAGATGAAAAGGTGGTCAGAGGCCTTTTGAGGGCTGACAACATCACTGCAACTGATTTTCTTCTCTTTCCCTGGCAGAGCCCTTGGTATTTGTCATGTAAGGGCTGAGTTGAGGGGGCAAAAAGGTACTGTAATGCCTGTAATATCTCCTCCCTCAATCCCCCACTGGGGAAATGGGAAAGAAGAAAGGACAGCAAGAAGGAAGGTTGGAGGGTGAGGCAAGGGGAGGCTTTGCTGATGGGCTCTTCCTAAGAGCTCAGGAGAGAGGCAAGGAAATAGCCAGATGCACCTCGCTGCTCCCTGTTTGCAGGATTATCAGGTTCCTTCAAGCCTTTCTGCGGTGTGCTTTTCTGGCCAGGGAGTGTCCTTTCCTCCTTCCTTATGAAATGGGTGAAGCTCTCTCTGGCCCCAGGGCTGGTGGTGAGGCAGACCTCCTGGTCCTTGGTGGATATCCTGCCACAGCATGTAGTTTATTCTCTACCATCTGTCTCGTCCACTAGGCTAGACTATTCAGGGACAGGATGAGGCTGGGCTTTACCTACCTTCACACCATTTCCCCCTTTTCTGAGTCCCAAGTGCCTATAAGGAAGATGGATAGTACAAGATGAGTGCCCCCATGTCAAGTCCAAGGGAGCACTATCTTCCAGAAACCGAAGATCCTTCCAGGACAGACTTGCCACCAGGGTGGAGAGAGACAAGACAACTGTGAATCTTTAGTATGGTTAGTTCTCTATTCAGCCCACATCCTGTTCTTCTCCATGTCTGTCTTTGGTACAACTTCTATATTATAAATCTCTGTATAGGTACAGATACGATCTCATTTCTATCAGCTCAGTCATGCTTTCTAGCAACCCCTTCCCCAGTACAATGCTTGGTACATAATAAGTGCTTCAAAATTGTTTGTGGACTCTTGAGTTTTCTCAGCGTATGTGTTCCTAAGTGGTTGTGGTAGGCTGAATAATGGCTCCCACATGTATCCACCTTTGAATCCTCACAACTCATAAATGTCATCTTTGAAAGGCAAGAAAACTTTGCAAGTGTGACTAATTTGAGAATCATAAGATAGGGAGCTTATCCTGGAGGATCTGAGCAGGGCTGCTGTGAGCCCAACAGTCCTTCTAAGGGGCACACAGGAGGAGTAAGGGAAGATGATATGCCCATAGAAGCAGAGACTGGGGTGATGTGCTTGGAAAGGTGGAGGAAGACACCCAAGCCAAAGACACTAGTAGCCACTAGAAGGTAAAAAAAAAAGGTAAGGAAATGGATTCTTCCCTGGAGCTTCTGGAAGGAACCAGCTTCCTTGCCAACACCTCAACTTTAGCCCAGAGAGACTAATTTTAGATTTCTGACCTCCAGAACTATGAGAGAATGTGTTTTTGTATTTTAAAGCCACAAAAGTTGTGGTAATTTGCTACAGCAGCAATAGGAAACGATACAACCATTTATCTGGTACCAGGGCTCACAGGTGACCTCAGGCCAGTGCAAAAGTGCTGCTGGGCTGAGGAGTTAAGGAGACAGATACAGATAGACTTGGTGACTTGCAGCCTTCTAGGTCTCTGGGTTGGGGAGATTATATCCTTCCAGTTTTGTGCATCCCTGTGGTTGAAATGTACACCAGTGGCTGGAGTAGTTCCTTGGTGAGGGGCAGCAAGTAAAAGCAACCAACAAGGCTCCCTCCTCACTTTGGGTCTCATCCTTCTTCTTCCTCAAAATCATCCACAGTGACATAGACAAGAATCTAGCTATGGCTCTTCCCAAAACACATTTCCAAAAAATGGAAACCAATACTACCAGGGAAATGAGTTCCCAAGTGACAATAACTACCTTAAAGACAATTAATTGTACAGCCACCTAAAGCAGCCATTGCGACACTGGTGCGTGATTCTGTATTTTTTAGAGAGGTAGGGGGCAACATCAGTGCTGGGAGACAAGATGGAAGAATGAGAAATGGAAACATGTAATAGAAATTCAATAGTTGAAAAACAATAGCACAGAGAATGAATAAATAAATACTTGGAAGAATATAACTGAAACCAAACTTGTGATTTAAACTATCAGATTAAGGGACTTTCTTCGAAGAATGCAGGAAAAGGTAAAGAGATAGAAAAGAAAAGCCAAAACCAAAGACACAGGTTAGAAGTAAAAATATTACTCCTCTTATTTATTTAAAAGGAGTTTTAGAAAGAGGGGGAAAAAAGAAAAGAAGAAATATTTGGAGAAATGGAAATTAACTTCCTAGAAATATAGATGGAAAAGCAGATTAGAAGACCCATAGTAAGATAATGAGAATCCCAATCTAGAGAGATTACAGTGGACTTTTCAAATTTAAAGACCAACAAAATAGACCATTTATTAAGTTATAAAGAACATTACTGTAAAGACTCAAGAATATCAGTATCATACAGGTTGTATTCTTCCACTATGAAACAACATGGGCCCATTTTACTGTTGAATGTAGATATGTAATCCTCAAATAAAACACTAATTAACTGAACCCGACAATTTTAAAACACGTCATGATTAAGTGAGGTATATCTACAAATTCAAGAATAACATTAAATGGATCATAGCATTAAAGACAAATCTTAAAGGTACAAAGTTGAGTAAAGTAAGAAAAAGAAATATACACAAAATACCTTTTACATAAGGTAAAAACACATGGACAAAACACCAATATACTGTTTTTCAGGGACATAACACAAATACCAATGTACCTTTTTTAGGGACAAATAGATGCATAATCAGAAAGGATAATCATAGCAAATTGGAATGATTGTTATGATCAGGGAGAGAAAAATAAGAGTAGAAATGGGGTTAAAAAGATATATAAAAGAGTAGAATGGTAATCTCATCATGGAACATGAAAACTGAGAAATCCCTTCTATCCCTCCTAAGATGGATTTTCAAAATGTACTTTGAAACTCTTTTTATTAAGGGGAAGAGTCTCTTCTTCCATCTTCTGTATTTCATACTGTGACTTTTTTTAAAATCTGGTTTCTTTGAGGAAGTTCTGATATAGATCTCAAGAAGACATGCACCTTCTGTTGTGACTGCTTTGAACCCTGAAGCCACCATGTGAGCACCTCTGGGCAACCTGCTCGAGGTTGAAAACCATGTGAGAAGTTCCAATTGTCCCTACTGGCCTAACAAGGCTCTCATTAACCAGCCAACCCATCAATCCACCAACTGTCAGTAGATACCTAACCAAGCCCAGGCGAAATCAACTGAACCCATTCTAGACCAGAAAGAAGAGCCAGCTCAATTCAGTCCAAATTGTAACCTGTACAACATAAACAATTGTTTTAGGTTTATTAAGTTTTGGAGCTGTTTGTGATGCAGCACAGCCTAGCAGATACTATCTTCTATTCTTAGCCATTGTCTTTGGTATAAAAGATATATCTTCTCCCTTTCATTTTTTAATGATTTCTCTCTCTTGATCCATCCATTCAACCATCCACCTACCATCTATCCATTTATCATTAATAGTGTGTCCATTTATTATATTATAAGCTAGAGATACAAAGAGAAAGATAAAGTCCAACTCCTAAAGATTTGGATAAGATTACAGCAGAATTTTAAGACAAACACCCAGCAGGCAAACCTAACCCACATAAAGGTCACACTTTGGCCAAGTTCTGATGTGTGAGTTGGAGTTAGCTCTGCAGAAGTGTGTGTGGATGTGTGCAGAAAGGAAGCAACTAGTGGGATTGGTGAAGAAACTGCAAGTGGTATTGTAGGAAGCTGGAGAGGTTAATAGGGGTCTTTCTTCAGGGGATGGACATTATCCCCAGTGGGTCTCCTTGTAATTCTCAAGAGGTTCCCTGGCTTTTGTTTAAATGAACCATTTTGGTTGTGCCCCGCTAGCTGTACTAGGGCTGTACACACGTGAATCCATAGGAGCTATAGTCTTGGCCATCTCAGGGTAACTCTGAGAACATTTGCTTAATTTAAAAATGTATAGAAATTGCTGGCCTACACTCAAATTCTCTGAAGTTCTGTGAATTCATGGATGTATATTACTTTCTAATTATTGTAAACATTTTAAATGTGCACCCCTTCTTCCTCAGTTAGATGGAAAGCTTTTTGAAGAGGCTGAATGAGCGCTGGACTGGGAGTCTGGAAGCAGATGGTTTAATCCCAGCTCTGTTGCTCACTTGTGTTGGAGGCATGAGCGAAGGAGTCAGGCTTCAGGACAAAGTCAATAACACAGCCATGCAGCTGGTCAGGGATGTGCTGATCTCTTAATGGCTTGTGATCATTTTACAATGCTGAATATTTTACAAATCAGAGAATCCAAAATGCATGAGCTGCCATTCTCAGCAGCAGCTTCATGAGCCAGCCTGTGGTCCCTGAATCAAAAATAAAGTAAGATGAATGAGGCTGCCATGTCCCCTGGGAAGATGGCCCCTTGAGCCTCCTTCACCCCCCTCCTCCTGTCATGTCTCAGCTTAGACAGCCCTGGGTCAGCTGACGTAGGAAGTGCCACATGCTGTCTTGCTGTCCTTCACTCAAGAGTTATTGGACACCTACAATGAGGCGGACACTCCTTAGCAATAGAGCAGTTAGCAAAAAGGGCAAGAATCCCTGATGTCAGGATAGGGAGAGACAATAAATAAGATGAGTAGTTAAAACACACACAATGTCAGGTGGTGAGTGCTTTGGAGAAAAATAAAGCACGGAAAGGGAAATGGGGAAGTTGAGGTGAGAAGAACTTGTAATTTTGAACAGGATGGTAAAGGAACATCTCACTGAGACAGTGACATGTGAAGATAGCCCTGCAGGAGGCAGGGGAATAGTTGGAATGCTTCTTGCAGGGGGTTGACTTTGGGAGCTGTTTAAAGGAAGAGTGTTCCTGGCAGAAGGAACAGCCAGAGCAAAGGTCCTGAGGTGGGGACATGTGTGAGGAACACAAAGGAACAGCCAGGAGGCCAGTGTGACTGGAGTGGAGAAAATGAAGATAAGGTATTGAGATTAGTAGACTAGTGGGACATGATGTCAGAAAGGGATGGGGGTGCTATCCTGGAGGACCTTATGTGTCATCGTAAGGACTTGGTTTTAGCACTGAACAAGGCAGGGAGCAAATAGAGGACATTAGCAATGTGTGATAGGAGTTGACTTATATTCTAAGAGAAGAGAAGAGGGTCTTTGAGGTCTCTAAGTGTGAGGAAGTGATGCTGGGAAACAGGGTAGATTTGCCACCTGAGTGAATATGAATTTAATTAATTTCATATTTAGCCAATGTGGAGTCATTGAAAATTAATTGATTTTTACAGGTCTGGTCTTATTTATTTGTTACTCTTAAAAATTCTTATTTTTGACTGGACTCGGACTTAGAAGTAGAAGCTCTCAGAGAGGACAGTCTGTGTCTCTTGGCAATCAGTTCCTGGTGTTTTCTTTGGCTTCTTTTATTCTCTTGGCCAAAAGTTTGGCATATTCTGCACCCTCTTCCTTATTCTTCTTATTCTTCCTTGTTTCTTTAGTGCAATATGCCAGGGCTTGGGTTGCAGGACACAAGGAGTAATGTGACACTGAATCTTTGTGCTTTGGTCCTGGGTTTTTTACCTTCCTTGTTTATGGGGTTTTTGACAGCATATTGGCAAACAGCATATTCCTTAGAGAGACTGAGAAGTTGAAAGATTCTACTAGCTCTTTGGGTCCTAGTCGATGAGATACAGTAGTATCTTAAAGTCCAGGAATATCCTTCTCTTTTTTACAATAACCAAGTCGAGAACACTCAGATTGGCATCCACAATGCAACCTTGAACAACAGATTTGTGTTTTTTTCTCTTCAGTTCTCCTTAGTCTATAACAGGAATGCCCCTTACTCAGTAGCGGGTGAACAGCTATAGGACAAGGTACCCTGCTTCATTGGGCAACCTTGTTTGTCATACCAGTCACTGATTTTGACCACATAACCCTTCCATTCTTCACCCAGAGCGTCAGCACCAACTTGCATAGTAGGCATAAGTGAAGGAGATAGGCTTCAGGACAGTCAATAAAGCAGTCACGCTGTGGTCACAAGCTCCTCATAAAAAGTATAAAGTTTGCATTCATTGTCCACTTCAATGGGTTTCTAGCAGCCAGTGTACGGGAAGGAGATACTCAGCTTCATCTTGGAGCAATGGATCCAAGGGTTAAGTTTTTAAAAATTACTTTTTATTGGTTCTTTTTACTTATACATGACAGTAGAATCCATTTTGACTCAATTATAAAAGCATGGAATATATCTTGTTCTAATTCAGTCCCCAGTACCCCCCCTTTTCCCTTTTTGCCCCCAACCCCCTCCTCCCTTCCCTCAACTCTACTGATCTTTCTGCCATTTATCTATAGTTGTGTGTGTGTGTGTGTGTGTGTGTGTTTAAATCAATTTCTTGTGGAGGTATACAATGGTGAGAGCCACTGTGGTATATTCATGTATGTACATAGGAAAGTTTGGTCAGATTCATTCCACTGCCTTTCCTTCTCCCATTCTTCTCCCTTTCCTTCATTCTCCTTTGTCTACTCCATTGATCTTTCTTCTATTCTTTTTCTTTTTAATAAAAAAACAAAAGAGAGAGAGAGAGAGAGAGAGAGAGAGAGAGAGAGAGAGAGAGAGAGAGAGAGAACATTTGACCTTTGGCCTTTTGGGACTGGCTTATTTCACTTAGCATGAAAGTCTCCAGATCCAACCATTAACCAGCAAATGTCATAAAGTCATTGTTTTTATGTCTGAGTAATGTTCCATTGTGTATACATACCACATTTTCTTTATCCATTCATTTGTAGAAGAAGATTTCGTTTTTTAAATTTTGAATGGAAGGTTGTTAGCACAAAGACTTCTAAGGTGTAGAGGTGGTGTGTCCTGAACATTCCCTACAGATAAATAAAAGGGAGTTTGAAGGAAATTCATAACCTCAGATATCTGTGTCCCCACACCACAGCATCAGATGATGTGCACTGAAAACTCGTTGTTCTTTCCTTTCCTGCATGCTAGACTTGAGGGTCTGTCTGTGCACTGCACTCCTCTACGTTTCTGGGAACTGCCTAAGTGTTTGGAACTCATCTTGTACAAAACAGAGGCTCCTTCAAACCCCAGCATTTTTCTATTCTTATTCTGATGAGTGGGTACCAACCATTGATTGACTCAAGCTGAAACCTGTAGTCTTCTTGGACGGGTCCCTTTCCTCTTAGCTCCACCCCAGCACCAAATAGTGTCAATCCTTTTCTTGAATATCACTTCTTCCCTGTTCTCAGGGTGATGCCTTAGCCTGGTTCTTATCGCCTCTCCCCTGGGCTTCTGATAGTTGGATCATCTGGTCTCCAATCTCCCTCTAACAAATCCTTCTTCCAAGGAGTGGCCAAAGTTTTTCTGAAAACGCAAATCAGATCCTAATCTTTTCTTTCATAAAATCTTTTGCCAATGGATGAAGTCAACCCTATCCACACAGCTCCCTGTGTCTGCCACCGTCTGACTCCCATTCAGCTCACTGCTTTTTTCTTGGCATCACACTCAGCCACACCGAAATCCCCTACTATTCTCTGCCTCTGTGTCTTTGTGCAGAGTCCCTCTATCTATCTTCTCTTGTCCTCTGGCAAACTCCTGTTCACTCGTCAGGACTCCGCTCACATGCTATTCCTCAGGCAGCTCTTTCCTGAACTCCCTTTATTGAACCATTCTGGGTATGCCTACCACTCCTCGAATCCCACATCTGTTAGAGTCTGTATATCATGGTGCTTTTCAGTTGGACCAAGGCACCAAAATTGTCTGTGGAAATGTTAACATTTAATGATGCCAAGACCCAATTGATGGAGATTTGATTCTAGGGTTTTAGTTTTCTATGGAGTATTCCTACTGCCATTAATTCTTCAATAATGTATAATTCAAGTTTTAGTTTCCTTTGACCAAAGAATTATTTATAGGTCATTTTCATTTCCAGAAGGGTATTTTGAAAATCTTACTTTGTTGTCAGTTTCTATTTTACTGTGTTGTCAATATTAGTTAAGCATCTCATTGGTCTATGAAAAGAAGGTATATTAATTGCCTTGCTGTATGCTTTTGCAATATCTTAACTTGTTTATGCTATTAATATTTTTACTGATGTACTTACAAGATACCTCAGTTTCAAACCTTCTTGTCTTATGTTCTATATACATCTTATGAACTGCCCATATCATATATGTGAATTTTGATTATATTAATTTTTATTTACAATAATTTTTATTTTGGAATATTCTTAAATGTATAGAAAACCTTTCAGTACAGATATACCATATATACCTTACCCGGTTTGCTCTATGATTAACATCTTACATTGATACAGTACATTTGTCACAAGAAAATGTGACTCTTTGCACATAGATACCCAAAGAATGAGAAAGGAATACTATAAATAATTCTATGCCCCCAAATTTGGTACTTAAATGTATTGAACCAATTTTTTTGAAAGACACACAGTACCAAAACTCACAAAAGGAGCAACAGATATTCTGAATAGGACTTTATCTATTACAGAAATGAGGCTAATAATTAATAAACTTCCAAAAAGAAAGCTCTGGTACCATGTATTATACATTTAATAAACTTCCAAAAAGAAAGCTCCAGGCCCAGATGGTTTTTCTGGTACCGTGTACTAAACATTTACACTAATTCTCTACAAACTTTTTAGAAAAAGGTGGAACAACTTCCTGACTTATTTTCTGAGATCTGCATTATTGTTCTACTACCAATTAAAGACATTAGATGAGGAAAACTATGAAACAATATTTCTCATGAAAACAGATGCAAATCTTTAACAAAATATTGCACATTAAATTAAAAATATATAAAAAATGGTATATGCCACACTCAAGTGGAATTTATTCCAGATATGTGAGACTAGTTCAACATTTGACATTCAGCTTATGTAATCCACTGAATCGAGGCAAAAGAAGGACAATCACAAGATCATATAAATAAATTCAGAAACATTTAACAAAACCCAACACTTGTATATAAAAAAGACTCTCAGAAAACTAGGAATAGAGAGGAATTTCCTCAGCTTCATAAAGAATATCTATAAATAAGCTTCAGCTAGGCTAAACTAGGTGAGCAACTAGATGCTTTAGATCTATGACTGGAATCAGGGCAATGATGCCTCCTCTCATCTCTTCTATTCCACATCATGCTGCAAGTCCTAGCTAATAGAATAAGACAAGAAAAGGACATAGAAGGTATACAGGTTGGGAAGTAAGAAATAAAATGTTTTTTTTTCCACAGATGACATTGCTAACTACATATTTTTTGAAGTTATTAAAAACCTCCACAACTAATAAGTGAGTATATCAAGGTATGGAGTACAAGATTAATACACAAAAGTCAATTGCTCTCCTATATACCAGTAGTGAATAATTACAATTTGAAATTAAAACCATAATTTCTTTTACATTAGTACCAAAAAATATACCTAGTCATCAGAATTTTATAGTTTTTCTCATATTGATCTTGTACATATTTGTCTAGGTATTTTTTTGGCACTAATGTAAATGATACTATGTTTTTTAATGGTTATTGGTGTTTTTATTTTTTATTATTATTTATTTATTTATTATTATTTCTTACATACATGACAATAGTGGAGTGCATTACAGTCATATTTTTTTGCATTACAATTCTTAATATACCTTTATACCACATTTTATCAAATCTCTGTTTGTATATATGGTATGTTGACACCAAATTCACATCTTCATACATGAATTTTGTATAATGATGATATTATGTTTTTAATTTCAAATTCTAATTATTCATTGGACTGATGGTACCTTCAAAATTTACCATAAAGCCACAGTAATCAAGACAACATGGAACTGGTGAAAGGAAAAACATGAAGATCAATAGCACCCAATGGAGGAGCCCCCAAAATAACCCACATAAACATAGTCAACTGATCTTTGACAAAATGGCAAAGGCAAGACAGAGAAGAGAAAGAACGGTCTTTTCAACAAATGATGCTAGAACAACTGGGCAACCCCATGAAAGATCTTACGTCTTTCACAAAAAACTTACTCAAAATGGAATCATTGACCTAAATATGAAATGCAAAACTATAAAACTTCTAGAAGATAACTTTGGAGTAAATCTTAGTGACCTTGGATTTGGTGATGAGCTTTTAGATACAGCCTCAAAAGCATGATCCATCAAAGAAAAAAACTGGTAACTTGGGTTTCATTAAAATTAAAACTTCCTCTCTACAAAAGACACTGTTAAGGTAATGGGAGACAAATTGAAGACGGGGAAAATATTTGCAAAATATATATGTGATAAAGGACTTGTGTCTAGAATACACAAAGAATTCTTAAAACTCAACAATAAGAAAACAAATTAACCAATGAAAAAGTGGGCAAAAGACCTGAACAGACACCTCACTAAAGAAGATACATGGCAAATAAGTATGAGAAGATGCTCAACATATATCATTAGGGAATTGCAAACCAAAACAAATACAACAATAAGATACCATGACACACGGATTCAAATGGCTAAAATACAACAAAACTGATAATATCTAATGCTGGAAGGAAATGATGCAGAGCCAAGAGAACTCACATTCATTGATTGTGGGAATGCAAATTACACAGCCAACTTGGAAGACAAGTTTGGCAGTTTCTTTCAAAGTTAAGTATGGACTTACCAAAATGAGTAGGAAATTTACACCCACATGGAAATCTCTCTCCAACCATTTATAGCAGCTGTGTTTGTTGTCACCCAAACTGGAAGAAACCAAAATGCCAGGATGTTTTTCAATTGGAAATGGGTAAACAAACTGTGGTATATCCATACAAAGGGATATTATTCAGCAATAAAAAAGAACTGAGCTATGCAGCCCTCACAAGACGTGGAGGAAGCTTAAATACTAAGTGCTTATTGCTCAGTGAATGAAACAAATTACGAAAGCCTAGGCAGTGTTTAATTCAAACACTATGACACTTTGGTAAATCCAAAATTATAGAGAGTAAAAACTGACTGCCAGGGATTTGGAGAGGGGGCGGGGAGGAAGGAAAAAGAAAACTGGGTGAAACACCAGAGATTTTTAGAGCTGTGAAACTGTTCTGTATTGTCCTGTAGGGGTGGACACAGGGCATCCTGGCCTTAGCAAAACCATGAAACTGTAAGATACAAAACTTGAATCTTCATGTAAACATGAACTTTAGTGAATATGACACATTGATTTTGTACCTAATTGTAACAAATATGCCATATTAATGCAAGAAGTTAATTATAGGAGAAACTGTGCATTGGGGGGGATTTGGGGAAACTCTGTATTATTTGCTAATTTTTTACATATATAAAACTGTTTTAAAGAAATAAAGTCTGTCAATATTTTAAAAGGAACTACCCTTTTTACTAAGCAAATAGATGTAATAAGATGTGGGAAGGTACAGACAGAGCCGAATAAACACCAGGCAGGATGAATTCCTGATGAGATTTGGGCCATTTTTACAACCTCCCATATAAACTTCTTAGCATATATTTTCCTTCTGTCACATTTCTGTCTTTACAATTAGAATGCTGATTTTTTTTGTTCTTAGGCAATAAAATATTAGGAGAATGTGCTTTCCTTTCTATATAAAATGTCTAAAAGTACATATTGCATTAGGTGTATTTTGCAATATAAGGGAGGTTACAGTGTTAAAACTAAGTTAGAATCCCTTCCTGGCATGCTTTGCTGTAAGTCTCTGATCCACTTTCTAATATTTTATCTTATAACTTAGTCTATGGTAAGCATACAAGCGTTCTTTATAAAAAGGCTTTTGAAAGAAACCTAAATGCTAGGGCGCTGGACCTTCTGATGTTAGTAAGTGGGGTTACTGACATTGAATCCTCTTCTTCCTTTTTGATCACCACTGCAGAGCTTGCTGAGATCAGAAGGGCTCACTCATCTTGCTAGCCATCCATCAGCAGTAATTTAGAGAAAGAAGGTCAGAAAATGCTTTTACCTTTAAAGAAAAAAGAGAATTGGAAATGGGGTTGTTATTTTATTCTGGTACCTAACAACAGCTGCTATGGCCAGTTGCTAACCAGTGATTTTAATGGCACAGAAGCATCAATGTATAGTCAAATGATGTTAAAAACATTACATTATACTTGAGCTAATAGTCACTGGTGCAGCTAATGAGGTCGAGGAAGAACCCCAAATTCTTAAATTAGAATGAAGGTGTTAACTTTCAAGGTGGTGTCTTGATGCCTTTTTGGTTGGACCTTGAGGTTAAAAACTGTTTTCATAATAATTCAAAGACATGATTTGCTGATTTAGTAGGATGACATTTACACTGATGAACAAAATTATAGTCGAGGGAGTAACACCAAACAGTACCATCAGTCCTTGCATTCTTCCCACCAGGCACTGGTGATAGAATTTGTGAGTATCAGTATGTCTCACCCTAACTCATTTGTCATGACTTTCTCACAACTATTAAAATGTGTTTTATAGAAATTTATGGTGCAGGTGTAATAAATGCAGGCTGTTGATGAGGAACACTTTTGCAATTATTTGAGTTAGAATCAACTGGCTGCTTTCCCCATGGAATGCCATATTTATTTGAGAGGGTGACTAACAGACAAATCATGGCTATTCAGACTTGTGTATCTATCTGGCAGACATTTTCTCAAAAATGAGAAACCCGAGTCTGATATTTCAAGGGAAGCAAAGTATTTATGGTCAATGATAAAATTTGAGCTTTTTAATTTGAAAATCAGAATCTTGGAGAACTTGGACCTGCTACCATGAATTTGGCAGCTTGGCAATACTTAAAAGATTTTTCTTTTCCTTTCCTCTTCTTTCCTTCTTTATTTTTTGTACCAGGGATTTAACCCAGGGTTGTTTTACCACTGACCTACATCTCTCTCCCTTTTTATTTTTTATTTCGAGGTAGGGTCTCACTGAGTTGCTTAGGACCTCACTGAGTTGCTGAGGCTGGCTTTGAACTTGGTGATCCTCCTGCCTTAGCCTCCTGAGTTGCTGGGATTACAGGTGTGTCCCACCATGTTTGACTACTCAAATTTTTTTTTTTTTATGAAAACAGCAGTGATGTGAGTAAATGTAATTTTTTGATATTGTATTAATGAAAGTGTCAGCATTGCAAAGATCTGTTGGTTTCTTTTTCCCAGAAGACCAATGATGGTGTCATAAAATCCAAATTGCAGGAAAGACTAATGGATTTTAATGTAATAATGTTAGATTAAGTGCTACAGCTCATCTTTAAGAAACTGTCAATTATTGACGATTGGTATAGTACACAATGATCACAAATGGCTATTAAAACTTTTCTCTTTTCAATTGTGTATCTGTGTGAGGCTGAATTTTCTTCACATGCTTCAACCAGAAGCACACATTGTAACAAACAGAATGCACAAGTGGAGTTTAAAGTTCAATTCTCTTCTATTAAGCCAGACATTAAAGAGATTTACAAAAATGTAAAACATTGCCACTTTTTTCACTGTTTTTTTTTGTTTTGAAAAATATAGTTATTTTTCATAAGAACATGTTATTTGTGTTAACATGTAATGGATTTATTTTTATTATTTTAAAGTAAACTACTACATATTAAAGAATTCTTATCTTTAGTATGTATGTAAAATCATAACATATTTACTAAATATATATTTAATAATATGGTAAATATTGATCTATGCGAGTCATATAAATAGAGCCCTTGGGAATCCTCAATATTTTTTTAAGAGTCAAAAGGATTTTAAGAGTCAAAAGGATTCTAAGACTAAAAAGCTGGAAAATCACAGTTAACAAATCTGCCATTATCTTTTGGGTTAACAGTCTTGCATTGTTGGTAATTTCTTCCAAGAGTCTTCTCGCTCATATTTCTCAAGGTGCCCAGGATATTGCTGGGCTTAGTAGGAGCTTAGTAAATAGGAATAGAGCATCTACCTATTTGCCTTGTGGATATTTATTACTTCAAATCACCTTCAGTTTTCTTATCAGCCAAAGTGATGACTGACCTGTTCACTTTGGTTTGTTGCTTTTATCAAAGTTAACGATCAAACATCCAAACTGCAGAAGCTTGTCACTGATTAAAAAATAAAAGAAGATACAAGATGCTTCCCCTCAAGGGATTTGCAAAGTATGATGAGATTTCTTTTGAGAAAGATTTTGCAGGAATTTTCTGGGGTTGTGGTAGGATGGGTTGAGAAAGAGACCCTACCCTCCAAAATCCCCTTGTGTGGGTGGGGAGACACTAGGGTGATGACATACACATGTCGAGGAATGAATGTTCAGAGACAGAAATTGACGTTTGCTATTGCTGGCCTCTACAGAAGGGAAACAAAATTGTTAACAGCGTCTCAATAACTAAAAACTTCCATGGATAGATAGATATAACTGAATTTAAAATAAACTTGCTGTTTGTAATGTCATATATATATTAAAGTTATAGAGGGGTAAGAATAAAATAAATGCAACTACTAACTATTATTACTACTGCTAATAGTAATAATGGCAATATTAAAACTCAGCAAGTTTATTTTAAATTCAGTTATATCCAAAGGAGTTATTAATAATTTATGACTATTGTTATGTCTTCCCCTAGCCAGGTGCCGTGACTTTCTAAACACGATTAAGATATATTTTACAAACAAATCATTGCATTTTTGGTGAAAGAAGAAGCCTTTTACAATAAAAATCATTTGTCAAAAAGGGTCCTTATTCGCATATATTGAATGGACAAATATCTCAATAGAGAATCTGCCATTTAATCTTCCTAGATCACATCAATCACCACAGTTTAATATGCTAACCAAATCTCTGTTCAGTTTACTAGTCCTAAATCCATGTGTTTAAAATTCAGTAAACAAAGTGAGCTACTTAGTCAATTCAGTTTTTCGCTTTAAAAACCAGTCACAAATCTGTATTAAGTGTTGTTAATCCCTGAGAGGCAGACAGGCATTGTGCCAAGAATTGAGAGGGGTTAAAACACGCCATGGAATTTCTTCTTGTGGCATTTGTCATACTTGTTTCCTTTAATTTTTCCCCCTTTTTGAGTATCTGAAGAGATGGCATCTTAGTTTTTTTTGTGTGTGCTGCTATAACAAATGCCTGACGCTGGGGAATTTATAAAGAACAGAAATTCACTTCTCTCGGTTCTAGTTCAGTTCGGTTCTAGTGCTCATGGCACTTGCAGGTTTAGTTGCCTGGTGAGGCTGCTCTCTGCTTCCAATAGCGCCTTTAAGTGCCACCTCCTCCAAGGGGATGAATGAATGCTCTATCCTCATGTGGCCAAAGGACAAAGACCTGAATGGGATGAACTCCCTCTGTCAGGGCCCTTTATAAGAACCCAATCCCATTCACAATAGAGGAGTCCTTCTGCCTAATCACCTATCAAAGGCCCAGCCTCTTAACACTAGCATGTTGGCCACACCTGGAACTCAGAAGGGACACCTTCCAAGCACAGCAGTGGGGTATGTTATTTTGATCAACACTGTATTTATCTGCTTCAGACAGGTTGAGAGGATTTGAATTAAAAAACACTTGTTGATAGCCACCCATTTCATCCTGGTATTTCTGTAGCTGGAGCCTGGCCATCATCCGTTCCTCTAAGTCACTTGTTACAGGAGATAGTAGGTGCTCCCTCTGATGGATGGATAACGGCCCTGTGGTTCAGATTTGTTTCTGAATGCCACATGACTGCAAGAGGTGACCTGCTCAGAACCCAAGCTTTCAGAGGCAACCTGAGCGACTGCATAAGGCAGGATGAAACCCAAGTCTTGTGACAACCCTGGCTTCTCTCTGTGTTAATAAATGACTTGTTTGGTGAGGGACCATGGAAGGAGCCATGGATTTGAATCTCAGCTTTGTTGTGCTTAGCACATGGCCTGGCATAGGAGGATGCACTCGGTGGACCTTAGTTATTATCACCACAGCCACAATCACTGGAAGAACTTAGGCAAATTGTCCCCTGGGTTTAAAATGACAGTCTCACAATTTTTTTAATCTTGCAAAAATTATAGGAAAGAGTAGGTAAAAAGCAATCAGCATATTGGTCACTACATGGTAGAATTAAAGAAAGTATAGCTGTTGTGGCAGTTACGGTTCCTATTGAGGCTGGAAAGATATCTACTGTTGCCAAGCCATCAGTACCACACATCATGACAATAGATTATAGCAGTTATTTCTCTTAGGCACTGACATTTTCTAAACAGATAAAACATTATATCCACTGCTGTTCTGATCACTTGGAACTGACATCATCATATATTTGCATTGTAGGCACAGTCATAAAAATCCCTTAATTTATACACTGATAGCATCTTTTATTTTCCTTGATTCATTTAGAAGTTTTCTCTGCCAACAATTAGTCATGCTTTCATCAAATGCAGCAGCTACCTAAAGAAATATTGAAATTCTGCAGAACTTTGTCTTTCTCGCATTTTCATACTTATTATGGGGGAAATTAAGATCAGATCAGAGTCATAGGCCTATAGCATGGGGGATATATGATTTAAAAACAGCACAGTATATTTGATGTTTTTACTAGATAATTTTGAATTATAGACACTTGCCAAACATTGCAGAATGCTTTCAGCTGAAGGATTCTTGCTCCAAAGATTTCTTCATTTTATGATTGCCAGAGTCATCAAGAATAAATTTTGATTGTGCTAAAGGGAAAAAAACAGACACTATCTGGCAATGGTTTCTTGTGTTTGACAGAAAATTTCACGTGTTTAATTGATTCATATCTTTGGAAAAAGGGGAAGTGAGTGATAGATAAAAATTAACAATAAAGAACTAGATATTATTGCATGAGACATTTGCTTTGTTGACTATTTGCAATTGCATTCTAGTACTAAATTATCATTTGTTAAAAGATATTGGGAAAGACTCCAATACCCAAGTTTTGTAAAGATTTTCATGCTGTGGCACGATATCCTAATTGTAGTCATTTCCACCTTCATTCTTTCAAAAGTAAGAGAATCTCCCAAGTTTTAGTTGGGCACATGGACTCCACTTTCTAAGCTCCCTTAAGTTATTCTGAGCAGGAGGATATGAGCTGCAACCCCTTGTTATGCACTTTATTTGTTCTAATTAGTTATACATGACAGCCGAATGCATTTTGACTCATTGTACACAAATAGAGCAGAGATTTTCATTTCTCTGGTTGTACACAATGCAGAGTCAGCCAATTCGTGCAATCACATACATACATAGGGTAATAATTTCCATCTCATCCCACCATCTTTCCCCCCATATCCTTTCCCCTCCCTTCACTTCCCTCTGCCAAATCCAAAGTTCCTCCCATTCTTCACTTGCTCCCTACATCCACTTATCAGAGAAAACATTTGGCCTTTGGATTTTTGAGATTGGCTTACTTCGTTTAGCATGATATTCTCCAACTCCATCCATTTACTGGCAAGTGCCATAATTTCTTTCTTCTTTAAGGCTGAATGGTATTCTGTTGTGTATTTATACCACAGTTTCTTTATCCATTCATCTATTGAAGGGCATCTAGGTTTGTTCCACAGTTTAGCTATTGTGAATTGAGCTGCTATAAACATTGATGTGGCTGTGTCACTGAAGGAGCTGATTTTAAGTCCTTTGAGTATAGACCAAGGAGTGGGATGGCTGGGTCAAATGGTGGTTCCACTCCAAGTTTTCTAAAGAATCTCCATACTGCTTTCCAGAGTGGATGCGAGAATTTGCAGTCCCACCAGCAATGAATGCCTTTTCCACCACATCTTCGCCAACACTTATTGTTGCTTGTATTCTTGATAACTGCCATTCTGACTGGAGTGAGATGAAATCTTAGAGTAGTTTTGATTTGCATTTCTCTATGCACTTTAAAAAGAAGCTGTTTGTTTGAGGGAGCGGAATAAAGAGGAGGTGCTATGGATGAGAGCAACATTCTGGGGAAGAAGGAGGCAACAAGTATACTTGGAAAGGCAAATTTGGCTCTATATAAATTAGACCTAAAGAAAGTAAGGAAAAGACCAAGAACATTGTCGTGGTCATCCTCCTCTTCCTAAGCATCCTGCATCCTGGAGGATCTCATCGAGCAGAGTCAGGTTCCTGCCCTGCCCACAACCTCTGTGCCTGTTTACTAAAGGGAAATGTGCTTCAGGATAATTTGAGGCACTCTATTTTGGAGTAGCTCTATTTCAGCAAATTTGGCTATGCCCTAATTAACAGAAATGTTCTAAATTATCTGCATTTGTAATTTTCCCATGGGTTGGACACACAATATGTTAAAAGGGAAGAAGAGAAAAATAACTTTTCTACGATTCTTTCCCAAAGGAGTAGATAGAGTTTAACTTCACATTTCAGGCTCTTTTAGTGTGTTATAGTACATATTCTCAGCATGAGTACTGATTTCATTTCATTTCATTTTATTTATTTATTTATTTATTTATTTAGCGTTAAATGGAATTAAAATGTCTGCTGCAGCTATTATAACCTAGTACAAAAGCAGTAAAACTGTTGTGAGCATTAAGCAAAATGGTCATTATTGACTTCTCTTTCTAGCTAAGTAGGGAGACAGGAAAATAACTCTATGGAAAAATGACATTTGTATGGTGAATTTAATAATGTCACAGAAAATGGTATAGAGGACAATGTAAACTGTGATGATGGGAATAAGAGGTAGCTTGTATTGGGTATGATGATCAATGGCAGCTAATTATGCCCTTCTTGAAAGAAATGCATCCTCTTACATTTATCAAATCCCCAAGTTGCACCATAAGCAGAAAAACCCTATACCTCATGCTGCCTAGCTGGAGGAAATGGGGAAGCTGTGGGGATCCCTAGAAAACCCCCTCTGACACATTTAGTTTGTGGCATATGGGCATTCACTCAAACTCCAGAATGAGGCTTACCTTTATACACATGGAAGGAGTTTTGCATGTGTCACCCAGGGGAGAGCTGAGGGAGAGGAAGCAGGTATGAAACACAGCCCAGACTTCCGTTGTAGTCCAAGTTCAGACCAGTTTTGGTCTCGCTGCTACCCTGGGTACATCTGGGATGATAAATAATGCAGTGACTAATTCAGAAAGTAGAAGCGGTAAGTGTCCCTGTGTCTGCTACTGGGCTTTGCATCAAAACAGCACTTACTTTCTTTGCTTTTAGAGAAGCTTAGGAGCATTTTGAATTTTCTTTTCTCTCCAGGTAACTTTTCATTGTCTCATCATAGTTCTTTACATAAATGCATCGCTGCAAATTTTAGTGGCAGAGATTTCCTGTGATCTACATCCCCAGTGTCTTTACCATCCATCCACGGTCCCCCCAGAAATATCAGAGAACATGATAACATGAGGTTTATGAGTGCAGAAATGATCCAAATTCCTTTCTTTTTGGCATGGAGGCCCTTCCTATCTGGCTCTAAGCTGACTTATTTTCAGCCTATTGATTCTAAGCCAAATGATGGAGGCCCTGGAGGCATCAGACTAGATTGCTCAGGCTAGGTTAGATGGGTCCACACAACATCACTCATCATTCCTACAGGTTCTTAGTAGGTAGAAGGATCCCATACATTCATCACCAGGCTTACTTACATCTTTACACCCAGGAGAGAGGCCGGCACTAGTTGATGGGTTCCAGAGGACAATCCTGTGATCCTGGGATGATTCTCCAAGAGGAAGGTGGTTAGGAGTAAGGGGCCATGCTGTCTGCCTACTCCCAGCCTCAGCCCCAGGGTGCCAGACAAGCTTCAGAGGGGAGACCACAGTCCTGGGGCCCCAGCCCTTATAGCCACTGCCTTCTTGACTAAGGTTGTTAACGAGCATGCTAATTAGTGGCATTTTCCTTGGTGGTTTTTGTGATGTGGGGATTTGTCCACCAAGAGATGACCCCAAACCGCAAATTCATTTAAAATAGTCAGTCCTACTGCAGATAGAAATAACTCCTTGTCTGTGTTGATCCTAGCTAGTGACCAGTGACCAGGAGGTGAAATCTTGGGAATAAAGGCCTGGGCCTCTGACTCAGCAGAAACCACTGTCTTGACATTTTTAGCCTCTTCTTTGGTCTTGCCCTACTAGGGAGACTATTCTTCCTACAGGCCAAAATTTGACAAAATAGTCATAACAGATCTGAGGTGCACCAGCCCACTCCCTTCCCCATAAATTTATCTTATTTCTTGCAACCCTTCTCAGGTTCAGGATCTATGGCAAATTTCTCTAAGGAATCCTCAAATTTATTTACAACTTGAGACACAAATGGTTGGGGAAAAAATCCTAGAAGAGGAGACAAAGATCGGACCACAATAAATCAATAGTTCTCAACCATGACTTGAGCCCTAGGGGATATTTGATGTCTGTAGACATCTTCTAATCTTCTTTGTTTACAAAGACAACAATCACATTGGACCAGGGCTCATGTAGATGACCTTCTTTTAACATAATGAATTTTTTAAACAATGTAGCTTAATGTAGATTAGAACTCAATCTATGTATTTTGGGGGAGCATTATTCAGCCCACAGTTATATAACTTAATAACCAGAGGTAGAAAGATAAGAAGTAACACAGAAAGGCATTTTAAGCCTGTTAGACTTTGAAAAATAATAACTAAAAGAAAGTAATACATTTAAGGGATTTATCATGCAACACTGTAACTATAGTTAATAACAATGGATGGCCTATTTAAAAATTGCTGAAAGAGTGGACTTAAATGTTCTCACTACAAAGTATAAGTATGTGAAGTGATGAAGGTGATGAATATGCTAATTAGCTTGACTTGATCATTCCATGTTGCAAACATATCAAAACATCTTTTTTTACCCCATAAATATATATACTGATTATTTGTTGATTAAAAATAAAATTAACCAAATAAGGAAAATGAGCCCAACACAAATTATATTATATCTGAGTTTTAAAGTAGAAAAGGTTCTTAATCTGAGGAGGGAAAGTATTTAGGAAGTTGTCAGTGACGGAGATAGGATTACTTCCTATCCCAATTCATTTATTCCGTAGGGATTTATGGAACTCCTGTGATACAGTTGGGTTGTGCTAAACTCCTGGATAACTAAGAAAAGATTCTTTCCTTTCAGAAGTTCACAGTCACATCTGTGAGTGTTTGTGTGTGAGTGTAATGGGGAGGGTTTGGGAAGGACAGGCAGAAGATTCCCTCTCAGGAAGATAATGGACAATGCTTCAGTATTTGCATGGACCAGGTGATGAGAAGCCTGGTAGGCAAGGGAACTAGTTCTGTTCAAGGTTGAAGTGAGGTTGAAATTCAGGTAGGATACATTGGTGGACTGGCAGGTCACACTCCTCTGATTGCCAGACTGGTTGCTAAATATTATAAATACTGTCCCCGGGGAGTTGGAAAAGATGAAGAGGAGTGAAGATTGTGAGCTGGATCTTGGTGGATCAATGGGAGGTTTGGATTGGGAGGGAAAGCAAGAGAGGGGAATATGTAGAGTACTTATTTTAAGTGAACAAATCTTAGCAAAGGTATAGAGAGTCAATTGGCAAGTGTGAATATCTGGTTGTCGCGTTCTTTGTGACAAAAACACTCAGGGTCACTCCAGGGTAACTGGGCTACACAAAATAACCACACAAGAGACAGAGATTCCTTTTTCTTTAGGGTCCTGTGACAGCTCCTCTGACCTTAGGGGTCCACAGAAAGAGAGCAAGCAAGCAACCTTTTTATTGAGGAGAAGCATTCAAATGAGGCAAGGGGTCAGGTTTCAGGGGTTGAGTCTAGCTTCCTGATGTCTGCTATCAGCAGGTTGACTGACAGCTAGGAAGGCCACACCCAAAGGCAGAGCAAGAGAAGGGGACACACAATGGGTGTTTCCATGGAACATTCTATCCCAAACAGGGCAAAGGGGTAATATCAAAAAGGAACAGGTGAGTGTAGCTCAATCCATGGGGCAACATGCCTACATCTAAAGACGCATCCTCAAACTTCTAGACCAGGGCAATGTCCATGTCACTATGAGCTGTAGTGACGGTCAAAGCCTCTCCGGCTCAGGGAAGGAAAAGGCGACTCATTCAGAGTGGCTCCCCACATCTGGTTATAGAATCTTGCTTGTCTGAGTGGAGGAAGATTATGAGGAAATTAAATGTCCCTGAGTACCTACGTCCCCAAGCAGGGGGGACTGGGAGGCTAAGGAGGAGATGAAAGGGTTTGCCAAAGAAGCCAGGACCAGAGGAAAACTGGCGATTTCAGATCCTTGACTTACAGCCATTGGGCCCTATAGGACATAGGGCTTTGATTTATGCAGTTGCATTAGGAGACATTGAAGCCTGATAGATACAGGCAGAGCCCATCTCCCAGAGAACTGGTGTGATCCATGGAGGTTTGGTTTCCGATGATTCAGGGAACAAGCCAAATTCAAAGGATGGAGAGAACCCAGGGCTGAAGTGCATAGGGGAAGCTTCCCAAAGGAGTTGGATGGGAGCAGGGCCTAGGGGATGGGGGAGATTGAATGGTAGAAGGACGTTAGTTGAATTGGTAGGGTTTAGTCAAGGGATCCCTATTCTTGGATCTTGTTTGGGTGCTGCACTCTTTCTCCTGATGAGGCCCCTGATGGAGATATATGTTCAGGGTTAGACCACAAACAGGAAATTAAAAATAACAAATCATAAGAGGTATCCAGTGCTTACTATGTCCCAGTGCTCTCCTAAGCACTTTATGGACACACCATTTACTTGTCTTCGACAAATAAGGAGGTGCGTGGTAGGAAGTAATCTTCCTTACTTTACGGATAAGAAACTGACGGGGAGGGATGCTAAGTAATTTTTGCCTGAAGTCATAGTAAGTCGGTGATGGAACTACTTCACAATTTACTTTCATCCTGTTCTCAATTAATTTCCTAGAATTCAACTATGGAGGAAAAGGAGAAAGAGAGAAAGAGCAAAAATGAATTACATTAATGGAAATAGCATGGTATCTCTTGCCTTGTGGTCGAATGAGATGGGTCCTGGGCAATCAAGCCTGAAACACTTAGAGCTTGCTAGAAAAGCCAAGAAAATAATTTATATATTAAAATGAACTTTAAAAAAATTAAAGTATAATTTACATATAGAAAAGTAGACCAATCACAAGTGCTCAGCTTGATAGATTTTGACAGAGCCAGCACACCTGTGTAACCACAGCCCAGCACAAGAATTAGAAATGATCAGTACCCCAGTCCCCAGGCTCCCCTCCTCCCTTAAATGACTTTCATCTTTTTTCCCAGTCACCCACAGAGAAAGGAAGCTCTTTGCTCAGGAGGCTTGTCACCCTGGAGGAATAAATAGATGAATTAATTAAAGATCCTGGAGAACTCTGACCAGCAAAGCACTGGGAGAGGGCCACAAGACTGTATGCAACAGAGCCTTTTGTTCCCAGCAGTATTCTAGGGGCAGCTTAAGCAATTGTTAAGGGTAATGTTGACTCTTTATGACTTTTGCTTTCCTGTTAATCTAGGTTTTTTTAAGATAACTTCCTGCAAATGCTACTGAGAGGGTTCTCTGGTCAGGGGTTGCAGTGAACCCCACAGCCTAAGTGAGGCTGCTCCCTCCTCCTACCCACCTGTCTCTGGGCACCAGGTGTTCATGGAAGGGAACAAAGAGAAAGATGAGTGGGCCTGTCTAGAAAGGGTAGTGCTACCTCAGTTTACCTTTTCTGCCTCTAGGGTGACAGATGTGCAAGGCCTCTAGAGAGACAGTGGAGAATAGATTCAGCTACCCTTAGGAGGCAACTCCACTTTCTGTCTCTGGTCCCTGGTGCTGCAGAACCCACCCAAATGTGCCCCTGGTACAGGATGGATATGACCCAACCAGATTAGCAACCATTCCTCTTGAGGCTGGCTCAGCTCGGGCTTGGGTCCCCATTGAAGAGAGAGTTGTGAGCAAAGTCACAGAGAATCGCCATGTGTGTTGGAGGACCTGAAGGGCTGGGTGGGTTCCTCTGAACCTGGGAAGAGCGTGTGGGAGCTGAGTTTATACTGAGAAGTGGGAGAAATGAAGTAGGGAAAGGTGCCCTGGCTTTATTTTTGAAGGCCTTGAAATATGGGGAAGAGGATTTTAACTGTAGCATATAGGTTACTGGAAATGTGCTGTTGGATTTTGCGCAGATTCTCCAATGTGGTTGTGTTTTATGAGAATTGTAGAGGCGGTGGGCAGTGGGGACAGGAGGAAATTTAGGGGCTTGAATGCAGCAGAGGGGACAGGAGACCTTGGAGCCCTGGTGGTGCTGGTGTGGACCCGGGCATGGGGCTGGCAGGAGAAGGGAGCCTTTCGGCTGTTCTCCCTTTTGGATCTCAGTGAGTGGAGAGTCGAGGTGATGACACTGCTGTTTCTGACACCACCACCATTGGTTAGTATAGGGCTGTCACTTGTTTTATTTATTCATTTACTTATTTACTCATTCCTTATATGTAACCATTCTAAAGTCTGTGCCTTTTGTTTGTATTTTGGCTGAATGTTCTGTTTGTATTTTGTTTGTAAATGTTCTTACAAAATGTTGTTTTCATGTCCTCATGTAATTATGAGGTTTGAACAGTACAAAAGGAGATGGAAGAGTATAATAAGCTCCCTGTGCCCATTATTTCGCATGACTACGATCAGCCCATGTCCATGCTGTCCCATCTACAGCTATCCTCTCCCCTCCTCCCACACATTGGGTCATTTCATCCATAAATAAGTCAGTGTGAATCTCTGCCACAAAACATAACCACAGGGTCCTTATCAATAGTTTAAAAAGAACAGTATTTCCTTAATGTCATTGTGTAGGCAGTACTCAAATTTCCAACCAGCTCATAAATGCTATTTCTTTCTACAGTTTATTTATATAAATCACAAGAAATAGACCATGATCAAAACCCTAGTCCCAAGACCCATACATAGTGACTAGTTAATATTTCTTTAAGTTTCTTTTAATCAATAGGTTTCCCACTGAATCTATTTTTGTTTTTCCTTGCAGACGATTGGATGAGGAGCCCAGGTGATGTCCTGTAGAATTACCGCAGTGTAGGTTTGTCTGATTGTATCTCTGTGGTGTCCTTTAAGTTCTTCTGTCCTCTGGAGTCCCTTGAGTCGTCCATAGGTGAATCCACGGACCTGAAGGTAGTGTTTAGTTTTTGTGACAAGACCGTTTCCTGGTTTGTTTTGTGTTCCTGCAGCAGGTTACACCTAATATCTCATTGTCTCTTTCTTGTGTGTGAATCTTAGCAGCAATTAAAATTCAAAGCATAGGGTCATTAACTTATTAATGTATTAGTTATCTATTGCTGTTTAGCCCTATGGCTTTACACTTAGTGTTTTACTAATTATTTTCCAATGTCTGTGAGTCAAAAATCCAGACCTGAGTTAGCTGAGTCCTTTGCTTCCAGTTCCCTCAGAAGTTTACAAACAAGGCATTGGCCAGGACTGGGGATCTGAGGCTTGACGGAGGAAGGATCCATTTCCAAGTTAGGTAAATATTGGCAGGGCGGGGCTCTTTGGGGCTTGTCTGATGGAAGGCCTTGGTTCCTTATGGCTGTTGGTTAGAGGCCACCCTTAGTTGATTGCCACCTGAGCTTCTTTGTAGAGCAGCTTACTTAATCAAAGTCGGTGAAAGAGGCAGTCAATAGAGCAAGTGTTGGCAAAATAGAGGATTCAGTCATGTACCTTATTCTTCTACCCGACATTTTGTTTTGCAGACAGAAACTGAGCTGAAGCCATTCCCCACTGGTAATATTGTGAGTATAATACTCTAGTCTATGGGCCCCCAGGAGAGGTCTGGGATAGGGGAGGGAGGTTATGGGGAAACATGCAAAGGGGAAAGAGAGATAAGAGGGGGCTGAAGACTGAATCAGCTGAAAACTGAGGGATGGGCACCGTCCATATTTAGGAGCTAGCAAAGGAGATGAAAATATAAAGCAGAAAAGATGTGTCTGCTATCATCTCATGGAGACTGTGTATCTTTTAAATACTTTACAAGCAGCTATTTTAGTCTTCACCACAACTCTTACCAAATAGGGATTGTCATTTGTCTTTGTCTTTATAGATGTGGGTACACAGACTCATTTTTAAGCAATTTCCTCAATGTCAAGTGTTGGGCTGCAATTTGTATCCAGTTCTGTTGATGCCAGCATTTTTTCCCTGCACAGGCACAAATAAGTGTGCACGTGCATGCGTGTGCGCACACACACGCACACATGCAATAGTTTCAAGGACAGAGTGGTTAAGAGAGCAGACTGCTGAAGAGAGGTCAAGGAGAGTGGGGAGAGGAAGTGGTTTCAGAAACTGTGTCTTAAGTGGAAAAAGTCCTTCACCGGTTGCTTTAGGTTGCTGAAAAGGGTTGCTGGAGGCCATATCTACTGATCTGGGGAGCCTCTAAGACAAGTAGAAATACCGAAATCAGTTGAGACCAAGGCAAGAGGAAATACATGGTTGGATCTTGAAGCCTTAAATTAGATTGTAGTTTCAAACAGAATTTTGCTGTCTTAATCATAAAGTTAAGGAAACCATAAAAGACCAGACTGACATTGGCTTTTGCCCAAGTCCAGACAACGATCTGGAGAATATTCAAATGCTATTGATGCTAGAGGCGCTAGAAAGAGACTGTGGAAGACCATTAAAACCATGTTCCTGTGTCAGCAGAAGGTGAAGGGGGAGGGAAGAGCATTTTAATTGTCTAACTTGCAAGCCCACTGAAAAATTAATGTTCTGGGTAGCAAGGGGCAATGGATGATCAGTGAGCTTTTGCACCTGCAATCTAGTCTTTGAAAAAAAAAAAAGCATTTCAATTTGGGCATCTTAAATAGCAGATATTTTTTCTCAAACAGCATTTTAATGAGCAGAACATAAATAAATTTATTGCTTCCAAAAAATACAGAGACTGTAATTCAAGGGGCAGAGTGCCAGGCAAGTTCCTTTGGGTTTTTAAAAACCCAATATTTCATGACCAATGCAAGACCAAGGCAGGGTTTGCAGGACGGGCTTTTTATTGAAGCCAGGTGTGAGCTGTCTCCTCTTCCTGACTGGGAGGCTGTTTGGGTCCTCAGGAGTATTTCCTGTGGTGGCTGTGCATTGCTGGCCTAAGTCCCAGGTGCCACCAGAATCTTCCCAAGGACTCCCACAATCTTGTTGCTTTTTCCTCCCTCTCTCCCCCTCCTTTTTCCATTTATTTATTTATTAATTAATTAATTAATTTATTTATTTACCAGGGATTTAACCCAAGGGTGCTTAATCACTGAGCCACATCACCAGCCCTTTTTTGTTTTTTATTTTGAGACAGGGTCTCACTAACTTGGTGAGGGCCTTGCTAAGTTGCTGAGGCTGGCCTTGAACTTAAAGAAAAGTGAGAAAATCCTGAGAACAGGGCAGAGAATTGCATTTGGAGATCTGCTTTCTAAACCTGCTCTTTTGAAATGGTTGAAAGGTTGGAATCTGGAGCTTCTTGATTTAAAAAAAAAAACAGCTTTATTAAAATATCATTGTCATGTAGAAGTTGTATATATTAAAGGAATACAACTTGATGCTTTTTTTAAGATGGACACAATATCCTTACTTTATTTATGTATTTTATGTGGTGCTGAGGATTGAACCCAGTGCCTCATGTGTGAGGCAAGCGCTCTACTGCTGACCTATAACCGCAGCCCCAACTTGATGTTTTGATAGATGCACACATTGTGAGATGTTCATCCCATTCCAGCTGATTAGCATATCAGTCACTAGTGCTAGTTGCCATGTACCCATTTACCAACACCACCTCACTGCTCCTTACCTCAGACCCTAGCCATCACCATCTTCTACGAGTTTGACGATTTCAGCTTCCACATATAAGTGAGATCATTCAGAGTTTCTCTTTCTGTGTCTATTTCGCTTAACCTACTTTTAGCTCCATCCATGTTGTTGTTAATGGTAGGATTTTCTTCGTTTTAAAGACTGAATAAGGGACCTCTTCATATTTGAAGAAGCCTTGTCTAATTTAATGATCTGATCAATACCCTGGGGGCGTCTGGGAAAATCTATGGGTAGATAGGATCCATTTTTGAGATTTGATTTAATATCATACTCATTAAGTCAATGAGACCGAAGCTCACCAGTGACCTCCATACTGTCAAATCCAGCACGTGCTTCTTGATTTTTACTTTACTTGACCTCTGGGATTATCTGATGTTGGTAACACACTCCCTCTAATCAGTGACTTATATGACAGAATTCTCCCTTGATCTTATCTGTATTCCCATTTCTTGTTGAATCCTTTTCTTTCTTTTTTTAAAAAAAATTGTTTATTTTAATTAGGTATATATGACAGCAGAATTCATTTTGATTAATTATGCACAATTTTAGCACAACTTTTCATTTCTCTGTTTGTGCATGATGTATCATTGCACCATATGTGCAGTCATACATATACCTAGGGTAATAATGTCCATCTCATTCCACCATCTTTCCTGCCCCAAGGCCCCCTACCCTCCCCACCCTCTCCTTGACCCAATCAAATTCTTCCATTTTCCCCATACCTGTCTCCCTCTCCGGATCCACTTACCAGAGAGAACATTCAGCCTTTGTTTTTTTGGGATTGGCTTACTTCACTTAGCATGATATTCTCCAGCTCCATTCATTTACCTGCAGAGACTGCAAATGCCGTAATTTTATTCTCTTTTAATTTATTTTTCTATTAATTTCTATTTCTCTATTAACTTATTTCTCTTTTAATGCTGAGTAATACCTTAGTTTCTTTATCCATTCATCTATTGAAAAGCATCTAGAACTACTCTAAGGTTTCATCTCACACCAGTCAGAATGGCAGTTATCAAGAATACAAACAAGTGTTGGTGGGAATGTGGGGGACAATGTATGAGGCACACTCATACATTACTGGTGGGACTGCAAATTGGTGTAACCACTCTGGAAAGAAGTATGGAGATTCCTTAGAAAACTTGGAATGGAGCCACCATTTGACCCAGCTATCCCACTCCTTGGTCTATACCAAAGGACTTAAAATCAGTGTACTATAGTAATGCAGCCACATCGATGTTAGTTTAAAAGTTAGTGTTGCTGATGATTTGGGCCTTAGCTTTTTTTCATCTTCTAAGAAATTTGATCAGTATCTTTGCTTTTAACTGCCACCTATCTGTAATATGCTTCCTACCATAAACCTCTACTAATCTTCCTTAGGAGGCCCTTTGAACCCAGATTGCTCCCATCGATTGTTATGTTCATTGGTTCTTCCTATTGTTATGTTCTTTAAAGCCATCCTCCTCTCTCCAGCCTCATCCCAGAACTGTCTATCATCCCAGTCCCTGTCTTCTCTTATGTGGATGAGCCATGGCTCAGCACCCAACAGCCTGACATCTGGTTATGTTCTCTCTACCCCATCACCTTTTGCTTTTCTTCCTAGTTACTGGTTTTGACATCACTTCTACCTGTCTCCTAGGAACTCTTCCAGATCCAGATTGAATGTTGGTGGGTGAGCTCCTACCCTATCTGCTGGGAATACATTCATGCGGCCACTAAGTTGGTGGGCGGCTTCACCTGAGATGGGGCTCCCTGGCTGTCTCTGCCTTCTCCCAGAACTGCAGATTCCTGACTTTTTATCGATAGGCCGATGATCCAGGGTAGTGGCTATAATTTTCTGCTTCCTTTTATAGATGAAGGAGCCCGCACCACCCCTGGCTTCAGGTGGTGATCCTTTTAGGTCACTTGTCCTTCCTGGAAAGGTTTATTCCCTGCTACTTGCAGAGGAATCAGACTTTGGCCATTTCTGCCTTCTTGACCAAGAGTCCTCAACTCTAGGCTTCAACTCTGTTTACTACTGTGTATTTCTATTTTAGGGAAATATTGACCTGATTTTTCAGGTCAATATTTTATTTTAAACATAGCAAAATATGTTTCGTATATCATCGCTGTACTTGGGGAACCCAGAACCTGACCTCAGATTGCCATTATACTTGGGAACATCTCTTCCAAATCAATCTTTGTGTTCCCATGCCAGTCACAGAGCAGGTGCTCTATGGATTTGAGGGGGTTTGCTGTTGTTTAGACTTGGGTGTGTTGGAGACATGGTGGCCTGAGGTGGAGAAAAAGAAAAAAAGACACACAAAATCAGAGAAAGCATCTAAGGCCTTTTTTTTTTCCCTCTGTGAGGTAAACCTCTGAAAGCCCTACTTCCTGTCAGAGCAGCAGGATGTTAAAGTGTCCTTGCTACCAGAGAGACGACTGATCTTCTTAGTGCAGACAGTATCCTTATCCATTTAGGAGCCATTAGTGTTAGTGATTAAAGAAAGAGTGTAGCCTTCCGAGCTCATCTGTGGCTCATCAGATGGTTTGGTATCCCCAATTTGAGCTCTTGGGCCAGTGGATCATTGTTTCTCTTTGGCAGGCTGATGCAGTGAGAGAGATGGGGTCTGTGTCAATGACAGGACACCAATGTGTGAGGAAAACTGATCTCACATAATCCATAGAGGAACTACTCTGCTTTAGACTCATCAAGTACCAGTACCCTCTGGAGAAAAATAAGTAATGTGTTCTCAGCAGGAAACTTTGTCAGTGGGTTGTTAGAACTAAAGGGTGTGATTACAATCTAACTTCAGTGTAACTTTGACTCTTCTCTGTGTTTTTCTCATTTATCTTGTGAGTCATAGAAATATTTTGATGATTGCAGCAAAGTCTATGGGTATTTGTATTTAATTCCATCAAGATGGAAGAGCTTTATCCAGCTGTAGAAAGAAATAGAGTACCACCTTGTTATGCTCTGTCTGTCTGTCTCAGGTCTCTCTTCTCCTCTTTTGGGGAGAAATATGTGAGATTTAGCCCTAGGTTCATTGGCATTCCCAGTTTGTTCTGAGTTTCTGGGTTATAGCTGGTTCAGATTGGCATAGGAAACATTTGTGTTTTTGTTTGACTGACATCCATTTCCATCTATCTAGGAACTGTGTGCATCTCTCTTAAGGAGAATATATTCTACAGCCTGAGTCAGGCCCTCTCTACCACTGAGGAGGTCAGATGAACCAAGAGCAGTCTAGGAATGGGGACATGACCCAAATTGAGTCTTCCATGACATTTTGGCTGGAACTATTAGAAAATACTTTCATTCCACTGGACTTGTTAGCTGGCAATGGTCTTCCCTTCTTTTGGAAAGCACCTGTCCAGCAGGTGGGGACAGAGGCAAAGCTCTGATGACACTGTATGAGACCTTATATCCACCTTTGCACAAGATCAAATGCACAAGGTACAAACCAGACTTGTTTGGTTTAAGTTAACTTAAGTTGAATTTCTGTCACTTGACATGGAAACCATCTTAACCCTAAGTGCAGGATTTGGGAGTGAAAAGTCATTTATCAGAATTCTTGATTGCAAGCTCATACATATTCACCCATTGCAAGCCTAAGCTATTTTTAGCTATTTATGATGCATGTCTGGCTCTGAGACACTCTCAGCATAGCTGATCATGAAGTTTATTGGACAGACACTGACTTTTTTGGATATCTAAGGTTTGAGTTTCTTGGATCAGCTAATACTGGAGGAACAAAATAGGCAAGATTGGGGAAAGGAAGAGGAGGAGGAGGAGGAGCCACAAAGTAGGGTGCCAGCTGGACCCTAGGCCTATCTAGGAACCAGAGCTCCGTGTGCCTATTGCAGGGAGGGCCAGCAACTGAGGAGGTTTCTTTTGGATGCTTGACATGCTTTCTGTTCACTCACCCAAGGATGCTAAGATACCAGTTGACCCAGAGAGTCAAAGTCCTTTTTTACTCTGTGAGACTGATTTTTAAGAATGCAGGTTTCCTAATTTCCAGGCTAATTCTCCATTCAGATCACATTTTATTTCTCCTTTGGGGAAAAAATAACCCAGCAGTCAGAAAGCACAGTGGGCACAGATTCTACCAAAAAAAAAAAAAAAACCCAGAGGAAAATGTCTATATGTAAAAAGCACTGTGCGTGTGGTCTGTGTAGTGGGGAGCCACTGTGAAACAGGTGGGCTTCCTAGAAGCTCAAGAGGAGGATGACAAGGCAGGGAACCTCTGAACTTGCCTCCTCCCACCAAACGTTGTGGGGGCTCTGACACAGGGTCTGCAGGTGCAGCAAAGCTGGGTAGAGCAGGAGGAATAGCAGGGAGAGAAGATCTAGAAAGGAGTGTATACTGCAAGAATGAGGAGGACTGATGGATGACTAGGACCTTGTTCTTTCCTTCTGGGTGTCAGGTTTCAAAGGGATCCTTGGTCTTGATTATGGACTGGACAGCAACAGTGAAACTATCACTGGAGGGCAAAGCATGGGGTGTTAAGAGGCTGGACAGCAGGGCTTAGGAAGGAAATGGTGTCATAGAAGAATAAAAGAAAAGCAAGGGTAGAAGCTGCCTTCAAGCTGGGTGAGCATCTTGGAATATGGGGCTTGTAGGGACACCTTAGACCTCAGATCCTGACCCAGGTGGACCACAGAGAGCTGGGATCAGAAGAATCCTGAAGAGAAATGATGGAATTTCCTACCAATAGGAGGTCCCAATGCACTGGCCAGCTCTCACTGTGATGGTCATGTAACACTGAGGAAGAGGGCCAACCCCTCTGTGCAGGAGGCAGACCTGATGCCCTCTGTCTGTCTTCCTATGTGGAACAGTCCATTCCTTCAACCATCCCTGACTTTTAATCCAAAAGCTCAGCTGTGGAAGACTCATTCAGTGCCTAAGTGCTGCAGGCCCTGTGTCAGGGCCTCCACAGCATTTGGTGGGAGGAGGCGAGATTCATTCAGTGCCTAAGTGCGCACAGCCAGGACAAAGCTCAGCAAAGGACAGAAGGGGCTTCTGCCCTCACCTTTCTAATTTCCCCATGCCCTTTATTTTTTTTTAAATTTTTTTATTGTTGGTTGTTCAAAACATTACATAGTTCTTGATATATCATATTTCACACTTTGATTCAAGTGGGTTATGAACTCCCATTTTTACCCCATATACAGCTTGCAGAATCACATCAGTTACACTTCCATTGATTTACATATTGCCATACTAGTGTCTGTTGTATTCTGCTGCCTTTCCTATCCTCTACTATCCCCCCTCCCCTCCCCTCCCCTCCCCTCTTCTCTCTCTACCCCCTCTACTGTAATTCATTTCTCCCCCTTGTATTATTTTTCCCTTTCCCCTCACTTCCTCTTGTATGTAATTTTGTGTAACCCTGAGGGTCTCCTTCCATTTCCATGCAATTTCCCTTCTCTGTCCCTTTCCCTCCCACCTCTCATCCTTGTTTAATGTTGGTCTTCTTCTTGTGCTCTTCTTCCCTAGTCTGTTCTTAGTTACTCTCCAATTCCCTGCACCAGATGCCCCTTTTCAAGAGCTGATGACTGAGGTGTGTCCACAGTTTGTGTTCCTAACCAAGAAAAAAACTTGTGCTCTGTCTGCGGTGCGTCAGCATCCTCCCCCGCCTCCTGCTACCAGCCTCTGCCTGGCCCCATGCGGTTCATTTGGCTGGCCCTTGTCGACAGGAAGCCCTCTGGCTCGCCTCCACAAGATCAAGGTCTCCCCTCCACTCTGCCACCCCACCCCAAATGGGGAAGAGTTTTAGGAGGTCCTCCAAATAATCATTCATTCCATTAATTTTATGTGCAAAAAGAATGGGGGAATATTACTCTAGAAATGAGTTTTGTAACACATCTGAGACCCTTGTGGTGTCAAAGATGGGAACAGATGGGCAACAAACACACATTATAAATTATTTGTTTTACCCACTCCATTTCTGTAGCACATTTGAGACCCTTGTGGTGTCAGAGATGGGAATAAATGGACGACAAACACACATTGTAAATTATTTGTTTCACCCACTCCATTTGAATAATGATATGTCTGTGTGCAACTCCATGCTCAGAAATATCAAGTCAAAGGACTGAGCATAGTAGCCCACAAGTACTCTCTCTACATCACTGACCCCATAGCATGTCATTAAGTGAATTAAAAATAGATGAAGAAAAGCCACTCGACTCAGATGCTATAATGAGACCTCCAGAATGAGTCTGTCTCCCCGTGCTGTTAGGAGGTTCTTTGAACACATGTTTATGTTAAACAGTAGCTTCCAGGTCTGGGTTCCTGAGCGCAGACAGATGTGACTTCATTGTGGACTGCTGGTGGGTGTTTGAAGTGTGTTATTGCAGGTGACCAAACCTGGACTCAGGCTGAGGCATCTTTGTTTTTGGTCAGGGGACAGCTTGGCAGCTGCATCCCAGCCTCTTTCAGATTTCCGGTGTCTTGTCAGCAGCTCTTCCTGCATGGTGCCATCTTCCGCTTGGTCTCGCCATGAAGAGACTTCCTTCTGGGTACCTGGGATAGGAGCTGCCACAACCGCAGGCGTCATCTCTGAGTCTTCCCTGTGGTGAGGAGCCAGGCCTGGCTGACAAAACTGAAGCAGTGCTCCAGGATTATGCTGGCTGACCAAGTTGGTCAGCTGAGAAATTCCTTAAAATACCCAGGGGGCTTGTTTTTATTTTGTATTGTTTTTGAAAGGATAAATCTTCCAAAACATTGATGCCAGAAAAGAGAGCTCTATGACTTTTATAAAACTGGCGATGCTGCAAGTTTAAAAAAAAATTAGTTAAAGGGCTAGAAATTATGGTTACAAAAATATCTCTACTAATAGTTTACTGTCTGGCTCGAGTGAGTTTAACTTTAAGGTGTGGTAGCTCTGGAAATTTATTGTGAGTCACTATATAATAACTGGCTGCACCATCAGGCATCAGCCCACACACAATTTTCCAGTCCTGAACTTCGAATGTTTCATATAAAATGAAAATAATACAGTCTTGTGTTTTATTCTAGAGATGAGGTGGTTGGCAGCATTTTAGACTTTGCTGAAGACTTATGAATTTGGTGTTTCCTACCAAATTAAGATGTATTGGGGAAGTATCTAGTGTTGAGTTGGCAAATATAAATCTCCCTTAAGAGAAAAATCCATGCAAATACAGAGTATTGTCTGTAGGTTGATTTCCTCCTTAGTGGGTTATTTTCTTGACCTGGACCATCATCTCTTCAAATGGCCAACTCAGCTCTTGGAATCATAATTACACATTGGAAGGAAGACTAAACCAGAAAACACAGATGGTTATCTCTCTGCATGTTTTACTTACTCCTTTCCTTTTCTTAACTTCTGTTTTCTTCTGGAGTTGGAAAACCATATATACATTTTCTCCTGTACTGAATCAATGATGCTATTATAGAGGAGGTCATAGGTAGAAATTTTTCTTTGTCTGTGCATGAGTATTGATCTTGATTTTGAAATGTATATTCAAATGGAATTGGGCTGAGTCCCTGAAAAACCAAGTTTCATTGTGTAAACTGCTGGGGGACTAATGTTTTCCTCCAAGTCTGTTTCTACCTGGGACCTTGTCTCTATTCTGAAAGCCTTTCTCTGTTTGAGATATCTACTTGTTTTATCAAAGGCATCAGCCTTTGTGGTTCTGTTATGATTCCTTCTGCCTTGATTCCCCTGCTTCTTCTTGCCCTCTTCTTTGAGATTCCTATGGCATGTGCACCTGTTTTGGAAGTTTATTTAACACTTTTTGACTTGTTAACTTTGCACCTTTTCATGTCATCTCCTTGACTAGGCTGTGAGTTCCTTGTGAGAGAAAAAGAAAAAAAAGCTTCATTTGTTTTTGCAATCTGCTCTACTTTGGATCTTAAATGTCCCCAAAGGCCCAAGTGTTGAAGTCTTGATCCCTGTGGAGGTGCTGTCGGGAGGTGATAGAACCATTAAGAGGCAGGACCTAGTGGGAGGCTTTTAGGTCATTGTGGATGTGTCTTTAAAGGGGATTAAGGGATCTGGCTGCCTCTTTCTCTTTTGTTCTCTGAGGTGAGTAGTTTTGAGTAGTCTTGAGGTGAGTAGTTTTGCACTGCCATGTACTCCTGTCATGACATCTTGCCTTATCACAGGCCCAAGGCCACATGGACACTTGAACACGGACTGGAACCTCTATAACTATGAACCAAAATAAACTCTTTCTCTTTATAAGCTGAATATCTCAGGGATTTGTTATAGTGATGGAAAGTTGACTAACACAGAATCTCATTGTCTAACATGCAGTAGGAAATACTTTCTAATTGCTTTGTTATTATAGTTCATCTGTTCATTACTTCCCATTTAGGGCCCCCATATTAGATACTTTCACATCCATAGTTTTATTGAGCCTTCTCAATGATAATAGGAAATGGAACTAAGCCATAAAGAACTTCCTGATGTCTCCAAACCAGGAAATGGTAGAGCCAAATTCACTCTGACTCTCAGTGTAATACTGCTTTTGCAATGCCATATTTATAAGAAGTAGAATGATCAAGAAAACCAGGAGGCAGGGTGCTTCCTTTTCCAGTTACAGAAGTCTGCTTAGGAGTCAGCTCCTCAAGAGCCCTGGAACATGTTGGAGGTGCCTACAGGGAATAACTGTGCAAGCTTCTGGTGTATTCCTACCAGCTGGTTTGGACCCACAGCCCCAGCCAGGGCTAAAGACTCTCAGAATTTATCAAAGCTCTCTGCTTGGTTCTGATTCTGTTCTTGTTGTGCTAACTGATATCACAGGGGCCTAATGGCCATCAGCAGGCAGAGTGCCTCTGGAAAAACAACAACAACAAAAAAAACCCTGTCTTTTATTTTCTCTGGCTTGTGATTCTTTCTACTTGATGGATTTGTGTCCCTTAAACTGTCACACCACAAGCTTTCTTCTTGATAGAATTTGCTGCAGACAGAAAGGACAAAGGGGAACATTTGGCTCTGGGGATAAGAAAGCAGTTCTGTAGCAACTAAGCAGGGCTTCTAAGTCCCTTGGGTCCCTGGTGAGTAAGGAGTCTTCCTGAAAAATCTGCGTGTATGGGCTCACAAAGCAACACTAATACCGTGTGGCTGGGCTGCTGTGCCGTCAGCCCGTGCAGGGTGACTGAGCCAGCTTGCCTGGATGGGAATCCGCGTGACTGTACATAATGAGAAATCTTGGTGCTTAGCAAAAGAACATTATGACAAAAGGGAAGACTTGGCTAACGTACTCTAGCGGTTTTAGATAATTTTTCTTTTGTTAGTCAATAAACCAGTCTTTGGGGGAAGGGAGATGTGAAAAATTTCACCCATACATGGCAGACTTTCTCAGTGTCAAATGTCTGTCACAAATTTTGCTTGTGGTCATCTCTAAAGCCTACAATTTAAAAAAAATGCAGCAATTATCTCAACCAAAGTGCTATTGAGTGCACTTTCCAGTGGTTGGTCCTCAGGCTCCTTTCCCAACAATGTTTTCCTCATGCAAAAAGCCAGAAGGAGCGAGCGCGGGGCTCCTAAAGCGAGAAGTCCACTCCGCGGAAAATTTGCATGCTGTAATTGATTTGCCAGGAATACTCAAGACATAACTCTTCAGGCTTGTGGTGGTATTGATTCCCTGCAACTTGCCAGGCTGACAGTAGAAATGGTAGCCAGGTTCCTCTGGTGTCTTATAGCCTGATTATAAGGTCAAGCCTTCTGAGTCCAACTCAGATCTCCTGGTTTTCAGGAGGATGTAGCTGGCCATCTGTCAGCCTTCTACCCTACACTCCTACAGTATATTCTGCTTTTGCAACTTGTTTGGATGTAGGGACATGGGATACCAATCATTGTGCTGTATTGAACAGTTTTATATAGAAACAACTTGTGACCTTGGCCCTAGAGTAGGTCCATAGAGTGAAATAACTTTCTCATACTTCATTAAATAAATATTTGGTAGATACTGGTTACTTTTGAATTAATGGACTAAAAGATGGACTTGCATTGCTTTGGAATGTTTTGAATGTAAATTTGTAATTTATCTCAGTTCACACACATGTCATTAACTGTGATTAGAACTAAGTTGAGGAATGAACACTTGTAAAATTCTTGTGGATAATTTTCAAGAAAATGACTTGGCCAATTATTCCTGGTTGACAAATTGAATTGACAATATCTTCAATATGCAGACATTCCTTGTCAGCCCTGATGCTTGAAGATGTAATATGAGCTTGAGTGTTCATTGTGTGTGTGTGTGTGTGTGTGTGTGTGTGTGTGTGTGTGTGTAGGGGCTGTATTGGAACTTGTCATTACATTGCAGTGAAGCAGTACACTGCTGATTTCTAACTTAAGTAAACCTTCTGTTACATCATCATTATGTCATGCTATATCCCAGAATGTGTTCTGTGTATTGGGGTACCCTTTTCTCTGTTTCTATTTTTGAACCCAAAAATTCTTCCTTGGCAGAACATTCAAATATCTAGGGTCCAAGTATTTTCAGACAGTAAACCTTGAGGTGTGGAGATTTCAGGAGGGTTGGGAGGATGTTTCTTGGTACAATTTAGGTTGAAGGCAGGTGAGAACTTTGTTCTAGAGATTTTGGATTGGCTGTCTCCATGGTCCTGAATTTTCAGGGCTAACCAGAACCCAAACTGAAAAACTGAAATTTATCTCTGGAAGTTTCTCACCTCCCTTATTATCTACTGGCTACTCTTCCCCAAGGTAACAGTATTTCTCCAAACAGGCAACCCATTACTTAGATGACCTCTGTTCCTAGCCTTTTGTCAAAATTTGAAATTGATACTAGTTAAGACAGCTGAAGTGAACTCATGCTCAGCTGGGGCTCCAGATGAGACTTGGTTTCACCACAATAAGTGCTCTCACAGCAGCATTTGCAGAATGAATGCAGATTAAAGAGGTAGCAGTCCTAGGAGATTCTGCACTGGTCAGATCACATTTATTCAGTTATGAAGGTCATCTTTTAAGAGAAACTAAGTGAGGGCCCATTCTGATGGAGGTAAGATGAGTAGGCTGGTAGAACAGGAGACTAGTGTTGTAGAAGGAGTGATAAAACAGTTGGGCCTTTGCAGTCTAACAAAAGAAGTCAGGATAATCCTAGAATCTGAAGGTTGGGAGGTAAAGATGATCTAGTTTAAGTACCCCTCTAATGCTTGATTTTATTTACTTTCTAAAATTCTACAACATGATCAACTAACCTTGTTCTAAATATATCTCATGGCAGAAAACTCACCAACCCAAACACCAGAACATGCAGTCCACCTTTAAGCATTTTAAATGAAGGGCTGGTGATGTAGCTCAGTGGCCGAGTACTTGCCCAGCAAGCACAAGGACCTGGGTTTGTCCCCCAGCACTGTTTTTTTGTTTTGTTTTGTTTTGTTTTAATAAAATTATGGAAAACCTGCAGAAGGCAGAACATCTACTAGGGTGGAAAAATGAGAGGAAAGCATTCTTTTGAGTCAGTATGGTCAGAAGATCCTTGGGAGACATATGAGAGTGGTAGAAATTCTCTTTGCTGCCAGGTGTAAGTTTCCCACCAATGTCAAGATGTGCAGAATTTACTTATATTTAATCGAGATTCTTTGGTCACAAGAAATATAAAATCCATGAGACAAACTCAAGCGTGAAGATTTGGGGTAAGAAGATAATAGTTTATTGACCTTTAGGAACCAGAAGCAAAGTACAGGCAGACCATTGAGGCTAAAACACAATTCTGGAAGCAGGATTACATAGCACACGGTATTTTCCTCTACTTGTCTCTATTACTCTATTCAAATTGGAACCTCTCTACCCACATTCTGAATTGCTAATTCCATCTCCCTACTAAGGAGTTATCTTCTTTGTACCATTTGGTTCTGAGTTGGGAGAAAGAATTAGCTGATACCTTTGGATTGGCCCTCCTTGGGTCATGTGTGTGGAGCCCTGCTCCATGGGGGCATGAGTCACATGAGTATGTGGAGAAAGAGTCTCTAAGAAATATATAAGGGAAGGCAGAGATTAGACTTAAATCAAAGAAAAGAATAACACCTACTTGATGAATCTAACTCTTCATGAAGGATACTTTTGACAGGGACCCTTCAAATCTTATCTTGTAGATCCCTAACTACTAGGTTGCACCCTAGGACCATTCTCCCTGCACTCCCCACTTTTTCTTGTCTAATTTTGCTCATCTGCACTTTGCTTTGCTTGAATAGATCTGCATTTCTTTTGTCCACAAGTTTAGCTCTTCCTACTTTAGTTTATTCTCAGAACTTTGGAAAGCACTTTTAAAAAAAATTGTCCCCAATAGCCTCTGTTTTCTGCATTAAATATGTATTTTTTAAACATCAAGTTCAGAGTCCATTACCAGTGTCATGTCCTATCTTTCAGGAAGCATCTTCCATACAGCCTGGAGTGCAGAGCCTGATGACAAATGAGAAACAATCATTTCACACATCCTGGTAAAATAAATATTCTCTGTCGCTACAGTGGGTGATTAGATCTTCATTTTGATATATGCTGCAGTGTCTTCAGAAATGCACCAGTAAGACCTGATTTCAAATAGGATGCAAATTTCCAGCCCAGGAATATATTGAAGAGGCTACAAGGCTATGTAAAGCAGGATAGAGGTGAACCCACTTGGGGCAGATGGTCTTGAATGGGTGAGTGCCATTAGCCTGGTCTTGAGTCTGCACCCGGGTGGTAGACGACGGGGGCTGATTTAATATTCACTTTGAGTCTGGACCCGTGTTGTAGACTACGAGCGCCTGATTTAATATTCATTTCTACCACTTGTGGTATCGTTATTAGCCATGAAGTTTGTTGAAGCATTAATATGCCTGAGCTGTCTCCCAGGTGGAGTCATGGCTTGATTCCTATAAATTATTAATCTTGGGGGAAGAAAAGCTTGATTCAAAAATTAATTTGAGTAAACTTTGCTAGTTTACAGAGTAACTTATGTAAGTGGAACATTGGTTATCATCTGATGTGAATAAGAATGAACCTAAAGTGCTTTGGACCCTTTTTCCCTGCCTTCCTCAGCATTTTTTTTTTTCCCAGAGAGGAAAAGAACAATGGTGGAGCGAGAACCTGGTGCCTGGAGCTTTGGGGCTGACTGCCACTTGCCAGCCACATGACTTTGGGGAGAACTATTGATCCAATCATCCCATGCCTTGACCCCCTAATCTATAAAGTGGGATGAGGATAACAACACCTAACTTGGAGGACTGTTACTGGGGGTAAATGTACCATTTTTATGGATGAGAAACCCAAGGCTCAAGGAGTTAAATATCTCTTTAAGTTAACAAGAGTTGGTGAGTGGATGGGTCTGGATTCAAACTTTGGACTGTCCGTCTTCCAATCCATGCCATTCTCCACTAGTGCTGCTGCCCAAACTTGCCCATGATGAGAATCACCTGGATGTGCTTGTTTAAAACACAGATTCCAAGGCCCTTGGAGTGGGGACCAGGAATCTGTGATATCAACAAGGTCCCCGGGTGTAAGATTTGGCAGCGGTGTACCAAACTACCCTATCTCCCATGAGACTTTTCAGCCTAAGTTCAGCCTGAGGGGTGGCCTTGGGTACAGATCTGTTATGGTTCTCTCTTCCCATTCATGTATTCCGGACTCCTGAAGCATCCTTCTCCTCCTTCTCCATTTTCTCTGCCTCCTCCACTGTGCCTTTGAGCATGCAGGTTGCTAATCATCTCTCACAGGACCATTGAGATGACTGTGTATGTCATGTTTTGTATGCAATATTACAATGCTACTGTAGAATTTTTTTAGAGGATGTCATAATCAAGTCCAACTGTAGAATTTTTTTAGAGGATGTCATAATCAAGTCCGATATTATTTATATCAAAGATATTCAGATTTATTACAGATAATGACTGCAATGTATTTGACTGAAATTGATTTTATTTTAATCTAAAGAGCCTGAGTGCAGTGAGCCCCACTAATAGCTGGCCATGCCTGTGTGATTTGTAGAGAGTCACCTCATTGATACACTGTTTCAGGCTCTGCATTGTCCTGTTTTGGCAATGCCTGGATTTGGAATTCTGGGTCATAGCTGCAGATACCAGTCAATTTCCTAAAAGGCCAAGTGATGGTTGAAGAAACAATATTCCACTGAAAAAAACCCCTTGATTTCTGAATTGTGTAGGTCAGAGTCAAAGGCACTCATCTCTGATGTGACGACAAATTGATTCAAGGACTTTGGCCCACAAGCTAATGCTTGAAGAGCCAAGCCTAAATTAGATACAAAAATGAGCAGTTGTGAGTGCTGCTGCGGGCTGAGTAAATGACACGGAGAGGCACCAAATTGATTGTCTACCCAGGAAAGGAGGAATAATTGGGAGAATGAAGTTTGCAGCTGGTTATTTACACACCCGTGTGGATTTTTCAGGTTCAGTGGAGATTTTCCTGGATAATAGGAATTATACATGTCTGTGAATAATTGAGTTGGTCTCTTTTAGTCTGTTATCATTAATCATTTCTTGCATTTATTATACTTTTCAAGTATATGTGAGCAAATCTTGTAAAACAAACTGCTTTTCCTGGGTATTATACATACATTCATTTGGTATTGAGGTTTGAAATCAAGGGCACTCCCCAGCTCTATTTTATATTTTATTTAGAGACAGGGTCTCACTGAGTTGCTTAATGCCTCACCATTGCTAAGGCTGGCTTTGAACTCATGATCCTCCTGCCTCAGCCTCCCGAGTTGCTGGGATTATAGGCATGTGCCACCATGCCCAGCTATATAATATTTTGTTATTTTGAGAATGTATTAATTTGTTATTTTTTTGTGATCCCTAGACACTTTAAGGATATATTCAATTTAAAACAATTTTTGTTAGAATGATTGATGAGACATAATTTCAACAGAGGCCAAGTCCCATTAACTAAGTGTGTGAGCTCAAGCAACTAAATCGCTTCCAAGGTCTAAGCTCCACTCTTCTCACCTATAAATGAAATGTTACTTATCTTACTGGGTTGTTAAGATAATGATATGTCCTGGTGTCTTCAAATGTACCTGGTCAACTGGAAAGCCCAGTAGCATTAGATTTACATTTGGTGGAAAGGAGTGAAAAGTTACTTAACATTGTCACAGGTTGAATTCTGTGACTGTGCTTTCACCGAGGAGCAAAGGGTATTGGTTGGGACTTGGGAGATTTTGCTGTGGTTGTATTCTGAGGTGACATTACCACATGTAAAGAAGAGAAGACACCCTAGCCTCTATCCCTGGGTGGTGACTAATGTCTGTGATGGCTAGTTGCAGTGTCAAAGTTAGAGTGGTCTCCTGGGCGTCAACCACCTAGCTGATGGCACATGGTATGTGGCTCACAGCTGCCATATTGGGAAGTGTATATGTGGAACATTTGTAATTGCAGAATGGTCTATTAGACAGCACAGGGAAAGCTTTGAGATCTCCAGTACTAAAAGAATTGATTGAACTTTGCTCCTGTCTCAAACCTTCTAATACTCAGCAGAGCTGCCATTTGATAACACACTGTTTAAAAAATACAGTTTGACATCCTGGGACAGAGGGACTCCTCTATCTGGGCATAGTATTCCAGTGACCTGCTCAGCAGCTCCTATACTTTTATAACTTTTCAAATTCTGTTCCTGTTACTTTTAGAGTCATATTTATCTGAGTTCCTGTCCATGCTGAAAGATGAATTATTCTGATTTTATAAGACATAACCTCACCATGCTTCATATCTCTGTTAAACTTTTCAGTAGCAGATGTTCTGTTTCTTATAGAACTTCAGAGATGGAAGGAACCTTAGGGAGTAATGGTTTAGTATTATTTTATTTTTGAAGAAACAGAGGCCCAGAAAGGTTATATGACTTTGCCAAGGTCACTCAGTTAATGGTTCATGTTCCTACGATTTCTTATTTTGACTCATCTTCTCTTAAAAAGTCAAAAGAAATATCAATTTTTAATGGACAAGGATTGTATCAATGGTAATACTATTTTACATCTAGTCTGAAATCTTGTCCATCTTTGTGAGAGTGGAGTCTGAATAAATGTGTCCTTTATTTCCTAACCCAACATATTTTTGCAGGCTCTGACTCAATAGAGTCTAATAGTGAATACATCATCTGTCACTCATTTCCTTCCCACTGCTTTATAAGAAAGCCCTTGGTGATTTTCAGCAACCAGCTACTAATATCTGCATGAGTTTGCATCTGCTTTTGGACTCACTTGGAGTTCCTTTGATTACAAATTCTAGCTAGACCCTATCTGGTTTTCTTTTTTTGCTAGGGGTGGGGAGGGGCTATGGCATATAAAAGGAGGAGAAAACTGCAACCTGCATAGTGGAAGAAAAGTTCAACTCTTGTTTATAGAAAGGCTGACATTTTCTGTGAAGGGTTCAGTTCAGAGGTTCAGGCCAGATGTGCATTTTTGTGCCCATTCCTGGGAGAGGTAAGTGCCATATGTGGGCATCATCTAAATTGTAAAAGAAAGACAAATTGTCTATCAGGGTATTGTCCTAGGAGAAACTGTCTTGTTAGGGCTGTGATCTGAAATGATTATACTTCTGGCACCTTTGCTAGGATATCTGGGAAAACCCCATTATTAATCTTTGCTAGATGGAGGTATCTGGAAACCTCTGCATAGCTGTATGTGTCTCCATTAATGAAGAAACTGAAGCCACAGGGGTTGTGGCCACACTTGCCTTAGCCTGCTGATTCTCTGGGCCTGCAAGAATTATAAAGAAGAGAATAATCTCTAGAGTCAAATCTTTGCAAATTCTGAGTTTTGGACTGTGGGAAATGTAATGTTCACCACTTTTCTTGGAACAAGTCTCCAGATAGTTTTGAACTTGGGGTCAGAGCTCACATTAGGTTGCCCCAGCATCTCTGAAGTAGGAGTTCTCCCAGGTGATTCTAGGTAAGCTCTGATATTTGAGAATCACAGCTCTTAAGGAATCATTCATTTTGTAGCATAAGCCCCATGAACAGTCATACAACTTAATTGTTACCAAAGAGAATGATGACATCTTTGTTTTGAGCTCAACTGAATTCAAGTTTTGCTACAGGACCCCATGTTACAGAGAAGACAGAAGACTGCTCTGCTTTAGTGTCTTTTCCTGTTTTGTTATATTTAGCTAGAGGTAGAGAAAATCCTGTCTCAGAATATGACTTAGAAATTCAAGTCATCTGAATCCAGGTTTTCATGGATGTGCTTCATAGGCAGTGTCTAGGTGTTAGAGCAAGACCTGGAATGCCCACCCAATGCCAGACTCCTTGCCCTTTGCTGTTGTTCCCCTGGCCTGTAGGGGTGATGTGGCTGTCAGTGGAATGCATCTTTATGGATCATGGATTTTGCTCAGTAGGAGCCAAGCTGAGGTTGCCTGGGCCCATAGGTTTAGCAGCAGTGGGTATAATTCTCTTCTGACAGGAGAAGTTCATCAGAAGAAACAGTTCCAGGACAAGAGTCAGGAGATCACATTCCTTCCTCTAGCTCACTTCTCAGTGAGTTGTTGAACTTGGACATGTCCATTTGCCTCTATATCTCCCTTTCTTCATCTGTAACATGGGGTTGGTGGTAGTGGTGGAAGTCTATCAAGGTATACTGAATCCAGGGGTCCCTAGATCATTTTACTCTATTTGTCAGCTATAGCATGTGACAATATGGACCACTTCTTTCTCCTTAAAATGTTCAACCTTTTTTTAGCTTTTGGGCCACCATTTTCATGTTAGTCTGACAAACATTAGTGGGCTAATCATTACCCTGGAAATCAAAATACGCATAAGGCAGGTTTTGTCTTTGAGATGCTCACAAAATATATAAAAATAACCTAATCATTTTTACCCTCTGCTCCTTCTTTCTTACCTCTAATTCACTTCTTTTGGTTCTATCATGAAATGTCTTCAACTCTTCTGTTAGTTTTGCAAAAGGTTACTCATGACCTTGTTTCAACTACCATTGCTGTTGATTAAAAAGTATTTCTCTATAACCATGACCCCTTCCATCCCCTAGAGTTATAGATCTGTATTTATACCTGCATTCTGGTTATCTTTACCTGAATATCCCACAGGGACCTCCAACTCAAAAAGACAGAAAATAAACCATGTCTCCCCTTCTGCTCTTAAAATCCACTCTTTCCCTTGAACCTCTTATCTTTTGGTTTTTCATTTGTTCAAATTAATTATTCATGACAGCAGAATGCATTTCGATTCATTGTACACAAATGGAGCACAACTTTTCATTTCTCTGGTTGTACATGATGTAGAGTCACACCATTTGTGTAATCATACATGTACCCAGGATAATGATGTCCATCTCATTCCTTTCCTATCCCCATGTCCCCTCTTTTTTCCTCCCCCCTTATCTGATGAAGGGCATTGCCATCCATTTAGTCACTTTGATCAGAAACTTCAGAGTCATCTGCCTCATCTCATTTGTCACACATCCTTTAGACTCTACCTGTGAGCTGGTAATGGCTTCTGTCCCTTCCTTCCCGTTCCTTCTGTTACTTCCCTTGGCCAGGGTTAGCTGTCATTGGAATGTTATCAATTTTAAGATGTACTCCTTCTCTCAAGATTCAACATCTCGGGCTGGGGTTGTGGCTCAGTGGTAGAGCACTCGCCTCTCACATGTGAGACCCTGGGTTCGATCCTCAGCACCACATAAAAATAAACAAAATAAAGGTAAAAAAAAAGGCTTTTTAAAAAAAGATTCAGCATCTCCAGAATGGGGAGGCATCTTACAGTTTCTGTTGGCCAGGTAACAGTCAGGAGACAGAATAGTCTGTGCATGTGCATCCAAACTTGTAGAAAAAGCCTCAGCTCCATGGAAGAAGATCCAAGAAACAAAGTAAGTAACCTTCTAGATGACTGTGGAGTGAAAAGTACTTCAGAAGAATCAGCTCTTGATTGGGAAGAGTATTAGGAATATCTTAACCAATTATTTTGCTTATATGTTCCATTTTATGTATGTGTATGGGTGGTATATGATAAAAATCTGTTGGTACAAATTTTAAGGATTCCTTCCAATAAATGTAAGATAAAAATTCCAGTGGTAAGAATTGTGTTTTTCAATAAATTTGACCACTGTCATCTGACAGTATGACAATAGGTAGACAAGGGGGACTCCTAAGAACAATTACTTACTGACATGGGAGAAAAATGGGAATCAGGAGTTTTTTCAAAAGTAGTTAACAGGAATTAGCAAATCACTAAACTGATAAAATCCAGTTCTAATACAAAATAAAGATTGTAGATTTACTGTTTGATTAAAAAAAGGAATTGTGTTATTGTTTAGTGGGTAGAATTTTTCTTTCTAGAAATAAATAATCGTGTCACTCATAAGCAATAACATCCTAGACTTGATACCACACAAACTCTTATCCATCCATACTTTCGGTCCTCTTTTTAGGCTTCTCTGCCTTCAATTTCTTGCCTTCTGCTCCATTTTTCCCCCATTGCCACTAGAACACCCAGATCTGACCATATTATTCCCAGTGCTTAGAAGCATCCTCTATGGCAGAGGTTATTAAATTCAGCATTCTTCAGGGTCACCTGGAAGCCTTGTTAAAACACAGAGTTCTGTGCCCCAGATCCTGGGTTTCTGCCTCAGTAGGCCTGGGCTGAGGTGGGAGAATTTGCATTTGTAATAAGCTCATGAATGCTGTCTCCCTGGAGAACTGTCACCCTTTGATATCCCTTTATAGCCCTTAAAGCTCTTTCCCAAGGGCTCCAGTGGCACATGTGGCATCCTTTGTTGGTGTTCTCTCACACCCTGTGTTCTCCATCATGCCCAAATTCTCTATTCAGAGAATGGTAGGCCCTTCAGGATTCTGTGATTTTTTTTTTTTAATACAGAGCCTGAGAACTCTTCGAAATGACTTGTCTTTTAAGATACAGTCCAATGAACAAATTCCTCAGCAGAAAATATTTCTTTTACTTATCTTTTCCAAAGAGGTGAATTTCAGGATGTTTATCTATGAAGATCAACTTTTAAAGAGAGCTAAACTTAAATGCTCCAGCGTTTCCAGTAATTAGAAAGATAATCTTTTGGGACAAGCAGGTCACAAAGTTTGACGGGGTTTTCCACATTTCTGGGTCATCAGTTTGGCAATTATCCCTACACAAAGCACAGAATTTATTATGAGTCAATGGAGCCATTCTTACAATGATTCTAAATATTTATAAGATGTTGTAAACATATATGGTGCTGAAAACCCTTGCCGTTTCAATGTATTTGTAGTTCAGGTTTATAAATAATATAACAAGATAAAAACTATAGGAAGTGGGAGCATAGTGGAAACTCGGGAAGGTGATTTTACTTTTCATTTCTTTTCTTTCGTATAGATTGAAGTGGGGCCTTGCTCATGCTAGGCAAGCACTCTACCAATGAGCTACCCCTCCAGAACTGGAAAATAATACATTTATGTATTGCTGTATGTGGCAACTTGTTACTGCAGCAGTAGAACATAGATGTCTATTTGTTCCATTATTTTATAAAAGTAAGAAATTTTTAAGGCTGAAAAGTCAGGAAAGGCTGGATTACCCAAAAGTGCACTGGCAATTTCATATGATGTACAGACATAAAGATAGGTATGTGTGTTTGTGATTTATATTTTGTGCTATATTTTGGAGTTGAAATGTTCTCAACTTAGTTCCTAGCTTGGTGCTCTAGGGAGGTGGTAGAAACATTAAAAGGTGGGGCCTGGTGAGAGGCTTTTTGTCATCAGGGGCATGCCTTCGCAGAGGATTATGGTATTCCAGAACCTTCTCTCTTTTTTTTTTTAACATCCTGGCCATGAGGTGAAATGTTATGTTCTACCACATGCTCCCCACCTTGATGTCTTGCCTCCCCACAGGCTTGAAATGAACAGGGCCAACCAACCGAGAACTGAAACCTCTAGAACAATGAGCTGAAATAAACCTTTTCTCTTTATAACTTGATTATTTCAGGTATTTTATTATAGCTGACTAACACATAGGGCATGGTTCTGTTGTTCTTAACTGTCATGAAGACAGAGGAAAATTACTGGTAGCCTGTATGTATGAAGCCCTATCTCCTTTGCTGTCAAGTGAGTGCCAAGTGAAGTGATGAGCCAACCTCCCTCTATACAAGGAGAAAGCTCCACTGGCTCCTTCCATGTGTGAGAGCTCAGCTCTCCTTCCTCTGAGTGCTTTTCATTAGCTTCTCAAAACCTGTTTAACCCATCATGATTTGCTTTGTCAAAGTGGAATTGAACTAGGTGAGTTTCATAAGTTGCATTTAAGTCTAACTGAAATCTTGGTAGAGTATTCAGATTTCTGTTCTAATACATTTTGGAGTCCATGGACAAAAAGTAAATGTCTAGACCAGCTTTGTAGAAGCCCACCAATTTCAGAGTCTTTTCAAATTCTTTCTTTTATGATCTCCAATTTCTCTCTTGCATAAATCTTTTAAAAAAGAGAGTTTAGTGGCAGGGCCCCGACTGCATTGCCATATTCATCATGAAATATCTCCATTCCTAATTACATTCTCAAATTGTAAGGTAGTAGGAGCATGATCGACTTCAGTCTATTTTCCCTGGAAGCTCCTTGTACTGCTAGGAGAGAGGAGAGAGAGAGAGAGAGAGAGAGAGAGAGAGAGAGAGAGAGAGAGAGAGAGAGAGGAAACTCATTCTTGTGGCAGAAAATTGCCTCTTCTCCACTGAGCAATTCAGAAGACTGCTCTTTGCTGACTTCCTGGGACTAATGTTAAGGACAGTCCCAGAGTCATGGCAGGTCTCTTATGAGCTACCAAATCATGATAACAGTACGAGTTCGAGCTCTGAAATCAGACAGCCCTGGGTTCAAATCCTGACTCTGTGTCTGGTGAGCTGCATGATACATGGGGTAAATTTCTTGGCCTCCTTATCTGGGGTGGCATTGGTACTCTCTACCTCCTAGTGAAAATGAAGCTCATTAATGGATGGAAAGCACCCACCAGACAGTTTTACTATGACACTTAATAAACATTTAACGAGCTTTGTTTTGATAAGCTATAGATAGCATTTACAGAAATTTTAGATATGTTGGATAACTAATACTCTCTGTGTGCTAAAACTGAAAAAATTCTCCCTCCCTGCCTCTCTTTCTTTATGTCTGAAATTTCATTCAACAGGAGGCAATGGTGACTGAATGGAGTTCACATCTAATGGAGTCTTCTGGCTTTTGGAGTCTCTCTGGACATTAGCTAGATAGGGTGATGGGAACATTAACTTTAGTTGAACATGTTTAGAATCTATGTGCTCTCTCAATGGAAATCCCCTTTATGCCTATGAAACCTCCATATATCAAAAGCTATTTCCATCTTCATTTTTTCCCCCACTTCTTTCTTATCCTCTGACCCCCTTATGGCCTAAGAGCTTCATTATCTCTTTCTCAAGTTCATTTGAGAGAATGTTGTCTTCATCAGGCTTGATTCCCAGACCATCTGGAGGCCCTAGAAAGTGAAGCATCGGTCTGTAGTAGAGTTATTGATTTCAACCCCTGACTCATGCCTATCTGGATGTGACTGTACACATTCCACTAGGCTCACAGTTTTTTTTTTTTAATTTTTCAAAAAGGCAGCTTGTTCTCATGGAGCCCCAGACACATCTCCTATCAATTGCCAACAGATGCTGCTCACCATTTGCTCACCTGACATTAGATTTGCACCATTTAATTGTACTTTTGGAAGCATGTTTTGCAACAGAAGCTTGAGTGTAGGAAACCATTTATTAGGTTCCAATATATCTCACACTGAATTGATTAATTCCTTTGGACCAATGTCTGCATCAACAATTTGATATCTGGGCATCATCTTTGATTCCATTCATAGCTATCCCCATTGTACCTAACTCCACAATCCTCCTTAACTTCATTTTCCCTCTCTCCTTTCCCACTGGCACTGAACTAGTGTAGGCCACCTCACCAATTATCATGTCACCTTGGATGCTTCTGGATTGGTTTCTCTGCCTTCAGTGTTTCTCCATATATTGCAGACAGAGTCATCTTTCGAAAACACACATCCCATCATCAATGGCTCCTTGTTGCCTTCCAGATAAACCCCATGCTCTTTAGTGGGACTGAGTTTAATGTGCATAGTGACATGGTAGTTAACAGGGAGGACCCTGGAGTCAGGCACATGGATTTATAAAATGTCTCCATCATTTATTAGATGTATGGCCTTGAGTAAACGCCTTTACCTTTCAGGTCTCAGATGTCTCATCTGAAAAATAGGGATAATTATGGAACCTCATAGAGTTGTTGTGAAGATTAAATATGATAATACATGCATAGTGATTTGAACAGAGCCCTCAGAAATGTTAACTACTACTACCACAACTGCTGACTAGTTAGCTACTGATCTCCTAGTAACCAGCTACTATTCCATTTGGAAGATTGAGGAAAGGCTTGAGTTGTTTAAAAATTCAGCTCTTCTACATCTGAGGTAGAAATGGAACTAAAGTTTATTTTAAAACTCTGCCATTTTTGATCCACAATTTAGGAAAAATCCTAAGGAAATGACACCATCACTTGGAGTGGGTGTGTGGCGGAGGGAAAAGAGAGGGTGAAGATGTAATTGATGTTTTAATCCAGCAAAGATGAAATGCAGTGGAGTAGTTTGTTCCAGAAATAAAGTCAAAAGTGAAAAAGGAATTGAATGGGTCCTAGAACAATTTAAACTAGACCGGTTCTTTCTAAACTCAGCATGGCACCTGGGTACCTATAAAAACTGACGTGGTTTCTAAAGAGTATGTAGACACTAATATTTTACACATTTATCACTTTACTTTTTTTGCATCAGAACTTAATAATTTGGGCTGTGGTTGTAAGCAAAGATGCTATGACTTTAAAAAATTCAATATGTAAGTTAAGTATAGGAAAATAGGTTTCAAGAAGTGTGATGCTTTAGAAACTTCTGTGTAACCATCTCCATTCCTATGCTATCTGAGGCCTAAATAAACTGCTTTAGATTCCTAAGGGTGGAGTCCATTATCCCAATGATCTTAAATCAAGGTTTCCAGAAATCAAGATGGTACCTAGAAGAGAATCCACCCCTGATTTACTGCACTATTTTTGTTATAATTGGATAAAGCCATTACTGCAACCTTTTCTTCTGTTTATAAGGATGGGGCCATTCCTTGAAAAATGTAGGTCCTTTACTTGCCCACTGAAGGAAAGCAAGGCAGATGCAGCAAAGGGTACTTCTGTCATTGAGTGCTGATATGATACCAATGGGAATTATATGCTTACTTGTTTCAAGTAGCATGGGTATCTCCCTAGGTATTCCTTTCTAAGATTTCCTGGATGTACCTTCTAGGAGGCTACCATCTTCAGAACTGTTCTCCGTCAGTGGTTCTCAAACAGAGGGGATTTTACCTTCCATGGGACATATGAAAATATCTAGATAATATCTTGATAATTATTCAAGGCCATACAGCTAATAAATGATGGAGACATCTTATAAGCCCATGTTTATAAGATACTTATACAACTGGAGAGGTGGGTGCTACTGGCGTCTGGTGAGCATAGGCCAGAGATACTACTCAACATACTATGGTGCAAAGGATGGTCCATCACCACAGAATTTGCTGGACCAAATTGTCAATATGGCTGAGGCTGAGAAACCCTGGAATCAATGCTGGGCATGGATCCTTCTGTGCTCATCTAAAATATCCACCCAGAATATCTCCAGTGAGGACTCAGACCCAGCAGACCTCCAGTGGACTCTAGTGGCCATGGAAACAAACTCTTTTTTAAAAGTCTCCTTCACTTTTTTGCTGAGGCCTAAAACGATTTCATCAGGCTCCTTTCCACGATTTGATATAATGCTTAAATTGTCACTGTACCTAGGGAAGAAGACAGGCTAACTTCAATTTTCAAAGAATAAATGTCACAGTTAACAATTTTCTTGATAAGACATGTTGGTGGTAGGGAGGCAAGATTTACAGCAAAGGGGTGTGAGGAAACCTTCTGGGGATTGAAATGTCCTATCTCTTGCTCTTAAAAATCTGTGCTTTTTACTGTAAGTAAATTATACCTCACTTCCCTGAAAAAGAGTAGTTTAAAAAGTTAGGAATCAAGAGAAAAGGGAGAGATAATGCAAATATGGTAAAATGTTGGTAATTATTGAATCCAGGGAACTGTCCACTGGGATTTATTATTATTTTTGTCTATGCTTGCAAGTATTTATAATAAAATTGAGAGGATGTAAAAGATCTCATGTATAATTCTAATTAAACATGTAAGATACCTACAAATAATATCACTAATGATACACAAGACTTCTCTGAGTTTATGGAGTAAACTATGAATATTATTAAGGACATAAAGATTTTGAGAAAATGAAGAGACATACCATGTTATGAATAGAAAGATGATATCTTTCAGAGATGTCATTCCCCCCCCCCAGATATTATCTAGACATCATATAGAATTTCAGTGAAAATTCTGACAGAGATTTTCACCACAATAGACAAACATCTGAAATTTTCTCAGAGGAGAAGGAGTTTGAGCAGAGTTGAATGACTGAATAGGAGAACAAATGGGAGCCATGATATTAAGATGACAAGATGATCGAGGCAATCACACACACACACACACACACACACACACACACAACCTTGGAGAGAAATTTTTCTGAGACCCATGGACATAGGGGACAGTGAGGGTGAGTGTATCCCAGCACTCCCTGGTGCCTACTGGGCTCTACCACTTGTGAAGCTATTCCTGAGTGTGGCCTTAATCCTGTTACTTTTTATGGTATTTACCAATCAAATTGTATTGAATATTTATGTATTCGAGGACAGGGGTGGAACAAGTGGTGCTATTCAGCTGCAGTGAAAAATCTGATTTGTAAGTATATTTGTTATTGTGGTGAAAAGCACATATTGCAGACTTTTCCATCTCAAGCATTTTTAAATGTTCAGTTGGTTAGTATTAAGTATGTTCCCATTATTGTGAAGCACAACTCCACAACTCTTCCTTCTTGCATAACAGAAATTACACATTGAACATCGATTCCCATTTGTCCCCTCTTCCCACTCCCTGGTAGCCACCATTCTATTCTCTACATTTGTGATTTTAACCACCCTATACCTCATGTAAATGAAATAATTAAGTATTTGTACTTTTATGACTGACTTATTTCACATAATGTCTTCAAATTCATACATGTTGTAGCATATGACAGACTTTCCTCCTTTTAAATGGCAGCATAGTATATTCCATTCTACATACATAACACATTTTGTTTATCCATTCATCCATTGATAAATATTGGGATTGCTTTTACTTCTTGGCTATTGTGAAATTAATACTTTGAACAGGAGTCTGCAAATATCCCTTAGAGATACTGCTTTCAATTATTTTGGATGTATATACTCAGGAAAGGAATTGTTAAATCATATGGTAATTCTATTTTTAATGTATTGAGGATCTATCTGACTGTCTTTCATGGTAGCTGCACCACTTCATGATTCTACCAACAATGTATAAGGGCTCCACTTTTTCTATATTATCTCTGACACTTATTTGTTGGAAAATGGTTTTGGTAACAATACTAGGGGGTATGAGGTTATAATTTCATTATGGTTTTGGTGTGCATTTCCCTAATGATCAATGAAGAATATTGAGTATCTTTTTCATATGCTTGCTGGCCACTTGTGTATCATCTTTGAGGAAATTTCTATGCAAGTCCTGTGACTATTTTTAGTTGGGTTATTGGATTTTTTTTGTTCTTAAGTTATAGGACTTTATTTATCCAGGATATTGACCCCTAATCAGATTTATAATTTACAAATATCTTCTCCCATTCTATAAGTTGCCTTTTGTTCTAACAACTGTGTCCATTGATGAACAAAAATTCCTAAGCTTGATGTAGTCCAGTTAACTATTTTTGCTTTTGTTGCTTGTACATTTGCTGTCATATCAACAAAATCATTGCCAAATCCAATGTCATGAAGCAGTCTCTCTTTTTCTTCAAAGAGTTTTACAGTTTTGAGTTTTACACTAGGTTTTAGTCCATTTTTTAGCTAAGTTTTGTATACAGTTTAAGATAAGGTTTCCAACTTTATTCTTTTGCATGAGATATTTAGTTTACCCAATGTTGTTTGTAAAAGAAATAATTTTGTTGGTGTGTTACAAACCAACTTGTAGTTTCATTTACATTTTTATTGTTTTTTAATCTTTATTTCATTAATCTCTGCTATAATATTTATTATTTCTTTCCTTCTGCTAGCATAGGTTTAGTTTGATCTTCTTTGTCTATTTCCTCAAGATATAAAGTTAGATTGTTAATCTGAGAACTTTCTTCTTCTTCTTCTTCTTCTTCTTCTTCTTCTTCTTCTTCTTCTTCTTCTTCTTCTTCTTCTTCTTCCTCCTCCTCCTCCTCCTCCTTCTCCTCCTCTTCCTCCTCTTCCTCTTCTTCTTGTGTGTGTATGTGTGTTTTTTCTTTTTTTTTTCCAAAACTAGGGATTGACCCAGAGGTGCTTTATCACTTTGACAAATCCTTGGCCCCTTTCTAATTTTGATACTGGGTCTCACTAAGTTGCCAAAGCTAGGCTTGCTCAAACTGGTGATCCTTCTGCCTCAGTATCCAGAGTTGCTTCTTTTCTAAATTATATGCATTTATACCTATCAACTTTCTTCTTAGCACTGCTTTCACAGCATCTTATCTTTTTTTTTTTTTTTTTTTTTTTGGTCTCTGGTATTTTCTACTTTCTGTTGTAACTTATTCAAGTCATTGGTTGTTTATAAGTATGTCGTTTAAATTCTACATATTTTTGAATTTTCGTGTGTTCCTTCATCTATTCTTTTCTAGTTTCATTCTGTTGTGATCAGAAAAGATCATGATGTATAACTTTGATGGTTTTAAGTTAGTTGAGACTTATTTTTGAGTCTACTTAATTTTAAGGAAGGAAAGCTGAATCATCTTCAGGTCTTGCTTATGAAACTTCAAGTTTATAGTCATTTTTGTAGCAATTCCCAGTGGGGTTCTGGGAAGCATTTTATAGCCATGAATCACGAATCCCAACTTAAGTCATTTATTTTACAACTTTTACTCAATGAAAATCACGTCAGAAGCCTACACATATAGCTGCATGAAATCATGTGTTGCCAAATTGGCCTAGGTGGTTATTTAATGTGGTCCCTTCTGTTGAAGATGAAGAAAGAGGGAGTCCTGCCTATTTCCAAGGAGAGAGTTCCAAAGAAGTGAGAATTAACCCTGGGTGATAGTTTATGTTACAATACACTGATGATGCCTTCGAGTTCATCCATTGATGTCCTCACCCAGAGCAGGAAGTCTTTCTGAGGGAATCGATGGATGTTTACAATTTTTGCATAGTCTACAAGTCAGAGCCTTTAAAAAATAGATACTTTTTAGAGTTCACAGCAAAATTGATCTGAAAGTTCAAGCGTTCTGTACCCTCTGTCTCCTTACACCATATGCATATGGTCTCCTCAACAACCAACACCTGGCACAAGAAGGGTGCACTGTCACCATCAATTAACTACAGTGACACCTCATTATCACCCCAAATCCATAGTTTACATTAGGACTCACTCTTGGTATTGTTACCTTCAATGGTTTTTGATACTGTGATCAAAACACGTAAGGTTTACTAGACCATTTTTAGGAACACAGTTCAGTAGTGTTAAGTAAAGTCACATTGTCATGAGATGAATTCTTCATATTGTTTAACCTTCTTTTCTCCCTTTTGTACAGTCCCTGATAACTACCATTCTACTTTGGTTTACATGAGTTCGATACTTTAGATAAGTCATACAAGTGAAATCATACAGGCTTTGTCTTTTGGGCCAGCTAATTTCACTCAGGGTGACATCCTCAAGGTTCATCTATGTTGGGCTATGTGATAGGTTTTCCTTCCTTTTCAGGACTACACAATATTCTGGTGTATGTATGTACCACATTTGGTTTATACATCTGTCAGCAATGAACCTGAGGGCTGCTTCCAACTTTTGGCTACCGTGAATGAATCTGCTGTGGGAATGGATGTGCAAAAATCCCACAGAGAGATTGATTTCAATTCTTTTGGATATTTATGCACAGAAGTAGGGTTTTGGAGCATACATTAGTTCTAAATGTTTTCCACAGCAGTTGCACCATTTTACAGGGACTTCAACTTCTCCACATGCTCACTAGCACTTGTTAATTATTTTATACAGTAGTCATCATTATTAAGAACTTTTGAGTCTCTTTGTCACAGACTATGGTTTTTATGATTAAATTTCCACATAATGTGGTTGTTCACTGTGTTAAGGTGAACTGTCAGTTTCTATTTAGGGCTGGAACAAGAATTATATAGAAAAATATTGGAAAAAGCTGACATGATACCTAAGAAATAGAAAAAGATTTACAAGCCAGATGTGGTGGAGCATACCTGTAATCCCAGCAACTCAAGAGGCAGGGGCAGGAGATTTGCAAAGTCAAAGCCAGCCTCAGCAACTCAGCGAGGCCCTAAGCAACTTAGTGAGACCATGTAAAATATTTTAAAAGGTGTGGGGATGTGGGTCAGTGGTTAAGTGTGCCTGGGTTCAATTACCAGTACCACCCCCCTTCCCTAAGAAAAAGCTAACTGGAATATAATATCACAATATCTCATAAATCAATCAATCAATCTCTCTCTGTCTCTCTCTCTCTGTCTCTCTGTCTCTCTCTCTCAGTACAAAGGATTGAACCCAGGGGCGCTCAACCACTGAGCCACATCTCTAGCCCTTTTTGTATTTTTAATTTAGAGACAAGGTCTTGCTAAGTTGCTGAGGCTGTCTTGGAACTCACAGTCCTCCTGCCTCAGCTTCCTGAGCCTCTGGGATTACAGGGGTGCACATGCCTGGCCCAATGAACTATTCTTTAAAAGCCAAAGTGAAGCTTGGTTTGTATGAAAATAAGTATGTGATGCAAAATACAAAATTCAAGGATAATTTCTGCTGTTTCAATTCAGATCATTGTTGGAATGGTTGGTAAAATACTTGTTAGAATAGATTTTCATAATGGAAGTTTCTAACCTATTTCTACTTCAAACAATAAAATGAAATGAAAGGAATACTTCTTTGATTCATAGGATTGTGTTCCTGCTTGCTATATGCCCTTAGCTTAAGGGAATTTCAAAAGGTGCAAAATAAAAACAAGGAAATGCTTATAAATAGAAAAATATTATTAACTAAGATTTTTTGAGGGCTTACTGGATCCCAGGCACAAAGAATTTATATGCATCTGTTATAAAATCTCTATGAAGCAGGTTCTATGCGCCCCAATTTGCAGGAGAGTCTCAGAGATGTTAAACAGCTGTGAGTCACAGATGATTAAACAGTTGGGAAGAGGTGAGACCAAGATTCAAACCTAGATAATCCAATCCTTGAGCTACCTTTTCTAACTACAATGTGATCCCACCTCTCCAGTATTATAGAAATGTTTTCCCTCATCACAGCCAAAGTACCATTGTGTAGATGAAGAGTTTAAATGTTTTTATAAGTACATTATTATTACATATAATGTGTTCATTTTGACCTAATAGCAAAGGCATGGCATTTTATTTGCTTCATTTCAGTCCCCAGTACTTCCTCTTTGCCTCCCCTCATCCCTCCCCCTGCCTCCTTTCTCTACCCTATCGGTCTTCCATTTATTGTATTTTTTTAATTGGTGCTTTAGAGATATACATAAAGTTGAAATTCACTGTGGCATATTCATATATGTACATAGAAAAGTTTGGTAGGATTCATTTCACCATTACTCTCTTTTCCTGTCCCTCCTCCCTCCCCCTGTATCTCCTTCCTCTACTCCACTGATCTCCCTTCTATTTTCATGAGATCCCTTCCCATTTAAACTAACATGTTTAAACTAACAAGTTTCTTTTCTTAAAAAGAAGACAAATTATTTTGAGGTGGGGACAAGATTCATATGCAAATGCATGCTCTATAATGTTTCTGGAGAAGAGTTTTGCATGTTAAGTAGCTTAAGCCTTGGGATTTCCCTTATCCCAACACAGAGATGTGTGGGACGCCATTCTCACACGTGATCGGGTGCCTCCCGTTGAGGGTCTGAGGCACTTTGGCAAATGTCGAAGTTTTTCCCGTCCCTCTCCTGATGAGAGAGCCCATCCGTGTGGGGGTGTGCCTGACCACTGACCCCGGGGACCCAATCGCTGACCCTGACCTTGGAGTGCAGCCCCCCCTCAACCTTCATTGGATGGAATTCTCCCCTGAATCTCTGGTTCCCTAATAAAAGGCTACTCCCCGGCGTGCTCGCTCTCTCTCTCCTGCTAGCCCTGAGTAATCCTTGCTGCCCTGCTGGGCGGCTAGAGGAGCGAACCAGAGAGGGGAGCCGTCTCGGACCTAGCAATAGAATTAAGGTAATTGAGTCTTGTGTTTTTATTTCGATCTCGTCTAACTAACTTTATGCCTAGAACCTCATTAATGAAACCACTGCGCAGGCCGCGTGGTAGAGAGATGCCAGGTGTTCTTTCCACTTCCTGTACAGCACTTGGGAATTGTATATGTTGATACATAAAAACACCCACATCTCAGAGAAAATAGTGTGGTGTGCTGGGGGAACTTTGGAATAATTTCTAAACACCTATCTTCCTGAGTAAAACTCAGTGGTTTCCAGTCTTTACTGATTCTGCAAGATGGTGGAGGGCAGTGTATTGGTTCTGAGGACAGACTGCCTGGGGGTTTCAGTCCAGATCTTCTAGTGCCTGATTACATGACCTTCAGCAAAATATATAAGCCCAAGAATGCCTCATCAGTAAAATGGGAATAAACAGTAGTAACAGACAGTTGGCCCTCCATATCTGTGGGTTCTGATTCTGAATCCAACCAAGTGCAGATCAAATATATTTTGAAAATAATTGGGTATGAAAATGTCTACATTTTTTGTCATTATTCCTAAGCAATATATGATAATATCTACTTACATAGCATTTACATTGTATAAGGTATTATAAGTAATCTAGAGATGATTTAAACTATATAGGAAAACATGGATAGATTATGTGCAAATATACTGTGCTATTTATTTATTTAGAGAAAAAGGAAAAAAGAAGGTTTATTGCTTCACTAGCAAAAGAGAAACACAGGAGATTCCTGTCCCAGAAGCTGTGATTCTGTCCCTCAGAAGGAACAAGGAGCTTTTAAAGAGGTGATTCAAAGGCTACATTCCACATGTTCTCATTTGGAGTTGTAGTTCACTTGTTAATTTGGGAAATAATTTCTGAGGTCTTCTGATATCATCCCCAAAGTCTGGATTACTTCCTTCCTATGCTGGGTGTGTACTCAAGGATAGATGAATCTGCTTAAAATAGGGAAGAAAGGTAATCCTATTCCCCCTGATATTAGGGCAGGGGAGAGATTAGGGAGGAGCAAGAAGAGAGGAAGAGAAAGAAACATGTTAGTTTAAAAAAATAAGTTTCAGTGGCAGAACAGCAAGGGCTACATTCCAAGCATAAAGTGAACCACTATTACATTTCCCCACTGTCAACTTCTGATTTCCATTTCTATGGAAAAATGGGCAGTGACATCTCCAAGCTGCTTCCTGCTGAAAGAGGGCAAAGTTGGTGGAAGTAACACAAAGTCCTTGTTCTCTATCAGACGGGGCATGGACAGTTAAGGGTATCAGCATCAGAGCAGTCCAGAGGTCCACAGTGGCAGATGGCAGGTGACTGGACAAGGCATACATAGGACAGGGATCATGCTAAGACAGCAAAAAACAACACAGCAAAGCATTATATTTTTTTGTAAATAATTAGCATAAAACAACTAGTATTTCAGCCAGTCTCTGAAAACCATGAAGACACTAACCCATAATCTTATCAGTGGAAAACAGATCAAGTTTATCAATGAAGAAGGTTAGGAAGATTTTTAGGTCTATGAGATCAGGCCAAAGTAACTCAGGTAAACTTGTGTCTGTAGAGTCCTTTGTGATTGTTATTAGGCACCCTCCCACAAGAACCCTTTCTTTATAGCCTCCAGCTTTACTTACTTTTGGTAGGGTTGACACAAGTGTATATCTTAAATTTCATTAAAAAAAAAAAACAAACATTGTTTTTCCTTTTAAATGTCCATGCAGGACTGTGTGTGTTTAGAACCAAGTTGGTCAAAACTGACCTTGTTCCTACCTACTTTTAAAGGTCAGCTGAGAGTCCTCAGAGATCACTCTTCTGGACATGTACAAAGCCTCTTGGTTCCTTTAGCTTTCCTCTACCAGTGGTGCCATCTGCCAGGGAGGGTCAGGGTCTTGCTGACCATATGTGGCTTCTCTTGGAGGCATCAAGGACATTTCCCTTTCCAATGACCCTCCTCTTTGCAGAATGTGCACTGGTTTGCTTCCTTTCCTCTTGATCTACCTGATCAGCAGATGGGGTGACTCACCAGAGTTGCAGGTCAGAGAAAGGAGTTTCATCATTGTCTGGGTCCTGGCTGACTTTACAGGGCAAGGGCCCAAATGTTGGCTACTTTTTCCTTGGCCCTTTTACTTCCTTGACTTTAGTCTCCAAGGTATTAGTTTTAAACATCCAGTAGGTCAGTTTCACAAGTCTTAAAGTGGGAGTAACTGGTTATAACTTTGATATCTATAATGGGGGTTAGCATTAGTACTAGTAGTTAGCATAAACTATCTGTTCTAAGGTGATGGCTTATTATCTCAAATTAACTCAGGTTGTTTTATGAGCAGTAGTATCTCTGCAAAACACTAACAGGCAATAGCTATAAAGTTTATAAAGAAAATACAAAATGAAATTAACAGAGCAAAAAAATCAATTTGTGTACTAGCTATAAACCAAGAAATATGTTTTTTATGATCTAAACCTTTACTTCGTTATATATTTTATCCCAAGTTGAGATCACAGTAATCTTTACAACAAAAAATTCAATCTTTTGAACACAATTTTAAATAAACTGAAGTCTAGCTTATTCTGGAGCCATTCTGACATGGAGTAAGAGAGGCAGAGTCTTGTCTCAGGTAATGTAGGGCTGTGGACAAATAACACAACACAACATTACATCTAAAACATGAATCAAACAAAGGCTAAGAGAGTTTTAACTTTATTTTGTGGAAAAAGTGGCAAAATGCTTCCGTGTTTTACAATATCACCCTTAAACAGATCAGACTCTTGTTATTACCTTTCAAAAATACATTTAAATTCCTATTCCTAACACAAAGTTGTATATATAACTTTTTGAGAACAGATTACTTTTTCCAGCTATAACACATCAAATGCTATGAATAAATACCAATGAATTTGTTATTTACATACAAATTGGAGACTACTGCTACATATAATTTTAGTTTAAAGAACACCAACTTGGTAAAGTACTCTCCTCAAACTTTACATTTAACTAAGTTTAACTTTTAATATATAATTTAGAATCCAGAGTGTATGGTAACAATAATCACAGGTCAGCATGGGTTAGTAGAACTAACAAAAATCAAAGGATAGCCTTAAATCTCTTATACATTTAGGAAACAGTGTTAACGATTAGAAATAGACTTAGTCAAAGTAAATTGATAAAAGGCACATCTTCAAATGACAGTGTGGCTCTTCTATGTCAGATACAATGTATAACAGAGCACTGGTTACTTTGCTAATAGATATAGTTCTCAGATGCATTCTTATATCTAATCACATATATTTAGGGTGTCAACTACATTGTTATAACCTAAAATAATAGTTGTTTATCTAACCAGTTACAAAGTAATCACTTAAAATTATTTAAAAATCCTTTAAGACTTAGTTTCTCTAAGCAATAAAACCTAATGGATAACAAGAAAATTATCTTGATAAGAGCAGATCAGTATTTCAGATCAATGTTTCAGACTTTGCTTCATATCAGTACACCAAAGTTCAATTAATATTGACTGGGTTAATTATAGCCAACTTAATTACAAACACAAATTTTTGAGATTTACCTTCCACAAACCTTCTGTGGCTTACTTAAACATTCACAAATTGCTTACATCCTTGGTTTTGTCCTTTCTCATCTTGGACTTTAACACAAAAAATATTACTTTACCAGACAAAATACTTTCTCATCCAGAACATTTCTTTTACCTTCTATTTTTTCTGTACTAAAATATATTTCCATACCTATAACTTCCTTTGATCTTTTCTAGTTTTGAACCCTTTCTTAAATTTCATATTCTGAAATAATCCTTATGAATATTACACAACAATTTTCATCCCAGGAGAGGGTTGGACAATCCAGCCTGTGCCTTATAAAATATATAAAACCTGTACCTTAATCTATTTTTCCCCTAGGTTGCATTCAAGGTTTGGAGCACAGGATATCTTTGAGCTTGACCTGTCTCCCTTATCATTGTTACAATGCCATGAACTTTAAGTGAGTTTTGTACTGTCAGTTGTACCCAGAGGCTCCTTGGGGGCCTTTTTCTTATACTAGTTATATTCATATACATTGGAGAAGGTCCTTTCCACCATTTTCTTTAGGTTTCCTTGAAGATCCTTTTGCAGAGGCTGCCTACAAAACATGGGTTGGGTTTAGTTTGTCTTTTTCTTTTCTGGGTGCTGTTGCTTATTTTGCCATCCTCCCCATGCATTTAGTTTAATGGGATTCTGTCATAGCAAGAACTGCTTGGCCCCAGTGATAGATATCCCCCTGGCCAAATGGGGTGTCCTTCAGATCTTAAAAGGGGAGACTATTTCTGTCCCCAGATTATAAACTAACACTGCTAGAACCCTACTGCCACATCCTTTGTGGTCATCATCCTCAATCCCCATGGGAAAAAGGGCCTGGAAGGCAGGGCAGAGACCAGGTTCTCTTTGGCCATTTTCCCACAGCCCACATTAGTTTCCTGGGATTTTCTCCTCCCAGCTTAGGGCTAGTGTCACTGACAGTGGGATGACCTGTGGCTGCCTGGGGTCAGGCTGAGAAACAGTGCTGGGAGGGCCAGCACTGGGTTTAAAAGATTTAAATCTTCTTAAACCTGTTCTTCTGATGTCCTGCTATCCTTGCACACCAGAGGCAGTGCCTTTTGGCACCTTCAACTTAGTTCCTGCCTGTTCAGACCCCTAATTGTGTAATGCATAAATGCCTGTACACACAGAATCTCTTTCATATACTTTACCCCTGACAGAAAAACTTCATTGTCGGTATTGTAGGATAATCCAGAAAAACCATTCAAAGGCCAGATTATGCTACAGTAAACCATCTCTCTCTTAGACAGGTGACCCATTCGGCCAAGATCTCTCTATTCAAGAGACTTCCAGTAAGAGCAACACAGCATGGCCCATGTCTCAAAGGGATAGTAAAAGATAAAAAAACAAAAACAAAAAAACAAAAACACAGATAGATAAGAGAGGATCACTGAAACCAGGGCTGATAGGCAGGAACCTTTAAAACAGATGTACTTGCATGTATAAATTTCTTCCACTTACTTGATCTTTGACAGATCAACTGCAAGATTGTGTAATAATCCAGAAAGCTATTCAAAAGTCAGATTGTTAACAGTAAAACATTATCTTTGACAAGCTTATACCTATAGGTGGTCTTTTCTTCAACTTACTTTACCTCTGACAGACCAACTCCAGTTGCAAGATTGCACAAAAAAGAAACACAGAGAGAGAGACAGAGAGGAGTCCCAAACCATGGCCAACAGACATGAACCAGCCAAGATCTTCCCCAAGAGACTACCTATAGGATCAATGCAGTATTGGCCATGTCTTAAAAGGGGCAATAACAGAAACAAACAAAACAAAAACACAGACAACCAGAGGGAATTCCCAAATCCAAGGCTAACAAACAGTTGAGAACACAGAATAGACCAGAAGGGAGTAAATATCCCTAAGTTCTCGAGCCCCCCTTAACCATGACTCCTACACCAGTGATGCCATAGATGTCCCCACAACAAGGGGCCAGATGTTCCCATGAAAAGGAATCAGTTGTGTGGAATCAAGGGTCTTGGCCTGTACACCAGGGGACTTACCAAATGGCTAAGTTTGTCATGACTTTCCTGAGTTCGGTTTCCTGTTTCTGAAAAGTGGACCATGATGAAGCAACTTTTACCATTCAGGAGGAGAAGGTGAGAGTTCCCTGAAGCAAAAGGAGCTTCAGCAGCTGCTGGGAGGGTTTCTCAATCCCTCCCCTTACTCACAAGCATAGCTCCTCTGGTTTGACCTGAGGCAAATTCACCATGTCCTGACTCTCCAGTGGCTGGCTCTCAACAAGTTTGCCAGCCACCTTGCATCCTCAGCATGGAAGTGGAATTCCTTGGAGACCCAGTCCTGCCCAAGAAAGCTGGAGTGGGGGCTGCTCTCCGGTCCCATCTGGGGTAACAAATTGGTTATGGAAACCTCGGTCCTTGTCCTCATGTCAATCCAATAAGGGCGATAGGGTTTAGAGAAAAAGAAGGTTTTTGTTTTGCTAGCAAAGGAGAAGCAAAGGGATTCCTGTCCCAGAAGCTATGATTCTCTACTATGCCATTTAAATGAAGAACTTAAGCTTCTGAAGATTTTGGTATCCACAGAGGATCAAGGGACTAATCCCTAGTGGCTATCGAGGAATGACTGTACTTCACAGCGTAGTTCAGAGGATTAAATGAGTCAGTGTATTGCAAGCCCTGAGCACACTGCCTGGAACATGGTGTGTTTTCAGTTTACCTGATGACTCAGAGCAGAGGAGAGTCATGGAGAATTGTTCCCAGGCATCGAAACTTAATGGCGTCTGCCTGGCTAGCTTTTGAAACTCCTGTGGACTTGTGATTCCTTTTTATTTTTTCCTCCTTTTCAATTTGGGAATATCTGTGACTATTATCTGATGCCTAGTTCATCTTTGCCTGTTGGGAACAGATAACTTCTTTTTTCAGTCTTTCATGGGTCCACAGAGGAAGAAGTATGCCTAGGAGTTGTACTCACAGGGTACATGATCATGATGATAGTGGGAAACTTTTGGACGGAGGAGATTTAGGTGCGATTTTTGAAGCTGTAGTGGGATTAAATTTAAGAACCTTGGAATGGGGTAAATGTATTTTGTATGTGGTTTGGATATGAATCATGAGAGCCACTGGGTGGACACAAGTAGGCAGAATTTTGGCTTCCCGTGTCCTCTGAGCTTGTTGCTTGTTGTTAATCCAATAGTTATGGTTATTCGACAAGAGACTTTGTGGATGTAATTGAGGTGGCCAGTCAGCTGACCTTTTAAAGGAGGGCAGTTATCTTGGCTTACCCAGGTGGGCCAGATGTAATCATATGAGCTCTTGATATCAGAAGAGAAAGAAGTAAGAGGGATTTGAAGTATGGGAAGGACTCTTGTCAACCATTGCTAGCTTAAAGGTAAAGGGAGCAATAAGAAAGAAATTAATTCTGTCAACAACATGAGCAAGCACGGAGCTGACCCTTCTCTAGAGCTTCCAGGTAAGATCCCAGGCCAGCCAACGTCCTGGTTTTAACTTTGTGAGATCCCAAGAAGAGTATCCAGCTAGGCCCTGGACATCTGACCTCTAGAACTATGAGATAATAGAGGAGTGTCATTCCAAGTTGCTAGGTTTCTAGTAATTTATTATGGCAGCAAACAGAAATTCCAAATACCAGATACTAATTATTTGTGTTAAAAACAGTAGAACAAGCTGGCGCGGTGGGGCATGCCTATAATCCCAGTGACTTGGGAAGCTGAGGCAGGAGGATCACAAGTTCAAAGCCAGTCTCAGCAAAAGCGAGGCACTAAGCAACTCAGTGAGACCCTGTCTCTAAATAAAATATAAAATAGGGCTGGGGGTGTGGTTCAGTGGTTGAGTGCCCCTGAGTTCAATCCCTGGTACAACACCAAACCAAACTAAACAAAAAACACAAATATTTGGATCACCACAAGAGCTTCTTTGGTTGAAATGAGGGGGAGGGTGGCTCTATTGAGTATCTCTTCCAGGCAGCCCATAAAAAGCACTTGCTTTGATTCAGGTGTAGAAGTCCCACCAGCCAGCCTCACTGTCCATTTCAACATGGTGCATTGTGTTCTGTTGGACTTCTCTATGACTCCCACTAAATATACACTTACTAAGGATAGAGACAGTTTCTTTTCTTTTGTTTTTTTTTAAGGAGAGAGAGGAGAGAGGGGGGGGAGGGGGAGGGAGGGAGAGAGGGAGAGAGAAAATTTTTTAATATTTATTTTTCAGTTTTCGGTGGACACAACATCTTTACTTTTTATTTTTATGTGGTGCTGAGGATCAAACCCAGCGCCCTGCGCATGCCAGGCGAGCGCGTTACCACTTGAGCCACACCCCCGGCCGCAGAGACTATTTTACAATTTTTATTTCCCAGAGCAAGTTACATTGTTGGCACAAGATAGGCATTTAATAAATATTTTTTTTGAATGAATCCTGAATGACTTTAACAACTAATGTCTCTACAGGGCAGTATTGGATATGGGTGGAGGCAGAACAAGGGAGCAGAGGCATGGCAGGGGAAAGAAACAATTTGCAAGGGGGAGAAAATGTAGAGTTTAATACTTGTATGCTTATTGTTGATTTAGGAAAATTTCCTTCATATATGTTTCCTACCAGCACCACCAGCAGTATCAATTTCAGGAAGCAGACTGACCATTGCACAAGTGGCTTGTGAAATATCACAATGTAACTCACATTCCCAACAAGTTGAGTAAATACGCTTGTGTGTAGTCTACCCCCCAAGGATGCTTCTCTTGGCTTCCCTGCAGCTGGAATCAAAATTGGTGTTTAGTAATCACATGGTAACTAAGATGTTCTCCCTCTGGGATGGAATGCCCCATGGCTGATGCTACCTATGAAGAAAAGAGCTGGGAAACACTGGGTGCAGCCTGACAATGTGTGGTCACATCATACTGCCGGGGACCTTTGGTGCAAGCTCCAAGAGACCTCTGAGACTCCAGGAGGATACCTGTTGGTTGAACCCCAAAAGCAAGCTAGAGGCATGGGAGTGAAGAAGTCTTATAGGACAGCTAGTCACAGGGAGCAGAAGAAGACTGGGAGGGGACACACACACACACACACACACACACATACACACAAATAATTTTTTTCAAGACAGAATCTGTCTTAGAAACCAATTAAATAAATGCTATCCCATTTTCTATTCCCAAGCAGTTCTTGCTATTTTGGTCACTGTAATTGAGAGTAAAAATAATCTCTACCATGCCTGAAAAACAGCCACCAGTTACTCTATTTTAAATGATGTAAAAAAACATGAGGTTAATGTGAAAACCCGCCTTCTAGGAATGTCAGCAGCTGTGTCCACTCTCACAGACTGAGCCACCCAGTTTGTGCTGTCTTGTTAGTGAAGTAAATTGCCACGTGTCTTCAGGGGTTTTGGTGCCTCCAGGAGTGGGGTGGAGAAGAGTTCTGCCCTATTATCAGGAGTGCAGCTTGGGACTTCCGCGTAGGTTGTTAATTAGGGTCAGCCATTTTGCCGGTCAAGGTCTTAACTTCTTGCTCTAAAACAAAACCAAAACCAATAACAGAGCAAGCCAAATGAGAAGTGGAGGAACTGGAAAGTTGTTCCCTTTTATACTAGCTTCAGGATTTTTCTTGCTTGATCATTTGATGCTTTGTTCTACTTTCCATAAACTCCAAGTTTTATTGGTGGGTTAAGAAATTTTCCCAATATATAGGAACAGATCTCTACATTTTGTGGAGCTAGTTCCTCAAAAATGTAGAGAGCACTCTTTCAGAAAAAGGGTACAGAAGTTTCTATTTTGACAAATTTTACAAAATATATAACCTGGTGAACACATCATGCCCTCCCAGGACCCAAGAAGTGCTCTGTGCAGATGAGGGACGCAAATCTTCATTATTTTCCAACAAATCTACCTCTGCATCTATAGAAGATGTGATTCATATAGATTTACTGAGAATAGAGGAAAGCAGCAAGGACCACTGAATGAATAAGTAAAAATAGACCTAAAATGAACCCTTCCAGTTTTAAAGATGAACTGAAGAAGAAACTGGGATTCAGAGAGGATAGGTAATACCTAATGTTGCATATATAATCAGCATTAGAATCCAGTTACTAACTCCAATGTTTTTGTGCTGTTTCTCAGGTAGGTTTGGAAATCCATGGAAAGGGGGTAAATATGTTATAATTTATTTTCCCTTATAGAGGTGTAAAACCCAACAAGGAAGGTTTTAGCTGATTACTGTATAACCCTACAGTATCTCTGACAGAGGGCAAATGGAAAGGAGATTTTTCATCGGATCCCCTTCCTCTGTCCTATTTTCAAAGGCTTACAGTGACTGCAAGATTTTTTGCTGTTGTTAAGTACAAAAGCACATTAATTTCCAAATGGATGTTGGCCTCCAGTTTCCCTCAAAACAGATTTTTATTCCAGATGGCTGACACTGATAAAATTTCCTAGAAATTCCCATTTGCACTAACATTTTGCCAGGTTGAGTCACTCAAGAAAAGCAGCATCTTAGGTATTTTCCTGTTTCCCACCTTCCTTACTTTCCTTCCATCCATTTTTTTAAACTAAAAAATATATATTGTCTAGTTTAATTTTTCACTACATTTGGTGCTAAATGATTTTTGTATGTTTTTCAAAATCAAGCCCATTATTAAAGTTTTCAATTAGATATTATGAAAATATTTAAAATAATTTGATATGGATTCTGGAGAGGACTGCAATTTTCACTGAAAATCTATAGCAGTAAGCTCAATAGTTTTTCGTAATTTAAGCCCAAGGCAGGTAGAATTTATATCTTGCATTGAATGTAGCTATGCAAAGTGAAAGGACTGCATCTACCATCTTGAGCCATTGTGCTAGATAGTTCCATTACATTATTGCATTTATTCTTCATATAAGGGCAACTGAGGCACTGAATAGTTCAGAAACTTTCAGTGGTAGAGCTAATTTTGGAACCCAGACTAAGGGTTCCCAAATTAATACCCTTTCCCCTGGCCACCATCTTTACCTTTTGCAGTCATTCCCATGAACATCTGTATAAATTCAGGAAGAGTTCTCCAGATACCAAGTACTGGGTTATAGTGTGGTGCCAGGGAAGTTAGGTCATGAAATTAGCCTCTGAGAAGTGCCGGCCAGGTCACCCAGCAGCTGTCAGGGAGAGTTTATAAGCTAGCAGGTGCCCAAGGACAGCCCTGGGGAAAGAGATGAAGTCTTAGCTGTTTACTTTTTCTCCCTACCACAGAATGGTTGATTTCTCTCATCTGTTTCTCCCTCTCACGTTGTCTCTCTTGACTTCTGCAGCTGTCCACATCTCTCCTTACTTGCACTAGTCTCTTCCTCTAGAATAACCCTGTATTAAAACTTAACCTCCTGTGGTGGTCTGTAGTTGCAGCTACTCAGGAGGTGGAGGTGGGAGGATCACTTGAGTGCAAGAGTTCAGGGCTAACCTGGGGAACATAACAAGTCCCCAACACCCTGTCTCAAAAACAAAACACAACAAAATGCCAGCAAAATAAATAATAAATAAATAAATAGAAACCTCTAGACATCTCTTCGCATTTCGTTTCAACATTGATTCTTCCCTGATTTCTGTCCTCCATGCTCTTCCTGCTTTTTTCTGCAGCAGAGCAGGAAACACAAGCCATTACCTACATCACGTCTGACTGGAGCCTTGCCTCAACGACCTAGGACCCAGTCCTTCCTCATCTTAGGTTGAAGTGTGACGATACTGAAATGTAGAGGACATTTGGAGATGAGTGTAATATCAATCACAGAGACTAGGCCTCAGATGTTTAGGCCAACTTTTCCTTTGAGGACTGATTCTTGTGCTTTCTCTGTGTGTGTGTGTGTGTGTGTGTGTGTGTGTTGTGTGTGTGTGTGTGTTTGTATGTGTGTGTGTATTTTCCCCACATCATTTATCTTGGAATGACCATGTACTTAAATAAAGGTCTTTGGGAGGAGAGCATCTCTCCAACTTCTGCCAAGCATTACCAAGTAGGGAGCACACAGGCTTTATACTCAGGCAGTCCTGAGTTTGAAGAAATTAGGTCGGTCACTGATTGTCTCTGTGACACAGAGCAATTTATTCAACTTCTTCAAGTCATGATTTCCTCATATGAAAAGTGGGATCATAGTAGCTACGTAAAGGAATGTGTAGAGGTTTTGGGGTTTCGTCTGACCCCGCCTCTACCACGGATTAGCTGGTTCCAGGCAAGTTGACTTGCTCTTGCCTTGTTTCCTGACTGGCAAAATGGAAGCTAATAATACTTATTTATAGGATCGTTAGGAGGATTCCAAGAAGTGATATATTTCAGACTCTTAAGTCCAGGAGAGGGCACAAAGAAAACACTTAATAATGGTAGCTGTTCTTAGGATTAATGAGATGGCGAATATGAAGTGCCCAGCAAAACGGCTTTCCCATAGCTGAGTTTCAATAAATGTTAATCTCCCCTTTCTTTCCCTCCAGGCGGGAGCAGCAAAAGAAATTGGATACTTCCTGATTATCTGCCCCTCCAGCCTACTGTGTATAAGATTAACACCCCCTCCACTCCTCCTCACTTTGCATCTGATGACACTTGTAACAGGGATAATATGCCACAAGGACTGGCCCTATGTTTAGAAGGATAAAGAGCTGCTTATATTTTGTAATTTCAGAAGAACTGAAAGCTTTCCATGCCTCAAATGCCTATTCTTAAACAGTCTTCCTCCTTGGAATATTGCTCCTTCAGGGGTTTCCTTTGGGTTTTAACGTGACCTTCTGAAGGTTTTTGTTAGATAGCTTGCTTACCTGAGTAGGACAACACATTCCTTGTCATTTGCACACTAGCAGAGGTTAGTCCAGGGAAAGTCCTGAAGACTGGAATATGGGAAGAATCGATTTTAAGAAAACAGAATAGGATATCTGGAGGAGCTGTGATGGACTTATGCAGCCCAGAGATGCCCAAGTGGACCCAGGGTAGACTTTGCCTTATAGAAAGGAGGGGAGCTAGACCAGGCCCAGGCTGCCTCTCCATGGTGCCTCTAAAAACACCTTGGTGGTGTCGTCTCAAATTAATGACTCTGCTTTAATGGAGCATAAGAAGGTCGTTTATTCTGAGCCAAATATGAGTGATGCAGGTTCAGTTTCAGATTCAAGTTGCCTTGAGTGTTCTGAAGAAAAAGAAGTTGTCATGACCTTTGAAGGTGGAGAACAAAGGTATTTATGAATCAATACATCCAGTGAATATACTGGTGTGGGCATTGCATAGGTGTGTTCAGGCAAAGGAGAGAGGGATCTGACCATTGGACCAAGGAGACATCTTATCTCATTTTTAAGAAGATTGGTCAAGTTGGGGGTCTGTACTTTTACTTAATTGTCATAAGAATGTTAGGTCAGATACAAAAGATTAAAAGTAATGGCTTTGGGGCTGGGGTTGTGGCTCAGTGGTAGAACACTTGCCTAGCATGCATAGGGCACTGGGTTCGATCCCCAGCACCCCATGAAAATACTAAAAAAAAAAAAAAGTTAAAAAAAGTAATGGCTTGTTTTCTAAAAGTCCTAAACATTCTTTCTAGTGCTTGATCTCAGATCCTCACCTGCCTGCTCCTTATCTCCTTTTGGGAAGAAAAAGTTGTCCATCTGGTGCTTGCTCGAAGAATTCTATGGTAATTCTTTCTTTGGGAATGTTTAATTTTAGGGAGCAGTGGGTTCTCCCATTGTGGACACCTACAGAGGGAGCATATTAGATGACAGGATCTGATGAGGCTCTTGACATGGTGTTTAAGTAGATGCAAACTGGAAACAGCCAGGCATAGTGGTATATTTACGTGAAATGTGTCACAGAAAGAATAGAGCATGACAGAAACAAAAGAAGGGCCAAGTACCCAAATAACTAATAACCACAGAGATCATTTTCCATATGGGGTAATTCAGAAAAGAAAGATAGCAACATAACTCTGATGTTACACTTAGGAGGGGGTGGAAAATAGGATGTCTAAGGATAGGCTGATTACAAAAAAAATAAGAAATGGAAATGCAAACATATTATTTTTTAAACCTTCAGAAACATGGATTTGAGGACCAGCAAACTAGGCCAAGAGAGCCTTTTTTTCTATGTAAACTCGAATACCATAGTAGCAAAACCACATAACCTTAATAAGGTTCACATATTTTAGCACTTCTTTCTGAAGGCTTTTTATTCCCCAGAGCATAATTACTGTTTTTTCAAGATTTCCAAAATTGTTGTGTAAACAAGGATGTTGCAAATGCTTTGTCATTCCAGTTCACAAATGGGATAATGAAGGCACAGCTGGATTGTGATTTGAGTAACAGTGATCCATGGTCCTTGTACTTCTGTCTGCCTGAACCCCCGTTTACTGTTCAGATGTGTAAATATACATATACATTTCATTATGATTAACATTCCACAGAGAGGACCCAGTGAGGCAGAAAAAGTTTATTTTTAAACTATAATCAGAGCTGCTGGGGAGGGATATTGTGAGAATGAGAAATACATATAGAGTAAATAACTACGAAACAGAGAGGTTGAAGGTCTTTCAGGAATCACACAAATTAGAGAAATTGATACTTTCTTGCCAAAGCTAGCAGAGGCTTTCAAACCCTTTGTCCTACCACAAAAGACATTTTACAGCAGTCATTCACTCATGTACACAAATGTTTATAGCGTTTGCATAAATCATAACTTATTGAATAATTGCTATGTGCCACACTGAGCACTCCACACAGTTATCTCATTATGTAGCTGGAATAACAGACATGGTTAGAACCAAGGAAGTAACAAATAAAAATAGACACAGTTAGACTCTAAGAAATAAAGATTCTACACTCAAAAGAAAAAAGAAAAGCAATCTTTTAGTAATTCCAGAAAGGCCTTGGATTCTTTGCAATTTGCAGATAAATCTGATATCTGATGATGTTCAGTATTGTTTGTAGGCACAGAACCTGGAGTGTACAGGAACCAGTAGATAATCCCTAAGTAAGTCAACAGAGAACCAGAACCAAGACCGTGTGCTCTTGACCACACCTCTTAATGGAGAGGGGTTGCTAGTTAAGAAGTGACTTACATGATAATTAAATGAGTGTTCTGATTGTGGGTAGTTTAATGTAACTATTTTCTTCAGTTCATCTGATAATAAACTGGATTTAACTATGGTATAATTCTATGTTCTTTCATAGTTTTGACAGCCTAAAAGAACTTTGTTGGTTATTGCTAACCAATGTGTGCAACTGTTGACAAGGGTCTCGATTTTGACCTTTTATTTTGTGGTTTATATTCACTGATTTGGAGGGATACTTACAACGAATCGTGAATAACTTCAGTGAGTATAAAATATCATGTATGATATTATCCCATTTTGTAAAACAAAACTCAGGCAAATAAACACTAATCAGCATTGTTTCTTGGTATTAGAAAATGGGAAAAACTATACATGTAGCTATGAGGCACCGGTTAAATAAATTCAGGCGTATATATAGACAACCATTAAAAATACAACTGCAGCAAATTTCTTGACTCTGACAATGCTGATAACTTATTGTTAAGAGCAATAAAACATAAAGTAATGCAATCCATTATTTATAGAAGAAAATTTATGCATAGACAAACATTTAGAAATACAGCTATCAATATATTAACATGCTTACTTTGAGTGGTGATATTACAGTTGTTTTTTAAATAAAATTTGAGTAGACTTTATTTTTTAGAATAGTTTTTAGACAAAGTTAAGATAATACAGAGGGCACTCATATATCTCATATCCATTTTTCCTATTATTATTATATTGCCTTAATAGATTACATTAGTTACAACTAATGAGCTAATATTGAAATATCATTATTAACAAAATCCATACTTTGTTCAGATCTCTTTCATCTTTTTCTAATGTTCTTTTCCGGTTCCAGGATCCATTCAGTATATGGTGGTATATTTAGTCATCATTTTTCCTCAGCTCTTCTTGCTTTTGATAGTTTCACTTATTCCTTGTTTTTGTTGACCTTGACAGTTTTGAGGAGTACTGGTCAGGTGTTTTGTAGAATGCTTCTCTAATGGAATTTTTCTGAGGTTTTTCTTACAATTAGGCTGGGGTTATGGGTTTTGGGAAAGAATCATTGAATTTTATATCATTAAATTTATCTGTATCTTTTAAATTTCCTAGAATGAACATGTTTCATTTTTACAAGAATAGTTATTATAGGGAGAAATTGATAGGGATGGAAGTGTGTGTGTGTGTGTGTGTGTGTGTGTGTGTACTAGCTATCAGATACAAAGATTGGATTGTTGCCTGGGTTGGCAGTAGGTGAACTTGTGGTTGGCAAGTTCATCCTTTCCTCAATAAGTTCAACCTTTCTTTTTAGCACCCTCTCATCCTCTCCTATAGCTCCATTTTAATGTCCCAGAGAGTTGGTAAAGAGTTAGGACATAGCTTCTTCCTGAGGCACTTCCATTTTAATATAAGATGCTTTCTGACTCTGGAATCTGTTGTGTTTACCTTCAAGAGAACATGGTGTCCTTTCATAATAGCAGCCCAATTTTCCTTCAGTGACTCCCTGTCTCCCATTCTGGGATAAACATGTGACTTAAGTGAGCCAATGGGAGCTTGATCTGAGATTTTTGCTGAGGCTCTTAGGAAAGATGAACTTTCATTGTCTCATGGTAGTAAGATTGACAGGATGTAAACCCAGAGTTGTGAAAGAGCGTGTGCATTACCACAGAGAAACAACCAGAGAAGAAAGCCAACACAAAGGCAAGCAGGTCTGGGAATTGAAGAGGAACAGATTCCTGAGGTTAACGTGTGAGCATTCTGATTCTGACAAGCCAGATTTATCTCCTACATTTTTTAGTTACATGAACCAGCAAAGTTTTTTTCCCCCCTGCTGAAACCCTTTCAGCTTGTATTTTTGTTACTGTAATGGAAAGACGCTTGACTAAGACTTTCTCAAGATCTTATTTCTGTAATTAAACTATCTTTTCACCCATATCTGACTGTTGCAACCTCTTTTTAATTCTCACTGCTATTTATTTTATCTTAAAACTCTTCTGTTTTGTTTCTTACATGTAAAATATAACCCATTAAAAATTCAGTAAAGCTGATTATTTACCTTCATGTAATCTATACAGTTTATCTCCACTGGCGATGTAATCAAATTTGGAATGCATTAAAATATTGATTAGGATATAGATACAACTTTGTGCCTTTAAAAATTCTTGCTCTATTTTAAGCAAGCCTGTTAACCAGTGGGAACCTCTCTCTCACCCCAGCCATTTCTTAACTATCAGGAAACTCTAGTCAGTTGCCATAGCAGCAGCACCGACTCAACTTTTCCTCATTTAAAAATGTCATTTGTCAAATGAGCAATCAGCTTCTTTTTTATCACATCCCAATCACTGGGCCAATGTGAAACAAATTAGACAGAGTAATATGCTATTCTTTGCATTGGAAGAAATGAGAGGGCAATGGAATTGCTCTTGAGAGTTCATAGGGGATAAAGGTTGAATTTTTGGACATCTTACAGCCACTTAAAACAGGATCTCAACCCCAACTCTGCTGTTCACTTGATGTTTAACTGTGGAGAGCCCATTAAATCTTTGTGACTAAGTTATATCATCTGTGTTACATTTCATCTGAAATGAAAATAATAGTGGAATAATAACCTCCTATGATGTGCAATACAGTTGTATAAAATAAGAGGGCTGATAGGAGGTTCATGATTTGGTCCACAAAGCTGACACAGAGGAAGCACTCAGTCAGTGTCAGGTGGCTATTTAGACAGGTGGTTGTGATCACATCTAGAATTCTGTGAATGCTTAAAATGGATATAAAGCCTGTGTGTTAGAGGCATCTAAAAGTAGGAAAAATAAGGGATCAAGATGACTAATCTTTTGGAAGTGATTGATAGGTGGAAAAATGTTTTAAAGATTTAATTTGGGTAAATGATTTTCTGTCCTGTTTGTTCTGTAATTGTGATTAGAAGTGTTATTACTAAAATACTTAAATCATAGATGACCCTCAGAAGTATTGCTATAAGCTTTAGACCTCTGCCATTATCCTGTTGAAAGGAGTCATTAAACATTCTTACTTGTTGCATAGTTCATACCCATTAATTTTTCAATCGTACTAAAATTAAAAATTTAAAATAGACATCATCAGAACTATTTATACTTCATGAATCTAGATCAGAAAATGATTTTTTGCAGAGCAAATTCTTTCACGTGTGACTTTTCTAACGTAGGTCATCGAAAATCTAATTAACATTGGAACCTCAGAAGTAGCATTTCTCATATTTTATTCTGAAAGTGTGACAAATTATTTCAGGATGATTCTGGTCCATCTTTTCATACACTCTTTAGTTGCATGATCAAAGAATTCACATGTTTAATTGATATAAACTCAAAAGTATCTCCTTTCTTGGCAATGAGGTGCTAACATGAATTGAACTTGGTTGTCCTCCAAACCTGGAAGCTATTGCTTTTGATTCACTTCTGTCAAGCAGATATTCCTGGATAATGATACTTTAGAGTAAATGTTCATTAGTAGCAAAAGAGAATTAAGCTAAAGCTATTTAAAACGGTGACAGTAGTTGCTTAATGAACTATTGAACTAACTGCCTAAATTGCTGAGTGACCACTGGTTTTCCTTAAGTCAAAAGATCACTGCAGGGAAGAGACTATGTACAAATAGTATTTTTTTGTACAGCTGCGTAGAATTTAGGGTCATTCATTTAGGTTCAGCATTTCCAGAGATTTAACATTGTGAATCATGCAACTGAAATTGGCATCACATGGCTTCAGAATATCACCACATCAAACACCCAGCTGGCGTCAGGGGAAGAAGCTTGATGTCACTGTATGGCTATATGTTTTCTTAACCTAACAGCTTGCTTCCTGTGAAATTCAGCACAGCTGGGTGGAATGTCTCCATAGTCTATGTGTAGATGTTTAGGAGATTTCTACCATCTTGTTATGCTGGTGATCCGAACCATCCAGTCAAATGTCCATTTGGAAAGTAGGTTCCCAATTATACAGATGAAAGAACAGAGAAGAGGATTTGCCAAGTGGCATAACATAGAGATCATATTGAGGATACTGAGTAGAGGAATAGTTAAAATATAAGTTACATTTGCCAAAATGAAATCCTGTTTGAGATTACCATCACAGTTACACGGTGCCGTTTTAATATTATATTGGCTGCAACCAACTTCACAACCTACCACCTGCTGAGACTTAGCATTTAGATTTGGTTTTTATTTCAAAGGTGCTATTTACATATGGTACTCTTTTGGGGTGGGGGGAGCTCTACAACTTTTAATTACCCAATAGGTAAACTCCTGCTATTTAATTGTGATGTCGAACCATGTTAATCTTCAAGATTTATAACCTGACTTCAGAGGAGCAATTAAAAAATTAAAAAATTACAAAGGACAAGTGCTACTCCGATCAGTGGTAACCCTAAGTTCTCTGAGGTAAGCATTGGTCTGGCTTGAAAGCCAGAGTGGCCATGGGGTTTGTTCTACCATCTCTAGACTTCACCAGATTAATTTCTACACTTGCCCCACATTGAGAACTCACTAACTTGATGGAGAGGGAGAAGAATCTTCCACTAAACTCTGAAGTTTCCCAAGGAAGGTGCTGTCTCTTATTCGTATTCAGCATTATTTAGTTCTGGTGTCTTGTACAGCAGTCAACGTATAATGGACATTTAAGCATTTTGAACAAATGGATGAACAAGTGTGGATGTGTAACTGTAAATGTGAACTACTCAGGACAAGTCAGCATATATTTATTCACTGACTCAAAAGCAAATAGGATGTTTTGGAAATAGGTTGATTTTTGCTTTAGCTAAAACTTGCTTCTGCTCAACTCCTGGCATATCACAGCCCTGCTACAATGGAGAGAGTGAGAGACTACACTTGGCAGAAAGCCCACAGCCACTCCATGGGTCAGGGGGTAGGAGGGGATGACCTTGAAGGACTCTCATGTCCCTGAATTGTCCTAAGACCATAAAACCCAACAAAATAAAGCAAAACAGGAAACCCCCTCCACCAGAACCAGTATTTTCTGTGAAAAATATTCATCAAGCTGTTGTTATCAAAATAGAGACATTTACAAAAAAGGTTAGGACAGATGTTTTATTTACATCTCCACCAGTTGCAGGTTGTCATCTAGAAATAGCTTAAGCCTGGAGTTTGGTATCTTAGCATGTCAGGAGGGGACTGGCTTCTGTCCCCAGCCCTTGTCCACTTGCCAGTGGTGATGGGGAGGTGTTTGCCTCTGTTTCCTTGTTGGCTGACCCTTGGGCTTGGGTTCTGGAGCTTTCAGGGTCCCTCAGAGGGACAGACAGGGACATATCCTGGAAACGGCCTGGCAGCTCACCCTCCCGGCGTTCTCTGTGGGTGAACTCAGGCAACCAACAACTCGGTGACTCTGACAGATGTTTTTGTTTCTTAGCCTCGGGCACCTTGCCCTGCTGTCTTGCAGGCAGAGGGTGATGCCTGGCACCCCGCCCAGTGCCGCCAGGAATGAGCGTGGCCCCAGGGAGTACTGCCAAAGTCGGGTCGGCAAGTTGCTTGCTGGGAGCCAAGAGGCCACTGGAGAAATGCGTTGGTCTGTGTGCTCAGAACCCTGTCAGAGGGACACATCAGCTGACATATCTCCCTGCCCGATGTGGCTGTGAGTTCTAAATCTATGTTCTGTGTCTCAGGCCATTTTGTTTACATGTTGCATTTGCTTTATTGAGCAATCCTGGTGACTCAGGGGGTTCACTGGAGGAAAGCGACAGGCTTCACAGCCCCGTGTTCAGCAACTGCTGAACATGCTGCCTGAGTGTATTCTAGTTCAACCCTCAAGACCAGAGTCACCTAAACAAAAAATAAAAACTAAACCTCTACCAGTCAACACAGATGGCATAGATCCACTTTTGGTAAGAGTATGGCCCCGTGGGAAAACACTAGGCTTGCGGGATGACAGTCTGGCTACAGGTCCCTGCTCACTATTTGCAATCTGAGTCCTTTACATGTTTTCAACTTATTCTTAATTCTTTCCTGTTCCTATTTCAACAACTTTCTTTCTCCAATTCAAAAGAAAATACAAACGAATGGGTGTACAACTTTATCAGATTGATCTCTCTCTACCTTGATTTCCTCACCTGTATAATATAGTTTATTCATTCAACAAACATCAGTTGAGTATTTTTCCTCTGTCCCATTGGACAGTCACTGTTTAAGGATAAATCCTAAAGCCAAGAACTAAGTTTTGTACAGAGGTAAGAATCCAGAGTTGAGGCTGGGGTTGCAGCTCAATGGAAGAGTATTTGCTGGCATGTGTGAGGCACTGGAGTCTATCCTCAGAACCACATAAAAATAAATAAACAAATAAAGGTATTGTATCCATCTACAACTAACAAAATATTTTTTAAAAATCTGGAAATGAAAATATTCTTTAAAAATGTTAAAAACAAAACAAACAAAACAAAACCCAGAGTCATAGAAATACGAAGGCCAAAGACACTCACTCTACTGGGGGGGACATCAGGCTCCATGTAGAAGTGATGCCTTGAGCTGACTCTAGTAGATGAGCTACTGTAATCCCAGCAGCTAGGGAGGCTGAGGCAGGAGGATTGAGAGTTCAACGCAACCCTGAGCAACTCAGTGAGGCCCTAAACAACTTAGTGAGACCCTATCTCTAAATAAAATATAAAAGGGGCTGGGAATGTGGCTCAGTGGTTGAGCCTCTGGGTTCTTTCCCAGGTACCAATAAAATAAATAAATAAATAAACAAACAAACAAATAAATAAACAAATAAGGATGAGCTGGGTTTGCATCAAGCCACACAGAGGCTTGAAACAGGAGCAGGTGGAATTCTGAACAAAGAGGAATATTCTGGGGCCCAGAAGGCAGTGAAAGAGCATCTGGACCCAGGGAGAGGATACATGACATGGCGCCTGGAGGAAGTTAAGGAGACTGGAGCAGGAAGTGCAGCGATAGCCATTTGCTGTACAACTTCCTTCCACACCATGGCTGGGACTGGTGACTATAACTGTGAAAATGGTTAGGGGAGTTTTTCTGAGGACAAAAGTAATGTAGGATTATTGTAGGAAATCTAGACAATATGCCAGTGTGAAAAAGAAAATGAAGACCACCTAGAATCGACCTTTCCAGAAAGAACCGTTAACATGGTGACACACTTTTTAATACTTAGCATGTGATTCCACATTCATTCTTCGTGATGTTTGAACTGAGAATGGAGGAGTTACAAAGATGGGGAGGGGCACCGCTAGGAAGAAAGATGAGCTCATGGAAGACCCCAAGAGGGAGAGTAGCTGGCTTGGGGTGGAACTGGAAGAAGGCCAAGGGCTGGGGGTGAGGTTAGGAGTGTGCGATGAGGTTGAAGACTGGCAGCAGATGGCGTGGGATCTTGTAGGTCGAAGTTAAGCATTTGAGTAACTAGGAGCTTTGACCAGTTTTGACCAGGAAACTGACATGACTTTTAAGAAGACCGCCTAGCAGCCACAGGAGCATTGATCATAAAGTGGTAGGAAAGGAATCAAGAGACAGCAAGTTGTGGACAAAGATTGATGCGGCAGTGGAGATCAAGAGCAAGTTGCACAGTCAAGGTGGATTTTGGAAACATTATTGATAAGAGTTTAGTGTTAGATTGACATGGGTCCTGAGAGGGAGGGGAAAACTTTGAATGAATTATAAGAGATTCATATGTAATAAAGTATGTGTGGTTATATTATATTTAGTTAATAGAAATTAGGCATAGTTGTGATGTTTCTAAGTTCCCATATTGTATTTCATTTTATCAATGCTCTATAATTACCACTAATTTACACTTACCACTAAGTCTGATGTTCTTCTCTGTGAGGTCTTGAAAAAAATGTATATTGATAAAGATGATTGCTCTCCTTGCTCACTCTCTTTTCTGTGCTTACTTCTTTTCACCAATAATTCCAGAAGTTTCCATCCTAATTCTGGGTGTGGGGCAGAACACCCAGAGGCAACCTGGGATATGGACTTGTGGGGAGTATGTTGGGTATGTGTGTATGTGGCAGGGCTAGCAAGGGAGATGGGTGGGCAGAGACAACGAATCCCCCGTGTGCTGGACTGGCAGGAAAAAGAAGTTTCCCTGAGGTGGAATTTGCTCTCCCACCCTTTGTGCTCCAGCCTCTCTTGATCTTCCAGGTGGAGCCAGTGTGTGTGTGTCAAGATGAGTTGTTGAGGGCCTCACAAATACATGGGAAAACCAGTCTTAGTGAATGTGAGTGAACTCCAGTCAGCTGTAGGACACTGATGCAGGTCAGAGTAGATAACTTGGCATGTAATGAATGTTGACTGGTTTGGAAGACTCATGGTGACCTAGGATGTTAGCAGTGGCATTGCTAAGTGATGGGGTTACGGTGACATTTATTGTCTTCTTTGTATGCCTCTTGTACTTTATTTTATAATTTCTGCAATGAGCACACAGACTAGTTGAAAATTAGTAAAATCAGTTTTAATGTTGTTATTGCCATAAAATTATAGGTGTTTTTTTATAAAAATTCAGCAGTTTTAAAAATTAGTGGAAGGAGTTGGGTTTTCTGTCTTTCAGATGACAGATCTGGGAACTCCTAAAAGTAAATTTCCAATTTGTGAAACTGCCTTGTATACTTGGAAGTTTTCCATGAGAATACAAACTGAGACTTTACTCAAAATGTTCCAATATATAAGTAGTATATTTAACACAACTTTCTGTGTTTGTTGTATATAAGCTCTGATGTGTGTGTGTGTGTGTGTGTGTGTGTGTGTGTGTGTGTGTGTGTATGACCCTTGTACCCTTGTACAACTCATAGAGTTTATCTTGGTACCTGTGTGTAGTTTATTATCTCAATAATTGGATATTTGGATAATTTGGATAATTGTTGGAAGTAGAAGAAATTTGTTGCCTGCTATACAGGATGTTAAATAAGGAAAATGATAGGAAATATGAATGTTATCTCTTTTTTTCAAGGTAGTTAATTTTATTAAAAAAATTATAAGCTTTTAAAAATTAGATGTATATTTAGATAGAACAAATAAAAGAAACTACCTAACTACAAAAAAGGGACTTGATATAAGAAAAAATAAAAAAAAGATGGGGGCTTTTATTTACTAAGATCTCAACATGATGTAGCAATTAATAATAAATAATGTTAAGCAGCATTAATATGAATATAATGTCTCTGACATAAGATATTGCATTTTCCATTTAAGAACAAGCTATAATTTTCTCTGAAGGAAAAGTATTTTCACATGGTTCAATTACCAAAAAGTTTAAAATATTTATTTATTGGAAATTTCATCCCCCCATACTCTCCTGCATCAGCCTAGTTTCCAGCTTCTCCAAGAGGTGATCACTGGCATCAGCCCTTGTTAATCCTTCATAGGATTCGTAAGTTTTTCTTAATATTTATTTTTTTTTAGTTTTAGGTGGACACAATATCTCTATTTTATTTTTATGTGGTGCTGAGGATTGAACCCAGTGCCTCATGCATGCTAGGCGAGTGCTCTACTACTGAGCCACAACCCCCAGCCCAAGGATTCATAAGATTTTAAAGAGTTGGGAACATTACTTTCTTTTTAAACAAATGCAGCACTATGCACACTATTCTGTATCTTTGTATTTTGCCTTTTTGTTAGACAGAATATTTCAGAAATCATTTGATAATGTTAATTCACCTTTTATAGCTATATGATATCCCATTGTACTATATTTAACAAATTTCCTACTAATTTCCTTTTATTCCCCTTTGATAAAAAATGCATCAGAAAACTTTAATGTACACATAATATTTTAGATGTGTCAGTGTATTTGTAGGTGTATCAGTATATTTGTAAGATATATTTCTAAAAATTAATTTTTAAAGGCGAATTTAAAAAATCTTATTGTTCCTAGTAATTTTTCCCCTTGGGTTAAATGATATACACTGTCTTCCAGCAATGATTAAAACTTGCTGTCTCTCTCCATTGTCACCAAAAATGTATTTTCAAACATTTAATACCATAAGCAAAAAATGATATCTCAGTTTAGTTTTGATTTCCATTTATTTAATGGAAGAAAAATACATGTTTCCAAATTGGTAAGTCATTCGGATTTCCTTTTCTGTGCGGTTTCATTTACCTACTCTGCTTAGTTTTGTATTATATTGATCTTGTTCCTTAGGTAAAACTAACCCTTTACCAGGGTCCATAAATTCCTAGGATCTGGTAACCACCCAGGTGAAAATTCACAGTGGATTATAAAATCAGGGGAAAATTTGTGAGAGGAGGAAATGATAAAAGTAGAAAAAATGATACTATGGCATTCCAGAAGCTATGGCAATGTGAGAACTTCTGCTTTGAAAACTAACATATTATGAGCATCTCCTTTCCATGACTATAACAAAATACCTGAGATAGTTACAAGTTACAAGGAAGAAAGTTTTATTTTGGCTCATGGTTTCAGAGGTTTCAGTTCATGGTTGCTTGACCCTGTTGCTTTGGGCCTGTGGTAGCACAATAAATTGTGGCAGGAGTGCATGGTAGAGGGGATCTGTTCACCCCAAGGTGACTGGAATAAAATAGAGTAAAAGGAGGGAATAGGGTGTAAATATTCCCTTCAAGGGCATACCTGCAATGACCTAACTTCCTTCCACTAGCTCTCCCACCCCAAAAGTTTCCACTATCTTCCAAGAGGGTCACAGCTGGTAACTTTAACACATAGGCCTTGGGAGACATTTTAGATCCAAACTAGAGAACTTGGAAAAGCAATGTGATTTCATAATGGAAATTAGAAGAAAATATTTGCACTGGGAAAACTTAATTATCTTCTATTTTGATGGAAATAAACTTTGTTTTTTTCCCAATAAAGAAAGACAAAGCTGGGAATTTAGTTCATTGATAGAGAACTTGTCTAGTATGTGTGAGACCCTGGGTTCAATCCTTAGCACAACACACACACACACACACACACACACAAGCAAACAAAAAGCAAAAGAAGGAGAACAAGAAGAAAGGAAGAAAGAAAAAGAAGAAAGGAAGGAAGAAAAAAAAGAAAACCAAATTATGTTACAGATTCAAGAACAAGTGGTTTTTGAAATAGTGACTTAGGGTTATAGTTGCAAAGTGAAATGCAGGATTGAACAGTTTTCTGGATTGTTCAGACTACTGACTACATCCCCAATCCCCAATGTGCATATAATAGAGGAAGGGGTTTCTTTCTTAAAAAGTAATTTATCTGTAGCATCCACTGTTTTCCAACATCTGTTTTTCTTTTCTTCTACTCTATGACATTGTTTCCTGGGCATAGAATCTTGATCCTAGCTAAAGTCATCATTTCTCAACCTCTGTTACAGCTAGCTAGACGTGTCCACATGATTTTGTTCTGGTAATGGGATGTGAGCAGAAAGGATATGAGCACACAAGTCTTGACCTAAAAGGATTGCATGTGAAAATCCACTGTATTTTTCCCCTTTGTGCTGAATGGGATGTAATTGTGAGGACAGGAGCTGGAGGCGCTATCTTGGACTGAGAGATGGAAAATGTGTTGAGGCAACTTGGACTTTTATGTAAAAACCTATTTAAATTACTGTATGTTTGAATCTTTTGGTGAGGACATCTTAGCCTGTATCCCAACAAGTATAATGTACCTTTCTTTCGTAATGAACTGCCTCTTAACATAGTGGCTTAGAACAACAATCATTAATTAGCTTATGATACTGTGGTTTGTCAGATTTGGCCTACATTCAGGTAAGCAGTTCTTTTGCCAGTCTTGCCAGGGTTTATTCACATGGCTGCAGGTCGATGATGAGTTTGCTAGGGCATAATTGGACTCTGTGGCCTTACTCATGTGATTGGCAGTTGTCTTGGGCAAGAGGAGCAACTGCGTTGTGTACTTCTAACAGTTAGCAGGAAGCCAAGGCTGGCTTCCAAGTGTAGCAAGAGATAGCAAGACCCAGTGAGCAATCATTTTTCACTCTTCTCTTCATGCATAGATGGTAATGTCACGTTAGCCAAAGAAAATCCCATGGCTGAACCAGGGGTGAATGTGGGAGAGGACTAACAAAGGGTGCATGTTTCCAGCAGAGTTTCTTAACAGCAGTACTGTATACATTATTAGGCTGGATAATTCTTTGTTGTGTGGGCTGTCTTGTGCATTGAAGGATTTTCAGCAGTGCCTCTGCATTCTAACCCATAGATATCAGTAACAGTCCAAGACATCAAACATGTCTCTAGATATTGTCAGTGACCTCTATGTGACAAAATTGAGAAAACGGCTGGTTTACCAGGTGATCTGTTTCTGGTGTGAGCCATTGAGGGCTATTCATGAAACAACCTACCACACACAATTGATGTAATAACTCATCTTATTTTTCTTTGCTTACATTGTTAACCTTATATTCTGGGATTGTTGTTGATTATTTCTGTTGATGTGCATGTTTTTGAGAAGTTGTTCTTTGGTTCAGGGATTTGGCCCTTGTTTTCAGAGCTTGATGTCTTTGATTTTGACCTTTCGACTTAGACTTTTCTAACATAGAACTCACCTTACTTTATTAGAAAATATTAGCAGTTGTGACCTATTGGATTGTTGTGCCCAGATCTTTGCTTCTTCTCTGTAATAACACATTTTCCCCCATTTTTCAGGTGACTCTCCATGCCTCACAGGTGACCGAATATACATCATTGCACCATGGTTTTGAGTTTGGCCGTGTGATTTGTTGTGACCAATACAGGGTGGGTATTGATGACTGAATGACAATCCTGAGCAGAGGTTTTAAAAGGCATGGCATGTTCCTGCTGGTCTGTCTTGTGATTCTGGCTCCTGACATGAGAACAGTGATTTCAGAACTAGTCTTTCTGCCTGGCTCCTCGTAGGAGATGGTGGAGGAGATGTAAATTTGACTTGCAGTCTGGAACCAAGGAACTACAGATGTCCCACAGACACTGGGAGAGAAATGCGTGCTTACTGTTGTGAGACTTTGATATTCTGGAATCGATTGTGGCAGAGCTGACTCATGCAATTTCCAGTTTCTATTCTATCAAGTTGCTTTTATCTGCAAAGTACATAATTGTTGTAGAAAAATAAAATACAGGAAATCGAAATCAAGAAAAATCACCTGTAATCCCTGTCCACAAAAAAACAATGTTAACATTTTGTGTATTTTCCAGCATTTTTCTATGTATATTAATTCATAATTCATTTATTATTTCATCCAACAAATAAATTCTGAACTACTTGCCAATAAGTAGATGTAGCTAAATATAGTAGAGTATAAGCTAGACATGTCCCTCATGAGGATTACAGTTAGATGGGAAGATAGACTCGATTAACTACAAAAAAAAAAGCAATTAAACACATATCTACAACTGAGGTAAACGCTATTAAGGGGAAGTATAATATACTCGAAAAATGTACAAGAACAGAGGATAATGAACTTTGGGACCAAGAAAAACATTCTTAAAGAAATAGTATAATACACATGTTCAATGTATTTCACATACTATGAAATGTTTTCTATAACATTATACATACATGATTTCATAGGGTACACATATGGTGTTATTTCTCTTCTACATGTGTTATAGCATATCAGCATATGTATTAGAGAACATATTAAATAACATGTGCAATGGACAATATGAAATGAACATCTTTCCACATTGATAAGTATGCTTTTATTCTCCTGAAATTTGTATACCATGTTTTATTCAACCAATCCCCTGGTATTGGACATTTGAGTTGCTTTTTGTTTTCTCTTACTGTAAATCTTATAAAGAACATTCTGGCAAAAAACTCTAATATGTTTATGGAAGATGAATAATTGTGGTGAAAAAGGAAAAAAATATGTGCTTTGAAGCAACATTTTATAATGTATCTTGACCTGTGTGTCCCAGAGGAAGCATAATAGAAATATTTATTTTAGAAACAAAATTTCTCATATATTGCCAGCAATACTCAGTCATTCCTGAAAAACTTTTGGGAAAATTTAGACTATCTTTCTTTGATGAAGATTTATTGAGGGTAGATAGGGGCAAAATATCAAGGGAAATGGTATAAATATAAATAGTGAAAAAAATCCAGAATACCACCTCTGCTTTTTCAAATCAAGAAGTGATAGGTTGTAATATTTTATTGCTGGTCTAGCTTTTTTTTCCTATTGGTGTGGTTATCATTACTTCTTCAGTGGCCTGTTTCCAAAAGCAATGGGTGAGCCCCCACAAGATATTCCCCAGAACGTCTGATTCTCCCATGAGTAATAGGACAGCAGAATGCACTAAACAAACAGTTTAGCTCAACTGTGTTGCAATTGTCTGAATGAAAATCAAGTATGATTAGATGATAGAGTTTATATGGTTTGCCTTACACAGGATAAGAGAGCCTGACATTCATTTAAAAAGTGAAAATCTAGGATTGCATATTAGCAAAAAGACATATCAAATAAATGGAATAAAGAGCCCAGAAATGCACCTGCACATGTATGGTCGACTGAGTTCCATAAGGGTTCCAAGGACATTAAATAGAGGAAAGGACAATCTTTCCAGCAAATCCACATGCAAAACAAACAAACAAAAAATCTACAAAAAACAAAGCAAAATGAAGTCAGACCTTAAGCTTATACTACATACCAGATCAAACTCAAACTGAATCAAAGACCTAAATGTAAGACATAAAACTGAAAAGTTCTTAGAAGAAAACAAGAGGAGAAAACTTCAATGGATTTCTTGGGTATAATACTATGTACACAGGCAACAAAAATAAAAATAGATAAATAGAATTAAGAACTTTTGTGTATCACAGGACACAATCAACAGGGATAAAAGGCCACCTACAGAATAGAAGAAAATATTTATAGATTACCTATTTGGCATACATCATTTACCTGTTCTTTCTACTTAGAACAAATAAAGAATTCTTACAACTCAATTACAACAACAACAACAAAAAACACAATCTAATTAAAAGTGGGCAAAGGACTTGAATAAATATTTCCCCAGAGGAGCTAGGCAAATGACAACAAGCATATACAAAGATGTCAACATCATAATCATTAGGGAAATGCAAATTGAAACTACAATGAGACATTTCCTCATATCCATGAATATGGCACTATCAAAAACACCAGAAAGCAACAAGTGTTGGAGAGGACATGGAGAAACTAGCCGCCTTGGGCATTGCTGGTGAAAATGCAAAAATGGTGCCATCGCCAGTAAAAACAGTATGGCGGAGCCTCAAAAAATTGAAAATGGAACTACTAAGTGACCCAAGCAATTCCACTTCTGGTTATATGTTCAAAAGTATTGCAAACAAGTTCTCAAATATGTATTTGTACTTCCATGTTGATGGCTACACTATTCACAATAGTCAAAAAGTGAAACCAACCCAAGTGTCCATCAACTGAGGAATAGATAAATGAATATTCTTAGTGAATAATATTGAATAATATTAGTGGGATATTATCAATAATGAATAATATTAGTGGAATATAATTAAGCCTTGAAAAACAAGGAAATTCTAACACATGCTACAATACTGATGAACCTTGAGGATCCTATGCTAAGTGAAGTGAGCTAACCACACACAAAAAAAATGAATACTGTATTGTTCCACTTACCAGAGGTACTTGGAGTAGTCACATTCATAGAAACAGAAAGTAGAATGGTGTTTGCTGGAGATTGGGGGGAGGAGAAAATGGGGAATTGTTTCATGGGTATCCACATGCAATTTCAGTTTTGCAAGATGAAAAAGTCTTGAGATTGGTTGCATTAAAAATGGGAATATACTTAACACTGAACTGTACACTTAAAAATAGTTAAGTTGGCAACTTTTATGTTATGTGTGTTTTATCACAATTAAACCAAAGAAAAGATTGCATAATATTAATGCCTTGGGACTGAACTCACATAAAATGTATTCTTCCTTCCGGGAACTGGCTCTTGTTACTCTCCCCACCTGAACTGAATGCCAGATGACCTGAATATCTGAGCCAGCTGTTCATATTGGGCTTCCTAGCCAGGTCCCAATATGGTCACTAATTTCTGTGCATTGGGCCCATTCTCCCATTGGACTGGAAACTCCCTGGGTAGAGATTACCTTACTTCCTTGAGCTCCCTGGCAGTCCAGTTGTAGTCTGCCCCTAGTGTGAATGTTTGTCCCCAGGCTGAGGTGAGGTGTGTTGCCCATAAGAAACCTCTTCCTCAGGTGTGAAGGGTGGTCAGAATCATGTGTCCAGGGACCGACAATGCCAGGAATCCAGGCTAAAAGTGAAGTAGGTGAAGACCTCTTTCTACAGACTCTAAGAACATCACCATGTGCTTCAGCCTCACTGGAGGTCTAACAGCAGTGGTACCATTGCCTGAGCCCAATCTGATTGAGGGACTATCCAGCACAGTAGAAGGCACTACATGGGGAATGGTGGAAGCATATATCCAAACCATTCCGATTTGGTTTCCTTCCAGTTATCTACACTTTATGACATTTTGTTGTTTTAATTAGAAACATAAACATGTGTAACCAAAGGGCTTACAAAATTTTCTTACATTCAGTTGACTTCAGTTTGAGGTACAAAATACCATAATGGACTGAAAGTAACTAATTGTCAATTATCAAGATGAACCAAATATTTGTATATTTGGGCATCAGTTACATTGATGCCAACTCCTCTTCCTCTCCCGTCCTCCAACTCTCAGCATTCTATCAATGCATTTTAGCACAGCCCTACTACTCCAAATAGTTTACAAACATGGGGTTAGTGGAGTGTGGAGGAGGAGGAATAAGAGTGAGGGAAAGGGAACAAGAGGGGAAAAGAAGGGAAATGGAAAGTATATTCTATGAACTTTTAAACCTGTGATTCTCAAACTTGAGTGTGCATTAGAATCATGAGGAAGCTGGTTAACATGAGATGCTGGACCCCTTCCCTGAGGTCTGGGGTAGGACTTTCCATAGTTCAGATTTGAAATGTCTTCCAAAGGCCCATGTGTTAAAGAGTGACGCTGTTGAGAGGCAGAGCCTTGTGGGAGATCTTAGGCCACTGGGAGTATGTCCCTGAGGGGCTAGTGGAATGCCAACCCCTTCTCCCCCAGCTCCCCTCTCTCTCTCTGGCACTAGGGATTGAACCTGAGGGTGCTTTCCCACTGAGCTATGTCCCCAGCCCTTTTATTTTTTATTTTGAAGGTCTTACTAAGTTGACCAGGCTGGCCTTGAACTTGTGATTCTTCTGCTTCAACCTCCTGAGTAGCTGAGATTACAGGCATGGGACACCACTCCTACATTCTCCTTTTGGCATCCCAGCCATGAAGTAGAGTTTTCTCCACCAGTAGCTCCCTACCATGATGTGATGCCTCACCACAGGTTCCAAGCATCAGTGCTAATTGGTCATGGACTGAACTTTCCAAAACTGTGAGCCAAAATAAACCTTTCCTCTTTATGAGTTGGTTATTTTAGGTATTTTTTTTTACAGTAACAGAAAATTGACTAGCACAGGAACCAAGGATTTACATTTTTAACTGGTCCCAGGAGATGCTGAGGCAGATGGTCTAGGACCATGCATTTGAGGACCATTGTTCTAAAGTACTGGGTCTTAATCATGATCAAACAGTAGATTCACCTGAGGAGTTTTGAAATATCCTGCAGCCCAAGTGACCCATTTAATCGAATCTCTGAAGACAGAACCCAGCAAAGGGTCCCAAGTGTTTCCCTCTGAGCAGTTTGAAAACCATAGCTTGGGGCCCTCCTCCTGGATTTCACTGGGCAGACCAGCAGCCTAGGATCATGCTAAAAATGCAGAATCTCAGGCCCCAGCCCAGACTACTGCATCCACAGGCAAATAGCTCACACTTTGATGTGCATAAGGAATTCTGCAGGTAAATCAAGCAATGAGCAGCAGGTCCAGCTGGGAGAAAGCTTGTGATGCTGGCTGCAGGATAAGAACCAGACAGCTACAGAAACTGGAAACTTGCTGTTGATCCTCTTGCCTTGGAGAGAGTGTTAAGGGAACATGCTATGTCCAGACAATAGAAAATGCTGGTGTGTGAACTCCCAATCAACATTGATTTTTATTTTTTTGTGCATCTTTTTCATTAGTTCATTTTAGTTTTAAATAATATTTGGGTTCATTTTGACATAATTACACAAGCATTGGATAAAATGCAAATAAAATTTGCTCCAACTCAAATGATAGCAGAATGAATCAGCCATTATTACCCTATGTGCATATATGATTACATGACCATTTGTAACTCCACATCATGTACAAGCAGAAGAATGAGGAGTTATACTCCATTTATGTATGATGTGTCAAAATGCATTCTACTGTCATGTATAACTAATTAGTACAAATTTTAAAAAGCCATTCACCAAAAGAAATGATCTAAAATTAAAAAAATAAAATTTGTTCCAATTCAATCCCCAATACTTCCCTTTTCCCTCCCCTCCCCCTTCCCTCTGTTCCCGTTTGTGTACTTTACTGATCTTTTCTCTATTTATGGTTTTTAAATTAGTGCATTTGGATGCACATAAAGGTAAAATTCACTGTGATTTATTTATTTATGTACATAGGAAATTTTGGTCAGATTCATTCCACTGTACCTCCCTTTTTCCATCCCTCCTCTCTCCCTCACTGATCTCCTATTTTAATCAACATTGTTTTTTAAACATGTCCAAACACGGTTTCTTGCAATGAGCCTTTCATCAGAAAATTAAATTGAGAAGAAATAAATGAAACATTTTTAATTTTCCCAAGGTTGTATCAAAAGTGTTACGTGAAACTGCTTAAAACCCAATTGCTACCATTGTAATACCTTGTAGGCCCAGGAATAGCTGCTGCCTTCACCCAGAGAAGGCCATTGGGCAGTCCATCTGTGTGGCCCTCTGATTGGTTGTGTTGTGGTCAGTGGCCTGGCTGGCTCACCACATCACCATCTTTCGGATGCTGTTTTGTGAACTCAAAGGGTGATTTAAAGTGCCACCTATGAAGTTCTGATATTACCAAAGAAAAGGGAAGCAGCTTACATGGTGGAAAACTACCAAAAGAAGCAAGAACTGAGCATAGCCCAGTGACTAAGTCCAGGGGCTCTGGAACTCAACTCCCTGGGTTCAAATCCTGGCTCTGACACTTTACAGTTGTGTACTTCAATCTTTCTGTGATTCCTTTTTTTTGTGTTTCAAAGGTGGATGTTGATCATACAATATCTACCTCACAGGGTTGTTGAGAGGATACAATTAGTTAAAATTTGTCAAGCTTTTAAATCTGGTCTATCCTGATTGCTTTATGATGATTAAGTTCACAGGAGAAGCAGCATATGAATTTATATTCTTTTGCATAGCTCAACTTCAGGAAAGTCATGAAAGACAATATATTTCTCTCTGATGCTGGGACTGAGTCAGTTTGCTGAATAAATTTCTCTGAATGAATAGAATATTACCTTCAATTGTACAGTTAAATAACAAGAAGTCATAAATCATTTAAAACAATGATAATAAAGGACATAAATTAATGAAGAGGAGTATTTTTAAAAGAGGAGAAAATCTTAATGTCAATAAACACCTTAGGAAATTTCTGTCTCTAAAGAAAAGAGTTGGATGCACTAAATTCAGAGGAAAAGGCTTTTGTACACCATGGATATATGACGGGACTCATATTAGCACCCAATTAAGAATTATTTTAAAAAGTGTTCTTAATTGACAAAATGTAAATTAAAACTTCCCTTCTTGTTAACTGGAAGGAAATGTCCCCAGAAGCCCTATGTGGAGGGTTCCCTGGTCATGAGGTTCTTTCTATCACTTGGGGCATGTGGGTCCACTCAGCCACACAACCCAAACATACCGAACAAGGTCACACAAAAACATTACCCAGGCTGCTTTTCCCAACCCCAGAGTCCATGAAACCACCATGAGCCATACCCAGGAATCACATTGCATTGCCCAAATCACACATTTCAAATTGTAAAAACAGTGAGGCGAGTAACCTCCTTTCCACTAGTCAAGCTCTGTCTCCCTCCTAATTTGAAAGGGAATCATCTCTCTGCTCAATCCTTCTCCTCCTTTTGGCTGCTTCCTTCTCTTCTTTGTTGCTATCTTAAGTTGAAGAGCCTCCTTGCTTTCCTCTCTATCAGCACCTCTTCCCTGGAGATGGCATCCTGCCACCGACCCTTGGCTGTCTATCTCCTGGGTAGACCTCTCCTGAACTCCAGGTTCCCATCCACAACTGTCTACACTTCCTCTTGCAGGTATCACACTAAACTCAAACTGATCACATCCCAAATTGAGCTTCTGATCTTCCTCTAAGACCTACTCCTTTTAAATCTCAGTTCATAGCAACTTCAACCTTCCAGTTTTCCAGGCCCAAACCCTTGGAACCATTCTCTTCTCTGTCACATCCTGCATTCATTCCACCAAGGAATTCTGGACTCCAAAGGTATGCAGAATTTAACCACATGTCAGCCGCCTCTGCTACTATACTGCTCTGGTCTGAGTTGCCATTTTCCCCTTCCTGGATTATTTTATAGCCTCTTAATATTTTTAAAACTGTAGTCAGATCATGTAGCTCTTTTGCTCAAAATCCTGCATGATTCAACATTTAACTCAGTGAAAATTAAACTTTATGCAGTTTTCCATGGTCTTGTCCACCTGCCTTGTTACCTTGGTGACATCATCTCTGGAACCTCTCCCCCTTCCCCATGGTTCTCCAGCCACACCAAGGATGCTACCTACACCTTAGGCTTTGCACTGGCACTCCTGGTCACTTGCACACACAGGTGGCCCTATGCCTTTACCCCCTACTCCTAAAATCTTTGCTCAAAAATCATCTTCTTAATGAGACCCACTTTAACCGCTGTATGTAAAACTGTACACCTCAACTACATCCCCAAGTCTCCTCACTTGGCCTTACTTTTATTTCCCATAGCAATTTTCATCTTCCCATATGCTAAATAATTTATTTATTTATTATCTCTCTCCCCTTGCTAGAGTGTACACACCATCGAGTCATGGAAATTTGATATATTTTATTCATATAGTAGGTACTTAATACATATTTGTAGAATGAATAAATTCCAGATTGAATTGGCACCTAGTTTTAGTATTCAGCAATCCTGCTGGGACAGGGAGCCCCAAACATCCTGCTAGATCATCAGAATGGGTGTTGCATTTGAAAGACTAAAACAAGCATCCTCTTTTAGGATGGAGTCCTGAGTTTTGTCCCTCTCCAAGCCAACAGCTTGTTTTTGCTGGCTTCTTCCTTCTGACTCCCAATCCCTACTTGCCCTGTCAAGTTCCTGGCTGTCCTGATGCTAGTTCTAGTCAAGCTTCAACTTATATCAGTCTGTTTGGGCTCTGGCACCTTTTGCATCAATCCAACACATATACTACCTGTTGAACTTGGATGCAGTGGTCAGTCCCTGGTCCAGGGCAAGGCTTCAGTAAATAGAAGCATATTTGTGGATTGAAATCCTTAATTTTAATATATTTTATAATTGTGCATCTTCCATCACTGCCTTGGGCCAAGGGAAGGACAGTGATATAAAACATAACCGAATCTTGTAGCCTGGCTCCTTAGAGAGGCAGCCATCTCCTCCTTGCTGTCTTCAGTATGGTAAAATGCATATCCCACGAAGCCTTTGGATTTGTTTGAGAAAGCCATAGATTAATCTTGGAATGTATACTCAGGATGACCCCCTCTGGATTACTGAGTGTTTTAGTCAGCTTTTTCATTGCTATGATTTAAACACCCCAGCAGAACAAGTGTAGAAGAGGAAAAGTTTACTTAAGTGCTCACAGTTTCAGAGGTCACAGCCCATATACAGTCAGCTTCATCATGGAGGAAGGGTACCGCAGAGGCAAGCAGTTCACATGATGATTAGAAAGCAGAGAGAGAAATTCTGCTCTCTAGATACAATATATATACCCCAAAGTCAAGCCCCCAGAAAATCACTTCCTCCAGCCACACCCCACTTGCCTCCAGCCAACACTCAGTTAATCCCATCAGGGATCAATTCACTGATTAGGTTAAGGTTCTCAGAACCTAATCATTTTTTCTCTAAACCCTCTTGCACTGCTCACATTTGAGCTTTTCGGGGATACCTCCCATACAAACCATAATACTGGGAAAACGATTTATCTCAGAGATGGTTGGCCATCATCCCTTCTTTCTCTCTGTCCTTATTAATTTTTATTCTTTGCTTTAAAAATGAGCTATTGTGGCAATTAAAGGAAATTCTGGATGGTCAAATATCAGATTGAGCAGTGAATATAAGCTAAGATTGAAAGCACATTTTAACACTCTATCTAGATCTTTGCAACATTTATTTTTTTATTATACATGTAATGATATAAAATCTGAATTTTTTCCATGAAAGAATAATAATAAATTATATTCAGATAGAAAGGTGATGGTCAACCTTGAGTTATTCCAAAGCAGACTATCAGTGAAAGGGAAAAGCTCAAAAGTAATTCTAGGAACAACATGACCTTTGAGAACTTACACTGAGGCCAACCACTTTAATCTACATACATAAGCTCAGGAGATCTTCACTGGAATTGTGAAAATTAGGTTTATATCTGCTTTATACCTATGAAAAGGATGGCTCAGAGGGCTGAAGCAAATTGCCCAAGTGCATACAGCTTGTTAGTGGTAAAGGCAGGTTTTTAATCAAGGCTGAGGTTATTGCAAGGCAAGCTAAGTACCTGGATCATGCTGTGCTTCTCCCCTCCTGGATCATGAGCTGCTGCAGTTTTGGAGGATGATTCAGACTTAATAGGTCTTCTGCATGTTCTCCATACGCAATAGCTATGTGGTAGAGGCTCAGAGCATGCTAGCTACTCATATCTTTCTTAATTTCTAACATCCCATAAGTCATAAATGGGACACTTAATGTGTCTAAGAGACAGAAAAAGTAATCATCATAATAGCAAAGGTTGACATAGTTCCTACTTTTTGCCAGGGGTTGTCCCATGCCTTTTATGTGCGTACATTCAATTAGTCATTTCAATAACTCTATGTATGTTCTACTGTTATCAACCCATTTAGTAGGTTTCATGTATACAGATTTTGAGACTTGAACTCAGGCTGTTTCCCTACAGAGGGCAAGGCCTTAATGTTCTGTGTTCTGCCCTCTAAGTTATCGGTTTATTGTAGTCTTGGCACTATTATATATGTTCATGAGTGTATGCATGTGTGCACATGTGCATGTGTGCATGTGTTTGTGTGTGTTCGTGTGTGCATGTGTGTGTGCAATCCACTGCTGTGACTTGCACTGCTATGATTTTGTGGCTCCATCTTACATTGCATTGTGATGATTCTGCAATCTGTAATTTTTCATTATCTTATACAATGACTTAATCAGAGACAAACTATGAACCAAGTGGTAGAGATGCCTTCAACACACCCAGAGAGAGTTGGCCAAAGTCAAGGGGATGGCCTTATGGTTCCACCACCCTTCAGTTCCAAACTGAGTGCCAGAAACACACATCAGAAAAGAAAATTGAGGTTGCAATTTGTTGAATTGCAGATTGTATTGATAGTGTGGTTTGAATAAGTACCATGCCCTTTGAAAACCTCAAATTTGCAAAATATTAGACATATGAGGGTTTTCTTTAAAGCTGACAATAGGCAAAAATCCAGTTTCATAGCTAAAATCTGTTAGGAAATCATTGCTGTTTTTTTGGAATGACACTGTTTAATTTAGCCTCCTGGGTGTGGCCAGACCACCCATGGTCTCCTCCTCCTTTGTAGATCTATGAATAAAGCTCTTTGTAAAGAGGCCTGTCTTTTTTGTGCAACACTAATATGTTTCTGAGAAGGATATAGGGTCAGATTTTCTTTGAATAGTGGTATCTTGTATTGTTTACTTTAAAAATAGTTTCTAGTGCAAAGGAGAACTGTGTCCTAGAAGAACTGTCCCAAAGAGCCCATGAACAGGAATAACGGTTTGCACCACTACTTTCTGGAAAGCAAATGAGATTTTGATGTGAACTCAAAAAGGGGTCAGACCACACTGACATATATCTTCTGGTTTCTAATCTTACTTCCACTGCCATTATGGACTGCATTACACAACCCTCTAACCTAAGGCCCAGACATTCTACAGCTTTTTATCAGCTCATAGAATGGTCTCGGCACAGCATGGCTCTAACAGGGACCAGTGGGTGGCCAGACCTCAGGCTCTGGGCACAAGCACCCAGACTTCAGTTCTCTGAAATAGAATTATGACATCACCATGGACCAATCAAATTGCTTGTCTGATTTTAATTCTGGATGCCCTGGGATAGTAATTCCTGGATAATTTGATCTATGATACTGTCCAGTAGCCTGAATAATTAAAAATGCTAATTAACTGAAAAATATTTTTGATCAAGTTTCTTTAGTAATTTCTTTCTTTCTCTTTCTTCTTTCTGCCTCCTTCCTCTTTTCCCCCTCCCTCTGTCCTTCCTCCTTCCCTCCCTCCCTCCCTACACCCTCTCTGTTTCTTTTCTGAGTTCCAGGGGGAGTTAAGGAAGGAAAATTAGTTTTTTTTTCTTATTTGAGCAGAGCATAAACTAAAGCAAAATTTATCAGTAACTGATGCCCACTATCCACTCAAGTTATAATTTTAAGTAAGAATCATCTCATTCACTAATGGCTAATAGTCTCTCGGACCCCAAAATATTTTGTGAATTTGATTGTTTTCATCATATCCAATGCTTAAAAACTCTCATTGTAGGCATGAGCATCCCTTGTCTGGACCAATACATCAACCCCCTAACTGGTTTCCTATTTCCCTTCTTGCCTGTCTCCACACAGCAGCCAAAGTGGGTATTCTAAAGACCAAGTCATATTATGTCACTTTCCTGCTAATAGCTCTCCATTGTTTACCCTTTGTAGCCAGACTAAAATCCCCACTCCTTCCAATGGATGAGCTGCAAGGTCTTGCCTACTGCCTTGTCTCCACTCACCAATTCCTTCACAAAGTTCAGGCACAGTAGACTTGTTTTTATTCCAAGGCCTTTGCATTGATGGATGGTCTGCTTGTAATGCTCTTCTCCGACATCTTTGCCCAGTTACCTCTTCCTATCACTCAGGTCTAACTCAACTGTCACCTTCTCAAGAAGGAGGGCTAATACCATTCATGATAACTTACACTCCTTTAGCATTTCTCCCCTGCACCCGAGTGTCAACCCTATGAAGTTAGGGAAGGTGTCAGTACTGTTCCTTATGATATCTGCAGTGTGTAGCACCTTGTCTTACACCTGGGAGGGACTGAGTAAATGAGTGAATAAGTTCATGGATGCCAGGTGGTTGGGTGTTTACCATTGGGAAAGTTCTCTGGCATACCATCCAATAGGCACTTATAAACTGGTGATAATAAAAAGCACACTAATTTTTAGCTGGTTCTATTACTGTTTTAAAATCTACAGACAATGAACCCCCTTATTTCCTGCATGGGATGGACCACTTCCACTGCCCTGCCTTTATATAGTTTTCATGAACATCAAGTATTTATGTTAGTAGCAGGTACAAAGCAGGGTAAAAAAAATTAAAGAAATAAATCACTTCTGGTAAACAAGCAGAATTTTGCAGAGCATTTTGGAAAAAAAATATTTGTGTCAGGTAGGAGAGGTAGAGTCATGATACAGTAACAAACACTTCAAAAATCTCAATGGCTGAGCACACGTTTCCCCCCTCCCCACATCCATGGTATATATTAAATACAGGATGGTAAAAGCCTCTTTTATGAGATTCATTGTTTCTGGGACCTATTTGGGTCCATGTTCTTTGAAATGGGAAAAGAGAAATATAGTGAAAAATGCATCAGTTCTCAAAGATTCTGCTTGGAAATGGCACCCATTACTTTTACTGATACCTTAATGACTGAAGTAAGTTACATGGCCACTCATAACTTCAAGAGATCTGGGAAGTATAATGGTACCCTGAAATTGGAAGGAGACCTGGTTCTATTTGGATAATTGCCCCAATGATGATCTCATCATCCTAGCAAAACAATTGATTTAAATATTGCTCTTAGGGAATTTTGAGTAATTGCAAATGTCTAAGTGTATACAGTCAATGCACATACTGATAGAAGTCATATTGATATGGCCCAACAACAGATAAAATATAGAAGGATTAAAGAACAACAGAATTAGGCATTAAAATAATAAAAATATGGATTGGAACAAAATAGGAGCTTTCCATATTACCAGCCCTTTTCTATCTTTTTTTATTAATTTATTTAATTTAATTAGGTATATATGAGAGCAGAATGCAGTTTGATTCATTGTACACAATTACAGCACAACTTTTCATTTCTCTGGTTGTACATGAGATAGTGTCACACCATATGTGCAGTAATACATGTACCTAGGGTAGAAATGTCCATCTCATTCTACCAACTTTCATGCCCCCATGAACCCTCCCCACCCCTACCTCTCCTTTGCCCAAAGTTCCTCTATTTATCATTCCCCCACCCCATTATGGATCAGCATCCACTTATCAGAGAGAACATTCAGCCTTTGGTTTTTTGAGATTGGCTTACTTTTCTTAGCATGATATTCTCCAACTCCATCCATTTACCTGCAAATGCCAGAATTTTATTCTCTTTTAATGCTGAATTACCAGCCCTTTTCAACTGAAGTTCTGCAAGAGAATTAATCCCCAATGGTTTATGCATCTACAATGGAACTAGCTATTCATCCTTGGGAGAACTGAAAAAAGAGCTTTTAGATAATTTTCTGCAGAGCTTAATTTCTTCATGAACCATGGTTGAAGAAAGATTGTTTATCATGCCTATGGTAATGTTTCCACCAAATCCTTAGGTAGGAGGGCATGATAATTAATATTATTATTGCCCTAGTGAAAATGAATTGAGATTACTTTTGTATAACAATGCTAAAGTTTTGTTTAGAATGAACTACAAATAACTTTATTCCATTGTTTGGATCCAATTATCTTCTATTTATATGGTGTCTATTGCTCTTACTTTCTAAATTTCCCTCAGATCTATGAAATCCTCTCTGTTCCTATTAGTCTATCTCAACTATCTCAATATCCCATCTGTTTCAGTTAGGATATTCCAGAGAGAGAGAGAGAGAGAATCAATAGGAGATATATAGTAAAATGGATAAATATAAAGATGAGAGACAAATAGAAAAGTTTTATTTGGGGAACTGGCTCATATAATTATGAAGACTCAAAATTTCATGGCAGGTAGTTTGCAAGTTGTTGACCCAGGGAATCTGGTGGCATACCTTAGTTCAAATCCAAAAGCTTCAGAACCAGGTTAGCTTATGATGTAATTCAGTCTTGGGCCCTCTGTTGCAAATTCTGGAAATCAAGAGGTTAAAGAACCTGGGGTATTGATATTCAAGAGCCTCAGCTCTAGGAAAAAGAAGGGAAGATTTGCTTTCTTCTGCCTTTTCGTTCTATTTAGGCCTCAGCTGATTGAATGGTGCCTGCTCACATCAAGGGAAAATCTTCCCCACTCCATCCACCAACTTATGCCACTATCCTCCAGAAATACCTTCAAAAATACACCAGAAATAATTTTTTACAAGCTTTTGGGGTATCCCTTAATCCAGCCAAGTTTACACCTAAAATCAACCACCTTCTCCTAATTGTAATAGCCTTCTAACTGGTCTCCTCTCATACACTCTAAGCCAGTTGATTCATTGCAGGTGAATAATGCTTTTCAGAATTATTTCAAGACACATGTATATACAAAAAAAAAAAAACCACAAAACTTTAGTTCCTTTCCCTTGAATATCAAGATCTTTTTTTTTAAAGATAGAGAGAGACAGAGGGAGATATTTTTTTAATATTTATTCTTTAGTTTTCGGCGGACACAACATCTTTGTATGTGGTGCTGAGGATCGAACCTGGGCCACACGCATGCCAGGCGAGCGCGCTACCGCTTGAGCCACATCCCCAGCCCTGAATATCAAGATCTTTAACTCTATAACCTGCATTTTCTAATATGCAACCTCTCAAGCCTCACCTTGTACACTCTGTTCCCCTCTCTTTGTACACCATGCTTAGTGCCTCTGCCCTGCTGCTGCTGCTGCTGCTGACTCCTTCTTCTATTTCAGAGTCATAATATACATGGTTAAAAAATTAAATTAGCTAGGATGGGTGCTGCACTCCTGCCATCCCAGCTACTCAGGAGGTTGAGGCAGGAAGATTGCAAGTTTGAGGCCACCCTCAGCAACTTAGCAAGATCCTGTCTCAAAATAAAAATAAAAAGGGCTGGGGATGTGGCTCAGTGGTAGAACTCCCTTAGGTTTAACCTCCAGTACTACAATAAATAAATAAATAAATAAATAAACATAATTTTTTAAAAGTATATTGAAAAGTTTACAAATATAAAGACAACAGACCAGTATCTATCATTCCTCCCCACTGAAGAAGCACAAACACTTCTTTGGCCATTTACTGCTTCTCTTTTCCTCCTTTCCTTCTATCATTTTACAAAATGTATCATTAATTATAATGTGCCAAAGACATCTGCAAAAGATACATCATATTATTAATGTAGTCTCTATGGAATGTTTTACTTTTGGGGGGGAATAAATTCAAAGTATTCATTATGTCCCTGAAGAGTAAATAGTATCACCTTATCAAAGTGGAAAAAGACAAAACAAGCAAACAAAAATACTCAGCATTTGATGTTGTTGCAGAACTGTTGAGCTCTCCAATATGTATTACTGGTATACATAAACATCAACTCAGTTATTATCTATAACAGCCCACTTTTGAGGAAATTTAGAATTATTACCAATGAAAGATGAGAATTATTGAAAAAACAAGTAAAGCATAAAAATACTAAATAGATGAAAAAAAAACTAAGACTTCAAAAATTCAGACCATAATTGCAATAATAATGATGATATCAGCAAATGTGGTGCTTTCTTTCTTTTTTTCCTTCAATACAGCATGCCAATTCGTGTCCTCCATTTCAACTTAAGAGAATTTTATCAGAAGGACATCACATAATAGTCCACTTATACCTTGAAATTTTGAAATTTTTAAAACAACAATTGAAAAACATTTGAATAGGGTTATATGTTCCAGTTTATCTGCTATTCCTCTTAGTGATATTTTCTGATGATTGAACAAATGACCACTTTACTACACTGTTTAACATCCATATTATTGTATACTTATTATATTTGAATTGCTTAGATTTAAATTACTTCCCTTTTAAAGTCCTTCTCTAGGTGTCTCAGTGTTGCTGAGTGAAGGAAGAGCAGAAAGACATTACTAAGCAATGTATTATGAACTCTACTGACTGTCAAAAGAAGCCTATGTTTCCTCCCCTTCCAAGACAGGAAATGCGCCTATGCATATGAATACACACTTCTAAACATAATTTCAGAATTTTTGAGGAGGAAGATTCCTTCTAGAATCCCCACTTTAGAGAATTAATTTATTTCCCAGGCATTGATAGGGAAATTTCAATTTCACTAGGTCATGCTTACAGTTATCATTTTCTCCTGTCCCTGGAATGTCTCACTGGAAACAATCATTATGTAAACATACCACCTTGAGGTTGCAAAGAAAATAGCCAAGGAATGAGAGTGAGCAACCACACCTTTCTGTGTGTTTTTATTTGGCTTCTATGGAAATCTTTCGGGTGTGGTAATTCAGTGTTTATAACTGTTAGACTGTCTTGTCTTTTGAAGCATATTATTTGCACAGCAGCTCTTAAAAGAGGTGATGGCCACGATAGGGATTTAATTATGCCTACAAATCATCATATTTTACTGAATATTTTACCATAGCATGTCAGACTGTTTCAAATAAGTATGTACCTATTTGAGATGGTTAGTAAGTGTGAAGGTGAAGAAGGAAAGGAAACTGTAGGGGCCATGATTTTCATCTTCTGCAGGATGGTTGGGAGACTCAAACTGCCATTAACAACCATTGCTCAGAAGTGGTCTGAAAGGTGTGTGATCTGAAAGACATATTTTCACTCTGGAAGAAATATTGTTTTCTTCATTCTGCTATTCTTGAGCAACTTGAAGTATTAGATGAATGTCTCATCTAATTGTTCTAGTTAGATTTTTCTCTGGAGAAACAGGTTACCCATGCCATATTGAGCACAATAGATCATCTGTACGGTTTTTCCTACCATTTGTAAAGATTCAATCACTGGTCCTGCAATATTGTGTTTAAAAAAGTTTTATAAATAAGAAAGAGATGAATAACATGTCCTTGATCTAGATTTTTAGTTCTCCTTCTGTTTTCTTGCTTGAAATGCCCTTTTAAAAACTATCTTAATTAAAGGATGTGCTGGAAGCTGGGAAAAATAATTCTGTTAGATACCATTACTGTTGGTTAAGAAAATGTGATGACAGGGGCTGGGGTTGTGGCTCAGTGGTAGAGCGCTTGCCTGGCATGTGTGAGGCACTGGGTTTGATCCTCAACACCACATAAAAATAAATAAATAAAATAAAGGTATTGTGTCCATCTACAACTAAAAAATAATTAAGAAAAAAATCAAAGAAAATGTGATGACAATTTCAAAGGGCTAGGTTCTTCCATTGAAGTTGTCACCATCACCACCAACACCCTCATCACTGTGAACATTATTGACCATTATCATGGAATTGTGTTGTGAAATTTCTCTGCACTATTTTAATAAACCTCCTCTTTCACATGAGTTGTGCCTTTTGCACACGCTAGTTCCTTTGCTCTGAACATCCTTCTCTGCCCTTTTTTGTTAACACCAACCTGAATTCCAAAGAGCACTTCAGACAACCCTTCTCAGGAGAAGACTCTACTGACTCTGTGTTCTTCTCTCTCCCCTTAATCTTGCTCTGTTACCAAACTGCAAGTTCTGGGAAGACAGAAACCATATGACTTCTTGCTCACTAGGGAGAGTAGAGCACACAGCATCCTGCACAGCTCAAGGGACTTTGCATTTGTTCAATGCAGTGGGTCATCTCTTTGACCATAAGTTAGAAGTCAGGATTCTATTCCAGTACTTTTCTGTCACCAGTATTATTATACCTCCTCCTCTGCCTTCTTGCTCCCTTTCCTTTTCATTACAACAGCATAGTGTAGCGTTAAAAGTGATGGTTTCGTATTTAGACTACTTGGGTTTGAATCCAGATAGTTGCATGCAAAATGCTAAGTTCTCAATAATCATTTTTACTAAGTTGCCTTCATCCCCACTTCCAAGGGTGGGCTGTGTAATACCAGGTATTCTGTGTGTCATTTGAATTAGGCACTGGAACCCATACTTTAACAATGCTGATTTGGAGAGGACTTTAACATATATGAAAAATTGAATGAAATATATCACACTATCAGTTTCCTAATGCCATGAAAAAGAAAAAATACCAAAAACCAATTAAGCCACTGATGGTGATAAAAGAAGGAGTCTAGGAAGAGGAGGCTTCAGCAGATTCGAAAAATTTGGGGGCTGTTTGAAAGGTTTTAGGTTAGAGTATAATGAAACCTTGGATCCACTGCCCTGAGAACAGACAAAGGCTGAAGGCTGTGGAGAAGAGAGATAAATGGTACCTAGAAAAAGTTCTAGAAGTAGATGGTGCATATTGATAAAGATGTGGAGTGTAATGAGAATTCATTGCAAATACAGAGATTGATCCAAAGGTTTGATGGCAAAGATAATTTTGGCTAACAGGATGATGGATTAGGATAAATCATGGTTTTCTGGTTGCTTTTTTTCCTCTTATGATTAATGTTTTCAAGGGTACATTGTACTAATATGCTGAGTATTTCATCAGCCTTAAATGAGATGACAATTTTAATAATCAACCAACAAAGAAGACTACGAGGAGTTTCAAAAACTGTCTTAAATTGATGAAATTTATCACACAATGACAAACTCTGGATTTATAAGGTCAATGTGCGCCAAGTAAATGAGAAAATTTTATATATTTGTCTACATGTTGCAAAATAGAGAAAAATCAACATATCCTAGAAATTGGTGCTATAATTGCAGGTTTAATTTTACCAGTGGTTACATTTCTCATAGTTTCCTGTGTTGGAGTTTATGGCTTGGGAATGAATGACCACAGAATTAGCAATTATCCTGTAATTTTAAAAGTGTGGTCAAATTTGTTTCTGTTAGCATTAAGTTTTCCACTTGCATAAAAACTTACTATACAAGGTATTTGGAGAAAATAGATCAATCTTGTGTTCCCTACTGTTAGAAACTAGTGAAGATAATGATATCATTAAACTCAATATCCTCATTAAAAAAAAAGAGTGATGATGGTTGATTTGTATCTCTCAATAGCTACATTAATTAAATCCCACTCTCTTAACAACACTAATATTTGGGGAGAGTACAATAATTTGTAAATGTTAATTTTGCACAATAAAACTAATTAAGATTATTTTAGACATTCTATTTATGTATGGTACAGGATGGCTTAAAATTAAAAGCCAGAAGTCCTTGGGAAGTATTATTTTATCAAGAGTAAGCTCACATCCTTATTGTTCTGTAAGTTTCCCTTGACTCTAATTCCTGAGGGCAGGAAAATTATAGTCATCTCTTTATACATATGACTCTGCCAGGTGCAGAATAAGTACCTGATGAAAATTTGTTGATAAGGATAAATACATCTATGGTGCTGAAGTTCAAGTTCTAAAACACTGACTTGATGGCTAACTGCCATGGAAAGTGTTATGGTTGGAATATGGATCGTTCCCCCCAGCCCCCCACCCCCCAAATCTGCTATGTTAATGCAGGAATATTCAGAGAGAAGATAATGGGAATGTAAGAGCTATAACCTGATCAGTTCATTCTAGTTTTATTGACTGGGTGGAACTCTAGGTAGGCGGGGCATGGATGGATGAGGTATGACATACCCTGGAAGGATTCATCTTCCCTGTGGCTCCTTCCTGTACCCTCTTTCTGCCTCCTTTTTGCCCTGAGGAAAACAGCAGTGCCCTTCTCCCGTGGTGTTCTGCCTCATCCTGGGCACGGAGCAGTAGAATTTGGTGGTCTGTGGGTTGAGACCTCTGATGCAACAAAATCAAATAGAATTTTCCTCCTCCAAGTTGTTCCTGTCAGGTATTTTAGTCACAGTGATGCAAAGTGAACTGAAATAGAAGGGATGGTAATTAGGGAGATCTGGATTCAATATCAAAGAAGATATCCGTTATACCATTTTTTTCCCACTCAAATGTGCCCTGGTTTCCTTAAGCAAATGGGTGGACATGTGCCGTAAAGGAGAGCAGAACTTTGACACTATAATCTCTCTAGACTTGGGGTTCTCCCTGCAACAGGCTGGTGCTGGTCTGTGTAACCTTTCAGTGATGCCAGGTGGGTGTGGCATCCACTTCCTTTAAGAGAACCCAGGAGGCTGTCTGTCAGTCAGTGCCGGGATGAAGTGGCTGGGTATAGCATATGTGTCTTCTTCCTAGCTGCCTGGAAGATGGAGAATAAAGTATATTGGGAGGGGCAAGTGTTCTCCCCTCCACGGGAGTTTGAAAAAGCAAATAGCTTAAATGATAATTAGGCTGAGTAGAAGTTTACTTACTTATGCTACAAGGCAGGCAGAGATATTTTACTTCTCTCACTGATGAATGCAAATCCAGCCTCCAAAGGTCTACCTCGACCATTATAACCATTAGCCTGCTGCAGGTTGCAGAATACCACTAGCTCTTTGGGCGATGGTATAATTAGCTTGTTTGAATTTGAAAGTAACAAAGATTCATTTTCCCTCTTGATTCTGAATGCAATATATAATGATTGCAAATATTTTGTAGAATACAAAAAATACATAAACAACATAAAAACTACTTGGATAGAATCCAGAAAATCATGACATATTAACATTTCAGAATAGTTCCTTCTTTTTTCCATAAATAAATTAATGAATAATTACTTAAAAATAAGTAAATAAAGTCATAATGTATGTTATGTTTTCAACCTTATATTTTCCTTCTTGATATATTGTGACTATTGTCCAGTATCCTTAAAATTTTTTTTTAAATGTTCCACAGAACAGTTATATTTATCAAAACTCTATTTTTTTTATCATTTTATAGCTTTGGAATTACAAATAATGCAATGATGAACCTCTTTGTGAATAAATCTTTGAGCACTTTTCTGAATATTTTCTCATGGAACATTTTCTACAGAACTTACATTTTAAAAAAATTTATAATCAGGCAAAAATGCTTTTTAAAAAAATCTTTAAAAGGATTGTCTTCTGGGGCTGGGGATGTGGCTCAAGCGGTAGCGCGCTCGCCTGGCATGCGTGCAGCCCGGGTTCGATCCTCAACACCACATACAAACAAAGATGTTGTGTCCACCGAAAACTAAAAAATAAATATTAAAAATTCTCTCTCTCTCTCTCTCTCTCTCTCTCTCTCTCTCTCTTTCTCTCTCTCTTAAAAAAAAAAAAAAGGATTGTCTTCTAAAATACCACTGACCACATACGCACACGCAGACTTACAATAAAAATGATTCAATAAATTTAAGAACACCTCAGGCCTATCTCAAAAGCTTTTGTGGCGTACTCCCCTTTTCTCTTAGACGTTCTATGCAGTCACCAATGAATTGTGACTAGACAAGTCTGAGAAAGACACTTCATTTAAAAAAGCATCACCTGGGGTGAGGTTACCCTGGAGAATGGTGAATTCATGATATAGTGAGAATAATGAAGTGAAGTCCAATTTGATAAAACCTCTCATTCCTTATTTTACTTCCTTTTACCTTAAGGAAAGAAAGGGGAAGCCAATTTCTGAACCTGATTGTGATTGAGATTTTCCAAAGGTTGGCATAATGCTCATTTGCCCTCAGCCTGGCACTACTGGAGTTCTTTATTTTAAACTTCGTGGTCCTGTCCTTCACTGGGGACACAAAAAAGAGTATCAAACCTGCCCTCAACAAAGGTATTGTCTCAACAAAGGTAGTTTGGAAGAGAAGTGAAGAGTTTAGCAAATTGCCAGGTGTTGAATTCCACCCATGACATTGAACAGCTTTCAAAACTAGAAGAAAACAGATTTTATTTTGGTAAACAGTAAGCCTGCCACAAGCCTCCACCAAACTCCATGGGGAGAACCTGTCTCATGGGACTGCTTCCCAAGCCTGCTCTAATGTAGCTGAGCTGGGTCAGCAGCTTGGAGACCCAGAATGGTGGTAAGCAGAAGAGACAACTGAGAAGCATTAATATTCTGAAAGAATCTCAGCACTGGACTAGAAGAAAGTGAGCCCTTTGCTCCATTTATGCATCATCAATATTAGGTCAGAACCTTAGGCCTATGTACAATAAAGCCAAGATAGAGGATATGTTGGGAAAATGTTGAATCCCAGTTCTTCCAGCCATTCTCCTCCTTTATCCTATTTTGATAACTTAGTTTTTCTCACATGGTCTCTGTTTTTTTTTTTTTCTCTCCTCCTGCATTATCAAGGTTTTATCTCTGGAAAGAATTTGATAGGCTTATTACCCCCATACTTTAGCAGAAGTTGCAGATTGATAAGCTGGTGAGGCTAGCATGTCTGACTTATTCTGAAATTCTAGGTCCTTTCTTCTTATGAAGAGAGTAGCAATGACTCTTTTTCTGCCATATTTGAAGAACGGAAGTTTTCTAGAGAAAATGAAATGGGGCAGAGTAGGTTAATAAGCATTTCAAGTTACAAATACTTTAAAAACTCTTGTGCAACATAAGGATATTCTGTGTGCATCTGTTTGAAGCCAAGAATAGAAGAAGAAACCAAGGCCTGATATAATAATTATTCAAATTGATCTGCAGACATAATTTTTTCTCTTTTTATCTCTTTTTCCGGATGTCCTTAAACTCTAATTCTTTGAATAGTGTTGTTAACTCATCTGGATTAGCATAAAGACTCACTTTGGAGTTTATAATTCCACTACTATTGTTTCTTTGATCTTCAGTCCAGCTTATAAAGAAGTTATTCAGAATCAACAGGGGAAATGTTCTACATTGCTAACAGCATGTATTCTCCATCAGCTAAAAAGTATTGCCCTTGAAACATACAGTAATTCTAATAGGCAATAGAATTGTATGTTGCATTTTTTAATGCATTATTTTTTAAATTCAGTTACCAGAGTTGTGATGAACTACAACCTAATAAACAAAATGGCTAGGAAATCATAACTGATGGAGATAACTCATTTATTAAACATCTTAAACCTTGACACTCCAGGTTGGGGAGATGAATTTGGGAAGAGGAAGCACTGATGTGAGTCAGGCCTGGCAATCTGCTGAAAGTATACTTACTGACAGTGGAGGACAGCTAGATTGGAGCCCAAAGGCAAGAGTCTCAGTGAGTTGGCAGTTCTGATACGTTCTAATATCTTTTCCCAAGAGAAGTTGATATTTACATTCATTTCCTCAAATTCAAGGTTTTAGATAATCTCTCCATGGCTATGAGGAAATGAGAAGAATAAAACCAGGAGATGGTATCTCTTTCAGTTTTATGGAATCTGCCATTGAACTTTCTGGCCATGTGAGAAGAATTTGTTTCTTTGTTCTGATATGGACTGATGTCAGCAGGGGGGCGTCCAGCTCAGCATGGTTGTCACTCCCTGCCAGGTGTGCACTGTCTGCTTGGATATTGAATCACACTTTGAAGTTCATCCTTATTGATCATCTCATACTGGAGTTAATTATTTCCAAGACTCTGAGGTCAGGGTTTGCTGTGAGTTCATTTGAGGTCAACCTAGACTTGTGGACACATAGGATGGTTACTTTTTCCCTACAGACTAGAGAGAGATTTTCAAACATTCTTTGGTGGTAGAATCTTTAGGTCAGACAACTTTTCAGGGAACCCCAATATAGAAAATAGATAAAGGTGGATGTTCTCTGGTACCCTTGGTGTCCAGCCATGGTGTTTACCCAAAGAAACAGTATGAAGCCTCCTTGCGGAGAAATACACTAACCAAAGTGGAAAATTCCTCTCCAAATTTGTACGTGAGCAGAACCTGCTTGTGCTAAGTGGTAGCACATGGAAAGAACCTGGCAACATTGAGGAATGTCATAGGAAGCAAGTCTATGAGACTTATTTTTGTGTTTACTGCAGGGATGTTGTTAAGGATGTGGTTGCTGACATCCCACAGTGTTTCCTTTATGAAGATCTGCTGAAGAAATGTTTCTCTTCCCTCAGGACTGCAATTAACCACATTTCTCCTGAGCAGCTGGGAAGCTTACATCTTATAGGTACTGTACATTATGGGCTATCTTTAGGTTGCCTATAGGGCAGGCCTCTCAAACTTTTACAGCACTGGAATCCTCTGGGGATCTCTTTAAATGCAAATTTCCAGGCTCACCCCAGAACAATGACATCAGAATCTCAGGAGGGGGAATCAACATTTCTTAGAAATTTTCTGGGTTATCTCAATGTGCATTCAGGGTTGAAAACCACTATCACCAGGCCTTATTGCATTATTTCTTTCTATCCAGTTGCTCAATTGTTCATTCCTTATATGTCTTTGTTAATCTTAATTTTTTAAATGATTGGCTATGACATATGTCTGCATGCTAATTGATGATGATTAAATAAATGTTTAGGAATAATCACCTTATTTTAAAGTAAAATTTAGTTCTTCTTACAACTTTAGCACATGTGTTAGTTTGGCTCCTCCAAGCAGCAGATGCCAAGATGGGATTATAATGTGCAAGAAATTTACCAACAAAATACTTGGGAGGGAAAATGATAGGGAGCTGGAAATGGCTTGGAGAACTATCAAGGCTAGATGTTGGTCTGACCTCTGGGAAGGACAGAGCAAAGGAATAAAGTATGGGTGAAGAGTCTCAGATCATGACAGCTTTAGGTAAGGTTGGCAAGCCTGCTGGGAGCCTTAAGCAAAAGTCCTCAGTCAGAGGAGCTCAAGGCTCCCAGGGACAGGTCACATGGCCATTATCTGGGAACACCCCAGGGAAGGGTGGCCTTGTGCTAACTATCACCTGGGGCCATCAGTCCATGATGTCACTGTTAGAGAGCTGAGAAGCATATTCCTGTGGCAGTCACAGTGCATCATTTGAATTCCTTTTCCACTTTGAGTCTATCATTTGTGTTTAGAAATAGCAAAAGACTGGGATGAGGAATGAGGCTATATGTTAGGAGGAGGAAAGAAAGCTGCAGGGTGAATAGAGTGACAGATAGGGATGTGAGAAGGTGCCTGCAAGGAGCAGAGGGGCATTAAATGGGGCATTAAATGGGGCATTAGTCCTGGTTCATCAACAGATCAAAGGGAAAGATGAAGAGTGGGGGCATGAATGATTGCTGGGAGAAGAGTCAATGAACAACTTGGGCAAGGAGTGAGAAAGATTGTGTTGGTTAAATCCCAATAGAGACTGATTAAACTATGGGTGTCATTCACTCATAAAAAATTGGAGGCAGATGTCAACCTGGGGCGGGGGGTACCTCACCCCACTATTCCAGAAAGGCCTGTGGGAACTTTAATACTGAGAAACATACTTTATTTCTTTAGCAGTGGTTCCTATCCTGGTTTCATGTTAGAATCATTTGGAGATCTTAAATATACTGATGCCAGGGGGCCCTAACAGAATAATTAAAGGAATATTTTTGAAAGGAAGTGCACACATCAGTAGCTTTAAAAAGTACCACAAGTGATGCTAATGGTCAGCTCAGAGTTAGCCTCTTTACTCAATCCAGACATTATGAACAAAGCCTGTCGGGATGAGGAGTAAAATGTGCATTTACTCAAGTGAATATCTGAGAATAATTTGAGAGTATGGGAATTGTATAAGGTGCTTCAAAGTGCAGAGATTATAACATTTAAATAATCTACGAAAACTGTATTTGCAGCCTGACTCTTCCCTGTTTGCATCAAAGACCATAATAAAAACATTATCTGCTCTGCCACACCAAAATTATGGGAAAAACCACTTCCCACTCCCTTCTCACAGTCTTCTGGAGGCAGGGTGAAATGGGTTTCCAGTTCTTAACAGGCCAAAACAGATCAGAAGCAAGAATGTACAGGTCCACTGCACAGAGAACAGAACCAAACATAGTCATTCCTCCATATCCACAATGGATTGTTTCTAGGACCCCCTGTAAATACCAAAATTCTTGGATGTTCAAGTCCCTTATATAAAATGGTGGAGTACTGCATAATACATATGCACATTCTCCTGAATACCTTAAGTCATTTCTTGATTATTTATAATACCTAGTATAGTATGAATGCTATGCAAAGAGTTGCTATACTGAATTATTTAGGTACTAATGACAAGAAAAAAATGCCTGTACACATTCAGTACAAATGCATTAAAAATATTTTCTATCTTTAGTTAGTTGAATTTGTGCATGGGGAACCTCTGGATGCAGAGGGCCAGCTTTACCTTGCTCAGGGTTTGTTTCAACAGTCATCCATGAAATACCCAATGCCATGAGGAGCACTGCAGCAGAGGTGTCAAAGAACAGGACAACTAGTGGTCCTCCCTTAACATCCAGGTGCAGCCCAGCCCTACTTGAGAACAAGAAGGCCTGGAGATGCAAATTGTAAAAAGACAGGGCCTTCACAATGGAAAGGGGAATCCCATCTGGAGAGAGATGAGCCACCTAAAGGTAGTTGGCCAGTAACTGAAAGGCGAATGGCATTCCTGTGATAGTTTAAGCTTAAGTCTTAATAAGTCTGCAATCATTAATTAATTGAGAGCATCCTATGTACTAGACACGGTGCAAGATACTCCAGCTTATTTCAGAGGGGAAGGCCTGGGAATTTGTCTCATCTAATTTTGGGGGATTCCCTGGTGCTGACATGGAGAAAGTTATCTCTTTTGTCCTGAAAAGTTCCTGTGGTAGGGAGAATAATAGTCCTTAACCAAAAGGTCCTAATCCCCTAAACCCAAGGCTAGGTTGCATGGTTGCACTGTGTGACAAAAGGGAATTTGCAGATGGGATGAGTTAAGACCTTAAAATGGAATTATCCAAGTGGGTCAAATCTAATCGCTTGTGTTCTTAAAAGAGGGAAACCTAGTTTAGCCGAGAGAGAGAGAGAGAGAGAGAGAGAGAGAGAGAGAGAGAGAGAGGAGGGAGGGAGGAGAGGGGTGTGGGGAGGTGGGGGGTGGGATGGAAGTCACCAAGAAGAAGGGGCAGAGAGATAGCAGTGACCTGCCATTGTTGGATTTGAAGATGGAGGAAGGAGCCAAGAGCCAAGAAGTGCAAGCTGTTTCTAGAGGTTGAAAAGAGCAAGGAAAAGTCTTCCATGAAGTTTCCAGAAACGAATGTAATCCTGCCGCCATCTTGATTTTAGTTCAGTGAGACCTGTGTTGGATTCTGACCTATAGAATTTATAAGATAAAGAATTTGTGTTGTTATAAGCCACTATATTTCTAGTAGTTTGTTATAGCATCCATAGGAAACTAGCATAGTCACTGAAGGGTCTGCAACCATTTGTAGAAAGAAGATTTTCTTTCTACAAATGCTTGATTTTCAACTATTTTTAAAGTTTTTATTTTGAGATCATTTCAGACTTACAAAACAATTGCAAAACAGAACACAGTTCCTTTCACATAGTTTTTCATAATGTTAACATCATACACAATAGTAGTAAAATGATCAGTATTAAGAAATTAAGACTGATATAATTCAATTAACTTAAGACTTGGTTGAGATTTTACCAATTTTCCATTTTCTACCAAGGACTTTTCCTTCTTGTTACCGGATAGCACTTCGAATTTATTTGCCATGTCTTTTTAGTCTCCTTGAATCTGTGAGTTTACCAGAATTTTCTTGTCTTTCATGACCTTGACATTTCTGAAAAATGTGGTTATTTTCTAAAATGGGCTCATTTTGGATTTGCCTGATATTTCTCATGATTATTAGGAAGAATCCCACAGAGGAAAAGTGCTTTTCTCAATGCATCCTATCAGTTGTACACACGGATGATTTGTCTTTTAACTGATGATGTTAACTTGGTTCACTTGGCTACAGATTTTACCACTGTAAAATTAAAATTAATACAAGGGTATTTTGGGAGATATACTTTCAGCCTATGCACATATCCTGTTTCCCCTTAAATATTTTCCCACTAGCTTTATCATTCACCAGTGAATCTTGACCATAATAATTACCACTGTGGTCTCATCATGGGACTTTAGTTCCTTTATTCCTTCTACATTTATTAATGGGACTTGTAAGGAAAAGCTATTTCTTTTCCGCCATTTATTTATTTATTTATTTATTCAGTTATTTATTTATATCAGATGGACTCAAGGATATTTATTTCATCTTTTGGCTTAGGACCCAATGCTATCATTATTTATTTTGTGTCTCAAATTGATTCAGATTTGGTCACTGGAATCTTCCTGAAGTAGGCCCTTGTGAACTTTCAATATATGCTCAGTCTTTTTTAAAAAAATACTGCTTATTTTGTATTTTCCCTGCCCAGCTTTGAATTCAACCACTTCTACAAGGAATGCCCTGATTCTTTTTATTAGAAACTAACATTTAGGCCAGGCAAGGTGGTGTATACCTATAATCCCAGTGGCTTGGGAGGCTGAGGCAGGAGGATTGTGAGTTCAAAGACAGCCTTAGCAATTTAGCAAGGCCCTGAGCAACTCAGTGAGACTCTATCATTAAATAAAATATTTTTTAAAAAAGGTCTAGAGATGTGGCTCAGTGGTAAATGCCCCTGAGTTCAATCCCTGGGACCAAAAAAAGAAAGAAAAAGTCAAAAAAAGAAAATAACATCTAGAAACCAAGATCTGGGTATCAGAAGTGCTCACTGTTACTGGGATGTTACTGTTGTTACTGTTTCCAGACCCTCCCCAAACTAGAGATATATATGTATGCCAACCTATCCATGCACACATTTATACACACACACATACATACATACACACAGATATATATATGTACCTGTGTGTGTATATGTATTTTTAAGAAAAATAGGTTCACACTGTTTTCTCCAAATACAATCCAACACCACTAGATTTATTCTACCTTTATTTTTCTTATTTAGAACTTGTTTCTCTGGTTGTAAGAAACCTGGACATCTTTATCTATAATATCCTTACTTATTAGCTCAACCCTAATATGCTTATAAAACAGCTTTGGAATTGTAAACCTGTATCCCTGTGAGGAACAAATTTACCAACCCGAAAACAGTGTTTATGTGCTATATCCTTTTTGTGTTTAGCTTTATAGCACCCAGTCAAAACACTTCCAAGGATATTTAAGTCAATTGCTTTCTTCCCCATTGCTTATTTTTTTATTCTTGATTCATGAAATTTTGTATTATCTTAAGATATGAAACAAATTGCAATTTGTTCACTTTCAAGCTCTCGACTTGAAAACATCTCTTTTGAGCTGAAATAGTGCTTTTGGACTTATTCCAGCTTGGTCTCAGAGCTGGAAATCTGGGGCTCTAACACTTTGACGCTCAACCCTTTTAGCTGTGAGACAAGTTAAATTAAATCACCGTGCAGCACTCATCAGCCCTGGACAGCTCTGACAGCTCTAGCCTTGCCCAGGTAATTGGCTGAGTATCTTACTCTTTGAGCTAGATCACAAGCTTCCTGAAGGCCATGTAAGTGCTAATTCAGCCTTTACATTCTTTGAGTATTCTACTTAGGCCACAGCAGATGCTCGAATAGTTTTGACATCTTTAGCTGTGATGAATCTGAGTACAAGACTATGAATGCTGTGTGTGATGGGTTTTGTGCCAGGAAGGTGAAGGCATTTTCTTTTTCCCTCTGGAAAATTCTTCCCTTCATCCCCAGCTGTTCCCCTCTTGCCTGGATAGCACTTCTGGTGGGCCTGCTTAGACTTTCCTCTCCCCTAGACTGTCACTCGTCAGCCTGTCTCAAACTTTGTGTGCAGATCTAGGAAAATGAGATACACCCTCCGGATAGAACTTAAAACACTGCCATGTAGTCATGACTCTTGCCCATCTCCCTCAGAAGGTAGTCAGCATTTTGAGCGCTGGCTCTAGGTCTTCTTCATCTTGACATTCCCCAGCAAATGGCCTGTCAGGAAAAGATACTGAGCAGGTGCTCGTTGAACAAATGGGTAACATCTGTGATAAGAGGAGTAATATTATAGGTGCCTTAACATGTGTCATCTGGTCACAGGAACAGGGCGCTTGACAAAAATTAGAGACCTGCCAATAAAGCCCAAGTGTGAATCCATTTAACTTATGGGCAGAGGACTCATTGGAAAAGAAAAGGAAAGGAAAGAAACACCCCAAAAACGAAATAAAGCTTATCTAGCAATAATTATGTGCCAAGAATTATCTGATACTTTGTACATATTATTTCTTTTTTAATCCTCAATCATCTAAATCAAGCCAGTTTTTGTCACTGCACACAAGAGATACAGCTCGTACTGGGGATGAGTGATTCATAATCTGTGTTCTCGCAGTTCTTTTTTTTTTAAAGAATTTTTGTTGTTGTTGTTGTAGATGGGCACAATACCTTCATTTATGTGGTGCTGAGGATCGAACACAGTGCCCCACGCATGTGAGACAAGCGCTGTATCACTGAGCCACAACCCCAGCCCTGTTCTCACAATTCTTAAATGATGACTCCACATTTCAATCCACCTCCATCTTCCTTCAAAGTCAATATGCTCCCTGGTGTACCATGTTATCTGGAGGGAAAGAAAGGCATTAAATTAATTTGTTAAGTTGCTAGAAAAATAAATCAAAGGGCTTATTTTGTAAAATAATAATAATTATTAAAAATACAAAAATTCTTAAACTGAGGTCAAAGCTGCATTTGATTAGCAAAGTAGTCAGGGGCTAAATCTACTACTATTGCCCTTGAAAGTCTCCTAAGTGATAACTGAAATCCTTGAATAACACTATTTAACTTCTCATACATGTTTACAGGATAAAACTTAGAAAGATCAAAATTGGCAGGCTCTTGGACATCTAATATAACCATCAGAAGTTTTCTTTTTTCTTTTGTCTAGAATACATGTCCTGTCACTCTTGTCTCCAGAAGATTCAAACAGCCAAAGAGTCATGATATCAATTGATTTCGGTATAAGAATCCAACTGTGCAAAGGATCTCCTTTGATTTCTATGGTCTCATTGGATGGCAGAGCTAAATATCAACTCCTAGAATGTGGTACAACTTTTATGGATCTAAATTTTACTTCATGGGACTCGGCAGGGAGCAATGAGGAGTTATTTTATTTTTTTGAGGTACCAGGGAGTGAACTCAGGGGCACTTGACCACTGAGCCACATCCCCAGCAGTATTCTGTATTTTATTTAGAGACAGGGTCTCATTGAGTTGCTTAGTGCCTCACTTTTGTTGAGGCTGGCTTTGAACTCTCGATCCTCCTGCCTCAGCCTTCGGAGTCACTGGGATTACAGGCATGCACCATTGTGTCTGGTGAGAATTTATTTTTTAATGCTCCACATTTTTCAAATACATTTTCACAAACCACATATTTGTTCTGCAAATTATTTTGATTAGAACGAGGAAATCTGTTACAGTTCAAAATTTTCACCCAATACTGTGTTGCAAGTAACTTTGTCTCCTAGCCAACTTCATGTGCTTGGCAAGCAATTTGTCAGCACTAGCATCTTCAAATGAAACATCAACTTTCACTTCCCCACAAATGATTATTCTTCCACTTCAGAGGACACTCAACTCCTAGCCTCCAAAGTTAGACATGCAAGAGGTCAAGCCAATGCTTCCCAAGACTGGTGTTCCATTCAATGATAGATGGTCTACTCAGTCACAAAGCTGATTAAAATGTTTTATTACATCCTTGTGACAAAATTATTTTTAAAGCAAAGAATAATTAATTCTGAATGAGGAAGTAGAAAATGATTTAAATCACTTACTGGATAGGGAATGTAAACAAGTTAAAACCATTAGACAGAAATGTGGTTAGCAGTTATTTGCAAGTCTTCCTTCTCTAAATCCAGTCTACCTAAATAATCACATCTGAAGTCATAAATGCAAATTTTTTTGTTAAGGAATTAAAAAAAAACTTGGCTTTCTTTCTTCTTTTTTCATGCTCATATAAAAGCATTTTGGATGATTAAGTAAATGAAAAGAGACTGAAAATTTATAAAATAATCTAAATTTAGAAGAAAATTATGGGGCTCCTTTTTTGAACAAGATATGCACATGAAAAATAAAACCCCACGCTTTGAACTAAGAAGCAATTTTAATAGCTTGTTGAAACTAAAGCCTTACAGCTATGCTTGGTAAGCTTTTTTTTTTAATTCTTTTTTTTTTTTTTTACTCATGCAAATAAAACCAAGAAAAACACCACCATACAAACTCTACCTCAAACAAGTCTGAGAATGTATTATTTCTCAGAACTCGGTTGAATTTAAAGCTATCTTGTGTGGACTCTGCTTCTAGAAGATTAATATAGGAAATAATTTCAAAAGGATAACACTTTTGCTGAAAATAATTTTCTGGTTTTTCTTTCTTATCATGACCAGGCCTTAGACTTTGCTGTACTCATTCCTAATTCCTTCTCTCCTCTCCTCTTCTCTTCCCCACCCCTCTCCATCTCCTCCCCTTCCCTTTCTTCTTTCCCTCCTGCCTTCTATATTTCAGGTCTAGATCCTAAGAGGGTTCCTGTATGCAATACACACTCAATACATTTTTTCATGAGTTCCAGGGGTGGAAGTGGGGGTGAAGGAGACAAAAGCCTCCTTGTTGCATACAGGCAAAATCATAACTCAGGTTTTCTCCATGCATAAGCCAGGCCTCCATTCAAAGGCATTAATCATATTCAAGTCACCAGTGCATTACTGTAGTCCTTACACACCAGTAACACTTGTGCATCCACTCAGAAATCATCATGGAAACATTAGAGTTAAATAAGTTCCCAGCAAAACAAACACGGAGCAGCCCTCCAGTTCCTCATTAGAGGTGCAAAAGATTACATTTACTGATTACCATCAAAAAAAGAATTTCAGGGAGCACTTTTCCCCATACTCCACTATTGATCTCATGCATGAGTGTGCAAATGTGCACATACACAGGTCACATGTGAATAACAGTTGTTTACATGCCGGGCACAGTCTAGCAGTCAGTTGTTATGAGAAAGGATGTGTGTTACAAGCACTTTTGTTTCTCTGTAGCTGTCACCTGCTTATCTTTTTTCTTCTTGGGGTACATTCCTAAAGAAGTTTCTTCAATTTTCCACAGCTAGCTATCTTTTTGATTAACATGTTTATGGATTTGTCTCTTTTAGACTGAATCACATAAATCCAGGTCCTTCCAACTTTTAGTATGACAGTAAGTGGTAGAATTAGGAGGATCAATTGGGAATACCATACAGCAGGTTTCAGTTAGACTTGGTGCATGACTGAGGCTTCAGAGGAATTGGGGTTCAATACGCAGAACCGGGAGGGGCGGGGGAAGGACACACATCATCAAAGAGATTGTGGGTTGCTAGGTCAGGAATATAGAAATAAGTACAGCAGAAACTAAGTCCTAGTTGTAAGGCAGTCCTGGGAATCTGGGGTAAACTTTTGCTGTTTGTTCCACTAATTGTCCACTCTCCCTTCCTGTGATGATGGCACTTCAATCTTATTAAGAGATCTGCTCCTCTTTACTATTTGTGATTATGATTTAGGGACATTGACTCCTCCCTGGGGTCCTGAGAGGGGCTTGTGTGCTTAATCAAGCCCAATCATGTATTACCTGCCCTAGCCACTGGGATTGGTTCAGGAAGGAACATGACCCAAATTAGGCCAATATGGGAGAATGACATGGAACTGCAGAGAGATTCTTATGGTGGTTGGGAAATGGACTTAGTATCTCTGAAATCCCCAAAGGTGTAAGGGCTGAATCTGCTACTAGTACCTTATTACCGTGTGCACTCTGTGCCTACAGTCACCATGGAGGAATATAAAATTGTGAAGTTGAAGGAGAGAAAAAATTATATCCTATTGGCTTTGTTTAGACCCCAAATCCAGCTAAACCCAAAGCCACTGAGTACTATCCTTAGACTTTGCCTTGATGTGGATCAGTAAATTCCACTTTTATTTAAGCTAACTTGGGTTTGATCTTTTATCATTTGCAGTCATATGGATTTTTTCTGATACAACATTTCACTGAGTCTGCCTCATTACTGAAGTTATTATTTTTTTGAGAGAGAGAGAGAATTTTTTAATATTTATTTTTTAGTTTTCGGTGGACACAACATCTTTTTTATTTTTATGTGGTGCTGAGGATCAAACCCAGCTTATGGCGCATGCCAGAGGAGCACATTACCGCTTGAGCCACATCCCCCTGAAGTTATTTTTTTAATCCATGTATACCTTTGACCCAAGGTGACTCAGGCTCCATTAGAAAAAAAAATGCTGTATTTGAACAGTTTTTCTCCTATAAGTACCTGTCAATCATTGTCCCTGGATGTGCCAGGTTGATGGCTGATTGACCATCAGGACGATGCTGGAAGACTTCAAAAGCCAGATGCCCTCTAGTAATCACAGCACCTTTGGGCAGATGATCCAAATGATACTCCACATGGGTAGTTTTGGTGTACATGAGCCTGGAGGTCCTGCAGAATGACTCAGAATTCAAACTCAGAGACCATGGGATGTTCAAGCAATGATGTGCTTCCTTAACACAGTATCCCCAGGACCACAAAGAGAAAAGGTTAAAGTCTTGTAGGTGTTGTCAGCCAATCAGTGAGAACATTAGATTCCAGTGGCCATGGGAGGCTTCAAGATCCCTGCGTCCCAAGTATCCTTTGGCCCAGTGTAAGAATCACCCCATGGCTCGAGTTTTATTGCCTAGGATCTGTGTGTGGTTTGTGAGGTATACCTCATGGAGTTCTCTGGACTTTCCAGATTGTCTCATAACCTCGGGGTAAGTATTTTCTGACCTGGTTTTTCCTGCTGTTACTGGTTCAGAGCACATAAGGAATGTGGCCCACTGGCATCCCAGTTCAAGTAGCTGGCTCATTGGAAATTTCTCCCTATATGAGTAAAGAGATGCCTGCCCACAGCTCCTCGTATGCTTCAGCTCATGCTAGGATGTAAACCACACATTGCAGAGTCCCATCAAACTTGAATCAGACACATGTAGAAAGGAACCAGGGCTGGGCCCTACACCTCAGTGTGAAGGGTCATGGGCTATCAGGTGGTGGACCTGATTTCTGTATCATGGATAAGTGGGAACTGCCATGCCAGTGTGAAGGGCTGAGATAAGGGCAGTGTTTTGCTGTGCCATTGGTGGGCTGAGATAAGACAGGATGTTGACAACAAGAGAGAGGGAGGCAGATGTTAGGGAAAACAGATTTGATGGTAAAAGTGGGGTGACAAGCTTGGTGTCAGATGGTGACAGAACATAGAGGCCAGGTGGTACACACAATAATCAAGGCCAGGGAGTAGATAACTTGGATCTGGCTCAACAAAAAGGCGAGTCAGTAGAAACAGGAACATGCTGGGAAGCAGAACCAGGGACCAATCCCAATGAGTAGACTTGTTTTTCCAGAATGCTGTAGACCACTACAGACGTTGATTTTCCCTCAGCATGCTTCAGGTGTTAGTCTAACTGCAGACATCCAAGACCGTGTTTCCTCCTGAATCCCCTTCTCCCAGGAATCTTGCATGCTTTTCAGTATTCTATAAATGAACCCCCGGGAAGAGCTAACCTGGGTGGTTGGCTTCTCCAGGTGCTGGAAAAAAGCAAGAGCTTTTTTTCCCCAAAGCCTGGAATTTGCAGTGAATCCTTCCTATCTATACCTACTTAGAATGTCAGTCCCTGGAAACTTGGAGTTTATTTGAGTCTCATCTATTACCATCAAAGAAATCACTTTTATGACTTTGTTTTCTGGGGTAATAAGACTTCTTCAAGAATGTGAAATTTCTCAATGTCTATATCTATATGATTGTTTTAGGCAACAGTGTAATATATAACATCCTACATATCTTTTAAGATTTATGTATACCCTTCCTACTTACAAATAGGTTTTGGAGTAACTTGAAAAATAAACATTCATAAACAGAGGTTATTGAAAAAGAACTGTACAAAAGAAGAAAGCCATTGGGTTATGTTATCTGATACATCTAAATAAACTAAGTTCTTTGGAGATGCAATCTTTTTTCTTGGTACTAAAAGGAACATATTGTATGTATATGTCCTAACACAAAGAACAAAGAATGACATATTGGAAAACATCATCAGTAGCAGTTTTAGAGATGATGCAACTGTGATCATGAGTACAGGCTCTGCTGGCAGATTGCAGAGGTTCGAATCCCAGCTCTGTGGATTTCCCCCTGTATGTTCCTGGCCAAGTTGCTGAACCTCTCTAGATCTAAACTTTTCTTATTTGTAAAGTGGAGGCAATAATAGAACCAGTGTTATTTCATTTGGGGAAGATTAAATGAGTAGATATATTTTAAAAAAGTAAGTACAGGGTGAGTGCCAATCAATAAATGTTACTTCTTGCTATTTCTTGTATGAATCCTAACTAGACACAGAGGCTCAACAAAGCTCTAGTTCAAAAGTGGTCCAAGGGTCTCTACTGTTGCCTTCTTGGCCTTGAATTCTCTAAGACAGTTTGACTAATGCTCTCCGCCCTTCTTCTCTTTTATTATGCCTGTCAAAATAGTCTTTCCCATATACAGAACCTTCAGGGAATTGACAAATAAATATGGTAAAGTAATTTAAACCAAGGTGTTGTGATAGTTAATTTTATGTGTCAGCTTGTATGTTATGTGCCCAGTGGTTTGGTCAAATACTAGGCCTAGATGTTGTGAGGGTATTGTTTAGATAGAATTCACACTTAAATCAGTAGACTTTGAGTAAAGCAGATTGCTCTGCACATGTGCAGGCCTCTTCCAATCAACTGAACGCCTTTAGAGTAAACAGAACAAGGGTACCCCGGAGGAGAAAGGAAATCATTCCTACAGACTGCCTCTGGAATCCAGACTGCCATACCACTCTTGGTGTTCTCAGTCTGTCTGCCTACCCTTGGGATGTTAAATTTGCCAGCCTCAACAATTGTATAAGCCAATTCCTTGAAAAAATCACTCTCTGCATACATAAGTACAAATGTACACAAAAACACATAAACACATGTGTGTGAGTGTGTGTGTGTGTATATATATATATATATATATATATATATATATATGTAGAGAGTGGTTTATTAAGGAATTGACTTATTTAATATATATATATATATATATACACACACACACACACACAATCCTTCATTCTGTTTCTCTGCAGAACCTTGACTAATACAGCGTGAACACTTATAATGAATAAATTTAGTTTACTTGGTTAACACTTGCATTTTAATAAGGACTCAACTGTATTTTTTATTTTTTGCAGTGCTGGGGATTGAACTCAGGGCTTCATGAATGTTAGGTAAGCATTCTACCACTGAACTGCACACCCACACCAGACTCCAACTTTAAAATGTGAGAAATGTAAACATTTCTAAATACCATCAGGGAGCCAGTAAGCTACTATCTAGTAACCTTGAAATAACTTGGTAGAGGCACAGTCTATTCCCAATATAGGTCCTAGACCAGGATATTTGGATTTATTTCCTCCTTTCCTGAAACTATGCATTGAACATATAGAAATGACTTTGGTTATTGGCCCATACCACATGCATTTCTTTTAGTTTGGGTTAGTGTTTGAAAATCATAGTATAAATAAAAAACAGCCTCATGTTGCTCTGTGCATCTGCCTTGAATATCAGTATAATTCACCTATTTGTCATAATCATCCTAACAGCAAGGTAAGCATGAATCATTGATTCCCTAAGAGTATGAGAGAAAACAAAATCAAATTTTTCTTTGGAACTTCCTGGAGGGAAGCCAATCTTCTTTTAAAAATCAATCAGTCTAAAATCAAAGTCTTTTTTTTTTTTTTGTAAGCTTTTCATGTGAAAGACTGCCATCAACAAATCCTCCAGAGTCATCATTGTTCTTCCAAGGGTGTTCTTTTAGAAATGGAGAACAATAAGAATATAGGGGTAAGGTGGACCTTGGAAAATAAATAAACTCCATCTGGGGTATGATAAAAGACCAAATAGTTTGGGTTTCTACACTGCAGAGTATTATTATGGTGATAGTGTTTTCTCTGCATGAAAATGCAGAAAATTTGTATTCGTTTGTAGAACATAGTTACCATATTTCTTTTTTATTGTTGGTGTTTTGACAATCACTATCCTCATCCATTCTATCTTACTCATCTGCTCAGTTTTTGGTCCACCTTGTGATATCATGGAGACTGTGTGCTGCAAGAAGCAGGGGCTATGATTCCATATCTTGAAATAGAAGGGAGATTCAGGCAGGCCTCTCTCTAGGAGAACAAGAAAGGAAGTCTGCATGAGAAGAATAATCAGCAGAGATATTTTAAGGAAGGTTCATTGTCTGTGGGGGTGACTCACTCTTTGGGAGAAGACATAGCCACGCTTTTGAGAGATGGTTGAGAGTTCACTTTTCTGGAAGCAGCCTGGAGAAGGTGAGTGTTGGCTGATGAAGAGATGAGGGAGGATCCCAGAGGGAAAGGTGTCACGTTCCTGGTGACAAAAACACTCAGGGTCACTCCAGGGGAACTGGGCTGTGTGGAATAACCACAGAAGAGACAGAGACACCATTTTCTTTGGGGGGTCCTGTGATGGCTCCTCTGACCTTAAGGGTCTGGAGAGAGAGAGAGAGAGAGAGAGAGAGAGAGAGAGAGAGAGAGAGAGAGAGAGCGCTGATCCCTTTCATTGAGGAGAAGCCATTCAAATGAGGCAAGGGGTCAGGTTTCAGGGGACTGAGTCTAGCTTCCTGATGTCTGCTGTCAGCAGGTTGACTGACAGCTAGGAAGGCCACATCCAAAGGCAGAGCCAGAAAAGAGGACACACCAAGGGCGTTTCCACAGAACATTCTATCCCAGACAAAAGGGTAATATCACAAAGGAACAGGTGAGTGTAGCTCGATCCATGGGGCTGCAGGAAGGCATGCCTACGCATAAAGATACATTCTGCTACTTTGAGGATCAGGGCAGTGTCTGGGGCCACTATGGAGGTGGCCAGATGACCCCCATAGAAAGGTATAAAAAGACCCCTGTTATTTGGGGTTTAGTCTTTAACCGAATTTTAAAGGATTGGTATAAGATATGTCAAGTACCATAGAGCCAGCCAAGAAAGGTGAACTACTGTTTTATTAGAAAAGAATATCCAGCCAAAGAAACAAAGACTTCAAACACTAGACAGGACCTAACTGAGAGCTCTGGATGCAAAGGGCTCTCAAAGCCTTTGTGAAAGATGCAAGGTATAAGGAGGGAAGGAAGGGAGGATGACAGTGCAGAATGTCCAAGTCCCCACCTGTAGCAAGGAGCTTTGCCAGAGCTGTGAGCTTGGCATAGGATAAGTAGCCACTGGTGGGTCCTTCTTACTTCTCTCCTGTGGACAATTCCCATTCCATGTCTCTATTATTCATAGGTGATATGAGGGAGAGATTTATCCACTTTTGGGCAGCGGGGAGTCCTTGTAAGGATAAAGTGTGTGTGGACTAGGTCCACTCGATCTTGGCATTATTGACATTGTGAGCTGGAGAATTGTTGAGGGCTGTCTTGTGCATTATAGGATGTGTAGAAACCCCTCTGGACTACATTCAATAGATGCCAGTAGCATCATCAACCCAAAATGATTCTAGACATTATTAATGTCCCCTGGGGAATAAAACTGACCCTGTTGAGAGTCACAGGTCTAGATTGAACTAGTTTAAAGTTTTCCACTGAGCCATAGTGGTAGGAGACATGAGTACCTTGTGATTTTATATATATATATATATATATATATATATATATATATATATATATATATATATCACCTTTCAATTCTATCCTCTGCTTTTCCTCTTCAATTCCTTAGACTAACTTATAGTCTTCTTATCGCTGATAACTTCTGTATCCTCCTAACTGATCTTCTCTAACCCTCTTGCCCTCCAAAAATCTGTTCTCTACACTGTAGCTACAGTGATCTTTTAAAAATATATTTGTCTTGTGCCTAAACCTTTTGGACCTTTTCATTTTGTTAGGATGAAGACAAAATCCCTCTCTGACTGACGTGGCTCTGTGTGATCCAACTGTCTCCTTTCCCCCTCCTTTTCACTCCCTCGTCCTCTGGGCTTCAACAACCCAGCTCATCTTTCATCCTCAAGCGGGCTGTGATTCATCCAGCCACATGGCCTTGGCACATGCCGCCGTTGGCCTGACATTTTCCTCCTGCATATTCTCTTGGTTAAAGCGTAGGTGGTCATCTGTCAGCTCAAGCATCACTTCCTTGGGGAAGCCTTCTTGACCACTCAGAAGGAATCAGGCTGCCCTGCCAAGCGTACTAGTATCATTACAGAGGGTTCCTTTATAGCTCTCATCACATATATGATTCCATACTAGTAAAAAATGATGCTGTTAACATTTATCTCCTTTTCTGGATCATAAGATATAGGATGCTAGCATTAATTTATTTCCTCCTTCTTTTGTTCCTTCCTTCCTCCCCCCGCCCCTTTTTTGGGGGGAATGGGGGTTACAGGTTCACATGAGTCTGCTGAGCTAACATCTGATCCTCAGGATCCTCTAAAATACTACATCTATTCTTTAGTTATATATCTTTTAACAAATCTCCCTTGCTAGTTAGTAATCCACCATTACCTGCCACCACCTCTCTTTCTGTGGGCCAAGAAATCTTTTGAAAGAATGCAAGAGGCTGGACAGGTGCCACCTGAAGCTCTTTTTCCAAGATGATGAGGAAGGAGCCCCAGTCTTTTGTTCAAAGCAAGGAAATCCTGAGCCTTCCAGGCACATCTCAATAGCAGCAGCTGCCCAGGGCTCTTGGCTACACAACTGATAATTTTAAAACTCACTAGCAAAAAAAGGAAATTTTAGTTCATTACAGCATATGATTTTTTTTCCAGACAAACTCTAGCAGGGTTTTCAGCAGTAGGCAAAAGAAAGTATATTTGATGATAATGACTGATAGTGGTATTGCTGGTGGGTCGTGACCTTGTCTGGCTCCTCAGTTTCTGGTTTGTGGTTCTATCCCAAGTCTATAATGACATATAAAATAATAGACCACTTCTCTTGGTCCTTCCTCCTCTTCACAAATCACAATTCTCAAGAAAATACATCGGATTTATAAGATCTAAGTATGTCAGTAAAAATATCCATCACTCAATAGATTGCTACTGATTCAAGACCTCACACCTCGTGTTCAAATTAAGTCTATTTTCTCCACTCTGTTCCACTTTAAACAATCTCTCTCTGCTTCCGTTTTTGTCTTTTTTCCACTTGAGTCCCTGTGGACTGTTGAAATTCACTATTTCTGGATGAAAGCTTCAGAAAGTGTTGCACACGGAGGACTAATGAAGCCATAAAGTCTTCCCATCTTGACCAGACAGTGCTGGGGATGCAGGGCGAATAAGCATAATGCACCAACAATAATGGGAATTTGGGACAGAGCTCTATAGGTCCTGAAGCACTTTCACCTCTATTATTGCAACTCAATGACACTTAGGGGATGCAAAGAGAAAATTCAAGGCCACAGGCAGAGATGATAGAGATGTTCTCCTCCACTAGAGATTCCATCTTACTAGGATTTCCAGCGTAAACACCCGAGGTCACACTTCTGTTTGCTCTGCAAACTCAAGGAAAAAATGCTCACTGAGAAAATACACAGAAGAGCTGGGTGGGGGATTTAGTGGCTGTCCCAGTAACTTGTTTAAACCCCATGATTGCCAGGATTGCATCTGTTTTGTTCAACATCATATTCCTGGAGTCTAGCAGAGAGCTTGGTATTTAATGTTCCCAGCAAATATCTGTTGATCTTCTTTGTGCACAGCAAGTAAACATGGCATAAGCTGAATGGGATGCCTCCTGTGTGGATGGGAAGTGGGAAAGAGAAATAAATATTATTAATATATATGTATTGTTTTCTTTATAGATCTCTCTTCTTCAATTATATTGTCCTTCCTAGGCTGTATTAAAGACACCATCTTAAATCATGACTATTATTTCCACTGTGCATAACAGGAGAAGAAAGGGCACAAGGCTTTGTTTCCCTGGCATCACATAGAGAAGCTACTCAATCCTTTCTCTGTTTATAAATACCCTTGTTTCCATTTTGTGAAATTTTGTTGTTTGTTCTTTTTAGATACATGACAGAAGAGTGTATTTTGACCTTAAATAAGCTCACGTCTATCAAACCTTGTTGGGTTGTGCTGTTGGGCACAAAAACTGTGCTACTGAAAACATGATAGTCTAGTGTAGTATAAAATAAGGTTATTTTTAGAGAGATATTTAAAAGAAAAGAATTGCTTACATAAAGGCAGCAGCTAAATTAACAGGACTGATCAGTTCTTAATTTATGGGAACAAATTAAAAATTTCTTTTGGCCTCACACAGCACTGAAGACCTGGAGGCCTTAGTTCTACTGTAAGACTCCTGGAGCTCAGGGTAGAAAGCTTCATCTTTATCCATCTCTGTTTGTCTTCTCTACTCGGATATGGTAGATATCATATCAGGAATAGGATATGGACTCTTTAAGAAAAGGAGCTATTCCTATATGAATACATGACCAGTATTAACTCCGCCTCATGTACAACCACAAGAATGGGACCTAATTAGAATAAGTTATACTCCATGTGTGTTAAATATGTCAAAATATGCTGTCATGTATATCTAAATGAACAAACAAAAAATAAAATAAAGAAAAGGAGCTATTCGTTCAGCACTAATTGGATGCCCAGCCCTTCAGAATGTCAATAATTGAAAATGCCTGGTTGCTTTTATAGAGCTGAAAGTTTCAATGTAAGACTAAGAATGTAAGTAAGGACAGTATCTCACACAGTCTAAAGGCTGGGTCCTCATAATCTTCAGAGGCTCAGAGCCTCTATCATCCTTTGCCTCTCAGGCTTCTTACATCTACTTCCTGCTTACATGGCTTTAGCTTACCTCCCCCCTTTTCAAAGCTAGACAAGCACTTCACCACTGATCTACACCCCCATCCCTTCTTCATCTTACTTCTTTTTCCAAACTATATCATACAGCTCAAGCTACAAAGTTAAAACAACAACTACAACACACATATACTGAATTTTGTGGCTGCTCTAAAATCTCATATTTATTATGTGCATGATCTAGTAGAACCAATCCATGATTTTTGAGTCTGAATCACTTACGACTAATTTGCTGTGTGATATTGGTTAGAATACTAAACTGTGTCCATTTTGTTCTGCATTTGTGGCTTGAAGATGTTCTTGCTTACGGCACAACATAGACCCAGGAGAAATTCAGGGAAATACAATGAGAATGAAGCAAGTCATGTTTCTATACCCAATGGTAACCAGAGAAATTTAGACTTGCTAAATATTTCATTGACTCTGTTATCACTATTGACTGTAAGCTGCAGCAGTATTTTCATATACCATGAAGAAAGTAAACAAAAGAATGCAACCCACGAAACTAGGACACAATGCTTCTTTTCACGTCCATTTTAATATGCATACCAATTTCAGAGATGTTAGAATGTGAATAAATAAAACAAGACAAAGCATATGTGTGTGCATCTTTTCTATTAGAGCCAGTCATGTGTGTGTGCCCAAAGCAAGCTACCTTTTCAATTTTATGAGCAAGCATTATCAATGACATGAACTATTATTTTGAAAGCATTCTTTTTTTTTCTTACCATTATTATCATGTGAATCCTGAAAGAACTGAAAACTCAGAGCTTGTGACAGCTGTCTTCATCAGTGGTGGGTGGACACGATCCAACACTCAGCGTTTCACTTACATTACAATTTTATTCAACTTCCATGAGCCCATTTATTTATTTTAAATCCAGTGATTTTTTTTTCTATGAGAATTTCTTTTAAAATAATAGCCACTCTTGGGCGCCTCCCACAAATAGCCATCCTCACACACTAGCTGCTGACTCGGCACAGACAGTTAAACACAGCCTTTCCCAGGGCTGTGCTGGCTTCTCTGGTCCTGCACGAGGGACACTGAGGTAGTGTGGGTCAGGATGCTGCAGCCCTAGGCCGTGGTTATACAAGCTCATCCATCAGATGCTGTCAGTCTGTGTTTACAGATGCAATGAGGTTTATCTTTTCCAAGAGGAAAACAGAAAAGTGTTGTCTGCCTCCTTTTTCCAATTTCTAGAAGGAAACTGCTTGGTGCAGAATGCTTACATCCAAATGTGATCATTTCCATAAGAAACTGAAAGAGATTTTGGTGGTTTGCTTACTTGTTAACCAGCCTCACTTTGAGCTGTCAGGATGGAGAGGCAGGGATGGAGAATGTTCTCCATTCCTTGGTTGATACATGCAACACTAGTGATTATTTACTGAGTGCTTACTTTGTAGCAAGAACTGGTCTAAGCAAGTCATAAGCCTGAGCCACTTCTAGCGCATATAATAGGTAAATAATTTTATTAGTGCCTTGTCACAGGTAAGAAAATTGAGTATTATATGTTGAGTGGTGTCTTCCTAAAGGTAGAATCCTAACCTGTAGTACCTCAGAATGTGACTGTTTTGAAGACAGGGTGTTCACAGAGGTAATTCAATTAAAATGAGGTCATAGAATGGGACCTAAACCAATAAACTGTCATCCTTATACAAGGGTGAAACTGGACACAGAAACAGACATGTAGAGAGAAAGCCATGGTAACATGAAGACAATCATCTATAGCCAAACAGAAAGACCTGGGACAGATGTTTTTCTCAGCCCTAAGAAAGAATCAACCTGCCAACATTGTTGGTCTCCAGAACAATGAGAAAGTAAGTTTCTATTACTTAAGTCATCTAGTTTGTGGCATTTTGTCATAGCAGCCCAAGCAAAGTGATCTACCAAGGTTATACCATTTGCCAGGCATCACCCAGATAACAGATATGCAGCTCACTCACAGATCTTGGTGTCTGAATCTGGAACTTGGGATCCATTTAACACTCACTATAATGCCTACAGGGTCAAAATAGTCTTTTGTTGCAGGCTTTGTGCTCCATGAAAATGGATGAGCCCATGAGTGTTGGATTGGTGGTTCCCATATAATTTCAGTATCACAAAGTGTGTGCTTGTCTACCATGTTATATTGTGGTGAACTATTAGTTATACCATTATTCTCCAGGGAAAAGCAAGGACCAAACTGATCTTGTATGAAGGCCTACACTAAAGCCAGAGTCAGCACTGGAAACAGAGTTCAGGAATGCTGTCACTTGAGTCCTCTCTGGATCTGATGAGTAGGGTCACTGTGACATTACAACTGGTGTGCTCTGTCTAAAGGCCATCTAAAATCTTATTAAATTACATGCCTGATCATGTCATTCAATGCTCAGAAACTTGGTTGAACATCCAACCCCTGGACATGCAGAATAAATCTATAATCCTTTGTCTACATTCAAGAACTCACAGAGCATTGCCCTGGCCTCTGTTTTCAGGCCTCACTAGAACATCCACCTGTTTTCTCCCCAGGTACACACAGGGAAGGTGTGCATACACCCCAGTCCCTGCTGCTGCCTACCCCACGTCAGTCTGAGATTTGCTGTGTACTCTCTCACATCTATGTTCTAGTTATAAATATTTCCTCGACCTTAAACTTTCTGTTTTTTACTCTCATTACACATTGACATATTGGCTACTTTACTCACAAAGATTAATTTAAACCCCACATTCCCCAAAGACATTTATCCCATCTTTGTTATTTCCTCTTTAAGTCCCAGGTCTATTTTCCAGCCTACCTCCTAAGGGAGACAATGATGACACTCTTATCCCTGTGACAGGCTGGTGGAAGGCAAGGCCTTTGTCTTTTCAGCTTTTGTGTCCTCCAGATTTAGCATGGTCTTCATACAGTTGAGAGGCAATGAGTTTTCGTTGAACTTAAGAGTCTTCAGGTCGCCCAGCAAAGGCTTTCAAACAAGCTCCAGCAAATCCACCGCTCTTCAGAGAGGAAAAACAAAGGACAAAAAGCAAAAATAAGAAATGTGTGGCTTTTGTTTTCAACAGAGTCAGATCATAAAGCAGAGTAACTCTTTCTCATGTTTTTCCTGGAAGACAAAGTGTGGGCATATGATCACCAAGTGTGCTTTGTGGTTTCAATTTCATTGTCTACTACTTCTAAGGTTGTATTATGTTTCTAGATGTAACTACTTTGAACTCCAGGAGCAATATCACAGAATAGCCTGGTAATAATTCCTTTACTTTAGGCCAGAACATGGTGGCTCAAACAGAAACAACATTTGATGTCAAATTGGAAACTGCGTATGGTCAAAGTTTATTGTCTTTCTCTAGATTGCTTTCTTCTTAAGAAATGTGAAAGCATCATGAAAGTAACATGCTTCCCAATTTATAGGCCTCACTGAGCCTGACTTGACAATTTCAGACCACTCTTAGCCAGGCACAATGGCACCTATCATCCCAGCTGTTTAGGAAGCTCAGGCAGGAGGATCTCAAGTTCAAGGCCAGACTGGGCAATTTACCCAGAGCCTGTCTCAAAATAAAATGAAAACTAGTTGGGCATATAGCTCAGTGGCAGAGTGCTTGTCTAGCATGTAAGAGGCCCTGGTTCAATCCCCAGCACTAAGAAAATATTGATAAATAAATAAAACCACTTTTGATCCTTGTGACTTTTTTAATTGGTGCATATTAATTATACAGAATAGTGCATTTTGTTGTGGCATATTCGAGCAGACATGTAACATAATTTGATCAATGTCACTACCTAGTACCTCTGCTTACTTTCTCCCTCTCCTGTCCCTTCATTCCCTGCCTTTACACTAATGGTCTTTCTTCTGCATTTGTGACATTTTTCCTCTTAACTTCCATTTATGAAAGAAAACATATAATACTTATCTTTCTGAGTGGTTTATTTGATTTAGCATGATGATCTCCAGTTCCACTCATTCCCCTGCAAATGACATAATTTCTTTCTTCTTTATGCATCAATAAAACTCCATTGTGTATATATGCCACATTTTCTTTTTTAAAATTCATCTGTTGATGGACACCTAGATTGATTCCATAACTTGGCTATTGTGAATCGTGTCATGATAGCTACAAATATGCAGGTATTAATTAAAGAATTAATTATTTCAGGTAGATACTGAAGAATGGTATAGCTGGACCACCTGATAGTTCTATTTTTAGTTTTTTGAGGAAACTTCATATACGTAACTTGGTCTTGATAGAAGCAGCTTTATTAGCAGAATAATCCAAAATTCATGTCTTTTTTTCAGGTGAAAAGTTTGTTTTGAACTGGGTAGAATTATTCAACCCTAGATGGCAGCAGGATGTAGTTGTTAAGTGTTTGAAACCTAGAGCCATTTGGGGACAAATCTTGGTTATAGTAACTTACTGGGTTGCAGGGACTCTACATATGACTTAAATTTCTGGACTTCAATTTCATTATCTATAAAATGGGGACAAATGATTGTTTTGTAAGATTTTTATGATAGATTCATAAGTGAATACATAAGAAGCATGTTATTAGTACCCAGAACCTAGTAATTGTCACAGTTAATGTCAGCTGTTACTATTTCAGTGTGTGCTCTTCTCTGAAGAAAGGGCACAGAACATTGTTGGTTATGTTACGAACTCCATCTCAAACTGGTTTCCCTTTGTTTGCTTTTTCTTTCTTTTCAGAACATGTTGGAAATTATAAGCAAACATGCAAGTGATGTATGTATATTTAGTTTCACATGCAACCTCGTTGTTATTTCCTGGCGTTCTTCCAAGATATCTTACAAGTTATCAATCTCGCCAGCACAGAGTGTGTTTTCTGACCACTTCCCCTTTGCAATTAAGGACTGTGACCACTCGCTTACGCACAGACTCAGACCAGCAGCCTTAACCCCAAAGGAGGTCAGAAACTCCCAGCTTTCCCTGCCGAGGGGGCTAGCTGAGAACCCGATACCATGTGTTTTAAAGCTGTGGCTAAGGCTGCGACCATAGGAACTGGGAACACCCACCAACACCCTGTCCCCCCAGCCCCACTTCCTTGGCTTCAACGCCATCAAGCATGGTTGCAGGACGTTTGTCAATGTTTTCAGTGGATTTCGGTTTCTGGTGTTTATTTTTGAATTGCTAAAGATTTGGAGAGAAGACAAGCAAATAGCCAAACAGACAGGCAAAAGAAACAGATGGCAAACACTCCTGGACAGACCAGCACTATGAACAGAAATGCTTAGGATGATCTGGGGTCATGGTGATCTCCAGGTCCAGAACCCTAGGATTGGATCAGTTGCTCTACACATAAAACCTGCCCCAGACACAGCCAGGAGGCTTTATTTGCATAGGAAACCGGCCAGTCTGGCTTCAAAGATAGTAGGTCACAGTTGGTGTGATGAGTTTTCCTGTTTACTGAGTACCTTCATGGAAGCATCTAGGTGGGGGCTGAAGGTGGTTGGGTAGAGGCATCTTTCCTTTTTCATTAAATCCAGTGCTGTGCCTCTGTGGTTGCTTGCTGCATTGATTCTTCCCAATGGAAAGTTTAGAGAGGCAAGGCAAACTTACAGATATTTCTCTTCTGAAGGTGTGGGAGGACTTAGGAGCAAGGCTGGCTGGGCTGATAACAGAAAGGGCAGACTGCATTGTGAGGTTCACAGGCTTTCCCAGCTGGGCAGGAAGACATCCCCTTCTGACTTCATGGGGATGCCTTCATACTATTTACACACACTCAACCACATGAACTAAAGTCCACATGGGTGGATGGAAGCTCTGTCCATGATATTTGCCACTGTCCGCCCAACATTCATCATAGTACCAGGTACAAATGGAACTCCTACTTCCAATTTGTTGAATGAGAAAATAACATCTATAAGTAGAGTCACTATATATCAATTGGGATGACCTTATTTAAAAATATAATATGTTGCATTGTCTTCATACATACATCTGTGTTTTCCAGAACAATTATGCTAGTTTTAGTCCTAATCAATACAGACATTGCATCTATTATCCCTTTTCTATCATTAAAGCAAGGACAGCAACTCTCCAAGACCTGGAGAGAACATACATATGAGGGAGCATGTGCAACCTGTGTGCAATTTCCTGGAACAAGGGACTCCAAAGGCTCTTTCATCCAGTTTGAAGAATCTTGTAGTTTGCAGGCTTTTCTATTCAAGACTGATTGTAATTCCTTGAGAGCTTGGAGTCTTATCTCTCCTTGGAGAGAAGCTTAAAAGTTTAAAGGAACTGAAGTGTTGAATCTGGTGAGGAGCAGGTTGAATGGTAAACTTAAAGATTATGAAAGACTATGCTCTTTTGGAGACCGTGTTGGCTGCAAGAGTATAAATTATAGCTTAACATAGGAATCAAGGGCCTTACTATTTTACCTTTCTATCTAGTAATTCTTCTGGGAAGAGAGTCTAAGAATCAAATATTAGCAAAATATCCATACCCCGTAAAGTGCATCACATCATTTTGAGAACCAAAAATTGGAAACAATTTGAATGTCCAGCAATAGTCAAAGGCTAAGTAAATTATGGGGAGCTGCTATTAAAGTGGTAAGCATGACATTTATTTGCGGTTGCTTTGATACCATGGTTAATTTTTGTCCCTAAAGAACAAACCACTGAATTTCTAAGTTGAAAATTTAAAAAAAGTGAAGTGTTTAATACTTACCTGTCCCTAGAACCCTTATTCTTCCTTCCTTCGACTTTAATTTCAAGGAGTTTTAATGATTAAGTGGTTCTAGAAATAGGATAAGGCTATTTGATGTGTAAATAATTTATTATTTAAAACCGAAAGCTTGGTGATTTATTTTTAGTGTCATCAAACAGCTGTGGATATTAAAATAAACATGATGATAAAAAATAGCACCAAACCTTTATCTATGAAGGTTTTGTTTATAAAAGGTAGTTACTGATATACATATGCTGAATTATTTACATTTATTTTCACCAGTGAGTGATTATGAATAATTGTTTTCTTCTGGATGTTTATCTTTTTATAGAGATATGTACTGAGTTTATATTGAATTAAATTTACATTAAGTATAATTTATGTTAAAATTATAAAAGCTAATTAAAATCATAGTGTGATAGAGCTGGGTCAGCTACAAAGAATTTAATTGATGGGAATTGTTTTTTTTAAATGCTTGAAGTGAGCTCCTTGGGTCAAATTAATGACACTTTCCTCCCAAGAGCTACCGGAAAAGAAGCTGGCGGGAATTTTCTCCCCGAAGGGTTAGTGGACCTGAGGAATGGGAAATTTTGGGCCACTGAATACCCTTTGTGTTCTAAATATCTTAAATTATGGAGTCAGAGGAAGGACAGTTTAGGGCTGCAGCAAGAAATGGGTCACCTTATTGCTTGGCCACAGTGTTTTTTCCTGGTACGTGCTTTGCCAGTGAAGTGGCTCAACTTCCTGTCCCTGGGCATTTGTAATAATGCCTTCTCTTAATAGCTGAACTGTGTTTCACCATCTCTCCTCACCCAAGGCCCCTCTCAGTATGCCCCGATTAGAGATCTAGTTCTGTCTGAGGTGATTTAGATCTCTGGTAGCTTTCCATGCATGATATAATACTAGACATCTAAATCATGCTGATGGATTATTTGACAGTTTTAGATAGTCACCGAAGCAAAATCTTTTTGTGCCTTGGTGTTTGTTCTGATCCCTATTCTTAATCCCCAAGGCTCAGTAGTCTCGGAGAGATAGATCCAGCCTAAGGCAGGCATTGGGATAGAGTAGAAGAGTGTTCTATGGTTGGAAGTAGCCTTTGGGGGTTCTCAAGATATGGTTAACTATAGGAGTAATAATATGGCAATCTAGACTAGCAAAAGGAATCAATCACATACTTGTGGATGAGCAATACAATAAAGACAACTTTTGAATAAAATTAAAGGCAATTTATCATTCAATTCACGAATAGTCTTTTTAAAAATTTTTTGTTGTAGTTGTAAATGGACAAAATGCCTTTATTTGTTTATTTTTATGTGATGCTGAGGATCAAACCCAGTGCCTCACACATGCTAGGCAAGTGCTCTGCCACTGAGCTACAGCCCTAACCCTTATTAATAGTTTTTTCAAAGACCTGACAAGAACAACTAGGGGGGGAGAAGTTTTTGTGAAGGCTTGTGCTTTCAGAGAACTCAGTCCATAGATGGCCGGCTCCTTTCTTTGGGTCCTGAGGTGAGTTAGAACATCATGGGGGAGGAGTGTGGTGGTGGAAAGCAGCGAAGAATATTTCACCAGGAAACAGAGAAAGAGAGAGAGAGTTCTCACCACGGATAACATGTAAACCTGAAAGTCACGCCCCAGTCACCCACCTCCTCCTGCCACACCCCACTTACCTACACTTTTCACTCAATTAATCCATTGAAGTGGATTAATGCATTGGTTAGATTAAGGTTCTCAAAATCCTATCACTTCATCTTTAAACTTTCCTATATTGTCTCACACTTGAGCTTTTGGGAGATACCTTGTATCCAAACCATAACAGGGGTGGTACACAGAAGAAAGTATTTTATAGAGCAGATATTTTATTCCCATAGACCAAATAATTCTTGGACCAGAAGCATCATTTTTTTTTTTTTCATAGCAACCTGCATTTTCCTGGAGCCAAGCTTGGAAGAATTGGCGAGGGCTCTGGGAACCACTCAGGGCTCCTCTGGCTTCTCTGGAGGAAAGTTGGATCCTGGGGCTCTAAAGACTAGTTTATTCTGGACAATAGGAGAGAAAGAGGCAAAGAGAGAGAGGTATCAACTAAATTTCTACATTTTGAATGAAATTGTCCATGGAGGAAAAATAGTACCAATCTGGGGGCAGGGAGTGCCCTGGGGTTTCTTCTCGCTCTGTGCTCAAGATAAGGAAGAAGGACACCAGGCAAAGGGATCCTCTCTCCACTGAGTACCACAGATCAGGTGCCTTAAACAACAGAAATTTATCTTCCCACAATGGAGACTAGAAGTCCAAGATCAAATTGTCATCAGGGCTCAGGGGAGAACCTGTTCCATGTTTTTTTCCATGCCTTGTCCATGGCTGTCTCCCTACGTCATCTTCCTGTCTTTATAACCTCTTCCCTCTGTATGTGTTTGTTTCTATATTTCTTCTTATAAGTACTGTTAGGTCAGATTAGGGTCCATCCAATGAACTCCATTTAAATTAATCTCCTCTATTATAACGCTTCTTCCAAATACAGTCACATTCTGAGGTATTTGGGGTTAGAAATTCAGCACACGAGTTTTGGGACAACACAATGAAGTACTGAATTTCAGCCTGCAACAAAACCTGTTTATTTATTTCTGACTATGGTAAACCCTGGCAAAGGAAGATTCCCTAAGCTTTAGTATTGATAGGTCTGGGCTCCTTACCTTTTTCACCAGTGGAGGAAGTGGTAGAGAAACACAGCCAGCAAAATTGACATGCAACAAAACAGTGAAAAGCAGGTCTTCTGTTTAGCAGCGGGTACTGAATGAACCACCTACTCATCCCAGCCTGGATGGGACCTGCTTTCCCAAATGAAGCTGTGAAAGAGAAAGCAAAGTCCTAAGGTGAAGCCAAACAGTCTGAAATTATGAAGATGGGCAGTTTGGCTGTGTGGTTGAGCCCATTAATTATAGTGTGTCCTGATCATGTTTATTTGTCTAAACTCTTCTTGGTGTTGCAAAACAACCCCCCTTGGACATAAAACACCAAAATGCAAGAGCTCACGGAGCTGCTGTCTTCTTCCCATCCTCTGTGGCTGCAGGTCTGTGGTGGGGAGGCTCATCCAGACTGACAGGAAGATCCGAATACAGGGAGATATGCTGTGTCACACTGGGGTAGGTGCCTGCAAGATGTGGGTTCAACTGGGTCACATGGAAAGACACCTCCGAGAACAGTTATGGGGTAAATGAATGGAGAGGTCCCCAAGATCATCTGCCACCTCCTCTATCATCTGTCAAAAGTTTTGCAGGTTAAACTGATGAATTGGGAGACAGGGGGATGGTGGGAAAGAAAGAGAAAGACTCTCAACTCATTTCCTAAATTACTTTTTCCCTACCCCAGACTGTGGTAAAGTAGAGCGGGGACCAGCTGGCTAGCTTTGTTTGTTTAAGTTGTTGACTAATCTCTGAGTTCATGTGCTGAGTTGGTTCATGAAGTTCCTGAACTTTTATTATCCTTGTACTTCTGGCACAGTGAAAATGAAATAAGAGACTGGTATTATGTTTAAAAGAAGCCTATGGTATACCTTTGGAGAAAGAAGTTCAAGGGATTAAAGAAAAATGTATACAATATTCATTGAAGGCTACTCGGTGCCAGCCTCTGTAATAGGCTCTAAGAAAAAATGAAATTTAATTTCCTCTGAGTTCTAATTTCCTCTTAGACTCTCTCCAGAATGGTTGAATCATTGATCTTCAATGTATCTGAAATGTAATACTTTGAATGCAAGATATTAATCAGCAGATGTTAATCAGAGATTTTAAAAAGCCAGTATAGATATGTCCTCTCCAACTTCAGGCCATGAATGGTGAGGAACTGGGGAAATTTAGCACTTTGGTTTTACTTGTCAAATGTCCAATATCCTCAGGCATATGTATCTAAAGGCTCTCATATTTAGCAGCACAGATATAGAGCACCTTGTCATTGCAGAATGTTCTACTGGATACAGATAATGAATAGCCAGACTGATAGGAAGATCTGAATAGGACCTCTTTTTGATTTTTTAAAAATTTTTTGTTGTTGATGGACCTTTATTTTACTCCTTTATTTGTATGTGGTGCTGAGAATCGAACCCAGTGCTTCACACACACAAAGCAAGTGCTCTACCATTGAGTCACAACCCCAGCTCCTGAATAGGACCTCTTAAGAATATTTTTCATACCACTATGGTAGCAAACACCTATAATCACAGCTAGTCTGAAGGCTGAGGCAGGTGGATCATGTTCAAGATCAGCCTGGGCAATTTAGCAAGACTCAGACTCAAAATAAAAAATAAAAAGTACTACAGATGTAACTCAGTGGTAGAGCACCTTGGGTTGAATCCCTGAATTTTTTTTCCATTTTAAAACGTTTTTCAAACTTCAGTCAATGACACCTTTGAAGGGCTATTAAGATGGGCAGTTTGTTTGTCTGGACTGGATACAACCTCACAGATTACCCAGATTAACTGCCCATCTGATGACTAACCCACTCTACACCATTTCCATGCAGCCTCTGTCCATGATGGGTTTTAATTCCAACAATAGACATTGCCTTTCAAGGCAGTTTGGTTTTTATCAGGGAACCCCTTATAGTCCCAAAAAGGTTGAAATAATTCAGTACAGAGTTCTGAGAAATGCTCGTTTTTTTAAAATATGAAGGAATTCCATAGTCTTACAAATAGATGAGTCACACGATTTCCATCAAAATCACATATAAAAAGAGTAAATGTTAAATGTGAATGCAAATGTCAAAAATAAAGTGAGGTTTTGCGGTCGTCTGCCCACTTGTCCTGAGGTTTCCTCTCATATGCTGATAAGAGTGAAAAAATAAGTTCTGATATGCTAACATAGCTGAACAGTTGGCTGATTATTAATATTGATCTATGTCTTTCTCAAAGATTTTACAATTTTTATTTCAAAAATAATTTATAATTGAAAAATGAATTTTCTAAAAACAAAAAATTAAACTTTTGTGTCTTGAGAATTCCGTTCAGTCATGATATAAACATCCTTATAGACTGTCTGTGCTAGAGAAAGTAAGTGTACTGATGTATTCCAAGGTCTGGCACTGTCAGTTTTATGCACTAGGTCTCAGCATTATCCAACTGTGACATACTGGCTTGTGACCCAGTCACCATTCTCTGTTTTCCTTACTTCCCTTGATAACTCTCCTGGCTCCTCCTCTGTTTCCCCTACCATTTCTAACTGCCGTTGGTACATAACCTTTACTACTGGGAGGTCCATCTCCTGGCTTCAACTGTTCTCTCTTCATACACACTGGTTTTATTTTCAAAGACAAGAAGCTGAATAACTCTTCTACTTAGACTTGTAATTACTCTCACTAAGTAAAGTGCATAGACTTTGTGATAGCGTCTTTCCTCAGTGTCGTCAGTACTGACTGATGTTAGCACAGGGGTGCACACTAGTTGTCCCAGCTATTTGAGAGGCTGAGGTGGGAGGATTCCTTGAGCCGAGGAGTTTAAGACCAGCCTGGGAAATAGGGAGACTCCACCTCCTTTAAAAAAAATCTGACTAAGGAGTTCATATATATTAACTTATATTAAACTCATAACAACCTCTTGAGTTTCATCCGACCACTGAAACGCACTGGCTGCATGAAAGAAAACATTGCATAGAGTCCACCCAGCCAACAGAGTCCAACATAGCCTGGATTTGATCACAGAACATGTGGCCTCAGTGTCCCCATTTTTAACCTCTTTGTTTTAGGGCAGATTTCCAAATTTTTCATTCTGTAGTAGAGCTTGAATATTCACATGCTTAAAACAATCCCTTTTTTTTTTCTATTCTCTCTTTTGCACAGGGACCTCCAGTACAGCCTGTGTGCTGTTTCATGAAAGGCAGTTGTAATTGCAGAAAGAATATAGGATCTGTAGTCAGCACTAAGAGGGCCTCTCCTCAGGCAACCAATGCAACTTATATGAACAAAGTTCCATTAGAATATCTCAATTTTGGTCTTTTCTTCTACCTTTCCCAGAAGGCTAACAGTGCCTTGTTTGCATGTGTGTACCTGATACCTGTTTGTTGTGATAATATCTGCCATACTGGTTATTTCTAAAATGTGTTTACTCAGAAATATCTCATGAGTATTTTGATATATGCATTGCAGCTTCAGTATTTTAAAATTCAGAAGGATCCACTTCATTCAACAACATTGATTTAAGTACCTACTATGTGTCCAGAATTTGCTAAGCATTGAAGGTACAAATAGTGAATAATATAGATTCCATATCTTAATGACTCTTATCCAAGTCTGCTGGGGAAGATGACTATATAAATAAAGTCACTGTTAGGAAGAAAGTGATAGGGTAAAGGTGAGGAAAGGACAAAGAGAGAGGGCTCTTGGGAAACTCTAGGGATTTGGGGAAAGCCAGAAGGAGGTAGAACCTGGGCAAAGACCAGGTTGAACAGGAAGTGATTCAGTCAACAGAAGGAGGAGACTTCATGGGATTCTCTCACCTGCAAATGTGAGGTGGAGCTCATCCAGGCTGCTCTTCTTCCTGGTTCTCATACAGGGACTGGCAGCAATCCGTGGGCCATCTTTGATTCCTTGTTGTTCCCCACCTTCCCATTGCCAGCCTGTCACCAAACCCAATGGGATTCTGTACCAGAGTGACTCTGAGATCCATCACAGCTCTCTACCCCTTTTGCCTACCATATGTTCCAAGCCCGATTTGGCAGTGACCTATAACTGACTCTCTACTCCAGGCTTGCTCTGTCCATCTTTTACCCTCCCCTGATCCATTCTCCACACTGCAGCCTAAGCATGTTCTAAGTTGCAAACCAAAACATGCTGTTTTCCTGAGGGGAAAGGGTACTTTCAATGACTCTCCATTGCTCTTTGAATAAAATGCAAATTTTTCTCATAAGAGACAAAGACTTTATATGACTTGATCCCTGCTTATTTTTCTGGTCATGTCTTCTCCTCTTCCTTCCTCACCCTCAGTTGAGTTATATTAAATTTTCAGTTCCTTAAAAACACCCTGTTTTGTTCCTTGTCCTTGATATGTGTGTTTTCCCACTTTGCTTGGGTAACTATTACTCATCCCACAAGTCTCATTTTAAATATGGCTTCCTCCAAGAAGTCTCTTCTGGACTCCCGAGTCTTTAGGTCTAGGTTAAGAATTTTTTCTCTCATGTGCTCCCAAGACACATCTCACTGATTATACTGTATGGTAAGTGGCTGTTTGCTTGTGTAACAGCATGTTAAAGTGGGAACCAAAGACTAGGTGGTAAAAGCTTCCATATTTCAGGGAGAGATGCTTGCACAGAAGGAAGCCAGAAGTGAAGTTAAAGATGTACATGATTGAACTTGAAGTAATCAGGAAATAACTTGAGAGGGGCTTTAAGGTAAGCGGTTGGAAGTTGGAATTTGTTGTGAAGTTCAAGGTGACAGAGTGGAATTCGTTCCATGTCTAAGAAGTCTAAAAGTACTTGGTTGTGGCTGGAGCTGCCTGTTTGGTGGCCGAGCTAAGATGAAGCTTCACACAACGAAAACAAACTATGTTTTCATTGACAACAGGGCTGAAATGTGTACCAGGGACATGATGTGGGCAGCCAGGGAGGGGACAGTCTGAGGGACTGGATCCAAGAAGGCTTCTTGTGAGGCAGGCTGTGTCCAGAAAGAAAAAAAAATGAGTTGTACTAGTAGTTTCAGAAATTGAGGAGTAGGGAAGGAATTGTAGGAGTTGGCCAGGGAGAGGGAGCTTTAGCCAGATGTTTCTAGAGGGAAAAGCTTCAAGGAAAGCATGAAAGTGCCCTTTTAAAGAGTTAACTCTGAACACTTCACCAAGCCCAGGGAGCCTTGGGTCAGATTATAACTTTATCAGTCAAGTAAAACCCCATTTGTATGAAGACTTGGATTAGGTATCAACATACTTTATATACAAAAGAGATACAAAAATTGTGGTATATTTGCATATTAAGAATTGTAATGCAAGAAAACAACAACAAAGTACATGTATAAAGGCATAAATTGGTGTGAACATACTTTTTATATTCAGAGATATGAAAAATTGTGGCCTATATGTGTAATAAGAATTATAATGCTTTCCACTGCTGTCGTGTGGAAAAAAAAAAGAATCCTGCACACAGAAAACATAATAAATGTTGGTTGTGCGAATAAAAAATAATTAAATTAAATTAAATTAAAAAAATAAAACCCCATTTGTTCTTTGTTATTCCTTACCCCAACCTGTCCAAAGCAGCCCCTCTCATCATCAAAACTTTTCTAAGACTGATAATTCTGAACTGTGGCAGGGAAGAACATTTAACTTTAAATGGAATAATGTTTTTATTATTAAACTGGATCCCTTTTTTGAATTATTGAACTGAATGTGTTTTCAAAATTAAAAGTGTTCAGAGCATTTCTTCAGTGTGAAAAAGAAATTATGAGACCTGCTTGAGATTTCCAGCCAAAGAAACAGAAAAATTAAGATTGTTGAGTAGTTCTAAGGTCTTGGTCTTTGGATTTTGGCAGTTTGATTAACATGCACCTAAGTGGGATCACTGTTTGTGGTGCTGACAATCAAACCCAGTGCCTCACATGTGCCAGGCCAGTGTGCTACCGCTGAGCCCCAGCCCCAGCCCACATCATGGATTATCTTAATAGGTCCTATGCCATCACAAGTCTTCAATTGAGAGGAGATAGTAGAGTGAAAGAGAGATGTCTGGACAGAAACTGAGGTCACAGATTGGAGCAATAAGCTTTGAAGAGGAAGGAGTTTGCAAGCAAAGGAATATAGATGGTTTATAGAACCTGGAAAAGGGAGCAGAAACTCCCCTCGGGACTCCAAAACAACAACAACAACAACAGCCCCAAAGAGCAGCCCTGCAGACACACTTTAGACTTCTAACCTCCAAAACTGTAAGATAATATATTTGTTTTCTTTTAATTCACTAAATTTGTGATCATTTGTTACAGCACCAACAAGAAGCTAATAGATACTCTGGTGCAAAGGGATAAGGAGAGAGGAAGGTGTTACCAGAGCCTAGACAAAGCTTTATCTGTAGAGGAGGAAAAGCCAGGTGTAGCCATGACTAAAATCTTAATGAGGCTAGGGTCTGGGATGGGAGAGAATCAGGACGTTGGTTTCTCTCTTCTTGTGCCTTTATCAGTAGATCACTACCCATGCCTCCCACTGGAGTTTGCTGGGTCACAGATCAGGAGAGCTCAGGTGATGCAGGCAATGAAGGTCAGCCTTCTAGGCACAGAGAAAAACAGAGGGCAGAGCATAAGTCAGTGAGGAGAGAGGAGCTGAGGAATGGAGAATAAAGAGAAAAGCAAGGTTCTTGAAATATGCCATCCTTGTCATTATAGTAATCCTTATTAAGATATCATATGGGAAAATTTGTATCATAATATATTTCTACCCATTTATTAGAGTTTGGGATATCATTGTATTTTTTTTTCTTTTTCTTCTTTAACCAGAAATTACTACTGTAGTATCAACAAAATAAAAAAAAAATAGATATACCCAGAAGTCATCATTTTGAATGGTGTGATCACATAATTGTTTCTAGAGTAACAAACACATCCCACAATCAGTTTTTTTGGAGGCCTTCACCAACTTCTAGTTGTCACAGAATTCTAAGCCTGGGTATCACTCTCATAAAATGTAATATGTAACCAAAAAGTTAGATAATATGATTTAAATATTATGTCACAAATGTTAAATTTGAAGATACTGAATCTAAATTGAAAGTATCTCACAGAAGCCTTTTCCATAAAGATGTGAATAGTAATGGTAAATGTATTATGGAAATATTGACAACGTGAATTTTCAGAATTAGAAGTTGGAAAAAAATTGCCAGGTGCTGTGGCAACGGCAATCCCAATGGCTCAAGAGGCTGAGGCAGGAGGATCACAAGTTCTAAGCCAGACTCAGCAACTAGGTGAGGTCCTAAGGAATTTAATGAGACCCTGCTTAAAAAATTGGCGATGTGGCCAATTCGTTAAGTGCCCCTGGGTTTAATACCCGGTACCAAAAGTTAAAGGACTATTATCTTTTCAATGAAGATAAGACTCAGAATCCAAGTTTATCCTGAACATCTTCAGAGGAAAGTAAAGTGGCAAGATATGGGAAGCTAAATCTGGATTTCTAGTAGGATATAATGATAGGAAAATCCTTGTAATCCAGCCCAAAACTCCACCTCTGAAGAAGAAAAGTTGCTCTTAAATCAACTGAATGGGTAGAAATATAGAAAGGGAAGATTGTAAAGTAATGACCAAATAGTTATGGAGCATTTTGTTTAAATTGACTATTAGAATATCATGAATGATGGACTTTTTATATCACCAGATTAAGACTACAAAAGATTTATTTACTCTTTTCTCTAAAGAAAGAATGATGGTTAATTTTATGTGTCAAGAGGGCTGGGCTGGGGGTACCCAGTATTTGACTAAACATTTTTTTCTGGGTGTGTCTGTGAGGGTATTTCTAGAAGACAGTAGCCTTTGAATTGGGGGAACAGAGAAAAGCAGAACCTCCCCAATGTGAGTAGACCTCATCCAACCGATTGAGGGCTTGGATATACCCAAAAGGTTGAGGAAGGGAAATTCATTCTCTGCTTGACTGTTTGAGCTGGGACATCTGTCTTCTCCTGTCCTTGGTGCTCCCAGTTCTCAGGCCTTCGGATGGGAATCTGTATACCTCTGTGGCTCTTAGACCTTCAAACTATATACCACTAGCTCTCGTAGGTCTCCAACCTGCAGACAGCAGATCATGGAATTTGTTAGCCTCCATAATCATGTGAGCCAAAGACTTATAATCTCTCTTTCTCTCTGTCTCCATGTATATTCGTGTTTGTATAAAATATTTGTTTACTCTTTATTGCAAAAATAGCATGCGTGCTCATTCAAATGATGCAAGGTAAAGATGGAATATCAAAGACTTATAAAACCGAGGAAACCTGTGGAAGTGGTGAGATGAATGGATTGTATAGAAGTAAGTCGACATTTGAAATGATAAAGTGTGATCTTTCATGAATGACTTCATCCTGTTAGCATTACCAAACCTTTCTGTGCTTTTGTCTTGATTTATGGTGTCATAATCCAACTAGCCACCCAAATCAAAAGTCTAAGTGTTAACTCTCCCACCTGCTACCTTTCTTGCCCACCCATCAAATTCTACCTACTTAAAAAAATTATAACCGCTAATATTATCAACTCTCTGCTAGGCACTATTCAAAGAACTTTATCTAAATCAACTGTTAGTTCTTACTATAACCCTATGATGTGGATAATGCTGACCCCATCTCTGTTATATCAGTGAGGGCTCAGAGAGTAAACTGTCCCTGATTGGGTAGATAAGGATAGTGGAACTACATTTCAAGCCTGAACAGACTGGGTTTAGTTGTTAGGTTTAACATTGCATTTGACTGTCTTTCCTCAGGCTGTGGGCCATTTAATAGGGTCCTTCCCTCTGTGTCTCAATTAATATCATCCCTTAGTAGAGGCCTACTCCTACGTCTAGCAGGACTACCTGCCTTCAGGAAATCACCTCTCAAATCCAACCTCAACTCAGCCCCCAGAATGATATATTTAAATTATCTATCCAATACAACTTTCATACTTAAAACTCAACAGCAGCTTCTTATTTCAACTTGTCTTTAGTTTTGGTGTTGCTAGAAATATTATGCTTGTTTATTTTGGTCACAGAAACTTTTCTTCATATGAAAGCTTAATAAGTAGCACAACATATAAAAGATGGAATTTGGCTGGCTCAGATTGAATCAGAGGTATAAATAGCAACCTTATTCTTGTGATAGTCCCATGGTTGAAGAAGGAATGGACTCTGATGAATTCCTTAGTGGAGAACTAAAAGTAGTGTAAGTGGTATATGAGACAGTTAGGCCACTAGTCTTGGCATCAGCTAGACAGGTGGGAAGTCATACTGGAGGCCTAAGGGGATGATTGACACAACTGATTGCTAAAGAAAGTGGTGCTACTCCAGCAGAGGCCCATTGCTTGGTGTTTCTTAACTCAAATGTCTTCCTTTCCCCTTTGCCCATTTCCTTTCTGAAAGATAGAAATTTCTTTCTTGCTTCAGATACCTAGATTTTAATGACTCCAAGAACTTTTTTGACTGTGTATTTACCATATGTACTAAAACAAGTCTGTACTATGCACAGCTTTTTATTAAACTATGTCTCCGTCTAATAGATCAATGGTTTTCCAAGTGTGGTCCTCACACCCTTAGGATCCTTGAGACCCATTCAGAGATCCCAAGATCAAAGCTATCTTTATAATATCAAGATCAGGATTAGTTTTATTTTTAAAACTATGTAGAGATTTGTACTGATGATAAAACACTGCAATCGTATCACAAATCAAACATAGCCGACATGAAAACTATCTTTATAATCACTGTGTTCATAACTGGTACATACTTCATGCTTCAAAATGAAAAGACCAGTTTCACCTAAGGATGTCCTTGGTGGAGCAGGGAAAATTATTTTTGTTATACTTTGACATTCAAATACACATTTAAACAATATTCTGTGGGGGCACAATAGGAAGTATGCATTAAAGCACTTCTGCCACATGATTGTGATGTGTCATGTGGAAACCCTTGTGATTGAGTTGCAAACTGAAAAAAAAAAAAGACAGATAAACTATGCTTTTTAGGTTTGGTTACTCAGAAGACACTATCAGGAAAATGAACATAATGAGGCTTTCAACTTAAGAAAGACAACTGACAAGATTGGTTGCCAGTAATACAATTCTAGCTTTCAAGGAAAAATAAGAACTTTTGGAAATTTTTACCTCTTGTGAACTTGGCTTCCCTATACTGAAAATTTTCTGATGAAGTCAGTGATGATATAAGTGGACTCAGATATCTGATTGTGTTTAATGTAACATATCAGCATTTAGAAGATCTGTGGAACTCAATGAATCAATATTTTCTGAGTGACCAATGCCTAAAGTTCAAAATCATCCCTGGATAAAAGATTAAATCAAAGAGGCAAGAGAAAACAATGGATACTGTTAGCACAGAGTAGGAAAATATCACTAATGATTTTAGATTTTATGGTGCAACTAATAGTTATTAAATGATACTGTTGAGTTTTGATGTAGTAGAAAAGACAATAATTATTCCTTTCTTTTCTAACTATGTATATTATGTGAGGCTATATTTTCATCATATACTTCAAGAAAAACAATGAATCACAATAGATTGAGTATAGAAGTAGATGGCTGAACAGTAGATTGAGTATAGAAGTAGATGGCTGAACAGTGTCCCCCTATTAAAGGGGTTTGCAAAACAGACAATGTGATCTTTTCACTAATGCTTTTTTGTTTTTCAAAATATAACTATTTTTCATAAAATATATTATACATTATGTCAAATAAAAAAATTCTGTTTGAACTTCTTTTTTTTAAATATTTATTTATTTTTTTAGTTCTTGGCGGACACAACATCTTTGTTTGTATGTGGTGCTGAGGATCAAACCCGGGCCGCATGCATGCCAGGAGAGCACACTACCGCTTGAGCCACATCCCCAGCCCCTGTTTGAATTTCTAAAATGGAAAATACTGATAGATACAACCATATTTTACAAGCTTTTAGGGATTGCCACTTTCTGAACATTTTAATTCTAAGACTAAAAAGTTGGAAAACTGCTGCAATCCGTAATTACATAAAATCTGAAAGTCACTCAAGTTCATGTTTTCTTAAGTTTTATAGCCTGGCATTAAAATTCTACAAAACTGGCATAAAAATATATGTATTCATTTCTCCTTATTATCTAGACAAGGGTATATTATACCTGTAAGTTTGCTGTATGCTTTCCTCCTTAAGTTAGGCTATTATTATATTTGGAGAGTGATATTATATATTGGCACTCGAACTTTGTCTTTTTCCCAGTCCAGCCATCTGATTGGAATGCTAGGAAATTTCATAAAATTTTAACTTGTTCATTCATTTTACCAAAACTCACAAAGCACTGGTTAATGCAGTAGTAGTACAAAGATAATGACCGCCTGTGTTAGGTATCTATTACTGTGACAAAATTCCTGAGGAAAATCAATTTAAAGGAGGAAAAGTTTATTTTGGCCCTGGTTTCAGTCCATGGTTGGTTGGTTCCATTGCTTTGGTGTCTGTGGTGAGGCAGAACATCATAGTAGACCCACATGGTGGAGTAAATCTGCTCGTGGGAGCTGGGAAGTGAAAAAAAAGAAAAAGAGAAGAGAATGGTGTCCAGATATTCCTGTCACAGGCTTATCCTCCCCCATGACCTACCTTCCTCTCACCAGGTTCCACCTCCTAAAGTTCTACCACATCCCCAATAGCGCCACACACTGGGCACAAAGTGTTAAACACATGAGCCTTCGGAAAACATGTAAGCTCTGTCTCAAAGAGCTTAGAGTCTAGTAGGTGAGACAGATAAATAAGTTAAAGAAGATAAAATAAGGCTTTAGAGATATGATAAACACATGTACATAGTGTAGTAAAGAATCATAGAAAAGTGATACTCAACCTAGGAAAAAGGGTATCAAGAAAAGCTTCTTAAAAGATAAAAGGCCTAACCGAATGCAATACTTTATTCTAATACTTTAGAATGGATTTCAAATGCTTTTCTCCAATTTTTCAGTCTTCACCATTCTCCATGTGCCTTGCCTCTCCTTTTCTGTATGCCTCCTGACCACTGATAATTATACTGATACTTAGACCATTTGTGTTGTACTGTCCATTCATGTCCAACAGGTCTCTGTCATTTAGGTTCTTCTTTTTTATCCAAATTGTGTTCCTTAAACCCTTGATGTGTGAAGAAAAAGTATTAAAAGATTTTTAGAATTCTGAACACTAAATCCTTTTTCCAAAAAAAATTACAATATACATTTGGACATTAATGCCACTGATAAGGTTTCTGTGGGAATGAGGACCTTTGGGAATTGGAATAGAGGCCATTGGTGTTATATTCTGGCAGAGAACCTGGATAGATTTTATGCACGTCTTGAGACTCGGTGTGAGGCTGAATTTAAAAGTGTTAGGGAATAGACAAATGAGGATAGTGAGAACACGAGGTTAAGAGAATAATTCTATAAAATGGGCCCACTGTGCTGACTCTCACATGCTTTCTTTTCCAAGAAGCGATTTACCTGCAGCCCTGCCTCTGTGGCCAGGATATGTCATATTCCTCAGCAAACTCCCTGTTCACTGCAGGAGAAATGCAGGCCCAAAATAATGCTGATAAGAGAAACCCAAGTTACTCTGAAGGAGACTTTTGTGACCAGATCCTGAAACTCTGGAAGATAAGGATATGCCGCAGGCCAGCTGCAGCAAAATAGCCGGGGGGTGACGAATAACTTCTGTAGATTGATGCAGCAGGAATAGGAGCCATTTATTGTAGGGCAACAGAGCTATTTATACATTTTGCACAGCTTATCTTAATTAGCATAAACTAGATACATCAATCAACCAATAAGGAATCTCCACACTTAATGGCTCACTTTTGTTACTTCTCAAACCACTCCCTCTGACATTTTGCCAGGCACCATCCAGACTTGTTTACGAACTCTAACATTTCTCTGGCAAAATACCAGGTGTTATTTTTGACTTATTTACAGACCTTAACAAGGATAGTTCCTCCTAACCATAAAATCTATAAGAATGTACAGTTAAGAATCCAACTAGAACTAGTTAGCCTGGGCCAATGTGATCTAGAGTTGTTGTGAGTGTGGGAACTTGAAAGTCTGATGTCACCTTGCTGTCAGTAAAAAGCCATGAGGTGGACCTGGGTGGGCCTCTAGAAACTTCTCTGGAACCCTCCCCCCCAATAAAACTGGAGTACAGGAGAGGCACATTGTGTCTCTCCTCTCTGACAGACACACTCTCTCTTGAAAGTATCCCTTTCTCCTTTCCTGTTACTCTGAGCAACATATCCGAAATCTTTCTGACTTGATCCCAAGAATTGGGGCTTGAAGAAAGGGTCTTCATGTTGCCTCAGTTTCTCAGAAGGCCCCAGCTTGGTAAGAGATGGACTAATTAATCTGGCAAAGAAAACTTCCAGGCAGTATGGCATTCAGTCAGTGACATGGCTGGCAGCTTTTAGCCAGGTTTTCTTTGAGAAACAGGAATAGAAATAGAGCCAAAGGATTTTAAAAAGCTGCAGTTTGGCCAAAAAAGTACATGTAAAGCTGGGGTAAGGAAATTGTGCTCTTTGAAGAGATTATAGTCCCTAAAGAGATGTTAAGCACTTTGCACAGAGTCAATGAGAAAGATGGTATGAGGGCATCTTAGGAATTTGTAAGATCACTGCAGGGTCCAATATATAGAAGGGAAAATTTTTTGAGAAGAGATCATGGGGCACCTTGCTTACATATCTCATATCCAAACCATAACATGGGGCCTAAAAAGTTGTTTCACTACGCTCAGTCATGCAGGCACTCAGAGACCTCAGCAGCTGTGATCACAGGGAGCCCAAGTATTGCACAACTCAGTTATGGCAGCAAGCCTTAGTGTCCTCTGTGTGGTGCTGGTTCTGCAGGACTTCAGGATGCTTGAGTTAAGGGGATGGAGGCTTCCATTGAGATTTCAAAGGAGGGTCTGGGAGGCCATGCAAAGTGCAGCAGGATTGGAGTCCTTGCCTGTTGATCCTGGGAGGGTGATATATGAAGCCTTGAAGGTCAAGCCAAAGCTGGAATGGAGATCCAAAGAATTAAGAGATGCCAGTAATATGGATGGTCTACTGAGAAAATTTGTTGGTTTCAGAGAGAAACAGGTGAAAAGAGAGGACATGTGGGCTACAAATAGCAAGGCCAAAGAATTGGGCCTGCCCAAGCCCTTTGGAGAGCACATTGCACAGTCATGTGTCATAGATATTGTGCACAGAATTACAGGACCTATTTGCCTGTCTGGGTTTTGGTCTTGCTTTGGCATAATCTCTTCTTTCTATGCCCCTAATCCTTGAAATAGGAATGTTTACACTGTACCACTTTATATTGAATATATGTCATTTGCTTTTGATTTTTACAGGGGTTCACAGCTGAGTGTTTGCCTTGAGTCTCAGCTCAAGGACTTAGACTTTTGGGTAATGCTGAAGTTGTTAAAAATACAGAACTCTTAGGGATGGACTAAATGCATTTTGCTTTGTGAGATGGAGAAGAACTTTTGGGGGCCAGGGAAGGAATGTTATGGTTTGGATATGAGATATGTCAGCTCTTGTTATGCAGAAATATTCAGAAATGAAATGATTAGGGTATGAGAGCTGTAACCTAATTAGTCCATTCTACTTTTAATGAACAGACGGGGTGACAACTGTAGGCAGGTGAGGTATAGTTAGAGGAGGTGGGTCACTAGGGTGTGGCCTGGAAGGGTGCATTTGCCCAGTGAACTGTTTCCCCTGCTCTGCCTCTGCTTCCTGACCCGCCATGAGCTGAGCAGCTTTCCTCCACTGGGCCCTTCCCCCATGATGTGCTGCCGCAACTTGGGCTCAGAGCAAGGGGGTTGTTCATTTTTCAGACTGAAACCTCTGAAACTCTGAGCCCCAAATAAACTTTTCCTTCTCCAGGTTGTTTTTATGGGATAATTTGTTCACAGAAACTAAAAATCTAACTAAAACAATATACAACGTTGTAACAGAGTCAGTACAGAAATGGATAGGAAGATCTACTAAGCCAAATAGTGAAGAGATTTGAAAAGATGTAAAACAGTGCCACTTTTTTCATTTTAAGTCTGGGTTTCTAAAAACAAAGTGACATTACATTAACATGTCAATATGTTAAAAATTTCTGTTTGGATTTCTAAAATATCAAATATTTGTAATCATAACTCACATAAATGAAAGCTCCTTGGGGTCTGCAGTAATTTTTAAAAATGTAAAGAGGTGCTGAGACCAAAAAGTTTGAAAATTGCTGACCTAGCAGAATTACTGATTGTGAACAACTGCTACTTTCACTTGACTAGCAGAGTAGCATCAATTCCTTTCCTTTCTCACATCTGCACATTAATTTTCCTTTGAAAACTATTTGTCCCCTCTTCTTAGCCCATGAGATCTGCATTGGGTTAACTTAATCTTCTGACTCATTTGTTTGATTCAGTCCTATATCCAACCATGCCTGAATGTAGACCAAACCCTACATTTTCAACTGTGTGAACTAACAAATTGTCACTTAAGTCTATAAGAATCCTGTCTTAGTATTCCAAGGTACAAGGAAATATAGCTTGAGTAATGTTAATCTAATCATCGTGTTGTTTATAGTTCAGTACTGACATATACTTTGAATCTTCAGTTATGTTCTGGGTCCTGGCATCTCTTAATACCTATCATTTCACTAGGCTTCAGCTTAATCACTTTATTAGCTTGAAAATAAATTAATCAGTTGATATATTTATATGTGAACAAATATTAACGAATCTATGCTAAATAAGACAGGCATATGCAATGAGTAAGACATATTTTAAAAGTAATTATAACAATACAGCCACCCCTTGCCTAAGATAGGCCCCTGGTCGCTTTCTCCCTGGGAGGCTGTTACTCTGGGATCAGTTGTAATTATCATCTTTATCTATGAGCCTTCTCTGACTCTCCAGAATATGTTTAGACCCCACTGTCATTAGTTGTCATTGTACTTGCACTTTGTCTTTGAAGCAATCACCAGGGTCTTGCTAATTATCTGTGTAATCATTTGTTCAGTATTTTTTTCTCATCAGGGGTCAAGCCTCATATTCTATCTTGATGACTGAGTTCCCAGGTTTCAGCTCAATGCTTGAACATAGTGGATTCTCACTAACATAACTATGGAGTGAATAGATGAATGCACAAGTGTCATGTAGGAGAAGTAAAGGGTGTTGGGGACCAAAAACCAAAGGGCACCACCCTGGGCTAGGGGAGCAGAGGAGGACTCCTGGAGAAGTCTCTCACTTGAATGAGAGAGGATGAGTGAGCAGGAGAGACATTAGATGGGGGGATGGAGAGTAGACCCCAACTGGGGGTAGCATTTGAAGCTGAGTCTTGATACAGTTTAGGAAGTGCTATTTATGGATTTTTAATCTCAAGACTTTAGACTTTCTACAGGCAATACTTAGAAGCTATTATGAATATGGAAATGATACATATTTTTGCTTTTTAAAAGGAAGTCCTTATCAGTGTGTACAGAACTGTTCAGGGCAAGCAAGAGTAAAGGTAGCAGGATCAGTGAGGAGATGTAACTAATTCAGGGAGAAATGGTGTGACTTGAACATGGAGATAAGCAAAGGCTTTGAGGGTTCCTTCACTCATTTTAATCCAACAAATATTTACTGTGTGCCTATAATATGAAGCAATATTCTAGGAAATGATGAATATTATAGAGGTGAATAATAAAAAGTCCTTGAACATTTGGGGTTGACACAATCATTAGGGAGTGGAATGTTGGCAAATGAATAAATAAATAGCTGAGAAAGACATTACCTTGGAAGAAGCAGTCAGTAGATTAACAGTATAGTTTCCAACCCAGCCTCTAGAAGACAGAGTACAATGGGATGACCTCTTCTGAATAATAATGGAAAATAATTGCCAAGCAATAGGAATGACATGTGAAGAACTCTTAGGGATGTAACATGTCCCCAAAATAAAGATACTTGGTCAAACACACCTGATATGAATCAGAAATTTGAAGGATCTTCTAGTAACCTGAGAATCAAGAGTGAAAGGAATGAAAAAACATGTACAAAAAATGTATAAAACATTGTTACATTAAAACTTGTTAAAAATGGAAGAGTATCATTACGGATTTAGTTGTTATAACAGATTGAAAAATATTTGATCTTAATAAAGACTTATAAGAAGAATGAAATACAGAATTGTTTTCCAAATAAGGAAGAAAAATAAAAGGAAGGAGGAGGAGAAGGAGGAAATAAACCTACTTCCCAAAGCTAATAAATGAAAAGTAGAAAGAAACCAAGATTGCGTGGAATAGAAGATTGATGTTAATTATTTCTCTGCTGGAGTTAATTTTTTTTTTAACTTTTCCTTTCAAACACACACATACACACACACACACACACATTAATGTTAGAGGCATTTAGATAAACATACACATAATCATTTCATTTGCATGGACACTTTTTAAAAAAATCAACTCAGTCTTTATTTTATTTAAAAAAAAATTTTAATTGTCAATGGACTTTTATTTTATTTCTATGCAGTGCTGAGAGTCTAACCCAGTGCCTTACACATGCCAGGCAAATGCCCTACCACTGAGCTACAACCCCAGCCCTCAGTCACTCTTCTTTAACAAACACTGAGCTCTAAATGTTCAATTTAGAAGAATTGTTTTAATAATTCAATGATGTGTTATTTGTGATAAATGTTGCATAATAAAAATACCCATTAGAGAACTAGGCAGAAAAAAAGATGCAAAACAAGTATCATTTTAAAAGTGGAAATATCCTAAGTTTTATAGGTGTTTAAATTGTCCAGCACCTCCCTCCTTCCCTTTGACGATGTATCAGGACAATTGTGAGCTAGGCTAATATTTTCATTTTTTTTCACCAAGCGGACCAACTTTTCTTTAACAGCGAAACTAACATTCAACCCTATTACCAGATTTGTATAACACTTCTTCCTGTTGCGTGAGCCCTCCTGGATTGCCTGCTTCTGGCTGTGCAGGGCACTCCTATGTTCTATTCTTTTTTTTTTTTTTTTTTACTTTTTTTTTTATTGTTGGTAGTTCAAAACATTACATCTATTTTGATATATTTCACAGTTTGATTCAAAAGGGTTATGAACTCCCATTTTTACCCCGTATACAGATTGCTGAATCACATCAGTTACATCAATTACATTTCCATTGATTTACATATTGCCTTTCTAGTGTCTGATGAATTCTGCTCTCTATCCTATTCTCTACTATCCCCCCTCCCCTCCCCTCCCCTCCCCTCTTCTCTCTCAACCCCCTCTACTGTAAAACATTTCTTCCACTTGTATTATTCTTTCCTTACCCCTCACTTCCTCTTGTATGTAATTTTGTATAACCCTGAGGATCACCATCCCTTTCCATGCAATTTCCCTTCTCTCTCCCTTTCCCTCCCCCCTCTCATCTCTATTAATGTTGATCTTCTTCTCCTGTTCTTCGTCCCTACTCTGTCCTTAGTTACTTCCCTTATATCAAAGAAGTCATTTGGCATTTGTTTTTTAAGGATTGGCTAGCTTCACTTAGCATAATCTGCTATGCTCTATGCTATGCTCTATTCTTTGCGTTTCTTTCTGTGTTGGTGTTTATAGGCTCGCTGCTACCGCATTCACACAACCTACCTCTCTCAAAGTTACTTTGAAGGTGCAGAAACAGTGTTTTGGGAAGGGAATTCTGGAATCTTTCCCCAAACTGGGAATCTATGTAGCTATATTTGGAACCACGTTAGAGCCTAAATAGTTAAGTTCCTTGAGGATGTTCCTTGCTGAATTTTTGGGAAGGATCCAAAAAGGGTCTTGGGAGATAATCAAATTAACCTTTTAAATCCTATGCAGGAAACCAAGGCCCAGAGATAAGAACTGCTCTAAGAAATATCCATGATGTGCCTCCCCTCCTTTACCCAAAGGACTCCTCTACATCTTCCCCACACCATATTTTGGATCTCCAGAAGGGCAGCTGAGGGTGGGCAAGGGAGTCAGTAACCCCTGGAACCACTCTTAGCCTCTTCTGTGGGCCCAGATGGGGAGGAGGCCTTCTAGTAAGAGAGTGAGGAAGAGAGGGAGGGCAAGAGGAAGGAAGGGGAGCCAGAGGTGGGAGTGGAAGAGGCAGCCTCGCCAGGGCTGATTGGCTCCGGAGGCCAGCCCTCTCCATGCTGTTTATAAGAGTTGGGGCTGCCCAGGGCGCCCTGCCGGTTCTCCGCGATCCAGGAGCCACCGCCGGGCTCCCAGAGTGCGCTCCACGTTGAGGTCCCGCTTGGCCCCGAGCCTGCTTCTAGGCTGCCTTTGGAGTTGGCGGTGGGCAGAAGAGAAAGGGAGGGAGCGGTAAAGGGAGGACAGCGCCCGAGAGAGCGGGCCGAGCGCCATGCGCCGTGCCAGCCGAGACTACACCAAGTACCTGCGCGGCTCCGAGGAGATGGGCAGCGGCGGCTCCGGCGCCCCGCACGAGGGCCCACTGCACGCCCCGTCGCCGCCCGCACCCGCTGCGTCGCACTCGCCTCCTGCGGCCTCACGCTCCATGTTCGTGGCTCTCTTGGGGCTGGGATTGGGCCAGGTGGTCTGCAGCGTCGCTCTGTTCCTTTACTTCAGAGCTCAGGTGAGTGACGCCTTCCCCAGGTGCGCGTGGTTGGCGCCGTCACCTTTTCCGTCCAGCAGTGGAGGGAAACTGAGTCCGGCGACCAGGCTCGGTTCCCCTGATCTTGCCACTTCAGGAGGGAAAAGTGACTCCAAGAGAGGGAGGGTGGCTAAAGACCGCGGGCGCACCTGCCCAATTCTCCTAATCCATACCCCTGTCCTGCAGCGCGCAGAGGCTGCACGTGTCGGGCCAGATGTTGGGTTTGAATCCCCCCCGGAAATAACATGGGCCGCTCACCTCTCCTGGAAGTCATTGCACACTTTCTCTCCCTTCCATTTCTCACTTGGAGTTAAGGATCAACTTGAGTCCACTTAAGGGGGGGAAATGAGCGCCTTCAGGTGGGCATTGACCTTTTCGCTTCCCGCCCACCACCCAGTTCCTGGGATTGGTTGCTTTGCAGGTATCCTCCGGCCCCAGTGCTGGAGGGCCGCGAGGTGCCCTCAGCCTTTGAAGTCCTGGGGGCGAAGCCCAGTGCATGAGATGGGCTGAATGACGGCGATGTTGGAGTAGCCTAGACAGGAGCTGTGCTGCTGCCTCGCTGTCCTGTGGGGCTCAGCTCTAAGGGGCGAAGGAAGAGGGACAGCCCCACGTGCCTGACAGTGAGGTGGGCGGAGGAAGGAAGCAAGGTATGTGTGCTGGCACAGCCTCGCTTCAATCTAGCGGCTAACCAACCTTCGAAAAGATGAAGAGGCTGTGCAGGAGGGCTTAGAACTGCAGGGAGATAGTAGAAAGGAAGGGGTAAATTTGTAATATTATGCTTTCTGGTGGTTTATGCTCTTGTGTTTTCTTGGAAATTGCAGTGCAGTTGGTTGGATTCATTCAAATATTCTTGTCTAGTGCTGTGAACTCTTTCTCAGAGGAAGTGGAGGGCTGACTGTGCATTTTTTTTTATGGGAAAAGAAAGTTGGGTTTGGACTTGATTGGTTTTCAGACTCAAAGGTGATTACTAAACCAAATTGAATGCATCAAAACAATGCATGGCTTGGATTGCATGGGTTTTTGACCTTGAACTCCCACTTTCATTCACAGGTTTTCTGATAAGCATTCATTATTCATTAGTATGCATTTTATAGCACCAGTGTAATTATGTATGAAAACAAAAATAGAAATGCTATGAACAATCCTTCAGAAAATTTGTAATTTCATGTTAATAAACATAATTTTTCCCTGGTGAGAACTTTTTTCTAAAACACAATTTTTGGAGTGGTTTGCTTGTGACATGGATTACACAAATCCATATGAAAGTGACAACTTTTTAAACTTCATTGGAATGCTTTGCAGTCAAGTATGAATGGTTTGGGGGCTGGGGTTGTGGCTCTGTGATAGAGTGCTTGACTAGCACATTGAAGCACTGGGTTCTATTCTCAGCACCACATAAAAATAAATAAATAAATAAAGGTAAAAACAAATGAATGGTTTATCCATTTTTCCCATCCTGAATTTTGTTAACAACCTTCATTTAATGCTTGTGTATTGAGAGCCTAAATTGTGCTATGGAATGTGACTTCAGAATCAATTATTTCAATACACAATGTCTATTTACTATATGCATGGTGCCATATACCAGAGGATATCTCCAATAATGATACTACCCTTCTCTTATCTTTTTTACCACCTTAGGGACATGGCATTTCCCCAGCTGAAATAGTGAAGCAAGTGTTCAACATAGAGCAGTGGGCAAGGGATGAATTCTAGGGACCATGATGGAAATTGGCTTGGTTCTGTAGAAAAGAGTGACCAGCTGAGTTCTTGTTCCAGTTGTTCAGCTTTCACAAAGGAATTCCAGTAATGGAGTGGGCTGAGAGATCTGTCCTGATGGTCACCTATCATCCTCTGGATAGCACAGGAATAACAGCAGAACATTCAAAAACCTTTCCCCAAAGCACAACTGTGAGTTAGTAAGCTTAGCTCTAAGTTTTTCTTTAGGAGACTTTAATGTCATCAGATTTCTGAGTACACTTTCCCTAACTGCCAAGAAGATTGGGTTTCTCTTAAGACTTATGAAAACATTTTAGTTATTATTCTGCACCCAATTCTGCACTACATTTTTAAAAGGTCATCTCCTTTTGTAAAGAACTGGTATTAGAAGTAAGGTGTTCATATGAATACACCATCAGCTCTCATAGCATTTTATTGAGTTTAGTGTCTACATTTGATTCCTAAAGAAATCCTAATCATTTAGGAAAAGGTTCTGAAATAGTGACAAATGAAATGCTTGGTGTCTGGAATTTATTTCAAAATAATTGATGGTGAGGGGAGGTAGCAAAGTAAATAGAATAAGATTGGCCATGTGTTGTAATTGTAGTAGCTGGGTTATGGGTAAATAGGGGTTGATCTACAGTTTTTTTCCCCACTTTTATTTATTTTGAAGGTCTTCTTTCACAGTTCTGGCTAAGAAACAAAATGTTGTCACTGACAACGTTTTTGCTTTTATTGGGTCCTTTGAATCAGAACTTGGTGCCAAATTACAAAAGTTTTTTGAAAGCTGTGGACCAAGTACTCGGGATTTCTGAATTCATCTGAAGAAAATGACATCATCTAGTATCAGGGAATATGTTTATAGACTGCAGTTAAAAATGATAAAGGAATCCAATTTTATTGTTTTAGTATAAAGGTAGGAGAAAGAAGTTATGCAAACTCTTAAGAAACAAACAAGTTTTTTTTAAAGCTTTAGATGCATTTAGAAAGATGCTCAGAGAAGTATAAAAATTAGCAACTTTGAAAATTTTTTTCCCATTCTCAGTTCATGTTTCAATAGTTAACAATGAATTTGTCCCTCTGACTGTTTTATATTGCTTATGCCTAGTTTATCTTGTTTTAAATATATGTACTAGATCCAATGTAGATTGGCTTTTCCCCTACCAACCTTGCCAAAGAGAAAATAGCATGTGGTTTGTGCTATATATTTAACACATAGTATTCATACTTTGGTTTACAAAGAAAATATCTTCTAAAATGTTGCTTGTAATATTTGTGCATTTTTTAAAACATTCACATAACAAATTCAAAGTTTAGAGTTTAGCTGTAAGATAAGTTTTTCAGAAAACTCAAGCTCCTTGGCCCTTTTAACTCCTCCCCTCAACTTCTCAAAATGCGCATACCAACCTCTTTGGCTGCTTTTTACCCAGGACAAACCTCCCCGATGAAAATCTGATGTGGAGATGTGCTAGTTGCCTGTTTGGGAAAAAAAAAAAAAAGATAACAAAGTAGCACAAATGTCAAGCATCCTGCCTCATTGAACCCAACAAATGATTAAGTTTCAAAGAAGTTTATATTTTAAAAAGTTTGTTTCACAGGTACCATTTCATCTGATAAGTGCATTTTAAAACTCCTTTTTAAAATCAGATATTCAAGATTTAGTGTTTTCAGACATGCCTAGGTTCAGTGACTTCATTTGTAACTCAGTTTGCTCAGATCTTTTGTGGAATTGTTGTGTTCTTCAGTTGAGTGTAATTTCCATGAAGATAGAGACTGCCTGTTTTGCTCACTTTTTGTTGTTGTTGTTGTTGTTGTTGTTGTTGTTGTACCTAGCATAGTACCTGGCATATTTAATTTACTCAAGGTGCTATCAGTGATTTGCATCACATTTGTTCATTTCTAATTTATAATGTGCATATAATCTAGTTACTAGCTAAAATAGTACAAGTTTTCAGTCATTCCAATCCTCTGTCTAGATTGTTGAGTGCCAAGAAATAGGGTATTGGGTAGGAGATACCTTCATTTAGTTGTTTAATGAGTGCTTGCTGTGTCTCTGTCATTAATCCTGCTCCCTGCTTTGCATTTCCTTCACATAGAAGTTGACCTGTGTATGTGCTTGGCCTCATATGCCCCAAACCTCTGTTCACCTCTTTCCTCCTGTACACTGGAAGGAGAAAGACATTTAGTTGTAGGTTAAAAATGATTTCTAACAAGTGATCCTTAAATAAACAAAATAAATGAGTATATCAAAATTAATTATGACATGCAATTAAGATTTCTTTGGGGAAAAACAATTGAGATTTTAAACATACTTGATTTGCAAACAATGGATCTGAACTACATTTTCCAAGTGCTTGGGGAAAAGATTCAACAACTGGACTCTATTTTAGAGATCTTGATGAAATTGGCCCAAGGTTGGGAATAAGATCTGGGCTCAGGCATTTTTCTTAAGAGATAAAGGAGAAGACCTTTGCATTCTATTTATTTGTATCAAATGATCAAACCATTATTAATGAGTCAGTATTTTCATACTAATTAGTGATACTGATTTTAAAACTAGTGTCCAGAGAAATTTAATGTCATTTTAAGAGCAGAAATCTATACGTTTGTGTACTTGACATTTTAAGACATCATTTCTCTAATTTTAATATAGGTAGTGTGCCCGAGTGGAGTCTAAGATTCTGAATTTCTGACAAGCTTCTGGTGATCCCCTGTTTCTGGGGCTGCTTGGACTCCACTTAGAGAGTACTGAGAATGCAGGGGACCACTGCTCCTGTTACACAGCTTAGTTTGTCATTAAGACTCAAGCTTAACCAATGGTAGGGTTCCCAGGCATTGCTCTATGAATGACACATTGTTCCTTCAGCTCCACACTTTTCTGGTGCTAAGCCAACTGAGGTCTTCGCATGATTCTGCTTTCTTTTCTGAGGTCTGAACTTGGTGACCCTTCATATTGGTTGCCCGAGCTTTCCTGATTTTGTAGGATACTTTTAGGCATAAGTGAGCAGTTTTAGTCAGCTTTTGTGTGTGTGTGTGTGTGTGTGTGTGTGTGTGTGTGTGTGTTGCTGTGACCAAAAGACCTGACAATAACAACTTTAGAGGAAGAAAAGTTTATTTTGGGCTCACAGATTCAGAGATCTCAGTCCATAGATGGCCAACTATTTTGCTCTGTTCTGGAGGGGAGGCATAACATCATGGCAGGAGGGCATGTCAGAGGGAAAAAGCTCAGCACATGACAATCAGGAAGCAGAGAGAGATTCTGCTCAACTAGAACACAATCTATGCCCCAAAATCATGCCCTCAGGGACCAATCTCCTTCAGCCACCTAGTTAATCTATTCACATGAATTAATGCACTGATTAGGTTAAAGCTCTCATAACCCAATTATTTCACCTCTGAAAGGTCTTGTATTGTCTCACACAGGAGCTTTTGGGGAACACCTCATATCTAAACCATAACATGAGCCTTAAAAAGAAAAAAATGATGTGATTGGGAGCTGTTCTTCTATAAACACTCACACATTCTGATTCACATTAATTATTCTAAAGAAAATAGGAGAAATAAACATAGTTTGCAAATAGTTTTGCTTTATGGTGGTACTTCTTGATTATAGATCATCCTTATATTTGCAAGACTGGAATAATAAAATTTGCCTTCGTGAGTGCATACTTTTAAAAGGCTGTCATTTCATTTTGGGGAATTTCAGATATAGATGGAATACTTTCCAGTTTATTTCTGATGGTGGTTAATAAACCTGTACATATTTTCATATACTTTTGAAAAACTAATTAAATCAGAGAAAGAGTGACTCCACTCAACCACTGGGCTACATCCCCAGCCATATTTTTTGTGTTTTCTTTAGAGACAGGGTCTCACTGAGTTGCTTAGAACCTTGCCATTGCTGAGACTGGCTTTGAACTTGCGATCCTTCCACCTCAGCCTCCCAAGTTACTGGGATTACAAGCATGCGCCACGGCACCTGACTGAAAGAGTGACTTAGTATTAATTCTGACTGAGCTTTGGTTAATGTAAACTTGTACAGTTCTTCCTTTTTTTTTTTTAAATTTTTTGGGGTCTAGTTTGTATCTACTAATAAGCAAATGCACATAAAGTACCTTGAATTTTTTAAAAGAAAGGACAAGTGAAACTATTATTATTAAAATATCTATGGCTGATTATCAGTTTTCTTTATTTAGCAGTTAAAACCACTGCAAAAGTTTACCTAAGCCCTTGCCAGAAACCACTGGAAGCTTGCCTGTCGGGAGCTGACAGGCAATGTATAGCAGTGCTTAAAGAAGTGCTGGTGCGACACTTCTCAGAGGAGGACATACAATCAATCAACAAGTACATGAAAAAATGCTCACCATCGCTAGCAGTCAGAGAAATGCAAATCAAAACTACCCTAAGATACCATCTCACTCCAGTAAGACTGGCAGCCATTCGGAAGTCAAACAACAATAAGTGCTGGAGAGGATGCGGGGAAAAGGGCACTCTTGTTCATTGCTGGTGGGACTGCAAATTGGTGCAGCCAATTTGGAAAGCAGTATAGAGATTTCTCGGAAAGCTGGGAATGGAACCACCATTTGACCCAGCTATTCCCCTTCTCGGTCTATTCCCTAAAGCCCTAACAAGAGCATGCTACAGGGACACTGCTACATCGATGTTCATAGCAGCTCAATTCACGATAGCAAGACTGTGGAACCAGCCTAGATGCCCTTCAATAGATGAATGGATAAAAAAAATGTGGCATTTATACACTATGGAGTATTACTCTGCATTAAAAAATGACAAAATTATAGAATTTGGAGGGAAATGGATGGCATTAGAGCAGATTATGCTAAGTGAAGCTAGTCAATCTTTAAAAAACAAATACCAAATGACTCCTTTGATATAAGGGGTGTAAACAAGGACAGGGTAGGGACGAAGAGCTTGAGAAGAATATGTACAGTAAACAGGGATGAGAGATGGGAGGGAAAGGGAGTGAGAAGGGAAATTGCATGGAAATGGAAGGCGATCCTCAGGGTTATACAAAATGTCATATAAGAGGTAAGGAGGGGTAAGTCAAGAGAATACAAATGGAAGACATGATTTACAGTAGAAGGGGTAGAGAGAGAAAAGGGGAGGGGAGGGGAGGGGAGGGGAGGGGGGATAGTAGAGAATAGGACAGACAGCAGAATACATCAGACACTAGAAAGGCAATATGTCAATCAATGGAAGGGTAACTGATGTGATACAGCAATTTGTATACGGGGTAAAAGCGGGAGTTCATAATCCACTTGAATCAAACCGTGTAATATGATGTATTAAGAACTATGTAATGTTATGAACGACCAATAAAAAAAAAAAAAAAAAAAAAAACAAAATTAAAAAAAAAAAAAAAAAAAAAAAAAAAAAAAAAAAGAAGTGCTGGTGCTAGATACCTGTTCTAACCAAATGATCAACTAATAAACCCAGAGAATAATGTAGGTGGTACAATCCCTTACATTACACAAATTTTAGCATTCCCTAGTATACACCTTGTTCCAAGGTGATGCTTATATAGCCCTCCCCACCCTAATGTGACACCAAATATATCCCACATATATTTCCAAACACCCTCTGATAGATGTACTACTCCAATTTGAGAAATACTGAAGAGAGTGTCAACTAAAAGAGGAATTATACTTACGGCTTCAGGTTTGGTTTGGAGTTATGAAATAGATTTCTCTCTCCCTTTGGATGATTAAAATATTCATTGATTAAGGCAAAAGACCAGGCAGGTATGGGGATTAGAGATGGTGCTAATTTCCCCTGATTTATGTATGCTTCAAAATCCCGTCTAGCCTGCTGCATATGTCTTAGAGACAAAACCTTTTTCTACCTCTACTGGTCACAGGTGATTTCCTTGATGCCCTCCCTCTGAGGACTTTCAGGTTATTAGTCTTGAGAAGCTCCCTGTGAATCACACATTTCTGATTATGAAAATCTACCACCCAACTTCACTTCGGTTGTGGATGATAGTTAGCTACTCATCAAAATGAATTAGAAGTCAATGTTTTCATCAACTGAAGGGTAATTATATTAACTGTTAATCATTGGGGACATAAAAACTCTTGCAAGAATGAACTTTTTTGTTCTCAAGTCACACTTTATTAAACAGCAGAATAATTAACAGTAACCCCTCCTAATGTCCTTACTTTCTCCCTGCTCAGATGGATCCAAATAGACTATCTGAAGATGGCACTCACTGCATTTATAGAATTTTGAGACTCCACGAAAATGCAGACTTGCAAGACACAACTTTGGAGAATGAAGACACAAAATTAATACCTGATTCGTGTAGGAGAATTAAACAGGCCTTTCAAGGAGCCGTGCAAAAGGTAAGTCCACACTGAGGTTAATAAGTTAAGGGCCCTTGCTGATTCTACAATTAGCAAATATTAAAAACTTGCCAAGTGCTATTGACTCTGTTCTTTTTATTTTAGTGATTTGTAAAAGAGTTAAAGAGAATGTTTTAAAGAGATTAGCAGAATTCTTTCAAAGTGGTAGTGGTTAATTATGGCATACAGAGACATTCATGCAAAATTCTTTTCTTTCCTTTCTATTTAAGAGGAGGGATTTAAATTTGTACTTGGAAAGAGCACAAAGGTGCCCTGTGGTTGCTAGTTTGAATTCCTGAAGATAGAAACCATTCCCCAGATTCACAGGATTTCCTGGTAGCTATTTCCTTTACATTAATTTTGAAATGGTAGGATCCCCTCTTCTATATCTGAGATCCGGGGCTCTGATGAAAAGCAATTGTAACTGGGCCTTTGTTGTCATGCATGTGAGGAGATAAGCATGCACAGCAGAAAATGATGTGGTGGTACAAATGGAAATTCTGTCTGTTTCTTCATTTTATGGGACTGATGGACAACAAGAGAGATGGGGACAGAGAAGACCAATGGTTTCTGTTACACCAACAGCTTCAATTGAGAAATACTATAATAGCTGCCTGTTTTATTTCCTAGAAAAAAACCACCTAAGAATTCTGTAGCTCAGAATTATTTTACCTACTGGTTCCACCAAAAACTGGGTAGAACCCAAATAGTGACTTCTATGTGAAAAACAACAACAATAACAACAAAAGAATGTGTATTGCTTTTCGGCACCACATCTGCATCCATCTATACATCCCAACTTCTATTTTGCAACTGCCTGGATTATTTCTTATCATCTCAGAGTAAATTCTGGAGTCCTCAAAACCTTTAAATCTAAATATAATTGTAGTTTATTTTTTAAAAATCCATATACAGCAATAGCATACTTTTATGAGTGTATCTATCAATCAGAGTAAAGGTAGGGAGATGAAGCTGTTTTTGGTAAAACTAACTAACAGAGGTAAATGTCTATAACCCACGTAGAGTTTAGGTTTGCTTTGGATTTTATCAAATTTAAGATACCACCTACTTTCAGCTTCTTCTTTATTTCATGCTAACTAAGAACGAAAAGATATTGATTAAAAAATTGAACACGATCATCATAGATTCTAGTTGTATCTTAATTTCAGGAATATTATACTGTAGAAAATGTGTATCTTAGAATAACATACATATTCTGATATGTATAAAAAGTATGTTGCTTATGAAAATTAGTTTTTCATTATAATTAGTAAGTGCTTAACTTTATGCAATAGATGTATAAAATCTGGTTTAATTTCATTGTTCTTTTTGTCTTACCTTATAATTTTTGAGCTACAGCAATAGCAATTCTGCTAATCTATTCATTTTCATTGTTATGTTTCATGTCATTAGTTTATTTTTTACTCTGTGAAGCTTCTCTCTCAAATACTGGGTGATCAATCTACAGACAGCTATATACATATACTAGGAATAATCTCTCTCTTTTTATCCAGGGGGAGTACAGGGGATTGACCTCAGGGGTACTCAATCACTGAGCCACATCCTCAGCCCTGTTTTGTATTATATTTAGAGACTTGGTCTCAACTGAGTTGCTTAGTGCCTCGCAGTTGGTGAGGCTGGCTCTGAACTAGAGATCCTCCTGTCTCAGTCTCGAGCCACTGGGATTACAGGTGTGGGCCACCATGCCGGGCAGGAATAATCTTTAATTGAAAGCTGAATACCTTATTCAAATGATTTTAGTTAGGTAAGTTATTGTGTCTTAATTTTCTGTTTATATCAACCCATATTTTATCTCCTAAAAACAAAGAGATAAACTTTTAATTTCCTTGATGCTCTTGTTCCTAAAAAAGTATCTTTTTAGTTTATTATGGAAGAAATAGTATTCAAGACCAGCCAACATAATTTTGGAAATAAATAATATTAAGAGTAGATACCATGAACATTTACTATAAGAATCCAAGAATGTATCTTAACAATAGGTCAAAGAAGAAAAATATGTTATTTCCTAGAGCCTGAGATGTGACTGAAAACATTTCGCATCTATTCCATTAGAAAATACAGTTAGATGGATTCTTGATGTTTCAGAAATATCTCAAACTGCAAGTTAGCTAAGGATGAAAATTAGGAGTATTTATCTTAAATCGAGGAACACAAGAAGGAGGCACACTGTCCCCACAATATTTAACATTGTTTCTGGAGGTGCTAGGAAATGCAATTATAACAAACAGTAAAATAAGAAAATAGAAGAGAGGAGAAGGCATATTTTGCATGTGGCATGATAATGTACTTAGGAAAATTCAAATGTAACTGAAAGGCTACAGGCAAAACAAAACAAATCTGTTTATAAGAATGAATAAGTAATAATCACTAGTTGTCCCATTTTCCAACAATAATTAGAAAATACGAATTAACAATTCCATAGGTAATTTGTAAAATAAATGCCCTAAAAATAAATGTAATAAGAAACGTACAAAGCCTATATAAATAAAACTAGAAAACTCTACAGAGACATTTAAAATAGAATTAGATAATATACAGACATAACTATGTATAGGCATAGTAATTATTGCAGTATATCTTGGGTAAAGGATAGCAGACAAATTCATAGAAAAGAACAAACACCTTCGAGTAGATCTTATTGTGTATCTGTATATGTGGGTGTTGGTGTGTATATAATTTAGTATATAATTGTATTTCATAAGTGGACATAGTTTAGATATTAAAAAGTGGGATTGGAACAATATGTTTACTTTTTAAAAAAAATTTTAGCCTTTCATCATGTCCTAAGGGAAGGCAAATCCAGACCATCTGATGGCTCTCTAACATTCTCTGTTGTTTATGGAATTTTCTTCCACTACCTGCCCCATCAGAACTTATCAATTTCCTTCAAGATTTCTGAGTGACTGCTTAGATAGTATAAAAAGCCAACTTGTACTTAAAGGTGTTTATAAGCAAAAAATGGCAGAATTTTTACTATTTTGGGAGGCTTTTGGAGTTATGTTTCAGTATTCCAAATGAGTAACATTAATTATGAGCGATTCAGCACCCAGAAAACCAGAAGGACAAAGATTTGGGGGCAGGCAAAATTAATCAACTTCTTTTGTTATTGTTTTAATTATAGTAATAGGTTATTAAGACTAACAGGATGAGTAGAACTTTATTTCATTTATTTCGCATTTGTTTTTGTTGTGCCATTGAATTTTAACTTTTTCACATAGATAATAATATACACAGCAATCCTTTTAAAAACTGCTATAATATACTAATGCATATTGGTGTAATGTGCAAATTATAATAAACCAATGTGTACTGGATATAAGATACCATTTCTTTTCCCTAGACCAGGGAAGAGATGAGTGCTATCCATATCTTATCATTAAAATCAACCAGCATCTGTTAAGTATACATGCTGTTCCAGGCAGGATGCCACACCTTTTCTTATATATATATCCAAGGTTTTACTTTTCTCTTATCCTAGCCAAATTAATTATATGTCAAATGAATTATCCTTTGATGAGGATTATTGGTTAATATGATATTCTGCACAACTTGCCAATATAATCAGATTTCTTATTTCTCTTCACACTGCTAAAAATAGGATGATGTATTAGGCATTTATTAGTAGGTTTGTAACTTACTCTTAGTTCTAACTTAGATATCAAGTGAACCCGTAAAGCAAAATTACATGTGTGGCTGCAATCATTATTGAGAGATCAACCAACCCATCCAGTGGTAACAAATACCAGACATAAGCACAATATCACATTATATGTGTGCAAAAAGTGGTGTTTACCCAGCCTGTCTTTGGTCAGACAAGTAATGCAGTTTTTTTCCTCTTTTTTTGTTTGTGGCTGGGTTTTCTTGGCTTTTCCCCCCCATTTAGCACAGAGCTCTGAGAGCCTCTCAGTGATCCAATTCTACCAACCACAGTTTATAAAGTCTGTCATAACAGTCTATGACAATAAAGAAAACACTGGTATAAATAATGGTGTCTGATTTGTAAAGCGATTCTTGTTTTCAGTTTTGGCAGCCTCCTTGGCCTCTGCTAGCCACGGAGGGGGTGGGGAGAGTGGTGAGCTCAGGCCTTAATGAGGACTGCCCTGCGTGGCAAGGAGGGCACTAGGCCCTCCTACCTCCTGGCCAGTCTCCGTGGAGAGCCATCTGTTTATGTGCTAACTATACATTCTGTGCCCTCCGGTGAGGCCCTGACTCTGCCTGACTTTAGTGTGCCAGGTTGTTGATTGCACATTGGCTTGTTTCTGAAAAACTCTCTGAACTTTAACAAAAATATTTGAAAGAATGATGTGAAGAAGATCAATATACAGGTGACACAAATCACCTTGCTCTCCAAAGTGAGAAGTCCAATGAATTCAAGATTATCTCCTAGGAGGTAGAGAGGAAGCATGAACACTTATCAGTATATTTATTATTTGGTATTAGCTTTTAAAAGATGGGTGTTAGATGGTGAATATTTTGTGATGTGCATAATATCCAGGAGTGTTTTTATTTAATATTTTAAGTGAATATCTATGTATATTTGGGAGCATTAAAATATTTTCCCCGGTTGGAGCTAAATCATTAGAAATGTTTGGTGACTATGGAACAAAACTTCAAGATCCATCAGGACACAGCTCTAGTCAGTTTGCACACATTTGGATACATTGTCCGTAATGTATTTTCAGGAGTGAACTTAAATAAGAACAGGTAAGTGATGGATGACTTATTGAACTTCAGAAAGGAATAGTTTTGAATGAATGAGGACTTCTACCAACTCATCAACTCATAAAGCCATTCAAGAATGTTATAAACCTGGTTCTTACCCGATGCTTCATCAGAGCTAAAACTGATAACTATGAATATCATAGGCCAAGGTAGTAATGCTTCATACAGTCATAAAACAGGTTAATTTATGTTAGATGCTGTATCCAGCTGGACTTGTTATTTGATCCACATTCTTCTCAGGTCTGCTCACCTCTCCTTGGCCTGCTCACAATGTAGAGGCAGGCCTACAGTGGGAACTAAAAACTTGACTCTGGCTTCTTATATAAGTAGGGTTCTATCAAGCTTTGTAACTGCACTCCAGAATATGAAAAGCCAATGATGATAATGACTACCAATCAGTCATCGCTTAGGCATTTCGCAGAGTGTAGGTCTCTGAACCACTAACAAATGACTTATTAGAGAATGACCAGGGAGCCATAGTTGTTGAACAAGTCATTCTTACCTCCAGTTCTTTCTTGACTCCTGGGGAGATCAGTGGTATAGATTTGGCCTCAACTCCTTCAGGATTCCAAATGTAAATGCACAGTATCCCCTGAAGAATCCAGAGGTAAGCCACCCAGGATTAGTAGGGATGCTTCTCCATCCTCAATATGTCCCGTCATTCTGTGTCCAAGTTTATATTTCCATTTGTTGTCATTTCTTCCTTTCTTTTTTTAATATTTTGATAGACACAATACCTTTGTTTTATTTATTTATTTTTATGTGGTACTGAGGATCAAACCCAGTGCCTCACACATGTGAGGCAGACACTCTACCACTGAGCCACAACCCCAGCCCCTCTTTCTTTCTTTTTGTATAACCTGTGGTTTTAATTTTTCTTTTTGATAACATTAATATGAAATTTAAAAAAAATATTTGTTCTAATTAGTTGTACATGATAGCAGAATGCATTTCAACTCATTGTACATAAGTGGAGCACAACTTTTCATTTCTCTGGTTGCATGCAATGCAACGTGACACCATTTGTGCAATCCTACACGTACAAAGGGTAATAATTTTTGTCTCATTCCACCATCCTTCACACCCCCATATTCCCCTCCTTTTACTCATTATCCTCCAGACAGGGAAGAGATTAAAGAAAAAGTCAGTGTGGTACCTAGGAGTTGAGACATTACTACTAATAGCATCCTATTGGCTGGAGGTTACTCTTAAGACCATACCTTGCTTCAGAGGAGGCTGGACAATGTTGTCTCTAGCAGATAGCTCATTTGTCCATAAACCTTGAGGAAGCAGATTGCCTCTAACTAATAGGGAAAAGGAGAGCATGGGTGTGAGGGAAGAATGAGGAGACTCTGACATTTACTAAACCCTGCATAGTTAGGAAAATGGACAAGCAAGAGTTAACTCTGAATACACAAGTCTATAAAAAGTTTCCATAGTCAACATTTCCTTTTCTTTCTCCCTCCTTCCCACCCTCCCTTCCTTTCCTCCTTCCTTCCTTTCTTTTTTAAACAGCCTTTATCTTTTTAAGGAAGTTTTATGGATATCCATTTAAATACATTTGTGATGTTGAATAAACCTAACGATTTTTGCTAGGTTTTGTGAATTCAAGAGCATTAATTTAAAACCAAAAAGTTCATAGATGAAGTGATTGTGTTTTCGCCATATATAGAGTGAATCCCTTAGAATTTCAGTCTTGATTATTATAAGAAGCCATTCCTAATTTTAAGCTCAAGTAAATAAGAAATCAATTAAAATTTAAATAGATTGAATCTGCTTGTAAAATCGTAATGCATAGACTTGTTTTATAGCCATTATTTCTCATTTGCTTTCTGGTTAACAAAAAGAAAGACAAGGGGAAAAATTAAACCCTATTCATTGTCTCTTTGCCTTTGCATATAAGTATACAAAATTTCTTGTGCCCAAGAAATTTTCTCATAAACCCACAAGGAAACTTGAGTTTTGGGGCATTGATGTTCCCAAATCAAGATGTTAGTCATGTAGTGGTTTTCCAATAGGATTTCATCTCTGTTTGCCATACAGTTTTGGGAACTGCAATTCAACCCCAATCATATTTTGCATTTATAAAAGCTGTCTTTATGGGAAATTTGAAGTCAGACCCACAGAGTTTTCCTATAAAACCAAGGCCATCTACTGCCTTTTGCCCAACAATAGGCTTTTGGCAGTGTGTTCAATCTCAGGGGAGACCCAGGGAAGAAGGCAGGAGTTAGGAGGTTTGCAAGAGGGAAATAACTGGTGCATGACATTGTCAGAGATGGGCTTATATTTGTGCTACATATACCCCAGGGAAGAAGAAAAGGATTCCAGGTAGACATCTTTAAAGAAACATAGAACTGAAAGGATGTGCATGAAAGGGGAGCATTTGTTATGTGGCCTGAGATCTTGGGCTGCTTCTAGAAGTAAATAGGACTGAGAGTCTTTCACAGATTGTATTGTTTTGCCAGGCAGGGCTCATCCCAGGAGAGGGAAAACCTCTGCAATCAGGGAAAAAGTGGTGTCCCAGAGCAATGCTTCTCTAGCTTGCTGAATCTTAAGATTTACTAGAGGTCCATATTACTAATGATGATGATATAAAAGGGCTCCTGAATCCATCACTGGAGATTCTGTTTTGGTGGGCTGGGCGTGTTCCTGTCACTTCTTCAAAGCATCCTAAGGAGAGGTGAGAGCCACTGGACAGACAAGCCATTTGTGAATAAAGTGTCTGCTGTGAACTTGAACCGAGGCTGCGTGGTGTGGGAAAGGTGGCCCTGGGCCTTGTAGAGAGCTGTCTGTATCTGAGGTGATCAGATGAATAATGTGGCTGGAACTTTTTGAAATCTAGAGTTCCATTCTGGGAAAGTTCCATTCTCGTGGAACATCCTGGGGTGCTACCCCAGCCTACAATCTTTGGCTTTTGAGAATGCTAGGGTTTAGGAGGTAGCAGTGACAATAGTGAAAATACTAATTATACCCTCAAAAGCTCATACTCATCAATGTTTTGGTGAATTGGAGCCCTTGTCCTCATGCCCACGATGCTGCTGCTTATCTGCTCCCCCCTTCCATGGTGAAGGACATAAGTCAGTAATGTCATCTCCATCACTCAGACCAGGAGCCAAAAGGTGGTCTTATGCTTTTACTAGCTAACTTCCCCTTCCCCATCCTGTGAATTCTATCTCCTTACACAGCATTCATGTTCTTCTCTCTACTCTGTTTATGTAAATATAGGCCATTATCATTTCTTGCCTAGATCATTGCAAATAACCTCTCTGTCCATGTCCTCATTGTCTTATCCACCCTCTCCAAGGCCGAGTGACTTCTAAAATGCATCTGAACATATCACTTACTTTCCTGGTTAAAATACCCTTCAGGGGATCCCTGTGGTCAGGATAAAAATCTGAGCTGCTGAGCAAGTACCATGAGTCCTCTGTATTCTGAAAACCTTCATTAACATCTGCTGCCCCAATCTCATTACCTTGATTGCTCCATCTCATCAGCCACACCTCAACTTGTACCCACTGCCCCCCACCCCCATACTAAAGTGCTTGACCTTCCCTCACCTGGCTGCATTCTTTTACCTCTCCACAGCAAGGATAAAGAGAGTATATGTCCCCCGACCACAGTATTCTAATGACCTACTGGAGGCTGATCTCTTGGAGCCATCACCAAACTTTGTTGAATGGATGTATGAATGAATTAGGAGCCTGGAGCCTGATCTTTAAATTCCATTCCAGCCCTCCCACCCCCAATATTTTCTTCTCCTCCTCCTCCTCCTCTTCCTCTTCCTCCTCCTCCTCCTCCTCCTTCTTTTTTTGGTACCAGAGATTGAACCCAGGGCCCTTCTTGTGTGTTCATCTCTCTTCCTGTCTCTCAACTTAGGCATTATGTTCCAAAGGAGGCGCCCACTGATACCTGCCCACCTGCCTGTGGTTTAGTAGCTCTTCACTAATCATGTGAGCTGGGATTCCAAGGACAGGGACCATGTAATGTTTCATTTCTGTCCCCAGTGGCAGGTATAAAGTAGATGCCTAATGAAAGTTTAACAAATTTAATAAATGAATAACCTATGCCCACCCCTGCTGTAGGTATAATTGGGTATCTAATTGGTTACTGTTATCATAAGCTAGGCACATTGTAAATCATAAGATTCATGGAGGGCTGGAGGTCACTCCCAAGTACAATGTTGTCCTACTTCTTTGAAAGGGGAGCTTCCTCCCTCCTTGTGGCTTCTACATATTAGGGACCTTGAGGCTGGGCCTTCCCTTCCTGGCCTCATCTGTCTCTAATGGGTGGCCCAGCTTTTTCTGCACCCCTTTGACTTTGCTTCCTAGCGGTGAGAAACACTTTTTGGGGGAAAGTGTGCTAGAATAAGCCTTTTTTTTTTTTTTTCCAAAGGAGATGAAGCTTTGCAAGTGTAGAAAGCACTGCCAAGGTAAGGGTGGCATTATTATTTTTTCGATTGGCAAAGGAAAGCAGAGGCATGGTAAACAGCACAGTTAGCCCAAGATGCCACATGGCAGTAACTCTGCCAAACCCCTTGATTAAACTTTTTTAACAAGTAGCATGGTGTCAGACATTTTAAAATTGGGCTCTTTATGAAGACTAATATTGCTGTCATACAGCTCCTTTATGAATGCCCAAGGGGACCTTTAACTGCAGCAGAAGCTTCCTCATTTAAACCATGAAGGTTAAACAATAAAAACTAATTTTCTATTCCCAGCATACCCATCACACTGCCAGGAAAAGCATCGCTCTGCTTTATGAAAACAACGCCACAATATTCCTCAGCCCCTCCGTGGATAGGGTTCATTAGCCATTTGTGAAGACATGTCTTTTCTACTTTTCAGACTTCTCTTGGCAGAAATGATGCCCTGGTGACTGTATTTGGGCTCGGGGAGGAGCTCAACCCATATCTTTTTTTTTTTTTTTTTTTTTTGTTGTTTTTTAAAGAGAGAGTGAGAGAGGGAGAGAGAGAGAGAGAATTTTTTTAATATTTATTTTTTAGTTCTTGGCAGACACAACATCTTTGTTGGTATGTGGTGCTGAGGATCGAACCCGGGCCGCACGCATGCCAGGCAAGCGCGCTACCGCTTGAGCCACATCCCCAGCCCTCAACCCATATCTTGGTCAAGTTCTTCACTGAGAATTTTCATAGACAGCTGTAAGATGGTGGTGGCTGATGAGGTAGGAGGTGGAGAGATTAAGAGCAAGGGTGTGTAGAATCTGTGTTGAGAGACTGGCATTGGGAGAATTTTTTTTTTTTTTATAGGCGGTAGTTTTATATTGAAAAGTAAAGATTTCTAGGGATCAATAAAAGTTAGAAATTTAGGTTGGATATGTTTTTTACCTTCAGGATTAGTGGGATCTACACCCCATCTAGCTTCCCCCCTCCCCTATTCTTCCTGGGCTGCGGGAGCCCTCACCCACCTCACTCCCTGACCCTTTCCTCCATGCTCCGGGCTCCCCACTTCCAGATATCTTGTGGGCTGTGCTCTAAGGAAATGGGTTAGAAGCGCAGTTTGCAATCTGCTTGTATTTAGGCAGCTCACTACTCAATGGATTCTCTTCTTAAAGTTCTTTGCTTCAGGATGTTTTTGAACTGTCTCCACAGACTTCGTAAGGACCTGGGGAGTCACCTGCTCCTTCCAGGTCGTATATCATATCCCCCCTTCTCCCAGGCCCTATGGATTAAGAGGTCAGTATGAATTTTAGGGGGAGGGAGGAAAGCTGAGAGAGAGATTCCAAATCTTGTCTCTCATGTTGCTGTCCCTCATGTGGTGGCTGCTTTTTCTATGCTTTGAAACTAAGAACACGTGGAGATGGCAGCTCTGTGATTAAGGAAGAGCTGGTGATGTCAGCTGTGTGAGGTCTGCGTGAGCCAGGAGCCAGGGGTCTTGCAGTAGAGCTGTCAGTAGTTCCAAGAGGCTGGAACCCATGGAGTTCCAGAGAGCCCTTGAGGCTGGTGGTGCAGGGGAGGACTAGCAGGAGGGCCTGGAGTCTAACCAGGCTAAAGGAAAAGCTGCTGCGTTCTCTACATGCACAACACTCTTCACACTAAATGTTTGAGGTTTTTCTCACCTTAAGTGGTTTCTACTTCTCTAGACAATAACTGCTGCTTCTCCTCTTTCTTCTCTTTCTCCAACTCCTTCTCCTTTTTCTTCTTCTTTTTGGAAATGGGATTTGAACCCAGGAGCACTTAACCAGTGAGCTATAACCCCTGCCCTTTTTATTTTGAGGCAGGGTCTCACTAAATTGCTGAGGGCCTTGCCAAGTTGCTGAGACTGACCTCAAATTTGTGATCCTCCCGCCTCAGCCTCCACAGTTGCTAGGATTACAGGCCTAGACCACCCCAACTGAGACTAGCTGTTACCTGTGCTTCTGACCAACCAGTTACAAATGCATGTGTGTGCGGGGAGGGGGTTTTTCAGGTGACCCCTTTCTCAGGGGCAGTAGTTTGCTTGAACAGTTTACAGATTTCAGGGAAGCACTTTAGTTACTATTACCAATGTAGTATAAAGAACACAATTCTATTACATAGTATTTTGGTGGAGGGTATGTTAGGTAGGCATGATTGGTTAAATCTTTGACTATTTGTGATTGAACTCAATCTCCAGCCCCTCTCCCTCCCTGAAGGTCAGAGGGTGGAGCTAAAGCTCTAATCCTCTAGTCTTCTGTTTGGTTTCTCTAATAGTCACCTCATTAGCATAAATTCAGATCTAGTTGGAATGTATCATATCCTCCCTCCTCCCAGGCCCTATGGGAGGGCCTGGGAGGAGGAAGGATATGATATATTATAAACAACAAAAAGATGCTTTCATCATTCCTACCTGTCAGGAAATTACAATAATTTTAGGAGTTCTGTGCCAGGAATCTGAGATGAAGACCAATGATGTTATTTCTTTTTATATCACAATATCACATAGGCTCAGTCATTCAGAGCTTCATAAGCCCTAGTGAGGGATGTGGACTTATTCCTGAAGTGTGCAAGCTGTTCCTGGAGGATTTTAAGAAGAGAAGGGACTTGCTTCTACCTGTACTTTAGGATGTTCATTCTAGTAGCAATGGATCAGTCTGAGGAGGGCAGGAGACAGGGCAAAGAGGTAGGAGGCTGTTATTAAAATTCGAGAAGGGATGAAAGCCTGAAGCTTGAAAGTGGTGATAGCTGGAGAGGAGGGGGTGAATTGCTGAGCTACTTACCAGGTGGAAGACTGCAGGACTCCCCTGCAGGAATAGGAAACTGGCTATTCATTTTCAGAAACAACCCATGTGTGGTATTCATGTGTTAACTCACTGATGAATGCACTGTTCTTGTAACTAGGTTGGAGAAGAATTACATGAAAGGTATCATTAAGATATTAAAATGAAAGCATTACATATGTTAACAAGTGTATGAACCCTGCATTATATCTGGCAAACGGGGTGTTAAATCCTTGTTCAACCAGCCAGATGTCCCTGCAGCTGCTACTGGTATTGCAGAGGGAAGCAGCCACCTGAGACCCCAGCTATGGACTGGAACCAGTGGTTTCCAAAGCATCTGGCTGTACAAATTGCTTCTTCTGTGCTCTGATTGACAGGTACCACACGGAACACAGAGTTTACATCACATTGCACAGGTGGATTTTTAGTCCAGATAAACCCAACCTCCAGTAACTTGACCTTTTCAGGGGATCTTTGCAGCTGGGGATGTCTCCAGTTGGAACTTAAATCTGTTTATATTATTTCATAGGATGCAAAAAATGCAGTCAAACAAACTTAAGACCAATTTAATAACATTCACTCCTGGATTGAAATGTTGCCAAATTCTTGTTTGGGGGAGTTATTCAGATGAGTTTGGAAAGCAGGCTTAGAGTTTGTTGTAAATGTTTACATTACCTGGAGCAAAATTCCCATAACTACTCCAAGGACTTAAAAGTACTCATAAGTGTTTATATTTATTCTTATAGAGTGCAGACTCCCCAAAGGGGTCTTGACTTAATTAAGATGGAGCCAGCTTTGGGATGTCTCCTTCCTCCCTGTGTTTGGCAAGAGATGCTAACAATGTGTTAAAAGATGTTCAAGGTTCTGAAGAGAGCCGGGTCCTAACAGACTGGAGTAAATTTTGCTATCACACTCATGGGAATTGTGTTTCTTGGATGTTGAGTTCAAGAAGAGTTGAAGAGAGGCAGCACTAGAGACCACAGTTACACAATCACATTGATCTGTTGTGTACTTTGTTTCCTGGAGGAGAAATTGTGAAATCTCAACATTTTTTTTCTATGAGTTAAGTGAAAGTTGAGGTTTGAAAGAAAAAAAAAATATATATATATCGGTTGTTTTCCTGTCTGTTCAAATATACTTTGACAGCAAAGATGAAAAGTTATGCAGTTTAAATAGAAAAACATCACAATGAAAAGATTTTTTTAAACATCCAGAAACTTCCTCTTTATTGTTTTAAAAACCGGTGTTGTCCCAGGCCTGTCAATTTTGGACATTGTCCACTAGGTGGCAGTGTGTCAGAGGGTTTCTTTAATCCTTGAATTGGCAGCTGATTTCTCTGGTTGCCTGCAGTAGTTGAGTTTTCCTTTTTTTTTTTTTTTTGGTCCTATTTTGAAGGGTTAAAGGAAACGATCATAAATAACTAAGACCAAATTATGCTTATTTAATAATGAATCAATTTTCTGAAAAGGCTACTTTTTACAGTGACCACAAATAAATTCATTCATTCATGGGACTTTCTTAGTAACTTATTGTAGGTAATGATCCTAGTCATCGTGGATAGTTTATAGTAATCAAGAGCCAATTCTTTTTGCTTTTTGAATGTAGCAGATAATAACTCTGCCGAATTCAGAGAAAGCTGATAGCTGAGCTTTGGGGAGGCGGGCGGTGCAGAACAAACATTAAGTTCTCTTGAAGATAACTCAATAGTGGCTTGAAGCCAAAAGAAGGCTGGGAGTGCCCTTTGCCCAGCTTGCTCACACTGAAAGCTGTTCCTGCAGAGCTTCTTCTCAGGCTATTTTCTGGGAGATGTGTCAAAGCCACCTGAACTTCTTTATGCAAATCTGTGGGCATTCTGTTAGTGTAGGTAATGTGATTGCATTAGATGTTTATCCAGAGATTTAACTGGTTTTATTAATTTATAGCTGGCTTAAAGTAAGATAAAACGCATATATGTTTTTTTTAAAGATCTCTTTCATCTGAATAATTTGTTCAGAAAAAAAAAGGAGTTAGGATGCTCTTTGTAGTGTTTTCCCCAAATTAGATTATTAGAACTTTGTGAATTCAAAGAAACCAGAAGCAATGTCTGAATAAGATTTAGGAATAAAGAACTCTACATATTTAAAAACACTCTCATTAACTTGAGATATATAGGACTAATGAGGATGAAAATCAGTATAAATGTGAAGCTTAGAAAATAAATGAAATTATTAGTTGAGGTGAAGTTTGGGTACATTTCATGGGAGGGTTTCTATAATATTAAAAAACAAAAATATTGGGGGACATTTGAGAAAGATCTATACTTGGAATACATGTAGCAAAGTATCTGATCCTTGAAGAGGTGACCAAGTAGGGTGGCTCTGTTCTGTGGAACGGACTTGACACTGTCGTGTTAGCAGATGCCCTGCCCCTTATTCATAGGGCCTGCAGGCCTTAGTTTGGGGGATTTGTCAGTTTAGCCCAGAACATATTTGACCAGTTTTGAGTCAGTTGCATTCTGAAGCCTCTTAAAAGTCTGGGATCGTGTTTCCTGAGGTTTGGGCTCCTTTTGTCATTCTCCAGTGATAGGGAACAGATTCAAGTGGTGGGAACATAAGGTTAAGGGAATAATTCTATAATCTGGGCCCACTGTGATGACCCACACATGCTTTCTTTCTTTCTTTCTTTCTTTCTTTCTTTCTTTCTTTCTTTCTTTCTTTCTTTCTTTCTTTCTTTCTTTCTTTCTTTCTTTCTTCTTTCTTTCTTTCTTTCTTTCTTTCTTTCTTTCTTTCTTTCTTTCTTTCTTTCTTTCTTTCTTTCTCTTTTAAAAGGCAATTTATCTGCATTGCTGCCTGGCTTAAGTCCACAGGACATATTACATTTCTCTGTGATCGACCTGTTATCTGCAATGTTGCAAAGGCCTGAAATGTTGATAAGAAGAACGCAAGTTACAGTGAAGAGGGTGACTGTTGTGACCCTTTCATAGACTAGATCTCAGAACTCAGGGAGATAAGGATAATTCCCTCTAGCCACAAAATCTGTAAGAACAGGTTCCAATTAGAACTGGTTAACCTAGGCCAAAGTGACCCAGAGTTGTTGTGGGCTGTAGAGACTCAGAAGTCTGATGTCATCCTTCTCCTGTTAGTCAAAAGTCAAAAAGTGAACCTGAGTGGGACTCTCTAGAAACCTCCCTGGGACCCCCAATAAAACTGGAGGGCAGGAGGGTCATGTCATCCTTTTCTCCAAGAGGACCCGCTCTCTCCTTTGAGAGTGCCCACTTTCCCCTTTCTTATCCCGTCTAATAAACTCATGCCCGTTACTCTGAGCAACTTGTCTGAAATCTTCCTGGCATGATTGCAAGAATCAGCGTTTGAAGAAGGGGCCTCTGAGGCTGCCTCAGTTTTGTGGCAGGCCTCTGCCCTGTAACACCCGGGAACCCAGAAGCCAGATGCCCAGTCAAGGTGTGCCTCCTCCTCAGAGTTAACTACTGCAGAGAAACAACCATGCTCTGAGGATTCTTGGGGCTCTCAAGAGCATTCGTTATGATGCCTTCTAAAGGGGCATGGGTGTAGCTCTGGAAGACAGAGGTTCAAGCCCCAGTTTTATTAGATGAGACCTTACTCTCTCTCTAGAAAAATGAGGTTAATAATAGGTATCCAGGCTCTGATTCTCATAAGAGTAAAATGTGATCCTGCAAGGAAACAGTTGGTTAGCTACAAATGTAAGAAGTTATTTAACTTTCAGTACATGGAATAGAAAAATAATTTGTGAGATTATAATAAACCTTTGAATAAACAGAGGTGTCACCAAACAGCTCTTCATGGGAACACTCAATTAGCAATAATGTTTCCTAACACCTGCTGCATATTAGAATCACCTGGGAGCATTTTTTAAAAAAAATATCAAGTAGACTGGCTGTGGACGGGGCCAAGGCAACCCAAAAGCTTCCCTTAAAGTACAACCAGGTTCCTCACTGGAATTCCCATGTTAACTTTATTTTATTTTATTTTTGTTACAGTGCTCAACCACCAAACACCCTAAAAGTGTTCTCTTAGAGGATGCTATATCATGCTTGTACATAAATAACAATGATTTTAGAACTCAAAAATGTGGGGTGGTGATACACATATTGGGGCTACAATTTTTGTAACTCAAAGTTGTAGAAATATTACAAGCCCCCCCCTTTCTTTTTTTCTTTTTAATTGAAAATTTCCTTTAGAATTTCTAAGAGAAATTGCAGTTCTCGGATCCCTGAGAGATATAACATAAGAGCAGCATTACCTTTTGAGTCTCTAGAGATTTCATTCATCCTGGGGCATGAAGCTTTTTTTTTTTTTTTTTTTTTCTTTACAAGCAGTCATTGAAAGTGCTTCTGAGAGGTGCTATTTATTGAATTTTCTTGTAACTAAATGGGTCTGTGGCAGCTCTGACCTAGAAGTCACTGATTACATGGCCGAGAAGTGTTTGTTCCGAGGTGAGAATGAACAAACTAATCCCTGCCTGTTTAATCAGTGGCTTGAATCTTCTGCTGCTTCTGCCCAAGTCTCAAGCTTCATGATAACCTCCCCATTTGCTCATCTGTGAATGTTTGGGGATGTGAAAGGGATTGTCATACTCAAAAGATGTCCCAGGCCAACAGCACCAGCTCACCTGTTAAAAATGCAAATTCTCAGGTCCCACCTCCCATCTGGATCAGAAACTCTGGGCTGGCCCTGCAATCTGTCTTCCATCATCCTCCCTGAGGTGGTCATTCACACTCAAGTTTGAAAACCACTGAGCAGGGACAAAGGATCTTTCCTTGTTTGTCTAGATAATAAGGGTGTTTGCAGAGAAAAATCACGAAACTGGCATTTGCAGGCATATGCCATACTTAGCTCTGCTTCGTTCGGCACTCCTTCCTTTCTCCTCTGATGGTGAGGCAGATCAGTGCTAGAGGGAAAATGAGAGGGTAGCTTTAAGTCTCCAAGGTTCCTATTCCAATCTTTTAAGAGCTAGTAATCAGGTAAAAAGAAGCTTTATGTATTTATGAATGTGTAATGATATACACAATGGATAAGGATACAATCCTGTATATATAAATGTATAGTGTGATACAATGTATACATATGAGAGAACACATAAAGATACATTTATATATTGCATAAATTCATGCAGAATGAAGATATACTATATCTATGTAAATGTATAAAAATATACACAATGTATAAATATACACGGTGTTCACGGTGTATTTAAATGTGTGAAAATATTCAATGTGTGTGTGTGTGTGTGTTTAAAATCATGATCTCCATTGTGAATGCTGAGGAGCTCAAACCAGGAAATTCCAAACACTGGGGGACTATGGGGAATCCAAAGATCTTGAGAAGGGACTTGGGAGGCTGGAGGTGAACAGCAGAAAGAAGCCAACTGTATTGTTCAATTCAAAAGGATTGGCCTATAGAATGCCCGCAAATGGCTTCTCCAGGGCTGTGCAGTGTCCTGAGTCTAGGGCAGGGCAGAAGATGACTTTAGATAAACCCTAGGATTCATTTCACAAAGTTACCACACAATGATTTTAGGACTTTCAAGTAGGTAAGCGAAGACAGCTGAGTTGTGTCCTCCAGTGGTCATTAAAAACAGAATAGGTTTCTCCTGTCTCTGGGAGGGGAAGGTCCTGAAGGTACAGAAAAGAATAAATGTTATCTCCATTACACTTCCAGGTTATAACAATGGAAGCTGTATTATTGTATCTATTGGAATCCATCTGTCTACATTTATCTGTTTGCCTATCTGTCTAATCTATTCAAAGCCCTCCTACCCAGACACTCAAAAAACTGAAGCTCTATATGGTCTGTCCTTTAAACATCATGGCTGGGGCTAGCATGAATGGTTATCCTTAGTAACAGAAGTTAGGAATCTCTCTAGCATTTCTAGTATCTGTATATCTGAATTTACTGGGCACTCAGCTAAGTGCCTACTTGCATTATCTCATTTAATCTTCTTAACCACCTGATGATAGAAGGGCTGTTAATATCCTAGTTTATGAAGGATTTGAACCGTGTGAAAGCCTGGGCTCTCATCCACTCCACCTTATTAGGTCCCATGATGGCACATTTAATGCTAGCTAATGTCTGGCTTCAGGTGGGCATATGTTACCTATTGGTGCCTTCATTCTGAGGGCTCAAATTGAGATGTGCAATTACCTAAACTCTTTATGCACTCGTGTTTGTTCGTTTTCTGGCTTATGCTTCTAGACCTCTATTTGGAGCAATATTTAGAGTTAATTATTGGTACTCTAAAAGCTCTTAGACTTCCATATAGTACTTTAAATACACTGTGACTTTAAAATAAAAAAATTAACCACTGGGAGCCAGGCATCATTCTCTTTCCTGTGGGCTGAGCTTCAGCATTGTAACAGGAATTCACTAATGAAACAGACATAAATAGAGCCTCCCTGAGGATTTAAGAGGGTCATATATTCCCTGTAATTGTGACGTTCCTAGTTAACTTCATCTCCATTTGTGTACCTGCTACAAGTTTTTAATTATGCTCAATTATTTTGTGTTTTATAATTTATATTGTCTTCTATTTCCTCCCTATTGTCCAAAGGGTTTTGTTGAATGGTGTGCATGGTTGACTTTTTAAGCACAATGACATCCAATTCTTTAGGGGTGAACCTTCTTTGATAGCTAATGAGATAATCCAGAAATTTCACTGTCTGCACTTCTGGCATCTTTTGAAGGAAAAGAGGGTTCATTGATCACATGTCTAACACTCCTGAATTGTCCTACTGCTTTACAGAAAGAATAAGCTTATAAATGAAACTCTTTTTCCTTTTTCTTTCAGGAGTTACAACATATTGTTGGGTCACAGCACATCCGAGCAGAGAAAGGTAATCATGAATCTGTGATTATTTGAGATCCCATAGGGTCACTAGCCTTGGGTTAATGTGCTTTCTCTCATCTCCAGCTATGATGGAAGGTTCCTGGTTTGATCTGGCCAAAAGGGGCAAGCCTGAAACTCAACCTTTTGCTCATCTCACTATTAATGCCACCAACATCCCATCAGGTAAGTTTTAATTATATCTATTTTAATTATAAAACTATCTCGAGAATCACTTACCATTCCATTCACACAATCGAAAATATTATTAGCCTGTTACTGAAATTTTCAAGAGCGGGAAAAAAAAATCATTAGTCTTCAGTTGATCCATGTCTTGGAAATGGACATTATAATTTCCCAGAACGACCAGAGGATGAGGACTAGTGAAGTCTCCTACTTCTTCCCTTGTAGAAGCAGGAGAGGAGGATTCCTTGACCTTTAAGTGGCAGCTGCCATATGTTCACACCTGGTCCAAGTGACCCCAAAGCAAACATGGTGTGGCAGAACCACTGTGTCCTGTGCTGCTGCCAGTACCCAGGTCTTCCCTCTGTGCCATCAGAGACAGCCTTGGCCACCTGGTATCTATAGGCAGGGCCTTTGGGGCCAGCCATATGGGATTCCAAATCCCCACAGCAGGAGAGAAGAGGATCTGCTTTTATGTGTGTGTGTGTGGGGGGGGGGCGGTCAATGACTGACCCTGCTGCCTATGTTAACAGAGTTTTCATTCAAGAAAAGTCCTAAGCCAGGGATTCTAAGGTATTGAGTGAGATCATCACCAAGGGCTGTCATTCTGAGACTTGTGAGAGAGGTCTGGCCATGCAAGACCTCTGGCTTTCTCCCCTCTGGCCTCGACTTCCAGCTAAGAGAGAATCTCTGAGTATCACCACACCCCAGGGTTCCTGCTCTTCCTAATCCCCACAGCCAGCACTTCTCATTCTGGAGCAGCAGACTTCATTTTCAGATCATCAGACTATACCTGTTTATTTCAAATGACTGCGGGTTGAGATCACATCATTGGGAAGGACAATCCCTTGATGTACTCATCTGTTTTTACCCACACTAAAGGTAACAAAGCCCCATTGCTGACCTCTGAGGTGCATGAGTTCCTCCAGGTAGTTAACTACTTAGCCATTTGCTGTAGAGACCCACAGAGGAGCTCAACAGCATGGTCTTTAATAAGAGACACTAGTCCTCTGGAAAATGAGACATTCTCCCCCTTCTTCAGAGACCAGTCATTTCCTCTGGGTAGGGTTTAGCTCAGTGGCCCGGAGACCTGATTACCCTTTGAAAGTGAGGAAACCCAGAGCTTTGTGCTTGTAGCTACCTTAATGCCCTGGGCATTCCATCATCCTACCCACTGCTCACTCACCTTGGGCTAGGTAAGGATCAAAAGGTGACAAGAAGCATTAGATAGAGTGATAATTGAACACCATTGTTAATTATTATGATGCCACTTATTGAACACGTATTGAATATGTCTGATCCACTTATGGATCAGACGTTTGGGTCTGTGTTCATTATCTGTAGTCCTTGCTCTAATGTTGAGGCACAGTGACTGTGATTCAGAATTTGCAGAGAGGGAAACAGAGGTTTATATAGTTTGTCATTTGCTCAAAGTCACAGAGGTAGAAGGATTAGAAGTTGAATTCCACTCAGTTAATCCCTAAATCTATGTTTTTTATGCTATACATTATCCTATAAGCAGACTACATAGTACTTGTAGCAAGTTGGCTTTGTCCCAGGAAAATAAAGCCCTTAAGTTCTCTTTTCCTTTAAGAATTAGATTAGTGGAGTATCTCATGACAGGGACTCTAAAATCTGACTGCCACTGGCCTGCTTACTGGACCCATGACCATGCACAATTTACTAGACTCTGCCTTGGCTTTGCCATGTCTAAAATGGGCATAGATATTGCTTGCTTCATGGGGTAGCTGTGAAGATTGTGGCATATGGAAAGCATTCCATGATTGGGATTTGTTATTTTATTTGAGATTATTTAAATAATTATAACTATTCCACTTGGTTGTACAAATGACTTAAGGCAAGTTTTATTTTTTTTAATTAAGTTTTTAAAAGTACCAGATTTTAGTAAGTGATTTTGAAGCCATTATCATAGCATGGACCATGGAGGGCTATTTCTTGATTGGAGACATTAGAAAGTAAGAAACTAACACTTGGGTTTTTAGAGGATTTTCTATTCTATCTATTCCTGTCCCAGATATTTGCTCCATAAACAAATTTTGTCTCTTTGTCTGTGTGTCCTTTATGATGGAGCTACACTAATTTTCCCTGAGTGGAAAACTATTTTGCACATTAGCAAAGGCAATCAAATTAATACTTATGTATCAGCCGTATGTGCTATGAATGTACCCTACATTTATCTTTTCAGTTCATTTAAATGGCATATAATAAATATTACATTAGACTGTGTGCCAAAGTCGGTTTGGCAATAGCAAGCATGTTTTAGTTACAAAGCTCTTTCTCTCTGAGGCACCTAGAATCAAACTATTGCCAAAATAACAAGAAAGAACTCCTGGTTATTTTCTGACAGTTATTGGGTTTGTGACTAAGGGAAATGTGTCAGTATATGCTTCTGCATAAGAAAATAGAATTTGTTGCTCTGGTGGGCCAACATCCCCTTAAGTTCATTGATCTCCCGGTGTTGGCCAAAGCAAGATGGTTTAATTTTGCATTTTAATGGCTTTGTTTCACATTTATTTACACATATGAAATTAGGATCTGCCTTACAAGATCTGTGCATTTTCAAAGCTTCTTGCATAAGACGCATTGGGAAGTATTTTGCGGGGTCAGAATATGCAGCTTTCTTTAGGGTGCTCAGGCTAACTATTTGCAGAAGTCTGGACCATAGCATAGGGCTGAAGAAGCTGGGGAGCCTGGGTTAGGAGGCCACCAGCACACCTCATGGGTGTTGGAAACCCAGGGTGATATGGAGTCCCTCCAATCAAATCACAGCATATTTTTTCTCATGTTTTTCCCCACTGTTGTCTACATGTGAGCTCTCTTTTCTTAATATCTAGCTTCCCTGACTTTCTTCTGTTGATGCTGTGAACACTCAAACACTTTTCCTCACCAATATACTCCCTTTTCTCAGTCCAGATTTGACTCAAATCCTCCCTGTTGTCTAGCCCTTCTGTCTCTCATTGAGCTCAGTTTTCCCAATCATTGTGAATTGCTGCAGCTTTTGCTTGGAAATTTTTTGTCACTGAATGTCAACCTTGTGCTTTGCAACAGCAAAAATGAAAATGTTGTGTTTTGTATGCTCATTTTTAATTTTCTCTATGATTAGTTGTGTCATGATGGTGTAAGACTTGATATAATTCTTAATTATGGACAGAATGAATGTCTATAGAAAGCACAACACTGTTATTTCATGACAGATCAACAGAATGAATCTGTGAATACATGAGTCAGTGGATGGATAAAAACAGAGATGTTTCATAGAAAAGAACAATGTATTCTACTTGAATTCCCTAATCATAAGAGTGGTATAATGTTAAAGTTCTTATTTCAGATTTCTTTCTTGCCTTCTCTGGCCATATCCCACTCTAACATGAACTAATCCCTTCCATTGAATGGATAGACTTCATGTCACTATTCTGCTTCTCTCTGTTAAGAGATATAAGATAATTAATTGAAGGATTGAATGCAGCACACAAGTAGGAGGTAGTATGGGATAATTTGAGGAGGGAAACTTTTTTTTTTTGTCCTGGGGAGTGAATCCAGCGGGGCTTAATCACATAGCCACATCCCCAGCTCCCTCCCTTTTGTATTTTATTTAGAGACAGGGTCTCACTGAGTTACCTAGGACCTTGCTGAGTCACTGAGGCTAGCTTTGAACTTGAGATCCTCCTGCCTCAGCTTCCCAAGCTTTGGGGATCATAAGCATGAGCCACCATACCTGGCTTGAGGTGGGAAACAGCTTTCATTAACTCTGTCCATGAATTAGGCAGCTATTTACCAGCCTGGAGGAATTGTTTCACTAGTGTTTATGACAATGTGGTGAATACGGTCCTATTGTCTCATGTTGACTCCCTTGGGACTGTAGGATGATGTGTACATTTGGAGTAAACTATGAAATAAGACCTCCTCTGTAAAAAGAAGGGAGCTTGCTGTGGATAACCCTTGAAGCCGCAGTGACTGTGGTGGCCCCTCTGTGGATAGCTGCAGAGCTCTGGAAGGCTTCTGTTTCTGCATCGGGGAATTGGAATCACTGGGTTCTTGGTCTTCTAATGATGGGTTGCCCCACTGTAGACTGGCCAAGTCACATTTTCCCCCTCTATTTGTCCTACTTCCTGCTTGGCCTTTGGAATAGTCTGCTTTTGAGGTTCCAGGCTCTACCCCCGAGACAGTAGAATGTTCTCCAACTTGTGACTCTCTTGGGGAAGGTGCATGAGATGTTCAGTGTTCTCCAGGACTCAGGCAAGTCTGGGAATGTACCTTGAGTGGGTGTCTTAGTCTACAGGGATCTCCTAGAATCCACCTAACCAGAGGATCCACTAAGACCCTAGGCCAATTTCTTTACCTCACTGTCTCAAGACCTGACTTAAGTTGTTGGGCAGTCATAACAAATAGCCAGGAACTCAGAACTGCAGAAACTAATCCCAACCTATCTGAGACTCAGCTCTGTTTTGACTTTTGATGTCAGAGAGATGATGACCTTCAGTTAGCCTAAGTATGTACAAAATTCCCTGAAGAAAAAAAAAATCTTTCTAGACTTTCTATAGTGTTTCTACTTAGTGTTTCATTAGTTATCATCTTTTCCAGTAGAATAATAAGTATCCAAATAAATATAAATCTTTGATTAATTAATTACATCATAGAGGTATTACCAATTTTTAAAGCCAGTAAAAATACATTAGAGACTTATAATATGAAAAAAAAAAGTACTGGACTTGCTCCTGATTTAGAATATTCTTTGGAAATTCTTCACTGCTCTGGTAAAAGCATGAGGATTGTTGTCACCTCATTCCAGGAGTGAGGAGGAACTAAAGGAACATTTGGTCACAGGGGAGAAATTTTACTATACTTTGGTCACAATGGATTATGAAGTGTTTTTTTTTTTTTTTTTTCCAGCTGCTCTGAGAATAGCTTTTTAGTGTGTGAGCCTGAGAGACATATGGGCTTTTAGAGGTGGGGAAAATAAATGGTGATAAGAATAGATTTTAGGAGTTTGGCCATTTGCTCAAAGTTACTGTGACCCAGATTTTCATCTCCTACATATCCTTCTCCATAGAATCAAAGAAAAGGCAGAAACATGTGAGGTAGGAGGATTCTCCTTCTCTGCTAGCTTCTTGCTTTGCTGTGGTGGTTGGCTTTCTAATCCTTTTTCGTCAATCTGGAATGACCTGTCTGCTCTTGTCTGTGGAGCTGAATCCTATTCCTCTTTTTAAGTTCCCAGGCTCAGTTAGCAACAACACAAAGTCAGTTTTGATCCCTCTAGGTGGAAATAATCTCTCTCCCCTTTGAATTCCCATAGCAATTATCTGTACCTCTCCCTTCAGTTCTAACACCTTGCCTCTTGTCTGAGCCCATTTTATACTTAACTCTAATGTACTGCAGCTTCCTTGAGGCAGGAAAAGTGAGATTTTTGGCCTTTGTACCCTTTAATGTGCCTACCAAAGAGCACTAAATACATCTGAATGTATTTCTCCCTGTATAGAAAAATAAATTCCAAGAAGTTATTCTCCCCTAGGAACAATGACAGTTAAGCTGTTTTCTGCTCTGACTTCATGGAATTGTGAGACTGTCTTTCTCATTCCAGGAGTGGATTGTAAATCAGGCATCTCTCTCTCCACAGGTTCCCACAAAGTGAGTCTGTCCTCTTGGTACCATGACCGGGGTTGGGCCAAGATCTCCAATATGACTTTGAACAATGGAAAACTAGTGGTTAACCAAGATGGCTTCTATTACCTGTATGCCAACATTTGCTTTCGACATCATGAAACCTCGGGAGATCTAGCAACCGAGTATCTTCAGCTGATGGTCTATGTCACTAAAACCAGCATCAAAATCCCAAGTTCTCACACCCTGATGAAAGGAGGGAGCACCAAATACTGGTCAGGGAATTCAGAGTTCCATTTTTATTCCATAAATGTTGGAGGATTTTTTAAGCTACGGTCTGGTGAAGAAATAAGCATTGAAGTGTCCAACCCTTCCCTATTGGATCCAGATCAAGATGCAACGTACTTTGGGGCTTTTAAAGTTCGAGATATAGATTGAGACCTATTCTGTGGAGCATTATCACATATTTCGTAGATATTTGGAAACTTCTCTTAAACAAGCCAAGAAATATGTATATAGGTGTGTAAGACTACTAAGAGGCATGGCCCGCAATGGTACAAACTCATTATCCATGCTCTCAACCCTGTAGACAATATGCATATGTACAGCCAATGGGTGAGCTTGGACATATGGTGGCGTGTTACACAATGGTTTTACAATTTTGTAATGAATTCCTAGAATTAAACCAGATTAGAGCAAGTATGGTTGCTCTTTGGGCTCCAAGAGGGGTGAGCTCTCTGGATCAAACCCATGATTTATGGGCCACTGTGCACCTCGAGTGAAGAGGGTATCATCTCATTGTAAACAGATGATCTTCTGAAGGGTTAAGTTCTTTTGAATTGTTACATCATGCTGGAACCTGCAAACAATACTTTTTCTAGTGAGGAGAGAAAATATATGTATTTTTATATAATATCTAAAGTTATATTTCAGATGTAATGTTTTCTGTGCAAAGTGTTGTAAATTATATTTGTGCTATAGTATTTGATTCGAAATATTTAAAAAATGTCTCACTGTTGACATATTTAATGTTTTAAATGTACAGACATATTTAACTGGTGCACTTTGTAAATCCCTTGGGGACAACTTGCAGCTAAGGGGGAAAAATACTGTTTCCTGATATCAAATGTAGTATATTTCTTCATTCTTTTTAACTTAATAGATTTTTTTCAGACTTGTCAAACCTGTGTAAAAAAAAATTAAAATGGATGCCTTGAATAACAAGCGGTATGTTGGCTACCAGGTGCCTTTCAAATTTAGAAGCTAATTGACTTTAGAAAGCTGACATTGCCAAAAAGGATACATAATAGGCTACTGAAATCTGTCAAGAGTATTTATATAATTATTGAACAGGTGTCTTTTTCTACAAACGCTGCAAATTGTAAATTTTTTTTTTAAATAGAAAAGCTACTAGTGGTTTATCAGCGAAGAATAACCCGAGTTTTAAGTTAGTGGGAATTATTTTATACTGTACAATAAAAACATTGCCTTTGAAAGTTCATTTTTTTGGTACAAAAATAAATTTATATGAAACCTGCCTTGTGATTTTGTATTTCTCTTTTATGTCTGTCTTGCTCTGTGATCCTGTTCTCTCCAATATGATAATGTGGCTCCTATCTTTTTCTGAAGGTTACTGGGAGAAATGCAGATTTAATTAAAAACTAGGAACAGATTCAATTAAATTAATGAACCTTGGAATTTGAAAATTAATTTGCAAGGGATTTGTATGCAAGGATGTAGCCAGATAGAAAACAGTGTTCTTCACTCATAAAGGAAAAGTTTATGTTATGTTTACATCAGGAGAAAAATACAGTGTTTTGTACAAGTTCATAATGTCCTGGAAAAATAACTGTTTGGCCTGGAGGAAAATCTAAATGTTTTCTACCTTCACACAGTAAAGATCAGTGGCCTGGACACTTGTCCTCATGGAAATGTATGTAGGTGGACTACCTAAACCAGGGTGGCTACTCATATGAGAGAGAGAAGAGAAAATGATTCCCTTGGGAAGGCACAATGTTTCTTGATGATTATGACAGAATAGAAGCTGAGAAGGTAGAGCAGATACTGCAAAATAGAAATTGCAAATTTTAAATAGTAGAGCCATAATGGTGGGACTCACTGATTGGCCAAAATACTCCTATTACTTTAAGACTGTCAGTAAATTTGAGGTAGATGGGTACAAAATATGTCTGCTGTGTTGCATACCCCAATCGCTGCTTCCTGGCTTCAGAAAAAAAATAATTTTGATGAGCTACAATCACAGTTTCTCCACTTTCCATTGGCAGAATTTTCTTATGGCCTCATTATCTAAGTAGCTCTTCTATCCATTTATCATTTCCAAAGATGTATAACATCCATCCATTTGTTTATTTGTCTCATTTATTGAACACCAACTATATGCTAGTTGTAGTATCAGGCACTGTGGTCACCTTGGCACTCTCCCAGCCTCTGAGTTTCCATTCCAGTGGGTGCCAGCCTAGGAAGGCATGGTAAGCTGCATGGTGTGGGCTGCATGGAAGCTCTTAAATCCAATCTTGGGAATTGGAAGGTCTGAAAATAAAAGCAGGTTGGATAGGAAGTGGGATAAAAAGCTTCAAAAGTGGATATGGAATATCCATTAGCTTGTTTTTTTAAAAACTTAGAGGCAACCAACTTGCAATCTCTCAAGGATGAACTAAACCCAAGGTCCAGGAATAGAAAGCACCCAGGATATTCTGGGCACTAGCCAAATGGCTAGCAAGGCAGATGGTCTGCAACACCAAAGGAGAGACTGGAGAGTAGACCTTGTGAATTCAGCCAGACTTTATTATACATTATCACCGGGTAGGTCAGGGTTTTAGAGCTTTGCTGGAATAATGACTAATGAAATATTGGTGTGAATTACCCTGTGCCTGGAAGGAGGCAGCTACAGCAATTGGATATGGCAGAAGGTATGGAAAAGACTTCTCTTTTCTATCACGTTCATGTCAGGCTCTGAGCAATAGGGTCTCAAATGCAGGAAGAAATACCCTGATTTTCCCACTCTGTGGCCACTTCTCATTTCTGCTCTTTCTTTTCATTTATTCCTTTTTTCCACATTTACTCTTCTGTGTGTGTTTCAATCCTCCCCACCTCCATTATGCTTGGCTCTTGATTGGAGGACCAATTAGTCTCTCTGGTAGCCTTTAGGGTATAAAGAGGCTGCTGCATCTGATTGAGATGGAACTAGATCAAGTCATCACTCAGCCACAGCTAAGTAAATATATTGAGTTGTGACAAAATCATGCCAGGAAACCAACAAATACCGGCTGCAATGGCGAACTGAATTGTTGCTCATTTTATCTCCTCCATTTCAATCTTAATGCATGTCAAATAAGAAAGAAGAAAAGCAGGCCAAATTCAAAGCCATCTGTCTTCTTGAATCAGTTTTTTTATGACTGCACCAGACCCTGCACTGTTGCCTCTTTCCAAAACTCTATGTAAGCAGCAATTCTTGTATAGTGTCCTTGCTTTCCCTCTTTCCTTCTGTCTCCTTTATCTCCATGAGGCCATCTGGAAAATGACCATTTCCGCAATGACTTTGGTGGGAAGCTGAGGGTCTCAGACCTCATCTTTTTGTGTGTGTGTATTTTATTGGCTTGGCTTGGGAGAGTGGCACCAGGCTATACTTGTACATTTGTGGTCACAGCATTGACTCAACTTGCAAACCTACCATGCCTGTGGAGCCAGCAGAGGCAGGCCACACAAGTCCTCGCTTTCACTTTGGCTTTATTAATTGATTCTCCAGCTTCCTTGCAATGAAATTGAAATATGTTTCCCAGTAGCTGCATTTATAAATGCTAATTAGTTATTGATTCACATTATGATGATTTAGCCTTGTGTCACTTTTTATAATAAAATGTATACAGTGAGTGTTGGGTTTTATCTATAAAACAGAAAACTACCCTTTTGATTAATAATATTTTTATGATACTTCTACATTTTTGTAATTTAAAAATTATAGTTTTTAATCATTACCCTCCCCCCTCTTTTTATGTTGACACATTTTCTTTGCAGAGGCTTGCTGCTATTGCATCTTATGTGTATTCTGGATAGTTGTAGGGAAAATCTCTATGATATTATCAGATATGGACAAAGCCAGGAGTGCTGATGTCTAAGGACAGGAAATGGATGCCCCAGCTCAAGCAAAGAATGTGAGTAAGCTCTTCTTATACATTTTTATACTATATATTTTATACTATTTAGATCTTTCAGTGAGTTGGATGATGCCCACCTACGTTGGTAAGGGTGAGTCAAATGCTAATTTCTTCTGGAAACACCTTCATAAGGCATGTCCGTAAATGATATTTTATCAACTATCTGGGCATCCTTTAGCCCAGTCAAGTTGATCATCATGCTGCACTGGGATATCTGAGTCAGTTATGAAGTAGCTTATTTAAGTTTAGAAGGAAAATATCCTAAATAAATAGATGAAAGGAGAAAAGTTTACATGCAACTCCATGAGAAACACAAATAATACATAAGACTTATTGAAAATATCTAAATGAGATATTAAATCATGAAACAGGGATAGGAGTTTAGATGAGTTTATCTGAAGTTCAGGGACACATCTTGAATAGCAGGGGTGAAAAACCCCTAAAGAACATCCGATATGTACAAGGGACAGGTGCAGCACCTTCAATTCCTCTATCTTCTGCATCACCAACACAGGTGATTCACAATACAAAATGCAAGTCCCATCTAAGTTCAGACCCAGGTCAATAGTACAGGAGTGGTAGGGAGTGCCTGGCCCATGGGAATGAGATGGGAGTGCATCTCAGGGGTGAGGCTCAATGTCTATTCAGGCCTGAGGGCATTAACGTGGATATGATTTTAGTATGTGAGCAACAGCTCAAAAACAGGGATTCAGTTGTGGAAGGAGACTGCCAACATCCTCAGAAATGAACCAGAACTTCAGGTGACTAGGGTTACAGGTGGTGAACTCTGCCAGGACACCAGGGAGCCCTGGGTGTAAGAGGAAACCCCAGATGCTCATGATCCTTGGCTGAATGGTCCAGATAGGCAGACAGGCTCCCCTGTGGGGCAGATTCTGGAAGCTTCATTGCAATCCTGTCCTTGAAACTGAAAAGCTTTTACACTCCATATTAATTTGCTATGGGTGCCATAACAAATTACCACAAAATTGGTGGCTTGAAACAACAGAAATGTGTCCTCTCCATCCTGGAGTCGGGAGTCTGGAATCAAGGCATTGGCAGGGCCGTGCTTTCTCTGGAGGCTCTGGAGCACAGCCCTTTGCCTCCTGCAGGCTCCAGTGGCTCTCAGAGTTCTTGGTAGCTGTGTCACTCCAATGTCTGCTTCTATCTTACCTGCCCTTCTTCACTTCTCCTGGTGCCTTTTCTGCTTTTATTTCTTATAAGGGCACTTGTCATTGGATACAGTGTCCCCCTGGTCATCCCGGATGATCTCTTAAGATTCTGAATTATATCTGCAAAGACCTTTTTCTAAACGAGATTATGTTCACAAGTTCTGGGGTTTAAGACCCAGAGATCCTTTTGCGGGTATCTCCGGGCTGTGCACTATACTTTCCAAGGGATATTGTCTAAGCCCCACTGTTGTTGGGCCAGTCATCTTGCTATCCAATCTTTGGGGCCATAGCTTCTAGGGAGGGGCAGGTAACCTAGGAGGAAGAGATGGATATTGGGAGAACAATGAATAAGTAAAATCCAGAATGATGCAAATTCCTAGATCTGCAAATTTCTAAAAGTGTGAACACATGGAGACAATCCCAGAGGGAGTAGATAAACATGAGTATGTTGTTGTGTTAGGGAGGTGGAATTATGAATGTTTTCTACATTTCAAAATTTTCCTACTGTTGCTACGTTGCCATTGATTTCAATAATAAAGCACATTGAAACTGATCTTTTTAATGAATAAAAGAAATTGCAGCTTATGGCACTGAATGAATGTAGGCTCTGGGCAGTGGGCCTGTGTGCTTTTGAAATGGAATGCCCTAGAGGCTTGGGAAAAGCACAAGAGCTGGAAGAATGAGGCGCCAGCTTTTCAGAGTGGGGAGATGTGACTTCTCCCTGTGAGCTGCCTTTTGCTGTTCACAGCCTTTGCCTTAGATTGCAACCTGCAGGAACCTGGTTTAGCATCCAATATCTGCCAATCCCTTCTAACCCTTGACTTCTCACAGTTCTTCTGGATTTTAGAAAACAAGATGAAGATTGCATACATTATATACGCAAGTTTGTATATTTTATATACACAAGGATCATATGCAATGCAGTTTCAAAGGTATGCATATTTATTTAGTATGCTGTTTTCCTGCATACCTAAACAAAGCCTAGAGTCTCAGAGTTAATTTTTAAAAAATGACTTGATAACTTGTTTTCTGCCATTAACAAGAGAGTATGCAGAGATAAATTAATTGAAATGTTCCCTGAGCACTTAAAGTGCTTAGGTAAAGATGGTATCCTTGCAACATGGCTGTTTAACCAGGTATGTGTGTTTTTAATGAATTGTTGAAAGGAATTCGAAGTCAGGTATATTTGTGTATGTGTGTGTGTGTGCGTGCGTGTGTGTACATGTGCAGAATAATAAGAAAGGATTCCTTTTAAAGTAGAAACATTGACCTCTCAAAACTAAGGATTCCTATAAAAGCCTGAGACAATGTCCCTGAGAAGCCCAGACCTGCAGGCTGCTATCTGCAATGTATCAATGGCCTGAGAAAATGGTAAAGATTTGGGCCCAACAGGACTACAAAATTTAAAAAAAAAATTAATCAGAAAAACCTGGTTAAAGGGAATGTATCAGGGTTTTCCAGAGAGGCAGACTCAAAGGATTTATCTATCTATCTGGGAGGGGATTTATTAAAGGAATTGGTTCATGCCATTGTGGAAAGAGAGAAGTCCCAGACCAGTTATTTGCAAACTGGAGACCCTGGGTTGCCAATAGGGTAGCTCAGTCTGAGTCTGAAGACCTGAGAACCTGGCAGACTATGAGTTTAAGTCCTTTAATCCAAAGATTGAAGACTCTGGAGCTCTGATGTGCAAGGGCAGGAGAAAAAGAATGTATCTCAGCTCCAAGAAAGAGATCAGTCTGCCTTTCCTGTTTTTGTTCCATCTTGGTGCCCAGCCAATTGGGTCATGCCCTTCCATATTGAGGGCAGATCTTCTCTGCTTAGTCCACTCAGACTCACATACAAATCTCCCCCTGGAAATATGCTTACAGACACACCCCAAGATAATGCCTTACCAGTTCCCTAGGTAGGTAATCCTTAATCCAGTCAAATTGACACCTAAAATTAACCATCACAGGGAAGGAATAAAACATGATTTAGAAAACCTTTTTTATTTGGGACTTACAATAAAATCCCTTGGAATTAATTCTCTGTTACTATTAATGTCTATAGCCTTTACATTATTAAATCAAGCAATTTTTTGGACACAATCTTAACAAGGGACTTAGGTAGGTTTTTGTTGTCATTGACATCCCTGAAAGGAAAGACTCATTCAATGTTCTGGGACTATCAGCCTGTGGGTCCTGAACCACATGGAGCAGACCAGCTTAATCTACTTTAAATGAATATTTAAGAATATCTGTCCAAGATGTATTTAGGAGAGAGGAAAACAATGTATATGAAAGGGCAGAGAAAAAGTTGCTGGTAACAGAATTAAGCCTCCTTTTGGCTGTCATGAGCAGTTCAGGTCTGGTCCAAACTTGCATATCACAGTCAGTAAAAGGATTCCTGAAGTTCATCAGAATCCCTCTGCATAGTTGACTAGTTCCATTTTGTTTACAGGAAATGCTCTGAGAGATCAGAATATGGTTTCCCAAAATATGGGGGATTGTTAAGTTGAAGGCAGTTGCAAAGAAGAAGATGCAGGAAAGGTTTTGTCTTGTTACTTCTGTGAAAATTTACTGTGTTTTTGTTGTTGTTGTTGTTTTGTTTTTTTGTTTTTGTAGTGGAAGATGCTATGTTAACTGGAATTCAAAGTTGTCTTTTCAGAGCTACTTGTTCTCAAGGTGTGTATATATACTTGTGTATATAAAATATACAAGTTAATGAGCTTCTGTTTGTTTTTCTCTTGTTAATGATTTTTTTTTATACAGAGATTCATTCCAACTAAGAACCTATGGAGATTATTGTTTCTCCCTTATGGTTCCTGTCAGGAGCTTGATCCCTATGGGTGCCTCTCAGGGCCAAAAATGAATTCCTTCCCAGCATATGGAGAAGGACATATATTTTCTCCATCTCCAACTTCTTACATTTTGAGTTCCTGGCCCGCCTCTCTGGGCCACTCAATTTGGCCCTATTAAAGGTAGCAAAGTTGTCCTATGTCTTAATGAATATGAATAATCAAAGGTCAGCAATCATAATTGATGGGCCCTGATTGAGGTCTTGTTCAAATGCAGAAACCAAACGTGGAGGCATGAAAATGGGAACGAAAGTCAAAAAGGAATGGAGGTGAACCCAGATGGAAGTTGGATAGGGAAAGTTAAAACTCAAAGGCCATAGTCTTGTTACTATTTTCAATGTCTGCTTTACATAGATTTTGAAAATGATTTTGGTCCTGTTTTCAATGCCTGTTTAACATGGATTTTGCTCCATGTCCTACGCAGAACTATAAAGTCTCCTAAGCTAGCACACCAAAATGGGGTTTTCTGCTATCAGTTCCCCTCCCACATAACTTGAGTTCTCCCTTCTCGCTTAAATAAATCCTACTGCATTTACTTTTCCTTTCTGTGTTTGCCTGTGGATTTTGTTCTCCAAAATGTGTGCAACAAGAACCCAGAAGGAAATTGGCAAAGCAGGGAATCTAGTCTCATCTCAAAATTCTGGTTTCATTCACAGGTACACACACATACAACAAGAGGACCCCACAATTTCTCTTCTTATTACTAGAAAGGATTTATGCAATGTGGGAGACCAACCTTGCCCTTGACTGAATCACACTCCCTGGCTGGGTGCTGAGGCGCCCAATCACAGAAATGTGGCAGAGCTTTCCCCACCCTTCTTGGGTTCGAGGGTCGGTGTCTCCTGCATGGGTGTGTCTTGCTGCAGCCCCATGGGTGAAGCTGTGCTCACCTGTTCCTTTGTAATATAACCCCTTGCCCTATTTAGGATAGAATCTTCCATGGAAGTGCCTTGTGTGTGTCCCCTTCTCTTACTGTGCCCTTGGGTGTGGCCTACCCAGGTGTCAGTCAACCTGCTGACAGTGGACATCATGAAGATAGACTCAGCCCCCTGAAACCTGACCCCTTACCTCATTTGAATGGCTTCTCCTCAATAAAAGGGGTCAGCGCATGCTCTCACTCTCTCGCTTCCTGAGGACCCTTAAGGTCAGAGAAGCCGTCACAGCAGCGACCCCAAAGAAAAAGGTATTTGTGTCTCTTGTGTGGTTATTTTGCATAGCCCAGTCAGCTCAGTTTAACTGGAGTGACCCCTGAGCCTTTTAGTCGCAAGAACTGAAACCCAGCAATGCAATGTATTTTCACTTGCCTGGATCAATGATTAAGGCATAACTGGGCTTTTTCTTCCCATTTTGGAGATCAGTGCCAGCATGTGTCCGTGGTTAAACATTGGGGATTGTGGAGAAGAAAGATATGTCACTCCTAGGTACTGAGCATTCCACTAGGGCTCTTCTCAGACATAAAGTTTCTTAGTTCTCACTATATTTCTTGCAGCAACTATTATTAAACCATTTTACAGACTCAAAAAATATAAGAGACATCTGAAATGTGTGTGGAAGTGTGAATATAAGACAATAGTGTTTCCTCCTGCAATCCTGCTATCACAGACAAAGTGATTGGTCTAGTTCTTTCTGTCTGAAATGTCTTCCCACTTCTTACCTGACCAGGTTCTTACCATTCTAATGTTTGTGTTAGCTAATCATACAATCTAAGGCATGTCTTATCTCTACCACCTTAAAGTTGTTTCCTGAGTCTTCCTCTTGCTTTCAAGAGGAGTAGGAACTGCTTTAGTACTGTGAGAGTCTGTTCTCTGTACTTCTTTTGTGTTCCCAAGATGCTGAGTTCCAAATAAGAAGAACACAGTATAAGCTCCTTGAATGCATAATTGGTGAATTCACCCATATCCGGTGTCTACCATGAGTAACCACAGCTCATCTTTTGTTGTGTGACACCTTGGAATTCTCATCCAAATTTCTTACTGGGACTAAATAAAATTGGGTAAATAGTGGAGGTAAGGCTGTAGACAAGGGGGCCTTTTTTTGTATTGAGAACTTTCTCAGGTGTAGTGCCTTACCTGCAATCTCATGACAGGGAAGTATGACAAGTGGAAAGAGGATTCATTTTGTTGGGAGATCAGAAATCTAGTCCTATCTTTTCCTAACTTTGTATAAGACACTTAATCTTTCTGTAACTTCATTTCTTTTTTTCATAAAATTGAAATAATGGCCACATCACCTACCTTTTGAGTTGTGGAGGGTTCAAGTAAAATAATAAATGTGCAAATATGTCATAAAGAACACAATGTAATGGGAATTGAAGCCTGCCTCCATTTGTGAAGCTACTCAGACTGTTACAGAGCTGAGGCCTTCCAGGAAATTGAGGTAGCCTGAAAAACCCCCTTCAAACCTTAATTCTTGCTCTTAAGTCACTCAGAGTAACAGGAATGAGATTATCAAAGGAATAAGAAAAGAGTGAAGAGAGTGAAGAGAGCAGTTCATCTCAGAGAAGAGAGGGATAATGTGTCTCTCTAACACTTCAGTTTTATTGGGGAATCCCAGGGAAGTTTCCAGAGAATCCCACCCAGGGCCACCTCTTGAATTTTGACTGATAGCAAGATGACATTCTGACGTTCAAGTCCCCATTGCCATGGCAACTCTGGATCACCTTGACCCATGCTGACAGATTCTAATTGGATTCTTAATCATTTTTTTTTTTCAGATTTTATGTTTAGGAGGAATTATCCTTATTTTCTAGAATCTGGTCACAAAACTCTCTTCCTTCAAAGTAACTTGGGTTCCTCTTATCAACATTATTTCCTGCCTGCTTTTTCTTGCAGATAACAGCTAGTTTTCTGAGGGATGTGACATATCCTATCCACTGAAGTCAGGCAGGATTTCAGACAAATTGCTTCTTGCAAAGAAAGCATGTGGGGGTCAGCACAGTGGGCCCATTTTATAGAATTATTCTTTTAACCCTGTGTTCCCACCATTCACATCTGTCTGTCCCCTAATAAGACAAGCTACATGGTGTGACTTGATGGACCTCTGGCAGCTTTCCTGAGCTGCTTTCCTGCACCTGCTCATTCTTCATCTTTGTCCCCCTCCGTTGAGAGCCAGCAATCATTTCTGAGGATTTGGTGCCACTTCCTGGACCAGCAATCATTTTCAGGGAAGACTTAATGAGTCAGAGTGATCAATTCTTTCCCTGGCTTCTCCAGTGACCCAAATATTCAAATTGGACTGTTGGACAAAGAATATGCAATCTCAAATAGGAAAAATAAGTTCAAGAGATTTACTGATAGTATGATGACTATAGTGAATGACCAAAAATTTTATTCTCGAAAAATGCTAAGACAGTAGATGCTAAGTTTTGTCACCACACACAAAACAATGATAACTATGTGAGTTGATGCATTTGTTAATTAGCCACATTTAACCACCCCGAGGTGAACCTATAGTTCAAAACATCATGATGTATAGGACAAATGCATGCAATTTTGCCAGTTAATTAAGAAACTACAAAATAAAATTAATTCTACTTGGATTTGACATTTCAATTTTTTTTTCTCCTGTTGAGCTTTGGATTCACCTTCTTGAGAATTATTTTATCTCTTTCATCGTTTCCATTACTAAAGTAGAAGAGAAGGGGAAAGGCGGAAGGGAAGTACTCATGAATCACTGTTGCAATGGATCATCTTCTCCCTCCTGCAGCAAAGTGAAAATGTCCTCCAAGCATCAGTGAATTAGTCTCAGAGCCAAATCCATCTTTCTCCTTTCTGCTGAGCTTGTCTATACTCTGTTCTCTGCCTGGTAGAACTGACTGGTGTGTGGGAGCCTCATGGTGAAAGTGAGAATAGTCCAAAAAGATGGGGGCCTATATAATCCTCCTTTCTCATAAAAAAGACATCTTCAAAGACCATCTACATCCTTTCTTTTATGCTATACTTTTCCTATCCTGGAGTGTCTAATATTTAATAAGTACTCAATAAACACTGAACAAAATTAAAACTTTTAAAAAAAATTTAAAGAAAACATTTCTAGAGAATCTCCCAGTGATCTGCACTATGGTAGAAAAGAAAATTCCCCAGTGAAAGAAATGGTTCACTATGGAGTAGCATTTTGGACAGCAAGGATTGGTAAGAGTAGATAGATATGGTGTGTGTGTGTGTGTGTGTGTAAGTGTGTGTGTGTGTGTGTGTGTGTGTGTGTGTGTGTGTGTGTGTCCATAGGTATTTGGAAGGTATTGCTTAGGATGATTTTATCTGTAGGTATTAGATAAAACTCAAAGTGACTTCAAACATGAGAAAATTAGCAAGTTGGTTTTCTCACATAATAAAAAGTCCTGCAGAAACTCTGGTTACTGGTGAAGTATGTCAGGGCACCAGATCTGAATTTTTGTCTCTGCTCTGTTTTTATTCATGTGTTGGCTTCACCTTCATGATGGTAGCAAAATGATCATAGCCATTTCATCCATCAAAACCAGATATGATGGTTTCAGAGGAATAAAGGGACCATCCCTTCTCAGTCCTTTCTAAGAAGCAAGGAAACCCCACCCTCAGGCATCACATGGGTCACCTTCTAGGGATTGGCTATGGTTTAGTTCAAAGGTTCATTCTTAAATTCTTAGTGCAAGGAATCAAACTTCTGGAGTTCAAAATACAGGACAAGATGCAACATCTTAAATTCCCTATTTCTAGGAAAAGATCTCAATATTGATGACCAATTTGGATTTCAAAGGTACCATATCCTGCATTTGGATATCCTTAAACACTTCTTACCAAACCACTGAGAGCATTGTGTAAGGACTAGATATTTAAATTTTCCAGCAGACACAGGCTATAGACACCTACCTGTCCATCAAAAGTTTGTGCTTCTTTCTGGGAAGTGGTTGCCTTGCCAGGGATTCCATTTTCTAAGGCTCATGTCATGGAGCCACATGACAAGTTCTTACCAGTGGAATATGAGTAAAAGTAAAATGTCACCAGCAGCCAAGACAAGAGGGTTAAGAAACGTTCTTTCCTTTCTATGTAGGCTGGAAGTTGCAGATTTTGATGGTCTAAGGAACACCTGGCAAACAAGATAGGAGGACTCTGGACTTCTCAGTCTTCATGTAGAGAAAAGCCAGTTCCTTGTCAGTAAAACCTGCCAAATAAGTGAGAAATAAACTTCTATTGTATTAAGCCACGGATAATTGGGGATTTCTTTGTTATCATAGCTAATATTGTCCTACTAATGCACCATGTTTCAAAGCAAAAGCACTCAGGGTTGAGCCTTTTTAAAGTCTTTTTCATAAAGATCCCAACTTCTAATGTTACTTCTCTATACTGGGTTTTGCACACCTCAGCATGAGTGTCTTCTTAGTTGAGTCTTTATAAGTGAAACACTCCCACACATTATCAGAAAACACCAACCTCTCATCCTAGCAACATGCTTACAAGCAGCACATATCCTTAATTTTGACACATGCCAGGCAGTCCTGAGTCTCTGGTCTTGCAAATCCTTTAATCAAATTTAGAGTTGTTGGTGGAGGCATGGATATGAGCACAAAGTTCTTTGTATTGTGAGTTCTACAGAGAGGTCCAGAGTATGGGACACCAAGTCCAATTCCCTTCAAGATCTCTTCAAAGGGGGAATTGTAGGCGACCCCCTGAAGTCTACCAGTTTTTCAGTGAGTAACTACTAAATAACATACACATGCACACATACACACATATCAACCACACACCCTCCAAAGACAAACATAAGGAACATATAGAATAAGTTCAATATGAAGAGCAGAAACACATTACCAACTGTCTGGATGACTAGCAAGACTCTCTCATCATAGAATAGGAAACATTCTTGCCTTTAGAACTGTTGACATATATCCTGTTTTGCAGAAGAGAGTTAACTCCTCTTCTTCATGTCCTTCTTATTCCAAAGAGTTATTTTGGATCTGCTGTGAACAACAAATTGGCTTATTGCTGATTTGAAATACTCAACAATGACTTTCTTAGCTAATGAGAAGAACCTGTGGAAGCTTTGACACGTAGAAGACTGAATTCTCATGGGGGGGGGGAGCTTTCACTCCCCTAATGACTGGAGCTCTGGCTGATTTTACAGTTCCAACAAGAGACACAGGCTTTAAACTGAGACAGATCAACTCTTCTATGAGCAGGCATCTCTTTTCCTCTTGTTATTTTCTTACTCTGTGCACAGGCAGGACTCACGTAAACCACAACAGTCTAATTTCCTTTTGACAGTGGATTCCAGGTTCTACTTGCTCCTTTCCCCTTTCCTTCTTATTTAGCACATGATGAGTTGACACCAGAACAAAGGTCTGGGATGGAATGAAAAACATTGTTGGCTATGCTCAGGAAACTCCCGATTCTCATGATAGAAATAGTCTTCCTGGTGTAGATACCCACTTATTGCCCAGCGCTTGCTCTAGGTTATTAGAGATGAGTTGCCAGATTTAAAAAATGCCACAACCTTGTCAGGCTTGCAACTTGTGACTCTGGAGTGTTTGAAATTTCCACCTAGAGGAAAGCAGCAAGAGGGGCCTCTTCAGGGCATCTGTGGGCACCATCCTGAGCCTCTTGGCTTTGTGGCAATTTAGTCCTCCATTTATTCAACATCTATTAGGGCCAAACAGACAGTGTGGTGGGGGAAAGGATGAACAAAAGAATTCTGAACTTCTAGAAATGTTAAATAGGAGACTACATTTCCATATAGAGTAATATAAAAATATGCCTGTGAGGCTTTGGGGATATAGAAGAGAGGTACAGTATCCATCTAGGAAGTTTGGAGAGGACTTCCAGGAGCTGAGAGCTGAGATAATGCCTGAAGTGTGAGCATGAGTTTAGGTGAAGGAGCAGAGAGAGAAACAGGGGAGATAGAACAGATTTGGCAAGATGAGAAGTACATTGAAGGAATATAAAACCACTGGGCAGTTGAAGAGAGGAAGGAGGCCCCAACAGAGGTGGAGAGGAGAAGGCAGGGTGCAAACACAGATGCAAGAGATAAGGACTAATGGTGGGTGCAGTGTCTTCCCAATTCTTGCCATAATAGGGCATAGCAGTCCTCCACCTTTTCTAATAGTCAAAAGTACCGTCCTGTGATGCATTTCCCTGCAGAAGAGCTTCCTTTGAACTTCAGTAAGGTAACTTGCCTCATTTCTTTGGCAGAAGGTAAGACATATACTCATGTGGAAACTGAGTGTGGACTGGAAGGTGCAGGTCACAAAGTGGAGCTGTCACATCCAAGGTCTTTGGGTCCCAGCTCCTCTGAGACCTGTTTCTTTTAATGCAAGACACAGTGAGAAGCTTTCCCAGGGGCTCAGTGCAGTAGGCATCTACATCTGCTTTTGAAAGGTGTGATAGCAGCTATTAAACTTCTTGTACATTCACTTAGCTTCTTTCCAGCTTAAAGGTGAATTACATGTCTCTACCTCCTTATTACCGGCTGGACTTACATAACTAGTTCTAGACCATGGTTTTCAGGCTAAGTGACACCTACGCAGAAGCATTTAATTCCTGGTGCAAAAACCTCTACTGGTTTCTTTCCTTTGTTTCCAAAATCAGTAACTTTCCATGTGGTATATCTTCCAATATCTTGGGTTCTAGAGTAAGTAAAATTGAGAAAAAAACCTGAATCAACCCTCTAGCCTCACTTGCTTTTACTAGTTTGTTTTTAGTACAAATGGTAGAGGTCACTTTGCTTAGCGTTATATTTTCCATTAGCTTTGCTATCAGTAACTCCTCTGATGAATGGTTACTATGGTAACAATTGTTTAAGTACTTTTTCATAAACTCAGAAGCTGTCTCAAACTGGTTGAAACCACGAACCCTTCATTTGGGCCTGCTTAATTGTCTGATGAGTGACATTTAGATGTCATAGGACTGAAAATTCCACCCTTAGATCATACTAACACCACCTTTAAAAAAAACATGCATCCTATAGACATGAAATTTGTTTATGTATGTTCAGACCATTGTTTACTCCTCTTTCCCTACTTCCAATCACCGTTCCCCATACCTAAAACCACCTTGTTTTCTTCATCCCACAAATTCCCTTAAGCCCTGTCCTTGGGGAGGCAGTTTTGAACGGCCTCTCTTCATGTTTGGCCCCTCATCAATAAAAAATTTTTCTTTTGCAAGACCCATCACTTCAGGCCTTGGCATATTGAACAGCAGGCAAAATAAGCACCAGGTGAGGCAAATACTCCCACTGATACCCAAATGGACCTGTAGAGTGAGCAGGAAATAAACTCCTGTTTTTAATAAATAAATTCTTGTTTTTTTGGAACTGTCGTTGCAGCATAACTGAACCAACCTAGAAAGACATAGAGGGCTACCTTTTCTCTTGAACTTGAAAAGTCGCCCCTTTAAGGTTGTTCAATGATAATAAACAAACTAGCCCAGGCTTGGACAGTACCCCTGAAGGGCTCCCAGTGGCAAAAAGAATGTTTTGCAATTCCCACAAACCTGCCTCCAGCCTGAATTCAAATGTGAGTAGAGGGAGCTATATGCTTAGCTTATGGAGAACAATACTGATAAGGACTTTGAGGGCACTTTCGTGTACAGAACATAAATGAGTGGTTTCTCTGCAGCAAAACCCTACTGGACACTAATTCCCTCACAGAGGTGTGAACTTCCCTGATCCCCTACACCCCCAACTTACCTGGCTTACCAGCAAATCTTCTAGGGCTGAATTTCTAGCCCATGTAGAATTTACTGAAATCAGAATTTTTTTTGCCCTTTTCAATATACTGAGAATCTGGGATAAAAAATTTTCATTCCTTTAATATCAGCCCCTCTTAGCCCGATGGAGCCCATTCAAGGCTTGTTTTTCCCCACTTGTTTGACCATTCAAAATGAGATCAATAATCATTTCAAGTTTCTAGATGACTTAACAACTGCTTTAGATCAACTGTACAACTGGGCCAAATGGCTGCAGAAATTGGTCGTTAAGATGACTGAGAAACATGTTTGAACTGGGCAACCGTCGATTTTCTGTCAGCCAGTTGATGTGGCCAAGCCCCAGCCTGCTCTTCCTACCTTACTCTTGCTTCTGTGAGGCTCCCAAAATCTGCCTTCACTGCATTCAGCAGGACAATTTTCTAAACTAGGGTTACTGGCTTGTCACTCACTCTCTTCCGAGCCTCACATCATTTCTCGATGCCAGCAGATTGAGTGCAAAACATCAGCCTCTTTTTGCAAGTTTTTTTTTTCTTCCTGAAATTTCTGTCCCCTGGCAGAGCTCTGTGTACTGTGCCCCAGTCATGTCACAGGGCCACCTGCTGCCTCAGGGACCACATGTACAATTGCACACCTCCATAATTCTTCATACCAGTCAGACAGTCTTTCCCCTTTCTCTGCTTCATTACCTGAGGTATTCCCCTGCATTCCTGCATTGACTTCCCTGTAAAGCTTTCTTTTCTCTCATGGCCATCTTCAGTCAGTCCCTCCTCTGGGCACCTGTGGCACTTTGGTTCAGCCTCATCTGTTGTAATGTAATTATTTATTTTCCTGTTGTTCCCTTACTAGTGTGAGGACTGTGTCTTATTCATCTTTATGTACATGGTACCCAGGACAGCGAGCAGTTACTAAGGGCTATCCAAGGAATATTGAAAAGAGGAGAAGGAAGGATGGACTGAAGGAGAGATGGGTGAGCACCTCAGGTTTGTGGCTGCACTCGTCCCAGGAGCGGAGCCTATGCCAAGAACCCTGTGAATGCTTCATTGTCCTATCAGCCTTTGGTTGTAAAACATAAATTAAAATATCAAATTTCTGAGAATTTTAGGTAAGCTAAGTCAGAGCCTTAATCTCCAAGCATAGGGACATTCTGTGTGTAGGGTCCTCTGGGACCACACTGGTCTCAGCGAGTGCCAGTGTTAGATACTCCAGGGTAAGGGGCTTGGAGGCGGAGTTGGTGTTGGCTCAGACCTGCTGTCTTCTAAGGGCAACATCAACAGTAAAGCCCTGGTTAGGTTCCTTGCCTCAGGTCTACCTCCCCATTCACCCTCCCTTTAGGAAAACCTAGATGGTCTCTGGATGGTTTTCTGCTAACCATCACCCATGGGGAGGAGGGTTTCGACAGTGATGTTCTGTGGGCTGAAGTGGTTATGCTAAGTGAAAATCAACACAAATAAATCCTGCCTTCTGCAGTGGGGTCACGTATTGGCTTTGGGGAGCCATTTGCATCTCTCTTTTTTACTGAGGCTTACTGAGGTGAAGACATTATTCACATGTCACTGTTAGACATGCCTTTTACTAGACATAGGCCCTCTAAAAACCATCACCCCCCAGCCAGCTTTAACTTGTCCACTGCTACACAATAGCTGCTAACCCTGTCACCTTCAGCAAGTCTCTTGTTTAGACAGGTTCACTTTTTAGGACCTGATTCCTTCCTAAAATAGCTTCCCCAAAGGAATTGCTATAGAAGTGGGCTGTGTTCTTTAAGAAATAACTTATAACTGAATATAAGTGCAGCCAATGACATACAATACGAAAGCACAAAATATTGCATGTTACATAAAATCCCTTGGCTATCTGTAAGAAAGTTTCCACATGCAGTTTAAATTTTATGAACATTGCCTAAGAGCACATTTATGATACATTATCTATCTTATATAAAATTATAATGTTGACTATAGGACACATTAAACTCTTAATTAACTAATTGAGTTTTTGTTAATTAGTAAAACTATTTGAATAATTAATTCTCTTAAAAAATGTGCATTTTTTAAAAAAGTCCATACCCTTTGGTGCAAAATTCTAACCTAGAAAAATCAGAATGGGAGATAAACACTTACATAAAAAATGTTTACCACAGCTTTATTCGTGGTGACAAAACGCAGGAAACACCTTAGGTATTCAACAGAAGAAGAGCTACCTAAATGATGGTGTTAGAAAGACAGTACAGTTGTCCCTTGTTATCTCTGAGGGATTGGTTCCAGAAGAGTGTAGTGAAAATACATAAGAAAATGTTACTTTGAAATTTCCATCTTATTGGATTCATCCCCACTCCTCAACAGATACTAAGATACTGAAATTTCTAGATATGGCAATCCCTGGTAAAAATGGCATGATATTTGCATTTAACCTATGCATACTGTTCTATATACTTTAAATCATCTCTAGATGGCTTATATCATCTAATATAATAAAAATGCTATGTAATTAGTTGCTATACTATATTGTTTAGGAAATAATGACAAGAGAAAAATTCTGAGCATGTCCAGTACAGACACATTTTTTCCCCCTAGAATATTTTCAGTTGGTTGCAGTTGGTTGAATCTGAGAATGCAGAACTTGTGGATACAGAGCTGACTGTATGGTCCAAAGGTTAAGAGTAGGCTTTCTAGTCAATCAGGTCTGAGTTTGAAAACTAATTCTTTTACTTACTAATTTTGGGATGTGGGACAAGTTGGTTTTCACATAGAATGTATCAGTTACACACACAGACACACACACACTCACACACACACAACCTGTTCCAAAATTCATTAGCCTAAAACAACAATCATTATCATATCTCATATATGTGTAAGTTAACTGGGCAGCTTTGCATCTCATTGCAGAGACACTGTGTGTCTGCAGAGGTGGCCCTGCTTCATGTGTCAATCACCCTCCTCTCTTGCGCTAGAGAGTGGAATGAGCGTCTTCTTCACACAGTAATAGAAAAGCCGGAAGAGTGTAGTGAAAATATATAAGAAAATGTTACTTTGAAATTTCCACCTTATTTTACTGGATGAAGAAAGTCACACTGGCCAATCTCCAAGCTAAGGAGTGAAAGAAGAAGAAGAGAAAATACACAGGTAAAGGGCATAATCTGCAGCTGGGTTTATCAACGTTGGCACTCTTGACCCTGAGTCTAGAGAATTCTCTATTGTGGGAGTGGGGAGCTGTCCTGTGCATTAGTAGCATCCCTGGCCTCTCTCTATACACCAGATGTCAGTAGCATCCCTGCAGTGTGACAATCAAAGATATCTCCAGGCATTGACAAATTCTTTGCTCCAAAGAATTGATCCCTACTCTTCTCTCTCTCTCTTTCTCTCTCTCTCTCTCTCTCTCTCTCTCTCTCTCTCTCTCTCTCTCTCTCTCTGTGTGTGTGTGTGTGTGTATGAAGAATTAAATACAATAATGAAATCTGCCACCATAGGGGTTATAATATTGACTTTATATTGTGTTTAAAAGGACTGAATTCAACTGCTGCTATTTTAATAAGTGTTTAATAATGCTAGCTTAAATTGTAGCCATATAATATAGTCATTAAAACTTAGATTTTTGAGGGATTTCATGAGAAATATATTTTTAAGTGAAGAAGAAAGAATATGAAATGATATATATATTTCTTTATATATATATAAAGAAAATAATTTTATAAAAAATAAATATAAATGTAAATATACATAGTTAATAAGAAGAATAGGCAAATATACGATGAAATGGTACAAGGTGATTTTCTATTCTAGTATAATTAGGGGTGATTCTAATCTCTTTTTTATTATTCTTTTTTTTCCAAATTTCCCAGGAGACTGTATTTATTTTTTAAATTAGAAAACGAGTTCCACACACAAACCCATATGGCTTAAAATTCATTTAAAGGACTCTGGCTTAATTTTTCCATTCTCACCCAGTCCCCTCAAATAATTCCTTAAAACAAGATGAGTCCTTTAAAAATCATTTTACTTACCTTGATCTTTTTAGAGAAACTATTGTTATAGGTGGTCAATAAATAATTTGAGGTTGATGATTTCACTTGTGAGGGTAAAAAGCACTTTCAAAGAAAATAATGTATTAAATTAAGGAAGATTTTAAGATGGTAAAATATTAAATATTAGAGCTTATTGGGGGAGGAAGTAGTTTTACATACTGCAGCTGGAATTACAAATTGCTACAATCTTCTGAAATGGCAATTAGGCAGTTGTTTAAAATGCTTCTACAGAACATTTCCATATCTAAGTATCTATCTCTCTTAAGTAAATGATCCAGAGATGTATATAAAAACTACTAAATAAAGATGTTCAATAAGGCATCCTATACTACAGCATAAATCAGGAAACAAAAACCAATGAAAGAGGGATATGATAAAATATTTTACAGTCAATAAAATTTCTGTTTGCAAAACCACTTAAGGATACTGGGAGGTACTCATCATGCATTGGTGTGGAAGGGCTCTAATTGCCTCTAGAATCCATTTATTTAGTCTTCTTGTATTTAGTAGTAGATAGCCACACCACCAAGCTCTGAAAAGGAGCATGGTCTTCCACTTCTCTCTGAAAATGGAGATGTGATCAGAGTGATGTGAAAAACTTGATAGTAACATGCATCTAAAGAAAGGAAGTGCTTCCCCTCCACTTTCTTATCACATGTCCTGGGCTGGAAAGCATCTGTGAGCAAGCTCAGCTCATGCATCTAAAGTGGAGCAGTGAGACACTAAGTCCTGGGTCCTTGGATGACCTCATGAACAGAGATGTTTTTCAGTTCCCCAACTTTTTTTTTTTTGTGTGTGTGTGTGAGAAAAAAAAAATCACTTGATTTTGCAATACTGCATTTTGAGGTCTTTTGTAATAATAACTTAACTGAATCATAACTAAACCCAAATCAATATCAGAAATAGTATCCTTCAGGGGTAACAGAGACATAAAATTATATCATTCTTATTTAACAATTTTGTGATAGCAAAAATCAAAAAGAGAGATTGCAGACTAGAAAGCTGGTGACCTTTCTCAAACCATGTTAAAACATTTGATAAAACTGGTCCCTGTGATAACTTTGAAGGTAGGTTATCTGCTTATCATGCTTGGAACTCCAGAGGAAACAGTGAGACAAAAATCTGAATGATCATTTCTGTTGGCTGCTTCTTGTTGAGGAGATGAATTTTGGCAAGAATTTGCCACTTTGCAAGCAGAGACAGAAGGAAACACAGCTTTGATAGGAATGTCTGCTGTGTTTGGGACTACAATCCGAATTGACTAATAGTACAGTAATTTAGATGTCATGGAGTTGGAAAATTGTATGGCTTCAGTAACAGAAACAGGAAGAGAGAATATTTTATCTATGAGCCTTTCTCCAGGACCTGTTGTTAATGGGATCATGGAAGCCAATCCAATGGCAAATATAGAATTAAGCATACTGTTGTCTCATGCAAGCCTGTTATTTAAGATGACCTCAAAGTTGCTACTGGAGAGAAAAGAGCCCAAATACAGAGATGAATAAATAAACCAGTGTTCAGAAACTTAAGGTTTATGCAGACAAGATCTTGGTCTATGCTTGCATGTTCATAGAAACAATTGGAAGCAAATAGTACAAAAAACTGCTAGGAATTTTGAAAGAATTATGTGATCAAAGAAACCACAAACCTGGCCTGCAAAAGTTGCAATTTTCTAATCCCCAAAGAAACTCCCGGGAAAGCTGTACATCCCCAAGGAGGGCCTGCTCTCCCACACTGCTTTAGTTGTGGCCACAGAAGTCCGTGGACAAACAGAGTCTCCAAGAGGTCAGTGGACAAAGGCATTTCTGCCAGAGAGGCAAACGAGTGATCGCAGCCCAGGGAAGGTTCTGCATTGGCTGAGACTTGTCACAGTTCTTCCCCAATAAGACTTCATCATTCTCAAGAAACATAACAATTCTGTTTCCCCTTCACCCTCTTCCCAAATTGGGAGTTTTTATTGCAGCCATCTTGTCTGACTATACTGAAGTATGGGGAAGGTATCAGAAAACATGCCTATTAGTTTATAAGTCCCTAGATCTGGTCACCTCCTGTCCTCATGGAGAAGACTTCACGTCCCCAAGAAATCTTGGACTTTGAGTGGAAGCCGTAACTGGGTGGTCCTTCAGGTAGATTCTGACTGTCATCCCAGGATCCTTTTCCTTCTTACATTTAGAGACAAACTCTTTCACACTAAGGTTACGCAACATATAGCTGTGCAGTGATAAACTTTTCCCAACCTTTCTTATAACTGAGTATAGACATGTGGGTGAATTTTGGCAAATGGCAAGTGAGAAAAAAGTGAGAAACTATTAGGGCAGCTTACTGTCCATTTCCTCAATGTCTCCTTCCCACCTTGCCTTGATTAGTGTGTGGGGACTCCTGGGTCTGCTCTATTTATGTAGACAAATGCAACGTTTGAGGAAATTTGGAACAACAAGTATTAGAGTTTTCTCTCAGTATCTGCAGGGGATTGGTTCCAGGAACCTTGATCATATACCAAAATCTGGAGATGAGCTCAAGTCCCTTATGTAAATGACATAGAATGTGCATATACCTGAATATCTTCCTGTGTATTTTAAATGATTTCTAGATTAATTGTAATACTTAACACCATGTAAATGCTATACAAATTGTCATTATACTACATTGTTCAGGGAATAATGACATATTCAGTACAGCATTTTTCCCCAAATATTCTTTATTTTTTTTACAGCTACTCATTTTCATATATATTATGTGTTCTTGGTGTTCTTGCAGCCTGAGAAAAGGATCTAATTTATTCTAAAATATCGATGTATCAAAATGTGTTCTTGATAAATGAGGTAAAGTAATGGGAAGAAGGTGGTTTTTCAACTTAAATGTATATTCTTTTGAGCTGACACTTGATTCAACATCTGGTAGTTTCTGATACTTGACATTTGGTAGCATCTCTTACTATATCAGTATTTTTTATTTGTTCTTTTTAGATTCCCATGACAGTAGAGTATATTTTGACATATTATACATACCAAAACATTCTTTAGCAGATCTGCAGAGCAACTGGAACCCCTGTCATCTCTGAGGGTAGAAGGTTTATATCTTGCTGGAACCACTGTATCTTTGTGATAGGCAGCTACCTAGCACTCAATCTCCCCTAATAACTCAATTATTTAGGTAGGAGAAAAAACAAACAAACCAAGATTTGAATAATGATCTCAAGTTTTGTTTTTTTTTTTAAAGTAAAGGTATATATGCATAGGAAAAAACCTAAAAAGCTAAGTATCAAAATGCTTTCTCAATAATGATGTTATGAATATTTTTTATTTTCAATTTGTGTTTTTCCACATTTTCTAATTTTTTTGCTTTGCACATATATTATTTTTATAATCAGACAGGCACCAATGTATGCTATTTTAAAAAGATAAATAAATATAGTTGCCTCATTTCTGTCCTTCACACTTAACTACCAATATTTTCTCTAACAGCGACAGTTTTTCAAAGTCAGAGGCATTAGAATCAATAAATTCCTTGAGGAAGTTCTATGTACATTTTCTTAATTTCATTGTATGAGGCCTGGACAACACTTGGTTAACATCTATCAAAAATATTTCAAAGTTCATGTGAAACTTGAATAATAATTACCAGCTGATTACCACAGCTTCTGCAAAGGTCCTCAGATACCCATGAAGGTCCCCTGGACCACAGAGTGGGCAGCGAATCACAGGGAGGACAGATGACCTACTGAAGGACCTACCTGCATTTGCTTTCTTTCTAGAAACCTCTGACAAGCATGCTTTATGTATTTCCCATGTGGTTTGTATGATTGTTTTTTAAAAGCATTTTTCTAATGTCCTCTACTCTTTCTCTGTTCCTACCTACATCCAACCATCCAACAAATAAATCTATATCATATTAAAGCATGTCTTTTCTCCATCCCCTCTCTGTGTTCTTATTGCTATGATTTGTTCCACTTTTATCTGTTGATGATAAAGCACCTGGCCTCCTTCCTCTCATGCTTCCTCCTTTTAATGAAGTCTCCACCCCACAATCAGAGTTGCCCTTTAAGAAGGCATATCTGATTTTTCACTGTTGTATGTAACATTTTCTATGGCTTTTAAGGCAGAGTGCACCGACTCAGATTCTTGATGATCCAACTACCTCTCCAGTTTCCTTTCTAAATGTTATTTACTCACACCCATAGCAAACATCAGCATATCTGGGACAGTGGTTCAGCTATACAAAATGTCTTTGTTTTTTCCCAGTGTGAGAGAGAGAACCCAGGGCCTTGTACATGCTAGGCAAGCACTCCAAAACTGAGTGTACCAGCCGCAGTCTGGCTGGGCACAATTCAGGAGCCACTTGTCAAAAGAAACAAACTTTATTTTTAGAACACACACACCAAACCACACAGCTCCTCAGGAAAAACCCTCAGAGCCCAACTGCCACCACCTACTTCCCACAAGCCTCTCAACCTCCCACACTCCTCCTGCTCTTGAGGCCCATTGGCTGGGTCGCGTGGGCGGAGCCAAAAAAGTCCCCCAATGAGCAGCTCCATAGTCTGAAAGGGCGGGGAAACAGCCCAATGAGCATCACCGGCAGAGGAGCCAATCAGCTGGCAGCTGGAAGTTTGCTGGCAGCTGGAAGTTTGCTGGCAGCTGGAAGTTTGCTGGGGCCCCTTCAGCTGTGGCTCTCAACATGTACCTCCAGATCCTTGAATGTCTTTAAAATTTTGATTTATTAATATACTTTATTTTTTAGAGCAATGTAAGTTTATAGAAAAATTGAATGGAGAATACAGAGAGTTCCCTTATATTCCCCTGTTAACATCTTGTATTAGTGGCACACTTGTAAAATTGATGGACTAATATTGGCACACTACTATTAATTAAATTTCACCCTGTGTCATACATTTTGTGGGTTGTGACAATATGCTATGATAAGTTTTCATCATCATAGTGCCCTGAAGAATAAACTCATGGATCTAAAACTGTCCCTATTTATCTCTTCTTCTCTTCCTCCTCCCTGACCCCTGTTAAGTACTGATATTGTACTGTGTCCACAGATTGTCATGTGGATGACATCATACTGTATGTAGGCTTTTCAGGATGTTTCCTTCACTTACTGTACCTCCTCCATTTCTATTCATGGCTTAGTAGCTCAGTTATTTTTTATCACTAACTAATACTGGTGAATGATTATGCCACAGGGTGCTTATTTCCCTATGGAAGGACATCTTGCTTCTGTTAGTGTATGACAATTACGAATAAAGATACCATAAACGTTCATGAATGGGTTTTGAATAGACATATTTTCATTAGTTCATTTCATATGTTCATTAGTTGGGTCTCTGATCTTTTTGTCCCAACATTCTAGAAAACTGTTCCATCTTTATTTACCTCAGTAACTCCTATTCATTTATCGTTCAACCTAGAAAGCACTTCCTCTGGGAAATCTTTTCTAACATTTCTCAGTAGGTTAGAAATATCTCCTGTGAGCTTCTGCAGCATTCTTTTCTACACTTAGCATAGTATGCATTGTTCTTACTTCTACACACCCATTTCTCAGTGTCCTAAAATGGACATGAGTATTTCTCTCGTGTACTAGATTCTGAATTTGGTGAGGTCAGTGTTATGATTTGGATATGAGGTGTCCCCCAAAAGCTCACGTGTGAGACAATGCAAGAATATTCAGAGGTGAAATGATTAGTTTATGAGAGTTGTATCCTAACTCTCCTCTGGTATGGATTAACATGTGGTAACTGTAGGTGGGTAGGGTACGGCTGGACAACGTAGGTCCTTGGGATTTTGTCTATAGGGTTTACTTTTTATCCCTGGTTTATGGAGCTCTCTCTTTGCTTCCTGGTTGCCAAATCCTGAGCTAATTTCCTCCTCCAAGCACTTCCTCCATAATGTTCTGCATCACATTGGGCCTAGAACTATGGAGTTGATTGAGTGAACATGGACTAAACCTTTGAAACCACGAGCCCAAATGAATTTTTCCTCCTCCAAGTTGTTCTTTTCAGGTCTTTTGGTTATAGCTAATCTAAGCTGACTAAAACAGTCAGTAACCAGTTGTGCCTTGTCACCATTGTGACAATGTAGCACAGCTCCTGCCACATAGCAGGTACTCAATAAACTGTTCCAAATAAATACTTCAGGGCCCTAGTCATGTACTGCCTAATCTCCATTTAGGAGTGTTGTATGTGTTTTAATGACGATTCTAAATTCATCATGATCTTTCTTTTAACTCATTATTTTTTTATGTTTAGTTATACATGAAGGTAGAACATATTTTTACATATTTATACAAACATGGAGTATATCTTAATTCTAATTAGGATCCCAGTCTTGTGGTTGTACATGATATGGGGATTCACTATGGTGTATTCATATATGTACATAGGAAAGTTATATCAGATCCATTCCATTGTCTTTCCGAGCCTGGCCCCCCTCCCTTTCCTTCATTCCCCCTTTCTTCCCCTGCCTCACTTGTTGAGTGTTAGCATCCACACATCAGAGAGAACATTCAACCTTTGGTTTTGGGGGGACTGGCTTGTTTCACTTAATATGATAATCTATATAGATCCATCCATTTACCAGCAAATTCCATAATTTCATTCTTCTTTAAGTCTGAGTAATGTTCCATTGTGTATATGTATCACATTTTCTTTATCCATTCATCTGTTGAAGGGCTCCTAGGGCTCCATGTCTTAGCTATTGTGAATTGAGCTGCTATAAACAGCAGCTGTGTCACTGTAGTGTCCTGATTTTAACTCCTTTGTATACATACCAAAGAGTAGGATACTGGTCAAATGTCCTCATGATCTTTATTTCATTTTTATTTCTTCCATCCTAAGTCCAGGGCCTTAGTACACATCCTGAATTCAGTAATGTTGCTAACTAACCAAGATTTCTTGGTGCCTTCTCCTTTCTTTATACAAAATTAATCCCAGATGTTGATTCCTTCTCCTCTGGATAATTCATTCAGTGAACATTTTTTCATTATTTCTGCATTCCATCCTAAGCCCAGACATGTTCTTACTTAGGAATAGCCTCATTCTGTGATGATCCATAATAATAGAATTGTTATCATTTATTGGAATCATGATTCAGGGGGGTTCCTTCTCAGGAAGCTACTGTGGGTTACTAGCAATCCATTCCACCCATAAAAATTCCAAGAGAGGCAGGGGATAGCATGGACCCCCGCTTCTAAATGTGGAAAAGAAAAATGCTGAAGTTTTCAATGATTTTCTTGACCTCCTCTAGTTGGGAAGAAGTGGTAACAGAGAACTTCTCAAAGCATGAGAGCTTTGTCTGGAATAACCCACCACACTCCATTCACTCATCTACTTGCTCAGTAATCAGTGGTTTTGGAAAACTGCCAGTCATTGCACTTGACTCTAATTCCAGTGGAATCCCCCCAGGTTGACATTATTTCCCCTAGTTTTTCTTAAGGAAAAAAAACTGAATCTTAGAGATATTAAGTAACTTTCACAAGCCCACCCAGACCCCAAGAATTTCAGAATCCTATAATTTAAAGGTCTATGCTATCTTTAAACCTTTACCTTTCAAATCTGTGTTGCCCTAAATGACTTCATTCAATCTTCAGTAACACTATGAAGCTCACAGAGATCACAGAATTACAAATTGTGGCTGGGATGAGAGGGTAGAAATAAGATGCCAAAGAAATGAAACCACCTTCTTCATGAAGTTACAAGATGGCTTAATAGGTAAAAGTCATATGTGAATAACACATTCATAGCCTGTCAGTATGGTGTGATACTCACACATACCCACACTATAATAATGTACATGGAGAAAGGACATAAATCATACACAAATATGTCTTTTCTTGCTACTAAACAAACTCAGATATTGAATTTGTGCTTTATGTACTTGCTTTGTAAAGTTGTTGACTTGATGAATGCAAGTAGTTAGATATTTCACTCCTTTGGTTTCCTTGGCAAACCAAAGGAGCAGAGCTCAATGAGGTTATTTCCAATTCTGCCTTAGCTCAGGGGTCTTCCCTTGGTCTGTAGCAGTACACTGGTGCACCCATAATTGGGCTGCCAAATTTTATCAGTGCAGAAAGCTCAATCTTGTAATTAAAGAAGTATCTTGTAACAAAGATGACCATTAGTGGAACACAGTTCAGGCCCTTCTGTGTAGTTTGATATCATGCAGGGCACAAATTACTCCAGGTGGGAGAAACAGGGCACAGTAGAACAACAGGCAGCATCAGAGAAAGTCCAATGCTTTTTAGAATATGTATGAGTATGAACTTGGCCTCTTGGTCAGGGCAACAGCAGTTCTGCTTAAATGGTGGCTTGAGGCCAAAGGGCCATTAGGTGAATAGAGTGGTCACTCTGGGTGCTTTTATTGAAACCTGTGACACAGTATAATGACTGAATACTGATTATATCTGATGATTCTTACAGCGCAATTTTGAATCTTAATAATCCCTTTAGGTTACCTCTAAAAGTTCTGTTATTTGAGAAGATATGTCACAAACATGAAAGAAATAATAAGATTCTGTTTCAGCCTGACAAAACGAGCAATTTCTTACACTGGCTTGGAGTGTGGATTCTGGAGTCAGAGAGCTCGTGATTACGTCTTCTCTAACCACTTCCTACACTCAGTATTGATTTCTGCTTCACCCACCCCTTTGTGTCGCTGTGAGCATTAAATGATGCAAGGAATATAAAATATTTGCATCTTATCTGCTATATAGTAGATGGTGGTTATCAAAAAGTATTGATTGCTGAGAGTAATGAATTGAATTGTGCACCCCTCCCCCCATTCATATATTGAAGCCCTAACCTGTCAATGAGACTATCCTTGGAGATAGAGCCTTTAAAGAGGTAATTTAGGTTAGATAAGGTTGTTAGCTTGGGGTCCTAATCTGATAAGACCAGTGTCCTTATTTGAACAAAAACAGATGTTACAGAGGAAGGGCCATGTGAGGACACAGAGAAGAGTTGGCCACCTGCAAGCCAGGGAGAACCCACCAGACAATAACTCCACTGGAACCATGGTCTTGAACTTACAGCCTCCAGAACTATGAGAAAACAGTTGTTTGAGTCCTGAAGTCTGCGGTGTTTTGTTATGGTAGTCCCAATGAAATTCTACACTGAGCATCAGGTGGGTGCATGAATAAAACGGGATTAAGCCAAACCATGCTCTCATGTGTGGGAAACTGTTTAGGCCTTGGAAAATCAGTGGTTGAGTTTGTTCTCTTCTCTTCCCAATTAAATGAGTTCATGCAAATCACGGAAAACTTTAGGATTTTTCTTTTCTATGATTAGTAACAAGGATCATGCTATTTCCCTGGCTCTCCAGAAATCTTTATGAGTACAATGGATTGCTAGCAACACATATTGAGTTCCTGTGAATGTACCTTGCAAAAAATGAAAATGTCTGTAAGATTTCTCTTCGGTGGCAGGAAAGAAAACTGGGAATTCTTCATGCTGCACTCCACAGAGCTACCTAGAGTACTCATGTTTTAGACTAGAGAAAGCTGCAGGGTGTAAATGTTCTGAGCGAGCCGCTTGCATGCACATCTAAAAACCACACCAGAGGAATAAACTTCTCAAATGTGGTCCTCGATCCTTTCATCAATAATTTTAGCTTCTGCCCTGTCAGACTCAATTGGTCTGGCTGTAAGTATGGCTTCGGAGGCAAGCTAGTTCTGGTTTAAGCAGCAATAAATCATTGATGAGCACAAGGGAACTCAGATTCTTCCCAGAGCCTGGTCTCAAATCATCTCTTACACATGTCCCCAAATGGACATATTTTAGCTTACTGCTGAAAAAGAGGAACATATTAGAAAATCAATTGGCCCTTGACCCACACCTAGTGATGAAATCTCTGACTCTAACCATTTCATTTGAAGCTTGAAGAAGAAAATGAATGTAAACAGAAAATACAGTAACATAAAGTTTGGCCATGCAAGAGAATTCTTTTTCAACTATCTTCAATAGTTCAGTCATCCCTCACCACATGCCCACCATTCAGAGAAGGAAAACTATAGATTGCAACTTCTTCAGGGTCAGTGCTTCCAGATTTGTACCTTTGTCTACTGGAGCAGAAGAGAATTGAAGAGGCTATACAGCTGCCTCTGTTAGACATACACTTATACATGCTACACAAGGATTGTTCATGTTATAGATTCCAAACCCCAGAAAGGCTTTGCTTCTGATCAGCCTCCTTTATTCCATTAGGAATGATAACCTTAAAGAAGAAACAGACTACTTTTTACATATCTCATTTATATTAGAAAAAAGTCCTCAAGACAAATTTTCTAAAATTATAAAGCAATTCACCTGGTAGATCAGACCCAGCAGCAGTGATTTCTCCTGTGTTTGAGAGCTGATTGTATAAGGCTGGTAGAAGTGGCAAGACTGAGCAAGGGGACCCAGGCACGATACTTGCTCAGTAGAATATGGTGCTTATCCTGAGAACCATCACTTTGGGGATATGACCGCCATCCACTGCTTGTAAGACAAGGGCTATTTGACCATTTTCTCCCCCTTTCCTGCTTCTGCTTGCCCTCTGCCAAAGAGATCATCTTACTGTCATTAAGTGCAAGCCTCACACCTGTCTAATAAAGTCCTGCTGGCCCAGCCATTAACTGTAGTAGAAAGAACCCTTGGGCTATGTCACAGTTAGATTTGGGTCTGATTTCTGTTATACACTGTCTGGGGGAACTTGAAATAATTCAGCATGTGCATGTAAGTTATTTCTTCATCAGTAAATAAGAGGACCCTCCTTCCTCTGCCTAGCTTATGAGGTTGTAAGTTACAGTTTTTAAGTGTTTTGTCATTCTTAAGGACTCTAGAAAGGATGATGAGGATGCTCAGAGTTGTTAAGTACATGCTGTATCAATTTCAGTGCAAGTCAGACTGGGGACATGGGAGGGTCCCGTGCCTCTGCTTTCCATTTCTGCAATAGAGAATAAGTTTTTCATTAAATTGTTTTCCTTTTTCTCCTAGGCATACAGCTAGACTTCATTTCCCATCCTTCCTTGCTGTCAAATACAGTGGTCCGGGTAAATTCTGATCAGTGGGATTGGATTGAGATGATGTATACTGTTTTAGTCAGCTTTTTTACATGACTGATACTAAAATACCCAACAAGAACAACTCAGAGGAGGAGAAGTTTATTTGGGGCTCATGATTTCAGAGGTCTTAGTCCATAGATGACCGACTCCATTGTTCTAGGCTCAAGGTGAGGCAGCACATCAAGGGGAAGAGCCCAGTGGAGGAAAGCTGCTCAGCTCATGGTGGGTCAGGAAGCAGAGTGGGGGAGAGAAGGGGGGGCAGGGAGTGAGAGAGAATGAGAGAGAGAGAGAGAGAGAGAGAGAGAGAGGCAGAAGGGGCCACAGGGAAAATGTACTCTTCCAGGACATGCCCCCAGTGACCCTCCTCCTCCAGCCTTGCCTCACCTGCCTGCAGTTACTATCCAGTCATTCCAACTAGGCTGGACTGACTAGGTTCCAGCTCTCATAATCTAATCATTTTACCTCTAAAAATCCCTACATTCACAGGAGCTTTTGGAAGATGTATCATATCCAAATTTTAGCATCCTACTTCTGGATTTGGCTCTATTTTCAGTTTGTGGTATTATTATTATTTTTCCTGATATCTTCAGCCAAAGATATTCCTAACAGACAGTTATAGTTATGAAATAGTTAGATTCAAACAAGTTAACAAGTATTCATGTCCTTATAACTTTGTGCTTCTAAAAAATAGTACGTGTGAATTAAAAGCCAAATGATATTTTTATTTCATTCTTAAATAACCACAATTACTTATTAATGGGATGTGTATGCCTGTTTAGGCACGTAACTCCCTTAACCAGGAAATCTGATTGAATACACTGCCCTCATTTCCTGTTGTACATTGATTTTCGTGTGACATTTTGTTGTTGTTGTTTTTAATTTTAATCACAGCAATAGCTGAAAACTCAGGTTAAAAAAGATACAATGTTATAAAAATTAATGTAGCATGGTTTAATGATGAAGTTGAAAACTACCTTGAGCTAGTAGTTTTGGAGTGTCCAGATGTTGAATATCACTGGATTTCCCTAAACATTTTAGGGAAAATATCTGATGACACTCCCATTAATTCATTGCAGCACCCCAGAGCAGCTTGGTGCACAATTTGGAAACCATGGCTCACTTCTTTTTTTTTTTTCCATCTGCCAGTTGAATGGCAAAAACATTGAGGATTTAAGGGATTGTGAAGACCAGATGGAGCCTGGGTCACAGAGTTTCCATAGAAGGAGAAGCCCAAGAATCATTTAGCAAGGAACACTGCTTTCATCTGTGGCTGGAACGAGATATATTTTTCCTTTGACATGCCACTGATTTGAAGGAGTTGTTTATTTCAGCAGTTGGTCTGCCCTGATTCCTGCCACCTCCATATTCATGAAATATCACTAGGGTTGTTTTTGTTAATCCAAACTTTGCTTCACCTTGGATGTTGCTCTCTCCTCTCTCTCTTATGGAAAATTATCATTAGATGAGTCAGTCTCTAGCTTTGGTGACCTGGTTTTCCTATAATACCCCAAGAAAGTATAGGCAATACTATGAGTAAGGGGTTTTTCTCTAGAGATAGGTGCTTCCGTGTCAATGTCATATTTACTGAGCAAGCAAGAGCATTCCCTGGTGAGCATATTATAAACCAAAATGCAAATGCTTTGGGGGACTTGGGGATATTTGTTTTCCCAAAGAATTAGAATTATTTTAAAAGGAACCATGGACATCTGTCCATTAATATGGGGATATGCTCTGAGTGGGAAGATGTGAATCACACCTTCACAGGAAGCCACAATTAAGTAGATTTACAGTCCCGGGCTGTTTGCCTAAAGGAACAACACAGCTCACTGCAGAGCATCAGTGTTCAAAGAGAGTGTTCAGGGCTCAGTGTTGGAACCTTAGGGGAGATTTTCTCTAAGTGGGTCACATTTCCAATTTAGGTCTTGTTTCTTGATCTACCTAGAAATAATGGTTGCTCGAAATCAGGTAACCATTTCTGGGAAAGTTCCCTTTTGACTACAAACTTGGTAACATCTCTGAGACCTCCCTCAAGAAACATAGAGCTTAAAGGGAGACATTATTCTGCTTCTCCTGAATAATTAAATGTGAGCACTTTCAGAGTACCTGCCAGCAGACGAGTGTCTATGTCATCTTTTTTTGTAGTTGTAGATGGACAGAATGCCTTTATTTATTTATTTATTATTATTATTATTATTATTATTATTATTATTATTATTTGGTGCTAAGGATGGAAACCAGTGCCTCACACATGCAAGGCTAACGCTCTACCACTGAGCTGCAGCCTCAGCCTGTCTATGTCATCTTGATGGTTTATGCAAGGTACTGAGATACTTTGACTTCATGTGTTTAGCCTAGACTTTTCCTTTTTCATTTTCACTAAATATTGACTTTCTTCATGCCCAGCCTCCTTATTTGCTGAACAGAAATAACATACTGTTCCTTGTGGATGAGGAATCAAGAATGGAGCTTCACTGGCCCCATGATTTTTGACAAGCATTCCAGAACATGTGTGGAGGCATTTCCTTGGTCTGGGAAGAGTGGTCTGGGAAACTTCTCTGCCATGGAGCCAGTCACACGATTGAAATCTGTCTCCATTCAGTTTCTATGAAGAGAAAGTAAATACACTTCACTTTTGGATTTCTTTTCTTTTTTAATGTCACACAAATTTAATAAAATAATGGTATATTTTAATTTTCTGAATTTTATTTTTCTTGCCTTTGAATTGAACTAAAAGAGACAAGAAAAAACGGTGCTGATGTTTAGAATAAAAATAAGCTTGAAGAATAAGACTTGGAGGGGTAGTAGGTAGTGTGCTTGCCATGGAGATCCAAACACTTAAAGAGAAATTGGATTATCGTATTGGTTCTTCTCCTGGACAATGGGTGACCATAGTTACTTCACACTGCTTTTTAGTTCTCCATTTGTAACAGGTAGAGTCCTAATGCTATATTCTCATTCTATATAACACATGTGTGCTTGGCAGAATTTTGGATTCCATGGACATTACCCCTCATGTTACAATCTTAAATGCTACATGGTAAAGGGTGTTTTTCAGATGTAATTAAATTACTAATCAGCTGACCTGATTATTCATCTACCTTGTTGAAAAACTACCTGTCTGCTCTTCTTTGTTCTCTGCCTGGATCCACTCCCTCTCTTCTACCGTTTCCTCAGTTGACCTTAAGATGGGAAATTATCGTGAATTATCTGCTCAGACCCAAGGTAGTCATATGAACCCTTGGAAACAGAGCTTTCTCTTAGCTTGATACAGAAGGCAGAGAAATCTTAAGTATGAAAAGGATTTGATGTATCATTACTGGCTTGAGATAGAAGGGCTATGTAGTGAACATGAGAAGAAATTAAAGTTTGCTAGCAAGCAGTGAGCTTGGGAGAGGACTCTGAATCCCAAATGTGACATCAGCTGCAGCTTCTGCCGATACCTTGATTTCAGCCTTGTAAGACCCTCAGCAGAGGATCTAGTCAGACAGGTGCCAACCTTCTAATCTCCAGAAGCAATAAGCTAATAAATTTGTGTAGGTTTTAAGAGTTCGTGGTAATTTGTTACAGCAGCAAGAGTAAACTGGTACATGTCATGAAGTTTATTTGGAGTCAGGGATTGCAACCTAATGTTGAAGGGCAGTTTGCCTCTCAGCCTGGTGAAAACATTGATGAATACAAGAATTGGCTGAAACAGAAACAAATAGGTATTTTGTGTTTTTTTCTGTCTTTTCTTTAAGGTCCAGTGTACATTTATGGATCATCTGCACAATATCCTAAACTAAATGTACCTTATACTTCCCCTCATTGAATGCCATAATCACCTTGGAAATAATAATTTACCATTTATATAAAAAGAAATGGAGACTCTGAGAGCCCAGATAATTTGCCCACATTTTTCATTGCTGAAATTGTGTGAGATTTGAACCTGGGTATTCTGTGGACTATATACCAGGGCTATTCCCTTTATCACAGTGGGCCAACAACTGGATCTGTAGATTGACCTAAATATTAGTTAAAAGTCATGAAAATTAATAGAAGTTTTTGGGGGGGGAAAGGAACCATGAGATTATTATTTTAAGAAAGTAAATAATATAGTTTCAGATCAAAGATTCTGAGATTCTTCAGTTCCTTTGGAAATCTGGCTCTCTGTCAGCAACCAGAAGCTGAGGACTATCCAGAATTTTTATTTTTCACTTGCTGGCTCCCAACTGTTATTTCCATGGAAACATATAAGATCTGCAAAAACAAGTTAAGTATCTTAATATCATCACCACCCAATGACTGAGACTTTCCATGTTTCAGCCCCATTTCCTGGGGGAAGAGAAGGGAGCTGTGGTACCACACACTTGAATTTAGGGGATGCACTTATTTCATCTCAGGAGTCTGTTGTTGATCAAGAACAAGATTATTGCTTTCTAATTGCGCACTTACTTTTAGGCAAAAACTGAAAAGAAAAAGTGGCTGTGAACTCTGACTCAGGGGATAATTAACAGGAATGTCCTTCTTAACTTCTTTACTATCATTGTTATTAGCCAGCATTGTTTACTAATTGCTGGAAAACACCAAATCCCAATATGCATGCTCCAGACAATGGACACTGTAGGAGTTTTAAAAAATGGAATGGTCACCACTGGCCAAGGAAATCAAAGGAAGTGTCCAGGAGTAGGGGAACTAGAGATTTCTCCATCGATTGTCTTAGAAATGCCCAGTTGTTGCTAAGGAACACATGTAACCCAGGATCCATTCCCACTGTGGTTGCTTTTTTACTGTAAAGGGTTCTGTTGTTCCTTAAGTCACAATAGGAGGGCTAATAAGACAATATGTCTAGAAGGCTTTTGATGCTACAAATTGACTTTCTCTTAAGGAGGCTTGTAAACAAATACTGTGTCATTATAAGACCATTACAACATCTTGGGTGGGCTTTGGCTTTCTGCCCAGAGTTTCGAGGTTGAGACAAACAGCAGTGTGATGACACCACTCTGTGGTCCATTGGTTCGCGAGGCTGTTGAAACTTTCATTACACCCATCAGTTAGTAACAACTCTGGGGCACCCACTGTGTGTGAAGCATGGAGCACCACGGGGAACATCAGAACACAGAGAGGGCACAGCTTCTGTTCTTGAGGAGCTTTAAATTTACTGGGGCAGTCAGGAACACACAATGGGACTGTGTGAGAAAGTAAACGAAGGAAGCAACCAAGCCACCACACCAAAACAAAATTCCAGGCCACCTCCATTTTCATGATTGTCAGCTGTGTCAAGTTTGAAGGATTGGGTGACCTGAGCTAAATGGAATTGGATGGAAATGTGGAGATTCAGGGGAAGGAAGAAGAGGAGAAGGAGTCTCAACATTCATAAAAGTGCAATAGGGACTTGGCAGCTTTTGCTAGAAGCACCGATTCTTCACTTTGCCTGGAAGATGTCCAATCATTAACCAAAAGCTGGGTAAAAGCTTGGCATCTCTGTCTTGGTTTTGCATCTGTCTCCTTTGCTTCCTTAAACTTTGGGTCAGATTCCATCTGAGCATCTAAAGCAGATAATCCTTCCCTCTCAAAGCGAAGACACCAAAATAAGAGTAATGATGGGATTTTTGAGATTTTTAGGGACATCATAATCAATAGATTATCAGCTATCAGCTTCTCCAGTGTCCTGTTCCAGACCCCCAGAGGGGTGCCTAGAAGTTTCATTCATTGCCCTAAAATGAACTCCCTGTTGCCTTTTGAACTTGTCCTTTTTTCCTTAGTCATTTTGTCACCTTATATTCCAGGAACAACTGGAATCCGAGCAATAAACATCCTGTGATAACAGTGGAAACTCCCCTCAAACCCCACCCCTACCCCAAGCAACTTCTTCTTCTTCTTTTTTTTTTTTAAGAGAGAGAGAGAAAAAAAATTTTTTTAATGTTTATTTTTTTAGTTTTCGGAGGACACAACATCCTTGCTAAGGATGGAACCCGGGCGGCACGCATGCCAGGCGATCGCGCTACCGCTTGAGCCACATCCCCAGCCCCTCAAGAAACTTCTTATTGCTGATAATGATCAATCAGACCACAGCCTGACCAAGACTGCTGGACTACACACACTTCTTCCCCTATTTAACCCCAAAGCTATTTTTAGCTTCTCAAAGTTGGGGCTGAGGATGCTAGGTTCTCCTGGTCCTCCCCAGTATGTCTATACTAAATGAATTTCTTTTCTACCTCACAATTACTTTTTCCATTTGATTTTTGGGGTGAGTGGCCAGACCTGATCTATTGGGAGTCCTCAAAGTCAGGCCCCTCTCTAGCCTGGGATCCCGTAACATAAAGAGAAGTTAGTGGGGAAGCTCAGAGTTAAGAACAAGAGGTGAGAAGTGGGCGAAGTCAAAGAGGTATTGGGGAGGAAATGTAATTTCTTGGCCCTCATAAATTCACCATTAAAACAGACCCAAGTAACAAAAGGCAGAAAAAAAAACCAAACAATTTTATTAATGCACACATTAATGTAGAGGAATGTATATAATGCATGATATAATGCATACATCATGTAGTAGAAAACTCAAAAGCAATGGCTTAAAACTGGTTTATATAATGTCTTAAAACAATTAAGTTTACAGAAATGACAAAACAAAGGAAAACAGAGGTGGGAAACTATGGGGATGTATATATGGGAGTAAGCTAATGGAGGAAGGTGTGTTTGCTGATTCTTCAGCTACCATCTCTGAGCTGAAAGTTCTTGGTCAGTAAAGGAGAATTTATATAATGTTTTTAGGTGGGAAAGGAAGAGGGGTTGTAAAGGTCTTCCACCACTTGCTGCTTTTTAATTGCTTTAAGCCCCAAAATATTTATGTTGAAGAATCATTTATTTGGGGTGATACATGATCATTTCCTTCAGAAGATTGCTTAAACGAGATCCATATGTTCAGCACTGGGAGTGGGGAAAGTTTGGTATCATGGGGAGTGTAAATTATGGAGTCCAGAATCTTGAAGTTCTAGATTGAAAGTCTAAATTTCCTTAAGATCATTAGGCATTTCTAGAGGTTTCTGAGAAAGGGCCAGATATCATAGAAAAGAAACAAATACAGATGCAGAACAGAGAAGAGACACCTTCTTCTGGATCACTCAGTGGAGAGACATTGAGTTCCAGCTCACAATCTCTCTTTCTTTTCTGAACATTTTTTGTAGTTACAGCTGATACCAGTAACCACTAATTTAGCATTTGATCATTCACTAGTTTCACTAGAAGCTCCTTTATATGAAACTATTGTTCGGGGCCATGGCTAACACAAATGTCATGCAACTCAAAGATTCCCACCAGCAAAGAAGTTTTTTTTCCTAGAGGAAAAGTGGTTATATAATGATTTTTTTTCCTTCTCTCTCTCTCTCTCTCTCTCTCTCTCTCTCTCTCTCTCTCTCTCTCTCTCTCTCTCTCTCTCTCCTTCCTTCTCTCTCCCTCTCTTGAGGTTAGGAAAGAAACTTTGTGAATGGGTGCCAGGATCAACGTGTTGCTTTGGATTAAAAGGTACACCTCATTGAAATTACTATCCACTGGTTTAAATATTGGTGCAAAAGGTTAACACTAGTATTTTGATAGTATTTGTTTGCTCAATGCTAGTATTTTTAAATTGAGATGTGGCTGCCTTTGTCTTTTGCTCTTGTTTTTCAACAAGTCTGCTCCCCAAGAAGAGCCAAGAGCCAGGACCAAGATTCCTCTGTCCTTTCAGCTTGAGTCTCACCTATGATATTGATTCAAGAAGATTTCAGTTAAACAAGTTATTGTAGGGAAGAAGGTTAGATACTGTGAGCTGGTTCAGACCCTGGGGAGAAAGGGTAGGAAATATTTCCTATGGGAAAGGAAAGTGGTGACACTCAGAATGTTTGCCTGAGACCCTCCCACCTCCCCTCCTTCTGCAAGTTGTGTGGGTTCCAAACAGTTCTGATTGTAATACAAATGACCAATAAAAATACAGAAAAACATTCAACCTCCCCAAGGACCAAATAAACAGGAAATAAAACAACATAGAGTTCTTTTTGCAAGGTCTTAGATATAGTGAGAATGCCTTCTCCAGGATGGCAACTTTGATTTAAAAATTTAACTCAATGTTTAACTCTCTAAGAACAACATGTAATTCAGATTACAGATTTTTGGTATGTTACAAACTTTACAAATGAATATTTCCACATTAAAAGAGTGACCAATATAATTGGAGCCTCAAAATTTGGCACAATGACTGTTTTACCAGATTCAGCAGAAATTGTGGCTCCATACTGGCCATGATAAAAACAGCTACACTCACCTTGTACCTAGCATCTATACTTTTCTTAACAGTATTTGATTTTCAAAGTAACTCCAAAAAGTCCATTCTTTACTTTTGCCTCTTTACCCAGAGGAAGAAACTAAAATGTAGAGGAATTAAGGTTAACCATATGAAATTGCTAATATTTGACTGTTTTTGACCTACATATATGGCAATCTCATATCTCAAATGGTTTGTCCTGATAATGTGTCTAAGGTCACACTGTTGGAAAGTGGTGGAGTGGGAATTATCTGAGATATGTGACTCCCAAGCCCAGGGCCTTAACCTTACTAAAAATAGTAAGAAATATATTTAGCTAAAAGGGAGGGCATGTAAACATGAAGTCAGGATTAGCAGGTACCAATCTAGCAGCCAATCTAGCAATTACCAGTGAGGGATGATGGGGGATTTCAAAACAAAGACTCACAGATGTGGATTTTGACGATAAAATGGCTGGGATCAGGTGGAGTGCTTCTCTCGATGGAGAAGCAGATCTAAAGAGTTACGCCAGCCATCTTTATTTCCATATGTCTCATTATCAGGTTAAAGACTATGCAAGCATTATCCTTTTTACTCAGAAAGTTACAGGGCTAGAAACATGTATGTAGCTTTTCCGCAGTTGCAGTTTGCAGTTGCAACGTGCAATGTTAGGAGCTTTGTGTAGCTCTCAAGAAAGTCCCTTTGTTTAAAGTTACTGTTAAGTGGTCAGCTTCTGAAGTAGTGGAACTGGTGAAACATGTGGTTGTCCAGCAGGAGAGTTCCTCTATTTCCAGGAACTATGTGTCTGAGATCAAGATCGAGGCTGATAAGACTCTTCCACAGAGCCTTCTCATGCAGGGAATTGCCACTGCAGCTATGCATCCTTGCACAGGAACATTCCCAGGCACTAGGTTTGCCACAGCCATGAGGTCATCAGAGACACCAGTCTCAGACACTGCTCTTCCATTTTCTATCACTGCTCTCTATAGTTTTGGAGGATGAAACTCCATAAGGAGACCAGCTCTGGTGAGGGTCCCTGTAGTATCACCCTGTGGAGGATGGCATCATGCCAGGAGTGGGTGTGTAACAGAGAGGTCACATACAAGACAGGCAGCCAGAGTGAAGGGAGGGGCTCTATCATCACCACTTGCTCCTGTGAGAATTAACTCAGAGCTTCACGAGACTAACCTTAATTCCTTCTGAAGGCAGTACACCCAGTGACATAATGAACTCCCACTTGGCCGCACCTCTTAAAAGCCCCATAATCCCTCAACATTATCACACTGGGGACCAAGCTCTCAATACATTAGCCCTTGGGGGACACGCAAATCATATTCAAAACATCACCAAAGACAATGTGGTTCACCACAAGAAAGCAACAGTTTTTTATTAAGCAAAGGTCAGTTTTGCATTTGCCACCATATTTCTGAAAGTGTCTTCCTCTTTGAATCTCATACTCTGCTGTTAAATCAATAAGATTACCATGACATTTTGTAGGATGCTTTTGAAGGGATACATGAGCTGAATGGACTAACAGACAAGAACAAATCAGCATTTCTACTGAGAAACACCCAAGCATAGGGAAATCCTTCACTAAAGGAATGCTTTACTGCGTGGGACATTGAACCAGGCTCCTGGTTGGGTGGATGAGCAGCTATTTTCCATTTCTAGGTTGTTTGCTTCTTTGGAGCTGGGAGATGTATGATAATTCAAGAGTTCCAACTCATCTGGTGAACCAGCTTGTTAACATAAGTCAGATGAAGTTGAAAGCCCACCTCAGCATCAGGAGGTCAAACCCTGGCTGCTGTCACTCAAAAACCTCCCAAGGCACTTGCTTTCATAACTGTTGTTCCAAAGAAGGGGTTCAAAGAAATAGTTAGGAAAAAAGGTCTTTTGTACTTTACAGGGGGTATGCAGCCAGGCAGCAGATGAAAACAATAACAATTTATTTTGAAATTTACTCTTTAATTATGATGGATTTTCTAAGCAAATGATTCTGATTTCAACAGCTGCTGGGTGAGTACTATGTACCTGAATAAATCAATCCTTCTGTTAACTCTGGAGCAGTGAATAATATGTCTTAGTTAGTGCAATAAAGATTCCTGCATTCAGGATAGAGAGCATTGGGCACAACACACATGTGATTGTAATATTCAAATAAAATGTAGGAATCCTTCAAAGATGGAGTAATAAATCATGCAGCAGGCAAGCACCTTCTGATTTGCATGGATTTCTGTTGAGTTGAAGTAAAAAAGAAACTAGGGGCCAGCACAATACAAAAGCCAACTCAGGATGTCTATTATTGTTCTTGACAACGTGGGACCTGGCCTGCTCTTGCAAAAATTTAAATACAGGTCAATGTGGTGACTGTCTAAAGAACAGCTTGATGAGTAACAGGTCATGGAGCATGCATTCCCTGGGTTAATCTTCCTGGCCCTGGGTGAAGCCAACACAAGCCAAAGAAGTCCTCAAATGGACAGGGGTATGGAGAAGTCATACCCTCTTTCCTCAAAATATATCTTGGCATGTAGAAAGGAATGGGAGGAGAAAAGAACTTTAATCATTTTATGGAAATAAGAATAATAAATCAAGGGGAAAAAAGAAATAAACTGGGAAACCAGAAAAAAAGAGGTGGAATAAATTGTGTGTATTTCTGATGTACAACTTGGCATTCTAATACACACACACACACATTGTAGAATGGTTAAATAAAGCTAATTAACATATGTGTTACCCTCACATACTGCGTTAGTCAGTTTTTCATTACCATAATAAATACCTGAGATAATCAACCTATAAAGGGGAAAGGTTTATTTTGGCTCAGAGTCTTAGAGGTTTCCATCCATGATTGGTTGACCTCTGTGCTTTGGGACCTGTGGGGAGGCAATACATATAGCAGGGAGCAAAGCCATTCACTTCCTGATTGGAAAGTAAGAGAAGAGGAAGAAGAAGGGATCTTCTTCTTTGAGGATACTCCCCAATGACCTAAGATTGCCCACTAGATGCCACCTCTTAAAGGTAGCACAATTTCCCAACAGTGCCACTCTGGAGAGAGTGCCAAGCTTTCCACATGGGAGTGTCTTTGTGGGATATTCAAGACCCAAACTATAGCATGTGCTTGTTTATGTGTGATGAGAACACTTACAACCTAATCTCTAAACAGTTTTCAAGTATACATAACAATGCTATTAACTACAGTCTCCATGCTGTACTATAGATCTCTTGAACTTATTTCTCCTGTCCAACTGACATTTTGTAGACTTTAACCAACATCAACTGTAATCTCCTCCCACCAAGGCAGTGGTTTCAGTAATAAGACTAAAGGTAAAGTCATCATGACCAGCAGACCGGTTGCTAAATGAAGTTCTTATTTATTCATTTTTGAAATTCCTTCATATTTAGTATTAAGGATTCAAGGAATTATCCCTAGAAGTTGGCTATTAATAAAAAGGTTTTCTTTTTTAGAAAATAAGATGTCTCCGCCTTTCCTCTGACAGCTCCCTTGCTATTTATAGAATAGAAGGATGGGTTGCAGGCTCAGGGGATCTATGTTTCAAAATTGAAGATGCTGATACAGAAGGAAAAAAATGTAAAAATATGGAAAACAAATGACCAAAGGAATCAGTGTATGAATTTTGAATCTTTAGATGTTTCTGTGAGATTGAGTCAAAGAGTAGTAAGCTTGCAAAAGAGTGTGTGTTTGTAGGTGTTAAAACATGATTTGTTTTTCTTTTGGAAACCTCTTATTCCAATATCTGGGTGTTTAGAGTGATCAGTGTGGCTATGGTGGCTTTGCTTTTCTGTTTTCTTCTTATTGACTGGGCAATAGCAAAATGCTTCCTCTCCTGGGATGTTTTGTCATGGCAGAAATGAAAGGTCTTGAAAAAGTGCCTCTGTGTAACAAGGAGTCATAATTCTCTATCTTCTATTTCATTCTACTTCAATCAGATTTCTTCAGGCATTCAGGTCTCAAAGGCAGGCCTAGCAGCTAGTGTTCCTTCCCCTTCTCCATCACAAATAGAGGTCAAAATGAACCCATTACATCCATTATCCGAGCCATACTGGGAGCCAATGGTGAGTGCTACCTTTGTACATTTATCTTTGTTAAATTGTGCCCGGGACCTATTCTCTGCTAAAGGACAGCTGTGTGGACCTGTGCACACAAAGAGGTGACTATTGATTGTTTTAAATTGCATGTGTTGGTCTGAATTGGCAGGCTGGTGGCTCACCCAGAGATTTTAACTATGCTTCTGCTGGATGTTCTGAGCCTTAACTACATGTGCATGGACTTGGAGAAATCACTCACTGGACTTTAGTTTTTGCATGTGTTGAAGAAAAAGCTTGGATTTCTGAAATGTCAACATTGTACTAAAGAGTTTATAGAAAACCTGTAGAAAGATCAAAATTTATTTGACCAACCATAGTTACTGTTGGGAAATATTAACCTAACAACTTCTCTGTCTTCTGCATGGTCCAAGTCTGGTGCTTAGAAAACACTCATAAGTTCTTTGCCCTGACAGCTCTGGTAACATAGGCCATGGTAATGCAGCCACCAATATCCTACTGTCACAGGAAACTTGTGCTTTCCCAGAAGCAGGTCAGGTATGCATCCTCATGCTTAATACTCTTTACGTAGTTCCCCATCAGTCTTGATGGAAGGGAACTAGCACCCTTCCAGTTCCTCTTGAGGAGCTAGGACAGGGAGACTGGCAGAGAACCAGCATAGCAAAACTTCTCTTCAATTGAATTGCTTCCAAAAGTTTCTTCCTGTTATACCCTTTCTATGTGAAAGTTGAGGAAGAGTGTCCAAGAACGCTGAAATTTCACATCTGGTGGTCTGCCTTATACTGTAGTATCTGAACCAGGAAAAGACCCATGTTAGCATTCTGGCAAATAGGTAAATCATTTTAGCCTACATTGAAGTCACTTCTCCAATCACCGCAACGGACCCACATTTATACTCAAATTATCTTTTTAACAAAAAGTCTGCTACCACAAAATCACAAAATTCCTATTACAATACTTTCTTTTAGAGACTTTTGAAAGACATACCCATTCAACTAAGAATCATACTTTCTTTCCAATTTAAAATAATACCCAGCAATTCAGAAGGCAATCAGAGGATCCACAGCTATGCATTTCAGAAAGATCTCTTATGTACTTACTTCTTTATTTGTGTAAGAATCCATAATTCCTTTGTGAATTTAAATATTTATTAACTAGTCTTGTGTCATTCTTCATGTCCTCTGAGAGTATGATGTTCAATCATCCTTAGGGTATGGAAAAAGGCACAAAATAAATGTGAATAATGAGGATGATTACTGAGACACGAACCAGGGACAAAAATCTCCTTATTCTACATTGAATTTAAATAATCTTCACCAGAGTAGGAAAGTGTAATTCCTTCCAGCAGAGGGGTGCAATGATATAAACTGATGTGACAGATGGCCACTCCATAACCCACCCTGATTAGCATTCATTAGCATACCAGGTTGTATCTTGATTAGACACTGAACTCAAGGTGTGCACAGAAACAGAGTCTCCATTAACCTTCCAGAAAAGAAAAATCTCTTTACCTCAGAGAGGGAAATTGGTAGGAAAATGATGCTATGAAATTTGTTGCTGAATCCTGTTCCACAAATAGAAAGGGTTTAGGACTTGGGAACCTGGACTGAGCTGACTATTCCTAAAGAGAAACAGACACATAGGAATGTGAGACTCTGGAGACATGAAGCACCTCTGATAGGTGAAGACAAAAGGGGAGCAGGGGAGGAAAGAAGATTGTTTTCACTGTTGTCCTTGAAGAAAGGTCATTATCTGATATTGAGGGGAGAGACCTTTTGGTTTATATATCATTTCAGCGAATCTATGTTATCTTTGAAGTTAGTATGAAAAGACTTTTTATCTGAGCTAAAAAAGAAACCAATGGGGAGAGAGAGAAGAGGGGGGGGGAAGGAAAATGAGTGTACTAACATCTCCTGTTTTCCTGGAAAGATAAAAAGTGCTCAAAGAAAACACGTGTAAGGTGCTTCAAACATAATAAATATTATATATATATAGGCACTGCCCTTCAGGATGATGTTGAAAAAAACCACTTTCCTCTCCTAGGGCTGTGGGATCATAAATTGAAGGGAAATTGCTTCTGCCCATTGATGACGTCCAAATCCATATCTCTAATTTCAGATCCCTCTTTAGAGGCTGGCATGGGTATCTATGGGTTTGCAGGACACTCATTTATGGAGACATCTGTGTATTTCTGGAGGGTGTGTCATGCAGCAGGGACTGTGTAGTAAAGAATCTAGAGTTTATTGTTGAGTTTGGAAGGGAGACAAGTAAAGAGAAACTCTGATACAGTTGGGAGAGAGATGTCTGGAGCTGCTGGGCCTTGCAGCCAGTGCCCCACCCTGCCTGGGGTTATGGACCTGGGGAGGAAATGATGTCAGAGCAAGGAAATGAGGCATGAAGTGGAATTACCCAGGGAAAGTCAAGGAATGGAGGCCATGAAAGATGAAAGAACAGATACGGGCCACAGGTTTTTCAAATGCCTGGAGATGATAGAGATTGTGGTGTATGTGATGAAGAAACAGTGAGATTTGGCCTTGCTGAATATCTAGCAATCTTAAGGCACTTGAAAATCCCATGTGTTTCTCCTTTTGAGTTTTTTTCTTCTTGTGAATAGCACTACCATCTTTCCCGTAACTCAGGAAAAGTGACCTGCTCACCCTCCTATTCTCCTTTTCCATTCCTCCCTCAAATCCAGGAAACCACTGCCTTTTTCTCAGCCTTGGAAATGGCATTGCTCTTCCCCAATGCCCTCATCTCTCTGCTAGGTAGCCCTGACCATCTCCATACTCATCCTCCTGTCTTTACCTTGTCTGTCCCCAGCCGTGAATTTCATCACATTGCGATGATCACTGCAGAAAATGGAACCTGTGGCCTCATCTGCCATCACCAGCCCCTCCGTGTTTTCCATGGCCCTCACAATTAGCACCCACTCCTTCTCAGGACAAATGGGGTGTAGTGTGATCTGACCTCTGCTCAACCTTCCAGAACCCTGTGTTCAGCCACTTCCTGACACATATTCTAAGCCCACTGTGTGGTTACTGGATGGTACCCAATTCTCAGGTTTTGTTTTGTGCTTATTATTTCCTAAGTGTACCCACAGTTCCTTTTTGTCAACACTAGTCATTCTATAATTCTCAGTGGAAACCTCATCATCTCTGAAAAGGCTCCTTTGAAAACTTCATTCCAGCGGGGGGGGGGGGGGGGGCGGGGGCGGGATCCTACAGGCTTCCAGGCATTCAGTGCTTACCTCTCCTATAACAAGAAGTCACACCACATTTTTATCTTCAGTCTGTCTGTGTTTCTTATCAGACTCAATGTACTTTGGAGGCAGGAATCAAGCATCTCATCTCATATTGATTTGAGTTTGGCACAGTGTCCCCAATCTCTGTGCTTTCCACCTCTTCAAAAGACAATGTAGCATGTAGTCAGTGTCTGTCCCACCCCAAGGCACGTTTCATGTAGTCAGGAGTTTGTTTTCTTAAGTCCCCAGCTCTGACAAGGTACCTGCCTAGAACAGGTGGTCAAATAATCATGCATTTGTTGAAAGAATAAATAAATGCATTTGGCATTTATTCTGACTTTGGCCCATTACTTCTTTATCAAGGAAAACCCTATTATTTCCAGCTTCCACTGATGTGAGGTTTTCTAGTAAGCAGCTAACTGGCTAACTAGGTGACATTGGACAAATTATCCAGACTCTCTCTGTCTCAGTTTCTCCTCTTGAAAAATGGCAGTTATAAAAGAATCTACCTTATTAAGTTTGGGGGAGGGTTAAATGAGTCCAAACACTTCCAATGTTTAAACCCTACCTGGTGCGTGGTAGAGGCCCAGTAAGTGTTAGCTGTTCTCCTCCCCTTCGTGATCATCATCAAAATTGCTTCCATTTTAATTTTATATTCTCCACATCTTCAAAATCGCCCTTTGACACATTTTTTCCTCTAACCAAGTCTTCTAGCAATAATTGCCTCAACAATTTTAGAGGCCTTAGGATGGATTCATGCAGTTTTTAGAATAGTGTTAGATGGCTCTTAAATGCTGGACTAGAATGAGAATTTGAAATTCTTCTTTTAAAATACTTACATTTTTAGGCACTGGTCATCTTTTTCAGATTGCCCAATACTATTGTGATCTGCAGTATTCAACAGAAAACGAATTTTGGTGAAACAGGTTTATCTTTTCTATTCTCCCACTCCAGTTATGAATAACTGTTATGAGCAGAATAGCAATGGCATTTCTATTTTTATACATGACATCCATCCACATGCTTTTTGAAACCTGACACCTGAGCCAGATACATTTCATCCTAGATTTAGAGAGGAATTTAGATTTGGAGAAAAAAACGTCCTCATGTGCTCCAAGAAAAAAAAACACATGGCCACAGCAGCATTTCCATAGAGATGTTAAAAAGCCATTCTGAATATACTATTCCTGGTAAGCCAGACTGGTGCAAGTTACACACTATTTTTAGGCACAGTGGCTTTCGTTACCATTGTGCCAATAAAAACTTTTCTTCCCTGGAAATTCACTAATGATAAAAGCAAGATCTTATTGGTGTCTTTGGTAGGTGCTTGTGGATACTTGAGTATGTAACCTGACCAGGTATGTATGTCTGTGTATATGCATCAAGTTTACGCATTGTCCAAAAGGTGGCACTGTTTGTGTTCCTATCTTGCTTAATTGCAAATGTCGTACTCTCTGGGCACATTAATGAAATAAATTGAGATGGAGGAGAGATTATCATCCTCCACACAAATCAAGCTGCCATATTATTTTAGGCCTTTTCAAACCCTTCATTTTATTCCTCAGCAAATTAATATGCCCAAGCTGTTAAATGTAATAACTGCATTGTCAGCAAAACTTTTACTTACTAAATATGTGGGTTTCTGTTTTCTATTTTAAAGGGGATTCTGGAATTCACATTTGAAATCACTGTGGATGCACTGCAGAAAATGGGTGACTGAGACATACTAAATTTCTCAGTCTTGAAAAGCTAGATTTACAAATATAAGTCCTCCTGATGATCTTTTAAATATGACTACATAAGAAACATATAACTGGTAGTTGCAGGTTATTAGCTATTTAAAAACATTGTTCTTTTAAATTACTTATGAAGTAAAGGTGAATTTATTAAGGCAAATGGGAAATCAGTTCTGATAACATTGTTTACTCTCAAGATATAGTGGGATACTTCTGTATAAGAGTGGAACTTAATGACAGATGGTCTTTTAGGAGCACTTCTGGTGACATTGTATACATTTTGCCTGTCCAGCATGTGTTTAGGAAATTGCCTTCCCCATTAAGTCATTTCCATTCACAATTCATTGATCAAAGCAAGTTAAATGGCAATCCTAAATTCAGCAAGTTAAGGAAAGGCAGGGCTGCCATGTTCCTGTAAGAGAAGAAAAACCAAATGTTCAGATAATGAGTACCATCATCTAAGTCAGGATTTGGTTTGCATAGTCCTGGAAGCAGAATCTAGTGAATGGTTTCACCAAGTTGAGGGAGGCAGGTATTGTTAGATATGGGGATAAATAAAATTCCCGACAAACACTGTTCCCTAATGGCAAAGGCTCATCATAAGGAAATAACACTGGATTAATGCACATACCTGGTTGGATGGGAGTGGTTTTTACTCCAACTCCTACAAAGTCACTTACAACAAAGACTAGATTAGAGCTTTATAGGGCAGAAAACTTTTTTCCCTTATGCAAAAACAATGTTCAGAGAACTAATGTCCTTTCTGATACCAGCAGAAAGCAGTGTTAAGACATTTTTCTTATGATAGGTAGAATTTTAAATATGTCAATTATCTCCAGCAATATAAGAGCAGCAAGGGAGTGGGGTGCAAGATTTTTGTAGCAAATAATTCTTTTAAAAACCCAATAAAGATTTCACTTATGCATATTTAATAATAGTTGAAGCTTTATGAAAATATCAGAATTTGGGTTTTTCCTGTATATCTTGCTTCTTTTTATATCAATAATACTTTGCAGCATTCTCTCAGTGGCTTCATTATATTAACTTGTTCTAGAGTTATCTAGTAACATTTTGTATTTCCTGAAGAACTGAGCATAAGAAAACAAAGACAGGACTCTTTGCCATGAAGAAAGTGTTTAGATACAGAAGAAGTTTTGGAAAAACTATGAAACTAATAAGCATAGAACTGTTTCCCCAAAAATGTTCTGGGCAGGTACACATTGATGTTGTTGAGCATTTGGTTTCCCTGATGCTGCACATCAAGTAAGAACTGTTTGATGCCTTCTATATTGCATTTTAGGTACTCATTAAAAAGTGAGTTTGGGCTGGGCACAATGGCACATGCCTATATCCCAGTGATTTGGGATGCTGAGGCAGGAGGATCGTAAGTTCAAGCCAGCCTCAACAACTCAGCAGGACCCTGAGCAACTTAGTGAGACCTGTCTCAAAATAAAAACTTACAAGGACTGAAGATGTGGATCAGTGCTAAAAATTACCTTCCATTATGTGAGTGGACCTCATTTAGTCAGTTAAAGGTTTTAAGAGCAAATGGTTTCCAGAAGAAGAAGAAATTCTGACTCAAAACCAAAGCATTAACACTTCCTTGAGTTTTCAGGTTTTCGGTCTTCCCTAAAAATCTTGACCTTGGTCAGTTATTATAATCACATGAGCCAATTCAAATCAATCTCTCTCTGTCCTTCCCTTCCTCCATTGGCTGTGTTTCTCTGGAAAAATCTGATTAATTCAATGCATAATGTAAAATCCTCCAGAATGTTCTTTCCAGAGACAGGACTACCCCTGATCTATGCACACTGTGAGCTCCAAGTATATATGGTTACTACAGGAGATGGAGCCAATATGCAGAACAGATGCCTCCTCTAAACAGCTTTAATGCCTCAGATGGCCTTTGAATTAGGATTTTGTGTTGCCTCCTCACAATGATAGCATATGCAACTAAATGATAATACAGTCCTCCAAATGATGATATAAACCTTAAAAGAGGGACATCCATTGATATCTCAGCATGTGTAATCAAGCTATTGACTTTGGGCACAAATATTTCATGTAGAGATGGTCCTCTCTCCCCTGACACAAGTAAATCTTCTATATCTTTGTCCCTGCAATTATATAATAAAGGGTCAGGAAATGAAAGTGATGCTTAGAGTCACATAAGTTAACTTTATTATTAGAAAAATCATTTAAAAATCACATAAAAGAACATTATTATTATTATTAGCAAGAATATCATCTTATAATGTTCTCTTAAGCCAAGAGAAAGCAGATTTATCTTTTCCTGCCAATCCAGATAAGTTTCAACCTAAGTTTGATTCCACAGTACTTCCTGGCATCAAATCCAAGAGAAAGAGGTATCCTTCCTATTTCCCCAGGGAAACTTCTCACTCCTTCCTGTCCTCACAGGGTCCTCATTCTATCAATGACCTCCACCTTCCTCCTTTAACAAACTTCACTAATGACAGTGATGTGGGTGACTATCATGATGATGACGGTGATAACCTTCATGTATAAACATCGCACTGTGAAATAATTGTTAGTCTTCTCACTGTATTGATGAGGAACTGAAGCTTCGAGAAAAGTGCAAGTTGTATTGGCTGCAAAATCCCTGGGATTCAAAATCAGGCCTTTTCTATTAAATCTTTCATATCATACTCAGTTTGCTTAAGTTTATTCCAACAGTTACTGTAGTAGAAGGTATAAGGTCATGGTTTTCTCAGCCTCTTTTAATTACAAAGTTTAGCCTCACAAAAGTCTGCCAAATGCTAACCTGGGATTTGGAAAATCCTTATATGAGATTCTGAGCACTGACACTTCAGGTCTTCAACTCAGGTTTCTCTTTCAATATGAGCTGCCAAAAACTGGCAGTAAGGTTGTAGGAGGAGGAAAACTTCCTACTCCTTCAAGGTTGACAGTTGAATTCCAGTAACTTAATATGGGAAAAGGTTTATTAAGGCCCACAATTTTAGCTTTTAATTCCATATCATTTGGATATTTTATTCTGGGCTTGTGATGGCACAGTATACCTTGTGGGAGAAGGTGGTAGTGGAGACTTGTTCATCTCATGGCTGCCAAGAAGCTAAGAGACAGGAAGGGTCACAATATCCTTTTCCAGGGTTAGGTCCCCGGTAACCTAATTTCCTTCAGCTAGGCCCCACCTCTTATTTAAAGTTTCCACCATCTCCCAATAATATCATGGACTGGGGTCCAAGGCTTTGGGGGACACTCAAGATACAAACTATAGCAATCTTTGAGGTTACAGGGAATACTGCTGCCTCAAAACTGGAGAGACAAGTGAAGAGATAGAATTACAACTTACCAGAGCAGACAGCCAGGAAGGAAAACCTCCACAGGAAACTGTACTGAAGTTGGAAATCCTGAGTTATTATTGACAAATTGCTGGAGGCTCACTGTAGATGAGAATGAAATTAAAAACACTGGGGGAACCTAGTCACAGGAGGACTCCTACACTTTGTAAATTTTACTTTCTGGAGCTCAACTTGGTTTTTATAGAGAATATCAGAGAAAATTCCCTCATGCTTCCAGCAGGGAAAAAAGAAAAAGAACCATTTTGAAATATATGAGAGCATTCTGTTCTTAACCCAAAGGAAAAAAAAATTGTTTAACCAGAGCCTAATCTGCCGGGGTTTTTATCAGAGCCTACCTGTCCTAGAGTAAGGATATACCCAACTCTAGTGCATCTAACCATCCTGCCCTTCTTAAGGGTGTGTGGTCTGAGAAGCACTTGAGAACTTCACATTCCAGTGACATGGGCTCAGAAAAAGCTTGTAGAACTTTAGAATCCTTATCCTTCCCCCACACTTGCTACTACATAACCAAAGGCAGATCGTTTTATACAGTACCTTGTGTCTGGTAACAAGAAAAAAATTACAAGGCATACTAAAAGGAAAAAACAGTTTGAAGAGATAGAGCAAGTAGCAGAGTCAGATTCAGATATGGCAGGGATGTTGGAACTACTCTAATAGGAATCTGAAGCAACTATGATTGATAGGCTAAGTGCTTTAATGCATAGATAGTAAGCAAGAATGAATGATCTTTATACTCAGATATATGGCAATTCTAAGAAAGAAACCAAAAACCAATGCTAAAAATAAAAACTGCTGTGAGAACTACTGTTCTATTTACATAAAGTATTAAATAGAATTGTAGAGTAGAATGGTGGTTGTCAGGAGCTGGGAGGAAGAGGAAAACGGGGATTTACAAATTGATGGGCATAAATTTTTAGTTAAGTAGGATGAATAAGCTCTAGAGATGTGATGTGCAGCATTTTACCTATAGTCAATAGTAATATATTTATTATACACTTAAAAATTGTTAAGAGGGTAAATCTTGAGCTAAATGTTCTTGCAACCAAGTCAAATCAAATCAATAAAAACAAGGATAATAACAACATTTTAACAGAAATGAAGAATGTCTTTGATGGGCTTATCAGTAGACTGGACAAAGCTGAGTAAAAAGTATCTGAGCTTGAGGATTTATCAATGAAAATGTTCAAAACTGAAAAGCAAAGAGAAAAAAGAGTGAAAAAACAAACAAAAATTAAAAAGCCTAGAACCAAATATCCAAGAACTGTGGAACAAGAAGAAAAGTCGTAATGTACACATCATGGGAATGTAAGAGGAGAAGAAAGAGAGAACGGAATGGGAAAAAAAAAAAAACCAGAAACAATAATGACTGAGAATTTTACCACAATTAATGTCAGATACCAAATCATAGGTCTTGGAAGTTCCAAAAATGATGAAAAAAACAAAATCCAAGGCCATATATGTGGGGGAACCTACACATAGGCATATAATATTCAAACTACAAAAAATGATTAAAGATTAAGTGCTGAAAGAAGCCAAGGTAGGGGGCACCTCATGGACAGAAGAGCAAAAATAAGAATTACTTCTGTCTTGTTCTCAGAGATCATGCAAGCAAAACAAGAGTGGAATGAAATATTTATAGTGCTGAGAAAACAAAACAAAACAAAATGCACAACCCAGAGTTCTGGGTTCAAAAAAAAAAATGCCTAACATCTGGCTCCTACTAGGCACCCAGGGGACAGCAGTTAGCATCCCTTGGTTTCAGTGCTCGGTTTAGCTTTGGTGTCCCTTAGCCTGGATGTCTTCTCTCTTCAGTTAATATACATTCCTTTTTGTCGGGAATGACTTCTCTTTTGTCTCTAAAGACCTATGAGGTTTTTCTACACTTTAAAATTCTTATTTATATTGCAGCTTTAAAAATACTTAAGCAGAGAATTACCATATCATCCAGCAATTTCATTTTGGGGTACACACCCAAAATAACAGAAAGTTGGAGCTGGTGTTCCCATGTTCACAGCAGTACTATTTGCTATAGCCAAAAGGTGGAAACAACCCAACCATACACCAGCACATGAATGGAGAACAAAAATCTGCTCTGTACTACATATCAGGGGATATTATTCAGTCTTAAAAAGAATGAAATCCTGTTGTGGGGCAGGTCGCTGAGAGAACACCAAGTCCCAGTTTTGTCCAAATTGAAGGGCCTCTATTTAGCAGGCCAGCCAGCGACTACTCCTGGCAGGACCCATAACTGTCTCTGCAAGGAACGGCCCAGAGCCTGAGCATTTTAGGATATTTAAAGGGAAAAACCACATGTGGGTTGACGTAGCTGCAAGCAAGCAGGTACAGAAGCTGTATTGGACAGTTAGCGAGACAATGCAATGGGTACATTGGCATTTCCCACAGGACTTTCCAGGTTGGCATAGCAGCAAGCAAGCTGAAGGGAAGTGGGTTAAATGTAGTTGAGTACAAGTTAGAGAATGGTTACTAATGTCTAGACAATCAATCTCTGACAAGGTACATTGCCCAAGAAAAATGGAAACCAGAGAACAATTTTACATTGTATAAGGATTGCTATTTTTTGTTGCCAAGTATGTTATGCAAGGTACCTATTAATGAATACAGAGGCCAAGCTTTCCCATCAGAGAAGCATTTCTTACATGAAATAGAGTCTCAAGGTAAAATGGAGCCTGTTTGGTCATTGCCCATAAAGCCTGGCCTGTAACAATATGTGCAGCAACATGCAAGAACCTAGGAAACACTATGTAAAGTATGGCAGTCACAAAAGGACATATACTATATGATTCCACTTATGTGATGAATCTGGAATAAGCAAGTTCATAGAGGCAGAAAGGAACTTAATAGTTACCATGGGCTACAGGGAGAGCAAACAGAGTGACTGTACATAGCTTGTGCTAGAGATGACGAGAAAGATCTGAAGATGATAGTGTGATGGTTGCACAATCACATGAATATACTCAATATATACTCAAAAGTCAATTTTTAAGTGTGACACTGAATTGCACACTTAAAAATAATTAAAATGCCCTGCTCGGCATCCTGGCTCCTTTTCCATGTTCTTAGTAACTAAGTTGAAGGGACTGAGTCTGCAGCTCTGGAGTTGCCACCACTCACCAACTGCTGGTTCTCAAGTGAGCTAGCTTGTGATTAGCCAGTTGAGCTAACTCGGGAGTTAGGACTTGGTTACTTTGTACTCTGCTTTAAAAATGTATAATACATTTGCTGTAGCCAGCGAGGTTTTAGGAAGCCACAATCCAGCCAGCTTCGTCATGTGTCTGTCCATTTGCGGGCAGTATTCTCACTGCATTGAATGACTGCTTCTTGTTTACCCTTTGGAAACCCTGGGATGATCAAGGGTCAGGGAACCCACCTGAGACCACTTAACAAAAAGTGAAGGCCACTAGGCTGTAACTAGAAAGAGATAGGGACTTGCCAGCAGATTCCTTCCAGCCTGATGAAATTGCCATCCAGTGTCTGTGTTCCTCATCAGTTAAATCCAAAGTCAGATGATTTGAACTTGCATTTGAAAATGTGACCATTCACAACACCTATCCTGCCTGAGATTGTGGGAATTTTACACTACTCTCATTTAAAGATAAAAATTAGATAATGTGGAGTTAACTTTAATGAGATGCATTATTAAGAAAACATGGAGCATACTGAGGTTATAAATGTTGGTTTTTGGGTTTGATTTCCTTTTTTCCTTAGACTAACATCAAAGCCAAAAAAGATGGTTTTTATCTTTACTGACCTAACTGTAAATATGTATCTAGACTGTTTTTAAATGTGTTTCTTCATGAATGCCTCATTTGGCTCCAGGAAGCCTGTATCACCTGTATAAGTTGGTATTTGGGTACTTTATATTTTCTAAATACGTGTTTTGGATCTTGTACTCTAATAAATCTAAGTTTCTTTTTAAAATTTTTCCCAAAGTTTTCTCCATTTAAAAAAGCCCTGTTATGAAATTAGAACTTTCACAATGCTAAAATATGAAATATTTGGATATAGTAACTTCTTCTCTTTAAATGAATGTCAAAATTTCTTTTTTGTATAATGATTAATAAATGGAACTTACCCAGAGAAACCATGCCAAAAAATACGAAAAAATTTGTGTTATGTATATTTTATTCCATGCATGAACAAAATCTTACATAGGATAGTTCTAACCAGCGATGAGAATCTGCTCCGCTCAGGGACAGTAGGGGTAGGGAGGAGCTGCTGCATGGAAAGTCCATTTTTAATTACTACCACAGCCTGCCTGCTCATTACTGTCTCCGGTGGGGGCTGTGACAGCCCGTGTCAGATCCCAATTGCCCAGAAACTGCCTTCTTGGGCTGGAATCGTCTTTTTAGATTACCTCGGTGTGAGGACCATAATCATTTGCTTGAACCTGATTGTGTCCTCCGCATGACACTAGCGGCTGGGCATAATAGATCTTAAATGGAATTCCACTGATTTGAAACTTGGTCTCCTTGATTGGCTTTTTCCATGTCCTACCACCCAACTCTCCCTGCTCAGCTTCTCTGACTGCAGTGTAGCTTCCACTCCTTCATCAATATCGGCCAATTGTCAGGGAAGAAATGGCATCTTGGTGCTCATCTGAGTTCCCCATCAATGACATTCATATCCGAAGAAGCTGTTCTATGCCATAGATCAAAATGATTCTTCCCCCTTCCTCATAGCTGTCAGAAACAGTCTGATCACTGAGAATCAAATCTGTTCTGTGAGCTCATCTATCATCATTACCTACAACACAAATTTTGAAATCAAAGCTGACCTGGCAATTTTATTGATGCTCAGAGCAGAACAGAGCCTGGGTCACCCTGAATCAGTTGTGCTTGGTTTTGCCTTGCTGACAACAAACATGTCACTGACAAAAACCACCAAAGAAAAGATGAATCGGAGAGTTCAGTGCAGAAGGTAACTTGTCAGTGACAGAGGTGGGATATTTTTATCCTTATAACTCAATGCTAATGAAATTGGTGAGGATAACATCTGACTGAAAGCACGTTCCCCAGGGAACAGAGAGAGGCAGAAAGCACTGGAGTCGGCTTGTTTTCAAAGTCATTTTTCTCAGTGCAGTCATGATTTAATCAGGGGGTCTTAACAAGCTAAGGAGCTGAGGACCTAAAGCCATAGCCACTAAAGCCAGGTTTGCTACCCCGAAGGATCACCTAGGAGCAGACAATCTGTCACACCTGGATCTCAGTTTTCTCATTTGTACAGTGGAAAGAATCACACTTCAGGACCCTTCCCTGTGTAGAAGATTAGATGCTGTTTGTCAAGTGATTTGAGATCTAAAAATAGAAAGAATTATAAACACAGGCACACCACAGTCACATTACCATTATTGGTGAGGCTTGAAATGAGGAAAGAAAAATACTCAGTAAAGAGGGCTTATTGGTCTGCCAGTCTTTAAGGAATGGAGCTTTGGGGGAGGGAAGGAAGGAAATGACAAAGGGAGAAGAAAGTTGATTGGGGGAAGATAAGGAAAGAAGGAATAGTAAAGACATCATGCTTGGTGTTCCCAGATCCACCCTCAGGTTTGGTAACTCTCTGGGAAATCTCATCAGATCCACAGAAGCTGTTGTACTCCTGGTTACAGTTTATTATAGTGAAAGGATACAGATTAAAGCAGTAAGTGAAGAACTGTAGAGGTAGGAGTCTAGAAGAAATGTGGCACAGAGATCCTGGTTGTCCTCCCTCAGTGGAGTTATACAGTTTTATTCTCCCAACAATGATGTGTGACAAAATGTAGGAAGTATTGGCAACCAGAGAAGTTCACCTGAGACTGGAAGGCAGGGATTCTATTGGCGGTCAGTAACATGGGCATGGAGGGTTCATGTGACTAACCTCAGCTACTCAGTCTCTATGGCCTGTGGAGGTGAAACTGACACAGTATGGCCCACAGCCTCAGACATTCAAAACTAGGAACTTGCTATAAGGCACATTGCTTGAATAAACTAATTGGTGTGGCCCTAGGCCCCATATATATAAAAATATATAAAACTTATCAGGCAGAATATTCCAAGGACTCACAGGTTACCTCCTAGCAGCCAGTTAAGTCAGCCCTTCCTTTGGAATCTGCTGGGTTTGAGCGCCTCAGGCCTGCTGCATGGCCATGGGAAGAAGTGGAGTCCCGATTCCTTTCATGCTCACACAGAGGAGACATGTGCTGAACCCTTCTTGCTATGGTAACTGCTAAAATGTTAAAGTTGTAGAAGACATACGATCCATCTAGTATTGCTCCTATCTTTTGAGGTTCTTTTAATCTTTTTTAATCTTCATATTTGATTCACCAATTTTTCCACAGAACTGAAGCCTAGAAATATGTTCACCTTCTCATGCTAACTTCTCATGTAAGTCTCTCAAAAGCCCGTCAGCAGTATTGTGGCTTAGAATCTTTCTCTTGTGGCAGAGGAGGCCTGCTTCCCTCATGGCATTTGGGAAGTGAAAAAGAAACATAGGAAGGGGCTGGAGTCTCAATAGTTCCTTTCATGGGCATGTCCCTGCCAGTAACCTAACTTCCTTCCCTTTGGCCCCTCCTACTAAAGGTTCAACCAACCCCCCATAGCACCACAGTTGGGGGAAACAAGCCTTTAACACATGAGCCTTTGCAGGGCACTTGTCCAAACTATAGCTCCTCTTTGTACCCCATAAATGTGTTCAAATATAATTTGTAAGTGAATAATAATAAGATATTTTTAAATCCCAGCTATTCAATATGATGGCTATATGGCCTTAGAAAAGTCATTTAACCACACTTTAAATGACTTTTCAAAGTGGTTGTAAGAGTTACAGACAAAGACATAAAGTGATTGGTGCTTGGTGGGTACTAAATAAAAGGTAGTTCTTTTTTTTTAACATTTTTTTTAAGAGAGAGTGAGAGAGAGAGAGAAGTTTTTAATATTTTTTAGTTTTCGGCGGACACAACATCTTTGTTTGTATGTGGTGCTGAGGATAGAACCCGGGCTGCACGCATGCCAGGCGAGCGCGCTACCGCTTGAGCCACATCCCCAGCCTCCAAAAAGGTAGTTCTTATTACTTTTTCTTTCTTTCTCTTAACTGTTTATTTTCATTTTGGGCCTGAGGGGTTTTGTTGTGGTGGTGGTTAATGTTACTGTTGTCAACTGACAGGGTGCAAACATATAAACAACTTGTAAGAGTCTGCATTAGTTACTTTTGTGGTGGACATGAGAATAAGTCTTCCAGATCAGTTTGTGCTGGGGACTTGTGGGGCCACCTTCTTAGGGGCTGCTTTCCAATGAGTACCACAGGAATATAAGGCAGGGCATTCTTGGGAGATGTGATGACCCTCTGACAAACAGTTTTGATCCCATAGCCATCTTGATTTTCCCTTAAAACTGCACTTCCTGTTGCCCAACCCTCCTTTCTTTCTCTCTCTCTTCCCCCTGGGTCAGTCCTACATAGTGGTCTGATGATTCTCTTAGACTCCCTGGGATCCCTCCTCATTTTCTTCTATAGGCGTGTACTGTAATAAACTTCTTCCATGTTGAATCTCATCAAGAGATCTTCTTCTTAGAAACTCCAGAATATGATGATTGACAGAGTGGGAATTGTTGTTTCCTTGTTGAGATGAGTCATAGCTATTGGAGACCCAATGGAGTACTACTACCTATATTGTACTGTGATCCTGGTACTTGTTCTACATGCACATGAAATAGCTGGAGACGCTCTTTCTATTCTTCCTTGGGGTATTTGGTGGCATTTTGCAGGTTCTATCTTGGTCTGAGATTGTCCTAAACCAAAAGAAATGTTAGAAAGAGGGTTCCTGGTCCTCAGAAGGTAGATTTTGCTATTTTAAAGTTTTGATATGAGCGTATTTAGACAGCATTTTCCTTCTTTAAACCAAACAACTCCCACCAAGGAACAATTCTCCCTGACTGACTAAATTGTATTTTAATGCAGATTCTCAGCTGTTTACCTTTTCTACCTTAACCAATAAGGTACAGAGAGCAAATAGCTTGATATCTATTAGCTGAATCAGTGTGAAAACGTTGTTGAGCTTATTACTGCACCTCCAAATTTGTTCAGGTAACTGAAACTAATTGAAACTACTGTCAGGGTCCATGAATTTGGGACAGTTTTGATACTCTCTAGTCTTACCCTCAGCCAGGACAGTGGTTCTTCTGAGTACGTCTGTATTGCTAGAACATTACTCAGACTGACACTCAACAGGCACCATTTACCTTTTTCAAGATACAAGTCCTTGTTATAACCAAGGCTCAGGCAAGGAAGGATTTTCATCAGCAGGGCCCACCGAGAAGAGAGGGGACAGAGTAAGTATGTAAAGGGCATCTTAAGCAGCCAGAGGCAGGCAAGGGATCACAGGTTGACCACAGGCCAAGAGTTAAGCCTGTATATACAGCCTTTGGAAGGAAATTTGTGGTAGATGGAAAAGACAGAAGAAATCCAAACACAGTGGTGGCCAAGCCTGTGAAGCATCATTGGCAGGTCATGTGGTTCTGTTCCCTGAGAAGGAAGGATTTGGTCAGGAAAGCACAGCAGAGACACAGGCAGAGACAGAAAAAAAAAAAAAAAAAAAAACCAGGAAGCCAGTTGTTAGCAGGAGACTGGCTAAAAAATAAGGCAGATGCCAGGTACTGGAAATGCAGTCTGAGGTCTGAGTGGTTAGTGGCAAACTGAAGGTACTCCAGGAAGGCTTCTCCTCCTCCTCAGGAAGGAGAGGGTCGTGTCTGATTATAGAGTCCAGGTGAAGTCAGATTCCTGCAGGCCCAGGGGGTGAGGCTGGGGGAAGGAAAAGGAATGGAAGGGTCAGGGAAGGAAGGGATTAAGGTATTAAAAGACCAAGAGATTGGTATGCAAGTAAAACAGCACTTCAAAAAGCAAATATGACCAAAATTGGAATAAAGGAGTTCAATTGCCTCTGTGGTCCCAACAGTTCACTGTCAAAAGCATATTTCATTTAGGATATGGATGTCTTTCCTCTTGACTCTTCAGCCCTCCGAGCACCTAGAGGGGTGCAGGGCTGGTCCCTGCATAAGGGCTATGGAGGTTGCATGATTTCACATCATGGCCCATATTCCTCTGCAGCTGACCTAGCTCTGGTAGACCCAGTAGTTCAGCTCAGTATTCAGTCCTCCTCGTAGTTGGGCCATGCTAGGCTTTCCTGTGTCCTTGGCTTAGTACCAGTCTGTTGCTGTCACCCCAGATTCAATGCAGAGGATGGAGTTTCCCCTGGCACTTCAGCTTACTTTGTTAAAAGGATCTCTGATCTTAGGAGATGTTTGAGTGAAGGTATTATGGTCTGGGTACCACCACTTTAAGCAATTGGTCTCTTTTCCTTTCAGAGGGCGTCCAAGCTTATCTGTCCATCTTTCTTAGTAAGGAAATCAGAGTATTTTCCCTTTGCCACCAGCGGATCCTGCAACTATGAGCAACAGGAAGCTGGAGGCTTTATGGGTTCCAAGGCCCATTCACTCTGCCTTACCCATAGAAAAGGCTCCAGGTGTTCAGCCCCTGTTCTTACAATGACACTTCACTGTCATATCTTTGCTAACTCTTCCTCCTTTCTGAGAACTTCAATTTTTAGCTGCTCATTTGCTTAATTACCTCTATTGCTGATACTCACAAAAAGACTGAAGATGTAACAGATGGTGCCTTGGGATGGATGGATGTTATGGATGCAGAACTGTCAACACACCTATCTCGATCCCATTTTAACTTTCACATTATGTCCCCCTGTGGACTGTTGGCAATGAACTAAGCTGATGTGTGCTGCTCGTGCCTGGATACATAGCAAGCTTAGTAATTCTTTTTTTCCCTTTTTTGCTTTCTCTCTCCTTCCTCTCTATATTTGGCATCCCAGGGCTTTTGTAATGATCTCTGTTGCATCTTTAAAAACTATTCCACCTCATTTAAAATGTGGCATAAATGATGGGGTTTTGACAAATTACGTAATAATAAGAAAACATTTTCGATATTCTGTATTTTTCCATTAAACTCCAAAAAAAATAGTGATTATAGGAGCACCATTCTCTCTTCACAGTTAACGATGTGTTAGCCCTGGTTTCATTAAAAACCTCACATACATATATATATTTATCATCAACAGATTCAATTCCCCATTAAAAGGAACTAGCACCCTTTGGAAAAGTGCTGGATCCAGGGCCAGTGCAGTGTAGGTGAGCTTGGAATATTTTGCTCTGCCAAAAAAATAAGGAAGAAAGTGCTCAAAAAAAAAAAAAAAAAAGGATGGGGCATGCAGAAAGGATGCCAAAGCCAGCTTGAAGAGCTCTCACTGCCCAAGCTGGGACTCTCTGGGCACTAACATAGTTAAAAATGGCAGTAAATTATGAGATAAAAATAGAAGGTAAAGGATGAAGGAAGGGAAAAGAGAATAAGAACGAGAGACATGCACAGAGGGCAAATGATAAAGCAAATGGGGTAGAATGATTGTGAATCTAGGTAAAGGATATGTGAAGTTCTTTGTACTATTACTCTCAGAGACCTTGAATTATTTTCAAAGGAAAAGAGGAATGGGTGCATGTGTTTAATGAGCAGATTCAGAGCTTCCTGGCTTTACGGTTCAGGTAGGAAAAATAAAAATCTGTTGAGATGTGCAATTTGGGGCCAGAAGTTTAATGTGCATTAAAATATCCTGTTTTAATGTTAGAACACAAGTCTGGAATGTTGACATTAGGTCCTGCTGAATTTTGCCATTAAATGAGACCCTGAGACACTGAGATATATTTGTAGTAAATCAACAGAACAGTGAAGGGTTTGGGAACAAGCTATAAAAACAAAATTAGAGAAACTGGCAAAAGAAAACTGAGGTTGGTGTGAGGGAGATGAAAATTATTATCATATAGTTGAAGGACTGGAATATTCCATTCCAGAAATAAGATTTATCCATGTCAGCTGTAGGGGATAGGACTGCAGGTAGATTTGATTTCATGTGAAGAAATAATCTTTCCTTATTAGATTTTTCCACAAATGAAGTAGCTAACCCACCAAGCAGTGAATTCTTCTGTCTGAAAGTTTAGCCTTTACTATAATTGCTCAGGAATGCTGTTCCCAAAAGTTTTACTGTGGGGATGATTGGTCTAATTTGGATTTCCTAAATAATTGGCTATATAACCTTGAAAATCCTTGGATTTATTTCAAAGGATGCTCCAATCCACATTTACACAAAGTATAATCTTTAGGTCCAATAAGTGGTGTGTGTTTCTTCATATTCATTGCTATTTAACTGATAAATAATTTCATTTAATAACCTTTCAGAATTCATACTATCCATATGATGTTACATCCTTGTTTCAGTTTCCATCAGTGTCCACAAAATGCAAGTAAAATCATGCATGTTTAAAAGGGAAGTAGTTGAAGTAAAAATTGAGAACCTCTGATCTAGATCAGAAGTTGGCAAAGTTCTCCTGCAAAGAGCCAAAGGTTTTTTTTTTGTTGTTTTTTTTTTTTTAGGTTTTCTGACACATAGTCTATCACAACTACTTAATTCTGCCATCATAGCAGGTAAGCAGATAATATATAAATGAATGAGTGTGGCTGAGTATCAGTGAGGATTTATTTAAAAAAATATATGGTGGGTCACACTTGGTCCATGGACTGTAATTTGCCAATCTTTTTTTAAATCAGTTAAGATTTCATAACCCTGAAAATTGTGCTGTTGTGATTATTGTTAAGTGCTTACCTTTGGAAATTGTTTTTCTTGTAATCTCTTATCTTGATAATAATATTTGTAGCAACTTTATTTGACAGCAGAATAATCTGCTTCATGTGTTGTCATGTCTAAAAAAAGAAAAGAAATTCTTAATATATCAAGCCGTTCAACTTTAAAAACTCTTTGAGCCTGAACAGTCCATTAATTCAGACATTTTCACTGGGATGTGTGACAGATCAATGGGCACCTTGCATGTGTCTTTGCCCTGAAAGAGGGAGGAGAATAATCTAAAATTGGTATGGTTGAATTAAATCATGACCTTTTATAAAATTGTGATACTCTATCAACACTGCCAAAGAACCCAGAAACAGCGTTCCTTGGAGGAAAAAATCTTCCTTTTCTCAACTTGTCTACACCAATATTCTCATCTTCCTCTAAACTCACAAGCACACTTACCTACACACACTCATACATGTGCACACATGCATACTATCTTCTTCTGAAGACCTCAGATTATCAGTCTTTGAAATGGTCAACTTCACAAAGCCAGTTAACCCAAACTCATAATCATATTTCTATTCTATAATGCTTAAGAGTCTTAGTATAGGACTACAGAACATGTGTATTGAGGCTAAGTAGTAGTTGATGCTCCCACTGATGTTATCTGATTTAAGCTCACCATTTATCCAACTGGGCATTTTACAGGAAAATAGATTCAGAAACCAGATGTGTTTGGAGACTATGAAGGACAATTCTTCTTTTCTTGGAGAATAAGAAACTGAAGTACACAGAGTTGAACTTACATAGTGCTATGGTATGCATGTAGTCTGAGAGTTCCTGAAGTGTCCACTGTAGTGAAAAGCCATGTTAGTGCTATTGAGAGGTGATAAAACCCTTCAGATGCAAAGCCCAGTGGGAGGTCCTTAGGTCACAGGGGGTGGGGTATGAGGTAGTTTGTGTGCAACTCCCTTGAGTTCTCATGAGAGAAATGTTTATAAGGAACAGACCTGGTCCCTGCTGCTCTCTTCTAGTTTGAAATGTGATCACTTGCTTATTCCCTGAAGCACTCTCACTATTACTGTCTGCCATTGTATGATACAGCCAAGAACTGGGCTGATGTGCCAATGCCATGCCTCTGAACCTCCAAGACCATGACCCAAATAAACCTTTCTCTTTATAAAGTTAGCTGCAAAATACTCTTTCGGGTATTTTATTATAGTAATGCAGATTCAACTAATACAGCTTGTTAGTAGAGCTCTAATCTGGAAGACCTGCTTATTTGGTGATTAAATTGTCCAATACAGAGAGTTTTGTCATAAAAAAGTCACTCCATAATGTTTTAAAATATGAAGGACTGAGAGAAAAGCCCCCCCCACATCTGTTTGAAAGACAACTTCATATGAGTCAGTTTTCAACATAAGCTGTTCACTCCTCTCTTGTAAACGTCAGATGCATATTTTAACTTTAGCAAGTTGATATAGATTGCTCATCTCCATTTTTTTATAATATGTGTGCTTTTTTGGGAACTTAGTTATATGCAAATGACCAAAGAGTCTGGATGATATATAGAGCTTCCAAAAATCATACTTCAAGTATGAAACCAAAGTAAAAATATAACATCAAGAAGTTTTTTTTTTCCAGATTTTATGTGATATGTACTCAAAATAAAATTCCATTTTTGTGTGTGTGTGAAAACCATACTCATCTCTTACTTAATACCTGTTTTAATACACCTTGGAGTTTTTTCTACATCTCTCAGTATAAGAATTGAAATAACTCATGTTCTGAACAGTAGGAAGGCTGATCTTTAACCCTCTGTCTTCTTCTCTCAAGTGGGTTCTTGCCAACCTCTTTGGTCGGAACATTTGAAAAAGGATATTGTCAGCAAAATCTGGGAACTAGTTATCTTGGTGAATAATGGGAACATCCTGTCTCAGTAGAGGAGATTAATGCTACTTCTGTGGAATGGACTCTGATATCTGGAGGAAATTTAATACCAGAGGCCAAAGTTTCAGCAATGTACCTTCGAGAAAGCAGAGTTCACTTGAAAATTTGGGACTTTTACTGTCCCAGCATGTGATATAAGATAGAAAAATCATTGTTTATTACTGTGGAAAAAGATCTAGCTTCTCTTTTATATTAAAAAATTGCTAATTTTTTAAAAAGTGAGACAAGAACTACACTTGTGTAGTTCAATGTATGTAGCAAGTTTGAGGATGATGCAGAAATCTCAGTAAACATTTAAATAAAAGTTATTGCAAAACAAACACCATTTATATTATATATAATTAGTAATGAACATATGCTCAGAAAATTCTGGGAAATAAAATATCTAAATTCCTAGGTGGACATGGGATTTGGGGTTATTTATATTTCTACCCTTAAGGAGAATAACATAATAGATCTTTCAATAGGAGAGTGTTTTTATTTTTGAATTGAGTGTTTTTCAAGCAAGAATACTATCACATGACTTCTCAAAGTCTATTTGAACCCAAAAATTCATGAAGAAGTTTAGGGTTGAGGCTGGAGTTTTAGTTCAGTGGTAGAGCACTTACCTCACAGATGTGAGGCACTGGGTTCAATTCTAGCACCATGTTAAAAAAATAAATAAAGGCATTGAGTCCATATACAACTAAAAAAGATTTTTTTTTTATTGGTCGTTCATAACATTACATAGTTCTTAATACATCATATTACACGGTTGATTCACGTGGATTATGAACTCCCGCTTTTACCCCGTATACAAATTGCTGTATCACATCAGTTTCCCTTCCATTGATTGACATATTGCCTTTCTAGTGTCTGATGTATTCTGCTGTCTGTCCTATTCTCTACTATCCCCCCTCCCCTCCCCTCCCCTCCCCTCCCCTTTTCTCTCTCTACCCCTTCTACTGTAAATCATTTCTTCCATTTGTATTATCTTGTCTTGCCCCTCCTTTCCTCTTATATGACATTTTGTATAACCCTGAGGATCGCCTTCCATTTCCATGCAATTTCCCTTCTCACTCCCTTTCCCTCCCACCTCTCATCCCTATTTAATGTAAATCTTCTTCTCAAGCTCTTCGTCCCTACCCTGTCCTTGTTTACTCCCCTTATATCAAAGGAGTCATTTGGTATTTGTTTTTTAAAGATTGACTAGCTTCACTTAGCATAATCTGCTCTAATGCCATCCATTTCCCTCCAAATTCTATGATTTTGTCATTTTTTAATGCAGAGTAATACTCCATAGTATATAAATGCCACATTTTTTTATCCATTCATCTATTGAAGGGCATCTAGGCTGGTTCCACAGTCTTGCTATTGTGAATTGAGCTGCTATGAACATCGATGTAGCAGTGTCCCTGTAGCATGCTCTTGTTAGGGCTTTAGGGAATAGACCAAGAAGGGGAATAGCTGGGTCAAATGGTGGTTCCATTCCCAGCTTTCCAAGAAATCTCCATACTGCTTTCCAAATTGGCTGCACCAATTTGCAGTCCCACCAGCAATGAACAAGAGTGCCCTTTTCCCCGCATCCTCTCCAGCACTTATTGTTGTTTGACTTCCTAATGGCTGCCAGTCTTACTGGAGTGAGATGGTATCTTAGGGTAGTTTTGATTTGCATTTCTCTGACTGCTAGCGATGGTGAGCATTTTTTCATGTACTTATTGATTGATTGTATGTCCTCCTCTGAGAAGTGTCTGTTCAGGTCCTTTGCCCATTTATTGATTGGGCAAAAGAAGTAGAAGGCAAGAAATAATTAAAATCAGAGCTGAAATTAATGAAATTGAAACAAAAGAAACAATTGAAAAAATTGACAAAACTAAAAGTTGGTTTTTTGAAAAAATAAATAAAATTGACAGACCCTTAGCCATGCTAACGAAGAGAAGAAGAGAGAGAACCCAAATTACTAGCATACGGGATGAAAAAGGCAATATCACAACAGACACTTCAGAAATACAGATGATAATCAGAAATTATTTTGAATCCTTATACTCCAATAAAATAGAAGATAGTGAAGGCATAGATAAATTCCTTAAGACTTATGATCTGCCCAGATTGAGTCAGGAGGACATAGACAACCTAAACAGACCAATAACAATAGAGGAAATAGAAGAAACCATCAAAAGACTACCAACTAAGAAAAGCCCAGGACCGGATGGGTATACAGCAGAGTTTTACAAAACCTTTAAAGAGGAACTAACACCAATACTTTTCAAGCTATTTCAGGAAATAGAAAAAGAGGGAGAACTTCCAAATTCGTTCTACGAGGCCAACATCACCCTGATTCCGAAACCAGACAAAGACACTTCAAAGAAAGAAAACTACAGACCAATATCTCTAATGAACCTTGATGCAAAAATCCTCAATAAAATTCTGGCGAATCGGATTCAAATACATATCAAAAAAATTATACACCATGATCAAGTAGGATTCATCCCTGGTATGCAAGGTTGGTTCAATATACGGAAATCAATAAATGTTATCCACCACATCAATAGACTTAAAAATAAGAACCATATGATCATCTCGATAGATGCAGAAAAAGCTTTCGACAAAGTACAGCATCCCTTTATGTTCAAAACTCTAGAAAAATTAGGGATAACTGGATCATACCTCAACATTGTAAAAGCAATCTATGATAAGCCACAGGCCAGCATCATTCTGAATGGAGAAAAATTGAAGGCATTCCCTCTAAGATCTGGTACAAGACAGGGATGCCCTCTCTCACCACTTCTGTTCAACATAGTCCTCGAAACACTTGCCAGAGCAATTAGGCAGACGAAAGAAATTAAAGGCATAAAAATAGGAAAAGAAGAACTTAAATTATCACTATTTGCAGATGATATGATTCTATACCTAGCAGACCCAAAAGGGTCTACAAAGAAGCTATTAGAGCTAATAAATGAATTCAGCAAAGTGGCAGGATATAAGATCAACACGCATAAATCTAAGGCATTCCTGTATATCAGCGACAAATCCTCTGAAACGGAAATGAGGACAACTACTCCATTCACAATATCCCCCCAAAAAATAAAATACTTGGGAATCAACCTAACAAAAGAGGTGAAAGATTTATACAATGAAAATTACAGAACCCTAAAGAAAGACATAGAAGAAGACCTTAGAAGATGGAAAAACATACCCTGCTCATGGATAGGCAGAACTAACATCATCAAAATGGCGATATTACCAAAAGTCCTATATAAGTTCAATGCAATGCCAATCAAAATCCCAACAGCATATCTTGTAGAAATCGATAAAAGAATCATGAAATTCATATGGAATAATAAAAGACCCAGAATGGCAAAAACAATACTAAGCAGGAAGTGTGAATCAGGCGGTATAGCGATACCAGACTTCAAACTATACTACAGAGCAATAGTTACAAAAACAGCATGGTACTGGTACCAAAACAGGTGGGTGGACCAATGGTACAGAATAGAGGACACAGTAACCAATCCACAAAACTACAACTATCTTATTTTTGATAAAGGGGCTAAAAGCATGCAATGGAGGAAGGATAGCATCTTCAACAAATGGTGCTGGGAAAACTGGAAATCCATTTGCACCAAAATGAATCTGAATCCCTATCTCTCGCCGTGCACAAAAGTTAACTCAAAATGGATCAAGGAGCTTGATATTAAATCAGAGACATCAAAGTGATAGAGTGCCAGGGATCCCAGCAGCCTGCAGCAGGGCCCGGAGAGCCAGGCCAACTGATTCGCGTGGCCTGCCCTGCGGCTACAGAAGGCGTGGCGCCTCAGTGAAGCCATTAATTGGCAAGCAGGGAGGTTAGGGAAGGCCATTAGGTGGAATCCCACCAGCCAAGCCCACACGGACCCTTGGGCCGAGCACGGGTTCTCAGAAGGGGAAGGAAGCGGTACAGTCCCATCCCCCACAGCGGACACTCCGCCGAGCCAGTCAGCGTCCACCATCCGGGAAAGCTGAAGGATACACCGCCACTCTCCTTCAGAGTGCAACATCAAAACAGGTCGGTGTCATTCAGCTCACCCCCCAGACAGCGGGAATTCGCATAAAATCTCTCCTAGGCTTGCCGGGAGAGGGAGTATCAAGCTGAGCCTCCATACAGGCTAGGGGGAAACCAGAGACACCTGACCTCCAACCCCTCCTCCCAGTAGCAGCCAAAAGGAAACCTGGCTAGCCAGCGCTGGGGGAGGGGCAAGCAGAAAAAATCAAAGTGATAGAGTGCCAGGGATCCCAGCAGCCTGCAGCAGGGCCCGGAGAGCCAGGCCAACTGATTCGCGTGGCCTGCCCTGCGGCTACAGAAGGCGTGGCGCCTCAGTGAAGCCATTAATTGGCAAGCAGGGAGGTTAGGGAAGGCCATTAGGTGGAATCCCACCAGCCAAGCCCACACGGACCCTTGGGCCGAGCACGGGTTCTCAGAAGGGGAAGGAAGCGGTACAGTCCCATCCCCCACAGCGGACACTCCGCCAAGCCAGTCAGCGGCCACCATCCGGGAAAGCTGAAGGATACACCGCCACTCTCCTTCAGAGTGCAACATCAAAACAGCGGACACTCCATCCAGGCAGTCAGTGGCCACCATCCGGGAAAGCTGAAGAATACACCACCACTCTCCAACAGCTTGTAACATCAAAACAGCCAGCAGCAGGACCCCGGAGATCCAGGCCAACTGATTCGCGCGGCCTGCCCCGCAGCTACAGAAGGCGTGGCGCCTCAGAGAAGCCATTAATTAGCAAGCAGGGAGGTTAGGGACTGCCATTAGGTGGAATCCCACCAGCCAAGCCCACCGCCCACGCCCGGAAGAGGCCCAGCGATCTGCCAGCATTGTAGTCACGACACCCCAATTGGAATAGGGACAGAGCAGAGCCGCCTTCCACTCCCGGAACAGGCCCAGAGAGCCGCCAGCGTGATAGACACGTCACCCCAATTGGAGTAGGGGCACAGCCGCCGCCCGCACCTGCAAGGGAGACTTTTCAAGTATACAAGAGCAACATAAATAAATAGGGGGTAAATTTCAAAACACAACAGTTGCACCAAGCAGAAAGAAACGCGGGCAGTATGAAAAGACAAGGAAAGAAAGGACCACAAGCAATGCAGGTCAACTCAACTTTAGAAGAGGTAATAGCTGCAACAGATGGAATATCAGATAAAGAGTTCAGGATATATATGCTTCAGATGATCTGGAGTCTCAAGGAAGACATGAGACAGCAAAATCAGACAATGAAAGATCACATTGACAAACAAATCCAGGAAGTCAAAGATCAATATCACAGGGAGATAGAGGTAATAAAAAACAAACAAATTGAAATTCTAGAAATGCAGGAAACAATAAACCAACTTAAAAACTCAATTGAGAATACTACCAGCAGAGTAGATCACTTAGAAGAGAGAACATCAGACAATGAAGACAAAGTATTTCAACTGGAAAAGAACATAGACAGCTCAGCAAGTCTGCTAAGAAACCATGAGCAGAACATCCAAGAATTATGGGACAATATCAAAAGACCAAATTTAAGAGTCATTGGGATACAGGAAGGCACAGAGCTCCATTCCAAAGGAATAAACAGTCTATTCAGTGAAATAATACGAGAAAACTTCCCAGAATTGAAGATTGAGACAGAATCCCAAATCCTAGAAGCCTACAGGACGCCGAATGTGCAAAATCATAAGAGATCCACACCTAGACACATTATAATGAAGATGTCCAACATACAGAATAAGGAGAGAATTTTAAAAGCTGCAAGAGAAAGAAAGCAGATTACATTTAGGGGTAAACCAATCAGGATAACAGCTGATCTCTCAACACAGACTCTGAAAGCTAGAAGATCCTGGAATAACATATTTCAAACACTGAAAGACAATGGGCTCCAACCAAGAATCGTGTATCCGGCGAAATTAAGCTTCAGATTAGAAGATGAAATTAAAACCTTCCACAATAAACAAAAGTTAAAAGAATTCGCAGCTAGAAAACCATCTCTTCAAAAAATCCTTGGCAAAACATTACAGGAAGAGGAAATGGAAAACAACATTGAAAACCAACAATGGGAGGTAGGACAGTAAAGGGGGGAAAGTAGTCATAGAGGATAACAAATCAGGTTTAGTAACATCAATAAACAAATATGGATAGAAGAACAAACCATATCTCAATAATAACCCTAAATGTTAATGGCTTAAACTCACCAATTAAGAGACACAGGCTAGTAGAATGGATCAAAAAACAAGACCCAACAATATGCTGTCCACAGGAGACGCATTTGATAGGAAAAGATATACATAGACTGAAGGTGAAAGGTTGGGAAAAATCATATCACTCATATGGACCGCGGAAACAAGCAGGAGTGTCCATACTCATATCTAATAAAATAGATTTCAAGCCAAAGCTAATCAAAAGGGATATAGAAGGACACTTCATACTGCTCAAGGGAACCATACACCAACAAGACATAACAATCATAAATATATATGCCCCAAATAATGGTGCAGCTGTATTCATCAAGCAAACTCTTCTCAAGTTCAAGAGTCTAATAGACCAACATACAATAATCATGGGAGACTTCAACACACCTCTCTCACCACTGGACAGATCTTCCAAACAAAAGTTAAATAAGGAAACTATAGAACTCAATAACACAATTAACAACCTAGACTTAATTGACATATATAGACTATACCACCCAACATCAAGTAGCTACACTTTTTTCTCAGCAGCACATGGAACCTTCTCAAAAATAGACCATATATTATGTCACAGGGCAACTCTTAGACAATACAAAGGGGTAGAGATAATACCATGCATCTTATCTGATCATAATGGAATGAAACTGAAAATCAATGATAAAAGAAGAAAGGAAAAAGCAAGCATCACCTGGAGAATGAACAATAGGTTGCTGAGTGATCAATGGGTTTTAGAAGACATCAAGGAGGAAATTAAAAAATTCCTAGAGTTAAATGAAAACACAGACACAACATATCGGAATCTATGGGACACATTGAAAGCAGTTCTAAGAGGAAAATTCATTGCTTGGAGTTCATTCCTCAAAAAAAGAAAAAACCAACAAATAAATGATCTCATACTTCATCTCAAAATCCTAGAAAAAGAAGAGCAAAACAACAGCAAAAGAAGTAGAAGGCAAGAAATAATTAAAATCAGAGCTGAAATTAATGAAATTGAAACAAAAGAAACAATTGAAAAAATTGACAAAACTAAAAGCTGGTTCTTTGAAAAAATAAATAAAATTGACAGACCCTTAGCCATGCTAACGAAGAGAAGAAGAGAGAGAACCCAAATTACTAGCATACGGGATGAAAAAGGCAAGATCACAACAGACACTTCAGAAATACAGAAGATAATCAGAAATTACTTTGAATCCTTATACTCCAATAAAATAGAAGATAGTGAAGGCATAGATAAATTCCTTGAGTCCTATGATCTGCCCAGATTGAGCCAGGAGGATATAGACAACCTAAACAGACCAATAACAATAGAGGAAATAGAAGAAACCATCAAAAGACTACCAACTAAGAAAAGCCCAGGACCGGATGGGTATACAGCAGAGTTTTACAAAACCTTTAAAGAGGAACTAACACCAATACTTTTCAAGCTATTTCAGGAAATAGAAAAAGAGGGAGAACTTCCAAATTCGTTCTACGAGGCCAACATCACCCTGATTCCGAAACCAGACAAAGACACATCAAAGAAGGAAAACTACAGACCAATATCTCTAATGAACCTTGACGCAAAAATCCTCAATAAAATTCTGGCGAATCGGATTCAAATACATATCAAAAAAATTATACATCATGATCAAGTAGGATTCATCCCTGGGATGCAAGGCTGGTTTAATATACGGAAATCAATAAATGTTATTCACCACATCAATAGACTTAAAAATAAGAACCATATGATCATCTCAATAGATGCAGAAAAAGCATTCGACAAAGTACAGCATCCCTTTATGTTCAAAACGCTAGAAAAATTAGGGATAACAGGATCATACCTCAACATTGTAAAAGCAATCTATGATAAGCCACAGGCCAGCATCATTCTGAATGGAGAAAAATTGAAGGCATTCCCTCTAAGATCTGGTACAAGACAGGGATGCCCTCTCTCACCACTTCTGTTCAACATAGTCCTCGAAACACTTGCCAGAGCAATTAGACAGTCAAAAGAAATTAAAGGCATAAAAATAGGAAAAGAAGAACTTAAATTATCACTATTTGCAGATGATATGATTCTATACCTAGCAGACCCAAAAGGGTCTACAAAGAAGCTATTAGAGCTAATAAATGAATTCAGCAAAGTGGCAGGATATAAGATCAACACGCATAAATCAAAGGCGTTCCTGTATATGAGCGACAAATCCTCTGAAACGGAAATGAGGACAACTACTCCATTCACAATATCCCCCCAAAAAATAAAATACTTGGGAATCAACCTAACAAAAGAGGTGAAAGATTTATACAATGAAAATTACAGAACCCTAAAGAAAGACATAGAAGAAGACCTTAGAAGATGGAAAAACATACCCTGCTCATGGATAGGCAGAACTAACATCATCAAAATGGCGATATTACCAAAAGTTCTCTATAAGTTCAATGCAATGCCAATCAAAATCCCAACAGCATATCTTGTAGAAATCGATAAAAGAATCATGAAATTCATATGGAATAATAAAAGACCCAGAATAGCAAAAACAATACTAAGCAGGAAGTGTGAATCAGGCGGTATAGTGATACCAGACTTCAAGCTATACTACAGAGCAATAGTAACAAAAACAGCATGGTACTGGTACCAAAACAGGCGGGTGGACCAATGGTACAGAATAGAGGACACAGTAACTAATCCACAAAACTACAACTATCTTATTTTTGATAAAGGGGCTAAAAGCATGCAATGGAGGAAGGATAGCATCTTCAACAAATGGTGCTGGGAAAACTGGAAATCCATTTGCACCAAAATGAATCTGAATCCCTATCTCTCGCCGTGCACAAAAGTTAACTCAAAATGGATCAAGGAGCTTGATATTAAATCAGAGACACGGCATCTGATAGAAGAAAAAGTTGGTTATGATCTACACGCTGTGGGATCGGGCTCCAAATTCCTCAATAGGACACCCATAGCGCTAGAGTTAACAAATAGAATCAACAAATGGGACTTACTCAAACTAAAAAGTTTTTTCTCAGCAAAAGAAACAATAAGAGAGATAAATAGGGAGCCTACATCCTGGGAACAAATCTTTACTCCACACACTTCAGATAGAGCCCTAATAACCAGAATATACAAAGAACTCAAAAAATTAGACAATAAGATAACAAATAACCCAATCAATAAATGGGCCAAGGACCTGAACAGACACTTCTCAGAGGAGGACATACAATCAATCAATAAGTACATGAAAAAATGCTCACCATCGCTAGCAGTCAGAGAAATGCAAATCAAAACTACCCTAAGATACCATCTCACTCCAGTAAGACTGGCAGCCATTAGGAAGTCAAACAACAATAAGTGCTGGAGAGGATGCGGGGAAAAGGGCACTCTTGTTCATTGCTGGTGGGACTGCAAATTGGTGCAGCCAATTTGGAAAGCAGTATGGAGATTTCTTGGAAAGCTGGGAATGGAACCACCATTTGACCCAGCTATTCCCCTTCTCGGTCTATTCCCTAAAGCCCTAACAAGAGCATGCTACAGGGACACTGCTACATCGATGTTCATAGCAGCTCAATTCACGATAGCAAGACTGTGGAACCAGCCTAGATGCCCTTCAATAGATGAATGGATAAAAAAAATGTGGCATTTATACACTATGGAGTATTACTCTGCATTAAAAAATGACAAAATTATAGAATTTGGAGGGAAATGGATGGCATTAGAGCAGATTATGCTAAGTGAAGCTAGTCAATCTTTAAAAAACAAATACCAAATGACTCCTTTGATATAAGGGGTGTAAACAAGGACAGGGTAGGGACGAACAGCTTGAGAAGAATATTTACAGTAAACAGGGATGAGAGGTGGGAGGGAAAGGGAGTGAGAAGGGAAATTGCATGGAAATGGAAGGCGATCCTCAGGGTTATACAAAATGTCATATAAGAGGTAAGGAGGGGTAAGTCAAGAGAATACAAATGGAAGACATGATTTACAGTAGAAGGGGTAGAGAGAGAAAAGGGGAGGGGAGGGGAGGGGAGGGGAGGGGGGATAGTAGACAATAGGACAGACAGCAGAATACATCAGACACTAGAAAGGCAATATGTCAATCAATGGAAGGGTAACTGATGTGATACAGCAATTTGTATACGGGGTAAAAGCGGGAGTTCATAATCCACTTGAATCAAACCGTGTAATATGATGTATTAAGAACTATGTAATGTTATGAACGACCAATAAAAAAAAAAAATAAGAAAAAAAAAAAATAAAAAAAAAAAATAAATAAATCAGAGACATGGCATCTGATAGAAGAAAAAGTTGGTTATGATCTACACGCTGTGGGATCGGGCTCCAAATTCCTCAATAGGACACCCATAGCGCTAGAGTTAACAAATAGAATCAACAAATGGGACTTACTCAAACTAAAAAGTTTTTTCTCAGCAAAAGAAACAATAAGAGAGATAAACAGGGAGCCTACATCCTGGGAACAAATCTTTACTCCACACACTTCAGATAGAGCCCTAATAACCAGAATATACAAAGAACTCAAAAAATTAGACAATAAAAAAGATTTTTTTTAAAGTTTCAGGATATCCACAATATCAACTGATTCCTCATTTACATTTATTAAATATATGGATGAAATATAAATGAAGAACAAAAGATAGCCTTAACTTGAATGTGTAATTTTCAAAAAAACTTGGGGACTTGCCCTCTGATTGAAGAAGGCAGAGTAAACATAGGTATTGTTATTTTTAATCTTTCTCCTTCAAGTCCCTCATTGAAGCATAATGGTACTAAAAAGGGGGATGGTTTCTGGCTCAACAATTCAAAAACATTGAATTTATGGAAGACACTATGCAGCACAGTGCAGATATGAATGTTATATAACCTGTATGATAGAATGGCTGACAAATAGAGCCAAAATAGCATTTCCATATACATCAAATGTCAAATGAGATATTTTCACACTCTTAGGGATTTTGCAAATACTCTCCCAATACCAATTATGAAAAAATTACTTGGCGATGTAGTACAACAAGACAAGGAGGGAAAAGAGGGGCAATGTGAGTTCACAGAAACAGGAATAATTTTTAATCAGGAATGAAAATTCCAGTACAACATCCATGCAGTTGCTATAGAAAGAAATGAATCCAACTTAAAGTAAGAGGTCAAAGAACTGCATACTGAATAGCTTCAAAAAGAAAATAGAGTTCATTACATGAAACGTGGATGTTTTAACTTATCAAGTTGAAAATGTATAAATCTTCTGTTAACAAGGAAATGGAGACACATTTTCCAGGTCATGGGGGAAAGGCTGCATAAGAAAGTCAAGGTCCATATATTTAAAAAATAAAGCAGAGGGCTGGGATGTAGCCCAGTTGGTAGAGTGTTTGCCTTGTATGCACAAAGCCCTGAGTTCAATCCCTAGAACCACATTAAAAACAAACAAACAAACAAACAAAACAGGATTACTTGAGGATCTGTAGAGTATAAGAGATTTAACATTATCTTAATGGTTTAAATGTTCTCTTTGGAAAAGTTTATGTATAGCTACAAGAAATTGTATTTTATTTTTAATGAAACCAATCATAATCTGTCATTCTTGGACAAGTAGGAATTATTTGCATTCTGGAATGTAAACCTTTTTTTTTTTTTTTTTTTGGTACCAGGGATTGAACTCAGGGGCACTTGACCACTGAGCCACATCCCCAGCCCTTTTTTGTATTTTATTTAGAGACAGGGTCTCACTAAATTGCTTAGCACCTTGTTTTTGCTGAGGCTGGCTTTGACCCAGTGATCCTCCAGCCTCAGCCTCCCAAGCCACTGGGATTACAAGTGTGCTCCTCACTGTGCCCAGCTGGAATGTAAACTCTTAAGGGTAAGAACAGTGTTTGTCTTGTTCAATTCTGTCTCTGTAATGCCCTTGCTGGCATGTGGAATATCAGAGACTCGCAACAACCATAGGCAGTTGACATAAAAACTGATTTTGGCAGCTGAAATTTATTGCTTGTAAAATAGCTATTCCTGTCAGCTTGGCTCGCTCCAGAGATTGTTTTTAAAAGTTGACTCAGAATACTAATAATTTTTAACCAAGATTTAGCCAACCCTTGAACCTTTAGACTCATTCATGTGAGAAAATAAAGATCTGCTATGGTTTGGACATGAAGTGTCCCTCAAAAGTTACTGTTGATACAGGAATGTTCAGAGGTAAAGTGAATGGATTGTGAGAACAGTAACCTATTGAGTGCATCCTAGTTTGAATTGACAGACTAGACCATAACTGTGGACAGGTGGGTGTGGCTGGAGAAGGTGGGTCACTGGGGGGGGGGCATGTCCTAGAAGGGTTCATCTGTCCTGTGTCCCCACTCTCCTTCTCTCTCTCCCTCTTTCTGCTTTTGACTCCACATGAGCTAATCAGTTTTCTTCAGTGGATACTTTGGCCTTAATATTCTGCCCCATCTTGGACCCAGAACCATGGACTTGGTCCATGATGGATTGAAATTCTAATACTATGAGGCAAAATGAACTTTATTCCTCTTGTTCTTATTGGGTATTTTGGTCATAGTGACATAAAAAAAAAACTGACATAAAAACAACACCCTTGGTTAATTCTCTTCTAAGTATTTTTAGAACTTTAGTAGAAGGCCTCCGAACTAATATGGCAAGTTTTTTCCCCAGAAGTAAGCTGCTAGAAGTAACAGGTACTAAAATGTGGAATTTGCTGAGGAGTCATTAAGGTAAAGAACAGAGAGGTCAACTGTTTTCTAGGTTGGGCCCTTGGTGGACCCAGTCAGGTGAGGGTGAAATGTTATCAAATTGTACATTGTACCTTGGATTCAGACCATATGCTGAAGGCAGTTAAAATATGACAGGAAAAATTAGAGCCCCTCTTGAGGCTTTTAGATTTGTCTCGTAAGAAAAACAGGCAAACATAGTCCAAAGTGAGCACAGCATGAAGAAAACACAGCTTTGCTAAGAGAGGTGTTCTCTGGTCAGGGCTTGCCATGTAAGTTCATGATGAACACCATTAGGAAAGCTGCTGGGATCATTTGCAGAAGCAGATGGACTTCTGCCCAAAGTTTGGCTTAAATGTCGAGACTGATGATGCTATACACATGCCAAGAGGGCACATGAAGCTTTATTATTTACATGATTGAAGTCTCTGGGGAGAGTAAGGCAGACCTCTTGAGCAGGAGCAAGAAAGAGAGAGGAAAGGCACTGGTCAGGTATTTCTTGAGGTTGGGGGATATGGCCGGGTGACTGCATCAGGGAAGGAGCTAGTGTTGTTTGAATCTCCTAATGGTATAAAAGGAAGAGGCACCCTGGTTTTCTTATCAGTTTTCCCAGATATAGAGCACAGAAGGAAGAGGGAGAGGTGACACCTAAGAGCTACCAGCACAAACCAAGGGTTTATATATTTTTTAAAATTTTTTTTAAGTTGTAGATGGATACTATTTGTTTGTTTGTTTATTTATTTATTTATTTTTATGTGGTACTGAGGATCGAACCCAGTGCTTCATATGTGTGAGGCAGGTGTTCTACCACTGAGCTATAGCCCCAGCCCCGTATCCTTCTTCTACATAAGGGGAACAACACACTTGGCAGAAGACTGGGTTCCTGGGCCTTTCCTAAGAATTAACAAAGGAAACATCTGGCAACCTTTATCAGATTGGGAGTGGATGGGCTCTCCTCTTCTGAATCTATCCTTTCATTTACTTGAAAAAGGATCATGAGCAAAAGTCAGAAAACAGAAGACAGGAATTCTCAAAGGCCATATCTGGACAAGAGGCTTACCACTGAAGATTTTATATTTCATGGAATTACTGGAAAATATCCACTGGAAGCCTGCTTAGTTATTAAGCATTACCAAAGAAAATTCAATGGTAGTAGTGTCAGCCTGTGATTGTTTTGCTTTTAAGGAAACATGAAGACCCTTGAATTTATCTGAGAGAAAGTAAGCTGCTAAATCTCTGTAGCTTTTAGAACTCTTTTATGAACTCTGCTTTTGGAGTGTGATGAGCAAACACTGTTTTCCAAGAGGAAATAATCAGAACCATGAAGGACAATGGGAAACTGTCCCAGAGTGCAGTGTTAGCAAACCAGCAAGACCTGGATCAGTGACTCTGTGAGCTTTACCATCTTTTCCTTCTTCAGATGAGATATTTACAAACAAGTTTCCCAGTTCCCTTTTCAGCATTGTATGTTGGGTATATTTGGGTGAATAACAATTTTTGGACAGAGGTTTCTGAGCCACAAGAAACCATGTTTAGTGATTGTGATAGCAAAAAGTCATTGAACTTAGAACCTGATATACTAACTGATGAGACTTGGGCTTTATTTCTTTAAGGAGCGACTGGGTGTTTTCTATGTAGGACTTGAGCATTTTTGGAGATCCCTATATGGGAAAAAGTCTTTGTATAGAGATGAGGTAGCAAAAATAGTATTTGTTGTCTACTCATCAATTATTCCCTTCCTTATTTCTTCCAAGAATACCCAATTATATCCAGCTATTATGTTACAGGAGCTTCACCTTGATCCAGGGAACAAACGGCAATTAGATTAAGCCAATCACTAGTCTCTACGTGATCAGTTTAAGTACTGGTATAGAATGCAATCTTGGCCAATAAAATATAAGAGAAAAATCTCCTTATGAAATTACTAGCAAAATATTCCTCACTCCTTAAAAGAAACATAGGAAAAGACTTGATCTTTTCTGGTCTTGCATGCTGTTTTATTAAGTATGACTTCTGAAGTTAGATTGTAACTCTTGAGGGGAAAGCCAGAGAATTACAGAAAATCATGCCCAAAGGCTAAACATTCTTAAAATTCAAAATAACCAACATAGCCTACTTATTATGTGAGACAATAAACCCTTTAGTGTTTAAAAGACTTTTAGCTAGTGTCAAAAGACAAAATTACAACAAATTTAGTTATAGATCTAATTGGCTTTTATTTGGAATTCATGAGTCCAGGCAGGCTCCAGTCTACAAAATAGAATAAGAACATCCCCATCCCCCTGGGCAATAATAGAACAGTGGATTTTGTAAGATGGGAATAAGGAAACGGAACAATTCAAAACATGCTGATTGTTTGACATCAAGTTACTTATTTAGACCTTTTGGTAAGGTCTAAAGCCTAGAGAATTTCCTTATTATGAGGACTTGGGGAGGATGAAATCTGCTATTTTCAGGAAAAAATAGATCTAACTGGCTTTTATTTGGAATTCATGAGTCCAGGCAGGCTTCAGTCTACAAAATAGAATGATTTGTTTTGGGATTTACTTGCTTCTTTAAAATTTTAATTTGATTATGTGCCATTTAGCATGAGTGGCTCCATTTTGGTTGGGTCTAGTTTGTTGGGGCCACTGTAGGAACTCAGTCCAAAACAATGCCCTCCCATGATATATATATATATATTTTTAACACTTGGTATTCTATTATTTGTAGCCAATGTAAATCTAGTGAAAACATTGATATTATCATGATGTTGTAGGTGCTACTTCTTCCTTTCAATATTTAGAATCAACATATAGAAACAACATAATATACTTATGTTCCCAGTTATGTTCCCAGGGCCCAGGTCAGAGGCTATTGGGGCCCAGATTAACCGTATTCAGTAGCTCGTTAGAAATAAGAAGAAACAATATAAAAAGGAAAAATGAATTTAATCACACTCTGGCCCAAACTGGGAAGACAGCTAATCTGTCTTTATCAATTCTGTAGACATGTTACAATTTCTAGGAAAAAAATACCAAAAATATACATACAGAAGTTCATCCAGACTTTTACTAGCCAGAGATATGTTATGATTCCTGTTTTGTTAGCACCTCAGGCTCTCAGTTTCCCTTTCAGCACAAGAAAACTGGGATGTAAAAAATGCAGGTTACCAGGAAATAGGAAGGAGAAAACAATTCAGGGGTTTTAATTTCAAAGGGACACCTTCACAGTTATAAAGCACAGTGTGAATGTTGCAGACATTGACAATGTTTTCCCAAAATTCATGGATTAAAAACTAGAAGCTTCGGTATATTATTTTTAGCTGGTTTTAAGCCTAGGTCTCAAGAGTCCTTGTGTGTTTTTGCTTTCTCCCCCTTCTACCTCTGCCACCACCATAAGACCACACCTGAGCTAACCATCTGGAGGTGCAGGGACAAATAGAGCATGGATCCCATGTTTATTTGCCCTCTTCCTGTGTGTGTGTGTGTGTGTGTGTGTGTAGCCTTGGCGTGCAAACCACACTTCTGTTGGAGGTCCATCTGCCTCTACAGATGATCGAAAGCTGCCTCTCATTTGTGTGAACAAGCAGAGCCAAGAGTAGCAGAGCCACCCCCTCCCCCCAAAACTACCACCCTGGGTATATGCTGGGGGAATTGGTTCCCTGATCCCCCACGTCTACCAAAATGCATGGATGCTCAAGTCCCTTAAGTAAAATGGTAGAGTATTTGCATTCAATATATGCACATCTTATTGTATATTTTAAATCATTTCTATGTTACTTATAGTATCTAATACAATGTAAATGCTATATAAATAGTTATACTATATTGTTCAGGAAACAATGACAAGAAAAAAATCTGTATATGTTCAGTATAGTTGTAATATTTTAAAAACATTTTGATTCATAGTTGATTGAAACTGAAGATCCTGAATCCGAAGATGCTGGATGTGTAGGGTCAACTAGACTCCAGAAACAAGCAAAATAAATGCCAATGCTTTATGACATTGGAATATCTCAGTTGTTTGTTATGCAGCATTATTGTGGCAAATATATTCCCACAATAATTCAGGCTATTACATTTTCCTCCTTTCAGGAACAAAATGGAATTATTTTTCCTCAATCTTTTCAAGTTAAGAATATCCATGTGACTTGCTTTAATAAGTGAAATGTAAATAGAAGTTATATGTGTATATTTTGAGTAGAGGTATATAATTTTATATGGTAAGACAAGGCCCTTCATCTTTCCTGAGTGGTGGTGACACTAGTACACATTAAGATGGAATCACCATTAGCTTAGGTCCCTGAATACAACAAGCAGGAGATATACACTGCAAATCTATGTAGATTTATTGCACAAGCTAGAAGTAAATTTGTGTTGTGTTAAGGCATGGAGCTTTCAGCATAGTTTATTTTCACAGTATAATGCAGCCATCCTGGTGGATGCAGATTATCCCAGTAGGCTTCATTGAAAACATGACATCTGAGCTTGGACTCAGAAGTGAAGGGGTCATCTGTGTGATATCCAGAGGAAAAATGTTCCAGGTAGAGAGAATAGCCGTTGCTAAGGCCCTGAAGCAAGAGTGTGTCTGGTATGTTCAAGAAAGCATCCATATAGAGCAGGGGTAGAGGAGAAGTAGGAGATGAGGTTGAAGCCAAAAGGGATGGGGGAGGGAGTTGCAGAGCATGTACAACTTTGCAGTTCTGCCTAGAGATTTTAGCTTTTAATCTGAATGAAATATAGAAAAATGTCAGGGGCTTGAGCAGAGGAATGATATTAGCTAATTAAGGTTTTAACAGTGTGGAGAGTGGACTGCAGTGCTAAAAGCAAGGCATGGCAATTGCATTAGGTTTCTCTAGAGAACAGAACCAGCACAGTATGTTTATAATTTTAAAAGAAGCAGGGCACAGAGGCACACACCTGTAATCTTGATTACTTTTAGGTCGAGGCAGGAAGATCACAAGTTTGAGGCCAGTCTGGGCTACTTAGCAAGACCTGTCTCAAAATAGATAGAAAAAGAAAAAGTCTGGGTTTCAGTTCAGCTCCTAGCTTCAATACTCAGTGTTTGAGAGAGAGAGAGAGAGAGAGAGAGAGAGAGAGAGAGAGAGAGAGAGAGATATTTATTGGATTGGCTTACATGATCAGAGACTGGATAGTTCTGCAATGCAGTGGTTGTCTGCAGGCTAGAAAGCCAGAGAAACAAATAGCTGCTCAGTTCAAGAAGCTGGAAGCCTCAGAACAAAAGGGATCAATCATGCAACCCCTATTCAAAGCTGAAGGTCTGAAGGCACCATGGAGAGTCACTGGTGTGAGTCCCTGTTTCAAGGCTGAAGAAGCTGGAGTCTGTTGTCCATGGGCAATGGCAGCAGCTAAACATGCACCCACTCAAGAAAAACAGAGCTTGCACACACTGGAATGTTTCCTTCTTCCAGTTTTTGTTCCATCTGTGTCCCCAGCCTGTTAGACCGTGCTACCCACATTCAGGAACCATCTTTCCCCCTCTGTTCACTCACCCGCTTGCCAATCTTCTCTGGAAACACCATCAAGGACATAGTCAGAGTTTACAATCAAGATTAACCATCACCGCAGTGAGGGGCTTTCCTTCAGCAAAAGGATGGTGGTGCTGTCTGGGATCAGGTAGTAGGTGCAGAAAGGGTAAGCAGTAGTTAGATTCTGTGTATGTTTGAAGGTGGAGTCTACAAGATTTTCTTGGCAGATTGGATGTAAAATGTAGGAACAAAAAATAATATAAAATGATTCCAACATTTTTGGCTAGATGCAAAGGAAATATGGAGGCAAATCATAAAGGTCTAAAAGCCAGACAGGGGAGCTGAGGTCGTGCAGGGCTATCGTTTGGAGGCCTGGGTACCTCGTGCCGCCCGTCCCGCTCGTCAGCAAGGAAGCCATGGGCATAGCGAGCAGTGGCGGCTTCGTGATGGCGAGGGCGGCTCGCTGTAGACCCCTGCGCGACGTTCGGGCTCGCCCGGCGCCGTGGAGAAACAAGAGTGGACCTGAGGCCCGAGGCGCTGACAGTCGCGCCATGTGCCCCACTCTAGGGGCCCGCCTCTCCGGGGAAGGAGGACTTGTGGCCCCGGGAGGGACTCAGCTTCCTCCAGCGGGATGCAGAGGAGCGACAGGACCTGAATTGTGCTGGAATGCGTGGTTGGTTTCACATTCCAAAGTCACCACAGTTCACCACAGAGAATCGCAGTTGGGGATACATTTGGGGAGGCGCGGCGTGGAGGAGCCAGCTCGCTCAGGTCGTGGCAGTCCAGCTTGTGAGAACTTGCAAGCTCTGCATGTCCGACGTCCGGTAAAAAACAAACGCTTGTAACCGGACCCACACAGAAAATGCAATTCCCTATACGCAGATGTCCTGAGCACGAAAACAAGACTCCAAACCAGTAGAAAGTGGGCAAAAGAGATAACGCACACCCTTAAGCAGGTGACAAGAAGTTCAACGCAAATTGGAGCAGTGATATATGCCATTTTCCACCCACCAAATTTGCAGAGATCAAAAATATTCTCTGCAGCTGGACTCTGCTTTCACTCAGTGTCCAATAATATTCAATAAAATATTAACAAGGCATGTCAGGACCGAAAAAGGTGGGAAAACGGGGCGGGGGGCGGAAGGGGCAGATAACAGAAACAGATATCAGAGTTGTCAAGTTTTCAGGAAACTGTAATTAATGTGTACAGGAAAATTTAACCACAAAAAAACTAGAATCTATTAAAAGTTTTTTTTTTCCTTTTTCTTTTTTCTTCCATCCAAGCGGAAGAAATAGCATCATCAATCTTAATTCTTTTTTTCCTCCTTTTTTATGATTTTGTACCAGGGATTGAACCCAGGCACACTTCTTCACCCCTGAGCTATGTCCCTAACCCTTTTTATTTTGAGAGAGGGTCTGGCTAAGTTTTTGAGGCTAGCCTCAAGCTTGCGATCCTCCTGCCTCAGCCTCCTGAGCCACAGTGATTACAGGCATGCATCACTGCACCTGCAAGAAGCAAGATTTCCTTATTTGCCCAGGCTGCGCTTGAACTCCTAGGCCTAAGCAATCCTCCTGCCTTGGCCTACTGAGTAGTTGGGGCTACAGTGTGACCACCATGCCCACCTACAAGTCTCCAGTTTGTTACACTAGAGTCGGCCAAACCTTGATGCTGAAACTTGGAGGGGACAAGAAAAATGGACAGGCTCGTCTTTCATGAGCTTACTTTAAGATTCCAAATCAGATCCAGGGTAATAAAATATAATCAATCACAACCAAGTTGGGCTTACTCCAGGAATGCGTGGAATTCCAAAGTCAACACAGTTCACCAAGGAAGTGTAATAAAGGAGAAAAAGGCATGAAAAGCTCAGTAAGCACAGACAAAGAAAGCATCTGATAAGGTTTGACATCCTTTCATGATGAAAGGATGGGAAATATGCACATACAGACTCAAAAACAGTCCACAGCACTGCCCTCACTTCTGACACCAGATGCAAGTTTGGGGGTCACGAGGACCACAGCCATGTTTTTAAAGATTCCCTACAAGGACTCGGAACATTGACGCAGCCACCAGAAAAAAAGGGACCTCTGGTCTACACCACAGGAGCCAAATCTTACCCATGACAGGAGCCAAATCTTACCCAAGCTGGGAAGGGGTCCTGGGCTCCAGATGAGGACCAGCTAGCAGTTGCCACTATTGCCATCCAAGCACTTTGTTGCCGGAAGGACCTGGGGAGCAAAGGACAATATGAAGCCCACTGTGCCCTCAATGCCATGAGTAGCAGGGCCTTTTTTGTCTGAGGCCCAGGAGTCTCCAGTCTCCCATCACGTGCCCAGCACTGGCAGCCTGCTGGCTGAGCTGTGGTTTGAATAGGGTTTCAGTGTCCCCAGGGTTCATGCGTTGGGAGCTTGGTCTGCAGTGTGATGATTTGGGGGGATTGTGGGGCCCTTAAGAGGTAGGGCCTTGAGAAATCATGCTCGGAAGGGGTATTCTGAGATACCAGTTCAGTTCCCAAGAGAGAAGGTTATAAAGATGCAAGACTGGGCTGGGGTTGTAGCTCAGTGGCAGAGTGCATGCCTAGCAAGTGTGAGACACTGGATTCAATCCTCAACACCATATATCAACATATAAACAAAGAAAGGTCCATTGACAACTAAAAAAAAATTTTTTTTTTTTTTTTGAGGAGCAAGACTGGCCCTCCCTGCTCTCTGATTCGCCATGTGATCTCTTTTCACACATGCTCTCAACATTGTAATGCCATCTGCCATGGGGCCCTTACCAGAGCCAAGCCAGTGCCAGCACCATGCCCTTGAACTTCCAAAACTATGAGCTAAATAAACCTTTTCCTCATATAATACCCAGGCGCACATATTATGTTATAGCAACAGAAAACAGACTACGAGCTTACAAGCTGGGAAAATCTCTAACCTTCCACTTCTCCTTTCTAACCTCTTCATGAAAAACAGCTTTAACCTGCCTAGGGAGCCAGGGAAAGGATCTTGAAGGTGCTGGGAGTTGAAAAAATAAGCAGATATAGTGTGGATAAAGAATTCAAGCCCTCTCACTGTTGGAGAAAGGAACTGCAAATAAGGAACAGGCAGGCTGGACCAGCTATTGGATTGAAATTGATACAAATCCACAGTTTGACTATAGTTAGATACAGATGTAGACTTATATGTGTATGTGCATGTGTTCAGACGTGTATACTCCCAAGTTCTGAAATGGCTGCCCTAGCAGCAACACACCTGGAGCCCAGGTCTTGACTGCCAACCCCCACCAGCTCCAGGGAGGAGGGCCAAGACAAGGCCAGAGCCAGGTAAACTAACGTGTTCCAGGAAGTGAGGAGTGTTCAAGAGTGGACAGACAGGTGGAGGAGACACAGCACCAGCCTACCTTACAGAGCAGAAAAAAACTCTTGAGCCTGAATTAAATTCAGATATAGAAAGTATATAACATGCATGCTTATGGGAGAAAGGGGCCAGACCTCACAGAGGGATCTCAACCTCCCAGGAACTACTTATTTTATTTAATGAATGCAAAATGCTTACTGACTAACCTTGCAGTGGGGAGACTTGGTGGACCCCCACCTCACCCAGACAACAGGAATTAGCATTGCTGGTGCCACCGAGATAGCCACCTTGAGCCTGGGATAGGCCACGTAGCGGAGAGACCTCATTCCTGCTGGAAATGCAGAAACCTTGGCAGGAGTTCTGCAGATTTGCAGGCCTTGGACACGTGGCAGTTTCCTTACGTTGACTGATTCTGCAAGTCTGTTTACTTCCAAAGTACTTGGAGATGTGGAGGGTCACAAGCATCAGTCTACAATGTATCCTGAGGTAGTGCAGAAAAAAAAGTTAAATGGGAAGAAAGAATAATAAGGCAAATGTGGAAAATATTAGAAGTTGGTGCATGTGGGAAGGGAGCATCCAGATTTTTCGTACTGTTTGCCATTTTTCTATAAGTTGGAAATTATTTCAGGATAAAAAATTGGATAAAAATCTACCTGATCTTGGGCCAGGGTTGTGGCTCAGCGGTAGAGCGCTCACCTAGCACATGTGAGGCCCTGGGTTCGATCCTCAGCAGCACATAAAAATAAATAAAGGTATTGTGTCCAACTACAACTAAAAAATAAATATTAAAAAAAAAAAAGCCGGACAGGGAAATTTGAGTCATATCCATTTTGGGTTTGTGAATAGCAAGATTCAGGGATTAGAAATGAGGAGATGGATGTTGGAGACATTTTCTGGTGGCTTAGAGAAAGGATGGTGATAGATTAGATGGGCACTGATTTCAGAAAGGTCCTGATCAGTTCCAGGAACATTAACTTCCAGGAATGGCTCAACCTAAGTGTGACAAAGGAGAGGGTGACAAGGAAAAGCCAAGAAGGGGAACGAGGAAGGGGGAAGGATGGCAAAAAAGTACATTCTGTTTAAAATTTACTTTGAAGGGATGGAAGGCATTGTGACAGCCATCCCGATGGCTCAGGGAGAGGTCTGGCTTGCCCTTATTTTAAAAAGAAGATGCAAAGATCTCTTGGAAATGAGTGGAAAAAAGAAAGGGAAGAAGGAAAAAAAAAGACCCATTGCTTTCTTTGGTTTCATGCTGCTTTAGTTTAGATAATGTATCAAAGGCAAGTATTGGAACAGAAGGGTACACAGATCCACTGTTTTAGACTAGAGTGAACTTGAAATAAATTGACTAAGCAATAAAGGAATAAATGGAGCTAATCCTCCGATAAAAAATATGCTTTGACCTTACCAGAGCAGTGATAATAATAATCCCTTACTTTTATAAAGTACTATATAGTAGAAATAAAACTGTTTGAATATTTCAAAACAGTAAGGCACATTTCTATAGCATAAACCACATTTTATCCTAGATATGCATACTAATCTAGTCTTCGATGAAAAGAAAAACACAATGATAAACAAAACAACATAAAAATACAGGTAGAGCATCCCTAACTGAACATTCAAAGTCTGAAATGCTCCCAAATCCAAACTTTGTAAGTGCTGACATGGTAACAGGAGTGGAAAATTCCACACCATGAAACTTTGTTTCATGTGCACCATTATTTAAAATGTATAAAATTACCTTCAGGCTATATGTATAAGGTATGTATGAAATTAAAATGAATCTAGTGTTTAGACGTGGGTCTTATCTCCAAGATATTTCATTATGTATGTGGAAATATTCCCAAATCTGAAAAAAAATGTAAAATGTGAAACATTTCTGTTCCCACTCAATTTGAATAAGGAATACTCAACCTGAATATATAAACATAAATTTAATATTTCTCTTAAGAAGCAAAAGTTCCTTACTCTTTCTTGGTCTTTTGTTCTGTTGGTTAAATAGAGAATAAGTCAAATTAGCAAATAACCTGTCTTATTTTTTAGGTGTGATAATTCATGAGTTCATCCATTTAAAAAAAAAAAAATCTGACCTTTTTAGATGCCCTCAAGAAGCCCTAGTGGTCTGCCTGCTGCTCACCTTGCTACTGCCATTTCATGCCTTTCCTCCTCACTCACTGGTCTTCATTCGTGAGCCCACCTCCCAACTGTGCAAGCACTCCAAGCCCTTCCCACCTTGGAAGTTTCACAGAGCTTTCCTGCCCAGCATGGCTCCTTCTAACTCCTTCGTGGGACTAACTCCTATTTCTAACAACCAGAATGCAGGCTAGAAGCAGAACACAAACCAGATAGTCCAAGTGAAGAGACTTTAGAGGTGATGGCTAGGTTAGGAACAAACAAGAGGGGACAGATGCCCAGAGACTGCTAACACCATGACCACATCTGAGATTGAAGAGACAAGAACAAGGAGAGGAGGAAGCACTTTCTGAGTCTTGTAAGAGCTGGAACATGGGGAGGGGTCTGGGCATGCTATATATGTGGTTGCAGCCACAGATGTGACATCAAAGCCTGGGACATCTGGATCTCTATTCTTCTGCCCCTCATGCTCTAGCCATCATCTCACTTTGTCAGAGCCGCCAGGAACAATGTTCATACAGTAATGGGATGTCCAGGGATCCAGCCTCTCTGGGCATGAGCAAGGAAGAGAATGGCAGAGAGTGGAGTGTGTGTGGGTAGGTGGGCAGGGAATGGAGACCAATCAGCACATTGATTTTTAGTTCTCTGTTTGTTTGTTTATTAAGTGATGTTGGGAATCAAACCCAGGGTTTTGTTAGGCAAGCGTTCTACAACTCAGCTACATCTCCCATCCCTATTTCTTTAGGGAAATTCACCTCCTCACAAAGGTCTTCTTGACCATCCTGTCCATGAAGGTTGATTTTGAAATTTTCAGTATTTTCTTTTCTCACTATAATCACAGATAAGTCCGACTATTTGTTCACATGCTTGCTTCTTTTAACAGATGGTATGTATCATGAAGACAGGGACCTGCTGCTTTGCTTATTACTGGGGTAATTGGTGCTGGGCTCATAGGAGAGACTGAAATACCTGGGGGAGAGTGCGAATAATAAAGGGAAAAAGGTTAAAAGGGAGAGTGGAAAGGCCTTTTTAAAAAGAGAAAGAGGCTTATTCATTTATATAGTAATTTCAAACTTTTCACTTAACACATTACAAACAAAACCAAAATAGTTGAAAAGCCTAAAAAAACAGAAAAATAGAGCAGTCTAGTTGGGGAAAGATGATGAAGTAGTATATATGAATTGTTTATTTAGTGCCAGACACTGTTGCTCATTATTTCACTTAGTCTCTATGACAGTCCTGAAAGACAAGGGAACATCATTTCATATATATATATATATATATATATATATATATATATATATATATATATATATATTTGCTTCAGAGATATTAAGTTGCCTATTAATACTGCTCTAGTCCTGGATAGTATTTAAGCCCATTGCAATGTGAAATTAAAAACTGAAGCCTCTTCCATTAACTTCTGGGTGCTCTGAGTATTGTATAGGAAACATTCAGGCATTCAGGACACTGTGTACCTTTTGTCCTTTTCAGACGACCCACTGTTGTGTCTCCTGGGCTTTTATCTTAAAACATAACACTTATCTATCTATTTGTCTACCTAAAAGTAGCTTTCGTGAAAGGTAATTTAGCAAGATGTTTTGTTTACGGGAGAGAAACAAAACCAATCAAGCTATAAAGATGTTCATCCTTGGGAACAAAAGTAGACGAGTAATAGATTGAATGTTAATTGAGGCAGATGCCTGTGAGAATAATTTGAAGTAATCTGTAAGCAATTAAATGAAAGGAGTACTCTTTCCCCTTGTCAAGCTTCCCTCACTTAATATGCTTTCTTTCTTGCAATTGCCCATGAGGCAAAGCTCTTTACTACGTCCAAAGAGACTCCTTCAAGCCAACAATTCAAAATTCTTAATTCTTGTAAGCCATAAAGAGTGTACAAAATACATAATTACCTCACGACATTGTCATTAATTTTTTTCAACATACACCAAGTCTCCATAGCATTCAGTGTTTTAGCTGTGAACAAACATATATGTGTGAAGGCAAGATCAAAATATTCAAATCTCATACACATATGCACACAACTGGAAGTAGTAACCTGTATTAGTAGCATACACATGTGAATTCGGAACAGAGGTATGTTTGAAGCATTTGAGTTCCTATTGTCCTTTCCATCCCATTCCAAATTATTCCCTATTATACTACATGAATTATTAATAACATTATCACTGTTTCCCTTTTATTTGGATAGTCTAATTTTAACATCAGAATTTTCTCAACTTAATTTTTATCTTTTAAGCATAAAATAACATATCATTTCATTTTTCTTTGTTAAACATTGAGAGTAAATGTTGGCCCGTTGACTTGTTCTGAGGACTCTATTGAGTTATCAGCACCAGTACTTGGGAAGGCTACACTGATTTGATTTATTGACTGATGCTAATGAGGTAGCTTTAGGTTCAAAAAGTTCTGCCTTTACTTACTTAAAACAACTCTCACTGGCTTTTTATCCTATCTCAAATTAGAATTTTTAGTTAAAAATTACTTGCAAAATTAACATCAATTTCTAAATAATAGCTGCATATTTAAAATATGATGGCCTCGAGAGCAGATCTTCTGCTACATGAAGAAATACCTCTTGGTTCTATCCATCGCTATTTACCAAACTCAGCTGTACCTCTGAGAGCTGTGACTGATCTTCTTCCCTGAAATTTGGGCAGAGCCTTGGGAGTGTTCTGACCAATGTGACAAAAGTGATGTTATTTCACTTTGAAGTTTACATCAATACAGCTTTTGCCTTGCTTTGTCTCTCTTTCTCTTGTTCTTAAAACCCAGTCACTTTACTATGGAGAAGTCCAAACTAGTCCATGTGGAGAAACCACATGAAGACATCCAAAGGAGTTTCTAGCCAATAGCCCACAACAATCATTAGACAGATGAGTGAATAGCTGTTCACTATTCTACCAGCTTTTGAACTGCTCTAGCCCACACCAAGTGGAGTAGAAATGAGCTGTTTCTATGGAACCTTGGCCAGCTTGCAGATTCATGAGGGAAATGAGTATTGGGGTTGCCTTAAGATAAGTTTTGCTGTAACAACTGTAATAATAGTGTAAGAAACTTCCTTAAATTAATTGGGTAGTTACCAATTCATTTTTCTTCTAAACACAAATATAATTTCAAATTTGATGCTTTCCCCATCTTCTCTTAAAATTTGTACCAAATTTTAAAAATGTACAAAATAGGAACTGTAGCTTGGGATCAGCATTACAGAGGGGTCAGTTCAGGGCTGTTTTTAAATAGTGATTAGAAGATAATTTATAAGAAAGTTGTTTTCAAAAAACTTCAAATACTTGGATTAAAATATTTTAGTTTCCCAACCATCTTCTTGTTAATGAATGCATCTTAAACTTGCAAAAAAAAAACATAATTTATACCCTTAGTCTCAAATACTTCTTAGATTACTAAATTTCAAAAGAACAATCTCAAGCTATAGCTCGAGTACGTACTGTTTTTTAATATGTGGGGATTTGGTTAACTAGGTCACACCAGCCCTATCCACATTGGTCTCACTTTGGGTCACATATAGCCCTGTTCATTTGCATCTGTCACTTCTGAGAGACTAATCTGTCCATCTATCCTTGATAGAGTTTTATAACTCTCCTTACCAAATTACAAGTCATCTCTGAACTCTTCTAGCTTTTTCAAGCTTTTTTCTTAAGATTTAATAACTAGGATTTTAGAGATCTATTTAATGCCCTAGCAAAGGTTTATTTATTGCCAACTATTTGTCAAGTTCATTGTGGGAACACAATAGTCAACAAGGAACATACAAAGTCTCTGGTCTTGTAAAATTAACCATCTAGTTGGGGACAACATGAATTAAGATGATAATATAAATATTTAGTTTCAAACTGAAATAAAAGCTATGAAGGAAAAAACATAAATAGCTATGAGATAATATAATGGGGATTTGCACTGATTGTCCATTTATTCCATGGATTGAGAATGGTAGAGTGCAAGCAGTTCACTTTTTTCTTTCTACTACCCTTTAAACCTGCCACTCAACTGTTTTTCCTTAACTTGGTTAAAGTTTTGGGTTTATTCCCATACTTTTCTAGCCATTTTTAGCTATTAAATGCTCAAAGTGGTCTAATGACACAAACTTAGTCTCTCATGATCTGAGACTTTTCCCCTTCTCTCGCTGGCTTTCACTCAGAGCCTGGCCCCAGGGAAGGGCAGCATGGGAACTTCTTTCTCATTTCTGTTTTCTACCTCCATTCTTTAGGCTAGAGGGCATTCCTGGACTCTACTTTGGGCCCTGTTGGAGGAAGGCAAAGTATTCTTTTTCTCCTCTCCTTCCATTGTTCCCTGATGATATCTGTCACTTTGTGGCACACCAATATCTCTAAGAAGCAGTGAAGAGGAACTCTAGACTCTTTCCTATATATCTTGGTTGTATAGCTCACATACCTTTTTCCCCCCCATGTGGAATCTTCACAAAACTTCACTCCGACTCATCTTTGTTATATAATACTTAGCCACCAGGAAGGGTCTAATATTGCTTACAGAGAGGGCAATGTCTTGGTACATGCCCTCATTTGGACAATTTATATATATGTTAAATAAAATGGGTACTAATTCCTGAGTCTAAACAAGCTCTAGCTTTACATTATTGCATCCAACTTTTCCTTCTCTTAGCTTCTTTCTCTAAATTGATCTTTAAGATTTGTTTTGCAAAACATTTTTAATACTTTTTAATTGTTTTGAGGGTGGGAAATTGTCCACCTTTCTTCTTAGACTCTAAGTAATTGACACTTACTGGTTATGATTCCCTTGCTTATTTATTCCTTCAAAAACTAAAGAATTAGCTTCATGTTTCTAATCTAGAAACCACGTAGTTTCTTCCACTTAATTCTCAATAATTCTACTTTTTGCTATTAGTCTACCTGTTTGCTTGAAACTTCTACTTTTTCATTCTATAAATCCTTGGGTCCCATTTATATTCTTTTCCATGAGTGCGCATCACAATCATGGGACATTGGGATCATTTGTACTAAGAGTTGCAAAGTTTGGCCAATAGTTTTATAATTTCACTATTAATATTCATCAAAATGTTCTTGGAGTAGTATCCCTTGAATCAGTGTATTGAGTGGAAAGTTTCTGGGATTAACAGATGTGGGCTGAGATGCAGACTCAAGCATCAGGCATATCATATTGTAGGCACTTAATAAAGGTAATTGTCTTTGTTTTTGCTACACTCTAGATCAGCTCTAGAACATTCTGTGAAATAGTGATAATTTGAATTACAAATATTAACTTTTCAGATTCAAATGTTAATCTGGGAGTAGATATTATGTTAAGGTAATTTTAGCAACCAACTAGCCAATTAGTGTTTTTCTTCTCTTCTTTCTTCTCCATCTCCTGCTCCTCCTCACCACCTCCTTTTCCTTCTTTTTTCCTTTATGTTCCCAGGCTAGTAAGTCTGGATTTGCCTTTTGGCTCCCACAAGTAAAAAATAATAATAAGTCACCTAAAGGGGTTGTGACAGAGACAGAGGAGACCTCAACTCAGACCATCCAGGCTTTTGATGAATTTAAGGCAAAGAATTTAAGGATGTGTTAAGTTTTAGCAGAGAGAAACAAACTTTATTGGATAATAAAATGTGAAGATGCACATTCCCCAAGCAGAGACATGCTTTTGGGGTCTCAGGCTGTTCTTTAAAGAAAACAGTGAGGGTGGGCATGGGAAAGTGTGGAGGAACCACCTCAGTCTGGAGAACTCAGTTCTTAGATCCTAGAGCACAAGACACGCATTATGGTCTGATGCTTACCAGGATATTCAGGTTGACATTGTCTCCTTTAATTAACATTTGCAATGTACCTACCTCATAGGTTTCTTAAAATACATCTCCTTTGTTTTATCTAATCTGAAAATATATTGTGTAGGCAAAAAAAAATGCATGTAAGCTTTAGTCAAAATAAGGCAATTTTCATAAACGTGCATTGACAGTAACTCTAAGATTTGTAGATTTCTCAGAAATTTTCTGAAGAAAAATGGGTTTGAGGAAGTAAGTCTGATCCTGGGGCTTGTAGATGTGTAACTATGGTCGCCTTTCTACCTATCTTTATTTCTGCTAATTTGCCTCAGTAACACCCTTTATAGCAAGGGCCCATTTAGTTAGAACTGAACCCTGTAAGGAAGATGGCAGACCTGGACACGGTGTGTCTGGATATGAGACCTGTCTTGCCCAGTTATTTGCCCACAATGTTTGAAGGGATTGGCAATTTGTGAAAACCATGCAAAAGATAATCAATAAATAAGAATGTATTGATTGTTAAGAATTTATAATTTATTGATAATAAGAATTTATCCCATGAAATATATATTTTAGCATATAATTAACAATAGTTTATATAGCAAAATAGAATATGATAGTGTTTTGGTATTAATTTTCAATTTCCCATCCTATGAAGTTGGAATCTGTTCATGTTTAAGAGATTTTTCTCTTCTTTGGATTTCTTGGATTTCTCTTCTTGAATCCACCATATTTTGCTGGCCCTTTCTTAATGTGTTACAATTTTTTCTAAGGCTGATAGAATCAAATCAAAATTTGTTCAATAGAATTTTTTCAATGTTACATGTAAGGGAATTTCCATCTCCCAAACTGCTGTTCAAACAGCTCCCACTACAGATGGTTCCCAACTTATGATTTGACTCACATTTTTTTGACTTTATAAAGGTGCAAAATGATAAACATTCAGTAGAAGGCATACTTCAAATTTTGAATTTTGACTTTTTTCCCTGGGTAATGATATGCAATAGGATACTCTCTTGTGATACTGGCAGCAGCAGTGAGTCACACTTCCTGGTCAGTCATTTGATCTCAGAGACAACTATAGATACTCTGTGGGTGCGCTGTGTGGCTAAGCTATGGTATTCAGAAGGTCAGGTGTATTAAATGAATTTTAAACTACAATATTTTCAACTCATGATGGGCTTATCAGGTTGTAACTCTATCATAAGTCTAGAAGCATCTGTAGGCACTTATCAATCAGCCCAGGAATGTCACACTCTGCTCTCTACCCTGAGCAGCTCGGTGTGATCAGCCTTCCATCCCATAAGTCCTGTCTAAACTGTGATGAAGTGATAAGGTTCTTACCTCCTTTCCAGCATGAAAATATTTTTATGATTGAGGCTCCACTAGAAAATAGGTTCCCCTCTGAGCAGAAACATGAATGTCGCTATGCTTTCTGGTTAATTCTATTAAAGGTCTGCCAGGCTGCTCAGCTCATTTACACCCACTGTAATGTGATTTGAATTTTAAGTTTCAATGTGTCCCAGAAAATATCCCCTGAGATGCTTATTGAAAAATGATTCCAAGGTAAGGTACATTGGACAGCACTGCTTTGATACTACTCTCTTATAAATCCTTATTGCACATTAGGGACTTACAGGCTTTGGGAAGTCCTTCAGTAAAAACACTTAGCCTCATCTAAAATTTTCCCCAACCTAATTTGAGCTGGAACTCTTACTTATTTTATTTTTGCAGAATACCTATTAAAGTGTTCAGATACTTATCTTCTATGGGATACATTGAGAATGCTGGTTAGGCTTTGAAAGTAAGAGATTGTCATCTAAACACCACAACATTTTATTATGATGCAGAGACTAGGATCTAATTTTGCAAAAGAAAAATCTGATTCTTCAAGTAGTTAAGTAAAAAAACAAAAACAATTTTGATGTTGCGATCTATACCTGGCAACTAACTATGCTACAGGCTTTGAGAAATGCTGATGTGTCACTGTGTTTCTAAGGAGTATGAATTTGGTTGCTCAAAAAAGAAAAAATGGAATCTTTTGAGACCCTGCGTGTGTGTGTGTATGTGTGCATGTGTGTGTTTGTGTGTGTACATATATGCTTATATATGGGTGCATGAGCTTGAGTTCAACTCAACTAAGATTTTGAAAAGATAAGGACAGTTGAACTCAATGCTTGGTCTTTTGGGTGGTCAAGTTCACAAGTCCAAGCCCTCAAACCAACCCTCTGAGGATCTCCATCATAGAAGTCATCATATTTTGTGGCCTGAGAAATAGAAGTTCTACTGGTTTGAGCACAAGCCCAGAAACACAGATTTTCTTTATACTAATCTAGTTCTCACAGTACCTCAGAAATTTTAAGTATAAAACCTATCTCAGTAATTTGGACAAGAATCAGAAAAAAGAAGCCATTGACTTCATTCTGTTTCCTTTCCTTTGATGCATGAGTCTGTGGTGCCACACTGAAGTCTGAATGCCTTACAGTTGGATGGAAACTCACCAGACATTCATGGGCAGAATTTCCATTTGCAAACAGTAACCACCAAAGGGACATGTGGTTTTAAAGGTTTTTCCATGTTGGTCAGCAACCAAAATGCTTGACTTCCTGTTGCAGCTTATTAATAGGCCCAAATCTTGTTAAGTTGGAAATTTCCTCCATACAGTCCTTCCACAGTTTCTGCTGATGAAACTTTAGCAATCCAATTGTTTTTTATGACTTTAAGTGATCTTTTAGCACAGCTTCATTGCTTTCATAGCCAAAAGCTGTTCAGAATAGAGCTAGTTTACCCAAACCCATGTCTGACGAATATGCTTATCTGCCTATTCTATGGGAATTTTAGCAATGGGTGTCATGTTTTCATTATTTGTAACCATATTTGAATGATTCATAGAAATTGAAGAATATTGATTTCTATGGTACTTATTTTTCTTCATCAGGTTCTCTCTGTCTCTCCTACTCCTGGTCTGTGTGTGTGTGTGTGTGTGTGTGTGTGTATGTGTGTGTGTGTTTTGTATCTGGATGATCTGAATCCAAGTAAACCTCATAAAATATCAGGTTAAATCATGAGTTAGTTTGACCCTTGTGTCTAGCTAACTATGGGGAAATGGAGTTTATCATTAAGTCTGCCTGAGGTATTTTGACATCTAAGTGATTGGGCAAATAACAGGATTTGTCAGGTAGTTTTGATAGAAGAACTTTCTTTTGGTTAGCATGCCAACAAAGCATGTGTGTTAATGTACCTGGATCTGAGCCTCTTAGGCAATTAGCTCCTGAGCCCATTGTCTGGCCACTACCTTCTATTCCATTCACTGTTGCTTGTGTTTAACAAATTGCCACATTCTTTTCCATTTAAGACTGATCTCCCAAATAATTAGATATAAAATATGATTTATATCTAATAATAATTAGATTTAAAACATGCTACAAATATTTGGTCTTATATGGAAATCGTCTTATTGAGGAAATTGACTTGTCCAAAGTTTTGTGTTTTTCCAAATCTACCATCTCACCTTCCTGTGTTATGGAAACACCAGGAAGTGAAGGGTAAAGATGAGGGTGAGGAAAGATGTGTCTAGCAGAGTAGGGACTGCTCTGTAGCTGAGACAACACATAAGGATAAAGAATTTCAGGAACTGTGCATGATCTCTAGATTAAAAACACATACACATTAGAATGACTATAGGACACTAAGATTTTTATTATAAATGGACATTCAAATGAAATATAATGGTCTATATTTTTATAACAAAAAAAACAAAGGATTTCTGAAAATGAAAAAAAAATTGTTGGTTTACAGAAAATTCTTTATCACTTGTTATTTGATGATACCTAACCTGAAATAATAATAGAAAAGTTAATTATAGTAATATCTTTTCCTTTGTGTGATAATTCATATTTTTCCTGGTGCAATATTAACACATTTCATTTTTGGAACTAGTTCAACCTCCTGAAAATGTTTTGTAAGCACCCCATTACTGTATTTTTAAAATTCAAAATGAAAAAATTTTAATTTTGAAATATATCTGGTCTTAAAGTTTTGAATAAAAGATAATATATTTTATAAACTGTCTTTACAAAAAAACCTACATGCTCATTATAAGTTACCAAGCAATATAGAAAAATAGAAGGGGTTTAACTTTAGTTAAAATTTATTGTAAATAATACAACCCATAAATAATCATTGTCTATATCAGATGAAGATTCTCTGTATTGTTTCCCCATACAATTATACAGAGAACAAGATGTTAAGCATAATTTTTAAAAATAAGATCATACTATATAGTAGGGGAAAATATTTCTTCATCATGAGTGCTATTAGTTTCTAAAGCATTTCTCCAAGTTTGAAGAAAGATAATGAAAAACAACATGAGATTAGGATCATGATGTAAGTATGGATTTACTAATATGTGTCAATTTTAATCTTATCAATTGATTTTCCACTATAAATATGAGAAAATTAATCCTCTTATTCCTATCTTACCTCCCCTTCTCTCAATTTCTCATTTTTTTACATATACATTCTATTTTGTTCTCATAATTCTATCAGTTCTTTGAAATTTGATAAATTTTGAAAGTCAGGCCTTGTACTATAGCTTATTCATTTCTGGTTTTCTTTTTAATTTTAATTTATTTATGGTTAAAAAGATATACTCAAACTTTTTTTTCCCCCAAGGGATTCTCAACGTGCATACTTGATTTAAAGGACAACTTGGTTGGGTATAAAATTCTTGGGTCTCACTTATAATAAGGTTTTATACACGTCTTTGGGCATTAAGGTGATATAATTTTTTTTTAAAAAAATTTAAGTAGTTCAAAATTTCCAAAGATTTCCATGGGATCCTTTCTTTATCACTTAAATTTATTAACTTTTCAAAGATTCAATACTTTAAGAACATTTGGCAATAATACATTGAATTTATGAAGCATTTGCAGTTATTATTTTGAGAGGCATTGATTAGGCAGAAAATGTTAAACATTTTTATCTTCAGTATGTGGAATCTTACTTCTAATTACTTGCTCTTTTCACAATTTTTATTTTATATGATTTTTCTCTTGTTTTCCAAATGTATTGCTGTTTTTAATCATGTTTATCGGTTAGTTGTTTCTGGTATGATTTTTATTTTTCACTTCTATTTCTTTCCTAAATTCTGCTATCTTACTTTTCTTCCTTTGTGGTTTTATCATCCCTTCCCTGAGTACTATAACTCTTCCTTGAGCTATCTTTTAAGGAAAAACAAAATATTCTGTCTTACATTCCTTTTAAACAAACAATCTGTCCCAAATCCATACATTCTTTACCATGACAAACTTTCAGGGTAGCCAGCCACCCTTGCTGCATAGTCTCTCACTTGTAACCAAAATATTCATGTAGCTGCATTTGTACCCCACAATCTCCAGGGGACTCAAGCAAAGTTGCTTCAGTGATCACTTGAAATATCTCTCATTTGGCTTGAGATGACAGAAACAGACCTCTTTCTTCCACTATGGCAGAGTGAGGGTGAGGATGTGAACGTGCAGGCTGGGAAAAGAAAAATACCATCCATATTTATCACCTTTTCCCAGAGGCAATCTTCCTCTCACTTGAATCTCAACCTATAGTGGGTGTTAGGTATAAAGAGAAAAATCCAATTTTCTACATCATCTTTTTTAAGTTTTGCATTAGTCATCTAGCACCTCACTTTGAGAATGTTGGGGAACTTGGCTATTTGAAGCTCTGCTAAAACTGAGTCACAAACTTTCCCATTTTGACATTACATTACACTTACTTTCAAAAACCTTTTGCTTTTTGATTGAAGACTGAAGAAGTTTGTGTCAACTCTCAGGATCTTTCCTAATTTTGGTCCAAATTTTATCAAATTTGGCAAATAGTCATTAGGTCTTATGGTTTGGTGTCATAAGCGTTTCATTTGTTTCAAGAAAATAATGATTTGACTCTACCTTTTCATTCATTTTGGTTTTTTTGATGAGTTTTGAGGCAAATAGAGTAGAAAATGGTTCACCAATTTTATCCAGAAGCGTGTAAGTATATTTCATGGTGGTCTTATTGCAGGCACTCCCTGAGATGTTGCAATGGAAGAAAATCCTAGTATTGCAATAAATATGATCAATGATGCTGTTTTATACATAAAGTTCCTTTGTTTTCAGGCCATCACATTATAGGTGGCTTACTTACTACTAATTTCCAGTACTTCATGTATCCCATGCTCCATATGGTTTCTATTGGCAGCAGAGAGGAAGAAAAGGATCCATTCACTAAATTAAAGCAGAATAATTTGGTGTATAAATATGTTCTCAAGTTTTTCCTTGATAATCAAAGGCTTATTTAAATAATACTTTAAAACCTGCTCTCTGTTAAATCTGTTTCTAATTTTTCTCTGGGGCCCCTGGAACAGAACAATTTACCCTCTACTTATTCTCCCTTAGAATTTAGTAAATGATTTATTTATTATATGGTTAAATTAGATATGTGGATGTTTTAATAAAATATGTCCCAAACTGAACTCCAAATATTGTCCCCAAATCTCATTCTTTCAGTTGCTCCAATTGAAAAATTTTACTTCACTATTTCTCTTTCTCTTACTTCCCTTATTGATCCATCACCATTTTCTGTTGGCTCTATCTTCATGAGTGTATAAGTATTCTAGGCTTCTGTAACAAACTGTCACAGACTCTACAGTGTAAAACAATAGAAATTTGATCTGTCACAGTTTGGGAGAATAGAAGCCTGAGTGAATAGAAATCAGAGTGGGGGCAGGCCGGTGTTCCTTTTGCTGAATCTAAGAAGGAATTCTTCTTGCCTCTTCCTAGCCTTTGTTGGTTGCCAGTAGTCCTTGGTGTTCCTTGGCTTGTAGATATGGCACTCCTCTCTCTGCCTCCATTTTCACAGACTGTTTATTTTCCTGTTCATCTCCATCTTTACAAGACCTTCTTAGAAGAGCAACAGCCATTATCCAAATATTACTGTGCTCTGACATTTTGAATCATTCCAATCACTCTTCTCTATTTTTCTAATTTGTCTTCTCTGTTTGCTGTCTGCACTATGAAATAGAAATTCCTTAGGGAACTGATGATTTCTCTTCACTGCTCTATAGCTACTGTCTAGAAGAGCACCTGGCAAGTAGTAGGTGCTCAATAGAGATATGTTCAGAATGAATGAATGTTACAAGTATAAATATCACTAGTCATATGTGTGGGAACAGAAAAGTGGTTACGTTACATTTCATAAGGGACAGCATTGAATGTGATTTGTTTTCAAGGCTCCTTTTGAATGGGTTGTCGGTGGCCTTGGTTGCTTATCCATCACCCCTGTCCAGAGCTTTCCCATGGGCTCTGTCAGAACATGGATTAGTGGATTAAGGGACATGTCCTTTTTGCCCACAGTGAGAAAGGACCTTTTCTCTGAAAACAAGGAGAGTATGACAGGGGACTTCTTTCCTTCCTCCATGATAGTCAATGAAGAAGGGTTCCCATCCTCAGGGCAGCTATGTGCTATCCTCCCCCAAAAACACAGTCACCCCAGAATTCAGCTCATCATATTCAGGTATTGAGAAGACCTGAGACAGCAGTAGACAGATTTGACATTCCTTGATGATTAAGGGAAAGAAGTTGCTAGTGATTACATGCAATTTACTTCTGGTATCTCAAGGGCAGAATGAAGGAGGAGAAAACAAGATCAATTAGATAAGCAGAGGGTGAATTAGCCATTTAATCAAGTACCTACACCATGAAGCACACAGTTCTTCCAAGAGACACCATTATCTTTAATGGAGTTCTTTAGAGCATCTTCAATTTTTCTAATGAAGACAGAAAGCCTCATCTTTAGTAAAGTGCTTCTCTTTGCTTGTTTGACCACAGGATTATCTATTCCATTCAGTTCCCTAGGGAGCTGATATTCTCCCCCTTTATTCCTCATAGAATTAGAAAGAGAGGAAATCTGTCCAAATTATTTAATCAAATTATTCTTTCTCTGGCCAATATAAGTGCTTAAATATCCACATTTAATACTTCTCCCTCTAATGATATTCACTTATCTAAAATTACCCCTTAATTGATAAGATATATGAGCAAAAATACTATTAGGCATAATGTTAAATGAACTCAAACCATTTAGAATGTTTTCATGCCAACCCTTGAATTTACTTAATCTCCAGTGAGCGATCTAAAAAGATAGGACTTTATCTTCACTATGACTAGCCTGAAATAGCAAAGGGAAACAGGTTGGAGAAGAGGTGGCAAACAAAGAGAGGAAAATCTTTTTGGTTATTAATTTCCTTGCTGCAGAAAACTGTGTGATTTTTATTTGGTTCCTTCAATTTTCAGTTTTGAGAGGAGAAATATCTCAATACATTTGGAAAGAGTGTCCACATATATGATAATGTTTCACTTGATAATGGGGATGAGTTCTGGGAAGTGCATTATTAGGCAATTACATTGTTGTGCTGTTGTACATTTTAAACTAAGATGATGCCAATGTCACTGAACAATACAAGCTTATGGGACTACCTGACTGAAATGCTGTTAGCAGCATAAGACTGTGTTTTATAGAAGATGACTAAAATGGTGTGGAAGACATTATTAATTAGACTCATTAGACACTGACTAATTAGAATAACAATTTATTTCAAACCAGTTTTTTGAGATATAACTTAAATAAAGTACTTATTGCCCTTTATTGTGGCTAGTTTTATGAATTTTGACAGATGCACATGTCATGTAATCACCACTGTGGTAAAAATATAGACATTTCCATCACTCCAAAATTCTCTCTTATCTCTTTGGAGTCAAACTCATCTCACTTTCAAACTCCGGTAAACACTTATCTGTTTTTTTTCTCCTTGTTGTTAGCATAATTGCAGCCATCTTCCTTTTCTCCACCCTTGCTTTATGAATACTGTTCTTATTCCCAAGAAATAGAAACTAGCCTGAGATAAAACCTACTGGCCTAGAGATGAGCCGGTCTCTCCCTGTTCTCTCACTGAGAGATAGGAGACAATTTACTGGCCCCTGAGATGGGGACATACTGGTTTCCTTGTTCTCACCTTGAGAAGATAAAGGGACGGTTTTCCTGTTCCCCCTCTGAGGGAAACAACCTGTCTCTGTTCCCAAGAAACAAACTTTCCTTCCACAAGATCAGGGGATACTTACTCTGTCAGCCAAGACTAAACCCGCCCCCAGCACGTGGCCATGATTGTAGCCTACAAAAGGTAACATTCAAGGGGGGTGTCGCTGCTGCTCTCCCTCCTTGCTGCTGCTGTCCCTCTCTCTGTGCAGAGCAGCCTTGTCAGACTCCTGACAATAAACCCGCTTCTTACCCCAGGTGTGTGTGTGATCAGTCCTGCACCACTTTTCTTTCTCTTATAATTTCACCTTTTCTGTAATGTCCTATCAATGGAACCCTATGCTAAGTAGACTTTTAAGACTGGTTTCTTTCATTTATGATAATAGATTTAAAACTCAACCATGTGGTTGAATAAATACATCGGTAACTGATCCCTCGTAATTGCTAAGGAGTATTTAATTTTCGTTATGAACAAAAGTTTTCTTTTTATTTACAACTTTTTGGACTTTGGATTTGTTTGCAGGTGTTTGTTTGTTTTTTTTTTTTTTTTCTAAGATAAGAAATAAAGCAACTATAAGTTTTTTTCCCTGTGTACATACACATTCATACTTCTTAAGAATGGGATTTCTGGGTCCTTTGGAAGGAGTAAGAAATGAACAACCATTGACTATGATTTTCAAAGCATGGTCCCAGATCCTCAGCAGCAGCGTCACATGAGAACTTGTAGAAATGCAGCTTCCTGAGTCTCAGTTCAGTTATACTGAGTAAGAAACTGTGGGGGTGAGGCCCAGCAATGTGCTTTAATAAACTTTCCAAGGGGATTTGATGTGTGAAGTTTGAGAACCACTGGTCTAAAACTATGCAGCTCTGACCACAAACTTGCCTTCCCCATTCAGGTAAACCACAAATCTTAGAGGAGAATGTAGCAACCACCTATGGATCCTCAAGAATGTACTTTAGCAATTCCATCCTTTATTCTCTAATTTTGCCTCAGTTACCACCATGATCAGAATTCATACTGGTAATGCTCCCTGAGAGGAATTTTGCTAAATAGAAAAACTTCCCTACTCTGTTACATGACATATTGATAACCTGAATTGATATCCTGACCCTTCTGGCCTTTCGTGGTTCTATGTGACAAAATAGTACTCTACTGAGGTGTTCAGAAACTCCTAGGGTGGTGGTGGGTGGGTAGGGAGAATACTTTTTCTACTTTTGGTCTATTGTTCATTATTTCTCTCCTAAAATTAGTTGTAACTATGAATTTTGCAGTAGAGTTACTTTAGAGTGTTCTAAGGGAAAAACCAGGGTCTTAAATGACAGATGGAATGTGGTTAAGGGGTAAAGCTTCCTGTAGGTTTATGCTAAAATACAGATATTATGTTCATAGACTTCACAGTTTACATATTTAGAAGGAGGAGCAGGAAGAGAAGGTCAAGAAACACACATATAATGCTTTGTGTGGGCCAGGTACTCTGCTAAATCTTCAAGTGTTGCAAAAGAGAAAGTTGAGATATTGAGGAAGTAACAAACCTGGAAAAGGATTCCATATTCACATAAGAAATGGAGGTAGCTTCGAATTCATGCAGTCTAACTTTAACTTAGCTGTATTTGTAGACTGGATCTAATTTAGTTTTATATTTATATATTCTAAAGCTTTATATTTTGCTGAACTATTAGTAATAAACATTGAATATTCTTAGTTGCTAAAATAAACATAATACATTTGATTTTAAAAATCAACATTAAACTGTTAATGAAAAACAGATTTGGCTCAAGGAATAAAACACTCTGCCCATTATATAGATAGACAAAATGAGGCAAAAAATAAATCAATTTGTGAAACATCACATAGCTAATAAATGGGGGAATGCATCAACCAACTCTGATTTCAAAGCCCATGTTCTGAATCTCTACATGATTTTCACAGCAGACAAGATAAAGTCCAAACAAATTACAGCTGCTTAGGAAGGATATGGTATTTCACATGTGGCACAGTGATGGGTGATCTATGAAAATGGAGTAGATAGAAAATCTAGATGCTGCGGTAGATTCTTTAGTGCTAATTAAGAGAAAGAGCACAGAGGGGAGTTCTGAGCTACTGGCAAGGTAAAATTACTTAGTGATCAAATGGTAAGAAATGGGAAGAGTAGGTAGCTTACACAACTGAGTCTGGTGATGTCAGCCAATTAAGGAGCAAAGGAGGAACCAGTTGGGGTAGGAAACGCTAGTGGGTTTAATTTAAATATATCAAGTTGTAGGGGCCTGTGGAACATATCCAGGTAGAGCTGTCTGGTGAGAAATATAGATAAGAGTTCAATAAATAGACTAGAGTCAATACAAATTAAATGTTTGCAGTGGATCAATAAAATAGTGTGGTCCACCAAAACATTGGAAATGATGCTTCACCCAAGGAGAAGATATAGAATAGAAAGGGAAGATAGCCATGTAGAAACTGACCAATTAAGAGAGGAAGAGAAATAGAAACCAATGAAAAAGACTGTGGAAGACTATGGAATGGTGACCAGACAGGTCATGAAATGAAAAGGAATTGAAACTGGAAGTCAAGTGAGAGCACAATTTCCAGAAAGAAGCAGCAGTCCCATGCCATATCTCTAACAGTCCGGGCATCCATCCTGGCTGAAGTTCAGACATTCATCTGTGACTTAAGAACCTTTGCCTCTTGCTATAAATATCCTGAGGTCCTTTCTCTCTCTACACTGCTATTCTTCATCAGCCACATGCCGACTGAAGTCACACTGTAGAACCACAAAACAATAATTACGAGCATATTAGTTCTCTTTGGGTTAACATAATTTTGCTGATTCAAGACAATTTTGCCACAAGAGGCTTAAGTTATGCGACATTTTAAAACTCAGTTCTGTCATATATTGCAGTGACAAAAATCGATGATTAATGAAGGGTGCTCAAATGAGACTTGCTGAAGCTACTTTGATACACAAGGGGGCTGGCAATCTCTGCTTCTGCAAATAGACACTATTAAAAGATGCAAAAAAAAATTTAGATGTAGATTAAATAGGCTCTTTGCAATATTGTTTGTATATTTCTTTACTTAGGAAATCCTTTCCTGAGAATAGTTCAAATGCTTCAGCCTCATTTGAAGAACTATAGTTTTTTACTGTTTAGTCCAATTCTATGAGGTTTTGTTATTTGTGAAATTTACTGCTTCCTCCTGTCTTGATGGCTTTTTTCTTCCTTCTTCCTTGTTTTGCTGGTTGTATATCCTCCCCAATTCTTTCTTGCTCCCTCTCAGATTTAGACAGACTATTTCCTCTGTTCTGACGGCAACACTTCCTATTAAATAACACACTCTAGTGCTGGCCCTCACACATCAGGGTGAGGGGCAGATAACTTGTTTAGAGGATTGGAAACAGCTAAAAGTGACATTTAAGGATTCAAAAACAACATGGTTGGGAAATAAATCTTTGGCTGGGGAAAAATGACTCTCTTTGCCAGGCAATAGCATTATAATTTATCATTTATTGGGAAAGAAGAATGCATTTTGAGAATCGCATCAGACTAAAACTGATTATAGATATTAAGCAATGTCTCTGTGAGGCATTAGTCACTGCGTTTGTGAAAGCTATGTGCCTCTGGAAGGCGCAAGCTGATGAGTCAGGGAGTGTGCTACAGCATTGCCATAATTGTTAGTATCATAAACAATGGTATATGATGGCAGAGAACAGATTAAAGAGAATGAAGTGTTTTGTGCCGTCTCCTCTAGAAGAAGAAACAAGATGTTATTTCACTGCGACATTAACTATTGATTTGGGCTTTTGTTTGTGTATAGTTCTTAATGGTTATGATAGCTCAAGAGAAGTATTCATGGCTTATTCATTTCAAAAGCCACCATAAATGATGGCTTAAACTGTTCCAACCTTGTGCTATGGCTTTTGAAATAACATGAAGGCTTCTTTTTCAATGTTAGAAAAGATTCAAGAGCACTGAACTAGTGTTGTATCCTCAGGACCCCAAAGGCCTCAGATCTGGATAAAAATGACAATAGGAGCTGAGGGCTGTTAGAATCAATGAGACCGGGCAACTCTCAGCAGAGAGTGCACAAGGTTCTTATTCATATCCCTGTTTGGCATTTGTCACTATTTATATATTATATTTGTTTCAGATCATATTTAAGCTATTTTTGCTGGACTGTAAATATCTTTGAACAGAGATTGTATCTTATAAAGTTTTGCTCTCTCCTTAGTACCCAGCTCAGTAATGTATCAAAGTTGAATAAAAACATTACATCATTGATAAATAAATGGCATGAGTCACTGTGTTTATTGCAGCTCATTTCCATATCCTCAGTTCTGAAAATCACAAAAGCTAGATTAGCCAATCTTGCATAATAATAAACTAGCATGGTTCTTAAAATGAATGTATGTAATTATGTTTCTTTCTGACAGTCTTTAAATTTTATTATGTAAAGCAATACTGCTATTTAATAATATGTAAACATCATTTGGAAAGAGTTTTATCTTTGAGGACAAAAGTATGCCCTCAGAAAACATTTTAATGTCAAATCTTTTACAAAACCCACACCTCACTCTTCAGAATATGAAGCAAAAATTGGAATTACATAATTCCCTCTGGGGCTGTTAATTAAATGTGGGTATTTATGAAAATAAAACAGAGAGCCTGTAAGTATAACCCTTGTAAAGGCCATATCTAAAGGATCACATATGTGACATTTGTGCCTTCTGTTAGGTACATCATTTTGCAAAGAGCTGGGCTAGCTATTGAAGGAAGCTCAGGTAGCCAAAGAACGCCTTGAACTAATTCCAAAAATCTTCTTTCTGGAAATCCCCAGCCCTCCTACTTTAACTATCTCCAATTATACATTCTTTATATTCCTTTTTTTTTTCATTTCTGTTTTAAAATGTGCTGTTTTATTATATAGTACTAATCATTATGACAGTGGCTCTAAATAACATTGACTAAAGAATTAGAAGTTTATTTCTATCCCGCAAGTCAAAGCTGCATAGCCAAGATACCAGTCTCCTCCTATCTTCTTGTTCTGATATCCCTGGTGTATTGCTATGTTTATCCTGATCAAAATGGCTCACTATTGTGTCTGAATTCCCAGCTAGTAGGATGGGTTTTTTGTTGTTGTTATTGTTGTTTGTCTGTTTGTTTGTTTGTTTTTAAGTCAAGAGAGGGAACCCTCCTTTTCCTTAAGGGAAAGATTTGTAAGCTTCACATATTATCTCCTTTTGCATCCATTGGCTAGCATAGTCACATGGACGTGACTGATAGAAATATCCTTTTAAATATGTAGTTAAGCCCACAAAAAGTTAAGGACAAAAATGTAAGACAGATTAACCATGGAACTGGACAACCAGAATGGTAAATGAAAGCCACACTTTAAGGGTTTTGCGGGCATTAGCGAATCTTGCTACCAAGAGACTTAAGAGCTATATGAGGAATGAGAGACAGGTTAGGTCTCTGCAGGATGGATAGATAAAAGCGACACCCCCAAATAAAACTGGGACTCTGGATGGGTTCCAATCTCAATAAAAGTTTGTATTACAAAATAACCCACCTAGGTTCTAGATGGGAAATAAAGCTTTGCTTGAAATTAGTAACTTTAGACTTGCTCTCAGATAAGTTTGGGGCTCAAATCCATAGTATTTAAAGATCCCAAGCCAAGATACTTGGCTCAAGGAGTCCTGAGCTGGTAGGACCTTGGAACCATGTTAATCCTTTCTGGAAGGCCCCATAATCCAGGTAGGCATCATGAAATTTCCATAGATAAATGATAGTCAACCAAATACTTACCATGTTAAATTTTCATTCAAACACAAAGGCAAAATAAAGACAGTTTTAAACAAAAAAGAACAAGTTATTCCCCAGAATTTTGCTAAAAACATCCAAAGGGCACACTTCAAAAAGAAAAAATAAACTTACTCTTCCCTCCTCCAAACAAAGTCAGATATAAAAATAAATGTTGATAAAATAAATATATAAGCATGTAGGTAAATCTTAAGAAAATGCTGACTATATTATCCATAAGTAATACTGTCCATTTTGTGAGAAGACACAAAATAATATGGCAGAACAAAAAATGCTATACAACCATAACATGTAAGATGTATGGGAACAGATGATTTGATTTAAAATATCCTAATACCATAGATTGTTTCAGAAGAGGACAGAAAAATTTAAAACTTTAAAAGTTAAATACACAAATTAAAATTTTAAAAAATTGCTCCATAAAGTAAATAGACATAACATGTAGCCATTATAAAAAAGAGTGATACCAAAATCTCATCCAAAAGAGGAAATAAAGGGAGAAAAAGCAAGGAAATAAAGTAGCACAGACAAAACAGAGTACATAGCATAAATGAATATGGGAAAAATGAAATAAATCTAAACATATCAATAGAATACTAATCTCACTATTGAAATGATAGAAATTGTCAGTTTGAAATTTTAACCCACCCATCACTAGACACACACCTAAATAAGACACATAATGTTTGAAAATAAATCAATGATCAAGCAGGCAAAAATTCACAAACATATAAAAATAAACTTAACCTTATTATGTATACCATACATTGAAATTTGAAGTCTATAACATGATCATAAACACTCTGTTCAAAAATATATGAAAAAATTCTAAACATTATCCATATGCTAGGTCATAAAACATTAAATTTCAAAGAATTGGAACCATGATCACATCATGATGATTCTAAATTAGATTTTAAAAAACCAAAGAACAATGATAAGAACATAAATATTTATAATTTGGAAATTTTAAAACTTGCTATTGGGGGACAATTATCTGTTGGGTCTCTTGTGTTTATTTCTTGAGAGCAGAGGTCCTGATGGCTTATCATCTGGAATATCTTTACATGGAGATTTGTATGATAAGCAGCCTTGGGAAATAGAGCTTGTATCTCCCTCCAGAGTAGCAAGCAGGTTATTTCTATTATGGTATAGTAGCATAAAGACCATGCCTTCCTCTAAAGTTAAGATTAGGCATTTCATCATAAAAGATTTGGATTCTTTAAGCTCAGGGTTCCTCTCCTACAATGTAACCCACTGCATGTGAAGGCATCACCTGGTCCTTTCTGTACTGGCCTATCTGAATCAGAATTCAGGGAACTGGCACAAAGGCAGATACTCTGGATACAACTATTACTGTGAGCAATAAACTTTCCTTGGTCTCTGACCCAGACATCTCATGGCTTTTGCCGGCGTCTAGCATTCTGGCAGGCTAAACTTATCAAAACTAATCATGAATCAAAACTAATCTTTAAAGACATACAAGTAGACAATGTTCATATCAGAAAAGAAAAAGAAAATGAACTAAGTACTCACATGAAAAAGTTACATTGTAAAAGACTAAAGTCAAAGAAAATAAAAATTACTTTAAAATAGAAGCAGAAATTAATTTGTTTTTAAAAAATTAAACAAATGGAAAAGACTAGCAAAGCAAAGATAGTTCTCTGGAAAGATTAATGTAATTGGTAATTTCTGGTTACACTGATAAAAACACCCCACAGACATCACAGATAGAAGTATAATATTTAGGAATGAAAAGGGGCATGTTATGTTGATATAAATTAAAGCAGTAAATTTTTAATACTGGAATTCCAAGAGTTACTGATAAGCTACTTAGATCATAGGAGAAAGATTTCTTGTAGCCTAGACATTCTTGCTTCATGTCTCAGTCTATAGCCAATGTATATTAAAAGGTCATTACATTAAGATGACTAAAGGATTAACTCTTCAAAAAAAAAGGCATAAAAGACAAGCTGTATCACAATAATTACTTACTCTAGCTCTGTGCAGTGTACAATTCTAAAGTTTGCTCCATGGCTATTAATTCTAGGATTCCTAGCAACTCAAAATAGGCTGAAGGTTGGTGTATTAGTTTCCTGTGGCTGCTGTAACAAATTACCACAAATTCAATAGCTTAAATGTATTCTCTCATAGTTCTGGAGGCTACAAATCCAAAATCAAGGCAAAAGCACGGCCACACTCTCTCCAGAGGCTCTCCTTCCTTGTGCCTTCCAGCCTCTAGTGATGGTTGTCATTCCTTGACTATTGGCTGCTTCACTCCAGTGTCTGATCCCATCTTCCCATGACCTCTTCTGTGTCTTTCCTCTTTTGTCTCATAAGGACACTTGTCTTTGGGGTCCATCTGGATAATCTAAGAAGCTCTTATCTTGAAATCCTTAACTTAATTACAACTACAAACACTATTTTTCTCCAAATAAGATAACATTTACATGTTTGAAACATTAGGTCATGGGCATATCTTTGGGGAAGCCCCATTTAACCCATTATCAGGCAACTATTTCCAAATAGCACTGATTTCCAAATAGCCCTGTCTACGAGCCTTGCAGTGTAGAAGTGTTCAAAAACACTCAACATCTTTTTTATAATTCATGTTCTAAACGGGATTTTATCTAACTTTCATCATCCTAGTGCCTTCCAGTGCTCTTTAAATTTTCATTTTTTTAAGAATTTAATGATATAATTTGGTTCTAAATTCCGGAAAAAATCATAAGTTTTTTTTTTTTTAGATAAGTTATATTTGTATTTTAAAACAATTGTTTCAGATTTCTGGCTTCAATATAATTACTGCTACTAGCATGACTCAAGATGTAGCCAATATAAAGTGAGGTGATTTCCCTTTAAAAAGTCAGTATATTGTACTCAGAGTGCTTTGAAAAGTTACCCTATTTTGATGAAATAATACAATTCTGGGTGTTGTCACAAAGAATGAAGAATTTTCTTCATTTTTTTCATAAGGAATTGCATCTTGAACACAATGTTTTACTTCCCATGAGGGGACAATATCTCTTGTCAGGTAGAATTTTTCAGCAAAAAACCCCTGTTACTACAAAGTTTTATAAAACATGTCAATATTTTGTTTCAACTTCAGTGTTAAAGGACCATGTAAAAAAAATTTTACCATCATGGGTAATGGATCAAGAGACTGAGTGTTATATGATACGACACTCTTTTTAAAATAAAATACACATTTTTTCCTGTATAGTAGCAAAAGATGAGTTTAGGGGTGTTTTTCATAATTTTTTATTATGTATATTATATATTTTATTATGTACATAGCTTTTTGCTATACAACTTAATGTAACATAAAAATAAATTTGATTACAATAATTGGTATATGCTCCATATTTATATGAACTCATTTTCAATCAGTCGATTTTTATTAATAGATCTACTTTCATTAAAACTGCCTGGTAACTTCAGTGAATGTGAGCACAGAGGTAAATGAACATTGAGAAATGTGTGTCTGACATGAATTCACACCTTGGCCTTAAACGGTGTGTTTAAAAGTGTTATGGTCCTACTCTGTAGCTCTACCATACCATCTTAAAGGGGTACTACAGATTGTTGACAATCTGATTAATTGCTGGATGAATTGAATACTTGAATACTGGGTTCAGCACACTAGAAAAATATTAATTCTATTTGCCTTTTTTTAAAGTACTCACTTTTTTATTGAAGACAGTCAGTTACCCTGCATTTTTTCCCTCCTTCAGGGATTAAATCATATTTAGGTGAACAGTCAGTTCATACCAGATTCAAAATGATCATACCAGTGGCTTGGCTTCATCTCTGTCTTCTTCAAAATTTTGAAGTTGCAGAATTTGAGATGGAATAATTTCCAGAATGTCTTATACTTGTAGATCTCACTGGTCTCTTCTGAGTTTTCCAAGTGCTGCACCCACCCAGCCTCTCTCCTGTTTTCTTGAATATAGATTACCATGTTGTATCACATGTCCCTGACACTCTAGCTTCAGCAGATTAGACCAAGGATAGATGTTTGCATTTGTGAGCTGGCCGGGGCCTTCCAGGTGCCTACTGCAAGATCTCTGCACAATGAGGACACACCATGAACACAATAACTAGTGGGCTGGGCAGGTTTCTTGGGGGGAAGTTGAAGGCAAGACCTATGAAGTCAGCAGGGTGCAAAGTCACATAAGCATGGAGAGCTGTTAGGAGCCACAGCAAAAATATTGATACAGGCACCTTTGGATTTTATTGACTGCCAGCCAGCAATTCACATTCATATGGTAATTGGACTCATGCTGTCTAGCTGGGCCCATTTTCAGGACTCAGGTTACTCATGTCACTCTTGTAATGGGAGAGTTCCCATTGGTTGGGAAAGGATGATAGGAGGGTGTTCCGGGGGAAGGGGAAACCCCCCCGGCTCAGGTAGAACACACACGTGGCGGACCCACCTGTTAGGGGACGCACACGGCCTCTCTCTAAATAAAACTTTGTCTCAGTTTGACTGGCTTGTGTTTTTGTGCCCAACCGGGTTGCAAGATTGCAAGCCCGTGTGCACTGACAGCTCAGCAGGGGATCGCTCAGCAGGGGTGCCGCAGGCAGTGCTCGGCAGCAGGAGCGGGACTCAGCCGGCCCGGGGCCGGGCAGTTTGCGGCAGAGAGCACAAAAGTAGTGTGCAGTAGCTATAAAGCTCCAAGCCATGAACAAGCAGAAAGTATGGAAAGTAGGGAGCATGACAGCAGAAAAAGGGAGGGAAGAAAATAATGGATATCAAAGTGGTAAAAAAAAAAAAAAAAAAAAAAAGGACTAGTTGAAGGGAAAAGCTGATGCAGGAACTGAAATATAAATTTGGCTCTGAAATAAGACTTTTGTTACTGTCCTCTGGCTATTGTCACACCAAGGGAACTGGTGGTATATGCTGCATGTGTGAATGGTGTCTCAATTCTGCATGACCCCTTGTTTGCTTTATAAGATAGCATCCAGTCTTTCAAACTTCCTTTATATTCCATTAACTAAAGTAACCTCAGCCTATTTCTACCCTTTGTTTCTATGAGAACCTAACAAAATGGTATCCTCAAGATGAGGCAAAGAATATGGACAGAACTTTAATTAAAACCTAAGACGATAATTTTGACACAGAAACATGATCATTTAATAATATTTTCATTCAATGCTGTATGTGTCAGGCAGGCAATGTGCTTTGATCTTTCATACATGAGCAAAAGATGTACTCTGGAAAAGGCAGTTCTGAAGGCGGAAAACCTGTTTTAATTTTGGGTTTGAGTCACAAGTGGCTACTTTGGGGGCTGGATTACCCAAAAGGTAATTAGAGTGTTTGTCCAGGGACCTTTCAGATGAACATGATTGTCACCTTTATAAGTAAAAACCACAGGAGAGAGTTGCCCAAGCAACCTTATTTCGTCCTAATGAAGATCTTTCCATCCACATTATATAATTGATATTTCTTTGTCCCTACAGAATAATAGAGAGCAGTCTGTGCATGATTGCCTGTCTGGTGTCTCATGATCAGCATTTCTCATAAACAAGAGGTGATGGAGAAGCGGGGATGGTTGTGAGACTTTCCTAGTGTGCTAAGGTTTCCTTCCTCTGAGACTACCCTTCGAGAGTTCTGTTATTTGAACAACACAAGCACACATTTTGCATTCCACTTTCTATGCTGTCATTTAAAAAATCAGACTCTGTTCTTCACAGACAAAAAAAAAAAACAAAACACATTGCTTCATTGTCTTTTTTAGTTGAATTCCCCTTAGCAGTTGAAGGAAATTATTTGCATTTATTAACTACATCTGAAGCAAATTTCATCCTTCTGTGGCAATAAATGGCTTATCTATCCCTAGTGGGGCAGAATATCTTCTTCATTAGGAAGGATTCCATTGTTTGCATGGCTCATTACATTTTGGGGGTACAACAACTGCTGTGTACTGTTTTCCAAGGTGAGCACAGAGCTAGAAGTCCCTGGAAATCATTGTAAAAACCAAGGGTAGAAAATGCTGTTAATAACCTAAATATTTATTCATAATTTAATCATTGTCAATGATAATTTCTAAATAGAGATTCTCGGGTGGGATGAGGGGAAGAGTATAGGGTTTGAAATGAGAAGACAAGGGCTAAACTTCCAGCTCTTCTATTTCCTAGAGATGTGAACTGGAGAGTCCCTGAGAAGCTCAGTTTCCTTATCTGGAGGGAATTGGTGATACCTCCCTGATCCTCCAGGCAGGCTGGTTGTAAATATCAAAAGGGACAACCTTGTGGAGAGGTCTATACAAATGAAAATTCCTTTCTAAAAGCATGGTAATAGGATGGCAAATGCTGTGGCAGAAGGCTGCTTCAGTTGTTTGTTCCTAGTAATAGTTACTACTGAGGGTGAGGGTGTGAGAGATGTAGGGATAGTGGGAAGTATTCACAATGAAATGCTCAGAATGCCCAATAAACAATCAGAACTTCACATTTACATAATTATTTCAATTTCCAAATTGAATTTGGGGTGACTATCCAGCTTTGTTCATTCCACCCTGTTCTCTAAAGTATCTATAGGAGTTGAATTTAACAAAATAATAGCAAATATTAAGTCTAATTTTTTTTACCCTATGTCTTAAAGATGAAGACAAAGTGACCAGTAAGATTCATCCCTCCCCACATTTCCTTTCTGCTTTCCTCTCATTTGGGGGAATAATTTACATGCTATACATTTTGAAAAAAAATAATTATAGTAATCAGAATTTGACTTTTTATGAGCTATAAATTGAGAACCCATTTGTTCCTACTGACAACATAATTTTAACTAATAACTACCTTTAATTTGCCAATTGGACAACATACAACTAATGACACAGATCTATGTTCTCCTGTGGTTAATCAATTTTAAATGTGCAGGAGTTGGTAATATAGACTCTATCCCCTATCTGAGTGAGTTATGCAAAAAGAGCCAAGGAAAGGAACATTTTATAAAAAGGTCTTTTGGGAAAAAAATGAAAATGGGGTGTTTTATTTTCCTGGGTACTTTCTTATTTCCAATCACATAACAGTTTTAGGGGATTAGTGGCTGTAAGAGACAGAAAAATGTTAGATTGCCAACTCAACAAAGTTACTCCAAAGAACAAAGACCCAGAGCTCAGAGTAATGTCACTACCATCTTCTAGTTCTATGAGGTGGAGAGCTGAGTAGGATCTTGACTTTGGATCCTATATCCCACCCAAAAAGCTATGTCCCATATAATTCCATAACATTTATCTGAAATATGAAATGTTTAAAGCTAATTTCTTCATGAGAAAAATTTTAGAACATGCCCCCCCTGGTTAAAAAGAAATATATTACCCTGATATATGATTTTTTCTGCACATTTGAATTTCTCCCAAACACAAGGGTAGATGCCTCATAGACAGCATGTGAATGAAGGAGGAGAAGGAGATTTTTTACCCAGAACGGGAGAGGAATTTCCTAAGGCCTTCCAGAGCTTAAGGCCCCCAATCAGAGGCTTACCATCTTTCAACTGCTGAGAGGGTACCCTTAGACTCAATTGCTGTAAAATGAAAGGCTTAGGAGATCCCTAACGTCCCTGCTGGCTCTAAATTTCTAGAATTCTAAGTGTTTCTGAGGTTTTAGCTGTTGCTTTATTTAGCTCTTGCTTGTGTGGACTTGAATGATTCACCTGATTTTTCTCAAGCTACCTCTCTTCTTCCTTCTGAAATAGTAGTACTGCTGGTTGACTTTCTCTGACAGGAAAATATGCTCAAATACTTAGAAATGAGCAAGAGATAGCAGGGTGTCCTTCATTCTGGATATGCAGGACACTGTCTAGTGGATCCTCAGAGAATTCTTGGATTCTTTAGAGTTGGCATATTCAGTTGGCTTCTGGGTTATTTTGGAATTCTGGAGAGGCAGAATTAAGTTGTAGAAAATTAAGAGTAATGAGAAAATTAAGAGTAATTTTTATCCATAGCAATATAAATGAATTCTGTTTGGTAAGTATATACATAATTTTGACCTGTAGAAACAAATTACTTCAAACATTACAATTTATTGTCTTATATTTTGTATTAATTAGTGAATCCATTTCAATGATTTCTTATTGCCTGATTTTCAAATTCTTCAAATTCTTTGATAACAATTTTTGATTCCCCCTTTGAATAAAGAAATAAATAAAACATTTTACAGGAGTTTAATTTATGTAAGAGTCGTGATTTTTAACATTTTGCAAATTATACTTGAGCAGCAATTTAGCTAATGAAAGGTGTGTGTGTGTGTGTGTGTGTGTGTGTGTGTGTGTGTGTGTGTATGCATGTGTGCCCGTGTGTGGTTGGGAGAGAAAAAAAGTGCAATTACTACAAAATTTCTTGCTCATTTGTTAACATTTATAACGACAAATAATCAGCTACCCCCACTGGGCTTTAGCCATATCCACATTAAATCAGTGTATTGTGTCTAATTTAGAAAGTTCATCATAGCCTAGGTAGATTGCTTTGCAGCTTTACAGGGTTCAAGAGGGATCACAGAAGCTGGCATTTAACATAATTATAGAATAATGATTACCATGTGTAAAAAGAAATTCTGAGCATAAAGAAGCTAGAACAAAACCTGTCTTCAACCCAGATGGAGGTTATGAAATGGCTAATTGGTTCAATTGTCATTTCCTCCCACTCAAAGTTCAGTCCCTGCACCTTTCCTCTCCGGCATGAGGAGTCTGGTTAGCAGGAGTACTCAGTCGGGGGAACAGCTGGTGAGATATACTGATACAAATCTGAACTTGAGATACTGGAGACAGAGAATTGTAGCTCTAATGTGGAAATTTTGCTGTTGATATCAAATCATATAATTCCTATTCAGTCCTAGTCTTTCATGAATTGCATAAGGATTAAGCCTCTGTTTCTATTGCAGGCTTTCAAATAAATGGGTAAGAGACAATTAACACATGAATTTTGGAATTAGATACAGGGCTTCTTCAGCTAATCTAACATCATTCTGGTGAGAGGATAGTACTCAGTTCCAACTGGAGAGAGGTGTAGCTGAGTCCCTCTTAATTTAGTCCAATTTTCATTTCTCTTTAAAATGTGTCAATACCATGTGTATTATGGGCAATCTTTATTGTTAGCTTACTGAATTATCTGGGGGTAGACATGAATAACAAATTAACCTCTCAAACTACTATTCACTCTTTCAGTTAATACGTTTTCGATTCACATACTAGGTATTTAAAAGTCAACTCTTATTGAAATGGAAACCTCATAAAGTGATTTCCAGTCTGGAAGGATAATAATTGAGGAGATAGGGAAGTGATATAGTTTATTTTCTTGTGCAGTGATTATGACAGGCTATGTAAATTGTATAATGCAAAACCCTAAATATATGGCTTTGCACAGTCAAGTTTTTGATTAAGCACAGATACTTTTTCTTTTTATAACTTGTTTTGAAATTTTAGAATATAATATTTCTTGGGTTTATCCATTTTCCACTTGGATAAAGTAGAAAATAGAGACTAAATTGTCCTTTTGTTTGATTACTGAGAATCTGCAGTATTTTTGGGTTATTATAAACAACCGTGATCATTGAACAGTGGTTGCTGGGGAAGCAGAAGAATAGGAGTAAGAGAAGAATCCAGGACCATATAAAATGGCCAGTCCCCTAGAGTCATACAGTGCACACATAATCCATACAACTCAATCCTGGGGGTCGCTAAATTTAGCAGAGAGGATGGGTCTTGAAGAGGAATGTAAATGTGATCCTACTTGGAATAACCAGATCTCAGACACTCTGGATTGAATATTTCAACACAGTCTACATACAGTCTTTACCCCAGCAGTATGCAGGACTGGCTCATTTTAGCTCCTAAGGCAATGAAAGGTATAGGTAAACACCCCCCAGGGCAAAATGCATTCCTACCTTATGCAGTTGAAAAATATTTTGCTCTGGGAGCAGTGGACACATAGCCAGAATTTCTCTTTCCTCTCTCAAAACTGTAAAGAAATGCCACAGAGATGAAAAGATCTCTCACTACCTGGAAAGACTCTTTGGAGCCTAGAAAGACCTGACCAAGTCCTCAGCCCCATGCAATGGTATCACCAGCAGTTTGTACTCTGGTTTGAAAACTGTGGAGGCTAGGGAAACTGCATCTTTAATCCTGAGCTTATTGCAAGGCCACTTGCCCCAGCCCAGACTCCTTTTCCCATGAAGTTCTTGCTTGTATGCCTTAAAGGAAGATAATTTGTATTCTTTGCTGGGTTGTTGGCAGCTTTCTTTCAATCACCATCCCTCTGAGACAACCGCCCATCAGCACATCCCTGGAATTAAAAACAACATCAACAACATCATTTGCCTCCCTGATGGGAAATTTTGTTGTCATGTATTGTTTTGTCCTAAAATAGGGAATAGAAAATGTGGAAGGAGGAAGGTGAGAAAAGGGAGTTTTATTTGACTGTTACAATTAGTTAGATTTCTGCTAATGGAGGTCTTGCATATTCTTTTTCTTTTCTTTTTTGACATTTCTGCAAGATTGACTTCAGCTGGTGCAGAATATAATTATGGGCCTCAGTGATATAGGACATTGATCTGCCTTCTTCAAGTGCTAAATTCTTAGTGACAGGAATTATCTTTTGTCAATTTCTTTTGTACAATGCCCAGAACGTGGCTAGACACATAAAATAATTTTGGATATATGTTTTGATTTAAATCAATTTGACAAGATGATTTGGAACAAGTTATTGAAATTTTCAGTTTTACTGTCTATGATAAAGACAGCATAAATAATTGTAAAATGTTTTAAGAAACCCTCATGATAGAACATTTGGTTATAGAAATTTATGTAGACTGACGAGTACATAGTGCGTGGCAGATAGTAGGTGATCAATAAATAGTAGTTGTATTAGTCAGGCATGGTGGCATGTGCCTAAAATCCCATTGACTTGGGAGGCTAAGGCCAGAAGCATCAAAAGTTTGAGGACAGGCAATATAAAGGGCTGGGGATGTAGTTCAGTGGCAAAGCAATAATGGGTTCAATTTCCAATACAAAAAAAAAAAAAAAGAAGACAGTATTTGTATTGTCAATATTATTACTAATGTAAATTTAAGGGCAGGGATTAGTTTTTAGAGGTTATTATTAGGTCTAATGTCATGTGTTCATCTATGGATGAGGTGCTCTTGTTATTGGCAGGAGCTGGCATTGGGTTTGTGTTCCAAAGATTTAAAGGCTAAACCCCATGAATGCCACTGAGGTAAGCAAGCATACAGGAATTTTATTTAAAAGAAGAGTAAGATTCAGAACTTCTGGCACAGCGTGCCTGGGAGGAGCATGAGTGCCCTTTAAATCTCAAATGCACTTAATTGTATTCCTTCTTTTAAAGGCACTTAAGAAGTTGATAAGCTCCTTTTGATTGGTTCTTTCTTTCAGTACCGGGGATTGACCTCAGAGGCACTCACCACTGAGCCACATCCCCAGCCCTATTGTGAATCTCAATGAGTTGCTTAGAATCTTACTTTTCCTGAGCCTGGTTAAAAATTTGCAATCTTCCTGCCTCAGCCCCCTAAACCCCTGGGATTATAGGTGTGGGCCAGCGTGCCTGACTCTTGTTTGGTTCTTGATATTTAAATTGTTCTGCAGAAGGGTGAGGGCAGGATTATGGATTACACAGTTGCTTTTGGATGAAAATTTATGCCCTTTTTGAGAAAAAGGAACTGTTTTACAACATGTCAAGGCAGGTTGAATTGGTTATTCTGCTTGCCTTCTTGTCGACCTTTACTGTCCCTTCCCTACTCTCCATAACTATCCTTTTCTACCTCACTCACAGGAGTATCTAAGATCTGGATTTACATCCCAGAGGAAGGTAAATCAGCTTGGAGGTGGAATAATAATAAAAATGATGGCATCAATTTATTAGGTATCTAAGAAATGTCTTTTACCTTCATCTCATTGAATTTAAAAAATAATGCTAAAAATATTATTTTCCCCATTTTTTTTCTCTTCAACTTGCTGAATGAAAAGAGGTTCATCCAACCCTTCATTACTCAGAATCCTAGAACAAATACAAAATGACCACTCAAGTTTATTGACTTTTGTTGGTACTGCCCAACTTTGCAGATACCTTCCTTGTCAAAGTGCTGTTGTTTGGCCTCACTAATGGAAGACTGCAGAGTGAGCCATGCCTAGGAGAGGAGGAATTTAAAGGCAGGGATTAGTTTTTAGAGATTATTATTAGGTCTAATGCCATGTGTTCATCTAAGGATGAGGTGCTCTTGTTATTGGCAGGAGCTGGCATTGGGTTTGTGTTCCAAAGATTTAAAGGCTAAACCCCATGAATGCCACTGAGGTAAGCAAGCATGCAGGAATTTTATTTAAAAGAAGAGTAAGAGGATGACAATAGCAAAATGATCATCCAGATAAGCCAAGATAAGCCAAACTTTCCTTACTGGAATAAGATCTCTTCCATTCTTCTAGTTTTCATGGTCTCCTTGCAATCAAATTTTGACAGCACCAAGACCCATTTTACAGCACTCAAAAAACTCAATGGTCTTGGGGCTGGGGATATAGCTCTATTGGTAGAGTGCTTGTCTAGCATGTACAAGGGCCTGGGTTCAAACCCCAGCACCACCACCCCCCCAAAAAAAAGAAAGAAAGAAAACCTCTATGGTCTTGTATTATTTGCTGGTCAGAGTTAAAAATGGAGCTTGAGGTGGACATAGATCATATACACAAATTGAACCATCTTAAAGATAGAAAAAAAGTGTTTCTTGTATGCTGGGTTCATCTTCCTAACTAGATTAGAGGTTCACTAAGCACAGGGACTATGTCTTACTCATCTTTATGGACTCCTCTCTTCCATATGCTAACATAGTGCTGGGTACATGGTGGGTATTCAAAATGATACTAGGTAAATAAATCACTAGCATATTTTACCAGGAAAACTTCATACATTAAAAAAAAGGAATTTTTTCCCCTTTGTCTTTCAATCTTCAGTTGTTTTACTACCTTACTCTGGGGAATATATATGTTTCACTCAGGACACATCAAAAGGTAATGTGGAGTGTTTTATGATCTCCCAAATGTCCTGCTATCTTTGTTCAACAGGCACAGTGGGGGTACTTTTATTTCTTACTATTTATCTGTCACTGGAACAGCACTGCAGCTTCCCATTGATGATAAATTGGCAATATTTCATAACTTGAGCTTTGGCTTCTAAAACCTTTATTTTGATTAGCTAAGGGTTTCACATAAATTTTTAAAAAAGTTAAATGCACAAATGAAAAGCAACACAACTAAAGATCTCCCTCCTACTCTGTTCCTTGAACTCCCAGTTGCCTCCTACAAGAGTGACCACTGTTACCTACTAGAAGATGCATATTGTCTTAGTTTGTTCAGGCTGCTGTAACAAAATACCTTAGACTGGGTAAACCATGAACAACAGGAATTTATTTCTCACAAATCCAGAGGCTGGGCAGTCTAAAATCAAGACAACAGATTTGATGTCTAGTATAGATCTTGTTTTCAGCTCCCAAGATGGTGCTGTCTTGCTATGTCCATGGCAGACTATAAAAAGAGATAAACTTTCTCCCCCAGATCCTTTTCTAAAGGCATTATTCCCTCACAGTCCAACCATTTTCTAAAGACTTCATCTCTTAATGCTGTTGCATTAAGAATTAAGGTTCAACATAAATTTTGGAGGGACACAAACATTCAAACCATAGCACAATCATATGAGCAAATACACATTATTTGTCTCCATCTCCCCACCACCCCATTCTTTACTCTCTAACACATGATTACTATTCTTATTTTTTTGCAAAAAATAATTTGTAAAAAAATCTACTTTTTTCACTTAATAATATTTTATCACTTATTAGCATAGTCATATCTACTTCAATATTCTAATGCTTTTAAAAAACTCCATTTCATTTTACTTCCAAATAATCAGGCATAATTTCTCTCTTGTCATATGACATTTGGTTTCTTTCAACATTATTAAATGCTGCTGCTGATAACCTTTTTATATGCATAATTACAGACATCTTGGAGAAGTTCCTGCATGATCAAGGGCATCTATACACGAAATTTTGACAGATATAGACAAAATTATTTTTGGAAATATTGTGTTCATTTATTTCCCCATTTGCAATATGTGAAAGTGCCTTAGCATGAGTACATTATCAAAAAAATTTATCTTCACCGATTTCATGGGTTAAAGTTTGGGGTTTTTTTTGTATATGTCTTATTTTCCCTTATCATATTTGAACTGAAGTAGAATGCCTTTTAGAATGTTTAGATTTTTTTTCTCTGTAACTTGTCAAGATGCTATGGCCATTTTCATACAGAATTATTCTTTTTTTCTATTGTTTGTACAAGCTTTTTATATGTTAAGGAAATCTTCCCCTTGGGTGATGAATTGCAAATATTTTGTTTTGCTTTTTTATTTTGCTTGTGGAATATTTATCTTTTTTATGTAGAACTTTAAATATTTATATGAATTTTTTATTTTGTATAGTTATTGAATTTGTCAACTTTAAAAAAAATCATGTCACACTGGATAGTCTTTACCTACTCTGAGACTTACAACAAAAAAAAAAGAATTCTCATGTTTTTGTTTAAAAGCCTGGATTTTGAGGTTTTTCACGTGCAATTTTAATGGTTTGCCTTGCACAGAGGTTTTTAGGATTTGAGTTCATTTTGTCATTATTATTCTTTTATATGGTTTTGTTTGGGTATTGTTATTTTTCTAATATTAGAAGGAAAACAGTGTAGGCACATGTTGTCTAGCTACATCCTAATTGTATACTCCCTTTTATAATAAAATCTCTTGAAAGAGCTATATGTACTCACTGTCTCTATTTCCTCTACTTCAAATATATGTGAGTGTATATATACAATTGTTTTCACTTTGTAAGGCTTCACACATAGCAAATGATATTTAATGGGTATAAGAATTTCAAAGGAAAAAAGTGAACCCCTGGATACCTATAACCCAGCTTACAAAGTAGAACATGATTAATATACTGCCATTCAGGTGTGTGCTTTCTCAGCCTCAGCTCTCCCTTCTTCACACCTCAAGGGTGGCCATGATCCTGATTATCACAATCCAATTCTCATTCTTAAAAATGTTGCTCCACTTGTACAATCCCCAGGACCAACTTCATGGGCATGCACACAGTGCAGTCGCACAGGTTGGCACTCAGAAGGAGCCCTATGGTTGCTGTTTAATACTCTCTGGTTGCCTCTTGAAATTCATAATAATGTTATCCTATCCTTTAGGTTTTGTGAGTGGAGTTGACAGGACATAAGAGCATGCTTCAGGGCTTGAAGCCTCAGTTTGTGTGGTCCTCCCTCCTCCTCCCACCTTCCCTGGGATAGATTTGTAACACCTGCTCCCCTGCCCTAGTCCAGTGGCTGCTGCTACCCTTCACTCTTGGCAGTGACCTGGGTGTGGGAGAGGGGAGGATCAATGAATCTTGTTAATGTCACTGTCCATTTCCACATTGCCAAATTCAATATTACATTCTTAAAAAAATATTTATTTATTTATTCTCATTTGTTATACATGGCAACAGAAGGCATTTCAATTCATAGTACACATATAGAACACAATTTTTCATTTCTCTGGTTGTACACAAAGTAGAGCCACACCATTCATGTCTTCCTACATGTACTTAGCATAATGATGTCCATCTCATTCCATCATCGTTCCTACCCCAACCCGGGGACCTCCTTTCCCCACTCTCCCCTTTGCCATACCTAAAGTTTCCTCCCATGCTCCCCACCACCCCATCCCCATTATGGATCAACATCCTCATATCAGAGAAAACATTTGGCATTTGAGTTTTGGGGATTGACTTATTTCACTTAGCATAATATTTTCCAACGTCATCCATTTACCTGCAAATGCCATGATTTTATTCTCTTTTAATACTGAGTGATATTCCATTGTATTTATATACCACAGTTTCAATATTACATTTTAATCCTTTTTCTTCTCATTAGGATGCCCCAGATTTCACCTCTTCTCTGTATATCCTCATACCTTAGGTGATTTAGTTTTAATCCTTAGTTTAATCCTTAGAATGCTATTTATACAATGATTCCAAAATATTTAGCCTTCCCTGAACTCCATACATAAATGCCAATTGGTTTCTGGTCTTCTCTAATCGTATGTCTTTAACACCCAAAACTTCACAAAATTGAACACTTGATTACTTCCCCCATCCCAAACTCCTAGCATTCCCGTTTTGAAAATAACCAGTCACCCAGTTGCACAGTACAAATATTTGGAATTTTTGTTGAATCTTCTTTCATCCCCTATATCTAACCAATCATCAAATTCTCTTGGCTTCACCTTAAATATATATTCACAATCTCACCTTCACTCACCATTCCACTGCTATTTCCAATACACGCTTAGATGGAAACCAGAGAGGTCGTTTAGGGATTCGGTAAAGCATAAACTCAAACCCATAGTGGTCACTTATGCTTCAACTCCATGTGCTTCATTATTCTCACCTGTAAGGTAAGGATGATCATAGTAAGCCCCTCATAGAGCTCGGATAGGTTTAAATATGTTAATATAATATGAAACTCTTGAAATAGTGGTTGGTCATCTGTTATCATCATCATCAATCTCTTAATAATTAGTATCCTTCCACAGACTTGTTTCTATCCCTTTGTACAGCAGTCAAAGGGATCCTTTAAAGTGTAATTATGTCACTCATTCCCCAAAGTCCTAAATGGCTTACCAGAACATTTGGAATGAAATCCAGAATCATTACCATGGTATATTCAGTTCTGTTTGAGCCAGGCCCAGCTAACCTTTTTGATATCATGTTATATTACTCTTCCATTAGCTCACGATGTCTGGCTGGTCTTTTTGTTTTCCTCAAATTCAGAAAGGATGCTAGTATTTCAGAGCCTTAGCACTTGATGTTATCTCTACATGAGATGCCTTTCTTTAGACATTTCCATGGTTCTTTCCATCATTGTATCCAGGTCTCTACTTAAATGACACACAGCCAAAAAAGTCTTCTTAAAATAGCAGTTTCTATTCCTTAGCACTCTTTTCCCCATTTTTTTTCCTTCATGGCATTCACAACTCCCTGATATTATTATATGTTAGTTGTTTTTGTCTTTATTGCCTTTGTCCCCCATTAGAATGTAAGTTCCATGTAATCATAACTTCATCTTGTCTATTATTAGACATTCCATGACTGAAACAGTGCCTCACACATAATTGTAATCCAATAAAAGCTGAGTAAATGAATGCATGGACTGTATCTCTTGAAATTCTTCAGTGCACATCCTCTTCTCTATGTAGATGGGCTACTAGCTGTCTCCTAAGTCCTTCTTACCCATGCCCCCTCTGTTGCTTTCCTCCTGGTCTACAACTGCTGGAAAAATCTTCTCAACCACTCCCTCTAAATATTACTTCTCTCTCAAGGTCCATTTGAGACTCACCTATTTCATGAAAATTTTCCTCAATAAAAACCAGAACAAAATCTATGCCCCCTGAAGGCCTATTGAATTCACTATACATGTTCTTCATCTCTAACCTTCACATTTACATTACTAATTATATATCTTCATAAGTCTTTGATTTGAAACCCCTTTAGAAAGGGTTCTGTGTTCTTTATTTGCAAAAAAAAAAAAAAAAAAAATTCTAAAATTCTCATCTGTAAGCTTAGGATGAATGCTTATTTTTAAAGTTTAGACATTAGGTGTCCCCCAAAGCTCATATGTGAAACAATGCAAGACGGCAAGAGGAAAAATGGGTTCTGAGAACCTTAACCAAATTAGTGAATTAATCACTTGATGGGATTAAATGAGTAGTAACTAAGGGTTGGTAGGGTATGGCTGGAGGAGGTGGGTCCCTGGGGGTGTGCCTTTGTATCTGGTAAGTGCAGTCCCTCTCTCTGGTTTCTGATCATCATGTGAGCTGCTTCCCTCCACCATAATTTGGACCATGATGTTCTGCCTCACCTTGAGCTCTGAGGAATGAAACAGGCTGTCTATGGACTGAGACCTCTAGAACTGTGAGTCCCCAAATAAACTTTTATTCCTCTAAAATTGTTCTGGTCAGATCTTTTGGTCACAGCAATGAAAAAGGTGACTAAAACACTTATTGAATAAACAAATGAGAGAATGAATGAATGAAATTAAAAAGTGCCCTAGTAGGGGCTGTGGCTGTGGCTCAGCGGTAGCACACTTGCCTGGCATATTCTAGGCACTGGGTTCGATTCTCAGCACCACATATAAATAAATAAATAAAATAAAGGTCTATCAACAACTAAAAAATATATATATATATAAAATTTTAAGTGCCCTAGTATGTAAACAATAAGCTTTAAACAAACTAGATTTTTTGCAAACCTTGAGATGGTTGTTTTCAAAATAAAGATATATTCTCTATCTGGTAAATTTCTTTTCATTTTTCACAACCCAAGTCATACCTCAAATCCTCCATGTCATCCATCCATTCATAATGATAATATTACCATTTGAACTTGTGTACTCTCTCTACTTTGTTTCATTATATATATGAGGAAACTGGGTCTCAGAGAGGTTAAGCTCATATTACAAAGGAGCAGTAGAAAAACAAACAAGTAATTATAAGACAATGTGGCCTGGCACAGTGGTGCATGCCTTTAATCCCAGTGGCTTGGGAGGCTGAGGCAGAAGGAAAGCCAGTCTCAACAAAAGCTAGGCACTAAGCAACTCAGTGAGACCCTATATCTAAATAAATACAAAATAGGACTGGAGATGTGGCTCAGTGATTGGGCACCTCTGAGTTCAATCCCTAGTACCCCCTCCCCCCAATGAAAAGACAATGTGACACATTAAGTAGGAAAATTTATGGGCTGTCCTAAGAATAATAAGGATAAAGTACCCAACTCTACATACCATTTGAGAGGATAGAGTGTGATCAGAAAGGATTCACAGAAAAAAGTGACTTCTATTGAACTCTGATGAAGAACAAAACTTAGGTGAAACAGTCAAGAAAACAGCATGTAAAAAGTTCAGCAGCATGACATTAGAAAGAACAATTCCATTGTGGTGATGTCATCTAACACCTTCTAACTCTTCCCATCACTCTGTGAATACTTTTATCACAAGCACTTGATGTGCCATATTGTGACTGTGAGTGCAGGAGTCTGTTTCCATTACTAGGTAATATTCTCTTCATTTATGCAAGAATTCTTGTGCCTGATGCTGAATTTATATTCCCCAACTTCTGGCTGGTTAGGCAGCTACCGAGACTGCTGGCTGGCAGGGTACACTGAGACACCAATTCTGGGTTAGCCCTTTTCAGGGCACCTCCCTGTAATTAGACATGTCTCAGAAAAAGTCACAGAGTGCTGGGATAGGAAGGAAGAAGTTATCATACATGCAGTAGACTGAGGCAAGTTCTGAGCCCTTAGACTAAGCATAGTTAGGTATCAGGTCCTGGAGGAGAATTCCATCTGTAATAGTCCACTCATTAATCTAGACCTTTCTATAGATGGAGAAATAACAAGATATGATTAAGAATATCTGAATTGGAAGATGCTAGGAAGATAAAATATGCTTATTCTATGAAAATCAGAGAATCCAAAATGCCCTGGTTGACTAATTAAAGTATCTTTCTATTTTCTAATTCTTTTCCTTTCTAACTGCAAGGTGACTGCTGGCAAGAGCTGCCCTCCACCACCAGCTTCTGCACAAAGTCAAGAAATCAACATTATAATCATGCATTGTTTCCATAGCAAGCACTCCCACAGCTCCAAGCAAAACAGCACTTTCTAGATCCTGCCAGAGTGTATGTGGCAAAGAAAGATTAATTAGCCGCTCACTAATTGACAGTATTTCCCACTTCATCTGCTTGTGCCTGATGTGAGTTTAAATGTCTTCATTTAAATACTTAAAGCTGATTGAACATTTATAAAATTTAATGTCCCTTTCCAAACATCAGAGACACCTGGTATCTAGGTTCCCTCTCTTTAGACAATAGAGATGTTGGTGTGGGGTTACAGGTTGGGGACAGAGTTGGAGTCCAGTGAAGTAGGGGATATAAGATATAGCTCTGAGGCTGGGGTTGTGGTTCAGCGGTAGAGAGCTCACCTAGCATGTGAGGCCCTGGATTCAATCCTCAGCACCACATAAACATAATAAAATTATTGTGTCCATCTACAACTAAAAATTATTTTAAAAAAACACAGAGCTCTATTTCTTCAATAACCTGCCACGTGGCTGGCCAACCATATTACCTTTTTGGAATTCTCTTCTTGCTCAGGTGTTAGATGAAACCACTGGTTTTCTGATTGTTTTTCTCAAAATTCTAGAGATTTCAGATCTCTAAGGAATCTCTCATCCTTACAACAGTGCTATTCTATAGAACAATGTTTTGTTTTGTTTTTTCCCCAACAGAACTTTCTTCCTGCAATTATGGAGATATACCACAATCATGCAGTCCAATTTGTGGTTAATGAGTACTTGAAATGTGGCTAGTGTGACTGAGAAATGGAATTTGAAATATTATTTAATTTTAATTAATTTAAATTTAAATGGCCCCATATGGTATGTGGCATATTGGACAAAGCAGCTCTGGAGGGTCTGACTTGGGGTCTAAGTGGAGAGGGTCCAGAATGTCTCCACTTTTGTTTCAATCAGAATACATCTGGTTTTCCCTATTCTCAGTAATGTGCTTCCATGATAGTTTACCCTGAACAAGGGTTCCATAGCTAAGCACATTTAGAAATTAAATAATCTCCAAGGCTCTTAAACTCTGAAAGACATTAATCCTGCAATCCTAACTTTACCTTTTATGCAGATAGAACCAAATACACTCACCTGAGTGTGGAGAAAAAAATAAGTCAGCCTGACTTATTGTCACAATCCATTTTTCCTAACATGGGGTGAGGAGATGCTAATGCTGCTGATATGTTCTCAATTAAAGAATCCTGGCCTTTTAACAGGGCAAATGCCTTTCTTTATGCTTGTAGCTACTCTACCCAATTTGTTCCCAGGAACTGCTCATGACCTCTGGGGCTTTGACTGTCCTGCATACTCAGAATATGGAGAGAAAAGGGACCAGAAGGGACTGAATGAAGTAAATTTTCTCAGTCTATTAAGTCTCTATTCCTGCACCGCTGAGAAAAAGTTTAGGATTTCTCAGGTAAATATGTTCAGAGTTCTTTCAGAGTTACCCCAGGACTCCTGGAGGCTCCAAGTCCAGTGCCTCTGTCAATGCAGCTTATGCTGAGGGTTGGGACAGGACTGGTGATGGAGTGTGTGTGCATCTGCTGCTGAGGGATGGTGGTCAAAGCAGAGTCATACATAGTTAGGTTTTAAGGGGGGATTATGTCAAGGTGTGATCCTTGAGATATGAGCCCAAGCAGGTTGTCAACCAAGAGATATGACTCTTCCTTGTGGAAGAACAGGGAATATAGTTTAGAGTATTTCATATCCCAGAATCACCTACAAAGTGTACGAGCCACCTAATGCAAGGCTTGTCTCATAGAAAGGGCTAATATCTATATCTGTGACTCTTGGAGAGAAGGGAAGGAAGATTACACAGTTCCTGGAGCAGTCATCCAGGTAAGGGGTTAGAGGAAAAGAACATTAAACTCCCTCCATGAAGTGAAGGCTCACACAGTCCTTCCATTATGCTTCCCCAGATTCCCTTCTAAGCTTTCCCCAGTCAAAGGTAAGTAACCACCAGTAACCTTCCAGAAAGCTTCTTAAGAGGAAAAGGCTGTGATTTTCCATCTTTCCCAACCACACTAAAATAAACAGTAGGACTGTCTTAAGTCAATATTTTAACCAAAGAATACAACTGTGGGAACCGTCTCACTCTATATATTTTCTCAACCCTTCCTTCCCACTTAGAGCCTAAATTTTTGGCAGGAGTTTTGTCTTTCATCGTGAGTTTAGGTTAGTATTTCATAAAAATACATAGTGTGGCATTTTGAGGAGGACCAGCCACACAAAAGTGTCATTTGCTGTTAGCTTTTCTTGGTTGTCTTTTGTTGCAGATCTACATGTTAACTCACTTCCACAAAGAAAACTAATTAAGGAAATACTCATCTAAAGACATTAAATTACAACCATGCATACTTCCTTCTCTCCTGTACTCTAGTTTCCTTCATCCAAGATAGCCATCTATATCCCTGTTACACACACAGCAAATGGTCACTCTTATCTCCTTCATTCCACCAACATGAATATTCTTCACAACCATTAAACAGAAAATAAAGTATGAGAACTGGCAGTTACTCTGTTATTTGGTTTGCAAGAGCATCACAGTCTGCTTAATTGCTCTCTACTTTTTCATCCAACCATCAGGTTCAGAGGGCTGTAGTGAATTTCCTTAGGATTTTCCTTCAGAAAAAGAAGTTGGTAAGACACCAAGAACTACCCCTGCAGAGAGGACTACTAAGATTCTCCCCTGAGAGTAGCTGTCTTCAGCTGAGACTTCCCCCTGCCCTGGTAGCACTTTGGTCAAGTTGCTGATATGCTACCTGTTCCAGATACATCTCCATTGAACTTGGATCCCTAGTGTAACCATAACATCTCTTCATTCAGGTAACCAGTTGCTTCCAGAAAACTGCAGCACCTGCAGTGATATTATTTTAAAGGAAACCCTCAAGTGGAAGCAGAATCAATAATGAAGCTACTCTTGCTCATTTCCCCTTCATCTTGTGCCTTGCTCACCATTCTACGTGAATGCCTAGCACAGGCTCAGGTCCATGGTGAATAAATCAATGCTCTAAGTCGGCCACAGTTGGAAAGTTAGGCAACATTTTCAAATTAGGAGTTTTTATGCCTTATTTGCAGGTTTTTGGCTGGGTTATATTCAAGTTATTAAGAATTTCTTTTTAGAGTGGCTTATGAAGTATGATAAAATATATATACTTTGTCTCTGATGCTCCACCTTTGCACTCAACAGCTTCATGCTTATTCCTGCAGGGCTGGACATTTATGTAAGGATGGGGCTGGAAAGGTCTATGCACAGTGAGAACTCATGTGGCTGCTTATACTCAGTCACTGTGCTGGCTGCTTTGGATACTGCTTCTGTTAGCAGCTCAGTATGAGGAGCTTGGTTTCTGATGGCAGTCAGCAAGGTTAAGCTGTCAATCTCCCTCAGTTAATAGCTATATTCCTTGGTAGACGCTGGGCTTCTACATGTCCATCTCAGCTCTGAAATCCTGAATGCTAAAGCAAGGGTAATATTCTGTCTTATTTCTGAGTTCACTATTCCTAAAAGATGTAGGACAATTGTCCAGTCTACCAAGAAAAGATTGTAGATTGATTACAAGTCAAAATCTCTGCCAGGGCTTTCAAACACCTTGTGGTAATAATTACATGTCAAGTCTGGGGTTACCCTCTAAAGACTTTTCTTTTGTAGTGTGAATATCTCTTTATTATGGGTTGTAGTCCATAAATTCATCATGTGGAGCTGGGTCACAACTAAGTAAAAGCAATTTAGAACTAAAGGGTCCACATGGCTCATTACCTTTCCCTGTGCCACAGACCTCTGCTTTAATAAATCTAACTCATGGGGTAGACATTATTTCTGAGAAAAGATGGTGACCCCGTTGGACTGGCAGCACCTCTTTATGTCCCTTACTCACTGGAGCACTCTTACTTTCTACTAACTATACAAATAAACTCCTCAGAATCATTTCCTATGATTGATTGAAATGATAAAACTGAAAGCTATTGAGATTTTAAAATAAAATGAGAAACCTCAGGTTAGAAAAAAAAATAGAAAACTTCTTTTTTTTCTCCATTCCATAAAATTACTTATATCCTCACAGGACTCAACAGAGGATTTTGCTTGATACCTGCCTGCAGTCACACGAAATTCATTTTCCCAGTTGTTCTCAAGGAAGTGATTAATGATGAGGCAGAAAGTCACCACTCAGGAAGTCTGTTCTTGATGACTGTGGCCTACTTTTCTGAAAATGGACTCAGAGGAGTCTCATTCAAAATGCCTGCAAGTGAAAGTAATTTCCCTGATTATTGGAACCCTGAGGACTTGGGAGAGGGAGACGTCATGAGCAGAAGCTAAAAAAGAAGTTTGGTATGAATACGAAGAAAAAGTACTTTGGCAGGGGAACATGCAATTAAAAGCACAAAATCCAACAAGTAAGGAGAAGCGGTTCGGAAGACAATGTGAAGGTGTATGGATAATGTAAATACAGGCTAAATAACCTCCTCACTATGACTCTGTGGACACAATTAAACTGGGAGGCTCACAATTGAGCAAGGAAATGAGTTAGAGCCCCCTGTAATTAAGAAAACAAGCCAAGTTCTCGGGGAGTCTCGCGAGAGCACAGCCTGGCCTACCCAGCATGCCCTGCGGTTTCAGGCCTGGAGGTTGGGGGAGGGTGGCAGAGCTGCCGCCGCCATGTTGGATCTAAGGCAGCCGCTGTAGCCAGGGGGCGTGCCGAGCGGTATCTGCCTCTGCTGGGAGGGGCAGGGGCGTCATGAGCTGGGGCAGCCCTTACCTCGGCAGCAACATTAGCCTCATCTCTAAAGCGGAGATCCGCTATGAGGGCATCCTCTACACCATCGACACCGAGAACTCCACTATAGCCCTCGCCAAAGTTCGATCCTTTGGTACAGAAGACAGACCAACAGATCGGCCCATACCACCTCGAGATGAAGTCTTTGAATATATTATCTTCCGTGGGAATGATATTAAAGATCTGACCGTTTGCGAGCCTCCCAAACCACAATGTTCTTTGTCTCAGGACTCAGCTATCATTCAGTCTTCGCTAGGTTCATCTTCGTTCCAGTCAGTGGGTTCCTACGGACTTTTTGGCAGCATGCCCACGTACAGTCAGTTCAGTCTAAGTTCTTTGGTCGGGCAGCAGTTTGGTGCTCTTGGTGTTGCTGGAAGCTCCTTGCCATTCTTTGGAATGGAGACATCAAACAGTGATACCTTATCCCAAAGTAGTGCAATTGGTTCTGACTTTATACAGGATACAAGAACTATAAAAACACAGTCATTTCAAGGTCGTTCAAGCCCTCAGTTAGACTCTTTGAGAGAAAGTCCAACCATGGAACAAGCAGTACAGACTGCCCCGGCCCACTTACCTGCTCCAGCACCTGTTGGGAGAAGGAGCCCGGTATCAACCCCGCCTTTGCCATCTACCGGACAAAAAACAATAGAGAATCAAGAGCACAAGCAAGCTGAAGTACCCAACGTTTCAAGGTCAGAAAATGAGCAACTCAGAAATCATAGTAAGAGACAAGTAGTTCCAGGTGCTTCGTCAGCTCCAAGAAAAGGGCGTGGGGGTCATCGATGTGGCAGGAGATTTGGTATTCAGCGATATGGTCCAATGAAATTTGAGAATGACTTTGACTTTGAAAGTGCAAATGCACAATTTAACAAGGAGGAGATTGACAGAGAGTTTCATAATAAACTGAAATTAAAAGAAGATAAACTTCAGAAAAAAGAGAAGCCAGTAAATGGTGAAGGTAAAGGAGTTGATACCCAAAACAGTGAAGAAGACACTGATGAAGAAGATCCACTTGGACCTAATTGCTATTATGACAAAAGTAAATCCTTCTTTGACAATATTTCTTGTAATATTAATAGGGAACAGAGGCCAACCTGGGCTGAAGAAAGAAGATTAAATGCTGAAACATTTGGAATTCCACTTCATCCAAACCATGGTGGTGGGAGGTACAGAAGCAGAAGAGGTCTGAGTTTCCGTGGCAACAGAAGGCCTAGTGGTGGCAGAGGTGGCACATTTACTACCCCTCGAGGATTTCACTGGGGTTTTCGCCGCGGATTCCGAAGAGGGCACTGGGGCAGGGAGTTTGCAGATTTTGAATATAGGAAAAACAAGAAAGTTGCTGCATAGTCTACAACAAGTCTTTGAAAATAGGTGAATTTCTATCCTTTCATGGTTCTGAAAATTGGTGTCAGTACTTACGAAGAATGAAAAAGTGAATTTTCTGTATATTTGTCCCTACTGTTTTTTTTTTCATTTTTTAATTTTTCTGTGTAATTTCAAAGATACAGTGCAGTTACTTTTGTGGGGAGGAAAATTCATTTTAAAAAAGGAATAGTAGATGTATTTGGAGTACTAGAAGCCTATATATAAGAAGATTCTTATGAAGGTTCTTATATATAGTCAAACTAAAGCAGTACTTTGATGGAACTTATAAGTATTTTTTCAACATTGAAAGGATTTTTCTTATCACTAAATTGTATTTGGCAATTTCTGCAAGTTATCTACAGATAGGGCAGTGATACTGTGTTTTCAGCCATAGAAGGTTTTATATGTGTGTACATGTCTGTGTGTGTGTTTATCTTTCTTTTCAGAAATCCTGTAATATGAGGTAGATTATTTTGTCAATTAGGGTGCTGGATGGTAGAAAATTTGTCAACTGTATATACACAGTAAATACTGTTTCTTAGGCCAATGTTAACTTTTTATATAGTTGTAAAATTCCATTATATTCCATTGTGAAAGAAACATTATGAACTTTGTATAGCTGTATAACAAAACAACTAACTTTTAATTTAAAGAATAAATATTTAAAGTCAGCAAATGTGTGTCTTTGGAGAAGTTGATGTGCTCAGGAGTAGAGTTAACAAATGGGTCTTTTTTTCTTCTTACTTTTCCAAGCTAAAGATTTTTTAATTTCTTATTTAATTTTGGAACATAAATTAAGATTTGATACATATTTTCATTATCTAAAAAGAACAAACTATTTATGCTCAGTGTAAGAATTTCCTTTTTTAGCCAATGGCATATCACAGGATTTCTCCAGATAATAGGTATTTTCAGTATATGAATGCAAGCATTCATAGGTAAGAATGTGCTTAGCTGTACTTTCAAAGAAATAATCCTTCACCCCAGGTGCTAACCATTTTTTTCCTAATATGCCTAGAATTTTGTTTGTTATAACATTGACTCATTCTATTATATTTTGGGAGGATTGAAAGTGTTCAAGATTATTTAGATGATCTGTAACACATCATGAACACTGGTCCTTAGGCCTGTTACCTACAAATGACATTTTAGAGTTCATCCCCAATTATAAATTACTAATCTTTTTGATATTTTGAACTATATAGGAAAACAATCTGGCCATTTAGGGGTTATTATGAAAGCCAGAGAATAAAGAGTTTCAAAGATTTAAACATTTTTATGTTTTTATTTTTGCTAACTTTCTCCTTAAAATATTCAGTAGTGATACATATGTTGAAAATTGTACTATAGGAGAATTGGAAAATTTAAATATGGTTGATGTATTTAATTTTATATATTTTGTATAGCTCTAAAAGAAATGCTTTGTAATTTGGTTTCATTATTAAGATCCAGTACTTGGCAGTCATAATTTAGATAATGTTTAATACTATTTGCTTGTATGTTAACAACAAAACCTTTTAGAAAATGCACAAATCATGATGGTGAATGTATTTCTGAGGCATTCAAGCATCAAAGCGAGTGTTGCATAAAAACCTGTGTAGACTGAGATATCCCAGGCCAATTTGAAGAAGAAAAACTGTAAATGGCATTTCTATGTGTTCTGAAAGTATGAGTTCATGTATTTTCCCAGCTCTCTGGGTCACTGACTAGGGTATTTGTTGTCCCAATAGTAACTGGCAGCATGGCATACCTGCAGTATACCTTATAATATTAAAGCAAGGGTTTTATTCTAAAACAAAATGAAACTGTTCAATTTAAAAATGCTTGGGAGGTGGCACTGGACTGTGGTTTGTTATTTTAACACTCAGCACCATAACAGCATATGCTTTTCTGTTTTGCAAAATGTCATCCCATTGATAGATGTGTATAATTTGTTTTCAAAGGGGTCTGTGTTGCTTTTCTGAGGAAGCAATATCTCCATTTATGATTACTTAGTTGCTTGGAACATGCATGAACCTAAACAAGAGCACCAAAAACACTTCCAAGTCTGGGTTGACTCACTCTTCCCCTGTAGATTGTAGGAAGCTCCTTTGATGAATTCCTCGTTCTTTTTTTCCACTAGTCCATGCAATGAGAGTATAAACAACTGCAAAATACATTCTGCTATCCAATTCAGGCCCCATGTAGGAGGGGCAGAAATTGCAGCCATTACTGTCCTGCTACATAATGACAATTGGGAAAATCAGGGGAATCAATATAGATCCCCAACAAATAAGCACAGAACACAATAAGATCTAGAGTAGGGTATTACAACTAGAAGAAACTATGGCAATTCAGAGGAGGAGAGGGTCAGTAAGAAAGGCAATGACTGGAAAATGTATCCTGCAGTAAATGGAGATAGTAGAGCACAGTATGACTTTCAGAGTCAGGCAGACCTATGTTTGAACCTAGCTGTGATAAATGAGTAATTCAATATTTCTAAACTTTAGTGCTCTTGCTTACTTTTTTTTAAATGGGGGGTATTGTATTTGCCCTACCCTGTCCTAAGGGTGAAATGAAAAAACATACACAATGTGCTATGTTTGGCACATAATAGTTATTCAATTCATGGGACAATTATTCCTCTGGGACTTTGGCCAGAAGTTTAAGTAAAATTTAGATAGATGGTAAAAAAGGATTCTCTTCCAAGCAGAGGGAATAGAAGTAAAGCCCATAGTTCTTGCTCTACATATGTAAATTTTCAAGAAGCACCTTTTTAATGACCAAATGTTTAGATGCAGCAGAAAGATCATGCTCCTGTAATGCTGAAGGATTCTCTGGATTAACTTGCAGCAAAGACTAATGAGTAAGGTCAAAAGTAGGAAGTGTTGGGGTCAGGTAAGTTAATTAGACATTCACTACATTATTTCACTACTAGCCTGCCATCAATCACCAAAATAACCTATGAAACTGGCATAAGAGGGTAAAACCTCTGATGTTGTTTTCCCTATTTGTGGAATTCCAAAGATAAATGGCTTCCTTGATCCCTTTATCTAAGGTAGAAACAGGCAAAACCAGGAAGAAGTATTTAATGATGGGTATGTTTTGTTTCTGAGGAAAAAGTTTTGAGAAAGCTAATTGTTCTTGTTAAATCATTTCTTTATTCATTATTTTAATAAGTAATTTACTGTTTATCTATTATCTACCAAAGGTGTGCCATAAATAAATAGTAAGAAAACCCTGGTCTCTTCCCCTATGCATTTTAGAATCTATTTGGCTACAGATACAAATGATTGCACAGATATGGATTTATGAATTGTGAAAACCATCAAGAAGGAAAAATTATGTGGAGAACTAAGAATGTATGTGGAATATGATCTGGCTGGGGCAGTGAGGATGCACATCTGTGAGAAAGTGACTTTTGGGTGGAGAGTTGGATTCAGAATACAGTGGGGTGTGGGTCCACATGGAGGGAAACACAAGTGAGAGGCCTGAAGGCAGAATGGAACCTGGGTCATGGTGGAAGAGGCCCAGGGAGCCAGGGGATATGACAAAACTGAAAACATGCACAGGAACCTGGGCCATAAAGGCCATGTTAGAGTTTGGGACATTAATAAAAGCAATGGGAAATTCTATGAAGATCTCCCAGGCTTGATGGGGAGAATGAATTGAAGAGGAACAAGAATGGAAACGTGGAGACTAAAAATTTCAAGAGTCCTGGGGAGCAATGATAGTAGCTAGAATGTGAGTGATTGTGCTGCAGATGATCAGAGGTGAGTAGACTTGAGATAGATTAGGAGGTAATATCGAAAAATAAGGCTAAATTGCCTGTTGGAGGTGAGCAAGATGGTGTCAGGATAGAAATATGTGAAAAGCAAGGTCAATGACCCAAGAGGCTGTATGATCTGAGGAAAACCTTGGGGGAAATGGTACCCAAGATTTTTTTTGTCTTGAGTGCAATAAAGAAAAGCAAGGGAGGGGTAATTCAATATTCTAATGGAATCTTTGACTTCCTCTGCCAACCAGCGGGTGCTTACTGGAATATTCTGGGAGCCTGAAAAAGACCCTAGCAGTGGAAACATCAAGGGCTTCCTTCCAGAAGGAATGGAAAGAACGGCCTTGGAAGTTCTGAGAAGTGGTAAAGCTCAGAAAGGAGAACCCCTCTGGGGGGGCGGGGGCGTCATCTGAGAATTGATCACTATCGCAGCTAATGGCAGGCAGTCTTTGCCCAGTACTCCATCCTTCCACCAATGGAGTGAAATGCAGAGTCTCAGTTGCAGGGTGTTGGAACTTGATCACCCCACCCACCTGCCCACACACCACAGGGAGCAGGACCAGGCCTGGAGGCATGTGGAGGTGATTATCCAGCCTGTGAAAAGCAGGCTCATCTGACCACATTTTCTCCAACTTAAAGCATTGAATTTTGTCTGCCTCAAATTCCCAGACAACCCAATGTATAAGGTTGTCTGCAATTATGAGAGCAGGTGTCTCTGGAGGGCCAGCTTATATACTTATAAAATGTGTCATTTTTCCAAAACCCTGTCTCTCTCCATCAGCTGCATATTTTATAACTCTGCCATTCTTCATTCCAGATATTTTTGTTCACTCATCAATCTTCTCTTTCATCGGCCAGCAGTACCATATCACCCACATAGATAAACATTCCTTAAAGATCTGCATGATCAGAAATGCAAATTAGAATGACACTGAAAATTTATTTGTCAATCAAGTTGACAAAAAATAATTGTTAATGTTATCAAGTTTCCAAGAAAATGAATATTGCTTTATACTACTGGCAAGCATATAAATTGCTCAAACTTTCTAGAAGGTAATGGAGCAATTTTATCCCATCTCTTGAAGATATTCATATCATTTGACTAAGCACTTACACCTTGAGAATCTATGATCAATCTCTTAATTTAATAGTCACAATAATTTCACAAGGTAATTATTATTATATTCATTGACCAATGATAAAACTGAATTCAGAAAGGGTGAATAACTTGTTAAAAGTTGCACAGTAAGTAAGTATACAAAAAGAAAGAACTCAAATTCAATGCTCAAATTTCACAGCTAAAGGCTGGGTTATTATGCTCAATGCAAGAATTTCCATCAAAACTTTACTTAAGCAACAGGCAAAAATTGAAAGTAACCTGAACATCCAATAACAGAGTGTTGATTTAAATAACTAGAGTGTAACCATAGAGTGAAGAATGTACATTTTTTTAAAAAATGGCATTGCAGAATATTTATCGATATAGAAGTGTTTTCATTATAGACAATTTGGTGAAAATGAGGTCACACAACAGAATGTACAATAGAATCACAACTTTATAGTAAATAATTGTATACATACATGAAGAAGAAGATCAGATGAATACACATTAAATATTAATAGTATTAATCTTTTATTGCTGGAAATGTGAGAATATTGTCTTAATCTTTATCTGCATTTTCTATAATGTATAATTATAATGTTACTAAAAATATAAAAAGTCCATGTTTCCCCTTTTAGCCTAGACGTACTCTAGATCTATAGTTATAAACAACAGCCTCTGTCTATTAAGCATCTGCTACCTGCCCAGCCAGTAGGCTTTAGGGGATAACTCAAATATTCTCCCCATCAAACTTATTAGGTCATGCCATAATTAAGAGAGTTAAGGTTCCAAGATATTACATAACTCAAAAATGATGCAACTAACTAATAAGTGGCAGAGCAGAGTCCCTAGTCCCTTGGTCTGATTGCACAGCCTATAGTGCAGTGATTGAGTACAAGGACCTGAAAACCAGTGGTTTGGGTTCAGATTCCAGCTGAGCTGCTTGCTAGCTATGTGAGGAGTTATTTCCTCCTTGTGCTTCAATTGCCTCTTATGTAAATTTGGATAACAATGGTGTCTACCATATGATGAAGAGGATTAAGTGAATTAATTATGTGAGGTGCTTAGAACAGCATGCAGCATATACTGCCCAAAGGGTTAGAATCAATAAAAGGTCCCTCCTAGCTGATGCTGCAAGGTGGCATGGAGTGTTTGAAGGAGCGTGGAGCCAAATATATCTGGAACTGCAATCAGTTTTGACCACTTAACTGAGTGACCTTGAGCAAGTTACCCAATTTCTCTATGCCTCTATTTCATTATCTTGTGTGTCAAGTGCCCAGTTCACAGTAATTGTTAATGATGACAATTATCCTAATCATTCTATCAGCCCTTCCCTATTTTTTCTCCCACACAATGTGTTGCAGTCACTGGTTAGGATGTCACCCTTTGCTCAGGCTGCACTGAAGGGCCTTTGCAAAGATCCATATAGGGAAGCTTAAATACAATGATATATGTCCTGTGCTCTTGATCTTTCTCAGGAAAGAGATCTCTTCTGAATCTGAAGCAGGAAAAGAAGTTTGCCAATATAACACCTTTCTACTTTACATGTAGCAACAAAAACAATCTTCAGCTGTGCCAGAACAAGAAGCCCAAAATGTTTTGCTTCTTTTAATAGTACCAAAAAAAAAAAAAAAAATCTGCCTGCCATTTGCCTTCGGAGTCTGTAAGCAGTGCAATTCCCAGAGCAGCCGTGGTGGAGAGAAAAGAAGCAGTTTAGCAGCAGCAAGGGTTCGTGATTGTGTGCAATATGGGAAAATAAACAGCAGCTGCCATTAAGGTGTCTGCATGTTCCCCAGGGAGGGCAAGAGAGGGGAAGAGGCAGAAAAGAGGTTAGCATCTCCAAAATAGCAGGACTCAAGCATTTTTTTTTCTTTTCATATTAGAAGCCTCTAATGTTTGCTAATTTTTTCACCCACTGTTCCCTGTGCTGTCCCGACTGTGCCAAAACACATATTTTTTTGTTCCTTAGACCACCCAGAAGGTGTGACTTGGAATGGTACCTTGTCCAGCCCTCAAGGAGTACTCAACCCTCATAGAACAACTCCAGATGGTGGTGGCTGTGGGGATGTGACCTGGTCCAAGATCATCCCTGCTTGAGATGACTGGAGGGACCACCTCAATCCCACACTTTGGGTTTATTTGGGGCCAGTGCCAGGGACTAACTTCAGCATGGATTAGACTACCCATCTTGGAAATGAAGTGGCTTAAGTACATTCCTGTCAAGGTCAAACAGAGACTGAGTCAAATCTCAGGCTGGAAAGGTAGGCCCTGGCTGTCAGCCTCTCTCTGTCAGAACTAATAGCCTAGTTGAGCTCTTTTCTCAAAACTTGGCTTCAAGAAAGAGTAATTACCCAGAAAGTATAGATCACATGGGAGCCTCAGAAAGCTGTCTGAACTAAAGACAGAACCATCAACAAAATATGTCCTTAGCAGTAGCAAACCATAAAAATTCTAGGGCAGGGGTCTTCAACTTAAGTCCACTGTCCACTTTTATGCAGCCTATGAATCAAGAATAGTTTGATATTTTTAAATGGTTGGAAAAATTAAAAGAAACACCATATTTTCTAACATAAAATTCAAATATTAATGCCTGTAAGTAATATTTGTATTAGAATGCAACTGCATACATTTACTTACATATATTCTGTGATGATTTCATGTTTCAACAGAGTTGAAGAGTTGTAACAGAGTCCATGTGACTCAAAAAGCCTAAACTATTTACTATCTGGCCCTATATAGAAAATGTTTGCTGACCCCTGTTCTAGGACAGCAGTTTTTAAGCTTTGGTGTGCATTAGAAATCACCCAGAGGGCTTGTTTAGCCAGATTGCAAGCCCATTCTCAGAGTCTCTGCTTTAGTAGGTCTGGAGTAGAGTCTGAAATTTACATTTCTAATAAATTCTGAGCTGATACTGATGCTGCTGGATCATGGTCCACACTGAGAACCAGTGTTCAAGAAGAACAGGAACTCTTGGCCCACAGTACAGAAAAGGGTAGGAGGATGAGGAGGCACCAAGGAGAATGGAGTCCAGTGGCATACTGAAGTTGGAAAGGTCGGTAAAATAGCTATGGGGAGAAAAATATCTTCAGCTTTACTGTAAAAGGGACAATTGGCTGATTAAAATATATGGCTGAAATGAAGCGAATTTCCTTTAAGTTCATGGCTTTCCTTAACTTTTTTTTTTTTAGTCCTACATGACAGCAGAATGTATTTTGAGATATAATACATATATGGAATGTACATACATCAATCATATTGTCTATTCTATTCTGCTGCCCTTCCTATCCTCGCTACTTCTCCCCTCCTCTCCCATCCTTTCTCTCTATCCAATCTAATGTGACACACTTTTTTTTCTTTTTCTCATCACAACATCATATATATATTCTCTATAACAATGAGGCTCTCCTTCCATCTTCCGTGCAACTCCCCTTCTCCTTCTTTTTCCCTCCCACCTCTCTTCCCTATTTAGTGGTAGTCTTCTTCTCATGCTCTTCCTCCCTATCCCTTTTTGAGTCACCCCCCTTATATCAGAGAAGACATTCGGCATTTATTTTTTAGGGACTGGCTAACTTCACTTAGCATAATCTGCTCTAATGCCATCCATTTGCCTGCAAATGCCATGATCTTGTTATTTGTTAGTGCTGAGTAATATTCCATTGTGTATAAATGCCACATTTTTTAATCCATTCATCTATTGAAGGGCATCTAGGTTGGTTCCACATTCTAGCTATTGTGAATTGTGCTGCTATAAACATTGATGTGGCTGTGTCCCTGTAGTATGCTCTTTTTAGGTCTTTTGGGTATAGTCCGAGAAGGGGAATAGCTGGTTCAAATGGTGATTTTTCCTTAGCTTTTAACAATCTCATTTCTCTGATCGTGATTTCAAAGACTTGATTATGAAACAACTAAATTGAAAATGATGCAGATAATTCTCAACCTTTTGGATGGGGTTATTTTATTTCATCAGAAATTTCTTATACCTCTCTCTTAGTCGAAGGAACCTGTTCCTCCTTTTGGATGCACAGCAACCATGTCAAAACTTGGTGGCTTGAAACTCAGTAACTGATCTTCTTTCAGGACCAGGCAGCTTGTTGCTGGTCATGCCAGTGGCTCCCTGGGGCTCCATCAGCCACCAGGTCTAGAGGAATACTGGTTAGCTGGGATCTCAGGGCCTCTTTCTTGCCTTGTGTCTTTCCAACAGGGTAGCCAGGCTTTTTACATGGTAGGTCACAGATCTAAGGAGCACAAAAACAGAAGCTGTTGGGTCTTTCCAACACTCAGGCTCAGGGACACTTCAGTGGCCCCCATGCTGTGCTGGTCAAAATGAGTCATGACTGATCCAGGTTCCAGGGGTGAGAACCCCATGAGTATAAACACAGGAGGAAGGTTTCTTAGAGGCTGCTGGGGTAACAGACTAGAACAGCACTTGTTGAGAAAAGATGTCCACACAAGGAAACGAAGATGAGGAAATGGGAGTGCTCCCTGGGGAATATATGGCTCCACGTAGGTAAAGCTAAAATCTGTGACAATATTTTTTTAGTGGTTTCCTAGGACCAAAAGCACTGGAAGCTTTTCAAGAGCACTAACAGATGCTTTCCTTTTTTATTTCTTAATTGTTTCCACACAAGTTCTAGAACAGCAAAAATTTCCTAATTTGACTAAATCCACCTAGTTACTGGCAATTACCTTAATTATCCATTCATTAAAAACTCACCAAAAAGGTAAAATAAGATTGCCTTGAAGCTGTGCAATTGGTGGATTTGGGGCGCTATTGTTTTCTTTTCATTTCAACATAGCACACAAGTAGGTGTGGTTTTTTTTGACACTGCAAAAAAAAAAAAAATACCTTTTGTAGTGTCAGCATATTGGACCTGGCATTGGGGAGAAGGGAAGAATTGAAACAATTGTTTTCTGCCTGGGCATTCCTTTACCACCCCCAATTTTTATTCATTTTGTTGTTTGTAATTTTAAAAAAGATTTCTTTATACACATTGCAATGTATCTCATATTTTCGTTTAACATTCTAACCATAAGAATATATACAACTCTAGATTATTCTTCTTAATGGTTCCATAGCAAATTTTCAATTGTAAGAAAATTAAAAACATATGTTCACACAAAAACTTGTACATGAATATTCATAGCAGTATTATTCATAATGGCCCCATAGTGGAGACAACACTTATGACCATCAACTGACAAATGTATAAATAAAATGTGGTGTGTATATATATATATATATATATATATATATATATATATATATATTTGATGCAATATTATTTAGCAATAAAAAAACTAAGTTCTGATATCTGCTGCAACATTATGCTAAATGAAAGAAGCCAGACACAAAAGACACACATATTTTATGATCCCATTTATCATAAGCTATATCAATCCCATTTATATAAAAAGAGAAAGAAAAAAGACTCATTTCCTTCATTCGTAAGTGTTCTCCTTCCACAGCTTCCCTTGGTCCTTCTGTCCTAGGAGTCCTCACTACCTTTCTCACTACTTCTGCTTCAAGTGTACCACCCCACTAGCTCATTACACACCATGATCCTCAGTGACCCTCTTCATCTCCAGTTCCATGTACTTTAAAACAGATAAACTGAGATAAGAAAATTTTGAGTAACTTTCCCAAGGTCATACAGATACCAATGACAGAGTTGGGATTAAAATCCAGACATTTTGCTAATTAAGCCTATGATCTTAACTGCTATGGTGTATTAATATTGCGGGGAGATGTGGGTATTCCATTTCCTCCTCCCAAGCCCTCAAAATTCCAATATTGCTAAGGGAATATAATAGATTTTCTCTTTGATTCTGTCTATAGAAAGTGACTTTCTCCAAGGAAATTGTTAAGTGTTTGTTGCTCACTTTCCAAGGGATTAGTCAATTGATGGTAAGGCCTAACCTGAATTTTTACAAAGATAAATGCTACTCTCTAGTGAATCCGTTCATTACTGAGCACCTTATTTGTGCCAGACACAGTCCTAGGCATTGCAAATAGATTGATGAGCCAGAAATGAATCATACCTTCTTGAGTAGAATTTAGGTATAATGACATTTTCCACTTTCCATACATAGGTATCAATAGATCACCTAAAATCTGTCTGCCAGTTAACTTCTGGTTAAACAAGAGTTGAGATAAATATGTGATGCTTACTGTATTAGTCAAGGTTCTACAGAAAATTAGAACCAATAGGACAACAGGAGATAGACACAGATATTTATATGTGTGTGTGTGTTTGTATACACACACACACATACATATACATACATATAAATATATACATACATATGTGTATATGTATATACATGTGTATATATGTGTATGTATATATCATACGTACACTGATATTAAAGAGTTGACTCATACAATTAGGGGGATTGGTAAGTCTGAAATCTGTAGGGAAGGTTGATAGCTAGAAACTGAGCTAAGAGTTGATATTACAGTCTGTAACCCAAAATCCACAGTCTAGACCAATAGGCTGAAAACTTAGGGAAGGTTTCTATATTTCTGTCTTGAGACAAAGTTTCTTTTTCTTCAGGAGACCTCAGACTTTGCTATTAAGGTTTTCAACCAATTAGATGAGGTTCACCCACCTTATGGAGGGCAATCTGCTTTACTTAAAGTCTGACAGTTGCAAATGCGAATCACATCTAAAATATACCAACATCTAGTTTTTGACCACACAACAGGTAACATTGTCCAGAAAAGTTGACATAAGATTAAATATCACACTTGGCCTATTAACCACATGTGCCCAAGGCAGGGAAGGAAAAAAAGTCTTTAAGTCTCAGCACACTTAATGTGTGCTGGTTCATACTTCCAATGAAAGAGGTTTATTTTATGCCATGGCTTAAGTTTTACTGTCTTAGTCAGCTTTTTCACTGCTATGACTAAAAGACCCAGCCAGAACAATTTTAGAAGAGGAAAAGTTTATTAGAGGGCTCATGATTTCAGAGGTCTTAGTCCATAGAAGGCCAGCTCCCTTTCTCAGGGATGGAAGTGAGGCAGGATATCATGGCAGAAGAGCGTGGCAGAGGGAAATAGCTCATACAATGATCAGGAAGCAGAGACAGAGAGACACCACTCTACAGATACAAAATATATACCCCATAGCCACACCCCCCAATGAACCACTTCCTCTAGCCACATCCTACCTGCTTTCAGTTACTACTCAGTTAATCTCTATCAGGGGATTAATCCACTGATTATGTTAAGGCTGTAACCCAATCACATCTCCTCCAAGCCTTCTTGCATTGTCTCACACATGAGTTTTGGGGAACAGCACATCCAAACCATAACATTTCCTAAGAGCATGCTTAAAGCTGCCTTATTTGAAAATTTCAAACAACCCTGCCATCTCTTTCCAATATCCCCAAATACTCTATTCTTTGATCAAACAACTGCTTCTACTTTCCTATCTTCCTGGAGTGCCCTTGCTGTCCCTTTTCACATGTCTTCCTCAAGAAACCTGTCTTACACATTTTTTGTGACTCTTTTTATTTACCTTGAGGCTTCCCAGATGGGGTACAACTCATAGAATTATGGAATTTCAGAACTCAAAGGGACACTTAGTGGCCAATATAGTCAAATGTCCTCAATTTACTGACAAAGAAACTGGATGTAGTGATTTTCCTAAATTTGAGGTGAAACCAGGACTAGAATTCAGGTCAATTCTGCTAGTCTGAGGAATTTCAGACGTGGTAGATAGAAGAGAGTCAGTGCATTTTTAAAAATAAGACAGTCTGATAGAAGAAAGTAAAGTGGCCTAGATACAGCTAGTAGAGCTTAATCCAAAGTTTTAACCTTCCCAAGTCTTAGTTTCTTAATTTAATGGTTTAAATCAGTTCATCTAGAACTTTGTTATGAATACAGATCACCTAGCCATATTCTTAAACACAGCTTCTGATTCAGTAGGTCTGGGGTAGAGCCTGGGATTCTGAATTTCTAACCAGTTTCCAGATAATGCCTATTCTACTGGATATCTGTGGATGATCTTTTGAGTAAAAGGGAATACATTATCTCTAAGCCCACTTTGAGCTTTACAACTCTATAATTCAGTGATTCTAGGATTGGGATGGCAGTGTCAAAGGTATATAAATGGACAGTAAGAGAAAAAAAAAACATTCAATTTTACCTATACTTCTCTGTATACTTTTGTACACAGTACTTACTTCTACATAAGGTCACCATATATTCTGGTTTGTCTGAGAAAGTCTTAGTTTATGCCTGCTTCCCATTGTGATGAATTATAGAGATACTTTCACTCTCAAAAGTGCCCCAGTTTGAACAATAAATTATATGGTCAACCATCTTCTATGTTTCTTTTGCTCATTATCTATGTTCACAGAATACAGAATGCATTAGGTTTCCACTGTTTGCATATTTCAAGCCAAGGAATAAAGTATGTCCCAGATAGTTTTCCTACACAGTATGTCAGAACCCCATGATTTGTGAATTTCTATTTTCTTTCCTTACCAACAGCAGACTCAGTTCAGGGATTTTTGGCAACAGCCCCTTGCATTCAGCCCGCCCAAGATGTAGGACCCTGGGAAAAACTGAATTTGTTTGTTTTGTGGTGACCGACAGCAAAGATCACTCAGAAGATTAAAAGCTAAATGGAAAATACCTCATGGGTGATTTTCCCACTTCCTATTCTCACAGAATCATCATCTGGGTATACAGTTTCCAAGTTCAGGGGGGAACCTCGACAAGTGAGATTCTATGCCCACCTAATTGAAGGAGTTCCTCGGAACACCGGCAGTGGGGTCACTACCCCAAACTACAAGCCCACACTCTACTACTGTTCCTCCTAACTACTCTCTGTCTTAGTGTTTCTTCAAAGGATCTCCTTCAAGAAAATATGTTCCCTGGGGCTTCAATATCACTCGATAGCTATCACCTTCTGTTGTTAAGCAAGTGGCCCTTTTTCATTTATCCATTCATTTAAAATGTATTTGCTAAGTGCCTACTATGTGCCAAGAAAACATACAGCTGATTATTTAACAGCTGAAATGAAGAACTGGACATACATTTAGTCTGTAAGTCTTAGTCCTTGACTGGAAGAAGGTGGGAGATAGTGAGGAATGTTAATAAAGTACTGGAATGGCAATAAACGTGACATTCTCTTTTTTTTTTCTACAACTGATTCAGAATGTAAGCATTTATGTATGAAGAAGAGAATGAGAGATGTGTGATTTATATCAATTACAAAAGACTAGCTCACTGCTCACCTGCTTCAAGTCTCTGCTCCTTCGTGGAGGATGCTGGGTTACTGAGGTTGCCTTGAATTGCCCGGCTTAAAATTGGAACTCACATCCTGTATCAGTCAACTTTCTGCTGCTGTGACAAAATACCTGAGAAAATCTTAAAAGGAGGACAGGTTTATTGAACTCATGATATCAGAGGTTTCATTCCATAGTCAGTTGGCTCCCTTGTTTGGGGGTCTGTGGTAAGACAGAACATCATGGTAGGGAACATTTGGTAGAATGAAGCTGCTCACCTCATGGTGGCCAGGAAGCAAAGAGAGAGGGGAAGGGGTTGAGGCTTTCAAGGTTACGCCCCCAGTGAGATAACTTTCTTCCACTAAATCCTGCCTCTTAAAGCTTCCATAACCTTTCAATAGTGCCACAGGCTGATTATTTTAGCACATAGGTCTTTTAGCACATAGATCTTTGGGGGACATTGAATATCCACTAACCTAGATATTCAAAGGTCTGTGCCCCTCTATTTTCCTACTGTTCTTACTGTATAATATGATATAATTCACCTGTTTGTGATGTTTATTGCCTTTCTTCCTCCATGAGAATATCTGCCCATAAATTTGTTAAATAAATGATCTATACCAGTAAAATAATGTTAGACAGACAGCATTCCAGCGTGAGTTAAAATTGCAAACAATGTCAGAACATCAGAAAAGGATTTTTTAAATGTGAGAGGTAAATGGAATAGTAAACCAATAAGCACACATAGGAATGTTAAGTACAATTCAACAGATGACAGCAGAATTATCCAACTTCTATTTTGCTTCTGCCTTCTCCAAAAAGAAAAACAAAACACAAACTTAAAAGGATAGGACAGAACCAGGAATTGCAATTCAGGGCACATACCCTGTAAATGCTCACATCTCCAAACCTGGCCGACTTGCACTCCAGGTACTAAAGGTACTTTTGATCAACATCAGAACAACTGTAGGCAGTCTTGAACAATAGCAAATGTGGCAGAGGTTAGGAAAAAGTATCCCGATTTTCAAACGGAAAAGCAATGGACTGTATATCATTTATTCATAGTATGTTGCAAGTTTTTGACACAAAGATTAGCCAACACAAAGTGCAGCACTGAATTGTTGTGTGTACATATAGAGACATCAAATAGGTTGATTTCAAGTCCCACATCAGTATTTTGGGGACACAGATGTTTAATAAGCAAAGCATTTCCCTAGCATGTACCATCCTAAAGATTACAGTGCACGTTCTGATTCACAGCAACATAATAGGAGATTTTGTTAAGTATAATGTGTGTATGGCATTCTTCTGAGTAATGATCCTACTAAAGGAAATAAAGTTAGTATGTACAACCTGGAGCTCATGAACTCACGCTGGCTCTGAATGATCACAATCTTTTCTAAAGGCTCATAGACTGCCAGGAAAGCCTAGATTTCTGCTAAGAATCGATATCACACACATAAGAGTTTCAGATTATGCAAACATTTGAAGGTAACTAATATAAAAGATAGTATAATCCATAATCAAAATTACTTTGGCAGGATTGAATGCAAGTGTAAAATTCACAAGATAAAGTTTAGCAGGGTTAAAAATAGCAAAATATCTATTTTTCTATTGTAGGATGAGGATGATTATTCCTAGAAGGTTCTCTGGTGATGGTTTAGTTGACTGAAAATTTCATTTGATTCAACATGGCTCACCCAGATGTGGCTTCTAAGAGAACCAACATGTTCCAAAGTAGTATAAAAAAGAGAATTGGGTCCAGATTATGGAGAGTTACTAGGCTCAGGAGAGTAGGCTCTGTCACTCATGTGGTGAAATGTTTTGATAAGCCAACTCAGTCTCTAAGAATACAATGAGACTTAGGAGTTTAGAAACCACAGGGAGACTGGCTCTAATTAGCCCTAATCAAGAAACCTGTCTGTTTATGTCTTGTCGGGTGCTGACACTAAATTAGAAATCTGGAGTGACAAAGGCAGATCCTAGTGAGGTGGGAAAAAGAGAAGATTTGGGCACAGGAAGCAAGGCAAGGGAAAGGCGACACATTTATCTTCTGCATAGGAGGGTGACAGGAGAGCACAAGTTGGTAGTTTAAAAAAGCAGGAAAATTGACCTCGTTCAAGAAAAGGAGCCTCAGTCTTTTTTGCATTTCCCTCTCTATCAAGGCTATGAAGGAATGGACAGTTACACTAGTACTGAGCTGCCAGTACCAGGGCCAACTCTAGAGCCAGCCAACCTGGGTTTAAATCCTGGATGACCACCTAACAGCTATGGGAATTTGAGTGTGTTGTTAAAACCTTTTTGTGTCCCAGATTTTTTCCATGCATCAAATGGAGTTAATAGTAGCTGGCTCATGGGGTTGACGCAAGGATTGAACAAGATTATACACACAAAATTCTTAGATTTGTGCTTGAATGATAAACATTATGCAAATTTACTGTGGGTTAAACACTTGTTGTATCTTATATTATCTCATTTAATGTTCACGATCATACTAGTATATATAGAAATTATTAAAAGAGCCTTCATACAAATGAGGATGCTAAAAATTCAAGAGATTAAGAACCTGCTTAGACAACAATCATGAATATGAGTAACAATAAATGTTGAGGGGAAAAGGGACACTCATACATTGCTGGTTGGACCTCAGATTGGTGCAATTACTCTGGAAAGTAGTATGGAGATTCCTCAGAAAACTTGGAATGGAATAACCAATTGATCCAGTTATCCCACTCCTCAGTATAAACCCAAATGACTTAAAATCAGCATACTACAATGGTGCAGCCACATCAATGTTTTAGCAGATCAATTCACAATAGTCAAGCTATGGAACCAAATGAGGTACCCTTGAACAGATGAATGGATAAAGTTAATGTGGTATATATACACAGTGAAATATTACTCAGCCATAAAAAAAATGATTTGATGACTTTTGTTGTAAATGGATGGATCTGGAAACTATCAGGCTAAGTGAAATAAGCTAATCCCAAAGAACCAAAGGCCAAATGTTCTCTCTGATGTGTGGATGCTAACACATAATGGGAGAGGATAGAAGTTCAGTAGATCAAACAAAGGGGAATGAAGGGAAGGGAGAAGAGATTGGAATGGAAAGACAGTAGAATGAATTGAACATAACTTTTCTGCGTTCATATATGAATACACCACCAGAGAAACTCCGCATCATGTAAAACCACAAGAATGGGATCCTAATTAGAATAAGCTAGATTCCATGTATGTATAATATGTCAAAATACACTCCACTGTCATGTATATCTAAAAAGAACAAATTTTAAAAATTAATAAGAAAAGAACATGCCTGAAGTTGCTTGGTTTAGAAGATATGGAACCAGTGTGCAAACTCAGTAATTTTGACTCAAGTATCTGAGATGTTAACCTCTAGGCTTGACTGGCTCTAATTCAGTGCTAAAACACTAGAACCCAACTCAGAATTATAGACAACCTGCCAGACCAGAGATAGTATTATTACCTGTGGGTTTCAGAAGGGGTGTAAGTATTGAACAAAAGGTCCAATCTCAATCTTAGAAGAAATGGAAGGTTGGAATTTTGATGCTTGTGCCAATGGTTAAGGCACAGAACCCTGAGAAAAAGATACAAGGACAACAATAAGAGGCAACATCATAACATTTTCCAGGTTAGCTGCACAAGGTAAGCTATTTGGAAATGGATGACTAGATCCAAATGCAATAATACAAGAAGGATAAGCAAGACTAAAAATCCCTTTCTCACTATTGTAAAGAAAAAAATAAAGCTGTGATTCACTAGGCTACTTTTCTTTGGGTTTCATACTGCATATTGAATAACCCATAAAAGGTTAAAGGAATGAAACAAAGAACACAAAAGCAGAAGACTTAGCAATTGTGGGAAAGAAGGAAAATAAGCAACAAGACTGTATGTCCACCAAGCATTCGTGTATTGAAATTTAATCCCCATTGTGAGGTATTAGGTGGGTGGAAAGTTAAGCCAGCTGATTACGATGTTAAGAAGTGGGGCCTTGGTGGTGATTAGGATTGAATAAAATCATTAGGGTAGAGCCCCCATGCTTGAATCCTAGTAGCTCTATAGGAAGAAGGAGAGAGACCCAAAGAGACACACATGTGTTCTTCCTGTCTCTTGCCATGGGATTCACCTTGGGACTCTGCCACCAGGAAGGCGACCACCAGATGTGGCTCCTCCACCTGCCACCTCCAGAACCACTAGCTAAAATAAAATTTTGTACTTTAAAACTTACCCAGTCTGTGGTATTTTGTTATTAGCAACGGAAAATGCACTAAAACAAAACTTGATGGGAAATTTAACCACAGAATGGATTTCAATCCACTACATCTGTGATTTGGGCTGCAAGGGACTTTCCTTGGGTCATTGATGATGGTTCCAGTAAACATATGTTAGTGAAATTTCTCTGAACCAGTCTGATTTTTGTGGAGTCTCCTGGTTCACTAATGGTGTTCCCAGTTACATTGTATACTTACTTACCAAGGTGGGTGTTCTCCCAAACCTGTTTATGTTATTACTTGTTATTGTAAGTATGTGCTTTAACTCAATGCTGCAAAATCTGATTACAAGAGTAGTTTCAATAAAAATTAAGTTGGATGACTAGGAAGAATTAATGAATGAGTCACTAAGGACTGTGCAGCCCAGTGGGATGTGGGTAAGATAGTTGCAAATGACCCCCCCCCCAAAAAAAAATGAAAAGCTAGGATGGACTCTGTATCCTGTGTGTTTCACAAGTATTGTCCAAGATCTGCCTCCATTTTGAAAAAAACAAAACTGGATTCATAAATAATGCATTAAGAGGATGTTTTATGTTTGTTAATGTGGAATTCCATCAAGTAAATGACCCAAGTCTTCTCAATAGTAGTCTCATTGACATGTTGGATTTGAAGGTGCATTTATCAGGACTGTCCAGCATTAAGACAGACTCTCTGATCTACACCTGATGAACACTATGTGGCTCTCTGTTGTTGAGAAAGAGAGCTCTCCTTGCATGGTGCCAAATGCTCTTAATAAACACCACCATTTTAGTACTCCCTGCCCCAAATTACAGACTGTAGTCAAGTAAAAGACCTTGGCCCTGCCTTCAAAGATTAGAAAACAGGTTAATATCTACCTAAATATTTTAAATAAACAATATTAAGTTTAAGACAGATAAGCTTTTTTAAAATTTTTTTTATGATACTTGCTTCATTTGTCTTTCTTTGATTCACCAGTAAGTTACTAGTCCTGATTGTTTTGGTTAAAGGGCTTTTTCTATACCTGACTACCTGAAAGGCAGCATTTACAGAGTTTACACTTATGATACAAGGACTAGTCAAAGAAACCATTTTTAACCTGGAGAGGCCGTATCTTAGAAAGACAAAATAATTGATCTGATATACATAAAGAACTATCTTGTTTGAGGGGAATTAAGACTCTACATAGAATATTCTAGAAATAACTGTTAAACACACTGAACAAAATATAATAAAGACAACATGGTATAATAGAAAGAGTAAAAGCGTTGGTGCCATACAGACTTGCACATAAATCCTGGCTCTACCTTGTATGAGATATATAAATTGTCAAGTTACTTCCCAAAGTCTCCATTTTTCCCCTCATAAAACTGTAATAATAATATTTATTTCAAAGGGCTAGGAAGAATAGATAAAATAGTCCATCTTAAGTTCCTAGCACAGTTTCTGGCATATCCTAGACACATAATAAATGGTAGTTCTTTCTTCATCTTCTTCCTTCTCCCTTGAGGTGCAAAACGTGAAAAAAAAAAAAAAGACAATTATCTGCTTAAACACTACATCCTCTTGCTTTTATACTTTAGGACACAGCTAGAACTATAAAAATTCCTTCTGGATCACTGGTGACATTGTTCCTCGCCTGACAGAAAGCCTTCTATTTGTTTCTTCTCTGTTAGCACCCCTCCCCGGATTTGCTGCAGGTTAGATAACATCCTTTGGCTTCCATGAAGGTCAACCTGGCCTCTGGTCTAGGAGTTAGTCTGATCCAATCTTTTTGTGACGGATTAGAGTGCCCTTCAGCAAATACTCGCACTCTACTTACAGCCTCCACAAGAAGTGAATATCTTCATGCCTCATGGATTCTGGACTCGGAATATGGGTGGAAAGTTAAGCCAGTTCAAGCCTAGGCCAATTTCAAGCCTAGGCTTGCCTCTCAGGGCGTCACCCATAACAAAGACTTGCCCTGGGTAACCCAGGTCTAAGACTGAGATACACAGGAAACTGCTTCCCTGGCTGACCTAACAACCAGCAGCTGAGGCAGAACTATCCCAGCTGACCTCCAGATGCAGGACAGAGAAATAAAGGTGTATCATTGTATGTCCCTGAAACAACATATTGGTTGGTTACTCTGCAATAATAGCAATAAATGGCAGAGACACCTGCTTATGAGATATTGGGTAAAACTGGCTGGGAAGCTTCTGGGAAATCATTTTCCTCCTTGATAATAGAAAGATGCATGAAGAACAAGGGAATTGCAGGTAGCAGCCAAATCAGTGAACCAATACCACACACCATCTTCCTTCATTTCATGTAAAATGACAACAACATAAAAAATCCTCCATGTTTTTTTGGGCACCTCTTGTTATCTGTAGCTGAATGTATCCAAACTGATATGTGGAAATATTAAAACCCTGAACTACTTAAGTCTAACTCTGTTAGCTCTGTTTTTATGACATAAACTGCTATAGTTTGGCTCTTGAGTGTTCTCCAAAGTCCCATGTATTGAAGGCTTGGTGCCCAGCCTGTGACACTGTTGGGAGATGGTGGAACCTTAAGAAGTGGGGTGTTACGGAAACAAGTAGGTTATTGGGGTCATACCTTTGAAGGAGATTTTGGGGCCTCAGCCCCTTTCTGTCTCTCTCTTGGCTTCCAGGTTGCCATGAAATGAACAAGCCAACTCTGCCACGTTCTCCTGCCCTAATATACTGTGCCACTATAGGTCCTAAGAAACAGGGCCAAGTGACCATAGATGGGAGATCTCTGAAACCCTGAGCCAAATTCAAACTTTTCTCCTGTATTTTAAAGCTGACTAGAACATAAGTTAACATTTGACAATTCCCAGAATCAGATATTATATCTTATGTTTTATTTGTGACTTCACACTGCTGATCCAGTCAACACTGCCTGCAAATTCAGTAGATACTCAAGCATTTAGAGTATTTCTCCAGGGAACCATCTTCCCCATAAGCACTGAGTAGGTATAGAGCTTCATTTCCTTTAGGAAATTCTTATTCATTTTTAGGTACACCTTCTTATATTGTAAAATTTTCTCCTTACCACACCTGGTCCAATGAAATATAAAAGTGAAATTCTTGTGCAAAAGTTAAGAAGAAATGAGATAAGCACCTTTCCATTGACTCCTCATTTCAGAGCTAAACACATATCATGAAAAAAGTATAGATGCTAGAGGGAGTGGGCCTGCATGAGTTCAGGTTCCAGTTCTACCACTTACAAAAACTGTGGGAATAACAAAACACCACAGACTGTGTGGCTTAAACATTTACTTATAGTTCTGGAAGCCAAGAAGTTCAACATGAAGATACTAGCAGATCTGCTTGCTGGTGAGTGCCTTCTTCTTGGCTTGCAGATAGCTGTCTTCTCATGTGCCCTCATTTGGCGGATAGAGAAAGTCCCTTCTCCTCTTCTTGTAAAGACATTAATCCTATCATGGGATCCCCACCCTCATGACCTCATCTAAATGTATTTACTTTTCAAAGGCCCTGTGTTGGTTAGTTTTCCATAACTGTGATGAAATGCCTGAGATAAACAACTTAAAGAAGGAAAGATTTATATTGGTTTGTGATTTCAGACATTTATGTCCATGATCAGCTGGCTCTTTACTTTTGGTAGGGCAGAAACATCATGGTGGAAGGTGGGGCAGAGGAAAGCTACTTACCTCATGGAAACCAGAAAACAGAGAGGGAGACAGAGAATAAGATATACCCAGTGACATACCTCCTCTCACTAAGCCTCGACAGTTTCCGGCACTCCCAATAGTCCATTTAATGATGAACTCATCAATAGATTAACCCATTAATCCATTAAATCCCTCATAATCCAATCACTTCCCCAAAGCCCCCACATTCCAGTGAATTAGAGACCAAGTCTTCAACACATGAAACTTTGGAGAACATTCCAGACCCTAACTACAAAAGAGTCCTACCTCCAAGTTCCATTAAGTTGGTGAGGGCCTTCTTCTTGGCTTGCAGATAGCTATCTTCTCACTGTGCCCTCATTTGGAATGAGAATCAACAGATTTTGTGGTTTCTATCAAATCTTGGAATGCTAAAGCTTATAGGGAGAAAGATGAACAGGACCAGGAAGGGCCAGGATGGTACAGTAACAGTGCTGGTGAGATGGGACACTGACTCATACATGGATTTGGGGATGACAGAATTTATAGGGCTAGAGCCCTAATGCAATACTTGAATACCCTGTTTGGTACTCTCATTGTTATGGTTTAGAGAGAGAGAGTGAGAGAGAATGATATACCCTTGTTATGTTTATGAGGTGTCGCCCAAAACTCATGTGTGAGACAATGCCATAAAGATTAGAGATAAAAATTATTGGGTTATGAGCACTTTTACCTAATCAGTGCATTAATCCATTTATAGGGATTAACTGGGTGGTGATTGTAGGCAGGTGGGGTGTGGCTGGAAAAGGTGGATCATTTCGAGTGTAACTTTGGGATGTATATATTTTGTCCCTGGTGAGTGGAGCAGGCTCTCTCTACTTCCTGGCGGCCATGTCCTCCGCTGCCTTCCTCCACCACACCTTTTGGCCATGATGTTCTGCCTCATCTTAGGCCCAGAGCAACAAAGTCAGCCATCTATGGACTGAGACCTCTGAAACAGTGGGCAAAACTTTTCCTCTTCTAAAATGGTTCTTGTCAGGTCTTTTGGTCACAGTGGCAAAAGAGGTGACTGGAACACTCATGAAATGAGCCTAAGTTTTTTTTAAGACTTCTGGAAATGGGGAGTTTATTCCTTCTTGAGGTTATTCATGTCATTATAAATTTGTATCTCTATAGCTTTCACTTATTAATCCTAAGTTTTAATTTTAGTGATATTCAGAGTAAGTTTAACATCTCTTGAATATATTAGTCCTTTGGATATTCTTTGCCTACCCACAGCTGCTTCTCCATAGTTCTTTCCCAGGGTTGATAGCTCTAAGACATGTGTCAATTCATCCTTTGATATGGCACCGCTATTGCAGCCACAGAGCTCACTTTTCCTCATATCCCTTGTGTGAACACAAGAGCACAAAGCACACCAGGGCAGTCCCAGGTTCTCCCAGGCAGTTGGTAATTCTTACCAACTATACTTCTGTGGATGTAGCCTACATGCTCATGAATCCCTTCAGCCTCATTAGCTCATTCTGCACTTATTTTCCCTGTGCCTGAGCTGTTCTTAAACCCCAAGTCCTCTTTTCATTTTTATCCAACTAACAGTGATGTGCTATGCAGAATCTTGGTTTTATTCCATGAGATACATCCAATCACAGAAGCCTGTCCAATTTTTGTATTCTGATTCTGTCTCTCCCATCATATTTTCCGTTTCACCTAGATGTCTGTCTTCCGAAAACTTTGTAAGTTGCTTATGATGTTTTCATTCAGATCCATGATAAAAATTTGTTGTCATTGATCTGTTCCTCAACACTTTTAGCATAAAATTTAAACAAGTTTCAAATTTGACTTCTCTATCCATGAAGATTTTACAAGGCACTTTGTCAGATACAGAAACACAGGTCTATAATATTTAAAAATCCCAGGACCCTACTCCTATTAACAACACAACATCAAAAAGGAATGAGATTATTTGAATACACAGCTGTGGATATTGATTTTGTAAAAATGTTTGTAAAGTTGTAACATGATCCACTGTAGAGTACTAGATGGTATTCTTAACAATATGTGTGTGTGTGTGTGTGTGTGTGTGTGTGTGTGTGTGTATTCCTTTGGATATTTTTTGGAGAGAGAAAGAGAGAGAGAGATCACATATAAATTTCTAAATTTTACATTCATATCCATTGTGAATTTGGATGTGACTAGGTGGGCTTGAGGGCTGATAAGAGTACCTTTTTGCAAGGAAGACTTCCCAAGAGGTTTATTAGGTCAATGACTTGACATAATAAGGCAAATATCTGCTCCATAATTATGACAGTTATGGTTTGGACTTGAGGTATCTATCCTCAAAAACTCCTGTGTTCATGCGGGAATAGTCAGAAGTGAAATGATTAGATTATAAGAGTAACCTAATTGGTGCATCCTAATTTGAATGAACTAATTAGATGATAACTGTAGCCAGGTGGGACATGGCTAGAGGAGGTGAGTCAGTGGGGTGTGTGCCCTTGAAGGGCTCATTTTTCCTGTGGTCTCATCCCCCTTACCTACTCCCATTCTCTCTGCTTCCTGGTTGCCATTAATGGAACAGAGCTTCTCCACCACATCCTTCCACCATTATGTACTGCCTTACCTTGGGCCCAGAGCAATGGAATCAGCCATCTTTGGACAAACCTCTGATTCCAGGAGTCAAAATAAACTTTTCCTCCTCAAAGTTGTTCTTGTCAGGTATTTTGGTCACAATCATAAAAAGCTGACAAACACAATGACTTTAAGTCTTAACGAAACTGAAACCTGCCGCAAACTGCCCGGCCCCGGGCCAGCTGAGTCCCGCTCCTGCTGCCGAGCACTGCCTGCGGCACCCCTGCTGAGCGATTCCCTGCTGAGCTGTCAGTGCACGCGGGCTTGCAATCTTGCAACCCGGTTGGGCACAAAAACACAAGCCAGTCAAACTGAGACAAAGTTTTATTTAGAGAGAGGCCGTGTGCGTCCCCTAACAGGTGGGTCCGCCACGTGTGTGTTCTACCTGAGCTGGGGGGCTTCCACTTCCCCCGGAACACCCTCCTACCATCCTATTCCAGCCAATGGGAACTCTCCCATTACAAGAGTGACATGAGTAACCTGAGTCCTGAAATGGGCCCAGCTAAACAGCATGAGTCCAATTACCATATGAATGTGAATTGCTGGCTGTCAGTCATAAAATCCAAAGGTGCCTATATCAATATTTTTGCTGTGGCTCCTAACATCTGCCCCCTTCTGTTTAAATAAACAACAGGCAAATGTGGCTAGGGACCGTGCCTGTTAGGTATGTCCAATTCACATATGGTTCTTACCCGTCATGGGAAAACTGACCTTATTGCGTCAGTCTCCTGGCTTAGGTTGATACCACTGTAACCGAATCATACCCGTCACTGACTACCGGTCCAGTATATAGCCATACCTGTGTAATAGGCCTATGCACCAGTGGGGGGGTGAGGTTCTTGCCTCACCTCTGTTGGCCCCCAAATTTAACCTTGGTGCCAGTGGGGGGGTGACGTTCTTGCCTCACCTCTGTTGGCCCCCAAAATCAGACCATCACTAGCAGAAGGGAGAAAGACGCAGAATTGCCAAGACACCAAGCCAATTGACGGCTCCTTTGGAAACACTGGTGACACATCGGCTAAGATATTTAGTACTACCAGTTCGCTGTATCAACAAATAGAGCACAATGCATACAGGTGATACATAGTCCAGGCAAGTTGTGTAAGCAGTTCAAAGTGGAGGAGTCTATCAATATGTCCATTTCCTCCCAAAGTAAATTAAGTCCTTGATTGAGCAGTTCAAAGTGGAGGAGTCTATCAATATGTCCATTTCCTCCCAAAGTAAATTAAGTCCTTGATTGAGCAGTCTTATTGAGTTATTTTGATTGATGTATCAGTTTATACAGTTTATAGTGATGGCTATCATAAAAGTTGTAGTTTGGTCTTAGTCTTCACCGGCACTGGGATGGAGATGGGAATTATGGCCATGTTGCTAAAGAGACATTATCCTGAACAGAATTATGAAATATAATGAAAAGGAAAGGTGAAAGTAAACAAACATATCTGTTAACCACCTTTAAAAGCAAAATTTAATAACAGCTGTTTACCTAAAGTAAATTAAACCATATAAGTCACGTGACTAATTTTTTTTTTGAATACTTGTATCTATTTATACATGAGCGCTCTTTGTAAATGAAATATGGACATACACACATACAGACATACAACACAAAACAGTGCATACATAACATAGAACATATAAGACAATAGTAAATAAAGGCCTTGTAGCTATAGCTAGGTGAAATCTCCATTGCAATGTTTAAAAACTTTACAGTTAAAAAAAAAATAAAACACAGTCAAAAAATAAAACTGATCAGAAAAACATTAACCTAGGTTTGTATGAGCTTAAAAAATAAAGTAAAATAAAATAAAATAAAATAGAACTTTATGATGTGGGAAAAATGCAAATAATAAAATAGATATTGAAAAAGGCACCGTGGTAAATCACTGTCGCAGATGTAAGAATAGCCAGGCTGGAACTCTGGATATCAGCTGTTATGGATTTGAGTCAAATCATCTTCTTTTTCTGTAGAAATTGTTTTACTTAATCTCTCTGGAATCCAAATTGGTTGCTGTTCCTCCTGTGGAAAAACACAGACGGAGCCCCGACTCCAGACGATTACTGGGTCTGGACCTTTCCATTGTCCTGTTAGAATATCTTTCCAAAGTACCTTAGGCTTATGTACATTTTTCGGATACATATGTCTTTCCGCAGCACTAAGTCCTGATGAATCCAAATTTAGAAAGTTTAGAGTAAAAAGGGTTATTTTAAGTTTATCTTTGGGGGATATATACCCTTTACTAATTCCCTCCTTTTGCTTTAATAAGTACATTTTTATAGTTTGATGAGCTCTTTCAACTATGCCTTGTCCCTGTGGGTTGTATGGGATTCCTGTTATATGAGTAATGCCAAATGATGAGCAAAATTGTTTAAAAGGCTTGGAGGTGTAACCCGGGCCATTATCAGTTTTTAACTGTTTAGGAACACCCACAGTGGCAAAATTTTGTAAGCAATGAGCTATAACATCTTTAGTTTTTTCTCCGGGATGAAGGGAGCCCATCAAAAATCCAGAAGAAGTATCAACTGTAACATGTAAATATTTTAATTTTCCAAATTCTGGCAAGTGTGTGACGTCCATCTGCCAAATATGGTTAGGTATCAGTCCTCTAGGATTGACTCCAAGATTAACCTGTGGCAAAAATGTCACACAATTTTGACATTGTTTTATTATATGTCTGGCTTGTTCTTTAGTTATTTTAAAACGTTTTTGTAAAGTATTAGCATTGACATGGAACCTTTTATGAAAATTTATAGCTTCTTCTATTGTGGAGAAAATATGTATGTCATGTGTAGATTTATCTGCTAGTTCATTACCCAAACTAAGGGCTCCAGGCAATCCTGTATGTGCTCTGATATGTCCTATAAAGAATGGATCCTTTCTATCCCAGATTAGACTTTGTATAGCAGAAAACAAAGAGAAAACAGTAGAGGAAGGAGAAATCCTACCAGCATCTTCAAGAGATACAATAGCATTAACTACATACTGACTATCAGAAAATAAATTAAATGTAGAATCTTTGAACATCATAAAAGCTTGCAATACTGCATTGAGCTCTACCTTTTGAGCTGATTGTTTGGGTACTAAAAATGTAAAAGTTTGATCAGGAGTAACTACTGCTGCTGTACCATTATTTGACCCATCAGTGAATATATTTGGAGCATTTATGATAGGGGTTTTTCTTGTCATTTTTGGAAAAACTACAGGATGCTTAGACCAAAAAGACAACAAAGGATTAGATGGCAAGTGATTATCAAATGCAACACTAGATTTACACATGATTATTGCCCAAGTATTTAACTCATTAGCTAACTCATCAATTTGATCCATAGTATATGGAGTAATAATTTTATTGGGAGAAATCCCAAACACTCCTTTTGCTGCTTTTATTCCTTTGAGTATTAATTGCCCTACAGCCTCAGGATATCTAGTAAGAATAGTATTAGGAGAATAAGATAAACGTATCCATAATAATGGACCTTCTTGCCAAAATACCCCTGTAGGAATATTTTTTGTCGGTAGTACAATAAATAATAAAGGCAAACTTATATCAATTCTATCCAAATGCATATTTTCCATATATGTTTCAATGATTTTTAATGCCTTTCTAGCTTCAGGCGTTAACATGCGGGGTGAATTTGGATCTGATGGACCTTTTAGAATATCAAATAAAGGTCCTAATTCTCCTGTTGGTATGCCTAGATAAGGCCTTATCCAATTTATATCTCCCAATAACTTTTGAAAGTCATTAAGTGATTTGAGTTGATCTACTCGTATTTGAATTTTTGGTGGACAGACCATGGTTGAGGATAATAGAACTCCTAAATAATTAATTGGAAGATTTAATTGTACTTTATCTATTGCTATCTCTAGATTATAATTCTTTAATAAGTTTGTAAGCGTGGCATAACATTCTAGCAATGTGTTTTTATCTTTATGTGCCATTAACACATCATCCATATAGTGAAATATCTGTAGTTCAGGGTTTTGATTTCTAAGTGGCTGGATTGCTTTATCAACATAAATTTGGCACAAAGTTGGGCTGTTAGCCATCCCTTGAGGGAGTACTTTCCATTCATATCTCTGATCAGGACCTTCATGATTCAGTGCAGGGATAGTAAATGCAAAATGTGGACTATCCTCAGGATGAATTGGAATTGAGAAGAAACAATCTTTAATATCTATAGCTAGAACATGCCAGGTTTTTGGTAGAGCAGACAATTGGGGAATCCCTGATTGAGCAGGTCCCATAATAACCATCTCATTATTAATGGCTCTCAAATCTTGCAATAATCTCCATTTACCAGATTTCTTTTTAATAACAAAAATGGGAGTATTATGGGGAGATACGGAAGGTTGTATATGTCCTTCCGCTAATTGCTGTTTGACCAGATCATGGGCTACTTGTATCTTTTCTTTAGTTAGGGGCCACTGAGGAACCCACACTGGTCTTTCTGATTTCCAAGTAATTTTGATTGTCTCAGTGGCCCTTTTTGAAAACCCAATCCATGTTTATTTATCTCTTGATCTATTTGAATTGGTGCTGTTATATCTTGTTCTTGATCTCTTAATCTCTTTTCTTTTCTAAAGCCTTGTTTTGCCCTAGTAGTGGGCGCGTTAGGATTGACGTTATTTGTTAATGTCAATCCTAATTGATCTAGGACGTCTCGTCCCCATAAATTTATGGGGAGATGGTCCAATACATAGGGCTGTATAGTTCCTTCACATCCTTCAGGATCCCTCCAATCTAATACCATTGCACTTCTATGGGGATTAGTTGCCACTCCTAGGCCTCTAAGCGTTTGGGTCGCTTGCTGTAATGGCCAATGCTTAGGCCATTCCTGGCGAGATATGATGCTGAGGTCAGCGCCTGTGTCCAGCAGTCCATTAAAATCATGTCCTTGAATATTTAATTTTAGCATAGGGCGAGAATCTAAATTTAAAGATAGCATAGCCCAATCTACACCTGTGGAGCCTAATCCCTTGGAACCTCTTTCTACATTACAACTGGAAAATTTATCATGTAGGCTTGGTATTATTAATAACTGTGCTATTCTATCTCCTGATGAAATTACTGATATACCTCTTGGAGAACTAGCTATAATTTTTATTTCACCCTCATAATCGGGATCAATTACCCCAGGACTTATCATAAGTCCTTTAAGTGTAGAAGAACTGCGTCCTAATAATAAGCCTACTGTTCCCTGGGGAAGAGGTCCTTTTACTCCTGTGGGAATGATTTGAACTCCCATCTCTGGAGTTAATACTGCTCTGGCAGAGGCACAGATGTCCAGCCCTGCGCTCCCTCTAGTCTGTCTGATGAGGGATCTAATGGATAATGCGTCCTGGGCACCACCTTGATGGTGCTGTTGGGTTCCTCCATTGCCCCGTATATTTGTGGTTTTGGGCCCCGGGGCATTGGGCCCTCCAATTCGTTTTTTGACAACGGGGCCTGATACCTTTCTCCACGATATCGTGGGTAGACACTTGGTCTTTGTCCATTTTTTGATAACGGAATACCCTCTATGGTGGTTTGAGAATGGCATTCATTAGCCCAATGTCTCCCTCTATGGCATCTTGGGCAAATACCCGGGATTCTACTCTTTTGATACTTAGCTTTGTTAAACCCTCCTCCTATGGGGCAATTTCTTTTAAAATGCCCTTCTTGATTGCAATTATAGCATGTTTTTGGCTTGGTACTTAAAGCCTGTTTTACTTCAGCTGCCATGACTTGTCCTTGTTCATTAATGTCTCTACATAATTTAATATATGTGTTTAAATCTTCCTGTTTCCACGGTCTAATGACCTCTTTGCAGCAAATATTTGCTTGATCGTAAGCCAGTTGTTTTATAAATGGCATTGCCTGTTCTGTGTTTTCAAATGTCTCAGAGGCTGCTTCAATAAGTCTAGCTACAAAGTCAGCGTAGGGCTCATTAACTCCTTGTATTATCTTAGATAGTTGACCTTGAAAATCCCCTTGTCCCTTCAAAGTTTTCCATGCCTTAATTGCATTTATAGCGATCTGAGCGTATACGCCAGGATCATATCTGAGCTGTTGCATCTGCCCTTCAAATTCTTCTTTCCCCAGTAACATTTTCAGGCCTCGTTCAGGGTAACCTGCTTCTGCATTTCGTCTAGCTGTCTCCTTGCAAAATTCCTCATTGGCAATTTTCCATAATAAATATTGTCCTCTATTTAGCACAGAATTACACATGTTAGCCCAATCTGTTGGTGTTAAGTTCCAGCTGGTAATAGATTCGACCATACTGACTGTGAAGGGAGCGGCCGGGCCGTAGGTTGCTAGAGCTTCCTTTAATTGCTTTATTATTTTGAAATCTAAGGCACGGTAAGCTCGTTCTCTTTCTTCTCCCTGCTCAACTACAGGGCATGCTAGTTTTTGGGGTCCCGCCTCAGGATTCCGTTCATCATCTATGGAGGCAGGTAAAGCTGTTGGTTGAATTATGCCCTCTGGTGGTGGAACGGAGTTAGTATCAGCCTCCCTATCTGACGACCGTTTTTTCCCTGAGCTTGCCTTGTTCAAATTTTCTTCTATCTGACTAGCTTGAGAGACCTTTTGTTTTGCTTGACCTAATATGTTTTCTGCCATGGCCTGGACCTCTAACAATTTACTTAACAGTTTTTCGGTTTGTTTTTTACTAGATTCTAATCTACTATAAAGGTAACGTAACCCAATAAGATAGGATAGAAGAAAGCCAAAACAGAATGAAACAGAAACGGAGAGGAGGAAAATGATTATGTCAATTTTCTCTCTCTCAGGGCCGAATAACTTCAAACCTTGAGTTAACCATTTTTCCCAATTCGTCTGAAAAAATTGTAAGGCTAGAGAGCCTGAAATAAAAGCAGAATAAATCAAAACAGAAATACCCATTCTGTCGCCTTTCCTTAGGGGCGAGCGATATTACTCACCTTTAAATTTTGGGCGTTCCCAGTACAGGGCCACCAAAATGCCGCAAACTGCCCGGCCCCGGGCCGGCTGAGTCCCGCTCCTGCTGCCAAGCACTGCCTGCGGCACCCCTGCTGAGCGATTCCCTGCTGAGCTGTCAGTGCACGCGGGCTTGCAATCTTGCAACCCGGTTGGGCACAAAAACACAAGCCAGTCAAACTGAGACAAAGTTTTATTTAGAGAGAGGCCGTGTGCGTCCCCTAACAGGTGGGTCCCCCACGTGTGTGTTCTACCTGAGCCGGGGGGCTTCCACTTCCCCCGGAACACCCTCCTACCATCCTATTCCAGCCAATGGGAACTCTCCCATTACAAGAGTGACATGAGTAACCTGAGTCCTGAAATGGGCCCAGCTAAACAGCATGAGTCCAATTACCATATGAATGTGAATTGCTGGCTGTCAGTCATAAAATCCAAAGGTGCCTGTATCAATATTTTTGCTGTGGCTCCTAACAGAAACCTATTCCAGCTGGGAAGAGAATGTATGCAATGACAGAAAAAAAATCAAGATTCATGAATTTTGTCTACAGGTAATGGCTGTATAGTGTAATACAGACTCACCGAGTCTGCTTTGGCTAAAGCCCTGACTCTTCACTTGGGCTTGGAGACACCCCATGGGTAACTAAAAACATGATAAAGCTTGGCATTTCTGTCTTCATTTGGTATGTGTCTTCTTTATTACCTTAAACTTTGGGTCAGATTCTTTCTCAGCTCTGCAGATAAGCATGCTAATACAAGGTTTATTAGCCCAAAATTGACTTAACCTATCTTCTTACTCTTATCACCAAGATAAGAGTAGCTAAGGTATTTTCAAGATTTGCAGGGACATTCAACTCCTGGCTTTTACAAGATCCTACTTCACACACTTAGAGTGGCAACTGGAAATCGCCAGTCATTGCCCTACACCTTCCAAGGAACAGTGGAACCTTGCAGGCAGATCACCCCTGATAAGATTGCCCCCTTAATCAGGAGCAGTCATCTTATGGAACCACATTGTCCCCTTCCAGGATCACAGGCCTGATTTGTGAAGCAAATGACGATTGGCCTCTGGGTGGCAGCAATTTCCTTGACAGTGATAAGACTGTGTGACTAGAGCTGAGATAATGATCAACAAGATCAGTTTGACCAAGACTGTTTAATCATGCATAGCTCTTGCTCCTCTCTGTCATTTTTTCTCTGCTTAAACCCAAGACAGGGCTGAGACTTACTCTCACTCATCTTCCCAGTATAACTATATTGATTAAAGTTCCTTTCCTGCTTTTCAACATTACTTTTTCCATTTGGTTTTTAGGGTGAGGCCAGACCTAGTTTGTTGGGACCCCCAGAGTCAGGCCTCTGGATTAGGACTTGGTAACAATAGGAGGTGATTTTCATTATAATATGGTATATATTGCTTGAATTTCTCCTTAGTTCTAGAGACCATATAGAGAAATCATGGATTTCAGGCAGCCATGGATTTGAGTGCTAGCTCTACCACTTAACAGCCATGCCATAGAATGTGTTTTTAGAAAAGCATTGCTAGTCCTTAATACAAAATATGTTTTGGTGAATTCTTATGACACTTTTTAATGACCTGGCCTCACGTTTAGAATTGTCTGGGATCTCCCAGTGCAACTATTATAGTTTATTTTGCTATCTTACCTCTTTCTTCCTCTGAGTTTATTTGGGATTATAGGGTCAAAATTAAATTTCTGGACGTATCACTTCTGGAATTATATTACATTTTATGTTTTTTTCCTGAACTTTTGAAATTTATTTTCTCAAACTCCTTAGCACATATCTGACCACGAATAGCTTTTCTTTTGCGGATAATCACTTCTTTGTCTAAAGTAGTTATCATTCACTAAAAGTAGTTCTTGTAGTCCAAAAAGTGAGTTTTAGAGTACAAATAAGTTTTCTTATTTGAGGTGCCAATGACTCCTATGAAGATGGTATGTATGAATGCTTTTGTTTTGGGATCCTGGAAAAGTAGTTTTCTATGAATGAGTCAGAAAAAAATAGCCCAAAATAATAGAGGAATAATGTACTCTTCCCCTTTTGTCAAACAAGCTTGAGCTCAAGGGATAATGCAGCAGAGGCCAACAGAGACGATGTTAGACTCAGATTGGAGTGCAGGTGAAAAACAGTGGTGCAGAGTAGAAAATGGGACCCTTCTGCACTTTATTATGACCTCTGAGCACTTGGGTAGCCAAGGAGAGATGTTTGTACCTGGTAATTATCTCCAGATAGACTTCTAGAGAAGATGTTGGGGCAGAAGGACATTATAAAATACTCTGCATTCACATTCTTTTTTAAAAATTAATTAATTAATTTTAATTAGGTATATTTGACAGCAGAATGCATTTTGATTCACAGCACACAATAGCAGCACAACTTTTCATTTCTCTGGATGTACATGATGGAGCGTCACACCACATGTGCAATCATACATGTACCTAGGGTAATGATGTCCATCTCATTCCATCATCTTTCCTGAGTATAGGTTCATGGGCTCTGGGAAAAGCCATTTTATTGCTTGTCTTCCAGCTGTAGGTATAATAGTAGTTTAATGTAATAGCCAGTCCTTGGATAACCTAAGCTTTGTCATTTTAATCCCATAGCCAATTCCAATATTTCTATAATGGTGAGCTCATAATAAATGCTTTGCTTACTGAACATCTAGATATGTTACTATTTTCCTGATTGAGTAGAAACTGAATATCTTTTTTTTTTCAGGGAGTCACTTATATCCATAATATCTAAGGACACTCTGCCTCTTATTCTAACAGACTGTGTTATATGAATTAGGATTAAACCTCATCTTGGATTCCAATCACAGGTCTTTCTTCCACCCTTACTATTGCTGGACAAGTCTTGTTTGCTCTGTTCTTCCAGGAAAACACATTTTTACCCATGTGCTAAGCATGGGTATGGAGGGATACCAATACTTTAGGCATTATGTCTGTTTTAGTCAACTTTTTGCTGCTGTGACCAAATGACTTGACAAGACCAACTTTAGAAAAGGAAAAGTTAATTTGGCACTTATGGTTTCAGAGGTCTCAGTCCATAGATGGCTGGCTCCATTGCTATGGGCCCAAGGTGAGGTAGAACATGATGGGGAAGGGTGTGACAGAGGAAAGCATCTCAGGACATCATAATCAAGAAGCAAAAAGAGAGGTTCACCATTGACAAAATATAGACCCCCAAAGGCACCCCACAAGGACCTCCTTCCTCCAGTCACACTCTACCTGCATACTGTTACCACTCAGTGACTCCATTCAAGTGGATTAACACACTGATTAGGTTAAGGCTCTCATAATCCAATCACTCTACCTCTGAATTTTCTCACATTATCTCACACATAAGCATTTGGGGGGCACTTCATATCTAGACCATATCAGTGTCGCATTGCCATACCAATGTTTTACCATGGAAAAGTATGTGTCTGATGCTTTCTATTTACTTACAAAAGAACAGAGGATGGAAGAAAGAACAGATGGGAGAAGTTAGTTAGTAATAAGCAACAGGCCAAAACAAACAAAAAACCATTTCACATTCCTGTTTGTGTGATGAAACCTTAACTCAAAACCTATCACCACCCAGTAGGTGCCACTGTGTCCTGCTGGTAGCTCCCAGCAAATCTGAGGCAACATTTGTTTCTCCTATCCCAAAGCTTTCCTTGCTTCCTGTAATCCCACCCATCTTATCTCTAGCCAATGTAGCTTCAACATAAACAATCTTCCTCAATTTTTCATTATAAAATATTCTGACTTTTTAGATTCAGTAAACATTTTTTTTTTTCCAATTGCTACCTAGGTATGCTCCTGGAGACTATAGGAACTTGTCCCAGGATCAGTCTTTTCTTTCATGACTAACATCTGTAATGACTCAATAAACCGTTTTATTTCAAGATTTCTCAGTGGGAATTTTGGGTTAACATAGCTCTTCTACTGGTAATCTTCATAATTAGATTTGGAGGTTTGTCTTCATTTTGTTGTTGTCAGTTTTAATCCCTTTTCTCAAGATAGTCTTTGGAGAAATAATGTTCTTTTTGTTTTGTTTTTATCTAAAACTGGGGCTATACACTATTTGTCATTCTGAAAATCTTAAGTTATTGTCTAAAAAAATTCATGTCTCATTCTTTGATATCATCTATATAGCTATGGCCAGTCTGTCATTTCATTTTTTTCTTATAAAATTCTAAACTATAGTGATCTAACACTGACCATATTTCCAAGTCCTTTAGCCTCCTTCAGAAATCCCAGAGGTACTTCTTCAATTTTTGTTGATGTGTTAGTATCCATTATCTCTTTTTCATGCTTATCCTTCTACATCCTTTTCTTCACCACAGTAGTATGAGACTGCAAAATGCATTTTCCAGAACCTCTTGCCTGTTGGCATTCAATGGGAGACACAAGATGGACAGTTGGAAGAAAGCAGCCATTTTTTTTAATGCTTCTGCTTACATCTATCTGTGTTAGATACAAAAGTAGAAGCCACATCAGTGTCAGCAGCAGCAAGGACAGGAATAGTGGTGACAATAACATTAAACTCAGCTGTTTGAGAACATAGAAGCCAGGGTATCTGGTGAATGCAGATTCATGAGTTCTAGAAAAAACTTTTTTTTTTTTTTTTTTTGGTCTTTCAGATCTAGGTGTGATAGTAGTTTAGTGTAATAACCAGTTCTTGGATAACCTGATTTTCCTCATTTTATACCTATCGGCAATTCCATTATTTCTACAATGGATTGCCTATAACATATAATAAACACCCTGCTTACCAAACCCCTAGATTTGTTACTGTTTTCCTGATTGGGCAGAAACTAAAAAATGTGGTTATAAATCAGCATGAGTGTGCAACATCAGCTGATAAGGTGTACCTTAGAAGGCACCATACCTTGAGAAACATTCAAGGAAGACTCAATTAATAATATCAACTCCACCTACAATTCTTCTTTATCTCTTAGTAGAGATAAACCTGGAAACTCTTGAGTCCAGTTTAATTTTTTTTTTGGTATTTGCTGGCATTTAAACTCTTGTCTGTGCTATGTTTATTTCCCAGAAGGTCTGCATTCAAATTATTGACAAAAATTGCAAACCTTTTGTTTGTTGATCTCTTTTTTTTTTTAAGACATGTAATTCACCACTGTTATCTCCCTGGACTTTTTTTTCCCCCATTAGGCTCTTAAGAATTTTAAATTTGTGGTTTTCCTTTGGGGTTTCTGCTTCTGTTTTCTCTAGGAACTCTTCTTTGCAGATAAGCTGGTATTCAGAAGGAGAATCCTTGAGAAAGAAAAGACTTTTCTAAAGTCTGCAGCAAAAATGCTATTACAGAGGGAAAAAACAAGGTCAGTGTGGGTAATGTCTTGTGCCATAGGTTCATTATCATCATATGTAGCTTCTAATCAAGATCAAATGCAGAGAAACTCTTACCCACTGCCCCTCACCCAAAATGAAAAAGGAGCATTATATCTAAACTATGGATAATTCCATAAGTTACCACAGTCAAATTATGCACATACTTCTACATTTAGGAGTTATTCCTTCATCAATCTGAGCAATGGAAATAGGGGTTACTGATCCCCAATTTGGAAACCAGTCACAAAATGGCCTATGGTGCTGATAGACTCCTTGACCTTTAATACTCAGCATCTGAGTCCACATACTTTTCTCCCCTTGTCTGCATATAATGCAGATATGGTAGTTTGAGAAGTTGACCCTTGATTAGACAAAAACTTGGAAGAAAAAAAAATTAACTGCATATTTAAATGTCATCCAGAATCAGGAAAAGGCAAGCAGCCAAGCTTTTCTAGTTCTTTATTCCATCATGTGATGTTGCTTGGATATCAGTTTACCCACGGACCAAATCTCTACCACCACTTCGTGAGTAGAGAGACTTGCAAGAAAACTACATGAATGGCAGCTTTTAAAAAGAAGGGAACTACAACACAAGGTAGGTTATTTTTAAGCAAATCTGTCATTTTGTTTTAGATTTAAATTATTCTGTAGATTTTTTTTTCCTCCCTAAATTCCACAAGATTTTTAATCAAATTTTATCAGGATATAAACCACTTAAGTAGAGTAGGTAAGGTAGATTTCTTCAGCAATAGCCTGAGTAAAATATACATGAACTGCTGTCACAAGAAAGATCATCAGTCATTTCCTTATGCTATTTGAGGACAGAAGAAATCTTTCCTGCTTTGGAGAATATTTATTCTTTGCAGAGCTTGAAAAATGGGAGGAGGGATATTGAGATGATTTGAGTGCAGGTTAGAGCGTAGGTTTCAATCACAGAAAATATTAATACAGTGAATCTTGACTGGTATGGTTTCTGGACTGCTCAACAAAGGAAAGTAGTATTAAGTAAAATATATTCATAGCTTAATTTATAATTTATATCATGGAAATAATACACAGGTATGCTGATGGATCTTTCTCTAATTTATCTTCTGCAAGATCTGAGCTTTAAGATCCAGAAACTCAGACTGATCAGAATTTTCACACATTTTAAAAGACATTAAGTGTGTGTGTGTGTGTGTGCACGTGCGTGTAGCTATATGTGTGCACACAAGCATTCACTAATGTAGGGTAGAGAGAGAAGAAACTGTTAGCAAGTGAGATCATTCTATGTGTGTTATCTCAGTGAAGCAGCTGATGAGGTGTGCATTATAAGCACCATCACGAGATGAGGGGCCAGGCTCAGTGGCACGTGCTTGTAATCCCAGTGGCTCTAGAGGCAGAGGCAAGAAGATCAAGAGTTCAAAGCCAGCCTCAGCAAAATCGAGGCCCTAAGCAACTCAGTGAGACCCTGTCTCTAAATAAAATACAAAATAGGGCTGGGGATGCTGCTCAGTGGTCAAGTGCACCTGAGTTCAATCCCTGGTACACGCCTCTTCCGCTGCCAAATAAAAGAAGAAAATGATGAGGGGACAGGGGATGACAGAAGGGAAGAAACTCAAGTCTGTCCAGTCCTAAAGGCCACCTGATTATCTATTAGGTTTCTTCTGTTAGCCTGTCATACAGGTGTTGATAATAGTGTAATATGCTCAGAGCATCTGTTACTCTATGTGATTTGTTGTGATCTTACTTCCTGTAGTTTGTACTCCTAGTAAGTGCAAAGGAATGTATAGAGTGGAAAATGCTCAGCATTTTTGCACTTTGCCTTGGATACTCTGTTCCAGTAATATCTACTCTTCCAAGATTAATTTTTTTTTATTATTATATAAACCTCAGATTCAAGGCTCTAAATCAAATGGAAAGAAGACTTAGAGCAGGTACAACTCCTTCATTCTGTATCTTTGTCAGGCAAGTGGAAAGAAACATGACTAAGTTTAATATTTTATTTATATCTGCTATGAAATTGCAGATATAAATGTGCAAGCAGTGGAGAATAATGTAATGATATACTACACTGCTACAAAAAATCATATTTTAAGGAATATTTTGGACCACAGAAGGTTCACAACATATAGATATTGTGATCACCTCTTTCTAAAATTAAACAATGTACAAGGAAAAAAAATAAACAAAAGGAAACCAGATACCAACAACAGTTAGCTATAGGAAATCTTAATTTCTTTTCTAATTTAAAACTTTTTCAAACTTTCCAAAATAAGGTATATATATATATATATATATATATATATATATTGCTTTCAGAATCAGATAAGATGATAAAATTATTTAAAATGTTTCTAGAAATAACTACTATACACATGGCATGAGCTCTACAAGCCACCTGTTCCAAGCACAGTGAAGCCGAAAGATAAGGGCTCTGAATTGTGCCTTCCAGGATGAGGAGTGAAATAGGACAAGAGGCAGAACTAAGTAGCCTGGTGAGGTCTAATTACTTGGAAATGTGAGAAAATATTCTTATTCCTGGAGCAAATAACATTTACTTATTGACTTGTTTACTTAGGTACATCACCCAAATTGGTTTCACAGAGTGAAATTTTATGCTATGCTTTGTTTTTTTCTTGGACCTACCGAATAAGGAATGGGAGAAAACAGGAAAAGATGACAAAAGTCTAGGAGTGTTGCACAAATTCCTTGCATTCGAGTCCCTCCCTCTGCTTCTGATACTTCATTATTGAAAGTACCACAGTCTATTCACAGATGGAAAGAGCTTGTCTGTCTCTCTTGGAGGCTGTATGACTTTTTTCTAATATCTGTTTATCCAGCCTTAGGAAGAATGTTTGAATCAGGGCATGCCTGTAATCTCAAAGGCTCAGGAGGTTGACGAAAGAGGATTGCAAGTTCAAAGCCAGCCTCAGCAAAAGTGAGGTGTTAAGCAACTCAGTGAGACCCTGTCTCTAAATAAAATACACAATAGGGCTGGGGATGTGGCTCAGTGGTTGAATGCCCCTGAGGTCAATCCTAGGTACCAAAAAAAAAAATGAATGTTTGAGCCAAGGTAAGTGCGATAAGACATCTGAGTGAAGAATAAGCACTCATATGACCTAATCTTAAACCTGTTCAATTGCAGGAGTTCTGGTAAACTGTAACCTCTTCATGGATGACACCCACCAGTGTGGAAAACTCACTAATTGGCAACATGGTGGCTTCCTGTTAGTGCACCCTCAGCCCCTTTGGGTCAAAGTTATTATTGCCACTCCCTTCCATTCCCTCAAGGAAGGATAGGAGACAGGTTGAAATATGAGGAATGTTAACCTCTCATTTAAAATGTGTTTTAATTAATTTAAATTATATTTAATTTTAATTCTATTAAAATGTATTTAAATAGAATTTAAATTTTAAAAATTTAAAATTTAATTTTAAATATATATATATATATATATATATATATATATATATATATATATATTAGGAACATTACTCCTGGTTTAGGATGTTTGGAATTTTACTAAGGAAAAGAAATAGACTTTCTTTTTCTTTGTAAAATAAAACTGTAACTTTAAGGATTTTCTCATATGATGAAAATTCCCATTGTACTTTTGGAGCTTTACTCTTCAAATTGGCTTGCAATTTTCATATCATCTTGTTCTCAATCATTTGAGAAGCTTAATTAGTTGTGCAGGAATGGAATCCTTTCTCTTCTTCAAATATGTTACCTTTTAAACTATCTAATTCAGAAACTGTGAGACTAAAGTGAGGCACTTGGCTTTGCTACTTTTACTCTGAGTTTATTTTCAATATCACGTTTAAGGTCTCTAGACCTCAAAAAAATAAAATTAAACTGCCTAGTATATTTCAATTCTGCACAAAATTTCTAACAGGTAAAAGTCATCTTACCCTACTGTTATATAAATATATATACATGCACATATGTATCTATGTACACATGGACATATGTGAATATATATTTTTTATTGTATAGTTACATATATAATTATATATTATATAAGATTATTATATATTATAAATAATTATATATTATATACAAAGTATGTATATTATATAATTATATATTATATATAAAATTATAAATTTAAAAAAATATATAAGAATTATATATAAAATATATAAAGTTACCTGGAGTTCAACTAGTTTTTAAAATTCTATCATTGCTTTTAATTTTTTCACCTAGGATGAGCTTATTTTACCTTGATTTTTCTAGAACATTGATGCCACTGTCTCAGTTTCCCTACCTATAAAATGAGCACAATAAATTGACCATTTCATTGGATTGTTATAACTTGGGTTGATGGATTCAAAATGCTTAGTATGGCATAGAATACGCACCTAATACATAATAGCTATTGAAGACATGGCCCTTTTTATGATGGTAGCTTTTTGATGGATGATAGCCTAACCAACCATCTATCTTCCCTCAAGCTTACTGTCTATAGCAAGACTAAAGTGATCTTTTTTAAATGAAAATCTGATCAGTGTAAAGGATGACATTTTGAGTTAAAGAATTATTTTTTGCAAAGGAGTAGAACTGCCTATGCTTTGCAGGATGCTGAGCAGCACGCCTGGCCTCTACCCCTAAGGCCAGTAGTACCCTTTCCCCTCACCCCAATTGAGATGATCAAAAATTTCTCCAAATGTGTATTGGGAGTCAAAATCATCCCTGTTGAGTATCACAGCCTCCAATAAAGAATTTTAATGACTTCTCATATGAAACCTAATCTTTAAACCTAACATGGGATAAAATGCTTTCATCATCTTCCCTTACATAATTCTACAATTAAGAAATCAGAGTCTATGCTCCCTTTGAACTTTAAAATAAAAAAAAGTCTGATTCCCTACATATCCAGATATTTCATGCCCCATAGGAGAAATTGCACCACTTTATCCCTCTGTCTAGAATTAGCCTTTTTTTTCCTTCTAGTATAACAGTTTTCAAATTTTAACAGTTCTCATATTTTAGTGTGGATGAATGAGAATCACCTGGAGGGTTTGTAAAAACAGAGTGCTGGGCCTCAGCAATAGAGTCTCTGATTCAGCAGGGCGGGGCCTGAGAATTTGCATTACCCACCCACCCCCAAGTGGTGCTAAGAATTAACCCCAGACATCTGAGATGGTAGGCAAGTACCTTATCACTGAGCTATATCCTCAGCCCTGAGGATTTGCATTTCTGTGGGATGCCCAGGTGTTAACCATACCCTTTGAGAACCAATATTCTAGCCCTTTAGAGACTCCTCCTCACCCTTAAGACTAGGGTTATTTCATTTAGGACATTGGCCATGATTGCCACAGGCAGCTTGCTCTCCTCTGTTTTCATAGCTCCTTTTTATTACAGAGGTTGACCTCTTGCCCTATCACTCATCTGTTCATCTGTCTATTGCTCTTGCTTCCTGGGAACTTTCCACTGAAAGTTGCATCCACCCTAAAGCCTAGCATACTTCCAGCTCTGTGTAGATTTTCACAACCCATTTTCCTCAATAAGGATCAATCAGATCCTAAGAGCTTGAAAATCCTTAGATCTCCTTCAGCAAAAAAAATCATGACCTACTTACCTGGAATCGTTAACTTCCCATTTTCATCATTACACAGGCCGGTGGAAGATTGTATAAACTAAGGAGGGAAATATGGCCCACTTATTCTTTTCCAATTGTTGTTCATTAAAAATATCTATGTTTAGCAAGAAAAGCTTCTGATTCCTGGGGAAGTTAGCTTTGAATGCATCATACTTTCAATTCTGTAGAGACTCATCACACTCACCTGCTATGCTCTGGCAGAAACTGACCTGAGGGCAACAGCCCTCCTTTTAGAGCATCATGAGGATTTAGGACTTCAGGCCCAGTGGGAGGCCCTGCAGACCCTCTACCTCCATAGCCTTTGGCACTAGCAGTGGCTGGGTGAGTTTAACTAGCTGACCTGAAACAGGCACCTCAGGAAGGGACGTGCTGCAGCCCGAAGTCATTTTCTAGATAAATAATTCAGGTAGAATAGCCTCTGCCAGACTATTTTATCAACACGGTTGGCTAGCCAAGTTTAAAAATCATTATCTCCGATGGTAAAGAGCAAAGTTTTATGGGTAAGTTAAGAGGGCTTAAAGAAATCAGAGTATGGATTCTTATAAAATGTGAACAACTCTCTGAGATTTACAGGAATTTGATCTAGTAGATCAAGGGCACTGGGCTTAGAAAGCCAGTCACGGGTTCAAACCACGGGTCCACTCCTTACACTCTCTGCAAATGCAGAGGTTTGGTTTACTTACAATAATGGCTACGTTCGTTGAATATTTATCATGTTCAAACATTGTGCTGAGATTTACATATAGCATTTCATTCTCTCCCCACTTAACAGTTGTGGAAAACATAAGCTCAGGCAGATTTATAAATGACAAAGACCACATGGATTGTAAATGTCAGTGAGGACTTCCTGTCACAGAGCTGTCACCTCCAAAAGCCATGCATTCCCCCACCTCAGGTGCTCTGCTCTCTCTCCTCTTCTAGCAACTCCTTCAGATCATATGAACCACAGATGAATTCAGGGTTGTGAAAGACACGTCTAAAGCACCAATCAACTGAAAGGCGTCATTATTATTGTTTTCTTTTTTCTTATAGAAAATGTTTTCAATTTCCTGCCCTCTCTACTATATTCTTTTCCTAATTCTTATAGAGCATTAAAAAAATCCCATCCACTTGGCTTTAGCATAGCTACCTTAAATTGTTGTTGTATATTTCTACAAACAGAAAACATCATTTTTGCAAACATTTTACTAAAAAATAACAATGATAAGAGTCATCTTTCATTAAGGACTTCCTAAGTGGCAGACAATTTCTAACAACTTAGCATGTATTGTCTTATTTAAAACTCAAACACCCTATGTGGCGGTTGTCTCTGTAACCTGCATTTTACAGAAGAGAAAACTGAAACATGGATAAGTTAAATAACTTGACCAGGGTCATGAATCTAGGAACTAGAGAGGCCAGGATTTGGGCAGGCCCCCATGATTATCTGAAATCCAGTTGACAATTCAGAGTTGTCATCTGATAGCTTTGTTTTCAGAAAAAAATTGCATAGAATACAAAAAAAAAAAAAATCCAGAAGCAGAAGCATTCAATATTTAGTGCACATAAAATCCATCTGTCACTTTATTAAAATGCCAATGTCCAGGCCTGGCCCTCTGAGTTTTTTATTCAGAGGGTCTTTGGAACACAGTTAGAAGTCTGCCTTTTAATAAGCAGTTTTATAAAGCACTTGGTTTCAGTGAGGTGATTCTCAAGCAGGTTGTCTGCAGATTGCACTTTTGAGAAACACTGAGAGAGATCAAATATTTCTTTTGCTGAGTTGAAGAAAGTTTTGATATCAAAGACAAGTTATTCATGTGAAGATTCTTCATGACTCTAGTCCCTTTCCAAATGATTTGACATGCTAATCAATGACAAAATATTTGTTAATTTATTGAGTGAAAAAATGCAAAAGCAGAAAACTATACTTTCTGACTTCAAAGGTAATATAATCAGGGAATGCTAGCCATAAAAGTGGAACTCTTGTACACTCACCTGAATATTTGCAGTTTTGTTTTGTAAAACGTAGGCTTTGAAGTTTCTCTCCTTCTCTTTCCCAGGCTATATCACTCAGCAGGAAGCCTTGTCTTATGCTGCAGTACTTAGAGATTCCACCAAGAGAGCTCAGTCAAGGGAGATCCTCAAAGGAAGTCTTCAGCTATGACAAGAAAATGTCTGTTGGCAAGATCCAAGTTTGTGGTTCTACCCAGGGTCCAAAGCACAGGGCACTGAGCCCTCAGGAACTGGAAGTCTGTACAGTCTCTACATAGGCAGTTTGCCCATGTGTCTCTGGCATCTGGTGGGTGTTGGGTGCACTGTTGTTGAATGACAATGAATTAAAAAAAAATAACTTCTAATACAAACCTCAGATTTGGATCTAATCTCATTCACAGATTTTTTTTTTTTTTTTACCAACAAGAACAAGTTGAAAGGTTTTAAAAGCAATAGAACTGAGGGCAAGCTTTTCCATGTTCAGTCTATAGAATCAGGTGATTTTCAAAACTTTCAAAATAAAAACTTCCTTGGAATTTGAGCCTCCCAGAGAAATCCCCCAAACAGTGAAAGATACAAGTGGTTAGAAGGTACCAAGCATCCTGTCTTTGCGTGACCATTCTCTGCAAGCCATCTACTACACACACTGAAAAACACGAACCAGCACAGAGTGAAGAGGGATCAGGTGGGGCTTCTAGAGCTGTATCACCCTAGTGACAACTGGTGTGTCCATCTCCTCCTTGTCCTCTTCTCCATTAGGCAATAACATTTGAGTTGGTCCCAAAGTTTCTGGTTCTTGCTGGGCTCAATCACTTTGTGTCATCTTGAAACTTGCACTTATCAGCTGCTAGGCTGATTCTACACAGCTGAAATTGGTCTTGACACAGGGAAGAGAATCCATGCTCACATCTTCCCCTGGCAGTTGAACAAAGACTCTGAGCAAAACATGAAACAGCCCCAAACAACTAATCCAAGTCCAACCTTCCCATGGTCTCAGAGGTTGTAAACAAAGCACACAAGACCATGCAAATGAGCAAAAAATGAGATAACAGTGAGTCAGATCATTGCACAACTGAGATTGTATTATATTATATTTAATAGCTATTTTCATCACCCACAATTTCTTGTGTTAAAAACTAGTCACCAGTATTTGCAAATAAAAAATGTCTCTTCCTCATCTTCGCTTTTAAAAATTCTTTACTGTTGAAATCAGCCAATGACTTTGTCATGTGCATGAAGGAATCGGTTGAAACAGAAAATAAACTTATTTGACAAGGGATGTGTTATATTGATCTGAAAGAAAGATGTTGCAATATTATCAGGGGGGAAAACTCATTAATGATAATTACATTCTCTCCATAATCATTAACATAAAAGATACTGAAGTTGTCAAAACATTCTGAGAACCCGCACCACTGTTTCTGACTTTTCCCTGGAAGGGACGAGGGGCGTGGTTGGCCCACCACTGTGATCAGAAGTCTTGGCTTCTCTGGGGTCAGTTAATTATAGAGAAACTTCTCAGCAAATCTGGGTCCTGACTCTATACTCTAAGTAATTTTAGGTGAAGAATTGTTCAGTAGCCTTAAAAGAAGAAAATATCTCAAATAAAATTGGGTTGAGCTCTAGGGTAACCCTCTTAAGGACAGTGGTTTGTGGGAGCCCTAGCTTAACCCAGCTTTCCTTCCCACTATGTCCACCGTGGGCCTTTCATCCCTTCAAACTGCTTACATACACTTTTATCCCAGACCATTGTTTTTTTTTCACGGGCACAGATATTTGCTAGGTCAGCCTTAGCTAGTGATGCAGAATATTAAGAAGGCCACTTAGAATTCAGAACTTCAACCCGGCATCAAAAATCTCAGAAGCATTTTACAAGCCAACAGGCAGGTGAATGTCACAGGCCCTTAAGAACAAACTGGTACAGTTGATACAGGAGGTCTCACTTGATGGCTGTCCTTTCTGAGATGTTAATGCTCCTTCACCCCCTGAGCCTCCCACTTGAAGCTTATGAGGAATGTGGCATGTTCTGGAACTGGAAGAAAGATGCTTACCTGAGAGGACACTGAGAAAGATGAACAAAAGAGAAGAGAGGACCTCTGAAACATTAAACAAGTCTACAATTTTGACCTGATTGGAAACATCTTTGCTTGCTCTCATAAAGTCAATGAACATCATCAAAAGTCCTGGAGGTCAATGATCATTTCACTTCAAATGGCTAGCACCTAGAACGGAGCCTGGTCTGTGAGAGGCAATCAACAACACTTATTAAACAACATGAAGTTCTCGAAGATTCTGCCAGTCAGACTGGACTCTGACTGGGTGATGTTATTGTAGGGTCCCAGGAAGCCACAACTACCCATGAGGACTGGCAGTGGTTTATCAAATACAGGTGACTGGGACAGTCCACTCCACCATGTAACAGAGGGTGCAGTGTCCTTCCCTAAACCTTTTTTTGGTCTAAGTTCTAAACAGTTGTTGAGGTTACTGTTGAGTTTTAATAATAAATATGTAAGCTTCAAAAGTAGCACATTGTCAATGTTTTTCTTTTGTCATTTTACTTTACATGAAAAACACTTCCAAGAACTCCCCATGCTTGGACATGGTTTAAATGTGTCTGTCCTCCAAGAGCTCCTGTGTCAGGAGCCTGGTGCTCAGAGTGGTACTGTTGGGAGGTGGTTGTGGAGCCTAGAAGTGGAACCTAGTAGGAAGTCACTGGGGACATTGTCCCTGGAAGGAATCCACACACTTCTCTTAGGATTCTGGTTAGTTCTCATGAAAGGATCCTTGTAAAAGAATGAACCCAACCCCTGAATGACTCTTGGACTTCCTGTCTTGACATGTGAGCACTCCTTCTAGTACATGTTCCTGCCATGATGCCATCTGGGAGCCCTAATTTAAAACCCAGCTTTTCTTCTCACTATGTGGGAGCCTACTATGTTGTGATATAGTCAGGTGAGTCCCCACCAATGTCAGTATAATGCTATTTGGTCTTTCAGAATCTGAAACAATGAGCTAAATAAATCTTTTTTCTTTTTAAAGTTTTCAGTCTTGAGTATTTCATTATAGCAACAGAAAACAGACAATACATTTTGCAATATGATTGGCCTCCAACCCACAGAGAATTAGCTCAAAATTCCCCAACCATGAAGTTTCTACATAGTACCATTCTAGTATTTTTTTTACTTTTTAAATGTTTGTTCTTTTTAGTTATACATGACAGTAGAATCATTTTTACATAATTGTAAAGGCATGAAATGTATCTTGTTCTAATTCAGTTCCCAGTATCTTTCCCCTTCCCTCCTCCCAATCCCTGATCTCTTCCTTCTATTGATTTTTCTGCCATTTACCCATGGTTTTTCAAAAATTAATTTCTTGTGGGTGTACAAAATGGGGAGATTTACTGTGGTATATTCATATATAGGAAAGTTATGTCAGATTCGTTCCATGGTCTTTCCTTTATTTAAACAATAGATTTGAAATGAAAAATGAGTGTAAAGATAAGAAACAAAACTCATATGACTAAATACATTACTCCATAGCCATTTAAAGTTTTAATTTGAAAAATCAAGATATTATTTATATGCAGTAAATGTACTTAAAGTTCAATGTATCTTGATGAATGCATAAAATCACATAGAATATTTATACTCCTCCCAAATTTCCCTCAAGCATTTTTGTTTTCAACCTCCTCCCCCAAACTCTGACCTAGGGTAACCACTAATTTGCTTTTATCACTATAGTTTTGTCTTTTCTAGAAATTTACAAAATTAGAATTGGTATATATACTCCCAAAGACTATATCTTTCATGTTGGTCTCCTCACACCTAGCACAATGTAATTGAGGATCACCATGTTACCTATATCAGTAGTTTATTCCTTTTCATTCCCTGGGAGAATTCCACTGTATAAATATACCACCTCTTGATTATCCATTCACTGGTTGATGAATATTTGGATTGGTTTTAGACTATTATGAATAAAACTGCTATAAATGTTTGAATTTAAGCCTTTGCATGAATACTACATTTCTACTTATTTTAACAGATACCTAAGAGTACAATTGCTGCATTATATAATACATTTAAGTTTAACCTTGTAAGACACTGTCATACTGTTTTCTGAGGTGGTTTACCATTTTTCATTCCCATTAGCAATGTGTAAGAGTTCTACTTGTTCTATATTCTTGCAATTGTTGAGAGCCACAGCCAAGTCGGGATGGCGCCTGGCATTTTGCCAGAAGGAGTGGTTGGGAGGTGACGCCAGCGAGCCATTGGGATGATGGTGATTAAGTTAAGCTGTGTATAATTATTGGGATGGTGACTGATTGCTGTAACTGGATGATGCTGGATTGTGTATGTGGACCTCTGGTGTTCCACAGTGGGGCGGCTCCTGCTGTCTCGGGTGCCCACTACTTTTGAGTTCTCGAGGAGTTCCCATTGAGTTCCCATTGGTTCTCGCAAAGTTTCTGTGGAGTTCTAGAGAGTTCCCATTGGGTTCTGGCAATAAAGTTGTTCCTATTAGAACCTACAAGTGGCTCATGACTTCCCGGTTATTTTGTGCCCAGCCAGACTACGGCATTTGCAGCAGCAATGACAGATATCTTAATTTCTGTATTCTAGTGACCATTTCTGTGAGGTAGATGAGAACTTGGGTTTGTGAAGAATAGTGCCACTATGGTTATATTATGGTCTCCTTCTTTCTGTGAACAATGGAAAATTTCATGAAATAGGGTGAAACAGATATGGAGATGGTGATGGTGATAATATTGGAGATTTAACAGAAGAAATCTTAAGGGTTAGCTATTTACCTGCTAAGGCAACACTCCAGCTTATGTTTTAGGTGAGGAGGGGTTGAAGCAGGTGAGGATGAGGGGACAACAAAAACCCCTACATGAAGGACAGTCCCTGGACAAAATGGTAGTGTACATTCAGTGTGTTCTCATTAACTTCTTACCTACTTGCTTATATTGTTCTCAGATTCAACAACCAATACCCCTCCATCATCACCAAAATCTTGATTGCACTGAATTACTTATTTACCGCTGCATGATAAATTAGTCAAAACTTAGTGACTTAAAACGGTAATACTGTCTCACAGTTTTTGTGGTCAGGAGTCTGGGCATGGCTTAGCCAGGCTTCTGGCTCAGAGTTCCACAATAAGCTGCAGTAAAGGTAACAGCTGAGGCTGTGGTCTCACCTGAGAACTCAACCAGGGAAGGAGCACTGCCAAGCTCACTCATGTGGTTATTAGCAGAATTTAGTTCCTTGGAACTTAGTAGTAGTTTTTTACTGGCTGGCATCTGCCCTCAGTTCCCACCACTTAGGCTTCTTAATACAGTAGCTCACAAGTGATGGCTTGCTTCATCAAAATTAGGAAACAGAAGAGAGAGTGCATGTTTGCATAAGGTGAAAGTCACAGTCTTCTATAACCAAATCCATCCCTTGTGTGAGTGATGTTCTATTCATTAGAAACAAGTCACTGGGTCCAGCTCCCGCACAAGGATGAGTGCTAGAAGGTAGGGCTCATTGGGAGCCATTTTGGAAGATGTCTACCAAAATCAGGAGTAGGGTGAAGTGAGCACCATATACCTAGGGGTGCAAAATTGAAAGAAAGATTTGTTCTTGCACATCCCTGAGAGTGAATCCCTCTAATCTCCTCACACACTCACCTTAGTCCTGGCTCCATTGCCTACAAATGTAACCAAAGCACTAATGGTGACTTCTGATCACTCAGTCAGGGCTCCCTGCTGAGACACCCAGCCTGAGCCTGTCTTCAAAGGCAAAAAGGTCCCATGCTGCAAACTGTTCCTGCTGGCTACTTTGTGTTCTAGTCCTTCAACATTTGTGGGTGGGAGGGGATATCATATAAACCTAAGACATTTAATAATTAGTACCCTATTCATTTATAATCTATATATTTAGAGTAGTATTTATCAGAATATAAACCATATGGCAGACTCACTAAGGATGCTTTAAAAAAATGCAGATTCCTGGGTCTCTCCTAGACTCCATGAATCAGAACGTGAGAGAGCATCCCAGGTGATAGATAAGCTTACAAAAGTGTCCTTTGCCTTTAAGTAGTGACTTCAATAGACATATGCTTTGACCCTAAACATGTGAATTTCTGTTTAGCAAATTTGGCAAAAATTTAGGGACAAGCTGCATAATGACAGAAACTTTTTGGGTAAGGGAAATCTCTCTCTGAAAACTCTCAATATCCCATGTAAATAAACTATCAGTTTCACTCAACAGTCGGGTAGAACTAATGGTATTGTGATAACACAGTTTTTGAATCTGCTGGAGTGATTTCTTTTCCCTAGAGTTGGCATTTCTAAATATGCATTATGATTCCACAGAATGAATGCTGCCTGGGTTTTCACTACCAGTTCCTATTTTGTGATGAATGCTATAGGAACATGCCCAAGAGTTCCCGCACCTTTTCAATTAAAATGAGTTGCTAATTGCGTCAGTGCTTGTAGAGGAAACCATTATATCAGCCTCATTGACTCGGCTTTCCCCCCTAAATTGCAGTCAGTTGCCTGAAATGTAATCAATCCCTATTTTGGAAATCAATCCCTCGTCTGCCTCTGCAGAACTGTTGTTTATTTTTCTCCATGTTAGAGCTGTCATACTGCAGCAGGTACACGATGGACTCAGGTTGGAGGAAGAAGAACTTCCTGTAGCTATTGAAAACCACAGCTTGGGTGCAGAGTTGGAGGCAAATTGCCAAACTGTAATGGGGCCAAACACTCAGATGCTGCATGGTGTGATTTCCTGAGCATCCTCTTGGCTCATGGAGCATGGCAGACCTGAGGGCAACTGAGTACCTGTTTATAAATAGAAAGTCCTAAAGAAATGAATTCCCTACTTTAAAAATAGTGTAATGAGTCCAGAAGGACAATCAAAATGACTTCACAGATATCATTGAAAGTCAATGATGTTTCAGAAGTCCAGTTTTTCTATAAGAAAACAAAACCACCATTATAAATGTATTACTCATTTAAATTCAATAAACATGCATTATGTATTGCATATGTGTTTCCATGCGTACTTATGTAAGAAAGCAAAGCTCAGAAGGTAAAGTTCCATATTTCAGAGGTCTGTTTGAAGTACATCTAAAACCAGATAGACCGAGAGGTGTTGGGGGAGTGGGGCAGGGGTCAGAGGACTGCTGAGAGCTTAGATGATGGGAAAAGGCAGACAGACGTAGCTCCATTTCCTGACTAAAAAATCAGAGGGCTGAAAAAGTCAAGAGATATAACAAATGGGTTGTGACTAGGATGATGCAAATGTTAGGAAATGCACTAAGGCAAACATGAGTTAATATTAAAAGAATATATATCTCATACATATATTTGAAATCCATTTAAGTTAAATGACTCTTAATGTTTGGAGGAGAAGGTCAGGTATAAGATTCAAGCCATTTAGGTTCTTTTCTACAACAGATTTGTGAGAATACACAAAACAAGAAGTCGTTTTAAGAATGTAGCAAGGACGGTGGAATGTGATAGACATCATTATCCAAAGTACATGTATGAAGACACGCATTGGTGTCAACATACTTTACATACAATCAGAGATATGAAAAATTGTGCTGTATATGTGTAATAATAATTGTAATACATTCTGCTGTCATTTATTTTTTTTAAAAAAATCAATAAAAAGAATGTAGCCATACTTCTTAAGAGACTCTATACAAAAGCATAGAAATTTACAAATATTTACAAATGTTTTCAAATTTATAAGCTTAAGTATCTCATGGGGAGATGGGTTACATTAAGTGGGTTCTTCTCACCCTGTTTTGTCACATGGCACATATTTGCAATACCTGAAGGCCGAGGGAATAGTAACAGTTAACTCATGTTTACAAGCACTTAGGTGTGACTGAGGTACAGAGAACCTGGAGACACAAATAGTAAGAGATAAGACTAGGAAGAAATTATAGCTCGGTCATGAAGAAACATCAATAAGCTTTAATGAGCAGATAATAGGGATACATTGCACCTATTTTTAGCAGGAGATTGGCCTGAGATCATGCTGGGAGAATGGTTCTCTAATACTGATCATGGAGGGCCAGAGAAGGAAAGGAGGGAACCAGGGAGGCCCTTCCGGGGTCTGCCTTAACATTGCAAGAGCAGGAATGAGGAGGACTGAACTTGGGAATGAAATGTAGAGAGGAAAAGCAAAGGATCTGGTGACAGAAAAGTCCGCGACTCCAGCTGGGTGGATGTGCACGATGGAGGAGACTGATCCCAGGGAGACCACGGTGAAAGCACAGGGAAGATGGCCATCAGAAGAACTGCTGATTTTGGGACAGTGAAGGAATGTCTGGTGTGTGGCAAGTTGAGTTGAAGGTCCTAGCGTTTTACAGGTCTTGATACAGGTGCTCCAGTTCAGGAGAAAGGTCAGCCATGGGGGTGGTAAAGAGATGAGAGGAGGGCAGCCCCCCAAGGAGATACAACAGCCAGGGACAGGACCTGGGGGCAGGCAGGAGGTTAGTATGGAGCTCTGGAGAAGCCAAGAGTGATCATGCAGAAGTAGGAGGAGAGCCAGCCTTACAGAGGTCCACAGAAGAGGGACATTGAAAAAAGGAAGGGCTAATAACCTTCATTAGAAAGATGAAGACTAAGATGAGGTTATGGGAATTGTTGGTGAACTTAAAAAAGATTCCTTTCAATGGGAAGGAGCAACTGGACTCTAGGGGTGATGGTTGGGTTGGGGTGAAAATGCAGAGGACACTCCAGGGAATGTCAAAAATGTTTACTCGGCATCCATCCAAGTTTCTGCACTTTTCCCACTCTACTCGGTCTTCCTAGACATTCCCATTTAATCCCACTTTCTCCATTCACTTCTACAAAGCATCTCCCAGCCACCAAGATGGGAGGCCCTTTCAAAAGCTGATACCAGCTAAACGTGTTAATGGAGTCTCGTGATGAAATTCTATCAGGCAGAGCATATGGTTATTGCAATATATTTTATTACTCTATTAGTACTTGTTATAAAATATGTACTTATGAACAATTACGGCTACAATTTCATATATCCAATCCATTGATGCAGGAATGTGTAGCAACAGTCATTTCTAGTAAAGAAACTGAGATGAGTAAAGGTGAAATTCAAGATTCTATAGCATGTGTGAAATGAAATGATCCATTTTAAAGACCAGATATAACTACGTCACCATAGATACACTTCGATTTAAGACAAACCATTCCATGTATAACTGTTAAGAATACATTAAAGCTAGGGAATTAAAGTCAGATAAAATTCTCTTAACAAAACGTCAACTGTTTCATCCACAAAGAACAGCAGGAAGCCTTTTGATTTCTTTAAAGTCTCTTCTTTTTTGTCTAATGGTTTAAAACCTATACTAATTTCAGAAGATGTAAGAGATGATTATAGTCAGCACTTGGAAAATGAGAAAATGAATGATTTAAGATGGAGACTATATTAAAAATAATCTAGTTCTCGTAGAAATTATCGCCCCAGCAAAGATCTGGGAGGTAAAAGAATAGTAAAATCTTGTGCAGAACAGAGATACAGGGAAGATTTTATAGAGAGAAAAAGATGAATCAATTAAAGCAGGAACCATGCTGTTTATTGTGATAAATCATATTAATAGAACTCTTCTTAACAAAATATTCAATTGAAGACACAAAGGAAGTATAAATAAATCAGGATTTCAATTGACTGCCTTTGCTTTTGGGTTTGAGAAGACAGTGCCGCACCTTCACAGCTGTGTCTAACAACTGCAAACACATGCTATGCCAGGAAGCACTGTGTGCAACACTATTTATGAGCAGGTCCTGAAGAATAGCATGTTTCCAAAGAGGAAGAAAACATGGAAATCTAAACTTTGCTCAGAATGCTATTCTAATGAAAAGCAAATGATTCATTCAGTTTCATAAAACCAGTCAAACCAGTTTCACATATTTTCTTCTGGCTCATTTACCAGGCACTTATTGAGTGCCAGCAAGCAGACAGGTCCTATGGTGGGCATAAAGGTTTTGTATGCAATGATATATGTCTGTTTAGGTTGTCAGTGCTACTTACATTATAAACTTGGGGAGTCATTGCTGCAGTTTGCAGGCTGCTCTGGTGTGAGCTCTGAATGAGGATGTTTGCCTGGGGTCCTCTGCCTTTGCAGGACCCAGTACAGTTGAGGAACAAAATGTAGAGTACTAATAAGCTTCCAGGGGCCCACCAAAAGATCCTTCTTCTGCCATGACACAGATCATTGTGTCTGTATAGTCATGTGAGTTTTTGAACAGAACTAAGAATTATATGATTTTAAAAGCATTCCCCAATCAGAAGTATCAGTTCGACCTTTTTCTCTCAATGCTTGCTTCTTAGCTGAGGTGCTCAATGAAATTGTTGAGCACACAATTATAGGGAGCTGATCACCTAAGGCAGAATTCTAGGTGTAATAGTTAACAGCTATATAACTGCATGTAGGGGACTCCACCTCTGTACCTCCGCTTCTCACCTGTAAAATGAGGATAACCCTATATTGTAGAGCTTTAGAGGATTACCTCCAATGTCTAATATTGTACACATTCATTAATGTTAGCTCATTAACCTGGGTTTAAAAGTGTGAAAATGGTGACAGTGGAACAACTAATGCTTGATTTTTTTTTTATCATTTAAATGGCACTTTTATTATATGATCTATATGATGAAAAGGTAAGTTTGATCAAATGAGTTCATAAAAGAAAAAGTTTCTCATAGCCATTAGTAAGTAAGCTCTTCTTGTCTTCTATTTCAAACTATTAAATTTTGTAAAATGCATTACCAAAGAGGAATGGAAATGAGTAAAGAAATGGGAGGTCTCCAAATTAGAATTTACTCAAATGTCCATCAACAATAAAAAGGCTAAGTAATTGGGGTTTATGTAGACAGTGAGATATTACACGGCAATTAAAATGATGAGACATAGCACACAATGCTATGAATGAATGGTAAAAACAACATTGTATGAGAGAAAAGAGATCCAAAAAATATATAAAATTATTCCATTTATAGAAAGTTCAGAAAGTTTGATTTTGAGTGATACCTAGTGATAGTCATGATAACAAGGGCTGGAATTACTGTGGCATGGAGAAGCTGGTGAAGGAAAATGTGGGGATGGGAATGAGGGATGTCTGAAACTCTACCGATGTCTCATTTCTTGGTCTGTACAGAGAATACCTGAGTGTTGGCTCATAATAATTTGTAATGCTATCTGTTTATGTCTTGGTTACTTTTCTTTCTGCATATTATTATAATTTACCAAAAAAGAGACTTAAAATCATGCCAGATTTAAATTTATGATTGTTTAATAAATGAAAATTAAATTTTATGATGAAAGCTATTAGGAACCTAAGCTTTGTGTTAGTGCTGTCAATGTCGTGGTCCTATCCGCATACCCACTCTCGGCAGCCTTTCCTGCACATCTCCCTCCAACACTTTATTCCCCTTGCCAGCTCAGTTCCCAGCATCTTCCAATCATCAAAAATTGAAGGACAACTATAAATAAATGGAAGTGACTGCAATGCACTAAGGATATTCTCACAGGGCACATAAGGGATCTCATTCTGCTTAGAAGTAAGGAATGAGACCTGGGTAGTCAAGATGATGAAACACACTGTTGAGAAATGCTCTTTTTGATGAGAAAAATGACAGACACATGTTCTAATTTGGAGAGTCTACCCATCTTCTATTTCAGACGCTAAGTTCACTTAGCTAACCTTTTTGCAGAGACAGGAAAAAAGACTTGGATAATAATAGCTCAGTACAAGTCCATCCCCATGTTCCACATAATGGCTCACAGCAATTCTGTTGATGTATTTGTTACATTTTCAGCAAGGAAAGCTTTTTCTGGCCTGCACCTAATGACATGGAAAATACCTGCTCTATAATGTTGACCTCTTTAAGAAACCACTTACATGTATAATAGAAGAGAAGCAAGTTAAACAAAATTTATAAAATAAGAGAAGAAAACTGTTTTAGGACAACAGGCTGTGAGGCCATCATTATTGCCCACTGTAGGGACCAGAATGCCATATATGTTCTACCTCATTGAGGTCTCTCTCTTTTATGATGATATGGAAGGGTTATCAACCTAAGGATATTAGGAAGATGCTGAATGGATAAATATTGAACTCATATAAAACTGTAGCTGTACAATTTTGCTATACTTTGACCCTTTTGAAAGCCAGAGAAGAAAGAGTCCAGTGAAATTCATTTTATATTTTTATAAGGAGATTGTTAGCGAAATTGTTCTCCACCCCACACTGGGAATGTTCAAGTATCAGAACCAACACCTGCCGGTTTCCCCTATGATTAGGGTTTGTCTTATAGACACTGTGACTCAAGCAACTGTCTCATTCTTAGCCTTGCTTATAATTTTGGTATAAAATTTGAAGTCTACTGTCAGCATAGGCAGGCTTTGGTTTGACTCTCATATCCATATTTTAAGTTTTCATAGACTTCTTTATTTGACCCTTTTTTTATTGTGTAATTTGCATGTTCCAGAACATAAAAGCAAAAGCAATTACCAAGCCCCCATACTGAAGCATCTTAGTGGATTAGTGGTCTGTGGTTCTAGTCCAGACTTTCCAAAAAACATCCATCTACAAAGCAGACTCCACAAGGATTTGTTACAAGCCAAAGATTTCATATCAAATTCATCACAAGAACATCCCACATTCCCTAAACTTAGTTTTTCCTTATCCCCTTCTTTGTCTTAATAAATACAACCATGCACTTGGTTACCCAAGTCAGGATCCTGGGGGTCATCCCTAATTCTTTTTTCTTCCTATGAAATTTTGTTCCAATAGCCAACAGTTCCTATCACCACAATTTGTAAGAATCTTGAATCTATTTGAATCACAACACACACACACACACACACACACACACACTTGACTCCACACATGATAATCTACACTGGCTTGCCTAACACATCCAATGCTGTCACTGTTGGGTTCAAATTTTTTCTCAATGACTCCCTTTTACAGACAAGAAAAAAACAAAAATTTTTAGAATGATTTACAAATGATCTTTATAACCTGAACTCCTAAACCTTCACTTCTGCTACTTGAATATTTGTAGTTCCCCAAATATGCCAACTGTTCTTCCTTTCTTCCTTCCTTCCTTTCTTTCTTTTCTTCTTGTATGTAATCTCTCCTCCCCTTTAATCCCCTTCCCTCTTTGGTCAGTGGGAATACTTTCATTTATCCCCAGGCCCCAGTACAAAGCTTGCCTCTGAGAAGGCTCCCAAGGAAATCTTTGGCACTCCTTCTCTTGTGTTTCGAGAACAGACACGTATGTCTATTGTCGAAATCACCATGGTGTCTTAAAGTTACTCCCCTGTGTACCACTTCTTGGATAAAAACTCCCTTTGTTCAGGCACTATGTCCCACTTTCCTTTGTGTCCCAGGGGTTAGCATAGAATGCATTCAGTTTAATAAATTCCTAACAAGTGATGGATAAAAGCATTAGGTATGATGGGGCCAGATGCCAGCTTCAGAAGATTAAATCGGGGTCAGCAAACTATGGCCCATAGGTCGAATCTGACCTTTAGCCTATTTTTATAGTGCTTTCTTGGAAAAGTACCATATCTATTAGCTTACATATTGTTTATAGTGCTTTCATGCTCCAGTGGCAGAGTTGAATAGATTTGGTAGAGATTGTATGACCTATAAAGCCTAAAATATTTACTGACATGTATGGAAAAGTTTGCTGACTCCTGAACTGGAGATACACTATAGGTCAGAGTCATGGACTTCAGAGTGTGTCCTCCTCTAGCACAGTATCAATCACACCAAATACACAGATTTACCCTCTAAGACTTCCTTTCTAATCTCTCGTTCCTCTCAAAAGCCAAGATACCCCACCTCTGAAACCTAAACACAGATCAGTATTCAAGCTCTGTAGAGTCTACTCAAGATTTATGAGACTTGGGCTTGTTGTGGTTTGAATATGAGGTGTCTCCTGAAAGCTTCTGTGTTAATGAAGGAATGTTCAGAGTTGAAATGAATGGATTGTGGAACTGTAAACTAATCCTAGCTTAGATGGACTGACTAGGGGATAACTGTAGACACATAGGGCATGGGTATGCAGGTGTGCCTTGGAAGGACTCATTTCCCAGTGGCCCCCCTTCTTCTTCCCTCTCTCTGTGTCCTGACTGTCATGAGGGGAGCAACTTCCCTCCACTATGCCCTTCCAACATGACATGCTGCCTCACCTTGGGCCCAGAGCAATGGACTTAGTCAACCCTGGGTTTACCCTCTGGAACTGTGAATTAAAATAAACTTTCCCTTCCCTAGGTTGTTCTTGTCAGATATTTGGGTCACAGTGACACAAAGCTGACTAACACAGGATTTCTTTGCTTATCTAGATATAAGTACAGAGACTGCTAATTATTCTTCAGTTTTTAGTATTCTGTTTTTTCTTTTCTTTTCTTTCTTTCTTTCTTTTTTTTACTTTCTTTTTGGTAACATACTCCCTGAATTTTATCTGGCACAGAACCGCCCAGCCTTCCTTGCAGCTAGGTATGGCCATCTGATGACGTTCAGGCAAGTGGAATGTGAACAGAGCAGTGTGCACAACTCTGAAATCCTATGTTCTGGCTTCTTCTCTGATCCCTCATTGGGTTGGACTATGGGTGTGGAGGAGAGGAGACAACCTAGATCATGCACACAAGGACAATGCCAGAGGGAGCAACAAGGTAGAAGGGATCTGGGCCCCTTTGTCAACCTCACAGAGCACCTCCATCCTCCTGGAGTGCCGTCAGTCCAGGACTTTTTGTAAGAGAAAGAAATCTTTCTTCTATTTTATACCACCCTTGGTTTGGTCCCTGTTCAAGCAGCCAACCTCCTATTTCACTTAGATTCTCTCCGTATCTCGCTTTCCCTTCAATACATGGTGGAGATTGTCTCTCCCAAAATTGGACCTCAGGCTATCCCTACTTTTTAGCTTTCCTGCTTTTGCAAATTGCCCAGAAGTTTCACAGCTTCACTCTCAAGAACTTTCTTCAAAGTCTTTCTCCAAAAATCTCACCCTTTCTTAAAGCCCTTATCTGCTCCCTCCCCTTTTCTATCTTTAGTCTTTCTTCTCTTACACACACACACACACACACACACACACCCAAAGGAAAAAGAAAAAAAAGAAAATTTCCAGACCTTCGGATGCTTCCTTATCCTAACTTTTCTCCTTTTCTCTCTCCATTGTCTCTATAGGGAACTGAGCTGGCAAGGACACAGCTCTTAGAGGAAGAAGGGGGGAAGCAGAGCTCAATAAGACTTATTACTCTTTTGTGCTAAAGTGGAGAAGGCTATAAATACAGCTGTTAATTTTGGCAGTTTCACAATGGCAGAAGTTAAGAATTTGGAATGTGATGAACCTAATAATATAAAAGTGCTATTAGATTGCTGTGAAGGCCACTGAGCATTGGCTAAGTGGTGTTTTAGGGAAAGTATTCAGGAGGCAGCAAATAGATTGAATTGGATAGTTTTGGCTGGAGGCCAGGAAACCAGCTAGGAGATGAAGAAACCCGGGTCTAGGGTGACACAATGGAAATAGAAAATAGCAGGGGTGCATATCCATCAGATATTTAACAGAAGAAAACACAGTTTTGATGGCACATTGGATATGGAAGCTCCATAGTTGTCCTCCTTTCTAACAGGAATATTTTCCTTAACATTTTTGTCCTCTGCCATTTAGAGGGTGTAAGGAATTTAAAGAAGGGAATAAAATAAGTGACTATATCTCTAGAGCACAGCACAGTAAAATATATGCAAATGAAATTTCAAGTATGCAAATGAGTGAACTTGGATGAAATGCCACTCCTTACATAAAATGGTTAACATGCTTTCCAAAGGGCACGTCAGGTACATGCTGATGAATCTAATTCTCTTCTAGCATGAATAGCTTCAGGTCTGGGTGACCTCAGTGAACAGTTTAAATTTCGCCTGCTTTTAGTTTCTCTACACAATCCCCTCCAAGTTCTGCATGACATCCAGCCTTCAGTGATTATTAAATAAATCTAATGAAATAAAAGCCTTTCCCCAGCTAACTAGCATTATGCAAATCATCCTTAATCTTTTGTCTCTCTAGAAGTTTGCTTATGATCCTCAGTGGAGTTGAGACTGGATTCTCACAAGTAAAACAAAAGGAACTTTTGTACTCCATTTCTGGAAACCAAGATTTCGTACTTGTGAACAAAAGCACTGAGAGTTGGGGGGTAAGGTGCTGGCTCTGCAGCAGAAGATACAGGCTCTAGTCCGGTGCCATCATCTGCCCGACACATGAAATCCAACACCCCAGCTGCTCAGGGCTCCAAAAAAGCCAAAATATTGCAAGCAATTACAATCTGCTAGGAAAATTCAAAAAGTCTTTGTATATTCTTAATGCAAAGCTTAACTTTACAATCCTTTACAGACATCTCCCTCATGGTGTAAATTTTGTGAAGCAGCCAACAGTCTCTGCTCTGTCTCTCTCACTTCTGCCCTCCATACATTCTCACCTTCCATGACAGCCCTCCTCTTTAGGACACATCAACTTCCTGGCTGTTCCAGTATTAACCCATTACCCCAAGTCTGTGCATTACCTGGGATGAGGGAGGAGTCTCTTAATCTTTTCTATGTTTTTGATACCATCTCTAGTTGTCTCCTGAATCTTCATTGCAATAATTGTAAAATGCAGATACCACCTGTTTATTCCACAGGATTGTGCTGAAGGCTTCGTGTCACATTGGAAATAAATCCATTTTTAATTATGTTAAATTATTATAGGGTAGCAAGTCATCGTTGTTTTTAGACCTGATTTTTTTTTCTCACTCTCCATGGACTTAACCTCTCAGAGGAGAAACTGCTTAAATTTCTTCCATCACAGGGCATTTGTGAGTGGGAGGTGGGAAGAGAGCCCTGCCGGACATTTGTATCTGCTTTGAGTAACATCCCTCCCTTTCTTTCCCTTGAGAGCCAAGATTTCAGGAAGTGCTACCCATATCCTTTCACTTTTCTTCCTCACCATCAATTCATGTCCTCCACGCCACTAAAGCTACTGGGCTTCTGCTATAGCCATCAGTAGTTGGAAAAGCAACCTAACACTGTTATGTCAACCCCCGTCCTTCTTTTGATCCCATCTCTTCTGGCTTTCTTTCCTTTCCATCATATTTTCCTCTTCACTAACACCCTTCAAATGTTTGCATGATCCTGCTAAGTAGTGTTTTAAGGAAAGTATTCAGGAGGCAGCAAATAGATTGAATTGGATAGTTTTGGTGTTCCTGATGATGGCAATAGTTCTTAACTCATCCTGAGCACCTACCATATATCAGACACTTGACATTTCCCATCTCATCCCCTCAATATCCTGTGAGATTTGTTTCTTTTCTTCATCTTTCAGAAGAAGAAAGAGAGGCCCTGGGAGGATAAGAGAGTTGGCTGAGATCACACGGACCATAAACCACAAAGCTAGATTCAATCCTCAGTCCCTGCTCTCCAGAACTACTCTGTCTCCCTCCTCTCTTTACACTTTCTGAGTTTGTTTCTTGATTTTGCCATTTATTTGCTGTGCTCTAATCCTAGCATACTTAACCTCTCTAAACTTCCACTTCCTCCTCTGTAAAATATGGATAATAACACACAGATCTTTTAGGGTTGCTATGAGGATTTTATTAGATAGTGCTTGTAAAGCACTTAGCAAAGTGACTAGCATAAATGTTACTGCTGCTTTTATTATTATGTTCAATACCATTTTTTTTGTCTTGTGCCTCTGTATAATTACTCCCACACAGCTTCCAACAGCACCTCCACATGACAGCTCCCCTCTCCATGGTCCGCCCAGACTTTTCTGCTGAGCTAGGTCCATATTTCCAGTCAGTGTTTGGATTTTCCTCCCTTTGATAGCCCAACCCCATCTCGGCTGTGACAAACTCATAAACAAAACTCATCTACATCCTCCTGCAAACCTATTTCTTCTCTGAAACCCCAAGGTTAGTGACCGATGAGGCCACTCAGTCATAAACTTGGGCTTTCCCCTTGACTCCCATGATGCCCTAATCTTACTCTTTCTGCACATTATGTCCATCATCTAATCCTCCTAAACATACTCTGAGTCATTCAGCCTCTCTTGGGCATTCCCAATGTCACTGCTGATTCTGTCTTTAAAATTTTGATATTTTGATTATCGTGGATGTTTTTTTTTGCACAAATTTTGATTTGTTTAAATAGTAATTGAATTCCTGGGGTTTCTGTTGCACCCTTAAAAAATTGCATTTGAGATGAGCAACTCACTTGCCTTACCCTAGTCCTGGCCCTGTTTTGCCAATTCTTCTCCCAATGAAATTTCTTATAGTATTCAATCAGAATTATATTTCTAAAACAGATCTACTCACAGCACACCTTTGTTTAAATGCCTTTGGTGTGTCCTCAAGCCTTACAATGTCTCACCATCTACCCTGCTCCCCACGGAGCCTAAGACATGGATTTCTCCAGCAATAGGAATCCAGGTCCTTTCTCTGAAGAAGTGGCCCCATTGCACATCCGTGCTTTTGCAAACATGGCAAATAATCTTTTAGCTACCCTTTCATTACCTAGGATGGTTAGAAACTGGTTATACTTGCAAATAGCTGAATGTTTATACTTTCACAGATAAAACTTAAATTTCGACAAGAATTTATTAAAATCCATCTAAAATTTATTACACAACTCTGCAGTCTTCCATATAATACACTCATAACTGAAAATGTTCTTGATGGCTCAGCTTCATCATTCTAAGTGTCAGTGAGAGTGCTCTGCTATAATCCAGGGATGCCAGCCTCAGTGGCCAATGAATTTGCAAGTGATGCTATGGTTTGAATTTTTGTGTCTCTCCCAAAATTCATATGTTGAAATCTCCCCTGCCCCGACTCTTCAAATGGTGGTATTAGGGAGTGGGACCTTTGGAAGAGGCAATTAGGTCAGGAGGGCTCTGCCCATGTGGGATTATAACCCTCTTAAAATAGGCCCAAAGAAGTCCATAGTCCTCTTCTACCATGTGAGGACATAGAGAGAAGGTATCATCTATGAACAAGGAAGCAGGTCTTCACCAGACCCCCTGTCGGCTGGTACCTTCATCTTAGACTTCCTAGCCTTTACAACAATGAGTGATGTATTCCTGTTGTTTATAAGCCACTTGATCTATGGTATTTTGTTTCAGCAACCAGAATGTACACAGACAGCTAGCTTGCCCTTGAACCCATTTATGAACGATAACGCCTTCTTCTCCCTGTTTTGTTGTGTTCTTCCACTCCAGGTGTCTCCTTGTTCCTCCTGATCTCTGCTGTTGCTGGTTCTGCTTTGTACTATTCATCCCTAATTGCTTGGCCTCGTTCCATTTTCCTCGTCCACATCACTCCAGCCTTGACTTTGCTCTCTTCTCACGTCACACTCTCCACTAACTCTGCCATCCTGGTACTTCTCTTTGTTGGTGCTGACAGGGCAGAATCATCAGCCAACCTACGACTGCCCTCTTTTCTTCTGCTCTGTTAACTGACTCATCCTTTTTACTATTCAGTCTTTGCATCTTTATCTCTTCTCATCTCCTTTCATTCCTGAGTTTGCCACTCTTCTGGTTGGTTGAGAGGTGCTGAAGAGATATTTAATTATGGCCATATAATCCATGGGATAATTGTCAACTTCTCTGGTGTGGCATTTTTCCACCCAGGGAATCGTGGGCAGAGTTAAGAAATAATCTAAACTCAAGACCCTGAGGATTTGCCTTAGTTCTCATCTTCTATCCCTGTGCTCATCAGAAAATGCCCAGCCTAAGATTTGGATTGGGGTAGGGAAAAAGGGCACGGATAGCTTGTGCAGTTAAAAGCAATGTTGGATCACTGAATCTTACCTACATTGGAATAAATTCACTCTCTGTTCTTTTGGTTCTTCTTTAAAACAGGAGAAAGCAGAGACTCAGACTTCTAATTGCCCCCCCTGAAATCTAATTTTGGGTGCATTGAAGTGCTCTGCTGAGTGACAAGTTAATTTTTATTATCAAGAGTTTACTTGTTGTTAGAAAATGTAGAAAATATACAGGCGCACTAACGAATAAAGCATGGGAGCACTAATCAATTTAAAAAATCCAACAGGTTCCTCAGCAAATTACACAGACACTGCTCAGAGCAAGATCTTGAAACAGATATTTTTTTTTTCAGGTGGCTGAGATACTTAAGAAAAATTGGAATAGGATCCAGAATCTTCTGTTCACTCATTTTTCTGGCCATTATATTCCTCCTTAAAAATAGGCAAAGAAAGAAAGCTAGGATGAGAGAAGGAGATAAAGTACCTTTTAGATTTGAGTTCAAAGTCTCTTGTTTGGTTACCACGTCCTCCCTATCCCTCCCTCTGTACCCGTGGAAGAAAACATGGGATAATTAAAAATAGCCAGCAAGAACCAAGTGCAATCTCAACCCCACCATTTATTCTCCAGGTGGCCTCGGGAAGGTCACTTTCATGCTGTGAGCTTGACAAAGAGTTATGAAAGCAAAGTTCATAGTCTTCCTTTGGGGAGTGGATAGGAACACTCAGGGCCTTGAGCCACTGAAGTGCCTGGCACACCATGGGAATACAGCGAGGGCTGGTTCCCCTCACATCCTCCTCTTTGCTCTCACACAGCATCTGTGCAGGGGTCAGGGCCTGATGTCAGGGTCTTTTCCTCCTGTCCTGTGCCAATGCTTGCCCTCAAGAAGGGAACTAAGGAACCATTTCTTCATCTAGTGAAAGAAAGACTAAGAGGTAAAATTTAGAGAATGACTGACCCAGGTTCTTGGGGTGACTTTTGAAAAACTTCACTCTTTAATATCTTCTTTCCTCTTCTGATAGCACTGAGGGAAGAAGGATGGGGGTGATTTGGGAAAGCCGTGAGGGATTTGAGGTCAGGGGAGTCTTTAGGACACCTCTGTGGGTGTGAAGAGAGGCCAGTTTGAGGTAGTAGGCAGAGGATCCTTTGGTTTGGCTGCCTTTTGGTGGATGAGGAGGAGGCATCCCTGTGTGTGGCAGGGAGATGGTCAGTTGGGAGCTTCGTTTCTCTCATTCTGATGTGTGTGGAATGGGAAGTCTGGGCAGCTCTTTTTTTAGCTTGTTTCTGAAACCTGAAAGCAGCCAATGGGACTAGCTGAATGTAGAACAACAAATACATCAAGAGCAATTTCCATATAAAAACAAACAAACAAATAAACCTTCCAAGACTGTGAAACCCTCTGGGGCTCCGGGTCACCCTCTTCAACCAGCAAATGACTCTGCTTTGTGAAGTGCTTGGCTTTATCCTTTCCAGGTGATCTGGGATAAGCAGGGAGACCCAGCTCTCTGGCAGGGAAGGTGCATGTGTCCCCAGGTCTTGGTGTGTCTTACTGACCTTGCTGTTCCTAAGCTAAGTGGCTACACTGAGGTCACTGCTCTGAAGCAATCACGCCATTCATTAATCCAATTCTCAAAAGTGGAACAGAAAGTGGTGCTACCTTTGTGTTGTTTTTTTTTTTTTTAATTAGTTACACATGACAGTACAATGATCTTGACATTTCATACATTTAAATCAAATGGGGTATAATTTCTCATTTTTCTGATTGTGCAGGTTGCAGAATCAGTACCTTTGTTTTTTTAAGACATAATTTCATTGTCTTAATTAAAGGAGAATTAATAAGGGATTATTTTAAATTCATTTTCATTAGCAACTTCCATGTTTTAATTTATTCTTTTTAGTTATACAAGACAGTAGAATATATTTTGACATACATTGTACACACATGAAGTATAACGTCCCATTCTTGTGGTTGTACATAACTTGGAGTTATACCAGTCAGTCGTGCATTCATATATAAACATAGGAAAGTTATGTTTGATTCATTCTACTGTCTTTGCAACTTCAGTTTAGTAATTTTGAAACTGGAATAAAAAGTTATTTTCTAATAATAGAAATAAATTGTGGCCAAAAAAGAAAAAGAAAAAAGGAAAAAAAATCATCTCAGGTTGCCTAGATTCTGAGACTTCCCTCCTGCTATAATTGGACCATGTCCAAGGACCAAACCAGAGAAGGGAGGAAGAACCATCCATGGGAAACCTGCAGTTAAACCTCCTTTGAAGAAACCACAAAAGCATGGCTTGGTGTCTATTCCCTTCTTTAAAGGTGAGCCAGCTTCCTTGGAGCCAACTGTGTACGAAGAGAGGCCCCAAGTCCTTATCCCATGCACAGGATGGTGGGGGGTGTCAGAGTGAAGGCTGACTCAACAGCACTGTCGTCTTAGGTGGCTAGCCCATGACTGCAAGCCAGCCCCATCAGAGTTTATTATCCTTCTCTGAATCTCTTCCAACTGTTTGACGTCCTTGAAGTTAAAAAGATGAAAACTGCACAGAGTGCAACATTCCATACAAAACACCTTAGACATTTCTAGTTCAGAGAAACTTGAGCAAAGCCAAACCTCTGTTTTATTTTGCTTATGTTCCTCTCGATCAGGGTTTGCCTTGGGCATGTTACTGTATAAATACCTGTTGTCATCGTCATAAGTTTTAAGAATCATAATTATATATAAAATTAGCTTATCATTTTTTTAATAAATCTTTTTTTATGCCTCTGCTTTTATTTATTTATTTTTATGTGGTGCTGAGGATCGAACCCAGGGCCTCCCACACACTAGGCAAGTGCTCTACCACTGAGCCACAACCTCAGCCCCTAGCTTATCATTTTTTAAAGAAATATTTTTAGCTATAGATGGACACCATACCTTTATTTTATTTATTTATTTTTATGTGTTCCTGAGGATTGAACCTAGTAACTCACATGTGCCAAGCCAGCGCTCTACCACTGAACCACAACCCCAGCCCCTAGCTTATTTTTGAAACTGCAAGTTTTGTTACCTAAAATACAATTTTAAACAAATAAGCTTATTAAAAAGCCCAAACATAGCCAAAATTACTAAGCCATTTCCTCAACGTGTGTTTTTGTTTTCAGCTTACATTTTTGAGCCAGGGTCCTTTTTTGAGCTTCATTTTAGCACCATTTTTTGAGCAGCGTCCTTTTTTGAAGAACCATCCACTATTCTGCAGGGCACATTTGACAAGAGGCCATGTGGTCCCTCTCCTGGACTGCTGTTACCACCTTCTACAACCCATGCTACTCAGTGCTCACAGGAAGCTGGGGAATTGGACAGCTTGGCAGAGTCTTGGAGAGGTGGAGAGAGCAAACTTTTTAATTTAGGAAGTCAATGTGATTTAAGTTCCTACTAACTACAGATTGTTCTATATGGGAAAAGATTCTGGAATGTCTTGTCTTGGCTCTGTCTGCCACTACTTTGGGTGTAGTTGCAGATACTAGTGAGATAAACCAAAGTCAGAGAATTCCAACTGAGGCATTAAGTATTCTCTTTGAGAATGTCAAAGATGGTCTCTTAGGGACAGAGTTCATATCTAGATTTAATTTTTAAGATGACTTTCTTGAAAATAGGGCAAAGGGCACCAAAGGAAGCATATACTAGTGCTTGAAATATGTGATGTATTTAACTATACACACACAAACACACACACACAAACACACACACACACACAACCACAGTCTCACACACACACATGAACACCTGACTAGAACCCCATGTATAAATGCCTGTCTATTTGACTAGTACCTCCTGCCTATCTCTACGAAAACATTTAGTACCCTGTATCAAATGATCATCAACTTATCTGTAGCCTACCTCTCTGGCCTTAGGGTATCAGCCTCACCAAGATAGAGCTGGTGTCTTTTCCATTGTTTATTCCCATTCTTCACACACATCTTGGAAAATAGGCAAATAAGTAGTGAGTGAGTGAATAAATGAACAGAATGAACAGGATGAATGAAGGAGTCTGGTTCCTGACCTCTGGTGAATGACTGCCTGATGCAGCACCCTCCCATGCAACTCCCACCCTGAAGTCTGAAATTGAGGATTCTGGATACAGCATTTGGTGTTTTGGTTGCCTAGGCAACGTGCAGTTAGTTACCTGACGTAACCATCCACTCTCCACCTTAATAGAAAAAAACCACTTAAGTGAGTAGTTTTTCTTTTTCTGGTGACTTTTGTAGCAGTTTGTGGTTCGTTTTATCAAGTCTAGACATATTTTTTTTCATGTGCTGTGGAGTCTCAATCCCTGTAACACAAACCTCTTTCATCATTAGTCTTTCTGGTAGAATTTGATAGGGGTCATATAGAATCCCTCTCCTCGTCAGCTAATGGCAATTTATAGACACTTACTATGAGCAATATATGTTGCAAAAGACCAGAAAACTCCCCCTCCCGTTATGATTCAGCACTATAACGTGATAGCCCGGAAACCAGCCTGATAGTTTAATCAGTGGTATGCGATCCTTATTTGTGGTTGGCTGCTTCATCAATTTTCATTTGGGAGTTGAAATGGACTCTGAGGCAGATATGGCATTAATTACGTGGGAAATTGGTTGCAATATGCCTTGAGGTAAAACCCTTCTGATGGGAATCAGAGATGGAAAGAAAGCCAAATTATAAAAGGATGATTTACTGGAAAAGGCAAATGTATGCATTACCATCACCGCTTAGCAAAGAAAAAGGAGCTGATAAACCAGAAAGATTGTGGAGTGACTGGAAAGTGAGAAAAATCCCTAGGTGTCTCTCAAAAAAGATTTATTCCTATGCTGAATGCATTATATTTCCCCAGATACATACGACATTTTCCAAGAGTGTGCTTCAATTAAAAGGCAAGCGAGCATTAATAATAGTTGGCAGGGTCCCTATTTCCTTCCAGATTGAAATATATTTTACTAAGAACAGAATAGGGGGCATCTGGGGAAACCAGAGTTAAAATTCATTTTACCAGTTGTGGTATCTGCTGTTGCATCAATTTTCTTGTTATAATATCATACTTTTTTCCCTGAAGGTTTCAAAAATCTTCTTAGTTAATATCTCATTCTTCTTATCACTGAATCTCAATGAGATAAAATACAAAAGCAAAATCAAAGCAGAAATGACAATTCCCAATTTAATATGAGAAAAGTAAGACACAAGGAGTTTAAGTTAGTGCATTTTTTTTTTAAAGCAACACACTATTCTTCATTGGATATAACACAGAGGGAGTTTTCAAGAAAAATATTGAATAGGAGTTAACATTTCCTCCTTCCCCCATCTCACCCCTAAAAAGAGATCAGCACTGTTCCTAAGAGATGGCATGTGTTTATCCATGTTCAAGCAGAAGCGGAAGGTAGCAGAGTACAGTGGGAAAGAGCTGGGAATAGAGCAAAGCCGTGTGCACCTAAGTCCCGTTTCTGCTGCTTACCAGTGGGGTAACTTCAGTCTTGATCACTGAACCTCAGTTCTCTCACCTGTTTAATGAGGATAGCATGAAAGCATTTGCAGTCATCTTGACAATTAAGTTAGAGTCCAACTATTGGGTAGTTCTTGTAGGAACTGTTTGAAATAGTTAACAGCAAAAACTCCTGGACCTCAGAGGAAGTTAAGAGTTCTGAAACTAGGTGTAGGAATAGGGTTGTACATGTTTGCTCTAGTGGTGTGTCCAGATAGAAGACAATTATGATACCTGAACCTGGGACTCTGAACCCTGGTTAGGATAGCCCAGGCCAAGAAGTCCATGAGCAAGGCTATGGTAAGTAGAGCAGAGGGTCAAGAGGGTGTCTCCAAGTCTTTCTAGAGTTCAAAGCCTGAGGACCAAGCCTTGATAATACATTTGTAGCAAAAGGTGTTTTCATGTCACATACCCATTCCTCATATAGCACCCGGGAAATAAGTAAATACATGTAGATTGAGGTCACTATGGATCCAGGATCTGGCATTTTCCAATTTTTCTGTATTTAATCACTCCATAAGTCTGGAATTCTTGAGAAGGGACCCCAGAAATAACTAAGGATGAATTTCCCTCTAACCAGGTATACAGGCTCTCAATCAATTAAATTTGATTGAGAACAAAAAGGGAATGTGCCTTATATCTCACTCTACTATTGTGGACTAAAATCAATACTAGCTGAATCTGTTAAGTATGCATTTGGCAGCAAAATCCTACTACTGGGAACTTAAAATATGTCAGTTTATTCAATCTTAAAAGAAAAATCTGGAAGTAAACTATCCAGGCTGTCAACACTGCCACTGTGGTCTTCTTTCTTTCTGCTCTGCCATTCTTAGTATGTGGATTTTGTCTACTTAATAGTGGACATCTACTGGTCCTGTAAGCCTCGTGTTGGCATTCTAGGTAGGAGGAAGAAAGGAGGCAAGGAGGAAGGGGCAGTATGTAAATCAGGAATGCAAACATTTTCCAGACATTTTCACTCTAAATTTCTTTGTCTGGTGTTTTACCATATCCCATCCCTTGTGATGTATGATAATAAAGTTAAAGCTTTTATCTGGGCATACCACCATGCTGAAACTAAATAATTTCTATTAATGAGGTAGAGCGATGCATACATGTATGAAAGGAAAGCTGTCAACAGTCTGCTACACATATTTTCCCAAAATGTAATATCTACCTTTATCTATGTTAGAAAATGTGTATCCTGTTTAAATCAAACCATATAACCGAAAAATATGAACATTTTATTTAAGAGTGAGAGGGCTGATCTATTTGAGGGAATAGATTACAAAACAAGTTTCAAAAAATGTGTTTTTAAAATCATTTGATTTATATGATATTTTTAAGAATGCAAACATTTTCAGTCTCAATGAGATAGTTACAGAAAATTTTCCCATATCAGAAATGAGATAGACATCCACATAGAGGAGGCTTACAGGAGCCCAAATAGACTTATTCAAATGAGAAGTTCTCCAAAGCATATCATAGCTAACATGCAGAAAATAAATAAACAATATTAAAAGCTGTAAGAGAGAAACACCAGATCACATTTAGAGGCAAACTAATAAGGGTCACTTCTGATTTCTCGATTTAAACCCTAAAATCAAGGAGGGCCTGGGATGAGATACTTCTGAGCCCTAAAGGAAAACAGCCAGCCAAGGTTGACTATACCCAGCAAAGCTCAATTCAAATTAGAGGGGGAAATAAAAACTTTCCATGATAAGAAGAAACTAAAAGAATTCATTAACACAAAGCCAGCACTACAAAAAATACTCAAAGATAAAATGCACACAGAGAAATTAAAAAACAATCCCCAAAGCTCCCAAACACAGGAAGTTCAATAGAAGAATAATCCACTAAACAAGAATCAAGACAGGATAAAATATAGCAAAAAGCTGAAATGGCAGGAAACCACAAACATATCCATACTAACACTGAATGTTAATGGTCTCAACTCCCCAATTAAAAGACACAGCATAGCAGAATGAATTAAAAAGCAAGATCTAACTAAATTCAGTTTAAAAGAGACTCACTTTATAGGCAAAGACATACACAGGCTGAAGGTAGAAGGATGACAAAAAATATTCCAGGCATACTGATCATGAAAACAAGTAGGTATACTGTTTTTATATCTGATGAAGCAGAATTCAAGCAAAATTAATACAAAGAAGGCACTACATTCTAGTAAAGAGAACAATACAACAAGACATATGATAGTAAACACTCATGCTCCAAATGTCAATATACCCAATTAGATATAAAAAATAATCTATGATATTATATCCCACATAGACCCCAACACAATAATACTTGGTGATTTCAATGCCCCCTGATCACCAAGAGACAAGTCATCAAAACATAACATCAATAATGATATCTCCAACTTCAATAACACTATATATCAAGTAAACCTAACAGATATCTACAGAATATTCCACCCCAAAACAGATGAATTTACCTTCTTCTCAGCTTTGCACAAAACTTTTCCCTAAATAGATCATACTCCAGGCCACAAAACAAATCTTAGCTAATAAAAAAAATTGATATAATCCCATGTACCCTTTCAGATCACAATAGACTGAAGTTGGACATAAAGAGAAATAAAAATAATAGAAACCACATAATCATGTGAAGATTAGATAACATGCTCTAAAATGAAGAATGGATCAAAGAAGAAATGAGAATAGAAATCAAGAAGTTCTTAAAAACGAGATTAGAGATACAACATATCAAAATCTCTGGGACAATATGAAAGTAATTCTAAGAGGAAAACTTACAGCAGAGTGCCTACATTAAAAAATTAGAGAGATCCCAAATAAGTAAGCATATGTTCCACTCCAAGGTCCTAGATAAAGAGAACAAACTAATCCCCAAACCAGTGGAAGACAGAAAATAATTAAGATCAGAGCCAAAATCAATGCAATTGAGAATAGGAAAACAGTACATGGCATCAATTCAACAAGAGAAATAAGATTGACAAACCCTTGCCAAGCCATTGCTTAGCCAAACTAACAAGAATAGTTATAAGACCCAAATCAACAAGATCAGAGATGAAAAAGAGATATAGCCACAGATCCTTCTGAAACCCAGAGGATTATAAAACCTATTTTGAAAATTTATACCTGAATAAACTGGAAAATTTGGAAGACATTGACAAATTTCTAGATACATATGACCTAAACTAATTGAATCAGAAAGATAGCGAAAGCCTAAACAGACCAATATCAAGTAATAAACTTGAAACAGCAATTAAAATCCTTTCAAAAAACAATTGGATTCTCAATTGAGTTCTACCAGACATAGGAACTAACCCTAGTCTTCCTCAGATTATGCCTTGAAATTGAAAGGGAGGGAACACTCACAAATACTTTTTATGAAACCAATATACCAAAACCAGATAAAGATGCCTACAGAACAATATTCCTGGTGAACATAGATAGAAAAATCCTTTGTAAAATATCAACAAACCACATTCAAAAACACATAAAAAAGAGAGTATACCATGATCAAGTGGGTTTTATTTCAGTGATGAGATTCATTCAACATACCCAAATCAATAATGCAATTCACCACTTAAACAGAACAAAGATCACTTGATCATCTCAATAGATGGAGAATACGCTTTGGTAAAAAAATCCAACACCCATTTATGTTTAAAACACCAGAGAAGCTAGGAATTGAAGGAACTTATCTCAACATTGTAAGGCCATTTATGACAAACCCAAAGTCAATATCATACAGAATGCAGAAAACTGAAAAGCATTCCCTCTAAAATCAGGAATAAGACAAGGCTGTCTGTCTACTTAATGTTTCTCAAAACATTAAGCAGACTGATCAGGCAAGAAAAGGAAATCAATGGGACGCAAATAGAAAAAAAGAAATCAAACTATTTCCATTTGCCAATGATATGACCCCCCCCCCAAAAAAAAAAAAAAAAACTCCAAGAAGGCTTCTAGCACTTATGATTGAGTTTAGCTAAGTAGCAGGATATGAGGTAACACCCATAAATCATAGCTTTCCTATGTTCCAATAGTGATTCATCCAAAGAAGAAATCAGGACAACCATCCATTCACAATAACCTCAAAAAATTAAATACTTGGGAATTAATCTAACTGAGGTAAAAAAAAATGAAAATTATAGAACACTGAAGAAAGAAATTTAAGACCTTGGAAGATGAAAAGACACCTCATGTTCTCAGATAGGCAGAATCAATATCATCAAAATTGCTATACTACCAAAAGCAATATACAGATTCAATGCAATCCCCATTAAAATACCAATGACATTCTTCACAGAATTCGGAAAAACAATGTTTAAATTAATGTTGAAGAATAGGAGCCCCAGAATAGCCAAAACAATACTAAGCAAGAAAAGCAAAGCGGGAAGCATCACAATGCCTGATGTGTAATCATAATATAGAGCTGTAGTAACAAAAACAGCATGGCATTGGCCTCAAAATAGACATGAAGACTGACAGAACAGAATAGAAGACACAGAGATAAACATACATACTTACAGTCATCTGTATTTGACAAAAGTGCCAAACATATATTTTGCAGCAAAGACAGCCTTTTTAACAAATGGTCCTAGGAAAACTGGATAGCTATATGTAGAAAAACAAAAACTTTACACAAACTCAAATCAAAATATATCAAAGACTTAGGAATTAGACCAGAAACTTCACAACCACAAGAAGAAAACAAGGTCAATACTCCATCAAATAGGTGCTGGCACCAACTTCCTTAACAAACACTAAAGTCTTAAAAAATAAAACCAAAAATCAATAAGTGAAATGCCATCAAACTAAAAATCTTCTGCACAGCAAAGAAAATGAAGAGCTCATAAAGAAAGACCACAGAATGGAGAAAATCTTGACCAGCTACTCCTCCAATAAGGGATTAATATTCCGAATATACAAAGAACTCAAAAAAACAACAAAAGAACAAATAACCCAAACAATAAACGGGCAAAAGAATTAAACAGGAATATCTCAAAAGAAAAAACACAAATGGCCACAAACATATGAAAAAAAAAATATTCAACATCTCTAGCAAACAGGGAAATGCACATCAAAATTACACCAAGATTTTATCTCACTCCTTTGAGAATGGTAATGATCAAGAATGAAAACAAAAATAAGTGATGATGAGAATACGGGGAGAAAGGAACACTTGTACATGGTTAGTAGGACTGCAGGCTAGAACAACCACTCTGGAAAGCAGCCTGGAGATTCCTCAAAATCTGAGGGAGGGAACCACCATATGACCCAGCTAGCTCACTCTTCGGTATTTTCCCCAAAGTTCTAGAATCTGTGTCCTACAGCAACACAGTCACCTTAATGTTTATAGCATCACAATTCCCAATAGTTAAATTATGACAGAGGCCCATTAATAGGTGAATGGAATAAGAAATTGTGATATATATATGTGTATATGTGTGTATATGTATATATATATAAATTCCAATCAGCCATAAATAAAAGTGAAATTGTGGCACTTGCCAGTTAATGGATGGAAATGGAGAATATTATGCTAAGCGAAAGAAACCAAACTCAGAAGCTCAAAGGTCAAATGTTTTCTGTCATATACAGAAGCTAGAGTAAAATAAACGAATGGGAGAGAGGAGGATAGGATAACATCAATAACCAATCAAATATAAATTAATAGACAAGTAAAAGGAAGTCTAGTAGAGAAAGAGAATGGGAAAGGGGAGGGAGAAGAAGAAAGAAAGGGGGAGGGAAAAAGGGGAAGACCATGAACTAAAGTCGATTTCCATGCATTTATGAGTTTGTTGGGATGAACCCTATACTTATAATTAAAAAAAAAATTGGTCTCAAGTAATATTATTTTTATTTAGTTTTTAATTCACACATAATAGTTGTACATATATATGGTGTACAACGTGATGATTTGATACATATATATAATGTTTAATGAGCAGAGAAGTGTAATTAGCATTTCTATCTTCAAAACACTTATCATTTATTTGTTAGAAAACTCCAAATTCTTCTAATTCTTCATATGATATATAACAAATTTTGTGACCTATAGTCACTCTACTGTGCTCTGGAATGTAAGAATTTGTTTCTCCTATCTAACTGTATTTTGGTACCCACTATCCTCCCTCTGTCTTTTCCCACTCCCCTTCTTAACCTGTGGTCACTATTCCACTCTCTACTTCTGTAAACCAATATTTTTAGTTTTCACATATGAGTAAAAGCATGCAGTGTTTACCTTTCTGAGACTGGTTTATTCCACTTAATTTGATTTTCTTCCGTTCCATTCACATTGCCACAAATGACAGAATTTCACTGGCTTTTTGTGGTTGAATAATATTCCATTGTGTACGTATACTACATTAAATTTATTTATTCATCTCTTGGTACACTCCTCTGTTGATTCCATATCTTGGCTGTTGTGAATCGTGCTACAATACACCTGGGAGTGCAGGCATCTCTTTGATATAATGATTTCATTTCACAAGGAGTTGTAGGGATGATCTAAACCAATTTTTTCATTACACAATTGGGAAACTGAGGCCTATAGAAATATCATGTAATTTTCTCAAGTTTCCATAGCTACTTAGTGGCAAGAAAAATAAATAAATATAAGTCTTACAGCATTGGATGCCAAATTTTCAGTATTATCTTTGCCTTTTGAAACTTGAGCCATCAAGTGGTTAGCTAAACATAATACTGGGTATGCTTTATTTTTAGCACATTTATGAGGACTTTAAAAAATAAATGTAAATAGGAAATTCTTTACCTGAGCATATATACATAATTTTCACTTGTAATTATATCAGGGTAATAAAATGGGAAGTCTCTTACAAGATTGAAACCTTAGCACTACAGCTTACTAACTACAGGATCCAGAGGACAGTTATTTATCTTTCTAAGCCTCAATATTCTCAATTATAAAGACGGATAAAAAAAAATTACATCATTTCTTGAGAAGGGGTCAGTTAAGCAGTGCATATAAAGCATATGGCACCATGGCTTCCCTCTAATAAGTGCTGAAGTAATGGTTCCAGCTGTGGTTGTTGTCATCATTATTGTGATTGTCATCGTCATCATCATTGTCTTCATCATCATCATATTCATAGAAAGGAACCAAACCCATGTTCTTCATATTCCATTAAAAGACAATAAGCTGGATTCCTAAGAGAAGACTCACAAAGAAGCATAGATTCTGAGAAGAAGGGGACTTTGGAACCATTCCTTCTCTGGAGTAGACACGGCAGAAGGGCTGAAGGTGTCTTGAGGCTGAAGATTGTCCAGGAGGTCTAGAGCAAAGAGGTAGCATTAAACACCACTTCTATATGAGTCTGGTGAGAGGTAAGGAACTAACTTCAAAATCAAAAGCTTACTTTGTTTTTAAACCAGGAGCTGAGTCTGTGATTTCTTGGCTCCTTGAGGTTGTTTAGCTGATGGAAGTCTATGAATCCCTTTGGAGAAAGTCATACTCTATTTGTCCAGAGATCTATATCCTCCCAGTGGAAGTCAGAGAGAGAGAGAGAGAGAAAAAAAAAAAAAGAATGAAATGGGATTTTACAAAAATGTCAGGGAGACCAGTAGAGAAAGGGGATGGAGCAGAGGGAGAAGAGGAGGGCATGGGGATGTCCTGTGGCATGAAATCTACCAAATTATGATATGTACATGTATCAATATGTTACAGTGAATTCCAAGTATATATAATTATAATACACTAATTAAAATAATAATAATAATAATAATAGAGTAGAGGAGGTAGATCAGGAAGAGAGAGAAAGGGAGGGAAAGGGAAGTAAGTGGGGAATATGAATGATGAAATTATGTCATGTGCATGTTTGAATAAGACATAATGAATTCCACTATTAAGTATAATTATAATGCACCAATAAAAAATAAACTTAAAAAAGAAAAAATTAATGAATTAGAGGATAAGTCAATGGGTTAACACAGAGAAACAAAAGAGAAAGTAAGAAATAAATAAAAGCATGAAGACAAATTAACTTTGAATGGTCATGGCAGACAAATGGATAATGCCCTGAAGTTCCTTAAACCAGACTCTGTATTTTCAGAGTAAGAATTACTAGTAAGAATTACAAGCCACCGCGAACTCTTGTTCACATAAACAAAAGAAAATAAGTGGCTATATTAGACCCATATCTATTTCATACCACAGAATAATTAAATAAATATAAAATACATGTGTGTTAAATATATAAGGAATTAAAAACTAAAGAAAAAAAACATGAACTAGGAACTACATATCAAAGAAAAGAAAGATTTGAAAACTAGCCAGATAGAGTTTTCTCTACACATACACATGCAAACACACTATATATATATATATATATATATATATATATATATATATATATATAAAATCATTAAAATTTTAAAAGCCAATAGACCTCCTAAGGAGTAACTTAGAATCACCTTATTAGAGTAAGTGGGGTACTTGAAGATATAACTGAAGAAACTCTTTGGAAGTAGCACAGTTAAGAAAAGAGAAGAAAGGATCAGAAGCACGAGGGAGAGGTTGAAAAAATCAACAAGATCTAATTGGCATTCCAGAAAAATGTAAAAGTCATTTGAAAGAGGCAAGAGTTGAAAAAATAATGGACAAGAACTTTCTAGAATTAAGGAAGGGCATGAATCCATAAATTTAAGAAGTCTAACTAATCCACTACAGGCTAAAGAAGAAGAAACCTACAACTAGACTCAATAGAATAAACTGCAGAATGCCAAAGACAAAGGAAACATTTCTTAAAGCAGCCAAAGAGAAAAGACAAATCACCTCCTTAGGAGCAATGGTTCCATATCTGCTTTTTCATCAGCAATCAGGGAAAGCTGAAGACAATAAGGTAGTATTAAAGTACCAAGAAAAAACAGCTGTCAGACTTCCATAGTACCTAGCTAAGCAAACATTGAAAACAATCCAAATAAAAAATGTCCAGACACTCCCAAAAATTTAGAGACTGAGAGAATTTATCACTGCAGGCCCTCAATATTGACAACTAAAGATTATACTTGATTAAATGGAAAATGACCATAGAAGAGAGGTCTACTACAAAGAAACACAGAAAACTGCTAAGGGTATGACTACATCATTAGACAATCATTAACTATGAAAAAAAAGGAAGAAAATGGCTAACACAAGGGATTAAAACTGAAATTAAGTATTGAACAGTAATGTTCAAATAGAGAAATATCAGATTGTCTGCTGTAATGATTCCCTATTATTATTTTATTGAAATCCACACTAAATGTATAGTAAATTGGGGAGTCTTAACTTCTTTATGATATAGCATCTCCCTCTCCAAGAATATTGCATATCTTTTCATGTGTTCAAGTTATTGTTTTTATGTACCTCAGGGGTCTATTATAAAGTTTTCTTTGTATAGACATTGCACATTTTCCTCCAGTTCATTTATCTTGTTATTGCTGCTATAAATGGGGTCTTTCATTATATATTGTAATTGGTGGTTAAATTTATATATAATATATAAATATACAAATATTTTATATATAAATTAATTATTTTCTTATGTTAATTTGGTAGCTGTCATGTTCCTAAATTATTTTATTGTTTACAGTAGTATTAAAATTAATATTTGGTTCCTCCAAGCTTAAAAAAAATCACATCATATGCAAAGGGTGATAATTTTACCTTCTCTTTTTCAATAGGTATTTCTCTCATGTATTTGTAATGTTAATTAATGATGGTATTAGTGGACATGCTTTTATATCTGATTCTAGTGGGAATGTTTCTAGAGTTTGTCCACTAAGTATGATTGAGATGAGCTAAAGGAGTATCTATGTATTCCAATTTAATGGAATTTTAAAATCAAGAAAGGATGTCAAATGTTATCAAATGCCTTTTAGCAACTATAGAAATTACCACCATATTTCCCCAATGTACCTCTATTAATATGATGAAATACATTATGATAAGTTCCTATACCAAACCAGCCATGCATCACTCAAATACATTTTACACAGTTTCGGTGTATTATCTTCTAAGGTGCTGCTGAATTGTTTAATTTTTTTTAAATTTAGGATAATTGCTTCACTATTCACAATTGAAATGGAAATTTGCAGCTTGATTTTTATGCAATCTTTTCAGTATTTGGTGACAATGTCATGTTCACTTCATTAAAAAGAATCTTTGGTTTAATTTCTTTATTTTTCTATGCCCTGGAATGATCTGTGGTTCCAGGTAACATCTTTTTCTACAAGGAAGAACTTCCCTATCTTTTACTTCTTTTTCCTGTCTGCAGTTCCAATCCTGGAAGAAGCAGAAGCATCTAAGTGAGGTGGAGTGAAAGAGCTATAAAGAGAAATAAGGCCCCAGGTGGAAAAGATAGAAGATGATGTTCCCCTCCCTCTCCATCTTTAGCTTTTCAGAAGGTAGTATTGGGTTGGGAGGGAAAAATCTTAAACTTTAGATGAAGTTCAGAGTTTTTGTTATTAAATTATCTGCACCTTTAAATTGATGAACTGAGACTATTCTTGTGACTTGCAGTGATCCAGGACTTTTTATAATCTAGAAGTTACTGGAAAATCTATTGGACTTAACAAGCACACTGAGTTGGTTTGAAAGGGCCACAGGAGAAAACATAAAGTTACTTTATGATTACACCCTGCTGAGTTCATCTCTTGCTATGTGGCAGTTATATCTGCCTGGGACACTGTGCAAAATGATGAATAAAGCCATCTAAGCTTTTTAAAGGTGGACAAAAATGGGTGTGGGGGTGGGATCTTGACTTCACGACAGTGACCCTCCAACAGAGCTCTTTCCTCCATTTCCTCTAAAATTTTTAATCTTACCTGGGAGAGACGCTCCTATTTCAGAAAGGTTTTCCTGGTAGTACATCATCTGTCTCGAAAAAGAAAACCCACCTGGCTCCCAGGTGTCAGAAAGAAAAGGCTGGTAGAGACTACATACTGGTCAAAGTCGTGTCACTAGGTCCGCCAAAGGTAAAGAGGTCCCTCTCAGAGTGGTTAATGTAAAAGCAAAATGACTGTACTTTCTATTGCTGCCTGGTATTTATAATTCAGTCACACCTCCTGAGGAGTTACCAGAAGCACAAAGCAATAATTCTCTGATCTCTCTGCAATTGTTAAGGGGGAGGCACTTGGTAATTCAATATCTACAAGTATTAAGTCAATACTTTGCAGTAGCATATCCCAAGCTTGGTAAAGATTGTGTTAACTAAATCACGTACAAGAGCTGGCACAACTTTTGGAGAAAATATTCATATCCTTTCTTTTTTGCGGTTTTTCAAAAATGTTCAAATGCGTTCACTTATTCATCCATTTTCTTTCATGTTCAGTTCTCATTCCCAGTCTACTTCCTCCCTTAATGAGCAATAATTCACTCAAAGCCTATTTATTCATTTTTATGTGTTCTAGCAAGGCATGTGCTATATTGTGTGACTAACATTAAAAATTGTCACAAATAGTATTGTACTGTAGAGTTCATTCCACTTTTTTAAACTTTTTTTCTTTTTTCACCGTGCACTGGGTTATCATCCACTCTGTTGCTTTTAATGTCTGCATAGTCATCCACAGGGTGCCCATTTGTCACTACACAGTGAGAAACATTGAGGTTTCCTCCAAATTCTCATGAAAACTCTGGAATGAATATCTATCACTGTATTAACCTGTGTGGTGAGTTCTTTGTGACATATACCTCAAAGAGAAAAGACTGGGTCCTTACTTCCCCATGTCCAGATCTACATCTGTGGTCACACTAAGCAGTGCCATACTGTACTTCAGAGCAGCTGCGCCCATCATCCCTCCTCCGCCAACCAAGAAATTCACTAACATTTCTACTGGCTACATCCCACTGAGTATTATTCAGCGTTCCAACTTTTGTTCCAAATAAAAAGTGATGATTTGTTATTTTGATTTGCATTTCTCTAATTACAAATAAATTTGAGCATCTTTTCATATCTCCAATAGATGCTTTTCTTTTTCCTTCTTTCTGTGCTGGGAATCAAACTTAGGGCCTCTTACAAGTTCTCTGCCACTGAGCTACATCTCCAGACCTTCAATAGCCTTTTAGGTGAAGAACTGGTTCAAATCTTTGCCCATGTTTCTATTAGGATTGATGCTTTGTTTCTTGTTGATTTATAAAGTTTCTTTTTTTTATATTTATTTTTTAGTTTTCGGTGGACACAACATCTTTGTTTGTATGTGGTGCTGAAGATTGAACCCGGGCCACACACATGCCAGGCGAGCACACTACCGCTTGAGCCACATCCCCAGCCCCCTTATAAAGTTTCTTATATATTTTAGATATTTATATTTGGCTGGTTTACACATTGCCAGAATGTTCTTTCTACCTGTCATTTGTCTGTCTCCTCCATTGAACTGAAAACTTTCATTCTGACATAATCAAATGCATTACTTTTTGTTTGATTCTTTCATATTGTTTCTGTTATTTTCCTTAAGAAATCTTCAACACCTCTATATCATATATTTTGCAACATTATATTGAATTAACAGTTTTATTTTTTGCTTTTAGGATTGTAATTAATCTAAAGTCTATTTTTTCATGTGATATTTGGTAGCAATGTAGTTTGCAACATCAATAGCTTTCCCTTTGAGGAACAATAGCTAACTAGAAAATATAAAGGAAAATATCACATACATAAATGGCAAGAAGCACCATAAAATACACAGGAATGAATACTATAGGAATTGTGTAAAATCTATATAAAAAGATAAAACTTTACTAAAGGATATAAAAAAATTATCAAATTAAGGGACATATAATGTTCTCCAGTGAAATAATTTAGTATAATAATGATAAATATTCTTCCAAGATTAATCTATAAATTCACTGCAAACCCAATCAAAATCCCAAGGTGATATTTCAAGTGGATTTTAATAAGGTTATGTGAATGTTTATAAAGAAAGGAGTAAGCATAGCCAAAAATGATTTGGAAAGAAGCGCTTGGCACATCAGATATCAAATGTGCTGTGAAAGTGTAGTAACAAAATCAGTATCAGTAAAATCAGTGTCTCAATGATATGATAGAATAATATGCAAAAAAAGAAAAACACAGATTTCAGAAAACAGACCTACATATATATGTTTGCTTAGATAACTGATATCAAAAGATGAAATTAGAATAATTAGCTATATATTTAGAAAATATATATTTTCACATATATAAAAGAAAATATCATCAGATTATGAACTAGTCCAAATAGGAAAGTTGAGTTTATAAGATTATAATAGGGTTTGGAAGGTTAATGTGACATTCAGATACCATAAGAATAAATTGACAAATTTACTAAACAAAATAGTTAAAGATTTTGTCTGAAAAAAGATACTACAAAGTTAAGATATAAAAAGAAACGGGGCTGGGGATGTGGCTCAAGGGGTAGCGCGCTCGCCTGGCATGCGTGCGACCCAGGTTCGATCCTCAGCACCACATACCAACAAAGATGTTGTGTCCGCCGAGAACTAAAAAAAAAAATAAATATTAAAAAAATTCTCTCTCTCTCTCTCTCTCTCTCTCTCTCTCTCTATCTCCCTTCACTCTCTCTTTAAAAAAAAAAAAGAAAGAAACTAGCCATAAAATTAAAATATAAAGTTAAAAATTTTAAGTCCAGTTTAGAAAGAGCCCCTACTCTTTTCTACTTGCAGTAGGATAGGAATACTTGGAAAAACCAAATTATCCAGTAAGCATACGGAAAATGTTCTGTCTTATTATTCAGGGAAATTTAAAAATAGCAACAGCATACCACCTTTCACTATCAGGTTAGAAATATATACTTTTTAAATTCCCCAGGGTTGTGGAGAAACTGGCATTCCTAACATTTGGAGTAGGAATGTAAATTAAGGTTGGGGCTAATTCTTTTACTGTTGTTGCTGATCAACATCTGACTTCCTGAGTATAATCCTCCTCTTACTGGTAGCTACACCTGTCTTCCCTAATGATTACATACTTAACCAATAGAACTCTCCTGCCTGGATTTCAAATCTTAGGTAAGCATCCCTTAAAGGAAGTTGTTATGAGCTAAACTGTGCCTGCCCTCATACACACAAATTTACATGTTGAAATCCTAACCTCCAGTATCTCAAAAGATAACTATATTTGAAGATGAGCACTTAAAAGAGGTAATTAAGATTTTTAAAAGATCATTAAGTTGAGCCCTAATCTAATTATAATTGGCATTCTCATAAGAAAAGGTTGTAAGGACCCAGAAATGTGAAGACACATGGAGAAAACTGTGAACATGTGAAACTCAGAAGAAATCAACCCTGCCAACACCTTGATGTTCAACTTGTAGTCTCCAGAAGTGTTTAAGCCCCTCATCATGTGGTATTTTTTTTTAATGGCAACCTAGCAAACAAATACAGAAGTGTTGGATTTCATTTGCTAAGGAGGTCAATAAACTTCTAACAGTGGTCAGAGAGTAAGTAATTTTTGTTTGGATGACCACAGAGTTTCTTTGCAAAAATTCAACTCTGCCATTGAAGCATGTAAGTAGTCATAAATTAGGTGCAAGCAAATAAGTAGATGGGATTTTTAATGAAAATAAAAGGAGAGCTAGATTTGACCAGGGAACTATATTTGGTGACTCCTGATTTATAGTGGCATGGTTAAATTTCATCTAGAGATGGCAGCAGCTGTTCCAACGGTCAATAGTCAAAGTCCTGTCCAGCATCACATCCGTCGGCAGAGCCAGCAATGGTTCCAGGAGCATCTATATGAAATCAGTGTACATGGGAGGAGAGTTTCCTTGTTTTTGTTCATTTTTGAATCCTAACTTTATGCTATTTTTCCTCTGATTAGAATTACTATTAAAGTATGATAATCTTTTCAAATACATCCTATTATTATTGACAAAGCAAATGTTTAAGGCCTTTTCTCTAATTTGCATTTTTCCCAAGTATAAAATCAGATTTTGAGAATTAATAATATACTTTTTCAAAATAAACTTCCTTTTCCCTTCCACTCCAGATCCTGAAACATTCTTAAAAGCTATGCCCCTTTGTTTCTCTCCCTAACATACAGCTTAGAAACTTAAATCAGTTTTAAAGCCTCATTATTGTCTCCAGGTCACAAGTGCCTGACCAGTGAGAGCAGCAGTACATCCTGGATCAGTGTCCCCCCAGCTGTGGCTCTTCCTTTTCTGTTGCTAATGAATACCTTTTTTTTTTTTTTGAGAACTTACATTGCACCAGGCACAATGATAGCAGCTAGTAAGAGAGAGACCCAGTAAACAGGAGTGGCCTGTGCCTCTGAGGTGCTCACAGTACTGTGGGGAAACAGACATGTAGCAAACAATGGATCAGCTGCAGAAGAATAGTAATATCTGTTGCATTCATTCCCTTCTGCTACTTCACCTGCCTAACCTCCTCATTTTGTCTCTCCATTTTCCCTATCTCCCCATTCTAATGCAGTCTGTACAAAGCAGCCGAGTAATTTCCCAAATTATTATCTTCCATACTTATTCTAATGATGAAAAGCATTCTTAGCTTCTCATTGCTAACACTACAAAATACAAACTTATTTCACCTCAAGGTCACAACCAGAACATAATTTGGCTCTCAGTGAGTAGTTGGTGAATAAGTAAATGAATGAATGAATCTGGACTAACCCTCTCGATTCAAATTTTTATTTTAAAATTATATGGCTCTAGTCGCACTACTTTAGCTATATAGATATAAACCCTGCCCCAATGCACATCACCACATTCTTTTCTCTGTCTCTTACTGGTGCCACTCTTCCTGTGTCTCTGAGAAGCCCTTCTTAGCTACCTCCCAACTGCCCACACTCTCAAGCTTATCTCTAGATCCACCTTCTTGAGTCTTTCCCAATCTTACTCTCTTCCAAATGTCTTTAAAACTCTTTGTTGGAGCCACTCATTTGCTACTTATTGGAATGTGCTAGTGGAAACTGTTATCTTTTGATAAATATGCCCTGTCTCTTTCAGTAGGATCCCCATAATTTATCAGCTTCTGTGAAAGTGGAACTACAATTGTTAGCTCTCATATAATAATTACTTAGAGTGCTGAAACAATGCATGTGGAAGAGAAAACAACATTTTCTCCCAATAACTAGGAATGACACATTCCCATGTCTACCTCCATTGCAAGCTGAACAAGGGATCTGACAGGAAATCATGAGGCAGCAGCCTTTGCTAGCATGATAATGAATCAGGAACATCCTGATCAACATCTTCTTTCCCATCAACACGACAGAATTACAAATCTATTTTCAGGACTAGCTCCATCAAACCCACCAGCTGTCACAGGGTTTTTCATAATTTATTTGGTTTGATTATTAATGATTCAGACATATTTAAATTGGGAAGTGGGAGGAAAGGATTACGAGGACTTCCCAGACTCCCTGGGCTAAATTGAAAAGCATCTCTTCTGATACAATTCTCGGTGACCTTCAAGCTTTGGAGGAGTCAAGCAGCAAATAACTATGTTTTCATCTCATTCTACAACATTATCATCTGTTCCATTCCAAAATTCAAGAGCCAGAAGGCTTAAAAATTATCTGTTTTACTTCTCAGAACAACTGGGGAGCAGTTACCCCTATAAGCTAGTTAAGTTTCTCCCAATGGTAACACCATAACCAGAAGTCTTCTCCAGCTTCTCCGTGCTGGACCAAGTCCTCCCCGCTCCACACTACAGGCCCCTTGGTGACATTCTGTCATGCTGCCTATCACAGTGTATTCAAACTTCATGCATCTTTTCATTCCACATGAAATACAATTTCTTTGAGATCAGGGTATTTTTATCCTTATAATTTCAATCCTTGGAAAGGTATCCAGCAAAGAGTAGGCCTGCAATGTTTAAGATGAACAAAAACACCCAACTTCTTGTGGTTTTCAACTTCAGATTATCTTAATGCTACTTCAGGAAGTGTAGGCTGCATACTCCAGCTGTTGTGATGTCTCTCAACTGGGTTTTGTGTGAGCTGCCATGCTGGGGATTGAATCTAGGGCCTCCTGCAGGCTAGGCAAGTACTCTTCCACTTAGCCACATCCCCAGCTCTCAATGGATTTTTAAAGGTTCATTTCAACAACCCATTGACATTAATGAGGCATTTTCACATGTGTGATTGAATTACTCTTCACATTAACGTTCAATTTAGGTACTATTATTCTCAATTTACAAGTGAAGAAACTGAGGCCAAGATAGGTCATATATGGTAGGTAGAACAATAACCTTTAACAGATATCAGGCCGTAAGCCCTGGAACTCAAAAATGTTACCTTACAAGGAAAAGGATCTTTGCAGATGTGATTAAAATAAGGAGTTGAAGATAGTGAATTTATCCTGGATTTTCTAGTGGCCCTAAGCTCAAACACATGCATCTTTTTTTCCATATTTTTTATTGGTGCATTATTATTATACATAATAGTGGAATTCATTCTGACATCTTTATACATGCACACAATGTAACAATATAATGTATCAGTCCTGGGCACAATCACATGTATCTTGGTAAGAAGGAAGCAGAGGGAGATTTCACACACACACACACACACACACACACACACACACAGGGCAGAGAAGATGAAATACAGAGACAATGCAGCAAGATATAACAGTAAGCCAAAGATTATTATTAGCCACTAGAAACTAGAATAGACAAGGTACAGATTCTCTCCTACAGCTTCCAGGCAAACCCAGCCTAGCTGACTCTTTGATTACAGCCTAGTTGAACTGATTTTGGACTTCTAGCTTCCAGAACCATGGAAGAATAAATTTCTGTTATTTTAAGGCACAGAGTTTGTGGTAACTTGTTAAAGCAGCCTCAGGAAACTAACATAGTGAGTGAGTGGCTAAATTATTATAAGTGGTTCAATCAATCAGAATTCAAACCCAGGTGCTCTGGTTTTAAATCCCAAACATATTCCCCTGATTCACATGTCTAGGGATGCTCAGATTAAGACTCAATCCCTGACTAGAAACTTCAAGAAGCTAGATTAGCTTTTCCACCTTTTATAGTGGGTAGAGTGGCAACTCTTTCACATTTCCTCCTTAACACTGAGCATATCTGTTTGTGACATGCCCAGAACTAGATGAAGCATTTTATATACATGCATTGTCTCTTTCAGCACTCACAACTTGAGGAGTCAGATGTGATTGTTACACTGATTACAAATGAAAAAAAAAAATGAAGGTACAGAGTGGTTACATTTCTCATCCACGATTCCACAGACTTTAGTTATTAGCATATCTAATAACAAATCCTGCAGGATGACATTTTAAAGGGTTTAGCTGTGTTCAATCTCCCTCCCACATCAACTTCTTTCTTCCTTGGATTTTCTTCTTGTGTTTCCCCAAGTGTCTTCCCCAACTCAAGTGAGCTATGAATCACCCACTTCCACTGCCTTAGGAATATTAAAGTAGAGAGAAGAGGCAGTGGCATGAAATCATGCAGGGACAAGTTTGTACAAATTTGAAAAAATAGAATCTTTGGTGCTCCCATGTCCCTCAGGCTAAGAAACAATTTCATGACTAGGGAGAAGAGAGGACGGAGCTCACAAACAAGAATGTAGGACCTCGAGAGGCCTTCCAACTTCACCACCACAGGAGAAGTGTGGTAGCAGAACCAGCACTCAGCAATCTCCAGTCACCCTCTGACCAATAAGTGAAGTTCATCTAACCTTTGCTTAGTTCCATCTAACCCTCCTGGTATGGACAATCATCTCCACTTCCCTCCTGTGACTGGGGATTGAATCTGGGGCCTGGGTCACTGATATAAGGAATCACAAACACCGGGAAAGAAGAGTGGGGCCCTGACACCTTGAAGAATAGGACAAAGATATTGGAAGAACCCCTAGGACTAGAAAGTACCATTTTGTGGTCTCCCTTAATCTTTCCAGACTCCCCTCGACTCTACCCCTATCAATGTATGGCAACCATCAACCAAGCCATTGGATTAAGGACGCATCCAATGATTCCATTGCATTGCAAGCTGTGGAGGAGCCTGACTGAATTGGGTTCATCTATCAAGAATGTGACATAAAGAATGATACTGATTTGTAGTCAGTGTCAAAATACTTAGAGATTTTGATATTTACTTGGTGATTTCATCATACACCATACCACGGGGTCATTTACTCTACAGATAATTCAACTCTTATGTTGTTGTTGTTGTTGTTGTTTTTCCTGACAAATGACTCATTAGAAAACCAATCACAGTCATGGAGCAATGCACATATTAGCCTCACTTCCATTTGTTCTACCCACAACATAAGACCCATCCATTTAACCCTGGGCCAGGCCTAGCAACAATTCAGAAACTGGAAAGGGCAGAGCACCAATTATAATCCATAAGGTTTGGGCTACCGATGAGGAGCAAATAGCAAGGCTGACCTTTAAGACTTATGCTAACATGTAGGTTACCAGGGTCCACTTAGTCAAAGACCTTTGCCCAAACAACCTAAAAAAAATTAATAGCATCCCCTACCCTAAGCAAACAGATCTTTTGTCAATCTAAAGAACCAGACTTAAAGCATCTACACAGTTATTTTTTAATGTTAAAAAATTTTTATTCAATGAGGACAAAAAGAAGGAAAGTGTTGCAAGAGATTGTATTATCAAGCAACTAGGCTTTAAAAGTAGACCAATCTTTGGTTAAAATGTCAAAACACATTTTCCCATTTAACACCATCCCACAAATATATTGGCAAATTTTCTATGCATATTATGTGTTCATCCCTAGATCAAGCACCAAGAGGAATAAATTTGTGTTACTAGGCTTCTAGATGCAACTAGTTCCCTTTCTGATGCCCACTCAAAAGAAATTTACCCTGCCATATTCATGTCTTCTCATTAGACATTCCTGGAGCATTAGATCATTCCATTTGGCGAGGCTACAAAAATGACCCATCTCTGCCCTTTGGGATGCCACAGCATACTGCACATGGGAATCATTATAGTCTGAGTTTATCTGTAGGAGCATCACTGAGCAGAAAACGAAGCAGCACATAGCAGATCCAGGATTCAAATTATTACTCTGCCACCCTCTCCCTGGGAAAGTTGCCGCTCCTTTCTTTTAAGCCCCCCTCCCCTGCCCCAGACAATTTGGAAGCCCCTTCTTTGGTCTCTCTATGGTGAGTTGCTTTCTTATAATTATCAATATTCAACATTCACTAATTATCCATATTGTATGAGATTACAAGGTTGCTTGACATGTATATATGGCAGGAATATTCCAAGTGCTTTTACCTATTGCCAATGTTCTTCCAGAGCTGGAAATTCCACAGAGGAAGCGTGTGCTTGACTTGAACTTTTGAGTGTCAACTCTTTTAAGTAATTCCAAACAAAGCATAAACTCTGCCATCAGAGAAGCATTTGAAAAGGAAGATCAACGCAGAGCCTGAGCAGCAGATGGGGCTTGAGAGCCAAGAATAAAAAACCCAGGATGCGTCCAAACTTTAAATCATTATTGACTGAGCTCTATGCTGTCTTAATGGCTTTTACTACCTCTCGGTTCCAATTTGAAGTGCATATTAAAGCAAGCAACATTGCAAAGACCAGAGGGGCTAGAATAGTAAACTACCCATAGCTTAGTAATCGTTATGCATTAATTATTCAGGAGCTAGAGCTACTCTTTGCAAACATTAAAACCAGTGACAGCAAAGAAATATGCTTCCCCTTTGGAGGATGGGAAGGAGTGGTGCTATTTGGGGTTGATGTTAGCATGATATTTAGCAGAGCATGACAGCTTTAGTAGATAAATAACGTAATGTAGTATCATGCAAACTGTTAGCAATGTATTGGAAGACTCAAGTATTCCCTGTAGGGCATTTACATTGGATTTGCTATGATTGCAATATCTGCACAGTGATGCATTACGTGTTTTATTCTCTTTATTATATGTTTTCATTACTTTGTGTGTTAGAATGCAATAAAGAAAGCTGAAGCAATAAAAGCTGATTGATAATAATAATTCTGAAAAGATGCAACTTCCTTTCTAAAGCAGTTCCAGAGTCAAAGGAACCAATGGTATTTGATCATCTGTTCTTTTGTTGAGATTTTATCCTCCTTTCTGATAAAGGAATGGTTATTGGTTCAGAAACAGCTTTCAGTGACAGCTGGCACGTCTTGGTTAAGAAGGAGGAAGGTGGGGAAAATGGGTCCCATTTAGAATGTTAAATCCTGCATGTGGTTCACTTTTGTGTTTCTCTCCTTCCTTTCATATTCCAAATCTCAAATATCAGATGTTGTTTTTCAAAAGAAAAATAAATCACTTTTTTAGGAGCAGTACCTTTGGGGCTGTCAGTTTTTTGTAACTACAACAAATACCTGAGACAATCAACTTATAAAAAGAAAAGGCTGGGCTGGGGATGTGGCTCAAGCGGTAGCGAGCTCGCCTGGCATGCGTGCGGCCCGGGTTCGATCCTCAGCACCACATACCAACAAAGATGTTGTGTCCGCCGAGAACTAAAAAATAAATAGTAAAAATTCTCTCTCTCTCTCTCTCTCTCTCTCTCTCTCAAAAAATAAAATAAAAAAAAAAAAGAAAAGGCTTATTTTGGCTAATCATTTCAAAGATTCCAGATCATGATCAGGTGCATCCTTTGATTTTGGGCCTGTGTGAGGCAGCAGAGCGTGGTGGGAGTGAATGGGGAAATAGGAACATTCACCTCATGGCCAGAGGGTGAAAGAAAAAAGAGAAAGAATGGGGGTCCCACAATCCCCTTTGATGGCACATCAGTAATGCCCCACGAGGCCCCACCTCTTAACGTTTCTACCACCTCCCCAAATTACTACACTAGGGACGAAGTCTTTAGCACATGGACCTTTGGGAGACACTTAAGATCCAAACTATGGCAGGTTTTTTTTTTTTTCCCTCTGACAGCCTACCCTCCTGGATAAAGTTTATTCAAAGCTCTTCCCAGGGGATTCTCTTAGCAGCTCTAAAATCACTAGAATTGGGAACTTAACATGTATGTGCACATGTACATGTGTTGGGGTCCCAACCTACATTTAAGTGAGCTTCAATGGCTAAGCATGATGAACAGGTGAAAGGGTCTACAAGGATCAGACTTTGCACTGCAGTTTTGCTTGGAGTGCAGAGTTTACTTGTAACCATTTAGGGAAGTGGTTGGACTAGAAAAACAATCTTATGTTTCTATGGGGCATCAGAGAGAGGAGCTACATACAAAAATGAGGGACTTTGAAGAGCAAAGGAGTAAGAATGTTACTTAGGTAGAAAAAAATGAAATGCAGAGTCAAGGTAAGTATCCTCCTCCTCACTTCTATGTCAAATGCATAATGACACTAGGATGCCTAGAAAACACAATCCCCAAGGGTTTTTGGCTATAAAGGGATGAGCAGAGAACAACTCCATCTGAGGGTAAGACAGACATCAACATCTTTAGGAAGGCCATCAGCTTTGGTGACATGGAGAGGCATAGCCTAAAAGATTCCAAAAGCAACATACATCAAAGCACAGCTGAAGACCCCTGTCTTCCTAGGACCCCCAGAAAAACTTAGAAAACATTTTACTGCAAATTGAGACCTTATATTATGTAAGTGTGGCATAGGTTAGTGAAATTTCAATTATAAACATTAAGTGTTTTATTTTACCCAATACAGATGATGCTTTGGGGAAACTTGGGTTATTTGTAAAATAAAGGCAAAATTCCATTTGTAATTGCAAAGGGCAGGCAATCACTTTTAGTGTTGGATTTCTAAAAGGCTCAAGCAATATAAATCACCACATTACTGGAAGATAGTAATGATATATTCCAGTTAGGCCAGTGAGTCCTCCTATGGGGGGATGTCATTGCAGAGGTGACATAAAGGATAGGGGTGCCTAGGGACCACATCAAACTGGTAGGGGCAGTACTAACAAAACATTGGACACATAAGAGTGAACCAGAAAGCTTGTCAAAGTTCAGAACACCAGGTTCCACTCCCCAGAGGTGTTCAACTCAGGTATTTTACAAGGCCCTCGGTGCTATTATAATCTTAATACAAGTGGTCTTCAAAGTACTTTCAAATAAACACCATGATGATGCTATCTGTAAAGGACAGTTGGATCTGCATTGCCAAAGGCCAGACCATTGTCAAGGGAATCACCCACTGAGGCTGTGCCTAGAAGAGATAGGATGCTGGTAAGGCAGAGAGTGAATGAGGGAGATAACGTGGTATGCTGTGACCAAGCCTTGGGCACAGAAAAGAGAAGTCAAGAGAAGCCGAGGAAAGAGTGAGGACTGTGTCACAGATACACAGGGGTGTTGAATCACAGCTTTTACATGGTGCTCTTGGCCTGATGCCAGAAGGCCTGCCCCTGGCTGGACAGTAATGGATAACCCTCAAGAGATAACTACATATGACCATCTATTCCAGATGCTTTCGTAGTCCTTGTGTATGGTAGGTATGGCTTTAGAGTTGCCAGATGGACTTCTTAAATACATTTTTAAAAAATTTTCCCCAACATTTTAAAGCATATGCAATATTTCTTTTTTTCCTCTTTCCACATTTTTTATTGGTGCATCATAGTTGTACACAATGATGAGATTTATTGTTACATATTTGTACATGTACACAATGTAACAATATAATCTGGCCAATATCATTCTCTAGTACTTCCTTCCTTCCCACTCCCACCCCCGGCCCCTTCCCTCTACTAATCCCCATTTGATTTTCATGAGATTCCCCCACCTGACCCCCACCCCTTCTTTTCCTTTTCTCTCTCTAGCTTCCACATATAAGAGAAAACACATGACCCTTGGCCTTATAATTTTGGCTTACTTTGCTTTACATAATGGTCTCAAGTTCCATCCATTTTCCTGCAAACAGCATGATTTCCTTTTTCTTTATGGTTGAATAAAACTTCACTGACTTTAAATATGTTTTTCTTAACTAGCAGAATTATTTGCTGTTGAGTCATAGGTATTAGTTTGCAGGTTAGTTATATTCAGGTCAGGACAGTAAGTCCCCATGATAAGCTCTTTATTTCTTCATAGATATTACTCCTCAGAGGTCACTCTATGAGTCAACTAGGATTGTAAGAAGATTATGTGCCCTGGAGGCAAAAGGCCTAACTATTGGCAAGTTGGTAATATTGGCATATCATTCTATCTTTTGGGGGGCATTGCTGCATATTCTATAAAGTGGGAATAATTGTACCTACTTACAGCTATTTGTGGATTAAGTAAAATATATGTAAGGCACCTCTTCACAGTTCTTGGGGTTTAATAGGTATACTGAATAAATGATAGCTGATACTATTATTACAAGATTAGTCTATAGCTTTAAACAGCTCTTCTTTTTTAAAATTATGGTTAGCAGATCACTATACTTTCCCAAATTTTAACTCAAAAAACTGAACTATTTTAAAAATACCTCAGCATAAACATTTACTTATATTTATTTCTGTTATATTAAAATAGAATATATGATTAGTGTGAGCTTTACAGAAATATCAACTCTTGAAAAAAGATTATTTTTTTTCATGTGATTTAATTTAATGCCAGTTTTTCCTAGACTTAAGCTACAGTATCCTGTTAGGAGTAATCCTTTAAGAAAGGATTATCCTTAATTTATGTATGCCTATTTTTCATGCATCTCCTAAACACAGGTGGCCTCTGGAGAGCAGCAGGTCCACACAGCCTCATCCTGTCCCTCTTGATGTTGTTTCTTAGTACAATTCCTCTTTAACTGCTCCATCATTTGCTAAAGTCTAAAACACACTCCAAAAATCCTAGTCTTTTTTCACCACAGGTATAATTAAGCAAAAAGTGTGAGGCAACAAAAAAAAAAAAAAAAGAGGAGATTTCAAACCCCGTGGGTCTACTTTTGGTGGATATTCACTCAACTGCAATATTTTGAAGTTTGTGGATTACTAAAATACAGTTGGTAAATTCCATAAAATGATAAATTTGTAAAGTGCTTTGGAAGCATAGAGGAAGGAGCAGCTCTAGGTGGCAAGAGCAGAGCAGAATCAAGGAAGAAGTGGTATTGGATCTGGGTCTTGAGATTACAAAGGTAGAAAGGAGAGCCAAGGTACTGCAGGCAGTGAGAGCACCATGTATTCAGAAAGCAAGCCTGAGAAGCAGGTTGTTATAACTGCATGTGTGTCTTTGGAGGTTGTGATGGAGGATGGAAGTTGAAACCAGAATGGCAGGTAGGGACTTGACAAGGAATATCTTTGAATCCAAGCTATGGAGTTGGCATTTTATTTACATGATTCAACAGACTTTAAAAATATTTCAAATGCAGTATCTGTAAAACTTGTAAAGAAAATAGGAGACATGTTAAAAAATCACCGCAACTAATCCTTTACCTATGAGTCCACATCACAGAGCAGCCCACATCCCATACTAACACAAAGTAGTGGTGCTACTCCATCAGAAAAGGGACATCAATCACCAATATCCTACTTTGGTGACTTATATTATCAGTGCATCAAACTAAAATTTAGCCTCTGTTTATGTCTGTGCACAAATCTTAAGACCTAGAATTGTGGATTTTGCCAATTTAAAGGTTTTTCCTTTTTTCTTTTAAAATCATTATGTTCTATTTGGAAATGAAATTTGCCACTTATTCTATCAAGGATGTTAGTCACTTAGATCTACAAAACCAGGATTCTGAAGCTAACTTCAATATGATTCTCACAATAATGTTCACGCTACTAGATCTCTGATCAGAAACTCCACACTACCATGAGGGACAATAATTTGAACAAGGGGACATGACACTGAGTCTAGAATGCTTCTGCTGTGACCTAAGGGAATCTTGAAAAATTACATAGATTTCACAAACAAAATCAAGCTCTGTTAAATTTACAGATTCTTCACCTTCACCCCCCCCCAACACACACACACACACCCTGCAAATAGTTGCTTACCCCTAAATCACACAATTTTGGACAATTAATGATCAAAGTTTCATTTAACCAAACTATTACTTCCCCTCAAATCCTAACCTAATTACCAAAACTAACTTCAGTGACCCTGAGAAAATTCTCAAGAAATTCTTCTGAACAATAAAACTGAATACTTCAACAGAGTGAAATTCCGCACTTACATCTCTTTTGTGAGTCATTAAAATGAACTTGGTCTTAAGTCTTCTTGTTGTCAGACTCGTTCAACAATATTCTTAATATCTCTCTAGCTGTCAAGAAAACTGACAAAATTACCATTCACTTATGTTCCAAATCATGGTTTTATGAGACTCATTTCATCATGGTTGAAATACCAGGACCAATATAAAAGGACCCAAAGTTTAAATGCCACTTATATTACAGCAAACATCCTTATCTTCTGATGATGAGGAAACAGAAACAAGGCAAAGTGTGGCTCAGTTTCAAAACTCTATTAATCCTCAGTTGAAGGTCTCCTTCTGGGACCCCCTTTTTCCTTTGATCATTTATGTGCATCTTCTTCAGTTCTAAGTAGATTATTGAATCTCTCTACTCTGAAGACAACATAGAAGGATGAAAGGAGTGAACTTGGAGCCCAATCCCAGGAGATCTTGGTTCAAATCTAGTTTCGTGTAGAACAGCTCTGTGGCCCAAGGCCTGACAACCATACTGGCTCAATTCCCCCAGGTGTATAATGAAGATAAAAATAATCTGTGCTTCAATGTCAAATGGTTTTGTTGAGTGGTGATGTGGTGCTTTATGGGTGGATGGACATGACTGGTAGTTCTTGGTCTCTTCATATTTGATAACAAATCAAAATGCTAATCTTATGAAGACCTTGACCAGCCAGATTATCATCCTGGAAGTAGAGCCCAGTGACACCATTGGGAATATGAAGGCCAAGATCCAGGATAAGAAGGTATTTCCCCCTGACCAGCAGAGGCTCATCTTTGCAGGCAAGCAGCTGGAAGATGGCTGTATTCTTTCTGACTATAACATCCAGAAAGAGTCAGCCCAGCACCTGGTCCTTCATCTGAGAGGTGGCTATTAATTTTTCTATCTGCATTCATGGTGCATGCTGATAGTATTATGTTGCACATAGCCCTTTGTCCCAATTTAAGTTTAGAAATTACCAGTTTCAGTAATAGCTGAACCTGTCCAAAATGTTAAAAAAATTATTGCATGGTATAATAAAAAATAATAATCTGCTTCTTTGGGGTCTTCTTGTCTGTATATATGTATTAAATGATGTCAATAAGTACCTTGACAACCTCCAGTTATCTTCACAAGAAAAGTTTGAAATTCTTATTGCATGAAAGGAATCTGGTCAAACAAAAATCACAAAAGAAGATGGATGAAATGAATATTACATCAGTAGTAATAATTGAGGTAAATCGATTTGATTACCCAATTAAAAGAGCAAGAACAGTGAATTATATGTTTTTTAAAATAATCACAACTGAAACAATTTTAAAAGGGAATATTTAAAATGAGAATCCACCTAAGGATTAAAGGATTCACAGGAAAATGGAAGAAATTGGAGATGATAATGTTAAGTGAATAATAAGGAGGGGGATATGATCAAAGTACATTATATGCATACATGAAAGTGTCACAAAGGAACCAATTATTTTGTACAATTAATATGTGCTAATAATTATAATGAAAGATTAAAAGCATAGAAAATGTATAGTAGCTAACTTCACTTAGCTTTATCTTCTCTAACTCCATCCATTTACCTGCAAACGCCATGATTCATTCTCTTCTAATCCTGACTAATATTCCATTGTGTATATATATGCCACATTTTTTTATCCATTCATCTATTGCAGAGCATCTAGGTGGCTTTCACAGTTTAGCTATTGTGAATTGTGCTGCTATAAACAATGATGGAGTTGTGTCCCTGTAGTATGTTGTATTTAAGTCCTTTGGGTATAGCCCGAGGAAAGGGATAGCTGGGTCAAATGGTAGTTCCATTCCCAGTCTTTCAAGAAATCTCCATACTGCTTTCCACATTGGCTGTACCAATTTGCAGTCCCACCAGCAGTATTTGAGTGTACCTTTTCCCCCACATCCTCACCAACACTTATTGTTGTTTGTATTCATAATAGCTGCTAAAATAAAAGTATTATGTCCAACTACAAAACAAACAACAAACAAAAAAAAAACAGTAGTGTTGTGCCCAATAAGTTTCAAAGAATACTCTGCCATTAGGAGGCAAGTTTTATGACCTGTGGCAATACCATAAATGTATATTGCCAACTTTCCCAATTAAAAAGTGAGGCTAGCTGTCCTCTATCATTGAGATAGAGAAAGTGCCATTTACCAAATCAATTACTTCAGGCTACATAGCCAGGCCTGAGTGATCTGGTTTTAAACTATGATCATATTTTTTTCTGCAATAACAAAGTTCCACAGTCAATGATGAAAACAGCAATGTGACCTTTCTAACTTGTAGATCAATTTGCTAAAGTCCAGACAGTTTGTCTTTCTTAAATTTGGACTACCAACTTTAACTCCCAGAAAAGAAGAATGTACATTTTCACTTTTCTGTGAATTGAAGTCTTCACTATATAAACCACATGAAATTTATGATTTTGTAAGTTAACAAGGTGAATACTGGCATTTACACATGGTCCAACTATGCTCCCAATACAGAAGACCAACATGCAAGGAAGTATTACAAAAATACATATATTCCCTAGAAAGAGTATGGCTTGGTCCTGGCTCCAGATTAAAAATGCTTTAAATACTAATTTAAAAAAAAAATTAAACATTGGAAAAGCTTTTTGGTTTTTGCTTTGTTTTGTTTTATATAAGTAAATACAGATAGCTGCCATCAAGTAGATATTATAAAAGGGTGGCAAAAATCATAACTAGATGTATTTTTCAACAGTAATTTGGTCATGCTATTGATAGTTTAGGTAATTATGCTTGCATATATACTTTGGCTTAAGAAAATGGTTAATATTTACATCATATGGGCTGGGGTTGTAGCTCCGTGGTAGAATGTTCATCTCACATGTGGAAGGCACTGGGTTGGATTCTCAGCACTACACAAAAACAAAATAAATGTATTGTGTTCATCTATAAATAAAAAATATTAAAAGGAAATGTATAGTTGGCATGTATTTAACAAAATAAATCTGGACTTGCTACCAGTCTCCAAAAGTCATACAAGCAAATTCCTTAACATTATTTTGTGTTTTCTTTCTGAGCTCCCCTGACACACCTTGGAGAATCAGCAAAAAACTTCAGCAAAACAACATGTTATCGGCAATCTGGAAATTGGGAGAGCTATTGGTCACTGAAGCCATTTTTCTCTTGCATTATGTCATCTAGAACTTGTACCTGGTTAATAGAACCTAAACCATATCCAAATCCTTCAGAGCAAGGATGCCTGGCAAATGCAGTACACAGAATAGCAGACAAGAATAAGGTTGGCATAGAAGTCAAACAAGCGAATCTACCAGGTCTGCCACAATGAGCTTCATGAAGTGAGTGGGGATGTATTCTTTCTATAGTTATTCTTTAAAACAATTTGTACAGCATTGTGAGAATTTTAGATTGTGAAGACCTTCTCATTTTGTTAAGGCAGAGGCTTGAGCTGCCTTAAATTAGAATAATAGAAAAAATGGGACATAATTCCCACTTGTCTATGAACAAATCAAGAAGTTACATCGACATTGGAAGTTCCAAATGGTAACAGCAATGGGCTTTTCCTATTATTGAGTCTAAGGAGAAGTCTAGCACTAGGTAGAGATTTTTAAGAGAGTGATATGGTGTCCCAGCATCTACCCTGGAAAAATTATCATACCATTTTATTTCTATTTTAGTATCGGTACCATAGAATATCACTGTATTTTACACATTTACACATGTGTATACTAGTGTGTGTACATACACACATACCTTTCTCAAAGTTTCCATGGATTTAGAATTGATTGAATGTTGTCATGCCTCACTTAATATTCTTCCATGAAAAAATCAATACAACAAGCCAAACTCACAGTCTGTCCAACTGAGGAATGAGATTTTATTTTTGTCACAGAGAGGAAAGCCATCCTTCTTATCAAAATGAAGATATGTGGCAAGAAGAGCCAGTTGTATGAACTTGGATAAGCCACTTACTCCCTCTAATTCTTAGTTTCCTCCCATTTAAAGTGAGGATAACCTAAATCGCAAGAATTAATTATGCTCAAGCCTCTTGCATTTTTCTTAGTAGAAATCCAATAAATGTGAACTGAATTCAGTTAAATTAAACTGGGGATATTTCCAGCATATACGGGATCACAGAGTTATCCTAGTTATCATAGGTAAGGCTGTATTGGTACAGGGTCATGAGACTAGTCTTCTTGTACTTCTCTGGGTCATTGCTACACATATACCACATCTGGCTGGATTCCTTCAATACTAAGATCATCCACTGTCAGTTTTCTCACACATCTGCTGCATGTTCAGAGCACTGTCACCCAGCCAGCAAAACCTGCCCTCCTGCAACATGTCATGCAAAGCCTCTATCCTCGGTCCCTCCTCCTGGGCACCCAGACCAAATCTGTTAAGCATCTCCAAGACAGAGAGTCTTAGTGACCACATATAAACAAACAAACAAAAACACAGAGTTGTTGGTGGAGGGGGGAAGAAGAATCAAAAAGAAAGCAATAAGATGTTGGTTTGCACAGAGAAAACCTTCAAGCTTTTGAAATTTAGTCACTGTCTTAGCTAGAAAGCCTGTTTCTGAATCAGGCACTTTCTCGAACACTGATCTGAGGTAGATAGCATGCCTCCTAGCCTGCATATGCTAAGGGAAAGGTCAGCACTCAACCAATCAGCAAGAAAAATGACGATAAAAATGTGAGGCAAAAACTGCATGCAACCCGTTGCCAACTCCTGTTTTTGAAATTCTAAATTGCAAGCTGAACCATATGGTTCCACATACCTTCTTGACTAGTGGCTTTTCTCTTGGGAAATGACTCAATCATGCATTTGTGTTTCTGAGGATGGCTGAGTTTTCTAAAAGCCCCCTGTCCTCATAAACCTACATACTTTGTGTTGCAGGAAAACCTTGTGACAAGCAGAACGTTCAAGAGTCATTAGCAGTCACACTCATAAGCTTTCATACTTACCCACAGCCCTCCGAGCAGGCCTCCCTGTGGTTACTAAATTTTTCCTCTTGCTGAGATTTCCCAGCATGCTCTAGGATTATCAAGTAAAGCCAAATATTAAGAGGAAAATCTTGAAAATCCTTCAGTGCCTGGGGCGGAATCAAATCAGAGGAGCTCTCCACTCTGGCACCAGCCAGCTGAGCTACAAACACTGACCCAGCCCACGCTGAGAAGACTCATCATGAGCAGAAAACCCGTAATGTTGCCAAAATACATTGCAGACTCACAAATGGGGGAAATGAAGTATATAAAACAGTAGGAAAGTTTGCAGAAATAACAGTTAATATTTATTTCAGGCATTCATCTGTACATGGCAATGCTGAGATGTTTTTCCCTTGGCGTTTCTTTCTGCCTTCAAGGCCTTCTGTTGGATAGTCTGAAGTCCTTAATCATAGAAGCCATGCACTATGTCTCAATTTGCAACTCCACACAGCTTTTGTCAAAGTGAATGCTGGACCCAAAAAAAAAAACAGTTGACATTAAAATGAAACAAAGCTGAGCTGGAGTCAAAAACATGGATGTCGAGATTTCTGGTCAAATGAATTTTATTGCACCATGTTTTAGTGTCTTTTTTTTTATGTATTCTACTTGGTTGCTCAGATTGTGAAAATTACAAAATAAAAATTAAGTGGCTGTGTAATATCTGACTTGTCGGTTTTTCCACCTGGCATTTCTTTTGCAGCATTGACTCTCTCTCAAGGAGGGGATGCATGAAATATGAAAAGCCACCTGTCTCATGCAGTGGATGGGAGGGGTAGTGGGCTAAAGTATGGCTGCCTGGTGTCCAAACCTACCTCTACTATTCTGAGCTATGTGTCCTTAGACAAATCCTTGTGATTCCCTGGGTCTTCCCTGTGTTTAAACTTTTACAGGAAATGCCATTCTCAGAAAAAAGAAAAACAAAAAGTCTCTGGGATGGTTTCCTCCAAAGAAGAATTTCTGAGCCTGGCAGGACCTATGTGCCAAGTACCCAAGTCTGAAAAATCTGAATAATCAGTTTATCTGTCAAATAAAAATGGTGTGCATGGGAAAATCTGACAGCTCAGCTCAGAACTTAGTCATACAAGCACTATTTTTTATATTTTTGCATACAACAGAAGGGCTTTATTTGTACTCCCCTTAACCTCACTCAGAATATTAAAAAGATATGTATTCAGAGATCAAGATTGTATCAAATTAATCATTTTGCTGCTTCATCGAGGTCATTCTTAAGTCAAACACCTTTACTCTTTGTTTTCTGCCAGTGCATGGAGATGAAGACTAAAATGTCTACTAGTGCAAATGCGGTTTTGCCTTGATTTGTCCTAAGGTGCCAGCAGTTTGACCTCCTTGGCATTTTCATTGTCACTGCAAATGCCAATGCAGTGCAAATAGCCAAATGAGAACATATTTGACCCCAGATTCCCTCTGGGAGGTCCTCAGGGTGCACAGACAATGCTCTGAGAACCACTGTGTTACTCTATAATATAAAAATATGAATGGACACTCAGCTTCAGAACATCAGACCTTGAAGCAAGGAGAGAACAAAGGGGGATGTACTGTTTCAAATACAAAATTTCATCCTAGAACTTAAAAATCACACACACCTTGTATTTTCCCCACAACTTTATTTATAAAATAAATAAATGTGCTAACTAGTAAAAGCACATTGCTGTATGTATTAAGGAAAACTATAACAAATAACCACTTCTGTGGCTTACAACAGAAATTTATTCTTTCACAGTTCTAGATGCTGGAAGTCCAAAAATCAGCAGAGCCATGGAGCCTCTGAAGGTTCTCAGGAAGAATCCTCCCTTCCTTCTTCCTTGATGCTGGTGGCTCCCAGCAACTCTTGGTGTTCTTTGACTTGAGCAGCTTCTCTCTATCCTCTGCCTCCTTCCTCATACAGCATTTTTTTCCTGTGTTTGTCTGTGCACCCTCTCCTCTTCTTCTAAGACACGAGTCATTGAATTTGGGACCTCCCAATCCAAAAGACTGCAAAGTCCTTATTTCTCAAAAAGACCACAGTCATAGGTTTCTGTATTAGGACTTGAACATATCTTTTTTGGGTACACAAAATGAGAGGCAGGAATTACTGTCATCATAATTATGTAGTACAATAAGTTTAATTGTGTTTCTTAAAGCCACTATATTACATAATAGTAATGGATTAAGGGTCATTTCTATTCCTTATTTTCTTTTGCTCTTCAAAAAGTTAGAAATATTGAGTAAGAAATTTTATTTTAAAACAACTTGAAGTATAATCAATACGCAATAAACTACACATATTCACAGTATACAATATGGTAAGTTGTGACGTATGTATATACCCATAAAATCATCACCACAATCAAGAATATAAATATAACCATCAATCCCAAAGGTTTCCATGTGCTTCTTGGTAACCCTTCCTTCTGGTTTTTCTGTACCTGCACCCCATGTGCCTGGAAACCACTGATCTGCTTTCTGTCATTGAGATTCATTTGCATTTTATAAAGTTTCATATAATGGAATCATACAGTATGCACCCTTTTCTCTCTGTTATCTTTCACTCAGTATAATTATTTCACAATTCATCCATGTGGTCATATGTGTATCAATAATTCCTTCTAAATGCTACATAATATTCCATTTTATGGATATATAATGATTTGTTTATCTATTTACCTGCTGGTAGAAATTGGGGTTGTTGCATGATTTGTCTATTACAAATAAAACTGAGCAATAAATCTTTCAAATGCCAGGAATTTGCTTCTGCAATCTGCCATGTATTTTAGTTTTTTATGAACCTATTAAAGTATTTGTTGCTGTAAGTCCTTATGGTTTCTAAGAAGGTCAAGTTCCTCTGGTACAACTTGTGGAAAGCTTTTTGGAAAGAAAGATGAATGATAAATCAAGAGCCAAAAAAAATTGACAATCTTCTACTCAGTAATCTCACTGTTAGGAATTTTGCCTAAAGGATTAATTTTTAAAAAATAGAAAAGAAAAAGTAAGCTGGTAAAGATATTTTCTACAGAGCTTTGTACAATAATAAAACATTAGAAGTAACCTAGATATAAAATGTTGAAATATTTAAATGGCATGAGAGTGTTTGATATATAATATTTAATTCAAAAAAGCACACTATAAAATTATGTCTATACTATGATTAGAACCATATACAATTCAGATACATTTGCAGATGAGGAGTCTAAAAATTATTAGTGCATTACAGTAATAGAATTGGGAATGACATTTTTGTTTTATTTTGTCATAAATTTATGCAATAATAAGCATCAACAGGAAATATTTGACTACTCTGAAGACACTAAACCCCTAGTTTTCTCCTTAATGTTCATTTGATTTATTTCCTATCATTGGTTGAATAAATTAGGATGTAATCAGAGGTCCAACTTAGTTTACCCCTATGTATTATTACACTTCAGACAGACCTTAAAGGCTGATATTAGCAAGTATTCTATATTCTGAAAGTCCTTTTCAACTCAAAAGTATATAAATTTACCTGAAAAAAATGGAAAAATCTCAATAGTTACTGAGGATGTGTTTCATACAAATACACACACTGCTGGTGGGAATTTGATTTGGTACAACCACTTTAGAAAACTATTGGTGTTATCTAATAAAGCAGGATATCTTACATTCACTATAACCATAAATTCCCCAGTTTGGTGTATGCCCAATAAAAATGCATATACATGTTCATCAAAGACAAGCACTAGAATATCGATAGCAGCATTATTTGTAATAGACACAAGCTGGAAAATATTCAACAGAATGTTGGAAATATTCAATGAAGAATGGATAAATACATCATGGTGGAGAAACATGATAGAATATTATACAACAATTAGAATGAATAATCCATATATAAACACATATTCATGTGGCTGAACATCACAAATATTGAGTGAATCCACATTCAAAAGAGTACATAGTATATACTTCCATTTATGTCAGTACAAAACCAGACAAAATTAATCTGTGCTTTTAAGGATCAGAAGGACAGATACTTACATAAAGGAGCATAAAGAGACTTTGGGGCGGGCTGGAGTTATAGCTTGGGGGTAGAGCACTTGCTTACCACGTGTGAGGCACTGGGTTTGATCCTCAGCACCATATAAAAATAAATAAATAAAATAAAAGTATTGTGCCCAACTACAACTAAAAATATATATTAAAGAAAAGAGAGATAAAAATAGGGCATGTATTTGTGAATATATCTTAAAATTCATTTTTTATTTCTTTTATGTTACAATTAAAACTGAAGTTTAGAAGTTAATAAAAGAAATCACCATGCCTGTCAATTTACCAGCTCTTTCACCTCTCTACCAAAATGCTGTGTTTTCAGATATTAAAAATGGCTAAAATTTTTTAAAAAATAAGAAAAAGAAAAAAGGCTTTTGGGGTATTTATAATGTGCTATTTATTGACATAAGTACAAGTCGTATGAATGTGTTCAGTTTGTGGAAATTCATCAAGCTGTATATTTATGTGTACTTTTCTGTAATGTATATTATACTCCAACAAAAGTTTTTTTTTCCTCAAGTCTACAAGCATTATTAAAAGTGTTAGCAGGAGCTTTCTTTTTTATGTGGAAACCAAAAAGAGGGACAGTTGGCAGAATTAGTATAGTGCTGTGAATTTACAATGAACTAGAAAAATCAGGGTTATATAGCAGGATGCATCTGGGAACTTTGTAACCAGCCAGGAATTGTTATTGCTATTTACAGAACTGAAAGCTTTCAATAAATTTTGTTTCTTCCATTGCACACTGTCCGATGATTGGCAAAGAAATAAAATATAGAATCAAGAAGGCCAGAATGCCCTCTGTGAGAATAAAATGTACTGCCAACATGGCACACAGCTGCACTTCCATCCAGAGTTGTATGGAGCTTATGAGAGGTCCAAGCTGCTGTATGACTTGGAGAGCTAGCATGCTTCCTATGCCAGAAGCACAGTTAGAAACAGGAAACAGAAAATATGTTTCTACTATAATCCCCAAGGAAAAGAAAGAAAACTCTTCTCCAACCAAGACAGGAAAGGAGGGGAGGGCATCAGCTCTCATCTTATTAAAGCTAAGCTCCAAGAAGCAAAGGAGAAATTCTCTACCCAGCTGAAGAATTATTTTCCTGAAATCTTCATGTGTTGCTCAAAAACTGTTTGGTTATCAGAATCTTTATTAAGAATTTCAAACATCCACATGTTAAGAGCCACAGCAAGTTTCTTGGACAATGTATTTGAACCTTCTATGTGACTTTGCAATTGAAAGACAGGATCTAAAAAGAACTGGAGGCAAACTGGATACAAGCAATGGGGATGGTTCAATAGCTCATGGTATACTGGGGTACAATAAAGTCATTAAAATATAATGAGTTCTAGAACCAAGATTATTATGACTCAAAATTGGGTGGGGAGGGTGAGCAAGGGAAGCAGATTACTTCTAGATAGGGAATAGGGGTGGGAGGGAAAGAGAGGGAGAAGGGGAATAGCATGGATGGTGAAAGGAGATCCTCATCACTATACAAAATACATGTATAAAGATGTGAATTTGGTGTCAACATACCTTATATATAATCAGAGATATGATAAATTATGATATAATGGTGTATTAAAAATTGTAATGCAAAAATAAATAAATAAATATTACCAAAGAAAAGATTATGTTCTCTAAATACCATTTTCCACTAAATGGAACCAGTTCTCCATGGAGAAGTAACTCAATCCATGTCTAGAGTAGAAAGTGCACTGTGTATTCTAGGGTACCTTATTGTGCCAGAAAGTAGGGAAACCATAAAAACTATCAGAGTCTTGTCAAATAAGATGGAAGAAACAATTCTAAGAGGTTTCTACTGGCTGAGGATAGGACTACTTGAGCATCAAATAGAATAATAGTTTCAATAAACTAAAAGACATCAAAAATATATTTTAAAAAATTTAACAGTGCAAAAAAAAATGTTATTGATCACCACTGGAGGTTGCCAAAGCACTCACTCACTATTCAAAAAAAAATTGACAAATAAAAGGAACTGATCCTTTATTCTGCCTTTCCTATACAAACTTCTCTTTTGATTACTGGCGATTGAACAGGGAGAATTCGTCATAGAAGCATATCATCTAAGAAATGTAGAAAGATTAATAGGTTTAGAAAAATCATTTTTCAATTCTGAGTGAAATAACATTAGTAGGTAATGTTCATAACTGAATAGTACAACCAGCAGGTCAAGGTGGATGGGGAGCTTATACTGGTGAGATGAAGCTAACCACACCTGACTCAGAAGCATCACTGAAAGTGGGCTGGCCAACACTTTAACGTCCTAGTGTGATACAGCAGGAAGTGCCCAACATCAGATGTTAAGTGTGATACAGCAGGAAGTGCCCAGCATCCGCTGTTAAGTATTCTAGTTAAAAGAACTGTACCTGAATCTAGTCAATCCTCTATAGTCAACAAATCATTTAAAAGAAGCACAGAATAGAAGAATGTATTAAATGACACCATGAGGATATTATAAGCCAAATCTTGAAGATGGGGGAATTCTAGAAGGAAAATAATTTGACTTCTTTAACAAATAAAAGTATTAAACAAGGAGAGGGAGTAAAAACTTTTATAAATTTCAAAGATAATTAGAACTTATATTAGGCAAATGAAATGTTTGGCATTTGAATCTTTAAACAAACCAACTATAAAAAGATATTTCTGGGGCAGGGGTTATAGCTCAGTGGAAGAGTGCTTGCCTGGCATGTGTGAGACACTGGGTTTGATTCTCAACACCACATATAAATAAACACAGTCCATCACAACTAAAAAAATATATTTTAAAAAAAAGACATTTCTGAGGAAATCAGGGAGATTTGAACATGACTTGGTATTGGATGGTTTCAAAGAACTATTTGAAGAATAGTGAACTATGTGAGAATGGTATAATGGCATAATTTTATGTTTTTAAAAATCCCTGTTTGTTTATGATACATACTTGTTAGTGACATGAAGTGTGATGGGTCAAAACAACATAAAGTCTGGAATTTGCTTTTAAGTATCCCAGCAAAACTACCTGAAAAATTTAAAAGGCTGGGTGGGAATAGATGTAATATTATTTTTGTTTTCAAAACTACAAGAAAAAAAAGCATTTTATTTATTAAAAGCAAGAGAATGCAACCAATATAAAAATCAAAATCTTTAACTTTCTCTGCTTGTCCAATGGGAGCTGGATGTTATTCGCACATTTTCTAAAGGTCCTGATCCTTTCATGAAACCTTTACACAAGGGGAAGGTGTGGGACAGATTCCTTAAGCAACCCTTTGGGAGAACTATTTATCAGGATGGGAGTAATTGCTGGATCTTTTACTTCTTTCCCTCCAGCTTCCTGTGTTCTACAAAGTAGTCATTGCATGCAATGGTGAAGCCTGCGAAAAGAAGCTCTGGAAGTCCAATTTGCCATCTCTGCCCTGGTCCAGGTTCTCCATTATTTTGTCCACAGCCAGAGGATCTTTTTTTGTTCTTCTAAAAATCCAGGGAACTCCTTTTCCATGAGTACTCTCAGGTCCTCGTTGGTTTAAGGAGCCTTTATCTCTGACAAATTTGTGAAATGTAAACATCATAGTTTCCATGGCAGGTTCCATTTGAGATGGCATTTTGATGAAGTCTGTTGAAAACTTGCAAGGGAGGCGCAACACCGACTTTGGGCTAGCTGGGATGGCAGGGCGGCTAGCAGAACACAGCAGGCCGTGGGACTGTGACTGTGTGCCTTTGTGAGTGAATAAAATACTATTGATAAAATGTCAACCATTGTTGAGACTCGGTGATAGCCAATGTGGATTCACATACTGTTTTCTTCATCTTTGTGTGTATCTTAAATTTTCCCTTTTATAAGCAAAAATAAATAAATAGAGTTCTATCGATTGACCTGGGAAAACATCTATAATGTCTTGGTGAGTGAATAAAGCAAGCAAGATGAAATATAAATAACTATAATATGAACTCATCTTAAGAATAATACCCTGACTTTGTAAAATACACCACATATATATTTTAATTTTATACACACACACATAAACATGTACATTTGCATTGATTTTATGATCACTGATAATTATTTGGAAGGGCACACTGTACATAGTAAACGTGGACTAGCTGGAGAGAAAGAGAGATATTGATGGAGAAAGAATAGGTAAAAGAAAATGAAAACAAGACACAATGTATGGATTTATAAGAAATTATACAACTACATATATATTTCTATATACAAAAAGAAAATTGCTTTTAATTTAAAAAATAAGTGAAATCAGTCCATATTTCTGAACTTGCCTGGTTTCTAAGCCCTGACATCTGGTAGCTTCCAGTCTGCAGCAGAGCAAGAACAAACCAGGAGCTCTCCAGGAGCTGCATTCTCTGAGCTGAAGTGAGGCAAATAGAATCAGGTGCAGCTAGGGTATTTGGGATGAGGGAGACTGAAAATCATTACCTCAAAATGCACCGAAACTCTCACCACTGTGGTATGGAGTGAATCAGTAAGGAAACAAAATGAATGTCAGATGAGCATACCACAGAGAATGAATATCTCTTTCAGAGCTCAAGTATCCAAAGAAGGCTCACCAGCATCAGGCAACCATGGGGCTAAGGACAAACACAGACCAAGGATTCAGAGGTCTGAACATGTGCCTCAGCTCAGCCCAGCTACATACTAAATGTATGACCTGGAAAAGAAGCTTGACCTTAATTTCTATACAAGCAAAATGGGAATGCAAACACCTGACTTGTGATGATCAAGTAAGGTAACATACATCTACTTTACAAAGAAGTTAACTAAAAACTAAAATTAAATAACTAACATATATATGAGGCAGGAAATGTTACTGCCCTGTCTCATATGCATGCAACACACACCCCTCACCATGCACATGCATGCTCACAAATGGAAATATACACCATTCACATATAAAATAGTTTATACTTGATATCAGCAGTCAACCAACAATAGATTGAAATATTTGAAAAAATGTTTGTCTTTACTGAAGATACATAGTTTTTTACTTCCTATTATTATTCACTAAACAAAATAGTATGATGCATATTTACATAGCATTTACATTGCATTAGGTATTATAAGTAATCTAGAGATTACTAGAGATTTAAAGTATATGAGAGGATATACATCATTTTTATATAGGGACTTGAGCATCCATGGATTTTGGTATCTGCTAGGGGTCCTAGACCCAATGCCCCTGGTGAATACCAAAGGACATCTGTATATGCCTAAGTACAGCAACAATATAAGTGTTCCCCCAAATTTCAGATGAGGAAACCAAAGCCTAAAGACCTTAAAAACCCAAAGGTCACATAGAAATCTAGGTATAATGATGTTGGAATTTGGCAGAGGTGTAAGCTTTGAAAATAGTTTCATTTGTAGCTATTAAATACTATTTCTGAACTTAGTTGAGTCTGTAATCCTTGGCCAAAAAACATACAAAGTCAGTTGTTATGGATTGAATTATGTCCATCAAACTCATAAGTTATAGTCCTAGCCTTAAGTGGTGGTCTTTGGTGGTGGGATCTTTGGACAGAGTTAGATAAATTCATGAAGTGGGATTCTTATGATGGCATTAGTGCTTTTTTGAGAAGAGACACCAGGAGTATCTCTCTTGATTCTGTGTGTGTGTGTTCACACTCCTTCACCCCACCCTAACATACAGTGTCAGCATATAGTAAAAAGGCAGCTGTCAATAAGCCAGAAACCCAACCTGGCTGAACATTGTTTTTGGATTTTTCCAACCTCCAGAACTGTTAGAAAATGAATGTTTGTTCTTGAAGCCACCTGGTCTATGGTGTTTTGTTATGGCAGCCGAGGTTCTTTGAATCAGATAAAGAGTCTCTCATATTTACTCAATATCCTGAACTTTCCATTTCTCATAGAATATTTATTACCTTGTGTTGTTAGGACCATTTCCTAGCAGTATGACCTTGGGTAAACTATTTAAAATTTTCTTTTGCATCTGCTTCCCTCTCCCTAAAAGGGGGAAAATAGTGGAAACTATCTCATAAGATCTTCTCATATCTTAATGTAATGATTAAGTATATATATATATATATATATATATATATATATATATATATATATATATATAATTATAATGAAGTGAGCTCACCTAGAACAGTAACTGATAAAAAGTAAAGACATAATAAGGAGGAGAAGCTCGGGTCACTGTTATTTTGTTGTTATCTACATACATGGCTAAAATATAAACTCTATAGGGATCAAGAGACTTGGATCATCTTTCTTACAATTGTACCCTGAGAATAAACATAGTAACAAGGCACATAAATTTTTGGTAAGTGAATAACCACATGAAAAGAAAGAAAAGAATGATTCAGTGAGAGGGAAAACATTTTCAGGAAGCACATACTGTACCTATAAATAGAAATGAAAACTATTTTCTGAGAGATTTTGGGCAGAAATTTATAAGTTGCAATTTAATTGATTTAACACAGCCAGAAAAATGAGGAAAGAATAGTAGAGCATAATATTCTTTGAACAGCTGTCCCATGAATAGTAAACTATCCATGGAAGAATTGTCAGGGGTGTACTCTATCCTAAAGCCCATTAAAGCTGCTTGAACAACCATTGCACAGGTTTTGGTTTTTCATTTAATTTTAATAAAATATTTTACTGGAGGAAAGTTTGGGGTGTAATAGCAATGAAGTGTGTCTACTGCTTTAGATGACATTTCATTTCATTTCTGGGCACCTGTGGAGATGAATATACTAATCCTAATGCCTGGGAATTTTGGTGGCTGGTTATCCAAAAATGAAATGTCATGTACCGAAACTTATTCTTTATTGTTTAATTTCCAACTGTCTATTCGGAGAATCAGAATGACAAAAACAACAGCTATTTCAGGATGGGGGACCACGTATTATAGAAAATGCATCTCAGTTGGAACTTCAATCCTGTTCATGAGGAAAGATCAATGAAAATGTGAATTTTTAAAAGATTCCTCATTGCTTCCTGAACAAGGGTGATTATCATTATTATTATTATTTTGTTTTGACTGAAATCATAAAGGAATGGCCTGGCTATTGTCCCAGTTGCAGCCACACAGTCTGCATAAACAATCTACAGTTCTAGACAAACCTTTATAGCCTGAATAAGTCTGGCAGACAATGAAAGCAGTAAGTAAGTTAGATTTAAAAGCAGGACAGTGATCTGTGGCTCACGGAAGCTGGCGCAGACAGAGAGCCTGTTCATTCTATTACTCAGAACACATGACTATTCTTCAACCTTATCACATATCTCAAAATATCACAGCATAATTTCCACATTGGCCTAAATCATCCCAGAAAATTTAGCAATGTTGCTCTGCTCCTCCGAACTGTAAATGAGTAGTCTGATTCTATCCCCAAAACAAAGAGGGAGGAAAATTCTCTTTTGGTCCATTCTCAGAAGCCCCAAAGGCTACTTCTCAGAGATTTAAGTCATAGCTGTTTTTACTGGGAGATACCCTTGTGTTACCTATCTCAGGTCCCACCACACCCACTCCTGTAGAAAAGGAGGAAAGAATCAATATTTAAGAAAGTATGTTGTACATTTGTTTGGAGAGGACAAGTCACATTAGAGGAAAAGCCAAACAAGTTTATTTATCCTCCTCTGACAACCCAGGGCAGCCATCCATCACTAGAGTCACCATGTCCCAAACCTCTAAATGGCAGGAACAAGTGTTAATTAAATTATTTTTTGATAATGCTGCTTAGTTTCTTCATGAAAAGCCCTTCCCTCATTGTGCATGAATTCATTCAGGGGCATTAACTTGTACCTCTAATTGTTATAGGGACAGACAAGAGAAGGCATTAAAGACAGCAGGAAACAGTTTTATTTAGCTGTGGCCAGGTTCAGAGGGCACGGCTTTTGCTGTAATCAATCAATCCCCTGAACCCCGAGTTCAGGTAGTTTCAGAGTTTTATACCCAGCATGTAAGGGGAGGGGCTCAGAAGTTCACAGTCTACAGAAGTTCACATAAAAGCAGCTTTTTCTTTCACTGTTTTGGGCAAGTTAACCCTTCAAGGACAACACCTGAGAAGGGGAGAGCTTCTTCTCCCCTTTCTTTCCTCCCCCTGCCAGCTGTGACCATGGAGCCCATTTGTAATTTATCTTAAAAATGTAGACATCTCTGTGAAGCCCATCTCAAGGCCAGAGGCTTTGTTTGCACATTTCTACAAACTACTATACTGGATAAATGTTGTGAAAAACTAGTAAGGGGGTGTCCAGCAACTAGAGTGCCGATTTCTTCCTGGCCAGTGGCCAAGTTAAGATAGGGCAACACAAAAATAGGAAGTTTATCTACACTGAACTCTTTTGTAGAGATCTTTTGCTGACAGTCCTAAAATCAGCCATGGAAAAGATTTCTGAAGAAGCCTAGTTAAGACTTTTCTGTGGAAAATGGAGGTGCCACTTCATGATCACACCACATTGGTAATTTGTATTACCTTCTCTTTTCTAATAGTACTTTGTTCCTCCTGTGGGTGCTACCATCTGGTTGTATGACTTTAAATATTATCCATATGCAGATGACACTCAGGCTTATATCTTCATCCCTGGCAACTACTTGATTTCCAAACTTTTTATCCAACTTTCCACTTGACCTATCCATTGGGGTAAAGAATAGAAATCTCAAACATAAAGATTTGAAACAGGAATTCCTGATGAAGCCCCACAACTTGGGTTCATCATTGATTATTTCTTTCCTTTCCATCAGTAATCCCCATCAGCTTGACCTCCACAATAAACAAGTAAAAACATAAATTAGCAGTATTAATTAACATAATGATGAATGTCATGTAGACTATGAAACAGGATGTTATGGAAAAAAGGACTCAGGTCCTGCTCTGGACAGAATGATAAGGACAGTCTTTTTAGAAATTTGACAATTTCATTATCTGGATTAGGATGGAGGTCACCATGAAAAGCTGAAGGGACCTGTCACTTCAGGCAAAAGAGTAACCCTAAGGCAAGAAAGGCTGGTTTGAATAAAGGGGAAATAGCAGGAGTTTTGCTTGACAGGAAAATAGGAGTCAATTCTTAGGACAATTTAAACCAAAATAAGGAATTTGAAGTTTATTTCTCTAAGCACAATAGTAAATCAATACCAGTCTTAACTGGGGGAGTGACATGATCCATTTCATTTTTCAAAGATCACTCAAGGTACTTGGACAAAGTAAACAAGTTTGATTTGCACCCCATGTCCCGCAATTACCACAATACCCAAACACTGGGGGTCCAATTGGACACACACAAGAGTACCAAGTAAAACTGTGGAGCAATAATGTGGATTCGGATTCTACACTCAAAAGAAGGAATGGAGAGAAGGGAACACAAACACACACACACAGAGAGAGAGAGAGAGAAAGAGAGAGAGAGAGAGAGAGAGAGAGAGAGAGAGAGAGAGAGAGAGAGAAAGTGAGAAACAGAGAAAACAAGGAAAGGAGCAACCAGAATTTAAAAAAATAATAACTCAAAACCAGACTGGTACCCAACAACCAATAAGAGAAGAGCCCAAAGAGCATAGATAAGATATCAACCTTGGATGCCAAGGGCAAGGGCTTTACCTTGCCCATTGGAAAAAAGACACAGCCCTCAGGCAGTGTAAAGGCAGGAAACTAGAAACAAGACTCCCTTATCCCACACAGGCATTCCAAAGGCCCTGTCTGGATCAAGGGAACTAGAAGAACTCCACCTACGAACTCTAGAGTGGGGGGGGGGAAAGGAGGCTTGGAATTGTGGGAAATCTGAGTACAAAACAGACAAAAAAACATGCTATGAGAGAGAAACCCCACACCAGATATGGTAGTGGAAGTTACAATGTCCAGACAGTACCACTAGCTCAAACTAAAAGACTATTAGAAAACTGTTGTAGCACAGTAAAGCCTGGAAGTCCGACCAAAAGTAAATGCAAAATGGAGCCAAGGAGGAATTCGTGAGCTGCACAGAAAAAAGAAAAAAAAAAAAATCAACCCCAGTGCAGCAGGAGTTTATAGTAGAACATTACAACCCACACCAGAAATGAAGCCACCTGATAGGAGTTAGCAGACATAATGATCAGGAGATGTCACAGCACCAATTCTAGAGTGGCTAGTAAAACAATCTGAAAGAGATCATAAAATAAGATAGAAACAAAAATGAAAGCCCCAGGCATCATGAAAACAGGAGAGTCAAATTGAAGACAAAAACAAAGTACCTATTTATTTTAAATATTAAAACTTAATCATTAAAACTTGAAAACCCAATGAGTAGGTTAAGTAGCAAATGAGAACTGGCTCAAGAGAAAATGAGTGAAATCTAATATATATTTGAGGACATGAAAAAAATGAAGCACAATGATATATAAAGAAATAGGAAATACACAGAGTGTTTAAGAAACATGAAGAAGAGCTGGGCACCATGATACATATCTATAACAGCAGCAACTTGGGAGATTGGGGCATGAGGATCGCAAGTTCGAGATCAGCATCAGCAACTTATTAAGATTCTTTCACAAAATAAAATTTTCTTATAGAGGGCTCCGTGATAGAGGAACCTGAGTTAAATCCCCAGTACTACCACCAAAAGAAAAAAAAAAGACATATAGGAGAGAGCATTCAATGTTTATCTAGTAGAATAGCAAGATACAGAGAACAACAGAAAAGTAATGCTTAAGTCTAAGTAATCATAGTACTTTAGTCTCCTAGACATAATTTTTGGTTTAAGGGCAAACGCATGTCCAAATAAGTCCAAATAGAATCCTCCCTTAAGGTAGATATGTGATATGAAAGGCTCAATATCTTCTCAAGAGGTTGATAGAGTGGCCTGCAAGGTATGAAGTCAGGAAAAAGGCCTGTGCACTGGGTTTGGATTAGTGGTGGAGCATACACAGCTCGGAATAAACTTGCATAGCTCCTTTGCTCTTTCCCATGCCCATTCTCTTGGTTCCTTATACAAGCTATATCCAGAAAGGAAAAACAAATCCTTTTCTGCATGCCTCTCTCAACTGTCCTCTCCTAGGAAGTGAGCATGAGATAATGATTTGATTTGATGCCCAGAGAACCAGAGTATCAGTGGCTGAGAGGGGCCGGAGCCCAGGGCTCCTGGATCCTCCTGCTGTGTCTTCCTCCTTCCCAATTGTCCAGCACTGTGTTCCAGGCATGAGGATGATTGAAAGCTAAATAAAGGTATTTTAACCTTCTCTCAACCCTGGTTGGAGTTCATAATGAAACACACTCACATCCCTCCTGTAGCCAGGATCTTTCACCGTGTGGTTTTGGCAGTAGCATCTCATTTGGAACAGCTTGGACTCCCCGGGCTCTTTGTGAAGATTGGTGGGGATGAGTTTTTTTATGTTTTACAATTGCTGTGAAAAATCCTCTGCTCACAGCCTAAGGGAGAGTGAGCCCAGATAATCACACACAGGGCATGCCAGGACTTGTAGTCAGACAGCCCTGGGTGGCATGGGGTCTTTTGAGTGTCCAGGACAGGGCAGCAGACATACTTCTGGAGGGGCTACTGGAAATGAAAGAAAACACTGAAAAATACAAAAGCGCTGTATTCTACGCTAGAGACAAAATGGATTAAATAATCTCCTTAAATCCTTTTGCATTTGAGTGAACCCCAAGTGAACCAAGTAAATCAGTTCAAAAGATTCTGGAACAGCATCTTACCTTCAAGGCTGTTAAAAGCAAGTTATTCTTTCTCCCTAGAAATCATGCCTTCAAGTTCGTTATAGATAGGGCGACATCTTCCTGATTTACTCAGGGACTCTCCAGATTTCTACACAGTCAGTAAATATCTTCTCTTTCAATATTTGTCCAGGATGACAATAAACAAAGTATCATCAATAAAGAAAGTAATATTAATAGTTGCATTGAAGTTAGGAAGGGCCAAGCATGGTGGCACACTTCTGTAATCCCAGTGATTCAGAAGACTGAGGGCTGGGGAATAACAAGTTCAAAGTCAGACTCAGCAATTTAGTGAGGCCCTCAGCAACCCTGTCTCAAACTAAAAAATACAAAGGAATGTGCCTATGGCTCAGTGGTTAAGTGGTCCTGGGTTCAATCTCTAGGAAAGAAAGGAAGGGAGGGAGGGAGGGAGGGAAGGAAGAGGGAGAAAATAAATTAATTAGGATGGGTTTAAAAGACTTCAGGAGTGGATTCTGTGATGTGCCTCCCAGGGCCCTCTTCAGGATTGAAGCTCCCTGAATGCCAAGTGGGCTGGCAGAAATCCACAGCTGTTAGCCCCCATCAGAATTGCTTTGGATGACGATGTCATCTCAACTATAGCTAAAGCCTTTCCCCATGGCATTCACATCCAAAGCCTAGTTAACATGCGGTATGAAGGTTGCCCAACTTCCTGGCTCACCAGGGGCTTGACCTTTACAGATGCTGAATCACAGGCCAGCTTCTCCTTCTTGCACCTTTCTTTCCAGGGGTGGTGATCCCAAGAGTGCTCCTTAATGAACCTCCTGCATACCAATCTCCATCTCAGAATTAGCTTCCTGAGTGGGCCACAGCCTGTAACAATCAACACTCAAGGCTTTCACTTTCTACTATGAGCTTGTCTAGTAATATATGAGACATGTACAATTGCGAATCGTCACTCTGGTTAGATCAGAGGATGTCCAGAGATCACCTATCCCATCTTTCCCAATCCCATCCAAATACAAATTGTGGGAGATAAAGATGTGATGTGCAGATGACTCTCCAAAAAAGGTCTTATGCCCATCTGTGAGAGATTCAGTAAACAGCCAGTCCCTAGCTGCCAGCCTCTTTAGGGTCTTCCTCGGCTGCAGAGTGGTCCCACTGAAGGACTTGGCCCTTCCAGAATAGTCTGCAGCTGGTCACTGGGTGCCACAGGTGTAAAGGTTGGCTACTTCAACCCCATGTGAGCACTTCTGATGAGCCATGCTGCTCCAGAGATCCCTGCCAGCTTAGCCAAGATTTTTTCTAACCTGTATCCCAGAGGCACATCTTTCTCTTCCTAATTCTAATTCTGCCTTTTCTTTCTTCCAAAGTTCTTGGTTCCAAATAAACATCTTGGACTCCAGACTTCCTCAGCATCCACATCTGGATAATGCAATCTGTAATTCTATATAACTAACACCTCCCTTTTCCAAAACAGCTTGAGTGCCAAAAATATAAATAAATAGAAGAAGTGTACTAGGGCATTGGTTGGTAGGAACAACTAGCTCTTTGTATCTACACTAATGGTAAGAAAAGATTTGGTGCCGCTGCCCCTGCTGCCTCTTGACATAGTAGCCAATGTGCCGTGACCCTGGCCTTGGTTTGAGAACTGTCTGAAGTCAGCAAGGCACAATACAATGGAGTCAGTGGAAAACTTGGGACATTTTAGTCAAGGTGTATGTGAAATATTTATGGAAAGTAGGAGCTGAGCCCTATCTAATTGCTCTTGCTAGAGACTTAACCATGAATGTGGCTTTAACATTGATAACATACTACATGAATCTACAACTGCTAAAGTATGTTATTATCTGATAACACTTTTTAAATTTGTAATAAATACTTTGGCATTAATGTTCTTCAAAAAAATTAAAATAAATATTTAATGAAAAATCTAATAGTTTGTCCATGAGATAGTTTGTGACAAATCTACAAATTCCAAAATGTTGTATCAACACATACCATGTTCCAAGGGGATTAGACAACATTACTGGCTCCATGAAAATCAGAAGACAAAAATCTGCTAAAGTTCTATTACCTATTTCCAAAGATTGTGCATGAATGCAGACAACTGTGGAAAGTACAAAGCATGGCTTTTCATTTCAGTCAAATAACTGCCCCCTCTAAATTAATTTTATTTCTATCTGTTGTGTACATACAAAAAATGAAATTAATGGGGCTTAAGATACACTACTCCAGAATATGGCACTTTGACATATTGAGCATTTTAAGCTGAAGCAATTTGAGAAAAACAGCAGAAGCAGGAAGGTCATTCTAATCTTTTCCCACCTTCTCAACTGAAGCAGGCTATAAAGCCTAGCAAGGTTTTCTGATCTCCTCTTAAAGCAGGTCCTAAAACTCTCCTGAGAGGTGCTCTCATTAAACCTGGTAGAAGGAACGTCCTTTGAAGATGAAGAGTCACAGAGGAGAATCTGAACAAACAGACCTTGCTAAATTCCCCGTAGTTTATTACATTAGATTGCACTGTTATATTACACAACTGTCCACTCTTCATCAAACTGAGCATAAAAATACATAGATTAACTATTTATGCAGGTCTTCATTTCCTTATGAAGGCTCTCATGTCACATAAAACTTACATTAAATAAATATGTATGTTTTTCTCTTCTTCACCTGTCTTTTGTTAGAAGGGCCCCAACCATGAACCTGAGATGGAGAAAGGAAAAGTTAGTCTCCCTACAAAATGATGTGCTGGATTCATTGGCAGAAATACCTTTTAAACATTAAATGAGGAGGCCACTTTAAAAAAATGTATTCAAATGCTTCAAATTGGAAATAATTATTTTCAATAACAATTCAATTGTTTGTCATCCAATTCATGGTATCAAAGAAAGCACTTGAAATTTCATTTGGTTGAAGGTAAAATATCTGATATTACTACAGCAAGATGTCATTATAAAATTCAATTGAATGAATCAGTGCAAATGTAAATATCATTGTTAAAAATTTTAAACTAAAGATAAATTTATCTTTGAGTAATAATTCAATACAAGTTTTGATAGCACAGTATCATGGTAAAATCATATTCTTTCTGAAAAAAAAACATATGGAGTGGAAATGTACTTGGAATTTGGTGTGAATAAACATAACTCACAGTTGTAATCAAACAAGTTGTGATGGTCTCCCAATCAAAATAGTAGCAATCACTATTAAGAATTTGTAAATATCATGTTATATACACAGTTTAACTGAACTACATATTTTTTGTGACAATCTGATTTCAATACATGGTAGTAGCATGTGTTTTCTCTGCTGTCTGCCATAAGTAAGATTTTGAACAAATAACTTTCAAATCAGCCTAAGTGTCCTCTAATGGTACTAAATTCCTTTTATTAATCAGCCATCTAAGATTGGGTCATATTTATCTAAATTAGAAATGTTTCATCAATGTTTTCAATGAATGAAAGTCCCCAAAATTTCAACTTTCTAAATGTTTAGATGATTAGGATTATTAGTAACAAGATTTTAAAACCACAGGACACTAAAATGTATCCCTACTGTCAAAGACAAAATTACAACAAATTTAAGTAATAGATCTAATAGGCTCTTGTTTGTAACTCATAAATCAGGGCTGCCTCCATTCTGCAAAACTGAATGAGATCTTTGACCAGGCAATAGCAGAATGGAGGGGGTTTTTAAGGTGTACACAAGGAAACAGAACAATAGATTAAAAAAAAATGACTGTTTAACATCAGGTTAATTTTCTTACAGGGTTAAAGCAGAGCCCAATTATGTTGACTTAGGATGAGTCTGTTTTGGGGTCTGGTGGGTCTTGGAGTCTGTTTCCTTAAAATTTCAGTCTGATTATGAGGCACTTGGCTTCATAATGAGTGACCTCATTTTAGTTTGGTCTCTAGTTTTCTGGGACTAGCATAAGCAGCTTAGTCCACAACAATGGCCTCCCACAATTTTAACAATACAAAAGCAAGAAAGGAACTTAACATATTAAATGTTGACACTGCGAATGATGTAGAAGGCTTACTTTTAAAATTCAATAATTGAACTTTGGAGTATCTCAATTTGTAGACAGAATTTTTGTATGAAGTTATGTTAAATTATATGAGATTGGGGTGAAATAAAGAACAACTAAATTTTGTAAAACATAACTTAGGCAAAAGAATAATAAATAGACTAAATTAATTTAGCTAGCCTTGCATTGTAAAACACTTTTTGAAGAAAGATATTTAAAGTGGAGGCCAAAAGACAGAACCCTTGAAAATTAAAATTTTAACACCCAATGTCAAGTAATATAATTGACACAGCTATTAAGAGCCATCCAAAAAAGAAAGCCCAGATGGAATCACTGTCGAGTTCTACCAGAACTTTAAAGAATAATTATTGCCAATCCCTCCTCAAATTATTCTGTGAAACAGAAAATGAGGAAACAATTCCAAATTTTTTCTATGAGGCTTGTACCCCTGATGCCAAAGACACATCAAAGGAAAGAAATTCAGACCAATATCCTTGATGAAATAGATGAAAAAATAAAATATTGGCAAACCACATCAAAAAACACAAATTAAGAAGATAGTGTACCACAATCAAGTGGTTTTAACCCCAAAGAAGCAAGGTTGGTTCAATATACAAAAATCATATACAAAAATCAATAAATGTAATTCATTACATGAATAGAGTTTAGGACAAGAATCATAGGATTACATCAATAGACGGAGAAAATGCATTTGACAAAGCCCAGCACCCATTCATTTTTATAACACTAGAGAATCTAGGGGCAGAAGGAACTTACCTCAACCTCATAGAGGGTATAGATGATAAAACAAAGGCCAACATCATACTGAATGGAGAGAACCTGAAAGCATTTCCTCTAAAAGCAGGAGCAAGAGAAGCATGTCCACTCTCACCACTCCTATTCAACACTGACCCTTAAACTCTAGAAAAGCAATCAGGAAAGAGACGGGAATTAAAGAGTACAAAGAGGAAAAAGAGAAGTCAAATTATCTGTTTGCTGGTGACACAATCCTCTATTTAGAAGACCCTAAAAACTTGATCAGAAGACATCTAGAGCTGATTTTAAAAATAGCAAAATAGCAAAATAGCAGGATACAAGATCAATACATAAGTCAATCACTTTTTGTTACTCCAATAATGAATCTGTTGAACACTCAAAAACCCTAGGGAAATATATAAGGAGGTAAAAGACCTCTACAGTGAAAGCTACAAAACACTGACCTACATTTTTTACAAAGGTATCCATTTCTGACCACCAAAGGGGAAGAACAGGAAGTTACTGTCAGAGCAGCTCCAGATGCTAGCCCTGGGGAGATATCAGAGACAGAAAGTGCCCAGAGCCACGACCTTTGACTAACCTGACCATTTCTTACTTTTCATTTGGGTGCACTTTGCTATACAAAACTGTGTTAATAGAACCCAAAGATAAGAGCAATTCCACATTGGTGCACTTTAATGTAAAATGCATCCATAGATGGATTGACATCTCCACACCTGCACATAGTACCTTCCCTGCACACAGTACCATAAAGAGAATGTCATAGAACATGATGGTCTCCCATGCTTTCTCAGTTGTGATTTCTCCAACAGTTGCCACCCCCACCTCCATCCACACACCATAGGAAGAGATTCCTGCCAAAGGTCACCAGTTAAAGATAAGTCATGTCTACACTGGCTCTAGGACAGTCTCCATCCACACCAGGTCAAGGGTAATGAGTCTGTCTGCACTAGGCCAAAGCAAGTGAATGCTCTAAACCGGCTCAAGGCAATTTAGTCACCATCTATTCTGGCTAATGGCGAATGAATCTCTCTGTACTGGAAAGGAAGGAACAGTGGTCCAGTACGTGGAGAGGATGGCTGGTGGGCTCCTGCTTTCAACCTGAGGCCCCCCTCCTATTTTTAATCAGCCTATTTTTAATCTTTGGAACAATAATTTTCTTAATATATAAGAAACATCTCAGAAGAATGGGAAAAAGGGCAAAGAAACAGGGCAAGGGGCAGTGTCCCAGGGAAAACAGTCTCTGAGGTCTTTCACAGGTGGGGGCAGAGGAGATCCAGAAGGGCTCTCAGCTAGAACCCATGCAGAGAAACCTGAGGTAGTTTGAACATCTTCGGAGTCTCCATCACAATGTCTGCACCAAGATGTCAGGATCCACAGCACACAGGGTTCTCAGAAATCTGGCAGATTTCTTCCCTCTCACATTGGAGCCACTTTATTGCTGTCACGTGGCAGGCAATGGCACAGTTGTCTGACACAGGCAGCAATCCTAGTAACCCCTTTCCAGAGCATTCTTCTGTCATGGGGTTGCCCGGAGTCAGGCTGGGAGGCTATATCAGTGCAGGGGTCCCCACAGGCAGGAAGTAGAGGGGAATGGCAGGTAGGCTGGGCCTTCTGAGGCCCTTCTTCCCTGACTCTGGTTTCTTCAAGCAGCTGAGGCTTACAGGGTGAGGGGAAGGTGCAAAGGGCGCACTCCCTTGCATTTCTCTTTGGGAGGACAGGGAAATGAGAAAGATCCCTGGGCGTGGGTAAGGTACAACCCCTGGAGGCAAAGGCTTCCCCTGGAACACACGACCTGCACCCTGGCTTTTCTGGTGCTGGATTATTAGGTATGTAGCCGTGGCCATATTGAATTCTCTCTTGGCCGGAGACTCCCAGGTCTTGTATGGATCACAATCCATATCCCACAGGAATGTCATTATTTGAGGGTCTGGGTGTTTGGGGAGTGCCTCAATATAATAATGGGGTAAACACGGCTCAACCTGCCTCAGCCATTGGTGCTGAAGGATTTGCTTGGCTGTAGGCTGCTTCCTGGGATTCACAGTATTTTGTATTCAGTATTTTGCAGATCAGCCTTTGTGCTTTAACAGGAACATGGTGAGGGATGTGGTACCTTACTCCCACGATGTGCTTTTGTATATCCTGAGCAGTACGCTCCATAAATGAGCAGCTTCCTGTCAACATAAAATAAAGGAAAATACCCAGGCTCCAGATGTCCACTGGGGGCCCTCAGATGCTTGCCTCAGGATAATTTCTGGGGCAAGGTATGGGAGAGTACCCCCGAACCTGTCAGTTTCTATCCAGCGGTGAACTTAGTGCTGAGGCCAAAGTCGATCAATTTGATGCTGCCTGTGTCATTTATCATGATGTTCTCTGCCTTCAGGTCTCCATGCATGATGCCCTTGTCATGGCAATAGCCCATGGCATTCACTATGTCTGAAAAGTCTCAGGGCCTCTTCCTCCTCTAGGCCACTCAGCAGGATGTGGTGATACAGCTGTCCCCCACCTGTGTGCTCCATCATGATGTAGGTATTTCTGGGGGTTTCAATAATCTGAAATAACTGAATCACATTGGGATGCTCCAGGCTCCTCATGATATCTGGTTCCAAGAGGTTCTGCTCTGTCTTCCGCAGAACTTTCACTGCCACCTCTGCCCCACTGAGGCGATGGCAGGCCAGTATCACTTCGCTGAACATGCTTTGCCCAATGTCCCTCAGGATTTCATAATGGTCCCTGAAGACCAGTTCATTGCAGGAGCTGGGCTCCTGCAACACTACACTAGTCTCACTACTCTGGCTATGCATCCTAAGCCGGAACACCAACGAAGGATGCTAGCTAAATAAATAAATAAATAACAGACTAAAACAAAAATCAAAATCAAAAACCAAAACAAGACAAAACAAAAAACCCAAATCAAAGAACCAATATCCAAAGACCACCCCCACCAACAGCCAACCACCAACCACCAAACACGATAACTATCTGGGAGTTCAACAGGTCACCACCAAGAGCTTCCTGTACTAATGGACAAAAATCCAGCTGCAGCCACTCTCTTATATACCCACACCTTGAAACTTGTGACATCAGAGCAGGTAATTGCCCTGTCATGCTTGGATGTGATCCCCAGTGGTCACCTCCCTTTTGGGTCTCCAGAATTTTTTCCATTTTCATAATAGTAGTAAGAAAGGACTACAGTGCTTCAGTGGTTATGAAGACTAGTACTTATTTACTTTTTTAAAAATTAAAATTTGTACAGTAATTGAATGGTCTTGTCATTTCAAGTCTAAAAACTTCTTAATAACTTTGGGCTTTGGAAGACTTCATCACATCTACACTCAGGTATTTAATTCCTTTTTCTTCCAAATAATTACTGTCAAAGGTATGGTAGCACGTCATTCACATCACTATATACCAAAATGTTCTGTTCTGTAAGACACTGTAGAGCACAGCCATAATACCTATGGCATTGTGAAGAAAGAAGTGTTCATCATAATTTATCCATAAGGTTCTCATCAGATTTCTCATCAGAACCCCTGAAATGCTAAAGACAGCAAGTTGATATATTCAAAGTGACAAAAGACAAAATGTGGAAGCCAAGAATCCTAAAACCAGCCAAAGTGTCCTTCTTAAAGAGGGGAGAAATGGAGGCATTCCTAGATGATTGGGTCCCTTCATGCTTCTTTAACAAAAAACTTAGACTGGATAATTTGTTAGCAGGACTTAACTTCTCCAAGATCTGTAGACTGGCATTTTGTTGCTGTATTCTCACATGATTGTGGAACTCATTCTCTTGAGTGCCCTTTCTCCCTACCCTCCAAGATACTGCTGATTGAACCCAGGTCCTTGCCCAATTTAGGCAAATGTTCTACCACTGAGGTACTTCCCCAGTCTTTCTAAGTTGCTCAGGCTAGGCATGAATGTGTGATCCTGTGCCTCAGTGTTCTGAGTAGACAGGCTTGCAGCCTGTTATGGTTTGGATATAAGGTGACCCCCAAAAGCTCCTGTGTTAATACAGGAATAATCAAAGTTAAATGATCAGACTGTGAGAGCTATAACCTAATCAGACCCTCCTAGATTCAATGGGATAAGTGGGTGGTAAGTGGATGTAGGTTGAAGATGTGGATTGGAAGACGTGGGTCACTTGGGTCACCCACTGGAAGTGGAAGGGTGCTTCTTCCCCCCTCTCTGCTTCCCTGCTGCCATGGAGAGAGCAGCTTTCCTCTGCTGGGCCCTCACTTTGGGCCCAGAAAAATGGAGTTGGTCATTTATGCACTGAGACCTCTGAAATCATGAGCCCTGGATAAACGTCTCATCCTCTAAGTTGTTCTTGTGTGGGGGAGGATGTTAGTTATAGCACCCAAAAAGGTAATAGAAACAGAAATTTGTACCAAGAACTTGATTATATTTTGCCTATGTCCAAAGACTCTGTGTGAGGCTGAATTTAAAAGCAATGGACTAATTAATCTAGTGGAGGAAAATTTCAAGATGGCACAGCAGTCACTGGCATGGATATTGGTGAAAACCTTTAGCTTGGTTACTATAAGAATGGGGGTGGGGCAGAATTCAGAGCAAATGCATTTCAAAAACCTGCAGTTGGGCCAGAAGAGTGGATGTAAGGCTGAGGCTAAGGAAGATGTACTTGTTAGACAGATTACAGCCTCTAAAGAGATGCTAAGTAGTTTGCACAAACATAAGAAAGAAGCCTTGAATGTATCTCAAGAATCTGCAAGAACATACCCACTAAGGGCTCCAGGGCACAGAAGAGAAAATTAGTTTAAAAAGAGATCATAGGACATTCTGCTGGCACGGGTATGCTTCAAAAATTGTTTCACCATGTTGAGGTACACAGGCCTTCAGAGGCCACTTCAGTCTTGATTCCACACACAAGGCATACACACGTTACCTTATGACATGAGTAATGAGGGGACTTGGGGTCGAGTTGGACAGGAGCAGCATTTTGGTATGTTACTGAAGTGTCACTGCTAGGTATATATCAGAGTGGTTTCTCTTTCTCCTGTTAAGTAGAACACCCATGGGAACCTGTAACACACACTCAAAGTGAAAGGGATGGGAATTCTTGTATTGCCTTTGAAAAATCAACAAGATAGAAGAAAATCATATATGGAAGTAAAGCACATTGAATCAAGAGCTTACCTTGCTCTCCTTATAAGAAAGCAAGTCCCACTGAACCAGCAGCCCCTCCCAGCTCCTTGCTCTCCCTATAAGGAGAAAAGTCCCTCTGAACCAGAAGCTCCTCCCCCCAATCCCTTGCTCTCCTTTTAAGTAAAAAAAAAAAAAAAATCCCACTGAACAGCACCCCTCCCCTAAACCCCTTGTTCTCCTTATTAAGAAGCAAGTCACACAGAACTAACAGTACCCTACTCCCTTATGAGCCCATCTGAGGTAATTTTATTCTCATGAAACTATTTCTTACAAAAAGACCGAAGTGTGTAGTTAGAACCTAAATATATGCTTTAGGGGATAAAAATTTAACCTGTAACACTGTGTATTCCTATTTTTTCAATTTGGTTTTGTTATCCACAAGCCTTGAATTTTGTCCTAAGAAATTTTACATCAAGCCATACAATCATATGACTTCTTGGGATTGTAAATAATGTATATTATTTCAGAACTTTCACTTTTATTTAGGAATACATGTCTGAGTTCATGATAGACTTTGGCCTGTCGATTTTGGGATTCCTTCATTGTTTTGACACCATCTTTTCCATGTTAATGATCTGTTAATATCAGCTTGATAAAATAAACTGCAAATTGTTCCCTGTTTTACTTCCTGGAAATAACTGTATTGAGGTAGTATTAATTCTTCTTTAAATGTGTGGTAGAATTCTCCATGATATTTAAGACAATTTTGGTGATTTTCAAATTAGGAACTTAATTTCCTTAATGGTCATTCTATCATCCAATATTCTTCTTGTTGTGGTGTTTATGCTTTTCCACAAATTGAACTATTTCATCTCAATTTAGTTTGTGTGTTTTCAATTATTTGGATGTACTAATGCATTTTCTGTTATTTTCATGAGTTATCTAAGAATAGACGCTGTGTAAAGAAAAGTTTATTTATCGCCCAGTGGTAGACACTGAAAGTCCTAGACCCAGCATTCCCATTTGTTTGCTCTCTGGTGAGGACCAAATAGCGGGTGGCATTGCAATGGAGGAAGAATTTCCAACACATACAAGGGAGAGATTACACAATAAGATAGAAAGACAGACAGAAAGCAGGAGCAAAGCTCATTCTTTTATATCAATTAACTATTCAGGAATTAGCTTGTCCCACCCACCCACCCAAAAATCCTAATCTCCTTCCAAAGATGATGCCCATGACCCAGTAACTTGTCCCCAGTATCTACCAATATCACCACACTGAGGACCAAGCTTCTTACACATGAACCCCAAAGCATACCAATGCAAAACAGTATTACCTTGTTACACTTGATGTCTTCAGGATCTACAATAATTAACATCCCACTTAATACTTGATATTGAAAATTTGTCTATGCTTTCCTTTATCAGTGTTATTACAAATTTGTGAATTCTATTAACTATTTCAAACAACTAGGTCTCTGTCTCATTGATTTCTTCCATTTTAAAATTAATTTTATTAAGCTCTGGTCTTATCTTTATTAGATCCTTTCTTCTGCTTCCTTTTCATTTAATTTGCTGTCTAAGCCCCTATCCCCAACACACACACACATACACACTGCCCAAGATTCCTCAGGCAGTAACAACAATTATTGATTTGAGCTTCTTCCTCATTTTTAATGTATTTTAATGCTATCAATTTACCTCTATGCACTGCTTTAGCTGTACCTCACAAAGTTTTTGAAGGTTTTATTTTCACTGTTTAGTATCTCTTTTATTTTCCTTCAGACTTTCTTGACCCGTAGATTAATAAGAAGTGTGATTATTTTCCAAGTTTTTATAGATTTTCTTTTATCTTACTATCTTCTGGGTTGAGTCTGTGGTGAAAGAATACAGCTAGTATGATTTCAATTGTTTTAAACTTGATAAGTTTTCTTTCTGGCATGGGAGATTAGTTTATACTGATTTATGTAGTTTGGGCATATTATAAGAATCAGTATTCTGTAACTGGATTCAGAGTTCTATAAGTATCTATTTCATTTTCTTAGAAGGTGTTGAGTACTTTTATGTCTCTACTGATTTTCTGGCTACTTGTACTATCAATTGTTGACAGACTTGTTCATTCTCAAAATCTAATGCTTTAATCCCTCTCTTCCTCCCTCTCATCTAATCCAACAAAAATAAATAAATAAATACACAACAATGACAAAGTTATACATACCCAAGAGAAGTATTGAGATGTAATATTAGCCTCTTCTACAATGTTCTGGTGCACCTCTTTGGATTGCCAGACTCTTGGAAGAACTGGATATCTGTGTTGCTTTTTGCTTTAAATGATTTACTAGGATAGATTCTGGCTTCTTACTAGAACTTCCAGTATTCACTTGTTCCTCAGTCTGGCCTAATATTAGAGGATGTCATTTATACATACACACACACACACACACACACACACACACACACACATACACACACACACACACACACACACACACACACACACACTATATGCCTCCTGCCCTGCTCTTACATTATAGTGTCTAAGTAGGTATTGCACATTCTTCTTCAATTTGTTTGTGTTATTGTATTTAGCTTCTTATGATAAACTTACAGTTCCTAACAAAAATATTTTTAATTTCACAAAAGAATAAGCTCACATGAATGCATAGGGAAACACAAACCCTAAAAAACAGCATAAGAAGCTTCCTAAAAGGAAGGAAAAAAATCACTGAACATATGTGACTAACAAAATTTCATATTTTAAACTTAACTTTAACATGACATAGTATCCAGATCTAATCAACATTCTTCTGTCAGAGTAATATATCATCCATGCTGAATGTAATTATTAGTTATTTTAAGTTTTCATTTTTACCTACCCTTCACAAGGTGACTACAACCTTAAAATTAAGTTTTAAGGGGGAATACAAAGCAATTAGCATGCCCTGTAGGACAAAACCAACATATACCCACATCCCATTCATGGGTCCATCCACAAAAATTACCCTAAATTACAGAGCCAGTCTTGAGAAATCAGAAACTAAATAATGACCTGGTTGTAAAAAACCTACCAAATATTTAAATAAGATCTTGAATGTTTATTTTCTGGGAACTGACTTTTTGAAGAAATTAGATATTTAAAAGTAGCCATTTTTCTGTAGTCTAACACTAGATGAGATGAATCATGCTGATCACACACAGAGCCATCCAGACCACCAGAAACCCACAATGCATGGGCCACATAGCAGACTGCATGTTGCTGAATGGAGCATCAGTGAACTGGAAGATAATCCTGAGGAAATTGTTCAGGAAGCACAACGGAGAATCAAGAAGATGAAAAAGTGTAAGACGGGCTCTGAAATTCAAGAATGACCCAGAAACCAATCCGAATCCTAGGTGGAGAGAAGGAAGCAATTTCTGCTCTAGACAACATGGCTTCTTCAAGCTTGGCATCCAGGGAGCTGAGTGTTCAGAGACTTGTGGGAGAGAAAAAAGGAAAACTGAAGGAAGTGGATGTTAAATGAATGTAACTGCCCACCACATACCATCCCATCCTCTGCCTCACTTCATTGGTCCATTAAACTCAGGGCTGAAATCTTTGGTCCCAATTTGTCAAGGAGGAAAAAAATTGACTTGAGAATATCATTCACTTAACAAAATTGGTTCTGATCCTATTAAGTATGCTAGTGAGAACTGGTCTACAGAGGTCAACTGAAGGTTCCCTCAGATTTATTAGTCATAAAATGCAACTTTGAAGAAAATTCAGATAATTTGGTTTAAAGATTTGACATAGCAAGACCACATTGAGGGGAAAACACATTCTTTAGAAAAATACAGTGACATGGTATTTTTGAGACAATTTTTTTTTAAATTAACTGATTTAAGGTGGTAATTGTTTTGATCTTATGTTCTAATTTCTACTTTTCAATATGCAGACATTTTAAAAGTTTATTTTGATGTACACAGATATGTTATCCCACTTTTTTAGAAAAATAATTTAAATTTTGAATTAGTGCTTGAATATAACCCTTCTATGAGTCCATTAATGTAAGGAAACTAACCTGTCAGTTAATAAATAAATATTTCAAAAACTAGTAATTTTTAGTACCTCCTTTCACTCTCAAAAGTGTCCTGGTTTGAAAGATAAATTCTTTTGTCATTCTAATTATAGGGGCATCAGATGCCCACACATGAAAGAAAATAACTGCTTCTAGTTCTTCTTTCTAGGATGTTATAGGATCAGAGGCTTCCAGCCTTGGTAAGGCTCTCAAAGAAAATGTGCATTAATCCTCCCTAAAGTTTTTAAATTTCAATGTATATGATGTTTTCTTGGGAGTTTATTATAATATAAATTCCTGGTCCTTGTAGGAGAGAAAAAAGGAAAACAGAAGGAAGTGGATGTTAAATGAATTCAACTGTCCATCACATACCATCCCATCCTCTGCCTCACTTCATTGGTCCATTGGGCTCAAGGCTGAAATCTTTGAATTTGTGGTACAAATTTGATTTTGATATAAATTTGATTTTAGATTTGTGATATAAATCCAGGGTGGGGTCCAGAGGTAGGTATATTTATCAAGACCTCCCCGTCTCTCCAAGAGATTCATTTGAGAAATATACCTGGTCAGTACTCAAATAACTTCTAAAAGCTTTTCCTGGAACAGAAGTCTCCTGAAGTACCATATGCCAGTACTAAGAGTCACATATACAATAGATTTCTTTTCCCCTGTGATGAACTTCTAAATAGGGGAGACAACTATCATCTGATTCCAAAGTTTCTTCTTTCAATTCTTCTTCAAAACACAATACAACACACACATGCACAGACTCATACAATGATGAGATTTAACAGGATTATGGCTTAAATGTGAGGTGCCTCCCCAACACTCATGTGTGAAACAATGCAAGAAAGTTTAAGAGGTAAAATGATGGGGTTATGAGAGCCTTCGATGCATTAATTCCCTGATAGGAATTAACTGGGTGGAAAGTGTAGGTAGGTGGGGTGTGGCTGGAGGAAGGTGGGTCCCTGAGGGCATGCCTTTGAGGTTTATATTTTGTCTGTGGTGAGGAAAGCTCCCTCTCTGCTTCCTAGTGGCCTTGTCCTGAGCTGCTTTCTTCCACCAACTCTTCTGCCATGATGCTCTGCCTCACCTTGAGCCCAGAACAATGGAGCCTAGGTCTATGGACAGAGTCTCACTCCATAGTTCAGTCTATGGATTGAGACCTCTGAAACCATGAGCTCCGGATAAACTTTTCTTCCTCTAAAATTTTTCTTGTCAGCTCTTTTGGTTACAGCAGCAAAAAAAAAAAAAAAAAAAAAAAAAAAACTGACTAAAACAGTATTCCAACAAATAAGGTGCATTAACTCTCTGTTGCCATGACAACATATCAGAGATAAATCAACTTAAAGGAGGAAAAGTATATTTCGGCTCACAGTTTCAGAGATTTCAATCTATGGTCAGATGACTCCATGTGCATCTGTGGAGAGGCATAAAGACAAGGTGAGATGCACAAAGTAGTACAAAGCTGCTCACCTCACATCAGCCAGGAAGAGAGGGAGAGAGTGGGATAAAGAGATATATCCTTCAAGGGCATGCACCCAGTGACCTAGTTCCTCCAGTGAGGCCCCACCTTGTAAGCTGTACCATGTCCCAGTAGCCCATGAATCCATAAATCTATAAATGGATTAATTCATTGAAGAGGTCGGAGCCCTTAGGCCCCACATCTGAACACTGTTGCATCAAAGACCAAGTCCTCAACATATGAGTTGGGTGGGGGGCAGATATTTCAGATCCAAACCATAACATAAAAAAAATAGAGTGAAAAAGTTCGAGAGCATTGTGTGTAGGAAAGCTTCGATATTTTAGCTGATGGTAAGCTCAATGAACCAACAGGATCACTCACGAAGAGTGGAGAAAAGGATAAGAGGAAAGAAAGGAGAGGAAAAGAAAGGACAAGAAAACATAAAAATCCCTATCGCTATCTATTGGCAGTTATCAAATGACATGATGTCAAATACACAGATTTCCCCTAATGTACCCTGCTGCCATTTCCACTCCTTTGATCAAATATCTTGTGCATCCTAGTTTACCAGCCCCATTCCTCCCCAAAGCAACCATTCTCAAAACCATTTATCTTTTAGGATTTATCTCAAGCATCCAATCCTAAAGTGCCCTGGAAGATTTACCCCTCTCTCCTTTGGGCATCCAAAAAGTTTACATATTTTATACATAATTGTTTACACATGCATTTTTCATTCTAACTTGCTGTGTTATTTTCTTAGGTTGTTTTATTGTTAGGTGTCTATGTTCCTAGAACATAAACTTCATAAGGACAGGATTTCTGTTTTATGTAATGCCTATCCCCAGTGTATGGAAGAGTACCTAGCACATAACGGTTACTGTTGGAGAAATATTGTTTAAAACAAAATCTTCCAACTCAGAAAACCTTTCCATAAAGGAAGAAGAGAAAGAAAACAATTTGATTATTGAATAATAATTAAACCATAAAGTGATACACATCACCGACAATCTGCTGAAGAGATTGTAAAAATAGACTGCTTTCTTTCTTTCTTTCTTTCTTTCTTTTTTTTTTTTTAATAGATACAGACTGTTATGTTGGGTAAGTTTAATGATCTGGATGCTGGTGACAGCTGAAGTCAGTTCTCTCCTCTCTTAGGAATTATAAATGGGAGTTAGATCCTTGTCTTCCATAATAGCCACATTTCAAGAGATGATTCTCAGGCCTAGGAGCAAACACTCCAGGCCAGAAACTTATTTCACCACTAAAAAGATTTACATACACAGAGAAGGACAGAGAAAAGAATTCTGAAGAGAGAAGGGGAAGTGTCTTCCCTTATTTTCAACAGGGAGAATTAAGACTTTCAATTCTATTTTAAGTTTGTATTTGCCCTTTCTTCACTTAATATTTGTTGAGTAAACAACTAAATTCCGATGTTTTCCCTGTAATTGTAAGCACCCAAGGGCAAGAAATATGTTGTATTTATTTTCCTACACAACACCGGCGTAGTATGCACTCAACAAATATTTGGGAAAAGAAAAGAGGAAAAAAGGAATGAATAATTTTGGCAGCTATAAAACAATCTCCACGTTAAAGACTCAGCATTAAGGAAGAGAATAAAATACTAACAGAGAACGCTGAGCCTGTCATATGAGTATTCTTGAATATCCATAAAAAAACACCTTTACATGTATATTTAATTATGCACCAGGTAAGGGTTGAACTAGATACCCAGGATCTTTTCCAAATATGGCACCTACAATTTCAGGGTCAGGGCATTTGCTTATCTCCCCTCCTCCATCATCAGGTCTCTCCGCTTAGATGAGTAAACCCATTCATACCTCTTTTTCAGAGCCCTTCTCTGTAATTCATTCTGAGCCAGAACCTTCGGCTCATTTACAGGGGATGCATGCTCTCGCATAATCTCTTCACCCATCTTGGGCTTCAATTTTCTCTTAACAATGTTCGCTGTACCCTATTCAGTCCAGAGATCACTCTCCTTGACAGAGAAGACAGGAGCAAATGGGAGGAAAGGAGTTCTGCTTTCTTCTTGCCATCCATCAACATCACACAGTTGGCCTCAAGCAGCAGGCCTCTTCCTTGTTCCTGCTCTACACTTAAAAGCCCTCTTATCTTAGCCTTTTCTTCCTCGTAAGCCTTGGTTCACTCTGCCCTTGGGTCCTCCTGATCTGTTCCTGGTCCTTGCTCTCACATACCTTGCCAACAGCCTCTCTTTCTACTTTTTGGCAGGTGTCCCTTCTGAGTGCCTTGGTGGGGATGCACGGCTACATGGACTCTTGATGTTGTCTTCTTGTCTTCGGCATGAACAACATCAGTGATGGCAAAGACAGAACTGTAATTTTGAAAGCTCAACAGATTCCTCTGAGTCCCCTGATCAGGAGTAGAACTGAGTCTTGAATTCCTTAATATTTGCTTTTCCAAGGGTGGAGCACCTATCTTAGCCTTCCAAGCCTTCTCTCTGCCGGGGCTGGCACAAATTCTAAAGTTAGTTACCTCCATCATACCATAGAAGTGAGGTCCAAGAGGCAGGACCACCAGGGAGTTTTTTCTGTCTTTAAAATATCCCAAGGCATGACATAAGGGTATAGCTGCTATAAATATTGTAGAAGAGGAATGCCTGCTAATCAATCAAGCAAGGATGAGAAAGAAAGAAGACTGATGGCTAGGTGATCTCAGAACCAGTGGCAGGGGAAGGGGGAAGAACTTTTTAATAATAAAGAGCATCGGTTGAGAAAGCATACTTTCATTTATTGTTAATTTAGCATTTCCCTGGCTGTTTTTCTACTTCTGATTTGTCTTTTAAGATCATTTACATCATTCAGTTTGTCACAAAAACCTCTTCTGAGAAGTAGATATAGAAGTATGAGAGATTTGTTCAAGGTTTCAACACTAATGGACGACAGGGCAAGACCCTCAGACCTCCCAGCACCCCAGTGGTTCCTCTTTCTCTTCCAGGCTGTTACTAAGTGTGGCTTTGCTAACCATCCACAGGAATTAAAGGATAGGCATTGACAACACTATTTTTATATCACAAGTGGGCAAAGCTAGTCTTTGTTCTATGCTAGCTATACTATGTGTCTTGCATTTTAAACTGTAGGGTATATTTCTTGGGGTAGTCATTGGTGCTATTTACAAATTTTCTAGATTTCTTCCTGAGAACATTGAAGAATTTTATTTCCAAATCCCCTGAAAGTTAGAGATGGCCACACGATTTGTTCTGGTCAATGAAATTGCCTGTGTCACTCCCTGGAGCAAGCACTTAATTCCCCTTTGTGAGATGCTCCTGTTATCTCCTCTTCTTTTTATAGGGGAAGTTCGAGAGGAGGAAAGAGTCTTCATCCTTGAGAGACTAAGGTAAGCAGAGCTTCTGGCTGTGCCTCAAGTGTCTCATGGGCAAGAAACAAATTACTAAAGCACGGAGATGTGGGCATCATTAATTGTGCTCACATGAGGTAGCCAGTGGCTGCCTTCTCTGAGCACATGCTGTATACCCTTATCCTTCTGTCTCTGTAGTGCTATATTCAAAATGGACTGGAATAGAAATAATGTATTTTAGTGTTGATTTCTGATTTTTTTCTTAATTCACAACGTCCAATTTCAAATGTCCCTGGCCTAGCTGCTTTTGCTCTCAGTACTAGAACACAATTTCTGCTTGTTTTAGTCCAACTATGGTATCTAAAATATAAAAATTAAAATTTTTTACCAAATCATAATGTGGTGTTGATTACACGAGTGACAATTTGTGCAGAATGAAATGTCATCTTTTGATGACTGACTTAACAATCCCTACAGCTCAGCTGTTGCTGGTGCTCTTTGGGGACGGAGGAAAGGGGGGCACTGGCACATGCCCTGCAGCTGAGCTGCAAAGCTAAGGGGCTGTAATAAATTAGCTGACTAGGGGATGTGCGTGCTGCAGTATAAGTCTCTCTGTCTCCTCTGTCCCAGCAGATGGCACAATAACATGCCAATAAATGTAATGAAAGTGTCTCTCCATTTGTCTTTATATGCCTTGAAATATCCCTCACTTTGGAGCATATAATTCTATGAGCAGAAAAAAAAAATCCTCTCTGATCCTTTTTAAACTCCATTGTAAAACAATGGAGTATTCAAAAAAGAAAAGAATCTCAAAAGCAGAGACTGTTTCTTAAAGATACACTATTTATTCTCTGCCATCCTTATGGTTACTCAAAAGGCCTGATTTTAATTTTCATGCAAATTTATCATACATCTCTCCAATCTTACTTCATGCGCATCAACACAGAGCTAGTTACTTTATGCACTAGTTCGTTAGCCTTCTGTTTTCTTCCACCTACTAACAGTTCTAACAATTCCTGTCACCTCCTCTGGCAGCTGCATTTCCAGACATGCCTTTTCACAGTAATAGGTCCAGCTAATCATGACCCATCTGCTTAATATCTGGAAACTGAAAATTAAGCAGGCAGGTATTGTTTCTATGATTATATGTTTTCCAAAATCAATTATAATGTTTAGCCCAAGTTATCACCAAACTTTGAATTTTGACTTGAAGTATTCATATTTATAAAGGTCAAGTGTTTTGTTTTGGGGGAAAATGCATCTATTTACTATAACTACAATGTAATTTCCTAAAGGAACTTTCTGAAAAACAACAAACTCCCCAACGTAAATATAAGCTTGTAGGCTTCTTAAAATGTTTAACAAAAGCAATCTGAAGGAAAAAATCCAATGCTTTCTTTTAACCTACACAGAGTATTTAGGGACCACAGGAGTAAAAACATAAGAGTGTTCTGGCCTCTGCTATGAAAGGAATGAACTCTCCTGTCCTTTGTTGCCCATAACTAAGCCCAAAGGTAGGGGAAGTTCTTTGTTTTGTGACTACGGGTCACCAGCCAGATTCGTGTGTTACACATTTTAAGATCTTACAACATAATATTAAGAAAAAACCACAAAGGAAAAGAGATTAATAAATCCAATACACAAATATTTACGACTTCAATTCAAATTAACACTTAAAGATATATAAAAATTAGTATATCTTTATACATAGAGAGCTCTTTCATAAATTTGCCACACACACACACACACAGAGCCTTTCCCTTGCAAAAGAGATGAAAGATAATAATGACCAGTGAACATATGGAAAAAAGAAGGGCTGACCTCTCCAATGACATGTGTAAGTCAGCATATGGGCAAAGATTTAAAAATCAGAAACAGTCACATGTAATCCTTTAATGTTAATTTTAAGAATGCTTTAAAGAAGAATTCTCTTGTTTGCTAGTTGCTGCCCCCCACTCATGTTAATTTATTAAACTTCACTGTGAAAACACTTTGATTTTCCAAGAGGAAGCTACCTTGTTCTTAAGCTCCGCAATGGAGACAGAGCTGCACTATGTCAAACTGAGAGCAGCTTTTCTTCCTCTCTGCTCATTTTGGGTTAACATGTTTAAGTAACTAGTGATGGCCCTTTGAGGTGTTTCAGGCACTGTTTCATACCTGCTCTTGAAGGTCACAGGACTGAATTACTCCAAATTCAGTTATGACCACATCATCATATCCTAGTTGTATTTACAGAACCAAAAAATAATGACTGTCATACAACCATTTTTAATCTTGGTGAAGGAGATTGAACCTGCTCAGGTACTATTTTATGGGATAAAGTCATCTTGATGAGAAAGAATTTAAACAATAGTTTATTTTGTTACCTACCAGAACAACTCTTATCTTGAATTTGTTTCTTTTGACAGTTCTACACAAAATTGTTTAATGTGTTAATAAATGTCTGCTTTGCTAAAAAAAAAAAATCAGGAATAATATTAGGTAGGGCATAGATAGGGACAAAAGCACTATTGTATTCTTTTGGTGGTCATAAATATTGGTGCTGTCCTTTGAGAATGTAATCTAACCAGATCTATCAAAACTCTATGCTATAGTCTGCATGTTTTTGTCCCCCCCCAAAAAAAATTCATCTGCTGAAATCCTCACTCCAAGATGAAGGCATTAGGAGATGGGGGACTTTGAGAGGTGATTAGATCATAAGGATGGACCCTCAGCAAGGGATTACTGCCCTCATAAAAGAGACGCAAGAGAAACCCTTTGCTTCTTCCACCATGTGAGGACACAGTCAAAAGGTACTATCAGCCTGAAAGTGGGCTCTCGCCAGATAATGGAATCTGTAGACATCTTGATCTTGGGATTCCAGCCTCCATAACTGTAGAAATAAGTTTATTGTTTACAGGCTACCCAGTCTGAGGCATTTTGTTACAGCAGCCTGAATGGACTAAGATACCCAACTGGTTTGTGTCCCCTCTAATCACCAATTCTAATTCTAGGTTGTTCATCCTCATCCAATCATTAGACAAGTGTCTATAAAGATTTTGACACACATGAATAGAAAAGAATCTGGAAGGATATGCACAAAAATATGATTATCTATGAATAAAACTTGAAAGATTTCTAGTTTGTTCATTACTTATCTGTATAGTCTCATGTTTCTATAACACATTACTTTAAAAATTATTCTTCTTGTTTTTATTTTCTTTTTCAGAAAAAGAAAGCACTGTAAAAGCATAGAAATGGTGCCTGGAACTTTGGGATTTCCTATCCAGAGTTACCTTCCTGTCAAATTTCATTCCAGTTGCTTCAAGAGGGCTGATTAAATGTGAAAAACATAGTAGTAAGCTCCTAAGGGTAACAACTCTTTGTTTCTTTCCTCTTTACTCCCGCCCACATAGAAATGGCTTAAGAAAGACATACAGCCTATAGCATATTCAGTTAGGAAGTCATAATTTTCCATAGCTACACAATGTTTTTTCCGTGGAACTAGATTCCTGAGCAAAATCTTTTTGTGGGAGTGCAAGATACACCAAGCGGTAGAAGAGAAATTGATGATGACTTCCCTGAGAAGCCTCCAAAGTGAAAAAGCATCCCTTTCTCCTACTCCTGGTTACACAGTGGGAAATGCAGCAAGAGAGGAACACCAATCCTTGAAACCAAAAACGAAACGTGACTTTAAGGTAGCCAGGCGGACAGGTGTGGGGTTGAAATGGCTGCTTGCCACCACAGTAAAAGGCCTGCGACAGCCTCACATTTACAATCCGTTTGGCGGTGTTTCCAACACAGGCTGAGGGATTTCATTTTTCCCATATAAGGCAACAACAAGGATTTCAAATGGACCAAACATTTTATATTAGTGTCAACAGCCCTAACACAGCTTCAGCTGGCAGAGAACAGGGAAATCAAGAATATCTGCATTTTTTATTCCAGAGAAACTGCCTGAACACCATCTGTTCTCAGCCACCCTTATTCCACCCAACGTGACCCTTTCTGCAGGACACCCTTGCCCCAGTCATGTGTCCTGACCCAAGAATTTTAAATCACAATGCTCCCCTGAATACAGAGATTTGGAAAGTTAATTTCAACACAACAATTACTGCAATAAATTTAAAAATAAATAAAAATAAAGACTTGCTCCTCCAACCTTTATTCTGAGAATACATGCCATGCTTTGCTTATAAATCATGGGGGTGGTGGCAGGATGGGGCTCAGGTTACACAGCATAGAAAAATCAATACTCTTTTACTCTAGGATCTATGAACAGGCTCAAGGTCACAGAAATTGAATAGGAAAGCCCACTGAATTAGCAACAGGAAATACGTTGCATAGAACAAAGACAAAACAAGTTTCCAACATACCTTCAAAACACTATGATGTCTATATTTGTTGTTAGTTGACTTTAATGAAAAATGGCCATTTACAAAATTAACTGTCTCACTCTGAAAATAAGGGGGAACCATTATTTAAATAAATATGGAACAAAGTAAGGCACAAATAGTGATTACATTAATATATTTGATCTTATGAACTCTAAAAAGGAATAAGATGATACCCTCTCAAAAGAGAAAAAGCCAAGAGCTTGTCATTAAAAATAAAAACAATCTACTGATATAGAAATAGAGCTTTATTTATAAATTTGTTAAAAGAATACAAAAAAATTGTTTCCTTCGTTCATATTGTTATTCTAGATTAAGAAACTGAATTGATTAAGATCTTAAAAGACCCCAAAGCTTCCCCAAACCTGTAATTTAGTTAAGAATTAGTCAGTTACAGAGACACAAGCCTGAAGCACCCATAGCTCTTGCTAACATGAAAAAAGTGATTCCCTCTTTTTCTGTCTTACTAACATTGCTCTAATTATTCTTCTAATAAGAGGCAAAACCAATTAGAAAAATAAAGTAACATTTTGCTGGCAGTAGAGATAAAATATGAGTTCAGTAATCAGCTCCTGCAAACATGCATAACTAATGACTGGAGAAATCGGCCATCCCGAACCACTCTGTTGAGTACATCGGCAGTTGAAGTTAAAGTAAAAAATAGTGAGGCTGAGCAAAACTACATGAAGAAGTAGTGGGGGTTTTTCAAGGTCAGTTGACGAGAGCCAGATGGAAATAAGTATTTCTCATATATCCTAGAAGGAAAAGGAAACAAAAATTACCAAAAGGAGCAAAATACAATTCAAAACCTTTGTAGTCCAAAATAAAATTCCTTCAAAGAATACTTTTACTGCATCAGGTAAGAAAGACCAGATTTTAATGATGAAAAGTACCAGTGAAATGGTTTAATTTTCAAGTCACACTGTATTTAGCTTACAACAGTCTCTGTCAAGAATGGAACAGCTTATCCAAGGACAGCTTGTTGGTTGTGTTCTTAGAGAGAGGCTAACACAGGCCCCAAATAATAGAGTTCACAAATGTTGTCACCCTCCTCCAAGGTTACATCAAGGACAGAAGGAACCCAATATGGAGCAATTTAAATGAAAGTGTATCAAGAGGAGGTATACTGCTCTATGCAGCAGGAAGATGACTTCCAAAGGGACTGGGAGGTAGGGAGATAAACTAATAAGTCCCCACCCTCACTGTGTGCAAGGGGTCAAGGAAATCTCCATCAAGACTTCCACAGCGCTAGGCCACTTAGAATACAGACAATTGCTGTTTTTTCTAACACTTTGGGAAACTAATCTCAGGTGACCTCATAGGTCATGGTAAGTGTTTAATTGTCCTTGGAGACATAGGATTTAGAGTTTCCACAGCATCCCTGAAGGTACTCCCTACTATTAACCAGAGAAAATATTTAAAGTGATAAAGTGCCCCACCCTAAAGAAACCTAATGGGGACTCTTGAAAAACCAAAATGCATTTATTAAAATATAAAGTCAATTTTAAAATTATTGAAAACTAAATGTATATATTAAGCAATATGAGAAGACTGGAATTTAATTTTTAAACAATTTAAAAAATGAAAACCAATCCAGTTTGTCTACACAACATATTCTTATTGGGGTCCTGCTGCTTAAGTGTCTACAAGACACTATTAAAAACAACTTCCGGGGTTTTCATCATAGTTGTATGTTTTATGTCTTTCTCCTTTTCATCTCTATCTTTGGCTTTCTACTGGTTTCAGTGTTTTCTCCAAGCCCCATCTGTGGTTTGGAACATAGCTCTCCTCCCACATTCCTTGGGTAAGAGAGAAGCCCAGTCTTCATCGATCAACTTCTAGATAAATGACACACAAGCAATATACTCTAAATACCAATCTATCCATTTGCTCTGTATAAAATAGATCCTGAATAAAAATATACTCCGTGGCTTCTCTTCTGACTTTTGCATGGTGTCCTTTGATGAGCAGATGTTTTAAATTTAAATGTAGATATTTTTATCATTTCTTTTTGGTTTATACTTTGAGTTTATACTGACCCAAGACTTTTAAATCACAATGCATCCTCGAATACAGAGATTTGGAAAGTTAATTTCAACACAAAAATTGCTGTGTTGAAATCCTTCCCTAGCTCCATTTTATTAGTTTGAATACTTATTTATTTATTTTTGTATTGGGCGCTTAATTACTGAGCTACATCTCCAGAGGCCCTTTCTTATTTTTTACTTTGAGACAGGGTCATGTTAAATTACTTAGGGCCTTGATAAGTTGCTGAGGCTAGCCTTGAACTTACAGTTCTCCTGCCTCAGCCTCTGGAGCCACTGGGATTACAGGTATGCACCACCTTGCCTGACTCCTAGCTCCATTTCATAAGTAGTTTCTTTTTCTTCTAAAATGTAAAAAAGTCTTCCTCTCTATTTGTAAGTTTTAATCTACCTGGAGTTTTCATGAATGGTTATCAGGAAGCACCTAATTTAAGGTGTGTTCAACAGCACATGTTGAAAAATCTATTTTCTCCCAGGGATGTGTTTTGCCTCTCAATCATAGATCAAAATCCCAGAAACAGTGTATCTGTATCTGAAAAATGCATACATATTAACTATGTAATTAATATCCCATATATATTTCTTTATCTTTAGAAGTGAGTTAGCTATTCCTGATTCTTTGCTTTGATTATAATTTAATTAAATCAATATATTACTTAGGAGAACTCAGTCCTATCTATTAACAAGGTATAGTTCTCCATGTATTTACTCCCTAGTGTCTTTAAAACTTGTATATATTTTTTTTAAAGTTCCTGATATCTTTGGTTGGACCTTTTTATTAGGTTTCTTGTTTATTCCCAATGTACATAAATGAAGTTAGTTTTTATATATTGATCCTATATCCATCAACACTGCCAAGTCCCTACTTATTCTAATAATCTAATTATAACTTTTCTTGGATTTTTGATGCAGATAATTGTATCATCTGTGATATAATAAATACTTTTTTCTTTTCAATCTTTAAATCTGATTTAAATGTTTTTGATGTATTTTCATTATAGAGTTATGATCCCTTTTTAGATAAATTTCCTTTCTATTCATAGATTGTTAGAAGTTTTTATTTTTTAGTACACATGAGTTTTAAAATTTATCAAGTTATTTCCCTGTATCTATTGAGATGATCATATGGAGGTTCTCCTATAATGTACTAGGCAACTTATCTTAGTAGTTCTTTATGTTTTGTTCATGATAAGCCAAGTTTGTGTTTCTGGGATTAATCCAATTTTATCAGGATATATTATGCCTTTCAAAATATTTGCTATTGACTTCATCAAAATTTCATGTTTTTTTTAAATCTATGTTTATGGGTGAATCTTTTTTATTTTCTGTATAGTTGTTGATTTTATTTCAAAGTTACATTCATCTAATCATTTTAGAAAATATGCCCTTCTTTTTCATTTTTCAGAAAAACATTACAGACACTTGAAGTAGTCATCCCTTGAAAAGTTTAATAAAATGTGAATAAAATGTGAAAGTTTAATAAAACTGTAACATGTCTAAGTCTGGTTTATATTTTATGGGAATATATGAACAAATGGATCTCGATAATGTATACATCACTTTTCATTTCTAGCAATAATGTATAAAGTACCTGTTGCCCCATAGCTTTGCAAACAGAATAAATTATTTATCTTTTGAGGTTTTTTTTAAACAAGTAATAAATAAGAAATAGTATTTCTTAATTTCTTTTATTATGATAAATTCATTGAGTTTCTTAATTTCAAATATTATGTCATTTATTTTCAGAGCTCTATTTTATTCTTTTAAAAGTTTTAGTTGTGTCTTTAACTGTCTGTTGGTTTTTTCCTCATTATTCCAAATCAAATTTTTATTTCATCAAATGTTTTATGCATAGCTGTTTTAAATTCAAGTATCAAATCATTTTAGTTTATCAAATCATTTGACTAAATCTCTTTGTTCTGTTTGTGATGTTCAATCACAACTACTTGTTTCCTTGTGTATACATGAATTTCCAATTATTGCTTTATGCTTGGGATACACTGTTAAAAAAAAAACAATTAAAGGAACCTATCCTTAAGAATATACATTACCATGTGGAAAAACTAAGAATTAGTAGCCAACAAAACATACAAATAAGTTGTGCTAGAAAATATGTTAGACGTTGAAGAGCACTATGGGAAAAGAAAGTGGAGTCATGGATAGGGAGATTGCAGGAGCCAGGAGAAGGCACAGGTGGCAGTCTTAAAATAGGATAGCCAAGATAACCCCACTGAGATGGTGGGATTAAGAAAGTACTTAAAAGGGAACAAACCATTTGGATATTCTGAAGAAGAGTACAAAAGGAGCAGCAGATACAAGGGCCCTGCTTGTAGGTGAGGACAGCCAGTGTCGAAACCATTCTAAGAAGTGCAAGAAAGCTAGCTAAGATGAAAAGGGAAAACGGAAGTAGGAGACAGCCAGAGGGGAGATGAAGTCCACATCGTGCAGCACCTTGGGAAGCCACCTTCAGGACTTTGGCTTTTACTCCAAGTGACTTGGAAATTATAAGACTCATGTAGGGTTTTAAACAGAGAAGGGACAGGAGTCAGATTCTCTCCTACTGAGAACAGATTCCAGACGGGTAAGTGTGGAAGCAAGAAAGTGACCTAGGAGACGACTACCAAGACCTGGATGAGCAGTGATAGAGGGCAGAAGCAAGGTGATGGTAGTGAAGGAGGTGAGATGCTGTTGGATTGGATCTGTTTGGAAGGAAGACTTGAGAGTATTTGCTGATGGATCTGCTGTAAGTGATGCGAGAAACAGGTTGTACCATGATGGAATCAGGGAAAACTTCGGTAGAGCACTAGGATGGGAGAAATCAAAAGTTTAAATTTTAGGTATGTTAAGGTTGGAAAGTCCGTTACACATCTAATTAGAGATGCTAAGTGAACAACTAGATGTGCTTGGGCTCTCTCTCCTCCAGCAAGGAGGTCCACAGAGCAGGATAGAGGAAAGTGTGGCTACAGAGTCACTAATCAGGACCTCCTGAGACTAAGCAGGAAGCAGGTCTGATTTTATTGTGCAGTTACCATGTATATATACTCATGCAGTAGCTAAGCAGATTACAGATGGCCATCAATACAATGTCTTGCTAACTATCCTTGCAGCGACCAACCAAGGAATGAAGGGGTCATGGACAAGCACAGGGACCACAACATGTGGCCTTGCTTCCAAGGCTGTGCCTATGGGGTAAACAGTTTGCCGCTCATGTGCCTAGCTCGAGGGGAGTGGCCTGCCACTCAGATGCCCTTAAGTATGCCTTGTATGCAGTACTCCATGCACTTGTCCCCACATAGATGGGCAAGTATGGAGTCTGTAGGAAGAACACAAACAGAAATTTGGGAATAATAAACATGAAGAAAGTATTTAATTTCATTAGAATGCATGAAAACACCAAGGTATTAGTAAAACAAAGCTTAAAACACGGATCCCTGGGGCAGTTCAGTGTCAAAGAGGACAGGCAGGTGCAGAGGATTCAGCAAAGCAGGATGGAAAGAAATGACCACTGAGACATGTGGAAACCCAGGAAATGTCCCAGAAGTCAAATAAAGGAAGAGGATGATTCATCATGACAAATGATGCTGATAGTCAAAGACAAAGACTGAAAAATAACCATTGGATTTTGCAAAGTGATGTTGCCAGTGACCATTAAAAAAAGAGCGTTTATTTATTTATTTATACTTTTAAGACTGGTAGAGTCTAAACCCTGATTTGAGTAAGTATAAGAAAAAAAAGGGATAAAAGAAACTAGAGGTGCAAGGATGGTCACACTTCTTGCAGTTGTGCTCTAAAGAGGAACAAAGAAACAGGGGTGAAGTGAGAGGAAAGTGGGGTATCAACAGAATTTATATTCATTTATATTTTATGTTGATGGAATTTTCTATTTGAGATGAAGCATCTGGTGATTCGGGAGAGGAGAGAGAGCATGATTAGAACAAAGTGTCTCCACAGGTTGAAGTGATAGAACATGGCCCATAAGGAAAAGCAAGCATGGAAGTCCAGCCATCTGTGGGTAAGAGGAGGTAGAGGTAGGAGCATGAGGAAGTTCTTATCTTTCTGTCACGGTTTCTTACAAGTATGGGAAGAGCCAACAACCACTTTGGACTTGGATATGCCTGTCATACTTAAAAAAAAATAAATAAACCCAACCAATCATCCTCACCATTACATCATAAGAAAATGGCAATACTCTGTCATCTGTTATGGAGTCTAGTAGAGATTTGTAGCTCACTCTCTAAGGCCTACTAATAGTCACCATTGAGCCAGGTAGCCAAATCCTCATTTCCTTAGCTGACTCCCATAGTGTATGCATTTACAGTCTTCATCATCATCTCCTCAAACCCAGGTATAACTCCATGTTGTTAAATAGTGAAGAAGTGACAAATCAAGTTCTGACCAAAATCTGAATTTCCATCACATTTCACAACCAAGTTATATGAACTAGGATAAAGCCTTCAATTCACAATGCCCCACTTTCCATAAGACTCCTACTCACATATTCTCATGAATAAGTCAATATTGTGTATATCATATTAAACAGCACAAAGACACTATGTTTTGATTATTTTCTCTCTCTCTTCCATGTTGTCCTTATTCTGAATGCCACAGCAAAGCAAATAAACATACATTATGGATAAAACAGACACATCCAAAATGCATTCTCTGCAAATTTTCCTTATGTTCAATTATCTTAGTATGTACCCTTATAAAATTCATCTATCAGTTTTAACGTCTAGATGCCTTCCCAGGAAACATGCATAGAAGATTTCTAATAGACTGATTTCTCAAAAATGATACAAAAACTTATTAAAGAGTAATCTGTAGCTTCCATTAACTCTTGATTATTTTGTTGAATTTTAATAGTTTAAAAATGCCTATCTGATATCTCTCTTGTGCGTGTGCATCTCTTTATAAATACATGCATATTTATATGCATATATCTATATGTATTTTTAGTACGTACCTGTGCATTTGGGCTTTAATCAATCTGTAAAACTTACTGTAGTTAGTTCTGATTCTATGCACAATACAATCTTCACAATCAGATACATGTCAGAGTTTGATGCTAGTTCAATAATATATTGTGCACAAAAAATACATTAAACACATATTACAATACAATTGCAAGGTTTCTGTCATGGAAATATGTAAGGGCATTTCATTTTCAAAGAGTGCCTTTTGCTGTAGGGTTTTTTAAAAAACCATTTTGTGGTGAAAAATTAAATACTAGTTTCTTTGATGTGCTAGTTTCACTGAAAAGAATATATTATTAGAGAAAATTGCTTACTATTTTTATAACCATATTTTACTTAAGATTTTCTCAGGGAAAAAAAATGTTCATTTGTTTTTGTAGTGGGTCTGAGAAAGGGGTGATAAAAAGCCTTATAGTCCAGGCAATCAAGCTGAGAACAAAGGGCAGGTGTCATTTTTTATTGTGATTGGTCAGAGCTAAAATCAGGACACTCTCTCCATCTCCCTCTTCCTCTCACCAGAAGCTGTTGTGGAATTTACAGTAATCACCCTGGCTGACTACCCAACACACTGCTGAACAGCACACCAAAAAAATAATATCTGGGGAGAGGGCCACAACATATTTTTTAAATTCTCATTGTTTTTATCCTTCAACTTGGAAAGATGATTTTTTTTTTAAGAGGAAAGAAAATACTCACCCAGCTGTTGCCGCAATTCGTATTCCAATAGCCTCCAGACTGCCCGAGGCCACCTGGTTGACTTTTGCCTTGGAGTCGGTCCAGAAAAGCATTATTTACCCTTTAAAACAATGAAAAATGTGTGTAAGTAGAAAGCTTGCTGCAGGGCTAAGAGATTTCTGAGAACCTAATGTGCTGTATGAACTGACTGTGGGGATTGCTTGCTCCCTTCAGCTTAGCAGAAATCTACAGAAACCACTTTCCACAGTCACCACATAGCATGCTGGTCACAGTCCTTTTCTGGAGCTGGTGCCAGTCTTGGCTCAAGCCAACGGGGGCACAGATACTTAAACTTGAGAATTTTATTCACCCATTTTGCACTAGTTCATCAAGAGTCTTGGCTATTCAAGCAACTGCAGTCCTTAGGGTTACGAAACCCAGAGGCTAAGGGAAAATGGAAATTTCAGCAGGAGGCAAAGCAAAAGAATTAAAAAAAATGGCTCTCCAGAGTACTCATGTTGCTCCACAGATGTGTACCCCATTGCCAGTCTTGCTAAATCACGAGTGAAAAGTAGGAAAAAAATGGGAAGTAAGTAGAGGAAAAGGGAAATATCAGAGGAGAGAGAAGCTCAAACTTTAGAAAAAAGGAATGGGTATATCTTTTTCTGATATTCTGTCATACTTGAAATGGCCCTTTCAGAAATTAAATCCTGATTAAGAAAATTATTATCATCAAGGCCAAGATAAAGGCGACCTGTACAGAGATGTTCATAGAGTCATCCCTCAAAATCCACAGGAGACTAGGTCCAGGATTCCCAGGGATACCTGAATCCACTCCTGCCCAAGTCCCTTATGTAAAATGACATAGTTATTTGCATATATCTGATGCACATCCTTCCATACACTTTATCAACTCTGATTTTATACAATACTTAATATAAGATCTATATCAAGGGTTGTTTTAGAGAATGACAAGAAAAAAGGGTCTGTAGATATTTCAGTAAAGGCACAATGCTTTTTCCAAATATTTTCAACACATATCTGGTTGAATCCATGGATATGAAACCTATAGATATGGAGAGCTGACTGTATTCTATTTCTGAAACTGGATATGTGGGGGTTCACTTTACAATCATCATTGTGTATTTTTATGGACTGTTCTGTTTCATATTATAGTTTTTAAAATTAAAAAATACATCATCATCAGCCTATGCACGGCTGAGTATGGTTAGGGTCTTGGAAGCTAGAGAAATAGCAATGGATGACTTAGGAACTGTGCAAATAAGACTAGAAGCTTCTAGGGAGCAGAAAAAGAACCTAGTGCACTACAACCACATGTATATGTAAAGAAGACAGGAAGCAGACATGGTAGACTCCTTTCCAGTCATAAGGACTGGTCATAGTGAGTGTCTGCAAGTCCTTTACTGTGGGAGATTTGGGCATTTTGAGGAAAATAATGGTTGAGTAGCAAAGTCAAAAGCTGGAGATTGTTTGTCTCTATGCTTGCTCAGTGCTAGCCAAGATGCCAACGGTGTTTTGACTCATTTTGACCTCTGAGTTACTGAGTTGCTGTTTCTGCACAACTCTGTCACATGGAGGTTCCATCTCAGCTGTGCTACAGCTTTTTCCCCTTCTGCCATGAAATCTACCCAAGTGCCAAACCCTGGTCAGCCTGGCTCACTGCAGGACTCAATGTGTAAGTCACCTTTTCTCAATCTCTCAGCAGACAGGTTGAACAGTATCTTACTGAGCTGAAGACTTGAAATATGAAGGAAGAGGAAACTGACCCAGACTCCCCTTAAGCAACACAACCAATGGAATTCTGGACTGCCTATAAGTCTGGGGCTGTTTAGATCTGGTTCTTTTGTTAGACAAAGGGACTTCCTCTCATTATCCCCCACCCATCTCACCCTACATCCAAACCAATAGAGGCCTTGTGTGCTTTCCCTACTGAATACACCCTGAATTCACTTGCTTCTTTCCATGGACTCCATTCTGGTTCTAATCTACATCACCTCTCCTGGATACTGCCCCACTCTCATCCTCTGGAATGCACTCTCCACACAACCACCTCCCTAAGTTATAAGGCTTGCTTCTACTTTAACCCTCCCATGACTTCCCATTGGCCCCTTAGGCCATCTTGTATTGCCTTACTCCTGCCTACTTTTTCTACCTCAATACAATAATCCAACCATTTGGGATTCAAAGTCCATTCCCATGTTAGAGCCTTGCAATTGCTCCTCTCTTGATCAAAAGGCACCATACAAGTACATGTTTCTGCCTGAATCTGTGTGTCTCTGACTGTCCCTTGTACTTGGAGGCCAGCTCTTCAATGAGGCCTTCTTCAGTCTATCACCTCTGATGGCTCATCACCTGTGATATCGTCCTCACAGTACTTATTTTTCCCCTTCTAAAATAATCCTGCAGTTTAATTGTTGCCTTCTGTTTCTCTCTTCCGGATTGCAGTGTCCAGGTGGTGTGATATCTTTTCTGCCTTATTTACCCCATTTTTTTTTGGGGGGGGCAGGGGTTACTGGGAATTTAACTCAGGGGCACTCGACCACTGAGCCACATCCCTAGTCCTATTTTGCATTTTATTTAGAGACAGAGTCTCACTGAGTTACTTAGTGCCTCACTTTTGCTGAGGCTGGCTTTGAACTCGCTATCCTCCTGCCTCAGGCTCCCGAGCTGCTGGGATTACAGAAATATGCCTCTGTGCCCAGCTTACCCCATTCTTGAACTTGAACAAAGCCTTGGCAGAGTGAGCCATGATAATGTACTTATTGAATAAATGAATTTTCTTGGCACTTGTCTGTTTCTGTGAAAACAGCTGCACTGTGAAAACCCCACTACTAGAAAGGATAACACGCAATACAGCTCACTGTCCACCATTCTCACTGCCTCATCAGGAAGCAAGGTACTATGTTCACTCCTGAGCATCAGTAACTAAGAGGGTCCTGGTGGTTGAGCTCTCCTTAATGCTTAGGAGTGTCTTCAATTGGGCTATCCACTGAAGAATGGGTCAACCAGAAATGGTGGGTGGTAAAGAGATTTTTTCTCTCTCAAACTCCTATCAAGAATACAAACAGGATACACACCCGTAATCCCAATGGCTCAGGAGGCTGACGCAGGAGGATCATGAGTTCAAAGCCAGCCTCAGCTACTTTAGTGAATCCCTAAGCAACTAAGTGAGACCCTTGTCTCTAAATAAAATATTTTTAAAGGGCTGAGGATGTGGCTCAGTGCTTAAGCACCCCTGGGTTCAATCTCAGGTACAAGAAAAAAAATTACAAGTAGGGTGGGGAGGAAGGAGAGAAGTAGTGTTAGGGAGTGATATTGGCCAAACAATATTGTACAAGTATATAACAACAAATCCCTCATTGTTTATAACTATAATACACCAATTTTTTAAAATGTGGGAAAAAATACTAATAGGAGCCAGGCTTCAAGGCACTTCCTATAATTCCTGCAACTCTGGAGGTTGAAGCAGAAGGACTGCAAGTTTGAGGCCAGCCTAGGCAACTTAATGACTGTCTCAAAATAAAAAGGGCTGTAGCTATAGCTCACTGGTAGAGTATCTCTGGGTTCAATTCCCAGTGTTGTAAAAACAAAACTAAAGAATACAAATAAGGGGAAGTTCCACTTTATATTTTTGTTATCTAGTTTGTTAGCTTTAGATTACATATATTAACATGTGTATTATAATATTACTATATGTTATGTTGCCAAACTTGCCCTCTAGGTTTTCTTCTGAGGGTTAATATGGATATTAATAAGAGATGGTTCAAATTTCAATACATCAATTTGATTCACTCTGGCATTCAACTTGTGGCCCAGATCCTTTCAAGGCTTTGACCACTACTTCCCCCTAAACCCTGGCTCCGTCTGTTCTCTCTGGAGTCCCTGCCTGTCTTCTCTTGCTCAAATAATTATACTGGGTCAGGTTCAAGGGCGGGGGCAAGTTCAAGCTCATTACAGGACTCATTGAAGAGCTCATGAGGAATCCCACCAACTTTCTGTTATAAAACTCAGGATAAAGTTTTATACTATGTGAACTTCTAAACAGGAGAAAGCATGTTGCCTTTTCAACTCAAAATTATGCCCTTGGAGAACACTAATCTAGGTCCCCTACACACATACTATATAGCTTTTGGTATGCTATTTGTTCATTAAGAGGATATTGAGTATTGAGTCTTCTCTTATGATACCATAGGGAAGCTCTCTACAAACTCTAGGGACAATCCAAAAGTAAGCACTTTTCAAAAACTGATTAAGAACATAAAAATTTGTGTTTAATATTTCAAAACTGATTTCTGAGTTTATTACCCAGAGACACTTCCTCATGGAATAAATTTTGATTTACTTTCATTAGAACCAATAAAAGAGAAAATAAGGTATCAAAAATAAACAGCCCCACCAATATTTAGGTATTCAGTGGTGTGGAAATTAAATCTACAGAATGAAGGCCAAGATTCTATAACAAAAATGTAATCCTTTCCACCTCTAATCAAATAACTTGTCTTTTATTGGGTGCTATGAAAGATAAGGTTTTTTTTTTTTTTTTTTTAAGCAATGGGGCCTGTTAAAGTGACACATCACTATTTTTAAAATGCTTAAAGCTTCCCAATCTAATCATTCCTCAGAAATCCAGAGAAATAATTGGCAAGTACTAGCAAATCAGTGTTATATAAACATAATACCATTTTTTAACAGAAGTTCTTGTAAACAGTAAATGAGCAAAACCAATAAAAAGGACTAAATTTATGGCCTATTTTATAATAAACAGATAACCATAAGGATCTCCTCCCCGCATCAGCTTACTCAACAAACAGCTAATATCTCAAAGTTTTCAGGTTTTCCTTAAGACCAGAGAAACACATAAATTCACATTTGAGATTTTAAAACTATTTTGATTGGACGATGGAGGCAGCATATCCATACTGCACTTAGCTAGTGTAATATTTCACTTTTGAAACTTTTACTTAAGTACTATTTGGATGTGAAATTATTTTCCTATGTAAGTACGTAGAAAAAATAATTGTGGCTTAGTCAAACAGAATAGCTCCATGAGTGAAAAACTGTCAGATTAAAAAGCCAATGTGCATGGTGGTCAAGAAATTAGACCAGGAGGTACAAGATACAGAGAGGAGAGCATGAGAGCCCTACCCATCATAAGTGGCACCATCAGAACAGGGAGTTTTGCTGGATACATTTTATGGTCTCTTATTTATAAAATGAAATCAACACAACTCAAAAATACACCTTAGTGGTAGCAGAAAGGTTAAATACAAAAGAAAAGCTATTACTTTCAAAAGAAGAATTTGCTGCTTTAAATCATGAAAGCCATTACGTTAAATTCTTCCCCTAACACACACAAGCACCCTCCAGTGAATTCAAATAGCCTAAGCGCCTCTGGGGAAAATCCTAGCACAGCAATGACAGACGACATGGCGGCCATTAGCACTGTCACACCATGCACATGATTTTACTGGGTACTCTCAAGTGCTTATACCAGGTATTACAAATAACAGAGAGTACTTACACTTCTAAAATTCACTTACTGGTTCTATCTTGAGGCATTTCCCCCCTATTTTCCATGTAAAATAGCTTTGACAAGCTTTAGTACTCAGGTACTACTTATTCTGAAGTAGCCTAGAAATGGTACAGCATCATTGCAAAGGATTATTATGATGTTCTATTCATGGAAGGCAAATTAAAAGTAACCTAATGTAAATAAATAAGAAAAAAAAGTAACCCAATGTGTTTATAATGCCATCTATCCAGGCAAATGGGATGTTGTATGTTAGAGTCTGTAAACAAGTCTGGATGGCGCCTGGCATTTTGCCAGAGGGAGTGGTTTGTGAAGTAATGTCATCTAGCCATTAAGTGTGGAGATTCCTTATTTGTTGACTGCTGTATCTAGTTTATGTTAATTAAGATAAGCTGTGTGGAATGTGTATATACCACTCCTGTCCTACAATAAACGGCTCCCACTCCTGCTGTATCAATGTACACAAGTTGTTCGTCACCCCCCGGTTATTTTGCTGCAGCCGGACTGCGGCAGTTGTGTGTCATGTATGTATATATGTACACATGTGCATATAGATATGTCACAGTTGACATATCTCATACATACACCATAACTCAATGACAAAGAGTTAAAGGCAATGAGTATCCCTAAACCATATTTAATATTATTACTGTAGTGTTTTCCTAAACACTGCAAAACTTAAAGGTAATTGATTTTACCAAGGATGCTTATTTTATTAGCCAGTTATACCTCCTGTGCTCGGCTTGAAGGATTCTGGCTCTTTCCTCTTCTTGCTGCTGTCGTTTAGGTTCCAGTAATTTATTCTAGGAACAATAAAAGTTTTAAAATATGGTTTTCAATTAACATGACTGTACAAAAGACATCCAAATCAATTTCATATTTAACCTTAGCTGGTGCAATATTTCACTTTTGAAACTTTTACTTAAGTACTATTTGGATGTGAAATTATTTTCCTGTATAAGTAGGTAGCAAAAATAATTGTGGCTTAGTCAAACAGAATAGCTCCATGAGTGAAAAACTGTCAGTTAAATAGCCAATGTGCAATGGTCAAGAAATTAGACCAGGAGGTACAAGATATGGAGAGGAAAATACAATGTGACTCAAACTCATCTGTGTCTTACAAAAAAAAAATCAAATTAGTTCCTTTCAGAGTATCACACAATGCTATTTCTTATTATTTCTATGGCACTTCTTTCCTAATAAATTCATAGCAACTTACAAATAAATATTGGGTTCACTTGATGCAATTCTATTGGTGAAGCATTTTCCTTCCTGGATAACAAGCACTTGTCTGTTATTGGTTAGATACTAGCAGAATTTTGAGTTCCCTCAAAGGAATACTTTGCTTCAAATAGATCACATTACTATAACTAAATCTCTAGCTTTCAACGTCCTGATTATCTCTTGAAAGAGGCAACTTCTTCCAGACTCAGTTACTACATTTATAGTCTCATTCCAAAGAACTAGGTGCCATGAGTTCTCTAGCCTTTAAACTTCCTGGAGAAAAGTCTAAAATAAACTTAAAATTCAGATTGACATTTTAAAAACTTTATTCAAAGGCCATCTATATTCCATAGTTCCCCAAATAAAAACACCTGTTACTTACACTGTGATTTTTTTTCAAATATGTCGCTTGTCTGATCAGTCCCTGATGTATAATAAATAATCCTAATTCTTATATAGCTCCAGAGCAAGGGAAAATTAGAACATTTTCAAAATAATTGAATAATACTTATTCATTCTTAATAAGCCTGAAGAACCTAGATGCCAAACCTTGTGCTAGGGTCTCACTATTCCATAATGGCCTGAAGTGTTCTGTTTAACTTTTATCACTTTAACATATGATATACCTTTAAAAGCCCACCAAGTATCAATACAATTTATTAACACTACCAAGACTTACACTAAAATAAAACCAGATCCTGTGCTCTCCTATTCCTCTACAACCACCTTCAACTCCTGTGTATGGTTTTATCTGTTAAAATTATCTCCTCAATAGCATGTAGATTCTTCTATTTATTCATTTTTAATGGCATTTTTTTACTTCCTACTGTAGAAAAAGATTTCTCTATTTCAACCTCTACCCCAACCCCAACTTCCCCTCCTGGTGTACCTCATTCTCAGCCTTACAACTTTTTTAATGTTCACTGTGGTGGTGGTGGTGGTGGAATCTATAGCTCCTGGCTTTAGGTTTCCAATTCATCCTCCTGTTTTCAGGTCCAGCTTACAGAGGTGCTGGGTACCTCCAACACCTGAACTTTAATCAACTTGTGTTTTACTGCTCCTTGCACAATAGTTCTGGCTTTTCCTGTTTCACTAATTATCTACTTCCACCTCTTACACTGACCATCTACTTTCCGCCATCAAAAATTTGGCTGTTTTGTTTCTTTTTTCTATAGTTTCTTTGTCTGTTCTTTTGTTCTTATAAGTTTATGCCTTTAAAAAAATTTCTGTATTGTTTTTTTCTTGGTGGAACATGTGGAGAGGAGAACTGGATATAAGGAAATAATGTATTTTTAAAGTATGATATTTAACTAGAAGATGTTATCATTTTCAAATAATTTTTTCCCCAAAATTCTGTTACTGGACCCTCACAAAAATTCTCAAAGGTAGGCAGGTAAACAAGTATTATTTGATAAGTGAAAAAGTAATATTAGGCTTGTATTCCAGATGAGAAAACAGGTTGAAGATACAGTTTAGGTTGTCAAAAGCTAAACAGCTTACTAGTAGCAAAATAAAACTGGGGCTTAGGTTTTCTTGTATCTAATCATTTTCTACAAGATGCATCCAAAATAAGCAATTAGGAATAAGGATAACTTCATAGCAGTTTATGGTACTCAAGTATGAACATCCATGTCCAGGATTTTGGGATCCATTCACACTTAAATGTATTAGCAGAACATATCTAACTGTGTCTAAGTCAAAATCCTTCTTGCCAAACGATGCTAATTCTTCTTATATCCATTAACCCATTTTATTTTTGAGAAACAACTTTAATAGCCAGTCCATTCTACATTTAATACCATGAAGACTGAACAAACTAAGCCCTGGAATGTGACACAAAGAACTATAAGACACTTATTATGTATTTATATATGCAAATATGCACATATATGTATGCATATAGTTACATTTTACTTTAAAATAATTTAAGATAATCTTTCACACTTGGTAAAAGGATTACATAATCTATCTCGAAAAACAAAAACAACTATGCAATTATAGCCATGAAAAATCCTGTAAAAGAAAATAAATGAGAAAGAACAGTTCCAGCAAATACTAAAACATCATGAAAGTTAGTAATTAAAACAGTTTGAGTCTAAAAATAGAAGTAACGCATGGAAATATAGCTTCTCCTTAAGTAGTTGTGTTGAACGAATGCAAAGAGGGATAGTCGGTAAATGATGGTAGATTAAGCAGCTACTGAAAGAAAATCGAAATTAGATCTCCTTTATTTGATGTATAAAAAAGAATTATAAAGGTCTTTAATATTTGGACCTAAAAGACTGAGCCATACATGTTTCCAAAGGATACAGAGGTATATACTTATAAATTTATAGTGATGAAGGTCCAGAAATCATAAATGAGAAAAGAATAATAAATCTGAATAAGAAAACCCAGCTGGGCATAATGGTGCACACTTTCAATCTCAGCTACTCCGGAGGCTGAGATAGGAGAATCACAAGTTTCAAAGCCAGCCTTGGCAACTTAATAAGACTCTGTCTCAAAACTTTTTAAAAAGGGCTGGGTGTATATCTCAATGGTAGAGTATTTGCCTAGCATCATGAGGCCCTGGGTTCAATCCCCAGCACCACCACCACCACCAACAACAACAACACACACACACACAAACACACACACCCACACACACAAATCATCATCATCATCATCATCCTTAGTTTTCATTTGGATAAAATAGCATAAACAAAATAAAAACATAAACTGTTAAGAAATATTTATGACACAGGTTCATTCATTTTTCTTTCATTCATTTGCTGAACAAATAGGAGACAGGCTTGGATCAATGGAATAGAGCTACAATGGTGAACAAGATAGATGAGATCCTTGCTTTGTTTATTTTATAAAGAAAAGAAACCCATAAACGATTGAGAAAAACATCCTATCATAAAGCTGGCAGGGCATTTAGGCACACTGATATGAGACTAGTGGCTCAGTGAGTATTTTAGGTTGAGGACCAAAGAAGAAGCTAAGACCTCATACAACCAATAAGGAAATGACGAACCAAGCAGAACAAGGGTCAAAAATAGGAACAGGCAGCTCTTGAATAAAAGGCAGATTACCATTCAAAATCATCATCATTTTTACTCAAAAAAATGAGTGATAAGATAAATATTTTTCTATCATTTTGGAAAAAAAATCAGAAAACTTTGACAGAAAATCAGATACATTCAAGTGTACCTAGATAAGTGAAAAAGATAAGCGAAAACTAATTCTGTTTGTGGAGAAAAAATTAGCAGTAACCATCAAAATTTAAAATGTGCACACTTTTTGCATAAGTGTTTTTAAAGTACATGTATATGATATAGTATATGGATATTGTCATTGAAACTGTAAATGTTCAGGGAAAAATGTTAATGTCCACAAATAAGGACAACTTAGACCATCCACACAATGGAATAGTATGAAACTGTTACAAAGAATAAGAGAGGTCTGGTTTGGGGAGAGGGGCAGAAAGGGCCTATGGAGAAATCTCTAAATTATATTAAGCCATCAAAGGTAAATCCAGAGCATTTTCTTGTGATCCCTCCATATAAGTAGAAAATATATGCATACATCTATTTCAACTTTTATATGTTGCCATATATTTTATTTAAAATGTTTTATGGGAAAATACACAAGAAAATGTTAGCTATAATTACCACCGAGCAGAGGAACTTGGAGGGCAGGGGAAGAAAGCTTTAATATCAGATACAGTTTTTGTTTGTTAATGTTACAACTTATTACTTCTTCATTCCATCACTAAAGATTTACTGCCCGGATACTGGCCAAATTATGTTGTTCTATTGTGTGCATCTATGAATATGTAACAACACATCCTATCATTATGTACAGCTACAATGCACCAATTAAAACAATGTGGAAAGAAAAAAAGGATGTCCTGCCCACGTGGAAGGCCATTTGTTTCTTTCTGCTCTCCTTTATTTAAAAATTCCAATATATATGTATCTTTTAATATTTAGAGATGTAAAAGAGGAAGACTATTGTTATAAAGCTAAGAACTGCTAGAAAGGAAGAAAAGAGGAAGGGAAGAGAAGAACAGACATCATCCCATTATGAGGCAGGGATGGGTGACAACAGATAAAAATCTGGTGGGAAAGGGGACAGGGTGCTGATGAGGCATCACCATGAAAGAACATTGCTGTAGATGGCAGAAGGGAGGTGCTGGCATAACCGCACTCAGGATTATTATAGCTAGCAAGGCATATTTACTAGGAAAAGGACAGTTTTTTGTACCAAAAAGGTTACTTTCAAAGATAATTTGATCCACTGAACTGACAGCCACCAAGGATGTATCTGCATGCCTTATAAGCGTATTCTTGGTTCATTTACTGGGTTCTCACATGAAAGTGCAGTATCTAGTTGGACAAATGCAAAATAAGTTGCTCTTGTTCCAAGGACTGAGCTGGAAACATTAAGAGAATCAAAACACTGTAGGCAGTGGGGAGATGACGTACAACATCGGAGACAGTGTTCCACTCACCACAAATTTGCTAAGCACCAACCACCTTCCAAACACTAGATTCGTGCTGAAGGCATGGATACAAATGAGACAGAGCTCTCCACAAAAGAAATCACATTATAATGAGGAAGGCAGACCCTGAGACAACTGTGATACGAAGCAAAAAGAAATGCATTGCTGAGCGTGAGTTCAAACAATGATGTGGAAATACAAAGACGCAAACAAGAGAAATGGGTGTTCAACATTTTATTTATATCCACCAACGCTCTCCAAGGAGAGGAAGCATGGCTTATCACTGTGCTACACAACTCTCTACATTCAGGCAGAGCTCTCTGCACAAAGATGGCACTTCAGTGAAACACCACCTTGGAGATGCCAAGAACAGAACTTCCTGTAAATGTTGTCCAGGTGATCTATGGTAAATGAGGACAACACTGCACACAGTGCCACTGCCTGCGCATGCCAGGGGAGGTGTGGGATAGCACCAAGGGTCTGTGCTTAGAGCCCAAGCTACCAGCAAGAAGTAGAGGGGTTGCCATTTCCCCATAGAGGTTGTGAGAATCAATGCTCTGGGCTCCAATTTGCTAGTAGTGCCCTGCTGTATCCAAGGGTCAGCTACACAACAGACAGGTGAGTACAAGTCTGACGGCTTGAGAAATCTGATGAGGCTAGAGTGAAAATCTTGCTCAAAAGCAACACTCTAGTATAGCAATTGAAGACGAAGATTGAGCCATTTTAAAATCATGTCTGAATCCCACTGGGGCATGTTCTGACATGGTTCAGCCTGACTGCTTCAAGTAAACATTAAAGTGCCATCGCCTGGCAGGACAAACTTCTCCCAGGAGAGGATGCTTTCTCAACTCAACAAGAGGAAAAGGATGGTGAAAGCAGGAGGGGAAAGGCCAAGAAGTTTAAAAAAAAAAAAAAAAAAAACTACTGCCTTTGAATGTTAAATCCAGAAGAACTTTTAGGGGAAGGAGAAACCTTAAAGAAACCCTGTTCTGAGGATCTTCACAGTGACACTCCCCAACCCCAAAGATGACCTTAGCTAGCAAGAATGAGAAGAAAACAGGGAAACACACTCAAAAATTAAGAGAAGACAAGCCAAATCAAAGGAAATAGATACTAATGGGTGAAGTAGGAAATTTTTTTAAAAATAGCACAAATATGTCATTTTAATGTAAATATAAATAAATGCACTCCAGCTACAATAATCACATGTGTAGTTCTGTATCTCCCACCAAGAAATAATCCCTATCAACTTTCTCCTCTTTAAAAAAAAAAAAAACTCTTTCATTAAAGTCATTTTTGATTTAGTGTGAAAAATGTAGCTACTACAGAAACTATCAAGAAAAACAAAATAGCTGGTACAGTGGTGCACCCCTGTAATCCTAGCCTCTTGGGAGGCCGAGGCAAGATGATCATGAGTTCAAAGCCAGCCTCAGCAATTTAGCAAGGCCCTAAGCAACACAGCAAGACCCTGTCTCTAAATAAAATACAAAAAAAAAAAAAAAATGGCTGAGGATGTGGCTCAGTGGTTAAGCATTGGGTTGAATCCCTGGTACCAAAGGAAAAAAAAAAAAAAAGAAAAAGAAAAACAAAACGATCACTCATAAAATTCCCCACACAGAGATAAGCTCCTTTAACATGCCAGTATATTTTCTTCTTGATTTACACACATAGATTATAACTTCTTATCACCTTGGGTCACATTTTCAGGCTTACCACGTGTTAGGCGTTAGGATAAATTCTACATGCTTTCTCTCATTTGATCCTAGAAACAATGTCATGAGGCAAATAACATCACTATCAGCTCTAACAGATGAGGCTTAGAGAAATGAAGTAATTTGCACAAAGTGCAATAAGAAAAGGAGGTAGGTTGTAACATTTGTCTGCACTCTGTTTTATAATCTATTTTCCATGTACGTGAGCATATTTCCATGTCATTAAAATATGGTAGTAACTGCTGCAAAGATTTCTCAACTCTTAAAAACTTCAAATCCTCTATCACTGAAAAATTGCTTCAAAGTTTCCATTAATCTCATTTTTAAAATGATCAAACTTGTACATCCATCTTGTATACATCTTTGCTTATTTCCTAAGAACTAATGTATACCTTTTAGAACTAACATTTTAACTTTGAGGAAACTTCAGAATTTGATATTGCCAAAGAGACTTCCAGTTTATTTTGTCCCTTGAGTTATTACTGGATGAGTTTGCAATAGTCTACATTAATAGCTACTAGTGTAAGTCCTTGCTCCAGAAAAGTGCACAAATGATTCACATTTTTTCTAGAGTTTCTTATTTAATTTCATAATTATTCTCCAGGTTAAAATTTAAAAATAATTTTTCAAACTAACTCAAGGTCCACTGAAAATTTTATTAGAATTGCATTAAATTCACCCTTAATTTGGACAGAACTATAATTACTGCAATATTGAGTTTTACCACTCAGGAGCATTAGCCATCTCTGCTGTATTCAAATTGATTTTTATGCATTCTAGGAAAGCTTTTGTTTTTCAGCTATTGAGCAATTTTTTACATAGTTGGTCTTTGATGGGATCTTTTTTATCCCATTATATTTTTCTAATTAATTTTGCTGGTATTTAAGAAAGCTGATTCATGTGTGTGTGTGTGTGTGTGTGTGTGTGTGTGTGTGTGTGTGTGTGTGTTTTACACATTTTGTAACCAAGTCTCCTTTATTGAACTCATTTTCTTCTACCATGTCTCAGCTAATTCTCCTGGCTTACAGGCAAATTGCTCTTGTTCATAAATATAATTCCAATTGAAAAACTGATTTTGAATTTTTGTTTCTTATCAAGCTGGCTAAAATAATCTCCAAACTTTGTTCCAGGCAATATTAATAGTCTTCCTCCAAATAACTTTGCATTAAGGGTTTCCCATCAAATACCTTTGAGAAGCACTAAGTTAGAACTTCCAGAATACGGATTCATGTAGGGATTGCAAACAACCTTATGTTTTTCACTGTTCTAGAACCTCTAAAGATAATGTTGGTTATTGCTTTGGAAAAATATGTATGTCAAGAATATCCTTTTTTTTCATAGTTCACTGAAGTGTTATGGGTGTTTTTTTGTGGTTTTTTTTTTGACAAAAGTTAAAATTTATCAATGTCTTTTTTGTTACTAAAGAGATGGCCAAACATTTTTTCTCTCAATTTTTTTTCCTATCGCAGTGATAAGATATCGTAAGTTATAGATGGCTAATTATCTTTGTATTCCTAGAATAAACTCTACTTTGCCTTGGTAAAATACTATTTCAGAGAAAAATTCCAGTAATTGAATTTTCTTTTTCTTTTTTTTTTTTTTTTTTTTTTTTGCGGGGGGCAGGTTACTGGGGATTGAACTCTGGGGTAATCGACCACTGAACCACATCCCCAGCCTTATTTTGTATTTTATTTAGAGACAGGGTCTCACTGTGTTGCTTAGGGTCTCACTAGTTGCTGAAGCTGGCTTTAAACTCAGGATCCTCCTACCTCAGCCTTCAGAGCCACTGGGATTACAGGCATGTGCCACTATGCCCAGCTGAATTTTCTTTCAGAACTCAATCTCTGTCCTTATGAGACCATGTATCTACAAGGGGTGTGTAGGGGGGGGCACACACATGCACATGTGCTTCGTTTATCAGACTGTAACATCATGGGGATGATAGTTAAATAAAATACTAAAGTGTTTCATCTTTTCCTTAGTCTGAAACATTTATAAAGCACACACGAAAAAAAAAAAGTCTGTTCTTGAACATTTGAAAGAACTTGCTTCTAAAATTATCCAAGTTCAGTCCACTGGGGAAAGTAATTCTCAGAAAACTTTCCAAATCGTGTATTTTCATTAGCCTTTGCGTATTTTAATTCTTTGAGTCATTTTATAGTTATATTTTCCTGGAAAAAAAATTCACATAATCCAGATTTTCAGTATATTAGCACACCATTACCTGTAGGAATTTATATGTAATCTTTTCCAAATCTATGGTTCCAGTTCTTTACTTATAATGTTGTGTATTTGCTAATCTCTTCTCAATTAGACTTCCTGCAGATTTATTTTGACTTTATCAAAAAGTAAGTGGCTGGATTTTTACAACAGCTATTTCTTCAAGTTTTATTATTAATTTCTGTTCTTATCATAATTACTTCCTTCAGTATCATTTAATATTCTTTCTCTAAATTCTTGGATTGGATGCTTAATTCATTTCTTTCCTTTTTTAGTACTGAATGGATTAAAGTTTTAGTTTTCTTTCTCTGAGCACAGCTTTGATGCATTCCCCATAAAATGTTTTTACTAAAATTTTTTATGGGTTCCTCAAAAATTTTGTCACCCAAAATATTTTCTGATTTTTTTTTGGTGTTTTGCTTTCTAAACAACTATAAAATTAATAACCATGCAAAAATCAATAAGTGCAATCAGCCTATCAGAGATTTTAAGAAATTCCTGAAAGGTAAAGGGAAGATAGAATAAGTTACCTGGGAAAGCACATGCGTAGGATCAACTGGAGCTGAGTTGGCAGTGCTTCTGAAGGAGCTCTCAGAGGGAATGCTGGGGTGACCAACTGGAGATCTGTATTGACAGCAGCCTGGTGGTGGGCTCTGTCCCCTCCCACTCTTCTGCTGCACAGCAGGAAGCACCGACACAACTCTCTGGGTAAGCAGGAAAAGGGTCAGGAGAGATGGTCTCAGAGGAAAAGGGTAAGGTCCCTAGAACCCACTGGCCACAGGAAAAAAGAGGAGCTACCACACCCAGAAGACAAGCTCCCCATTCACCACACTTAGCAACATGTCCAAATAAACATGAGAAGAATCACCAAACATTTGAGGCACAAAATCACGGGCAATAAAAAATTTAAAAGGAAAAACAAAAAAATATACAGTTAGTGTATTAAATATAAAACTTTAATGTTTGTATAGTTACCATCAATGGCGAAATGAGAAAGAATATTGTAATCCGAAAGCAGAACCCTGCTATGAAAAAGTAAATCAGTTATCTTGGTGAGTAAACAGATTTTTCAATACAGGTGCCAAATAAGTATGGCAGAGTTTTGAAATAATCTACTGAGTAGGATGACCTAGCTAAGGACTTCTACCAGAATAAAAGGAAAAAAAGGGAAGAGAGGAAATATAAGAAACAATGAAGAGATATGGAGAAGAGATCTGGAATGTCTGAAATCCATTTGATAGATGTCCCGAGAATGGCAAGCAGGGACAGTGCAGGGGAATAAACATAAAAGGGAAAAGGAAAACTGAAGAGATACGCATATGTTCCGATTAAGAGAGACAACCAAAGGCTAGGCAAGATTAAAAACAAAAACACACACCGTAAAATTTCTGGTCGCAGAGAAAGGGAGGGAGAAAAACTGAAAGAGAGGCAATAAATAAATGGAACCAGAGAAAATGCAACCAGAGAGTCAGAAAAATAAAGTATCATTAATGAAAAGTAAATTATGCGACAAGAATACAAACGTGAAATTACACTAGCAACCATAATAAATAAGAACAAATCAAATCTACCTTTACTATAAAACTGAATAAAAGGAAAACCATCCATTTTGGTCACTAGAAATCTATTTTAAACCAGGTGACACAGGTTAAAATTAAATGAGAAAAGAAAATGCCACATAAATGATAACAACAAAAACAAAAAACAGGTACAGGAAATATCAGAATGAGAAAATAGACAAAAAAAAAGGAATCAAGCTGAAAAATCATTAAATGGAAAGAACAGAATACTTGAAATCAATAAAAAATCTATTCTGAAAGACTTTTGCCTTAGTCTCAATACAGTTCATGTCCATAGGAGAACCCATCACAATCTAGGAGAAAGGAACTCCTGCGAACCACTTGAGACTGAATCCTAGGGCTGGGATGGAGTCCCTTTTCTCTCACACACAGACTGTGCAAAGTGGGATAGATGCCTGAAAAAAAAACAGGGTTGTAGGAGAGAAAGAGGCAATTAACATTATTATAGCTCCCTGAAGTCATCACTACCCATAATTCATTTCCTTACAACATTAATTACTATACAGAGGTGAATCACTATAAAACAAAATGTGCAATGTTTTCTTTCTTTGCCTCATTTTAATTGCTATCTCCTCCATTAAAATGTAAATTTCAGGAGGGCCAGGACCTTGTCTATATTGTTCTTTTTTAAATTATTATTTTACTTTATCGATGATCTTTATTAAGTGGAGAAGGCTTCTATTTCTTTTATTAAATCAATTTTAACTGACACAAAAGAACATAAAAATTGTGCACATTAACAAGGCATCATGTGACATTTTAATGAATGTGTACATTATATAATGTTTAAAGCAAGCTAAACACATCTATCTCCTCAAACACTTTATGGTTAAAGTGTTTCTTTATGGTTAAAGTGTTTACATTTCTTTATGGTTGAAACTTCAGTCCTTTTCCTCTATGTTTCTGAAATTCAGAGTATACTACTGGTGTGTATAGTCAACATCCTGTTCATAACCAGGTGACACAGGTTAAAATAAACTAACTATAACTTAGTATCTGATGATCAACATTTCCCCCTCCCGCCACCCCCAGCTTATTCTGTTTTTAATTGTAGCTTCAGCATCTTGTGCAAAGTTCAACACATAATAGGAATTCGAGTTGACAGAATGAATGAATGAACAAATACTGAGATGGATTACTCTGAGGTAGATCAACCAGAAGAGCACAGTTTTGTTTTGTTTTGTTTTTTAAGTCAGAAAAAGAAACCTTTAAAGGTTATCACATAGTGTTACAGAGTTATAGAGAGATAGGTATTGCAAAAAAGACCACTGAATTGTATATTCAGAAGCTACTTTACCTTTAGAGAGCAATTTCAGTAAAAGCATTTGTGAATATGAACCAGATCATAAGGAATTAAGAATAAAATGCATAATAAACAAGTGGTTGCAGTAAGATTTTGTCTTTCTTCTCCCTTGTAAAAACAGAAGAAGGGGTTACTCTGAGGATAGCAGAATCAAGGAAGGAGTGAGTTGGTTGGTTTATTTTAGAATGGTAGGAGAGAGCATACTCACTGACAAGAAAAAAAAAACAGTCAGTGAAGAAGAATATATAGAAGGGATAGGAAAAAAGAAAATTCTAAATAAATATCTAGAAGAGGGAACTGAATCAAATTAAAATACTAAGAGGTTAACCTTAAGGATAAACCTATTGTCCTCAGAGGCCAAGAAGAACATGAAAGTCAGAGATGCCTAGAGCTAAATAAATGTATTGAGACCTTAATTTAATTTAAATTATCTCTCTCTGAATTACTCCATAGCATGCATTCAATGCATGTTTGTTGAATGAAAGTAATGAATAAACAGGAATAGTTGCAATGACACAAATGTATTGTTTTATCTCTCTCCTTACCATAAACATGATATTATTGCTTTCTTAGGGTAAATCACTGAGTGATAAGAAAGGAGAGAGTCTACCCATTGGGAAATGCCTTCAGTGGATACTTCCCAATGACAGATTGAGCAAGGAGGGAGGAGAAGCAAAAATAAAGTAGAACAGATGGGTAAATATCCTTATATATTTTACTGTTATAAGTCCCTAAAGAAGGAATTATCTAGGTACTAAATTTATTCATTTCACTGACAGCCATATCCAATAATCTAGATAAAAGGAGAGGTAATAAAAATGTGTTCAATCAATAACCAGAAAACACATATGTCCCAAAATTTGTCTAAATCTAGACTAAAAACAAGATTAAGAAATAAAATGTTTAATTTTCAGTGTTCAAGAGCTCAATCTGAAAATGAAATCTGATTTTCTAAAGTCTTTAGTATTCACCTTGTGAAATGTTCTACTTTTAGTAGTTTTCATGTCCCAAATATATAACCAAACTTTATAAAACACTACTTAAAATCCACAAGAAGTTCCTTTAGAGGAAATCATGCCTACAACTGACTACAGTCTCCTTAGTAACTAAGTACCTCAGAACATGATATTAAGTTGGAAGCTCACATTAAGAGTCAAACAATTTCACATCATTTGTCAGACATTATTGAAAATACAATATGAATATACACCAGATTTAGCTTCTACTTAACAATTATTAGAATCTTGCTATAATGCTGTTTATTTAACTGGGGATTTTAAGATGAAGAGATTGTCAAAACAAAAAGATAGTCGCTTACTAAAAAATACTAAGAGGTAAAAATGTTTCATTGTTCTTTATTACTTACATAGTAGCTTAATCACTAAATTTTCAACTCAATGTTATTTTTCTCAATGGTTTAATGACCACCCACAAGGTACAATATGATCACTAAAGTCATTTATACTGCCTGCTTCATGAAACATGAGTGAGGAAGGGGTTGACCACTATTAGGACGACTGTGGCACTTAAAAGGATCAAATTACTTCACAACGTGATTTTTACATCTAATGGCTATAATAAATATCCTTGTGAAGCAAATGACATAACTAAAAATAAATTCAACCAAGGAAATCAGAATGAGAGTTAGAATTCTAGTTAATTGTATAATTGGAAAAAAACAGGTTTGAGAGATGTTCTAGAAGAAGGTTTTTATCAACCACCAATATAGCAAGAAGAATATTAGGACAGGAGAATACGCTATTCATCTGATGGCTGGTCTTCCTCAGCATTCTCATCTCATGCTAAAGAGCTTCTGACCCTCTGAACCTATTCATCAAAGGTGAGAGCCACCATCGTTTGCATTCGAGAAATTTCATTTGGTTGATGTGAATGGGCCCTTCAGCACTTGGAGATATCTAATTTATTTCACTTATTTTTATTGCTTAAACTATTTGTAAAGCCTCACATTATTTGTGTACATATGTAGTATATCTTTATGCATTGTTTTAGGTGAATACTGAAGCCAGTTTCATAACTCTGTATGCCTACTTTGCTATGTATCATAGTATTCTTTGGCCACCATCTATAATTTCACATAAAATGTCAGTGATGTTGGCTATGTTTTATTTTGCAGATCAGAAGTCCACATTTGCTCCATGGTCTTTTCCATGAATTGCCATCACCAGCTGTGTAGCACACCGCAGCCTGCAATGGAGGCTAGGTATGCCAATGATGTTGACCAGAAGGATCCATCCCTATACTCTTAAAATATGCCTAGAATTCACCTCTTATTGATGCTTGTGTTATTTTTTCAAAATTTTCATGTATCTAAATATTTCTGCTTAGAAGCCCTTAAAAAATACCCACTACTTCAAGCAAACAATTAGCAATAACTAGTAGGGTCTCGTAAATACCTTCTGCTTTTGTTCATCTTTTATCTTTTGCAATCGTTGGTTTTCCTTCTCTCTTAGAGAATCTTTATAAGCTCGGTTACCAGCCTGTAAAGATACAGTGGGGAAAAGTCCATAGGAAAAACATCACCACAGTACATCAATCTGCTCACGATGGACTGGTGCTAATAATTCAACCTCTGTACTGAGCAAACACTAAGCTCTCCACATACACTGGCTTATTGAGTGATTTATGCATGCATCTGAAGACATCCCTTGGGATATATAAAAAGAAGGCTAGTATAAGCACAATCATCCAGCACATTTTAAAGGATGATTTAACTGTTTGTTTAATTAAGCTTTAAAATTTTCCCCTCAGAGATAACCAACATAATTTATTCCTTCTGGTAGAAGTTGAAGATATTTTCAAGAATATCCAACTAGCTGATGAGTCCCTATCAGAGACAGGCAATAGTGGCACTGACATTAGAATCAATGACATGTCCACTGCTCATTAATGATCTCCTATTAAATTTGTCAACTGGCAATTGATACCATATAATTCCAACGATGCTTTTTTTTTCTGAATTTTTGCAACCCTAATCTGTACCTGAAGCACATTTCTAGTTCTGAGAGGGAAAGCAAAGCCTGTTCTGGAGCACAGGAGCCTCAGGAGAGCCAGGACCTGCTGTAGGATGTCCTTCTGTCATTCTGACCCACCAACCACATCAGGGTTCCACACATCTAGTGACCACATATTCTGAAATGTATGAGATTTCAATTACAGAGGGTCCCTGATTTACAATGGTTCGACTTGTGATTTTTCAAGTCCATAATGGTGCAAAAGCAGTACACATTCTAGAGAAATTGTATTTCAAAGTTTCATCTTTTCCCAGGCTAGCAATATGCAGTAAAATACTATCTCTACATGCTTAGCAGGGGCAGTGAGCTGCAGCTCCCGTCAGACCCACGATCACAAGGATAAACCACTGGCACTCTACACTGTGTGTGTTGCTAAGCTAGGCTGTTCAATGGAACAGAAGTATTAAATGAATTTTCAATCTTGTGATATTTTCAACTTAGGGTGGGTTTATTGGGATATAACCCCATCAAGAACATCTGTATTCTATTCATTTGTCATGTACTTCTTCTCCCTCACATTGATTTGTAGGCCCAGCTCCTGAAAGGCAGAGAGGCCAGCCTAAAATCCAATCCTTAGGAAATTCTACTCTTCTCATAAAACTCCCAGCAGCACCATGGCATCAAGCTACATATTTCAGGCCTCGTTCTCTGAACTAATAATCCATAAAGTTCATGTAGGCTGTTTCCCCCTTTTTCCTTACTGTAATTTTTCTCAAGCACTTCTTAGTTCATTCTCCCATTCCTGTCACTATAAAAACCCATATATCATCAAACAGTAAGAACCACTTTCCAGTGAGAGAGAGAAGCTTTTGGAATTGTACCATCTCCAGGAATACCAATGAGAATAGAGGAGCTCCATGTGTTCAGAAATCCCTCATATCTCCAAAGTCTACTACATCAGATAGGTAAAACTACAAACTATGATTGTCTTTTATCCATATGCAAACACAAGGGGACTGTGAAAAGCTACTGAAGGTAGGGAGTAGCTCTCTGATGACCCCTTCTTTTTTATATTACAGAAGGTGAATCTTCATCGCAAATATTTTACATAAGATTCGGCAAGCAGGCAAGAAAGGAAACTGAGGGAAGAAGACAGTTTCTGTTTAGGAAATTCAAAACCAGAGTATTATATATCATTAAAGTAAATATTATGACTTAAGCAAAGAATTGAAATTCTATTTGAATACCTTCCTTTTAAACTTACTGCTTTGTTCTTATATCAGAATATGGGTCCTAGTTTTTTATTGAGAAATATAATGGTTATTAGACATAAAAGGTATCATTTAAAAGGCCACAGAAACTAGGAAGTCACATGGTGCCTTTAGATATGGAGTGTTTAAAGTCACTTGCAGTCTTAATGCATGCTTACCCAGCTGTAATCTGTAGGCAGGGCAGGAAGTTTCTGTTCAAAAATAATAAGAGGGGAGAGAAAAAACTTTTGATCTCTATTTTTCTTAGTTCTTAATACCAGAAATGTCTAAGTTACTATATCAACAAAATTTTTCTAGCATTAAATATTCATTTAATATAATATTTATGCTCAACTTTTGTCATTCAACAAAATACATTTTGCTCATCTTCCCCCAAAGCTATGCTGATGATACATTTATTCAATAAACAATATTTAAGTGTCTCATCTGCAAGCACTGTATCAAGACACAATCCTGGGGCCTCAAGCAGTTAGAGCCTCCTGTGGAAGTCAGACAAAGAGAGCAAGCATTTCAGTACTGTAATACTATACTGTCACAATACAGGAAAACATTTAATTAAACTAGATCAAGGACATCTTCTCCAAGTGGGTGAAACTAAGCTGTGTTTAAAAAAATAAGTAGGAATCAGACTAAGAATGGAAAATACCACCAAAGCAATAAATGGAAATTAACACTGTAAGAGTTTGCTAGGGAAAGAGAGAGAGCCAGCAAGACAGCACTCGAGAGAGTTTGCTAGGGCTTCCAGAACAAAGTGCCACAGACTTGTATCTTAAAGATCAAAAATTTACTATCTCATGACTCTGGAGGATAGAAATAAAAAATCGAGGTTTCTTCAGGTTGATTGCTTCTGTGAGGGGAGGATCTATCTGTTCCAGGCCTTTCTCCTTGACTTGTAGATGGCCATCTTTACCCTGTCTCTCCACATCATGTTCTTTTTATGCATGTCTCTAGGTCCAACTAGCTCTTTTTATAAGGATCCCTTTCATCCTCATTAGAATCTACCCTAATGGACTCATTTTAATTTAATTACCTATATGAAGATCCAATCTCCAAATAAGGTCACATTCTGAGATGCTGGGGGTTAGCCCTCAAACATATAAACTGAGATGGGGGCACAAGGCAGCCCATGATAACTGTTACATTCTCAAGACGGAGTAAGCAGAGTTTTGTTCTTTTCTTCTCCCAGAAATTACCCTGAAGAGAGGAGAAAATGAACACAAACTCTATCTTCAAAACCCAAGAGACATCTGTATTCACAGGTGAAAATCTGTGAAGACACAGAAGATGAAGAGATAGTATAAAATCCAGGTGGTCTGGAATTTGAATTATCGGAATTCCATAAAGAGAAAATGAAGGTTAATAAATCGAAGAAAAAACACAAATCATCTAGAACTACTGATTAATTTCTAGATTGAAAGTGAATTTTTAAAGACCCCCCAGACTAAGCTACATCATTACAGAGTATCAGAAAAATAAATGGAGATATTAACATATTTTCAGGAGAAGCAGAGAGAAACCCTCATATAAGAGCTAAAATTCAGCTGAACTTGGAGTTCTCATGAACCAACCTTTCCTTCTCCAAAACTAGAAGAGTAATGTCTTCAAAATTCTGAGGGAAAATTACTTCCAAATTGGAAGAGTTACCAGTTAAATTTCAAGCAAAATATAAGGGCTCAATAAAGATAATTTCAGATATGGAAGGACCTGAACATGTTTGCCTTCCATACATCTTCTCTGGGGAAGCTACTAAATAATATGTTCCACCAAAACAAGGAAATAAAGCAGGAAAATAAAAGAAATGAGGTCCAGAAATTGGAAGATTCAAGATAAGAAAGCAATAAAAGAAATTCCCAGGATGGCTTCAAGGCAGTGATTCTCAACCTTGGCTGCACTTTAGAACCACCTGGGGAGCTTTTCAAAATCCTGAGACCTAGACCACAATATGGCAGGATCCCTGGGGGTGAGACCCAGGCAGCGGCAATTTTTAAAGCTCCCCAGGTTAGTCCACTGTGCAGAGGAGACTGAGGACCATTATGTTCAGGGAAAGTCCCAAAATAATATCTGTGTAGCAGCACTATAGAAAAACCAATGCAGTTTAGAGGGGGTGGTAAGAGGAACCCAACTGGGAGGGGAGGGCAGAATTGACAAGCTATCTGGCATAAAATGAAAAATCTTACAGAAATTTCAATCGATTGAAAAGTCACAAAAGCCAAAGACAGTCAGATATGCAAAGGAAACTAAGAAAATGTAAAAAATAAAGGAAAACACTTAAAAAGTTCAAAAGAAAGAAAATGTAACCAGAATATACTAACTGGCCAGGTAGCAAGAAAAGGGAAATCATGAAATACTGAAAAATTACACTGGGAGAATGAGAAGAAAAAAATGAATTAATAAGGTTTAAAATGGATCAGAGATAGCAATTTACATGTTCATAGACACTGAGCACCAAATAACAAAAGAAACAACTAGGAGAGTGAGGTGGGATAAATAATGCTACCTCCCAAAGATGTTCCCAGGCAAAAGGGATTCTGTAGAAATTAAAGATCTTGGGATGGGGAGATGGGCTTGGATTGTCCTGATGGACCCAGTGTAATCAATATGATCCTTATAGCAGGAAGACAAAAGGTCAAAGAATAGAGAGAAGATGACATGAAGCAGAAGCAGAGATTAGAGCATTGAAGCCATGGGACAAGAAGCCAAGGAATGCCTGACACCAAGAGAGGCAAGGAACAGATGCCCCAGAAGAAGCCACCAGCAGGTACTCTGCTAACCACTTGATTTTAGTTAGCACCCTAAGACTCATTCCAAATTTCTGGGCCCCAGAAATTAAAGTGAATAAATTTATGTTGAATTAAATCACTAAGTTTGTGATAATTAGTTATACAGCAATAGGAAATACAAAGAGTCTGAAGTATTGGAGGAGAAGTAGAATCAAAGGGGTGCAAGAGGGACATAGATATTTGAGTGTCATTTGCAATCTTGAAAGAAAGAATACATGACACATGAATTAAAATAACCAAATTGCATAGAGTGTGCAGGGCAGTATGAGAGCATGAGTACAGGACAGTCTCTGAAACACTAATGTGCACCCAGATCACCCATGGATGGTGTTAAAAATGCAGGTTCTGACTCAGGGGTCTAGAGTGGGGCCTATGATTTGTTTGTATTTCCATAAGTTCTCAGGTGATGGCCATGTGACTGGTCCAAGGACCACATTTAAAGGAGCAAAGATCTAGACTGGAGGCCAGTCCTCCAGGCCCTAGAAGACTGAGGAGAAGCAGGCGGCGGAGGGGGAGGGATAGGGAGGGAGGGAATGAGAATATATCAAGAAGCAGGTAGGTAATGAAGGAGGGAGAAAAGGAGAGGCAAGACAGGGACAAGAGGAGGGACAGAGAGTAGAAAGCAGATATATAAGCTAAGGCATTTTGATCTTATCCTTGAAGATATAGGGAGCCACTCAATGATCTGGGGAAGTGGAACAAGAAGATACATTAAAAAAAAAAAAAGAAGAAATGGCTATTCTTTGTAGAAGAAAAAGAAGATACAACCCAGGAATTGGAAACCATTTATTATGCAACTGGAAATATTCAGTGATGATGACTGAGGAAGGTATGATCTTCTGCCCCTCACACACACACAATACAGAGAAGTCCATCAATACGCATGTAAGTGAGCTCTGTAAATACCTGTGGTCTGAAGTCCTAAACTTGAAGGACTTTTTCATCAACATAACAATATAGTATTAATTAAACTCCCATCTGCCAATGTCAGATCCACATTTAAATAAAAAAAAGAATTTTTTTATTTTATTAATTTTTTAAATATATGATAGCAGAATGCATTATAATTCATACTATGCATATAGAGCACAATTTTTTATATTTCTGGTTGTATACAAAGTATTTTCATAGCAATTCATGTCTTAAGAAGAAAAATTTTCTCAGAAAAATTGTGTTAGGTAGTATAATTAAAATTAGCAAAAAGAAAAGCAAATCCTCCCAGCTACTCATATCCCATAGAGATGGGAATCACACATTTTCCACACTATACATTAACCACAGCTAAGGCAAACCCCAAGTGCCCTCTTTTAACAGAGAAGAAATGCTCTTCACAGAAGTGCAATGTACATATTTGATTTTCCTAAAGCATTAGAAATGGTTCCACAAAGCATTCTCAGAAGAATTCTATGCATATGGATTAGACAGAATAAGAAGAGTAAAATATGGGTAAAAAGTCAGCTAAATATATTGAACACCAAAAACTTATTAATAGTTTGGTGTCAAAATGAGAGCAGCTATTGCAAGCAGTTCATAAGGAACCATCCTGGGGCCAATCCTGCTCTATATTTTCCATTGATAGCTCTGAGGATTGTGTGACAAATGCACTAATCAATCCACAGAATATGCAGCTCTGGGAGCACTGCTAATGCTTTGGATGATAATATTAAAATTCAGGATGATCTTGTTAAATTGAAGAAATAAGCCAAGATCAATAGAGCAAGCTCACGCAGTTCTGCCAGGTGTTGCAAAGCACAGGATTCAGAAGCTCTCAAACAGAAAGCAAAACCACCCTGGCAAACAAAACCCCAGCTGGTAGAGCCCCCCAACTCCTGTCACCCTCCACTCCCTTTCAGCCACAAGGATATCCAGATAGATGACGAAGAGTGTCATCTACACATGATTTAACCCCATTACCTACAGCTTCTCAATTCTTTCCCCAGATCCTGCAATGAGGGGACAGAAATGAGGGATTTCAATTGATATGACTCATGGAAGAGCCACACTGGCAAATTTAGACTTTGAAACACCACATCAGAGACAGTGGCAGGAGGAGGGGACACATAAAACTTTGTAGGAAGGAGTACCATGAACTTTTTCTAAGGTGTCATAATGTCCTCGTAACATTCTAAAACATGGTTCCTAATGAGAAAGGGATGGGGATGGGGGAAGATGAAGATCAAGTTTCTCTAATGACATAAGTTTTCCAGGTTTGGGGCAGATCAATATTAAGACTTTTTGAAACTTATATCCATATTTTCCTTTCCAGGGGCATCCTTAGTGACATTTATTTTCTTATCCCTGATTAGCTGGTCAATAACCAAGCCCTAGCTGCTTTCATCTTCTAAGCTCTCTTTCCTTTCCTTTGCATCCCTTCACCTGCTGTCCTAGTTGACATCTTCATCACTCCTCACCCAGACTGGGGCAGAAGCCTTAGCGACTTCCTTCTCTCTCTATTCCTTTAGATCCATCCTCTACACAGTTATCAGCGTGATGCAGTCAAAACTCTTAAATCTGACCTTGAGCCCTCCTGGTTTACAACATTTCTGTACTCACAGAATGAGGTGCAAGTCCTCCAACGTGGCATACAAACATCTTCAGGGGGTTTTCTACCAGCAACTCCATCAGCTTCTTGTGTGGGGATTTCTAAATGCCTCAATGTCTGGGTGGTGCTATTAATATTTTGTGCCCATGGGCCATGGATGCCCTTGAGACTCTATAGGATAAACTCTCCCACACAAGTAGCTACTGGTACCCTAATTGAGCAAAGCCTCTTATGGCTCCTGATTGCTTCTGCAGCCTTCTAGTTCCCTTCTCCTCTGCAGCTCCTCCTCTTCTTCCCCAAATGAGCCATGCTTTTTTTCTTGCCTTTATACCTGTTTTTGCTTCTGTGTCTTAATTAACTCTGATACCTGGAGTGATTCTTGGCTTTACTAACTCACCTTTAAAACATCAGCTCAGGTGTCCCTTTACTAGGAAATGTCCCTACACACACAGTCTGACACAAATGCTTCTTCCTGACCAAGCAATGGTGCTTTCTGACTGTTTTTCTCCCTCATTCTACTAGAGTGCTCTGTGCACACAGTAGACTTTAAGTTGACATAAGAATTTGAGGGAAAGATGGGTGATGACTGGGCGAGGACAATGACTTTACAGATGACCGTTGTGTAGGTAATAAATATCTGCATGATTTTTTAGCTCATTGAGCAGTTGAGGTCAAAGTTTCAGATCAGGCCATCTGCCTTTACTTCCAGAGTTCTATGCTGTCCCCGTCACTCAATGACCTTAACCACAGTCTCTATACAGTTCTTTGGAAGATGCCAAACAGCACTCCACCTGATGTTCTACTTACCTGTGTAGAGAACTGCAGGTCACGAGGAGCAGTTTGGCAGGCACTTCTGTTTGGCAACTCTGCATCCAGTTTGCTCAAGAATGCAGCAGTTGTGCTACCAGAAACACAAATAGGTGTTAGTGCCTTCATAAAAATAGAGATCCTGTTGTTTATTGTGGCTTTGGATACTAACCTAGACTTTCATTGGGAGATGACTGAAAGTATCCCAGGGAAAACAAAAGGTTAGGTGGAGAGCAAGTTACAGTCTAAAATCAAAACAAAACTGCATTCTTGAAGAACATTAGTTTGAAAAATAGAAAAATAGGTTTGTGAAATGCGAACCTATGATTTCATTTTTCCCACTCTGTGTTACTGATGTGGAGATGACACTCTCTCAGACTCCACAGTACAGGGCCTAATTTCCTATGTGAACATTTTAAGTCAAACACCAAACTCCAGTATGGCACTGTGCAACATGAATCCCCTACAACACCTCATTTCACACCATTCTTACGTTAAGCCCTTCACCCACCAGGAGTCTTTCTCCCCATCTTCCTCATGGCTTTGACTACCTACAGGATATATGTACCCTCTATTTCAGCAGCTCTTTCCCATCTATTGAGATTCTGAAAGTAGAAATGAACCCTCTGTCTCCAGACACACACTCAGATGTGCATTTGAGTCAAGGCATGCAGAGAACTTCCATCCGCAGAGGTTAAAAAGTGATGCTGATTCTGGCCTGCATTTCTGACATTTCCTTAGAGCTCTGAAAGGTTGACCTAGAAATTTCTTTAGTGAGAAATTTCTTCTTATTAATGAGAAGTTCTTTGTTTTTCCTTTAATCCAAGCCACCACCCCGATTTCTCCTCTCACCTAATGTCAGTCACAGACCATTAAAATTAGTTCCCATTCCTTTCTGTAATGACTGCTCCATTCTGTTTGGGTTATTTTCTACTCCCTTGTCCTTTTCCCATGTAATTTATGGGATTTTTTTAACCTCTTATTCCACATTTATAACCAAACACCTCATTGAGGCCTGATTTATATTGTGGTAGACTCTTGCAGCCTGCTCCCATCTCCTTCCTGATGTCCTGCTGTTTCTGTACTGCTAAGATCAGAGTCACCAAGTACTTAGGAAGTGAGCACGAAACACAAGGGGTTCAGTAAGAACCAATATCATCCAGTGCGGGGTGGGGGAATCAACAAGAGGAATTAGAAATTTTTTAAAAAGACAGATACCAATACCCCCATTGAACAATTCCTTAGGTAGAACCTGGCATTTAAATCAGCTTAGCGGGTTGCTGGAAAGAAGGATCTAAAAGTGAAACAAAACACAAACCCTGAGAAGTGTAAGACTTCCGCAGTTGAGACACACAGGCCTTCCATTTATCTAGGATTACTTATCTCACCCAGATTAAGACAAGGAGACTAATGAAGTCACACAGCCTGGAAGCCACCCCACTGTCTGGAGTTTTAGGAAGTCATCAGTCAAAAGTGTAAAAAGAAGAGTTGCCAGAAGTTTGGATGAGATTTTTGAATATTGTTAGTGGAGTGCAGACAGGGGAAAAAGTAGGGACAAAGAAACTCAGTGCTATGGAAGGAACTGCAGACCTCGTTGACTGACAGGGGCTCACTGTGCACTGCCCACTGCTTCTTTCCTGCTAATGCCAAGCACAAACTGGGTGGGTGCAGGGCCACCAGCCACACTGTCCCACCCAGACTGCAAGAGTAAAGCATGGTGACAGACCTGGGACTGACATAGAAATATAAATAGGGGACTAAGGAGGATGTGGATTATTTCCAAGCAATGAACAATACAAACAAGGAAAGCCTTGAGTTACTAAGCTAAGTGGTGTTTTTCTACTATTGGCACAGTGCCTGGTAGATAATAGAATTCCCATATACTAAACTGAATTGGGATCCCTGTAGGTAACTGTGGTCATCAGTTCTAAAAATAAAATAACCTTGTTGAAGAACAAACACAGGAAAATGGCCTTGAGGGGAAATCCAACTAGACTAAGAATCTAAACTCTGGGCACCCTGAGCCAGCTTTCCCTTGGTGTTCCTGCTATCTATTGCAGGTGGTTGGTCCTCTCATACTTTATCACTCTGACCCATGCATGAATAAAGGACTTCTTTTACTCTCCACAGAGCAACTGGTTAGACTGGTTTTGGAGATTTAGTTTACAGGTCCAACTTTGATCTTCAAGGATCCTTCCTGCTTGTTCTTGGGATGATTCCTATGGCTTATTCCTAAAGTTTCATCAGGATTGCTTCTCCTCAATATCTCACAGCTGCAGCAGGGATGCTAAACATTCACCAAAACTTACGTTCTCCTCTTATCCTGGTCATACTCCGTTACAGTATTTCCTAGCCTCCCTGACAGCAAAGATTGGCAATATACTTGAATCTTGTCCAATGAATGTGAGATGAGATATGCACGCCATTTCCAGGACTGGAGTTTATTTTAAATTTCCCAGGTACATGCTTCCATACATTTTGGCCAAATGCTTGTGTGAAAAGGGTTAACTTATAGATGAACTTTGGAGATTATATAGTGAAGTTGGTAGAGTTTCTGTCCATTTTTGTACTTAAGTACCTGATGGGAGGGAGCCTAATCTCAAACCTGTTCACTCATATCTTAAATGAGCAAGATAAAAACCACAGATAACACTCAAACACTATATATTTTGGGGCCTGTTTAAGACAGCAATTAGCTTATCCTGAAAATACAACATAAATAAATATGTAAAGAGAATAATTTCTCACTTCCAAAAGTACATTCTTATGTCTTCTTAGACAAGAAGAGCTGAAGAATAGGAAAAAGAATTTTCAAGGATTCCATTTGGCTTCTCAGTCATTTCAGAACTTTAGGATGAAAAGGGAATGCTGGGAAAGGGGGGGGAGATTACTCATCCTTGAGATGTCTGTGTTTCATATCTAGGAACTACCTAGACCCATAGTATAAAAATTAGCATTAATTTATCCTAAAATCACTAAAACTTTGTCTAGATTGAAGAAGATAGGTAGGGTTTTGAGGAAATTCACTTTGAAAAAATTAGGGAAGGACAAGAAAATGGCTTGTTATATTGTAGTATGATGGAATATTTAAAATCTATCAATGAAGAGTCATCAGTAACAAAATTTGACCCCAATAAAATGACCAAAAAAATAACTAGGAAAGGCCACAGAGAGTGAAGTTTACCTTTGAATAGCCCAGAATTGCAAAAGACAATTTCTGTATTTATTTGATTTGAGAATTAGAAAACTGGGATTTTCAATAGTCAAAAAAAAAAATGTTGGACCTAGAGTTGTAGTTCAGTGGTAGAACACTCACCTAGGACATGTGAGGCACTGGGTTCAATCCTTAGCACCACATAAAAATAAATAACTAAAGGCATTGTGTCCATATACAATTTAAAAATAATGTGCTAAAAAAAAGAACAAAAATTAACATGGACACGTAGAAGTTGATGAGTCAAGAGACTAATATCAGGGCTACAAGGTATTAAGCAACTTTCCCTACCTAGTTTCCCATATCTGCCAACTACAAATTATAAGGATATATAAGGATATTCTTATCAAAATGTTAAATTACAATTATAAACAGTCATAATGGGGAAGGTACTCCTGTTGAAAAATAACTAACAAACGTCTCTCCTGGTACTTTTTATGTTGCTGGGGAGTAAATGGAGCAGTGCTACTTTCCCTCACCTTCTGTTAGCTTCCACACAAACTCAAATGACTACAGGGCTCAGACAAATGAGTGAGGGAAACAGGAGCTCAGACCTGGTGATAAATGACAATTGCCACTGAGGTCAATGATAGAGGCCAGAGAGTGTGTCAGGGATTTTGACAAACTAGAGAGTGAGCTTCCACATAAAGGGATCAGCTACTTCTTAGCTCCAGACTGTTGTTGTCCATGGGAGCCCAGGCCAGCATGCCAGATGTTCCAGTTTTCACTGTCATAACAACATGCTGAAATTTTTAATGTGAAATGATTTGGCAACTAATTAAAAAAAAATTGGAACACTGAGGGCCAATGCTGTGTGATCAAATACAAACACACCAAAGAAAACATCTACTTGCTGGGTGCAGTGGCACACATCTGTAATCCCAGCCACTCAGGAGGCTGAGGCAGGAGGATCAAGAATTCAAAGCCAGCCTCAGCAACAGTAAGGCTCTAAGCAACTCATTTAGAGACCCTGTCTCTAAATAAAATATAAAATAGGGCTGGGGATATGGCTCAGTAGCCAAGTGCCCCTAAGTTCAATTCCCGGTACTAAAAAAAAAAGAAGAAAAAGAAAACATCTACTTTTCAGATGTGCCCTCAAAGTCCTCCTAATTCTGACAGGCTGATTTTGTTTCTGCCTGTTTGGGTTGGCACTGTTGACAATGCATTTTTAACTATATATGCTTTATGTTTATTTAAAAATAAAGAATAAGCAAGGCTGAATTCTATTATTAAAGAAAGGGCAGAGAAATAGTGGCTTTGCAGTTTTATGTCCATCATCTAACAGTTGGAGAGAGAAGGGTATCAGACAATATTTCATATTTATGCCTCATACTAAGGTATAGCACTTCATTTAGAGTTTATAACTCTACATCTTTCTGTTAATATAAGAAAAGCAAGTACTACACATAAGATGAAAAAAATGAACCATGAAAAATATTTATAGCCAAGGAAAAAAATAATAAAAAGAGTAAATGTGCAAAATATATAAAGAATGCTAACAAATCAAATTACACAAACAGCCCAATAGAAAATTGGGCAAAAAATAGAAACACACACTTCATATAGGAAAAATGATTAACAACAACAATTAGAAGAGCAACAGCTCAGGGCACATATAGTATTTATTATGTGTCGGGCCACACTAAAAAACTTTATATACATTCCTTCTATGACAACCTTGCAAGAATTCCATTGTCATCTCCAGTTCCTAGAAGTAACTTGCTCAAGGTCATACAGCTAGTAACTGTCAAAACCTGGGCTCAGACACAGGCAGCCTGGCTCTAGAGACCATACGTGCAGCCACTGTGCCTGACTGCTTCTCATGAGAATACCCATGAGAAAAGATGGTCAATCTCACTAATAATTGGGAATATGGAAATTAAAACAAGACACCATTACACATCTGCCAAATTGGCAAGAAAAAAATTAAAAAGTATGAAAACCTTGTCTCATACTACAGAGGGTGTTTGGCAGAACTGGTCCTCTTAGGAATTGCTGATAGAAGAGCAAATTGGTCTCACTGCTGTGGAGAGCAACTTGGCAATACCTGGTGGAGCTGAGTATGTGCACAAAGTCTAAATGTTTACACTAGAGAAACTCTGGCACAGGTAGATAAGGAGAATCTAGAAAGGACACGTAATGCAGCACTATTTGTAAGAGCCTCGGGGGAGAGAGAGAGAAAGAAGAAGATGGAAGGTAAAAAAGTGGGAGGAAGAAAAGGGATGGAAGAAGGGAATGGGTTAATTTATATCATGAATCAATGTAGTTGTGTCTCAAAACAATTCTGTAAAGAAATAAAAACAATTGTGAAAATCATGATACAGTAATATTATAAAAACCCAGCAGTTGTGAATTCATACACAGATAGTAAAATTAGAAAACCTTAAATTGTGAGAAGGAAGAGGAAGAGCTTCTGACATCCAGGAATTGATCTAGAGTTCAGTGTTATTACTGAACCCTACAAAGTTAAGACTTGTTCTACTGTTGGACATAAATTCACACAAGGTCATCATGCAATCCACATATTACAAACATCCATCCCTCTAACAGAGCGAATAACTGCTACTTCTTACAACTTTACAACTTACAACTTTACCCTCATTCTAGTCTGTTCTATCGATGAAATTTAGCAAGATACTTAATCATAAAATTGTCTCCACTATCTGATAGCATTCAATCCAATCCAAGGCAACCTCTGTTTCCCTAGGTCCTTTGCAAAATTACCCAACCCAAGCCCAAATCTTATAATAGGTTCTAACACTTTCTTACTGAGATAACCCACTGTTCCCTATGGTATGCATTTACTTTGCTGTGACAATAAACCCAACTTGTTCAATTACAGGTGTGTCCCTGGTGTTTTTGGCTGAAGGCCACTGACAATTCCAGGATAGTGGTTACTGCTATGGAAAACAGGAGGAAGAAAGGGTAAGGGGAAAGGATAAAACTTAACAGTCTCTACTGTTCAATTTCTTTTTAAAAATTAAGCAAATAAAAGTAGAATCTTAATAATATGCCCTTGGTGGTTGATACATATTTCCTGTATATTTGAAATATTTCTCAAAGAGAAAAAGCACACACACTTGGGTGGTGTTTACTAGGGCAAGACTTGGCAGATGCCATAATAGTTTCCAAAATGCCAGTGAGAAGACCTGTGTGGTGCTGGCTACAGGAGCCTCGAGCCTCGTTGATGGTGCTTCTGAGAAATTACTGGACTCAAGTCTTTGACTTTGTAGCCTGTCTAGAGTGGAATCTGGGAATCTGTTTTTTAAAAGCACCCCTGGTGATCTTAAGAACTACTATAGTAATACAGATGGATATTTAATATGCATAATTATCTTAGGTCCACATGATTCAGACCTATGAATAATTCATGTTATATAACACATTTGGAAACAAAATCTCAGTGTGTCTTAGGAACTGTCTATGCAAGCGCTGTCTAGCCCTGCATTCCACCCACACTTTGCAACAGCTTCACAAACTTGAACTTTGCCACCACGAGGTTCAGGAGAGTTAGCAGTCACTCTTATATTCCCACATGTATGTATTCAACACAGACAACAGGTATTTCCCAAGCCTCTGCTATGGTCTTAGTACTATGGGTTATAAGGCAATCTGAAGAGGTATTATTTTGCCTGAGTCAGTTTCGTATAACTGAGTGTGAACACAAGACATTCACATACTTATAAGCACACATGGAGCCTAGGGAAGTAAGAGGGTGGGAGAAAATCTACTGGCAAATGCACAATTCTCTACTTAAGAGATCACAAAAATAAGACATATAAAACAAAACATAAATGTGAGTAGTAACTCTGGGAGAACTAGAATTTGCACTTACTCATAGTAACCAAACTATCTCATATACTTTAAACAATACTTTCTCCTGGTTTAACTGGTCTTTAAAGCTTTAAATCATTAACCACAAAAGTGATATGTGAATATTATATGAAAATAGGATGTTATGAGTCAGGCTATATGGGCAATGACCAAATCAACTCCATTTAACCCTGAGACTCTACGAGTAAGAAATACTTCTCCCATGGGAAAGCCCTGCCTCTGTACTCATCAGTAGTTGCTTAGCATAGCATGTTTGGCAACACAAAATGGCAATTCTTATCAATGTAAAAGTATTCTCCTTTTGGTTCCCATTTTTCTTGGACAATGCACCCTGTCAGAGATTGATTGTGTAGATGTTAGTCACCATTCTTTAACTTGTACTCAACTAGGGACATTTTGGCCTACTCCCTGCTCATGATTTTAGATCTCATGACATTTGTTTATGGTTTTGAATCATAACAACAGCCACTTACAATTTTGGACTATAAAATGTATGTTTTTGGACAATATGGTTTTGGATTATAATAGATGTACTCAAACCCTAGGAGGGGGTCGAAGGATATACACTTGCAGCCTACCCCTTGGCCCTCCAGCTGGTGAATTCAGAATGCTGGTTGGTGAATGAAGTTTCCATCTCCTGCTTTAAGATCAACTTGGTGATTTATTGCAATCTCACCTTATCAAGGAAAATTTTAAATAACAAAAAACAAAAGTCCTGCTTAATACTCCTCTCAACCTTACCCTTTTCCCCAAAATTCAACATCATCATGAGTTGTCTCATATGAATCCTCCTGGACTATTTTCCATTTAGTGGTAAATATCTGCTTAGGATGATAACCGATGAATAGAAGCTTACTTCACAGAGGGTGATTAGGATAAACAGACCACCAGCTCTTCTCTAAATGTGTTTTTCTGCTTCTTGGACACAGAGTTAGACTATACAGCCACATCTAATTGCAGCTCCCATGCAATTAGATGTGGCTGTATATCCGAGTTCTGGACAATGAAATGTAAGCAAGGTCCAGTCCTGAAGTGACACGCATCAATAATTTCCCACCTGACTCAGTACTCTTTCCTTCTCCTATTTGATGGTAGTGCTCCAAAAGAGCTTGGAAGGCCCCTGACTTCATGCTGGAGACTGAGTGTCCTAATGCCAAGTGACAAAACCCGCTGACTCCTACACTGGCCCAGACACTCAACAAGAAAGACACGTACATTCTCATCCCTTTGAAATTTGTGTGTCCATTTTTCGTTCCATAGATTTTCCTATCCTAAATAGATTTTTCCCCCTTAAGAGGGACACTATAAAATTTTGTTTTAAATATTGACTTATTTTCATTTAACATTCTTCAAATTTCTTTCCATATTAATGCTGATATGTCTAACTTCACTCTTTTGGTCTCTGAGTAGCATGCTACAATATAGACATTACATAATGCATTTAGCAGTCTTACTGATAGATATTTATGTTGTTCCACTGAATATCCTGCTATATCTGTCTTGTACATATAAATATTTTTTTCTAGAATATTTACCTAGAAATAGAATTAATTTCTAGTATAAGTTTCTATAAGTGAATATGCGTGCTTGAATCTTAATTTTGCCAAACTGCTCTATGCAGATTTACAGTCTGAACAAAAATTAATTGCATGAAAGTGGCAATGTAGAACCATGGCTTATCGCTCCTAAGTACTAATTCCATTCTGTCTCACACATTCTATTTATCTCAGTCACCTCCAAGTGCTTCATTCCTTAATCATTGCTATAGTTTGTACATTAAACGTTCTGCAAGATCCATGTGTTAAAGGATCGGTACGCAGGGTGACACGATTGAGAGGATCGGTACACAGGGTGACATGATTGGGAGGTGGTGATATGATACTTCAAGACTACTGTGAGATCATTGGCGGTTTTCTCTTAAAGGAGATTGTGGGATCCCAGTCTTTTCCCTTTCCTCTTTTGCCTCCTGGCTATAAGGTGAGCAGTTTTGTACTGCCACACACTCCTGCAGTGATGTGCTAATTTGCCATGAGCCCAAAGCAATGGGACACATTAATCATGGACTGGAACCTCTAAAACTATGAGCTAAAATAAACCTTTTATCTTTATAAGATGATCATCTCAGGTATTTTGTTATAATGATGGAAGACGACTAATACACCCATCATCCATCATTAATCAATCCCATACTGCCCAACATACCTACCATTTAAGCCCCCACCCCTCCATTTAGCCTCCCTAGCTTTTCGATATGCAATAAATTTTTTATCTTTAACCAAGAACCAATCCTTTATATCTTTAATCTCATGTCAAAAAGTTTCCCTCTAATACAATATCACTATTAGGCACACATCAAGGTAAGATCCACTTACGGATGATGAAATCGGTGCGCGAAAGTTGGAGGATAACAGAATATTAGCATAATTTTAAAATATCTTTCCCAAGAGATATACCAGTTATAAAGGGGGAAAACAGTCCCTTTACCAAATGACCACAATAACCAAATGCTCACTGGTGATGTCATGTACCCTCTTATATGATTCACTGAGAATATATGGCATCATTTTTGTAGTATTTTTATTAAAAGAACCTCAATCTAATCATGAGAAAATATTAGGCAAATAAAAATTGGGGGATATTGTAAGTGACTACCAGTACCCACTGAAAGTGTTAAGTTTATGAAAAGAAAAAGAAAAAATGAGGTACTAACAGATAGGAGGGAATTAAGGAATCACGATGAGTAGATGTTTTATGTGGTCTTAAATTGGATCCTGAAATTGAAAGTGGGCACTGGAGGGAAACTGATGAAATGTCAATAATGTCTACAAGTTTAGTTAATAGTATTGTACCAATGTTAATTTCCTGGTTTTGATAATTGTGCTATGATTGCATGAGAGACTAACAATAGCTAGATGAAGGTTTTACTGAAAAGCATACTATTTTTTTGTATCTTTTCTCTAAATTCACTTTACTTAATTTTTTCTAAATCTGCATAAAACTTTTCTGCATTACCTAAAACCTGACTATCTCTTGAGAAAGTACTTCTTTCTGAGCCACCTAAATGAGGCATTTTATTTCTCATGTGCATATTCCTCAGTGCCTGAAGGATGGAGCAGGCATCTTCTTTACTTCCTACACAACTTCCAGAGCATTACTTCTCCACCATTTGCAAAAATTCCATTTCTGTAGAGCTCTTGATATCAGATTACATCATCCTCTTTCCATTGTCACCATTCAGCCTTCTGGTCAACCAGCTCTCATTTGTTCAAGACTTTGGACTTCCTCCCTATGTTGACTATTTTCATCAACAGAGGTGTCCTGTATACTTTCCCCACCTCTCATCATCACTGGACCTATTGTTTGACTTCTCATCTCAGTAGCTTTTTACCATTTGATTTCGGCTACATTCCTAGGGTCATATCCTAGACATCACTGCCATTGATAAATGCACACTCTCTAAACTGCCAGATGAAAGATCCCACTCTTGTATACAACTATCACTCCATGTTCTTTCAAACGCTTTCATATAACAATTTTCCAATTTCTTTGGAATTTCCAAACTATTGCTTTCACCTCTTTCTCACCATTAGCTCTGATCTATCTTTACTTCCTGTATAGCTTAGATACTATAGTCCATTAAAAAAAAATCTTCGATTACAAATACCTTTAACTTTCTTTCTCCTCTCTCTTTCCTTCATGTTTGTCTGAAAAAAGATATATCAGATTCAGATAAAATCTGCCTTTTCTGGTCTATACCAGAGCAGGTGAATCAAACTTGGGAAATTATAACAGGTGTTTTGGAGATAGAAAGCATGAAGTAGAACAGAGTGATGGGGTAGACTAGCTTCACAGGAAATTCATGAATTTTAGCCTTATTCAGTAATTCTACTCAATTTCATTCATTCATCTTCTTCCACATTTTATCTGTTTTCCCTCAAACATTGCTCTCACATGAAAAATCTCTTCATACTTTTTTAAGAACAGAAAAACTCCTTCATTGTTTTAGTCAGATATTTTGCCTCTGTGAATAAAAGATCCAACCAGAACAATTTTAGGGAAGGAAAAGTTTATTAGAGGGCACACAATTTCAGAAGTCCCAGTCCATAGAAGCACAGCTCCATTCCTCAAGGCTCAAGGCGAGGGAGGACATCATGGCAGAAGAGTGTGGCAAAAAGAAACAGCTCCCATAATGATGAGAAGCAGAGAAAGATTCCACTTTCCCCATACAAAATATATACCCCATGGCCACACCCCCAATTAACCACTTCCTCCAGCCACGCCCCACCTGCCTCCAGCCACCACTCAGATAATCCCATCAAGGATCGATTCGCTGATTAGGTTAAGGCTATGATCCAATAATCTCTCCTCCAAACCTTCTTGCATTGTCTCACATGTGAGTTTGGGGGGAACACCACATCCAAACCATAACATTCAACTTCCCCAACACCAAATCTTCAGTTCCATACATCTGCATCTTTTCTCCTTTAAACAAATCATTTTAGGCTGGAGAAGTATATTAGTGGTAGACCCACTTGCTCTGCATGAAGCCCTGGGTTCAATCCCCAGAACAGAAAGAAAAAATTTTAAGTACTTCCTCAATTATACTAGAAATAATCTTTTTAATCATTGATTAATCCACTGGTTATACATGTTGAGGAACCTATCCATATATGCCTTCTCAAGGACTTTATTTCTTCTGTCATACCCTTTTCATCCAGTCTCTCCTCTGCTGTACTGGATTTTTTTCTGTCTTTACACAAACATGACTCTCCCTTGATCCCTCAACTTTATCCTGTTATGTCTCATTTCATTGCTCTCCTTCTCAAATAACTCAAGAGCTGATAAATGCCATCACTATTTCCAAATCTCTATTTATTCTCAAGTCCAATCCAATCAGGCTGCATCCCCCCATCATACCCAAATCAATCCTGTCAGGATCACAGATGACTTCCTTTAGCCATCTCCACTGAGCTTCTTCTCATTCAACCTTTCTGTCTTGATTTCTGGGACATCACACTTGTTGACTTACCCTGCCTCTCAATGTTCTTTCACCTCCAGTTAAATTCTAAAAGATAGAATTCCTCCATATTTAATCCTGGGCTACTCCTCAAATCTATAATTTAAATGATTTTATCTATTTACATGCTAATAATTTTAAAATTTTTACCTCACACACATACTTGCTTGCAAAGACCAAATTTTTATGTACAATTTCCCATTTGTTATCTCTCAGATATCTCCAATTTATCACATTTAAAGTTAAACTTTTGAGAAAAAAAATAATTTAACAAATTAATAAATAAAAAATAAAATTAAACTTTTGATACTTTTCTACCCAAACTTTGGTCCTCTCCTAACAGTTCCCATCTTGGTGCTTGGCATCACTATACATTCAGTAGATCAAGTCAGCTGGGAACCATCCTTATTTCTTCCTCCTTCCTCATCCCTCAAACCAACATGGTCTATTGATTTTTCCATACAATATGTATATTTTTTTCTCTGACTTGACATCACCCAAATCAACCTTTAACTGGACCATGTCAGTAACATCTTCAATAGTCTTTCCATTTCTACTCTTGCTTCCTCAAATCTACTCTCAACACAGCAATCAGAGTAGTCACTTCCTCAAAATGAAAATATATATATATATATATATATAAGAAGCTTCTTATGCTTCTCCTCTGTGACTGGAATAAAATCCAGATTCTATGCAACAGCCTGCGTGATCCGCCTTTTCTGTCTGGCTGCTGTCCCTCTTGTCAACCTCATGATTTCTTCTCCTTTATTTACATTAACCCAAATACACCAGCATCCTTTCAGATTATTGAAATACTACATGCTGATCCTTGAGTCAAGAACTTTCTTCCTTGGCTTTCAGCATAGCTGGGTTCTTCTTGTCACTTTAGTTCAATGCGATTTTATCTATAAATCAGGTATTTCCTCTCATACTAAATATACTTTCCCTTCCCAATCTATTCATTCTTAATCTTTTTATCCTACCTTTACCACTATGTTCCTGTCAGAATTATTAGAGTCTGTTGTCCAACATAGTTCTTTGTCACATTAACATCTGAATTTCCATATTTGGTCCTGGAGCCACATTTGCTCTCTTCATATTATATACTCAGAACCTGCATAGTGCCTAGACACACTGAGTGCTCATTATTCAATTAATAAATAAAAGCACCTTTCCTCATGCTAGGTAGTCTCAATACATTGATTTCTTGCCTGTGTAATAAATTGCATTTATGTTCCTCTGAATATTTTCATCGATTCATATTTGTGCCCTTTTAACTTCTTGTTCAAGTATTTTGCCAATTTTTCTAGATTTGTCTTTTTCTTATTATTTGGTAAAGAGTTCTTTGTGAAATTGAGTCATTATTCATTATGTCTCAGGCAAATGTTTTCTCTTGGATTATCACTTATTGGTAAATTTCTTTTCTCTGTGTTTTCCATCATAAATCTAAAAATATTTCATGTACTTAAGTCCATTTGCTGAGATTTGTGTATTGCTTACAAAGGAGTTGCTATCCTAAAATTATAAGATCATTGCTCATCACATTCTAATTATGCTGATTCAATACAATTTGCCAAATTGTCCATCCTGTTAACATTGAGTTGAAAAGTCCTAAGTGCTAAGTTCCCAAATAATAATGGATCTACTTATAGACTGTAACATTCATTGAACCTATTTAAATATTGGTTATAATGGCAAAAATGCTTTGTTACACCTACCACAGCTTTAAAGGTTTTATTCTTTTATATCAAAGAAATTTAAATTTTGGTTTCAAATTTTTTCCTGCTAGTCTTTTAAATGGGTATCTAAATTGTTTAAGTGGATAGACTTTAAAATGTCTTATTGCTTAATTTCTAATTTTATTTCATTTTTCTCAGGGACTGTGACTTTCTAGAATTCAGGGGGATTTAGGGGAATTTACTGACAGTATTTGAGGCTTTGTCATGGCCACTGTTGTGGTAATTAAGTTGGTATGAAGTAGATTTTTTTCATATACTGGGTACAATATTTCATAACTATGTCTATATAATCATGCATAGTTATTATTTTTCAGTTCCTTTAATCCTTATGTCATTTTTTGGTTCACTTGATCTGTTCATTTCTATTGAGAATTAACTAAATAAAAGAAAAAAATTGGCAAATGCATAGTGTACACTGGAGACTTGACAGTTTTTGTCTAATTTTTGTCCTATATATTTCAAATCTATGTTGGTAAAGACTTATGATTCATATTGTCTTTTGAATTATGCATTTTATCTTAATAAAATATACTTTATCTTTCTGAATGCTTTTCACCTTGAATTAAATTTACCTTGTATTAATATTGCTACATCTGCTCTATTTTATTAGAATTTATATATATTTTTTTCCAATGCCTTTGTTTTTAATTCTCATTTTATAAATATGTTTTGTGATACCATACTTATTTGCTTGTTTTTAATACAGTGTAAGAGCTTGTCTTTTAGTAAGGAAACCTAGCTTACATACCTTAATTGTAAGTGTTAATTTGTTGAATTTAATGTTTTGCTTTCTTCTTAATATTTTATTATAAAAATTTCACTTTGGGCTGGGGATGTGGTTCAAGTGGAAGCACGCTTGCCTGGCATGCTCGGGGCGCTGGGTTCGATCCTCAGCACCACATAAAAATAAAATAAAGATGTTGTGTCCACCAAAAAATAAAAAATATTTAAAAATTCTCTCTCTCAAAAAAAAATTTCACTTCATGTCTTTTGTTATAATGATCAAATTTGCATGTTATTTTTCTCATGTTTTATGTAATATATCCTATTATTACATATAGTTAACATATAATTAAACATATTACAATATAATTATTTTTCTATTAATATTTAGAATTTACAAGACTTCTTCATGCAACAAAGGAAGAATACTATTGAGAATTAGCTAACGAATGTAGTTCATAACCTTCTCTCTTCTTTGTGGCTCTTCTAGTTTCAACATCCTCCATGATTTTAACATGACCCTGTTGATTCTTATTTTAAAGAAGGAAAACTAATCACATTTTTTAAAATAAATATCACTATCTTTTTGTTCAAAATAATTCTGGCATCTCGTGTCTTCCTAAATCTTGGGTTATCTGTTAGGCTACAGTTTTTTCTCTGTTAACTTTTTTTTTTTCAATAAGGCTTATAGAACCCACATAGGAGCAATAAAGTTGGCTGTGCTGGTGGCTTAACTCTGAGATGGGACCACACACTCACCCAGGTGTGATATGTTTACCAGGAGCACTTTCTGGCCCCAGGGCTGCCTTAGTGAATCTCTTGTCTCAAAAAGAGATTCTCACAGTATATGCTTTGGGGCAAAGGCCAAAGTCACCTCTTCTCTTTACTTCCTCCTTTGCTGTCCTGGGAGTTTACTAGGTTCAGCATCTCTCTGAGTGCTATGCTCAGTCTCTTATGTGAACTGTATCAGTCAGTCTTAGGAATTAGCAGCTACTACTCCCCACACCATGCTACACATGAGGAAAAAGGCTCCAAGAGGTTTAAAAGAGTTCTTCAACTAATAAGGAAAAAAGTGTTTGAACCCAGACAGTCTAGCCCCAGATCCCCTGCCCTTCCAAGAGGAAACTTTCAATGGTACTAAGTTCCTGTGACAAGATAATTAGAACAAAATATTGTACAAATAAGATACTGGTCAACTTTCATCTCTTATTAGTTATAATTACATGCTGAGAAAGATGAGAACTGATCTGGCACTCATGGCTCTTATTAAAAGTGAGCAATGACACATGACATCAACCTCAGAAGAGGTCACTATGTGACTGATGAATTATGACAAAAGAAAGACCACTCTATAACATGTCTAAATGTGGAAAAGCATACGAACCTTCTGCAAACCACAATGGTGACCAAATAGCCCCAAATGCTGGCTACTGGGAGTGACTACTGCTGCTTTATCAATGACAGCAGAAGTCTCACTTCAGTATTCCCCCATTTTAAATAAAGATTGATTTTAAGATACATAGCCATATAATGATCCCTATTTGCAGATAACATCCAACCAAGGGCAAAGCTCTGCTTCCTTAAACCCTCCCCCAAGCCACCTGACCCAGATCCATAGCTTTAAATCCCCTCTGACCTCTTCCTAAGATGCTTCATGTTTCCCCAAAGTGTGGCCCAGGAATTTGTAATTTATTTAAGAGGCAACAGGAATAGTAAATAATCAAGTATTTTGGAACAAGGGAATGACATGACCAAACTGTGTTTTAGAGTATTAGACCTGAACAAAAACATGAGGTGATGAAGAGAAGAGACTGATGACAAAGATAGCAACCATTGCAGTAGTCTAGGGGTTTGACCAGGAAACACAGAGACACAGACCACAATTCCAAGTGGCATGTGACAAATGCCAACACAAGGGTGGTGCCAGAGGGAATGAAATGAGTTAACATTAACATTAGAATATCTGCAAGAAGAATTGACAGTGGGTGGAAATTTTGATATGATCTTAACAGGCAACCTTATTTAACATTCAATAGTTAGGGATTTCCTTGGACCAAATTTCTCATAAGCTGTTCAGCCTCATCCTGAACAAAATAGATATGGGATTTTTATATCTATAAGTTTGCTTCATTAGCATAAGCTACAAAGTTATGAATAGGATGACTTTCTGTTCACCTTGCTTAAATTATGAAAGTCAAGGTTGGATTTAAGCTTACCATATGGATAAGGGAGCGATTTAGCTCTTAAGTGTCTTCCAGAAGTTCCCACGAAGGGCATTAGAAGTTTTGTGAGCATATTAGAAAGCAAACTTGGGGCCAAAGTGTGCATATTCAGCAGACCTGTCTGGATTCTCCGCTCTAAGAAACTAAAATAGATGAAGATGTGCCTCTGAGGAACGAAGCACACAATTATTCAAGTGAAAGTAAAAGAGATAGATGGTTCTGATGGCAGAAAAAGTCCCAACATTACATTCCATGGGCTGAGCTGGAGGGGGCGGGGTGGGGGGGTGGGGGTGGGGTTGGCAGTTCAGAAATATGAAGTTCCTGTTTAGGAATGGGCTTGATTCCAAGAGTTTTCCCAACTAAGGTTTTAAGAACTGAGTCCCTTATCTCCCAGAAACAATGCTGGAAACTGTACTCGGGAGAAGAGTATACCTAAGAGAAGTTATGAAAGCCCATCCATCCTCCAGGAAGATTAATAGTGATACTAACCCAGGGTTGAGACTGGGCAGAGGACCACATTTCTATGTGATGAATGAAGAGGAAATAGACTTATTTCCTCAGCCTCTCTTTTTGCTTAATGTACACAAAATTTAGATTTTGGTGGGGAAAAAACAGAAGCCAACTTTGCCAATCTTTCTCTCTGAGTTGACCTACCCTCTCCAGTAGTTCTCACCACAGGTACCCCTGTTGACAGTGCTCCTCACCCCCAACTTATGCTTGGTAATTGACCTTCAAAATATAACACACCCCTAAATTATCTATTTTCCCCAATTCCCCAAATCTCAGGATCTGATTTGACTGCATCACTTACTATCTCTGACTTTGGAAATATCTGATTACCCAAACCTCCCCCTGTAACATAGGGATGATACATGTCTAATGGGGTTGATCTGAAAATTAAATGAAAAAAAAAAGTCTACATGATTACTGCTGAGCTTGACATTCTGCATGTTCTCAGTTATATAGCAGCTTTTTTTATTACTTGGATTTAAAAGAGCCAAATACTTTGTACTTTTAACTTAGATAAATGTAGAATCTATTATGTTAAATGGTTATTAGATATGAACTACAATTTTAAATGCTTAAACAATCAAATCTGATTCCTCCAGAAAATTCTTAAAAGAATACCATTTTCCCTAACACTTGTATGTAAATTGCATCTATACAATCCTACATCCTACCGGAGCCCCATCACTCAAGATCCAAACACATCTAACATGAATCCAAAAGCACACAATCAGAAAGATGACCACACCCCTACAAGCAAATTGCCATTTAAAAATTTAAATGCTGGGATTTATTTTACCCAATATTTTAAATAACCTGGGTCACATCTTCTCTTTGATTTAAAAAAAAAAAGAAGTTTATCAACTATTACCTCAGATTTTTTGCATCTACCAATAATATTGACTAATAAGGAACACCATCCTGAAAAAACATCACATTTGAATTTTTCTAAGTGGTAAATAGGTACAGAGATGAAAAATCATGGTGAAAACTGTACCAAGGTTAAATGCCCCTTCCTACCCTCTGCTCTCAGGCTCAAGCATCCTAGAACTAATTCTGAATTGTGATATCGAATCTGTCCCCAGTCGGAATGGCAGACTTAATGCATCATTAATCTGGTCCGCTCTCAGCCGCCAATTGAAATAGTCACAGTCATTCGATTTTTAAGGAAAAGACAGTGCTGCAGAAGTACATTCCAGAGGTCTTTTCATAAAAACCATCCTGTGTGCTCCATCTGCATGTGCAATCTGCTTGTGTATTTTCAGCCAGCTTGCATGGGCAGATTAATGTGTACAATTAGAAAGCAACCTCACAGGCATTCAATAAACTGCCTTCATTATTACACTCAGGAGAGTCCCTTTGGATGTCAATAAAAGCCTAGTTTTCTGCCTGTTAGCTAAATAATTGACAACACTAAAAATAATCAGAAGCAAATGAACGGAGTCAGGAACAAGGTGTGAAGAAAGAGCACATTAAGATTCTCCTGGTGGTGCCCCAGGTGGCCATCATGTGCTTTTTCTCCAGCAACTTGGATTTACAGTCTACTCAAGTCCATGGTTGCCTTCTCTACAGGAAAAACACACCGTTCCTGGTCTGCTGTTTGAACCACACATCACAGCATGCTGAAACTAGCAGGGTATTGACTCGTTTGAAAGAATTTCTTATTTGGGTTTCTATTTTGTGTTCTTTCATTTGACAGCTTCAGGAGAATCTAACCTGGGAGTGGAGGGCAGATAGTCTAGTTGGTCTGGTGAAATCTTTGTGCTGTTAAAATTCTAACAGCTTTCCTAGATTTTTTTTTTCCCCACCATTAACTGGTTCTAAGAAATTGTGATAAAGACTTGCTACAGGGAGGCTCCACCTATTCTAAGAAGTCCCTTTCATATTGGTAGCTATGTAATGGTCATTCATTTCATGAGCTATTGGCCTTTTAATTTCAAAAGTAATTCAAAACACAATGCTCTTAAAAGAAAAAAAAACTCACACATATATTCCTCTTCTTGTGTTTCTCAATAGCCTTTAAAAATCAATTTGAGATACTTCTCATTTTTAGCCAGCTTCTCTTCTTCCTGGTTAACTGGGGCTTTCACGATAAGCAGAAGAAAGAGCAAGAGTGAAATGTGCGTATAATTGAATTCAACTCCACTGATAGTGTGGGAGGTGGCTGAGGGCAAAACTTTTTTTCTTCTTTACAGAAAAAGGGCGACTGATCTTTAGTGTTTAGTGAAACACAAACTCAAAAAGCTAGAAGATCATGAAAGAAAGGAGGCTGGACAGCACAACCCCCAATATTTGAAAATTCCAAGAATCTTTCATCCTTCACCTTGCCCTGATTCAAATTCTCCAGACAGAGGATTCATTCAACTTCCCAGTCCTCTACTTAAGACCCCTCACTGGTAAGCAGGTCATCCCTTTTCCAGTGAAAACTAGTTTGGTATAATAAAAAATTATTTTGATATATGACCACCAATTGGGAGTTTTGACAATAATTGCTAAATGACTGCAGTTTCTGAGTAGACAACATGCAATAGTATAATAAGCCTCAGTCCACTGGATAAATCCCTAGTTAGTTTAGATTCTACTTCAGCATTTCATTTCAAACAGCTCCGTCCCTGTATCAATACATTGGAAGTCAATATAATTAGAAGCACGCTGGATCACCAAAGAAACAGACCTTCCAAGACACTTTTAGTCGTGAATTTTTCAAATTTGGTAGTATTAATGCTAAGTGACTCCTAGAACACACTCTGATGAATATAGATGTCTCCAATCTTAGATCATCACATGATGACAGAGTTCAATTACATAATATTAGCAGCCATTAATCCAATGCCAGGTGTTTGCAAAGTTACCAACACCTAGAACTTAAAAGCTAAATGAATGAATGATATGCCTATAAATGTACAAAGTTCTGAAAACATAAACTTACTATTGGTGATGTTCTCTGAATGCTTCTCTTCTGAGTTTTTCTTGAACTTGCTTTTTCTCCTCTAGCTTATTGCTCTGAAATTGCAAAGATCAAAATATAATCTATTAAGGAAGATGTAGGTAGAATATAATGTTGAAATTATCCAAGGTCCAAAATCCTTAGGTCCCAGTGACCCAACAGTCCAATGTGGTCTAATTTGGTTCCCTTCCAGAAGCTCCAAAATTATCCCCTCCCAGAACCCACAGCCACTTCACAGAAAGCCAGGATCCCTAAGTTCTTCCACAGCTCCCCTCTCCCAACTGAATGATCACAGAATCATCATTGCACATTTTTATTTTAGTTCAAATGATAGCAACATTTTTAAGCAGTGTTTTCAAAATATTCTAATGAAAACATAAAATTTCCATACCAACTATGTTTACTTAAGATTATAATAAATGGTTAAATAGTTCATTCAAAATTTATGCGTACACCCACTTTCTACTAACGCATTCAGGAAAAGATTTTCAATAAGCCAACTCAACTCCCTTCTGACTTAGAATCAAACACTTAAAGCTGTTGAGAGACTGAACAGAACATGTCCTTAAAAAGCCATCCACTTGCATAAAAAGAGTTCTTTTATTTTTTTAATTAGCTGTTTAGAGAGCCTAGAGAGAAAAGAACTTCATATTTGATATTACTGCTACCATGGCTCTGGCACATTATAATCCAATTTAAATAACCCAGAACATTTGCTTTTTGTTCACCATGACACAGCTGTCATTTTTTTTACCTTGCCTAAGAAAAATAAGTAAAAGTCTTAGACAACAAATTTAATAGGGAGTTGAAACAAGTTTACAACACAGGAGAAATGTGAAATTTTACATGAATCCAAGAGAGCAAGCAGCTGGGTTTAATTTTTTAAAAAATAGATTTGCCCAGAGGAAGACCCTTAAAAAGACAATAATGGAAATCATCACTCTTAAACTCTAAGTTTGGCTCCATCTTTCAAAGAGAGGGAAAACTGTTCATATTGTTCATTTCCATGAAGGTCTTCATTCACACAGAACTTTGCCATTTTGACAGGCAAAATGAGAACCGCATTAGTTTTAGGAACTAAAACTTAGTTTTAGGAACTAAGTAGGAAATTTACTAGAGTTAAAGGGAAGCAATTATAATGGAAGCAATTGGATTGTTAATGAAACAATTCTAGGAAAATAACTAATGGAAAATTATAAAACCAAGTAAACATGATTTCAGTCTGGAAAAAGTCCTCGATCATGAGAACAAAGGTGGTCACTTAATGACAAGATCCCTGCATCCCCTACAGGAAAATAATTGAAAGTGTGAAGGACAGCAAGCAAGCAGTAGGTGCTGATGAAACCAATGTTAGGCACACTCCTTTGAGAACAATGAGAAAGTCACACAAGTGTCTAGAGACAAAGGCTGGGTTCCTTCAGCAAGGTCAGGAATTGAGAAAACTGTTTTTATTCTCTTCGCCAGTAGATTCCAACTCACAAAACTGTTGGATGGTAGCTAAATTTTATCCAAGGAAAGTCTGTCTGTCCCTCATCAGAATAGAAAGATTTTGCAAAACCCTGGAGTATTTGAGAATCTGTATTCAGTACCTACCAACCTAGGCACTGATTTTACTATACTAATCCAAATACTTAGATTTAGCCAGGTTGTTTATTGCTTTCCATTTAAGTCCTCATCCAAACATACTTATGCACATATACAAATGCAAAATAAGCCATTTGAGAGCATGAGATCCAAATGAAGAAAAGATGGAATCATGTTTTCTCCAGTTCACCATCACTGAGTGAATTTAAGCAAATCATTTAATGTCACTGAATCTCATTTATTCAACAAACATTTATTTAATGCCTATTATATGCTTTGTGCTGTTAGATGCTAGTAATGCAGCTATGAAAAAGCTGTGACTACCCTGGAAATTTCAAAATCTAGCTCAGGATATGGACAAGAAAGCAACGAAGGAAGTATGTTAAGTATATTAGGGAAAGCAGTTTGCAAGTGAAGTAATATGAACACATGGAAAAAATACAAAAGCAGATGGTCAGGAAATACTCACTGTTTCCATGTTCACTCTGAGCCTACTAAGTGGCAAGTTCCATCCCAGACACAAGAGCCAAGAACAACATTCAGAATGTGGCTTCTAAGCTCAGGTTCATGACTGAAGTTCACCTAGGAGAATGTCTTTTTTATGGAGACTGTACTTAGAACTTTCTTTAGATTTTCTAAGGTGCTGATGGCAAGATCAAAGGACAAAACCCTTAGGTATAAGGAGAAATAAAAAATCATAGGTAGAGACCAATCTTAAAACAAGCAACAGTTTTCCAAGAGTGAGAAGAAGATGGTGCAAACCTTCACTTCATTGCACACCTGTTGTCCACTACTCCAGAGGGTTCCAGCAGAGGGGCCAGAAAGCCAAAAAGAAAGCTAGCATTTAGCTCATCGGGACTTGCTCCCCAGCAAGGGCCTGCTTCAACACTAAGGATGTGTCTTTCTTTGTCTCATAAAGTTGCCATTTATCACCAGTCTGAGCACCCACAAAACGGACCACCTGGATTGAAGAACCAGGTTTTTTTGTTGTTGTTGTTGTTTTTGTTTGTTTGTTTTTGTTTTTTGTACAAAGGCAATGATGGGCCAACAATGTCCCTGGATAAGAAAAGCACAATCCCAGAATTTACAGTGTCTTCAAGACATCAGAGAATATGCCAGTTCAGGGAATTCCAAGAAGTTCAAGGATAAATTGAAAGGTGTTTGTGAAGAGACGGGTGGAAGATATGGCTGGGAAAGTAAGAAGGGGCAAATGATGAAGGAATTTATATGTTCAGCAAAGGAGTCTGGACTTCACCAAAGGCAGTGGTAAGCCATTAAATTATTGTAAGCAGCACAGTAAGCCACTCACTCAGGTAGCAACCCGGAAGATAAGCTGCAGAAAGGACTACCAATGTGAGAGGACACAAGTGGTTCTCACCACTATCCAAGTCAGAAATTATGAGAGACCCCAATTAGGGCAGCAGGGATGGAGAAGAAAAAAACAGTAGAGAAAAATGGTAGGGACAGAAGTAACAGGTACTGTTGTAGGTGGGATGAGTAAGAAAAGGGGAAGACAATCATGTAGAGAATCAACACAAAGGCTTGAGTTCAATTTGAATCCAAAGGCTCTGAGGCACAGGTGTGAACATCTAGGCAGAAATCCCAAATATGTACTATGATATATGGTTCTGGGATTCAGATATATGTTCTGGCCTGAAGACATGAACCTCAGAAACCATCAGCATGAGCAATGGCTAAAGCCTTAAACGTGGGAGCTTTCACCTAAGGATAAGAGGTGTAGGCACAGAGATATCAGAGACCAATAGAGATATCTGAGACCAACAATGGAGCTCTTGAAATATCCATAGAGGGAAAACAAGTGGATAAAAAAAATCCAGAGAAAATAGAGAGGGGTAGATTAAAGGACAGAATATTTAATAATTAATAGCTACAAACTGTTAAGTATCTCCACTGGATTTTTCAATTAAGAACATCATGGTGATTTTGGCTAGATCTATATTAGATATAGAAGCCAAATTCAGCCCACTAAGGAACAAATAAAGAAGTCAGAGAAGTTGAGTTCATAAGCCAGCTAAGGACAGCATCAACCTAGGAAATACGTTCCTAAAACAGAATCCTTGGTTCCAGTGACTGAAAAAGAGTGAGTCTACAAACTGACATTTGGAAACAAAATTTGGTGGTAGAGAAGTCTTTTAAGACATTGTGACCCATGGCATTTGGGACATAGAAGTTGAAAGTGGATTAGAATAGAGAGATGCTATTTGTTAAGGTCCGAGAGACCCAAGTATGAATAAATACTGAGAGAGGAAAAACAAACAAGAAAAAGGGCTAAATTAAGAGATGCAAGGTATCTGGGGAGATGAGAGGAAAGAGGAGATGGTGAACAAAAGGTGGAATAATCCATCTTTTCCTTCCTTTAAGAAGGAAAAACACCTTCTTAAAATGGGAATGGGGATAGAAGCAGCAAAGAATAAGGGAACAAGCAATGTACGGTGGCACACGTCTGTAATCCCAGAGCCTCAAGAGGCTGAGGCAGGAGGATCGAGAGTTCAAAGCCAGCCTCAGCAAAAGTAAGAAGCTAAGCAATTCAGTGAGACCCTGTCTCTAACTAAAATACAAAATAGGGCTGGGGATGTGGCTCAGTGCCCCTGAGTTCAATCTCTGGTACCAAAACAAAACAAACGAACAAAAAGGAGTAAGGGAACAGAAAGAAAAGAAAAGACATTAAAGGCCTAATGGGCCTTTCTTTCCTATGAAGTGGTCAATGAAGCCATGTGCTGAAAATAAAGGAGAGAAGACGAAGAAGGTAAAGTGAGCAAAGATCTTGGTAACTAAGGCTGGGCCTAGAATACAAAGGAAAAATGCTAGACTTTGGACATTGTTAAACACCTAGCTGAGATGGAAGCCCAGAAATCTAGAGTGACCAAAAAAGGCTCTGTGGATTTTTTCCCAGCAACCTCATTCATGTGGATTTAACAGAAATGAAGAAATTGAGCCAGGCTTGGTGACACACCCCTGTAATGCCAGTTACTGGGGGGCCAGGGCAGGAGGATCATAAATTTGAGGCCACCCTTGGCAACTTAGACCCAATCTCAAAGTAAAATAAAATTTTTGAAGGGCTGTGGATTTAACTTACAGGAAGAGTGCTTACCTACCATGCATGAGGCCCTGGGCCCAATCCCCAGTACTGTAAACAAATAAATAATTGAACCCATCCAATTAAAGTATTAAATAAGAATTATCTTCTTTACTCCTTCCTTCCAAGAGGTCAATATACTAGATTGAAATGAGATAGTGTTAAAGCACTTCTTCACTTTTATAATTAGGTTACAACATATTATTAAGTGCTCACTAAGTGCTCGGCATTGTACTAAGAGCTTTGTGTATTTTGCAACCTTTAATTCTATTGCTATACTCATTTTTAAAAAGAGGAAAGTAAAGAACAGAGAAGCTAGCAGCCTATACTCTTGGTACCACATCTGCATTTGAGAGTTCCCGTTCCATCCTCATGGATTTACTTACTGCATTTCAACAACCAAAGACTTCATGCCTCCACCAATTCATCCACCAAAAATCCCCATAGAATGTAGGAAACATATTTCTTGAAAACACTGGTGTTCCTTGAATTTTCAGAAATGAAAACATTTCCCAGGTTATACAAACAATATTGAAATGATTTCCTCAATGTTGAGTTTACCCCTAGAGTTGTTCTTAAACCATTCGCCCTTGCTACTACTTGCTTCCTAGAAATAAGAAAGCAACATGTATGATTTCCTAAAAATATGTATATGTGGTCATCTTTGCATCAATTATGAATTGCTAATATTCTGCTCATTAGTTTCAATGCTATACAATAAGGTAGAAACTAGCAATGTTTCTCAGTGTCTATGTAAAGCACAATGACTTCCAGGGCTCCCAAAGACTTGGGGAGCCGTAGCTCTCAGGAAGAACAAGAGGTTTTGGAAGCTACTCAAATCTCTTGCTGGTTTCTTATACTTTCTGAGGTTATGATATCCCAAGAGGTTGAGAGAATCAAATAGGAGTATTTGGAAATGACATAGAACTGTATTATATAATTTTAAACATAAGGAGATGGGAGCAGAATAAGGTAAATCCAGGAGGTAGGGAAGGTCTTTGACATGGACAAGGAGGTTTTCATTTTTTAGGTTTGTGATATTATGAAAGCCTAGAAAAATCAAATTATTACTTCATTCATTAATGTGATTATTAGGGGAAACTATGGTGGAGGTTTACTCCCATAGCACTAAATTTGGATGAAATCTTGCTGTGAGAATTTGCAAAAACCTGTCTACTTATGGGCAAGATCCACTGGCAAAGAAAGTACCTGCTTCTGGTACATTGTCTTCATTTTTAATGACTTTCTTTTACTCTGCCCTAATATTTTAGAAACATTGTCTCTGCTTTATAGATTTAAGGGAAAAGACATTTATACATAATTATAAAACCATGAGTTGTAGTAGTTTCCGATGGTTGTTATATTAAAAAAAATTTTAACACAATCTTAACTGTTTAAACAACACAGATGTATTACCTTGCATTTCTAGAGGTCAGCCACCCAAAATGAGTCTTGCCAGACTAACATTAAGGTGCATTCCTTGTAGGCACTCCAGGGGAAAATCAGTTTCCTTGCTTTTCTCCTCCTCTAGAGGCCTCCCACAGTCCTTTGCCAATGAACCCTTCCACTTTCAAAAGCCAGAAAGACTGACTTTCTCAGTCTGTCATCTCTCCTTTCTCCTCTACCTGCCTCATTCAATTTCAAGGACTCTTGTGACCATATTGGTCCTGCCTAAAGGTTGCAGAAAAGTCTCCCTATGTAAGGTCAGTTGATTAACAACCTTAATTCCATCTGTGAACTTAATTCCTCTTTGCCATGTAATATAACATATTCCTATGTTCTAGGGATTAGAATTTTTTAAATTTTTTATTTAATTTGTTATATATGGCAGCAGAATGTATTACAATTCATATTACACATATAGAGCACAATTTTTCTTATCTCTGGTTGTATACAAAGTATATTCATACCATTCCTGTCTTCATACATGTACTTAGGGTACATTTTACCCCCTTGCCCTCTCCCTTCCCCTCCCTCCCCTTTGTCCTACCTAGAGTTCATCTAATCTTAAATGTTCAAAATCTCTAGCAATTAGATAAATGCAAATCAAAACTACTCTAAGATTTCATCTCACTCCAGTAAGAATGGCAGCTATTATGCAACAGCAATAAGTGTCGGCGAGGATGTGGGGGAAAAAGCACACTCATACATTGCTGGTGGGACCACAAAATGGTGCAGCCAATACGGAAAGCAGAATGGAGATTCCTTGGAAAACTGGGAATGGAACCACCTTTTGGCCCAGCTATCCCACTCCTTGGTCTATACCCCAAGGACTTAAAAACAGCCACATCAATGTTAATAGCAGCACAATTCACAATAGCTAAATTGTGGAACCAACCTAGATGCCCTTCAGTAGATGAATAGATAAAGAAAACGTGGTATATATACACAATGGAATATTACTCAGCAATAAAAGAGAATAAAATCATGTCATTTGCAGGTAAATGGATGGAGTTGAAGAATATAATGCTAAGTGAAGTTAGCCAAACCCGGAAAACCAAATGCCCAATGTTTTCTCTTATAAGAGGAGGCTGATTCATAGTGGGGTTGGTAGGGATTATAATTTGAAGGAGGGATAAGGGGGCATTACTCTGCCTGCCACATGAATTATAATCTATTTGTAAGTCAATAAATATCAGGCACAATATGCCAGGTACTTCATAAAAGCATTTCCCTCCCTTGCTCTCTGAGGCTTTGGAACATGTGAGGAGATGGGAGGATAAGAGAACATTGCTTTCCTTCAGTGTGATGCATTGCATGCTGATCAACCCTTCAAAACCAGCTCTAGCAGAAACAAAAAGAGCAGGTTGATTTGTAGCATTTGCTCATTTCTGTAGTGTAAATATTCCCACCATAGTCAGTTTCAAGCTACCATGAAGACAACTAACTCATAAAAATCTTGAAAATGTAACAATCCATTCTCATGAACCAGTCTGAGGTGGCTCTAACACACTACCAAAAGTATATAACACCATATCCTCTGGTTTAGGGAATGCATATTTAAGCAAAGCATCCCAGTGTCCATTCCAAATGTTTCCCTCACCCATAGAATTAGCTCTCCCTTCATTAAGGATCAAAGGACAGCCACAAATACAATGATCCAGTTCACTCTCACCTCTATTACACACACAGATAGTGACCCATCAGAAGGAGATCCAGTGTCCCCTGTGACCCTTCCTGAGAGAGAGGGAAAATTGAAGGGCAAGATGGTAGGGAGGTTAAAATCAGAGCCCAGGCTAGAGGCTCTTGGGTGGTGATAGCTGCCTGGCTCCTTGCCTTAGGCTTCCCAGGAGCCACCATTCTGCCTGGGGAGGAGGACAGTAGACTGCAGCCTGGAATCCATGTGCATATTTGTTGTGCATTTTAAAGAATGAGTGCTCCATAAGCACAGTCATTACCATCTCCTTTGGCCATTTTCACACTGGCAATGTGAAATATGCCACTTCTGGGTAGCTAATGTCTACTTTTCTACCTGACGCCAGCTACTAAAATAGGTTTATGTTTCATATGAAAAGCCACAGATTTATATGCAACAGAAAGGGATCGGTCACTGTGGCAGTGCAGGCCCATCAGCCACAGAGATTAAGTCCACAGAAGGACAAGGGCAGGTGGTTTCTTATTTTGTAAGGTCATTTAAATTAATGTTCCCTATACTTGCATATGCACAAAGAATCACTCAGAGAGCTTGTTAAAATGCAGATTCTGATGTGGTAGGTCTGAGGTGGGCTTGAGAGTCTGAACCTCAGCAAACTCCAGGGATGCTGATGCTGCCCATCACATGAAGAGTCTAGTATAGGCCTCTCTCTTCCTCCATCTCTTTCCAGCAAATTTATGCCAGTAATCAGTATAGTTGGTCATTTCAGAAAAGCCAATCCAATTGAGATCACTGTATTTAATGACTGCTATAGGTCAGTGTTACGGTATAACTTGGAAAGGGGGAAATACTGCTTTGACTCAGTGTTGAAGAAGAGAGTCTCAGCCATTAACACTTGTTATCTGGGGCTGGGATTGTGGCTCAATGGTAGAGTGCTTGACTAGCATGTGTGATGCACTGGGTTTGATTCTCAGCATCACATATAAGTAAATAAAATACAGATCCATTGACAACTAAAAAAATTTTTTTAAAAAGAGTATGTTATCAATCCTGTGAAGAAATGAGCCATAAACAAACCACAAGATGACCAATTATGGGTGTTAAAAATGACCTTTAGAATAAAAGCCTACAACATAATAATTCTTTTTTTTCTAGAGAGAGAGAGAGAGAGAGAGAGAGAGAGAGAATTTTTTAATATTTATTGTTTAGTCTTTATTTGTATGTGGTGCTGAGGATCAAACCCAGCGCCACACACATGCCAGGCAAGCGCGCTACCGCTTGAGCCACATCCCCAGCCCAACATAATAATTCTTTAAGGTCTGCAAGCCTCTTAATTCAGTTCCTGATCATGATTTTATCAGTTTTGCCTGAAATGCAGGCAGAGTATATAAAGGGGACAAGATTCCATTCACAATCACAAACCAAACAATGGGAGGGGAAAAGATGGATAAAGAACAGAAGAGTGGGGAATAGAGACACATAGAGAAAGAAGTCAATAAAATTAAGTTATGGCAAAAAAAAAATCTTGTCAACAAAGATGACTTGGAAATGGATTGCTGAATAAAATTTAAAAACAAAGTTCCTACATTCGTCTTCTTATACCTTCAGCATTTTATTATAGTTCCTGATGTGCAAGACCAGTCTTATCTCCACCTACAGAGCCCACATGTCTACAGCAATGGGATGCTCTTGAACTTAAGAGAAGAGGTGGTGCTTACAGACTCATTTTATTGGCAGAGTTCAGAGAAGGTTGGGGGCCTGCCCCAGGTCAAACAGCACAGAAGACAACTTCCAAGGAAGACCAGTTTACTCCCAGCCAAGAAGAGAATTCCTCAAGGGAGGGGAAGACTCTTTCTCTCCTGTATTCCATCAGCCATCAGCTTTTAGCTTCATTAACTGTAACTGGTTAAAACATCTGTGGCTTGATAATCAGGTTTAAATTTTGACCAATACTCAAACCTTAAAAGAAAAAAAGACAAAGAGGGAAGGAAAGAAAGACAGGTGGACATCAGGAAAAGATTGTGTTTCCTTAACATATACCTACAAAAGGTGTCACATATGGTTGCATCATGTGTCACTCCCCTGCCGGAAAAACTCCAATGCTTTGCTTAAAACCTATTGCAACTCAAGACCGTGAGAAGAATGGGAGCAGGTAGAAGGGGTAGAGATGGAAGAATGCTACATTCTTCATTTTTCTCTAGCAGATGATCTCTTCTTCTTCTTTCTTTCTTTCTTTTTTTTTCTTTTTCTTTCTTTCTTTCTTTCTTTCTTTTTTTTTTTTTGTGGTGCTAGGAACCAGTTTATAGTATAGCTGCATGCATTAGGCAAGTACTCTCCTAAACTACATGCCACCACCCCATCCCAAATAAACATTTTTAAGAGATTTTCCCAAACCACAGAAATTATAACTACTATAACATCACTTTGAGATTTAGAACAGATCATATAACTAATACTGAAATATAAATGACTCCTTCCCGCTACTCCGACAGTACTGGGATTGACTCTAGGACCTTGCACTTACTAGGTAAGCACTCTGTCACTGAGCTATATCCCCAGCCCTTTTTTTATTTTATTTTGAGACAGGGTCTTTCTAAGTGGCCCAGGCTGGACTTGAACTTGTGAACCTCCTGCCTCAGTAGCTGGATTATAGGTGTGCACCACCACAACCAGCCAATGTGCTTTTCTTTCTTTTTTTTTTTTCTTAATCAGTAAGACAGACATGCCAGCCTATATCACATTCACATGGAAAAATCAGTAAAACTCAGCATTTGAATACAACTATGAGAGTGTACCATTGATTGCTACTATTACTAGTTGCTTCGCCTTCTGGATAAATATACAATTAATAGCTTGGTCACTCACCTAAGAGGTGAGACAGTGTGGTGATTCAGAATCCGAGCTCTGGGGCCAGTCTGCCAGGATATGGATCCTAGTTCTTCTAATTACTGACTGTGGCCCATGGGCAAGTTATCTTCCCTCTCTTTGTCAGTTCCTCATTTGCAAAATTGGATAATATCTATCTCATCCGATTACTGTAAGGATTAAATGAGTTAATATAGGGACAGCCTCTACAAGAGAACCTGGCCCAAAGCCCTCAGTGAATGCTAGCAAATCATCCTCTCCACCTTCTTACCTTCTCTCTTTGAATTGCCTTCATTTTTTGGAGCTCAGCTTCTTCAGCTTCCTTCCTGATTCTAACAGATTCTTGTCTTTTTAGCTAAATTATGTTGCGATTACGGAGGGAAAAAAAAAGAAAAAAGAAAAGCAGTTAGCCATTTTTCATTCTGAACTTCTGGAACTCAAAATTATGATGAAAGGCAAATTATAGTATTGTTTTGCTCTACCTCACCATGATTATAGGTTGTTTCTTCAAGCTACTTAGATCACAGAGAATGGCCAGGCTACATCTGCCTGAGAAATTGGTGTGTTTCTTCATTGGGATGTGTGTATGTGTGTCCATCTATCTTTATCTTCCTTTCCCTTGCTGTGTGTGTGTGGAGGGGCAAGGGCAGATAATGTCTCCTGATGATAAAACATGTAGTGTTCATTGTAGAATCACTGGGTATCTTAAATCTTTCTTTGTACCATTTCCATAATAGACTTTGGAACTAAAACATTGTAGACTTAAACTATAGTGAACACATAAATTTAACTAGGAAAAAAAATCCCCTTAATTAAAGGTCATGCTAATACATATATGGCTTAGATAAGAATTCTAGATATTTTTCTTTAGTTCTCATTTCTTGGCCTCTTTGAATTTTGAGAGTTGCCTTTTGCAATTGGCTTAAAAGTTTTATGCTTTAGTAAAGTTACTGTGTTATTTCATGAAAGTGCTAGTACTTGAAATTACTTGAAAGTGCTAGTACTCAAATTCCTTGCCAAAATTAAACAAAAAGAGATGGATTCTGACCTTTTGCTGGTATTTATTTTGCTTCAGTTGGAGTTGTTGTTTCTGCCTGACTTCAGTCTCCGACTGGCTTCCCCCTAACAGAGGAGGAAAAGCCATGAAGGTAAAACATGAATATTAAGCTGAAATGTCAGCCACCAAGGACTAATTAATACAGGAGCAGTCTACAACATAAGTTGCTTTAGTATTTTTCATTCCCCCCAGAAATAGAAACATTACCAGTTATCCTAACAAGACCTTAAAAAATGGTAATTACTTAGAAGAAAAGCAGCTTGACAGAAAGATGAGGCCATATTTCAACTGGACCATCCTACTAAAAATTTTCAATTAGCAGGTAAAGTTTTAACTCAGATTAAAATCATAACTGAAGGGCCATACTTAACAATAAGATATACTGCCTATTCTGGAAATTCTAGAACATTCTTCCTGATTGAGTGCAACCAATAAAAATAATGACCAATGATGCTTCAACTACTTTTCTTGTTTTACTTCTGATGACCTAGTTCAAGTAGATAAACTCAAGAACCCCTCAGGGCTTTGTCACTAGATAAGTGAGAGGTCTTTATAACTTACTCTTTCAAACTATAATGGAAATATCTCACTGGTAACTGATTCTCAATCCATGATATTTATTGTTCTTTCTTCAGATATTCAAGAAGAAAAAAAAACATGGATATAAGATTATTGGCTTGCTCTCTCTAAGCCAAAAATGATCTGGGGCCAGAAATATTTACAGTTTTACATTATCCAAGAACTTTCATTTCTCCAGTGTTTAGGCAGACTAGATGTACATATCAGAAAGATTTCTTAGAAATAGTTCTCTGGTGCTTTGGTCACTAAAAATGTCATTTCTATGATAGATTCACTATCCCAGAAAATACATTAAAATAATTTGCAATCATGATAGTTTTTATAATTGAACTGATAAAGATATCATAGAGAGATATCTTCTGATTTTCAAAAAATATACAAAGCCTATTTGACTTGGGCCCTTCAATCAATATTGAGGGCAATGGGAAAGAAACAGTGAGTAATATTGAAGCTTTTTATCTATTGTTCCAAGAACTTTCAGTACCTCCTACAATTTTAATATTTTAAGTGGTAGAGAAATGGGGAAAGAGTTGAGAATTAGAAAAAAAATGGAGAAAAATCAAATATCTAAGTACTTACAGATTTTGTTCAAAACTCATCTTAAAATTTAAAACATTCTAGAATTTTCTCTTTTTTTTTTTTTTTGCCCCCAGTCATCCCCTACACACACCTATTTCTAGATACTTCATACAACAGAAAGTTAAAAATGAGAATCTTGCTCATTTTCATGCTAAGATGAAAGATACTAGGTACTAACTGCTTCAAATTCCAAAAGGAGGTGTCTGGCCCCCAAGGAAATATCTGCAAGGATGTTACTGAAAACCAGTTTGGAGAATCTTCAATGGCAACTACTTTCCACCTATAAAAGAAGTTGAATTTGTGAAAGGAAGACAGAAATCTGAGGAGCAATGTCTTTCTTAACCATGTCTTTCTTTCCTGTTTGTTATTGAGGAAGGAAAAATCTTCACATTAAGATGATCAGAGATTTAATGAAAATCACTTAGAAGCTTCAATTTGCATCCCTAGGTGTAAGAAAAAATGCCTAGAAAAGTCAGGAACCTAAAGGCACAAGGCTTCTGTTGGCTGACTACTCACACGGGTCCTCAAGAACAGATAGTTAGAACATGAGTGGCCTGAATCTACAGAATATGGGGGAAGAAAGCATGAACAATTCGTCCCTTACTTCCGATGTGGGCTTCACGAGAGAAGAAGTCAATCCAAAGCCTTCTCAGAGGGACTTGCCTGTGAGCATCCCTTAGAGAACAATGGGCCCTACAAAGAGTTTACCAAACGCCAACAGTGAGGCCAAGCACTGCCAGTGGGAGACTATATGGTCTCTTGTCAGAAAATTCAGGTAAGAGGTGAGTGACTAGGAAGGAGGGATGCTGAACTCAAAAAGCAGGAGGGAGAATGAGCAGTCCTCATGCACCTGGGCTCTGTATACTTCCTCACCTCTTTCATCTTCCATTCCCCCTTTGGCCCTAGAGGAGTGAGAATCTGGGAACAGAGCATTCAGTAGAGGAAAGTCCAGCCACACCACCCCACTTCACTTGCTAGTTTCCTCCCTGGAATAGCCCTGGCCTGAGACAGTGGGAGCAGGGGATAGCGGGGTGTCCTCCATTAGTAAAAGAGTTTGGACTCTAGGACCAAGCACAGGACTGGAAGCTCAGTGATAAAGCACTCACCTGACAGGCATGAAGCCCTGGATTTGATCCCCAGTGCCAGAAAAAGACAAGAAGAAAAAGAAAGGAGTAAGCATTAATTACTGAAAGGAGACTCATGCCCAGAAATAGCTTAATATCTCTTTAAGGAAGACCAAAAATACCCAATTTCTCACTCCATCCAAAGGACATGGGAAAGGCTAGGCTAGTCTCCCACATCTGGTTGGAGGGGACAGGTTAGAAAGAACTATTTTCTGATTATATCCCTCATGACTTATTCAACATAAAGATGATACATGAACTTAACCCTTTTCATGAAAAACAGAGGGATGTGGGATCACATCATCCAGTGATTTCCAAATTAGCCTGTTTTTACCTAGATCCAAGAAAACAAAAATATGTCTCTCAGACTATCCAACAGTAAGTGGCCCCTGACTCCAGACATGTTTGTTAACTATCTGTGGAAACTGTATCCAGCCCTTTAAGTTCTCAGCTGCTGGTGGTAGAGAAATGGGAAGAAAGGAAGTGAATGATTCACATTAGGTGGCATCCCCTCTGATGATCCAAACACCAGCAGAGGTAGACCAGACAATTCATCACCCTGGCAGTGTGGCTCCAGCAGCCCAAAGGTCTCTATCCATAGAATGAAAGCCCAGGTGACATTTGTCTTTTCACCCACCACTGGGTTCCCAGCTCTCTTTCATCTTGCCTTTGAAACTGACTCCTCCCTTATTTTCTTCACATTAGCATTTAGCTGCCATGATTAATATGCTGTGATAGCTTTTCCTCTTATCCTGACTAGTGCTATGACAGGGCATATGCAGCGCCCCAGGTAAGCTTTCTTCAGAACTGAGCATCTAAGAGAGCTCTAAATTATTTGTCAATTAAGCCATCACTTTATTCCCACAGAGCTGGGGCATCACACATTTGCTACTTGCAGAAAGACAGAAACAACCATATATACTTAATTTGTTCCAGCATTAAACGCACTCCATCCCAAGCGGCACAGCCACCAATCTCTATTGCAGAAAGAGGCATACATAGGTGCTTGTAGGACCCATGGGTGGCCCTGCCTCCCACTTTAGACAACTGGTTTGCTCGCTTACCCAGCAGTGTTGGCACCACATACACTGGTTTAGCTCTATTCTGCTCCTTCCACTTTTCCAGGTTGGACAGTTCTTGCGCAGCAACTGAGCCAGGTGAGAAATAACAGATCGTCAGTTTTTAAGATTTGAAACCTGATCATTTCAAAGTATAAGAAGCAACCATCAGATGACAATTAATCACATGCTAGCATGAGTGGACAAGATGCCCCCCCCAAAAAAAAACATATCCTATCCTAACCCCTTGTGGCTCACTCTGGGGACACTTTCTCTCCAAGTACCTGCACAGAGAAACAAAACAAAGGAGCATAGTGCATAGTTTTTCCTTCCATTCTGGCTTTTTTTTTTTTTTCAGTGCTGGGGATTTAACATAGAGCTTTGCACACAGAAGGCAAGTGCTCTACCACTGAGCTGTAATCCCAGCCCTTCTTATTTTAAGAGAGTCTCTATTACCCAGGCTAGTCTCAAACTTGTGATACTCCTGTCTGAGCCTTCCTAGTAGCTGGGATTACAGGCATGTGCAACCACACCCAGATCCATTCCAGTATTCTTAAAATGTCCAATTAATTTTAAAGGTTTCTTATAGAAAATGTTTATAAAACTAGAATCCATGTCAATAAAAATGGTTCACACACAGGTAAACATATTCCCAGAGAATTCTGATGCCCATATTCACTTTATTTTAAATGTTCCCCAAGTTCATTGCAACTCAGGGCAGTGAGGATCCTGCAACTGTAGCTGGGAACCCCTGCTCTGGTTGCTGGTATTAGGGACCAGCTAGCTACCTGGGGAGCAGGGCTCATTACCCAAATATTCATTCTTTTTGACAGCAGGGGGCACCAGGAGATACCAGTTCTACTGCTCCAGTACATGCCCTGGTCTCCAGGTTAGACCCAATTAGTTGCAAATGTCAATTTATACAAATTTTCAATAGAAAAGAAGAAAAAAAGAAAAATTCTGAAACATTTCAAAATCCAGACGACACTGAGATTTAAATTCCTGTTTAGTATTTAAATAAAAAGCTTGCAAGATGCCGGAACTTAGGAGGTTCTGTTGGTCAACTGCCTGCAGTTTCCATAGTCACTGCAAAGCTGTGATTATCATATGGTATTCTGTATTGACCCATTATTGTTCCACACAGGGGGCTATTTCTCTGGTGGGGTCAGGTGCTTTCTTGTCATGTCCTTAAGCCTATCATTATTCACAAAATTAAATTACCTACTAATGATCTAAAAAAGGAGAGCATAGCATTTCAACATTAGCACCATAGCCTGACTTTGAGCATGTCTCAGAACTTCATTGTGAACTGAAAAAACTTGAGCTCCCCTTGCAACTACTAAAAGATACCTTTAAATGGCCCCATTTATATTTACTAAATGTCAGTTAAACATGTTATAAACATGCTTAGTACAAGGAGCACAAAAATAAGTAATGTAGTCTCTGCCCTCAAGGAGAAGAATCTGGAGAAGAAAACCAAATTGCACAAATAAAAACAGCCAAGGGTAGGCTGGACATCTACAAAATTATGGAGCACAGAAGCTAAAGCAAAATTCCATTGAGGAGGATGGGATAAAACAAGAATAATAAAGATTGTTTCATGATCTATTTAGTATTTAGTTTGTTAATTTCAAAAATATTAGCTGCCAACTCAACTATTTAGGAACAAGACTGGTCTATTGGTAATAGATGTAGTTGTTTAAGCCCCACAGAAATCCAAGGTTTACAATCATGTCATGAGGTTTTTTTTTTTTTTTTTTTACTAATGAAGAGAAACAAATTTAGAAGTGTTCACAAATAGAATAATTTTAAAGGTATAATTAAAACTGCTAAAATTCAAAAAGAAAATCCTTCTTGAGATCCAGTTCAGCTAAACATATCAGAAAAGATAAATACTTCAGGCCAAAACAAACCAATTGTAAAGAAAATAAGAACCTTTCTGAATGTTAAATAAATATACATACTCCTCTGTATCTGATGTCTCCGGCTTTCATTTGGTGCAATCATGGTATATGCACCTGTGCTAGAATGAAGAGGAAAAAATGGTTAATGGCATGAGAAACTACTAAGCCATCATTATGTAATACACTAACATACTGTACTAGTTAGTAATCATCACCAACAGATGAGAATTATGGAAGATAAATTTCTTAAGATCCAGGTCTGTACTCCAGGGTCTTGAACTCTGGTTGTCAGAGTAAGATAAATATATGGAATCAAATATGGAAACATAAAACGGTGGATGAAGAGACAAGGTCTTGTTAGAACTGCTTCACCAAAGGTTCTTGGTACTGATACTGTAGGGCTCTATTGTTCCTCTAGGTGGCGCTTGTGGGTAAATCCTTTTAAGATTGGCAGTCTCCTTAAGAAAGTTCTTTAGCAAAATAAGCCAAACTCAAAGGTCAAGGGTTGTATGTTTTCTTCCATATGTGGAAGCTAGAGAGAAAAAAAGAAAAAGGTTGGAGAGGAGGTGGATCTCATAAAAATCAAAGGGAGAACAATAGATCAAAAGAAAGGAATTGGGGGAGGGAAGAAGGGAGAGAAAAGGGAAATACTAGAGAATGATACTGGCCAAATCACATTGTTATACTGTGTGTATGTACAACTACATGGAAACAAATCCCACCTTTATATACAATAATACACCAATTAAGAAAAGGAAAAAATAAATAAAAAGGGGGAAAAATCCAGATTGATGTTCTCCTCCATGTGACCCACATTAAAAGAACAGGAAACAGAGTTGAGTTCTTGTTCCCATAAACTGAGAATACAGTCCATTTGCAATGCAGACAACTTCTCTGGATGACCCATCTGAGTAGCCAATTGGCCATAGCCTTGTGCTTTTCACTTTGACCTTTATTAAGTCTGGGTCCACTGGGTTCCTCATTCTCCCAACAATATGAGTTGAACATAATCAGAAATTCAGAGAAGCAAAGAAGGATGTCAAACAGAAGGATCAAGGAAGATTTCACTTAAGCAAATATATTCAACCATGAGTTACCAGAAAGCTGTTAAAATATTGTGAGCTTTGAGAAAGAAACTGGTTGATTGATGTGTGTTCCTGATCTGACACAGTGCCTGGCACAATGTAGCTGTGTGATAAATTGTGAGCTGAATTAAAATAAAATGATGGCTCAAATCCAGTCTGTGAGTCTATGCTTGGGTTGGCTCATTCTTGATCTGATGCACATGGTCCCACAAGAGCACGAATACTTCATAAAGCAAAAATACAGCACAGCAACAGACCGCAGTATAATTGTGGGTACAGTTTTAAAGGGAATACTATGGATAATCACAACCAGCTCATAACGGTAGTTTTTTTTTTTTTTCCTTAAACCCTAGATACTCTTAGAATTCTCTCTCTTCAACCTGGAATATACAATTTCAAAGGGCAAATTAGCACAGACTGAACAGTAGAGGCCAAAAGTGCTGATTAACAGAAGCCATTTCTTCCTTATCTCATTATTTTCCTAGCTGTGAACCTTCAGCCAGCTCCAAACTGGGCTTTAATTTTAAACTTGTAAATGTGAGGTGTGCAACCACCTTTGCATGCAAATGGGGCTGCTGGATGCCCAATTACCTAATGTATATCAGCAGACTTTGCATGTGTAGCCTAGCATGCATACAACGTTATGAATACAAAATTAGGATACTGCCACTGGAAATTAATCCCTTATCCGTTACATAGTCTTTGTTCACCCTAAGAAAGATTTTTCACTCCTCAAATGGCAGTGCTTTATAGGAGCTTGGGAACTGCAATTCTGTGTGTAGTACCTGGAAACCTGAATATGGGGCAATATTGAGCCATTCCATGGAGTCTTAAAGCTGAAACACGAGAGAGTGGATTTAAATGCCAACCATGAAATTACTGCACAATCTTCAATGTCTGCTAAGACGGTGGTGTAGAGCTTCTCACTATACCAGGGATTTGCCTACACTGCAGATCAGCAGTCCTTAACCTTTATCATGCATCAGAATTACCCCGAGGGCTTGTTGGCAGGCTTGTTAAAGGGCAGAGTTTCTAATTCAGTAACTCTGGGGCGACTTTCAACAAGATTCATTTTTAACACGTTCCCAGGTGATACTGATATTCTTGACCTGGGTACCCGTACTTGGAGAGTCACTCTATAGATCAATCAGGCTGTCTGCTATGGTTCAAAGGTTTGTGCCCACCAAGACTCATGTTGACACTTGGTCCCCAATGTAATGGTGTTGAGAGGAGGTGGGACCTATAAGAGGCATTGTGGGTCATGGTAGCACCATCCTCAGAAGGGATTAATGTCCATCTCACAGGAGTGTGTTAGATCTCATAAGACTGGATTAGTTGAAAGTATTGTTATAAAGCAAAGTCATCCATGTGCTTGGTCTTACACATGCCCTCTTCCCCTTCTGCTTCTCTGCCATTTTATGATACAGCCAAGGGGCCCTTACAAGATGTTAAGTGTCAAGCTGTCTTGACTTTCTAGCCACCAGATTTGTGAGCTTAAAAAAAAAAAAAAAAAAAAAACTCTTTTTAAAACACATTACCAATCATCAGATATTCTGTTACAGCAGCACAAAAGGACTAAGACACTGTCTTAGGATATTTTAGCTAAAAGAGAATTTGGGGATTAATAAACCTTTGATAAAGACAGAGAGGTTAAATCAGGTACTAAAGATCACAAGGTTAATTAAGCAATAGGGCTGAGACTCAAACCCAGAACTTTTGACATAGATCAGTTAACTATCTGCATCTAACTTTTCAATTCAATACAGAAAGCCTAAAATATGAGTTTCCTTGAACTTCAGCCACTTGATAGACTTTGGAATGATGCAAACACTTAACTGAGCACAAATTATGGACTTAATATGTTAGGGACTTATGGGGAGATACCAAAACCCTTATTCAGGCCACTTTAACAGAACTAGTACTTCAGTTAGGAACAATTCAAGAAACCATAGGGCACTCCACAAAGATATCCAAATAAGTATTAAAGTGGGATAATATAGGTAGTCAAAAATCAAGACAAAGGAGATTCACAGAGACCACAGAGGAGTAAAAATTCTTTAGGGAAAAAGAATGGTTGGAAAATAGAAAGTTGAGCCTTCAAGGACAGGCTCTGAAATGGCACAAGGTTTCCTTGCCAGGAGTTTGCTAAGAATGAATTTTCCATGGAAATTTTGGAAAAGATTTGGAAACAAATATCAATCTGTTTATCCAAGACTCTATTCTGTAATATCAAATCTACTTAAGTATACTACCTATGACACATTAATATCTTTAGTCTTAGGCTATAGCATACAATCTCTGTCCCTTGTGTGTAGGACACAGGCAGCCATACACAGTACAGGTACAGGAAAAAAGAGGGAAAAAATTTCCTAGCCCTGGATTTAAGAGTTTTTAATCAAAAGCAATCTCAGCATAACCCCAACAGTGCTCCTAGTAATGCACATTTTATGTTAAGAGAATTTCTGGGTAACACTTGCAGCAATATTTTATTGACTGAACATGCCAAATCTAAAACATTTAAAGTATACACAAGAAAGCCATGCCAAGTAATTTAGCTTTTATTCCTCATTCTTGCAATAAGAAAAAGGAGCTTTAGACTAAGGATATGCTTTTTACTTTTTAATATCATGTGGAAGAGTGTAATGCTTGGTAGATAAAAATATTCATCCCTTCTCATAGCTTTTTTCTGGACATTAATATCAAGTATGATTTATTAATGTTTTCAACCAATTAGTTTCCACCCGCAGCAAAGGCCTTTGCTGTTTTCAACCTCAGTGGCATTTCTTTTCAACAGGCTGACTCCTGAGCTGTCGATCTGTACAAGACTAAGCTACCTAGATTTAGCATTCTGCTCATTTCCTGATTAAGCAACATTTAAGCCACTGAAACAAATATATATTTTTGAAAATGAGTTCCCTCAATTATCTCATTGAAATTTAATGAAATGTCTCAATTGGTGAGATTGCTTTCACTTCCCGACAGCACACATCTGTGAGACAGACTAAAGGGGGAACATCTGAAAGACTAGCCCAAGACAAAGAAAAATATCTTTCTGTGCCATAGAGGAAAAAAATAGGAGGAAAGACATTTTCCTTGTGAGATCTCTCTTGGTTACACAACTGCATCTCACGTGTACATTCTTGCACAATTTTTTTAATAACATCTCATCAATAAGCGCTCTATGAAAAAGAAGTTACATTGAATTTATGAAAAGTATCTTGGCTGACTAAGAGTATTACATAAATATATCCCCTGGTGTGTACAAACTGCACCAGATGTAATTTAAATTTCTAATTAGGAACAACAGTAGTTTGACTGAAAAAGTAATGTAGCCAAAAGTAAAAATTTAGAAAGAGGTAGATAACTAAGTTGCAGATAATTTCAAGAAGAATAGTAGACATATAAAGTCTACTATCCTACAAAAAAATTGGCTTGATTTTTTTCATAGTTCATTAATATCTTATCCTTAGGTATGTATAAATTGAGAAAAAATTTGAGATATCAGGCATTGGATATTTTTCTACATATGGGATTCCATATTGATTTTTGTAACATGATTTTCAATGCAGGAATCTGAAATTTACAGTTTTTAACCAACATGAGCCAAAAATTTTAAGGCATTAGGTTTTCCTAAAGTTCTTTTTTGAACAGACTAAATATACCCACCCATACCCCAAAACAAATCAAATTAAGATCAGGCTGGGCAAATCATCCTTGATCCCAAGCCTGTTACACCACCCCGATCCAAGATTCCACATCTTGCAGGTTAAGAGGGCTCATGAATCCTCTTTGGAAACTACAGAGCCTAAAAACATGATCTGCATACCCAAGAAGGTGATGTGAAGTTGCTTAGTTTTTCATCAGTATAACTAACAGCCTCTGTTAGAAGATCAAAATAGACACTCAGAAGGTAAGGATAAATAAGCAAGCAAGAGATTATCAAGGCTTTCATTTTATAGGATGCCTTTATGGAAATAAAGAAAGAGGGACATATGCATACACACAATCCAGGCATTCCCCATCTTAGTACGATACCAAAAATTTATGTGAATCAGAAATTTGTGTCCTTCTTTCAAGTGGAAGTAACCCCATAGTGGGGCACATAGCTTAGTATATATTTCAGTTATCAATTTTCACCTTAGCTGGGCAAGTCTGTGCAGTTATCAATCTGCGTAACTGTACAATGTGGACCTGTGTTATTGTATTTCTTCACTTAAAAACATATCCAAATAAATATAGATGAAAAAAAGTTAACAAGAAGGATTTGCACTAAACATACCAAAAAAAAAAAATATATATATATATATGATCCCTATGATCCCAGCTGCTCAGGAGGCTGAGACAGGAGAATCACTAGTTCAAAACCAGCCCCAGCAAAAGCAAGGTACTAAGCAACTCAGTGAGAGCCTGTATCTAAATACAATAGAAAATGGGGCTGGGGATGTGGCTCAGTGGTTGAGTGCCCCTGAGTTGAATCCTCAGTACCAAAAAAAAAAAAGTATATGAAATACAATACTGCAGACAACCACCATTTTTAAGAGGTCCCAAACCAAGGATAGTAGTAGAGATGGGGATCAGTTGGTAGCTATACTTGCAATATATCTAAAATAGCTTCCTCAATAAAAGTGTCTATAAGGAAATCATATTTTCAGAACACAAAGGTGTCAGGTCTAGGATTTGATTTGATTTGACTTTCAAGTGAATAAATTAACCCATTACTGTTTCATGGATGCTGGCAGAAGACAAGAGACTCCTAGGTCAGAGATGAAGACTTGATCACTCACGGCACAACAAGCAATAAGACCATCAGTTTATTTACATCCGTTTTCTGTGGCCCAAGGTCTTATGGGGGCAACATAATGAATGCTACATACATGCTATTTGTACTAATAAATCTCAGTACTGAGAAACATTAAGTTTGGGGAACCACCAATTTTATAGCAAGTAATAAGCAAGCCTGGTGTTTTGTCTTAGGGAGAGTAAACCTCATCTCTCAAGGTTGCCAGCTAGGTAAACAACCCTAAGGGATAACTAAGGTTAAAGAGTGGTAGGACTGACATATTCAGCAAAAGAATGTAAGAAGCCCAAGAAGGACTGCCTTTTCAAAGAGGAGAATAGTAAGGATTAACATTCCTTTTGGAATAGCTTAGAGGAGATGGTAGAATGCTTGCCTACCAAGACCTAGTACTGGAGGGTGGGGGGAAGCATAGCTTAATGATAAGAAAATTGGTATTTGCATAAAAACCATCCATCAATAGGGCTATTGTATCCTCTTTTATAATTAATAACAAATTTTGAGGAAGGGTACTAGGGAATGAAACTATGAACTGTCTACCACTGAGCTACATCCCCTGTCCTTTTTATTTTTTATTTTTGCCTTGAACTTGCTATCCTCCTGCCTCAGGCTCCTGAGTAGTTGGGATTACAGGTGTGTGCCACTGTAAACTGATTCTGTCCATGTCTTAATCTATTGCTCCTCAAGTTATCTATGACTTAAGAGAAAACCAGAAATGCAAGAGTGATATATATATATATATATATATATATATATATATTCTTTTATAATTAAAATATATAAATAAATTATATACACACATATATAGATATAGATATCAAACTGTGCATTTAAAAATGAATTTTTCATTTCAAATTTTGAAAGAAATATAGAAGAAAATGCAAAAACATTTTTTTGAACATTTAAGTCACTCATAATCTCACCTCATAAATTATGGTTTTATTTGGGCAAATTTCCAACCAATCGATGTTTCTACATAGTATATTAGTTTGCAATCATATTTTAAGTAAATTGCATATCTTGCTTCCATTTGTAAGTGGTTTCTCTAATTATACATATAACACGCTTAATACTAAATGGCAATATGGTGTTTCACAATATGTATGTACTATAATATAACCCATTTCAGTTGTTTCAAATATTCACTATTATTAATACTCCTGCAGGATGTACAAAGCAAAAAGCTTTGCACAGACCATTATCCATAAGAAAATTCTTATAGTTCTCCGAAGCTATTCAGGGAGTATGAACTGCATTTAAATTTTTCTTCCTTAGATATCCCATTTGCATTTCCAAAGTCCAAAAGATAGCTTGATCACATTATTTATTTCACTTATGCCTGACTCTCCTCAATTCTTAAACTAGAAGAGATGCTAATCCTTTCCAAAATTCCTTCTCACTTCCTCCTACTAACAGCACTCCTGTATTACTCAGGCTGATGATGTGCCCAATTAAAAGACTGTAACAGTCTTCAATCTTTATAGCTAGGTGTAAAAATGTGGTTAAGTTTAGGACACTAAGATGTAAGTGGAAGCCATTAAAAGGGATTTATTAAAAAGTCCCTTTAAATGAAGATAGATAAGAAAAGCTTTTTTGTTGTTTTCCCCCTTCTTGGAAGGCTAAAGTGGTAACTAAGTTCTCAAACAGCTATCTTGGTCAATGTGGCATCTTGAATATGGGAAGTTATACATAGGGATATCAGCAGAGAAAGAAGAAGTCTGGCCCTCTGTAAAATCACCTATTAATGCTAATCTATGCCACACTGCCTGGCTTCAAACCCTAATTCTCCTACTTCCTAACTACATAGTTTTGAACAAATTAATTTTTCTATTTTTCAACTGTAAGATGGGGATAACAACTATCTACTTAACAAGGTATGCATATAAAGTGCTTAGAACAATACTGTAAAATAACAAATGTTCTGTTATGATTGCCTATTATTTGTACTATATCACCCCTGTACTATCTAACTTCAGATTTATTTTATAAGGAGGACATAAAGCCTGTCTAAGATGACTACAGAGAACATCTACTTTATATTGTAATGATGACACCTATTTTACTGTATATAATAGAATCATTAGTACATCTTTTCATGCTTGATTTAATCACTTTACTTCATCTTTACATATATATAAATGTATACATGTATATGTGTACATGTGCATCTATATATGTGTATATATGTTTTTTAGTTTTTCCTATTTTAGAGACAGAAGGGGGGCAGAGAGAGGGGGAAGGGGGGGAGAGAGAGAGAGAGAGAGAGAGAGAGAGAGAGAGAGAGAGAATCTTTTTCTTTTTCTTTTTTTTTTTTTTTGTAGATGGACACAACACAATACCTTTATTTTTATGTGATGCTGAGAACCAAACACGGGTCCCGCCTGTGCTAAGCGAGTGCTCTACCACTGAGCCACAATCCCAGCCCCATTTTTTTTTTTTTACATATATCCATGGTTCTGACTCTTCCCTCTATCATCAAAATCCTGCTCTTCTCTAAATTCAGTATCCTGATTCCTAAGTCTTGCCCTATGTCACAGGAGTAATAAGACCTAGTCCATGAAACAAAATGATATTGATAAATATCTCTTTTAAAGAGCTATCCTTCCTTTTCAAATGGTAGCATAATTCTGAGTCCAGACTTTATACCTACAGTGAAGGAAGCATTCAGCTCCATGACAAAACTTGTTTTAAGTTTTCCAGTTTCCAAAAGAGAAAATGAAAAAAGCGGGCAGAGGCACAATGAGCTTCAGGATATTACCCAGAACTATTTTTTTCTCCAACTTTGTAATCTTAAATTTTAAGCCTAACAAGCAAAATTTAAATATTAGTAAACTGAATAGCCATTAACTAGTATTGACTTGTATTTACCAATTGTTAATGTCTTACACATTTTTTTCTCACCTAATTTTTTTTCTGAACTATATGAAAGTAAGTTTAGGATCATAACATATTGTTCCCAAATACTTTGGCCTGTATTTCCAAGGAGCAAAGACATTCTCCTACTTATCCATAATAACATTATCATACCCAAAGAACTTAATATTAATACAGCATTACCTTCTTATGTTCAAATTTCCAAATCCTTTCAATTTCAATATTCCTCACTATGCCCACCTCATAATGGATCCCATTGTGGGTTATGCATGTCTGTACACTCATGATCTAAGACAATTTCTTTGATTTTTTTTCTTCCTTTCATGACTGACATTTTGGAAGGGTCCTGCTAAATCATCTTCTAGAATGCCTCACAATCTGGATTTAAAGAAATTCTTTTTCCTCATGATTAGTTTAAACATTTTTAGAAGGATGACATAGGAGACATTATCCAAGATTCCACTGTAAGGACAAGGGTTGTTTCCTTGTACAACTAAGAAATAAAGCAATGTGAAAAACAGTTATCTGCCTATGTGGTAGATAGCAATAACATTTTAAAATAAAGATTAGAAAGAATGTCTTCTGCATATCACTTTCTCTTGGCTGTAGAAACCAAAGGACATAAGGGGTCTAAGATTTTCTACTTGGCTTAAGGAGTCAAAGAAAGCAACCTACACCTAAAAATAAAGATCTCTTTATACTAAAAAGGATTTAAACACTTCAAGTGTAAATAGCCTTTAAAATGTTTATTTCTAGTCAGAATTACAGGGAACTTTCACGTTCTATATTATTTTGGTCATGTTTGAGATTTTTAACAAGCAGGTATTTTACATTCAAATATGTTCTGTTATAATCAGGAAAAAGTAGTTCAAAGATTTTTGAAGTAAGTATTTCTTAAGAAAGGGGCTCAGATATTCTTACAAGATTAGGTAGCATGATGTTTCTGCTCTCACTAATACCTTATTAAAACAAACACTGGACAGTACTAGCCCTTGAATTTTAATGATGGTAAATGTCTTCAGTTTTTCTATAGGACTTTAATGGATTGCCTTTTAAGTCTTCATATTTGGTGTGTGGATGTGTGGGGAGATTACAAACATTACAGAACAAAGAAAACATCATCAGCTGATGCTCTAATGTAAAACAGACTCTTCAAAGGCAGTCTTCTCCCTTTGATTATTTTTCTTTTCTCTTAAGCTTTTGTTTCAGATTCAAATACGTTCTGAGTAGATGCAATTAACCTTAACAATATGTATAACCTTACAGCACTCTGCTGACTTTGAAGTAAGTAACCTTACTGTGTAATTGAACTAAGTCTCATTTTTTCCCTCATTTCTTCCCTGCTTCTACTGATCATTATAGGTATTATGTATTTTCAAGCTTTCATCATCCTGTTGATTTATTGTTTCACTGTTTCAGCTGTCAAAGACTTTTTGAAAAATGTCCATTCATTTTTGATGATACTGTATTTGAACAAAAATGATTGCTCCCCAAGACTTGGCAGACTGCAAATGCATACCATACTGGGGAGCAGAAAAGTTGAAAATTCATTCTAAACAGGACCATAATTTCTACCCTCCTGCATAAACAGGAAGGCAAATTTGATTTAATCAAACTAAAATGTCTTTTCTCTCCATCCACTCAATCTCTTCTGCCATGTATAGAACTATGCTTTTCAAACTGTAGGTGGTAACCCACTAATGGGTTATGAAATCAATTCAATAGATTTATTTTTAATGAACAACAATAGAAAATGTCAGAGTACATCACATGTACCAAGAGTGAGAATTGTTTTGTGAAATTTCTTTGCAGTTATATATACCCTCATATATACTCAAGCACGTACTAGGTCATGATGTCAAATGAATTGCTCACAGTAGGCTATGGTCAGGAGTCTGAAAAATTACTGCAAGATACTATGTGGTTGAGGTTGCTCAGAAACAGTGACAGTGAAAGAACTGATCAAGCAGGAGCTCTCTGTTATTTGTGGGAAATAGCAGAAAAGAAGATCCCCACAGAAACTTAGCTCTTGCAAGCTACTTCTCTATTGAAATCATTTTAAAGCTGCATTGGCACCTTGGCTTTTGAGCACACAGCAGAGACAGGAAGATCTCTCTGACCTTCCCCATCACTCATCCCTTGAAGGGGGCCAGAATGTCAGAATTCTCTGACATTTCTCTAAAGCCGGTCATTTCAGAGCAAGCCTCCCTATACCCAGAGGAAAAGAGGAAAGGAATGAAGGCAGAGAGACATAAAGAAGAATCTGACAAATAGGCTTGCTGAGATTCCCCAGTTTATTACCATTAAACAAAAGGAAGTTATTATTTTATCCCCTTTGACCAATCATACCTCTACATGAGAGTCAACCTTTCATCAGTTCCAAGCATAAAAAAAAGGTTTATATGTTTCTTTGGGTCTTCATTTCTGAAGGCTCCCAGCTCATACAAAATTTACATTAGGGGCTGGGGTGTGGCTCAGTGGTAGAGTGTTCGCCTAGCACGTGTGAGACGACACTGGGTTCAATCCTCAACATCATATAAAAACAAATAAATAAAATAGTTATTGTATCTATCTACAATTTTAAAAAATTTAAAAATTGACATTAAATAAATGTGTCTGCTTTCCACTTGTTAATTTGTCTTTTGTTGTAGAGTCTCAAACATGATGCTAGGGATGAATGAAGAAAGAGATCTTTTTTCCCCTACAGTCATTAATAAACTTCATATTACTGTTCCTATATTAACACTCTCTTTCTCTTTTTGATGTGAAAATAAAACAATAAGACATCAGCTAGCTACAGTATCACTCCTTCCTCCAGCTCTAACAGACATGAACAAGACTTTGGTAGACAGAGTTAGGTTTGAGTACTGACTATGAATAAGAAAAGCAATGAGAACGATTTCTCTTCCACAACTCATGTGAAATGGCAAAGTGTTTACTGTAAAGATAAAATTCAATAATATATATAACATACTTAGCCCAGGGTCTAGTACATAGTTAAACATTTGAGATACATGAAGTACTGATTGCTATTTTGTTTATTTTGGATTTTCAGAGATCCTCATTTTAACTATTCTAAGCACAACTAATTTACTTTATGCTACCACAGTATTACAATGCTTTGTTACATTTATCATTTCAAAAACAAGTTAAATAGGCAGGGCACTACTAATTAGTTAGGTATTAGATTTGGTAATTGTCAAAACACCTACTCAGTTTATAGAACCATATCATTATATCATTAGGGGTTAAATACTATCTGTTGTTACTTCACAAAACTTCCTGAATGCTTATGAGCCTTGTCTAGGGATTGAGTTAAATAATTCCCCGGTGAAAAACCACCTATATTGAGCCATCAGGAAGATTACTCATTAGCATCAATCACAGATCTTCTCTTCCGATGTACTATTATTTCATAACACTGAAAGGAATGCCAGCATTATCCAGTTCTTCATCTCCAGGAAGGAGTAATAAGCTGATGCTTTCATGCCATTTAGCATCTATGGGCAAAAGCCCATTTCCTCATAATCATATGGAGAGAGGAAATTGAAATCTGGAGTGCTGCGGAGAGGAAGAAATAGTGAAAGCAGTTCTCATGGATACAAATAACTTTGCAAAAACTTGCACTTGATTTAACCCATTAAGTCCCAAGTTTTCAATTCTGTGACTATTTCAATGAAACTAACACAAGTGCATTAAAATGGGTTGGAAGTCATAATTTATAGCTTATATATTAACTAATATTATTATACAGTTGTATATTATACACCATATTTAAGTTTTATAGGAGTTCCACATCTGGGGCCATGAGACAAAATGGGCTAAGATGATTTTTCCATAACAAGTTCAGATTTAACAAGATGAGTCAAAAATAATTTAAGTTCTGTCTTAGATGGAAAAAAACATACTTCAATGTTTCAATATATAAAAAATGAATATTAAAACTTAATGACTTCATTAACATATATCCCACCTTATATTTCATCTTACAAAATGCAAAACAAACACAATGCTTTTTAAAGACAGAAAAAGAGAAATAAGGAATTGGCCATTCATAAGTGCTCTTACCAAGCTGTCCTTTAATCTCCTCCTCATCTCCTTTGAAAGTTTGGGAATAAAGGGGAAGGAAAAGTTTCAGTTACATGGGTTATTTCCTTCCCCCCAAGCAGAGCTGGGGAATATCCCCTAGTCCCCAAGGGAAGAAATGAAAAAAAAAAAAAAAGAGTGGGTTTCCTGAATATGCACAGACAGTATGCCAACAACGGACATAGAGAGTCCACACTATTGTGATTTGGATATAGTGTATCCCAGAGACTGTGCCACTTTAAGTCCTGTGAGGAGGTGACACCAAGATGGGGTTAGACAAGCAAGAGATGGACTAGAGGAGTTCCTGTGGAGGATAAAAGGGGAAGAAGCAGGAGTAGGCAGGAAAGCCTGAGAACAAGAGAAGGGCTGAGAGGAAGGAAGAAAGGGTGAATAGAAAGAGCCTCAGAGTGCTACACAGTTCTCAGAAAGTCTTGGCTGGGTCAGGCATGGTGGTGCTCTCCTGTAATCCCAGCAGCTTGGTAGGCTGAGGCAGGAGGATCGCAAGGTCAAAGCCAGCCTCAACAAAGGCAAGGTCCTGAGAAACTCAGTGAGACCCTGTCTCTAAATAAAATAGAAAATAGGGCTAGGGATGTGGCTCAGTGGTCAAGTCCCCTTGAGTTCAATCCCCAGTACCAAAAAGAAAGAAAGAAAGTGTTGGCTGGGTTAGAGGGGAGTCAGGCTGGCACTAGAACCTGTGATGCCCAGACCTGGCTGGGAAGATGGCAGCATAAGTAAACACTGGAGCCAAGGGTGTGACAGAGGCAAAAGGGCAGCAGCTGGGGCTGTCAACTGACTCTATTCCCCACAGTTAAGTTCTCTTGAAGGAGAAAATCTGAATGACACGTTTCTCTGACTGCCACAGAGGCCATATAAACTCCTATTTTAAAAAAATACATAATCATTGTCCCTGGGCCAGCATCAAGCTCCCTAAACCCTCAGAATTCTGAGTGACCATTAATTTTTGTATGCTAATGAAAGGACTCATGATGGGGATCCCTGGATATTTTGAGGATGGAGGCTGGTGGCCAGGAAAACCAACTATGTGATTAAACGGTTAAAACTTCCAGCCCCTAGCCCAATCTCTGAGCAGGTAACAGGGGTAGAGATTGAGTTCAGCCACTAATGGCCAGTGATTTGGGTAATTACACCTATATAATGAAGATTCTACAACTCTTGGGAGCCCATGTTTGGGGAGCTCCCAGTTGGTAAATGCATCAAGGTGCTGGGAGGGTGGCCTACCCAGACTGGGCACAGTCACCATCTGCACAGCACCCTTCATCTTTGCCTCTGGTACCTTGCCCTATCTATCTCTTCCACTTGGCCATTTCTCAGTTGGATCCTTTATAATGAAACTGTAATTCTAAGTCTAGTGGTTTCTGTGAGCTCTGATTCATTTTAGTGAATTAGCAAACCTGGGGGAGGGGAAAGGTTATGGGAAATCCCCAAATTTGCATTCTATCGGGCTGACAACCGCATTTGCAGCTGGTGTCTGAAGTCTGAATTGGGGACAGTCTTGTGGGCTGAACCCTAAGTTTGTGGAAACTGCACTAACACTGGGCAGTTGAGGTCAGAATTGGATAGAACTATAGGACACACAGTGGTGCCAGAATTTAGCTGGTGTTGTAATGACATATTTGGTCACACACACACACACACACACACACACACACACATTCTCATCCTGTAGGTTGCAGCTCAGGCATGACTTCTTAGGAAAGAATTTCCTGCTGCCAAGTCTAGTTCAGACCCTGGCTTTCCTTTATACCACACAAAAAGATTATTCATGTAATTACCTTATAAATGTCTGCCCCATCAATTAGACAGCGAGTTTCATAAGGTCTTTTTTGTTGAATGGTTATTTATTCCTATGCTTAAAATTATCGAGAGCGAAAGATCCTCTTATTATAGGGCTGTTGTGAGGACTGAGTATGTGAAATGCATCATTACACAGTAAGCACTACATAAGGATTTGCTGCTATTATGGCTCATCTTTAAGTCTCTACAGTACTCCATATAAAGCCAGCCACAAATATGTTAAGGTAAACTAAATCTGTATATAAATTATGTTAAAGGTAACTGCAGTAAAATTCTACATTATGGGTTCATTTTCAAAATACCTTTTTATTTCCTTCAGACAACATCAAGCTAAAGGACCACATCCTGCTATGATAATAGACAAGTATTGGAATGAAGTCAAACCTCTATTATTAGGACAGGCAAGAGCCTATTGCCCAGAATGGGGTAAAAATCAAGTTAAAACCCCATGTCTCTGACTCTATCTAGATGTGATGAGTGAAAGATATATACAAGCAAGCAAAATATTAGAGGGGAAGATAAATGATCACTTTGAGTTAGAAGTTTATATAAGCTTCTTTTCTCTAAATCTGTGTGAATATAAAATTTAGGGACACAATTATCAGGTAAAAATAACTGGAAAAGAGAATATGAATTAGTAAGTACTTATAATTACTTAAATTCAAATATCATCAAGAACTCAAGCTTGCCTGATAGTCTACCAGAGGTCCTCAGGAATCATCAATTTTAATAGACTGCCATCAGTTTTTGTATATATATTCTAAATGGGTGTTGTTTTTTTCAAAACACAATCATTCTATTTAAGGGTGACAGCATAGTACTTTAGTACTTGGTCAAAAAACATCTGTCAAGGCTATAAGCTCCTAATATTTACTGAACATTTTCTTGAAGGTTGGTGTTATTTCAAGTAATGAGAAAACTGAGGCATAAAGCATCTATTCACCTCAGAAAGCAAATAATGACAGAATCAGAACTTGAACCCAAAGTCACCTAGCATCAAAGCCCATGTTACTAATCCCGACATGGGGCTCCTCAAATGAATGCATACAAGACTAAATTTCAACCCACTGTCATCAAAGTAAGTTCATACTGTGGATGAACTGAATTTAAAGCACTTTATCCTCTCTAAATTGCTTCTGATTTCTCTCTTACCCCAAAATAAAACCCTAACTTTTTACTGTTGTTGATTTTACTGAGATGTTATTTGTCACTCAACTATTCTCCTTTATTTCCCACTTCCATTAAAGGAGTCAACTAATAAAATAGATATAAGTAAGTAATGGAGACATAAGAAATATTCAGAGTGGCCCAAACAGGATTTTAGATACTAAGCACCTAAAAACGAATGTACCCTGTCATGCTGTGCTTACCGCAACTAAGTCACATGGAAAAAGAAAAAATTGAGAGATAATTGAAGTCTTCCAGGAATTTCTCTAATGGTCTATTTGCAAATCATCTTAGAAATAGTCTGCAATGAAGTCTTCAGGGTACTGAATCCTGGATAACTAATCAGAAAATTGCCCCTTTCTGAGCAATTTGGTCCAGCAAGATTCTGAAGTAAATCAAATAAGAAAACAGCTACAACTGCTACTGCTTATAAGATGATACAAGCATACAAATGCTTGTATCTAAATCGATACTTTTTAATAGAAAAATATCATGTAAATTATTTTATCATTAACCATTCATGGACATGAGACTACGTATCCATGACCTCAACTGATATTAAATGTGGCAGCTCATAGTCAGTAGGTTACATATAATTAATGAGCTTCTATTATAACAAGATGCCAATTATCCTGAGAAGAGAAATTCAGCAATCTCTAGTTGATTTACAGATGATCCACCCCATCTTGGGTAACCCTAAGCTGGATAATGCTAAAGCCCTGATACTTTCAGAATTCAAGGGATGAAAGAAATTCTACTATTTATTGGTCATAAGGTTATAACTACTCCTTAGCAACCAGTGTCTGTCTTTCATGTGACAAAGAAGTAACTGAAAAGGAAGAAACTGCACATGAGACTGAACAGTTACAATTCAGAGGCAGCACTTCAAAGATAGATGTATTTACAAACTGTAGGGTAGTGTGAAAGGAGCTCCCTCCATTGGGTGGAAGAAGAGGATAGATGACCCCCCAGCATACTAAACGTGTCCAGGATCTTGCAGGCCCTGAACCAAAGACTAAGAATAAATGTCACTTATCTGTTCCTGCTCAGGGTACATTTCACAATCCTCACTCTTAGCCCCACTCTTCTGCTCCCAGGAGGCTCCTCTATGTGGGCATCTGGTTGGAATGCAAGCTTGCTCCCCAGGGCAACATCTGGATCCTCTCTCTGCTCTATATCACAGACCTTCCTGGCCCTTACCCTGACATCTGACTGGTGATTCCATTTACAGCACAATAGTTTTACACAATTAGGGGAAACTTATTTTCATACCTAGTTGGAGTATAAATACTTAGACAATTGAAAAATTAATAAGAGATTTCTCCACACCCATCCCTTTCAACTCTGTAGCCAGTCACAAACAGTAAAATCGTGTCTATGTCTTTTTATTTTGGGTTTTGGTTTTTAGTAATGGGGATGGGGGAGGGGAGGTGCGCTCTCCCACTGAGCTACATCCCCAGCCCATTTTATGTCATTTTAATTTATCATAGTAAGACAGGGTTTCTGCTAGGTTGCTGAGGCTGGCCTAAAAGGATGTTCTTAAAAGAAGAGTGGGGCGGGGATGGGATATTCAGTAAAGGACCACAAACTGGCTGATTGGAGTAGGATAAGGTAATTCCTGGATGTTTTCATTTATGCAAATGTTTTTTCATTCTCTCAAAAACTCTGTTATTGGGCCCCTATGCTTTTCAGCTCCAAAGACTAAGAAGGTGCCTGCTAGCACGCTTGCCGGGGTCCCACCCGCCAACACAGGTGGTTAAATACTTACCTCCCCTGGCCCGCGTGGCCCAGGCTCTCCCGCCAAGGGGCCCCAGGGGCCTCCTCCACACCCTGTCTCTGGCTTTGCAAGGGATCCAGCTTCCCGCGCCCCCTACTGGGGTCCTGGGAGGCAGGGGTGGCGCCGAGCTTGGAGCCCACCACTTTACTGCGGGTGTACATGGTTCAGAGCCCGCGGTCCTGGTCCCCGGGGCCGCCGTCGCTGCGGGAGGGACGCAGGCTGGGACGCTGGGCGAGTCTCGAGAGGGGATTCCAAAGAGCAGAGGCAGCGGTTTTAACAGCTGAGTTTCGATTTCTCCCTACTAGCCACTGGTTGCGCCCGCCCCGGAGAATTTCCCCATTTATGCTCCTCCCAGGCACCCTCTGACCCTAGTACAGGTTTAACAGCTGGGCGCGACCCCACCCCAACACGCCCTCAGGGATGTCGCGCTGAGCTAACTGTCCCAGCTGCAGGTGAGTTGGCTTAAGGTCTCACAACCACCTGAGAGCTGAGAAGGATCCTTAGGATCCGCCCGACACTGGTGAGGAAGGAGCCTCAAAGCGACTGGATACTTTAGGAAGGTTTTCACAGGTAACCCTAATTGAGGTCAATGTTAGATGTTTGAGACTGTGAGCAATATTACCTTGAGATTCCAGTTACAACTGCTGTTTGGTTGTTGCAAGGAAGGTCCTTTCTAGTTAGAGGAAATGGAAAGTGAAATCAAAAGAAAACTGGTAATAAAACCCATGGAGCTAAAGAAGCAAGCTGAGGACTACATAGAGTTGATTCTCTAGATAACCTTGTTAAGTAAGAAATTGACCAGATGGTCAAAAAAATATTAATTAAACATTTGCTCTGTGCTGGACAGTATGCAATGATTTAACTATGGTGTGGCATTTTTAAAAAATATGGATTTGTAAGACTGTTTTTGTAAGTCTGGGCCTACAAAACATTTTTAAAGATGCCCAGATGATTCCAATCTGTGCCAGGCTGATCACCATGGTCACAATGCTGGCTATACATATACACAATGCTTCCTATATATAGGAAGGCTCTTCCTATATTCTAGGACACTGGTAAATAAATACTAATGCCACCAGGGAGTAAATGAATTGTGGGCAGAAGTGTTAAGCTAGACAGAGGAAAAAACTAATTTAAGAAAAGGGACAATTAAGAGTGAGCCACAAAAGGCATGGAAGTTCACAAGAGCTGCTATGGTAGGCGCTTGTGGCTTAAAATGCCATGGTATGTAGTTAATTCTGCATGGTATGGTATGGTGGGAGTACCCTAGGCCTGGTCACCAAGCCCCTTAGGAGCTGGACTCTCTTGCTTCATTATTGATGCTTAGAACAGAAAGGCAAATAGATCTTTGATAGCTAATGAAAGAAAGAAGAAGAAAAGGTAGTGGTAAGGGACATGGTGGGAAGAGAATCAGGTTTTCTATTTCCTAAAGTGTTAGAGCTCTATCAGGGGGACAGAGGTTCTCAAATTGCAGTGAGCCTCAGTGTGTTAAAACTGGAATCTGGGCACCAAACCTAGGAGTTTCTGACTCAATAGATCTGTAGTGAGGCCCAAGGACTGGCAATCCAGCAAATTTCCAGGTGAGACCAATGCTGCTCATCCCAGGAACTCCCTTTGGAACCCCTGCTATAGGTAATGTGGAAGGCAAAGGAGGATTTTCAAAAGGGCAGTTATATAATAATATCTACTTGAGAAAGTTAACTCCTAGCATTGTGAAAAGAAAATTGAAAGATAAGACTGAAATCAGGGAGATAAACTAAGAGCCTCATATCATTTAGATAAGTAATACATATCTGAGCATAGGCAGTTGCACAGGAAATAGAAAGCAGGGTGTCCTGCAGGGGCTCTGATTCAGGAAACGGATTTGGGTTTCAGCAGGTAGAAGAAGATGCCAGATGCAGTTAGGATAGTAGACATGCTTTATTCAGTGGTGGCCACAGTCATTAGCCAGCCCTCAGCTTCAGCTTCAGCTTCCAGCCAGTTCCACCTTAGCCCACTTCCACAGGCCCTTTTTATATGCATGTCAAACAAAGAAGGCACATTGCCAACAGGTTAGTTAAGGGATGGGAGCACAAGCTCACAAGTTAAGGTTTATGACCTTGAGTTCTATAGCTGAATCATAGTGTTTCCGGCCTTGACTAACCATAACATAGTCAGTTCCCCACCCTGGCTGCATATTAAAAATGTAACAGCTGGGGTTGTAGCTTAGTGGCAGAACGCTTGCCTCACACATGTGAAGCACTGGGTTGAATCCTCAGCACCACATAAAATAAACAAACAAACAAACAAAATAAAGATATTTTTAAAGAATGTAACAGCCTCCCAGAAGTCTCAGCCAGGAAGCCTAACTACAGTCATGTTGGGACTTTTCCAAATGAAAGATTCACACAGACAAAAAAAAAAAAAGAAAAGAAAAGAAAAGAAAAACAAGATGCAAGGGATAATTGAGCATCAGAGGCAGAAGAGGAAATGGGATACACCTTTTCTAGTACTTTGAGACCAATTCTACCAGGTATGACTCTTTTATTTCTTCAGAAGTCCATCTGTACAATGTGACACAAAGTTACAGTACTCTCACCTTATAGTATATATGAACAATAAAGAGATAATTCACAGTGGTTCTCAAAAGGAGTTGACTTTGCCACCAGCGACATTGAGCAATGCCTGGAGTCATTTTTTTATTGTAAAGCCTGCAAGGAGGTGGGTCTACTGGCATCTAGTGGGTAGGGGCCAGGAATGCTGCCAAACATCTTACAATGCACAGGACAGCCCCCCATAACAGATGTTATTCAGCCCCAAATATCAACACTGCTAAGGTTGAAAAATACTGACCTACATGATGGGTTTATCTTACAGTCCCAATAATTGAATGGTGGTGGTTTTTATGGTGACTTTATGGTTTTAATTTTGTGACAGCTCAGGTGGCCAGATCATTTAACCATTAACCCAAAAAAGGAGCAACTTGTAGGGAAGGTGAAAGAATTTGTTTAGGGACTGTTGGGTTTCAAGGTACCTGAGGGGAGAGAAGTACACATCTAAAGCCCAACAAAAGAGGACCAGTGAGGTCTTTATGGATGCCATCTTCTTCAAAATCATTTATGCTGTGAAAAATACCACTGGGACATTTGTTTCAGAGGAGAAAAAAAAATATTTTGGTGGTTGAATTAAATTTGAATAAGGGAAAACCCAAGTTAGGGAAAAAACAGTTCTTCTAATGGATATAGTAGTAGCTGACCATGTTTATCATACAACACAACCATGTTCTACACTGAAGTTCCAAACGTGAGATGCAAGTAGAAGATAAGAGGCAAAATATAAATTTCTAATTCTGTTCACTCCTTGTTTTATCACATTCTCAATGTGTTTAAAAACAAACAAACAAACAAAAACTACAGCCAGGCACGATGGTGCATGCCTGGAATCGCAGTAGCTTTTGAGACTGAGGCAAGAAGATCTCAAGTTTAAAACCATCCTCAGCAACTAGTGAGGCCCTAAGCAACTCAATGGGACCCTGTCTCTAGATAAAATACCAAAAAGGGCTGGGGATGTTGCTCAGTGGTTCAATCCCCAGTACCAAAAACAAAAACAAAACCCAAGTGCACGTGACACATTGTTGCAATAGAAATCTATAGGCTCCTTTAGGATACACAAGGATGGGCAATCTATTTGTGTAGTGCCCATTTTCTCACCTTACATGTGCGCATTTGTGTGAGAATATGGTCTGGATTCCTCTTTTTTTTTTTTTTTTTTTTTTTTAACCACTAAACTACATGCCCAGTCTTTTTTTTATTTTGAGACACAGTCTCACCAAGTTGCTGAGGGTGTCTCTAAGTTGCTGAAGCTGCCCTAGAACTTGCAATCTTGCTGCCTTAGCCTCCTGAGCTGCTGGGAATACGGGTTTGTGCCACTACACCTGGCTTTGGCTGACTTTTTACCAAGGCTGTTATAGGATGTGTACTACTGCAGAGATGTCTGGTGGAGGGATGCAGGGGTGAGTGGGAAAGGTTTGGGTTTCCCATCCCTGCTTTAACCTAGCACTTTAACCTCTTATCTCTTCTTCTACATACTAATTTTCCTTTCTGTAGGAGTTCTGTGGCTTTTTAGTTTTGGAAAATCATGGTGCTAGACAGTTACCTAGGAATATGTTTTAAGGGACATGAAAAAGATCTGAAATCTAATGAGATTTCATTATATTGCCTGAAATTTGGCCAATTTGAGATTTATTTAGGAAATGGTTTTCATTTAAAATGCAACTGCCTCAGGGAAATAATTGTTTATTCATTCCTTTAGGAAAATGAGCAAAAGATTTTTGGTTGGGAAAGAGAGAAGCTGTGTGAAAAGAAAAGAACGATTAAAAAAAAAATCTGTGTAAACAAAAGTGTAAAATGAGGTATTTTGGGGGAGTGAAGAGTCAGGAATAAGATGAGCAATTTTAGCAGCTGGTGTGCTTTAAGAGATAAGATCAAAAAAAAAAAAACTTCCATCAGTTTAGCCTACTGCTAACATATCTTTACTTTGCAAGGACATAAATGGAAACAATATTTGATTTTAAATTAGTTACCTTAGATTGCTCCTTCATTAGCATGTATGAATAAAGAGATAAAGACACATAATCTCTAAGCCTTTTCTTTTCAAAAAGTGTCTCAATGAAAAATCTGTTTCTGAAAATTCTAAGTCATTCTTCCCTAAATTTGATTATTCACTGGGAAGTTAGATTAATCCAATAAATGTAGGATAGCAATTATTCTAAAGTATTTTTTTTCTATTCTACCAAAGGAATTATGTAAAACTCACCTAATACTGGGCAACTCTTCATTTTGTGTGTGTGTATGTATGTGTTTGCTTGTGTGCACATTCACACACATACATGTTTATATTATGACAATTTCTGATTTTTTAGAATATTTTCAAACTTTTCTACCACAAAACTGTGGGATGCTGCAATGGTAAGTCACCATAAGTTCATGCAAGATATATTTAGAGAATGATAAGCATATACCACTTACTGTGTGAGACTCTGAAGCTGTTATTAACAAGTAGAACTCTGCTATTCTAGCTTCATGTTTGAGATCATCTAACTACTTCATTTTAAACACAAGAAAAAAGGAACTAAGAGAAGGCAAGTGACTTTCCAGGCCATGTACAAATTCGTGGCTGAGCCACAGCTTGAATTTAGGCCTCCCAAATCTAGCATTTTTATATTTTGGAAGACAATTATGATAAAATATATTTTGGCAAAATTCAGAATTTGAAATATTTCCACTTACAATTTTCCCAGTGTGCAGCTGTGTATTATTTTCAAAAACAAAAATTTGTAAAAGTTCCTAAACCTATTACAATTGACACTAATAAAAACCTTAACATTCTCCTTGGTCAACCCTATAATCACATGATCAAATGATCTCTACAATGATTGTATTTTATAAAACTTGTCCAAATTTCATGACTAGTATTAGATTTGAGTTAAACTGCCTATTTTCTGTTTTATTTTAGTTTGAGTTTTGGCTTTTTGTTTGTTTTGCAGTACGGGGGAATGAACCAAGGGAAACTATACCACTGTGCTTCATCCCACTCCCCCTACCTCTTTTTCTGAGATAGGGTCTCACTGAATTGCCCAGCCTGGCCTTGAATTTGAGATCCTCCTGCTTCAGCCTCCCAGGTCACTGAAATCAGAGACATGTGCCACCACACATGACTTAAAATGTCTATAGCTAAAATAGTTAGCTTCAGAGTATAGTACAGAGTATAGAGTTCTGCTTAAGAATGGAAAGATACACATTGTTTTTTTCTGTTTTTCAGATGATGTTGAATACTGTCACTTGGGTAAAAAGTGAAATGTAGAATGTGCATTAAATAATATTTCCTACCTTTTGGTGGAAACTTCCTTGCTTGTAGGGGGCTGAATTCCCTCTGTAAATTTAGATCTGAGGAATAGATAGCAGCTGCCATCTCTGGGTTCCCACTCTGTGGCTGTATAGTAGCTGTCATGAGATCTCTGCTGGCTGCACCATGGAAGGAATTTCCCTTAACTTTGGGGAAATTTCAGTACACTCTATCAGCAACATTAGCATGGAGATTCCCTGAAGGATTTCTTTTACTATGATAAATGAATCCAACAAAATTCCCCACAGGGCTGTCCATTTTTTACCCAACATGCATGACTTTTCAAAAAAAAAAAAAATTCCCCTCCTTAGGGAAGTCCTAATTTTTCTGATGTTTTAACTCCAAGCTAACAGTTTGGTGAGCTTCACCATCCCTTGAAAATATCACCAAGCATTTCATACAACATGTGGTACACGGAAAAGAGTAGTAGACACAGAGGTAGAAGACCTGTACTCGAAACCTGGCAAAGACATTTGACTTTGGGACCTCTGCACTTCGGTTGCTTCATTTGTAGGATGGGAATATTGATCATAATCACCCCACCTGTCTTATGTTTTAGGGGTTTTTAAAGGCCAAATGAGATAACATATGTGAAAATGGCTCATAAATTGCATTTTGATGCAGTATAAATGGATGTTATTATTTTAAAGCTGTCCAAGAGAGAGATTTGTATTGTTTTGCTAATACTTAAATTGTCCTCAAAAAGTTCTTAATTCAATTCCCATGCCTTTTTGACTTTCAATTTCTAAAATATTACAACGCCCTATCAATAGTGTGTTTTATCTCAAAACCACTTTCAGAATACAAATAAAGCAGTACTTATAGATTTATCTACCAATGCCTGGCACAGTAGTAGTTTCCCACAAAGTCAAAAATCTTGTTATAACTGGAAGGCAGTGAGTCCTCCATAGACATTTGGTGACAGTGTTGAAGTCTAACAACTTCTGGACACTAATCATAGTTCCATTGCTGTGGATAATACCCAGGGTTCTTCTTAGCTTAATTTATAGTAGAAATCCCCAAGACCTTTGAATGCTTCTGTGTTTGTAATTTGGGGTTGGGATTCCCCCCAGGCATACCACATAGTTTAGAGTTCAAGACTCCTCTGAGTAGTTCACAGCAGCCCAACAACCATATGTCTCCTTTCTTTATATTTCCAGTAAGAATCCCTGGCAATGGAGGGTGGGGTGAGGGGATTTGATAAGAAATGGTTAGGAAAATGAAGTTATATGCAGTCAAAAAAGCAAATGACTCCTAGCTTATCTACCAATGAGGGTCAGTTCTCTGGGTGGTCTTGCACCTAACCAGTTCTCCCCTTTTTCTTACATACAGTTCTCAAAAATAACTATAATATGCTGGAAATGAAATATCCCTAACCAGCCTAGGCCTTGTTCCTGTCCTTCCTAAGAAGGTAATACCTCAAATAAGGAAAGAACTGTGTAGGACAGCCCAGAACTTGTTCCTCTCTTCCCTAAAATTACAATGTCCTTCAAAGCTTTACCCAAGGAGTCATATGGATCAGAAACATATAACCCAGGACAGACTATCTTTTGTGGTCCCTCAGCTATGGTGCAAATTAGGGCATACACAGTCAAGACACCATTCACCCTCTGGCAGGTTTCTTGAGCTTTGAAGGACCAGTTGACAAGGGAGCTGAGATTTCTATCCTTTGCTATCTACACATCTGTAAGTATTAAGCCCACCTTGCATCACTTGCTATATGGTAGTGTGTTCACCAGACTCCGGCAAATAGGGAACCAGTACATGGTGGACCTAAGCAATAACCAGGATACAATGGGTGCAAGTATAGAGTGGTTGACATAGTGATGATCTTTGCTAGACTCCACACAGGGGGAGGCCCCTTTGGAGATTAGTAATTAGAGATACTGATTCACAACCAAGACCTTCTCCCTCAAACTGCTGGCTTTGCCAGATTAGTCCTACATTTATATCTTGGCTTAACTACTTGCAAATGAGAGATTTGGGAAAATTACTGAACATCTCAGGTCATCAGTTTCTTCAACTATAAAATGGGAATATAGACAGCTCCCAACTTGCAATGGTTCAATTTATGAGTTTTCAACTTTATGATGGTACAAAAGCCATACACATCTGAAGAAATCAACTTCGAATGTTGATCTTTTCCCAGGCCATTCGTAATGCAGTATGATGATCTCTTTTGATGTTGGGCAGTAGCAGCAGTGAGCTGAGGGAAAACAATTGTACTCTATAGTATACAATAACATTTGGTAGGTTAAGTATAACAAATACATTTTCAACAGGATATTTTCAACTTATGATGGGTTTATTGGGGGTAACCCCATCCAAAGTTGAGAAGCATCTATAATGGTCACAAACTTTACTGAATAGTGTTGTTTGACATATTAGTAAGTACAAAGTGCTTCATATCATTTATCTGACAATGTACACTCAATGTATGTAATGATCATTATTATTATTGAAACTCGGTAAAATGAGCTGCCCAATATACTTGAGCTAAGCACTTTATACACACACACACACAAAGATAAACAAATGGCTAGTAAATTTATTTAAAATAACTCTATTTTTTATGGTGAAAATACAAATTAACATTATAATGAGGGATAGGGGTATAGCTCAGTGATAGAATACTTCTCTAGTATTCACAAATTGTTGCATGAGAAATTATGGTGGCTTAAGCCAGTATGATAGCAGTAGAAGTAGTGAAATGGGGCAAGATTCTGAATATCTTTTAAAAGTATAATGAACAGAATTTTGAAAGTGTGATGAACAGGATCAGATTGGATATGAGTTTTAAAGAGAGGAATTGAATTGAGGATGATATAAAAATGTTGAGCCTTAATAGCTAGGAGAATGGTCTTGCCATCAGCCACACTGAAGGAGGCTATGAAGGTTATTTCTGGTAACATTGATAAGAAGAGGTGCTCTTAAGAGCTCACTTTTGGATATGTTTCAAAAACCTGCTAAATAGACATTCAAGTGCAAGAAGTTGATGAGGTATAAGCACCAGTACAGAGAAGATATCCAGATTGAAGATATAAATGTGGATCTCATCACAGAGTATATTTAAAGCCAGAGAATGGGATGAGATTACCTAGGTCGTAAGATTAGACTGAAAAGAAAGTTTGGGTGAACTTGTTCCTAATTTTAGCTTGTAGAAGCAACTTTATCACTAAGAAGTAGAGAAGCATAGAGGCTGGAGGGTTAGCACTTGTGGCTGGTAGGGAACTTGACATGCACACATGATTTGAGCTGAAGGAGGAAGAGAAGGAGGAGGATTAAAATTAAAGATATCACAGATATAATCTCGTTTTAGAATTCTCACCCTGCTCCAGGCTGGTCAGTTGGTAAGAATCCATGGGTTTCCATTGGGGTAAGCATAAGGGAGCCAGGCCACATCCCAAAACTACACAGGTGGACATGCAAATCTCAGGTCAATCAAGAACATTGTCAAAGCCAGAGAGGAGAAACTGGAAAGCCAGCTTTTTTTGTTATAGTTCAGTGGTTATCAGTCTTGATGAAGCTTTGGGATCATATGGGAGTGTTTTCAGCATCTTTGAGGCTTGAGTCTCACCCCAGGGTTTAGCTGGTCTGGGATGTAGCCCTGACTCTGGGAGTTTACAATATTCCCCTGAGGGATTCCATGTCAGTCAAGATTGAAAACCATTGCTGTTCCTGAAGAACACTATAGTTAGTAAGTCATCACTATCAGTACTTTTAGAGCAACTCTGCTTTTTGCTCAGAAAGACATTACAGCAAAGTTACTAAACTGGAACAGAAGGACAACTCGGGAGATTTGTAGAAAGGAGGATTGAATGACTATTTTAAATTGATTTCTAGCAGATCATTGTTTGTCCCACCGAATCCAAGGCTGCAGTCACCCCCAAAGGAACAACAGGGAATTTCCATAAGGAAGTACCCCAAACCATCTATATATGGAGCTAGTTGGGCTTTCAAAGAAGCACTAAATACCACAATGACCAAGCATTTATTAGGGGAACTTATAGAATCCTACAGTGTATCCTCTGGACAGACAATGAGAAAAGAGATGTGTATGGTGAAGGGATTGGGATATGGACTTTATCCGAGGGTTTAGCAAATCTGGCATATTTCTTTTAGTGTTTTAAGCAACCACCTCAATACCTTTATCAGTGTCTGGAAATATTCAAGACCCTGGCTTAAGCTCAAGCCTTCAGGAAAACCCTGTATTGGCTGGGTGATAGCACAGTGAAGACACACTGATTTTCAGTCAGAATACAGAAAGAAAGCAGAGAGGATTGGGGGAACCCTGCTGTCACATCTCAAAACAATAGACTAAAACCACAAAGATGTGTGCAGGCAGAACACCAAGTTGGATGTCTGTTGTAGTTTGTGTTAGTGTAGGTGGTGTACAATACCATCAGTGTCACCAGCTGGTCTACAAGGAAAGGATAATGAAATATGTGTGCAAAGTGTACTAAAATGTAGGCCTATAGGAGTGAATGCTTGACATTTTTCAAAAGAATGTGAAAAAGTAAAAACATAAAAATTATTTATTGATGTGAAAACTTTCTAGCTTTAGGCAGTGCTTTCATAACTCCTTCAACATATTTCTGGTATGTTTGTTTGCCAAGAGTATAGTTCCATTTGAATTCCATGCAGCTGACCCTCCAAAGTTCACATTGTTCTTGTGGCCAGAGAACAAGGACATAGCATGGAGGAAAGGGGTTTTGTGGTGCAGTGTTGTGGAAAAATACAAGTATTTTGAAGAACAAATTCATATCGCCCTATAATGTAGGAAGTACAAGTAAAATGCTAGAAAAGCTGTACAGTTTGTACTGTGTCAGCCTTAACTAGTGGTTTTGGCTTTTTTTAGATTAAGACCATCCGGCAGACTTTGTCTCCAAAACCTCACATATTCATGAAGAATCTGGCTACAAAAATAGGGTCAAGACCCAAACAAAAACACAATGTTTTCTGTTTTCTAGTTGTGCTTGTCAGCAATGCTTTTTCTGAGGCAGAATCCCCTGGATCATCATTCTGTTTTTCCTTTTTCAGGGTATATTTAGTCCAAGAAAAACATGCTTCTGGATTATGGAATGCTAAGGTGGACTTTTAAACCCACCTGGGAAACAAATGGAGTAATTCAGTGTATCCTGTCATCAACGGCAATAAGTTGATTAGGTCTTGGGTACCATCAAAAACCTGCACTTCAAACCAGATGTTTAATTCTGTCTGGAATGCTAAGCTGTGTTCTGAAGAGATAACTGACATCAGTATTTTTGTAATTTCAAATAAGAAATCCCCCATTTTGTGTCTTCTTAAAAGCTACATGAACCTAAACTCAGTTTCCTTCTCTGCAAAACCACTCTTACCCATTTACTTCTATATGAGTTGGGGGTGAGATGTGATTATTCCATGTGGAAAATTACAAAATACTATTCAACTCAACTGTTGTTACTCAACAGCTGAAATTGCATACTGATCAATCTGAATATGTAATTAGTAACATAGCATGCATTAGTGAGAGTCTGAGGAAATCTCCAGAAGTAAAGGAGATCTTCATACAGAAGATTCTTGAACAAGTGGAAGAAATGAATTTAAGGACACATCAGGTATGAATAATACCAAGAGATTCATTATAAAGGGGAAAGTACACCCTCAAAAATGATAGTGCAGGTGATCTGAGAGAGAGAGGCACCTCATCTTGCTCTGGGGTTTTAACATTTATGGAGAGACAGTAATTGGGAGCTAAACTAGAGGTAGAGTAGGGTGAAGCTACAGAACTTCACTTCATTGCCCTTGCATGTTCTAATAATGCTATTTCCTACATCACATGTCTCATTGGCATCTTAAATCTCCCCCTGTGGTGTGTGTTTCACCATTGTAACCAGGCTAGTTTCATTTCTTGGTCACCCAGTCTCTAATGAACACGTTCTCTAAAGGACTGGTTCCTCCAGATATATTTTGGTTATCTTGTGACTTTGTTGGTTTTCCATCAGCCAATCAACCAGCTGCAGACAAGGACATGGGCACAAGGACATAGCCTGAGTTGCTCAAAATTGATTGTTCTATATTTCAGTGTTTTGTGGGAATTTTTCTTTTGAGACTAGTGTTCTCTTGTATCCCCAAATTTCTATTTCAGTAACATTTTTAGAGATAATATATGTTCTCAACAGGAGAGCCTAGAGATTAAAGAGAACTTTTGTATTTGTTGTCTTATTATTTATCCTGTTATGAGCTGTGAAGATTGTTTTTTCTCAATTTTAATGATAATGAAACAGCTCAAAATTATTGTGTTATAATTTATAAGCAAGCATGTGTTTACATACGTATTTACTGGATTACTTCTGTGAGTCAGACATTGTTAGGTATTTTTACCCATGTTGTGTCATTTCTAAATCCAGACACTGAATATAATTCACTAAACTCCCTACTGCTCTCTCTACCACCTATCTCTCTGTCTTATCATATTGGGCATTATAAAGGTGAGCAAAGAAGTGAGAATTAAGAGGTGTAGCAATATCATTTTATAAGGCTCCTATAGGTATGTAGATTAAAGATATGTGCACATAAAAATAAGAAAATATTTCTTGTAAGTTCATGGCACTACATTCTTACAAATTTCATATAGTTGATCTTGTAAAATTATGAAGTTCAGAAAATCATACACATAAGAAACTGAAGAGTTTATAATAGTTTCTCAGGGCTACCATAGCCAAGTACCAAAAACTGGATATCTTAAAACAACAGAAATTCTCTGACAGCTCTGGAGACTAGAATTTCAAAATCAAGGTGTTTGGTGGGGTTGGTTCCTTCTGGGGTGTCTAGATTCTGCTGTTCAACAGAAATCCTTTGGCATTCCTTGGCTACCAGCTGCATTACTACAATCTCTGCCTCTACCAATGCATGGCCTTCTTCCCTATGTCTGTCTCTAAATCATTGTCTCCTTAGAAAAACACAAGTCAGATGGAAATTGAAGAGATTCAAGATGGGAAGTTTAGAGTAATTCTGCATAGGCAGTTGCCCCATTGCTTGAGATTCAAACAGCAGGAGTATTGCTTCTCAGCAAGGTGCTGAGAAACTTCTGGTAAAAAAAAAAACAAGTTCACAGAGTGGAGATTGCTACTGAGCTAAACCCAGACAAGAGACTATGCACCTTGTTCCACACACAAATTAACCATGCTTAGGGCTGGGGATGTAGCTCAGTTGGTAGAGTGCTTGCCTTGCATGCACAAGGCCTTGGGTTCAATCTCCAGCACCACACACACAAAAAAATTAAATTAAAAAATTAACCATGCTCAAATGCTCAAACTTCAACAATACTTTAATACAACGAATAGAAGAAACAAAACCCCCCAAACTATCAGGCCGTAAGTAGGAAAAGCTGTATGTGGGGGGTGCTCCTCAGGACCCACTCATGGACATCTACACCTACACCAAAAACAGAGAATTAACATGAAGAATATGGATACTACACTGATAAAGGATCTCAATTTAGATCATTCCCATATCCTGCAGAAAATTTAGAGTTGTTAAGAAGAGCAGTGACAGAGGGGGTACTCCACATATTCTGCTGTATACAACACAATTGCCAAATCTCTAAGATGGACCCCATGTTTTTGAGAACTACAAGGAAAGTGGAACCCTCAAGCCTTGAAACAATATAACATGATGGAAATACACTAACTCACCAAAAAGCATTGGCAAGTAAACTATACTACAAAGCCCACTTGGAAATATATTGAAAAATTCACAACCTGAGATCCAAGAATGCTTTGGCAAGAGAAGGATGAGCCCTAAAATTGCCCACACAAGAGTAAACAAAACATCCCAACACATGCATAAAACCCAACACAGGAATACAAGCAATACATAAAAACAAGGTTACAAGATGCCTTTTAAAGTTCACAATTTACCAAAGGTACTGAAGTGGATGAAATTCCAGATAAAGAATTCAAAATAATGATTATGAAAATGATCAACAAATACCAAGAGAATGTAGAAAAACAAATGAATGAATTAAGGAAGTCAATAGAGCATATGAGTGAAAAATTCAGTAAAGAGGTAGAGATATTAAAAAAGAGCCAAACAGAATTTTGGAAAAAAAGACACAATATATCAAAATGTTCAGTTAAAAGTCTCTCTAGGGCTAGGGTTGTAGCTCAGCAGTAGAGCACTCATCTAGCACGTGCAAAGCCCTGGGTTCGATCCTCAGCACCACATAAAAATAAATAAAATAAAGGTATTGTGTACAACTAAAAATTAAAAAAAAAAAAAAAAAAGTCTCTCTAAACCAGGCATAGTGACCGTGCCTGTAATCCCAGCAACTCAGAAAGTTGAGACGGGAGGATTACAAGTTTGATTCCAGCCTCAGCAACTTAGCAAGACATTATGTAACTCAGTGAGATCCTGTCTCAAAATAAAAATGGCTGAGTAGATAGCTTGGTGGTAAAGCATCTCTGGGTTCAATTCCCAGTACCAAGAAGAAGAAGAAAAGTATCTGTAATATTATATAACATGTTTAAGAGAGAATCTCAGAGTTGGAAGACAAAGTGACAAGCCTTGAACACTAATACAGTATTAAAGAAAATAAGTAACCATGACCAGAATATAGGAAAGTAAAAAAGTCAAATTATCACTGTTTGCAGATGATATGATCCTATACTTAAAAGATCCAATGAGCTCCACCAGAAGACTGCTACAGCTAATAAACAAATTCAGCAAAGTAGTAGGTTACAGCAGGGCTTGGTGACAATGCCTGTAATCACAGCAACTCAAGAATTATGTCATTTGAAGAAAAATGCATGGAACTTGAGAACATTATGTTAAGTGAAATAAGCCATACACAGAAAATCAGGGGTTGTGTGTTTTCTCTCAATATGGAAGCTAGAGAGGAAAAAGGAAAAGAAAGTAGGTGGTGGACCTCATAAATATGGAAGAGAAATCAGTAGAGGACCAGCAGGAAGGAAATGGAGAGAGAAAAGGGAAATACTGGGAAGTGATATTGGCCAAATTATATTGTTGATTGTGTGCATGTATGAATATGGAAAAACAAACCCCACCATTATTTATAATTATACTTCACCAAAAAAAAAATGCAAAAATAAGTAAAAGAATAGAAAAAGAAAAAAAAGAACATAGATTATCTAATATTGATTTGACCTCAGCTCAACTTGATTATGTCTGCTAAGGCACCATTTCCTCCCCTCCCCACTCAGTGGTCCCATTTCTAACCAGGCACTATGGCACAGCCTGTAATCTCAGATACTCAGGAGACTGAAGCAGGAGGAAGGTGCAAGTTTGAAGCCAGCCTGAGCAAGTTAACAAGACCCTGTATCAAAATAAAAAAACAAAAATGGCTGCTGATGTAGCCCAGTGGTACGGCATGCCTGAGTTTACTTCCTGGTACCATAGAAACAAAACAAACAAATAACCTGTCCTTCACAGGGACCAACGTTAGGTCTTCAACATATCTTTAGGGAAGGCACAATTCAACCCACAGAAGATATTCATTTAAAAAAAAAAAAAACATTGGAGTATAAGTTGTAGACACCTTGCCCATTACTACCAAATACTTCAGTGTATAGTTTCTAAAAATCAGGACACCCTTCTACATAGCCACCATAAACCAAAAAAAGAATCAACATTGATACATATTACCATCTAACCCATGGGTTCCATTCAAATGTTGCAAATTGTCCTAATAAATCCTTTATAATAAAAAAAGCATAGTCTTCCTTTTTTCACCTATCATAAATGTTCTAATACCAAATCTAGGACTATTTGGTTGTTGTGTCTCTTTTTTGTTTTCAATCTGGAAGAGTTCCCAGTTTTCTCTTGTCTCTAATGATTTTGATGTTTTTTGAAGAGTACAGTCTAGTAACTTTGCAGAGTGTCCTTTACTTTGGGTTTGTCTGATGTTTCCTCAAGACTCAAATAAAGTGATGCATTTTTGCAGGAATTCCACAGAAGAGATGAAGTGTTTTTTTTTTTTTTCTGTACATCACATCAGGAAACTCACGATGCTGTTTTGTCCCGTTATTGGCTGTGTTGGCTACCATCGCTTGGCTAAGATGGTACATGATGGGTTTCTTCACTGTGTGGTTACTGAATAATTAATAAGCCGTTGATATCCAATTTGTGGATAGATGCTTTGAGGCTATGTAAATATCCAGCTTCTCATCAAACTTTTACCCACTGGTTTTAGCATCTATGGATGTTGTGAGCCTGAATCATTTATGAGTATGAAACTGTATTTCTAACTCTATCATTCCTTGTACACCTATTAACTGGAATTCTGCTAAAAGGAAGAGATTTCCATTCCCTGGTGTAAGAATTTATACAAATAGGGATTCATGAATATTTATTTTATTCAATGGGTTATAATCCATCACTAACATTATTTATTTATTTATTTATTTATTTATTTATTTATTTAGTAACAGGGATTAAAACCAGGGGCACTTAACCACTGAGCCACATTCCCAGCCCTTTTTTATTCTTTATTTTGAGAAAGGGTCTCCCTAAGTTGCTTAGGCCTTAAATTTGTGATTCTTCTGCCTCAGCCTTCTGAGTTGCTGGGTCACAGGCATGTACTACTACCCCTATGAACATTATTTATTTTGATGATCACATTTGGCCTGTGAAAGTCCTTTCATGCAGTCCCTCATATCCTTTTTACATGTCCTTTCCATTCTTTGAAGACTTTCTTACTTTCTGGTACAAGAAGATATTTCAGACTTACCTTATATTTTCCCCGCCTCAGACACGAAATTATCCATTTCTCCAAAGAACCGTGTTTTCTTTTAGTAAACAACAATATCTGGAAAACAAGATTTGGAAGCAAGGTATATTCATTTGTACTGGGATGTATCTATTTTTTTCTGGGCCTTTTCAGAAGACAAACCTAGGAAATATGTATTATGTATAAACACATTCATGTATGATACATATGCTCTAATATGTATCCATATAAATATTGATCCATAAATCATAAGCAGAATATGGTAGACATAATTCTAAAGGTGGCCTCCATAAAGTTCTTGTTTCCTGGTTGTTCAATCTAGCATTAAATACTACTGCAAAGGCATTTTGCAAATGTAATTAAACCCTAAAGTCATTTGAATTTAAGATTTTTTGGTAGGCTAAACTTATTTAGGACCTTTTAAAACACAGAGTCTCTCCAGCTGAGATTGTCATCGAAAGAGGTCTGAAAAGATCCCAAAGAGGGGGACCTCAACTCAGGATGAAAGAGTCCTTGACAAGCAATGCAAAAAGGAATTTCAACATGTGAAAATTAGAGGCACAAGAATGAGATTTACTCAGGAAAGCAAAGAGCACGCATTCAAGGGAGAATGCAGTCTATCTCAAGCACTTTTGGCATCTCAGGCTCTTCTTTCAAAGGAAATTTCGTGAGGAGTGGGCAAGGAAAGGTATGTGGGGATGATATCAGTCTGGTGATATTACATTTTAATTATAATAGACAAAATATACAAAGAACTTGTTTTGCAGTCTAGTAGAAAAAAACCTCCTTCCTCAACTGTAAATTTGGCCGAGAGACAAGGACAAAATAATTATATATTCACCTCTGTCTTTCAATGAAGATAGAAATAGCTTTCCATTTCAAATTTGTTTTGTTTTGTACCGCATGTGGGTTAATTAGATAAAACCATGTCATGTGCCAGATTCAATCAGCCTGAAAATAATCAGAAAACCAGGTTTGGCATTGTTTGTGCTGTTTTGGCTCCAATAGACAAAAGCACAAAATGCAAATTGGCTTCAGAAAACAACATACGTGTATCGGTGCCAGCTCTTCTTTCATGGGATTATCTCTAGCTGGCACCTGAGCAGCAGATGCTGCTCTGGGTGACCATTACACAAATCTACATGATGTAGATGCCCATTTCCCCCCATTAGACAGTGGACACCTCCATGAAGGGCACTTGTTTTATTGCCTTTGACACAGGCTAAAACTAGCTTGACAGTGGCTGTCAGTCAACTGAAATTACATGTGGAAGTTCTAAAATGAATGCACGTTTTTGTTTGCTTTATACCCTCATGCCTTCCATTAGGTTCATTTCTTATTGTTTTCATTGCCTGTAAAATTAAAAATAAATCCCTGAAACCACCTCTCAACTCTCTGTCCTTGTTATAGGTAGTTGAGAGAAAAATGAAAGGAAAAAGGCAGGGAGTTTACCATATTTGTACTTTAATGTGGTACCAGTAGTGTCCTAATGAATAAACTAGCTCATATTTTAGCAAATACCCAAGTAATCGTAAGGCAAAAAATAGTTGTTTTTTAAAAATCTAATGAATGATGATAAAATCCAGATGAGTTAGTTTTTTTTTTTCTTTTTGTTGTATAAACTGTCTGACTTCAATACACAGAGGACTAAGACTACACATATTTCTTGTACTTTTTAAAAGAATATTTCCTTGAATACTCTAGAATGGGGAATGGCTGGTGATAATTATCTCTCTAGTGTGACTGAAATGCCTCTTGTTCAGATCTCCAGTGACAACCTAGTTGATAAATCTAATGGGAAAATTTTATCCTGATCTTACTTGCCCTTGTGGATACATGAGGTTTGTTACTCTTGCATCCTTTTTGAAACTTTGCTTGGTTTCTGTGACACCCCACAAACCCCAGCTTCTTTTATTTCTCTGGCTTCTTATTTGTAGTTTCTGTTGCCCTGACCCCCACTGTTTACTCATTTAGTCTTGGGGTCCTGGGGTCCATATGGTCTGTTCCTCACTGTTTTAGGATTAGACTATATTTATTGTTATGAGCTCAATAGTCACCAGTGGAAGACCTCTAAGAATCAGTTTGGAATCTCCTCTTTTCCTTATCTTCCTAGTTGCCCAATCCTGTCTTCTTAATGCCACCTGTGTGTGTGTGTGTGTGTGTGTGTGTGTGTGTGTGTGTGTGTGTGTGGTGGGGGCAGTACTTGGTATTGAACCCAGAGGTGCTTTACCACTGGGCTACATCTCCAGTCCTCTTTATTTTTTATGTTGCTTAGGACCTTGCTGAGGCTAGCCTCAAACTTGTAATCCTCCTGCCTCATCCTTCAAGCCATTGGAATTACAGGTGTGCACCACCACACACAGCTTGATGCCATCAAGTTCACCTGTGTTGGTCAGCTTTCTATCACTATGACAAAATAATTGAGAGAATCAACTTAAAAGGAAGAAAAGTTTACTTTGGCTCATGTTTTCATAGGTTTTGATTCAAGGTTGCTTTGCCCTGTTGCTTTGTGCCTATGGTAGCATGGTATATCAAGGCAGTAGTGCAGTGTGGAAGAAATTGTTCACCTCACTGTAGCCAAGAAGCAAAGAAAGAAAGGAGGATGGGTCAGGGTCTCTATGTCTCCTTTGGAAGCATCTCCCAGCAAGCTCACTTCCTTCCACTAGGCCCCCACTCTTAAAAGTTCCACCATCTCCTAATAATACTATGGACTGGGGACAGATTTTCAACACATTGGTCTTGGGGGGACATTTAAGACCCAAACTATAGCAATCTACTTGCATCACTTAGCACACTTTGGTTGCAAATACAGAAAACACAATTAACATGTGACTTAAAAATAAGGTAAGAGTTTTCTCAGCAGTTATTGGCATTTCAAAAGGCCCCAAGGGATTTTTCTTGGTTAAATGAGATGTGTGCCCGTAGCTGCCTCAGCCTCCTCATCTTGTTCTAACAAAAAATAAATAAATAAAATAAATGAGATGTGTGGTATAATCATCTACAGCTGGGTGTGAACTTCATTTAGATCTGAACATGAGCAACTTCTCTATTCACAAGTTTTTGTAGCAATCAAGGTAATTGGGATATGAACTGGGTATTAGATGATACAACAGGTTATCGATGACTTAGTTAAGTGTAACAGTGGGTGTGGGAAATGTCCGTATGTAGCAGGAAATATCTTTAAATTACTTTGTTAGGAAAAAGAAAATAGATGAAGCATTGTAGTATATAAAATCTACGATTGATGAATCTGGATTTGGGGGATGTAAAGATTCATTATGTTATGGGGGTATCCAAGATGGTGGGCCAGAGGGAGGCAGCATTCTGTGTAGCTCCATGACCCAGGTCTCAACTAATAGGAATACTGCTTCTCTGAGAGTGATAGAGGACCCCTACGCAGCTGCTGTTATTCAGAAATCACCAGCGCTATGGCCATGTGCAGGGCTCCGGGCCTCAGCATTAGAGCAGGACTCCTGGCTCCTGACACTCAACTCCTGACTACTAGCCCACACAGGGTTCATGAGCCCCTTAGCAGGCTCACCGCATCATCACTGGCACAGAACTCCCAGACACTGCTCTGCTCCCATGCAGAGCACTCAGCTGCTACCCACCCACAGGAACTCCACCCACCACTCCCCTGTGGACTCCCATCTACCAACGTGGTGCTTCCCAGTTGCTTCCATCTTGCAACCTGGCAGCTACAGCCATAGTCCCCTATGTGTGGTAGTCTGCCTGCACCTTGGGACATCCCCACAGGCACTGAAGACAGCCAAAAACCACCATATTGCATGCCACAGAGCTCATCTCTGAACCTATTGTACAACACCATCGCCCGGCTCCCCCACCCAATCTGACACCCTGGCACTGGAAGCACCATGCCTCCATCTTGGGACACCTTCCTTGCCATCTTTGGTGGAGGTAGCTTCCAGATTGGAACTCCAGATGACCAGGTTTCCAACTCCACCTTCTCCCCAGTGGCTGGTAACCCTGCACAGTAACTGCCCAACACAAAACAGCCCTCAGTGGGGTGGGTTCGCAGTGTAATCAGGGCACTGCCCATGGGAGGCCCTGTGAGAGAGTTCCCTTAATTGGGAACTAGTAAGGGAGAGGGAGAGAGTTCAACAGTTTGGAGACTAATAGAGAGACCAGGAATTGGGAAATCTTCAGGCAAGAAAGGGAGATAGGACCAGGAGCTTAACTCAATCGAGCGGACCCAAAAAGAGACTCTTGAGGTGCAGTCTCCCTGCAGGGACTGGTGGGTGCCAGCTTCACTTCCAGGAGCCTTGCACCAAGACCAGCCTTCCCACCCTAATTATCATCACCATCCAGAGGGCAAAGATACCAGCTAACAATAACAACCCCACCTGTTGGATGAGAAGGGAAGTAAGAAATATACTGATCTCCAACCAAAACAATTAACAATCCTACTTCTTCCTTTTTTTTTCTTTTTCTTCTCTCCTAATATTCTCCTGCCCTTACATCCCCCAACATATGTGAAACCAAGTCCTTTGCATAAGTTAGGATTTTGAGGCAGGGACATCTGAATAGTATGTTATAGTTGTGTTGTATATGCCTTCTCCCCCCCTCCAATTTTTACTATTTTAACATTCTTTATTTTCCTTAATACCTATGTGTGTTTGTTTTATGTACTCTAGTGTCTTCCCACATATTGGTCTACCCCAAATTACTCCCTGTCTATTCTTCTTCTAACCCTATTCATTAGATTTCTCTTCACACTTTCTGAGATATACTAACTCTATATCCTCACATCCTGCCTCCTCAGCACATTATCCTACACCTCACCTGCAAGGAGTTTCTATCCTCATATTAAATAAAGTAGATTTCAAGCTAAAGTTAATCAAAAAGGATAAAGAAGGACACTACATACTGCTCAAGGGAACCATACACCAACAAGACATAACAATTATAAATAATATGCCTCAAACAATGGAGCATATATGTTCATCAAATTCTTCTCAAGTTCAAGAGTCAAATTGACCACAACACAATAATCTTGGGTAACTTTAACACATCTCTCTCACCACTGGATAGATCACCCAAACAAAATCTGAACAAAGAACCTATAGAATTCAATAATGCAATCAATAACTTAGACTTAACTGACATAAATAGAATATTGCATCCTTCAACAAGCGAGTATACTTTCTTCTCAGCAGCACATGGGTCCTTCCCTAAAATAGATCATATATTATACCACAAAGTAACTCTTAGCAAATACAAAAAAGTAGAAATACTACCCTGCATTTTATCAGATCATAATGGAATGAAATTAGAAATCAATGACAAAATAAAAAATAAAAATTACTCCAACACCTGGAGACTAAGTAATATGCTACTGAATGAACAATGGGTTGCAAAAGACATCAAGGAGGAGATTAAAAAATTCTTGGAGGTAAATGAGAACACTGACACGACATATTGAAATCTCTGGGACACTATGAAAGCAGTACTAAGAGGAAAGTTCATTGCATGGAGTTCATTCCTTAAAAGAAGGAAAAAGTCAACAAATAAATGACCTAACATTACATCCTAAAGCCCTAGAGAAAGAAGAACAAATCAACACCAAAAGCAGAAGATAGGAAATAATTAAAATTAGAGCTGAAATCAATGAAATCAAAACAAAAGAAACAATTGAAAAAATTGACAAAACAAAAAGTTGATTCTTTGAAAAAATAAATAAAATTGACCGACCCTTAACCATGTTAATGAAGAGAAGGAGAGAAAAAAACTCAAAATTACTAACATACATGATGAAAAAGGTAATATCACAGTAGACACTACAGAAATACAAAAGATAATTAGAAATTATTTTGAAAACTTGTAGTCCAATAAAATAGAAGATATAAAAGACATCAACAAGTTGCTAGAGTCATATAATTTGCCTAAATTGAATCAGGAAGATATATACAATTTAAACAGATCAATTTCAAGTGACAAAATAGAAGATGCCATCAAAAGTCTACCAATAAAGAAAAAGCCCAGGAATTAAGAATTAATAAATGGGATGGATTCAAACTAAAAAGTTTCTTCTCAGCAAAAGAGGTAAATAGAGAGCCTACATCTTAGGAGCAAATTTTTATCCCTCACACATTAGATAGAGAACTAATCTGTAGGGTATATAAAGAACTCAAAAATCTTAACACCAAAAACAAACAAACAAACAAACAAACAAAAAACCCCAAGTAACCCAATCAATAAATGGGCCAAGAGCTTGAACAGACACCTCTCAGAAGATGATATACAATCAATCAACAAATATATAAAAAAAATGCACATCATCTTTAGCAATTAGAGAAATGCAAATCAAAACTATTCTGATTTCATCTCACTCCAGTCAGAATAGCAGCTATTGAGAATACAAACAACAATAAGTGTTGGTGAGGATGTGGGGAAATAGACACACTCATGCATTGGTGATGGGATTACAAATTGGTTCAACCAATATGAAAAGCGGTATGGAGATTCCTTGGAAAACTGGGAATGTAACCACCATTTGACCCAGGTAACCCCCTCCCTGATCTATACCCAAAGGACTTAAAAATAGCATACTACAGGGAGAGCCACATCAACGTTTACAGCAGCACAATTCACAATAGCTGAGTTGTGGAACCAACCTAGATGCCCTTCAGTGGTATATAGATATGTGGTATATATACACAATAGTATATTATTCAGCAATAAAAGAGAATAAAATCATGTTATTTGCATGTGAATGGATGGAGTTGGAATATATAATTGTAAGTGATGTTAGCCAATTTCAAAAAAACAAATGTTTTCTCTGATATAAGGAGGCTGATTCATTGTGAAGTAGGGAGGGGGAGCATGGGGGGAATAGCCAAACTCTAGATAGGTCAAAAGGGTGGGAGGAGAAGGGAGGGGGCATGGGGTTAGAAATGATGTTGGAATGAGATGGACGTCATTATCCAAAGTACATTTATAATGACACGAATGGTGTGAATATACTTTGTATACAACCAGATATATGAAAAATTGTGCTTTATATGTGTAATATGAATTGTAATGCATTCTGCTGCCATATATAACAAATTAGAATTTAAAAATTTTTTAAATTTTTTCATTATGTTATTTGTTGTAATTTTTAAATGCTTAAACCTTAAAGTACAAAATTAAAGGGAGTTTTTCCCTTATAACTAAAATGTTCAGAGACTGGGTCAACTTTGTGTGACATTTATGTAATAATAGCAAAGAGTATCACCAAGGATCCAGATTCTTTTTAATTTATTCCTGGCTTTCAGTGTTTGCTTCATCGTAAAACCACCTCTTTTGAATGGTAGGGGATCACATATGCTGGCTTAATGAACAGTCCCTGTTACATATATTTTCCTAAAAGAATTATTTATAGTATGATTTTTTCCCCTCAATTGTGAACTGGTTTTTGATGATAAATGAATCTGTCACTTTAGTTCATGGCTGTCCAACAACTGCCAACCACAGTTAGGACTTCATGCTTCTTTTTTCATGTCCAGCTAAAGAGAGAAGAAGCTGCTTTTTCAGAAGCATTTAGTAAACCTTTTCTGTACTCCCTATATCCCAGAAGGACAAAGTGTCAATCCATGGACAAACAACATGTCTAGAGTGATGGTGTGCATTGGTTGGCTTAGGTCAATCAGAGCCTACTCAGAGGTTAAGTGGTACAATCAATGCTAAGCTCCAGGTTGGCAACAGTCAATGGGAATTTAATGTGAGGAAGAAACCAATAAAAGTCACTTTCCATGTTCCCTGTCACTGCTCTGGTTCAGGCCTCAACATCTCTTAGACAATGATGGTAACTTTCTTGCTGATCTTCGTCCTTAGTTTGGGCCCATCACTACAGTACTACTAGAATGATCTTCCTAGTATGTAGATCTGATCATGTCACTATTGGATTCAACATCTTTTTGATGTCCTGTCTTGTAAAATAAAATTCTGAATGCCTTTGCTTATTATATAAAGCCGTTCAATATCTGGCCTTTGGTTATCTGTTCACCTTCATCCATCTTGATTCTCTTCTTTACAATTCAAGGTTTAGCAAAACTGAAAGACGCATAGTACTGTTCTCACACATTGCTTTCTTGAACCTCCCTCCAAGCCTGCCTCATTCTCACCAGTGCAGCAAACCTGTGTCATCCTTCCATTGTCATCTGAGTGCCAGTTTTTCTCACTCCTCCTTTAAGCATCCCAGACACCTTCTCCTTTGTGTCCACTATAATCCAGACTCTTCCCTGACCAGTGGTTGGTGAGTTAATTGAAAAAAAAATTTTAAAGTTAAATCTGTTTATAATACTAAATCAAGTATCATTTTTATCAGTATGTATAAATCAATTTCTCAAGTTTTGTTTTCATTATCTTCTCCAAAGAGGTTTTTTGTTTGTTTGTTTGTTTTTGTTGTTTAGGGTACTAGGGATATGAACCACCCAGGGCTTTGTGCATGCAAGGCAAGCATTCTACCAACTGAGCTATATCCCCAGCCCTCCAGAGAGTTTTTTTAAGACATTTTTTCCCTAATAACTGTCTTCCTACCTCAGTGACACATTAATACATAAAACAGTGTGTACTACTACCACAGATACATTGTCTATCTATTCATGCACTCTTTATTTGCAGGGTCAAAGACTTTTATGTGGATGTGGGTCCCCTGATTCAGCTTTGCCCTTTTCTGCAATCAAAACCCCTCCTCAAGGATTCCTAATTAGGGTTTATTTAAAATGAAGAAGGAACAAGGGGAAACTGAATGTAGAGTCAGATTCAATTTTTGTGATTTCCTTCCCATGCCCCCTTATGCCACAGCTTTCTCGATTTTATCAGGCCTTTCCAAGATATTTGATTTCATTTTTATACTAACTCCCATATGTACAGTTTATCACTACTTAATGTTATATCAAATTTTATAATTTCAAATTTTATAATGTTCAACTGCTGGTGGAGGTAGAATGATTAGAAGAAAAATAAATAATGAAAGAGGTAGTATAAAGAAAATAGTAACTGTTACTTTAGTAGAACTTCTGAGGGGGCTGGGGTGGTGGTTCAGTGGTAGCTGAGCACTTGCCTAGCATGTGTGAGGCACTGGGTTTGATTCTCAACACCACACATAAATAAATAAAATAAAGATCCATTGACAACTAAAAAAAAAAAATCTAAAAAAAGAACTTACTGAGATCAGGCACTGTTCCAACAGCTTACAAAGTCAACTCATTTAATCTTCCCAAGGGAGGTTCTATTGCTATGCTTTTGACTGATAAGGAAACTGAGGCATAGAGAGGTGGAGTTTTTTGTTTGTTTATTTACTAAAACAGCAAAATATTAAAACACTTTTTAAAACCAGTGACTCAGGAAGCTGAGTCGAGAGCCAAAAAAACTGATTTGTATATGATGTTAAAAATAATATTTAATGTTGTAGTGGCAACCCCCTCCTCCACAGAAAATTTTAATTAAGTTTCTCCAGAGACCCTTGCCATAATTTTTTTTAGACTCTCAGCAAAACTTCTGCAAAAGAATTTTCAGGTGGTGGGGGGGTATGCTTGCAGAGGCAGAGTCCAAAAGAAAGACTAGCCCAAGGCCTTCACAGAGGCATTGGCCAGGAAGCCAGCAACAAGAAAGGAGGTGGAGAACTCTTCCTTTTCATGGCACTGATTTTCAGAGTGTCCTTGGCCTGAATTGGTTGCCCAGAACAGTAGGAAAAAAAAAAAAAAAAAAACCTTACTGTTATGTGTCCTTCTGTGGATTATGAGCCTTTGAGCCCCTCTCCCTTCATACTGGGTATAAAGTTCTAAAACTTTCTGAACTCAGGGTTCAGAGGGATTGATTGACTGTGGTGAAAGCCCGCCTTCTGAACCAGCCAATAAACTGCTTCCTGCTAATTCCTGGTTGTCCAGACTCCTCTACCCCCACAACAATGTATTATTAGTATCATGAACCCTGACAAGTTCAAAGTCAACCTTGACAACTTAGTGAGACCCTGTCTCAAAATAAAAAATTTAAAAGGGATTGGGGATGTAGCTCAGTGGTTAGAGTGCCTCTAGTTTCAAGTCCTAGAACCACAATAAATAATAAATACTTTTTCTTTAATAAAATCTATTGAACATAATATAATCTGTCTTTGAGACGAAATGGTACAATTAATAAAAATAAGCCAATGAAAATTTAATAGGGCCTCCCCTTTGAATTTCACAAAAAGCATTTGTCCTCATTCTCAAGGAACCAGAAAAGTGAGTGTAGCTAAATTAGGGAGAGATCCTTTTAGACTTCATTGCTCTTTTGTCTATCTTCTCTTTGCTAGTAAAGGTGAGCCTTTCAAAGAACCAAAGATTAAGGGATGAGATTTGTGGAGGAGATTTTCTTTAAAAATGGGCTACTTCTGTAAGATACCTGAGGCTGCAGTAGAATGGGGTCAGTGAAGTTGAGAAGCAGCCAACAATAACTCTGACCTCTCAGCTAGGGGTCTGACCTGAGATTCAACCCTGCTGAGCCCACCTTCTAACTCTGACCTTGCTATTCTCTCTGAAGCTTAGTTCTCCCTGTTATGGGGAGATACCTCAGAGAGCACTCTAAGTCCAAATTTCAAATCAAAAGAGATCTTTATTTATCCGGCCAGGGATTGTCACCCACTCCAGAGACTCAAGCTCTGTGGGAGGACAGCAGCTTCCTGGCCCACCCAAAGAGAATATAAGCACAAAAACCACAATTCAGTGACTTGCTTATCATCATTTAAGCTAGCCAATCAGAGAAATTAAAACATTAATAAGTGGAACTTGTGGGCTCCAGGCAGGACTGGAATTTTCCAGTCAGCAAGCAAGCAATAAATGGAAGCTTTGCACTTCAGTTGACCACAGTCCTGGGTTCAAGCAGGTGCTAGACACTCGCATCCTGAATTTGGGTGGGGGTCTGTGGGGCAAGAATTTACTTCAAAGTCCTGTAGACCCACAAGGGCCTTCACACCCAGGATGCAGCTCACCATAACCACCACTGCATCCTGAATAGGGTAAATTTCTGTACAAAGTACAGAAAGACATTTTTTTTAAATAGGAAAACAGCTTTCATTTCAGTTTCTCAGAAATAGCTCTTGTAACAGTTTTTTATAGAAGGCAGCAAAATGGAGTCTTAGGCCTATCTATGACAGTTTCTGCTTTATAATTCTTATCTCACTTATCAAAATCTTATATTTATAATCTATATATTTTTTACTAATGTATAACCTATAACTTACACTCTTATTGATTGTATTTATCATCACAACATCCCTTTCCCCTTTTCTTGTTTTTTTTTTGGGGGGGGAGGGGGAACTTCCCCCTAATTCTTGAGCAAGGGCAACTGGGGTGGGGGGGGAGCTACAGTTCACCTGGGTCTGATCTAATTGCTCATTTGCTCTAGGACAGAAGCCTGTGACTGCTAGGAGCCAGCTGCTAGGGTATGTCATAAACCTCTGACAGACTATAAACTCCAAGGACCCAGAGACCTTATTTGTTTGCCTTGATGTTAAAGGCCCAATATCCAGCACCATTGCCTGAGACCTAACAGATGCTCGATATTTATTGACTGAATGAATAAATGACCTGGAGGCCCCAATATAATTCATCTGATTTATTTACCAGTATCCTTCATAGTTAGGAATTGGTTTAATAAAAATTAATTTCTGTAATAAGATTATGTCTCTGAAGATCCTTGGAATACTTTTAACACAGTACTACATGACACCTTTTTCATTTCTTTGTGTTTGTTTCTAGCTGAAATTTCTGACATCTTTACTGACCATCTCAATGGCTGAACCTCTACCAAATCTTCTCTGACAACCCCTCTAAAAGTAGCCATTTCCTCCTCTAAACTCCCAACACTGCAGTTGTTGCTTCCATTTTCCCATTCCCTTCTTTTCTTTCTTTTTTTCTGGGGGTGGGGTGGGAGGGTTCTGGGGACTGAAACCAAGAGCCTTCTACTACTGAGCTACATCGCCAGTCCTTTTTGTTTTTATTTTGAGACAGTCTCACTTAAGTTATTCAGGCTGGCATTGAACTTGTGATCCTCCTGCCTCAGTCCAAGTAGCCTTTTTTCTTTTTTACCCTTACAACTTCTCTGAGTCAGAATGTTGGACAAATGTTCTTCCCCTCCTACAGATAAAAGAGATTTGGAGAGGTTAATGAGCATTTTCAGAAACACAAAACCGAAAAAAGAGGAAGCACATGCTAGAACTCATACTTTTTTCCTTTCTCCCTCTCCAGGTCTCAGTATTGCTGAACAATGCATATGTTTAAGTCTGGGGCAGACAAACGGTCCAGTCAGAAAGGACAATTATCAGAAAGGGTATTATCAGGATGTAAACGTTATCTTCCCTATTAAATTGTGAAATCCTCCACGCCCTAACCTCTTAGAAGTTGTAATAATATTAACTACATTAAGAAATGAATGACACTTAAAACCTTTAGTTCAGGAATAGGGAAGAAACAAAACAAAAAAAAAAAAGACTTCTCCTTAGCTGATTTTGCGCTAAAGGGCTAACGTGTTCCCAAGTTGGTATAGGGGCTGGGAACACTATACAAGTTTCAAATGTTGCTAAATTTTTTTATCCCAAAAGCTTGACTTTAAAGTTAATAATACAGCGGGTCTTTCTCCATCCAAGTAAGCACAAAACTGGTAGGGAGTGAGATTTATGTCCTCGCTTACCAGCTTCTTCTAATTTCACCATAAATGTGGCCATTCATCTACGGGGGTGGAGTTAGCTAACTGTCTAGGTGGGAGAACTGAGGCATTCAACAGAAGTGCGACCAGTTCCAGGTAGGAAGAAAGGCAGGCGCCACTCTCGGGCCCTACAGGTGGGCTTCCTGTCTCCTGGACCAGGCATCCCACCAGACCCACCTCAGACCACAGGTCGGAAGCCCAGGTCCTTGCGGCGACCTGGGGCGGCGGGCACCAGGCAATGTCCCAGGTGCCCCAGTTTTGCCTTTGGTCCTGAAGATCTGAAACAAACCAAAAGCCTCCACGTTCCGGAACCCTCCCTTCAGAGTATGACCCTGTCTCTGATAGGGACAGATTGGCCGGAAGGGAAGTGGGAACTTGCTCTACTGTTCCTCTTTCACCAACTTGGCCAATGAAGAAGCCACTAAAATCGCGAAATTAACCAGTCTGACTAGTTTGTCCCTGCGGCCGCCTCGTAGACGCGGCCCAGCGCGTTTCCCGGGACCACATCGCCATGGCTGCCGGCGGTGGCGTCGCTTCCAGCGAAACGCTGCGTTACGCCGAGTTCTCGCAGCCTAAGGGGAAACTGCCGGACGCCGAACTCGACCACCGACTGGTGAGTCCGACCTCGCCCGTGCAGCTCTGTACCCTTTCCGACTTCGTACTCCCCGCGTCCTTTCTCTGTCCCACTCCGGCCGCTCATCTGTTAGGCGGAGAGCCTGCTCCGCGGGGCTCTGGCGACAAGGCGTGGAAGGCGGCCTTTCTGAGGGTCTCTGTCTCCGCAAGGAGCTTCCAGTCTTGTCGCGGACAGACAGACCAGAAGACCCGCCACTGCAGAGGCAAGATACTGAGTGCTGTGGGCTGGATTATCCTTTCGAGTCGGAGACTCGAATCGGGTCTTGCAGGGGATATGGTAGAGACCCAGGACTCCTCTTGGGGAAAGCGGTGGTTAAAAACCACCATCTGAAGAATCCGCCAAAACAGCCACCCAAGGGAAAGAAGAGCGCACAGTGCTTTAGATAGTGGCTGGGAAGTCTGGGGCAGATGAACTGTCCAATCAGAAGGGCAAGTAGTTTATTCACGTGGCAAGTTAGAGCTGGGAAAGGGGAGTGTCCAATCGAAACGATGCAAGTCACATATGTATTTTTAAGGTTTTTTTTTTTTGACACATTTATTTTTTGCTTTATTTTTAAACTCATGCATAAAAAGTAAAATAAATATTTATGGGGTACCGTCTGATGTTTCCATACATGTATACGTTGTGTAATGTTTAAGTCGGGGTAAGCAAATTTGTCTCCTCAAACATTTATCATTCCTTTAGGGGAAAAACATTCAAGATCCTTTCTTTCACTCTACTGTGCAATGGCACATCAGAACTTCTATCTGTATCTGTCCTGTAACTTAGTACCCATGGACCTCTGCCCATCCCTGCTGTCCCCAGCATGTGTTAACCAGCATTCTACTCTTAAACTCTATGAGATCAAGTCGTTTATATTTTCACATAGGAGTGAGATCTTATGGACTTGACTTTCTTGTGCTTGCTTTATTTCGTTTAACATAATGATCTCCATTTCCATCTTTATTGTGGCCAGTAACAGGATTTTATTTATTTATTTTTTATAGCTGAAGAGTATTCCATTATATTTATCATACCATATATTCTTTATCCATTCATCACTTGATGGACCCTTAGGTCATTTTCATTTCTTGCCTATTGTACCTAATGCTGCAGTGAACATGGGCATGCAGAAGAGATCATTGACTTATTTGTTCATTTATTTATTTATTTAGTTTGGTACTCAGAATTGAACCCAGCAGTGCTTAACCACTGAGCCACATCTTAGCCCTTTTTATTTTTTTATTTTGAGTTAGGGTCTTGCTAAGTTTCTGAGGCTGGTGGGAATCACTGGATTGTAGGTAGTTTTATTTTCAGTTGTTGAAGAACCTACATACTGTTTTCCACAATAGTAATTCACATTTCTACCAATGGCATGCAAGGGTTTCCCTTTCTCCAAAATCTTGACAGCATTAGTTTGCTTTTATCTTTTTGATTATAGCCATTATTAGTAACTCCAGTAATATCTTTGGTGGTTTTGATTAGCATTTCCCTGATGACAATGATGTTGACCTCTTTTTTTTATATACCTGTTGATCATTTTGGATTCTGTTTTTTTTTTTTTTTTGAGAAATGCCTATTTAGGTCATTAATAATATTTTAAATCTGGTTATTGGCTTTTTGCTATTGAGTTTTTTGAGTTCTTTACATATTCTGCGTAATATCTTTCTTGTCAGATATATAGTTTACAAATAGTTTTCTCCAGTTCTGTTGTCCCTTCATTCTGATGAGTGTTTCCTTTTTTCATGTGAAGAAACTTTGTTGTTTGATATAGTCCCATTTGTCAGTTTTTGCTTTTGCATTCTGTGCTTTCAGGGTCTTGTGCCCCAAATTCTGGCACATTCCAGTGTCCTGAAGCATTTCCTATGTTTTATTCTATCATAGCATTTTTATAGTTCCAGGTCTCACATTTAAGTCTTTAAGCTAGCAGGGCCTAGTGGTACACATCCACAATGCCAGAAACTTTGGAGGCCAATCTCAGCAATTTAGTCAGGCCCTAAGCAACTTAGTGAGACCCTATCTCAAAATAAGAAATAAAAAGGGCTGGGGATATGACTCAGTAGTAAAGCACCCTAGATTCAATCTCCAGTACAAACAGTAGTAATCATCATCATCCTCTTCCTCATCAGTTAACTTTTTAACTGATAAGAGGTAGAAGTTGAGTTTCATTCTTCTGAGGACATATGTAGTCATTTAAAAAGTAAAAGAGGGACTGGGGTTGTGGCTCATTGGTAGAGTGCTTGACTAAAAGAAACAGGTCAATTTGATTTTAACAGTGTATTCTATTTAATCTGATACATTTATAAGAATAACATGTAATCATGATAAAATTAAAATATTTTATATTCTTTTTTACACTTATACATCTTAATTTCAATTAATCACTTTTTCAGTGCTCAGAAGCCCCATGTGCAAGTGGCTATCTTCTTGATCAGTGGAGATCTCAGAGATAAAGGGAACAAATTCCTTAATAAGACACCTATAGCACAAGAGTTAAAATCAAGAATCAACAAATAGGACATCAAATTAAAAAGTTTTTTCTCAGCAAGAGAAATAATATGTGAGGTAAATAGGGAGCCTACATCCTGGGAACAAATTTTTACCCCTCACACTTAAGATAGAGCTCTAATCTCTAGAGTATACAAAGAAGTCAAAAAGTAAAACAACAAAAAAATAAATAACCCAATCAACAAATGGGCCAAGGACCTGAACAGACACTTCTCAGAGGAGGACATACAATCAATCAACAAATACACAAAAAAATGCTCACCATCTCTAGCAATCAGAGAAATGCAAATTAAAACTACTCTAAGATACCATCTCACTCCAGTAAGAATGGCAGCCATTATGAAGTCAAACAATAACAAGTGCTGGCAAGGATGTGGGGAAAAAGGTACACTCGTACATTGCTGGTGGGACTACAAATTGGTGCAGCCAATTTAGAAAGCAGTATGGAGATTCCTTGGGAAGCTGGGAATGGAACCACCATTTGACCCAGCTATTCCCCTTCTCGGACTATACCCAAAAGACCTAAAAAGAGCATACTACACAGCCACATCAATGTTTATAGCAGCACAATTCACAATAGCTAGAATGTGGAACCAACCTAGATGCCCTTCAATAGATGAATGGATTAAAAAAATGTGGTGATTATACACAGTGGAATATTATGCAGCACTGAAAAATAACAAGATCATGGTATTTGCAGGGAAATGGATGGCATTAGAGCAGATAATGCTAAGTGAAGTTAGCCAATCCCTAAAAAACAAATGTGGAATGTCTTCTCTGATATAAGGGGGGTGACTCAAAATAGAGTAGGGAGGAAGAGCATGAGAAGAAGATTACCACTAAATAGGGAAGAGAGGTGAGAGGGAATGGGAGGAGGATGGGGAGTCGCACGGAAGATGGAAGGAGACCCCCATCATTATACAAAATACATGTATGATGTGAGGGGGAAGAAAAAAAAAGAAATGTGTCACTTTAGATTGGGTAGAGAGGTGGTGGGAGGGGAGTGGAGGGGAGGGGTGGATAGGAAGGGCAGCAGAATACACCCGACACTAGTATTGCTGTATGTATATACATGGCTGTATAACCAATGTGATTCTGCAACCTGTACACTTGGAAAAATGAGAATTCATACCCCATTTGATTCAAATATATGATATGTCAAGACCATTGTATTGTCTTGAGCAACTAATAATAAAAAAGGCATTACCTTAAAAAAATAAAAATAAAAAAGCAATGTATGAGCTATAAAAAAAAAGAGATAAAGGGAACAGGTACTAGAACATAGGCAGCATCTTAGTACTATATGAAAGAGTTGTATGTCTTTTGGTCAGAGTACCATTTTGATGCCTAGAACAGCAGAGGTTTGGGCTATTAGTAAGTGTCTCAGTTAGGCATGGTGTTGCACACCTGTAATCCCATCAACTTGATAGGGTAAGGCAGGAGGATCTCAAGTTTGAGGCCAGCCTCAACAACTTAGTGAGGCCCTAAGCAACTTAATGAGATCCTGTCTCAAAATAAAATTAAAAAGGTCTGGGATATAGCTCAGTGGTAAAGCACCCCTGGGTTCAACCCCCAGTACAAAAAAAAAAAAAAAGTTCTTCAGATCATGTATAAGAAGAATGGATTAGATGGAGAAAGGCTGTAACTGTGATAGTTTTATCCTTTTCCCAGCCCACCTTCCATGCTACTCCAATGTGCAATGATGTATCTTGCCTTTAAATGCACCAATACCATTTTTTAACTGGTCACACTGTTTTGTGATTTTTTTTTATGTTGACTTGTCATTTTTCAGCATTTTTCTTAGTTTTCTAAGCAGAGTTTCAATTTTGACTTTCTATTAAGCATTCCATTTGTAAGGACTCGATTATCATTACTTGATACATTACTGATACATTTCTGGATCAATTAGGTAGACTTACCCAGGAAGGTTCCAGAAAACAAGTAAATCAAGTTTGCTTTTATTCAATAAACATTTCTTTAAAAATATATATTATTGTTATTATTTTAGTTGTAGATGGACACAATACCTTTATTGTATTTGTCTATTTCTATATAATGCTGGGGATCAAACCCAGTGCCTCATGTACGCTAGGCAAGCACTCTACCACTGAGCCACAACCCTGGTCCCTCAACAAACATTTCTTGAGTACTCCTAGGTGTCAGGTACCATCCTTGGACCTTGGAATACTGAAGTGAACAAAACAAAAGTTTAAAGTACCAAACACTTTGATTTTCTGATATGCCTGATTCATTCCTTCCACAACCCTGTGAAGAAGTTCTTCACTTAATAAACAAGGAAACAATTCTTCAGAAAGTTGTATGTAACTTGCCCAAGATTATTCCCCTAATGAGTGACAGACTTAGGATTCTGAAGACTGCATTCTTCCCAGTATAACTTGCTGACTTCTTAGAGGTAACACTCTCTGGATAATTGTTCAGTCTTTGATGTAGCTGGATAAGACTAGGTAGAAGGAATTTCTTTATAGAAAGATATAAAAATATCTCTATCAATCTGATTTGTTGGGCTGTTGGAAGCTCTAATATTGCATTTTTAGGTATTTTACCTGGAAGGGGAGAGAATATACAGAATCCAGGATATCAGGAGGCCTTTTTTTTAGTAGTCTAGGCATGTGAATCTAAAATTGTGGACCAGTGATTCTCAATCTCTCCATCCCAGTGTCTCTTTTATAGCAAATATTTTGTAAACTCTCCTATAATATCCTGAAATGAGATTTTTAAAAATCAATATAATATTCTAATTGAAGCATAAAAGTGAGGGGTGAAGATGTAGCTTAATGGTAGTGCGAGGCCCTATGCTCAATTGCCAGTATTGTTAAAAAGAAAAGAAACATACATAAAGGTGAAATAAGTATTTTATCAGAAAATAATATGTGACTTTAAATATGAAAATGCTCAGGCATGACTATGTTAGGAGACACAGTGAAGTAAGTTTGTTCCCTATATACTGCAGCAGTACAAAGAATCATTGTGTATGCCACAATTACAAATGTAGACTATTAGATATATTGGCATTTCAGATATCATAGGGCCATTTTCTTCAGATTGTTTCTTTTTCAATTTGGCTAACAAATGGCCAATTCACAAATGGTAAGCAATTCATGGTAAAATTTTGAACAAAATTGGACTCTTTCCCTCAAATTACATGGCAGTTGTACTTAGGGAATAATCAGTCTACACTAAAATGGTACAAAAATGGTATAATTTATATATAGTAAAGTTCTGGACTAAAATGATCATATATAGGCTATTTACCTACTAAGGTCCAGAGGAATCTTAAAATCTTCAGGGATGCAGACAGTTCTTTTTGGTATTGTGTTGTCTTACACATTTTAGGACTTATAGGATCAGTAGCACCCTGTCCATAAAGTACTCTCTTTCTTATCCAGATTATCCTGCAACCAAGAAAGGTCTCATGGGTTTTCAGATGTTTCTGTTCTGCTTCTGGTAGGAATTGCTAATCTATGCAGTGACCAATGAGATAAAGATAGAATTGTTGATATTAATTTGGAGGGAACTTGGAAGTGCTGAAAGCAGTGGGAAGCTGCCAAAGCTGTGTTAGGAAAAGGAGAGGAGGCCTTGAAAATAATAGGAATTAATGTTTATCAAGGAGAAAAATATTTCATACTTTTTTGTGTCATCCTAAGAACAGCTTCTTTTTTTTTTTGAACTCCCATTTTTACCCCAAATACAGATTGCAGAATCACATCGGTTACACATCCACAATTTTACATAATGCCGTATTAGTAACTGTTGTATTCTGCTACCTTTCCTATCCTCTACTATCCCCCCTCCCCTCCCCTCCCATCTTCTCTCTCTACCTCATCTACTGTAATTCATTTCTCTCCTTGTTTATTTTCCCATTCCCCTCACAACCTCTTATATGTAATTTTGTATAGCAATGAGGGTCTCCCTTCATTTCCATGCAATTCCCCTTTTCTCTCCCTTTCCCTCCCACCTCATGTCTCTGTTTAATGTTAATCTTTTCTTCCTGCTCTTCCTCCCTGCTCTATTCTTAGTTGCTCTCATTATATCAAAGAAGACATTTGGTATTTTTTTTTAGGGATTGGCTAGCTTCACTAAGCATAATCTGCTCTAGTGCCATCCATTTCCCTGCAAATTCCATGATTTTTGTCATTTTTTAGTACTGCGTAATACTCCATGGTGTACAGATGCCACATTTTTTAATCCATTCATCCATTGAAGGGCATCTGAGTTGGTTCCACAGTCTAGCTATTGTGCATTGTGCTGCTGTGAACATCGATGTGGCAGTATCCCTGTAGTACGATCTTTTAAGGTCTTCAGGGAATAGTCCGAGAAGGGCAATAGCTGGGTCGAATGGTGGTTCCACTCCCAGCTTTCCCAGGAATCTCCATACTGCTTTCCAAATTGGCTGCACCAATTTGCAGTCCCACCAGCAATGTACAAGAGTACCCTTTTCCCCACATCCTCTCCAGCACTTACTGTTGTTTGACTTCATAATGGCTGCCAATCTTACTGGAGTGAGATGGTATCTTAGGGTGGTTTTGATTTGCATTTCTCTGACTGCTAGAGATGGTGATCATTTTTTCATGTACTTGTTGATTGATTGTATGTCCTCCTCTGAGCAGTGTCTGTTTAGGTCCTTGGCCCATTTGTTGATTTGGTTATTTGTTATCTTATTGTAAGAGCAGCTTCTTTACTTTGTTTTATTTGTTCAAGTTTCTGAACTTGCTTTTAGACAAACCATTTTCACGCTTTGGAGATGTTTATGTGAGCTTTAAAAGGGAGATACAGATTATGGGTTGTTTTGGTGGACAAGAACTGAGCAAATTCAGGTATGCATCTTAGGTTGAAGCTAGATAAAATGAGATTAAGAGTCTGAATGCTTATTGACAACTTCCTTTTGAGGAAGGAGAATAAGTTTTTTTTCCTTTTTAATTTCCCCCTGGTATGACTATTGTCTATCTTGAACCTAAATGTTGCAGTCTCAAGTTAGACATTTTAGCATTTTATTACAGTTTTAGCAATTTGTATTTATATAGAAGGTTATTTACTGTTTATGCTGTTTTGGGAGAATAAAATGCCTTAAGGAATTTGTAAACAATTTTCATGCTTTTTTTTTCTTTTTTCTGTTTTTTTTTTTTTTTTTTCCTCAACAGTAGCAACTATGATAGAATGGGCTGTTTTCCCAGTTTTCAGAAATTTTTTGATTCATAGGAGTGGAACATTTGATTTTTCTTTTCTTTTTTTTTTTTCTCCTGGTGTATATTTGAAACTACCAAGTGGTGTTAAAAGAGATTTGATTTGGCCCACTTGTTGATTCATTGGTATTATTCAAAATAATCTTTTTTTAAAAAATATGTGTATTTTAACTGAAATTAGATAATCTTTACAAGCATGGATCAAGTTTTGAGGATCTTTATTCTTTCAGCTCACAAAATGATGCCACACATAGTTGCTGCTCCCTAAATCTTCATCTGATTATATTAACAAATGAAACAACTGCTTTGGAGAAAAATAGAAGATTAGGAAAATATTTTATAGAGTGATGAATAGCCAGCCTACACAGTAATATAAATTAGAACGCAGGGTGCTTAACCATTGAGCCATATCCCCAGCCCTTCTTATTTTTTATTTTGTTGTAGGGCCTCACTAAGTTGCTATCCTCCTGCCTCAGCCTTTCAAGTTGTTGTCTCTTAATGACCTAAAATCTAAGCACCTAATAAATATGTGTGACTTATAGTACTCTGACTTCTTCTGATTTGCTTTCCCAAGTTTTGGCTATTTTATTGCTTATTGATACTTTCAATAACAACTACAATCTCCAACTTAGAAACAGGTTCTGTGTTTGTTAATTTAATTTGGATTAGTAAATTTGAGGGAAAAATCAACTTTGTGGAAGCTATAAGCCAGGAGTTTATCTGGAGTAAATACGTATACAGGGATTGCTACCCCTTAAGGACTGAGGACAGCAAACCTATAAAGTGTTAAGTTAGTAAGCATTTTAGACTCTAGCCTATGTAGCCTCTTTTATGACTACTCTACTGTTGTAAACACAGCCATAGACAATACATAAATGTGGCTATGTTCCAATAAACCTTTATTTACAAAAACAGGTTCTCTTGAATGCACATTTAGATCAAATTTGAATACCCAAGTAAAAACAGACTTTAGTAAGTGTTGTCATTTTGTTGTTGTTGTTCATTCTTTTACAGAGTCCTATTTTATTTGGTAAGGTACTGAGACTAAGTCCTGTAGTGGATACAAAGATGAATCAAACATGGATTTAGTCCTCAAGGGACTTGTCCAGTCCTCTTGACTCAGAATTCTGCAGTAGCAAGAATCATGTCTGATTCACTTTGATAAGTTCCCCTAGGGCTAAGCACAGTACAGAGCAGGTTGTAGATACTTAGTAAATGTCTTTTTAAAGACAAGTGAATGAAGGAATAAGCCATAAGTGTCACAAGAAAGATAAATGGATAAAATGCTTGAGTTCAGAGGAATGACCCATTGTTTCTAGTTTGGGAAGTTAAAGGTTTTTGAGAAAAAGTTAGTAACTGAACTATACCTTAAGAAGGGAAGAATATGAGCAAATTGGATACCCATTTCAGCCTTTCCTTCCATTATATAAAATGTGCTATCTCCTGTTTAGAAACAATTGGAATATTATGTAGCTTAGAATTATTGACTCATATTCATTATCATTTTTAAATTCCAAAAGACCTCTTCCTAACAGTAAGGTTATTACCTATATTCTCTCAATATGATAAGTTTTTTTTTTTCTTTAGTACTGGGAATTAAAATCAGGGCCTTGTGCTTGCTTGGCAAATGCTCTACTATATTCCTAGCCCTTTTAAAATTTCATGTTGAGATAAGGTCTTGCATAGCTGCCCAGGCTGACCTTGAACTTGCAATTCTCCTGCCTCAACCACTCAAGTAGCTAGGATTAGAGTCATGTGTCATCTTGCTTTGCTATGATAAGGATCTTCCACTGACATTTTTATACAGAATTGTTTTAGGGTCCTTGTAGTCATAGAATGTTTTATTTTTACCCCCTGGATTTATTTACCCTAAAGCAGCTTTATCCAATTTTTATAAGATGAAAAATTTCACATCTCTGTCCTGCTCCCATAATATTAGTGGTCTTTTCTATTTTTATTAATTGAATATACAAAAATTTATTGAGTTAATTATGTACAAGCAAATAGTTAAGGAGTAGGTAGGGGCTGTGGTTGTAGCTCAGTGGTAGAAAGCTTGCTTAGCATATGTGAGGCACTGGGTTCAATCCCCAGCACCACATAAAAATAAATAAAGGTATTGTATCCATCTACAGCTAAAAAAAATTAAAGAAAAATAGTTAAGGATTAAGTAAACTGACTTTTAGTGGATGTCTGCTGTGTACCAGGTATGTGATAATATTTTTTCATAATAATCCTGTGAAGTTAGATGCTATTTTTCACCATTTTACACATGATAAACTTGAGGCTCAAAGAGATTGATTAACTATTTCAAGGTCATATTGCTAATAACTGGTAAGACTAAGATATAATACCAGTTTTGACTCCAAAAGTCCTTGACTTTTAATATTGCCACTTCATCTCTTAGATATCAGAAATTGGTGAAATCCAATTTCAGGAAAATGATGTACAGTCTTAGTTTTTGTAGTAATTTTCAATGTTTTCAGATGCTTCAAAATGTGCTTAGAAATTAATTCTTCAGCTTTAAAGTAGAGTTAATTTTATTTCATCTTAACTCAAAAAGGAAGGCAAGAATAATGTGTAATAAAAATTTAAGCTGTATAACCAGACTAAGAAATTTCTGCCCAAAAGGAAAATAGGCTACTGAAGAGAGTAAAAGTAGCTTTCAAAACAAGGGATAGACCCAAGCAAGAAGAAATAAGAAAACCTACAAAATGTTACAGGTAAGATAGACATCAGACAAAAGCCAAAAAAGAGAGTTTTGGAGTTTCTGTCCAGAGACTTCAAAGCGGGTATAATAAAAGCTTGTAGGAGGACTTGATAGGAAGGAGCCTAGTCAGAGACACAGCAGGATCTTTTTTATGATCAGGGTACAAATTTAAGTGCAAGGATAAAATCAGTGCACTTGTTTTTACTAAGAAAGAAGTATTCATTTCTAAAATGTATTTTTAAGTAGACAGGTCAGAATTTTTTCTGATTTAAGAAGTTAAAAGTTGTTAAATCCTTCTAACCAGGTGGGATCTTTCTAAGATTTTTCTTTTTTCATAACTTGTATCTTGTACTCCTGATTTTAAAATAAACAATTATGTTACTATCATATAGTAATTGTAATAGGTGCCATTTATTGAGTGTTCACATGTCACGTAGTGATGTATATAAATGTCCTAATTCATAACAATTTATGCCAACTCAAGGAATTTCATATAATAATTATTCTCATTTTAGATAGCCCATGAGGACCAATGAGGAAACAGAGGGCAAATATTTTGACTAACTAAGGTCGTGGAGCTGATAAGGAGGGAGCCAAAACTCAAACCATGTTTCTTTGATTCCAAAGCCTGTGACCCTGCTACTGAGTTATTGAAAATAGGTAGAAACTAGGAATATATAAGTACTCTTAGTGTTTTGGTTAACATCATTCTGGCTTTTTTTTTTTTTTTTTTTTGCCATGCTGGGGATTGAACCCAGGGTAGCAGGGTAGCATGCAGGCTAAGAAGCCATCTATCCCTGAGCTACACCCCCTACCCTCTATTGTTGCTTCTTAATGTATACATAGACTATACATTCTTTTTTTATAATTTGCTTTTTATTCTCTACTTAATATATAGTCTCTAAGCATTGTTCAGTATTATAATATTTAAATGATTTAGTTGATGTATATTTTGGATTGCCTTATTTGTTTTAATTATTCTCCTATTGTTGAGTATTCAAATTGTTTCCAGTTTTTATATTATAAATAACACAGTGAAGAATGTTCTCGTATATGTTTTATGCATCTTTCTGATTATTTTCTTAAACATTTGAATTTTAGTTACTGAGCCTGAAGACATGAATATATATAATATTTTTGAATCTTAACCATGAAATTACCCTCAAGACACATTGTGCCAATTACCAGTATCAGTTCAGGAGATTGTTCATTGAATCACTCTCCTGAAAACTTGTAAGACTGTGAGCTGTTGTCTGAAATGCATGCCTCATTATTAATAGGTGCTGTACTGGAGATATGGCAGATTGCATCATGGTACATCCAGATAAAAAGTTGAAGCAGGAACTAGTCATTCCACTTGTATACTTATCAAACTTTGATTTTTTATTAGATATAAAAATATTAAAAATATATCTTTATGCTACGTGTGGTAGTGCATGCCTATAATCCCAGCAGCTCAGGAGGCTGAGGCAGAAGGATTGTAAGTTCAACATCAGCCTCAGCAAAAAAGCAAGGCGCTAAGCAACTCAGTGAGACCCTGTCTCTAAATAAAATACAAAATAGGGCTGGGGATGTGGCTTAGTGACCAAGTGCTTCTGAGTTTAATCCCTAGTATCCCTCACCCATTATACACACACACACACACACACACACACACACACACACACACACACGTGTATTGCGTGAGGGAGAGAAATGATAAAACATTGTGAATGAAATAGAGAATTGTAAGGAGTAAGTACACCAAGGACCAGTGCTAGTATCTAGTTTGACATTAGATAATTAGATGATACTATATTCTCTAGGTAATATAAAAAGTGACCTAGTAATAAGTCTGTATAAGACTTTATAAGGTTTTTGTGAATGGACATTAAAGTAAAATAGAGAGCCTGGCACAGTGGCATGTGCCTGTAGTCCTGGTGGCTAGGGACACTGAGGCAGGAGGATTTCAAGTTCAAGGCCAGCCTTGGCAAGTTAGACCCTGTCTCAAAATTTAAAAAATTAAAAAGGACTGGGATTATAAACTCAGTGGTGACTACCCCTAGATTTGATCCCTAGTACTACACATGCACAGAGAAAAATATCAAGTAACCTGGCGTGGTAGCACACACCTACAACTCCAGTGGCTTGGGAAGCTGAGGCAGGAAAGTCACAAGTCTGCAACTTAGCAAGACCCTGCCCAAAATGAAAATGAAGTGTTGGTAATGTAGGTTATTGGTAGAGTGCCTCTGAGTTCAGTCCTCAGTATAAAAGCAAAAAACTACCTAGGGTGAAAGTTCAAAAAATTTTAAGTCTAGAAGTGTCAGATGCAGAGACTTTTGTGAATAATTGGTAAATAATATTATTATAAGAAACATTTCTGACTAAAAATGTAGTGAATTCTAAAAAGAATTAGATAAATGTATGGAGAAATAAGGTACAAGTAAACTAGTATGTTTTGGAGAACATACGTTTTGAATTTGAGAATTAACTTGTGACTTATAATGAGGTCATTTTATTTGTATCTTCAGTCCCACCACAGTGCCTGGTCTGTAATAGGCACCAAGATTAAGTGTTTAAATGTTGAATTAATTTGTGAATGAATCAAACAAACGAGCCTAAGAGATTATTTTCTAGGGGCTGGGAGTATAGCTCAGTAGTAGAGCTTTTGCCTAGCACATGGGAGGCTCTGAGTCCAATCCCTAGCACAGCAAAAAGAAAAAAAAAATGCTTTCTGGACCTAAAATACAGGATAAATCTGCACAGTCAGGGTTCCCTTGAGAAACATAATCAAGTAATATAGGTATGTATGTATCTGTTTCAAGGAATTAATTTATATGATTGTGTGATGGCAAGTCTAAAATTTATTTGGTGGGCCCAAGCAGACTGAAAACTTTCAAGTAAAAATTGAATCTGTTTGTGTGTATGTTTGTGTACACACATGTGCATACTCGTGATGCTGAGGAGTGCTAACTAGGTAGTGTAGCCTAGTGAAGTTGACACATAAAATTGACCATCACAATGTACTTGGGTTAAAGAATTTGAAACCAAATGTGCAACTTGGTTTGACAAACCTGTGATGAGTCCAGGAGCTCCGGTTCTCTCTGAGGCATCCAGGACTAGGTTGATTACTAGGGCAGGATTTTCTGGTCAGTCACATTTGTTCACATTGTAGCTTAATGTGAGCAAAGAAAGCTTCTTCCATTGTTAGAATAAAGAGACAAGAACTCACATCATTATTTTGAATAAACCCAAAGAGTACTTACAAGATTATTATTTTAAAAAATCATTATGTACAGTGAGGATTTTAGTTAGAAGAATTTTTGTTAATTATACTGCTTGGTGGAATGATACTCATTTGAGGTAAGCCCAAGAGTTGTTTCTTATTTGGCTTTTGATTTTATTATATTGTCTTGCTGTGTGGGTGGGTGTGTGTGTGTGTGTGTGTGTGTGTGTGTGTGTGAGAGAGAGAGAGAGAGAGAGAGAGAGAGAGAGAATGAACCCAGGGACACTCTACTACTGAGCCATGTCTTTAGCCCTTTTTTCCATATATTTTCAGACAGGAACTTGTTAAATTGCTGAGGCTGCCTTACACTTGTGATCCTCCTGCCTCAGCCTCCCTTATAGCTAGGATTACAGGTTTATGCCACCGTGCCTAACTATTTTTTTTAATTTTTGAGGTGCTTTATAACAAACGTAGGATCTTTGATGTACTAGGCAAGTGCTCTACCACTGAGCTGCAACCCCAGCCCTCTTCCCCTCCTTGTTTTGATCGATATGTATAATGCATATCTTTCTCAAATTCTGCTTTGCTAGTAGTATTTTTTGTTCCCTTTTTTTCTCCCTTCTACTTACTGTTGTTTAAATTCAAAGAGCTTTCTTTGTGGAAATTGAACCAAATAATAAGACAACATAAAACACTGAGTTCAGCAGAAAGTGATTTGCTTGTGATTAACCCTTGAGAATTGAGTCACTGCAAAATAACAAAGAAAGAATATTTTTGAGATATTCTGCACATTCTTCTTTTCCATTAGTGGATGAGACATCCCCCATTGCAGGTGTTATGAATTCCCATACTGCTTTGTTTAGGCTTTATCATATTTATCATGACCTGTTTTTAGAAAAATATGTCCAAAATAGAGCTTCTTCCACCTGAGCCCATTTAGTCTTTACTGGCAGCAAAAGGCAATTTCCTTCTGCCAGTTGTTCAAGACAGTAATCTTGACATCCTACACTATTCTCTTCATACACCACATCCAGTCTCAGAAAATCCTGTTTTTGTACCTTCACAATACACATCACCAGAATCCCACCACTTTCATTTCCATCACTAATCACTCTGGTCTAAGTTACCAGTACCTTTTTCTTTGATTATTTTTATAGACATCCAATTCATCTCCATGTCTCCGCTTTTGACCCAGAGCAATTTTTTCTCAACAGACAACTAGAGTGATTCTTAGAATCTAAGTAAGATCATCTCAGATCTCTGCTCCAAACAATGATATCTTCTCTCAGAGAAAAACTGAAGTCCTTATGTTGACTGGTAAGGCCTCACATGATCTACTCCCATGTGACTTCTCTGACCTCATTCTCTGTTCCTCTTTCCCTCTAACTTTTTCTCTCCGCACACTGGCAATCATTAGAGGCATCACCCTCTCCTCTTCAAATTTATTCCCTTTGCCTACAGTGATCTTTCTTCAGATGTTGGCATGGCTTCTTTCTTGTTTATTTTTCAAAATTCACTTTTGTCAGATATACAGGTATGTACCTGTAATTCCAGGTGCTTGGGAGGCTGAGGCAGGAGGATCTCAAGTTTAAGACCAGCCTTGGCAATTTAGTGAGACCCTATCTCAAAACAAAAAATAAAAAGTGCTGAAGAGTAGCTCAGTGATAGATTGCTCCTGGGTTCAATTCCCAGTACCAGATGGGGAGGAAATATTCACTTTTCATTCTAGCTTTTCCTAGTCATTCTACCTAAATTTGTCACTTTCAGTATACAAACACACACCCACTGCTTTACCTGCATTATCTTAACTTATGGCACATATTATTATGTAAATATTCTTTTCCTCGTTTCTATTGTTTATTATCTGTCTCTCATGCTAAAATGTAGCTTTCCTAGGACAAGGATTTTGTCTGATAGATCCCTAGGACTTAGAATCATGACGGGTACATGATAAACACTTGCTGAGTAGTTCTTTAATGAACTAATAAATAATCAGTCAGAGATGGGAGGTGACCTTTGAATGGTTACTATTTTTAATCAAAAACTGAGAGTCCTTTTAATGTTATTCCTTTCTGTTTTTCTGAATGATCTGTAGATTATGTTCATTTCACTTTTGTAAGAAAATTGACATAAAGCCTTTAACTTCATTTTCTTTGTCTTCCATGAAACATTTGGATATATTCACCCAGTCCAGGATATATTGACTAATTGTTTTAGCTTTTTCACTGCTTTGACTTAAAGATCTAACCAGAACAGTTCTAGGGGAGGAAATTTTATTTGAAGGCTCACAGTTTCAGAGGTCTCAATCCATAGACAGCACGTTCCATTCCTCAAGGCTCAAGGTGAGGGAAGATATCATGGAGGAAGAGTGTGGCAGAGGGAAGCAGCTCATATGGTGATCAAGAAGCAGAGAGAGTCTCCACTTGTCAGATACAAATATATACCCCAAAGGCAGACCCCCAATTCCCACTTCCTCCAGCCACACTCTACCACTTCAGTTACCACTCAGTTATTCCCTGCCAGAAGATTAATTCACTGATTGAATTAAGACTCTCACAATCCAATAATTTCTCCTGTGAACCTTCTTGCATTGTCTCACACATGAGTTTTTGGGGGACACTTCATATCCAAACTATAACACAAATATTGTTCATTGTATGTTCCCACTTCAAAATACAATTTAAGTCACCCATAAAATTGTTTTATCTTAAATGCACAGATAATACAAACTAAAAGGACATCTGGATGGTCAGGAGGCTGCTTAAGATTATTTTCATCCATTATATAAACCTTTTGAAAACATATGACATGCAAGCATTTTGGAAATCCCAGAACTCACTTGCTGAAAGAGATTCAAAATAGACAGGCAAGCTGCTATGCATGTATTCTAGTAGAGAGATCTGCTGAGTATAAGGAGGCACTGAAGAATTTTGCTTAGGTGAAGAGTTGAGCAGGGAAAACTTCACTGAGAAAACCTAATGAGAATTTCTAGGAGTGGAACAGAGGAACAGAAAGAGTAAGAATAAAGATGTGAGAGTAAAGAAAGACCTAATGGAGTATCTGCCACATTCACACAGCGTCATGTCATTTTTCATAACCTTGTGTCAAATCATTTTGAGTATTTTATGATACAGTTATTCATACCCTTATTTCACAGATGAGGAAATGGGTCCAGACAGAATAGCTTAGGGTCATCAACTGATAAATGTTGAGTTAAAATTCAAGCCCAAGCCTGATCAACTTTGAGTGAGGCCTTGTGGACTTCCCATTAGCATACCTCTCTTTCCCATCCTGCCACCCACACCCCCATTCAAAGGTAAGGTGGTGGAAAATTGAGGGGCGGAGATTCATGCTTGCTACATGGATGAAAAACATGAAGGCTTATGAAAAATATAAAAGTTTAGAATTAAAAGATCCATAAGGAATGGAAAGAGTACTAATTAAGAATGAAGACGACGACACTGAGCAGTATTGAAAGACTAGCAAACCTCCAAAACCATCATTGTGTAATGATATTCTTTAGTGTGGATATAAGACTTTTAACTAGCCATGCTTAGCAGTCTAGGAAATGAATTCTCTATGACTGCTCTCCCACCATTTTTAAACCAATCAATAATTTCATTGGGAATTTAGCATCTCTTGGTTTCTGCAGTGCTGTTTTATATATGCCTGGAAATTTTAAAACCCAAAATGTTCCTGCACTGTGTGTGGTTAGAGGAAATATGGTGAAAACTCTGCTTTTTGGCCAATATAATTTAAAGGCATGAATTTTAAAAACTGAAATACAGTTGACCAATATCACATAACATTGCTTTTGAACAAACAGGATTTTTTTTTCCATGGTGGTCCTGAGAATATTGTTAAAAGCTGAACTTCTAAATTTGGCTTAAGCAGAAGATTAGGTTTGTTTTTCTTATGTAGACCACTTTCCAAACACAAGTCTTCATGAGTCATAAAATAATTTTTTAAAATATTTATTTTTTTGGTTTTAGATGGACACAATATCTTTATTTTTATGTGGTGCTGAGAATCAAACCCCTTGCCTCACGCATGCTAGGCAAGCAAGCTACCACTTGAGCCACATCCCCAGCCCATAAAATAAATTTTTTTATGGAAATTTGTATGATTTATTTTTCAAGTAATATGACCTCATGTTTATAGAAAGATCCGCTTGTGCTACTAGTGGAAGAGGTGCTAACCTAATTTTGTGTAATAGTTGTGGTTTTGAGGCTCAAACCCAGGCCCTCAAACATGCTATCCAGGTACTCTACTACTGAACTAGGTCCCCAGCTTTAGAATTTATGTAGATCTTCTGCAGGCCTAGAAAATGTTTGTTAGTTTTTTGAACCATATACATCAATCTTCAGAGAAAATGTTCTTAATTAAGATTTGCCTACTGTGGTTTGAATGTGGGTTGTCCCCTTCCCCCAAAACTCATATTGAAGTTTAATCCCCAATGTGAGGTATTAAGAAGGTAAAGATTTGACTATGGCATGTAAGTGTAGAGTCTTTGGGAGGTGGTTAGGATTAGATCAAGTCATCAGGGTGGAGCCCCAGATTTGAACACTGGTAGCTTTATAAGAAGATGAAGAGACCAGGACACACACACACACACACACACACACACACACAACACACTCACAAACTCACCTCCTGTCCCTTGCCTTTTGATACTCTGGTGCACATCACGGTTCTGCAAGCAAGAAGGTCATCATCAGATGTGGCTCTTGGCTCTTGGGCCAGAACTGTGAACCAAAATAAACATGTTTAATAACTTATCCAAATTGTGATACTATGTTATTACATATAGTTGAAGGACTAAAGCATTACTAGCTTTGTGCATATTAAAGGGGGGATTAAAAAGAATCCTTGCCAAGAGGTCCATCTGTAAACCCAGGGACTAGGGAGGCTGAGGGAAGAGAAGTTCAAGTTTGAGACCAGTCTCAGCAATTTAGCAAGGCCTTGTCTCAAAGCATTAAAAGTGCTGGGGATGTAGCTCAGTGTTGAATGCATCTAGATTGAATCCCAGTATAAAAAATCAACAGGAACAACAACAAAAACCTCATGTGGCATCCTTTCTTTATAAATCACACTACCTGATTTTTTTTTTATATTTTCAGCACATATTCTAATTTTCCTGAGTCAAACAAACAGCAACTTTTCTCCATTCTGTTGAATTCTCAAATGAACTATGATGTGTATCTAATCGCGTGAGCAATTTTAGACACTTAACCTGTTTATTGCCTCGTTGTTAGAAAATGACTGTATTTGTGGTACTAACACTATGCCTGCTTCACCATTTTGCTTTTATATTGTCTTTTCAATGTCATTTTTCTCATTCTGTTACTGGCAATTTAGTTTTAAAGCATCATTGTTTAAAAAACATTTAAAATAAAAATTGAAGTACATCTTCATGCCTGCAACTGGATCAGAGAATGTGTTGGGTATATCAAAGAAACAAAATAGATCTTCTTAGCCTGAGGACCAATACTAAAGTTTAAATTAAAAAAAAAAATAGCATAGTGATAAAGAACATGTGAATTTTTTTTCCAATAGTAGTCAAACAGGGAACATGTTCATAGAATTCTCTGATGTTTATGCCAAATGAACCATGAGTGTTCAAAAAAAAACCCCATTATATTTTAGATTTTATTTTTTTTTAAATAAGGCAAAATAAAGTATGATTCTGCATGAGCTACTTGCTCAGATTTCAAATTACTCTCCTTCTCTTGTACTATCTATTTTCTACAGTTGAAATTAGAATGCTTCTTTTCCCTGTCTGGATCATTCACTTATGTGGAGGTTTGGAAGGAACTGTTATTGTTTTTCAGCTCACAGTTTTGTGTCTAAAAAGAAATGCCAATGGCTTTTTAGAGAATGAAAAAAAATTAGGTAACAAATATTTTTTGCTAAGAAACAAATTATTCTAGACCAATTAAAGTTTTAACTTGTTAATAATCTAACATCTTAATATTTCAATATAAAACTTGACAAAAAGGACTTTTATTCTTATTTCAGAGTACAAAATTAGTTGTAGGTTATGTGATTTTTTTAAATTTTATGTTAACTTCAACTTCTAAATATATTTTTGTTTGTTTGCTATCAATTGTTTATGCTTAAAAATACAAACTGTTCTAATGTAAATTAATTAAAATACATTTCAAGAGATAATTTTAAATTCAACTCTCTTCCAATGAGGAATTTTAGTTGTAATAAAGTGAATTTTTGCATAGCTAATCTATACTTTGTGCTTTTAGTGTGGATAAGTAAGGTTGGATTTTATAGTTTTGTTTATTTATTCATTGAACATCCTTATTTACTCCAGTGATTTACCTAATTTGTTTTTAGAAAACAAAAATTTTTCTTAGTTGTAGATGGACAGCATGCCTTTATTTTATTTGTTTATTTTTATGTGGTACTAAGGATTGAACCCATAGGTTGCTAGGCAAGTGCTCTGCCCCAGCTATTTCCCCAACACCCGCTCCAGTTTGCTTTTGTTTTGTTGTTATTTTTAAAGGTTACAATGCCTTTTGTGTGTTTTTTTTCTCTAAAATTAGTCTTTAGAAATAGAGGTTAGAGGTTACCTTTTATTAATTTTTAATCAACTTATTTTTTCTTACTGTATTGTTGAATGAATGGAAATGAAATATAGCAGTTCTGCTGATGTGCTTGCTTATAGGAACTCAAAGATAAAGGAGACAACCTCCTTGACTTTAGTGAGTCTTTTTTTCCTAGTCTGCCAGAAGTTCTTATGTTGGGGCTTGAGGATTGAAGGACTTCAGGCAAACCCATGAATGCCCTCAAATTACATATCAAAAGACTTTTGGTGTGTGTATGTTCCTGGGAAAATGGTCCATATATTTCACTGGATTTTTAAGACTTAATACCTAGAAATGCTAAAGGAGACAGAACACATCTAACTATAATTTAGTATAATAAATACAAAATTACATTTTATTCTAAGAAGATAAAATATTATAAGTATTATAGTAAGGATAAGAATAAAGATCTGTGAGAGATAATAGCATAAACATTGGATGTTTAAGGACCCTCATAGGACTCATTTGATGCAGGCCCTAGGGCCAAGTTTGCCTTTTTCCATGCAACATCTTTGATATATAATATAGTAACTGGCAGGTAATAACATTTATATGTGAAGGTCCTTGCAATAATGGATGGATGGCTCTTTGAAGATAGTTTAATGGAGGAACTATTTGCAGCCGTGTGGGCATGGTTGAAGGTACCCAATAAAGAATAATGTATCACCTAAGGAGAAGCAAGGGTTTGGAACAGTTATCCATCAGTTGAAGGGATAAGGATAGGACTTGTGTCCTAGAACTCATTAAGAATTGTAGGTGTGGAGGGGTTACTCAATGGGAACTATGGCCAAAGAGGAAACAAAAGCAGGGGAAAAAACACTTTGACTACCTTGTGTGGTTATTTCTCTCTCCTTTGTTTCTCCTGCTGGTGAAACAGTTAGAAGCTAGAGGGCAAGTAAGTACTAGATAATAGTCTTTAGAGATAAGAGCAAAGAGAAGTACAAAGCTAAGCAGAGGATGGTGAGTGGACCTGGGGGGATTAAATAGGAGTTTATCAACAGAGTGCTCAAAACTTACTTGAATTAAGTTGAATTTTTATTGTTAAATATAACTTAGCTTTACATATTGTTAGAATAAAATGAAAATGAGCAAATGCATAATGGTTTAATTTTTTAAAATACAAATACCTCTAATCCTTCAAATCAAAATCTCTGAAATTGTACAGACAATTATTTGTCTCACATTTTGAATATTTGAATAGTTGAATTAATAAAATGGTACAATATTAATTATTCTATAAAATTTGAAGTAAGAATAACTCAACTTTTTCAAGATTTTACATTTTAATAATATGCATTTTTCAGAATGTGAGAAGTTGGGGTATTTAGCTTAGGAAAATTCATTTTCTAGAGCCTGCCTCAAACAACCTGCCTCTGAGAACCTATAGACAATCTATATAGAAAACCTTGGCTAGTTACTCTTTTGATACAATAGTAATATCCAGAATAAATATATAAAGATCTAAAAAAATCTTACTACCAAACAAATATCCCAATGAATAAATGGGCAAATTAACTCAACAGGCACTTCTCAAAGGAAGAAATGTGAAAGGCAAAAATAAAAGAAAAAGTGTTTAACATCTTTAGCATTTAGGGAAATGCAAATCAATCTATGCTGAGATTTTATTTCATTCCAGTTAGAATGGCAGCCATCAAGAATACAAACAACAATAATAAATGTTGTAGAGTATATGGGGAAAAGGAAGGAACAGTTGTACACTGTTGGCAGAAGTCAGTGGTGTACTTTATGCTTTGAATTTAGCCCTGGATCCTCTGCCACTACAACTTATTTTTTAAAAGGACATGTTTGTTTTCTATTTTTCTCTCCCTTCTCCCTGATCTCTCCCCCTCCTTAATCTCAGGGGAAATAGGATTGATTACCTTTCTTCCTCATCCTAGGACAAGTTATCTGTCCTTGAGAACGTAGCTACCACAGGAATGAAGTAATTAGACTTCAGAGATGTTAACAAGAGTATCAGAAATCTCCCAAATTGTCACTTGAATTGAATTACCTCTTTAAAAAACCAAAAACCCACCCTGTGTCATGCTCTCCTGTAATCCCAGTGGCTCTGGAGGCTGAAGCAGGAGGATCATGAGTTCAAAACCAGCCTCAGCAATGGCAAGGTGCTAATAAGCAAGTCAGTGCGACCCTATCTCTAAATAAAAAGTACACCCTGAGTTCAATCCCTGGTACCAAAACAAACAAACAAAAAAACCCCTAAAAACCCTCTGTTCTACCCGTGGGCAGAATCACGGCTTCTAGGACTGGAGTCTCTTGTTTCTCCTTTGCTAGCAAAGCAATAAAACTTATTTTTCCTTTTTCTTAAAACTGTTTCCTCATTATTAGATTGGCATCAGGGACCAAGGACTAAGCTTTTGATTATAAGGAGAGGAAAGAGGAAATATTGGGAAATGACATTGACCAAATGATGTTGTTACATCATGTGCATGCATGCATATGTAACAATGAATCCCATTATTATGTGTAATTATGTTGCATTAATAAAAAATTGGGATAAAAAGAAAAAAACATTTACACTTAAGTCATGAAAATAGTCTTCTTTGGTATCTTCTAGAAGTTTTGTTATTTTATCATCTACATTTTGAGGTACAGTTACCTGAGATTGACTTTTGTATATTGTGAGAAAGGTTAATATTAATATTTTCCATTTTGATAGTCAACTGACCAAATATTATTTATTAAGGGAAAAAAAGATACTTTGTTTCTGGCTTGCAATGCTACTTTTGTCACAAATCAAGTCAGTTAATTAAAAAAAATCTCTGAATCTTCTTGTACTCAAATTTAAGTATTATAGAACATTGTTGTACTTGTTATACCCCTTATGTTCAAAAGTACTGTAGTGGCACCCCCTTTCTCCACAGAAAATCTTAATTGGACTTCTCCAAACATCTTCACCGTGGCTGATTTTAGAACTGTCAGCAAAAGAGTCTCTACAGAAGAGTTCAGTGTAGATAAACTTCCAATTTTCGTGTTGCCCTATCTTACTTGGCCACTGGCCAGGAAGAAATCAGCACTCCAGGTGCTGGACACCCCCTTACTAGTTTTTCACAAATATTTATCCAGTATAGTAGTTTGTAAAAATGTGTAAACAAGGCCTCTGGTCTTGAGCTGGAACTTCATGGAGATGTCTACATTTCTAAGATAAGAGAAGTTACCAATTGGGCTCCATGGTCACACCTGGCAGGGGGAGGGAAGAAAGGGGAGAAGAAGCTCTTCCCTTCTCAGGTGTTGACCTTGAAGGGTTAACTTGCCCAGAATAGTGAAAGAAAAAGCTGTTTTTATGTGAACTTCTGCGCCCTTCCCCTTACATGTTGGGTGTAAAATTCTGAAATTACCTGAACTTGAGGTTCAGGGGATTGATTGATTATAGCAAAAGCTGTGCCCTCTGAACCTGGCTGTATCTAAATAAAACTGTTTCCTGCTATCTTCGGTGCCTTACTTCATGTGTCCCTTAGTTCATTTTTACTGATAATGTTAAAAACAGCTGACATCTGCTAACATGTGCAGGCTACATGTGTTAAGCCCATTGTGTGTATTCTTACATTTTATCTTTACAATAGCCTTAGGTGGTATAATTACCATTGCTAGGTGCTTGGTATGAATCAATGGACAAAAATAAGTTCTACATAGAGCACAGATGTTTACATCCTAATATTTATATTTTTATATCATTTTTATTGTTGTTGCTAGTATTCTCTAGTTGCTTTTGAAGCTGAACACCTTTTCTTATGAGCCTCAGGTGTGCTAGGCAAGCTCCAACACTGAGCTAGATGTCTAGCCCCTAGACATTTTTTTAAAAAATGAAATCCTTGGCTTAGTCTTTTGTCCACATTTCTTGTGTGTTGTCTGTCTTTTTAATTTGGAGGAATTCTGTATGTATATTTGGATATGTGCCCATTGTTCTGAGTTGTAAATGACCTCTGTCATTCTGTGAGATCAGTTGATCTGGGGCTAGTTTGTTTTGTTTTGGTTTTTGGTGGCACTGGTAACTGAACCCAGTGCCTCTAGCATGCTAAGTGAATGCTCTAGTTCTTTAGACAGACATTCTTTTTCTGTAAGGTAAACCACACAGCAGTTTATATGCTTTGTGTTAATTGGTGCACAGGACCTAAGTATAAGGAGGGGCCTTACACCATCTAATATTATCTCAAGGTCACCAAATGTTCTAGGTTTTATTGTCACAGGAAAGCTGGGACCTGAAATTCTAAACCTTGGTTCTTGTGTTCTGATGAAAGAAATTTTAAAGTCAGACACCAAAAGCTATGCAAGAGATCTTAAGTGAAAGTAAAGTAAAAACAAAGTGAGGCTTAAGCAGAGAGCATTCTCAAGAGAGAGAGTAGGCAGTTTCCAAGCAGAGAATGACAAAGGAGACAAAGATGTCTTCAAATTCATGACTGATTGATGTTTACCAAGAGAACTGGGACCACCTTCTGTACTCTTTGCCAGTCAGTTGTTAACTCCTCCTTCATGTGGGCAGTGGAGTTTTTGACCTTCCTCTCAGGAATTGTCATGGTAGCCATTCTATTTAGGGGTGGCTTCGTCTATAAGACAATCCTGTGTTAATGTGGGCATTGGGGTCAATAGCCAGTCAGAAGTTATCTTGTGTCCCTGTGCTACTAAAAGAATCTTCCTTCCCAGACAAATGGAGACACACACAGCCATAATTCGTAACTTCACACTAACCTCAATGGACTCTGTTAAGAGTTAGTCTCATTAATTCTTTCCTTTTGACATATTTTCCATTAGCTCCTTTGCTTCTGTTTGTTTTCTACAAATTAACTACTACCCTTTGCTTTTTCATCCACATTGAGTTTAAAGAAGACCCTACAGTAAGTGGCTTTGCCATACATTTCACTGCTCATTGCTAGTTACTACATAACACTATGAATCTGGAGAGAGATTATTTACTAGTTAATATCCTAATCATTTAAGTATGGCTTCACCTTAGAATTTAGATTGCCTAGTTAAAGGCAGGGGATGGGATGGATGTAACCTTACAAAAGGCAACTGCCAAAGGACCAGGCACTTTTAGAGCCTTCATCTGCCTACCAAGAGCTCTAGATTTCTCAGAGACAATTATTGGATATTAAAGTTAGAGCACATTTATGCAGCTGCCCTCTCTGACCTGATGTTTCTCATTATAGAGTCATCCCTGGAACGTCTGGGCTTTGATTTCCTAAAACTGATGTGTATTTCATTACAGAACTCGAAGACTGAGGGCTGGAGGGCTTTTAGGTTTTGACATCTAGAGTCTCAGCCTCCTTCTTAACAATGTCTGCACCAGTGTGAAGTATATCCATTCTGTTCTCTAGTGAGATTATTCAAGTTTTTAAAAGAATCTTTGTTGAAGCTTATGAAATTTGTCTCACCACAAATTAGAAAAAAAACGTTGCTGTGATTTCACTTTCTTAATTCTGTATCAGTCAGAATTTGCTTTGGCTCCAAGTACCTAAGTACTGAAAATATGGTAGTTCAGGAAGATAAAGCTTTTATTTTATCTCATGTAAATAGAGGCAGTCCAGGGGTGCTAAGACAACTCTGTGATGGGGTAGGAAATAGTCTCTTTTCCTCTCATTGTTTTTCCTTCTCTGTCCAGAAGGCTGCTCCAGGTAAAATGTGTGTGTTCCATTCAGCAAAGACATTTTCTCCCTCCCTCTCCTAGGACTTCCTAACAGTTGTACACATAGCTTTGCTTAGGTACTACAGACCAACACTTAGTTACCATAGGCATCAGACTGCCAAGGGAGGCTTGAAATACATGTCCAACTAAAAATAGAAATTCTTGGTTTTATGAATGGATATTGAGGTCAACAATTTATTTCTGCCACATGTTGTGACTGAAGGTTTTTAAATCAGAATTAGCTTATGATATTTTAGATTGTAACATTCTGAACCTGGTTCTTATTGTTTAAAAATTTTACCGGTCCAGAAAAGTAGAAAACTATTTTTTAAAATTATTAATGTATTTTTACATGGTGCTGAGGATTGAACACAGGGCCTCACATGTGCTAGGCGAGCACTCTACCGCTGAGCCACAACCCCAACCCCCCTAACTAATTTTTAAATTAAATTAAGATTTTTACTAATTTTTGAAGTTCAACTTCTTTCCCAAAGATGCACTAAAGGTTTTATTAAAACTCTAAAAACAGCAAATGCATTTGAGCATTGCAAATATAAAATATTGAGTAGGAAATATGCACTTTTTGTCCTTACAGAAGGTATATATATATATATATATATATATATATATATATATATGTATATGTATATATGTATATATGTATTAAACCCACTATTACGAATAGTCTGTTGGTAATGTAAAAGCTCTTGGTTAGAATGAATTCAAATATATGAAAATTAAAGTATAGAATTATTTTAGTTCACCAAAATTTAGATGATAAAGCAAGCAGCAGATATAATTCCTTAGACACTGTAGATTTTAAGTTCTGTTCTTCACAGTAGAGTGTGAAGAAAATCTAGTATTTAATGTAATTATCCTCATTATTTAAGATGATTGATTTTCTTTTAAAACTTAGTATGGTGACAGAAAGTCTAATTGACCATTTTCAGAATTCATTATTTAGCCTTAAATGTGAAATTGGAATGTAAAAAAAAGAAGAAAAAGAAGAAGCAGGAAGGGAGAGCAGAGTGGAAAATTAAAGTAGGTAACACTGGAGTGTGAAAAATTCACAGCTCCTTAACAAACTGGAGGCGAGAGGGAAGGGACAACCTGATCAACTGCCTATCTGCCAGAAGGCACTCAATCCCAGAAGACTTTTGTGCCACAAGAATATAAAAGGAGAGGGAAACAACTAAAGGCATATTTCTTTAAACAACAGTAAAACCTAAGTGACTTTTGGGAAGATTGTGTACCCCCTAGTACTCAACCAATGAGGAACCAGAGGAGGGATCTTGCCCTGGAGGGAATAGTGCTAATTATAACTGCTCTGGGTGTGCTTGAGCACCAGACACCTGATCTTGCAAGACTGTCACGAAAGCCTCACTTTCTCTGTACCTTCTCAGTTCATTCCTTGGCAATAGACAGGTGAGTGTGTTTCTCACAGTATGTAATTCTACAAGTTATCATATTTCTTCCTCCACAGGCAAGAAGTTTGATAGCTGTAGGACTGGGTGTTGCAGCTCTTGCATTTGCAGGTAAGATAAATGAAGAATATATGTCAATATTTGTTGTAGGAATAGGATTTTCAATTAGCTGCTACTTTGATTGATGAGTAGGACCTTTGTATTCTGACATTTTTGGTCTTCAAACATTATACATTCTCATTCTTTTCACCATCTATAGTTGCTAAACATTAGTCAGTAAAACAAAATCTAGGTAAACTGTAGTGAAGAAAATTGATGATGTATGTGCTACGAATGCTAGTCCTAGTAATAGCTGGTGTTCTTGGCTTTTTTTTTTCTTTAAATTGAGCTATAGTGTATAATAACAAGAAATCTTTGATATGATGCTATCACTGTATGGAGTCCGAGATTTCTCCAGATGCAGAGGAGACCTCAAACCTTCCACATTTTTTACTCCATTGCAGAAAAGAATTTAAGGAAGAGTCAGCTTGTAGAACAAGAAGGGAGAGCTTTATTGGAAAGCAAAAACAAAGAGGGAGTGTAGTCAAATTTTAGAGTGAGATAGTGAGTCAAATCTTGCTCTAGGGTTCTAATATTTATAGAGTAGCTAGGGGGCTAGACTAAGGTAGAGTCAGGACAGAATTACATTTTTGTGCTCTAAAGTGCCCTTGCATGTTTTAAGCCTGCTTCTTGGTTCTTTCCAGTGCCCTTTTTAGGTATCTTGCAGTTTTGTTGCTTTTTCATCAGCCAAGCTTCCAAGCTGCAGGCAAGGATGCACATTCCCTTACTTGCTAGTTGTTTGTTTTATATTCCAGTGGCTCATAGGCATTTCCTTTATGCCTCAGTGTTCTTGTTCTCTGTGCCCTGAATTCCTGTCTCAGTGCAATCTAAGGATCTCAGTGATAGGGAATTCCTTTATATTCCCATGCTCACTTTTTCTTGCAGATGGGTCTATACTCTTAAGCTGTCAGTTACTTCTGATGAACACAGTTATTCACTGATTTATTACTTCATCTTTTAGCATATTGGTATAATTTCTTTAATAAAACCCAGGAGAATTTCTTTCACTGTCAAAATTATCTTTTTAGAAAAAAGTTATGAATATTAAAAGTAAAATTGCTAATTTAATCACTAACTTAGAGTTTTAAATTGCATAGCTATTCCCTAATTAAATGTTAATCTAAGAGTATTTCCATGTTGATATTTACTGTTTTGTTTCTAATTGTATGGATTTGATCTTGTTAATTGGATGTTTTTAGGTAAAACTATTCCACTATGTTTAAATGGAGTTAAATTCCAATAGAAAAATGACAAATAAGATTCATACAATTCTCAGCTAACAAATAGAACTTTAAAAACTAGACATTCATTGGGGCCAGGGATGTAATTCAGTGGTAGAGCTCTTGCCCAAGAAGTGTGACGACACTATGAGTTCAATTCCCACTACTACAGTGGAGGAAAAAAAAAGTTCAGTAGTTCAGATCCTCTTGATCTTTTTTGGCAGCACAGCCTTGATCAATTGTATACTAAAATGAACTAATAACTAAAGTGAACTAATTCTGGGGTTTTTCTAGAGGAGAATCATATCTTAAAAGGAATTCTGACAAACTTGTCCATAAGCATAAAACTATTTTAGAAGTATTTTAGTAGAATAGGCATAGTCATTATGAATTAAAATGTAAGATTTTCATTTTAAATTAGAAAAAGATGCACTTTGGGGCTGGGGATACAGCTCACTCGGTAGAATGCTTGCCTCACATGCACAAGGCCCTGGGTTCAATTAAAAAAAAAAAAAAAAAGATGCACTTTTTCCAAGTCTTCTTTAAAAATATTGACGAGGATTGATGTGCAGATTGTACTATTGCCAAATTCATGTTACTAATTAGAACAACAGATCTCTTCCAGAGCCAAATAAACTAAACAGTACAATTTAGGAGAATATACACTTCAATTTGATGGGGGGATAGCTCATCTAGTTTATGGTTAAAGGAAAACTTCAGATTCCACTTCTTAAAGCTTTTATCTGCTTTTTCACTGAGAAAGGAATTCAGTCACTGTGCCTGATTGTGGTTTTGAAGAATTTTGGGGTAATTTAAAAACTACAGTTTATACTATTGTGTAATCAAATGATAAGTTCTTCTGAAAGATCTAGGTAGTTGAGGTTTTCCAGTGGAACTCTTGATTTGCAAATAAGCTTATAGTTAGAATTAGAATTTAACTTCACAGTGTCATATACTGTTTTCTGGCAAGACTTTTAAAGAAAGACACCCTAGTAGAAGCCACATGTTCTCAATAGGACACAAAAGGTAAATTAGTTAGATGATATTTTATACTTGTTTGATATCCTCAGAACAGTTTAGGACCTGTTTTATTATAGATTCTTGGTTTTCAAAACTGGGGAAGTTTGAATATTTGTATGTTGACAAAAGGCAAACCTGAAATAAGTTTTTAGAGAGAGTAGCCATCTTCAGTAATAAACCAATAATTGACATCCTTGTTAAATGTTTCATGAATAATTGCTTTTTTTAGTTTAGAGATAACTTCATTAAAAAATCACTATGTCATGTATATCATAAGTTGTATTGGTTTTCTATATATTTCAAAGTGATTATCATTGTAAAAAGCAATACTGTTAATCGTTTTAGTATCATAAGTATGTTTTATACATAAAGAGACTTCTGTAGAAAGAGTACGAGGATGTTATTTTTCCAGTTTTATAATATGATATTATGTAAACATTGAAAACTTCTATAGTCATAAATTACAACTTGATAAATTTATTGGCTGTGATAATGATATCAAAATGAAATTCTGTCCTCAGTAAATTAGAAATTTGAGAAAACATGGGTTTGGTTTTTTTGTTTGTTGTTTTTATAAATTTTGAAATATTTATTGAAAATAGTAAACTATCAATAAACAACATGCTAGTTACCTTGAAGGTATTGATTGACACTGATTATAGAAAATTATATTTGCGTTTCTTCCTTTTACCATTTAGGTCGCTATGCATTTCAGATATGGAAACCTCTAGAACAAGCAATCACAGACACTGCAAGGAAGGTTTCATCTTCTGTAAGTTAAATGTGACTTCACAACTAATTTTTATTCTCCAGCCAGTAGTATTACCTTAATTTTTGGGTAACTTATTTTCCCTTTCTAACTACTGTTCATTTATTCAATAAACATTTAGTGAGTGTCCACTGTACACCAGTCCCTGTAACAGGAGCAAGGGAGAGGGATGAAACAAAACACAGTCCTGCCTCGGTGTAGCTTACTCAGGAGTTTATTTCATCTTGAAATTTGGAACTCCTCTCCTTATACCACTGTACCTGACCCATCTCAAATACAAAATTACAAGATTCTAGCCTGAAGTCCTGTAGGGCTTATCCATTCATCTACCAGCATCAGAGACTCTGATGAGCTGAATATAGGAGGAATGGATGATAATAGTTATCTAAAAAGCCACACTATGAACTGAGGTTTGTGACCAATGAAGACAATTCAAATAAGACTCATTGAAGCCCTGAAAAATAAACATTGAGTTCTGAGAAATTTATGCAGAACTAGAATAGATCAGTTTGGCTTGCAGCAATTTGAGAATGAATGACTTGTTTTAGCAAAGACATCACAGGCTTTGGGGACTTAGTTAGCCAAGAACAATGAGCCTTTCCAAAGGATGACATACTGACAAATAATTAAACCCAGGTTCAACTTTTAAGAGATTTTGGAATCCTATAAATGTATGTCTGTGATTAAAGTGAGTGTATGTCTATTTTTTGTTCCTATTTATATTTTGTTTGGTAGCATACTTAATAAATGCTAGGGTATTCAGCATTTATTAAGTAAATATTCATTGAGCACCTACCACATGCCAGACATTGTAGGCCATGGGATACAATCATGGACCAGACAAAGACATTTTCCTCTAAGCACTTATGTTTTATATTTTATTAGAGATAAATCATAAACAAATGAAGTAGAATACATAATATCTAGAAGTGTTAAGTGTTTATAATTAGTTAAAAAATTTCCCCAGAGTACTGGGGATTGAATCCAAGAGCATTCTACCACGGAACTACATTCCCAGCATCTTTAAATTTTTTATTTTGAATTGTGGTCTCACTAAGTTATCAAGCTGGCCTTCAACTTGTAATCCTTCTGCCTCAGTTTCCAGAGTAGCTGGGATTATAGGTGTGTGCCACTGTACCCAGCTGTTAAGTGCATTTTTCCCCCTCCTATACTAGGAATTGAACCTTGGGCCTCATACAAGATAGGCAAGCAGTCTACCGCTGAGCTACATCCCCAGCCCTGTTAAGTGTTTTTAAGGAAAACTAAATTAGGGTAAGAAGATAAAGAATAACAACAGAAGAATCTTTCATTAGATGGGCCAGGCAAGCCTGAGAAGACATGGAAGCAGGCTATGCAAGCATCTGAAGAAAGAGCTTTCTGGTTAGTGGGAACATTACAGAAGTCCTGAGATGGAAATGAGCTTAGCAACAAGGCTTTTTGGTTAGTTTTTCATCACTGTAACAAATACCTGAGAAAACAACTTAGAGAAGGGAAGATTTATTTTGGCTCATGGTTTCAGAGGTTTCAGTCCCTGATTGGCTGGCTCCATGGCAGAATCATCATGGTGAATAGTTTGGCAGGGGAATCTGCTCAGTTCATGGCAGCCAGAAAGCACACAAAGAAAGGAAGGTGGCTCGGGATAAGATATGGTCTCAATGGCATGTACCCAGTGAACTGTGTCATGTATGTCATAGGTTGTATTGGTTTTCTATATATTTCAAAGTGATTATCATTGTAAAAAGCAATACTGTTAATCGTTTTAATATCATAAGTATGTTTTATACATAAAGGGACTTCTGTAGAAAGAGTATTAGGATGTTATTTTTCCAATTTTATAATATTATGTAAACATTGAAAACTTCTATAGTTTGGAGGCAAACATGCCATATCTGCCTGTAGTTTCCACTACCTCCCTATAGTCATTCAGCTATCAATGGATTAATCCACTGATGACATCAGAGACCTCATGATCCAATCACTTCCCAAAAGTCCCTCCATTGAAATTACTGCATCAGGAACCAAGCCTTCAATTAATATCCAAATCATAATAATGGGTAACTTCATGGAATCTATGAAAGGAAGAATAGTAGATTGGGCCCAAATCCTTATGGCCTAATGGACTATGAAACCCTCAAATTTTACTCTTATGAACAGAAAGTCTGTGAGATTTTGAGCACAGCGTGATTTGCATTTTGATTATCACTATGCCTGTGACATAGAGTTTAGTCTATAGTGACCCAGAGTTAGAAGTCATGAAACGTGTTAGATGTTGATGATTCAAGAGAGAGTAATGGTAATAGAAATAGTGACATAGTTCTCTAAATGGACTTTAGTTATATCTTCCCATGTTTACCAATAATAAATGGAGAGAATTTCAGGAATTATTTAATTGTAAAGGAAGAGAGAACAAGAAAATGAAAAAAATTCTTACTGCTCAATAGAAAGCTCATAGGTAAGATAGGGGAGATTGAAGTGTATACCTGCCCTGCAACTTGCATTTTTTTAAGGAGAAAAAAAATGGTGTGCAAGTCCCTTTCCTTCTGTTATTAGGGATTCTAGGTAAGAAATGTAGCTTTTAACAAATCTGGCTTCTCCTCCTTTTTCACAAAGTTCCACTCTTACAGTTTATAGTAAAACATCATAGAATATCTTAATCATCATCATCATAATAATTATACCTCAGTGAAGATACAAGTTTCTTAAAAGCAATTATTTAAAAATTAATCACTCCAGGGAAACTGAAAAAATGAGATGCTTTCTCTTCACACTAATGAATCCCAAATGTCAAAATTCCTAAATACAGCATTTACAGTATTTTGATTTTGTAAATATTAATTATTTTTATCCAAATGAGGTTACTTAAAAAAAAATAACTATAATTGTATGTCAGTCTGTCATTCAAGGGGGAATGTCCCAAAACTCAAGTTCCAGTGGATTCTCTTTTCATTATTGTTGTAACACTTTGTTTATTTCCTCTAAGCTTTAACATCTTGTTTTTAAATCTCATCTTCCTCTTTTTTTTTTTTTCCATTTTGCTGGAATATTGCCTGGAGTAATTTGTGTATATGGTATGCATGGATGGTAAATGTTGTAAGTTCTTCTCTGTTAAACAGTTGCTTTTATTCTCATTGTTAGTTATCACTACTAGTTCCTTGAAATTTAGTGGAGCCAACATGAGAGAACTACAGAACTCTCTGCTGAGACTTAACCTAAGTGCCTACACTTCTACATTCCTGCATACTCACAGTCAGATTTTCTGCTCTTCTTCTTTTTCTTCTTCTTTTATTTATTGTAGATAGCCTGTTGTTTTGGTTTTCTTTTGTTGTTTGTTTTGGGATTTTAGGTTTTTTTTAGTGTTCATTTTTTGGCTCTCAAAGTTTTTAGGATTTTCTCTATATTATTGGTGTTCTGAAAATTCTTAGGAACTCAGTGAACTTATTTGAAAATTGCCTTTTGTTGTAATGTTTTCTTATATTCAAAAAATTATTTTCTTCCTATGAGGTCCTTGCTTAGCATCTGATGGCCATCTTAAGTGACAGCTGCCATTTTAAGGAAAAAGTTTCACTTTCCCACCCAAGGGCAGTTCATAGAAAGGCTCACCACTCCCTCATACCAACCCAACCCTTAACCATGCATTAGGACCTGCCCAGTTCGGATTCCTAAGCCTGCCTTATAAAAATCCGAGTACCCAAACCTGTTTTGCCTCTCTCCTATAGATAGATGGCCTTTATTTGTCATCTCTGACAAATAAACTCTGTGTGTCTATCTGCTTGGTGTCTCACTTCTTGGACCGACTCTTCTTCCTCACTTTCCCTTCACTTCCTCCATTTTCTTCTCTACTTCTAGAACTCCTATTATAAAGATGTTGGACCTTTGAGTCTATCCTTTATGATTCTTAACATTTTAGCCCTTATTTATTTATTTATTTATTTTGCCTTGTCTTTTTTTGCTGTACATTCTGTAGTTATTTCCACAGCTTATTTTCCAAATCACTATGTTGGTTTTCAGTAATGATCATTCTGTTATTCAGTCCATCTCAATTATATACATTGGTGATTTTTTTTTATAATTTCCAAGAATTCTTTCTTGTATTCTTTTTATAGCAATCCACTTTTTTAAAATGAATGTGATATCATTTTGAATAACTTTAAAGATTCTAATTAGTATTTTATTATTTTTTTAAGTACTAAGAATTGTAATTAACAACTAAGAATTGTAATAACCCAGAAGCACTATTATTTTTTGAGACTAAGTCCTCTCATTAAACTGCCACCTTGAACTTGGAAATCTCCTATCTCAGCCTCCCTAGTAGGTGGGATTATAGATGTGTCCCACCACACAAGCTTCTCTCTTTTTTATTCTTCTAGAGACAATTGTTACCAGTTCATCTTAATTCTTTTAGTTGTTTTTTTCCCTCCATGATACTGAGTGTTTTCAAAATGTCTGATGATCCTTGGTGTTGTTTTATATTTGTGAGGACTAAGTTGATTAATAAAAGTAATGTTCCTGGCTTTCTCCAGCAGTTTGGTAGACTTACTTCAGTGGCTTAATACCATTGTCAGTGGCCTATGAATAGGTTTGTCAGTAGGCACATCTTCCAAAGCAAGAAGACAGGGGCAGGCTTGAGATCTTCAGAGTCTACTTTAATTTTTCTCCTTGTCGTAGATAACCCGCTCCCTCATTTTCTGGGTTCCAAAATGGGATCCACTGACTCTCTTCTTTCATTCTTTACTTACATTTTAGGATTTACCAGCTGGAGTCAGATACATGAGTTCCTTCCTGGTGTTTTTCTTGAAACACCCCCGCCACCCTGTGTTTGGGACTACTATGATTTTTCTTTGTATGTGATCTTACCTGTTTTTCAGGCTTCCAGGATTTCTTTATAAACTTTCTGGTTTGCTTCTTGTCCCATTTCTTCCCATTTCTTGTTTTCTAGGCCTCATATTGCCTTTTTTTTTTGTATTGAAAATATTTCTTTTCCCATTTCAGAGGCACTTTGGAAAACAAAAAGAACTTTGTGATTCAGTCAGCTCTTTTGAACTAGTGCTCTTTTGTTTGCTTTTTAATGTATTAAGCTTAATGTATATTAAGCTAATGTCTATTTATCCCTAATCTTTTCTGAAGAGGAGGTACCTAAGATACTTTTCTTATTTAAGCCTTTCAATTTTCTATTTATAAATTTGTCTTTCAAAAATATTGTCTTTTGGTCAAGTGAAAGTTATGAGAAAAATAGATTAATTAAAATCACCCTTCTATGGTTCTATAAATCAAACAAATTATTATAAGTAATAAAACTATACAGCTTGTGAAAAATGTATTTCTTCTCATGAGATGATGATAAAGTTCTTACCCATTTGGAGGACTTTTGTGTTTCATGTTACTGAGTGGTAGCAAATGATGACTGGTTTAACTGGGTTATTTCATATCTTCTTGGGTAAACTATGGTACTGAAGCATTTAATTCTAATTTTAGGAAGAAATTATTTTGACTTCTGTAGTTTATACTTTGTGAATGGAATAATGCAAAATAATAATTTGGAAGAACCAGGATATGTTTCTAATAGACAATATTATAAAACTAGTAGTCTCACTGTTTCTGTTCTTGGAAATCATATTAGACAAATATAACTATTTACTTCACTTATTTGATGATATAGTTATTTCTTGTAGTAATCTAATTTTTATAGATCTAAACATTTCCTTTAGCCCACCACAGCATTGTCAGAACTGGTTCTACAGTGCCTTAAGATCCTTATAATCTGAATAATGCAATCTAAATATTGATATATTATTATAAAGCTTAAGAGAACCTTTTAGTTATACTTTATTATTAGGAGGAAAGATACAGAGTAATAATTTTGTGCCTGCTCATAACACAGATACTAACTTAAACATAATAGATTAAAATTATGATAATTCTATTTAAAATAGTGTGATAAAAAATCTGAATTTCATGGCTTTTGAAGGCATGATTTTTCAGTGAAGAAATGTGCAAGTATGTTAGGTGTCAGCATTTTGTTTTTATTTTGTTTTCTCTTTGTATACTTTTCTGTATACAGCACCCACATCGTTAAGCTTCTATCTTCAAAATGAAGTTTCTTTTAGAAGGTCTATGAGAATTATCTATGTAACAATTGACTTACTCCTATTAGTCAATTCTTCAGGATACGCACAACTTCCTGACAACTTCCTGGATTTTAAAGAGCCTTTTCTGAGACTACATTTCCACTTGGGCAAAGCTAAAAATTAAAAGAAAACATTGCACAAATACCAATACTTGCTTTTAAGGTTAATGAGTTTTATGACAGTAGTGGGAATTACTGGAAATATCATCAATTTTTCTTCTTTATTATGCTGATTCAAAATTTTCAAGCTCCCTAAGGTAAAGACTCACAGAAATGTTCTTTTTTCCTGAATAATTACCCTATGCATTAATCTCAAATAGGATTTAAAAACAAAAATAGAACAAATATGCTTCTGTAGAAATGACTGCTGTGGATCAAGTTGGTGATACTGCTATTTTGCTGCAACCAAATTGGATAATAAGCTTTTATTTAGGGAATGATTTAGTCAGCTTTTTCTCTGACGTAACTAAAGGACCTGATGAGAACAATTTTAGAAGAGGAAAAGTTTATTTGGGGGCTCATGGTTTCAGAGGGCTCAGTCCATACATAGATCACTGATTCCATTCTTTGGGGCTCATGATGAGGCAGGACATCATGGCAGAAGAGTGTGACAGCATGGAGCAGTTCAGGGGATGATCAGAGAGCAGAGAGAGAGATTCCACTCTCCAGTTACAAAATCTATACCCTAAAGGCACACCACCAATGACCCACCTTCTTCATTCACACCTTACCTGCCTTCAGTTATCACTCAGTTAATCTCATCAGAGGATTAATTCACTGATTGGGGTTAAGGTTTTCATAACCCAATCATTTCTCCTCTAACCCTTTTTGCATTGTCTCATACATGAGCTTTAAAAAGGGAGACATCTCACATCCAAACCATAACAGGGAGTAAGGTTTGCATGCAGTTAAGATTTGGATTTACTGAGAGATATTAAAACCAGGTGTTCTTCCTCTGTTCAATCCCTTGTTGCTTTCCACCTCTAGCTTTAGCTCTACTCTGTATCTATCTATGTATTCTCTCTGCATGTTTAGAAAGATATAGAACTTATCTAGGGTAGTATAGGTACTAACCAATTCATTTTTTTCCTCCCTCAAAACTGTGTCAGAAGTGAAGGAATATTTGTTTTCATTCTATATTGTAAATTACTTAAAATTTGGAATAGTAAGCACGTTATATTCCTCATGCTACTGGTAGACTGATAGGTATCTCACTTGAAAATACCTGATGTGTTATTAGTTGCCAAAGTGCTTGTTGAATGAATTAATTACCAGGAATTACTACTTAGTAGAAATTTATAAAAAGCTGTTAAAGAGAAGAGTTTATATAAATGTCTAGATCAGACTCTGGGACTCAATTTTTTAAGCTCTAATCATTTTCTTGGTTATTCTTATTTATTCCGCTTTTGAAAGTTATATAAATAGCATGTATTCATTGTTAAAAATGCAGAATGTTAAAAAGAAGTAAATTATTCATAATCCCACTACCCCAAAATGATATTTTTTGTGTAAACATTTTGTTATATATACTTTCAGATTTTATTTTATTCAAACATATGCAATCAGGCCTCTATATCCAAGGGTTCACATTTGTGAATTCCACCAACTGTAGATTGAAAATATTTGGGAAAAATTGCATCTGTGCTGAATGTGTATAGACTTTTCTCTTGTCATTATCCCCTAGATAATACAGTATTACAATTGTTTACATAGCATTTGCATTGTACTAGGTATTATTTACATCATACTAAATAATCTAGAGATGACTTGAAGTATGCAGGGGTATATGTGTAGATTATATGTAAATACTATGCCATTTTCTTTAAGGAACTTGAGCATCTAAGCATTTTGGTATCATTGGGGGTGGGGGTCCTAAAGCTAATCCCCCATGGATATAATACTTAATTGTGTTTCCTTACAAAAATATAGCCTTGTGTTTTAGAAACATGTATGTGTTCAATCATATGTGCCTAATTGTACTTCTAACAACTGATTTCATACATCCTGTATCTGTTTAGAGCTCCTAAAAATATTTTTATTTGCTGCCTTCATTCCTCTCCTCCCTTTTGTCTTTAACTCACTCCCACCCTCTGCAGCTCTTCTCAGTCTTTGACCTCCTCTTTCCTAAATCCAGAGGTTAGTTCTCAGCTTACATTTTACTTTACCCAAGTATTTGAAACCATTTTTCACTTCCTTATATGGGCTTTTTGTTTTCCTCCTACCTTACTGCTCCATCTTCTCAGATACTTTTACTAATTCCTCTCCAGTTTCATGTCACTAAATGAGCACGTTGTCTTTAAGGGCTCAGTTTAGACTTCTTATCCGTAGGTGATCTGATTCAATCTTAGAGCTTTAAATACTGTCTATATACTGATGACTGGAATGTTATCTCTGGGTTGAGTTTCTCTACTTAGATATTTAATACATGTTTCAAAGTTAATATGTTTGAAACCATCCTCCTCATATATGTTAGACACAAGAAACGACTATTCCTTCTCTAACTCTTTTTGTTGTTGGGGGGGGGGGTAACTAGGGATTGAACCTAGTGGCACTTGACCGCTGAGCCACAGCCCCAGACTTTTTTTTTTTTTTTTAACTTAGAGACAGGGTCTCACTGAGTTGCTTAGAGTCTCACTAAATTGCTGAGACTGTCTTTGAACTCGAAATCCTCCTGCTTTAGCCTCCAAGATGCTGAATTACAGGCATGTGCCATTGTTCCTGGCTCTCTAACTCATTAAATGGAAATTTGGCAGTTTTAAACCAGAAACCTTGAAGTCATTTTATACAATTTGGTTAAAATCATTTTATACAGTTTGGATTCTCTGAAAAGCAGACTGAGACAAAGATTAGTAACTGTAAGTTTAGTGCTCTTAGGATCAGCAACTACAGAAAGAAAGAAAAAGAAGGATGGAGGCACAATTTAGGCTGCAGTTTTGTCCTAACAGATCCCATAGAACCTTCAAAGCTAGGATGGCTCATTATGGTTATCCCAAGTTGTTAAGGGTCTATGAGACTAAATGATATTACGTGGTAAATGAATATAGGCAAGTCCAAAGACTGTAACTTGGAGAACTACAATGCTTCTACCCTCTTGTCAACCACTCATTAGATACAGCCTACACCAGGAAGAGGGCATGAGATTAACTTTTTTCAAATAAAGCCACTCCTCAAGGGTCTGAGAGCTGAAACCTCTCTGCCAACTGCAGCCCCAGCATCTAAGGACTTAAATTTTTCACTCCTGAATGGGGTTCTGGACAATGTACAGTGTTGTCCTCTACATCATTGATAATTCTTCTCTTTTTGTCATTTCCTATATTCAGTCTATCAGGTAAATTTTAGTTCTGCTTTTAGAATATATTCAAAATCTGTCTGCTTTTCACCACCTTTTCTGTTATACTATTTTGTTGGTCCATACCATTATCAGCTCTTGCCTGTTTTATTGTTATGTTCTGTTAACTGATCTGCTTCAACCATTGCTCCTTACTATTGGCCACACAGTAATTAGAGTGATATTTCAAAACAAAGTCACACTCTATTACTCCAGTGTTCTGAACAGTTTTTCCTTCTGCTTAAAATGAAATCCTATCTTCTCACTGCTTCACAATTGGCCCCCATTGCTTTTCTGTTCCTCCTCTCCTCCTAGTTCGCACCTCTTCAGCCATATTGACCATTCAGTCCAGTTTCCCAGCCTCTCTTGGTGTGCTTGTCTGCTATTTTGATGCACTCTCTTTCTCAGCCGGAAAAAGTGTCTGCCATGTCAACATAAATGACTTGCTCAAGGTTATTCAATGAGAAAGTATACCTCAGAGCTCTAAGTTGAGGCATTTTGCTTCTGCAGATTTCTTGTTCCTTCAGTTATATTTGAGTGCAAAAATATTAATGTGTTTTAAAGTGAAGAAATTTTGTTAACATTTTTAGTGTTCCATTTGGCTAGAGTTTCTTGAAAAGGATGATTGTTTAGTGCTTTTCCCCCACAATTTCAAGTCAACTTCTAGAAAAATGCATTGCTGTGACTTTGTTATGTGATGGGATTGAGGTTATGTTACCTCATGCATGGAACTAATTATTTCTTGCTCCTTTCTTTCCTGTACAGAGCCTTTCGTCCTACTATAAAGGAGGATTTGAACAGAAAATGAGCAGGCGAGAAGCTAGTCTCATTTTAGGTGTAAGGTAGGTATGCTGCATATGTATTTTTATTTTATGACTAAGATTGTCTTTAAAAAGGGAAAAATGTTACAATAAGGTTATACTTATATTTATAATTACAAGTAGAAGACAGAGGAGAAGACCAAATATTTACAGTTTAAAACTTTAGTTCTAGGAGAACCTACTGGCTCAGGCTTATAATCCCAGCAACTCTGGAGGCAGAAGCAAGACCACAGGTTCTAGGCCAACTTAACAAGACTCTGTCTCAAAATAAAAATGAGTAAATAGGAAGGGTTGGGGATGTAACTTAGTGGTGAGCACCCCTGGGTTTGTTGGTAGCAATTAGACATGAGCAATGGAATGTTAATCAGTAATCCAAGAGCGGTCAATGTGATTGTTTCTACATCTATAAGATGAATGACTATAACCAACTTTAAGGTTTTCTTTCCTTTAGCTAGGTTTCATATATGTACAAAAAGACCCTGTATCGGGGGTAAACATGTGTAGGAACAATAACTGCAAATACTATATGCATCACAAGGGAAAGATTGATGCCTTTGTTGGAAAAGACCATGGCAGCCACTGGCTGGTCAACAATTCCAAACTAATTTCAACTGGCCTGAGTGACTGAAAGTTAGCTTTGCCTTATTATAATGTCATTTACATTTTATTGTAATTGTGCTTTTGATCCTTCCTACCCTGTGAGTTTCCATGCAGGTACTTATGGGTAATGGGCACATGCATGGAGATACAGTTTTATTGTCTATACAAGTGTTAATCATAGGGAATAGGAGGAATAAATTACACGATCCTGTTTAAATAATGATAAATTTTAGAGGACAAAGGTGCTAATGGTCTATCTCCTTAGTGACAACCTACTTGCCTTCTATCTCTTGAGAGTATACTATCTTTCAATAAACTTTGACTGTTTCTGCTATAATCTATCTATCTTGCTTGAATTCATCTCTTTTTGGGACACAAGAACCAAAGAGCAGGACACTATGAACCATCAATTATTAGGTTCATTCATGCAAAATGAATGAATGAATGAAAGAACGAATGAACTTCAGTTCTCAGAGTATGCCCCTCTTGCCGCTTAAAAAAAATCATCTAAGATTGTGGTGTTCTTTGTTGTTTTTTTTTAACAAGGAACTATTATATTTGAATTATAAAGTTTCAAATCAGTTCATCAAAATATCCCTCATTGTAACACTGAATTCTCTCTGGATTAAGTTTTATAATTTTGTCATATACATAATTATACTGCAGGTTCTTTTTCACAATTCTTTTAAAATTATTTTTTTAGTTGTAGGTGGACACAATATCTTTATTTATTTGTTTTTGTGTGGTGCTGAGGATCGAACCCAGTGCCTCACACATTCGAGGCAAGCTCTCTACCACAGCTCAACCCTCAAAATTCTTTTTGTACTTCTGCAGTTTGACATCTTGCATATTTTGTTGCACTTGTTTCACCTTAGTGTCCATTTAATGTCTAATTTTAGTATAGGAGAAAGTTATTGATTTGTGTGATTGCTGTATGATTATGATTTAATGTTAAAAATATTTTCCCTCACATAAATTTACAAGCAACTGTATTCATTTGTCTTCCTTGTATTCCATTAGAGCCCACTCTAAAGTTGATTGTATAATCTACAAAAAAATCTTGTAATTTAATCAATATGATTAAATAGAACAGATGATTAAAGTCATATTGACAAAAAACATTTAATCTTTTGTAAATTAGTACAGTTTTCAAACCAAAACATGTTATATTTTATGAACTGGCAAAAAACAAAAAGGGGGTGATGGTGTTCTCAGTTTAGCTTGTTGCTTTATTTAAATCTAAGAGATGAGAATTTTCTTGTCAGAGGATTAAAAATAACGAATAACACTGACCAGGGAAGGCAGATTAGAAAGTTAGATTATATCCCTGACTATTCCTTGCTTTATATTATTCAAAATGGCATTGTTATTTTTCTTAAACTTTTTGGACTCTCATAACATCCCATTCCTAGTCTTGAGATGCGATTGTAAAACACATTATAAATCCAAGCACAAAGTTTTTTAAGGGTAATAATTTAATGTTATCCAAGGAATCTCATGTTTATAGTAGTTGCTTGTATTATTGAATTTGCTTAAAATGTGTGATTATAAAGTTTTATTCTATTGAACTGAAAGCTATATAAAATTCACAAGGATAAATCAGTGATTCAGAGCACAGACTCTAGTATCAGGTGGATCTGGGTGTCAGTTTTACCACTTAAATTCATGACCTCGGTTTATTCATCTGTAAAATAGATTAGTTTCTACTGCATAGATTTTCTGTAAAGAGTAAATTATTAATATATATATAATTAGTTTTAGCTTTTCTGTACTTCATTTTCTTAATTTTTGAATTGGAATTAATATTTTATTCTGATTGATAAGAATAAGAATGATACAATGATATCTTGCAATTATCAGATAATGAGTAAATGTTGACCCCTCTCTTCTTATCTCTATCATGAATGCAGATGCTAAATATTTGTCTCTAACACATTAAATGAAAAGATGAGACTTATCTGCTTTCTTTTTTTCTTTTTTTATGATATAATTAATGCCACATTGTTTATTGCTTATTTTAAAATTCTTCCTTTTTTATTTTATTATTTTTTTAAATACACCACAACAGTGGAATGCATTACAATTCTTATTACACATATAGAGCACAAATTTTCTTATCTCTGTATATAAAGTATGTTCACGCCGACTTATGTGCTTTCCACTGACTCTGTCTTTCCTTCAAGGCAGTGTTGATTATGACAGGATACTTCAAGATGTGAATATGTTGGGGTTGGGGATGTGGCTCAAGCGGTAGCGCGCTCTCCTGGCATGCGTGCGGCCCGGGTTCGATCCTCAGCACCACATACCAACAAAGACATTGTGTCCACCGAGAACTAAAAAATAAATATTAAAAATTCTCTCTCTCTCTCTCTCTCTCTCTCTCTCTCTCTCTCTCCTCTCACTCTCTCTTTAAAAAAAAAAAAAGATGTGAATATGTTGATGTGGTTTTGTTTTTTTATGGTCATTGACTCTAAACTATATAGACTATGTAACAAATAGATAAAGGCAAAATGGAGCCAATCTGTCGGTGCACTATTAAAGAAAAGTATTCTGTGTGCTACTGAAAGATTTTGTACATTCTTACCCATTACATTTAATTGTGATTCTTTGTAAAATGTGTGTTTGAGTTCTCGCTTTATTTTTATTTGCAGAAGAATAGTTTTTTGTACTACAACTCTTATCTATAAAAAAAAAAAGCCTAAAATATTTTACTGGGCTTCCCAGAAAACTATTATTATACCTGGTATTATCTGAAATTATACACATCTGTAATTTTCAAACTTTCTAAAAACATTTGTAAGACTGTTTAAATGTTAAGTCAGGTGCACTCATGCCTATAATCCAAGTGACTTTGAAGTATTCGACAAGAAGATTGCAAGTTTGAGGCCAGCCTCGGCAACTTAGAGAGATCCTATCACAAAATAAAAAATAAAATTATTCAGCCATTCTGAATAATATCAAGCAAGTGGTAGATGGCCCCTGAGTTCAATCGCCAGTTCCACCACTGCCCCCCCCCAAAAAAAAGCCCTAAATGTTTAAAATCCCAATTTTTTTTTTTTTAAAAGATGGCACCAGAACTGCTTATTTGCCACAAGGTTGAAAAACACCAATCAGTTTGACACTGCCCCCCTCCCCACTATCAGCCAAATGTATTCAAGGGAGCATAGTTTGAAATCCCTGATCTAAGTAGCATGATATTGAAAATTACATTTTCAATTTCATGGTGAAATTATATACCAGAGGTATATCACAACTATATTTAATTTTTATACTGTTTCAAATCTAAGATTTTTCCATCTTTAATCATTACAACCACAAACACATGTATTAAAATGTAGTAAGGTCCCAGAGATTTAAGATAGCAATAACAAAGGGAATAGGCAAATGAGAATATTTTCCTCACCCTCAAAGCTCACCACTAAGAGTCTGATAATTATTATCTTAAAGACAGAATGTTTTGAATTGCCATACTTGTGCAGATGAATTTTCCTTTCCAGTATTTTTTACTTTAATGTAGTTTGGTGATTGACAGATCTCAATGTATATAAATACTTTATGGAGGTTTTTTTGTTTGTTTTGCAATAGTAGAGATGGAACCCAGGGCCTTATGACTTCTAGGAAGGTTCTGTACTGAACTACATCCCCATCCCTTTTCATTTTTTATTTTGTGAAAGGGTTTTGCTAAATTGCCAATGCCAGCCTTGAACTTGTGAATCTCCTGTCTCAACCTCCCACATAGTTTAGATTACAGGTGTACACCCAGCCTTTATGAAGTTTTATGTACAAAACCATGTGTACTGTTATTTTATAGGCAAAGTAATTGATTTTCAAGGATAATCTTGATGGATTTTCAGACTTTGTTTTATGTATCCAATTAAAACAATGCCCAGAGTGAGAAGTAATATTCTGTATAGCCTCAAAAAAAAATGTACAATAGAAATTTGGTTTGTACCAAATTTATGTCTTCATTATCTAGTGATTAGCTTTATAAGATAGATTTTTAAAACTCTCCTTGTTAACTTAATTTTTTTGTAATACAATAGGCTTTTATAATGTGAGCTTACTAATATAGAGCTTTTGTTCCTTCAAGAAATTTTCCTTTTTACATTTTATTTTGGGGGGAGGTTATAAAATACACTAAGCACCCATTGCATATATAATCCTAGATACTATTTTATAGACAAATCAGAGCTATTTCCCTTAAGTGATTTAGAATCTACCTAAGGAGACATGTCTAATATATGCAGATCTAGAGAACAGCTAATAAAAGAAGAAAGTGCTAGGGAGCACCAAAAAAAGGGAATGTAAATGTAAATTAGCCACAGGAAACTAAATTATAGTGGAATTTTTCAGAATGATGTGTTTTTTACTCCTTCTCTCCCTACCTTCTCCCCTTCCACCTCTCCCTCCTCCCACTTCCCCTCTCTCTGCACCCCCTCCACCCATTGAACCCAGGGGCACCTTACACTGAGTTATATCCCCAGCCCTTTTTATTTCTTATTTTGAGACAGGGTCTCATCAAATTGTTTAGGGCCTTGCTAAATTGCTGAGGCTAATCTCGAATTTTGCAATCCTCCTGCTTCAGCCTCTCAAGTCGTTGGGATTACAGGCATGTGGCACCATATCCCATTCCTGGAATATTTTTTATTTCTTAATAATTATCAGTTAAACAATATATAGTGTTCATTGTTGCAGGGCCTGACCTAGGACCCTCATGGAGGAATGCTTATCTTGCTCATTGTGCAGCAGGAAATCCTAACATAGAATACTATGTTTTGGGACAAAGTGCTGTCAGAACATGGCAAGCACCATGTCCTTGATCCTTTGACAAGAAGTTATTCTCCTGTTGGTACAAGGTCAGCCCACGTGGCAGTTTCTGAACTCTTGGTGTCTGGACTCCCTTAATATGATATGTTGTGTATCACCTCTGGCCTATCATGACTGTTATATGTAAATTGGCACATACCTACTATAAAAGCTATTTTTGCTGTGCGATAAGGCAGACACAGTTCTCTGAAACCATCTCCAGAAGGGTTTCTCCAGGCCCTCAAGCTCCCCACAGTCAGAGCTGGATTGGCAGGCTCCTTAGCAGTTCATAGCCATGGTACAATGTCTAATGGTTACTTTCTCAAAATTCTGTATTCTTTGTAATCAAACAGTATCTGATTGTCACCCTGGGACATACCAAGAAGCCCAAAGGTTAAGTTTGGAACTGTCCCGCAGAAGACTTCTGTAAACAGCCCAAAGGAATATTCTTAAGTCCTTATATGAAAAGGCTTACTCATTTTATGCATAGAAGAATATTTTATGTGAAATTTAGCCATGAATAGCACATTTAACATGCTTGGTCATCTGCTGTTTACTCTCGGGAAGTTAGAGGTAGTTAGAAACGCAAGGATTCACAACTGATAGCCCAGGGGAGGAGGCATTGTTCAAAATAGACTGAAGATCTTAAGCAGCATCTAGTTCCATTTAGAAGAAGAGCAACCCAACCTCTGTAGACTTTGAGATTTTTTGCTTTAAGTTGATACTAAATACTGAATCATTAAAGAAATGTTAAATTAGAATATTTATACTGCATTTTAAAAGTATGAAATGTATATTTTATAAGCATCCTTTATATCCATAATACAACTACTTCTTAACACTGTGCTAGGTTATTCTAATATTTTTACTTATATTAACTAATTTATCTTTAATCCTGGAAGGCAAGTTTTATTATGTGCGTTTTACATATGATAAAATTATAACTCATACTGAGTAAGCAAGATGAATTTCATGGTTAATGAGTAGTTGGAATTAGGATTGTGAACTTGGATCTGGATAACGCTAAAAATACATGCTTTTAGCCACCATATGTGGTTCATCCGTACAAATTAAATTATTTTGAGCTTTACAACAACTATCCTGTACTTTAAGTAAGCTATTATTGGCCCCATTTGAGGCCCAGAAAAAGTTAAGTAGCTTAAATAAGATTGTATAGCTATTAAGTAGCAATAATAGGATTTCGTTGTTAGTGTTGATTTTTTTCCATGCCCAGAAATTGTACTAATGAAAAATATTTTCAATAATGGATAAATTAGGTTTTACTAAAATAATTTGAGGTTTGTTTGACTTTCTCCTTTAACTTTATTTACAGTATTGGCTCTAATAGCCAAGTTTTTCCTACAGGTTTCTCACAAAGCTAAATGAACTATGAAATATCAGCAGTTTTGTCATCCTTTGTTGAAAGATAATAAAAGCTAACTATTACAGAAGACATAGTCGTGCCAGGCACTATTTTAAGCACTATGTAGGCATGAATTCATTTAATTCATACAGTTGCTTTGTGAAGAATATGTTGTTGCTAGCCTTTTCAATGAGAAAAACTGAACACAAACATATTCCTTTGGCCTATTTACAGAAGTCTTCTTTCAAACTGAACACAAAAATTTGCCCAAGAAAATTCAGTATTTTGGCTGTGGAATCCAGATACCTTATCTTCCATATAATATATGATGCCTTCCTGAAAAATAAACTTACGAGTATAATCTGCATACTATGACCCTTCTAATTAATATGTGTTTTATTTTTTTAATTGAGAATAAGGACTGACCTTATAAAGGAGTGAAGAAAAACACGTGGTATTGAATCAATGATTTATTTTGGCTTGTGTAATTAAGTGAAAAGCTGTAATTTTGTATTTGTCCACAAGATGGTGAAATTCTCATTAGTTTTTAATTTCCTGAAATTCATATAAATCATTAATTTATAATCTGCATTTGGCAGTATTTATTACAAACACTTTAATTCCTTTATAGCCCATCTGCTGGCAAGGCCAAGATTAGAATGGCTCACAAGAGAATCATGATTCTGAATCACCCAGATAAAGGTAGGTAGGATTTCTATTTGTCATAATTTGTGGATCAGAATGTACTGCAAATTCCTTTCAGTTTAGTCAAACTCATTACAAATGGCATATAGTTGAGTTAGAAGTTTATGTGTCACATGTATTGAGATGATGTTGATAAAATAAGCAGACCTTTAGTGTGGAGTTCAGTGACTTCCAGTAGTGGATTCGTATGATTGGCTTTTAAGACCTTCCTTACTAGCATTTACACATGAGTACCTAAATCTGGTTGATACTTTACCATTTTGATCAAGAAAGAGAAAACATGATTTGGGCACTATGAATTATAGATATTTAACATCACACAAAAGCACAAGATTTAGAGGATCTCCTCTATATCTCTGAATGGAATATATTATAGAAGATTCTGAATTTTTAAATTTTATTCTGGAATACTCTGAGGCTGAGCCATTTGTTTTTAACTGGCCAGGTTTATAATGTAAATTTATTTTACAGAAAGACAATTATTATAACTTTAACTACACTACAGCTGCTTGATAGAGAAAGCCCATATGTTCATTACTGTTTCTGCTTTAAAATAACAGATGGTAGAAAGTTGCACTGTATTTCAGAAGTCAAAGGGTGGGGTTGCGAGTGAAGGGTTTCTTGTATTTACAGACTTTCAGTTTTGTAATTATTTAGAAAAAAAAATTAAAAACAAATTTTGGATTCCTATTCATCCTGACACCAAAATATGGCATTCTTTTTCAGCTTTCTCCACTTAATTACTTACTATAAAAATTCTTTTCACTGAACATCATCTCTGTTGGTTTTTGCACTTGCTTTCTTTAGTGTGAATAAACAAGAGTATAAACTTTGGAAAGAGGGTTTGCTTAAAATTTTTAAACAGCTTCAATAGTTACTGAAAGATCCACTCAACTAATTTACTTTGCATTGTACAGTTTCAGAGTAATTGAGAAAGAAGTGTGTTTAAGTGCCTCCTTGAAGCCTTCTGGCTCCTAAACATCCTCTGTTCCTTGCAGGTCAAGTGAATGCCCTTGGCTCTGATTGATTGCAATAGGATCAAGCACTCATGTCTTTCAGCTGATTGACAAGTTGTTGATTGTGCCTCTTAGCAAGGAGGCAAATTCTAAAATGTATTTGAGAGAACATGTATATTAGGAGCCAGTGGTGTTTAAAGAATTACTTGATTCTTTTTTTTTGAGATAGTGTATTTATTAGAGATGGGAATGTTGACGCTGGCATACTTACTAATATCTTCTTGTCTGACCCCGTGTGGGTAGCTGGGTGTGAGTGAATGGACCTGCAAGCTGGAAGCCAGCATTGGTCTCTGGTTTCTGTCTTCCAGCAAGCATTATGACCTTAAACATTCCCTTAACCTCTCCAAATGTGAGTTTTATCACCTATAAAATAAAGGGATTTATTTATAAAAGGAATTTATTTATAAAGTCCTTTTTGTTTGCACAATTTAATGTAATAATATTTTATATCTACTCAATTAATGAAGAACCTGTACTATATGTTTCTGTTGAGATCACAGTTTTAAGAAAGACACTCTTTATCTTTTCAGATTATTGTACCCTCTAAAAATGTGTTGACATTATAAATATTTTTTCTGTGTAATTGTCCATTCATCCAAAATTTAAAATATTGGAGCTTCAGAGATTTCATGGACTTCCTAAATCCGATCCATATGCTCAGTTAGGAAGTAAATTCTTTTCTGCCTCTGCTCTAAGTATAAAGTATACTGAATTAAGGGATATTGGACCCTAACTGTATATGATGCAGTTGGAATGATATAAATCTGAAAGTGTGTTTTGAGGAGAAAGATTGTTTTATTTTGAATGGGAAGAAGATAACAGATTTTAAGAAAAATGTGTCATTGTCCTTGGATAGAGAAAGCCGGGAGTATTGAGGGGAAAATGAGAATGGACAACTCTTAATTTTGCCCCCTTTTAAATAATTTTTCCCCATATTTGGTTTGGCCAGCTCACCACTAAGTCTCACAAGTAGTTATAGGTAGTTAAATTCTTTACCCAATGCTTCTGAAATTTAAAAAACTGTTACTTCACCCTATCGTTAATAAATTTTCTGTTGGTTTTGCTACCAGCTGGTAGAATAAATTTGGAACTACAAATGTGTGATCAACTATAATTTGTTACACATTTCATTATCAGGTTGTACAAAGAAAGTGACACCAGAAAATTAAGTGTGGGAAATGGCTGAAAATAAATTTTTTGCAGCTAGTTTTAAATGAGCATTCAGATGTGTTTTGGTAAAAATTATAATTTTGCTGTTTCAACTTAGTAAGATAAAAAATTAGATTGCTTCTTTCCTTACGTTGTCAAAGAAAGAGGTTGTTATAAAAATCAGTGATTTAATATTAATAACTGATGAGGGAAGGACAAAGCAGGTAAATTTGAAAAACTGTAGATTTCTTACAGGCTGTTTAATCTAGTGCTAGTTTTTCTATTCATGCCAGCCTACAGTTTGTTACCTATGTGTAATAAGTTAAAAACATTTAGAAACCTTTATAATTTGACATACCTGTGATGTTCAGATGTGTGATACATGTGTTGGTCCACTACAGGTTGAAAATTAAAGAAAAGTACTTCTTCACCATGGTTTGAGAGACTCTGATCTAATCAATGCTGCCTCCTGAATCAGGGCTTTGTGCTCCATCAGCGGAGAAAATGGCCCATTAGCTTTTTTTAAAAAAAAAAATTTAGTAGAGGGCTTCTCAGTCTATAAGGCAAGCCCACTCCACTGGTAGCAGCTCTGCCTAATAGAAAGATGTTTTCTATGTTTAAATAAAATCTGCCTGCCTACAGTAGAGATTCTCAGTGTTTTTCCATTTATACACTTTTCAGTACTTTCATTCTTCTTTAGTAGTGCTTGAATCAAAATTAAATTAAATATTGGAATTAAACAAGTCAAAGTAAATATGTTTTTGAATGGATTTTTTCCTTGATTACTCGCATTGAAGAAGCAGCTAAGTTTCACATGAATGCCTGATAAAAATATAATACAGTTTATCATAGTATATTACATTTAAAGTATGTGTTATAAATGTTTAGAAAAAGAAGAATGTGATTACCAAAAGTCAACATGGAATCACTAAGAAAAAGTGCCTAATTAGCTTGATTTTCTTTTTTGATAGATGTACTACTCTTTTTCCAGAGGGCTTATCTTTTCTCCCTTCATTTTAACATTTTAATTAGATTTAAGGCTTTGTATTTTAGTTACTTTTTGTTGTTGTTAAAGAGTTCATTATGGGTTTGATCCTCAGCACCACATACCAACAAAGATGTTGTGTCCGCCAAGAACTAAAAAATAAATATTAAAAATTCTCTCTCTCTCCCTCTCTCCTCTCTCACTCTCTCTTTAAAAAAAAAAAGATTAAAAATAAAGTACATGATTTGTTTATCTTTATAACCTATAAATAAATAAATAATTAGGAAAAAGGAAGAATTCAAAAAATTGTAAACAAAACAATTGGAAATGATAACAAATACATGAAATGATCATATTAAAAATTTACTGATATCAAACAACCCAAAACTGTTTTTTTTTTGTTTTTCAAACATTAGTTCTTTAACATCTACCATGTGTCAAACATTGTTAAATCATAAGACTATATAATTTTGATATAAGACATAGAGCATGCATTGTAATGAAGGGGCAAGCAAAACCCAAGAAGCCCTGTTTCAGGTTGTAATGCCTGCAGTTGAGTCTACTGGCCTAAAATGTAGAATAATATGAGAGAGGCACCTTTATGTAGGGTGACTGGAAGGGAAGTGGTCTCTGCAGAGACCTACAGAATACAAAAGAGCCAGCTATGTGAAGAGTGCTAGGAAAGTATAAGTGCAGAGGCTCTAGACAGGAAAGAATTTAGTGTGCTTAAAGAAGCTAAAGGGTGCTGGGGGGGACAGGGAATCTGAAAAAAAAAAAAAAAACTAGTGTGATGGAAGTGTAACAGACAAAAGGAGCTGTAACATGAAATGAGATGATGCCCGGGTTTTGAAAACTAGGTATGCATTATGACAATGAGAACTGGTGGTTCTATATAGTATGTGAACTTGTTCTGTATTCAAAGGAAAGTTACTTCAACTTTTAAGCAATTTACCTTTTAAGAAACTATTTCTTATTCTTAATCTAAATTTGTCTATTTATTTATTAAAATATTAAACTTGTTATGTTAATATCAATTACATGATCCTTATGATAATTTCTGTATCCCACAAAATTTTTTAATGTGAGTCAAGTGGCATTGTTTTATATTTTTGCACATCTCTAATAGCTGGCTTAATTGAAAACACCTTAGAGTCTCATATCAGTTTCTCCACTCATTCTCTTATGATATGTTGTTTTGTTTAAACATAAAGAATATGTGACTTCACACAAGTAGGTAGTTGAGAAAGGGAAACAGTATTTTGTCTTTTCAGATAGTTGGCAGCATTTGTTCCTACTAAACCAGAACTCAACAAGTGGTAGTTTCTTAAGATAAGTTATATGTGGAATCTGAAACAATACCAGTGAATTTTTAAATTCGTTTTAGGTTACATTAAAATCTACTGGTCTATCATGCAGTTTGAATTAATTTTTTTACCCAAATGTGATTTTGTAACATCCTTGATCAGTCATTCAGAGAATATTATTTCACTTAGGGAGTTATAGATCATCCAAATGTTAATTCATTTCATTGTGTCAATATTTCTCAAGATGTATTCCCTCCATTAGCCTTAGCATCCCCTGGGAACTTACTAGATATGCAAACTTCTGGGTTCATCCTAGATCTACTGAATTAGAAGGTTTGGGGTTGGAGCCCAGCAATTTGTATTTTACAAGCCTTCCAAATAATTCTTTTTTTTTTTTTTTTTTTTTTTGAGAGAGAGAGAATTTTATTTTTAGTTTTCGGCAGACACAACATCTTTGTTGGTATGTGGTGCTGAGGATCGAACCCGGGCCGCACGCATGCCAGGCGAGCACGCTACTGCTTGAGCCACATCCCCAGCCCCCAAATAATTCTTATATTTAGTAAATGAGAACTGCTGCTCTGGAAGTTCCAATTGAGGTCCTAGGGTGTTTGTTGGGACAGGTTCTAGTCTCTAATCACTCTCTACTTAGTACTTTGAAACTTCCAGAAACTTGCCTTGGTTTGTCAGAAGCTTTTTGCTTTTTTCAGAAACATTCTCCTTTGTTTCTTAGCCTTCTGCCCTGTGCAAGTTTAGATTTTAGTACCTATTTAGAGGGAAAACTCAGCCATATGTCAGCTCCATTTTCAAGCCTGCCTTTGTCAGTTGGATCTTAAACAATTAAGTCTACAGTTTTCGCTAACTCATGAGATTGTAAAAAAGCCTTGCCCTTGAACAGCAGCCTTCTGGGTTCTTGCCTATATTTTAACCTCTTCCCCACACCAAAAATTGGCAAAAACCCTAAGGGAGAAAGCAATGTCAGTGTGTCTTCTTACCTCCTAGTTTTTTCTCCTTCCCAAATCCTTGGATCCTCAAGGCCTAATTTCCTTATTAGTTTTTTTTTCCTTAATAGCAGTAATAAATAAGTGGGACTTTTTGGGTGTGTGTGTGGTTGTTTTATTTTTGTTTTTAATTTGTTCAGTTTTTTGGTGGTGGTTTTCAGTGTGGGCATTAATCTCTGACAAGCTATTCCATCATCTGTTTCAAAAAATAAAAGTAAAGAAGGTTACTTGTGAAGGAATATTACAAAGGAATTGGACAGGAGATTATGTAGGTGGCTAGCTAGTACAGCAATTTTAGTGAGAAATATTTGTGATCTAGTTCAGGATGTAGAAAAGGAAGTAAGTTTGAAATGTATTTTGGAAACAGAATCAACAGTTATTGCTGGTTGATTTGATATAGAAAATTCAATATTTCTCCTTGATTTCCAAATCAAAGGATTAGTTTGATGTGGAGCAATTTACTAAAGTAGAGATGATTTAGAGAGGGCAGATAGATAGTAAACAGGATTGGGAGAAAAATAAAGAATACTGTCTTCATGTTAAATGAAGTAGTCAGGAGCGAATCCAAGTGGAAATGGAAGTAGGAAGTTGAATAAATGAATCTACAGTGCAGAAATGGGGGTCTAGACTTAGTAATTTCAGAGTCATCAACTTAAGGTGGTATTAAAACTATTCTTAGGAAGTTGTGGAAAATGAAGTATGTGTAAGGAGGAAGAAAAGTAGGGGACACAGATGTAAGAAACACAAACTTTCAAAGATCAAGTTTGAAAGGAGCAATGTAAGCAATCATGTAAGCAATCATTCTTTCATTCAAGAAATAAGCAAAGATAAAAGGAAAAAAAATGTAAGGAAAAATTGGCACAGTAGAAGCAAAGACAGGAATGTATTTAAGGAACCTAAATGATCTGCCGCACTGAATGCTGCAGAAACATTTAGATGAGGTTGGAGATGGTCCATGGTATTTACAAAACAGGAAGACTTCAGCGACCTTTAAAGAAACAAAACAGTTTCAGTTGGTAGTGGATTGAGAAGTCAAAAAGGATGAAGTTGAGTTAATTTATATAGCCAACTTTTTTGAGAAGTTTTTTGAGGAAGTAGAGAAAGGGAGTAGATTGTAGGAGGGAGATGAGGGATTAAAGAAGGAATGCTGTTTTGTTTTCTTTTGCTTTTTACTTTTTAAATATAGAAAAGCTTATTGCATAATTTTGAGCGGGGTGGTTTGTGTGTTATTGGAAATGATCAACTAGAGAGATTGATGATTTAGAAAAGCTTTAATTTAGCAGGGATAGACATAAAGTTCTTTTAAGTCTCAAAAATCAATTGTATAAATGCAGGACAGAGATTTGGCAGTTTCACATGAAAAAATAGTCATGGGTGTATGTTGATTTCAAAGCCTATAATAACAATATAAAAGCTGCTGAAATGTTTATGTATTCTCAATCTGCATTAAAAGGTATATAATATCTTTATTAAAAGTCAAGGTATTACCACAATCTTCTGTACTTGTCTTTCATTTGTTCATTCAGTTAACATGTATTTACCCAACTGTATTGGTATCTCACACATTTTGTGTCTATTTCTGGATACCAGATTTTGAATACTGATACACTATGTGATATTCAGAGGAAACCAACAAGGTTGTCAGGAGTCTGGAAAAAATATCATGTAAGCAATCATTCTTTCATTCAAGAAATATTTTTGAGTACTTAATGTAGGCCAGGTAATGTACTAGACATTGACCAAGATAACTAAACACCTTGCCTTCACAAATTTTATATTCCACTAGAAGAGACAGATAAGTAATTTGGTAGATTATAAATGGCCACAAGTTCTTCATAGCTCCTTTCAGATTGGTCTTGTCACTTTGTTTTGACCAGTAGAGTATGGCAGAAATAACATTGTGTGACTACTGAGCCTAAGACTTCTACATTGCATCAGCTCTTACCTTGTTAAAACTTTGAAACCATCATGTGAAGAAGACCAGCCTTTCTTTCAAAGGAATAAAAGGGCTAATAAAAGGGCTACCATCCCAGCTAAGACCCTCGTAAGGCCATACTAGATCATTCAGCCCAAACTGACCTGACCTAGCTTTGAAGACCCACCCTGCCAATTCACAATTCGGAATGAAATATCATTGTATCATTTAGCCATTGATTTGGAGTGGTTTGTTAGGAAGGAAAGACTTATATAGGAAGTTTCCCATAATGTTATGATGATAAGTGGCTTAAAGAAAAATAAAGTAGAGGGCTGGAGTTATATAGTTCAGTGTTACAGTGCTTGCCTAGCTTGTGTGAGGCACTGGGTTAAATTCTCAGCACCACATTAATTAATTGATTGATATTAAAGGTATTGGATCCATCTACAACTAAAATATGGGTGTGTGATATATATATATATAAGAAAAAAAGCAGAAAAGGTGACTGGAGAATGGCAGATGGCGGGAATGAAGTTGCAGTTTTACTTAGAGCCATCTTAGAAATTCTCTGTAAGAAGATAATATTCAAGTAGAGACCTGAATAGAATATATCATATGAAAATAAAGAAACAGTATTTCAGGCAAAAGAAAACTATAACTTCTGTAGTTTATAAATTATAAGTTTTGTAATTCTTTTGTTAAATTTATTTCTATTTTTATGCAATGTGAATGGGATGAATTTCTTAATTCTATTTTCTCTTTGTTCCTTGAAAATTTATGGGAATATAATTAAAATTTTTGTATTTTGGGTTTATATTCTGCAATCTTTTTTTAATAGTTTTTTTTTTGAGAGAGGATTTTTTAAATATTTTTTAGTTTTCAGTGGACACAACATCTTTCTGAAAGTATTAATCCTTCAAAATTTTTATTAGGGTTTTTGGGCAATGTTTGGCTGTTAGCCTTTTAACATAAATTAAGAATTGTCTTATTAGTTTGTAAGTGCGCACATGTGCACACAACATAACATTCACATCCAAATCTGGAGTATTGTTTATCACTGCTATGAATATGTACCTGGGGGAGAACTGACACCTTTACAGTATTGAATTTTTCAATCCCTAAAGAAGATATATCCTTCCATTTATTTAGATCACCTTTAGTTTATTTCGGCATAGTCTTATAGTTTTCTGGGTTGTAATTATATTCTTAATTTGTTAAATTTATTTTTAGGTATTGATTTTTTTAATGCTTTTATAGATTGAGTTGTTTGTATATTATTGCTAAGAAATAGCAATCTTGGCTTTTTACTATCAGCAGCTTAATAAATTCATTTGTGAATTTGACTCAATTTATAATTTTTTAAAATAGTCTTGGATTTTTTACATTCTCAATGAAGAATAACAGTTTCTTCATAAATGACATAGTTTGGAGTGGAGGAGAGGGAATACTTACTACAATGGCTAGAACCTCTAAAATAAATGTTAAATAGAAGCAGTGATAGGTATTTTCTTACTAATTTCAGAGCCAAATTTTTCAACATTTTACTGCTAAGTATGCTGTTTGTGATATTTTTTGATAACTTTTATCACATCAGAGAAGTTTCCTTCTATTTTTAGATCATTAAAAATTTTTGTTATGTTTTGAATTTCATAAAACATTTAAATAAATGTTTTTCTGCCATCTATTGATATGATTAGTTGATATTTATCTTTTTATCTATTAATGAGATGAATTACATTGGTTAATTTTTGAATGTTAAAGCCAAGCTTTTATTTCTGATATAAACCTAACTTGGTCATTGATATTTAGTCTGATTTGATAGTGAACATTTTGATTTTGCATCTGTGCTCATGAGTGATATGCACCTGTGGTTTCCTTTCTTGTTTTCAAAGATATGCTAGCCATATGAAAAAAAAAAAGTTTAAATTTGTTTTCCTTTTCTTCTTCTTTTTTTTTTTTTTTTTTTTTGAAAAATTCAACAATATAATTCTGGCTGGGATTTTATTTGTGGGAAGATTTTCAATTGCAGATTCAATTTCTCAAGTAGATATGATGTTTTTGATTTTCCATTTCTACTGGTATCTGTTTTGATAGGTTGTCTTTTTCCTGTAATTTATTTTTCAGTTAAAAGGTTTTTGTTTGTTTGTTTTTAGAGACGAACTTTTTTAAAAATTTATATAACAGCGGAATGCATTACAATTCTTATTACATATACAGAGCTCTATTTTTTATATCTCTGGTTGTATACATAGTATATTTACATCAATTTCTGTCTTTGGATAATAATGATCATCACATTCAACCATCATTGATTGCCCCATGCCCCCTCCCTTCCCCTCCCACCCCTCTGCCCTATCCAGAGTTGTCTATTCCTCCCATGCTGCCTCTCCCTATTCCACTATGAATCAGCTTCCTTATATCAAAGAAAGCATTAGTCATTTGTTTTTTGGGGGGATTGGCTAACTTCACTTAGCATTATCTTCTCTAACTCCATCCATTTACCTGCAAATGCCATGATTTTATTCTCTTTTATTGCTGAGTAATGTACCATTGTGTATATATGCAACATTTTTTATCCATTCATCTACTGAAGGGCATCTAGGTTGGTTCCACAATTGAGCTATTGTGAATTGTGCTGCTATAAACACTGATGTGGCTGTGTCCCTGTAGTATGCTATTTTTAAGTCCTTTGGGTATAGAGTGAGGAGAGGGATAGCTGGGTCACATGGTGGTTCCATTCCCAATTTTCCAAGAAATCTCCATACTGCTTTCTGTAATGGCTGCAAAACAATTTACAGTCCCACCAGCAGTGTATGAGTGTACCTTTTCCCCCACATTCTCGCCAACACTTACTGTTTGTATGCATAATAGCTGCCATTCTGACTGGAGTGAGATGAAATCTTAGAGTGGTTTTGATTTGCATTTCTCTAATTGCTAGTGATGATGAACATTTTTTCATGTGTTTGTTGATTGATTGTACATCATCTTCTGAGAAGTATCTCTTCAGGTCCTTGGCCCATTTATTGACTGGGTTATTTGTGTTTTTGGTGTCTAGTTTTTTGAGTTCTTTATATACCCTAGAGATAGTGCTCTATCTGATGTGTGAGGGGTAAAGATTTGCTCCTAAGATGTAGGCTTTCTGTTCACCTCACAGATTGTTTTTAGTTTGAGTCCATCCCATTTATTGATTCTTGATTTTAATTATTGTGCCACAGGAGTCTTATTAAGGAAGTTGGGGCCTAATTCCACATGATGGAGATTAGGGTCTATTTTTTCTTGTATTAGATGCACGGTCTCTGGTTTCACTCCTAAGTCCTTGATCCATTTTGAGTTGCGTTTTGTGCATGGTGAAAGATAGGGGTTTCATTTCATTTTGTTGCATTATGGATTTCCAGTTTTCCCAGCACCATTTGTTGAAGAGAAGCTATCTTTTCTCCAGTGCATGTTTTTGGCACCTGTATCTAATATAAGATAATTGTAATTTTGTGGGTTAGTCTCTGTGTCCTCTATCCTGTACCGTTGGTCTTCAGTCTGTTTTGGTGCCAATACCATGCTGTTTTTGTTACTATTGCTCTGTAGTGTAAGTTTAAGGTCTGGTATAGTGATGCCACCTGCTTCACTCTTCCTGCTAAGGATTGCTTTAGCTATTCTGGTTCTCTTATTTTTCCATATGAATTTCATGAGTGCTTTTTCTATTTCTATGAGGAATGTCATTGGAATTTTGATTGGAATTGCATTAAATCTGTATAATGCTTTTGGAAGTATGGCCATTTTAATAATATTAATTCTGCCTATCCAAGAGTAAGATAGATCTTTACATCTTCTAAGGTCTTCTTTGATTTCTTTCTTTTTGGTTCTATAATTTTTATTATATAGATCTTTCACCACTTTTGTTGATTCCCGGCAGGAACATATCTCAACATCATAAAGGCTATCTATGCTAAGCCCCAGGCCAACATCATTCTAAATGGAGAAAAATTGAAGGCATTCCCTCTAAAAACTGGAACAAGACAGGAATGCCCTCTTTCACCACTTCTATTTAACATAGTTCTTGAAACATTGGCCAGAGCAATTAGACGAAAGAAATTAAAGGGATACATATAGGAAAAGAAGAACTCAAATTGGCATCAGAGACCAACTTTTGACTTTCCTGATTCTCTCTTGAGTAATTCTCTCTTGACTAATTTCTTTTGTGATCTCTTCCTTGATAGATTAATTATTTGGAAGTATATTAATTAATTTTGAAAATCAGGGTTCCCTAGATGTGTTTGTTATTGATTTCTAATGTAATTCCAAAATGATGAGTTAACATAGTATAAATCAGAACTATTTAGACTCTCTGTGTAAGAAGTCTTTTTTTTTTTTTTCCTTCAATCTCTGGTGGAACTGAAAGCTTTTGTAAAACATAATAAAAATGAATTTACTAGAAAATGAAGTTTTATGTGTGTGTGTGTGTGTGTGTGTGTGTATAATGTGTGTGTATAATCTAAGCACTGATTTATATTATTAGATTTTACAAAAAGACACTACTTTATCAAAAGGCTATAATATTTTCTAAACATTCAATTTCTAGACACCCTGGTTGTGATTCAGTAATAGTGTAATTCAATCCATACACATAAATTAAAAACCTGTGTCCTTCTATCTTAAACAGAATGAGTGGTAGAGAATTCAGCATTATTCTGAATAAACTGTCTCTAACACTGCCATCAATAAATATAATGTTTAATAAGACTTTCAATCTTCTGTGCCTTTGATTTTTTTTCCAACTGCTAAATGAGGATATAATGGTCAGTGATTTAAATATCCAGAATGCATATAAGTCAATTAAAGATTATGTTTAAGTTCAATTAATGTTTTAATATTTTTTGAGGATACATAAGATTCCTGACATCTCCTTGATAACTCTAAAAATGTAATCAGCTTACCAAGATTGAAATTACCTATTCCAAGGTCATTTTCAGAGATAATCATGAAGTCAACTTATTTCATAACCAAGTAGGTTATGAACTATCTTTGTGATTCTTTTAATATATTCAAGGACATTGTGTGTTATATTCTATAAGTGTTTATAGCAATTCAGATCCTAATATGAAAATGTCAGTGGTATCCTCAAGGGCAAAAAGCTAAATATAGCTTCCGCCGGCATTGCTCTTTCTAATGCAGCCCCATATTTGTTGATCTGCTTTCTTTTTCCTTCATAAGGTGGGTGGTATCATATCAGAACAACTTACACCTACACTATCTGGATATAATTTGGTTTCTTGTAAGGTCTACAGAGACGTTACAACGTTTTCAACATCTATAGATGGTTTGCACTTAAGGGGAGAAAACAAAATAAAAACAAACACAGAAAGACTGGTGAACTGTAATATGATTGTTAGCTCACGCATTAAGCAATGACAGTATTCAGGACTAGAAGTTAGAGTATGATGTTTAAATAGCTTTAATGTGACAGTTTGGGGTTAGTATTTTTGTATGTCAAATAGGCACTGCTCATGATTTATAATGATTCTGCATTTGAAATTCACCTCAATTTTCCTCTTGCTGTTTGCATTAGAAACAAAGAACTCTGAAAAAGAGCTGACTTAATTTTATTTTAAGATACTGTGAATCCAAGACTACTTCTGATATTCTAATGGGATCATTGCAGAGAACAAGAAGAATTTCTTTTAATATTTTTATTATCACTCACTTATTAGTATTAGTTCATTCATCTATATTAACAAATATGATTTTTAGGCAGTGGATGTTGCCTTTTTTAACATGTGTTTAATTGTTCTGGAATGATAAGACTTGAGAAGACTTTAAAAATATCCTTTAGATTGATTTACCTCTTTCTTAAAAGTAATGAATATTCACTGCTTTTTAAGAAAAAAAAATCATGGGAAAAAGACTTTTTTCTTTTGTTTACCTAACCATCCACTTAAGTTCAGAAAATTCTCTGGTCAGGTGTAGGATTGGTAAATGTCTGACTAGTGAATATTTGAGTGGTTTTCCTATTATACATGATCATACCTCTGATTTCTCAGAAGTTTGTTTTTGATTGTTGCACATCTGAATACTTCACTAACCAAGGTTAATTTGTCACTGTTTGATTCCTACTAAGCATATAAAATAATCTATCAAAGAATGGGGAAATATGAGAATTATAATTGAATGTTTTTTTCTATATCAAGAATGTTTAAAAATGTCAATAATGAAGTATGTTTTAATCCATTCATTTTTCTTTGTCTTCTCAGGTGGATCTCCTTACTTAGCAACCAAAATCAATGAAGCAAAAGACTTGCTGGAAGCAACCACCAAATATTGATTGATGCTCAAGAGCCAAGATGAAGGAAAAAAAATAGAGGACTTAAAAAAAAAAATAGTCCTGCCAATTAATCTGAAATATGGTCTTGATTTTCATACACCTATTGACCATAACCTTTTTTCCATCCTTCAATTATATAATAATAAAAGTTTAATAGACTTGCTTTTTTATTTTCTTTTAAAGGAATCCTGGAAATTTTGTAGCTGGTATTTTGCCTTATTATTTTCTTTGTAATATTCATACTTTTAATGGTTTTTGTTATATTAGTCCTAAACATCCTTCTCTTCCTTCACACACACACACACACACACACAGTGTACAAAAGCACGATCATCTCTGGGGCAGTTGGAATTTGGGAGCACTGAGCAGAAGTGTTCTTATGCTTGTATTTGTACCTCTTTGTCCTTTGTTTCTTCAGAGGAATTTGAGACTCTGCCTAAGTAAGGTGCTTGAATGCTTTGAGACCAACATTGGCTGCCACCTCATGAAGAAATGATCCGATATAATGGAATTTACTAAATGGTGATTTGTTAAGTAGGGGTTGGGACTTCTTAAAGAACTCTGCTGTCTCTGAGATCCTATAACTGAAGCATAAGAACTTGGAGAGCCACTAAAATGATTAAAGATTCATAAAATGAGCCCTCTGAGGAACAGCTGAAAAGGGGTGGGAGAAAACAGAGGAGTTTGTATTTAATTATAGTCTTTCCATACTGTTTATTTATTTAATTATTCATTCTACAATTTTTATTGACCATCTCTATTGTGTAAGGCACTGTAGTGGGTCCTCTGAGAGTTACAAGTATGAACCAGCTGTGGATCCTGACTCAGAGGAACTTCTCTATAGAGAATACTGGTAGAGAGGTGCAGATGATATGTTAATGAAGTTCAAAAAATAGAAGAATATTTTAAACTCAGTACATGGTGGGGAGGGCCTTTGTGGAACAAGTGGCCCAGAGCTGGGTGTTTAAAAAGATAATAACACATTCCATATGATTAATAAGTCAGTATTGTTTCTCCTGAGATCAGAATTAGCAGAAATTATTTGCAGAAATAGATTTATTATTTAGTGCAATTATAATGTAGAGTTTCTTCTCAAAAGCAAGGGATGGACAGAATAGTTATGAAAGGCCAGCTCTATAATTTAATTGAGAATTTGAGTCATTCCAGCATTTGCCTGTAATCTCCTTCATTCCCATTTTCCTGCTATGCATGTGCCTCAGAGTCAAATCTGGTTTTGAATACTATCTTCCCAGTGATCTTGGGCAGTTACTTAATTTGCAAGTCTGTAACCCTCAGGATAAAATAGAGAAAATAATCCTAATAAGTTTGTTGTAGGGAATAAATATGTGTAAATCATTTAGTCATGTAGCAAATGTCCAAAAAATAAATTACTTCTTTCATTTCACTTTTTTCCCATTAATTTTATCTTTTAGAACACAAGTTTGAGGGTGTTTTCTGATAATCGTTCATTTTGCTTTTGAATCTACAATTTGGTGGGGTCATATAGGAGATTGCTCATCTCTAGTCCAGGAAGCACCAACTGTGGCTGGAGGAGCCACTTCCTGTGATGGCAAATTGGAACTGGTAGTTAGCTGAGAGCCATGGTTCCCCTCTGCATAGGCTTCTCCCAGGGCTGCTAGAGCTTGTCACACCATAGCAGTTGTGCTGCAAGTGATGGTTGTCCAAGAGAGGAAATGGAAGCTGCCAAACTGTCTTGAGTCAGAGCATTACTTCTGCCATATTCAGTTGGTCTGAAAGTTACAAAGCCTGCCTAGACAAAGGAAGAGGAAAGAGAAAGTGTGAAAGAATCACTGATCATCTTTAATATGTAACCAGGGCATGGTTGATAATTTTTTCTCTTAATCAAATTGGTAAGGCATTACTTTAAAAATAAATTAGTCATGTACAACTCCTTGGAGTATAAGCCTAGGCAGTTTCAGATAATACAGCTACTGTTTTAGGCAGATATTAATTTAGTAGTAACTCTAAATGGCAGTGTAGTTATAAAATTGGAGTTTGACCAGCTACCCACCCTCAACTCCTTATTATCTATAAAAAGCTTATTTGAATGGTTACCTAGCTTCAGTAAAGATTGCTTTTATATATCTGCTGTCATTGCATATTCTGCTTAATTAAACTTTTTGTTGATACTGCAGTTTTTCTTTATTTTTACATCTTAGATGCAGTCTGAGGGAACAGGGAAGACCTTTTAAAAACACAATTTCTTGACAGAGTATAAGATGGACAGTTATAGGAGAGAATAGAGTGCCATTTAGATTAGAGTCAGTGGGGCCAATCTAGACCATGAAGTCAAAAGAAGTTTAGTAAGAGAAAAAAAAAAAGTGTTGAGTGTAGCAGACATTGTTTTATTTAGTCTACAAAGCATTTCCTTTATTTGAAAATCATTTTAGTCATTTAGGATATCTGAACCTTATATCAGGCAGTAAAAATACAATATGGGTTAATTCTTTAATGTGTTAAAACTAAACAAATTATATATATTCTTAAACATAGGTAACTTTTTTGCCTCATGCTTTTTAATTAACAAGAATTATTCAGAGTTGTGTTACTTGTGATTATCCAGCAGGGTCATGAGAGAGAACATATTTTATTTGTGCAGAGAGCTTTTGGTTGTCATAGGGAACCTCAAACACAGAAAAGAGCTTTCAATGACTTATCTTTAACATGTTCCACAATTAAATTAAGATCGTTTAATGACACTTGTGAGAGAAGATGAATCAGGCCCTTAAATATTAAAAAAAAAAAAATGTTTCTTTGACTCAGCTGACTTAGGATATGCTACAGAGACTGCAGTGAGAAGTTAAGTATCCAAGTAGGGGATATTATTTTGGGGAAATGGGAACCATGCCGTCCACAAGCACTCTGTACCTTGCCCAGCAGTCATCTCTGGGGCACAAGCACCTTACTACAAAGAGGATTTGACAGGAGTGAGAAAATGTGTCACATCATCCCTCCCTTCTGATGGAAAAGCAACCCAAAGAGCATATCCCATTAACACTAGATCAGTATTGTCTATTTGTCAAAAAACATTCCATGAATCATGAGCCAAAATTTTATTTATGGTGGAGTGATACCCATTAGAAAATTAGAGTTTTTGTTAGTATAATTTATTAGCTGCAAAAGTTGAGAAGGTTCTCTGGACTCATTTTTATAGGTGGAATCTAAGTGATCTGGATCATTGCCCACCAACAAAATTGCTAGGCATGTAGACAAAGAAAATGTTCCTTCTAATGATTTTTTATGAGCTGAGTAGCTATTGTTCCCAGCTGAGTGCTCTTTTCCTCTTTTTATTGTTGCTGAGCAAAAGAATTTATAAAAAGCTCTTTTTTTTTATTAAAAAACCTTGCTCAATTGAAATTCAAGTTCATTAAGTCATGTTCATCCCTCTTCCTGCCATACTAACCCTTTCCCCCTCTGGCCTATTTAACAGTGCCTAGCAGCAATGGTCAACATTTTAAGTCTGGACAGATTATTATTACATAGATATCAATATATAGATAAGCAGTCTTTAACATTAAGTGGAGATTTTATTCCATATTGTCAGTGTATAATCACTCAGACTGGATGTTGGCCCAAAATTTCATATTAGTCCCTTGACTTGTAAGGGGAAAAAGCCCCCTGGAAAATTAAAACATCACTGGTATACTTCCATTGTGAAGGATGGTGATACTGATGAGGTATTGGTTCATTCTTAACACCATCTAAGCTATAATGCTAAAGGCCAAGAAATTAAAGTTGGTTAATTTTTATAAACCCAGTGTTTGCATAATAGCTAATACTTGCTGAATAACTGTGCCATTCTACATTCTACCTACATTGTCTCTTTTTAAAAATTTTCATAGCTACCCTGAGGTAGAAAAACCAAAGACTCAGAGGAGTTTAGGAACTTTTCCAAAAACTTTTTTCAGTGGTGGGACTGGGATGCAAATACCATTTTGCTTGACCCTGAAGTACATGCTCTATGAAAATAGTTTATGGAAGGATCCAGTGTGTTGAGACGTCACAAGCAAGGGGTTACGTCTTTAATTCTGTCTTGGAAGCTTATGATACTATCCAACTGCACATGGCAAAATTTCAGTTACGTAGTTAGGCAGCATGGACTTCGTTGACTCTGAAGGAATGGAAGGAGTGTTGATGAGATTTTACTTGAAACATTCGTGGGCAAGTGCTCCCAAGGAGAACATCCAAAGCAAGGTTCAGAAGACAGCTCATGAACTTGAAGCAGCAGATTTGGGGAGAGAAATGAAGACATCATTCAATATATTAACGATAAGAACAAGACTGAGTTTATTGACAGAAACAGAGAGGCAATGAAAAAATATGGTTAAGGACTAAGACAACTGAATCAAGATAACTTGCAGCAATTAAAAAGGAATTATGAGGCTTTAGTAGAATTTTTAAAAATTGTTTTTCACTATTCTCAGTTTCAGGCTGAGTTATTTGTCCATGTTAATGCTTTCATGTCAAATTTGAAATTATATTTGCAATTATAGGGTTGTCTAGTAGAATCAGTAGAATTTTATCTGAATGTGTCTTGAGATTTTCACTGAACTCTATTTCCAGTGTCTGTATTCAAATGTTGAAGGGGTTTCCAACTCCTCATGACTAATATTCATAGCAGACTTATGCACTCCCTGAATATTAGGTACACCTGTTTTTGAAAAGAAGCGCATACCAAAATCAACTTGGTGATTTTCCATTTATCTACTCTTGGATCATCAATGCCTTTGCTCTTTTCTTCTGTGAATGGGGATGATCAAGAGTTGACTTTCCAAGTGTTTACGTTTTGGCTTCTATGCCTCTGGAGTAGGATGATATTATCTAATGACGCATCCTCTGTGGTAAAATGGGACATCAAATTTGCATAGTCTCCATCCTAGGCTGATGTATAGTGCTGTGTTGCAGAGAGAGCAGCTCCAGCAGAGATGCAGCCTTCCCTAATTAACCCCACTTGGATTTGAGTTACGCTTTGTTCCTTGGCTTCTTGGTACTTATGTATTCACTTTGCTCTCTACTGCATTCCACTTGGTTCTCACTTATGTACAATATTGTTTGGACTTTTTCTCTTTCTTATAAACAGGGATTTTTGTAAAGCCAATGTGTGAAAGTGTGAATATACTAAATTTTAAAGAAGTGAAATGAAATACTGTTGTGTTTGCTTTGTTTGAAATCATAAAGGATAAACTGTAAGATACTTTTATTTATTTATAGTTTTCCCAATATGGGTAAAATAAATCTTGACATGACAAAATTGAATATAGAATTCTTGAAGATCACCTTATATGTTGCATAATTTCATCTACACTGTGAGCTCTTTATTAAAGACTGTGAATCTTTTATATCTTTTAGACCTTATACTTCTTCATGAGATGCTCAACTTAGTTTGTCAGGACAGGGTATTAACTGGGTTCACTCCTAAGGGTGGCTATTAGAAACCAAAAATCATAGATGTGTGGGTTTTCTCAGAAACCATTATTAAAACTTGTATTTTCACCTTTTATACCAAAGTAAGTAAGGGAAAAAGTAGAAATCAGCCCCACAATACTTTAAAACCGATTTTTAAATTTGTTTTATGATACAAATACCAAAGAGCCTGGTTCCTTGGTTTGTTTACATATTTCTTGCCCCGGGTATCTTCATTTCAATTTTTGGCCTTCAGCACTTGACTGCATAAAGAATTCCAAACACAAGCATTGGTAGTAGAAATGCTGACACAACTGAGCTGTCACCCCCAGAATATATTGTTGAATAGGTCTGCAGAAGTGCCTCGATCCCATACCTAAGAGCAGGTGAAGAATAAGGCCACCATTTTCAGCTTCCAAGAAGAGGAGCATACAGATAGGCAGATGTGCCCTGTTTCTTCTGTCTGATCCTTTGATCCTATTTTTCCTACTTCTCATATATGTGCTTATGGAAAAAACACACAGGCACATACCTATGTGCCCACCTGCCCCATAAAGTGGTTAGATCTTAATAATCATACCTATCAAGGCCAGTTAGACATTCAGTGTATGCTGCTGTTTCTTACTTGGCCTGGGAGAGTTTCATGTCATGGATGCCATCATGTGATCTGAGGAAGAGGACCAGCAGTATTGGGCTTATATAATACAAAAGGTCAGTCTACCATAAAATGGGAGCTTGAATTTGTTTTGTCAGAGGAGGAATGCTTTTCACAGCCATCTGGTGAGTTAAGAACAATAAACAGAATCAGCCGGTGAGCATGTTGTATTTGACTCTGTTGATGGGATTTAGGTATGGAACATCAATTTTCTGTACAGACATAATTGAGTACATATTACCATGATATGAAACCAGGCAAGAATAGTATGGTGTGTGGGATGTTACATTTTAAGAAATTTAATGAAGGGGAAAGTTAAAAAAAAAAACTGGAAACAGATGCAATAGGTGAAATTTGTTTGAATTTTTTGCTCCAAGTGTATGTGAAGCGGCTCTTTCTCACCTGTACTCATGTAGAAATGCAAAGGCAAATAGATGATTTTCACGTGTTGCCATCTTCCCTTTGGGGCTAATTTTTTTTTTTTAACAGAGCAGTAACACCTAAAGGACAGGTAGAGCCTCAGGCCTGGGGTGAGGCTCTTGGTTCATTCCAGCTTCCTTTCTTAGGTCCCTGAGTCTCTGTTGTCAGCAGGTCCAGGAGCCTTTTGTATTTAATTCCATCAAGAGAGAAGGGGTTTTTCTCTCATAGCCTGGCTCATAGTTACTCCTGGGAAAAGAAGAACAGTCTGGTTGACAAATTTGTCCCCAGTCTAAACTGATCAGAAATAGCTGGCATGGTGAACACCTAGTTAGTGGAGGTCAGCAGTGGGTCAGGTGGTAATTGTTCAGTGCCTCATTCACTGGCGGCAGTGGGAATTGCTGCCGTATAAATTGGCTTTAGGGGACAAATTGATCAACCAAAAGAGGTTTAAAGATTTTCAGTGTTCAGGTTACTGACAAGGGTTCCAACTCTCTGGACTAAATGATGAAATGCACAGTGGTTGACTCTTTGCTTTCCTTTAGATTTGGGGACTTCTCACCAACCCCTAACAGCAACCCTGTTTTTGTTCTCCAGGCTGCTTAGCTAAGACAGAGCTTTTGATCTTGCCATTGTAATTCACAATGGCAGTGAAACTTTTTTCTCCTAATAAGCCCGGCTGCCTTTGTCCTTGCCTACTCTGGGCCTTTTAGCACATTTGCACCAGTTACACCTGCACCCATCAGCTACACCCCAACAGCATGGGGATCCCAGCATGTGGTTCCTGCTGGCCCTGGTGGGCTCTGGGCTCACAGCCCTGCTCCTCCCACCTCCTGGCCTCACACTTCCTCCTGGGATTCCACTCACCTGCCTACCGGAGTAAGGCAGTGAGACTAATGAGAAAGGCCTGGGGAGTAATGAGGAGATTACATGACATGTTCTGGATTCCTTGAGGTGTTTGTTCAAAGCATTTTTAATATCTTATGTGAGCCACAGCAGCATTGATTTCTCACCCAAGATCAGTTCTGCATTAGCAGAGCCACTAGAATTGAACCGTTCTCCTTTGTACATGGGGAGGTGCCTCACCCACAGCCTAACAGCACAGAATTCAAAACTTTGGTGGGGGGAGGTGTGTTTTTTGTTTGCTCACTTGTTTTTTGTTTCAAACTCCAGGCTTGAATCTTTGCCCCATTGTGCAGATGGCTGATAATCTTGTTTGTTTAAATCTGCATTCCTTTTTAAGATTTCTACTTGGGGCCCCTTGTTGTTAACCAATTTTGACCACATACTCCACGAATCATAGAATGCCCTGTGTCTGCTCCATCCTGCAAACCTACCACAAAGATGGATTTAAATTTTCTTTTGCAACCCTGCCAATCAGTTGTCCATATATACCTGGAAGCCAATTAATATTTTCTAAAGAGCCAGGTACAAAGCTGCCAGGTAACATCTGCAAGTGACTTGGGTGCTCTAATAGGAACTGCACATGTTCAGCTCTTTGTGAAGATGTTTTTCGATTGACACAGTCATCTTTGGTCTTGTTCGCCCCTCTACTCCATTAGGCAGACTGTGCACACATGTGGCTGATTTGATCTGCTTTCCGAGGGGGGTGGAGTCTTTCTCTTCGAATCAGCAGAATCGTCTTACTAATATTAATTTGATGTCTCTTGGAAAATTCTATCCACCCACCCAAAGTGCTTTGGGAGGGGAGCTAGGAAACAATTCTTTATGTTTTGGGACATTTTCTGATAATACTGTACACCTATCTAAATTATTCAATAGAGACCTGTCTGAGGATTTCATGTTTCCTTTTTTAAAAAATGCAAAGATGACAATTTTTTTCAAAGAACATACCTGAGTTCCTAAACTTTGAGGGCTGAGGACTTGGGTTCTAGTCACGTAGCTCTGCAGTTAATGTGCTGTGTGACCTTGGGCAGGACACAGACTCCTGTGAACCTCTTGAATTAGATGGTCACTAATGCACAATCTGTAGGAGTCACACTGACCTAATTTAAATCCCTGATCCACTCTATTCTACCACAGTGATGTTGTGGAAATTTTTTAAGCTGCCTTTTGATTTCCTAATCCATAATAACATGTACCTGAGAGGGTTATTTGGAGAGTTTAAACAGATGTGCCTGTGTAGTACCTATACACAGTGGTTCTCCCCAAACGTTCCTTTTTACTGCCTAACTTTTTTATTCTATTGGCTTTTTGCTTTAAGTCCCTTCCATAGACTCTTGGGTAGGTAGGTAAGTGGGATCCCAGAGCAGGTAATAAGCCAAGGAATATAAAGTGATATAAATGATACTTTGTAATATAAATATTACAACAACAATAAGGGATTTTTGAAAACAATAAATGAAAATTATCAACAATTTCAACATCCTTATTTCAGCTATTTTCTTTTTTTCTGGAGTCCCTTCCACAAAGTACCTTTTTACATGGAGCCTTTGGAATTTGTCTTATAGGAAATGCCTGAGGACAAATATGCAGATCCTAAATCCAAAATCAGGCTATGCATGTTATAATGACAGTGTGATGAAATTTGAACATCTTTATCAAATAAATACCCGATCACCAACATTTATGGCTAAGGAAGTATACTTGCATAATAGCTGAAAACCATCCAAGAGCACGTTTTTAAAAAAGAGTGCTTCTGCCAGGTTTATAGCAAAGCAAGATGATAATTACAGCTGTCAAATATTGGTGTTGGTGCCATTTTTAAAATTACCTCTTTAAGCCTAATGACCCAAATAGCTATTTATTTTTATCCCAATTTTACACAAAGAGGGGATTCAAGAGTTCAAGTACCTATGACAGAATAATGGAATCAGGGATGGGAGGTCAGGATCTGCTCCCAAAATCTGTCCTCTTTTCCTTTTCTGTCTCTTGGGGAGCATTCTCAGGTAACTACCAAATTTGTCCTTAAGTTTGGTTGGGGTTTTTTTTTGTTTGTTTGTTTGTTTGTTTGTTTGTTTGTTTTTTAACCAGGGACTGAATCCAAGGACATAAAACCACATCCCCATCCCTTTTTAAATTTTGAGACAGGGTCCCACTTAGTTGCTTAGGGCCTTACTAAGCTGCTGAGGCTGACCTCCAATTTGCAATTCTCCTGCCCCAGCCTCCCAAGTTGCTTTGATTGCAGGCATGTTCCACCCTTCCCGGTACGCTCAAGCTTTTTAGCTTAAATTTTGCTCCCACAGGGGAAACATCCAAGAGGCATTTTTTGACAACTAGACTCAAGAAGCCTGAGCTGGAACTGGAAGAGACTTTGTATATCTCCAAGCCTCCTTTAAACATGGCCTAGTAGGATTTCCAGATCCATGGCATTGTTTTACCACTTGATCACAGCAAAGATGATCGACATGGTAGATTAAAACGAAAGAATGAGATCTTGATAAAATGTGCCACTTTTATGTCATCTCCATTGGGAAATGGTAGAACTCTTAAGAACTCTTAAGAATCTAAGCTTTGGAGACAGACTAATGTGGATTTCAATTCTAGTCATATAACTACTTGTTGTGTGGCTTTGGACAAGTCACTTAACCACCATGAGCCTCATCTTCCTTTCCTGTAAAGTACAGGTAAGATTGCCTGCTTCACAGGATTGCTGTGAGGTATGATGAGCTGATGAGTATAAACCATCCATCATGGTTCCTGGCTCTTGGCTGATCATGAGCACAGTTGAAGCCCTTTCATTAAACCAGAGATTATTCTCCACCTGGGTCATTTCTTAGAATCATCTGACAGCTTTTAAAAATCCCAATGCTTAGACAGACTGTCCACTTTTTGGGGGTGGAACCAGCCAATAATATTTTTCTAAGCTCCTCTGTCATTTCTCTTTCCAGCCATAGTTGAGCATCCCTAGACTACACTCAGGCTCAGTGAGGCCTGGGCATGGAGCTGGACCTGTCTGCAAGGGCTCTGCAGGAACAGAGCTCAGGAAGGCAGCTGGGGTTGGGGTGGGCTGGGAGGGAGTGAGGGCAGGCTGTCCCAAGGGCCTGAAGGAGGCAAATGCCCTGGGGCCTTCCCTTGCAGGATTTTTATCCAAGTGACACTAGCTTGAAATGGAATTATAGAGAAGCTTGAAGAAGTTTCACTTGAGCAAGAAAGAAAGGATCAGCTGAAGGAGTCCACAGCTGGATGTCTGACCACGTCGTCAGTCCAAATTTCAGTACAATGTGAGCAAAGTGATTGTCTCTTTCTCCCCCTCCAGGGATAAAGGACTGGTTGACTCATTTCCAAATCACTACCGGAAGGTGTGATATGATCCTGGGGGATTGGTCAGAAATGCAGAATCTCAGATCCCACTACAGACCTACGGAATCATAATCTGCACTGGTGGAGGCCAGGCTTATGCCCTGTAACATGATTCTACGTGATTAGCATAGAATCTCTAGTAGAGTGAAAACAGAACAAGCTTTAGGGGCAAACAGTGCTTTTGAGTTTGAGCCCTGGCTCTTTCATTTACTGTGTGATCTTTGAAACTTAACTTCTCTGAACTCCTGTTTCCTCATCTGTAATTTAGGGACAAAATGATTTACCTTAATAATAGGCCTCAATAAAATTGTGACTGGAATAAAGAGGGGTCTATGGTTTGGAATAGAAAAATAATTGTCTTTATTTTCACTGCTCTCTAACTGAAATTCAGCTTTTTCTTTGATTTTGATTGTAAACAACATTCAGTAGCAACCAGTAACTGTCACCAATAGAGCTCATGGACATTTTCATATTATATTACAGTTGTTGCAGATATCTCTAAATAGCATTTGTATTCATCTACTTCAAAATTATAGTCATTTTTAGACTTGCCTCTAGATCTTGATATTTAATGCATTAATAATGAGGCACATACACTATTACACTGTTATCATGAAGGTTTTTTTAATTTTATGAAAATCGTATTTCAAACTAATTGGTTTCCTTTGTAATTATTTTTATTTTGAGTATGCATTTGAAAACATTATTCTGAAAAGGGATCAATAGGCTCATGGCACCAAAAAAAATGTAAAAAACTCTTCTCTGCCTTGTAAGTTGTTGCAATGATTAAATGATGGAATCAAATGTGTCTAAAACTTGGCAGAGAATCAAATAGCAGTGCCCTGATGGTCCTTCTCAACATTGTGTCATATCTTGCTTTGTCCAAAGCCTAGACCAAAGCATCCTCTGGGTTATCCTGGGGGATGGATCAGAATATGCACCCTGTTCACTCTGGCTGGCACGTTTTCTACATTTTCTGGCTAATTCAGGGTTTATTAAATAAGAGTTGAGTACCCGCTAGAGAAAGGTGTGATTCTTCTGTGCTAGAGAAAGGAAGCTATTAATTATTTATTTTTAAGAACTGGAAATCAAACCCAGTCCCATGGATACTGGCCAAACACTATCACTGATCTATATCCCCATCTCGTTATGGTTTAGATAGTTGGTGTCCCCCAAAGCTCACATGTGAGACAATGTAAGAACATTCAGAAGTGAAATGCTTGGATTATGACAGCCTTCACCCAATCAGTGAATTAATCCCCTGATGGGATTAACAGGGTGGTAGGGTATGGCTGGAGAAGGTGGGCATTAGTGGAGTGACTTTGGGGCATATATTTTGTATCTGGCTAGTGGAGTTTCTCTCTGCTTCCTGATCATCATGTAAGCTGCCTTTCTTTCTCTGCCACACTTTTCCACCATGATGTTCAGCCTCCTCTTGAGCCTGGAGGAATGAAACTGGCTGTCTATGAACTGAGACCTCTGAAACTGTGAGCTCCCAAATAAACTTTTCTTTCACTAACTGTTCTTGTCAGGTCTTTTAGTCACAGCACCCCCCCCCAAAAAAAAAAAAAAAACCTGAATAAAACACTATCCCAATGAAGAATCACACAACTAGTAAGTGGGAAAACTGGCATTTGACCTTCATGCAGCCATGTATATTTCTGGTAGAGCTAAGAAATTCAGATGGAGCCGGAGAGATTGGGAACTTGTGCATCCTCCTAGCTCAAGAAGGTGACAGAGGGCTTCTTGTATATTCAAGTGAACATTATTAAGCACTAACTATGTGCTGGGTGCATGGAAGTCACTAGGATACCCAGCTAGGTTGCTCATGAGTCCTGCCTTTGGAAGTCACTAGGATACCCAGCTAGGTTGCTCATGAGTCCTGCCTTTGAGGAGACCCTGTGTGCCATGGGAGCACAGAGGACAACCACTAACACAGAGCAAGAAGTGAAGATTGAAATGAAGGTCATGAAGGTCCCCTGAGCACTTGGTGCAGTGTGCATTCTGAAATGGTAAATTTTATGTGTCAACTGGATTGAACCACAGTGCCTAGATAGTTTGTCAAACATTATTCTGGATGCTTCTGTGAGGGTGTTTTTGAATGAGATTAACATTTAAATTGGAGGTTGGTGCTGGGAATCAAAACCTTGTGCATGTTAAGCACACACTCTACCTCTGAGCTACACCCCAAATCCCTAAATTGGAGGGATTTTAAGTAGATTGCCTTCATTGTGTGAGCAGGTGCCAATCAGTTAACAACCTTAACAGAACAAAGACTGACCACCTCCAAAGGAAATTTTGTCCATGGATGGCCTTCAATTTTTAATGCAACATTGGCTCTTCCCTGGGAATTCAACCTACCAACCCACCCTGCAGATCTTGGCCTTGCCAGCTCATAACCTCATGAGCAATTCCTTAAAGTGAATCCCTTTCTATCTATGTATGTACACATCATATTGATTTGGTTTCTCTAGAGAACTCTGACTAATGCAAAGTCCAATTGACTACACTTATTTGTAGTTTTGCTCCTGTGGGCTTTAATTTTAGTTTGATTATGTCTCGCTTTTTGCATCTCCTTTCCTGGGGCTCTGGAACCCTGAGAGATTTGTTTCATTCTGGACCCTTTTCATTGTGGACTCCCTTGCAATTGTGATGCATCTGGGCTAATGTAATCAACGCTGGCTCACTGGGCACAAAACACCTGGGAGCACTGGGAAGCCTGGGGTTAGGAGGAAAAATTACTGACATTTACTGGGTGCCTACTGACTTTCAGGCATTGTGCATGTTATAGTCATCTTAATTTCTTTATTGCTCAGTGTGCAACATGCAGAATTATGCTCATTGCACAGACAAGGAAACTGGTCTGGGGAAAGTAAGTGACTTACCTGAATTTACCCAGCTCATAAGAAGCAGAGCTGGTATCCAAACCTGTGTATCTCTCCATAACACATCCATAACACCCAAAACCAGACCCTTTAAAACACAAGTTGTAGTTTCCCACAGAAGGTGCCAGGCCCACGCAAGAGGAGCAGCCCAAGAGAGCTTCCCCAAAACAAAGGGTCCCAAAGCCACATCACCACCTAACATGAGGGATTTCTCTACACCCTGCTTGAAGCCTATCAGAAAAAACACCGAACTGTCGAATAGAGGAGCCCTTCAGTCTCTGCAGAATCTTTCTATCTCAATTCTGAGCCCCAGAGCTTGGGTTTCACCCAGGCCTTTGGAACATCGACTGTCAAGGGCCACTTGACACTCTCCATATTTCTCTCCACTCTGACCCTGCCATTTTGCCTGGCTGATGAGAACACCACAGGGGGCAGAGTGGAAAGCTGCCTGCAGCCCCAGGAGATTGCATCTATGCTGGGCTTCTTATCTGCTCTTTATCCATGGCTCTCTCACTCCACCAGACAAGGAAAGGAAATTGGTCTGGCACCATTTGCTCTCCAGAAAGCAACTTTGGCTGCTAATTCCACCAAAGAGGATGGATTTATTTGGGAGTTTCTTTCCAAAGTGGATGAACAGACCTCTCAGAGCTGCCCAGGATTAACTGAAAGGCCTGAGCTGTCATGCCAGGCCCACCTGTTGAGGGGACCACAGCCAAATGGGGCAGATGGGATCAAGGCAGGGCCAAGAGAGCCTCTTAATTTAGCACCAGGGTCCTCTCCCACCTTGCCCAGGCCTTCCTGGAAATTGGAAAAACATAGAAGGCCAAAATATGAGTCAGAGAAAACCAGCCAGGAACCTGTGTATTAAAAACTCACCTCCAGACTGCAGCAGCAAAGCTAGAGCAAGAGAGATGACAAATAAAACAGATGTTGGTTGTACCTATCTGCTGGGAAGGGTCTGCCCTGCCTTGTCCTTTTCCTGAGTTGAATAGCTATCTCTTTGTCCTTCCAAGGACATCCTTCAGGAGCACCACAGGGTTGCCTCCCTGGCTCACCCCCTCAGGAAGACCGGGCCTTTCCTGCACCCTCAGCACATGGGAAACACCCTCCTGACACAGTTCTGAGCCAGAATTATGAAGTGTTTTTATTTTGACTTGCTCCCAAAAGGAGTAAAAATGGATTACAAACATAGTATATTAAAAAGTAAAATAAACCCTTTACATATTAAATAGACATATTAAAAGGTAAAGTAAACCACTTAGTTTAAAGCTGGAGATAAAATTGAGGCAAAGGAAATAAGGGTTAGAAAAGTAGGAAAACCTGGCAATGTGACTTAGTGGTTGAGTGCGTGCTTTATATCCATGAGATCCTGGGTTCAGTCTCCAACACTGCAGACAGAGGAAGGAAGGAAGGAAGGAAGGAAGGAAGGAAGGAAGGAAGGAAGGAAGGAAGGAAGGGAGGGAGGGAGGGAGGAAGGAAGGAAGGGAGGGACGGACAAAAGTAAAGAGGAGGATTTGGTATAAAATATATACTGTGATTTGAATTTCTCTAATTATTAGAGAAGTTCCATATTTTTTCATATATTTGAAGATTGACTGTATATCTTCTGAGAAGTCTCTGTTCTGCTCCTTAGCCCATTTATTGATTGGGTTATTTATTGTTTTATTGTTAAGTTTTTTGAATTCTTTATATATCCTGGAGATTAATGCTCTATTTGATGTGCATGCAGTAAAGATGTTCTCCCATTCTGTGGGCACTCTCTAAGATTTCATCTCACTCCAGTCAGAATGGCAATTATCAAGTGTTGGCAAGGATGTGGAGAAAAAGGTACACTCATACATTACTGGTTGCACTGCAAATGGGTACAATCACTATGGAAAGCAGTATGGAGATTCCTTAGAAAGGTTGGAATGGATCAACCATTTGACCCACTTCTCGGTTTATACTCAAAGGATTTAAAATCAGCATACTATAGTGATACAGCCACATCAATGTTCATAGCAGCTCAATTCACAACAGCTAAACTGTGGAACCAAACTAGACGTCCTTCAACAGATGAATGGATAAAGAAACTATATACATACACAATGGAATATCACTCAGCATTAAAAGAGAGTAAAATTATGGCATTTGCAAGTAAATGTATGGAGTTGGAGAATATCATGCTAAGCAAAGTAAGCCAATTCCAAAAAACAAAAAGAAAACAAAAAAAAAAAAACAAAGGCCAATGTTCTCTCTGATATGTGGATGCTGATCCATAATGGGGGGCAGGGGAAAAAGAGGAACTTTGATTGGGCAAAGGGGAGGGAGGGAAGAGGAGGGGGGATGGGGGTAGGAAAGATTGTGGAATGAGATGGACGTCATTACCCTAGATACATGTGTGACTATACATATGGTGCGATGCTACATCATGTACAACCAGAGAAATGAAAAGTCATGATCTATTTTGTACAATGAATCATAATGCATTCTGCTATCATGTATAACTAATTAGAACAAATAAAAAATTTAAAAAAAACATAAAGAAAAGAAAACAACAACAACAACAAAACATACTGTGAGATCTTCTTCTCAAACTTCAGGTGGGCCATGCATGGCTTGTCCCCAAGCTTTCTGGAAGCCATAAGTTCCTTAATTCACTCAGCTCACCATTGGTCAGGAGAGGCACAGCTTTTCCAGTTTCTGACACTAATATGAACTTCTCTCATGGTTTCTCATAAACAGGACCTTGCAAGGGGTCATAAGCAATGTCCTTCACAATGTCCTTGGGGTGGACACTGCGGCTGTGTCATATACATCCTTTCTGTGCACCCACGACATCACACCACAATGCCCTTTGGAGAAAGCAGTTCTACAGAATGGCCAGCGTGAGATTCAGCTGTGTGGTTTTCTGAAGGCTAGCTGGATTCACAAATAAGCTTTACTGAATCTACAGGAACTCAGATCTCACGGCCTCCGTGGAAATTTGAATCAGTGTTGTGCACTTATTCACAAATGAATATTCTGGTCATCCCCAGGTGTCTGTGTACTTTCCTGGCTTTGTGGAATTCTCTGAGCTAAGACAGATCCTGCTTCCCATTATAGAAGCTGAAAGTGTCAGCGACTTGCTTCACCAGCCTTCCCTGCAGCTAGCTAGTGAGCAGATGACCAAAGTCCCACCAACCAGACACACTGCCCCAGACTTACAATGACGACAGGGGTGCTGACAGTGGCTGCAGAAGGATGGCCTTTTTAGGGCAGCACTGGCAGCCACACTGCTGGTGGCAAGTAGTGATAAGGGCTCATGGTATCAGGAATGAAACTGTGCTTCCCCACTCAACTTGAGTCATCATTCTGGCTGCAGGAGCTCTGAACCTGGTTTTCCCATCCTCCTGGTGCTTCGGTGCACCTCTAAATATCTTTGTAATGAGTTTGTTTTCTGTTTAAATCAGCCTGAGACGTTTCAGTTGCAAGAAAGAGCCTGCCTGATGGACACTGCTGTCTTTCTCAGCCTTCCGCCCACCTACCATGCAGAGCATAGAAAAGTCAGACTGCTGTGAAAACCAAGGATGCATAAAGATGTAAGGACGCAGCCAGGTCTGCCCACAGAGTCTCTAAGCAGCCTGGATAGAAACTCACAGACCCTAAAAAAGAGAAGAAAAGAAAACTCACAGACCTGAAGCACAGGCCCAGATAAAGAGAGACAGCTCAGTGCTGGCCCAAGTAGAAACCCAAAGCCTAGAAATCTACTGTCCACCATGGTTGCTGGTACTCACAGGTGCCTGTTGAAATATGAATTTAAATATATTAACATTAAATAAAATTAAAAATTAATTTCCTCAGGGACGCTAAGCCCATATCAAGTGCTCAGTAGCAACATGTTCCTAGTGGCTGCTATTTTGCTGAGCACAGACATGGAACATGTCCATCACTGGACAGAGCTGATCCAGAACCTTGGAATACCAGGCAGGGTGGGAGGATTACTGTATCTGTCATTTCTGGTGATTGACAGGACTGGCACTAGAAAGGCAGCAAGGCAGCAGTTCTATCCTCTATCTTGATGGGCCTCAAGTCCATCCCAGGTGTCAGGACCAGGATACACTGGGTGTGCTGGAGGAAGGGCAGAGGCATGGGCAGCCCCATTTACCCTGCTGGGCATTCACCATATGTCCTTTGTACGGCTTGTGGTTGGCTTCAAGGAAACAAAAGCAAAGGCAGCCTTGAATGAGTCCTCACCATCCCGCTTCACATCCTTGGGCCTAGTCCAGGCTCTGCAGCCTGGGCTAACACAGAAGCTATTTCCATGTATAGGTGTCTTAGTCCATTTTATATTGCAGTAACAAAATATAAAGTATGGGTAATTTCTAACGAACAGAAGTGTATTGAGCTCATGATTCTGGAGGATGGGAAGTCTGCATCTGCTTGGCATCTGGTGAGGGTCTTCTTGCTGCATCATAATATGGCAGAGGGCATCACTTTGCAAGACAGAGCAAGCCTAGGTCAGTACAGATCATTGTCACTCTTCTTATACAGCCATCAGTATCATCAGGGGGCCTTCATTTAATGACCTTATCTAATCTCAATTACTGCCCAAAGGACCCACCTCTAAATACCATCAAAGTATGGATTTGGATATTAAGTTTCAACTTGGGTTTTGGAGGGGACATGGGAACCATAGCACTGGGGAAATACGTTTGTACCTAGGCTAAACAGGGACTTTCTGCCAGATCCTAGCACAGTGTCATGTACTCCTTGAAGTACTCAGTAAACATTTGTTGGGTTGACATGGACCTGACACAGATCCAGAAGGATTTGGTTATAGGATGGTCAGATAATTTTCATGCTGAATGTCTTCCTCTCAGATCAAGGGAAGGAGGGAGATGCTATAATAATGATGCTAACGACAATGACACATTGATGGAAAAATGGGAATATAGAATATACATTCATTAAAATTTGAATTATGCAAAAATAGGTTTCATGTGTGAAGATTTATGGAATTATGGTAATTATTTTCAGATTCCTGAAATATTGTTGTTACCTATATCGGAGCGGTTAGGAATATGTACAAACGTACATGGTCCTCCTAATGAACTGGGAGAAGTAATACTACTTACATCACTGGGCTGTGTGAGGATTAACTGAAAACATGCAAGAAAGATTTAGCATGGCCTTTGGCACATGAAAAATGCTAGGTACCAGGTTGCAGTTCTTCTTATTGCACTAGAAATCTGTGTGGGGAAAAAAGAATAGGACTTAGAATCCTCATTTTGCTGGGGCTTGTCCCCCTCTCCTGTGGGGTGGAAACAGGAAGTTTCTGGGCCTGGGAATGGGATTCTAGGTCCTGCCAGCCCAACCATCTCCCTACAGGGCAGCCAGCCAAGTCTCCTCTGAAATTCCCAGCAAGAAGATGCTGCCAGCCATCTCTTACCTTTTTTATGCTTCTTGGTTTAAGCCAAGGGGATTTAGAAGGATTTTTTTCTTTTTTTTTTTTTTTAATTTTAGGCTTGTCATATTTGCAAATGAGCTTGCCCTTTGAAGCAAATCTGTACAAAATAGGGACACTGTCCAGTTTTTTGTTTTTTTTCCTGGTGTCTGCTCTGCTCCCTTCTGTTAAGTCCTGCAGCTGCTAATGAAGGCCTCAGCTAGCTCCCTGGGAGGGCAGGGAGCACTGCTTTCACTTTCATCTCTCCCTCTCTCTCCCTCTCTTACAAACACATACACACATTCTGAGACTCTGGGGAGCTGCCCTTCTTGTCTGATCCTGCTTTTTTTCTCTTTCCCCCTTCCCTTCTCCATCTTGCTCTTGACTCTGTCTCTCCTGGTGATTCTTTCTGCATAACACTGACTCTTTTATTTCCTTTCTCTCCTAGTACATATGATGCAAGTATTTGCCATAATTATGATGGTCTCTCCCTTTCTCTCTCTTCCTTGTCTGTAATCGTCCTGTCTCTCCTGCTAACTGGCTGTTTCTGTCTCTCATCAGTTGGATCGCTCTCTCTCCATCTCCTGTTTTCTGTATTTTGCTCCCTTCATTTTTCTGTGCATCTGTTTCTGATATTTTCTTCTTCCTTGACTTGTCTGTCTCTGGCTCTTTGTGTTCCTTAAATCTTCAAGGTCACTCTGGGGGCTGTGGTCTGGAGAGTCGGTGGTATTAACAAGGAGTGTGACCCCCTGATCACCACCTCACTTTCAGCAGACATTGGAGAGACTATGCAGAAACCTGTCTGTCCCAAAGTGGAGCCTCCTTCCCTAAGCTGATTGCACCTGGAAGGCTTCAGCATGCCAAGCAAGCGATCCACCACTGAGCTACACCTCAGCCCCTGCGTTTCCCTTTTTCTCTGTTTTTAAAGCCCTTTTTTCCTAGAAAGGAAAGAGAAAATGCTATATGTGGGGACCCACCTGCAAAAACTTCTGGTTGAGCAAAACATGTCACAATGTTTGCAAATCAAACTTTCAAATACCAAAAATATGAAATCAAAAAGTCTTTGTAGCTGTTGATTTAGTCTACCTATAGACATGCAGAATAATTAAGAATAAGATTTTTAAAAAATTGTACATAGACACGATACCTTTCTTTCTTTATTTTTAAAAATTTTTTATTAAAAATATTATGTGGTGCTGAGGATCGAACCCAGGGCTTCACACATGTGAGGTGAGCACTCTATCACTGAGCCACAACCCCAGCCCAAGAATAAGATATTTATAATTGAAGTATGGCACTTTATCTTAACCCTTTCACATTCAACATTTCTGTACTTTATCCCACTCTTTTTGTTTCTCAGAATAACATTATTATTATTATTATTATTATTAAACCCAGAAGCACTCCACCACTGAGCCACATCCCCAGCACTTTATTCTGAGATGGGTATTGCTAAGTTGCAGAGACTTGTAATCCTCCTGCCCAGTCTCCTGAGTCACCAGGATTACATGTTATGCCACCATGCCTGGCAAGAATGACCTTTTTAGAGTAGGAGAGATGGTGCTATTATTATCTCCATTTTTTAAAATGAGAACTGAGGCTCAGCATCATCCAATGATTTGCTCACCCTCACATGTCCATCGCCCCAGGGTCCAGTATATTCATCTACTGGAGATCAGAAGCCCTCTCCTGACCCTTGGTGCCCTCGTCAGCTCTAGGACTCCTATTCCTGCGGGGAATCCCCAAACATCTCAGACTAAACATGCCCAAAAGAACCTGTGTGGCTTTGACCACATGGTGTCCTTTGTAAATCATGGTCGGCCGGCCCCACGTGCTCTGGCCCATGTGCTCCAAGATGAAGAGCAGCTCAGAGATCTAATCACATTCTCCATCTCAGTCCCCAGCAGTGAATCTTACAGCCACGCAGCAAGTGCTAAAGCAGAAACCCTGATGACAGAAGGAGCTCTCTGAGGGTTTGCTGGAATAAATTACTCAAACACTTGGGTTTCTACAAAAGCAGCAAAACTTAATTCCTGCTATGATACTGGGATAAACAAAATGTAATCTACACCATTGTCCCAGCTCATCCAAGTCTTATCATCTTTTTCCATGTAAGTAATTGAAAAAAAAATTGCAGAGACCTTTAGGAGCATTATCGTATTTGGATCCAATTTTAACCACAACGCCGAATATTTCATACTGAAGGCAAGTGCAGAGAGGCTGTGAATACAGGCAGGCTTCAAGGTGAAGCCACTTCCCTGTGCAATCGCGAATGCAAATGTTTAAAGCTACTCAACAATTTTCCCCTTGCAGCTGCCCATTTTATCTCTTGCAAAACTAGTAATGATACAAGCAGTTGATTATGGTTTACAATAGCAATAAACCTCTCAGAATTGGTTGTTTCCAAAATAAATAGCCATTCTGTTAAATGTTAAATAACAAGTCATAAACTGCTGAAAACAACCAATTTCTTGTGGATTATTGCCTGAATAAATTTTACCGGGAATGGCAGATCATTAAGCCATGAGCACCACGGATCAAAACCATTGAATTTTTTTTTAATCAATCAATCAACTAATCCATCAAAAGGACTCCCATTTTACGAACTAAATCACACCTCATATTTTAACATATCCCTTGGAGCTTTTCCTTTGCTGGTCATGGTTAGCTTTATCCTTGCCAAAATCTTTCCATACTTTTTCAGACATTGAAGACTACCCAGCCCAAGTTGTTAAATTGTCCCTTTCTGAGAGCATTCAGAGAAAGCCCAGTTGTCTTTTTTTTAGGTACCACATTTAAATTCTATAGTATTCCAATTGATAAAACACAGACCTGTCCGCCAAGCTAAACATTTGAGTCGAAGCTCAGTGGCAAATACATTCCAACTATGGTTCTAATAGAGGCCATTCTTGTAAGAGGAGCCAACTTCATCGGGATGATTGACAGAAGATTCCTCACCATAGCAACCAGGGTTATCTCTCTGGAATAACAACATTAACCTCCTTCATAACCAGTTTTTCATCCTTAAGTATAAAAGGCAGCTGTGTGCATCTCTTATGATCCTTTATTTTTATTTTTGAATGAACAGTTAGCACTTATATAAAAATAGGACAAGATGCTGGGAAACCAAATTAATTTCTGAATTCCTCCTGAAAAAAAAAAGCATGACAATGGATCTTGTAGACAGAACAGTTAAAGGGCAGGAAGGGTCCCTGTCTCTTATGAGCACAGGGTGATGGCAGAGATTTCTATTCATACGCTGCCTCTGAAATAGCCTATTGCATCGATTGGCTTTGTGTTGTTGGCAGGGGTGGAGGAGGCAAGAATTTTTTTTTCAGATTTTATTCCTGCCTCATTTTTTGACCTTACAACTCCTAATACATATGTGCACACATACACACACACACACACACACACACACACACACACATGCACACACACCCCTGAGCAGTGCTAAGCTTCAAAGCAATGAATGGTGTGTAGGAAAATGCATATTCTTTCTGGAAAATATATGCATATTCTGTCACCTTTTTGAAAGAAATTGCTAAATGGACCCCAAACCAATTTCAATAGACTGTTTTGTGGAGCTATAGACCTCCATGTCTAGATACGGCACTGAAGCATGTCATCAGCCTCTTGCAGAAATGCTGGGCTAATACTGTGCCCCTGACTCTCTACAGGTGAAAAGTGTGGTCCTTAGACCATGGAACACAGACAGGCTGGGACTGGGACGAGGAAATCCAGCCTGGAAACCTGGCTGGGCCACTGACAGCCCAGTCCTGTTCCCCCTTCTCATTCCCATCTCAGATCTGCTTCCCACAGGAGCCAACCCCATTCCACCTGTCACTTTGAAGCACTGAGTCATCTTTCTAGAGGCCTCTGTATCATTTAAGGTGAGAGGTTTGAGACCTAAGGCCCCAATTCACAGAATTCCAGTCCTAGGCTGCAGAGGGAGGAAAGAAAACCGGTATGACCCGGATCAAAGCCAGCGGAATCTGGAATAGGGTATTTAAGGAACTGAAGGCTTCAGGGCCTTGGGAGGGGAGTTGGCATCCAGCAGAACTGTTCCAGGTGAATCTGTGACCTGATGTGGATTTAAGCAAAAAACTAGCCAAAATACATGACCACTGATTTTTCAAGGATGTCCTGTGAAGTAATTTTGCATTAAGTTTGGATTAGGAAGAACTCTTTGTGAAACGCACTGTATTGGACACAACTGTAGAGGGCAGCTGCAGGTTCGCTTCGCTTCTACCTTGATTTCAAAGATGCCACCTACCCCACGCATCCCTCCCGCCCACCAATAGCGTCACTCCTCTGCCAAGCTCTGGGACTGCCCAAGTTGTGGCTCAGACCCTCTGGGACCCACAACCCCATTGCTGAGCACATTCATTCCAAGTGGCCCTTCCATTCCTTGATTTGTATCATAGGCCTCAGGCACTGGCAAGGGATCTGGCTTTCTGAGGGACCTGATGACACCTGGAAGGTGTTCCTCCCTCGGAGTAAACCAGGACCCAGGTAATTGGAGATGGACTCTCCTGGCAAATCTGTTGAATTGCACAGATCAAGGGGACACATGCACAGGGCAGCCTGTGTTCCTGGCTTCTCACCAAGAAGCGAGAAGCACGTGTCTGGGGCAGCAGCAGAGTATTAAACTGTTTTTCTGTCCTTCCTTTCTTCCTCTTTCCTTCCTCACCACACCTCTCCAGGAGATCAATTCCCAATAAGTAACTAATAACTAACTGCTGCCATAATCTTTGCCTCAGGCTCTGTACGTGGCAGTGGGTGGGGTGGGGGGGGTGGACTGAGAAAACTACCCAGATCAGTCACCCCAAGGGCTCCTCCCCGAGGGAAGTTGTGGCAACAGTCCCCAAACAGAGTTTTAGGCAGCCCTAACATTCCCCTGTTAGTTTGCTAAGTGATCCCTGATTTCAGAGCCACCTGTAGAAGCTGCAAGATTCCTGAAAGCTGAGGATTGTTGAAGGATTTGTTCATTGCTTTTAATTAAGAGGCAGCCAAATGGGCCTTTTTTTCCTTAATTGACAAGAGTTTGATGTGATTGAAGACCAAGCCTCCTCACATGGAAGACATTTGTAATTAATTCCCTTAAAACAACAACAACAAAAATTTCTTTGAATAGTCAAAAGAACAATAGCCACAGCAGCAACACTCACAAATTACTGGTGCTATCTAACTGCGGAGACCTAATGCCTACTTAAAAACCCATGAAGGTGGCATTGGCCTCCCTGGGCCAGAGGAGAGAAAGCTGATTCTCTCCTCTAGCACAGCACCCCTCACGGTCTTGCTAAACCTTATGCTCAGTGTAAATATTTCATTGTTTACAGGTGTGTTGGTTTATTCATGCACCAGCCCACCAGCTCGTGATCTCTGTTTGTGTGAAATCCGGTTGGTTGCATCTGGTGCTAATAAGACAAAGTCTGGGCTCAAGCCCCAAGGGAGCCAGTTAGCATTCTTCTGCTCCATGGACAGAGGCTGCACCCAAGAGCTCTGGTTAGAGCTTGTGTTGGGCTTCATCAGGCAAAGGGCCCTGGGGGGCAAGAGGAAAGGCATCCACAGTCCACCCCGTGCATCTGGCCGGTACTGGAGAAATAGTCACAGGGAAAAGACTAAGGCCAGCGCTGGAGTTCTCTAGACCTACCTGTTTAATCCTGAGGTATGTGTGCATGAGTGTTTTTCAAATTTGTCTTTTCCATTTTGCCAGTAGTATTTACCAAGCACCAAGTATGCTTAAGGACAATGACTCTTCTTTTCCCTCAATTCCCTTGAGCCTTTATTCTTGACTTACTAGGACACACAATCTCCTAAAGAGGCTCGTCTGTGAACATCAGAAAATAAGCTAGGTAGAATTGTACATTGGGATATAATGTTTTATGAAAACATACAAGAAAAAATAAGTCATCCACTCAAGTATTTATTGACTGCCTGTCGTGATGTACTACAGTGAGCAAAACAGATTTTTTTAAATTCCTGCTCTGTGGACCTTCTATTTCAGCAGGAGGGAGAGGCACAATACACAGTTTATAAGAAAAATTAGGAAAAGTTATGTGTGTTACATGTTGATAAGTGTGAAGGAGGAAGCAGGAAGCAGGGCAGAGTTTGCTGGCAAGGTGTCTATGCCTGTAAGAAGAGTGCTCCAGGGAGACTTCCTTGAAAAGTAACAATAGGGCTAAAAACTAAAGGGAGATTTCCAGAGCCATTTGGACAGTTCAGGGAAGGACCCTCAAGTCGGAGGGATCAGCCAAGGGAAGGACTGGGAGGGAAACCAGGGAGGGCCCTGGGCATACAGCCAAGAGAAAAGGTGGGAAGGACCTTCAGGGAAGGTCTCCAGGCCTTTGTAAGACTTTGGTCTTTTTTCTAAAGGAGTCAGGAAAGCCTTCATCAAAGACATTGCTTTTGAACTGGATTTCAAAGCTGAATCCTGTTCGTGGTTCTTCTGTGTGGCCATTCAAGCAGGTGCGTGTCATTTGCAAGACGATGTGTGTGCACTGGGTGTTTGCGGATTGAGGATGGTGATTGCACTACTCCTCTCCCAGCTTCCCTATGCACTCGCACGCACCACCATCCTGGGTGTCAACCAGTGCTACGATGGAGTCCATGCAAAGACGGGGATTGCTTTGCCCATGATTGCTTTGCCATGGGCGGGGTGCTCATAGCAGATGCAGAAAAAGAAATCATTGTTTCTTGCACCAGAGAGTGATCCTTTCATGCTTGCCAAGGAAACATAAAATTACCTGGCCGGGTCACAAATACAAGGGCAAACGAGCAAGGGAGAAAGGAGGTACTCCCTAGGCTCCAGGCAGGAGGGTCACGTGGAGGTTAATGAAGAGCATCAGGAGGGGTAATTATGGCAAAGACGACCGGGTGAGAGCGGAGCAGGTCTTGAAACACAGATGAGTGCAAGTCTGTGAACAGGAGTGGGAGTAAGATGATGCTACGTTCCTGTGTGAGCAACCACAGACATTTTTGCAGCTGTTCAGGATTGAGGACAAGGACTGTCTAGCCTAGAAAGGAGGGGGCTGTGCTGGGAAAGAGTTGGAAAAGAACCAGCAAAGAGAGGGGCAGGTCGTGGAAGCCCTGGAATGACTGGGCAGAAAAGTTTGGACTTAGCGGAGGACAGTTTTCTGCTTTGACTGGCAGGCAGGGTGGGAGTGGAAGAGCCATGCTTGTTTTCTCTCATGCATACATCTGAGTGTGGTAGCCTTGCCAGATGGAAAATGAAGGAGACACAGTTAAATTTGAGTTTCAGATAAGCAACAGATCATATTTCAGTATAAGAATATCCCACGAGCCGGGCATGGTGGCGCACACCTGTAATCCCAGTGGCTCGGGAGGCTGAGACAGGAGGATTGTGAGTTCAAAGGCAGCCTCAGCTAAAGCGAGGCACTAAGCAACTCGGACTCTCTCTCTAAATAAAATATAAAATAAGGCAGGGGAGGTGGCTCAGTGGTTGAGTGCCCCTGAGTTCAATCCCCGGTTACCTATTCCCCGCGCCAAAAAAAAAAAAAAAAAAAGACACCTACTTAAATTTGAATTTCAGATAAATTTTAATAATTAGTATAATCGGATCCCATGCAATATTTGAGACATAATTATACTAAAAAAATTTGTGTATATGAAATTCAAAGTTAACTAGACATCCTTTATTTTTGTTTGCTGAATCTGGAACCTCTAGTAGATGGTACTAAATAAATACTGCTTGCTAATGCTGTAGACTCCTGTGCACAGCCCCACTCTGTTACACTAACTAACCTGAGCAGCTCTGCTACCTGGGACCTCATTTCTTGGCTACCTTTAGGTGTTGGCCCAGCTGTCTGATGGCCCCAGTTTGTGGGTTACCTGTGAGAAGTGCTGAGCCCCCAGATCCCCAAATCTGTAGCTCTAGAACCTGGAATAGGAATCCTGATCTTTTCCAGTAAGGCACTGGCAGCTCTGAGAACCAGCAAGCACTCCTGACGTGTGGGTGAGCAGGAAGGCAATCTGCCACCCAAGCTGATATTGATGGTTACAGGGGCTGTCAGTAAGCCAAGCAGGCATGCTGCTGAAATGGGATGCCACAGCAGCCTTTCCTCTCATGGGATGACTCCAGGTTCCTCCCAGAGCCTTCTGGGCACAAGGGGAAAACAGGCAAGTTCATTCCCTTTGCTAATGTAAAGTCTTGGGGAACTGCGTTTCATTCTTTCTCTTTTCTTAATGTGAAGTTGGGAGTGAAGCTAGGGAAATCACACCAATCTGCTCTCCTTTTGGGCTCTCTCATATGTGCCCAGAATCTGCTTAAGAATTGAAGTAACAAAATATAAGAAGTAACAGAAGTTGCTTTTTTTTTTTCTTTTTGAAAGGTAAAATTACTGGGCACTATCATGAGCACTATTTATGTCTCATGATGTTTTATCCTTATTATAAGTCTGTGAGATAGATATGACTCTCCCCATTTTGCAGATTCAGAAAAGAAGGCCCACCCAGGCTAAGTAACATGGGCCTGGTTTCCAACTCAGGATGTTATTGTCTGCTAGATGAACCTAATACATTGCACATACTGCTGGCTGTCATCTTAGTTTGTTCTTTAAAATCACTGAGGAATGAACATTCTCTGAGAAACCATCCCTTGTTGCTCTGAAAAGACTGAGCACCTTTCTCTGCTCTCAGATTCTTCCCTTTGCACCTGTGCTGTAGACACCCCCACTGCTGATGTGCTGTAAAAAGCCACATTCACTTTTCTGTATCCTCCACGATCCAGAGGTCTTCAAGAGTTGCATGAAAGCCTTTTTCTACTTAACTGTGTTCCTCTCTAGTTACAGGGCCTAGAATATTGATTATCACACAATAAGCTCAAAAACCTGCTCTTAGATACCACAAGTTAGGTATCCCATATCAGAAACCGCTGGGAACCAGAGGTCTCTCAAATTTCAGGTTTTTTTTTTTTTTTCAGATTTTGGAATATTTGCATACACAAAACATGGTATCTTAGGGATGGGGCCCAGGTCTAAACATGAAACTTATTTGTTTCATATGCATCTTAAATGCATATACAATAATTTCAGTGCTCCTGCATTTTGACTGCCACCTGTCACATGCGATCAGGTGTGGAACTTTCTACTATGGCATCGTGTTGGTGCTCCAAAAGTTTCAGATCTTGGAGGAATATCAGATATCAGATGTTTGCATTAGGGATGTATTATTTCTAATTATTTTACTGTGGAGTTTCAAGAGAAAAATGAGATGCTAGTGAAAGAGGGTAAGAGATGACAGAAGGGCTCTTGATCCTACCTTCTCACAAAGCTTCTTAGAAATGTCCACCTGTTTTTGAGAAGAGCAAATGTGACCCTCAAACCCATTTCAGGAAGTAGATCAGCAAATATCCCCAAGACTCTGCTTCTAGGAGGAAATGGTGCTCCCTTGTGTCCCCTAGCCTTTGGGGTGAACAGGCATTGAAGCTGATACCTGATGCTCAGGTGCCTCTTGGCTGAATGAACTCCCAGCCCACCCGCCTGAAGCCCCGGTGCTACAGACATCTATAAATGGAGATTACAGCCTTTAAATATTTCCCATCTCTGTGCTCCTCTGCAGGTCTGAGGCCTTTTGGCAGTGTGTGTGTGTGTGTGTGTGTGTGTGTGTGTGTGTGTGTGTGTGCTCGCGCTTGCGGTTATGACTCATAGTGATTGCTCTGTCACATTAATTCTTCTCACGTAGGCCATTTTTCTTATTGGGTCCTCTCTGGGGTGAATATGACTGTGACAGAAATCAGAGCTCGTTCTTGCTGACAGAGTTAAATTTGGCCCATGTTTCCTCTTCACAAGAAGAAAGTGTGAACAGCGCTGAACAGCTATCTTGAGGGCACGTCCAGAGCCAAGTTTGTCTCTTATATTCATCCTTTTATTGTTTTTGTTACCGTGCACATTTTAGTGATGTCAGGATTTTTTAAGGCTTTACCTTGGGGGAAGCTGAAGAGAGGGTCTGTTGGCATTGGTGAGGCCGGGACAGTTTTATGCATATAAGCCTGGCTGTTTATTGATCCCGTGGAGTGGGAAACCAATTGGAATCTCTTGGCTGTGAGAAATATAACCCTTGACCAGCAGAAGCCATTTGTCTGCCTTCCCTGTGAGAGAAGCACATTTCAAATTCCTCACCTGGGAGGAACTTCTCGAAAAGAATATTTCATGCAAATGAATATACTTCTTAGACTGGAATTGCAATTTAGATTTGAAAAAAAATGACCTCGTGATGTCTGAGCATACATTTGGTTAGAAGCCACTTTAAGAACAAGCATGGGTTATTCTAGGTGTTCTTGCATAGCTTGTGTATGATCTATAACTTGATGTATAGGTTTTGGATGTATTTTGCTCCATATCCCTAATAAAGGTTTGAAGCTTGGACCGCTGAGACATTGATTTAATGCTATATGTTGCCAGGGAGGAGGCCCCAGTAAAGTTCAGAATTTTAAAATAAAGTGTTAAAATATGCTGGGAGGAAGTGGAGGACAGCGCTCAAGCCCTGTCCTGAAAGCTCTGTGGATAGTTACAGGAAACAAAACCTCCAAAAATTAAATTCAGAGATTTATATTTTGTATATATTTTGAATTTCAGAGAATGTTTTATCTTCCTCCAGAGGCTTGGCTTGGCTTTGCTTTTTAAACCAGATAGGTTCTGGGAAATGCATTCTCTAAGGAATGTTGAAGAAACTTTCAATCTAGATTTTCAGTTTCTAGTGCTTCAGAAGCACCAAGGGTGCTCCCAGTTCTCTCTCACAACCTGCCACTTCCAGAGGCCTGAGCTAAGAGGGTAGCTGAACACGTGGCTCTGATTACTTTGCTGGAGAGCCCTTTCAAAAGCCAGCTCTGAAGTTGTGTGGGTTGTCCCTGCTAGGGACTTAGTTGCCAATCTGCTATAACCATATACTTTGCCAAGGATGGATGAGACACCATGATCATAGAAAACCTGGAAGTTAATTTTTAAGATTATACACTCATCATCATCATCATCATTATCATCAGATTTTTTCATACTTTTAAAAATAAATTTTAATTATACATAGTAGTTGGGTTCATCATGACAAACTCATACATGCATGAAAAACTATTTCATTTCCTGATACTGTTTTTCCTCTGTTTTCCCTCCTGTCCTCCCCTTCTCCCCTCCTTCTCCTTCCTCCACTAGACTATTTGCTTATCTATTAATTCGTATCTGATTGGTTCTTTGTTATCCTATCCTTCCCTCCCCCTTTTATTTTACTCTAGTTTCCACATATGAGAGAAAAGATTTCAAACTTTGGGTTTCTGAGTTTAGCTAATTTCACTTTGCATAATGTTTTCTATTTCTTTTTTTTTTTATTGTTGGTCGTTCAAAACATTACATAGTTCCTCATACATCATATTTCACAGTTTGATTCAAATGAGTTATGAACTCCCAATTTTATCCCGTATACAGATTGCTGTATCACATCAGTTACCCTTCCATTGATTGACATATTGCCTTTCTAGTGTCTGATGTATTCTGCTGTCTGTATTATTCTCTACTATCCCCCCTCCCCTCCCCTCCCCTCCCCTTTTCTCTCTCTACCCCTTCTACTGTAAATCACTTCTTCCATTTGAATTATCTTGTCTTACCCCTCCTTTCCTCTTATATGTCATTTTGTATAACCCTGAGGATCGCCTTCCATTTCCATGCGATTCCCCTTCTCGTTTCCTTTCCCTCCCACCTCTCAACCCTGTTAATGAAAATCTTCGTCTCAAGCTCTTCGTCCCTACCCTGTCCTTGTTTCCTCCCCTTATATCAGAGGAGTCATTTGGTATTTGTTTTTTAAAGATTGACTAGCTTCACTTAGCATAATCTGCTCTAATGCCATCCATTTCCCTCCAAATTCTATGATTTTGTCATTTTTAAATGCAGAGTAATACTCCATTGTGTATAAATGCCACATTTTTTTAATCCATTCATCTATTGAAGGGCATCTAGGCTGATTCCACAATCTTGCTATCGTGAATTGTGCTGCTATGAACATCGATGTAGCAGTGTCCCTGTAGCATGCTCTTATTAGGTCTTTAGGGAATAGACCGAGAAGGGGAATAGCTGGGTCAAATGGTGGTTCCATTCCCAGCTTTCCAAGAAATCTCCATACTGCTTTCCAAATTGGCTGCACCAATTTGCAGTCCCACCAGCAATGAACAAGAGTGCCCTTTTCCCCACATCCTCTCCAGCACTTATTGTTGTTTGACTTCCTAATGGCTGCCAATCTTACTGGAGTGAGATGGTATCTTAGGGTAGTTTTGATTTGCATTTCTCTGACTGCTAGCGATGGTGAGCATTTTTTCATGTACTTATTGATTGATTGTATGTCCTCTTCTGAGAAGTGTCTGTTCAGGTCCTTTGCCCATTTATTGATTGGGTTACTTGTTGTCTTATTGTCTAATTTTTTGAGTTCTTTATATATTCTGGTTATTAGGGCTCTATCTGAAGTGTGTGGAGTAAAGATTTGTTCCCAGGATGTAGGCTCCCTGTTTATCTCTCTTATTGTTTCTTTTGCTGAGAAAAAACTTTTTAGTTTGAGTAAGTCCCATTTGTTGATTCTATTTGTTAACTCTTGCGCTATGGGTGTCCTATTGAGGAATTTGGAGCCTGCTCCCACAGTATGTAGATCATAACCAACTTTTTCTTCTATCAGATGCCGTGTCTCTGATTTAATATCAAGCTCCTTGATCCATTTTGAGTTAACTTTTGTGCAAGGCGAGAGATAGGGATTCAGATTCATTTTGATGCAAATGGATTTCCAGTTTTCCCAGCACCATTTGTTGAAGATGCTATCCTTCCTCCATTGCATGCTTTTAGCCCCTTTATCAAATATAAGATAGTTGTAGTTTTGTGGATTGGTTACTGTATCCTCTATTCTGTACCAATGTTTTCTATTTCTATCCACTTACCAGCAAATGCCATAATTTTGTTCTTTTTAATGGCTGACTCTCCATTGTGTATGTATGCCACAATTTCCTAATCCATTCATCCCTTGACAGGCATATCAGATTTTGAGACATTGCCATTCAAAGAATGACTGAGACAGGAAAGACTCTTGAACCCCTAGGCTCACAGGGAGCATATGGGATGTAGGAAGTGGTGTCTGGCACAATCTCCTTTCTCTCCTAATGTCATTAACATCAACAAGGGTACTTTGCTAAATCCAGATGTCATCACCTTTAGGACTTCTCCTGAGGACAGAGAAGTGTTTCTCAAATGCTTGTGTGCATATGAATCACCACAGGAGGATCTCTTCAAAATGCAGGCTTAGTCCAGTAGTCTTGCGTGAGGCCAAGATGCCTCTTCTCCAAGCTCCCTGGTAATATCCTGGATGAGGTGTGCTAGGAAAAGAATAACCAACTCTTTCTGGTATCAACAGGACTGAGCTGACAACCTCCTTAGAGCCTGGCTATTCAAGTTTACAACACCAGGAAAGGAACCCAAGGGCTGAAACAGCCCTGGGGAGGAATAGAGTTTTCTGAGATAGAATGGAGGAGGGTAGAGACGGGCAACCTGAGGGTGTTTGCTGTATGGGGGATATGGTGCGTTTGCTAGAAAGGAGGGAAGATGGGAAGAACATTTCCATGGAAAGCCCTTCACCACCACTTGTCAGTAAAGTGTGCAAGCCAGTCCTTCTGTGATAGAATTCAGTGGTTAAGTCGCTTAGTGCTTCTATTTCTCCCGCACAGTAATGCTAGATTAAGCTGCACCTGACCCTTCAGTAAATAGCTTTCTGCCGGCTCCACCACAGCCTCTCGTTAGCATACACATTTCAGCTGAACACACTCTGGCATCAGCAGAAAGCCACTTGAATTTCTCTCACCATTGTCTTTCATTCTCGCCCTTTCCTGACCTTGGACAATATTCAGGGCAGAGCATGTAGCTTTTTGGGTTACTTCCATGTAATAATGTATTCTTATTATCAGATATTAAAAACTCCAAAATGATCTGATATCAAAATTGCAGTCTTACATCCTGTTCATAGCTTCTCCCTTCTCTCTCGCTCAGGCCAGGCTTGGCTTCAGAGGTATGTGGGGAAGGAGGGTGTGAACCACGCCATGCCCTCCCCCCCTGCACAGCTTCTTCAGGATTGGAGTTGGACTGGAAGGAGCAGGGAGCAGCCTAGGTAGGAGTTTTCACTTGAGTTATAGGGACCTGCCCTCAGTGTCCTGAGCTGTCCATGAGTTTCCAAGGGTGACTCCAATAGAAGCCCTTCCCAAGCAATGCTACAGTTTTGGTCTGTGTGTCATGGGAAATGAAGCTCCTCAAAATAATTCTTACAAGTTATTCAGTTTATAAACTACATTTTTCTCTCTTGATCTTATAAACTGGTCTCCTTCAAGGGAAGTTGCAAGTTCTAAGCTTGGCCCTGGCCTGTAAGATGAGCTCATGGGCTCTGAGCTATTTCCCTGGTGGACCATGTGCAGCCAGCACATTAGCTGGCCCCATCCAAGGAGCCTGCCCATGAGAGGTTCCCTGCAGGCTTTCGTTGAAGATAAGTAGATACAGTAAAATTACTGAAACCACTAAAACTTTTGTGGCCCCTTGGTAAGAATTGGTTTGATCATGTCTAAGAAGTATGCTAACATGCAGAAGAAGAGGACAGGACAAATGAAGGAAAGAAAAGAGCGCAGAGGGCACCCACTTCCCAGTGGTCAGACCTCAGAGGTTCTGGGTTTTGTCTGACAGGGTGCAGTGTGATGTGGACCCCATGGTTGGATTGTATTCACATCTTGAGTCTTGCATGTAGAGTAGGAACAAAACCTTAACTCCTTGCTCTTGTTCACAAGAGGGCATCAGGTTTTAAAGATTGCCTGGTTATGGATGACATTGTGTCCCTTCTGACACACACCCCCAAACACATGTGGAGGCCCAAATCCCCAAACTTCAGCTGTGAACTTATTTGGAAATAGTATAGATACAGTTAAATGAGGTAGTGGTGGAGTAGGGTGGGCCCTTAATCCAGTATGACTAGTGTCCTATTTAAGAAGGTCTTGGTTGGACAGAGGCACACTGGGAAAGAGCTGTGAGGGTGAGGGCAGAACCAAAGAAGGACAAGGACTGCTGACAAGGAAGAGATGGGAGGGAATCTTCTCTAGAGCCTTCTGAGGGTGCACAGTCCTGCCAACACCTTGCTTTCAGACTTCGGGCCTCCAGAGCTTACAGATTTGTGTTGGTTTAAGCCACCCAGTTTGTGGTACTTCGTTATGGCAGCCCTAGGAAACCAGTACCCCCTCTGATGGCCCCTGCAGCCGGATGTAATTGCATTTCCTCGAAAGCATATCTGATCTCGCTCAATAGACTAGAAGCTTTGAAGATTCCCTAGAGTCTAAGGCCTAACACAACACAGAGCATGCCAGTAAATTCTGGTTGAATGAACAAATTTTAGGACTTTAGATCTTAATGGTGTATTAAATACAAACAAAATATAAGAATTAACAAGGGAGAAATGCCCGCCTAGATTGGTGTGTGTATTTTATTCAGAACAACATTATATAAGCTGCTTTATGATTTACATAAATGATCCATTATGCCTTAATTTGAAACTCAAACCAGTGGCTCCTCTCTGCCGTGTGAATCAAACAAAGCAGAAGCCCTCAGCTCCTCCCTGTACATTAAAGATGATTGTCATGTCAGTCAAACGACAGGCCCCATCTTCACCACCCCATAACTTCTCAGTGTCTTTTCTGGTTCTTCACTGGAGCTGGAATGACTGCCCAGGGACTTTTCCTGCCTGTGAGATTTACATTATTTGAGATTTAAAGCAAACACTATTTCAAAACTAGCAGTAACTTCAATAATTGACTGAAGTTAATGCCCCAAGGCGGAATCTCAGGTCATCAATTTAACCTACCTGGCTCCCAGTCTCTGGGAAATGGCTGGCCTCTGGATCATTGCTGTACACCTCAGAGGCCACAACAGGAGGGTCTGGTGCCTTGGAAAAGATTTGTGATGATTGCCTCGTTGGGTCTTTATTTCTTCCTGGATTCTGTTTTGAATGGCAACTTGGCACAGACCCATTTGAGAGGGACAAGCGTGTGCATTCATACATGGACCTGGACCGGCAGAGGTGAAGGGTGAGGGAAGAGGAGCCACAGTGTAGTTAAAAAAGAAGGCATAAGAAAACATATAACAAGCCAGATGTGGGGGTGCATACCTGTAACCCCAGCAGCTCAGGAGGCTGAGGCAGGAGGATCGCAATGCAATTCAAAGCCAGCCTCAGCAATTTAGTAATTTTAGCAATTTAGTAATATTAGGCAATTTAGCAAGACCCTATCTCTAAATAAAATACAAAAAAGGGCTGGTGATGTGGCTCAGTGGTTAAGCACGCCTGATTTCAATCCTCAGTACAAAACCAAAACAAAAAACACATAATAGAAAACCCAAATAATCAGGAACGTTCCCAATTCCTATCTCATTTTATGATCTTTCACTCTTTGTGTTAAAGAATCTGGTCCCATTTGATGGTGCCATTTACTTCTCGGGCACAGGAAACTACAAGTGCAGAGGCCTGGTCTGTGTTTGCCTTCAGGAAAAAGAGTCGCCTTTTGTTAAGGTGTGGGAAATGAGTAGAGAGGGAAGATGGACAAACAGAAGGGGCTGAGAGACAGGCTGCGGGCTTTGTACTTCACAGGAAGTTCAAAGGATGGTACCCAAGGGGTATTGTTAATGACATTCAGTGTTCCCAAGTGCCCAATGCCTAGAACTTAATGATCATTCAACAGAAAATTCTAAAATTGCCATGGTAAATAAAATGTTTTTAAAAGTTGGTTCAAATTGGTAAATGCTGGGGAAGACAGATTTTTTGTTTGTGTCTTTTTTTTTTTTTTCTTTTTTGGTGATGGGGATTGAACCCAGGCCTCACAAACACCAGGCAAACTTTCTATCACCAAGCCACATCACCAGCCCCATGGAAGTCATGTTTACATAGACATGTTTATTTTTGCCAAATCACTAATCTATTGACGGCTGTGACCCTGCTGTATGTTATCATCTCAACAGGATGTGTTCAAATTCCTTATCAAAGTAGAGGGAAACCTTTAGGATTTGGTGGTCTTCCTGCCTCATACAACCCGTTGTACCTGCTGCCTCAGGTATGTCGACATATTTAGTTGTTCTGTACCCACTACTGAGGCCTGCCTCTTTGCCCTTGTTCATAAGGCTCCCTTCCGTCTTCCAGGTACTGACATGAGCTTTAGGTTTAATAGAGGATGAATTGGGACAGGGGGCAGGAGTTATACATAATTAAGCAGTCTTTGTTAAATTGTGGGCTGGTGGGTCATTATCTCAGTTCTGGTTCTACCAGGTGACTCTAAAGAAGTCTTTATCAGTTGAGGCAATCTCCACTTACTTCACAGATGCAGGCTGTTTATCAGACCTGGGATCCTGGATGGGGCCATTCAGTTCCCATGAGATATTGCTCCTTTGTGGAATAAGATACTTTGTGTCTCTTATCACATAATCCCCACACCCTACTGGGAGTTGCAACAACTGTTTCCACCGGTTTTTTTTTTTTCTTAAACAGATAATGAAATCACAGAAAATTAACTTGCTCAGGGTCATCCACTTAATTATTAATTTAGGCAACCTGGAAGTCCAACGAAGGCTTGAGTTAAAGTGGGGTAGTGGCAATGAGCTGGGACATCATGGATTTGGGGCCACCTGATCATGTGTGATGGGGCAGGAGAGGGGAAATATTGGGAGAAGGAAAAGTGAAGAGGATCACCCAATTTATTGCCATGGTTCTGCAGAAATAGTGGGAATCTCAATTAAAATAGGGGAACCCAGAAGATTATCTGGTTTTTGGAACAAAAGGCACATTAGTGTTGGCCACTAGCATTTTATGCTGATCTAATCCTCTCTTCTTGCTTCCACCTTGACCCTTCCATTCTTTGTATAACAAAGAGTCTCTACATAATATAAGTAGATTATGTTGTTCCCTGCTAAAATCCTTACATGTCTTCCCAGCCAGCAAAGCTAAAATCTAGTTTTCTTACTGAAGCTCACCAACCCTGTATGGTGCCCAGCCTTTCTTTCTGATACTCTATTATACCCTTGGCCCTGGTATTCTTGCTCCAATCTCCCTGACTTTCATATGTTCCCTACACTCATGGAGCCTACCCATCTGTGGACCACTGTAAGCCAGCCATTCCCTTTGAATTGATCTATCCATGTTCACAGAGGCCCTCTGAAACGTTAATCCCCAGATACACCCACCTGTGATGTTTCCTTCATGTGTCCCCCTCGATTACCACTCATCACACTTCTCTGTCTTACTAATGACTACTGATGGAATCATGTTTATTTGTGTGTATATCAGTTTCTTATAACAGGTGACCACACACTTGGTGACTTAAAGGAATTTAACCTTCCACAGTCTTAAGCCCACAAGTCCAAAATTAGCACCACTAGGATGAAATCAAGGTGTCTACACAGCCATGATACTTCCAGAGGCTCTAAGGAAGTACCTGTTCCTTGGCTCTTACAACATTCTGGTGACTGTTAGCATTCCTTGGCCTGTGTCCCCATCATTTCAATCTTTGAGGCCAGCACTTTCAAATCTCTTTTGGCTCCATCTTCACATCCCCTTCATTGTGTGCTTGTGTTGAAATCTATCTCAGCCCCCCTCTTAGAAGGATAGATGACTACATTTAGGGCCCACCCTGATAGGCTAGCAGAATCTCCCAATGTCAAGACTCTTAATCACATCTAAAAAGATCCCCTTTCCATGTAAGGTGACATTTATAAGCTGTAGGATTTAGGACCTGGCATCTTTTGGGAACCATTATGTAGCTACCTACAATTTCTACCTCTACCTACTTACTCTATGGGGGGAAGCTGCTTTGCCCCAGGTGCTTAGAATCATACTCCAACATATGACAGATGCTCAATTGTCATTTATAAAATCAGTAAATAAGTTAATACAACCCAGTGTATTTTATTCTGAAAAGTATCTGCCCTTATATGTTTATAATTTAATAAAAATATACTATACTATTCAAGCTTCCTAAACAATAAAATAGCTTCACTACAAAAGTTATCTTACATAAATGAGAACATGATTTAATGAAATGACATTTTATGAGCATTAGGCAAATCAAACATTTGAAATGTTTAGATTAAATGGCTCTTTTGTGTTTAGTAGTAAGCGTCACTAAGTGTGTCTATCTTGCTAATACAGCAGCATCATTATATTCTAAATTATACAATTTAATTACATATAACTTGAATTATATGCTGAAATTTTGTTAAGGTACAAGTATGACTTTTACATCAGCTCATTAATGGTTTTCCAAGTAATGTGACACACATAAAAAACTTAGTAAAATTGTATGTTTTCCATTGGTTAAATAGAGAAAGAATTGACAGACTTGACTCTAACCCTCCTTTTGCCACTTACTGACTCTATAACCCTAGGCAAGATATTTGAGCAGTCCAAGATATACCAAGTCACGCTGTAAAATAGAGTTTTTGAGAAGAGGGAGATAAGATAATTCACTTAAAATGTACCTCTCAGTTGTTAGCCTATATTACCTGCCCCTTCCTCCTCCTCTTCCACAAATACATGAACACATTGGCCTAAAGTAAATCATAGACAGCATAGCGTGAAATGCTAACCCGCATGAGCAGGGCTTGTTCCTGAGAAGCTGCCCCCAGGAGCATTCTGGTTCTTGGTGCCTCTGTCTGGGCCAGGAAGGTAGAGAAATAAGGAGGTAGGTTGAGCCCCTATCAGACAGGACATGCTCCTTTGGGTGGTTCCACAGAGGCTTCTCTCCACAACTCAGGCTGTATGAGACTAGCAGAGGCAAAGGAGAGAGTGCTGTCAGAACTGTCCAAAGAACAGACACAGAGAAGGGGACTGGTATGTGGTGAGGACCAGGTTTTCTTCAAGGGGGAACGGGCTACATATGGGTGAGTCTTTCAAAACATGAAAAAAGGACCAGTCCAGCCTTCAGGCTGAGCAGAAAAGAGAGCCAGGAATTGGAATATATGTCAAAGCAGAGTGGAGGGTTTCCGGATAGTGTCTTTTCTTTTGTACTTCGGTTTATTATAGCTCACCATTTATTTCATAGAATCTGAGATTGGGACATGTCCTGAGAGAGAACTGGACTCAATTTCCCTCTCCATGCAGAAATTTCCTTTGCTCCATTCATAACCTTTGTGGCATTACCTTTGTGCAGAATTCAGTTTCTGTAGTAATCAGATTTTATAGAACAGCATGAAGGCAGAGAGTTTGGTTTTCAAGTCCCATGGAGATGGCCCTCCTTACTGTGTGTGCACATATGCTTGTCTCATCTCAGATGAGACCCCTGGATTTTCTGTCCCCTGATGGTTCCAAAGGACAGCTCAGTCTTGACTCCTGCAGGATTTAGTGCTGATGAATGGTGAAGGGAAAAGGAGTGATGGCTACGAGAAGGCTACTGGCTTGAGAAAAGCCTTTGTAAACTTTAATGTTGTCGTTTTAGTAAAAATAATAGTAAACAAAATATAGAAATATTCCAAAAAGCATGGTGGGGGTGCTGGGGTTATACTGTTTTGTTGACATGTGCTCTTTTCATGTTATGGTATAAGCATCGTCCTTCTTGTTATGGGGGCTTCTCCAGTGCAATTTCCAGTTGCACATCACGTTCTATGGTGCAGCTCTGGAGTTGTATAACTGGCCCCTTCCAGTTTCCTCTCACCTCCTCATGCTGGTCAGGGAAGCCGCCTCTGGGTATAAGTGTTTCTTAATCTGTCTTGACTTTCATCCAGCACATAAATGCTTGTCCCAATGCATTTGGAAGGGACAATGCAATTAGTGTGTTTCCTGGGAGTAATCACAGAGGTGCTGTGTGTGGACTCCATCTTCCGGCTTTGTGTGGATGATATGTTAATTACACTCTGTCAAGCCACAAACTTCTATTCCCCAAGCTTCTCCTAGTAAGCGTAAGTGTTTGGGTTTCATGCTGCAAGGGAGGATAAGTCTAAATGGTCCCTTTACATCAGCCTCAGCTGCTGATTTTGGCTTCATTGAGTTGCTGCAGTCAAGGCCCAGGGCTTGTATTGGGCCAGAATGGGCTGCAGCAGACCATCAGCCTCACATCCTATGACAACTGACTCAAGCCTAAGGGTGGACCCAGAACTTCCTCTCCAAGAGAGTCAATCCTGCTCATGCATCAACACTTCCTCCTCGTTGGCTCTCTGCTGGCTCTGATCCAAATGGGGCATCATGCTGCTCTGTTGTTGCCCATGAAAAGTGGCAGCAGGGCCTGGAAGTAGAAGGCAAACACTTGCAATGGGATTCTAGGGGCACCTTCTTGACCTGATGCTTTGAGAAGGACAGAAAGAATAGGGGATTGAATCATGTTACAGAATTTTGTGAATCTGTTTGGATCCAACTGGTTTGACATGGGTTATTCTGCTCTCTAAGGGATGGTCACACCACACACACACCCATACACCCCCACCCCCCCACCGCCCCCCCCACACCTACACCTCTCCTAACCCTTTAATATAAATCCTAGTCAATAAGACTCCACCTCCTGGTTTGACTTCTGAGTCTCCAACTCTCCATCTCATGTGGTCCCAACTGAACTGCAGGCTATAAAGCCAACCTCAGTACTTTGTCCTTAACCTTGATTCTAATAACCTTTCCCTTTTCCCTATGCACACCTACACCCTTGATTTTCAATCTCTTCCTTCATCTTGCTTCCTCCAGTGTCTGCTAGATATGACTGCTGATTTCTCTGGGTCCCTGGGTGTCAGGCTACTTGGAGTTTACACATGGAAGAATGCCTTTCTTCTCTTCTTGGTGAGGCTCTCATCACTTGGCCTTATCCAGTGCTGCTTGCATACCGGGTATCATGGTGGAAGGGACCAGGTTTTTCCCTGTGACTTTAGAGGCAGTGGATGGGGACACACAGGAGCCAGAGCAGGAAGGGAAAATGAAGTCAGACACATACATGATGACCGATAACATCTATTGATTTTCACCGTTAGTTCTCTCTCCCTCTTAAGAACAGACGTTGTCTCCTAGCTGCAGAGATGTGCTCCTGACCTAGGCCTAGTTAATCATCTGCCCTTTCCCTGGACAGAGCCATCAGCTGGGGCCTGGGTGTCAGACACATTTAGAGTTAATCAGAGTCTGTGGCTGGGATTGATTTATAGATGTCAGGAGAGAAAAGCTCTTCCTTTCTATTGGGTTTGCTAAGCAAGGGCTGCTGGCAGCCATGTTGTATTTCCTGTGGAAGAACAGAGCAATGACAACCAGGGGTAAAGGACATGGGAGGAAAGACGAGAGTCACTGTGGAGGTACCAAGCACTAGCACTGTCCTTGAAACCGGGGTCCTTTTTATTGCTACTTCATTTAAGTGAAAATCCTCAGCATCTTTCTCAACAATGAGAGCCAGTTATTCTCCTATCTTTCCAAGCCAGTTTATGATGGGTTCTGACATACATGGCCAAAAGGGCCCTGACTAATGTACTTTCTGATGCCAGCAGGTGCCAACTTGATTTGTGAATACAGAAGAGACATCCCTTTAGGGAGTTTAGGAAATAAATAGCACAAGGACACTTTGAGGAAGATGCATGTCCTATAGGCAAGTACAGAATATCTTCTACCATAGTAATTTGAATTCTAAAAGGGAAGGATGACCTTGTTTTATAATCATAGACTAGTGAAGCGAGGAATGTGTAGACTCTACTCTCAAAAATCTCTTACCCCAGTTGGCTCCTAGCTGGATTTTCCACACCCACCCCAGGGCCCAGGCCATCAAACATGCTCAGATACACAAGTAAAACTGAGCCTTGGAGATCCCCTGAGCTGGACATGCCCTCTACCTCCCCGATACTCTTCAAAGAGAAGTTTCTGAGAGAACATTGTGAGGCTTTAGTGGTCGGATGAAGGTAGAAGAGAAGGAGAGATAAAGGTTAATGTCAAGACTTGAGGTTGGGGAGGCAGGTGTTCAGTGAGGCCATAAAGCTAGGTAAAAAACTGAGCTAAACACAGTGGCACATGTCTGTAACAACTCGAGATGCTGAGGTAGGAGGATCACAAGTTCAAAGCCAGCCTCAGCAACTTAGGTTGTTTCAAAAAATAAAAAGGACTAGGGATGTGGCTCAGGGTTTAAGTGCCCCTGGCTTCAATCCCAAGTAAAAAAATAGGAAAAAAATATTGAGGAAGAGGAGAGTGGAAGAGAGAAATACATATTATATAGATGGCATATGAAGAATACTGGAATCCTCTATTCCTGCCATATTGAGATGTGCTTGAAAATATATCTAGAACTTGGGAAAGGACTTAAGAACACAGATATGTAGATGGAATCGAAACCCCAAGGGTCGAATAATCTTACATGAGAAGATGGCCACATTTAGATTCCTAGGCCTGCTGTAGAAATTGCCACAGGCTGGCTGGCATAAAATGAACAGTTGAGCATCTCACAACTCAGGAGGCTAGAAATCAAAAATGAAGGTGTCCCCTCACTCCTTCTGAAAACTCTAAAGAAATCTTCTTCCTTGACCTTTCTAGTTTCCAGTTGTTGTTGGCAATCCTTGGCTTCTAAAGGTATCATCCAATCTGCTTCCATAGTGCCCTGGCTTTTTTTCTGCAAGTCTGTCTGAGGGCTCTTTCTCCTTATATTCTTTATAAGAATACCAGTCACTTGGATTTAGGACCCACCGGTTTCAGTATGACCTTAACTCAACTAATTAAACATCTACCAAGATCTTGGTTCCAGATAAGGTCATGTTCTGAGGGGACATGAATCTGAGCTGGCCAGGCTGGCAATATGAACTGGGTTCCAAGGAGCTGGCTGTATCAATTACTAAGAAAACGGTGTAGAAACCATGCAGCACATGAACATAAGTTTCTAAGGCAGGATCGTGCGGCTAGGTCGGCTCCAGCACTGGAAAAAGCAAGAGGGTGAGCCCACCCCAAACCTTCTATTTACTGGGGGAAAAGACATTCAAGAATGTTCTACTCAAATAAGGCAAGGGATTGGGTTTCAGGGGTTGCCCATTTCCATAAGGTAGTGTCCAGGTAAGGCTTGAAGCGGGATTCATTGCTGAGGCAGGGTAAAGGCCACTTGCCCTGAACAGTTTTCATGTGTGCGCCAGTCCAGGACCCCCATTGCTCCAGGCAGGGGGAGCAAGCTCAGCCCAGGGGTGATGGGTGGCTCTCCACAGGTGATATCCTTTAATCCAGTAAAAGAGTGAAGAATCTAAGCCAGCAGGCAGCAGCATGAGGAGCATCATCATCCTGGTGGTTAAAAGGGGAGGGCCTGAAGAGAAATGAAAGGGAGAGAGAGGAAGAAGAAATATGTCAGAGAGAGAGAAAGAGAAAGGGATGGCACACGCAAGATCCTGCTGCTCTGAAGGAGTGTGGAATGTAAATGGGTCACTGCATGTGCCCATCAGAGTCCTGGTAACCACAGTAGGGTGACCAACCTCAGAAATTTGTAGAGGACCAGGAGGGCAGTCCAGAAGGCAGGACTTTCAGTGCTGCAACTGGAGAGTCCCAGACAGAGAAGGAAGTTGGCTGCCTTATCTGGGCACTAGCAGGGCTGAGGCTTAATGGGTCAGGGAGTGAGTAAGCATGAAGAAATATACTTGTTTGGGATGGAGCTGTGGCTCTCATTGTGGTTGCACTGTTTTTCTGGCATTTGGAATGTTCTTGCTTAGGAGGTAGACTTGGGTTTTTAGTCCAAAGTACCATGTTCCGGCAAGGCCAGCTCACTCCCTAGCCATCTGACATCATAGAACAACTGAATTCTAGAAGTCTGAGGTGTCCCTCCAACACTGTGAAAGCTCCTCCAACCCTCCTTGCCTGGCAGGCGCTCTTAGGGTATGCTACTTAAATGAACTTGGTTTTGAGAGATAACCTGTCTCTACTGAACGCGATAGCCGTCTTGTGCAACCTTCAGAGCACTTATCTTCAAAGCATTCAGCATGAGGCAAAAACCTCAAGTGTTTTTTTTTTTTTTTTTTTCCCCTTAAAAAGAAGCCATTGGGATGTCTGCCTCCATCCAGACCTTTGGATGTGTGATTTCATTATTCATGATCTGTGCTCCTCTTCAGCTTTTGATCTCCAGTTTACAGGATGTGTGCAGAAGGAGGTTCTCTTTTCCATAAACTGATCTCTTTACCCTCTCAGCCCAGAATAACTTTCCATTTATTCCTCTGATAAAGCGTCCATGCTGTGAGCTGGCATATATTAAGTCTGTCATGATACAAACAGTGCTAGACTTGCCCAGCCCCGAGAGAAGCCAGACCCCTGTCAGGGCACCCCAGTGTTTGCTGGCGATGAACGGCAAAGGCAACCTGTGGAATTTTTCACAGCCATCCAATCTGGAGAAGGAGTTTTTCTGAGAACAATTTGCAGGGTCTATCAACAACCTTCTACTTTATGATTAGCTTGGCCAGGTAGTTAAATAATCTCAGCATTGACTTACAAATAAGTACTTTTACATACACACCAAAGAAACCATTCAATTAAAATTCTTCCATGGCTTCCTATTTTCTTCTGTGAAGATCAATGCTGTGAACTTGGTTTCTAGCTTTTCCAGCCTTGCCTTGGCCCGGGTCCCTGTTCTACCTGCTCTTGGTTTTGCCATTGACTTCAACACCTCAGGTGTGAGGCTTCCCTTTTGCCACTTCCTCTGAGTTAATATTCTCTACTCTCCTTTACTCTCTTACCTCCTTCTCATGCTTCTTTCATCATCTCAGTGATCATGTTCTCAGGAAATAGGAACATTCCTGAGCTCCTCTGTTTGTAGCTACCTGCTCACTCTGATGCCTGGGTTAGGTTAGGGTCCTTTATTTGCTCACAGAGAGCTTCTACCAGCTCAAGATTGGGTGGAGACAAGCACCACCAGTCTCAGGTAGGTGAATGAGGATTCACAGACCCTGTGACACCCACCCTCTAAGGCTCAACTCCAAGTTCACGAACTATCTTTTCTCTCTCTGGAATTCACAGGTGTGTGACGTTGATGAACCTATATACTTCTTCTAAAACAATTATTTATTAGACAGAGACAACCATCCCCTATCTATATTTCTAGATTGTGCTTTCAGAATAGCAAGATATGGTGTTTATCTCACCTTTGAGTTCCCCCAAATGCTTAATCCTATGCTCACAGATAGGGATGCTCAATAAAATTTATTGAATTAATTTAATAAATAATTTTGAAAGCATTTTTCTCATGTATTTCTGAGAAATATGGGAATCTTCATCCCTGGCCATCAATAATACTTTTAGGAAAAAAAATCTAATTTCCAATGGCTTTGTTAATAATGTAATTGCAAAGCAAAGGCATTTGTCTAAATATGTGTAAGACTGTGATACTTTTGATCCCATAAAGACTCAATTCCATTCAGTTAATTCAGCAAGTGTTAATTAAGTGCCTATGATGTCCAGGGCCCCCACTGTGGCAGTAGAAATCTTCATTTCAGTGGGAAAATTTGGGATGTAAAGTCTAAACACGTTTGGACTCTCAAATCCGACTTCGGTAATGGCAAAAAAAAAAAAATTCTCGCATTTTTATACTACAGCTGTTTGTTTGATGGATCATTCATTCAACAAAACCTTATTGGACACTTATTAGATATGGTTATGACTATTCTGGATTAAGTATTTTGGAAGGAGCAATACAAAAGAAGAGATTGTACTTGTCCTTGACCAGTTGGAAGGAAAGTTCAGCGGATGAGGCATCTGGCAACAGGAGAACTGAGTTTGGTTTCCTGCCCCTGCTCGGTCACTAAGTAACAGAATGAACTTAAGTCACTCCACAGTTCTGGACCTCAATTTGTTGTCTATATAGTGAGGGCATTAGACTGGAGGATGCCAAAATGATATTTGGAATTAGAGGCCTGTTCACTTCATGGCAGTGGAGAGCAGGGAGAGTGAAGGAGGAGGGGCCGGGGTTCCACATGCTCCCAATGACCTCACTTCCTCCCACTAAGCTCCACCTTCTAAAGGTTCTACCAGGTCCCAGGCTTTAACATACAGGCCTTTGGGGGAGACTGGAGATGCAAACTAGCAGGGGTTATACTTAGGACAGTTAAAAGGGTGAGAAGGGAGGGTGGGATGGGAAAAAAGTCTTCAGGCTATGATGTAGATTTCATACCTGTGAAATGAAATGGGGAAGGAAGTGAGATTGGAAGCTTCAGAGAAAAGACGGCTCCTTAGAGGAGCCCTACCTTGGGCAGATAAAGCCAGGTCCTTGTACGCCTGTTGTCCTCACTGTTGACTAGAATCTTAGAGTATGACCTCAGCTCCAAAGCTGAGGGAACCAACTCTTCTCACAAATTCTTTCTTGAAGGGAGACCTGCCTGGGGCACCTTCATGACTGACAAGGATCTGGCTCAGCTGTTTTCTTGGTGTGTCTGTCTGTCTCTCTCTCTCTCTTCATAACAGGAGGCTGGTTGGGGAGGCCCCATGTGTGTCAGGCCCCTGCCAGCAGGCTTTTTGCCCTTTTTACCTGACAAAGAATGCTGAATGACAGGGGTTTGGGAACTTGGCGTCTGGTCCAGACAGTCACTGCTTGTTATATCCACACTCCTTGCTTCTCGGTCCAGCAAGTCTCTAAATTATGGAACTCTCTGTCAACCTGGATCTTGGACTACCAACAGAGAACAACTCGGAAAAACTCATCTCCTTCCCTCCCTATTGACAGATCTTCTCTGACTTATGTGCATCATTTTTTTTTTCTTATAGTATCTTGCCAAAAGTTGCAAGAAGTAACCCACATAACATCCTAAATGCTGAGCTTCCCTCAACACTACCGCTCCAGCAGACATGCGATTTGAATCTCAAGGCATGACAAGCAAGAGTCTGAAAAAAATGTCTTGCCACCATCTACTAGGAATGCTACCAACACACCTGTCTATAGTTGTTGGGTTCTCATTGCCCTCTGCCCTACCACCTCAAATCACCCATTCTATGTTTTTCTTACTATAGTTATGCTGCTGTATATATTATGACTACATTTGAGAGAATGTGTTTAGCTATAAGTTACAGGGGTTTGAACTATGAAATTGTTTTTATTTACGCAACAAGAAGTCTAGATATAGGTAGTTTCAGGGTAAGTTTAGCTTTTTCAAAACATCAAGTCTTATCTGTCAGTTTTTGACATTCTCCTCATGGTTACAAGATGGTTGCCACAACTCCAGGCACCATATTTTGTACAATCATGTCCAAAGGGAGAAAGGAGCATTACATAAGAGTGTTCTCTTTGTGTGCCTCCTTACTTTGATCAAGGAGCATAAATCCTTCCCAGAGGCCTACAAACATAGCTATTACACTCCATTCCCTTGTAAAGGAACAGGAGCCCTCTAGCATTTTTACTCTTAACAGTGGGAGGAGGGGAAATGAGGAGGGGGACTTGTAGCACAGCCAGACAGCAGTGTTTGCCGTGGGATCATGCCTATTGATCTCAGTCCTTCAACCTCCAAGTTGAAAATAGATAAACCATCTGTTTTCTCTTCCTGGAGAGTAGCAGGTTATGAATAAATTATGCTGTCAGAGCCCAGAGAGTCCTTAAAACAAAGTACTGTCAATCCCAGGCCCTCATTTCATTAAATCCATATTAGATTCTATTGCTCATTTGATGGCATCTGATTATTCCCCAGAATGGGAAGCACAGGCAGGATGGGAGAAAGGGGGTACCTTGCTACTCCCTCCTTTCCCCAGTGCTGAATAATCACAAGCCCCCCTCTCCAGGAACTCTAATTATTTCTGGGGAACCAGTGAGCTGAGTGAACAAATCCAGGGCAGGGGGATAGATGTGTTCCAGAAATCTTTGTGCTGGAATATTCGAGAATGCCTTTGGGAGAAGATGCATTACCGATGGAGCAAATTTACCTACCAGTGAGGAAATTGGCGTCCTAGGGAACGCTGTGCTTCCTGATGCCCCTGAAACTATACCTTTGTAAAGGTTTCTGCCTATAACATGATTATCTCGGTATAATTTTATCTTCCTATTTTTTTTTTTTTTAAATCTCAGAATTCTTAAAAGCATTTAAAGAAAATTTCCTTTGACTTCTGGAAGAGTCTTCCTCTAGAAGCAGTCCTGGCTGGCGGCTGGCTGTGGTTTAAACCAGAAAGCTTGTCAGAGTGCCTTAAAGAATCAAAGGCAGACATGTAATCAGTCTTGCTGTTCCCGGCCTGAGCTCTGTAAATTGGCTCAGCTTTCTTTTGCCAAAGGGCTGGGGATGCAAATGTAACCGATAGCTTGTACCTCTGTGGCCCTTTGGATCCCTCTCTCTCAATTCCTGTTTTCATTTTGCCTCCTTGGTTTCTCATTGCTTTGTCAAACTGGTTCTACTTCATCTCCCTGAAACAATTTTTTTTTTTTTTTTGCTGTTACCTCGTGTTTGGGGTCACTCACTGAGGCCCCCATTGACTACCCTAAGCTTGCAACAACACATACGTGGTCATTTCCTCCGCTGCCCCTCAGACTCCCAGGGTCTGGCCCTCCAAGGTAGGAACAATGGATACCCTTCACTCCAGGGCCCTGGTGATCAACTCTCAGCAATGTGTTTCTGGGGCTTCTGTTTGTGAGCACTGATGGACTCACAGACCATCCAAACTCAGCTGAACTGGTCCATTAGTTTGAAAACTGTTAATCACAAGGTATTTGTAAATCAGATGTCAGCTGGAAGATTCAAATACACTGACTTCAAAACATGATAAACCAAATTATGGGCCCTAAGCTCCTCTGCCTGATCCCATCTCCAGGTACTCATCCTCCTCCCTGCATGTTCTGGCACAGGTGACTTAATCTCTTCATTTCTTTGTTTGCAAAATAAACATTATAATTCCCTTACAATCTTGGGGCAATGAGTCGGTGAACACATAAAGCATTAAGAGCAGGGTGAGCAGGTAATGCTACCACTACCTCTGCCCTATGAGGAGAAAAGACCCTGTAAGAAGACTTTACGCTTTTCTAATATCTTGTGGCTTTCAATTTCTGCTGCAGCAAAAAGAGGCCAGTTCCAGGGACTGTCTTGTCATGTCTGTATTCTGTCATCCCTTTCTGCATGGTCGCCCCATGCTCACAGCCACCCTGATTTCTTGGCTCCCCTGAATACTCTATTAAGTTGGGAATGCAGAGGCTTCCTGAAGTTTTAGGGCAATGAGGGGAATTTATAATACAGAGTACACAGCAAAGACTTAAATTTAAGATATCCATTTAGTTTAAGACTTTTTAAAGTCATTTGAACTCCACGGTCCCCAGCCTCCTGCCTCCCCCATCCCTCTTTTCTAATTACCTTTTTCCTGACTTTTGCTTTTCCTCTGTCTCTTTAGGGCAAAGTCCTTGGGACTTTACCTTCAGCACCAAAAATGGCAAGTATGATATTTCCTTAAAGATAGTGCTAGTCCTAAAAGAAATTCAACTAGAAGCTTTGTAAATAGCAAAAATTCACATATAGTTATTGATGATGATAACCAGTGGTGACAATGATTTAAGTGGGTACTAAAAACAAAATAGCAACTAACAACTGTCATTAGCATGTGCTTTACAGTTTACAAAGCACTTTCAATTCTTTTTTTTTTCCTCATTCAAATGAATTTCCTTTTCTATTTATACCTGGTGGATTTGCAAATCAGGGCCTGGTGACCACAGGATTGACTGGGTACAAGTGCACACAGGCACACAGCTCCCTGCTTTGTGTGGCTCTGTGATGCTCATGTAACTTTCCAGGACAGACAAGGCCCCAAATCAATCCATAATAGACAAAGTCATTGGGGCAGGGTATATTGATCCCAGGTCTAGGCTGGAAACCTCCAACAAAAGGGGCACCGTGACGAGACATCACAGTCTTAGTCTCTTAGTGGAGACACGTATTGGGTTTCTGAAAATTCAGAGAAAGGATGGGCTCATCTTCCTCTGGGATTATTGGGTCATTTCTCAGCATGTCTGAAGCCCAAACAGGAGTGAGGCCCTGATGAATCACACTCGGCATCCATGGTTCAAGCAACAGAAATCTGAAATTTGAACAAAGATTTAAGTACTCTGAGCATACAGGCTTTTCATCTTTAAGGACTAATTCACAGTGTGCATTTTACACATCTTTATAGGGTCATGTCGCCTTGCCTGGACCCTTATATCTTAGCAAATGGGGGGTGGAGTGACACTTGTAAGTGAGTGCGTTCAGTGGAAAAGCTTGCCCTGACACGTATTTCATTGGGAGAGGCCATAAATATTTCCTGCACATGTCTGTATATCCATGTGATGCTTCATTTTGGAAAGCAACAATAACAACTGCGTCATTAAGCGACACAGGGGCTAATGTGTCAGCCAGCCTAGTGAGGAAGACAAACAGGGATCATCCTGTCAAGTCATATAAAGGATTGTGCCTGGGCACTAGCTGCCTGCGTGCTTTTGGGTCCTGAAGTTCAAGGTAGCTTGGGGTATGCCTCCAGCAGCTCACCAGCGTTGGGCTTCGCTGCCCTCCAGATCAATAAAGGAAAAACATACCCATTTAACAGACGTCTTATATGGCACTGGAGCCTTCCTAAGGAAATGAAGATCCAAAGAAATGGTTAAACCTGAATTTATTTTTTTAAGTATTTGGTTTTTAGTTGTAGGTGGACACAATAACCCTTATTTCCTTTTTATGTGGCTCCAAGGATCGAACCCAGAGCCTCACGTGTGCCAGGCGAGAGCTCCACCACTGAGCTACAATCCCAGCCCTAAACCTGAATATTTTTTAAGAGTAGGTCTGATGAAGAGTGAAGAGTTGAGGAGAAATACGATAGAGCCAATGTTTATAACCTAATGGTAATAAACCAGGGGGCATTTGCCAGTGTCTGTCTGTCTAGATTCTTCTTTGTGTCCCTTTATCTTCCGAGAGGGGGATGCTCCTTTCCTGTAGGTATAGGGAAGTCACCTCTCAGATGAGGTTCTTATGACTTGCTCCAGGAGACAGCCAGGAAGGCCTGCCTAGGTTTTATGAATAGCTTCAGGGAAGAAGGACGGGCAGAGGTGGCAGTGACCATTCTGCTTTGGCGGTTTTCTTATATTCCTTCTGCTTAAAATATTTTGGAGTAGGGCTGGGGATGTGGCTCAAGCGGTGGCAACGCACCCGCCTGGCATGCGCAGGGTGCTGGGTTCGATCCTCAGCACCACATAAAAAAAGAAAAAAAGATGTTGTGTCCACCAAAAACTAAAAAATAAATATTAAAAAAATTCTCTCTCTCTCTCTAAATTTTATAATATATATATATATATATATATATAAAATGTTTTGGAGTAGTATGTCCTAAACTCCATCAGATGGATCAGTCTCCATCATTAGATTACAAACACCATGTCCTATGTATGTCCATGTACCCAGCATCTAACACAATATGCTAGCATATAGTAACTAATAGCTTTTGCTGATTGAGTAAATGAATGGCCCTATCTCCTCAGGCCAAAGGAAATCAGTTTTTGTTTTGTTTCTTGTGCTGAGTAGTTCCCTTATGATAATGTTCATCTCCTCTAATTTCCTTTGGATCACTTTATGTCTCTTGCATTGCATGTAGGTAATGAATATTGAGATCATTTACACTTTATTTAGCCATTCTCTCCCTAAGCAGACATGACAATGAATAATCCTATCATAAAAGGGAAGTAGCATGGTTGGGAGTTTGAGACAAAGGGTGCCTGAGCTAATCCTGAGGCCAGGTTTGATGGGGATGTAGGAACATCCTCAGCTGAGAGAGGGTCTCGTCTGCCTACTAGGGCAGTATGCAGTGTGGGTAGCTGTGTTGTCATGATTTCTGAAAACTGATGGCTTTTCAAAGGTGGGGCAGAATGCTGAACATCCTAGAATGCTTGAGTCAATCCTGTGATGAAGAATTTTCTGCCTAAGATGGGCATCAACTTCTTTGTTGTAAGTTGGTTCAATTCCAGGCTATACTGTTTCTTCCTTCCACCTTCTCTATTTTTCTTTTTCTTTTTTTTTCTTATTTGCTTCTTGACTTCCCTTCTTCCATCCAATACTCACTGAATGTCCACTATGGAAAATGTATGGTGAGGGTTATGGTGATGAATCAGACATGGACTCAGCCTTGAGGATCAAAGTCATGCAGGGAAAGATATAGCATGTACTTAAAAATCAGGAGAACCAGGCAGAAAGTAATAAGTGGAAGAGAAGTAAAGGTAAAATGGTATAGAAGATTAGAGGCAGGAGAGCAATCCCTGATGTTTTCCATGAAATGCATTTTATAAATCAATATCAGGTCATGTTTTATAGAGCTCTACAGTTTACAAAGACCTTTCCTATGTATTTTCTGGTTTATATTAATCCTCACAGTAACCTATGAAGGTACTTTTTTTGCCCTCAGACTTAGTCCTGATCTACTCTGTACTGTGAGGGACCTGACCCTGCAGGCCACATCCCTGCCTCCTTATTAGCTGACTGCCAGGTGGGTTTGCCCAATGGGAAGCACTAGTAGAAGGACAGCTTCTCCATTAAGGAACTTAGCTGCTCCTCTGGGGCTCTGCCTCCCACCAGACAGGTCTATGCCTGGACTCCAGTACTCTGGTCCCTCTGGCCCCCCAGCTCCTGCTGAGGGGTTATTTGGTTTCCCTCTTAAAATCTCTGCTCTACCTCCTCACCTGCTTTCTACTCTTGGAAAGAGTAATTACCTGAGCAAGCAATCCTTTCATTAAATTCTTTGGGTTGCAAATATTTAAAGTGGATTGTATTTTCCTACTTAGATTCTAAGTAGAAGGAAAGCATTATTCTTAGCACTTTATAAATAAGGAGAGACTTGGATGACTTTCCCAAGGTCAACCAGACATAAGAGGCAGAGCCCTGGATAGTCTCCTGACTCCAAATCCAAGCTTTTATCCACTGCCTTGTGCTGCCTCCCATAGAGATAATGGGAATGAAAAAGCCCTGCAGTCATGTGCCACATAATGATGTTCTGGTCAGTGTGGGACCACAATACAGCACTGGTCCCATAGATTACAATAGAGCTGAAAAATTCCTATCACCTAGTGACATCATAGTGCAACCTATCATTTACATGTTAGTGGTGATGCTGGGGTAAACAAACGTACTTGGTTCCAGTCACTAGAAGGATAGCAATACATTTACATACAATATATACTCGATAGTGTTAACAAATGACTGTTACTGGTTTATTATGTACTAACTATATTGTTTTGGTTAGCTTTGTTTTCACTGTGACCAAAATTCCCAACAAAAACAACTTATAGGAGGAAAAGTTTATTTGGGCTCACACTTTCAGAGGTCTCAGCCATAGACTGCCAATTCCATTGCTCTGGGCCTACGGTGATGCAGCACATCATGTGGGAAGGGCCCAGAGGAGGAAAGCTGCTCAGCTCCCGGTGAGGTCGGGAAGCAGAATAAGAGAGAAGGGGGAAGGGGCCACTGGGAAGATGTACCTTTCCAGGGCATGCCCCCTAGTGGTCCACCTCCTCCAGCCACGCCCCACCTACCTGTAATTTACTACTCAGTCATTTAAACTAGGATGAGCTGATTAGTCTACAGCTCTCACAGTGTAATCACTTTACCTCTGACACATTCATGTATTAACACACAAGACTTTGGGGACACCTCATATCCAAACCATAACACTTTACACTTTTATCATTATTTTAGAGTATCCTTCTATCCTTTAGAGTATTTATCAAAACAAAAGTCTAGTAGAAATCTATGCTGTGTTCTGCCACCAGCAGCCTCCATATCTCGTATTTGCTGGGTCTCTTGATTGTATTGTTTTCTCTTGAGCATAATTTAATCTCATGTTGTTATGTTCATCAGGACTCTACGAGCCACAGGCTGTACCATATATATGCCATATAGCCTAGGAGGGTAGTAGGCTGTTTACACCATTTAAGTTTGTGTAAGTAGACTCTATGCCACTTGCACCACAAAGAAATCACCTAATGTTGCCTCTCTCAGGTCATATCTCTGTTGTTTAGCAATATATAACATATATAAAGACTTTTCCAAGATCATACGAAAGCTATATCTGGTTGTATTTTTTTTTCATGTGCCTTTAAATTTGTGATATGACTTCTATTTTGATTGTTTTTGGAAAAATTCATTTATGAGCTAGATTAAGCATGTGTGGATATTAACCTGACATTTGACAAAGTTGTTCTTTATAACCTGGTAGAAAAACACACGTTGGTGTAGTCACATGTATTAGTAAATGATTGACGCAAGATAAAAAGTGGTCCTTTATGCTTTCATATTTCAAAATATTGCTGTAATTATCATGATGATCTCACTTAGGAAAGAGAAGTGAAAGTCATATTAAAAATGCTTTGGGTTTACAAGTTTTATAAGCACATGAATCAGAGGCATATTTGTCTGGGCTCTCATACCTTGCCTACAAGAATGTTTAAATTCCTACAGAGGATGTGGGGATAAGAAAGATAGTAGAATGAAACAGACATTATTACTTTATGTATGTATGTGACTGTATGACCAATGTGATTCTACAATATGTATACTCAGAAAAATGAGAAATTATATCCCATCTATGTATGCTCTATCAAAGTATATAAGTGCATTTTACCTGTTATAACTAATTAAAACAAATAAAAAGTTTAAAAAATGTTTAAATTCCTAAATGTTACTAAATTAATTACTAAATGTTACCAATCACTAAATCAGTTAATTTAATAATAAAAAATGGAGCCTCATTTTCTGAAAAGGCCTCATAGGGATGAACCATATCTAATGTTAGAACCGTGGGGACCGGGGCCAGAAAGAAGTAGACCTGGGAGACAGAGACAGTACGGGGGTTCTGTGAGGAGGTTCAGTTTGGAGGGGCTACTTGTTCAGAAAGCTCATTCTTACAAGCATATAGTAGGGGTTGCTTGTTCATATGATGGACCAGACTTATTTCTCCTGGAGAAGAAGCAACTAAATAAAAATGGGAATACAGAAGCATCCAGTTACACTCCAAGATGTCACCTCTGTCATTAGGCAAATATAATTGACTTTAAAAGCAGAGGGGTGAAATAGGAAAAAGAGTGTCTTTGTGGTTATTATTTCCTTCTTTGCACATGAAACCCAATAAATAGTCTCGTTTCCTTTTTAAAGCTCATGGTACTGAATACTAGATTATGTATGTCTTTGAAGGGATGCATTTAGATGAGTTTGCATAGAAATGGCAATGATTTTCAACTTTGGACATATGGAAAATTTGGGGGTCATTTTTTCTAGGCACAGTAGCTGTGGGGCCTTTAGTATATGCTAGTTGTTAGGACAGTTCATTCCAGGAAAGAATTATCCTAGAATTACCACACCTGCCTGTAAGTGGAACATATAGTGTTCTGCTATGACTGTCTTGTTACCACCACAAAGGTCTATACTCTTTCTGGAGTTAAGGCTAGGATGGGGTCACTCCTGGGGGCGGGGGGAGGCTAGTGTGTTGATTTTTCTGAAGAAGTTATTTATCAGGCCAAAACTCTCATAGTTTAGGTGGGGCAAAACATCCCAGAATACTTTGGGACAATGTAGGACCACCTACAAGAAAGGGTCAGTATGAGACATTAGTTTGTTTTTGGTTTGTTTGTTTGTTTGTTTTGGCTGGAGGGCTCAACAGTCTTCAGAAGAGGGAAGCTAATTTCTTTCACTAAATTTCTTTGAGTGGAAAGGAGCTGACTTATTTCAGCTAACTCCATTTTCCACATTGTTCCTTGCAGGTTGTGGAATGTGAGTCTTTGGGTGCATTGTAGAGGCTACTGAAGCCCTAGTCAGTGCTATAAATGAAGAGCTCCAAAGGCAGGCAGATCCTGAGGGGAAAAGAGTAAGTCTGAAAAGCTCATTCACTGCTTCCCACCTGGGGAGTCTCCTGCCTTGGCAACTCTGAAAGATTGAGGTATTGTTACATACAGGAGGTATGGCTGGAAGCTCACTAGTACTGTTTTATCTTTCTGGGTATATAGGAAGACTGTTTCCCAGAACTTAGTTTGGGCTACATTACTTGTATGGCACATATGATGTGGGCAGAAGTGACAGATGTCAATGTGAGACTTTGCCCTTACAATCTCCTGTGATATTTTTAGCTCATTCTCTCTGTTCTCTGACCTCGTACAAGGTGGAGGTGCCCCATGGAAATAAGCATTCTTTGGATTTTGCTTAAATCTGCTGAGAGCAGTCACCTAACCTAGGCTAACTAGACAGAGGCATGAATCAGAATGAAAGTTCTATGATATGAAGTCACTAAGATTTGAGAGTTTGTTATAACAGGGTAACCCACTTTGAAAGGTCTCTAAACAATAAACCGTTACTGATTACCTTTAGAAAGGGGTTTAATGGTGTATGAATAGGATCTTTTTTCTGCCTGTTTATAACCTGCCTAAGAACAGTGGTAGTATGCTGTACAATTTAGAAACTGATAGGAAACAGGAAAGAATACCTCAGGAATCTATTAACATGGTATTCTAGAACAACTTGGTCCTAGTGTATGAGGACCAGCCTCAGGGTTCTGTGAGACTGGAGAAAGAGAGGCAGTCAGGCCCTAGGATTGCCAGAGTGAGATTTATTGATTTACTGAAAGAAGACTGTTCCTGAGCAGCAAGACCAGTTAGATACCACATCTTGGGTCAGAAAGAGGGGCACGTGTGTAGTTTAGGATGAAAGTGGTTTCATTCTGGCTGGAATGTATATGGATTATCTGAAACTAATATCAAAGAGTCAGAGAGCCAGGGTCTGTTGGTAAAACTTCACATAATGATTTTTCCTATTTGTATTTTGCTGGGGGACTCTGCAGGAAACTGACTGGATTACTCTGTGGCAATCATGGCAGTTACGACTTGAGATGTCAAGTTACGACAGTCATGTCAAGCTGAATCTAAACACATGGGAACATAAACACAACTAGAAAATTTGGAATAATGGGCCAAATCAAAGATAAACGTCTCGAGGACTAAATGAAAACCCCTAAGTGTATGTTCAAAAAGCCTAACTTGCAAGTCTAGAATGCATGAGATGTGTGAAATATGATTTCAAGATTTAACATTATTAACATTTAACAGCAAGGTCAATATGAGTTAAAATGATGCATTTATGCAATATAATTATTCAGCTACATTCATAGAAATACAGAGTCTGAAACTGTAGATACCAGTTCCATTCCATTTCACAGTGATTAGATCAGTACTATATTCTCTGGATGCTTTAGTTTTAATTTTAGATACATCCCCATAGAAAAATAGTCACCATTATGTAGGGATTTGAATTAATGGTATGAGGAGTGATTGAAAGGAACAGGTTATGATTACTCCAGAGAACATTTAAAGGATCCTTGATAATTTCTTAAAATATATAATTTTGAGATACCATTCACATACCATAAAAATTCACTCTTTTAACTTGTACAGTCCAGTGAATTTTAGTATATTCATAAGGTATTGCAATAATCACCATTATTTAATTTCAGAATATTTGTCTAACCCCCAAAGAAACTTCATACACGTTAACAGTTGCTTCTTCTTTCCCCTTCCCCATAGTCCCTGGTCACTGCTAATTTACTTTATTCCTCTATGTATTTGTCTACTCTGGACATTTCATATAATATGTGGCATTATGTGTCTGGCTTCCTTCAGCATGATATTTTCAATCCACTTTATAGAATGTATCAGTACTTCATTCCTTTTATGGCTGAATAATATTGCATAGTATGGATATACAACATTTTTTTTCATTCATCAGTTGGTGGATATTTTGATTGTGTCTACCTTTTGGCTATTCAGAATCATGCTTCTGTGAACACCGATGCACAGTTTTTTGCATGACATTTGATTTTATTTTGGGGGGATATATACTTAGAAAGGGAAATGCTGGGTCATGTGGCAATTCTTCACTTTTTGAGGAACTATCAAACTGTTTTCTAGAGTAGCTGCACTATTTTAATTCTTACCAACCCTGATAAGGGTTCCAATTTCTCCACAAACTGTCCAATACTTGTTATTGTTTGTGATTTTGTAATAGTCATTCCAGTGGGTCTGACCTGGAATCTCACTCTGACTTAATTCTCATTTCTTTAAAGATTAATGATGTTGTGTATCTTTTCCTGTTCCTATTGTCAATTTGTATGTCTTCACTGAAGAAATATCTATTCAGATCATTTGCCATCTACAACATGGTGGGAGTGGAAAGGGAAAGAGCCCTGTGCAGAAGGAGCCAAGTGCATGGGACAGCCTCCCTGCAGGACTCTTGTGAGCCTGTTGAGTATTAATCTCTCAGAGGGCAGGGCCTCCAGGGTCCTAATTACTTACCATCAGGTCACTTCTCAAAGTTTCCACTTCTCAAAGGTTTTGCTCTCTGCCACACTGCCACTTACTCTGGGAACCAAGCTTCCAACGCGTGAAAGTTTGGAGGTCAAATCATCCACACTAAAGCAGTATGTCTATAGATGAACAAAGATTTTAATTTTTATGAAGTCCAACATTTTTTTTAATTTGGTTGCTTATGCTTTAAGTGTAATATTTGGGAAATTATTGTTTTCTTCATTACCTATCACATTAGTCTTTAATCCATTTTAAGCAAATAAATGTATTTTGAGGAAAAATGTGGTATGAAGGTCCAATTTCATCTCCTTGCATATGCATATTCAGTTTGCCATTTGTTGAAAAGACTATTGTCCTCCTCACCTGCCTCCATACTGGGGATTAACCCAGAGCCTCACACATGCCAGGCAAATATACTACCATGGAATAGCAACTCTGCTCTTTTATTGAATTTCATTTTGAGACAAGGTCTTCCTAAATTGGCCAGGCTGGCCTTGAGCATGCAATTCTGCCCAATTTCCCTAGTTGCTGAGATTGCAGGCATGCGCCACCATACCCAGCTTGAAAAGCCTATTCTTCTCCCCACTGAGTTGTTTCATTTCATTTATTTACCCTCTAATTTCTTGTTTCCTTCCTTCTGTCTGCTTTAGGTTTAATTTGCTTTCCTTTGTCTAGTTTCTAAAGGAAAGAGTTTTAGCTATTGATATGATCTTCTTTCTTGTTTCTTTTAACATATATACTTTTTAGTTATTTCCCTAATAGTTGCCTTATGGATTAAAATTAACACTTTAATTTACTATATATGGTTTAGATGAATGCCGACTTAATTTTAGTAGTCTACAAAACCTTTACTCCTGTATAGTTCATTCCCTCCCCCCTCCTTTATTCTCTTATTGTTATAAAATTATATCTTTTTACATTGTGTTCCAATCAAAACAGAATCATAAATATTGCTTTATGAAGTTGTCTTTTGATAAAAATGGATTACAATCAGACTATTCATTTATGCTATTTTTAATATTTCTCTGTGAGGCTACCTTTGTCACTACTCCTTAATTATTTGTGAGGATTAGAATTTCTATCTAGTGTCCTTTTATTTCAGTCAAGATAACTTACTTTGGTATTTCTCATAGGGCAGATTTGTTGGCATGAGTTTTTATTTTTGTTTATTCATGAATTTCTCAATTTCTTCATGTCTGATGAATAGTTTTTCTGGAAACAGAATTCTTGATTGACAGTCTTTTTCTGGAGGCCTTCTGGCCTCCATGGTTTTCGATGAGAAATTAACTGTTAATTTTACTATGGGTTTCTTGCATTCTTAGTCTTAGAATGGTTTAATTATTATATGTCATTTTTTGTATTTGCATCTCTTTGAGTTGATCGTATTTGAAATTCACTGAGCTTCTTTGCATGGATTCGTTTTTCATCAAATTTAAGAAGTTTTATCATTATTTCAATCACTATTTCTCTTCCTTTCTCTCTCTCCTCTCCTATTGGGTCTCTCATATGGATGGAGAGAGAGAGAGAGAGAGAGAGAGAGAGAGAGAGAGAGAGAGAGAGAGAGAGAGAGAATAGATAGCTGTGTTCTTTATGGTCTCCTATTTCTGAGGTGCTGTTCATTTCACTTCATTATATTTTTTCCTGTTCCTTAAACTGAATAATCTCAATTGATCCATCTTCAACTTTGCTGGTTCTTAGTCTCTTTCTTCAAATGTGCTATGGAATCCTGCTGCTGGAATGTCAATTTAGTTATTGTACTTCTTGAGTTTTGATCTCTTTTATAATTTCCTTCTTTAATCGAACCCAGGGATGCTCTACCACTGAGCCCTAGCCCTTTTTACTTTTCATTTTGAGATAAGGTCTTGCTAAATTGCCCAGGCTGGCCTCAGACTTACAAACTACTCCCTCAGCCTCTCAGATTGCTAGGATTACAGGCATAGGCCACCATGCCCTACCTCTTTTATAATTTCTATCCTTATTAATATCCTCTATTTGGTGAGATATCCTCTTACATTACTTTAGTTCTGTATACATAGTTTTTCTTTAGTTCTTTGGCACGTTTAGCTGATTTGAAGGTTTTTAATTTTTTTTCCCTAGTAAGGGCAATATCTGGGCTTCCTCAGGGTCAGTTTATACTGATTGCTTTTTTAAAAAAAATCCTGTTTATTGGTTGCACTTTCATATTTCTTTGCATGTTTCATCACTTTCTTTTGAAAACTGGATGCCTTAAATAATATAATGTGGCAACTTGGAAATCAACTTCTCTCTCCTCCACCCAGGCTTTGTTGTTCTTGCTGCTTTTGTTATTTATGTTGTTTGTATATTGTTTCATGACTTTTCTGAACTAATTTTATAAAATCTATCTGCATTTTTTTGTTGTCTTGTGTAGCTACTGAAGATTAGGTTTAGTTTAGTGATCAATTCAGTGGGCTGGGATAGCAGCATTATCAGAAAATAAAACCTGGCTCCTACTTGCTTCTCATGCAAATATTAATTCCTTATGGTTTATAGACGTGTTAAAGACAATACAGTCAACTTTCTAGAACATTGGTGGAAATCTACATGAGCATGAGAAGAAAAATACTTTTACACATAGGGATTGACTATACAAAAATTGATGTCAATTTATTTTACCGCATTCACAGAATAAAAGAGAAATTGGGGAATCACTTCAACAAATGCATAAATTTAACATCCTGTCATGAAAAAAACTTCCCACTAATGAAGAACACAAAGGAATAGGTGTCATAAATCAAATATCCTTATATGTGAAGGTTTATATCTAGACCTTCTATTCTGTTGGTTTGTCTACTCTGGCTCCAATACCATCTCTCTTAATTTTAAAATAAAATTGGATATCCAGTATAAAATAGACACTCTTTTTTTTCTTTTCTGCTTTTCAGGATTGTATTGACTTTTCATCTTTTGAGTTTCCACATTACTTTCAGAATCACCTTGTCAGCTCCCACAATGACATTAGCAAAGTCCTGTCAGAATTTTGTTCTGAAACACATTGAATTAATAAATCAATTTAGAGAAATTGTCACCTTGACAATATTGACTCTCTTAATATACATACAGTCACTCCTCTGTCATTATAGGTTCCAAATGCATGGATTCAACCAACTGTGGAATGCACCTGTACTAAATTTGTACAGATTTTTTTCTCTTGTCCTTTTTTCCCCAAACAATAGTGTAAAAGCTATTTACAATTACATGATATTCAGTATTTTAATTGATTTAGAGGTTATTTAGAGTATATGGGAAGATGTGCATAGATTATATGCAAATAATGTACCATTTTATATTAATCTCCTATTGGAAGAGTAGCAAAGATTTTCTCCCATTCTGTAGGTTATTTTTTCACATCATTGTTTCCTTTGCTGTGCAGAAGTTTTTTTTTTTCTCCTAATTTGATGATGTCCCATTTATTAATTCTTGGTATTATTTCCTGAGCTTTTAAGGGTCCTATTGAGAAAGTCCATGCCTGAGTGCCTATACAGTGGAATATTGACCCTATGTTTTCTTCTCAGAGTTATATAGTTTCTAGTCTAATTCCTAGGTCTTTAATTCATTTTGAATTGACTTTTGTGCAAGGTGAGAGATAAAGATCTAGTCTCCTACCTCTGTGCACACATAACCAGTTTTCTCAGCACAATTTGTTAAAAATGTCCCTTCTCCAGTGTATGTTTTTGGCAAGGTTGTCAAGGATCCAGATGACTAGCTCTGTGTGCATTTTTCTCTGTGTCTTCTATTCTGTACCACATTACTCTGTTTTTATGACAGTGCCATGCAGTTTTGGTTGCTGTAGCCCTATAGTATAGTTTGATGCCAGATTTTGTGATACCACAAAATTGCTTTTCCAGTTCTGTGAAGAATATCCTTGGAATTTTAATGGGATTGTATTGATTTTTTAATTCATTTAGATATTATGGTCATTTAACAGTATTAATTCTGCCTATCCATGAACATGGAGGTCTTTCCATCTTCTTGTGTCTTCTTCAATTTCTTTATTCAATGTTCTGTAGTTTTCATCATAGAGGTCTTTCACCACCTTGGTTAGATTTATTCCTAGCTATTTTATTTTATTTTTTTTGAAGCTATTGTGAATGGGATTGTTTTCCTGATTTCTTTCTCCACAGATTCAGATTCATTATTGGTGTATAGGAAAGCTATTTTTTTTCTGCATGTTGATTTTGTAACTTGCTAATTTGCTGAATTTGTTTACTTGCTCTAGCAGTCTTCTGGTGCAGCTTTTTGGATCTTATAAAATCATATCATTTGCAAATAGTGATGATTTAACTCTTTCCTATTTTTATCCCTTTTGTTTCCTTCTTTTGCCTAATTACTATGGTGGGAATTTAAGAAGAGTGCTGAAAGTGGACATTCTTGTCTTGTGCAGGATTTTTAAGAAAATGCTTTCAGTTTTTCCCCATTCAATATGATGTTGACTGGGTTTGTTGTATATTGCCTTGATGTCAAGATAAGTCCCTTCTATCCTTGATTTCTTCAGTGTTTTTATCATGAATGGGTGCTGAATTTTGTCAAAGATTTTTTTCTGTATCTATTGAAATGGTTGTGATTTTTGGTCTTAATTATATTTATGTGGATAATTACATTTATTGATTTGCATATGTTGAGCCAACCCTGGAATAAAACCAACTTGGTCATAATGTATAATCCTCTTAATATGTTGCTGGGTATGATTTGCTAATATTAAGAATTTTTGTATCTAAGTTCATTGCGGATATTGGTATTTAGTTTTCTTTACTTGTCTTCTTATCTGTTTTTGGTATGATTATAATATTGGTTTAATAGAATTAATTTGGAAGTGTCTTTTTCATGAAATAATTTGAGGAACATTGACATTAGTTCTTTTTTAAAGGGCTGCTGGAATTCAGCTGAAATCTTTCTTGTCCTGTGTTTTTCTTTGTTGAAAGTCTTTATTACTGCTTATATCTCATTGCTGATTGTTGGTCTGTTGATGTTTTCTTTGTCCTCTTGATTCAATTTTGGCAGGTTGTATGTGTCTAGAAATGTATCCATTTCTTCTAGGTTTTCCAATTTTTTCAGAGTTTAATGAGTAATTATACTCTGAAAAAATGATCTTCGGAGTTTCTGTGATGTCTATGGCACTTCTTCCTCTTTTGTCTCTATTAATTTGGGTTTTCTCCTTTTCTGTTTGTTTGGCTAAAGGTATATTAATGTAATTTGTTTTTTCAAGGAATTATCTCTTTATTGTATTAGTCCTTTGTATTGCTTTTGGTTCTGATTTCATTGATGTTGGTTCTGATCTTATTTCATTTAAGTGTGGTTATTTCTAAGAGTGGTTAAAAATATTTTATTGATTTTGGTTCTTAATTATTTCAAGTGTGGCTATTTCCAAGAGTGGTTTCCTTCTACATATCTTTTTTTTGGCTATTGGAAATTTTTTAATATGTGGTATATTATCCAGTGCTGGGAGCAGAAGTCTTCCCACAAATCTGTCAACTCTGTTCTATTTTCATCTCCAGTTTATAGGTAAATTAGAGTATCAGTCATGTTCCATATAGTTCTTTTCTTTTCCATGTTTTGTTCCCTTTGTGTTCAGTTAATACATTTTACCTTGACATGTAGTCTAGTTTATTAAACAACTTTTGAACTGTACTTAATCAGCCTTTAAACTTATCGATTGAGGATTTTTATTAACAACTTAATTTGAAATAGTTCACATTTCAAATAATCTACTCACATAAAATGTAAAATTCAGTGGCTTTTAGTATATTTACAATTTTGTGTCTATCACCACAGTCATTTTCAGAATTTTTTGATTGCCTTCTTTGTCACCTTTTCATTACTTTAATAAATACCTGTGATAATTAACTTAAAAAGAGAAAAGTTTATTTTGACTCACAGTTTTGGAAGTTTCAATTCATAGGTTTGTGGCTCTATTGCTTTGGGTGGGTGACAAGGGAATGCATAATGGAAGGAGCACATAGCAGAGGAAAATTCTCACCTTATAGTGTCAGGAAGTGGAAAAGAAGAGGAGGGGCTTGGTCTCATCATTGTCTTCAAGGATAAACCCCCAATTACATGTCTCCTAAATGTTCTACCACTTCCTTAGTAGTACCATAGGTTAGGGACCAATTTTCAATCCATACACTTTGGGGAGACATTCAAGATCCAAATGATAGCACTGTTAAAAAAGAAAAACTGTACCCCTTACCCTTACCTGTGAAGTTTCCATCACACCCACTCCTAGGCAACCAGTGGTCCACTTTCTGTCTCCATAGATTTGCCTGTTCAGACATGGTACTTACTGGATCACAATATGTGATCTTTAGTGGCCTACTTCTTTCACAGAGCATAATGTTTTCAAGGTTGGTCAATTTTGTACCACATATCAGTACTTCATTTTTTTTCTATTTCTGAATAATGCTACATTGTATAAACATACCACATTGTATTTATCCATTCCTCTATTAATGGGCATTTGGGTTCTTTCCATCTCTCTAGTTTTAAATATTCCAGTTTTCAGTTTCAGAATGTTAAATTGATTCCTTCCATGTTTTCTAGTTCTAACTTTTCATCTGTTAATTAATTTCTTCAACGTAGCCAGATATTTTTTGTTCTTGATTGTGTTTCCATTGTTTATTTCTTTCTCTTAGTTTCTCTTAGGTCTTATTTTCTTGTATATCTACTTATTTGTGTTTAATGTCAAGAGATTTGATATGAAAAATGGTAGAGATGCTCTGACTCTGGATTCTGGCTCTGAATGATCTTCCTTCAAAGAGAGTTATTTTGCTTCTGGAAGGCCTTTAGACTAGGGAGCTGATCACATCAGTCCAATTAAATTTGACTTAAGTTTTGTGAGATGTGACATATTTCTGGTTCACCCTAAAATGTTAGGCTCCCAGTCCTGAAAGCCCAAGGATTTACCAGGGTATTTTTTCCAGTGTTGACATCTCAGCCTGGGAGATTCCTGACAGCTCTTCTATATTTTTCAGATTCTTAGCTGCCATTTTCACTTTCAATGTTAATAACAGTCAAAAATGCTATATTTACATTTTGGGGAGATTTCTTTCGTCTTGTAATTCTTGACCCTATAAATTGGATTTTTTTTTGTAGGTTTTATGTCTTTAAAAATACTTCTTTTAATGTATTTTACCCATATTTTCTGTTTTTTTTTTTTTTTCAGAAGGTTTTTCTGAAACAATGTGTTTAGCCAGTGCTGGGAGCAGAAGTCTTCCCACAAATTTGTTAAGAATCCATTTTCTCAAATGTGTGCTGAAGCAGACATTCTTACACATGGCTGATTAAAATGCAATTTAGTATACCTCTCTAAATAGTTCTGTGTCCATTAGCCCATGGCCTTAAGGACATTATGCTCTTTGGCCTAGCAACTCCAATTCTGGGAAGAAATTAGAAAAAAAATTATTAGAGTGAAGAAAATATTCTTATTTACAAGGATGTTCAATACAACATTTAATAAAGAAAAGTGGTTATAAATTAAATATTCAATATTATGGACAACAAAATTATTGTACATTTATAATACAGTCTAGGATGAGATGATTCAAAATTATGTGTTGACAAATATTTATTGATAAATAAAAGTAGGATATAAATAAGGGGAAATGGTATATCTTTCATATCATGATCCCATTTTTAAAGATATTTCTTCAGATATAAAATACTAAAAAAAATAAAAGTTTTTAATGTACTTCACTCTAGATGGTTAGATTAAGGGTTTAAAAATGCCTTTCTATATTTTTGTATTTTCAAAAGTGTTTAAAATTCAGCATGTACTAACTTCATAGTCAAGGAAAAAAATTGTCACAAAAAATATACCTAAACTTGCATTTTTATCCAATGGATTAGATACACCATTACTTTAACACAAAGTCTTTGGCAATCTAAAGATTCTTTACATTTTTAAAGATTTATTTTCTGTATATCACATTAGGAAATTGAGACAAAGACACTTGCAGGAAACACTATAGGAGGGGGCTGGAGAGACCCCAGCGAACATCTTCTTTGGGTTCCAGGGAGGAGTGGGCTCCAGGACTATAGCTGTATTTTGATAGTTGACAAAGATTTCAGCCCTTGCTGATTTGGCAATTTTCAGACTTTTATTTATTGAAATAATAATTTTTATTAAAAATTCTTTTTATTAACATGTTTAGATTATACATATTAATGGGGTTTAGGGTGATATTTCCATACATGCATGTAACATGCTCTGATCAAACCCAACCTCCTTTTTCCACCACTCCTCCCCCTTTCCCACCCTCCGGTAATCACTATTCTACATTTCAGTTGCCTCTTTTTTTAAAAAAAACTTTCACACACGAGTGAGAACATGTGGTATTTGTTTTTCTGTGTGTGGCTTATTTCACTTATATATAATGTCCTCCAGTTTCATCCATTTTGCTGTAAATGACAGTATTTCTTGAAATTTCTAAGTGCCTTTCACAAGAACCATCTTAGTGTTCTTTACAGAGTAGGTCACTTATGGAGGGACCCTATCTTCCATGGCCAAAGAAGCAATTTGGCTAATTGACTGATTACTTGGCATCTCCATATGGGATATTTTATTTTACCATCTTGAATTAGTTTTTAACTGATTTCTCATCTATTACTTTTACTCCTTAAAATGTTGAGAACTAATCCCCCCACCCCTGTACCCCATCATTCCACTTTCTTCCTTAGCTTGGTTTCAGAAAACTGCAATTTTATTTTTTTTTTTCCTTCAGATATAAATGGTTTGGGAACTTTCCAAAGTTTTTCATCCCTTTTCTAGGCCAACACTTTTCTCGATATCCCTAAGACCCTAAATTCTACTCTAATTCAGTGAAATGATCTGTTTTCATATTTAAACTTTGTCCTGCAAAAAATAAGCCTTCTTAATACAGCTATGGGGTCTACAACCCTGAAATGTTCTTCAAAAGCATATTTCAATTTTATTTGAAAGCTTTTTTTTATGTGTATTCCCCCAAAGCACCTTAGCTGAAAATAAAATTTTATTTTAGAGCCTTATACAGACCAATGTCTCTTTCTTGCTTCCTGCACACCAATAAAATTGTGTATTTCAATTTAACCTCAATCTGCCTGTGTTTAAAATATAAAGCTAAGGTTAAGAGCTTTCACTGCTAGCAACTCTACCTGGACATCTCAATTTCTAGACAAAACCTTCTACAGAGAAGGTTTTATTGGTCCTACATCAGTACTGCCATATATGTCAGCTTGTTTTATTAATTCTGAGCTGCAAAAATATCAGCATCATTTATGAGCTAAAGTTGGTTTTTGCTTTTTTAATTTTCTGAGCCTTTGTGGTGTCGTTTGGGTTAGCATTAGCTTAGTTTCTAAGGATTCTTTCTTCCCAATGTTTCTAGTGGTGGTAGAAAGTCTCTGGACAATGGAGACCAGTGGGCTTTAGGGCTGGACATCTGTAGTAGCTGACTTTATGCTCTTGGGCCTTTGGCCTGCCTCAGCATCTGTCAGGGGAAAAGAAGAGCAAGGTGTCCCATGGGGGAAGGACAGAATCTCCCTGGCCATTCCTGTGGGGTTCTAATGGGTCTGCCTTTGTTGTCAGAGGATGTCTGGTCTGGCTGCAGAGAAGTAACCTGGGCAGCCTGTGGCTGCTAGGTCTGAATGGCTCTATTGGGTGAGGACACGAGAAGCCTCACTCTTTTCCTTTTGTGTTGTTCCTTGAATGCTGGGTTCCCATGCCAGCTCCCCCAGTTCTCACCACTCTCTGCTATCCTTGGTGTCTGTTGCCCCATTTGCAGGTTTTACTGGGAGCTCAGCTGGAGAAGCAGGAGAAGTGGCTCTATGCCATCTTGTCCAGACAGCTGTTTTGGTTTTTGTTGTTCTTTACTGTACAATATAAAAGGTTTCTTTCGCTGAGACTTCTTATTTATAAAATGACACCCTACATTCAGAAACCATATGTGATTTTCATGCCAGAAGAATTCTGGGACTTGTACTCTGCTCATACAGAAAAATCAATGTTTGGGTTGAGACAGTACAGAATCCATGAAATGCTGCCTGGGCCAGCTCTCCAGCTGGGACTCCAGGTCTCCTACAACTCAATTTCAGGCTTCATATGCTAGATTTCAACATTATACTCAAATGAGCTGGACAAAAACATAAGGCTTTTGAAGCCAGGGTCTGGGGGACCAAGGCCATGCTGTCTTCTGCCTTTTTAAACAAGGAGACAGTTTGGCCATTGAGTCAGGGAACCTTTTTGTGGGGAGGATTCTGTCCTTGCCAGGGTTTCTTCCCACTAGAAACCTGGCTGGGTCCGGAATTTTATTCATCAAATCAGTGGTTTCGGGTCTCGGGTTACACATCACTGCTGGGCTTTAGAAATGTCTGGTGGCTCCCGGAGAACCAAACAGAATGGAACTGGCAACCTGAGGTGTCTCCTGGAGAACTCGAGCCACCGCTGTTGGAGTTGAGACAGAGGTGTGTGTTGTTCTTGACTCTTCTCTTCTCTTGCACATTCCATATTTTAGGCATCCACAAATCTTGTTAACATCCCTTATGTGTCCAGAATCCAGAAGCTCTTCATTGTCTCTATCCACACCTCTCCAGTGAGCCATTATCAACTTTCAGTGGTCAATTGGACCAGCCCACTAACAGATCTCCCCTCCCCTGTGGCTTCTCTGCTACAGAAATGCAAATCAGATCATGGAACTCTTCTGATTAAATCCCAGTGTTTCCAATTCACCTTCAGGGTCAATTTCAATGTTCTTTAGCAGCTGAGGGGCCTTGTATATGATCTAGTCCCAACACTTCACTGGCCTCCTTTGCTGCTTCTCTCCCCCTTGCTCACTGCTCTTCAGCGACATCAGTGCGGATGTCATGCCAAATGCTCTCCACCTTAGTACCTTTACCCTAGGTCCCCTCTGGCTGCAATGCTCTTCCCCCACATATTTGCATGGCTCCCTCTTACATTGCTCAAATGGTTCCCTGCCAGACAGGTCATCCCTGGTCAGTGCAGATGCTACTAAGTTCATTAGATGAGGTCCTCAAGATCTGTTCTATATGATTCTTCTATGGCCTCCTCATTTTAATTTCGAGATCATAAGCCTGGTAAGGAGAGAAGTCAGAATTCAACCACAAGGTGTCAAGTGCAAAAAACCCATGGACTCGCTTAAGCACTCTGCTGGGGATGGTAGGCATGTGGCATACTTGCTGTGATTCCGCACGCCATATCCCATCACTGACCATATATATCCCTCCTTCCTGCAGAGACGTGGGCAGCCCAGGAATCGGCACAACTTTGATTTTGACCACCAACTTCCAATTAAGCAGAGCTGAAAGAAATTCTTTCCCATCTCTGGAGACTACACTGTGCCTCAAAGGCCAGCACTCCCAGCCACAGAAAGATTTCCACCTATTTCTTACTCTAGCTGCAGAAGTACTTATTTGAAAATGTTAAAGAAACACCTCAGCCCCCTCTATTGTGTACCATCAGTTGAATTTGACTAGGGGAAGGAAAATGAAAAGGACTGAAATCTTTTAATACACTTTTAGGACTATTACTCAAACTTATAATAATTCTGAGATTCTCTTCTTCTCGCATTCCTTTTTTTTCCCTAAGCATTTCGTTGATTAAAATGAATAGGAAAGGCATTAAAATGATTAAATGGCAGGCATAGAGACCCAAAGAGGATCTATGAAAGCCATTTATGCTATTTAACCTGCTTAGAAGGAACTGATGGTGTTCACATTAAGAGGTTGCACTTTGTTCCCACAGAGAAGCAGGGCAGCCATAGGCGAGCTGTCAGGAAGCTCAAGCTAATGGTAGTTCCTGGAAGCTCTGCAATCCATTGCCAAGAGAGGCCATGGGGTCTCTTGGGTTATGCAGCAGCTCTATTAGGATCTGGGAAAGTAGAGAGGGGGCTACCTGAAGTTGGATGGCTTGGAATGCAAAGGTTTAACTTCTTTACTTCAGGGTCTGTAGGTTGGATCTAAGTGGGAGGAATAGACGAACTCTAGACAAAAAGCCATGACTTAGTCTAAAAGACAGTGAACAGAAGTTACCCTTAACTTGGCCTTCCATAGCCCAGTGATCTAACTTCTGCTCACTCCATCATCGCTTCTCATGGCCTGGGTAGAAGCCACACTAGCCTCAAACTTTCTGTCCGGTCCTTCTCTCTTTGTGTCCTCCTCTGTCCCACCTCTCTGTCTAGCTTACTCCTTTTCAGGTTTTAAATCTCAATTAATTGTGTAGTTTTAATTTTTATGTTTTTGCTTTACTGTGGATTAAATCCCAGAATACTCAACCACTGAGCTATATCTCCTGGAGACAGGGTCTTGCTAAGTTGCCAAGGCTGATCTTAAACTTGAGATCCTCCTGCTTTAGTCTCCTAAATAGCTGGGATTGCAGGCATGCACCGCCACACCCAGTGTGTAGTTCTTCTTTGATTAAAAATGGGATTGTAAGGTCCTTGAGGGTACAGATTGTCGTCTCCTTGCTCACTGATGTATATGCAAAGCCTGGTTCAGCATCCAATGGCACTGGTTATGATAGCAGCATCCAGCAAGTTTATTTTAATTTTTGTGTACTTTCTCCTTCTTGTATCATTTTGGAAATATCTACACATTGTGGATTCATGTATAAGTCTTAGCTCTTAGTTGTATGTTGGGTATTTCCTCAGTTCAGGAACTGAATTAACAGTGACCACAGCTGTTTTGAGCTATTTTTGAAAAATCTGAAGCAACAGAGATGTTTCTAAGTTCCAGCTGCTCACATTTTAAATTGGTAACCAACATGCTGATCTAGGAAATACCATATGCTCCGGGAGATTCTCCCCTAGACTATTTAAAGATTCTCCAAAACCAGGCCATGTGGCAGATGGGGGTAGGTGGGAAGGAATTTTTTGTGGTAGTGGTAGTATAAAGAAGGTGGATTGGATCAGCTGTTTTGGGTTTTAACAGAAAACTGTGATAATTGAAAATGTCTGACAAACTGACAAAACATCTGATATTTTTATTAAACTCATAGAAACTACACACCTTAATAATATGCCTTGCAGGAAAGGACATTGCTAGGTTTGTTGATGATTGATGATGGTGAGTTGTTGGTTGGTTGGTTGATCTAGCCAGGTTTGACTTTCTAAATGCCTGACAAAATCATAAGACTTCCATTACCTTGCCGGAAATGGGTTCTTCATGTGTACCTTGGTGCTCTCAGGTGGGTGGAAGATATTACATTTCATTCTGTTTTTCCCAACACACAGTGGGCCTCGAATCCCACTCGATCACAGTGCCTCCTAACTGTCCTTAAGAAAGGTGAGAGGTAAATGGATGGAATCAGAGAAGATAATGCTAAGTGAAGTTAGCCAATCCCCCAAAACCAAATGCTGAATGTTTCTCTGATATAAGGAGGCTGGTTCATAGTGGGGTAGGGAGGGGGAGCATGGGAGGAATAGATGAACTCTAGATAGGGCAGAGGGGTGGGAGGGGAAGGGAGGAGACATGGGATTAGAAATGATGGTGGACACTGGCCAGAGCAATTAGACGAAAGAAATTAAAGGCATAAAAATAGGAAAAGAACTTAAATTATCACTATTTGCAGATGACATGATTCTATACCTAGCAGACCCAAAAGGGTCTACAAAGAAACTATTAGAGCTAATAAATGAATTCAGCAAAGTGGCAGGATATAAAATCAACACGCATAAATCAAAGGCATTCCTGTATATCAGCGACAAAACTTCTGAAATGGAAATGAGGAAAAACACCGCATTCACAATATCCTCAAAAAAATAAAAAATAAAATACTTGGGACTCAACCTAACAAAAGAGGTGAAAGATTTATACAATGAAAACTACAGAACCCTAAAGAAAGATATAGAAGAAGACCTTAGAAGATGGAAAAATATACCCTGCTCATGGAGAGGCAGAACTAACATCATCAAAATGGCGATATTACCAAAAGTTCTCTATAGGTTTAATGCAATGCCAATCAAAATCCCAACGGCATTTCTTGTAGAAATAGATAAAGCAATCATGAAATTCATATGGAAAAATAAAAGACCCAGAATAGCAAAAACAATTCTAAGCAGGAAGTGTGAATCAGGCAGTATAGCGATACCAGACTTCAAACTATACTACAGAGCAATAGTAACAAAAACAGCATGGTACTGGTACCAAAACAGGCGGGTGGACCAATGGTACAGAATAGAGGACACAGAGACCAATCCACAAAATTACAACTATCTTATATTTGATAAAGGGGCTAAAAGCATGCAATGGAGGAAGGATAGCATCTTCAACAAATGGTGTTGGGAAAACTGGAAATCCATATGCAACAAAATGAAACTGAATCCCTTTCTCTCACCATGCACAAAAGTTAACTCAAAATGGATCAAGGAGCTTGATATCAAATCAGAGACTCTGCGTCTGATAGAAGAAAAAGTTGGCTCCGATCTACATATTGTGGGGTCAGGCTCCAAATTCCTCAATAGGACACCCATAGCACAAGAGTTAACAACAAGAATCAACAAATGAGACTCTCTCAAACTAAAAAGTTTTTTCTCAGCAAGAGAAACAATAAGAGAGGTAAATAGGGAGCCTACATCCTGGGAACAAATTTTTACTCCTCACACTTCAGATAGAGCCCTAATATCCAGAGTATACAAAGAACTCAAAAAATTAAACAATAAGATAACAAATAACCCAATCAACAAATGGGCCAAGGAGCTGAACAGACACTTCTCAGAGGAGGACATACAATCAATCAACAAGTACATGAAAAAATGCTCACCATCTCTAGCAGTCAGAGAAATGCAAATCAAAACCACCCTAAGATACCATCTCACTCCAGTAAGATTGGCAGCCATTAGGAAGTCAAACAACAACACGTGCTGGTGAGGATGTGGGGAAAAGGGTACACTTGTACATTGCTGGTGGGACTGCAAATTGGTGTGGCCAATTTGGAAAGCAGTATGGAGATTTCTTGGAAAGCTGGGAATGGAACCACCATTTGACCCAGCTATTGCCCTTCTCGGTCTATTCCCTAAAGACCTAAAAAGAGCATACTACAGGGATACTGCTACATCGATGTTCATAGCAGCACAATTCATAATAGCTAGACTGTGGAACCAACCTAGATGCCCTTCAATAGATGAATGGATAAAAAAAATGTGGCATTTATACATAATGGAGTATTACGCAGCACTAAAAAATGACAAAATCATGGAATTTGCAGGGAAATGGATGGCATTAGAGCAGATTATGCTAAGTGAAGCTAGCCAATCCCTGAAAAACAAATGCCAAATGTCTTCTTTGATATAAGGAGAACAACTAAGAACAGAGCAGGGAGGAAGAGCATGAGAAGAAGATTAACATTAAACAGGGATGAGAGGTGGGAGGGAAAGGGAGAGAGAAGGGAAATTGCATGGAAATGGAAGGAGACCCTCATTGTTATACAAAATTACATATAAGAGAAAGTGAGGGGAAAGGGAAAAAAACAAGGGGGAGGAATGAATTACAGTAGATGGGGTAGAGAGAGAAGATAGGAGGCAAGGGGAGGGGAGGGGGGATAGTAGAGGATAGGAAAGGCAGCAGAACACATCAGACACTAGAATGGCAATATGTAAAAATGGATGTGTAACCGATGTGATTCTGCAATCTGTATACGGGGTAAAAATTGGAGTTCATAACCCACTTGAATCAAAGTGTGAAATATGATATGTCAAGAACTATGTAATGTTTTGAACAACCAATAATAAAAATTAAAAAAAAATAAATCTTCCAAAATAAATAAATAAAATAAATAAATAAAGCATGGTAATGACAGATCTAAATTTTTACCGGTGTATAGAATCATAGTAGAATCACTGTTTTTATAGTGTTAAAAGCAAATAAATGATAATTTTTTAAAATTATCAGTCAAAGCTCAAAATCTATAGGAGTAAGCAAAAGGAAAGAGAGAAAGTAATTATAAAAAGATTAACACTCTTGTGAAGATGATTTTTTGGGGAAAATATATAATGTAGTCACCCTGGCATGCAAAGATATTATTTGAAAGCAATCTGAAACCCACATGGATTTTCAAATGAATAAATGTTCCCAGGATAAATTATTAAAAAAAAAAAAGAAGAAATGATGGTGGAACGTGATGGACGTTATTATCCAAAGTACATGTATGAAGACACAAATTGGTGTGCATATAGTTTGTATTCAACCAGAGATGTGAAAAATTGTGCTCTATATGTGCAATAAGAATTGTAATGCATTCCCCTGTCACACATAAATAAGAAAGAAAGAAGGAAGGAAGGAAGGCAGGCAGGCAGGTAGGTAGGGGTGCTGATTTAAACTCAGTCGAACATTTAGGTAGTCACCCAGCCTAGCCTTACCTCACATCACTACCAAGCATCTATGTGCTATGAAAAAACAAGTCCAATGCATCTCCTCTTTTTAATTCTGTTTTTCTTTCTTTTCTTTGTTTTTTGAGGGGGTGGGGGACACCGAAGATTGAATTCAGGGGTACTTGACCACTGAGCCACATCCCCTATTTTGTATTTTATTTAGAGACAGAGTCTCACTGAATTGCTTAGCACCTTGCTTTTGCTGAGGCTGGCATCGAACTCATGATTCTTCTGCCTCAGCCTCCTGAGCTGCTGGGATTATCGGTGTGCATCCTGTGCCTGGCTCCTTTTATTTATTTTTTAAGAATTTCTTATTTTTAAAGGCTAGTTTTCCTTCCCTCCCTCCTGAATTTCTTTCTCTTCTTATTCCTCCTTGCTCAGTCTGTCTCCGTTTCTATTTCCCTCTGAGGACTCTTTTGATCCCTCTTTTCTGTTTCCCTCTTCCTCCCTTCTTTGTGCCACCTCCATGTTTGTAGGTCATTCACAGCACAAGGACACTTTGCCAACAGGAGACTCCGTGGCAGAAATCCAGGCTGCTCTCTGCTCACCGAGACACGAGTGCTGTTGTGGGGTTTCATCTGCCCAGAAGAGGCATCTTTTTCTAATTTACACAAAAACATTTGGGGGACCTGACAGTGGCACTTTTGTTCCTTAGAAGGTCCCCAGGGGAAGCAGTCATTTTCTATTTTTCTCTCGACCCATGTTTCCTCTGAATCTCCACCATTGCCCTCCTCCTCCCACCTGCTGACCAAGCCTGTGCAGGTTGGAATTGCATTTGTAATAGAAATATACCATTAAAAAAAAAAAAGGATTGCTGCTGCAATATTCTGGGGCTTTCATCTCTTTTCTGCCAATCATTTATTTTTTTGTTGGGGCTCTTTTGAGTAGAAGAGCTAACCTTTCAGTTATTTCTCTTAGATGTTGAACTCTTATGTTCTCTTCTCAGTTGTCTATATAACTAAACCCTCCTAAGCTGCTGTTGATCCACGGGCAATGAAGGTGGTATTTATTTAACAATGGTGTTTGTTCCATAATCTCTGATGGAAAATACTGAGGATGGGATATCTTGGCATCTGCAAGCTGCCTGACCATCGGAGAACGGTGGACTGGGAAATTCAAGTTCTGGGAATGCTCTTGAGATTAGAGTCCATTTCTAATTTTCCTTTGTTATCAGTTCCTGATATACAGTTTGGCACATAATGGGAATTCATAGAGACCACTGAGTGCCCGAATGAAGAAGTGAGTGAAGACATTTTCCTCTAAGGACAGGTTGCATGAAGACTCACCTTAGGGCTAAAAGTAGCTATTGGAAATCCACTTCAAGGAAGGTGCTGACCCTTACATTCAGCTGGCCAGGTTACAGGGAGATGATACCTGTGGTATTAGGTTCTTGGGAGAGTGAGAAACAGCATGCTAAGGTTAACCCAGATAAAAGACAAAGTAAAAGGTGGAAGCCAGGGAGACTGGAAACCAGCTCAACAGCCACACAGCAACCCTCCTGCAAGCCCATATGGATCAGGATCACGAGAGCAGGAGGTATTGTTTCCTGACCATCGTGCCTTCATTGTGGTGGCAGCCGCTTCAGTCTTCCCCTGCTGTTCCCGTTGGCTGACTTCTTACTCTCCCCCAACCTCACACCTCTGAGTGTGTGTAGTCTTGGAGTATCTCTCAGCTTCTAGGAAATTCTCCTTTCTGGTGACTTTCAAAAGGGGCTGGCCATATCCATCACAGTCCTATTGCAAAAGGCAGAGCTCTAGTACCAGCTGCTTCAACAACAGTGTCCTAGATATGAGGAGCCCCTCAGACAGGGACTGTGGGGGACAGGCATTTGAGTCTTCCTGGGAGGTGGTCGGAGAGCATTGTCTGCATGCCCCATGAGGACTGCTACTGTCTCTGAGTGTCAAGCCAGATGACTAAGGTACAATCATGTCTCATTAAGTAATGACTCAATGCTGCCTGTATTGGGAATAGATACATTTATTGCGCGAGCGCGCGCGCGCGCGCGCGCGCGCGCACACACACACACACACACACACACACACACACACACACACACACACACACCCACCCCTTCATTCCAGTGCTAGACCTTTTTTCATAGGTTGTCAGTAAAAGGACAATGGAACAGGCAGACCAGTAGAGGGCGCACCACGGAAGCGCTCAGACAGTGGCACTTACAGGTCAGATCTAGTTTTCTTTGGCTGATGGTCACATTTACTCAGCTGTGATCTCTTTTTGTGATTGACTCACAGTAGTTGAAAAAAGGTACTAGAGGTGCCTCCAAAGTGCCAAGGAAAGTATCACACTGGAGGGTTTTTATCAAAGCCAGTTGCCTTCAAGGAAATGGTTGACAACACAGAGCCAAGCTGTTAGGAACTGGTGGAATCCTTTGACATAATGAAAGGAGGATAGTGTAAAGCTCATCACAGCCTGGGAGGACAGACCAATAATTTTACAAAATGAGAAGAAATAATGACTGGAGCTTGTCAGACTTCGGGGATTTGATGAGGAGAGTCGTCATCTCTTTAAGGATCATGCAGTAATGACAGGGCACATCACCCTTCCTCCGGGCTCTCATTTTGCGGAATGCATTCTCCCCCCCCCCCAAGGCTATTTCACAAGGCCATCACCAGAAGGAAAGCCCTGCTCTTGCCTCTGTCCTCACACAGCTGGCACTTGCTGACATTTTCTCTGCCAACGTGAGGAATAAATGGGGCCGAATCTGTTCTCTGGTTCCACAGTGAGTGTCGCCATGAGTTCAAATACCGTTTCCCTTTTGGGGACTTGGCAGCTAGCCAGAGCCTCCTGCCTGGGATTGACAGGAGCGGGGCAGCTTGGGGAGGCTGCCCAGGTCATTGTCCTTGTCCCCCTTGATCTTTCCCTTTAAGCGGCAGACTCAGTCACTGGTGTCATCAATCTAACGTGTTACATAAACAGTAAATTCATTTTAAGAACCTGCTGCTGAGCGGCCATCTGTCTCCATTTTTGTCAATCTGCTGTTTTAACACTGCTGCTGTACTGTGAGGTTGTCTTTCACGAAAAGACTCCTTGATCTGAAGGCGAATGTGTCCAACATGGAGACAAGAGCTACGGGCCAGCTGACAGCCTTTCCACCCACTAGCCTTTCATCACTGGAGCCTGGAATTTAAATCTTGTTTTTGACCCAAGGTGATGATATTGATGGTTTCTATGTTTTGCTGTGCTTGATTTATATACTTTGAGATTACAGAGTGTTCCAGTGTCCTGATTTATTACTTATTGGGTATAAAGAGGGCAGAGAAGTGTTATTACCACTTACGTATTCCTGGTTGGATAAACTGAGGCAGAGTCGGCAGTGTTCAAGGACAGCTAGTGAGGAGGAGAACTGGAAATGGGTCTTGGGGCTCTGGTCTCTCTCCTGAACAACTGTGTTATCTCCCTTTATCTCTCCCTTTCTCTCTCTCTCTCTCTCTCTCTCTCTCTCTCTCTCTCTCTCTCTTTTTAAAACTACATAAGCATTTCACAGAATCTCTAAACATAGGCATTTTGCTCCCAGGGGCCAGTCTGAACACACAAAAGGAATTGGAACCAGCTCTAGGCTGAGTTGTGAAGAGAAGCTGGCGCCTGAACCCGGAGCCAGTTTTTAATATGTAACATCCTATGATCTCCTTGTGGTGTGCGGCACTTCTCTCCACTAGGCATTTTTATTAGGAGGAAAACATATTAAACAAAACCAACAAAACCTCAACAACATAAAATCCTCTGAAAGCAAGCCGAGGATGCAGACAGCAGGGAAGAGATGGTAGGCGGTGGAAATACTCCCTTGTGAAGGAGTCGGTGACATTCTGCTCAGTCCCTGCATGCTTAGGGGCTGGATAGAACCATTTGCAAGAGCTTGGAGTGTGTTTTCCTGTACCTTTGGAGATCTTGAAAGCCAAGTGGGATGACAGAAGAAGGGTCAAAGTGGAAAGCAGTTTTCAGAGCCCTTCAAAATTCCATAGTGACCATGATTGTAGCCTGTCTTGTCTGTTAACATGGAAACTTCCTAAGATGAGTCAGCTCCAGTCTGCAAGTGTGGGTATCAAGGAGAACGCCGCCCTGTTGTGTCCATTCCTGGAGCATCCTAGATCATCACCATCTGTACAGCACCTCTCCATCTTCTTCCAGGAAAGTGCGAAACTTGGAATATTCTCTCTAGTCTCTGTACTCTTCCTCCTCTGTGTGGCTTTTCCATTGCTTTGTTCTTGTATTTGATACCTTGAACAGAGCACCTCTTTCTCATTGGGACTGAAAGGGTGATCTTCCCTTTGAGTAATATTTCCACCTATTCTTGTTCCTTGGGGTGATGAGTAATTTTATGTATCAACTTGGCTAGGCTGTAGTGCCCAGTTGTTTGGTCAAACACTAGTGGATGATGCTGTGAAGATACTTTTCATTATTTATTTTTTTTTTATAGAATCGAGGATTGAAACCAGGGGTGCTCTACCACTGAGATACAACCATAACCCTTTTTATATTTTACTGTGAAACAAATTCTCAGTTGCCTAGGCTGATCTTGAACTTGAGATCCTCTTGCCTCAGCCTCCCAAGTAGCTGGGAATACAGGTGTGCACATCCTGCTCAGTTCCTGGTGTGTTGTGAAGATATTTCTAAGATGTGATTAAGGTTTAAAGCAGACTTTGAATACAGTAGATTACCCTCCATAATGTGGATGGACTTCATTGAATCTGTTGTAGGACTTAAGAGTAAAGATAGGTTTCTTTTTACCCCCACATTTTTTTATTGGTGCATTATAGTTATACATTATTATTGTACATATTAGTATATTCATACAATATAACCAAATTTGGCTAATTTGGTTAGCAGCACTTAACCCTTCTTTCTCCTCCTCCCACCCCCTGGTTCCTTTCCTCTGGTCTACTGGGCTTTAGATTTTCATGAGCTATGCCCCCTGCCTTTATTTTTCCTTTTACCTCGCTAGATTCCACATATGAGAGAAAACGTATGACCCTTGACTTTCTGAGTTTGGTTAATTTCACTTAACATAATGAATTCAAGTTCCGTCCATTTTCCTAAAAATGACATAATTTCATTCTTTTTTTTTATTGGTCGTTCAAAACATTACATAGTTCTTAATACATCATATTTCACAGTTTGATTCAAGTGGGTTATGAACTCCCAATTTTACCCCGTAATAATTTCATTCTTTATGACTGAATAAAACTGTGTTTTGTATATATACGACATTTTCTTTATCCATTCATCCATCGATGGACACCTAGGTTGGTTCCACAGTTTGGCTATCATGAATTGTGCAGCTATGAATATGGGTATGCATATTCATAGCCATATGTAGATGACTTTAATAACAAGGAGTGGTATAGCTGGGTCATATGATGGCTCCATACCTAGTCTTTTGAGAATCTCCATGCTGATTTCCATAGTGGTTATACTAATGTACAATCTCACCAGCAATGTAAAAGTTTCCCTTTTTCTCCACATCCTCTCCATATTTATTATTATTTGTATTCTTTGATGACTGTCATTCTGACTGCAGGAGACGGAATCTCAGTGTAGTTTTGATTTGCATTTTTCCCTAATTGATAATGATGTTGAACATTTTTCATGTATTTGTTGACTATTTGTATTTCTTCTTTTGAGAAGTGTTTGTTTAATTCATTTGCCCATTTATTAATTGTGTTATTTTGGTTTTTTGGTAGTAAGTTTTTTGAGTTCTTTATATATTGTAGATATTAATGTGTATCAGAAGAGCAGCTAGCAAAGATTTCATCCCATTCTGTAGGTTTTCCTCTTCACATTTATAATTGTTTCTTTGCTGCGCAGAAGATTTTTAATTAGATGCCAACCATTTATTAACTCTTGGCATTATTTCCTGAGCTTTAGGGAGTCCTATTGAGAAAGTCGTTGCCTGTGCCTTTATGCTGGAGTGTTGAGCCTTCGTTTTCTTCCAGGAGTTGCATTGTTTCTGGTCCAATTCCTAGGTCTTTGATCCATTTTGAGTTTTTTTTTTTTTTTTTTGTGCAGGATGACAGATAGGGTCCAGTCTTATTTTTCTACTTATGGGTAACTGGCTTTCCCAGCATCATTTATTAAAAAGGCCTAAAGCCAAGTTTCTTAATTTTGCCTGAAGACTGCAACATAGAGATTCTGCCCGAGTTTCCAGCTTACGGGCCTGCTCAGATTCAAGACTGCAACATCAGCTCATACCCGAACTTCTTGCCTACTGGTCTGCCCCACCGGTTTTGATCTTGTGAGCCCCTGTAATTACTTGATCCATGCCTTAAATATCTGTCATTCTATCTAATAAATATTCATTTAACTATCCATCCCTATCTTTATATACAAACACACTATTGGTTCTTTTTCTCTAGAAAATGCTGACTTACATACTTATTAATTCTAAACTCTATTCTCTCCTCTCCAAAGGACTGGAAGGTAATTAAAGCATTCTGGAGCTGCCCTAGCCATGCCTCTTACTAGCTGTGTGATCTTGATCAAGTTGCAGACATCTCTGTGCCTCTTTTTACTCAACTGTTAGATAGGAATAAAGAATATTTGATACTTGGTGGTTAAGAGGGTTCAGTGAGAATGTGCCTGCAACCTAGTAAACACGGAGCTTATTAAACAGGTATCCCAGACTATTGACTTGGGATGGTAAACATATAACAATATCCAGGTGTGTACTATTATGTGAGAAGAATTGGGAAGAGCTTGGGATGCCCTTCCCAGTTCCTGAATCATGGTCCCCAGTTTTTCTGAAGCTCTGTGCTGTGGTAGTAAAGGAAAGCAGGTGGGCACCTGCAAACTCATCTTCTCCCATCTTACTGCTTCATGGTTTAACGTAAATGCATCTTTTCAAGAGTCAGGACTTCTAAGACTCTGAGTTTGACCTAGTTCCATAGGGGTAGAGGTCTTGGGAAATGTGTTTGGGTGGAATAAGCAAGACTTGTGGATAGGGAACCATGTCATACCACTGGTTTCTTCTCTTATTTTGCTTCTGAGTAGTTTATGAACGATGGTCTTAAAAAACTTGACCATGTGTTCTTTATTGGAAGCCTCATGAAGGGCTATAAAACCTGGTGTGGAGAGCAGCAAAAGGTGTTGGTGGTTGGGGGCAAGAGGAAACAGAAGAATAGCTCCTAAAGGAAGGCTGTAATCTGAAGAGCCCCTGAGAACCCCCAGATGCGCACCAGGGCAGGGCCTTGGAGGAAGCTGGAATCAATATTTTACAACAAAATAATTCTTTTCTTTTTCTGATACCTTTAAACCATTCTTAGGTAGTGGAGGTATTTTGCCCACCCCCTGCTCTTCCCATGGGACTTTTGGCAATGTCTTGGTTTTTTTTTTTTTTTTTTTGGATGATCACAATGGGGTAAGGAGCACTGTTGTCATTGAGTGGGCATTTAGAACTGCAAAACCTCCGACAAGGCACAAGACGCACCATAGTAAAGTATCCAGCTCAAAATGCCAACAATGGCCAGCAAGGCTGAGGCACCTGCTCTAGGGTCCTCCCTGAGCTCAAGAAGAGTGCACATCCTGGGCACTAGTAGGATGATGGCAAGAAAAGTACAGGAGTGACTGCTTCTTGTAAGAGAACAGTAGGTTCAAATGTGTTTCTGATGTTTCCTTCAAGGTACCCAATTTCCACGTGGTGCTGAGACCGCTACCTCGCCCAAACTACATACTAGATCAGTGATTTGGAAATGATTTTGAAACCAGTTCACTTCTTTGCTTTGGCATAATGGTGATGCGAAGCTTGGATAGATCCTGGTGACTCAGTGGCTTGGTCCCTGCTATTCAGCCTCGAGTGCTCTGTGGTTTTCTCCTTAGTCTGAGTGCAAGGTCAGAGTGGTTAAGGGCTAGGGATTCTCACTTGACTGAGCCTCTCACCATCCTTCACAAAACCAAGTCTAAAGAAGGGACTGTTTCCTGGAGGAAAGTTAGCTCCTACCTAGCTTAACGTAGGCCCACAGGCTGACAACCCAGGGGGGTTGTGCGGAGCACGGGAAGAAGCCAACCATCTTGGTGATGAATGTTCTAAAATTAGAGTCACAGTGGCTGCATTGTATTTCCTCAGAATATGAATACAGCCCTCCTGAAAGGCACCACCAGGATTTCACTGAAAAATTAGAAAGGGTAAGGGAAGAGTCTCAGCCTGAAGGGTATTTTGAATATCTTAAGTGATTGAAATAAACAGATTAAAAAATAAATTTGTTCAGGACCAGATTTATGACAAGGCAGTAAGTTTTAGGTCATTTTTATCATGGCAGACGGGAAGCCTCAGAGTTCCTGTGTCCTATAGATCTGTTCATTAAAATATTTCCCAGCATCTTTGAGCTGCAAGGAAACATAAGGAATGATGTTTCTTCTTCTCTAAGATGTCGTGAGCTGCTCAAGATCACTTAGGGCTAAGCCAGGACCCAAGCCAGTTTTCCAACTACCAGACTGTCAGTGCACTGCTCTGCTGCCATCTGGTAGGGTGTCGGGCAGCCCGCCACTGATAGGGAGGGAGATAGCAACGTGGCAGTGTTTGGATGAGAGACAGCATCTCCGCTTTGCCTCTCTCTTTCTTTGTGGCTTGCTTAGTTTCTCTGACACTTGGTTTTTCTCATCTGGAGCTTGAGAAAATAATTACTTTTTGTGGCTTATTTATCTGTGCCATGAAAGCTGCTAGGTTTCTTGCAGCTCCTTGTTGTAATGTAATTATTACAAGTTTTCATAACTTAGACTGGTGTTTCTCAGACTGTGATTTAGGGAACACTTGTTCTCAAGATGTGCTCACAATTTTCTATAATTAATGTGTTTCATGGTTAAGCAAGTGCAGGAGACACCAATTAAACTCAGGTACACAGATATAGGAGTTCTTGGAGCCTTTAAAAAGTTAATGGGTACTGTGTACTGTGGCTCATCAGAAGATGTAAGCAGTATTTTACATATTTGTATCATTTTTTTTAAAGGAACCTCTGAGGATATCTTGCAGGATAATAGTTTCCACGGAACATGGTCTAGAAATTTGGATAGGCTGAAGTTAGTGATAGGTCCATGTTGTTTCTGGGCTCAAACATGGGGCTTTTAGCAAATGTGAGCCAGCACAGGCTTGGGGAAGCCTTCAGCATTGAGGCTTGTGTTCTTGCTGCTCTTTATAATCATGAGTCTTCATCATAATGTTCTCTTGCAGCTTCGTCATAACCAAGAGTATTTACTAGGGTTATGTGGGATGTATTACCTAATGCAAAACATTGCCCCTCCTCCTAAGATCCTTAAAGTTCTCATCTAATCACAGCATCAAGGTTCAAGGGCCAGGATCTCGGGATGTAAAGCAGACTCTAATGTGGTTCCTAAGATGCTGTTCCTTTGAGTGCCACTGTCTTGGCTGAGGTCATTAGAGATCCGCTTGACTGAAGCCTACTACCAGAAATATGTGTCCCAGCCCAAAGCCAACTGACCTAGAGAACAGGCAAGCAAGCTCACTAAGAACAGGAGGAATTCCCAACTTAAATCACTGACTTATGGATCCATGAGCCAAAAAAAAGACTGGTTGTCTTAAGCCACTGGTTTTGGAGTGGGTGGCTTGGCTTAGCACCATTATGTGTGGTGATAGGAAACTAATAAAGAAACTGGAATGGAAACTGGTAGAAAATTGGAATGTCTACATGCTAGTTCTGACTGTTCAGATTATTGCCTGAAGCAAAATGTGCTGTCCCCTCCTCCCAAGATCCTGGAAGTTCTCATCCAATAATAGCATTAGGCTCAAGGGCCAGATGAGAAACAATTTACTTTGCCAGCCAAGCAGTCCCGGTCCCTCAATAGTCCTTCAGAATTTGCTTACTCACTGGCTAGTTATATCTCTAACCTTTCTCTTTCTAGTAGAATCTTATTAACATGTAGCCATGTGGTTCTCTGGATGCAGATCCTGTGAGTTGAGGATGTATGAATGAAAAAGCAGCCTATTTGACCCCCAAACATAATAGGGTAATAAAGAACAAAATAACTGAGGTCGAAAATCCACTCAAAAAGAGAAAGAATGGAAAGTACCCAAGAGGCAGTGGTTCATAGCAGTTCTGAAGTCTAGCTGTGAAAAATGTTGCCAGGATCTCCTATTTCAGTTCTTGATTAAGCCTCAGTTCTTAAATTGACTCCCCAGGCCATTATTTTCTATGGATCTGTGCTATCCCATCTGGGGTGGCTTCACTTTTCTTCCCTCCTTGGCTACTTCTGTGTGTTTTATACAACTTTTTTAGCCTGCTTCCTGCCTGTGGAAATTTGTGACCTAGAGATTTTTCTTGCCTTTTGAACAATCTCAGTTTCTTTTGGTATCAACTTGTGATCCTTCTGCCAATATATTACCCTGAAAACTTTGGTGAATTTCTTAAGAATTTGATGAACCAAAAGCAACACCACTATTCTTTCAGAGATGGATGGCTCTCAAGACCTAATTGCTATTATTTAGGCAAATCAGGTGTTGTGAGACAATGCTCTTAAGACTCTTAGTGACCTTTTTCTCTAGATCAGAGGGTTTGCTAGGCTCTGTTTTCTTTCTTTAAGAAGTCTTAATAGAAGGTTGTAAAGACAAATATTTGGTTGGATCCTTGCCCAAGGATATATTTTACTTTGAGACTCTTTAGTTGGAGAGGCTAAAGATGAAAAACAATTTACTTTGCCAACCAAGCAGTCCTGATCCTTCCAAAGTTCCTCCAAATTTGCTGAAACACTGGCCAGTTATTTCTCCAACTTTTTACTTTCTAGTACAATTATATCAACATGTAGCTTATAAAAACCATGGGCATTTTCAACATTCTGCCTGCAAATGTTATCTCGCAAATCCTTGTGTTCTTTAGGTACTTTTTCTGTCTTTGAAATTACCAAAGTTTTATGCCACTGCATAACCCATGTTGTCACTTTTCCCTCCTCCTGTGGTAATTGCCTCACTTTTCTATCCTTTGCTCCATCTGCAAGCCAATACCACTTTTGTTTTGATTATTGTTGTTCTAGCAGCACCTTGATTCTAAACAATTTCTTTTTTTAATATGTATTTTTTAGTTTTAGGTGGACACAATATCTTTATTTTAGATTTTTGTGGTGCTGAGGATCGAACCCAGTGCCTGGTGCATGCTAGGCGAGCACTCTACCGCTGAGCCATGACCCCAGCCCCTCTAAACAATTTCTATGTCAGTTACCTGTTGCAAAAAGGTCACTCTAAAACTCAGTGACCTAAATTCAGAAGCTCACAAGTCCACCCAGATCAACCACTGAAATTGAGTTGACCTTTTTGTCTCTGAGGTAATCTCTTGCAGGATCAACTGGTCCTCAGCTGGTCTAGTGTGGCCTTGGTTGAAGCTGCTTGACTTAGCTGCATGAATATGTTCTCAAAGCTGTGTCAGGGTGCAGGAGTGCACAAATCTAATCATGTGAAAAGGAAGCAGAAATCCTAAGGTGCTTCTTAAGCTTCTGTTACCATCTCATTGGCCAAAGGTGGGCAAATGACCAAGTTGGGAGTGAGACGAGACTACAAAGTTACAGAGCAACTGTGTGACTGAGGATAGGACATCAAAGGGGACTCAGAAGTGATATGTGTGTAACCTCCATCTACCAGAGGAATTGTTTACATAGAGTGTTAAGATTTCCTATGTAAGAAACTTGTTTCCCAACTCCTAGAACAGGGCTCACCGGTGTCTTCAGGGATTAGCTGTCTTAGTTTGTTGATTTCTGCTTTTTTTCACAAATTTGTTTGGAATAGCTTCAATATATCTACATTTCCTGTCACAATGATATTTTCAAGGTAAAATTCCACACATGTATGTATAACCTACAGGATTGAGTAGCACTTTCTCTTACTTGCCTAAGTTAAGCTTTCTACCAAGAAGTAAATGAGTAGCTAAAGTAGTTAAATGAAGTTGAGGAATGAGAGGGAAGAACCTGAGGGGACAAAAGTGATTGTCGAAAGCAAAGGGGTTTGAAAATCAGTGGAGCAGTAAATGCGTGTGAATGTGACTACATGTGTGTATGTTTGCATGGCATGTTCTGTGCACAGTAATGGGTATGTGTGGATGTATATGTATCTTTGTACATGTGTATTAATGATGCTAGGGGAGCTTCTTCCCAGTTTATTAAAAAATACCACTACATTTGACCAGATAGATCGGTAAGTCAGTTAGATGAGTGCTTTTAGGGAAAAGCTCCATGACAAAAGAAAGAAATAAGTAACAAGTCAAAGGCGTCATAAGAACACAAGGGGGTCCTATGCCCTATTCTACAATATCAGGCTTGAGAATTTCCATTGATGAGCACCTCTTTACCTGTTCTTTCTCTATACAAGTCCTTAGGTCTGGATGCTAGACAAATGTAAGGCTAAACACCCAAGTTGCCTTTCCATATGTAATACGAAACACAGATGTACATGATAGAGATTGTCTCTTTAATTCTCCCATCAAAATGTTCCATCATTATTGGGAGAAAGAGGGACCAGGACAAGATCTCTAGTCTTCTCTCTCTGATAAGGAGCCAAGAGAAGATATCTAATTCCATCTCTTTCAAGAGTGGGATGTGTTCCATTTCTTCTGAAATACTTTGTTTGAAAAAAACATACCAGATTTGTCTTTGCCAAGACTCTCTTCCAAGAGGTCTGGTTTGTGTTAGGAACTTGACTGGTCATTCATCCACATCATGATTCCCTAAAACCTCCCAGGGAGGCTGTGGGGATCTGGGGTTCTTCAGAATTCCTCATTCTAGTTCCACACACTCCACAAAGCTCTCGGGACTGGTGGGAGAGTTCCTGTTGGATTTAAGCTTTTGTTGTTTCAGAAAGGGATCGGGAAGCTGATTCCATTTGGCACCTTAGTGACCTCTGAGGGGAAATACTTTGCAATTGGCAGGGAGGCCATAAGATTGAGAACTTTTGCTTGAAGAATTCTATAATCTCAGTTGACCTGGTAAGACACGGTCAATGGATATAATTACAGAATGATTCTATGTGTGATAAGTATTAGCATCATCCCATTTTAGGATTAAGCCTCTAAGAGATTAAACCACATGTCCATTATTACTCAGTTGGGATGATTCCAGAAGAATGCTCTTGAGCACTTCACTTGATTGCCTCTGTGATTTACCCCTTCCAAAGCAAAAAGGCTGTATGTTTTACTTACCAGCCTTTGGTCATAGAGCATCAAGATTTTGCTGTCCTTCCTTTATTGACAGCATACCAGGCCCCACCCCCATAATGCCTTTTCTTTGGCATGCATTGGATCAAAGTTCCATTATTTGCTCAAGGAACAGATGATGAGATGCAAAATCCTATCCAGTTGCTGTTCAACCTTAGGAAGTGACAATTATTTTCACTAAAAATTCATAGCACGTCATACTTGAAACTTGATTTACTGTGATTGCAAGTCATAAAAATGATGCATGATATGTTGATTTGATGTAACAATCCGTGTCTGTTTAATAAATGGCCCACAAAGGTTTTTATACATTATCTCCCTCTGAAGTCATTTGACTCCCCGGCCCATACTTCACATTCTATCTCCACAAATACTAGAGAAACAAATCCTCACTTATGCATAAACATATTCAAAGGCAAAAGGTTTATTTATTGATGAGAGCCTCAAATTGACCAATTTTTAGCTTTTTCTTCAGAAAAGAAAAATGCTTTCCAAAATGAGATTGCTACCAGATGTAGTGGATTACATAGCACTTGCTCAGATATGAGAAGCAGATGAGATGGAATATTCTGGTTTCTGATTCTGTCCTATTCTTATCTACACATAGCTCTTCTTAAGTGAACTTGACAGTGTTGTGGGCTGATATTATGATAGACTACTTTAGTAAACAAGGAAAAGGGTTCCACTCCTCACAATAGCAAATGAGCTTTATAATAGAAATTCCTTTGTGCAGGGGAAGATATTACAATTTTCAACACACAATAAATATATTTGCTAGACCAAAAAATGCATTTCATTACACACCATGCACTTTCTATTGTATATTAACCACTTTTTTTGCTTTGTATAGTAAAGTACCATTTTCTACTGTAAAATGTCTGCAATTTATTTTTATGAGTCTGTTTTTCCTATGAAGTAGGAACATTGCATTACATATCCTGGTACTATTAAATGTACATTATTTAGGAAGTAAAACGTACAGTGCAAACACAGAGCTTCACTGTTTGGGTATCTGCACAGAGTAGGCAACAGTTAAGATTTTGGACCAGAAGAGCTAATTTTATTAACACAATCAGTCAGTAATTACTAGATTTACTGGAGTCCTTTACTTTGATACTCTCAGCAACTATAATAAGTGTGTATGTTCTCTAAAATAATACTATTGCATGCTCTAACCACAGCTATAATTTTTCCTGACAATGTCTCTGCTGGGTTAAAAAAAACATAATTAATACTTTATTTAATCTTTGCATACTGTATACCTAGTTGACCATCATTCAAAATGGCAGTTGGCCAGAGCCATAGAGTTCCTTCACAGTGGAATGTATTTGACCCTAATGACTGTTTATTGGAAATATACCAAATAAGTAAAAAGGGAGTTGTAACAGAATTCAGGCAGCTCTACCTTTTCTTTGTGATGAGGCACTGGGACCATGTCTGTTAGGAGTTGAGAGAGTCTTTGTAGGTGAGAGAATTACAGTCATCTTGCTCATGTCAGCTTTACACTTGAATATATTTAATCGACTACTTGTGAGGTTTGTTTGTCTTAGACTTGTTTTATTCTTGCATTTAGGAACATGATATTGACTGTTTATCAATAGTCAGGATAGAACTATTGATAGCAGGACAGGACTTGCTTACTTTGCTGGAGATGATATAGCTAAAGTATTATTATTGTTATTATGGTGCTAGGGATTGAACCAAGGGCCTTGTGCATGCCACTGAGCTACATCCTACTCCTAAAGTGTTATTTTTGAAGAAACAATGGCTTCAGTGTGTCTGGGTCCTTGTTGGGTACTTTTCCTATGTTACCTCATTTAATCATCAGGATAACCCTGTGAAGTAGGTGCTAATGTTCTCATTGTAAATCTGGAACCATTACCTTGGAGCAGTTCAGTAATATGCAGTAGTTACAAGGTCGGTGAGTGCTGGGGCTGGGACTTCGCCCTAACAGCTTGAACACTTTCCTATAAAGAATTAGAAATTCCCAAACATCTGAGCCCAAGCATGGAAAAAAAATAAGTTAAAAAATTCACATGAAAATGGAAGAGGGATTGCAGGTAGTGGAATCGGGCACAATATTTCTAGTGCCCTAATAATATACAAACATATTCACTATAAATTTTTTAAACTCTAAAATGTTCATGTTTGGTGTGCTACACATAAAAAGTCCCTGTTTATTCAGCCATTAATGGCAGACTGATGAAAGCTAGATGGGAACCTTTTATCATTTTGATATAAAATGAGCCAAACTGTAAGATTTTAGTACTCTGATGTCTCTTTATTTTTTCAGTTTATGAGATGAAACTATGAGTATTATGGTAAAAGTGTTCTTACGTTTGGGGTATAAACTATCTTTTACTGTGTCCAACAAATAAACACAATAGCAATTTTTAGAAAAGGGATACAAATAAATAAATAAATAAATAAATAAATAACCAATCCAGATAAAAACCAACCTCAAAGAAAAATAGCCCCAATTCTTACCATGAATAAAATGAGATGTCATATATATTTCATTTTATGGAATTTCTTTTAATCAGTCTTACTTTCTTTAGTCACTACCAACTTTTTCTACTTTTGTTATCTTGTTTTTACCACCTTCCATGAAACCAAAAAGTTGATGCATGTTGGAATAAATTCCTCTAACTTTGGAATGTTGTTTTGATGTGGTATTTCAGTGTTTTCACACAGATCAATGGCTTTCCCTTTTTTGCAATAGGTAAAGTCTCCCTAAGCCAACACTTTCTTGTACAATGGCATCTTAGCCTGATGAGGAATGGGTTCTTGGATGAACCTTTAAGACATTATATCGACTCAGAGGAGGCAGACATAGAAGAACAAATGCTGTCAGATCCCACTTGGGAGATAGATACCTAGAATAGGCAGATTCATGGAGATGCAAAATAGAAGTTACCAGAGGCTGGAGGAGGGGTGAATAGGGGGTTATTGTTTGATAAGAACTGAGTTTTTGTTGGGAATTAAGAAGTTTGGGGTATAGATAGTGGTGATTGATTACATAACATTGTGAATGTATTTCACGTCACTGAATTATACACTTAGGAACAGTTAAAATAAGTACTATATTTACCATAAGAAGAAAAAAAAATAAGAATTATGCCAAGATATTACAATAATGGGACAGAAAGTTCTAGCCTTTCTTCTTGGATGCAGAGAGTTTGAATATTTTCTGATTGAACCACTTCAGAAATTTCTCTTTCAGTCTTTTCTTTCATTCATTTGGCTCAATCATTTGATAAATAGTTATTTGGAAGCAATGATACATCATATCATACTCTGAGGGACCGGAGTGATGAGTCAGAGAGGTCTCTTGCCCAGCGCCCTGAGAGAGACAGCCACATTCACAAATGATTAAAATATACTTATAAAGGCTATAGGAGAAACAGTGAACCCTAGTGGGAGCACAGGAGAGGAAAATTGGGAATCGGGGCTCCAGAGGAGAGTCGATAACTGATCTGGGTTTGAAGTTTGAATAGGAATTGGGCTGCTTATTTTGTATTTCAATAAGAGGCAGTACATGATCACTCACATTTTCTGCCTTGGATCTGAGATATCGGCAGCCTTTTCAAATATTTTGTGATATTTTTCCCCTTATGTATCTGTAAGCAAAAGGGTTCCTGGGGGCAGAAAAACATCTTAGTGCATTCTCTGTCCTACTTCCTAAGTAATTATGAGGAAAACAACTTTGAAAAATAATTCAGAGTCAACGGGATGTGCTGGGATCCCTCAAAGAGTTTTGTGATTAGTAGGGCATGAGGGGAGGGCAGCTGGTGGTACCCTAGGAAGCAGTCAGTGTGGGACCACCGTGCAGAGGTCGCAGAAATGATCTCTGCTGGGGCATGGAGAAGCTCCACGGGGGATGGGACCTCCGTGTTTTCCTGTTTAGGGCTGTGATTTGGATTATTTGGACATAGAAAGATGGATAACAGCAGGAGGCAAAATACATGTGCTTTCTTCAGGGAAGCTGTGGAAAAGCAAGTGAAGGGTCCTTCAGGGCCGCAGGGTCTTAAAGTCTTCAATATTTCTACTCATTCTTGGAACCAAGAGCCCTACTTTGTTATTGTTTATATTTAGGAGGGAAAGGCCTCAGGCGCCTTTGCTCCTTACCCACATACGAGGGGTGGTAGAGCAGAAAAGACAGAAAAGGTTGTCATCCAAAGGCCCCGAGTGGGCACTGGGCTCTGGGGTGGATTGGGAATAGATTGAGCCAGAAAGTGTAACTAGTGAAAAGAATATGTCTTGGAGTCAGCCCTGGGTTCCAATCTTGGACTAAAAAATTATTAGCTTGGACTCAAAAATTACTAAATTAATTTAAACTTCCAAAACCTTATTTTCCTTGTGTAGCAAATGGGGATTATTATAGCGTCTTCACAGAGGGTGACCAAGAGGACTAAAGAGGATGGGTTAACAGTCATGTTTAGCTTACAGGCCTACGTTAGTGTGAGCACCTTCCCCAGGTGATATTTAAAAGTCCCATCTAAGCCTGAGGGTCTGTAAAATATTTTGAAGATATTTTCCCTCCAAAAATAAGTTATTCGTATAGTCAAACTTAAAATATATGACTAATATGTTTCTAGACAAGTGATAGAAGTAATTTCAAGTGTAAACAAATATATCACAAAGTGGAGTCTCCTAGTTTAGAAGCTAATCTCTAGGAATTAATTATTTTTGGAAGGTGAATTAACCATTTCATTCCTTCAAGTTGCAATTTAGGGCTCAGAACTATGTGTTTTAGAAATGTTATCGTTTTGGTAGATGGAATCTTACCTTACCTTTCAAGTGGCTCTGTTTATTGAAAGCTCTGAGTGTTAGGGTTTTACTCTGCATTGTGTCTTACTGCTGAAGTGACTCATAGTTGAAAGTGTGAATTCAGGTTCAGAAACATCTAGTTAGAAAGACCCTAGATCATGGTGCCTTCTCTTATGCCCCTAATAAACTTTGTCATCATTACTAGTCACTTTACTGAATCCCCTCCCCTTTTTCTTCAGTTTTTCAGGTGGACCTCTTAGTTTTTAAAATTATACAATGACATTATCAACGAATGATCTTTTCTGCTTTGTGACTTTTGCATCCTTGTTTGTGCCTCCTGATGAGAGAAATCTGTCAGGATGGCATTGACGGAAGGTGGAGAAGGTGTCCCGTGTTTAATATATTGGCATTTACTCTGCCTCCCAGAGCACCCCTGTGATGTCTGTCTTGTCACTCGGATCTCACCATAGAGGAACTTTTGGTAAAATATCTTTTCCCAGTGAACTCTGAACACATTAGGGAAAGGATCTCTTCTTGATCCATCTACATGAAATGTTTATATTGATCCCATGTAGATATTTGTGGGAATTATGAATAAATACCTTAAATTTTCAGGGTTCAATAGAAAGTATGTGAGGATAACAATGTCCAACAGGAAATTATGGGGATCTTTTCATATAATTTCAAAGAATATTCACTACTCAGCTGCCTTTCTTAAAAAAAAAAAAAAACCCTTCATTTCAATCAGTATCTTGAATACTTATTTTTTTTTTTATGAGAGCAAGGGAGAAAATTTAAAGCTGTAACCCTATTTATCATTAAGAGAAACAGGGGAAGCTCAAACTCTGTCTAAACTGTTGATCCATGTATGAATTCCTTAATTCATTTTCTAATTTATATGCTTTCTAGCAAACGAACAAATCAGCCCCAAACTGAATAAATTAACAGGCTACTTTATTATGTGTCCATGAGGGCAAAAAGATAAAATTTATGTTGATTATATTTGCTACATTTTAGCATTTTAAATAGTATCTACTCTAATACCATATAATCTCCTTTGTTGATACTGTCCATACTACAAGTTTTATATATTCCTATTTGAAATAATGTTTGTCTCCTAATGTCACTCATGTATTTAATAATTTTAAAATAGTAGGATTTTTGCTGGGACTGAGCAATGAGAAAAAAGATTTCCTAAGGAATAAATGAAATACATCAAAGAATAATTTGCCAAGCCAATATGGTAGAAGTCATATTTATTGAAAAAAATTAATATCTTTGCTATAAAATTTGTAACAGGAATATTTACTGAATGTTTATTTTGATGCATAAACCTGAATGTTACATACCAAGTACAAGACAGTAGCACTAGTTTTCCCTTTATTTACATTTTATGAAAATTGTTAAGCAGCCCATGTTAAAAGAACTTATGATGGAGAATTGTTACATTAGAAAAATAATATTCTTGATAAAGCATTCTCAAGGAGTCCAATCATCGTTTCTGCCTCTTCAATAAGGCAAAAGTCCCTGGAATAGCATATAACTTAATTTATAAAATACAATAACTGTTCAAACACATATTCAAGTTTTCTTTTGGTATGGTTTTTTTTCTCACTGCAAAATTACTTTTTTCTTGTTTTTTTTTTTTTTTTAAACTAAAACAGGAAGATTGACTTTCAGGAAAATGTCATTTAATGATTTCAGCTATACATTACATACACAACTCTGTAGCCTAGCAACCACCATCGCTACACCATCATTAACTTTAAATATTTTGCTTGGTGAGCTATTCTCAAATGTAGCCTATTTTAAGATTTTGCCATCATTATGATTGTGGAATCATTGTTTGGTTTTCAGAGGAAACAGATCTGTCACAGTATGAAGCTTTGTTTAGTTTAAGGAACTGGTACACGATTACATTTCCACTCACAAGAGAACGCCACAGATGGAACTCAAGTCAGGCTTTGCTGGCTCGGCACAGGTCCGGTGCTGGACAGCCTGGCCCTCTGGCTCTCACGCTGCACAGCCCTGGCCGCGTTCAGTGGGTTTCAATTCCCGAGATTCCCTGCTCTTCACAGTTAGGTAGTTTTAATTCCTTCAAAGGCACACAACTTCCATCTCTTTTCCAGTGTTGCTCCCACGCCCGTGAATTCCTGCTTGAACATGCGTGGCAGCCTCATCAAAAGCATTTCGATTTCATTGGCGGATATCTATTAGAAAGGAAGAGAAATCACTGGTGGGAAAGAAGTGCATCTTAAAGCAGGTGATGGGCTGGGGAGGCCCCCTCCCCCTTTCCCCGGGAGACAAACAAGGTTGAGTTCTCTGTGGCTGAGCAATGTCATCCTAGTAGGAGTGTGTGTAAAGCATCTAATGTAATTATCCTGGTTTCTGAGCAGCTGCTGGGACCGGGCATGAGATGAATGGACAGAAGGTTCTGGGTTTGCTCTTCCTGGCTGCCTTATTGGCAAGGCCAAGCCATGCTCAGATTGCATATTCCTCACCCCGAGGACAGAAATATTCTTTAAGTCAGTGAGGAGCAGGGGGCATTCCTAGTGGATTTTTTGCCATCCAAACTTTTTTTTCAGCTATGAGGTACAGTTACATGCTACTGTGTGTGTGTGTGTGTGTGTGTGTGTGTGTGTGTGTGTGTGTGGTGCTGGAGATTGAACCCAGAGCCTTGTGCAGGCTAGGCAAGTGCTCTACCACTGAGCTACATCCCCAGCCCTGGAGCTGCAACCTAATATCTATCCCACATATCTCCTAGGACTGCTGGGAGAAGGCAGAGAGAATATGGTCTAGATGCTTCACACAGTACCCATAGGAAAAAAAAAAGATACTTTTCAGAAGCATATAAACCTTTTAATAATCTGTTATTAACACAGACCAGAGAGCAAGAAGCCTTAAGAATGAAAACTAAACCCCAAACTTACAACAATAAATATCTTATATGCAGCCATAAAATCCAGGTAGAATTTTTAGTGCAATTTTTTTCATTTCAGATTTTTTATAGTAATTTTTACACCAACAATTCATTTTATTTTAAAGGAAGAACAAATGAACCATAATCCTCCTGTCCGAATTCAGCTGTTGCTCTTGTGTTCCCTGTGTTTACATCCAATCTGTGTGTGTGCCTGGGGATCTCACGAAGCAAGGTGGCTAATTAGGGGTCTGATATTCTGTTTGAATCCTCTATCCTCTATCTACTATGGTTATGAGCTAAATGACCCTTGCAAAGATAATTAGTCCCTTTAAGCCTCAGCAAATGGGACTAACATTTAATAAGGATGTTATGAAAGCTATTGCTCTAGCACAGAGTTGGGCACATAGAAATGCTCCATGAATTAGAGCTATTATTATTTCTCATGGTGTAATCACTGTAGAGATCATTTCAGATGCTACACTTTCCATTTAACAATATTAAGATTAACTTAAAATAGAGACCAAATAGACCAGAAAGTCAAATCAACTGTGTTTAATATTCATATGAAAAACATTTTATATATTTTCAATATACAAAACTTTAAATAGAGGCAGTTCAAACAAAAGGGAAATAAACTGTATTTCTAAAATTTTTGTATGAATTATTTTGAAATCTGAATGCATTTGGCCACAAAACCATGTTAGAAGGATTATTAGATTCCCAAGTCAACCCACAGAGGGTGACTGAACAGATTATTAAATGGTTCATGGTGATGTGGAAAAGCAACTCTCCTTTCTATGGGCACCATGCAGATCACTCGGCCCTGAGTTCTCCCTGCATTCTCCCAACAGTCCTGTGAGATACTTAGGTAGATATTAAGGTGCAGCTCCACTTCACAGCTGAGAAAGGTGAGTGAACTACAGAGGGTCGAGCATTTTGTCAATGGCAGAGCTTTGAAGGGAAACAGCTCTGTGTTGGGGCCTGGGAGTTGGTCTGCTTAAAGGACTCAACAGTCCCCCCAGGACTGTCAGCAGTTGTAGCGGGGACAGCAAGGGGTGCTGTGTGGTGCATTCTGAATACCAGGCACCTGGGCCACTTATTAAAAGACTAGCTCCTCCGGCCTCTTCTCCGGGGTCTCTGGGAAGCAGTCTGGGATGTAGTCCAGCTCATCTATTTTTAACAACCACCACTGGGAATTCTGATGACCAGGCACCTTTGGGTTAAGAATGGGGACTTAATTCAGTCAGTCACTGAGAAGTTTCCCTAGCCAGACTGTTCTCAAAACACTTGCTTTTGTTCTCACCACACTCTAATGAGACAGGGAATCACTCACAAATGCAGAAGCAGAGCCTAAAGAGCTTAGATGACCTGTGCAGAGTAACCAAGGCCATATGTGTGGGGCCAGAAGCAGGTCCAGGCAGCGTCTTAATCACAGATGCCAACCTCCACGGGGCTGGAACTGTGCAGACAGGACCAGGAGGGTGTTCTCAGTCATGCCTCTGTGCTCAGGGTGAACATCAGCAGGGAGGGGCTGTGCACAGGAGGGCAGGGCTCTTCTGTGGTGAGTACTATTAGAGTGATATCTACCAAGTCAGCAGCAGAAACCTGAAAGCTCCTGACTCAATTAGCTTATGTACACTTATATGCTGATGCTTGGGCACACATACTTGAGTCATTCAGCCAAACAGCAAGTCAATCCTGGGGAACCTCCGCTGGCATATACTGAAATACAGCTAGATCTTGTTTACCATGGTACATTTTGACTTGAGCCCAGACTTCAGCCACAAAGGAAGCAGAAAGGCAGCCTCCACCACCAACTCACTGTGGGTCAGGCACAGCGTATGATATGTGTACAACATCTTATGAGATAAGGATTATGAGACCTTATCTCATAAGCAAGCTCATTAAACAAGCAAAGACACCCTTCATTTGCTGGAAGAAAGAAGTACAGTTGCAGAAGATTTGGATCCTAGTTCTGGAATGACCATTAATCATCTTCCAGTTAAATGACCTGTTTTCTCATTTGCAAGACAAGAGAATTGGAAAAAGAGAACCCACTGAACACCCTAAGGAGTCAGACTGCATGTTGGCCACTGATGTACTAGCACCTGTCTTAGGGAGAGACATTCAAAATATACTTGTACACTAGGCTTGGCAAAGATCTTCAAATGAGAAAACTTGATAGGTCTTTTGTAATTTTTTTTTTTTCGTGTACTTCAAAAGAAGTAGTGAACAACACTTAGGGAGTACCTACTATGTGCCATGTACCGTTTTAAATCCTTTTCCTATATAAAGTCATTCAATAAAAAAAATTACACATAAAGCCTATTTTACAGATGGTGAAACTGAGGTACAGAGAGATTAAGTAAGGTACCCAAGTCACACAGCTAGGAAGTAGTGAAACTGGTATTTGAAATCCTCATGATTACTTCATTTGGATAGCAATTAGACATACCGCAGATTTGGACACAGCTAGAAATTGGTATTATGGAAACTAATATCCTCAAATGTACTTAACTGTATGTTTCTGTTGATAGTATAACAGCCTGATTCTGCCATAAAGATGTAAATATTGTGGACAGAGATGTGTCATAATTATGGAAAATACCACTTCAAATGAAATACTAAGATATCCAGTTAATAAGGCTCTCCGCTTAAGTCTAAACAATTTCCCTAAATATGCTTATAATGCATGCCAGGAGAAAGGTGTAGGAGAAAATACTTTTAGATTAGTTTGATTTTTTTTTTGTTTTAGTCTTTAGTTTTTAGTCTTTTATAGTTTTAAGTCTTTCCCCATCCTACAAAATAAACTTCTTCAAATTGTACATTTTGGAATTTTTCAAGACAAAATTCAACTTCTCCTTCATTTTCATTCTATAACCAAATAATTTTTGCTTTACAAATATCTGCATCTATCCCTTTCCTTCCTATAAAAACATTCTTGATCTTGAGAACTGAGGAAATCAAAGAGTCATCACAAAGCACGCAGGCCTCAAGGGCTGAGCTCTGAGTGCAATTGACCCATTCCTCATCTTGTGCAGGATTTGCTTGGAGTCACTTCCAAGGTCAAGGGTTCTCCCTAATCTCTTGTTTTCATCGGTGGGATACAGGAAAAGGCTGGGTCTTCCTCCCTGGTGAATGGAGGGACTAGAACTTGGAGCAGGGCTTCTGCTGCTGAATCCAGCTCTGCTCTCAGAGGAAAGGATTTCCCTCCCACAGCTCCTATGAGGAGTCACATATGAGTGGCCAGAGTAGCCTGTGTGGCACTGGTATTGGCTTAGACAGGTGCTGTGGCTGCGATCTTGCTCCCTATACCCAGGGAAGACTGCCATAGCCTGATGCCTTTTCTACCCTCTTAACTTAGCTTTTGTTCCAATAAATTGGTGGCCCATATATTTTTTTTTAAATCTTAGATATTGTTCTTGGATTCTCTCAGTTGTTTAAAAATTTCTAATTTATTTCCTTAAAAATATTTTTCAATTATAGTGTTTTATGCAGATTAATCACACAAATTTCATGGGGTTCAATGGAGCATTGTCATGTAAGGATATCGTACTTTGAATTTGTCTACCCAACTTTCTACCCTCTCTTCCACTTTGAGGTCATCTTTATTTCCTGTAAATCATCACATATGAAAAATAACATGCAATACTTGTTTTTCTGTGCCTGAATTATTTCACTTAACAGGGTGTTCTTCAGTTTCATCCATTTTACTGCAAATGACAGTATTTTATTCTTTATGGAGGAGTAACATTGCTTCATGTATAGTGGCAAGTTTTCCTTATCCACTCATCTGTTGACGGGTACCTAGGCTGATTCTATGTCTTGGCTGCTGTGAATACTGCCATGATGGACATGGGCCATGCATGTGTCTATTTTTATGCTCACTTCCTTTGGATATATGTATCCAGGAGTGAGTGGAATAGTCATATGGTATTTCTATTTCTTTTTTTTTTTCTGAGCTGGGACAAGTTTATTTTCAAAACACACATCTTGTAATGGTATATTATTACCACAGCTATGCCAGTTATAAGAAGGAAGGGGGGTGATCATTAAGCATTCTGTAGTATATGGAAATCTTGAGCTTCTTTATTCTGAAGCTTATGTTATTTAATGACTCTCTCAGTTATATTTCATGGCACAGTAAAAATTTCAATAATTAGGCAAAAATGATGCAAAGAAAATGAGGCATTTCAACCCCCAAAGGAATTTTAGTGGTTTAAGGAAAGACGGACAATAAGAAGTCTTTTTGAAGCTGGAGTTTCTCATTCCTGAATAATATATTCTCATAAAAATGTTATATCTGCTGTTTATACAAAGGTAGACGCAAGAACTTGGTGAGTTAGACACAGCCTTAAGACAGATATTTAGCCCTTCTTGGAATACTAGGAATCCAATAATAATTTTTCTTTTTTTTTTTAAGTACCAAAGAAATACTGCCTCATGCAGCTATACTTGAGATGATGCTCAGGAATTCCATCATTGTTCTTCAAAAAAGCAGCCTACTTCTAATTTTTCACAACAGGTTTTCCCATAGGGCACATGTAGAGCTTGTGTTCCTAGGCCATGTCTCTGACCTACATAATCAGGCTCAGAGATGGGGTCCAGAGACCTGCTCTTTGGAGATGTTTCCCAGTTTTCTTCTCTTCTCTGCAGAATCCCAAGAAAATGGGCCACAGGCCTAGGCATGGTAGAAGAAACCCGAGAGCAGACTTGGTACCTCCATGGACCTTGAGTGGCCATAGGAGGATTTACAGTGTGGCTTGAGGAATCATATGCCATAGTTCTAACCATGTGCCAGGCATCATTCCAGGCTCTCCATCTTTTACCTAATTCATCTTCACAGCAACCCCAGGAAGTAGGTGTTACCGGCATCCCTTTTTACAGCAAAGAAACACATACAGCATGCATAAAAAGCTTGCCAAAGGTCCCGTATTTAGTGAGTCTACTCAGTATTTTGCTATGGTTGTAGTTCAAATCCTGTGATTTAAATTATTGTACAAGCAGGTGAATTGTCTTCTGAAAAAAATATTTGTTCTTCCTGACAAAGGATTAACTTTTTCCCTATTTTTTCTAGAAAATCTCGTATATTTTAAATCTAAATGAAAATAATGAAATGGGATCTAAATGCCACTGGAATTTAATAAATGCATTTTTGACTTAAATTTACTTTTTAATTTGTTCGAATTAGTTATACATGACAGTTCTATTTTTAGGGTTCTTTTTATTTATCCTGGTACTGGGATTGAACCTGGGGGCACTTTACCACTGAGCTACATCCTAGCCCTTTTTCTTGAGGCAGGGTCTTGCTAAGTTGCTGAGGCTGGTCTCAAATTTGTGATCCTCCTGTCTCAGCTTCCCAGTTGCTGAGCTTATAGGTATGAATCACCACATCTGGCCCTGTTTTTAGTTTTGAGGAAACTCCATACTGTTCTCCATAGTGACTGTACTAATTCACATTCCCCCAAACAGCATTTGAAAACTACTCCTTTTCCACATCCTCACCAGCTTTTGTTAATTATTTGTTTTTTGGATAACAGCCATTCTAACTGGGGTGGAGTGATATTTCAATGTAGTTTTGGTTTGCATCTCCCTGACGGCTAAAGATGTCAAGCTTTTTTTTTTTTTTTTTTTTCATGTGTATTTGAACATTTGTACTACTTCTTTTAAGAAGTTTCCATTCAGATCATTTGCCTATATTTTTTGATTGGATTACATGTTCTTAACTTTTTGTTTTTTAAAATATATTATGGATATTAGTCCTCTGTCAGATGAATAGCTGGAATAAATTTTCTCTCATTCCATAGGTTGTCTCCTTTGCTATGGGGAAGGTTTTAAATTTGATCCAGTCTCATTTGTCAATTCTTGCTCTTATTTCTGGAACTATCAGAGTCCTATTCACAAAATCATTGCCTTCATGTGACAATATCTTGCAGTGTTTATGTGTCTTTAGTTAGTTAAAAGCTTTAGGACTTACATTAGAGTCTTTGATCCATTTTGATTTAGCCCTATTTTGTATTTTATTTAAAGACAGGGTCTCACTGAGTTGCCTAGCGCCTCACAGTTGCTGAGGCTGGTTTTAAACTCATGATCCTCCTGCCTTAGCCTTCTGAGCTGCTGGGATTACAGGTGTATGCTACCGTGCCTAGCAAGTTTTTTATACAGGGTGAGAAGGATTGAGTTTCAATGTGAAATTCAGTCTTTCCAGCACCATTCCTTGTGTTTTTGGACATTTGGATTAGTTGGCTATAGATGTGAAGATCTAATTCTGGGTCCTTTATTCTATTCCATTGGTCTACTTGTATGTTTTTATGCCATACCATACTTTTCTGTTACTATGGCTCGTAGTGTATTTTGAAATCGGGTATTGTGATGCCACTAGCATTGCTCTTTTTGCTGAGGATTGCTTTGGCTATTCAGGGTCTTTTGGGCCTCCATGTAAATTTTACTATTTTTTCAGTTCCATGAAAAATGATCAATATTTTGATGGAGGCTGCATGCATTCTACAGATTGCTTTGACTAGTATGCTCACTGTAACAATATTCTTCTAATCTATGAACATGGGAGATCTTTTTGTATTTTTGTGTCTTCTTCAGTGGTTTATAATTTTCATTGAGAGGTCTTTCATTTTCTTTAGGTTTATTCCTAGGATTTATTATCTTTGGAGGGGGAGGGGGGCATCTATAATGAATGGGATTGTTTTCCTGATTTCTTTCTCAATGAGTTCATTATTGGTACATGGAGAAGCTACTCATTTCTGAATGCTGATTTTTGTATACTGAAACTTTTTCAGTTCTAAGAATCTTTTTATGGAGTCTTAAGTTTTTTTTTAATAAGAATTTTTTTAAATATAGAATTATTTTTTTAAAAAATATAGAATTATATGTAAACAGGATAATTTGACTTCTTCCTTTCCTATTTGGATTTCTTTTCTTTCTTTCTTTTGCCTACTTGTTCTGGCGAAACTTCAAGTTCTATATTGAATACGACCAGTGAGAGTGGATCATTGTGGTGTTCTTGATTTCAGAGGAATGCTTCCAGTTTTTCCCTATGTAGTATGATATTGGTTGTGGGTTTGCCATATGTAATTTTATTATGTTGAGATATGATCCTTCTATACTTAGTTTATTCAAGGATTTTATTGTGAAGGGATGTTGAATTTTGTCAAAAGATTTTTGTTGAAAGATTCTGCCTGTATTGAGATGATAGTGTGATTTTTTAAATACTAAATTCTATTTATGTGCTGTATTAATTGACTGGCATATGTTGATTTCATTCCATTTATTCAAGGATGATTCAACTTGATCATAGTATATGATCTTTTAGTGTGCTACTGAATTCAATTTGCAAGCATTATGTTGAGGATTTTTGTAACTATATTCTTCAAGGACAGTAGTGGCCTATAGTTTTTTTATTTGTAGCCTTATTGGTTTTTAAAACAATTTTTTTAGTTGTAGATGGACACAATACCTTTATTTTATTTTCATGTGGTGCTGAGGATCAAACCCAGTGCTCCATATGTGAGAAGCAAGCACTCTGCCACTGAACCAATACTCCAGCCCCCTTATCAGGTTTTGATAGCATGATAATATTGGCTTTTTGGAATGAGTTTGGAAGGGTTCCTTTCCTTTCTATATCATGGACTAGTTTTTTTTAATATGAATTTTTTTTTGTAGGTGGACACAACACAATGCCTTTCATTTATTTATTTTTTATGTGGTGCTGAGAATTGAACCCAGGTCCCACATGGACTAGTTTTGAGGATCATTGGTATTACCTCTTTAAATATTTGGTAAAAATTTAGTAGTGAATTAATTGATACTGGGCTTGTCTTTGCTAGATGATTTTTAAAAATGTTTTCATTGATGTGTTATAATTATACACAATAGTGGGAATCATTATGCCATATTCTTACATGCACATAATTTGAACAATCTCTTTTACCTGGTGACTTTATTACTGATTCAATCTCATTGTTTGCTATTGATCTTAGACATTTTTTTTAGAGTTTTTTCAATATCCTTTTGGTTCAACTTTGGTGGTCATTTGTCCATAAACTTGCTATTCAAGATTTTCTAATTTAAAGCATATAGTTTTTAAAATTATTCCCTAATGTTCAACTAGATTTCATTGGCATCTGTTGTATTATCCCCTTTTCTTTTGTCTCCAAAGTATTTGCGTCTCCTCTCTTTCTTTTAGCTAAGGCTTTGTCCATTTTGTTTATCTCTTCAAAGAACCAAATGTTTCATTGGTCCTTTGATTGTTCTTTTATTCTCTATTTCAATCATTTGTGTTCTGAACTTTATTTCTACTGATTTGGGGTTTTTTTGTTCTTGTTTTTCTACAATGCATTTTCTTGAGATGCATTCTTAGATTATTTGAGATCTCCCTCTTTTAAAGTGTAGGCATGTGTAGCTAAAAACTTGCCTCTTAGTACTGCTTTTTCTGTATCCCAGAAGTTCTTTTATGTTGTCGTTCCATATTCATTTGATTTTAGGCATTTTTAAATTTTTCCCCAGATTTCTTCAATGACCCAGCAATCATTCAAAAGTGTACTGTTCAATCTCTGTGTTTTTGTATAATTTCTGTAATTTCTCTTGCTGTTGATGTGTAGCTTCATTCCATTATGATTCAATACAAGAAATTGCTTCAGTTTTGCTTTGTTAATAATTGCCTTACGGCCTACTATGTGAAAAAGTCTCACATACCCACATACTGATGCAGCCATTGGGTGGAACATTCTGTAGATGTCTGTTGAGTCCATTTGATCTCTACTGTAATTTAACTCTGATGTTTCTTTGTTAACTTTTTTGTCTGGATTATCTATTGGTGAGAGTGGAGTAGTGAAGTCACTCAGCACTATGGTATTAGGGCCTATTTCTTACTTTATATCCAACAGTGTTTTATATAATTGGGTGCTCCTGCATTTGATGGATGAACAAATTTCAGGGGCATGTGGGCCATGCTGATTAGGCATATTCAATCTGGAGGTTTCCAGTCTGTGAGTCCAGGAGTATAGCAAATGTCCAAGCCACTGTGTATCCTGGAATGTCTCTGAGGCTGTAGTGGGGTGCTGGTGAGGGAGGAACCATCTAACCATCAAGTTCTGTGTTGGAGGGGGGGGGTCCTGCCAACTAAGCAATTTACCAGCCTCAGTTCTGGCACCTTCCAAACTGGTCCCTGCTTAAAACCACTCATATGTCCCATGTCTCTTCTTGACACAGCAGATGGGCTCACTGACAGCCATGCCCTGCACTCTCCCCACCACAGCCTGTGCTCCCTTCTGCATGACTCTCCCAGCAAGTTTGTGAGAGACACTCCCCCAAGCCATAACCATCTGGCATGGCTGTCTCCTACCCAGTCTGTGCAGCAAGGTGATCATGGGGGTGCTTACTTGTGTTTGTTCCGGGTTTTAATGTCCCCAAAGCAGTTGCGTCCCTGTGATAGGATCCTTCTCGAGATGACTCCTTGTTAAAGAGCTCTGAGTTTGCTGAATGATGTAACAAATTTCTTCTCTAAAGCCAGCTTGTTATGCCAGGGGAGTCACTCTCAGACCAAATCCCTGACCTGGATTTAAAGCTCACAGAACCGTGTACTTCTCTTGTGGCTAGGACTGCCAGACTGCTCTCATTACTGGGCCTTTTTGCACCTTCCAGCTTCCCCTATGCTTGCAGTTTTGGGTCCCCTGCCCCTGGCCAAGGAGCCAGAGATGTTGCAAATTGCCTTGTACTTTTCTCAGGGTTGCTTTTCCCAATTTTCCATGCTGTTTAGTTTCTCCTCACTTTGTTATTGGTTCCCAGCATTATCTCCCTCTTTCCTTGGAATATAGTTTTCCTCTGTTGCCGTGACTCTTCTCTTTCAGAGTCTTGTGAAGGGTACTTCTTATTCTGTCAGGTGGTTCTTCCTCTTCCTGACACTTACTCAATCTAGGAAGAACTGACTGGCTATTATTGCTTTATTTGAAATGCTGAGATCAAATTCAGAGCCTCATGCATGTCAGGCAAGTGCTATACTACTGAGCTGTACCCCACACCTGATTTTCTATAATTTAAAAGACAAAGAATGGATGAGAAGTCTCTGCACAACCAAGGGTGCTTATGTGGTGTTAACACCACAGAGGTAATTTATAAGATCTGCTTGATATATTTTCTGAACTCCTGACTCTAGCCCACTGCCTCCCTGCCAGGCCTCTAAGCACATGTACAAATTGACACAAGCAGACATAAATCAATGTGGTTATTATGATGGTTGGCTCCATATCCCATAACATCAGGCAAGGGAAGCTGAGTCTGGGGCACTGGAAAGATGCCCACGGAAGCTGTGTCAAGGCTGCGGAGTCAGGGAAGCCAAGTATGAAACCAGAGTCCTTCCATAGCATAAGCTTTTAGCCCTCAGTGCACCTTTCAGTCTCATTCATTCTTGCTGTCCCTGGGCAGTGCATGGTGTGGCACACACAGAACCTTGCAGGAAACATTCTCTGAAAGAGTGCAGATGGGGAACAAAGAAAGGGAGAGAGGAAGAAAACCAAGGAGATAAACAGAAGTGAGGAATGAGAAGAGCAGGGAAGGAAGGAAGAGGAGGAAGGGAAGAATGGGAAGAAACATGGCCAGTTGCTAAATGTCCCAGAGGGAAGCCACTGGAGTGAGCTCGAACTCAAGGACATTTTTTAACAGATTGAACGCTTCTCTAATACCTTCTTCACCATCTCCCCAATATTGGCATTTTATTAGTTCATACCTGATTACTTCATAACTATTATACCATTTTCTCAACTAGACTACAAGTTTGTTGAGAGCAGGGTTATATTTTAGACTTCTTCTGTGTCCTGTCATCCCCTGTTCCTCTGTGGTCCTAGGATACTGCTGAGCACATGACAAGCAGTGAGTTATCCCAGCATTCATTGGGGGCCCTGGTAACCCCCTCAACTTCTCTAACGATGGGTGAGCAGTTTCCTTTATATTCTTTGTGTAGTCAAATGGAGAATATTAGTTACCTTGACTGACATATGCTTTTGGGGGGGGTACTAATCTATCTAAAAAAATGTTGATTAGTCCATCTAAGCACTCACTTGTTAACATACTGTAATAGGTATGCTATTAAGAACACCAGAGTAAAGTTGGCTGTGGTGGTACGCACCTGTAATCCCAGCAACTTGGGAGACTGAGACAGGAGGACTTTAAGGCTAGCCTCAGCAACTCAGGGGAGACCCTCACTCAAAGCTAAAAAAAAAAGGGGGGGGGGAATTCAAGATGGTGGATAGAGGAAGGCTGATTCCTAGTTGCCCTGTGGCTTAGCATTCAAACAGCAGGAATACTGCTTCTCAGTGAGATGGGTGAAAGGGATTTCACTAAACTTTAACATTGGATAATCAGAGCATCTTAGAAACTCAGAAATCTGGGCACATTGAACAAAGAAGGAAGAGTACAAGAGCTGAGCCTGCAGGGGCAGCACTGGTATACCACAGGGGAGAGAAAACAACAGGAGGATCTGGTATGGAAAAACCCAAGGTCAGAACAGCAGCTGAACCTAGCTGAGCCAGAGGCTGCGTTGTGAACTAGTGTTTGAAAAGTGCTGTTTTTCAAATGGCCATGGAAAGAGGCGAGAGCCATCTTGAGGTGGCCAGGCTGCAGCTGCTGCCATGGGAGACAGGAGATCACAGCAAACATGGCCATACTGTCCTAGAAAGCACCTACTTTGTGGCCCAGAGTGTTATGTTGTTCCTAGCAGAATGTGACTGTAATATGCATCCAGAAGATTGTACCCAGGGGAATGCAAGTCAGAAAAACAAAGGAGAACCCAACTTGCTTTCCCTTTGAATTGGGTGCTTCTCATGACCAGCTAAAGTGGGCTGGGAATCTGAACAGGCAGGTGTGAAAAGGACTAAGACCTGGAGGGCTGTGTTAGTGGACACCAGAGTGTATGGAAGATTGGCTCCTCTGCCCAGTGAGTAGAATTCTTGAGAGGCTCCTGGGATCCAGGTCTTAGGGCTGTGTTGATCTAATCTGTCCAGAGCAAACACCACCCAACAAAGCCCTTACTGCCTGATTAGACTTAAGCCCCAGCTTCTGGAATTTCTCCCACAGATCTCTGCAGCAGGCCCACCCTGGGAGGGCATCCATCTGGTGTGTACAGACTAAACTCCAACTGGCAGTACTTCCTATTCCATCCAGCCTTTTACTAGTGAGCAGGGAAGTTGAGAGCTATTTTAACCAGTTTCAGACTTTGGTCAACTCCAGCTGGTAGCTCAGTGAGCAACACAAAAAGAGGAAGGAGTTAACAACCCAGCTTCTCTCTCTGTCCATAGTTCCAGAAGACATGAAAAAAAAAGATAGTTGGGTGCAGACAGTGACTATCCATTTTCATCAACTATTTTGAACACCTCAGTAGACATGCCTTTTTTTCATTAAGGGTCTTTTTTTTCCTTGTGTGTTCTTACTATGCTGATTGGTTCATGGACACATAGGTATTTTTTTAATTCTCATTTTAAAAATGTATGCATTTTTTGTCTTGAGGGTTATGGTTTTTGTTTCAGTTTTGTTTTGCTTACTTGTTTCTAGTTTTCTTCATCACTAGCCAAATTTTCTTTCCCTTTGTTTCTTTAATTTTTCTCCTTCTAACCATCACCAGCTATAACTCTCTTGCATTCATTGTTCACTTTTTGAAATTTCACTCTTTTCTACCTTCCTATCACATTTTCTTTTCTTAATAAACTGTATTTTTACCATGTTTTAGAATTGATCGGTTTATATAACTTCTGCCTAAGCTGGGTGTGGCAGCTCACACCTGTAATGTCAGTGACTCAGAAAGCTGAGGCAGGAAGATTGCAAGTACAAGCCCAGCCTCAGCAACTTAATGAAACTGTCCAGTAAAATAAAAAAAATTTATGGATGTAGCTCAGTGGGTAAGCACCCCTGGATCCAACCTCACGTACCCCAAATCAAAACTGCTCCTACCATTCATGCTGTAGCAGTTATTACTGATATGGATGACAGTTGACACACCCATTGTTTGATTTAACGTCAGATCTAATTCATGGTTACTTATTGTATTTGTTGTTGGCAAATGCTGATCCCACCATTCCTGTTTTCTTATGGCAATTAATGTTGTAGATGTCCCAGTAGAAACCAGGTATTTATTTTAATGCTGTATTTTTTTTTTGCATTTTTGTTGCTATTGTTTGTTTCTCCCTATTCTGTGAGGTGCAGGGATACTACAGGGACACTACAAGTTTATAGGGTAGAGACTTCTGTGGAAGTAAACTAAATGAAAAGACAGTGCACTTTGCCCCATACACAAACTAATGACACTCAAACTTCAGCTATATTTTAATACCAAGAATACAAGAGATAAAAACCCAAACTAATAACCAGCCCCAAGGAGAAATGGGTAGGGATAGGCACTCAGTTCCCACTCACAGATATACACTACAGCAAAATGAGAGCTAATTAACACAAAGTCTGTGGATCCCACACCTATGAGGCAGTCTCACTCTAGGACACTTTGGCAAGTGAAGGCTGTGCCCTCAAAGGGTCAACATAGAAGAGTGGACAAGATTTCCATTTCAACAGATACATAAAACTCAACCCAGGAATATACAATATGAAAAAACAAAGTAACATGACACCTCATGAAGTTCATAATTAATCAGCAACTGACCCCCAAAATATTGAAGTAGATGAAATACTAGATAAAGAATTCAAATGAATGGTTATAAAAATGATTAATAAATCCCAAGAAAGGAAGTTATATTATAGAATATGAATGAGAAATTCAATAAGGAGATAGGGATATTAAAAAAGAATGAAATAAATCTTAGACATGAAAGACACAATTAATCAAATAAAATGTGTGATTGAAAGTCTCTTTAATAGAGTAGACCATGCTGAAGACAGAATCTCAGAGCTGGAAGACAAAGGGAGCAGCTTTGAATATTCAGACTGTATTAAAATAGCCATCATTAGAATATCCAGAAACTCTGGGACAACATTGAGAGACAGAAATTGAGGAAGGTTGTGAGATGATTTTTTTTCCAAACCTTGAGAATGAGATGAACATCCAGTTTCAGGAGACATTCAGAACCCCAAATTGACAAGATCAAAAATGAATCTCTCCACAACACATTATAATTACAATGCCTAACAGAGAATAAGGATAAAATTTTAAAAGCCTCAAGAGAAAAATGTCAGGACACATTTAGAGGTAAGCCAGTCAGAATCACTTCTGATTTCTCAGCGCAAACTTTAAAAGCCAGGAGGGCTTAGAATGATGTGTTCCAAGTCCTAAAAGAAAATAACTGTCAACCAAGATTGCTGTATCCAGCAAAGCTAGCCTTTAAAATTGAAGAGGAAATTAAAAAAAAACTTCCAAGATAAGCAGAAACAAAAAGAATTCATGACAACTGACAGGTATACAGGAAGATGGAGGGAGTAGAGGCGGCAGCTTTCCAAGTTGCTCTGTGGCCTGAGACCAAGGTAGTGCATATATAGCTTCTCAGTGAGGTGGGTGAAACAGGGAATTCATACTGGACACTCAGAGTGGCTTGGGGTCTCAGAAGGTTAGATACAATAAAATTAAGAAAACTGCTGCCAGAGCCAACCCACTATGAGCAAAGCAAGGTGGAGTACACAAAGCCGTAGTGTCTTGTTGCAGAGAAATCTGAGATCAAAATCATTGTCTGAACTTATCGGAAGTAAGAGGTGGCAAATCATGGGGGTCCTTGACAAGCACACTTGGGTGTTAAATAAACCATACTGTATCCCATCTGGCCACAGAGAACTGAGGCAGTAGTCATCTGGGAGGAACAAGAGTGCCCAGCATGACATCAGTCATGGGAGATGGGGGGGGGGAGACAACAAAACCCAAATGCAGTTGGAACCATTGTATCCTGGCAGGGAACCTATCCCTAGCCTGGGAATCTATGGTGTCTGGTGTAATGTGAGAGAAACGGGCGTGGGGTAGAATATACTTAGGAGGAACTAAAGTTGGAAGGGCAAAGGGGAGACTCTGTATCTGGTGACTCACTTGGCCAGCCGAAGCAGTCCAGTAGTTAGAATGGGAGGGGTGAATATACTCAGAAATTATACCCAGGAAGGCAAAGTTCTGGAGCAAAAGTGAGTGCAGGATTAGCCCTCACACCCCATGACTGGATTTCTTGGGAGGCATCTGAAAACCAAACCCATGTTGCAGATCAATCTAGTCTCTCCAAAGAAGGCACATTTCAACTTAGCCCCCCAAAACCTGAGGTCCAAATAGACTCAGCACCACCTGCCAGACCTCCCCTTCACAGAATTCACTGCAGAAGCAGTACCCTGGGAGTGCACAGATCCTGTAGGAAGGGTCAAAACACAAACTGACTGTAGTCTTAGCTCATCCCATCTCATACTGGCAAGAGGGGAAACTGAGTCTTATGTCAAATAGCTACAATCTTAGGCTAGTCCAACTGGTGACTCAGAGAGCCACACAAGAACAGGAAGTGGTTAACATCCTTCTGCTCTGCACAAGAATAATTGGTAAGAAAGACTATTGGACACTGACCACCCATTCCAGTCAAATATTTTGACCACTTCAGTGCAGAAGGTCCCTTCAATCTACACCAAAGATATTGGATTTTTTTCTCTCTATTTATTCCTTCAGGTGTGTGAATTCTGGATGTCCTAAATCTTTCAGGGATATATATCCTTATCTGTCTTATTTTCAATTATAGTCAGCATTTTAAAATGTAATTATCTTTTTTTCTAGCATTGTCTTGTGAGGGTTTGAGTTCATTGGATATCTTAGTATTGGTTTTGTATTCACACATTTATTTTTCTTATTTCTTTTTCAACCTTATCTTCTCTTGCTATTGGCCTAATTCTATTGTTCATTCTCCCCCCTCCCAATACTGTACTTCTTCTATTTCTTCCCCTCCTTCTGTATATCCATCACCTGCTATTGCTCTTCTGCATTCTGTTTACTTTCTGAATTTGTAAAGTTCTTTCTAATTTCCTAACATATTTTCTTTTCCCCAAATTAACTGTATTTTTACCATAGTTCAGAACTAAATGGTTTATAATAACCCTTTCCCCCACTATTAATGCTAATACAATCAATGCTGCTGTGGATGATATAGCTGACATTTGCTATTTATTTTAAAGCCAAAGCTATTTCATGGTTATTGTTTTCACTGCTGACAAATGCTGAACCCACCATTCCTATTTATTGGCAGCAATTAATGTTGAAGACATCATAGTAGGATCTGGATATTTACTTTTAACACTGTTTGTTTTTTGCACCAGTTGTTACTATTGGTTAATTATTCTGCGAGGTACTAAGAACCTCCAGAGACACTAAAAGTTCACAGGTTAGAGATTCTGCTGTATAACTAATATTCCCTCACATTACTTCTATTCAAGGGATAAGATAAAAAGCCTCAAAACATCAACAAGGATTCAATGAGAAACAACTAGACAGAGAACTTAGGTCCCATCCCTTGGCATCTACTCATTCATCAAAGAGAAGCCCCAGAACAAATAACATAATGACACGCAAAAGGACATGCACAAAAAAAGAGGAAGAGAAATCCACTTCAATTGATGCACAAGACCTCTAAAAACATAAGAAAATAGGCAAACAAATCTCCCCCCACAATTCCCCAATAAAGGAATCCACTGTTAGTGAGGTAGATGAAAACTCAAAGATTATAAAAAGCTGATTATCAAAGTGTTCAATGAACTAAAAGAAGATCTAAGCAAGGAATTAAAAGAGCAATTACAGGAGATGAAAGACCATTTTAATAAATATAAATAACAGGGAAAAATAAAACCAGGCAGAAATCCTAAAAATGAAAGGCAAGATCAATCAAATTACAAACTCACTAGAAGGTATCAATAACAGACTAGATGGTGTAGAAAATAGAATCTCAGCCCTTGAAGACAGGTTATATTATCTTGAATACACACAAGGCAGTAAAGGGAAAAATTATAGAACATGACCAGAATATACAAGAACTCCAGAACAACATTAAAACACCAAACCTGAGAGTCACTAGGATAGAAGACAACATGGAGATACAAACTAAAGAGATAAGGAATATTTTCAATGACATATTTACAGAAAACTTCTCCCATATCAGAAATGAAATAGACATCCACATATAGAATACTTACAGGACCCCCAATAGACCCAGTCAAATGAAAAGCTCACCAGGACATGCCATTATAAAAATGCCTAACTTAGAAAACAAGGAAAGAATATTAAAAGCCACAAGAGAGAAATATCAGGTTGCAATTAGAGCAAGCCAATAAGGGTCACCTCTGATTTCTCTGCCAAGATGCTAAAATCAGTGTATAATATGAACACTCTACTACTGTATATCTAAAAAGAATTTCTAAAAGAGGATATGTGAATGGCAAATAAACAAGTGACCAATGTTCAAACTCATTAGCCATCAGATGCAAAATAAATAATTAAGCCACTATGCACCTATTATTGTTTACCTGTAGCAACACTTACTCTAGTTCTTCAGCTAACTTATTTTAGTAAAGAGAGAGAACTGATGGTGATATGATTTACTAGTGGGTAATAGTGAAAGTAAAACCACCAAAACAAAACCCCAAACCAAACAACCTTCAGAATAAATCTAACCAGGAAGTAAAAGACCTCTACAATGAAAACTATAGCTAGATGAAGTGGTATGCTTCTGTAATCCTAGTGGCTAGTAAGGCTGAGGCAGGAGGATCACAAGTTCGAAGCCAACCTCAGCAACTCTGTAAGGCCCTAATTAACTGAGCAAGAACCTGTCTCAAAATAAAAAGGGTTGGGGATGTGGCTCAGTGGTTAAGTGCCCCTGGGGGTCACTCCTAGGTACCAAAACAAAAACTACAGAACATTGAAGAAGAACTCAGAAGATGGAAAGACCTTCTGTGTTCATGGATAGACAGAATTTATGTTAAAATGGCCATACTACCAAAAGCAATATATAGATTCAATGCAATCCCTATCAAAATATCAATGACATTCTTCACAGAACTAGAAAAAGCAGTCCTAAAATTCATTTGGAAGAGTAGAAAACCCAGAGTAGCCAAAGCAATCCCAAGCCAAAAAAGCAATGCTGGAGGCATTGATACCTGACTTCAAATTATACTAAAGAGCTATTGTAACAAAAACTGCATGGTGATTTTCTAGGAAAGAATACTGGACAATCAAGGCAGGATTTGAAGATCCTGGGAAGTGGAAAGTTGTGTCAATTCTGTATTTCTAGAGGTTCCCTTTAGTACAGAAATGCAAATGGTTTACCCTGTGGTAGGAGAGGCACATATGCCATGAGCACCTAAGCTGCTCTCCAAACAGTGATGCCAAGTCAGAGGGAGGGTCTCCCCACATCCTCTAGCGTCTGTAGCTCTATTTTACCAAATTTTCCACTTTATGGCCCTTGGGAAGAGGCTGTAGGAACGTTGGAGGTCAGCTAGACACACTTGGAGAATTAAATCAGAACTACCTAAAGAACACCCAAATTGAGGAACAGCAGAGGAACCTCTCTGCCTTGGCGGGAAGGCAGGAAGTGTTCAACAGCCAATGCTCTGCTCCAGGGCAATGACCAGTAAGGGGTGGGCTTGCTCCACTCTGGCACTGACATGAGAGGTTCCACACTGCAACTGGAAACTGGTCAAGAGAGTTTTTCTGCTCTGAAGAGCTACCTGCCTGTGTCCATGCACAAGTTTTCACTCAACCAAGATTCAGGTAGCCACTGCCCCTTGTCCTGTCTCTCTGAATGAATTGGCTTCTGTTACGTGATTATGATATGAAAGAGTTAAATGGGTAGTTTAGAAAGGCCAAGAAGGGGGAAATATGCAAATATCATTGTCAAAAGCAGGAATAATATTTAAGTGGAAAATGGCCCATTACTGGGCTACATGGTTTTAGAGAGCTATGTGCAATTTACATGCCCAGAATAATTTAAATGAATCCTTACCTTTCCTTCCATTCTTAATCATTCCCATACCCATATGTGGCCTTTGGGGAAATTGTAATAAAAATAGCTACATTACAGTTCTGGGCTGAGCCTGCTTTCCTTGTTCTCATCCCCACTAGGTGAGCAGAATCTAAATGTTATCTTACAAAAATTGTGGCAATTATAATGCTGTCAGGTCTCAAGGAAACTGGATTGTTCAATTTGAAATTTTTATAAGGCTATTTTGTTAATCAGCAAACTCCCTGTGTTGTAGTATGTGGCACCACCCACTGCCTTAATACAACACTAACCGAACTCTATGGGAGCCGTGACATGCAGTTCATTCTGATTAACCAGAGGCAGGTGGACCTGGATGCCACACGGAGACCTCAGCATCCACAGGCTGCCAGCAGCTCCAGGATTATGAGACTTTTGGCAGTTGATGCGGATACAGGGCTCTGGTGAATACTTAGAGGGCAAACCTCTCATTATTTTGCTTTCTGCTTAAAGCCCCAAGGATATGAAATTCCAGTCTACAGTAATAATTTGCTCTCTGGATTAAAAAGTCTAAAAATCCTCTCAGCCTCACTGGGATAGAAAGTATACATGGTCCAATCCCTGGCACCCAGCAGTCTTAGAGCCAGTTTTCAAAAACATTTTTTTTTTAAACTCAGACTACAAGGGAAAAACCTGATAATATTACTAGTGAGGAGAGTAGGGATGCAGGGGGTAGAAGGGGTGAGACTGGGAAGAGATCCTGTGTGTTTCTTTTGTGAGGGAAATACTTTCTTCATCATCTTATAAAAAGGAAGTACCAGTCTGCTATGAGATGGAATTCTCTTGACTGAACTCTTCTGGAAGGGCTTATCATCTAATGGTCAGGGACCATGCAGGTGAATTCTCTTCTCTTAGAGAATAATGAGGGAGACAACAACAAAAATCATCTGAGTTCTGTGTGGTGGTAAGAACAGAATAAGAGCTTCCACTCCCCAGGTGATTTTGCGTGTGCAGATCATCAGCTTGCCGTGGGAACAGAGAAGTCCACGGTCCTGGTTCTTAAATAACCAGTAGATTCTGCAGCCATCTCAGTTTGTACTGAGGCAACTGCTTCTTGCAAGCCTTCCCACTCAGGGATTTCAGAAAAGGGTGGAAAGACCTGCTAACACTGCCAGGGCAGGAATCATTTCTTGAGGGCTTATTCCATGGCAATATTTTGGTGCAACCTGTGTTCTATTTAATCCTCCAGGCAAAGGGATTGTGGTATTAAGGAAGAATGATACTAGTGATGGAAAACAAACAAAGCAACAATGGACCCTTCCTCCCAAGCTATAAAGTGACAAAGGATCATTGCATAGCATATCCTGTTCATTTCATTTAATTTAAATATGAGCATTTTGTTACCTCCCTATCTATTTGAAGGGAGCCCACAGAGAAAACAATAATATAACTCCAAACTTCAAGAATGTTATGACATTAACTCCTAGCTCTAATTGATAAGGGTCAGGTTTCTGAATCTGGGCAGCTCTAGGGGTCAGAACCCTCATATATTCCCATTTCTGGGACCCCACAAATGCTCGACTTAACAGGCTCTATGATACCTGCTTTGCAGAGCAACTCTGACCCAAACAAGCGGGGTGCCTTGCACTGCAGGGATCAGGTGTTGCCACATGGAGGGGAGCCAAGTGCACAGCCTCCAGGACTGGGCGGTCAGGGAGCTTGCATTCTGAATCAAGGGCGGCCAGCTCTGAATGAATCTGTGGTAGCGAGAGAACAGGGCAGGTGCCCTGGGATTCCTGCCACCACTCCCCATGTGCCATGTTCAGGCATTGGTTCCTAACAGTGTGTGGGGTATCAGGGAACACCAAGGTTCCCCTGTTACCCCATCTACAGGGTATGCTGAGATGGCCTTGGATAACATGGACGGCTTGCTTGTCACAGTCAGTGGAGGTCTGGAGAGGAACTTTGAGAGGCTTTGGCTAAGTCCTGGCTCCTGCTTACTCCCATTCTACAGTTGAAAGAGTGAGGAGGAGATGACGTAAGTCCAGTCATGCTCTGTCTGTAGGCATATACAGCAAGGGAACTAAGGTCCACCTCCTGCGTGGGCACTCCTACAGTAGCAGCTGAAGGAATACACAATTCCTGCTGCCACCCCAGGTACACTGTTCCCACCGCAGGCCACTGCTGTACCTTGTTTGACCTCCCACTGATGTCAGGACTGGGTGTGAGTACCACAGAGGGGATGCTGCAGTTCCTGCCACCTCCCATCCCCATGCAGTGTCTAGGCCCATACTACTGGTCAGAGGACAAATGCTTCAGGCCCCTCATCACTACTCAGACAGTATCAGAGGCCCTTGCTAGAAACAGATATAGCACTAACAGCACCTGAGGAAACCTCCATCCCCAAAGAGGCCACTACTCCCCTTCAGGTAGAGCACACAGGGATAAGCCACACCCACTGCGGTCTGCACCACACCTGCCTGAGCGTTGTGGCCAGACTCACTAGGAAGCTACAGGAAGACTACACTAGAGTGCCCAGCTAGAATCAAAGCCAACTGCATAGCAAATGGACACCCCAAGACACATCTTCAGGAGAAAGCTTCTTACCAAGAAAGCCACCCATAAAAGTGGTAGTGAGGGGCTGGGGCTGTAGCTCAGTGGTAGAGCACTTGTCTCATCCATGTGAGGCTCTGGGCTCCATCCTCAGCACCACATAAAAAATAAATACATAAGAAGGTATTGTGTCCATTTACAACTAAATAAGTACTTTTTAAAAAGTGGTAATACCTGATTTACTAGGATGCACAAATCCCAAAGTAGGAACATGAGAAATATGAAAAAACAAGCAATATGACACCTCAAAAAGTCCCTAACTCTCTAGCAACAGATTCCAAAGAAACTGAAGTAGATGAAATGCCTAATAAAAAAATTCAAAAGAATGATTATAAAAAAGTACATGATCCAAGAGAATATAGATAAAAGTTAAATGAATTTAGGAAGACGGTGGATGCTCATGTTCCACCTAAAATTGAACTTAGGGAACATAAATAGAGTAATAAGATTACTGAGCAAGTAATTTGATTAAATAGTTAATAAAACGTCTCCCCAGGGGCTGGTGTTGTGACTCAGTGGTAAAGTGCTTGCCTTGCATGTGTGAAGCACTGGGTTCAATTCTCAGCACCACATAAAAAATAAAGGTATTGTGTCCATCTACAAACTTAATTTTTTTTTAAGTCTTCCCAAAGAAAAGATGACCTGAGGGATTCACTGCTGAGTTTTACCAATCTTTTAAAAGAACCTCAGTTCTTCTCAATCCACAAAATTGGAAGGGAGAGGACCCTTCCAGACTTCTTCCCTGAGGTCAGCATTAGCCTGTTATCAAAATGTTATAAGGACAAAATAATGATAACAACAAAAAAAATCAACAACAAAAGAAAACTCTATCCCTAAACATAGATGCAAATATCCTCAACAAAATACTAGCATATTGAAATCAAAAAGATCATATGCCATGATCAAGCTGGTTTCATTCCAGGGATGCAAGGATGGTTCAACATATGCAGATCAGTAAACATAAATCATCACATTAATAGAATGATGGAAAATCATATGAAGCATCTCAATAGATCAGTAAAAGTACTCAATGAAATTTAATACCCCTTCATGATAAATGCCTTGAATAAATTAGGTTCAGGATAATATTTTCTCGATATAATAAGGGTATGTAACAAACCTATAGCCAACATCATAATGGGGGAAAAACTAGAAGCATTTCCTCTAAAATCAGGTTCCAGACAAGGGTATTTGCTCGCTCTAACCACTGTTATTCAATATAGTACTTTAGCATCAACTATTAGGCAAGAGAAAGAAAAAGCATACAAACAGGGAGGGAATCAAATTATACTTGTTTGCAGATGATATGAATCTGAACATAGAAAAATATAGTTTTCACTAAGACTATTAAAAGTGATAAATGAATTCAGTGAAGTGGTAGAGCACAAAAATCAGTAGCTTTTCTATTTATCAATATCAAATTTACTGAGGAAATCATGAAAGCAATCCCATTCACAATAGTCTCAAAAATTGAGATAAAATAAAAATACCTAAGAATAAACTTAACCAAGGAGGTGGAAGACCTCTACCATGAATATTTAAAGGTATTGAAGAAAACAACAACAAAAAATATGGCAAGACCTCTTATGTTCAAGGGTTAGAAGATTTAATATTGCTAAAATGTCCATATCACCCAAAATAATACATCCATTCAAGTCAATCCCCAACAAAATACCAATGACATTCTTCACAGAACTAGGAGAAATACTAAAATTCATATGAAAGCACAAAGGACCTTGCAATATTGAGCAAAAAGAACAAAGCTAGAGGTATCACAATACCCAGTTTTAAGACATATTATAGACCCACAGTAACAAAAACAGCATGGTATTGGCATTAAAAACAGACATATACACCAAATGGAACAGGATGGAGTTCCCAGAAATAAATCCATACATCTACAGCCAACTGATTCCAACAAAGGTGCCAAATACATATGTTAAGAGAAAGCCTCTTCAACAAATGGTGCTGGGAAAACCGGATATCCACATGCAAAAGACTGAAACTTGGCCCTTATCTCTCACCCTGTACAAAAATCAACTCAAAATGGACCAAAGACCTAAGTGTAAGGCCTGCAGTTCTGAAACAACTACAAGAAAACATAGTAGAAATATTTCAAGGCATTGATACAGGAAATAAAACCAGAAACTAACAAATGATGTTACATCCAATTAAAAGCTTCTGAACAGCCAAAGAAACAATCAACAGAGTGAAGAGAACCCACAGAATGAGAGGAAATATTCATCAGCTACATCGGACTGAGGGTTAATATCCAGATATAAAGAACCCAGAAAACTTAGTCAAAGAATAAGTAACCCCACTATTAAAAAAAAAAAAAAGAGGGCAGAAGATCTGAACTGACACTTCTTAAAGAAGTAAAGATCGCAAATAAGTATATGGAAAAGTGTTTAACATCTTTGTCAGAAATGCAAATCAAAACTTTCACTTTACCCCAGTTAGATTGCTATTATTAAAAAAAAAAAAAAAACAAAGTGAAGCAAAAAATAACAAATGCTAGTGAGTATGTGGAGAAAAAAGGAGCTTTTATACACTGTTGTTAGATTAGTACGAGACACTGTGGAAAACTAAAAATAGAACTTCCATATGATTCAGCTATTCGTCTCCTGTTTATATATACAAAGGAAATATGTCAGTATACAAAATAGATATCTGCATACCTGTGTTTATTGTGGTCATATTCACAATAGATAAGATTGGAATCAGCCTAGGCACCCGTCAACAAAGAGATTAAATACACACACACACGGGTCTATTATTCAACCATAAAGGAGGATGAAATCCTTCTTCATTTGCAGCTAAATAGATGGAAATGGAAGATAATATGAAGTGAAATAAGCCAGGCATAGAAAGACAACTACTGCATGTTCCCTCTCACATATGGAAGATACTAATGTCAACCTGAAAGTAGAACAGTGATTTACTGGGTTTTGGCAGGGGTGAGGGTAGTTGCATATGGTCAATCCATGCTGTATGCATGTGTGGAAACATCACACCAAACCCCATTGATATGTACGATTACTATGTGTTAATAAAACTTTTTAAAAAGTATTTTGTAATCCCTTCTTTCACCTTGTTTTGGTTTATCATAAAAAGTCATAAACCTCTATGACTGAAAAAAAAATTGTAGTTCCAGATGATCTTTCTCAAAGGGGAAGTATCAGATCCTTTGAAAGGCCAAGCAGTTCTCTGATCATGTATTATTACAGTCATTGGAGTCAAATAAGAACACAGGTGGTAATTTATCTCATGCTAACCCCTGAACAGTTAGAATGACTTACATGTGTCCATGCAGGTCTACAGAGGTGCAGGCTATGGACCTCGGCATACCAGTTCCATGTATTTTGCTGTGCCCCATTTGGAGAAGCTTTTAATTATTTCCGCTTTGCTTGGAGCAGAAAGTTGATTTGCTACTCTGCGTCCCCATCCTGGGCTCCCCAGGCAGCCCTGGTTAAGGACCCCACTTTATTTCAATAGTGGCCCCTCTCATCGGTTCACTTGAATTCAATACATAAATTGAGCTCTTTTTGTCCCTTCTCTTTTAGCACACACACACTGCAGTGGACTAGGAATGTAGCTAATTTGCATGTGAGAAAAGCTGTGCTTCAGAGAAATGGGGGTGATGTCTGACTCTGGATGTGACCCCTGAGAGGAACAGCTGAGAATACCTTTGCAGTAATTTTTTCCACTTAGAGAATAATGCTCAAAAACAGCCATTAATACAATGTTCTTGAGAGTCATGTCAGATCTTTGTTATCTGAGGTGATTTTTCCTCTATTGTGTGAAGTCCCTAGCTTGGATCCCCCGAGAATATGGCCTGAGTATGCTGCCTCTTTAGGCACCCTCACTTGATTTCTTCCCTTGTTATAGGAACTTTCAGGCCAACCTGTCATTTTAAATCTCTCATTAGCTTTGCAAAGAAATTTGACATTTGCTGACAGTCATTGTCATGTTAGATAACTGCTTTTGCTTTCTTTCTACAAAGATTAAAACAAGTGAGAAGACGACAACTCTCTGCCAAAACCCGAAAGGAAGCGCCGAGGAGCCTCTGTGGGCTCTTCTATCTGGATGCAGCTCACGCAGACTCCACCTGCAGCTAGCAATCAACACGCTAAATTTCAGCAATGAAAGTTCAATTGAGAAAATTCATTTACCTTGGAGTCCAGCTGCTGCATGTATGACCAAAGATATTCTATATTGGCTCCAAAAGGATGGACGTGAAGAAATGTTGATATGATGCCTGAATAAAAAAAGCAAAAACGTTGAAAAGTACTTAGAGGCAAGTGAATGTCTCAGTTAAATAATGTCATCTAACCTCAATGACTTTTGTCAGGTTGAGTTATGGTCTTGCTACTTCTAAGAGAAGTCAACAAACATTCAATAACAGCACGTTCTGGAGATGGTACAGTGATGTGGCAAAAAAAATACTCGGTCCCCTAGAATGACAGTAGTTAGCAAAGCTAGACTCTGAGATGACATTTAGATGAATAAAGGTATTTCTAAACAAAGACTCCTGGAAGCAGTTCAACTACCAATTTTATGCTTGATTTACCAATACAAAATTATAGTTATTGGAAGGATAAAATTATCTCTCTTTTTTCTCTCAGTAGATTTTGCAGTGTGAAAATGGCTAATGTGGTTGTATCCAAAATCACACTGTCTCAAGTTTTCCTGATAATTACAATTCTGATTATGAAAAATGCATAATCCATATTCTCCAAACTGCCATCAGAAGAAGTACACATTCTTACTTTAACATTTGCTGTTTCCCTCTGGTTGTTGCTGTTGTGGAAAAGCAGCCAGCTTGCTTTCCTTCCTCTGCTGTAATTTACAAGATCATTTTATAAGGTCTGGGAATGGATGCTTTGGCTGGAGTTTGAATATAAATCAGAAGGTCTTTCCATCATGAAAACCAACTGTTAGAGTAATACTGACAAACGAACAGCTGGATGTTGGTGTCAGGGCTGAAGCAGAAAGTATTACCCACCCATCCTCCCTGTTCCTGTTTTGCCAAATCAAAACAGTGGACTCCATAGACTGTATTCTGCTTTTTGTTAAGAAGTTCTTACACTGACTTCTAGAGGGAGGGGGTACCAGGAATTGAACCCAGGGGTGCTTAACCACTGAGCCACATCCTAGCACCCCTACCCTTTTTTTTTTTTTTTAGTTATAGGTGGACACAATACCTTTATTTTATTTTTATGTGGTGCTGAGGATCGAACCCTGTTCCTCACACGTGCCAGGCAAGTGCTCTACCACTGGGGGCCCAGCCCTTTTTTAAGAAAATTATTTTTGAGTCAGGGTCAAAATTGCTCAAGGCCTCGCTAAGTTGCTGAGGCTGGCTTTGAATCTGGGATCCTCCTGCCTCAGCCTCCTGAGCTGCTGGGATTATAGGTATGTGCCATCGTGCCCAGCTTATACTGACATTTAAAAAAAATTAAATTAGTCATACATGACAATAGGATGCATTTTGACACATCATACATAAATGGAGTACAACTTGTCATTCTGACATTTTTACACTGATGTTTTTAAGTGCTCTTTTAAGCAGGTTTCAAGATGCATTAACTCTCTTGCTCTGTTTATAGTGAACCTTGATGCTTTGGAGCCAGAGGTCAAAGGGAAGATTGTCACTTCTGTAGCATGCACTCAGAGCACCAGGCAAGCCTGTCGTTCTTATGTGAGGCCATCCTATATTTGCAGGTGCCCTTGGACTGATCTGGGATAGGGCTGCATGGCCCCCCGCTTGTGTGCTGCTTGAGGTGCTCTGGAGTGAGTGTCCACTTTTAAAGAAAAGTTCCCAGATTATCTTCAGGATGAGGAAGATAGAACAGTGGGGTCTAGACTGATCCTCTGAAGGCTGCATCTATAGGTTTGTGAATGAGGAAGGTAGAAACAATTACATATGTCTGTGAAGCTAAAGATCTCAATTTTCAGAGACTGCCCTGAATTATAAAGAACTACCATTTTATTCTGAGGGGGTGTTATTTCTTCTCTCTCTCTTTGCTAAAATGTCTTTTAATGAAATAATGGTGACAGTAGATGGTAATGATAGTAGTTTTAATATTTTTAAATAGCAACCTGAAAAATACATTTTATATGCCTGTTTAAATTTTTTTTTTATCAGATTCATTTTGGAAGAGCTTCCTAGATGAATAAACAAAGCCTTTTTTTCAGCTCCCTTGAAGGAACTGGGCTATTCCCTGAAATGGTGAAAGGACAGCTGTTACTCAAAAGCTAATGAAATGCCCCAAACCTTCTAATTGGAGACGTTTTACAGTCCTCTGGAGTAACCTCAAGTTGTGGTAAGGGGAACATGAGGGATCGAGGATGGAGAGTTTAGCTGAGGTTGAACTGGAGGATTTATAAAAGGATGGACTCAACAATTGTGCTGGCCATTTCCAGGGAGAAGTGGGAGGCTCCATAGGTAAGAATTTGTTTCCCAGCAGTAGAAAATACAATTGTAAGTGGCTAATTCGAAGGAGGGGAAAGAAAAGCAGGGGAAGTTGTCAGTTCTACTTGGCTTTTCTGAATATCTCAGAACCTTAAAAGCTACTTCAGAAAAACACACAAACCAGTTCTGTACAACCAGTGGCAAATCTCATTAGGAAAGCCCCCTTAAATAGTCTACGTAAAAGCATTCCATCAAAACCATCTAATTTATTCTTATTTTTGAACCTCATTAGAATCAAGAGAGCAGCTTTAAATTAACCCAATAGTACAAGTTTTGTTGTTCTTCATTCACTTCCTTTAAACACTTGTTTAACAGCAATGAGGTCCGAAGGTGCTAGGGGAATGACACCACGTAAGACAGAGTGCCTGCTGTCATGGAACTTTTATTCTAGGGGAACAACGCAGATGATAAAAAAAAATAAAGGAAATATTTCCAGATAGTGGTAAGCATAAGGAAGAAAACAAAACAATGTGAGATGGGAAGGAAACAACCACAGAAAGCCTAGGGGTTAGTTAGGTGTAGGGGATAGATAGTGCAAAGGCCCCCCTGAGGCCAAAATGAGCAGCCTGGAACACTGAGCCTTCAAATAGAGGCAGGTGGGGCGGATAAGGTAGGGCCTCTGTGCCAGAGTTAGGGGTCGGGTTTAAATTCTAAATGTAGCAGGGAACCAGAAGAGGAACTCAAAACTAAGCCCTGAAGAAGTCTAAAAGTTTAAATTGAAGAAAACTCAGCAAAGAAATGTGGGAGGGTGTGATCAACAAGAAAGAATGGCCTCGAGATGAACAAGAGAAGAAAGCGTTTCCAGAAGACTCATATCTGAATTCAACCATGCAAAGTGCAGTTGACAGAGGTTGGGGAGAGTCTGGCAATATGAAATCCTCTGGTCACTTGGGCAAGAGTAGTTTTGGTGTGAGGATGCAAGCCAGACTGGAGAGGGAGGAAATGGAGACTGAGTCCAGACAATGCTTTGACGTGGAGCAGGGAAATGGGCTGTTGGTTGAAAAAGGTTATGGGGTCCAAATAGGTTTCCCTCTCTTTTCTTTTAAAGGTCCAAGATAAGAGAGCTCATGAGTGTATATGCTGAGGCATGTGATCCTGTGCTTGCATACAAGGTCACACGAAGGCTCCGAGGACATGGAACTGCAGTGCCAGCAGGGAGGAAGTCCTGTGAAATCTGGATCTCTTGCTGAGCCCACTAGGGGACACTGGTCTGTGGACAGCTAAAGATCATCAAGGTGCTTGTGGACAGAGGCAAGCCTGAGAATGGTAGGAAACACGTGCGGTTTGGACTGATGCTTCTTGGTGTCCTGGGATTTAAAAAAGCTTTAACTTTCTAAAAAGTAGTAAGTGCACAACCTGGTCTTGCATATTGGTTGGTTTTTGTTTCATTTTTATCTTTATTTTGTCCGTCTGTCTGTCTGTTCAAACAAACCCCTCAGACTATATTTGGGTCTTTCAGTGAATTGCTCCTTATATCTGAAATGCCCTTGACAACCTCTTATCCATTCATCCTTTAAGAACAGGCAGACCGTCCTTTCTTTTCGCAAGGCATCTTGAACATACGCAGTTGTCCCTATTTCTTACTTTAGTGCAAACCTCATTCATTGTAGTGAATTGCTTCCTTTCTCACTGTGAACCTCTTGAGGGAAGAGATCCTCTTACTACCAACAGTTAAAATGGGCATTGGCATGGCTGTAGGATGGCCATTACTTCTCCAAACACGGTTCCAGAAGTGCTGGCTTCAGTATCACCATGGATGCTGAGGGGCGGGGGCATCCAAGTTTCTGCCTTCTTCATAAGCTGTAGAGGGGATTCTTCTCCCCAATGAAGGCTGATAATTCTTATAGTAGGCTCTTGACAAATGTTTGCTGATTTACTGATATGGACATTTGTGCCTCAGAAATAAGATTTAGGTCAATGACTCATTCTTTATGGTCAGTAGCTTTCCGAGAGGAACTCACTCTCCAGATTACTTTGCTCAGGCACAGCCTAAATATAGCCTCAATGCTAATGACTGAAAACACCACAAAAGTCACTGCTGAACATTCTGCAAATCTTCTCTCCACTTTCCATTCATCTGCTCCCTGATACCCGAGTATCAGGGGAACATTCCAATTTTGACACCACTGCACATGTGTGAGATGGCGGCGTGAGGGGGGCCCTGAAGTGAAGAAGCACCTTGGTGATGCACAGTAAGGGTTCTGATCTGCATAGGAGTCGGGATGTACAGAAGTTCGTCTGATCATTAAGAATTTAGGAAGAGTTCTCAGAGGACCAAGGGAGGTTTTGAGGAAAAGCTACTTTGTAAACACTTTGAGTTGCTGGAGGGTTTTGATTTTATCTGAAAGGGATTCAGTGATGAGTGGCATTGACAGGATGCCAATCAGAGGTGCTGGCATGGGAAATCTATTGGATTATTATTCAAAAGCAAGAGAAGATAGGGATACAGACCAAGTATATTATCAACATCTCCTCAGAGCCATTAGTTTATCAATAAAACATCTGATCCATTCTCCTTAAGAACAATTATGTAGGGATTTCCAGTCAGCCACAGCTCCAAAACTTCCGTCCTAAATACAAAGTACTGACTCATTCTATCTCAAACAACTTCAGCATATGCCAGATCCAACATGTAGACCATATGTGAAATGAACAAGGAGTTCTGGCATAGACACCCGGTAGAGGCAAGCTGACTTAGTGTGAGGCTACGGCACAGCTATGAAACATAAAATGCCACCCAGCAACAGCCCCAGAAAAAATCTAATCCTTTATGGTCCAGTTATATGTTAACCTGTCTTCACAAGGATTGATTTCAAAATAAATAGTTCCCAAATCACAATAATGAAGTGCTTTCTAAAGACCTGTTTCTAGTTGAGTTGAAACTGAGTACCTGATCCCCATTAATTGTCACAAAAAAAGACTGGCACAATGGCTGAGCTCTCAGAAGCCTCAGGATCCAGATCTGCAAAGCTCCAAATGTTACCTATGAAATCCCACTGATCCTCTCATAAATATCAACTCATATCCCTTGAAATGAAGATCCCAATTTTAAAAAGTGCTCATGAGAATGTCCAGATAGGACATATGCTTTTGCACAGATAAATCAGTGTCCCAAATAATCAAAAGTAACTGGGATTGTTTATTGTTTATGAAGCTTGAGCCTCAGTTCTATATTCTTTGTAGGTGAAATCCATTTGAAATCATTTATTGTTCACTTTTCCTTTCTTTCAGGCGATCAAGATTTGTGCCAATATGCATTTCTTATATACATTAATGTGTCCCAAGAGGGGATCAGGTCATGTGCATTTACTGGCACATCATGTATACTATGGACACCCATCTGTGATGATGATTTTGCCAGTTACGATTTCCAAACATGTGAGGGAGATTTTCTGCTGTGCTCCTGGGATTCTAGACTGGCTCAGGGTGTCCTCTAAGCCTGTATCCTTGCTACATGTTTAATTATTCCAGCGGAATTGCAGAGTATTTTTAAACCCTCCAGTTGTACCCTAAGTCTGAGGACTCTCAGAATCATTCTACCTGCAAGAATCTTCAAAGCGGCACAGCCCCAGCACCAGGAACTTCCCTTTTTTCTCTTGCCTGGTCCACAGCAGTTTTGTCCCCACTACAGTCTATTATCTAGATTCCAAAAGCTGCAGGGAAGGTCTGAATGTTCCCAACATTCGGGTATCTACAAAGTAGGAATGGCCAAGCTAAATTAGCAAGATTAATGGCAGAGGGCAACTTCATCTTTTCACAGGATCTACTGCCATCCTTAGAAACATCTCAATTATGTTTTCTTTTTTAAAAATAGGATTATTCTCTCTTTGATTACAAAAAGGTATAAAAATATAGATGTTTGTGGATTTGAATAACAAATAGTATCTTTTTGTCAAACTAACCTGATGTAGAATAAAATAAAATGTCAAGAAAGGTAGAGAGGAAATAGGAGTTTCCCCCTCTCCAATCTCTAAGTATAATTTAATTGAATGCTTAAGTCTCCCTTCTACCTCCACATTCTCATGTACTGATTTAAGATGAATGAACTCGCTGGTTCTCTTCTGCTCAACCCTAAACTTCAAACGGTAATATAGACAGTCTAGTTTAAGGGATCAACAGCGAGGGGGAATGTCCTGGAAAATTTAGAGTCTATTGTGCATACTTTCTAACGAAGACCTTGACTTACTAACATTTTTGTTTCTAATACACTTGAATTAACTAATTTCAATTTTTTCCTTGTACTAAAGACATTACTGAAGAATGTGTGTTATAAATGTAACCTATCTACTCCTGTTATTGTATAGTATATAAACACTCTTTTTAAATTTTGAGGGAAGTGATTTTGTGTGTGTGACAGATCCTAGTAACTATGTAGAAGATTTTAACAGGAAGAAAATAAATAGTCTTGCTCTCACTTTTTTTTAAACCTTCCAGTGGTCAGAATTATTCACACTTAAACAAAGAGAAATTTTTTTCTGCATATCATTTTGTGCTCTGTTAATATCCTAAAAAAGCATTATAGGTAAAATCACATTTTTGTCACACTGAGTGAAAGAGAAACAACTGTCAGAGTTGGACACATTTTCCAATAGGAGAAAAATCCAGTTACCAACTACACTTGGGTTCATTTGGGGTTCCTGAGACTGACAGCACATCAGCATGTCTTCTGAGACTTGCACATGGCATGTTATTATAGCTGTATATCATCAGAGAGAAAAAAAATAATTGGTTTTCCTTGGAGTATCTCTAAGTTGATGTCATATTCAATAACCCTGTAGTTGAAAAATCTATATATGATGGATGAAGTTTGGACTATCTTTTGAATTTAATTCCTTCTGTGCCAGCTTCTGCAGGCCTTGGTATACCTGTCATCTTGAGGTAAGAGCATATGCAGTATTTAACTGCATCCAAGCACTACTTCTGCCAGATAACGAACTCCAGGAGAACAATTTTTCTCACATGTACAACAGTCTCATTCTTCACTGTTAATGGTGCCACGGAGGAGCCACTGAACTTGGAGAACCTGGGGTAGGTGCCAAGATGCAGCTTGAATAGAGGCTGTGAATCACAGGGTGAGACAATGCTTCCTTTCATCTGGGTTTGAGGGCTTCAGGGGCATACAGGCTACTAAGGCACATTATAACACATTTCCACCAAGACCTCCTCCCTGCAAGAGTCTGTACTGCTTCTGTATCTGTGGATGATGGCTCTCAAAAGTTACCATCTAGAGCTTTGTCTGGTCCAGACAAAGAAAAAGCCAACCTAGAAGTAGTTTGTGGGGCAACGGTGTGTTTTAGGTGAACAGCAAATTTCTTCATCTTCCTTGGTGGCCAGTGTCTTTTGTTCATCTTGCGTAAATGGATCCACACTTAGACAAGGAATTCTGGATTAGAAGGCCCTGGATTAGCCTAGCACTAATAATCTGGATGTACCTGTTTCATGTGTTTTACGGGCATGGCTCTGGGGCTCCCCTCAGGACATGGCCACTGCTGAGGGGTGCGAGGTTAATCTTCTGGGTTCAAAGCCTAGACATTTGACTTGGTTTGGAACTTTTGGATTAGAACCAACCTGGCCTCCAGGTGGAAGTCCAAATTCACATTTGTGACATGTGAGGTGTAAATTAATCTGTTTACTTGAACTTGGTTTCATGTCTGACAACCAACTAATACATACGGTTACAGAAGAGCAAAACCTCCATTAGTTTGTATGCCACTAATGTGAAATGTATGTAATATATTCTTGATGAGATTAATCTCACCTCTGACCAGAAGGCAAAGTTGTTTAAATTGCTAACAAGCTGGAGTTGAATTAATAAAATATTATTTAAGCTAATTACCCAAGACTTAAGAGAATAGATGAAGAAAAAGAATTTCCTTACCTATTAGAAGAGCTTCTTTCTCTGATTTTAAGCCTTGGCTTCTTTTCTCAATATTGTTCTCTCGATCTTGGTTGACTAATGCAACTGTCAACACATTGATTTCCTATAAAGTTAAAAAACAAAAGCCATATATATGTTTATGTAGATTCTATAAATTTCAATAAAAATCACCAGATATCTTAAGCTCTATAAAAGAGGTCATCACTTCCATTTATAAGAGAATATCAAATCTTATAAATAATTGATTTGTCCAATAGTAGAAAAGTAATTATAAAAACCTAGGCTCCTAACTTCTTCAAGCAAACCAAGAAACTCTGTGCAAGTAGAAAATTTGGCACAAATTATCTTAGATTTTTGTCCATGTTTTAATTAAATTCTATTCACTAAAGCTGTATTTGTAGCTAATTTAACAGGTTTTATTTAAAAATGAAAAATTTTCTAGGAAAGCCTATAGCACACTGATTTATAATGCTATACTAGTATCTTGAGTGAGTATGTAGGGAAACAGGACCTATTGGAGAGCAAGAAATTGTTGGTAGGAATATTTAAATTGAGTAAGTATGAATCCTGATATACAACTGGAAAAGGTAGATAAAGCAAAAGCTGGGAAATTCTTTTCTTTGGGAGCTAAAAGTGAAAAACTGTACAATAAACCAATAACACATGAAATATTGATGCTGGACTAGTTTTAGTTCTTTATAACTTGAAGACAGAGATAAAGATCTAACTCATATATTCCCAGTCTTGATATTAAGACCCAAAAGAGAGTGATTTAATAGGAATTTAATGATCTGCATGTGTGGGATAATAGAATCATTAGGGAAGTTGAGTCTTATAGAGGGAAGATGTTCACTAAAAGATTGTTTTACACAGATCCAAGATAACTAAATATATGTTTCCTATACAAAGTTATGCTACAGAGTAGTACCAGGGAAATAAAGGAAACACTATACTTCCAGGAGAGTAACTGAGGGAGGACTCTGGAAATCAGCAAGGGAATAATGGGAACCTTAAAACCTGGAGATCTGGAAAAGCAATCAAGAGAAAAGAACAAGACAATCTGCAACTTCAACCCCAAGTCATGTCTGGGGAGTAGTGTGTAGGGGATGCAATGACTCCACTATGCCAGGAGAAGGTAAGTGACAAAGTACCAGCAAAACCCATAAGAGCAGTATATGGGAGGTCCTAATTGCAAGAGAAGTCCACAGTCCTTATAGGCTTAAATACAGCTTGGGAACTGGCTGGTCTAAGAACAACTTCTCTGCTCAAAACAATAAACTCACATTGGGCCTTGCCCAGCCCCCAGAGCACAAGCTGTTACAACAGATGCCACTTCTAGATGCCTTAGGGGATGGCAGCTGGCTCCTTGAGCTGATGGCAGCCTTGGGCCTGTGTGTGCCTCACAGAGCAGAGAGACAGCTTCCTCAGCATCTTGCACCTCCAGGACCAGCAGCTGCCAGAGCCAGAAGCTCAAGTTCCAGTGGCACTCGTTCCATAGAGATGAGGGAAGGTGGTCTCAACAGTCTGCAGCCTTCAGATTGCAGCTGCTGGTATGAAAGTCCCCATATCACCTGTGTCTGTCTGTGGAGATCTGGGGAAGGTTCTAGCTACAGTCCCAGAATCATGGCCCAAACCCAAGTACCACCCATGCTTGCTCTGAACCTGGGAAAGGTTAAATTCATATTCTTCAGCTCCAGAAATGTAACTACCAGTGCCCTAAATCTTGTGCTACCTGCAGGGAGTAGGAAAGGTCTTATCTTCAGCCCATAGCCTTGGAACTGCAATTGCTATTACAAAATTCCTCAGCATCAACCATGCTCATCTCTGGAAAATAAGGACATTTCCACCATGTCCTGAAGTTCCAGGACCATCATTACCAATGCCACAAGTCTTGTCCCATTAACACTTGACCTGCATGAGCTAGGGACATTCCTATCCACATCCTACATCTCCAGACCATAGGTACCCAAATGCCAAGCCCTGACACTCCTTGTGTTTGGACTAGAGATGTCCCCTCCGCCTTCTTCACTTCTAGTTTCATGGGTAACCATACCACAAGCCCAAATGTCACCTGTGTATTCTCTAGGAGACCTAGATAAGGTCTCATCCACAGCCTGGAGTCCTGGAATCATACCTGCTGTTGCCCTGGCATCACCCGTGTTTGTCTCTTGACAAACTGTAGAAGGTCTCATCTGGGTCCTGCAGTTCTAAAAAGTGGTTACCAGCACTTCGAGGCCCAGAGGTATCCATAATAAATTCATAAAGCCCAAGGAAGGTTCCCTTTACGTCCTAACCTTCAGTCCATTGTTCCCAGTGCCAACAGCCCCATCATCACCTGTTTTCATTCAGGGGGATTTGGGGAAGGTTCTATTCCATCTGGGGCTCCAGAATTAAAGCTGCTGGTGCCACAGGCCCTGGATCTCACATTCATCCTGAGGAATCTGGAGAAAGTCTCCTTCACATCCTATGGTTCAGGGAGATGGCTGCTGACATCCTTGGTGTAACCTATGCTTGCCTGTGGGACCTGGGGTGGTCCTTTCAACATTCCACACCACCAACTCTGCAACAGCTACCATTGCGTTGATGCCCCAGTGCCATCACTGCTTGACTCTATGGGATCTGAGGATTTACATCTTTAAAAGCCTATGTCTAGTGCAAAGTTGTACAACTATTTTCGTGCTCTGCTGCAGTCTAGACAACTGAGGCATCGATGTTGTCGACATTAATCGCAATCAAAGAAACTGTACTTTTGAACTCACGTATAATCAAAGCAAAAGTAGCTACATGGTTGACATCATACATCCCATCTAAATGAAAAAACATTCTCCTACAAAAGCTATTACATAAAATTGGAAGAGGTGAATAGTTCACTAGATGTGCAACGTCAACATTAGGGACACAAAACAGATGAACAAAAAAGATACCTCCAAAGGAATGCATTAGTTCCCCAGAAATCCCACTTTTGAGGAAAAAATATGAATTTCTGAAAAAATTCAAAATAATGACCCTAAAGACACCGAGTGAGATGCAAGAGAATATAGACAGACAATGCATAGGAATGAGAAAAAAAATTTCAGGATATGAATAAGAAATTCACCAAAGAGAGACCATAAAAAGTAAAATAAGAAATCTTGAAGCTAAAAATATCAATCCACAAAATAAAAAATACAATTGAGAGAGTCTATACTAGATGAGAATAAGCAGAAGAGTGAATTTTTGAACTTAAGTTCAGGTCTTTTTTAACTCATATAGATAAAAAAAAATTAAAAAGGATGAAGTAAGCATGTGAGACTTTATGGGACCCTATTAAACAACTTTTCACATCATGGGAATTTCAGGAGAAGAAAAGGAGAAAGGAAGTGAAAACCTATTTCACAAAATAATGATTGAAAATTTCACAAATATTCAAAGAGGTATGGACATCCGATATAAGTTCGGAGGACTCCCAGATAGATTCAACCCCAAACGACTTTCACCAAAGCACATTTTAGTCAAAAGTATAGGATAAAGTGAAAATCCTAAAAAGAGCAAGATAAAAGCATCATGTCAGAGGCTGGGGTTGTGACTCAGTGATGGAGTGCTTGCCTTGCATGTACAAAGCACTGGGTCCAATTCCCAGCTCCACATAAAAAAACTAAACAAAATAAGAAGGTAATTTGTCCATCTATAACTAAAAATATTTTTTTAAAAAGCATCACATCTTTTGGGAATGCCTGTTAGACTTATAGCAGAAACCCTAAAGCCAGAAGAGAATTGAATGATATAGTCCAATTCCTAAAAGAGAAAACCATGCCAACCAAGAATACTATATATACTCAGTAAACTATCTTTCAGAAATGATCAAGTGGGATTTATTACACTGAAGCAAGAATGGTCCAGCATATGCAAATTGATAAATGGAAAGTAACATATAAAAGAAATGAATTCAACAAAACCATATGAACATAACATAAGTAGAAAAAGCATTCGATAAAATTCAACATCTCTTAATAATAAAAACTCTCAAGAAATTAGATTCAGAAGGAACATACTGCAAAAAGTACAGGCTAGGGGCTGGGGATGTGGCTCAAGCGGTAGCGTGCTCGCCTGGCATGCGTGCGGCCCCGAGTTCGATCCTCAGCACCACATACCAACAAAGATGTTGTGTCTGCCGAGAACTAAAAAATAAATATTAAAAATCCTCTCTCTCAAAAAAAAGTACAGGCTATATATAATAACACACAGCTAGTATCATCCTGAATGGGGAAAAGCTGAAAACATCTTTCCTCAAAAGATCTGGAACAAGACAAGGATATTCATGTTCAATATTCTTTTAATATAGCAATTGAGAAATTACTAAAGAGAAAGAAAGAGCATCTAGATTGGCAAGGAAGAAGTAAATCATGCATGTTTGCAAATGATATGGTTTTATATACAGATAAATCTATGCATCAAAAAGCTGTTAGGACTTATAAACTAATTCAGTAGAGTTGTAGAATACAAAATCAGCATATAAAAAAGTAACATTTTTATATATCAATAATGAACTTCCTGAAAAAGTAATCAAGAAAATAATCCCATATACAAAAGGAAAGAAAATTAGGACTACATTTAACAAAGAAGTGAAAGATCTCTACAATAAAATTTATTTAAAAAAACTGATGAAAAACTTATAGAAGATAAAAATGGCAAGATACTGTGTGTTCATGGGTTAGTAGAATTAGTGTTGCTAAAATGACCATACTAAAATAATCTATAGGTTCAATGAAATTCTCTAGAAAGAAAATCATTGGTCTTTTTCATGAGATAGAGTAAACAATCCTAAAATTCATGTTACTACAGAAGATCCAGAATAGTCTAAGTGATCTTGAGCAAGTAAAAGAAAGAAAAAATCCAAACCAAAACAAAATAACAAAAACAAAGCTGGAGGCATCATAATACCTGACTTCCAAACATACTACAGTTAATAGTAACCAAATGAACAAGGTACTAGCATGAATAGACACATGAACCAATGGAACAGAATAGAAAATACAGAAATTAATCCATGTTCACACAGCAAATTGATCCCCCCCCCCCCGCTTTTTTCTTTTGTGGTGCTAAAGATAGAACCTGTGGCTCATGCAAATTAAGAAAGGACTCCACCCCTGAGATGCCTTGTTAGTCCCCAGCCAACTGATTTTTGACAAAGGTGTCAGGAACAGTGGAGAAAAAATAGTCTCTTCAGGAAATGGTATAAGCAAATCTAGGTATACAGATGCAGACAAATCAAGCCAGATCCCTTTTTCTCACTGTATTTAAAAGAGAGCTAAGACCCAAATGTAAAACCTGAAATTGAAATTGCTACACAGAAACATAAAGGAGACACTTCCAGACATTAGTGTGTGCAATAATTTTTTCAGATAGGATACCAAAGGCAGACGATAAAAGTTAAAAAAGACAGTTGGGATTACATCAAACTAAGAAGCTTCTGCATAGCAAATAATCATCAGAGTGAAGAGACAACTTAAATAATGGAATATTACTCAGCATTAAAAGAGAATAAAATCATGGCATTTGCAGGTAAATGGGTGGAGTTGGAGAATATTATGTAGGTGAAGTAAGCCAATCCCCCCAAACCAGAGGCTGAATATTCTCTCTGATATGTGGATGATGATCCATAAGGGACTGGGGGGAGCATGGGAGGAATTAAGGAACTTTAGGTAGGGCAAAGGGGAGGGAGGGGAAGGGAGGGGGCATGGGGGTAGGAAAGATGCTGGAATTAGATGGACATCGTTACCCTAAGTACACGTATGAAGACACGAATGGTGTGACTCTACTTTGTGAACGACCTGAGACATGAAAAATTGTGCTCTATCTGTGTACTATAAATTAAAATACATTCTGCTGCCACGTATGACAAATTACAGTAAATAAATTTTAAAAAATAATTGAGTAAAATGTTTTCAAACTATTTGTTTGACAAGAGATTAATATCCAGAATATATAAGGAGCTCAAAAAGTTGAATATGCACCAAAAACAAGCCACTTAAAAATAGGCCTCAGATATGAATTGGTGTTTCTCAGAGGAAGACTTATAAATGGCAACCAGTATATGAAAAAATGTGCAAGCTCACTTAACATCAGGGAAATGCAAATCAAAACCACAATGAAGTATCATCTTACTCCAGTTAGAATGGGTATTATCAAAAATACAAAAAATAACCATAAAAGTATATAAAAATAATATACATGGTTGGTGGTAATGAAAATCAGTGCACCTATTATGGAAAACAGCATGAAATGTTCCTTTAAAAACTAACAACAAAACTACCACATAACCTAGTGATTTCACTCCTGGGTAGATCACCAAAAAAGATAAAATCCTTGTACCAAATAGATACATGCACTCCCATGTTTACTGCAGCACTCTTCACAATAGATAAAATATAGAAGCACCATCTGCACATTGGAATATTATCAGACACTAAAAAGAGAAATATTGTCATTTACAGCAAGATGCACAGAATTGTATATTACTATGTTAAATAAGAAAGACAAAGACAAACATTATGTGTTCTCAATAATTTGTAGAAATTTAAAAATAATCCCATAGAATGGAGTGGGTTAGTGGTCACTAGAGCCTGGAAGTGGAAGGTGGGTCTGTGGAAACAAGTTAGATAAGGGATACCAAAAAATTCACAACACACAAAACGATAACACTTGAAGAGATGGAAGAGTTTCTTACCCTGGTTTGATTATTACACAGTGTCTCCATGTATATAATTACCATAATATTCATAATAAATATGTACAGATATAAATGTCTCAATTTTTAAAAAATGGTTCTTTGGGGCTGGGGATGTGGCTAAAGCGGTAGCGCTCTCTCCTGGCATGTGCGGGGCGCTGGGTTCAATCCTCAGCACCACATTAAAAATAAATAAATAAATAAATAAATAAAATAAAGATGTTGTGTCCACTGAAAACTAAAAAATAAATATTAAAAAATTCTCTCTCTCTCTCTTTTTTAAAAAAAATGGTTCTCAAAGAAAGGCTAGCACATTGAGCAAGAGTTAGAAGATCTTTGCATCAAATGGTGAGAAATCTGCTGGGAGGAGATAGTCATTAGATAGCGCTAGATGGACAAAGAGCTTGTATGGTCTGAACAAATGGTTGGTAGGTCTTCATAGAACCGGAACTGGGGACAAGATAGGTATTTAGCTAGTTAATAAAAATTAACCAAACTTGTCACATACAAGGATTAGAAATTGTTGGGAGTGTGCTGAGCATGCAAAGAGTTTAAACTACATCTGAAAGCATTCACATAAAAAATAAACTCAGCACATGCCCATCAAAATAGATCTGCGAGCTTAATTTAACATATGAGTGACTACTCTGTAAATCAAGAGTGATTAGAAATTGCTGGGAAAAAAAAGACCTCTGAGAAATTGTGGTTTTTAATATTTGGTGAGCAGTTAAGAGGGTCCTTTTAAGGTCACACTTACCTACTGACAACTGAGTGATCAAGACTGAGTAAGAGGTGAAGATGGGTGAGGTAAAGAATTGAAGGAATCATAGAGATGTGATGACATATCAGAGGGAGGATCTTGGATGACTAGAATGTGTCAACTGAGACTGATGTTAGGGGTCAGAAAGAGAAATGGTCTAAGGCAAGCCTTGAGCCACCTGTACCTAAAAGGTCATTATAGATAAAAAGGACTCTTATACTTCATAAAGGGGGTCTTGGGAGAGCCCCAGTGGAAAGACAATTGAGAATTTTAAAATAGAATAAATATGGAGGTGCAATTAGAACATTTTATAAAGAGTTACAAGGATGGGAATAGGAATTTCCTTTTGAGATGAAACAATAAGTACACAGCTATTTTGATGAGGCTGTCTCGATTACAGCAGAGAAGGCTGTGTGTACACTTTATGTCTTGGGCCAGGGGGGTCAAGGAACCAGCTGAGCTTTGTTCTTGTATGCCTTAGGGACAAATAGGACCATGCACTGGGATTCCAGACCCTTGAAAGTAGGATGCTAAGCAGAATGCAGGCTGAGGCTCTGTAAAGGTCTCACAAGGGAGGTTTAGAAGAAAGAGGTTGGAAGAACATTAACTAGGATAATGACTGCATCATTAAAATATTCAAATAATGAAATTCAGAGCTAAGTGGAAATAATATCTCCAAGAGTGGGTGATCTGTTCACAGCCTGGATGATAATTGAGGCCAAATGAAATTACTCAGCAGAGTTTAGCAGATAACAGGCCCACATTAATTGCCAAGACTGAGTGGTATCCTGGGGCCAGCACATAGTTAAGGATCCAGGTTTAGGAGGGAGATGGCCTGTAGAGGGCAGGCAGTATGTGTGGGAGCCAGCAGGAGACGGGAAGGGCAGAAATGAAAAAGTCCACCCAAGGGTGCTGTTAGGCACCAGTCTCCACATCCGAATCTGGAGTCATAAAGGGGGACTGTGAGCAGGGCCCCAACAAATGCTACTTAATCAACAATGTCTACAGGAACCAGATATGGCCTACCAGTGACTCTTTCTCTGATGATGTTTTAGAGTTGGGCAAATGAGGATGAAAAGAAAAATTCTAGAACCACCATTCTTTGAAAATGCCTTATTATTGGATATTGTGGTCTGTGCTCTGCTGACCATAATAGTGTGCTACTGCATGGCCATCAGCAGAGACTATGGAGTGGACACACCTCTCTGCATGGATTCCACACTAGTCAGCAGGCTTGGGGCTGCTAGAGACCTGAGGCTTGGTAAATGCTCCAGTTTGGTTTTTTATTTTTTTTTTTCCGAGAGTTCTGTATAGGTAGAGATGGACCTGTTTTTTTTTTTTTTTTTTTTTTTTACTCCTCCAGGAGGGAGAACTATGTTGGGAACTAGCACAGGCCCAATGAAGCTGATCAGGTGGGCTATAAGAAGTGTTTGCTTCTTATAATAAACTGGCTTAAAACAGCATTTCCATTATAGTCAATAGTGTGTCTAAGTATACTAACTAGAGACTTGGGTTTATAATATCATGTAGTGAAGTGGATCAACTTGTGACCACTCAAGAATTACTACTAAGTGTCCTGAAGCATAAGTCTGCTGTGGACAGGAGATAAGCTCAGACTCTGGCTGACAAATGATAGAGTTAACTGGATGGGTGAATGTTCATGTCATAAATTTTGTCAAAGATCAATGTTAATGTTAATATGCATATATCTTAAGGTTTAGAAGATAGTATAGTGATTTTAGATAGCTATATTATGTACTGTGATTTTTGTCTATAAAAAGGAGGTCTTTGTCCTAATGACTCATGCATCATTGGTTATCTAGAAAAATAAAGCTAATCTGATTTGTCTGTGTTGATAATAGTGTTCACCTAAACAAGATAATTATAATTATTCGTAATGTGCAAGTTTGGGGTAGTCTATGAAGGACAAAGTAGGTAAGCAATATCTGTAACCCCCTCTATGTTTTTACTTAGTGTCTAAAAATCTAAATTAACTTCTACTGTTTGTCAAAACAGCCCCATGAATTGATAAAGAGGACTGAATACATAGAATACAGAACTAAGTAATTCTTCAAACCAAATCCTTGTCGTATTTAAGATAATATAATATGATGCAAACACTTCTTAGAGCCCACCTGATCAGCTTCATTGGGCCTGTATTACTTCCCAACATAGTTCTCCCTCCTGGAGGAGTAAAAAAAGAAAAAAAAACAGCTCCATCTTTACCTGTACAGAACTCTCAGAAAAGCCCTCAAACTGGAGCATTTACCTACTCTCAGGTCTCTAGCAGGCCCAAGCCTGCTGACTAGTGTGGGATCCATGCAGAGAAGTATGTTCACTCCACCTGATCGATCTATTTATTTATCTATCTATCTCGTCTATCTATCTATCTCAATATATATCTATCACATATATTGTGTGTGCGCGCGCACACACACACACACACACATACAACATACATATCATGTGACTATTATCTGTTGAGGAATTCTAAGTGTTTAGGAATACTGAGTCCAGAGCAACAAAAAGTGCATTCTTATTCAGGGGCCAGCAAACAATTCTATAAGAGATCTATAAGAAGGTAAAGTCAGTGGATGAAGCTGGAGAAACAGGTACCTCAAGAAGAGGGGTTTAGATTATACCTGGAAGCTTTAACAATTGAAGAATTTTCAGCAGAGGGGGTTTGTAAACAAGTCTATTTTTTGAGGACACTGGTTTGAAGGCAATGAAGGTGGAGTCAGGCACAAGAGGTTGGAGCCTACTGTAATAGTCTGGTCATTTTTAGGTTTAATGATGAGTTGTGCAGAGTTCCAACAGAAGAAATAGGAAAGAGGTAGAAGGTTTTAAAATCTGGTGACCTGGTGAATGAGAAAAGGTCAGTAGGGAAACAGAGAAATAAAGAAGTCTGTAAATGAGGCTGCTCAGTTTTAGAAATTTTGAATTTACAGTGTTTATGGTATCTTGTCATAGACGTGGGGAGGCAGTAGGATAATATAGGGAGTTTTTAATTTAGAAGCAAGGCTTTCATAGTTCTTTTAAGGAGCATTTCTCAGGTTTGTATTTGCAGCAAACACCCATGATTCTCCTTCTAGGACCAAGAGCAGGCTTGATCACACTTGATATAAACAAAGTTGATTTCTCAAGCTCAGTGTTTCTTTCCTGTAACACATCTCAGTACATGTGCAGGCATCCTTCTGGGCCCATCTGCATAGAGATGCTCAGGTTATAAGATCCATGAGGATACAAGTCTGATGAAGCCAGAATGGCTGGTAGCACATGATAAAACCTGAAAGGGACACTTGTTAAAATGCTTCTGGGAACCACTCCTCTGATAGAGACAGACTTGCCATGCTACTGAAGAGTAAGGGAGAGAATTTTCAAGGATAACAGAGGGTATATAATTTATGCTTCATCTCTGACTTGAACCATTATCTATAGCCTGCAGGTCTCTGTTTTTAGTGGTTTGTTTTTCCTGAATGAGTTAAAAAAAATCTCAGTCAAAAGCTATAACACAGATGCTAGAAAACAATTAGATTTCATGTTCTCCACTTAGGATGGTCTAACTATCTATTTAGTAATCGAGGAACATATTTTTCAGGGACAATGAGTCATAAATGATGCACGGTTGCCCCTTTCTTCAAAACTTCTCTACCTTATTACTACCACAAATCTCTGGGAAATGGAAAAGACCTAATTGGAATAGGGAAAGTTTTATTTAGAAACTAAATTATCCACAACTTTTATCCTTTTATCCTGTTAAAATCAATCACCCGGATAGATGCCTTAGAGAATGATGTGTCTGGGAGGTGTTTTGGAAACAACACCCCAGATGCCTAGAGACTGCAAAGTGGAAGCTGAAGTGCATAGGCATAGATGGGGTGGGAGACGAGGGGATTGATGAGGACAAGTCGCTAATGGTGTACCAAGTAGATAGCAGGAAGGAAATACCTGGTCAAGACCAAGAGTTTCTTCACGGAAATTATGAAACCATGTTCCAGGGGATCTGGTGAGAATGCCATTCACTTGCCAGGAAAAACACACCAGACTACAGCAGGCACAAAGTGACAATTCTGGACTTGACAGGAGAATGGGCAGGATTACCTGATACATCTCTGTTCTGATATCTCTTCACTCTATTTTCTGTGACACTTAGAAGAACTCGTGAGAGGGCCAGAGTAGAGGTTTTCAATAATTGGAAGCTACAGATATCAGATATTTCTACAAGTCTTCTTTAAGATTTAGCTACTTAAAGGTAGAAATTTCCCCTCTAACAGTCTATCAATTATTTTGAGAAATGATCAAAGTAACATATCATTTATAAAAGTTCTTTTTCAATAGAATCATGCTATATTGTTGCTTGGTTTTAGTTCCTTTCCACTACATAACCCCTCAGTGTATAAAGTCCTTTCCTTAGTCCCTTCATATTTTCAAATCTTTTGAACATATGGTGTCTACTATTTGTCCACTGCCTTATCACGTGAAGTCTGTTTATTCATTACCCTCTGAAAGCTTTTCAGAGACTTTAAAAAAATTATTTTTTTTTAGTTGTAGATGGAAACAATACCTTTATTTATCTACTTTTTAAAAAAATGTGGTACTGAGGATCAAACCCAGTGCCTCACATGGGCTAGGCAAACACATAACCACTGAGCCACAACCCCAGCCCCTCCAGTAACTTTTTAAATAATTATTTTCTCAGTCCTTACCATGCTACATCTGATGTCATTGAGATTAGCTTCCTCACACCAACTACTTCTCTTCTTTTTCTAAAACTTTTAAAATTTGTTTTAGTTATACATGACAGTAGAATGCACTTTGATACGTCATATGTAAATGCAGTATAATTTCTCATTCTTTTGGTTGTACATGTTGTAGAATCACAATGGTCATGCAGTCATATATACACATAATAATGTCTGTTTCATTCTACTATCCTTCCTACCCCCACACCACCTCCCCTCCCTTCACTCCCTCTACCTAATCTAAGGTAACTCTGTTCTTCCCTAGCTGTGCCCCCACCCCTATGCCTTCCTGTGAGTTAGCATCTGCATATCAGAGAAAACATTCAGCCTTTGGTTTGGGGGGATATTTTACTTACTTCTATTGCAAACAAGTACCTGGTCTTTGTCCTTCTTTTTTTTATTATTAGTTTTAACTGACTTTTCCTTTCCCTCTGCTGTCCCTCTGCCTATAAAGAAGAGCCTACCCTCTTCTTCCTCTACTACTCAAACTTTGCTTGTTGCCAAAGTCCTTCTCTGTTCCCTTTTAGTCAGCATTCTTTTATTCTCACAGATTCAATTATGATCAAATTTAACTCTTTAAGTTTCTGCTCCTTTTCATCGACTGACTGACTGGGCTTGTTGCTTGAGTTCACCATTGCCCAGTTCAAATTCAAAATAAGAGGTGGCCACACGGAAGTAGAAGAGACATTATATAATTGGGCTTAAGCCTTGGTTCTTCCACTGACTATTGGTTGACCTTGGACAAACTACTCAACATCTTTAAGACTCAGATCACTGTATAAACATGAAGGTACTGGTTAGGGTCCGTCAATCACCCTTTTATAATGCTTCATAGAATCTCATCAGTTTTTCCAGATGGGACATGAAAGGTCCAAAAGGGCCAGGCATGGTGGTGCATGCCTGTGATCCCAGTGGCTTGGGAGGCTGAAGCAGGAGGATCACGAGTTCAAAGCCAGCCTCAGCAAAGCAAGGTGCTAAGCAACTCAGTGAGATCCTGTATCTAATAAAATACAAAATAGGGCTGGGGATGTGGCTCAGTGGTAGAGTGTACTTGAGTTCAATCCCTAGTACCAAAAAAAAAAAAAAAAAAAAAAAAAAAGAAAAAAAGAGAGAGAGAGAGAGAGAAGAAAAAGTCCAAGAGGACAGTTACCTGGAATTCCCACTCCTTTAGTCTTTTCTTCTATTTTACAATACAGGAATTCTATAAGAAGTTTCATTTGAATAAATGTACTTATTTTTTTTTACAGTCTGAACTCAGTTCCTAATGATACAGTTTTTTAAAATTCTATATAGAATAATATAATAAAATGTCTAACATCCAAATCACTTTGCTCAACAAACTGCACTGCTTTCTAACTTTTCTCTTTATTAGTAACACCATCATTCTTTCACTTGCTGGGGTATAAAATCTACAACTTTGGATCCATTCTCTCTGGTCTCCTAAGTTTTTAAGATCTGTCTAAACCTGAATTCCATCAGGTCTGCCTGCAGCATCTCTCAGGCCCATCCCATTTTCACTACTGGTGTTCCACTGTCAGGTCAGGTCTCCTAGTTTTATACTTTGACCATTGCAACAACCACCTACTTCCTCTCTGCCTGTGGGCCCTTCCTCCTCCCATCTATTTTACACAGTTTAACTTTCAACTTATGTTAATTTCTGATTTTAAACTTCAGCTGCTTTCTGGTGGTCCATAAGAAAAAGACAGGTGACACCTCTTGGTAATTCAGGTCTAAGTTCTATCAAAGAACCCAACCCCTTCTATGCTATGTCTAGATATGGTCTTAGAAAGCTCTCTTCTCTCTCTTCCTTCCAATTTTTACTTAAATTTCCACAAAGCACAAGTCTCATGTCTCCAAGAACATTTGTTCTAGGCAACTTGCAAGCCTTCTTCACCTGAATACATTTTCTATGCTAGTGATGCAGCAATTGATCATTATGCATTTGGGGAGAACTGACTTTCATGTTTGCTTTCTCAACAAAACCACTGACCCCCTTTGGTGTGTTGACCACATTTATGCAAGTGAGGCTATGTGGCCAAGTGGAAGCTCTAATTCTGTCACAATATATACATATTGGATAACATTAGGCAGAATATTTCCTTAAACTTTAACTTTTTCTTACATAAAACAGGGATACTATCCTAAGGCTATCATCCAGGTGGCCGTGAGAACCAAATTTAAATACTATAAACTTCTAGGAATATGTTGTAGTGCCATCATTATCCATTCTTATTATTGATAAAACTGCCTAGATATAAAACAGGTACCTAACATATACTTGGGGTTCAGAATCCTTGCAAGAAATCTGTGTAGACCTTGATTGCAGTCGTGTAAAAATAGTATGCAAAAAATGCTAACTGGTGTTTGTGTTTGAATAGTGGATATTTTCTCTTTCCTAAATTTTCTGTCACATTTTTTATACTGTTATTCCTATCATTAAAAAAATAAAAGAAACCAAGTGCACATAAGTACCATTTTGAAGAGCTATATGTATGTATAGAGCCAGCAGCTCAACATTTCATTAAGTAACTTACTGAGCGACACCCCTCACACCTATACCCTTAAAACTGAGATCACAGCCATATGACTTCCTTGATGGCCTCCAAGGGCTGGTGGCTTCTATACCTACTAATGCAAGATGAAAGGGAAGTCAATAAGATCTACATGGTATAGGTTCACCATGTCACCTCCCATTAAGCCACTGGTTCCATGACTTTGTTCTGCAGTTTGCTTACATAACTAAAAAAATATTTAAACATTTAAAAATAAATATTTTTTTAGTTGTAGATAGATACAATACCTTCATTTTATTTATTTTTTATGGTGCTGAGGATCAAACCCAGGGCCTCACATGTGCTAGGCGAGCTCTCTACCGCTGAGCCACAACCCCAGTACCTGTATGTCCTGGTCTTAAATGTCACACTTCATAAACTCAGGGGCCCAATAGACAATAATCAAGTTGCCAATCAACTAGTTTCTTATCCTTTACTCACATTTTTGCAAAATACAAAAAGTAGTCTGCTAAGTGATATACTAGTCTCCATTAACCTTCAAGTAATTCTTCACAGGATTAGAACCGTGGGAGGAAGGAGAATGAAGACATCCCTCGTATTTTTCTTTATGAGCCAGTTGCTAGCATATAGCAGGCGCCCAGTGGCTGATAAATGATGGAATAGACTGTGATAGTGACAAAATGATGGATCCAGACACAGAAGACTCTGGCTTTAATTGCCACTGACCTGCTGTGTACCCTTGTTTCATTTTTCTCTTTGTAAAAAGATTTGAAGCAGATGATCTCTACAGAGTCTTCCTGCTCCAAAGTCCTATGCCTGCTCTGTGCCCTTTCCCTCCAGAATCAGGCTGACTTGGTACAGATAATATATAATTATCCTGGATTTCTGATGTCAATAAGAATTAGAGAAGAAAGATAAAGCAAAGGAAGAAAATCAGTAAGAAACCAAATGAGTAAGAAAAGGATTAATGAGAAGGAGTGACTAAACTCTAGAACTTCTCTTGGTTTGAGGGTAGTAAGAATGTCTCTAGTCCAAGGGTGAGCAGAATCTCAGGAATTTTCCATCCCTCAGAAACCCCAAAGCCTTGCTAACCTAACCAGTTTCTAAATCTTGGCACCATCAGGCTCTGACCCACCTGTGTTTTTCTCTAGCAGACTTTGATATTCAGGATCTGCACAAGGCAAGCCTCAGAGGCCCATAAGACATTAGTGTCAGAGAAAGAATTTGAAAACAGATATTTGAGGTCCTGCCCTAAGCCAAGATTCAGTAATGCATCACGATGTGGCCATATTTTGCATTCTGAGATGTTCCACCTCATTGGGGTTGAATTGCTGGACCCAGAGATCATGCATCATGTTCTTAGACAACTTCAAAAACTATATTTTCTAAGATTTCCAATTACAAAGATTACAATAGGTGGGGACTGGTAACAGGGCAAGAAAAGAGAACTTTTTAAAGAAATATGGGCCAAAACTCAGTATGGTTTAGGTGCCAGAGATATCCAGATACTGAATTTTTCCTGGTGATCATCTTTATTTATATTCATATCACAAACCTTTATGTTGGGCTTACTATTTGCAGGTAGTGTTATAAAAACTTTACAAGTATAAACTCATTTAATCCTTATAAAAACCCTATGTATTCCCATTTTACAGATGAGGGAAAACTAAGCAAAAAAAAAAAAAGGCTAATGACTTGCCTAAGGTCATACAAGTAGTAAGAAGTAGACTTAGGACTTGAACCAATGCCGCCTCATTCCAGAGCCTTAACCATTGTTCTCAGTTGCCTCTTAAATGCCCCCCTGGTACCATCTCTGTCAACTAAAAAATATCTGGAGCATGAATGCTGAGAAGGTGCAGAGCACTGGGACAGAAACCCCTTCTGAGGGCTGCCTATAGTTCCAGCTCACTCAGGAGTCTGCAGGGGCTCCAGGCAGGGCCAGGAAGCAGTGGATTCTGCACAGCCATGGGAACAAAATGGGGCAAGGCAGGAGCCACACAGCAGCATCAGCAGGGTCTGAGTGGCTGTTGTTGTATGGTGATGACAGACTTCCCACGGACTAGTGTGACACGTAACTCTGCCAGAGTGCTAGGGCCAATGAAAAAGAAGATTGGCACACCTACCCTCCTGGTTTGGAAGAAGTGGGGAGAGGAAGGCTGAGGTCAAAATGCATTCTGAGAAACCACTCTGGGGCCATGTGTAGAATTGGCTGGGCATGCAGTTGAAGAAGCAGACAACTATGATACAGCCCAAGCCACACCCCAAGCATATTGTATTAAGACAGAACTGCTGATGGGACGAGGGAAAAAGGGGACACAGAAGTACTGTGAAGGAAGGATGAGCAGATTCAAATAGCCCCATGGAGACTTTCTGTGCTCATTCTACCATGATCATTTCTCTGCATTGCAAGAATACCTCTAGTACCTAGCATGGTGCCCTCCACAGAGCCACACCAGTATTTTCTGGAAGAATAAATCTGAGCCTCTTAGTAATATTTATTGAATTACTGATAACGAATCTGATACTATATACAGAGAGAGGATAAACTTCATGGGTAACATTGACAGGTAATCCTAAGGATCTGGTTAGAACCCTGGTCTTGGAGTGATGGGCACGAAATCTGTGAGGAGTATGAAGAGTGGAGAGTCAAAACAAAACACCACAATCACTTTGGGCATTTTGTTCCTAAATGCATCTATTATAGCATTATTTTTTATTTGTTTTAATTAGTTATACATATCAGTAGAAAGCATTTTGACACATCATACATAAATGGAGTATGAATGCTCCTTCTTCTGGTTGTACATGGTGTAGAATCACACCAGTTGTGTGGTCACATATGCACACAGGGTAATAATATCCAGTTCATTCTACCTGCTTCCTACTCTCATACCCCCTCCTCTCCCTTTGCTCCCCTCTGCCTAACCTCTATTCTTCCCTAGCTCCCCTCCCCTTATTGTGAATTAGCATTCACATATCAGAGAAAAAAAAATATCAGCTTTTGGTTTTTTTGGATTGGCTTATTTAGCTTAGGATAATATTCTCCAGCTTCATGCACTTATGGCACATGCCATCATTTCATTCTTTTTAAGGATGAGTAAAATTCCATTGTGTGTGTGTGTGTGTGTGTGTGTGTGTGTGTGTGTGTGTGTGAGACATTTTCTGTATTCATTCATCTGTTGCAGGACACCTAGGTTGGTTTCATAGTTTAGCTATTGGGAGTTGAGCTGCTATAAACATTGATGTGGTATTATGGCATTATTTTAAAGTAATAATTTGTTTTACTTTCAGATTGAAGTAAGAAGTTAATTCTGAGTTTGTATCCATTTTTGATGTTCTCAATTTGATGTTCTCAAATTTAAATCTTTTTTAAAGTGAGCAAACAATAAATATCACTTTTCCTTTCCAAAATATAAGATTTTTCCTTAGTTCACAGTATTAGTAATAATTGTTAATGGTTTTCTCTTTATAAGTATGAAATGTATAATTTACTGAAGAAAATTTCTAAAATATAGATTAATAGAATATAAAAACTGAAGTTCTACTACACAGATTTAGGCACTATTAATTTTCAGATAATTACCGTTTTTATTGATATATAATCCTCCTTCCATATATATAAAAATATGTGTGTATGTATATGTTATTGTTGTGTAGTTCTTATTTGAAAAACAGGGTTGTCCCACATATGTAAGTAGAATATCCCACAAAAAGAACAAACATTTTGATAGGAAAGAGTAATTTAAATTTCTTAATCTTTCTCACTGAATACTACTAACATCACTGCTGCTTGGGTCAGAGCTTAATTATGGCTATCAGAGTTTGCACCGTGCTTAAACAGTGGTCTCAAGCTGGCAATTAAATGACTTTCTTTGACATAGTTTTGTGACAGTCATGTTAAATAAAAATGATCTAAAAATGAGCAAAAAAAAAAATCCTTTGTGTTCCAGTGACTCCATTCATTATTTAAACTACAATTGTAACAGTTTTAGTTTTACTATATGCCACTGTAGACATTACCAAATGAAAAACAATACTTGATTTCAAAAATAGCCTTTATCTTCAACATGTAAAAAATGTAACATGTAAAAAAAAATGCTGTATCTGTACAAGTCCATATACTTCATAGCCTGAAAAAGTACTGACACAAAAAATCTCCTTATAGCCAATAAAAATGGAGCAACAAATAGAAGAAACTAAAGTAAAATACTTTTTAAAAATGTATGTATGTGCAACCAGAATTAGTTGGCTTGATTTATCTTACATGATACTGACTCTCTTGCTGGTAAAGATTAATTGTATTATGGTGCTCTTGGCATGTTATTTTCTCAGTTCATTTCTCAGTATGACATTTCTTATTTTTCTCTGCGACAAAGCACTCACTATCATAATTTTCACCTGCTGAGTTTACATTACTAATGATAATATTAAATTTAGAGGGTTTTTTGACCTTTACAGTGGTAAATTAGGTCATGAGAATAGATGGGATGAAATCTGACAAGTGGGAAAGACAGACATTTGATTATTATTAAAGTAAATCAAATTTCACAATGCCTGTCTGGCATCCAGCAAGATCTTGGTAAAACATTAAATAGCGCACCCCCCTTCCCAAAACACCAAAATCACATTCCCTCTCCTCATTGTCTTCTTGCATATGCCAAACCTGAGAAATATTCCAAGAACTGAGAATTCTGGTTTGCTGGGTATGGTGTGTGAGGGATTTAGAATTTGATGTCCAATGAGTTAAAAACAGATATAAATAATGATGAAGATAATATTAATAGCCCTTACTGAGCGCTTGGTGGATGATATGTGCTGGTACTATTATTGTTTCCATTTTACAGATGGAAAAAGTGAGACACAAATCAGGTAAGTAACTCCCTTAAATTTACTCACCTGGAAAGTGGTGGTATTGAGACTGGGTCCAGGAAGTCAAGGCTCCAGGCCCTTTAGTATATAACAGCTTGTTTCCAAGTCACCTTTCAGAGAATCACAGCTTCTCTACCTTATCCCTTGATGCGTCCTCAGATTTTCTTGGGTAAGTTCGCCTTTCTGTCATATACTGGCTTTTTAATGGTTCATATGCTCCAAAGCACAGTGACTATCCTGTGAAGGAATGTACCCCCAACAGACAGTACCATGCCTGCTATACTGTGCTGCTCTGCTTGTCCCATAGACCTGCACAGACCTGCTTAGGTGGGGCCAGTTGCAGGTCCACCAACCTTTTGTATACTGTCTAAATTGTTGCAATTTCTTAGAAATAAGGGCCCAGCAATGACTAATTGTGCATTTTCTCTTTGGAACTGAATAGCAGCAAAGTTCAACATTTGGGCTAAATAAAGTATTATTCAGTCACTGGGATGTCTTAGTTCTCTACAATTTGATTAGAATTTATTAAGTCTCCACCATTCTTTCATTCATCAAATATTCATTGATTATCTACCAGAATGGTAGAGTTTGTGAGATAATAAGATATAAATACAAATAATAGTGGTTCCTGTTACCAAAGAGTGCAAGATTCAAGAGGCATATAAAATGTATCAAAATAAAGTATAACATAAGTTCTTAATAAGGGAAGGGCTGGGATGCTATAGAAGCCCAGAGTGGCGCCTAACCTGGCCTGAAGAGTAGGCAGTACCATTACTTAAAGTGTGGTTCACAGACTGGTTGCACTGGTATCACCTGAGTGCTTATTAAGAATGAAGTTTCTCAGACCCCAGCCTGGGCCTACCCAATCAGAAACTGTTGGGGGTGGGGTGGTTAGTACTTTGTGCTTTAAAAAACTCTGTTTGATTCTGTTGCTTAGTAAAGTTGTGAAGTATTACCTTGGACAACATAAGATTCACATGCACAAAACAAATGAATAAGAAAACTCTTGCCAAGTTACAATCAGTACTACAAGAACATTGGTGGTGGTAATCCTTACCACCTCAATTCTAACTAACTTTCACAGTCTATAAACTTCAGTACATACCTTAATGCTAACCAGAATGAAATGTGTTTGTCTCACCTAACCAGGTCAAACAGATTCACAGCACTGCCTGAGGTTGCTCGAATTCTACACAGTTCTATCAAAATCCATCCACGAGTACTAGAATGTACCTGCCTATACGGGTTCCTTGCTATGTTAGGTTCTGTAAGGATACATACAAATTCCCCGAGGAACTCATACCTGAGTTGGGGAAAAGCCTATCATAACTGGGTTGTTCAAAATAGTTAGAAAGTAGATGCATGCTGTGGGAAAGTAGAGAAGATGGTAATTGATTTGAGCTTATCATAGGGTAAGACCCCCAAGCAATGGGAATTGAGCTGGGCTTAAAAATAGGTGGAAATTGCGCTGCAGGCAAAAAGGATGACATGACAGATGGAGGAAGCTGAATTATCAATAAAAAATCTAATTATTTAGAATTTTTAATGAATGGTTCACCTCGCTGAATTTGAACTGTTGACTAAAGTCATTATTCAGAATACTAGGCCAATAGTTAATTTCAATACCAGGCCAGTAGTGATTCTGTTTTTACCAAGGGAGGCAATTTGAATACTGTCATATGAAATGATTAGGAACAATGTCTAAGTGTGTGTATGTGTGTGTGTGTATGGGGGGTGTGCATGTGTGGTGTGGGAATTACACCTACTTAGGTATCAGGGATTATATATAGTTTGCACTCACAGACCTTTCATAGTTTCATTTTCTTAAAGTTGGCATGGAAAAGAATTGCCTGAGCAAATTAGATTCCGCAAAGTCTCATAAACATAAGTAGCTCATCAGCATACACTGAACAGTCTGGAAATTGTCCAGACAGAGAAAACCACTCTGTAATCTCATGGGGAAGCTGACATAATAGAAATGACGTGATGTTGAGTATTACAGCCACAAATCTCCCTTGCAAGGGCAATTTCAGGACTGAGAAGGCTAGGGTATGGACAATTTGCTCACTGGGAGGTGGGGGGGCACCTAAATAACAAAAATTTGTAAAAAAAAAAAAAAATTAATCAACTACAACAAGGCTGGAGAATCTTTTCAGGGGAAACTGCAGAGTTTCAGAGAACAACCACCTGACAATAGGACGCTTGCAAGTCTCCCAGTGATTTTTTTTTGCATGTTTATAAGGTGCTGCTGCTGCTGCTGCTGCTGGAAGAGGTGGTGACAAGCACCTAGGACCTCCCTGGCTCTGACATGTACTTACACAGTTCAGAACCGCAGACCCATCATATTGGGGAAAGTTTCACTGTCTATAAGGAACATAATTTAAAAATGTATCAAAACATGTGAACCCCTCTTCTTTTAGACAAGAGTTTTCCTTCCAGATTCAACTTTTGCTCTGCCTGAATTTGGAACACCCGGAGGGGATTTAATTCACATTAGGTGCGGTTTGCTGAGGTTCTGAAATTTTGCTATACCTAAGTTAGATTTAGAGCCACTGGTATAAGGGTTGCAACCTTCTTGGTTAAAATGTCCAATAAGTTGAACAGGCCAAGAAGGAGGGCATGGAATGCTGCAGCTGGTGGCTGTGAACTCACACCTAAGCTAAGAGAGAGGACAGGTCATGGAGAGGAGAGTCTCCATCCAAGCTGGAGAAGTTTTAAGGCTGGAAAGATGAGGACATACTTCATTTAGTTGTGGACAATTTAAGTATGTTTATTTCCAATTCCAAGCTGTGTAGTGTCTACCAGGAAGCCCACCACTAATATTATTTGCAGGCTGACACCTGAACTTTGTGACTTGCATTTAAGAGTCTAACTTCTGTTTCATCTTCTCACGAAGTGTGGATATTCATGCAGCCACAAACACACTCTCTGCTAGAGTTGGCAGGGAGTCATTTGATGGTGGAAGTTACTGCTCTGCTATTTGCTAGGGCTGATCTAGAAGGGCTGGTAGCAGCTGCTCCTGGTCTTTCCTGTTCTGGTCTTTATTGCCCTTCTCCCTGTTTTCTATCTGTGTATCTTTTTTTTTTTTTTTGGTTGTTGTTTTCCTATGTTATTTCCCTAGATTTTTCCTCACACAAATACCACAGTCTAGTGAGTTATGGGTAGTAGGATGAATGAAGTCTGGAGATGTACATAGAAAGACAGGAAGACCGCCCTCTGTGGCATCACAGAGCCCTCCTAGGAGAGCCGGGCAGGCCCAGGAGGGAGTCCTTGCAGAAAATAGGGCGACGAGCGGAGCCAGCGCCAGCCCAAGCATGGCTGATACATTTCACACCCCTCTCTTGCGGGTTTCCTGCAGTTAGCAGAAACTAAGAGGTATGAAAATCACTACAGAGCATTTAATATTCTAAATAATAAAAACAGACTTCTAGGAAGCCCTCTGCCTCCTGAGTAACATACCCAGCTAAAAAGAAGCAAGGTTCACCGGCTGGTCATGGTCCCCCTTGCTGTTTCAGACTGCGGCTCCTGGTGCTGTGCTGGAGGGCCTGAGGGGGCTGCAGTAAAGGCAGCCCCTGCTGTCTCCATGAGGCACCAGAGCAACCTTCTGCTTCTGTCCACCTTTTGGGCTCCTGTCCATGTTTACAAATACTACTGAATGATCCTCTGATCAGTTCTGGTCAGGGTTGGTGTCAAGCCGAATCTCAGGGGAGGCAGGAGTCCTGTGATGAAGCCCTCTAGGTTTATTTGACTTCAGAATGGTAATTTTTACATTTATGTCCTGGCTGTATGTCTGTATATGCAACCGTTGTTGATGGTTTGGAGCTTACATGTTACTTACATATAATTTTCTTTTAAATCACTCTTCTCAGTCTTACTTATTCTCCAGAGAGGGTGGACAAATTTCACTGGGATAGTGGCCTGATTCCATTAGCTTTGGTCAGGGATCCACACAGTGCATGGCCTCTATAGTCCCTAGGCTCTGAAGAAGACTGACAGCACAAGACCCCCACATACCAAATTTAAGTAACCTTCATCTAAATTATTTATGAAGCATCCACAATTTTCCTTTCTCTTTAAAGTGCAAATATGCTTGAGAGAGATTTTCCTCTCATGTTGAGGCACTCAGCATGACTCTTTGAGGTAATATCCAGACATTATATTGGGCTATTTATTTTGTCCCTTACCAAGTAGGAGCTGAGCTTTAATCTTTTTAAAGAATCAGCAGATTTCCCTCTATCCCTAAATCCCAACCCAGCACAAAAGCTTTTCCATTTATAAAGTGCTTAAATGATGAATGAATTAACCAATACATTGTTACAGCACATTCACTGTGTACTATCCATGACAACAAAAACAAATAGTATTTTAAAGTCTCACAGTAGAGATGATAAAATAAACTGCAGCACATCTGTAGCATGAAATATTAGGCAGTCATTAAAAATCATATTAAGAAAACATATTTAATACCATGGGGAAATGCTCATGATTTATAAAGAAAAAAATAGACTATAAAATTGTCCATATGATATGCTATAAATCTAGTAAAAGATGAATATGCATGAATATAGACAAAAAGGAAGAAAATACAAAGAAGTGTAAACACTAATTTCTGAGTGGTGACATTGCAGATAATTTTTTCCTTTATTTTTTTCTGCACTTTCAAGTTTCCCCCTCAAAGAAAATATCACTTTGAAGATAAAAAGTATCTGTGTAATTATATGTATGTGTACTGACTCTGTAAAAGTGCCAACTTTCCATTCGACATGGCTGCATTTGCACTGGATATAGTGGCGCATGCCTGTAATCCCAGCAGCTTGAGAGGCTGAGGCAGGAGGATCGGAAGCTCAAAGTCGGCTCAACAAAAGCAAGGCAACTCAGTGAGACCCTGTCTCTAAATAAAATACAAAATAGGGCTGGGGATATGGCTCTGTGGCCCCGTGCCCCTGAGTTCGATCCCTGGTTACCCCCCACCCCCCAAGAAAATAATAATAAATGGCTGCATTTGCTTTATCAGGCAGGGTGACCATGAACCTTTCTGGGGAAGTACATTCTGTCTTCAAAATGAACAATTTTAGTTCAGATCTTGGTTTTACACATATAGGTATCCATGTCCACGTCTGACTCTTTCACACGGTGCTGAAATTGATATTTCTTGCTGTTATCCTCTAACCTGACCTGGGGGACGAAGGTATTTTCATTCCTCTCAACTAACTGGTCAGTTTCATTAAACATGGGCTAATCCTGTTTCCATGCCCCAGATCCATTCTGGGCCCAGCAGGTACATCCACTCCTGTCCTGACTGAAAGGTCAAACCCCAGGCTGGCGGAGGTGCTTGGGCAGGGAACTTTCCTGAGTGCTGGCGGGAAGGGTGCTTCTTGGGAAACTAGTTCTGCCAAGCCTTGACAGTTCCCTCGCTCATCCCTCCTTGGAGCTCACACACTCCTTGGGAGTGCAGGGAGTGGGGTATACCACGGGGTCCCTTCTAGCTGCCAACCTACTCAAGAGTACTGGGTTGGGATGTGTATGTGTGGTCTTTTTGGGTGGAATTACTGGTTTCACAACCAACAGCAGAAAATGTGGTGAAGCAGCCTGAAGAAGACAGCTGTGTGGGGTAAGGAGGGGTGAAGAGCTAGAAAGGAAGCATTATCTAGAGGAAATCAGTGATATTATAGGAGCTGTGACTCGAGGGAGAGGCCAGTTCTGGGTGTGAGCATTTGACATGTGAACCAGAGAATAAATTACAGGGTAAAAGAAATACTGGTCCAAAAATCCACCTTCTTGATTTCAGGCATCTATAGAACAAGGGTAAGCTCGGGCATCTGTACCTGTGGATCCATCTCTCCCTGAAGGAGGGACAAAATGGTTAATTATTTTCCAGTTGTTTTCTGGGGGTCTTAAAGCTCCCTATGGACCATTCATTGTGCTCCACTCTCATCAGGCTCCCCCTCCTCCAGAAAGCCAATCCTTCCAATAAAGGTCTTGCTTCTAGAGACAATGAGCCCATCATTGCCACAGTGATACTGACCTGAAGGCAAAGAGAATGAATGGGACAAGTTTGGTAAGGGCAGGGTATGAAGAGAGGGAGTGGCTCCATGGTAGGGGGCAAGGACCACATGCTTATTCGCTGAATTGGTCTCCCAAACTGAGCCAGTGTCCAGTGTGCAGGCTTGAGTAATAACCCTTCACATACTGGTCACATCTGCACCGCGAAACAGCATCACAATAACTCTAGGAGGGCTCTGATTTTACCTCCACCCGAGAGGTAAAAAGAACAGAGGTGTAGGAGTTTGGTGTATTGCTCGGGGTCCTCAGAGCAAGTCAGGATTGAAACTGCTTAGCACTCAGATCTGTGCTTCACCCCTGCACTTTTCTACCTCCCTTCATGAGTATCTGTGGGTTTAAGGAATAAGAGAGGGATGGCAGGCAGCATGGGAACACAGAGTGAGGGTTCTGTACAAGCAGGGTCAGCATGAGATGGTGAGAAGGAGAGAACTGAGTGGAAGATGAAGGACTGTGGCATATTTGGCCCCAGGGAATGATGTCTGCTGGTCAGTCCTCCCTGGGACTTTGTTGGAGCTGGTGGGATGGAGTAGGGTACTCTGTCGTTAAGTCTGTTATTATTCTAGCTCAAGATTGGGGCCCCTTAGGCTAGGCAGCAAGTGGTTATGGAAAAAAGAATGGAGCCCGAGTTGCTCTCTCCCTTTGAGAATGAGGATCTGCTTCCTATTAGAGGTGTTTGGTCTCTCCTTGTTTAACACACAGTATGTGTTCTTATCTCTTGCTTTACCTGACTGAAAGATGAAAGCCACACTCTGAAACTGGGCAAAGGGCACCTACAGAGGATCCTTCATATCCATCATTAAAATACATGGTTAATGGCAGCTTTTGGCCATGGTGTGCTAAACTTGAAGAATGTTCCTCACACAGTATCTCTTCTATACACCCTTAACACCTTTACTCTGACAGATTTAAAGACAGCTCTGAGGATTTACGTTCTTAAGGAGACACGTGAAAAACCGAAAAGTCTTTGTCCTTTTGTGCTTTTGTTTTATTGTTGAGTGGGAAGGGTGTTCTGTTTGACAGTGGAAACCATGGGTGTCACCCATTAAACCTCTTTACAGATTGCAAATGATTTCTTCACCTCTCTCCACCGTGTGGGAGTCTGAATCCTGCAAATGAGGGATGGGGGGTGGCAGCTTTCCTATACCAGCAACAAGCGTGCAGGAGGGATGCGCATAGAAACCTTTTAGACCCAGGGATTCTGTACACTGAAGGCTTCAGCTGACCCTTTCTTTCATGTCTCCTACCTGCTGCAACATTTCTTCCATCCCCCATCCCTTTAAACCCTTTAATCTCCTAACATGCACATTAGAATCATGGATGGTGCTGCTGCTAAGAAGGCTGACAAAAAAGATCCAAGATGAGGGCAGATTTTTTTTTTTTTAAATTTCAGATTTTGATATCTATTATACATAATTGCCAGGGACCAGTCTAGTTATTTGGGGGTCCTAGGGATAAGGAGAGAGCTCCAGATAGAGATCAAAAGGAAATTTACAGTTTTGCTTTCTAGAAGAGAAATTGGGGTGTGGACTAACTGAAGTGCCTAAAGGAGTTGTGCTGAGGGTTAATTTTAAATGTGGGTACGTGTAAAAGGTTGGACTCACCATCTGTTATTAATATATCCAGTTCTAAATAAAAAGAAGAAAAATACTGAAAATCAGCAAGTCTGAGTCTGAACTGTACAAATCCTCTTGGAGAACAAGGCCTTTGCAGGTGCCTTTGGTTTCTGTTAAATTACCCTCTAGAACACTCTCCTCCTGGGCATGACCTAATGGAAAGTCTTGTGACATGGAAGGGGGTGCTTTCTAAAGGTTGATTTACTTTTTTGAGACCTCAAGAATGCAGGACCAAGCATCAGTAAGATTCAGTGGTGCTCAGGAAAATGTTAAAATAATAGAAAAGTAGTAGCAACACACCATGACTGGAGAATAAGGCAAAAGTCGAAGCTGCAAGACTCACCACATCTTCTAGTGGATCACTTCAATATCATAAAAGTGGATAGCATAAAAGTGCAGGTACGACACTACCATTCCACAGGCCAAGCAATTCCAAAAGTCTGAAGCTCTCTGCCAGAACTACTAACATAGCTATTAAGATACGGATTCCCCCAGAAACAAATACAAGAGATGCAACCAAGATTTAAGGGCATGCTAATTACAGCATTATTTATAACAGCAAAAAATGGAAACTTAAATGCCTAACACATAGGCACAGGGGTCTGTTATTACATATTCACATTGTACAGCCATTAAGAATCACATCTTTGAGGAACCTTTGGTGGCAAGAAAAATATTTATGATATAATGAGAAATCAAAAAGGTTCAAATAGGTAATATAATAACATGTAATTATTCATTTGTTTATAGATTTTCCCTATCAGGTACACATCCATGACCAGAGGGAAAAACCTAAAATGAGATGTGAGTAGTGGTTATCTCTGAATAATGATGTACTAAATTATTTTTTCTTTGTCTCTGTATTCTTTTCTGAAATATGCAAACTTCAAATAGACATTTTTTTGAAAAAAAAAAAAGAAATAAGATATACTGTTTTTTTAAAAGCAACTGTCAACTCTCACAAGAATACCCAGCTTAGCTGGCACCAGTCCACTGTTTAATTATTATTAATAAATGATAATGTGTAAAATTCCTGCCTCTAGATGTGAATAATTATAGTAAAAAAAATCCATATGTCTTAGTAAACAGCCTCTGGGCCAGAGGCTTTAAACCTCATGAGCTGCATTAGAATTCATCCTGCCTGCTATGTTAAATACCACTGAGGCATGAAGAGGGAATCCACACCAGTTGGTGCACACTCCAGGCCAGGTGTTCATGTCCATGGTTCCCTTAACACAAAAGGAAGGTGAAGTTCAGAAGGGTCAGATGGCTATTCAATGATCACACAGGATGCAAACCCTCCTTCTGGTATGAAAGCTTTGTTTTTTTCAATCGCAGTAGGGCTGGTGGAAACTCCAGATGAAATGGAGACTTAGTTTCAGACATTAAAAAATGTCTTCACAAAGTATTTTGCTAGAGCCTCTGATGCATGACCCAAATAACTGATTTTTAAAAATTATTTCTTGGCTCTCACATAATCCTTTTGGAAGTACTAAGGAAAATTCTAAAAGGAGACAAAATTACAGACAAGAAAGAAAAGAAAAAGTGCTTCATCCACGTACTGGGAAACCCCTTGACAATCTAGGCAGAAAAATTAGCTCCGTTCTCTGCCCAGTGGGGAAGGAACGCCCATACTGACTGGCTAGGATGGTCAGGCTCTGTCACTTCCCTTGGCCAAGGGTCACTCTTCTCTCTCCATAGTTAGAACCCCACCTCTTGATGGTCATTTATTTGACCCTAGAGAAGTATTATTAAAATCTGGGAACTTTCTTTTAAGATCTTAAAGATGAACTCCCTTCCCACCACCCTTATTATTTGATAATAGATGACTTTCAACATTTCTCCAGGAAAGGGCTTTCGTACTCAGAAGCTCACAGTGACAAAGCACTCCCACGTCTGTCATTGCATTTGCTCCTCACAAGAAACCTTAGGGAAGGGAAGGCAGGAAATATCCCCATTTTACAGATAAGGACACTGAGGCACACTGCCACTGGGTTGCTGGGTTAGACAGCAGCTTCCTTGGAAGGCACAGAGGGACAGGCTCTGAGTGGAATAGATATGAAAGTTTTGGTTGTGAATGTGACGGCAGTGTGTTCCTGGAATACAGGATACTAGAGAGGGGTTCCAGGGCAAGAGGCTATGGCAGTGAAGAACTGTGGCGGTAGGAAGGCTAACTCTACAGATGCCACAACATTGTCAGTGGGGAGCGCTTTATGAACAGGGTTCGTGCCACCTGCCATTCTATTTGTCAGTGAAGCCCAAGCCAACCTAGATCCCACAGACTCAGGAAGCTTTTCTTGATTATCCAGCACAAAGAAACAGTCGTGACACCTTAAGACTTTCACTCATTTAGGCCTTAGCTCATTACATATCATGACAAGTTCTTTAAGAGAAGCTTTGTCATTCTTTTTACAAATGAGGCAAATGGAGCTCAGATCAGAGAGGTTAATTGGCAAGCTGATGCAATTAATTAATAAGCAGCAAAATCTGGAATTCAAATCACACCCTGTCACAGCTACCTCACCTTCTTGGGTACCTTACCTCCTATACATTGTCAAGTGTTCCTAGATTCTTTTGCTTGAGTTTCAATTTCTTGAGGGCAGACTACACACTTTATGCCTCTTTGGACTCCCTGCCCCTCTCCCTGAACTCAGTAGGGGACCAGGAACACAATGATCCTCACTTAGCATCCTACTGTGCACATCCATTGGGCATGAACACACTTGCAAAGAGGGATTTTTTTGGCACTCTGGTTACTGGGTTCTCTGCCGTATATAATTAAAACAAGAGAGAACATGAAATATATAATTTCTCCAAGCTGTAGCTTAATCAGGCGTTCATCACCATGTCTGATTCTGTGTTATGTGAAAAGAACTGCTTAGTAAGCATTTCCTGTGACAAGACTAATCAAATACATACAGATACAAGAGAGATCTGAAAAAAGACATAAACAAAACTATCGAGCATATGCAGAGACAATGATCCGCAAGGTATAATTCTCCATCACCTGAGACCAAAGAGCTTCTAAGGTATGAAGAATACTAGTTTCTTTTCCAGCCATGAGATATTCAGGGAACACTAAAGAAGAAAGTTGTGGTGCTAACTGGGATCTTGCATCATTGTACCTCATGTTCTATCAAAAAGATGAATACATCCTGTTACTGTTTTGGATCAGAAACAGAAGAGAAGTACAATTTCAAGGGTTATTCTGGGAGAAGTGGGGTGTTCTGAGACCTCTTCAGCATGTCAATCATTTAATTACTATCTTCATTGGCAGGCAAACTTAATAGCTATACATGCAATATACAACTTATTACCCTATTGGGACACATTCCATTTTCCCTCCCAATACATTATTACTTTATAGCTTTGGAAATATAAAGGGATCAAACAAATTCAGAGAGATTGGAATTTTTGATGGTGGGGATTAGCTCAAGTACTTTTAAATTGGCATGTAGTAAACTAAGCAAACAACACCAGTGCCTATCTACCAGATTTCATTGCCAAAGCCTACATAATAATTTTTAAGCTACTGAGAGGCAGAGTTTCTGATTTCCTTTATGTTACAAATAAAGGACCATATCTCTATGGGTTCAACTGACATCCAGTGAAAAGAGCAAATACCATATTTGTGGTACTTACATTTGCATCCTCATGGCTATGGCCATTGGTCTCCACCAATTCCTTGGTACCTTTTAACTGCAATTTTTAAAGAAAAACAAAAAAAAAATGAACATGCAAGCCTGTTAAGTATATAAATCATCTTATTAACTCTGATTTATCTGAGGTTGCATTGTATAATGGAAGAGTAGAAACAGATGGAGCACATAATTCTAATGAGTCTTATAGAAATCAGTTTGAGACCAATATTTTATGAAGCTTGAGGGCTGGCAAAAAAGTAAATGGGTCTTGGCCATTATTTTTTAAATAATAAGATTAGAAAGCAGTTCCATAGGCATAAAATGTATAAAATTGGTTCTTAAGAATAATAAATGATTTCATTTCCTAGTTGGATTGCTATTAATTTAAACCCTGCAGTGTTTGCAAGTTGCCAGTGGCTAAATGATGTTATACTAACGATTATTTGTGAATGATGGATTTTTTCAGCCATTTGAACATGCTGCAGTGCGACTGTACATGTCCTCCATACATATTTGAATGAATGACATCACCTCTGGAGGCCTAACTGGAGAAGACAGTTTGCTTCTTTTAGTAAAGGAAGAATTGGGAAGACATCTCTTTGGCCACTGAAGCATTCAAAGAAAAGCTATTTCTTAAATGAGATTTTTAACTTGTGAACATTTGGAAATACTCCTCTCTCTCAGAAGGCTTAAGAGTAATCAGTTATCAAGAGATTTCAGGAAACCTGTAATTGGCATTTTATCCTATTCTGACTCAAAGCAGACCTTTGGAGGCAGAGAGCAAAGAAGAAGGGTAAGCTGGCCTTGAAACAGTTTGCCAGCACTTCCTCCTGACCTACTAATGGTGGGAAATAAATACTTAAAATCTGAAAGAAAATAAATTTGCATGCACTACCAATGTGTTTGATTCAGAACATTGATTCTTTCTGGCTATTTGTGTGTATTAAAATGAAGGCATCTTTAGATTTTTTTAAATGCAATCTTAATCTCAGAAAGAAAGCCACATGCCCTCCAGGCCGACAGAGGAGTTTTGCCAAAGTGACATGAAAAATTTGTCATGCAGAATTTGAGGATGGGGCAGCTGATTATGATCCAAGGCTCTTTGGCTTACTGTCACATCAACTGGCTTAAGGGGAAAAAAATGCCCATTCTTCTTTAGGTCTACATCATAGATGTTCTTATGCATAACAAATGCAGTTGATACATAAGAATAGAAAAGGTGCACCAAATTAGAGGTAGTACATAAAAGGACTTAAAAAACTAGCTCTTTTCTTTATAAAGTAAAAACAACAACAACAACAACAACACAAAAAAACTAGCTCTGCTTGTTGGGTGCGGTGGTGCATGCCTGTAATCTTAGTGACTTGGGATGCTGAGGCAGGAGAATTTCAAGTTTAAAAGCAGTATCAAACTAAAAAGAAATTAAAAGGGCTGGGGATGTGGCTCAATGGTTAAGTGGCCATGAGTTAAGTCCCTGGTTTAAAAAACAAACAAACAAATAAACAAAAACTAGCTCTTCTAGCTGAAGATTTCCTCATCTTCCTATTTAACATTCCTCTGCTCATTCCACATTTGGTCCCATAACTTGTGCTTTTATGAGCTGGAGTGGGGATTGCTCAGAAGGTGGCTCTGTTCTGCAGCAGAAGTAAATGACTATTTGTCAAAGTCCATTCCACCATTCTACCTTCTACAAGTTTATTTACCTGCATAAAAATGCCAGTTGGCCTCCTTCTCCCTTTTAAATAAACTCCTTCCTCCCTAGTCCCTGCTATCCTCCACCTGCCCTCCCTTTGATGCGCCCGCTGTCTCTCTCCCTACCTCTGTCCACTGCTATCGCTCACTCTGCTGCTTTCTTCAGCTGGAACATGAACATTTTATCTTATGGATTTTAGGTTAATGAACAAACATTGGATGTAGAATGTACCCTTGATTGTCAAGAAGATGAAAGACAGGAGTCTGTGTGCCTGGAGGGACCTAAGGAATCTGTATTTCAGCATACAGGAAGGTACAGGGCATGGAGAGTGACCTGACTTCCCTGATGGGTGGAGAGCCAGCAGTAGGAGGGTCTGCCCTCAAGACTTTGCCTTTCTGGTAAGGATTCCCAGCAAGTGGCAGCTGTATTGAATAGCAAAATACAGTGTGTGTTTGTGTGTGTGTGTGTGTGTGTGTGGTGTGCATGCATGAGCCCATTTGTTAAGGCCATACGTAAGCTCATAATGGATTTACGCAAATCCAAAGCCAACCTCATAAAGCAATGTTGGTGGAAGTGAGGGGTGCATTTTTCAGCCTGTGGGTAGGTGGCTGGTTGGTTGTAGGGAGATTCCACGTACATTGTATGCCACCTTCTGAAAGGCAGATCAGGGGTAGCAGGCGAGGGGCTCTCAGGCAAATGGCTTGGTGTTGTTCAAATTCCTTTGGCTGCTATGTCTCACTGGCTCCGTAGACTTAGGTATTCTTGGTGACCTTGCTTAAAAAGGGCCCTCACATTTAAATTAATATTGTAAACGTAAAAGCACTTTCTTCTCAGTTGTATTTTTCTATGTCTTGCATGATTTCAGTTATTCTGAATTCTCTTAACATTCTCCTTTTAAAAATTTAAGTCATGTAAAGTGAGATGTGATATTCCATCAATGCCTACCTATGCACTTTGCTCTTTGAAAATGCATACCCTAACAAGACTATATCGATACTTTCTGCACAACTCAGAATCTATTTTCATAACTGGAGTTTCGACTTTAAATAAAAATAAAGGCTTTGAGTCATTTAGAGAAAAGAGAAAGTCACCTCTCCTCACCTCAGTTAAAGCCGTCTTAAAAAAAAAAAATCAGCAGAGAGAGCAGAAAATAATGAAAGCCCAAAGTTATGACTATCTGACCTGAAGCAAATTTGGACCAAGTCAGCTCAATTTTGCTAGGGTTATATCAAGGTGGGGTGGACAGTGATTTGTGGTCTCCCAAATAGAAGGTCATTGTGAATTTAGTTGACTGAAGTTTTCAGTTCAATCTAACATACCTGAAATCATACAATTCAGCCTCAGTATAAGTTATTGAGTCTCTATTATTCAATAAAGATAACCATTACTTTTTAAACATATTTTCTTGCATAGCTATAAAATGTTTATAAACTATCTAATTAATATCTTTGCTTTCTTGAAAAAAAATATATACCCCAAATTTTTGAAAAAATAAAAATCATTTTTAAGTGACTGAGTCCCAGCTGACTAGTGCCACACTCTTGCTGCTTCCTATTTTCTAAAATAATCTTCTTATAAACCACTAAGTGTGAATGAAAAATTTAAAACAACCTACATTTTGACTACAGAGAGTTGAGGTTACTGTGATTTTTTTTCCCCTCCTAATTACCAATCATTGCATTGTTGGCAGCAAGTGAAGGCCAGAAAATCAGAAAACCTCTTGAGGACTCTCCTGGCTCCTCCAGTACAGAGAGTGAGGCTTAGATTTCACTCTGTTGACTGTGGAGTGATCCATCTCACCCTGCTGTAAGATGATATTTTCCATCCACCTATCAATGTCAGGCCACACTTTCATATCAAGGAAAGCCAGAATGAAATGATCAGATCATATGAAAGGTTTGTTGCTTGTCGTGGTCAGATAAGTGCCCTGATTCACACAGGGAAGAGACTTTTTTTAATGTTGCTATGAATCAGTCCTTCTTAGTTATAAGTCTGCAGGAACATCATGGATTATGCTAAATTCATTTTCCTCACTATTGGACTTAGAGGAAGCTAGCTGTTTACTTTGAAATATATCTGCACTACCAGCATTGAAACAATTTATCAAAATTCACTTGTCTTCTGGGAGAAACATTCACACAATGAGGGTGGGCTTGGTGAATATAAGTAAATGCAGGGTGAGGAGAGAAGTTGAGAATGACAAATTCCACAAAGCAAAGCTGCCAGTAGGATTGACAGGGTATGGGCTAATTACTCCAGAGATGACCTCAGCCATGCTTGTGTGAGTGACAGGCTAGGGTGTTTGCACCAGGCACATTTGACTTGATGCGTCAATCAGAGTGTTTTCTCGTTCACTTACTTGCTCCTGGAGGACTTTTAGTAAAGCTTGTGTGTGGGACTGCTCTTCCTTTGCTTGTTCCAGTTCTGACTTTTTGTTGTTTAATTCCTCCTGGATGGTCAGCAATTGCTGTAAAGTTAAAGGATATTTAGCATAATTAGGATGGAAGGCTGGGTGAATGCAAGATAGTAAAAATATCCTCAGAATGACAAGGAGACTTGTACATACACGCCTTAGATATTCATTCAGACACTGGTTGCCTTTTTGTGCATGCATTTCCCCCACTTAACGTCAGGAGCATCACCATCTTGGATGCACTATTAGGCTGTTTGTGTTACTGATGCATGAAACTCATTTTAGAATTTGTGAGGATACCATTGAATTTCTTTGAACAAATGCATATTTGTAAAAATATGTTGATTAGTGTTAGTAAGCAACATGCTGACGGATGAAGAAACTAAAGATTAATAAAAATGTAATCAGTCAACTGGTCCAATTTTATTTCATTTTACATAAAACAATACAGCTAGGTTCACAGTAGCTTTGTAGAGATACTTTACCAAGTGGCAGGGACCAAAGATCCTTTTACTTTCTCTGTTATGATGGTGATGTTTTATTAGATCAGCAGGACTGAAGTCCAAACTGCAATCAATATATCAGGCAAGAAAACTGCTGATATAAGCTGTCAAAACACTAAGCTATGGCCTACACTGCTATTTTTAAGCAGGCCGCAGAAGGGATTTTTGTAAGCCTTGAGCTCTCCTTGCCCTATCAACTGTAACTCATGCGGAGGCTTGCCCTGTCTGCCAAAAGCTCAGCGCTGCCCTGCACTGACTCTTTGGGATATGGTTCTATGTTAAAATACACATAGGCTGGAGCTTCAAAACAGCCCCTGGAAACAGCTCTGTCTGTTCAGAGTTTCCAGACAACAAAGGACCTATTTAAAAAGACAGGAGAGCTCTTTTCCTGCTGCCATACATAACAAATGCTGCATGGATGATGTGAAAGTGTTGGTGTATTCCTGTTTTCCAGGGACCTGTCTCCCACATCCAGGCTATTTCTTCAGGGCCTTGACAAGCTGGCTGCAGAGTGGCCTGACCAGTTCCTAACTATAAGAGTCTGAAGAAACACTGGCACCAGATTTCTTGTGCATAAGCCCACCAACTGGAAGGATTACATTTAATCTTCAAAACTACTGGGTTTGGGGAACTTGTGGGAGAGCAAGTGCTCAAAATACACACTGTGCTTTCCTTGGGGCTTGTTGGCGTTGTTTGTAACTTGGGTACTGCATATAGATTCAATAACATACTTTGGTTCCTTTGTCATAAACAGTTATTTCCATATAATCTCCCAAAGCTCAGTACCTCCCGTCCTACCACCTATCCATACCACCATCACATGAGGCGATCATACCACCCACAGTAGATCTCCTAAGTGTCTGTGTAATTTAATTTATGCATCAGAGATTAAAGTACAGCAACTAGGGGGCCCTTGGCACAGGGACAAGCACCTATGACTGTGTCTGCCCAGTGGGGGATGACCTTGTTCCTTCATTCTCATTCACCACTGACCCCCAGAAGAGTCCCAAGAGGGTCGGTGCTCTGACTTTAGGTGATGCAGAATTAATTTTTACTTTTTGGTAGGAATTTTAAAATCCCATCTTTAATCTTCCTTTCAAAACGAGGGAAATGAAGGACAATAAATTGTCTTTAAAGGTAGGCATTGCTTAAGTTTGCTCACGGCAGCACTTGAGGTGGCAAAATTTAGAAACTGATGATGTCTAGTGATGGGGGGCTCACCACATTTCTGTCCCTGGGCCTGCACAACAGAACACCAGGAAGACATTAAAAATGAAGCTGCACAAACTCCACACTCACGAGGCAGCTCACATACTTCCATTTACCAAAAGGCTTCCATTTAATTTGGCAACTGTTCATAAAAAAGGATCCCTGACTCTGTCTCTGGGTGAGTAGGTTTTTGGATCTTTCTTTTAGTTTTGCTGTCAGTTTCCTGACATATCTGTAATGAGCAAATACTACTTTAGTAATGAGGAACAAACAATGAGCTTAAGGTGGGGGACAAGACAAAGAAAGGAATACTACTTGGAAATAAATCCCCTGGAGTCTTCCATTTCATCCACCATTTCATCGCACTGTTAAAACATACACTCCTTTCCCTTCCCCACTTCCTGTTTTAGCTTCCATCCTGTCTCATTCCTCTTCGAATCACACTTTTATTTTTTTGAACAGTTAGACGGTATTAGTCAGTTTGGGTTAATAGAAGGAAACATCACAGGCTGAGTCGCTTAAATAACAGAGACTTCCTTTCTCATGGTTCTAGAGGCCAGAAGTTCCAGATCACCCTGGGTAGGTTTCTGGTGAAGGCTTCCCGCTTGGTGACCTTCTCTGTGTGCTCACATGGCCTTTCTCCAGGGTACTTTTTTTTTTAATTTACATTTTTTAATTTGTTCTTTTTAGATATACATGACAGTAGAGTGTATTCTGACATATTATACACACATGGAGTATAACTTACTTTAATTAGGATCCCATTCTTGTGGTTGTACATGAGGTGGAGCTTCACTGGTCATGTATTCACATATGAACAGAGGAAAGTTACGTCTGGGAATCATACTTTTCAAATAACACATCATCACTCATGTGTAAGAAATCACTTTAATGGTTTATAATGTCTAGGTTTTTATTTGAGTATATTTTTCTTATTTATATATACATGGCTGTTTTGCATGTATTTTTAAGGGTTTACCATATTTCTTTATTGTTTACTATGATATTAGTAAGCATGATGTTTTTAGGATCCATCCATGTTAACATTCTATAGATCTGATCTATTCTTTCTAATGGCTGCATAGTATATTCTAAGGGGTACAATGGCCCAATTTTACTGAATCCACTGTCCTAGGGAAGGATACTCAGGCTATCTCCAATTCTCCCTACTTTACACTGGCTGTCTTGGAACATGCTGGTGTGTGTTCCTTTAAGTCCTGTGGGAGAATTTTCCTGAGACACATCCAGCAGTGAAACTGCTGGGTCACAGGGCTGCCCTAAGGAGGTCACGTATCCACACTGCCCCACAGAGCAGCTGCAGCAGTGCCGTTACCCACCAGTATTCTCTTGAGAGCTGGGGTACACCACAGCTACAAGAAAGCCTTGTTCAGATTTTCCATTTCTGCCAACATTAGAATATACAGATTCTTCACCTTTAAAACAAAAATTCTATTCTTCTCTGATCCCCTGTGATTATAAGCATCTTATCACGTGCTTGCAAGCTTTGGGGTTTTTATTTATACTTCTTAAAGAATAGTCAAGTCCAGAGGTTCTTGATTCTGTCAATCCACTAATATTATCTAGGAAGTTTTCTTTTCTTTTCTTTTTTTTTTAATACTGATTTCTGGGCCCCACAGAAGACCAATTAACTCTAAATATCTAAAGGTAGGATGAAGGCATTGATTGTTTTTCTAAAACCTTCCCAGAAAATGCTAATGTGGTAGTAGGGATGAGAACCTCTGTTTCCTTGAGTGCTCATTTAATCCTCAGTCTTCTGCAAGGTGACCTCCATCCTGAGTCCTCTACTTAAACAGTTCTCACTAGCATCAAGAAGCCTTTTGTAACTGCCAGCTCACGTGGCAGGGCCTTTTCTTCTTGTCATATGCTCTTTTCAGTGATCCTATTTGTGCCCATGGCTTCAGCCACAGACCTCAAATGCTGGCGCATTACAGAGCCTACATTATAACTTTGCCTGTCTCTTACTGCTCACCAGACTCTTAACTGCTCCAAACTGTGGCTGTCAGCACATTTTCCCACCCCAAACTTCCTCCCCAGGGAGCTAGAGTTAGGACCTTAAGTCACCAGTTCATCACTCTCTAAAGCCGGATGCCTATTCCTCCACCCTTTCTCCATTCATCCTCGCTGTCATATTTACCACATCTCTTCTCCTCTGGATGTTGCCTGTCCCACTAACTTTCACCACATATCATCCTGGAATTAAATTGTCCCATTGCTTAAAAATCCAGTTAGCTCCCAAACCAGTGCACTTCTCACTTTCATTCTTCTCTTCCCCAGACATGCCAGGTCCCTTCCACGACAAAAGTCACTACCAATCATTTTGCCAGGCAGATTCTGACTCAATCTTTGAGTCAGAGCAGGGTTTCTTTGTGCAGCTGAAAAGAACCCATCCTCTAGGCACACATGTCTGTCACCAGGGTGCATGCTCAGACCTTACAGCAGGAACTTGGTTACATTCTTGGTTACTCCTCTGGAACAATACCCTCGTCCAGGGCAGAAGCTACACAATTATAGGCAGTAGCCTTGGCCTCTTCCTAAATAAAGATGTCCTCCAATCACCCAAGCACAGCTAGTCATCCACCTTCTATGTTCCCAGAACACTTGCTACGGTATGTCACATTTTCTATCTCTCTCTCCAACTAGACCCCATCCACCAATGGGAAGGTCAAAGGTAGGTAGTAAATTAATGAAGGAATGCCGGGATGGATGAATGTCTCTGGTTTGCCTACTTTATGGGATTAAATCATGTTTTAGCAAACAACAAAAAAAGACTACTTGAGGTTCTATCACTGGGTAATTTATTGTTGTAGACATAAAGCTTTCAAAGGAAAGCTCCATTGAAGACATTTTGATTCATTAGTCTGGTAGTTTCAGATTTCTTTCTTAATCTGAATAGGAATATTTCTTAAAAGGTTAAATAATTCCAATCAATGAGTTTATAAATATGTAATTTATTTCCCATAAACCACCAAAAAGAGAGCAAAACCACCAGTAGAGGGGAAAATAAAATCAAAATCCTTGGACTGCTCTTTGCATTCTATAAAATTAATGCTTTCTTTTGTTTACAAAATATAAACTCGTGAATCTAATATTTACATATTCAAAACAGTGGTGATTCAAAACTGCTATTCTTCATTTGTCTAGATGCCCTATAAAAATGGTGAGATAGTTCACAACCAGATAATTTAAGTTAGGCTTTCTGGCCCTTTTCATTGAAATTTATGAGACTGTATAATATTCTTTCTGGCTGGAATTTTTAAGTACCAACGTGTCTCAATTATAGAAGTTCACAAGCAGCTAGAACTTAATCAGAAGTGTCTCCTGGCTAGATTGGCTGACTGCAGCATAATTTTAATTTAACATTTGAGAGTATGGCATTCAACAGATGCACTATTACATTCTTTGGTGGTTACAACTGAGTGTGTTCCAATTAGACAATTATCCATATGCCAATCAAGTGGAAACACTCTGGTGGACAATAAACAGGTAAATAAATGCCGTACCTGACACATCTTGGTATTTCCAGGTGACTGATTTAATAGGATCATTTGTAAAGCTCTTTGGGGACGTAGACTTCCATGGGTAATGGGTCTTTCTTTCTGACAAATTCAAAGAGCATTACAAATGTTATTTGGAGCCCCAGAATAAGTGAGGTCACATTTTCACTTTTACAGATGGGAGAATCGTAGGCACACAGAGGCTGAGTCATGTATCTGAGGTCACACTGTCTGGGAGAGACCTACCACTTGCACAGCTTAATTTTCCTCCCTCAAATTGTGAATTCTACCTTGGAAACCACACTGCACCATCAAATTTAAATGGAAATCAGGAAATGCCAATCTTAAAATCCTCCTAGCAATGACCTCCACCCAAGCACGCATCACTCCCACTTGGAAGCTAGGCTGCTGGAGACCTGCCATTGTGTGTACCTGTGAGCCATGTGGTGGATTTCACTTTCCTTTATAAACTGTGACCCCCAGGCTGGGGATGTGACTCAGTGGCATGGCAGGCATGTGGTCTTGGGGTTTGAGCTCAGTACCAAAAAGAAAGGACAAAAAAAAATTATAACCCCTTCCTGTGTTTTTTCTAAATCTCTTATTATAGTTTTGTTACCAGGGTGAAGTTTTTATACAGTTAACAGATTATATAAGGTTAGATTCCAAGAAAGTCATAGATGGCAGTGTAAACACTCTGTATGAAATACACCAGCAACATGCCATTATAAGCTGACACTCACAGGAATCTTTGGCAGGATAATGTGTGGCTAGGGATAGAAGTGGTGGTTGGCACAAAGTAGAGAAGACCCTAAAATAGAACAACGATTTTGTGATTTCCAAGGTGGCAGGGGACTAAGTGCCCTTTCTAAATTTATGTTGCTGGCAGGTCAGGAAACTCTTTATTGTTAGGCCAGGTAACTGTGACACCAACACACACACACACACACACACACACACAATCACTATACTTTTCCTCTCTTCCCTTTGCTTGGCTCTCTAGTCAGTTCTGAAGCAATCTGCTAATGTTCATTCATTCCTTCAATCAGCTCTGAGTTTCCTATGTGCAGGGCTGGGTATCATGGAAGCTACAGAGAAAACAATCAATAAGGACCTTGTCCTCAAGATGCTAGGTCATGAGGATGCTAATTAATTTAGGAAAGCAAGAAATATTCTTAATAATAGCTAGAACCAATATTGTTTTCATAGGAATCCAGGAGGTTTGGGGGAATCAGATTCAGGGTTGGAAGAACAGGCTCAGAGGCATCCACTGTGAATCACAACCTGTTCTACTTATTGGAACTAAATAGTCATGATAGAAACCTGGAAACCTGTTAACTCACAGAGGATCGTCAACTTAAATTCTACATGTTTTTGCCCTTTTGACTCAGTTTAAACAGAGAGTATTCCATCTCCATAACTCTGTTATAAATTAGATGCCCTACTCAGGAGGACACGCCTTTAAAGCTAGTAAAATATCACCTAAGGAAATGAGGCCAGGGACTTCCAAAGGGAATTTCCACCAAAGGCCATGTGGGTGTGACTGTGTCTGGATGGACTGGTCCCAGGAGCACTTGCAATGTTCAGTCTCTGTGGCAATGCTTGGGAGCAGCCAGCCTCATACTGTCTGTGCACCCTGACTCTAGCCCCATTTCTCCAATTTTTCAACCTGCAATGTGACACCCCCCACTCCCGGGGACAACTTTGCCAGCTCCATGTCCTGCCAGTCTTGAGTCTGGAGAACCCCCCCCTTAATCTCTTCCCCCTTGGTACCATCCTTCACCCCCATGTCTCCCCTGCTCTCCAGACCCTCCAACCCTCCATCCTGTTTCCTTCTGACTTCATACTGTCCAGGAACATCAGCCAGGAGTCCTGCTGACAGTCTCCCACCTTTGCCTGTTTTACATCTAATGCTCTGAATCCTGAGCCAATCCCCAATTGTTAGGGAAAGTGTGAGGTGTAAAAAAATCAAGTGCATATCAGAACAGCCTAGGAGGAAGGCTTTGCCTAAAGGCAAACACATCAAATGGTATTTCTGACAAAGCAGAGAAACCTGGCTCAGGGGAAGGACCATCATTTACCACCCAGTTGCTGCAAAGTTCACGCTTCTCCTTGGGAAAAAAAAAGACAGGATTGAACAAGCCTGAATTTTCTCATCACAGGGGGTGGTAAGACTACTCAAGATCTATTCTAGTTGAAAATGTCATCTGCTTCCACCTGGGGATGAAGCCGCACTTCAATTTATGCCAAGGTATGAAAGTAACTGTGCCCGTGGCCTCCCTCCCTCAGGCGCATGACCCCTGGGGGAGGAACATGGCTTGGAGAGAACTCCACCATTCTGATGACTGATACCAGTACCCTGGATCATAGAAATGAAATTGTGTTCAGAGCTAATATCCTATTACACCAGGCCATACATATTTAATTCCTTGGGTCTTTCCTCATAAATCAATTCCTCCGGGCCTTTAATCTCGTCAATATCTTTCTTGATATTGAATTTTAAATGCCATTCTCATTGCTAGGCAGAAAAGGCAATCTCTTGTTGTTGATGGGATCAGGCTTCATTTACAGCCAAGGGACACCTGGAGCATGGTCCTGTCCCCTGACACTGCTGCAAAGATCTGAATGTCAGCCAGAACAAAACAACCCAGGGGCAGGCCTCCTGGCTGAGGTGGGAGGGTGAGGAGTGTACAGGTGGGCAGGAGGGTGGGGATTGCCCTCCTAAACATAAACACCATGAACCATGGGGTCATGTTAATCAGTACCTTGGGTACCTGAGACTGCTAATGAGAAATCAGAAATAAATGTTTTCAAGGGTCTGGGCCCCCAGGATGCCTGAGACATGAAGTGCCCTGCTTCCTCCCGTGGGCCACACAGAGCCAGGAACTCCATTCCTCCATCCTGATTAAGAGCCTGAACCAAAGGATGCACAGTGTACATACATCTGAGTGAGCTCTCCTAGGACATGCAAGGTGAGAGGTAAGCAACACTAGGAAGGAACCCCAAAGAACAGGAACTGATGGCTAAAAATATTTTCCCCAGGTTCCCCAGGGCTGGTCTATGATGCAGTAGCACTTTCCCTGTTGTAAAGAAAGAGGGAGGAAATCCAAAAATCCTTTAAGTCATGCAAAATTTGCAAAAAGAGGCAAGAGTGATTTTTATCAGTCTGCAAAAACCATGGGGAAGTTGTAAAAACACAGGAAGTTACGGAAATGCATATCTGAGGGTCTAAATCTGTAGGAAGTAGTGTGGTCCCAAGGGCGGGGCCTGGGAACTGTCTGCTAGGGGTGGAGGAGTTAAGTGAGTACAGTGGTACTGAATTTTGAAACAACAACAAAGCTAACTGAAGGTCCATCCATTTATTATCACAGTGCATCAGCAATTCTAAGCAAAATTGGTAATGAAATATTCCTTCCTCATAAAAATCTTCAGTTGATCTAAATTCTAAACAATTGCGACCAGTACTATTTAAATTTAGCAACACATACATCATCTTCAAATTAGCCCATTCCATTGTTTACTCTTTCACAAACATATTATATATTGAAACTGACTTGCTCCATTTCTCAGCCCTCTCCCCTTCCTCACAAGAGAACTCACCTACACTCATTTTTTTTTTTTTAATTTAGAATCTTTTGAGCTTGCTTTGAAAGCAGCGTCTCTAGAGTCCCTGGAGCACCACATATATCCTGAATTTCAGCAGTAGATTAAAAATAAACAATGATAGCACACTTACCACAGAGACTACAAACTTGAACTTGAGCTAATTGGATTCATACCACAGGTCTGCTTCAAGAATTTTTATATTTAAAATGTAAAACAGTGAGATTAAAAACTATGAGTGGTATTATTTTGGGTTAGTAAGTGCTAATTTTAGTTCCTATATGAAACATCTTAACTGAATTTTAATATTTAAAATATTGAATGTATTGTTAATTGTTAACTTTAAAACTAAAAGATAAATCAAGAAAATGTTATATTTGTGGCATAATTAGCAGTTGCCTAAACTGTGCCTTTTGCATCAGGTTTTATTAAAATTCACTTATTATTTAAGGGGCAATGATTTACATACAGTATTATGTTAACTGTAATAAAGGATCAAAGTTCAAACTCTTAGGTGAGTTAATGAAAAATACTGAATGGATTTTTTTCATTGTACTATAATATTTTGTTCTGGCTTGGATATATATGAAATTACATATATTAGAAACTTCAGTCTGCATCTCCTTCCTGGTCATTATCATCATTTATATCACTACATGGTTGACACTGAAAGCAATGTCATTTAAAGGAGGGAAAGGATAACAAAGATTCTCTCTCAGCGTTAAATTGAACTAGGTGCAAAATTATCGACTGTGTATAGGGCAATCAGGTGCCCAAGAGAGGGATATCATGACCCTGGGCTGGGAGCTGGAAGAATCTTCCAGTAGACATGGTTTTAAAGACCATTTCCTTTTTTTAAAATAAACCCTTGGGAGGGACTTATGTGAAAGACAGATGCTTCCTGGTATTCATATAAACCAGTGAAATTATCAGCAATGATGTGCTATATCCCAAATAAGGCAACAACCTAAAAGAAAGCCAAGGATTGGCACAAAGGCAAAAAATAAGCCAAATGTCAACATTTCAGAAATTATTAGCCTGATTAGTTCTACTGTTGATTTGCTGTGAAACCTTGAACAAGCCAGTTTACTGGCCTGGTCTCCTCTTTTTCCTAAACTTTCCACCCTCACCACTATCTCATAAGGATTAATTTCTCATCTGCAAAGCAATGCACCAATTAATTTCCTAAACACAGGAAAAGCAGATGCAAAAGTAGTTCAGAAGGCTCTAAACCCATTTTCTCTTTTTTAGATGATTTTTCTTTATAGTGTAATTTGCAGTGTCATCTTAGTTTCCTGATCTTCAATTTCTTCACATATTAAATAAACAATCCTTACCCTTGGGATATTGTGAAATTGAAGAACATCGATTAAGTGTGGGAGGCTCCTTGAATGGCAAAAGATACTGAGTTAAATAAAAGTGCTGCCATTATCCTCTCTGAAAAAATGGAGAGGGAAATCCAGCAAGGTCAAGTGAGTTTTAACTGACCTGAGTGAGCAGTGCCAGGGATTAATATTCACAGAGAAAGGTACACTGTTTGCCCCACCCTCACCATGCTGCTTACCGTCCTTCAGCCAATTTCAAAACACAGACTAGCCAACTTGAATTAACATCATTCATGCAATTTATAAGAGAAGATGTCAAATGCCTTGCTGAAGTAGGAATAGATATCAGTGCCAGTCTCTCCATTGCATTTCCTGGCAATTCTGCTGCAAATGATAATCCAATTTGCTGGAATTTATTTATTTGTATCACTCCTTTTGCAATTATATGAGGTGGTTATCACCCCAACCTCTGGGCACATGTACAGTTGTTAATGTAGAAATTTAAAACATTAACATGTTTTCCAGCTGGGTTGCCCATTTACCTCAATCAAACAAGAACCTGATTGAACAGCTGGGTCTTGCAATGTGCTCCAAAGGCCAACAGAGACTGGTTCTTTGTAAGGGTTATAACTCATTCATGATCAGAGACGATAGCTAGAAAACCCTATACAGGTGACTTGTGACCAAAATCTTGTGGCCATTTTTGGATGTGTCTTTCGCTAGCAATCAGGGCCTGATCAAATTCAGCCACTGGAGAGTCAATCCATAATTCATTTCAGCATTATCAGCAACATATATTAACACTATCACTAGTCTCTTTGGTTGTAGTTTGGGGAAAGCAGCTTTTGATTTAATGGGTGTGGAATAAGGATATGTGTTAGAGGCTTAAGAACTTCTAGTTGAATCTTACTGGTATTGCAAAGACCTAGCATGTTCTGCAGATAAATGAAGGGAGGAAATACAGTTGCAGGTCTTATCCAAGGATGGAACCTTTCTTTATTCTGGATGTAGATGGTCCTTATCACCTAACACTTAACTCCAGATAATGGCAGAACTTTAGTAAACATAATTCAATAATTCAATGATTACAATATTTCCAATTTTTCTCAGTTAACACAAATTGACATTTTAAAGACTTGGAGAATCAGATATCTAGGGGCAGGATAGAGAAACATAGTCCCTGAACTTCTTGAATCTTTGGGTGACTCAAGGACAAACTTCATAAATAAATGGGCATATTCATCTATCATAGGAGAAGTGAGAGGCAGAGAAAGTCTGCCTCTTCCCCCAAGGTTTCCAAGGTATTTTAATACATTTAGGCTGGCCTGGAACTCCACAGTTTAGGAGTCTTAGAATAGTGGTACCCTTGGAGATCTCCAAGTTTTACCTGTTGTTGGCTCCAGGGTCAGGTAAGGGCTGTACCAGACAAGACTCCTTTCCCTGAGTGTTTTTAACAACCTGTAGGTGGTCTTGTTGCAGCTGCTTAGCCTCTGAACTATATGGATTTGCCCTTCTTTGAACTGCAGACACTTTTAAAGGAGAAATAATGATGACAGCAGCAGTAACAGAAAACCTTAACAAATACTGCCATTGTGAAATGTGCCACATATTCTTAATAGCTGGGGCTGAGGTTTAACTGGTAAAATACAATACAGCATCACCATCTTGCATAGATCTTAAAAGTGCAGAGAGAAAATTACCAACTTAAACCAATCTTCTCTACCTCTAAAACATTAAATATAGGAAACTAAGGAAGTAAGCTGAGTTCATCAGACCCTTTGCAATGGTATGGTGTTAGTATGGCCAAGAATGATAACAGCAAAATAAAAAAAAAGTCTTCAGGTTACAAAAATTAAAGGAAACTAGAGCTGTAGCTTCATAATTACTATTGACATCACACACTATAATAAAGAGTTCCTCTAGCCTAAGCCATATCCCTGTTCTCAATCTGCAACTGCATGCAGTTCCATATCACTTGTGGGATGTCTACCTATGTCCTTTAGGTGAAAATTTCAAGCATAAGTTTTGCTGAAGGCAGCTCAAAGTCCAGTTCCTAACAATAATAGTGCAGAAAAGATGATCATCCATACAATATAGATACTTAAGTTTGCATTACAAAAATGATAGATAGCAAAGTTATTGTTGTCTTCTCAAAAGGAAAGAACAGGGAAACCACATTTTAAGGATCTGATAGCAGACTTGGTGTACCATGAGTTTTTGCTTCCAGATGACAACTTGAAAATGTAAATCATGATATAGAGCAAATGATAATAAACAGTTGCATTGTAGTCCAAGTAATTAAAAACTTATCTCTGGATTAATCTGGGAGGGTTAAAAAAACACATTTTGTCACTGAGTTCACTGTAGATAACTTTTATCATGGTAAGAAAGTTCTCTGCTATTCCAAGTTGTTAAAAAACTTCACTTTTCTTTGGTTGTTTTAGTTTTAAATCATGAACTGATATTCTTTAGCTACTAAAATGATTATATTACTCCAGCTTTAATCTGTTAATGAGATAGCCTCCATTAACAGACTTTTCTAACTTTGAAACAACCTTGAATTCCTGGAGTAAGTCTAATTTTATAGTTTATAAAATACCAGATTAAAATTTTCTTTTTTAAAGGATTTTAAATCTATATTCATAAATGACACTGGTCTGTAATTTCCTCCCTGTTTACATGGTCCTTGTCTTTTTTTTTTTTAAAGAGGGGGGGGGAGGGAGGGAGGATTTTTTAAAAAATATTTATTTTCTAGTTTTGGGTGGACACAACATCTCTGTTTGTATGTGGTGCTAAGGATCGAACTCAGGCCGCACACATGCCAGGCGAGCACGCTACCACTTGAGCCACATCCCCAGCCCTGGTCCTTGTCTTGAATGGTATCAAACCTTATGAACTAGTTGGGAAGTATTTCCTCCTCCTTTTGTGTTCTCTGAATAAATTTGTAAAGATTGGCAGAATTTGCCCTTGAATGAGGGTAGAACTTGCCCCTGGAAGCAATTTTGTATCTGCTATTACTCATTTAAAGTTTGTAATTTTCCTCTAACTTCTGTCTTACATGTATCCCACCAGCTCTGATATTGTATTTTAATTATCAATTACCTCTAAACATTTTAAGTTCAAAGTTTAATTTTTTTTGGATACAAGGGTTTAGAAGTATACTTCTAACTTCCAAATATATAGGATTTAGCTATCTTTTTTTGGCATTGATTTTTCTTAAGTTTTATTGTGATCAGAAAATTATACCACTCCTTTGAAATTTGTTGAGATTTGCTTGAAGGCCCAGTGAAGGATTAATTTTTGTAAATATTTCAGGTATATTTGAAAAGGAGAGTTTTCTGTATATATCCTGGGGATCAAAACTAGTGGCTGAGTTCTGTGAGAATGCTTCATTGGTACAAACACAGGTGGTCACAGCAGTTCAAACTAGAAACAGCAGAGCTGCTTAGAAGAGTGTCCAGATTCCCTAATGTATTTTTAGTCTTTCAGCTAAATACTGGGGTTGTATATTCTTGACCTTAAAGTGTACATCTGTGATATAACCTTGCTTTTTATTATTAAGCAAAACAATTAGGAGAAATTTTAAGCACTGTGCTGCCTCGTCTGGAGGCTTCTCAACTGTCTTTTCTAACTTATCAAGGCTCTTCAAGCCTTTGGATAGAAAGAACCCTTTTGGATCAGAAATATCCGCAATCAGACACACACACACACACATGGCATCAATGCTGATGTGCTGGCCTGGTTCCTAAGGTTCCAGCTGTCTTTTATAGCTGCGGGCCAGCACAGGTTGCACTGGAGAAGACCAGTGACTGACAGGCCCTAGCATCTCCATTCCAGCAGAGCCTGATAATGACTTCTGAGGACAGGATGACTTGATCCATCCTTACACTTCAACAGACTTCTCAGAAATCCAGACCTGTTTGGTCCACAGGATGACATTGTTTATGGGGCGACGAGCGGGGAAAGAATCAGAGTCTGAGAACCAGGCAACAGTTCAGAGTGTTCAGTTGCTGAGAGTAAATATGTGCTGACTCAAGGAGCCATTCATTCATTCATTCATTCATTCGTTCATTCATATAGTTGCTGGGTATGAACCACTAAATTAGCCATAGCAGATTGGTTTAGGTATCAGGATTAGTTTCAGTTCCATTCAGTGTCTGAAGAAAAAAATAAATTAACACTTATCTAACATATGGCCCCTATGTCCCAACTCACAGAGTGAGATATAAATAAACAAGAAAGGAAAAAAAAATCTCAGAATGCAGACAGGCAGGAGGGGACAAGAGTCAGGGGCCTGGGTAGTGGGAAGGGAGACAAAGGTGAGGGGCTGGGCTTAGCTCACTGACTTGACTTCTCAATTTGACTGAAACTATATAGTAAATAGGTAGAATTAGGGACTCCCTAGAGCCCTTCCTTGTTCTAACTTTCTGTATTTTGTATTGCTCTTGTTGTAACAATAGTGGTAAACATATGTTTTCTAAATTTGTTTGTTTTGTTTTTTAGTGCTGGGGATCCAACCCAGGGCCTTGTGCATTCATGGCAAGCACTCTACAACTGAGTATATCCTCAGCCCCAGACACAATACTTTTATTTTACTTATTTATTTATATGTGGTTCTGAGGATCGAACCCAGGGCCTCACACACGCTAGGCAAGCACTCTACCACTGAGCCACAACCCCAGCCCCTAAGTTTTGTATCTAAAGAAAAATTCCAATTATGATCACATTCTACTTTCTTTTCCTTATTTATTTATTTATGAACTGTGAATGGGTTATGTAGTTAAAGATGAGCATAGATTTCACAGAGAAATGGCTAGCAAATTGTGGACTTTAAGTCAGGCAAGTCAGTTTCCAGCTTGGCTGAAGACTGGCCTCATTATGAAAGACCCCAAGGGCCCCAAAGGGGAAAAGACAAAACCTTGGAGGCTCTCCTTACATCTTCTCTGAACTTGATCAGTTCATATTACCAAAGGTGGAGTGTTAAAACTCTATCTTGAGTACTCCCTGTCCTTTCTCCCCAAGTGATTAACAGGAGGACTGCTGGGGGAAAATGGTAAAGAGAACTCGGCAGGACAGAGTTTACAGTTAGGCCATTACTAAAACCTTCCTGACATAAATTGTGAGTAGCAATGAAGAAATAAGAAACATAGGGAAGAAATATAAAAGACAGAGAAAAGAGAGCAAGGTATATAGATAACGAATGAAGTACAAAATTGCAGTGTACGATTGTGTTTAAATGTCTGGAAGTGTGTAGTGCACCATCTCAGTAAATCACTTGCTCAGGATAAAATGTAAATCATGTGTGGAAACACACACCTGACGTGGAAATGAGAGTTTCCCTCCTCACCCTCTCTGAACATATGAGTGACACCCAGCTTTAAATAAACTAAGGTAGTAATGATGGTGAAGACCTAGGAAAAGGACTTGTGGATGTGGGGCAGGACCACAGGGCAAATTAAGAGAACAAAAGGAAGACTAAGATAAAGCTCCAAAAAATTACTATGTTGGTCTTTCATTATAAAACCTTTAGGAAACAGGTGTTTTCACTGATTAGAGGCGAGAAGTGGGTGGTCTACAAAGTGAGGACCAGATTGGGCACTAACTTTAAGTTTCCCTAGATGACTATTCAGGGTGCTTTGTTAAACAGAGGAGAAAAGGTAGTTTTTAACTAACCATTGAGCATCTTGGAAGTGAATTCCCAATTCCACACTTTGGTTACAGTTCCAGGAACTTTAACTATGTTTGGCTATCCCATTGGTCAATACTTAGAAGTGATCAACACTGTGTGTTTTTATGTATCTAGAGAAAATGACTGGAAGGAGACATGCAGATGTTAATAACAGTTAGATCTGGGTAGTAATGCTATGAATAATTTTTGTTTCCTGTTAATTATTTCCTTTATATTTCCAAGTTTTCTGCATTGAGCATGAGTTCTTTTGCAAAATGGAAAATTAAAAAAAAAACTAAAATGACAAACTTGGGCTCAGGAAAACAATAGTCCCACCTACATTTCTGCCCCTTTGTGTATTCTCTTATTCAGATAAAGACGAGTTTTTTTTTTTCTGACTCATTCTTTGTTTCCAAGTTGTGTTCCTTCACAGAGATAAGAGGAAAAGCAAGAATATCACTTAGAAAGCTAAATGATGATCTCACAGAAAGATGATATCACTTAGAGTAGGAAAATAATGATGAGAAAGAGAAGACAAATTTAAAATATGCTTGTGTGTTCACAATGACTGGGTAAACTTTTGTATGGTAAGGTGTGGAGGCAGGGTTTGGGAAGGTAATTGTTGGAAAATCTATCCTTGCTTCCTCTTCATAACCTTCGTTTCTGATGAGAAGGATATTGGCCCATCTCTCGAATCCCCAGGTTGCCTCTCCTAACCAGCTGCATGGAGAAAGCCCTGGAGCTTGATGCCCTCCCAACTGCAGCCCGATTGGAGAGGCGGATAATTGCATGAGTCTGGCTGGGAGCAGGACACCTGCTGTATGCAGGCAGCCATGGAACTGGCAGGGTTCAGGGCTTCCAAGTGAAGGAGCAGGCTTCTGTGCACTGGCAGGCTACAAAGAAAGGAAGTCAAGGCCAGACCATCAGGATTCATTTTAGCATCCGTGGCTGGAGGGAGAGAGACGGCAGTGGTCAAGCTGAGTAGAAGGCTAGAATGTGTCTGCGGCAAAAGTCTGTCTTGATTTACTACATCTAAGAAAAGATCCATTTCTCTATAAATCTAGTACTCATAGTGTGATATGGCCTATAAGTCAGGAGGCAATTTCCAAAAGAGGTGGTGAAAGGGAAGGTCATTCAAAGGCTATCCAACCACTGCTGCTGGCAGAGTCAGGAAAAGCAGTTCCTCCAGCCCAGAAATGGCTGCAAGTCAACTAGAGATTCAAGGTTTCCCATGCAGATGTCAGAGAAAGCTGCAGAAGGCAGAAGCCAGATGATTGTAATGGTCTGCAGGGCAATGCCATTATTTCTTCTCCTGGCTCCTACAATGATTCGTCTGCTGGCCTCATTATTTTTGGAAGGAATGATTACTAATGAGGATGCATTTGATGATCAGATTAATTAATGGCAGAGTGGGATAACTAATGATGAGATGAAACCTCCCATAGTTAAGTTTTATTAGGCTTCTCTTTCTCTTCCCAGAAGTGAAGAGATTTATATTTGCAGTTCAAATTTAATAACTAAAAGCCGCATGTATGTTATTTTCCTTTGGCTAGCTCTTACTCTGCTAATGCAAAGACCAAATTAGCGCTGTGACAACGAGTCAGAAAACAGACCATGGGTTTTTGCCATGGTACTGTTACAATGCACAAACACTCGAAAGATAGAACTCCCCAGGCTTTTGGAGTTGGAGGTGTAGCTCAATGGTAGAGCACTTGTTTACATGCACTAGACCCTGGGTTCAATTCCCAGCACTGCACAGAAACCAACAAAAAGCAAACTTCCCAGGCTTCTGCAATCATGGTCACTATAGTTCTAAGGCACTATTTTTCAGAGAAGGCCTCAAAAAGTTATGGGACAACAGAAGGTGTACAGAAGCTGTGGCCAGACAGATTTGGGATGGAGTCCAGTCTTTGCCAGGTATACCTGCATGCTGGGACAGTTACTTGACACCTGTAGGTCTGTTTCTTTCTTTCTTTTGGGGTACCAGGTATTGAACTCAGGGGCACTTGACCACTGAGCCACATTCCCCAGCCCTATTTTGAATTTTATTTAGAGACAGGATCCCACTGAGTCACTTAGCTCCTCACTTTTGCTGAGGCTGGCTTTGAACTTACGATCCTCCTTTCTCAACCTCCTGAGCCACTGGGATTATAGGTGTGCACCACAGTGCCCAGATGTAGCTCTGTTTCTTTCTGGAAAAACTGGCCTGGGCTTATGCTTTGAGCTGTTGTGAAGATTGAGTAAAATACTCTACAGGTGCTTCTGTGAGGGAGTAGCCTTCCTGGAAGTGGCACAAGAGCAATCGCACAAGCTATATGGGATCAGGGGACTTTGGATCTGGACTCATCTACACTTACTCTGTGAATCCTGAGTCTTCCCTTAAATTTCTGCAGCTGTTTATATTTTTTACCTGGAGCATGGCAGTTGCCGTCTGCATCTGCATAGTAGCTTTTTGAATTGGGTTTGCAGATGTGGTCTCATTGTATGACAGCTAAGCCTCAGTGAGTCAGAAGGACTCACTCTCCAGGTGAAGAACCTAGGCTCAGACAGCCTGATGTCCCAAAGCAGAACAAAAAACAGTGAAGCAAGAGCCTCCTTTTCCTTTCACTAGTTCAGTGTCATCTTATTATTCATGCCTTCAGTGGTGTGAACACAGCTTCTTTCTTCCCTCATCTTATGATATGACTTCTCTCCAGGGAAGACAGCAAGGTACCCCATGGTCCACCCTTGCTTCAAGTTGCTAATAAAAAAAAAAAAAAACCCTTAGGGAGGTTCTCCTCTCCATTATCTTTACTTTTTGTCTTTCTGTCTTCTCCAGAGTCCAACAGGAAAGTGATTTGAAAACTCCCAAGCCCCTAACAGATGTCAGGTGCAATCATTTCCACTAGGCAGGACTTTGTAATGTAAAGCCCTGGGCCAAGAATTAGAGAATTGATTTCTATTTTTGGTTCCAAGTGTAGCCAACAATCTCTGCAAGAGTCTCCTGCTGAAGTGGGATAGCTACCTTCTCCAGGTGTAAGGGGGAAGGCACGATGCAAACGTCAGAGCATGCACATGTTGCCAGCAGGAACTCTACAAATGACCTTGAGGAGGCTAATGAATTTTCATCATGTGGGCTGTTACTATAATGCACCAACCCTAAGTATGTGCCTGAAGAATGGAAAGAAAATGAAATGACAAACTCTGGGATAATGAAAAGAAAGGGAGATCACAGTGCACTCAAAATCTGGCTGCTCTTGTGAGCCCTGATGTTTTAGACATTGGACCCTTTTAAAGCTCCGTCATCTGAGAGATGTCCATGTTATTCTGATTCAAGTAAAATGCCAGTGGCTTTTAATGTGAATGTGGGAAACGTCTTGCAAATTATTTTCTATGCCAAAAAAAAAAAAAAAAAAAGGAACTGCATCTGGGTAGTTGAAATGGAATCAGATAAACTTGGGGTATGTCTGCAGTCACAGCTTGTAAAGACTCCAGGTTTTTATGTGTCTATTTATACATGCATATATTTTTGAACTTTTTAGAGCCGAAGGCTTTACTAAAAGTAGTCCTGTGGCTCTATATGGTAATAATGATGTTTTCTTGCCCTGTCCAGTGGTACCGAATTCTTATGTGCATGATGTATAATGCTTTCATATATTAAAGACATTATGATAATATTGTTAAAAGCTTCTTTCTGGATGAGTCAACAATGAGATCATCACATATATATTATTATTCCTTCCAACTGGCCATTTCTGATAGTCAGAGACTCTACTTAGACAGTCAATGTTTTTGACTAGCATCTAGATATTGCATAAGAGCCCTTAAGATATAATTTATTATAAAAAATGTTGAATTTCTTCTCATAGAGGGATTTCTCCTTTTCCCTTTTTCTTGTCCGTGTTTATGCCAGCTTATTTTTTTTTTTTTTTTTTTTTTAGTTTTAACAACAGATGAAGAATTAGTTGTTCTTCCACAGCACCTTCCCATATCTCTGCAAGTCCTTCTCAACCTGATTTGGGACATTTTCTACTCTTCTACTTTCTGCATAGTCCCTGGTGCCTAGGCTCCTTTGTACCATCGTTTTTGTTTTTTCTGTTTGTTGTTTTCTTTGGTTCCCTGCCTCCTCTGTCTTCTAAGAAGACAGACTGGGTGGCTAGCAAAGTTAGCCATTCCTCTATCTTTATGGCTATCACAGCCCCTTCATGTCTCCTTTCCCGACTGCTTGTCTTCCTTTTCCTCCTTCTAACTCCCTTTTAATCCTAGAACAACTATTTTTTACTCCAAAATATGCTGCTTTAAGTTGCCTTCATAAAATTTGCTTGCTGTTCTTTCTTTCCTTCTATTTCTGGATGGCCAGAATAATTTGCAACACCCTCCCCACCTCTACACCTGGCCACATGCTAAATAAGAATCCATCCAAAGACTGGGTTAAAGTGAAAAGCCCCTGAAACAGGTTTCTGTTCAAGATATCAGATGCAGCATGTGTGTGTGTGTGTGTGTGTGTGTGTTTCCCTTCCTCTAGGAACTTGATTCAAATATCTCTCAGTGAAGAAATTTATATGAGCAAACCAAACAGAAAGGGAATTCCAGGGAGTTCATGGTATATGACAGGTTTTGCACCTGTAGCATCCTCTGCTTGCCTTAAAATGGAGCCTGCTGGTCAGTGAGCCCCCAGCTACCATGTGGGAGAAGACAGCCAGGCAGGAGTGCTGGATGCAGCAATGAGCAGACCGCACATTTAAACAGACAGATGGTGAATCACAACCTCACTCATGAAGAAGCCTGTCATGAAAGAGACCAAAATTCAAAAACTGAACAGCCAATACTGGAATTAATGGAAATGTCTTGGGAACAAAAGGAATTTAAAAAATTCCAATTAGTATTCTCAAAAAGAGTTGAGAACATACCATAAAACAAAACAAAAAAAAAAAGAATGTGACTACATGAAAAGAGAATAATCACAGAACAAAATAAAGCTTTGGAAATAACATAATTATCAAGCAGAAACTTCAATGGAAAGGATGAAAGAAAAAGTTAAAATGGAAAATGTTAGATAAAGAACATCATCCTCATAGATCCATTATCTGAACGGTGCTTATTTCAGAAAAAAATGAAAACCTGAAATGAGCTGGGTGTGGTGGTGCATGTCTATAATCCCAGTGGCTTGGGAGGCTGAGGCAGAAGGATCACAAGTTCAAAGCCAGCCTCAGCAACTTAGCGAGGCCCTAAGCAACTACGTGAGATCCTGTCTCTAAATAAAATACAAAAACGGGCTGGGGATGTGGCTCAGTGGTTAAATGCCCCTGAGTTCAATCCCCAGTACCAAAAACACAAAAAAGAAAACCTGAAATGGAAGGATTTGAAAACTCTCATGCTAAGTGAAATAAGCCAAAATCCAAAAACCAAAGATCAAATGTTCTTTCTGATATGTGGATACTAACCCACAACAAGGGGGGTGGAATGAAGAATAGAAGTGCAGTGGACTAGACAAAGGGGAATGAAGGAAGGGAGGGGGAATGGGAATAGGAAAGACAGTAGAATGAATCTGACATAACTTTCTATGTACAATATGACTATACCACCATGAAGCTCCATATCACGTACATCCACAAGACTGGTATCCTAATTAGAGTAAGACATACTCCATGCTATGTCAAAATAGACTCTATTGTCACGTATAACTAAAAAGAACAAATAAATTAAAAAAAAAATCTGAAAACAAAAGTGAAAAATGATCAAGAGGAGAGACTCCCTTGTAAATAAGCCCTCAAGGCATATTGGTCTCCCAGTCTCCTAGCACGCCCTTCTCGATGGGCTGGGAGAACTGGGTCTGCTGCACTTTTGAGGATTTTCACAGCTTTCAACAGTTTTGTTTTTTAAACGAAATTATCTCTTCCCTAAAATTTTCTAATCATTAAGAGCAGCAACATCTGCACCCCACCCACCTGCATGGCACGGAATCAAACGCCACCTTCACCTCCACACTCTGTCTACCCACCACAGCCACCTACACCTCCACAGCTACCACTGACACCTCATGTGCCACTCCTGTTGTCATTATTATTGTCTTGATTTCGACATACACATCATACTTCATTACATGTAAGTGTAGGGGTGCAACCAAGCGTGAGCTTTTCTCTATCACTAAGAAAAGAAAAAGTAATTATTAAGCAATTATTGTTTACACAAGTTTGCAGTAGGCCTGATTAACTTACTCATGTTCTACTTTGAAAACACTTACTTATTCCTTAATAGGTACCCCAAAGACGACTCTTGCCTGACTTCAGCAAACTAACTGGGGTTACCCCATCGGGAAAGCAGTGATAATTTAGTTCTCCAGGTTCCATAAAATCAATCTGAATTAGTGAGATTCTGTAATGCAAATACAGAAAATCACAATATGTTCTTTGATTTTAAGGAGAAAAATACTTGCTATTTCCCATTTTCCCCTATCTTTCCTTGCTGAAAGTTGTTCAGACAGCTGTCAAGCACTGGCCCTTACTAATGTCGAGCTAAGAGCATTAGAGAGCCATTGTTCTACATGGGCCAATGGTTTGCTGGCCTAAGACAGCTGGTCTTCAGATTGGATTTGCTAACACTACTGAAAAAGCATCAGATTAAAGTATTTATGAAAGTAGCTTCCAACAATCACCCTTAGTCTTACACAGTTTTATGCTCGGCAGTTTTTAATGGCATCTGTTGTTATCTGAATATTTAGTAGTCCTGTCCATATGATTTACAGAGGCTTCAAAAAGAATTTTTGAATTTAAAATTTATTGTTTAAAAATATGATACTTTGACCTTTCCTCATGAATGAATGCAAAAATATTATTTAAACTTAGGTCTGGATAAAAGCATAATGAGATACCGCTATGCACTTACTTCTAAGGCTAAGATGATAAAACCAACTGTGCCAGAGTTAAATGATGAGGATGTAGGAAAACTGGAATTCCTGAGCAGTCCCATGAGAACACACAATGGTACAAGTGCTTTGGGAAACAGTTTCTTAATAAGTTGAACAGGCTTACATACGATCCAGAAATCCTACCTCTAGATATTTACACAAATGAAATGAAATATTATGTCTAAACAAAAAGCCAGTTGATGAACATTTATAGCAGATTTATTCACATTTGCCCCAAACAAGAGACCACCTAAATGGTGACCAGATAAACAAACTATAGTTCTTCCCTACAATGGAATACAACAGAGCATAAAAAAAAGGAATGCATTTCTTATACGCACGGCAAGCAATATAGATGAATCTCAAATTCAAAGTGCTAAGTAAAGGGTGCCAGACTCAACAGGTTGCATACTACAAAATTCCTCTGATGGGACCTTCTCGAAATGGCAAGAACAGAGGCTGGAACACAGATCAGGAGTTGCTAGGAGTAAGGCTGACTAACGGGGGACATGACGGAATGATGATGGAAGTGACATATTGATTGTGGCAGTGATAGCTATGTGGTTGTATGCATTTGTCAAAATTCACAGAACTACACACCTAAAAAGAGTAAATTTTATCATATGTATTTTACCTCAATGATCTTAACAATTCAGTGTAACCTTAAGATTTGAAACATTGAAACAAGAATTTAAAATATGTTCTTTTTTTTGGTACCAGGGATTGAACTCAGGGGTACCGACCACTAAGCCACATCCCCAGACCTATTTTGTATTTTATTTAGAGACAGGGTCTCACTGAGTTGCTTAGAGCCTTGCTTTTACTGAGGCTGGCTTTGAACTTGCCATCTTTCTGGCTCAGCCTCCCAAGCTGCTGGGATTATATATATATGTTCATTTTTAACACCTGAAGATACAAATGAAAGTAAAAATAATGGCTATCCCCATGGCAGAGATGTGTTAGCTTCACTACTGTCTTATGATTTGGTAAAGACTCCCATGTTACCATGGATACAAGCCATTGTTCCCTTTTGTATGAACCTAGAATATTATTAAATTGTGAGTAACATGCAGTGCAGGGGTAACTCAGAAACATCTGAAGTCACCCAAATGTTTTTCATTTTTAAGAACCCTGCCCATGTTTTCTTGTTGAACATGTGAGCAACTGTGATATAAGTGAACTATCCTTCAGGGATTAAAAGAAGAAAAAGTTTTAAAAACTTGGTGGCTGGGGCTGGAGTTGTGGCTCAGTGGTAGAGTGCTTACCTAGCATGTGTGAGGCACTGGGTTCAAGCCTCAGTACCACATAAAGATAAATAAATAAAAGGTATTGTCCATCTTCAAATTTTTAAAAAAGACAACAACAATCAAAAAAAAAAAAACTTGGTGTCTAAACTTAAAGAAAAGTCTAAAAAAATGCTAGTTCTTAGGTCACTGAAATTCTTTACTCTGTTTTGTTTGGTATAGGAATAATTTCCGAAATGTAGATGGATTGAAGAACCAAGGACACATGGGAGGTATTATCGTTGGAATCTTCACCTTCCCCTAGAGGCCTATATGTATATGTGGTGCTGTTGGGAGGTGGTGGAACCTTTAAGAGGTGGGGCCTAGTTGGAGGAAGTTAGCATTGGGAATGTACCCTGGAAGAGGATATTGGGAACCCAGCCCCTTTCTCTTTCTTTTTCTCTTTGCTTCCTGGTTGCCATGAAGCCAGCAGCTCAGGAACTCCCACCATGATGTTCTGCCTAAAACAGGCCCCAAAGCAACAGGATCAACTGACCATGCACTGAAACCTTTGAAACTGAGCCAAAATAATTCTTTCCTCCTTATAAGATGATTTATCTCAGGTAGTATTTATAGCCAAAGAAAGCTAACACAGGAGGCTAGCTCCTCCTCTCCTTGCTGGTGGGGAAGACCATGGTTTCCTAAGTGGCTAGGGGGTAGATTAAGAGTAGGTTTTAAAATCAGGAAAAATCCTTAGTCCTGGGATCCAAGTGAACAAATTGTGGTCCTTCACTCACATGTTAAAGGATATGGTAGAAAAAGGACTCTTAAAAAGCACCTGAGAGCTGTATTAGAGATGTGCTGCCACTCACCTAACAGCCAGGAAAACTCAGGCTGCTGCAGATGCCTGGCTTGAGGCTTAAGAGCTTCCTAGAAAAAGGACTCTTAAAAAGCACCTGAGAGCTGTATTAGAGATGTGGTGGTGCATCCACCTAACAGCCAGTAAAAACTCAGGCTGCTGCAGATGCCTGGCTTGAGGCTTAAGAGCTTCCTAGTGCTAAGGGAGCACCACACACAGCCCGGTGTCAGATCTTACTTACTCACCTTCTCTGCCTCGCCTTCTCTGACTTCTTTTAGATTTAAATCTTAAAGGTCTTACCTGCTCTTAGTCTTTTCAGGAGGAAAAGAGTGCCCGTTGCCTAAAGTGTGACAGCAGTTTGCAGGCTGTGTCAGGCGTCATGTTCTTTGGGGAAATCTACAGATTCTCACCCTGGCAACTTTCTCTCCCCCACACCCCACGTTGGGGCATATGGACAACCCTGGAGCCTCACACAGCAGCTGTTATATCGATTTCCAAGTACAGGGACCTGAACAACGACTGTAATGACATTTTCCTGGCTGGCTCTGACCTCTGAATCTCACTGATTAGTCTAACACACACTGTGAACATCAACCAGTTAGAACTCAAAGCCAAGTCTCAAAAAATTGCTTTAAAATGGCAAGAGATGTTTAAGACATAATTTCTGTGACCTGGCCATTAACGTGCTCACTTCCCAATCCGTGATTCTTTTTTATATCTTTCCCTCTCAATTATTTTTCCCTGTGTGGCTCAGGTTTCTGTGGTAGTTATCCCTAATCACCGAAACACTTTGGTCGGCAATTTGTGCTCCTGGGCTTAGAGGGCAGTCAATATGGATGGGAGAAATTGGAAAAAAAAAAAAAAGATCCTTATCATTAAATATTTTAATATTTCTTTTGTTTAAATAAAAACAACCATTTTTTTTCCAGAAAATATTGGTTGGATTTGAATATTCAGAGGGGTCGTTAAAAATACCTATGTGTAAATGATGATAATTTATGCTTTATTATTCTAAGATGACTCAAAGGCCCAAATACCTAAAGAACATCAATTAATTTTTTCAGATACAAATCCAGATATGAATCTGATTTCCTCTCTCCTCTACTTCTTGTTTCCCACAACACATGCTCCTTTTTCATACTCCAAAGCCCACCGTCTTCCCTTCTTTTGTCACAACTTCCATAATTACATAGCCTTAGATTCAATATGCCAGGCTCAAGTCTGGCACTCTGTTCTAAAGTCACCCAGCCCCACCTCCAGGGCTTTCTCCAATCCATCAACAAACATATCTTACATCTGACCAGAAGCTACGTATGATCCTGAAGCAGAAACAATAGAGTTTATATTTATACTGATCTTATAAACAAAACAAACTGCTTTCATAAACATTAGTGGTGATGCTTTGGATGTGAAGTTCTGTGATTAAAGACCACTTGCTTTATAACAGGCCAGGATTTGCTGACCATTTGCCAGGAGGCCAAGCTTCACATACAATCTTTTGCCCTCCTAAATTCTTTCCTTTTATTTCCTACCTCTGGGGAAAATTTTTTCAACATTTTTTTGTTTGTTTGTTTTTGGATACCAGGAATTGAACTCAGAGGCACTCAACTGGTGAGACACATCTCTTGCCCTATTTGGTATATTGTTTAGAGACAGAGTCTCACTGAGTTGCTTAATGCCTTGCTTTTGCTGAGGCTGACTTTGAACTCACAATCCTCCTGCCTCCGTCTCCTGAGCCTCTTGGATTACAGGCGTGCGCCACCATGCCTGGCTCAATCATGTTTCTTAAGCTTGACTTTTCTCCAGATTCTACTCGTCCACAAAATGTAACTGGCACTTTTCTTTCCTATGAACTTAGCTTTATGGTAGTTGTTTCTTCTTTATCCTTTCTGGCAAATGGCTGCCATTTTGCTCCCATTAAACACACATATCCTTTCCTCATTAAAAATACACAAATAAAGTGCCTGGGCCTGGTACCTGCTGCATGCCTTGCATGGTTTGCTGCAGGAACTGCAGCTGCTGGTCCTTGGTGAGGTTTTCTTCTGTTCGAAAAAGCTGCTCTTTTTCTTGTTTCAGCAGCTCCACCTCATTCCTGTAGGCGTCCAGCTGCCAACGGAGACTGTCATTCTCCTCTTTAAGAGCATAGGCCTGAGCAGCCAGGGCTGAAGGACAAACAGAAAGAGTTCAAGTGAGTTTTATTCTTGCTTAGATTGAAGTCTCTAGTGGGAAAGGGAGTCTCTCACCTAAACTCATAATGTTCACACTGTATCGGCTCAGATTTAAGACCCAAATGTCTTGCCTTGGGGCTTTTATTTTGCAGCTGGTGAGCATCACTTCTGTTGGAAGTTTTTGTGATTTTGTTTTTGTATTGTTTTTTGCTTTTGCAGCACTGGGAAAGGAACCCAGGGCGTTGCACATGCTAGGCAAGCACTCTACTACTGAGTTCCACCCTCAGCCCCTTTATGGACTTTTTATCTCTTCTATTTGCCTTGTCTTATGTATGAATGCTTCTTGTAGGCACAGATCAATTCCTTCCAATTCTTGTCTCTTGACCTTTTCCCCAACCCCAGACACCCACATACAAACTGGCCTGTATTGCTCAGTGATGAGGATTTTCAGAATTTCAGGCAACAATCACATCTACCACATTGTTGTCAGCTCTCATTTTGCAGGATTGCTCTGCTACTTGAAGGGCTGCTTTCTTTCAAATAGTCAGCTGTTCCCTTCCACAGGTTGAGGCATGCAGCAGCCTCCCAGGGGAGAGAGGAATTTATATGCACACCACTCCTTCCTGCTCTATTGCTGGGACAAATTGCACAAATTGTTTTCTCTAACTCCTATCAGAATGGTAACCTAGTTCCATCTGTTTCACCAACAGATTAAAACTCTTTTCCCTGCAAGGCTGAGTGCTTTCTCTCCTCCTCCTCCTCCTCTCCTCCTCCTCCTCCTCCTCCTCCTCCTCCTCCTCCTCCTCCTCCCTGAAACCTGAAATTCCCAATGTGTAGATTCTGACTTCATTCACATCTCCATCTCACTGAGAAACCAAGACAGTTCACTCAGGGTCTTACATATCTCAAGGCTTCAGAAACAGTTGAAGCCAAATTAAAGGGAAGACAGGGTGGTACAAAACCAAGATAGAGGAGGGGAATCCAGCTCCACAGTTTCTACCCTCTTGCCTCATCGTCTCTCTAATAATATAAGGGCCTGTTGAACACTGAGAGAGCACCAGACCCTGGACCAAGAGGGTCATCTGAACTGACACACTTAACCCTGACTTCCCACTCAAGCCTAGGACGAAGGTGTTCTGATCCCCATTCTTACAGATGAGAGAAATGAGGCCCAGAGAAGGCAGATACTTATTTGATCACACAAAGTAAGCAGCTGGCACAGTCTCCAAACACAGACGGCCAGCACAAGAGTCCTTGCTGTCCACCTTGTCAGTTCCTGTAGGTTTAGTTTACCAACTGCTCAAAACCAGTCTCCTGTTCCCCTCTACTCTCCCACAGGTGTCCCATCACTCCCTCCCCCTCACAGAATTCTACTTTTGTCAGCAAGAGAAAAGTGGATGGAAATCTGAGAAGCTGGTTATGAGAAACTCCCTGGTAGATGTAACTTCTGGTATGTAAGAGCGAGCCACTGAGCAACAGGCTCTCAATACATGCTCATTTCAAACCCCGCCCCAATTTCCTGCATTCAAAGGCCAAAGGAGGTCAGCCTCCCAGATGCTCCACCTGCACACTGCAGTAAAATGATCATTGGGCTTTACTGAGGTGCTCTGAGACCTCAGTGAATTCTCTCCACAAATATCAAACATCAAATTATGTTAATGATAGTTTTACAGTTAAGTGTTTTATGGTATTCCACTCTGTAAAATGATTATCTATGTGGAGCACACACTGAAATACTAATCAAACAGAACGTGCAATTAACCAGGAAAGTCCCCACCTCGAGCCATTAGGCATCAGTTAGTCAGCAAACATTCACTGTATACTTCCCTGTGCCCACATCTGTCTGAGAATATGGGATCACAAGATGTGGGGACAGAACATGTCTCTTCTATCAAATAACTTAAAATCAAATAGAAACTGACACATTTAAAAGGCAACTGACACATTCACAGGAAGAGCAGCATGACCACTGGCATAGAGTGGGATGTGACAAAGGAAAACACTCTATAGGAATTTAGGGAAGAGGAAGAAAAATGCAAACTGGAAGAATAGAAGAGGGCTTTGGAATATGAAAATTCCAGGACTGGGGACAGATGGCTCAGTTAGAAGCAAGATCATAAGCAAAAGCCCTGAGATGAGACTAGAAGGCAGAATATGCAGAGCAGGAAGGAGAGAGGCTTGACCAAAAAGGCAAGTGTCAGTCTGGAAGCTGGGAGAGAATGGTGAGCCACGTGGGGGCTGTCAGGAAGGTCAAGCTCAGTGGCGTGGCCAATTGAGAGCTGAAGGTGCCTGGGAATTGGTGATTTAGGAAGATTTGTTTGGCAATGGTGCGTGGAATGAACAGGAGGCTGAAGAGAATGAATAAAGGAAATTTTATTTGGTGTAGATGGGTGTGCAAAACCAAGGAGCGGCCAATTTTACGGTTTTCAGGGACGTAGAAAATCAGAAATGACCCAGGGCATACCCAGGAGCACGAGCTAGTGCTTTTTAACATCCTGCAGGCCAACATCAAGACTCTTCTGCACCCTGAGATACCAACTCCTGACAATTCAGTTCACCCATCCACAAGGAAATGGTTATGAGACATCGTTTGAAAGAAGGATGTTGTAATAGGGCAAAATCACAGAAAACGCAAATGATAAAAAAAAGTGTTGGCACTACACAAGCACATTACTACATTTAGTGGCATTCAAAGACACTTAAGTCATTTCCTTAGGAAGCTCTATTTGGCCCCTTTTCAATTCAGAGTGGCATTTTTATTATCATAACTGATAGCAGGTGTTTGTGAAGAAATCGATTAGTATGCAGGGATGGAAATTACATTTTCCAAATGAATTGCATAGTTTGCAAGATATGCTGAAATCTGTGTAGCAAAATGCAGGCAGCTATAAAGCATGTGCCAGCAACATTATTTAAATAAATTATCTGAACATAAATACATATAGGAAAGTGCACCATCCATTATTTTAGGGACTCTCTTATAGGCCTATGGAATGGTACTGCTGAGAGCTCTTATTCTTGGCTAAGCCAAATGACCACTTTGCCTGCCAAGCAGGATACAATGCTGTTTGCATTCCAGGAATAGGAATGTGATATATTTAAAAGAAAAGGAAGGAAAGATTGTTGTAATGCTTTCCCCACCAAAAAAGAAAAAAAAATCAATACCATAGCCAATCCCATCATCATTTTTATAATCGGAGCACTAACTGATTTATATTCCTGATTAAAGGATTTCAAGCTTGATATTTACAAAAAAAAGTCTGGTCATTCATGTGGCAGCAAAGTGGCTATCTTTCAAAGGGTGAGAAATCACATATTGACTCCACTTGACTTCAGGTCACCTGTTGTAAATATTATTTAGGATGGGGCTGCCACCCTGGGTCTACCTCTCAGACAAGGCTACTTGGAAGAGACTACATTATATATATTTTTTTAAGCCAGCTCTTTTTTTTTTTTTTAAGAGAGAATGAGAGAGGGGAGAGAGAGAGAGAGAATTTTTAATATTTATTTTCTAGTTCTCGGCGGACACAACATCTTTGTTGGTATGTGGTGCTGAGGATAGAACCCGGGCCGCACGCATGCCAGACGGGCGCGCTACCGCTTGAGCCACATCCCCAGCCCCTTAAGCCAGCTCTTAAGGAAACAAAGTCCCAATTTCAAACCTCATGTGATTTCTCAGTGTGTTAAAAATTCAGAAATTTGAAGGGTCAACTCTTTCATTTCTCTTTCTCTTTAGTTCTGTTACACTCTACTAAATTAAAGTTTTGATGAATGTGTCATCAAATTTCCATGATAATATTTATCCTTAAGAGAATGCACAAGAAATCCACTATTCAAATAAGTGTTAGGATTAAAAATAAACCACACTGTGCATCTTTGGGTAAGAATCTCCAAGGAGTGCACTATGTTCTTATAAATGGAATATTTAGTTAAGAGACATTCCATATGGACTAACAATTTTAAATTTTAAAGGGGATACAATAAGGCACCCTAAATATAAACTATTCTGAACATAAGTAAATCTTCCCTCAGTGATTTTAAAAGCACTGTTAAACCTAGTGCCTCTGGTTATTAATGATTGATTTACTAACCATTTATTAAAAAAAAAACATGGCAAGAACTGTAGTATTTACAATAAGGGTGAGGCCAACATGGTCATACTTTTATACTTGCTCAATACTTTAGAAAAATTCTGAATATTAGAATTTTCTAATTGAGTCAAGAGTAAAAACAACTGCAAAACTTTTGCTAGACAAAACTGTTGCACTTCAAAAATTTCCTAGTAAAACTCCCAAAGTGTCACTGGTATATGAAAATTTATCCAATGACTAAATTGCACTGCTAAAGAAAAGTTGTGAAAGTATTACATCGCTTCCTGTGGCATCCTTTACTAGATTCTCTGTAAACCATTATTCTTTATATTAATTATGGTCAAAGTGACCTCCTCCTCCATCTACTGTATTACGGTGTTTCCATGGGAACAGATAATGGCATGCTTAACTTCTTTAAGTAAATAATCTGGTGAAAGCCTTGAAATCTCTCTCTTACCAGCCTGAGCCAGTCTCAGAAAAATAATTAGCAATATAAGAAAAATGTGAGTTATTTTGGGTTATGTCCCAGTAAGCTGACAGTATCTTTTTCATGCTCAGGCAAGAAGTAACTAAATAATAAAACACTTTAACATATTGTTGCTACCAATATCTGGATTTCTCCAGAACTGTTAATCTTTGTGTCTTTGGGGAACACTGTGTTTTGCATTCTGCCTCTACTTTGCCAGATGTCTTCCTGGAATGCTGGGAGGACACTGCTGAACTGTGAATTTCTTTCCCACATTCAAAGAGAATCTTTTCCGAAGGATCCCACTTGCTGCTTCCCAGATAAGAAACTCTACAGATAGGTCTAGAACATAGGAGGACGGGGATGGGTTCAGAGCCTGAAAGATGACTCCACAATATCTGTGTGCTTCCAGGGCTCCCTCCTCTGCTGTGACTGTACCTTCTGGTCCCCTATGAAACAGAGGCTGCATCCATGACCTAGTGACCTAGGGACTCTCTCTGGGCTCATCTCAATTTTCCAGTGGGGTGCCTGAGGTCTCCAGGCACTATTTTAGGGCAGACACATCATGCTGTGTACCCAAACTCTTGTTTCTCTTTGAGTGGTTCAGTGCTGCTCCTAGAGGGAACTGCCCTGGGGGTTGTAGGTGAGGAGTCCTCACCAGCAGGGTGTGAGGGAGTGACGTGTGCCTTCCATGCAGTGCCTCGTTTTCTTCCTGCTGCTGGAACAGCTTGGGTCTCGGAGTTAGTCCAAGAAAGGTGCCTTAGACTGTTCTGGGATCCAGAAATAAAATGCTTTTTTTGGTTAAGCCACTGAAAATTTTGGACTTACTTATAATAGCCACTGGTGTTACTCTAACCCACTGTTCTTCAAGTGCTTTCTGGTAGGCAGATTAAGACACACATTCCTGGGCCCTACCACCAGGGTTTCCAGTTCCATGTGCCTGGGATGAAGTTCCAGCATCTACATTCCTCCAACTCCCTAGGTGGTGCTGATGCTACTGGTGCTAAGACCACAATTGACAACCACTGCTCTTTCCATCCCCTGGGTCCTGAACTGGGCCTTGTTTGGACAAATCCTTCTCAAGGAACCACACGTGCCACTTTTGTCATCCTGCTGTGTGCCTGTGAAAGCAATCCTGTCTCACTGCTGTTCTCGGGTCCCATGGCCCTGCTCCAATGCCCTCAGCACCTCCTTCTGGGGTCAGGGGAAGACCTGGGCAAAAGGTACAGTCACCACTTTGTTTTCCTTCCCCTATTTTCCCCAAATATCAGCGTCTTGGCAGTAGTGGTGGTAACAGCTAGTGAGTTCCATGTGCCAGAAGCTGTGATAAGCATGTCACTTGTACAATGTCCATCTCCTTTCATCCTCACCAAAATATGACACAGTAAATATGATTATTATTTCTATTTGCAGGTAATGGAGCTACATTTTAGGGAGACCGAGTTAGCACAGCTTGTTGGAGGTATAGGGTGTGCCCTCCTCCTACGTTCTAGACCTATCAGTACCGTTTCTTACCTGGGAAGCAGCCAGTGGGATCCTTGACATCAAGTGGCCAAGGTTCACCTGTGTGCTGCAACCTGAGAAAGGGGGAAGCTAGGGACCCTACTGTGGTGACTAGTTTGTTCCTAACAGAAGTGAAACATTCCACTTCTGGCTCTGTTTGGGGAGTGCTCTGCTGGAGAGAGGATCTGTTAGAAAGCGGAGGAGGTGGTCAATCTATTTCAAAATAAGCACATGCTCTTTCTGCAGGACAAATCTGTGGATGATCCATGCAAGTTAAACTTCCCCTTCTAGAAGTCTGCAGGCCTGACTTGAGCCACGTGAGGATCCCTCCTTCTGATCTCTCCTGGGAGAGGGCCATAGTGATACCCACTAATCCCTAAGCTCCAGAGCCTCATTTGTTAAATTAAGTCTTCATTAAGAGAGCTGTGTCCAAAGACTCATGCTGACCTCGGGATTCCTGAAGAGCCAAGGCAGAGTGCTGCCCATCCCTCTGAACTCAGTTATGTATTACTTTTGTAGGTATATGGGCCTTCAGTTAGAGTAAAGGCACCAGAGACTCCTCTTCCTATTGATTCTGACCTCCTATGGAGCTGTCCCCTGTTTCTACTCTCAGTGGGACAGGGACAAGGACCAGCCCCACCTCAGTAGACTGAATGAAGGATCTGGGTCCTTGGGCTGCTTTTGCCATCCGTGCCTCCCAGTGACTCCCGGGAGAGCTGGAGGGCACTGTGGGATGTCTGCTAAACAGCCAGTCTTCTGCTTACAGAGCCTCTACTGGTGCCAACAAAGTGCAATTGATCTGTTTTTCAGTAACACCTGTATCACCACTGAAGCAGCAATCTTCCTCAAATTGCTCATGGAAATTCCTTCTGCTACATTTTTGTAGGATTATTATTATTACAACTTAGCATTGACATAACATTTTATGTTTGCGGTGTGTATTATAGTCTGCGCATTAGCTATTATTAGGGAGAGTTAAACAGACGCATAAGGCAGTGTCTATTTCCATCTTTGTATGAGGCCAGTGGAATAAGGGTAATTTCGAGAGTGCAGGTAAGCTAGAGCCTGTTATTATAATGGCTTCAGTGTGAGTCTGGAGGCACAGCCGGCAGCAGGTGACTCAGAGAAAAAAATATCCTCTGTCCCTCCCCGACATGGCTCTTCCTAATGAAGCAGTCTGCATAGTGGCAGCCCTGTCAGGTGCTGCGGGGCTCCTGACATGATTGAGATTCACATCATGCCTTATCACTTTTCCACTTGGATTGTTATCCTCTGATACCTCCCCCAACCAGCCCCATTTTCCTCAGAGGAAAATAAGCAAAATAAAGAGGCATGCTCACTTCTTCCAGGAGCAGGTGAAGTCTGTCATTTCAAATGCCGAAAGATGCTCCGTTGGGTGCAGGGTAGCTTTAGAGTCCTCAGAGAAACCCAGAGGGGGGTGGCTCCTGCAAACATGGCCAAGCTCACACTGAGCTCAACTGGGGCAGGGCAGGCCAGGCCAGGCCAGGGAAGCAGGGTTCTTGACTTCTGCCTGGCCTGACCCTGGGAGCTCCAGCCCAGCTGCAGGGAGAATCACAGGTGCTGTGGAGCCAGGTGAAAGCCATGAGAAAGCACTCTCTCCACACTGGGTGGTGGCAGGAGGGAAAGGGGAAAAGGCTCCTGGCTGTGGGAAGAGCTGCGGAGGGCAGGTGGGGCTGGACCTCCGCACCAGGCCTCCCACGCTGAGAAGCTGAAGGGAAGAAGAGGGGGATCTCACTACAGCAGAAAGTGCTTAAAGAAGCACCCAACAAGCTCCAGCAGAAGGTGCTGAGGCCAATGAGACGAGATCAGCCAGGGGCCTGGGAGGCCAGCTCCTCCCAGAGCCCCTCAGGACCTCTGTATGAGGTGCCTCAGGAGGGCTGCTGGTCTCTCCACTCCCACTCTTCTTTTGATCAGATTTCAGCTTTCTTTTTCACTTTCAATCTCTATTTTGACTTCCAAGGCCAAGCACTCCATTTTTTTCTAACCTCTGAAGGATTTAAAGATTCTTTTTTAGGGCAGTCAGCCTTTGCTAGACCAATATATATCACAAAATGACACTGGTTTCTGGAAGTAGGGACGCCCCCCTCCCGCCCCAGACATGCCCCTCCCTCAGTGCAGGGCTCCACCTTGGGAAGTCACTTGCTTTAGTGACTTCCATAACTAGCGCTTAGTTTTGTCCAACCACTAGTTGTGTAAGACTAGTAAGAGAGAAGCTTTACACAGCAATTCTTCCTCCCAGCCCACAGTGACTTCTGAATTTCTCATCAAGCCTGCAACCTAGGGGCAGTCAGTCACCTCTTTCTCCTCCCAGCCTGCTAATTTCCTTCCCTTTTAACAAATGATCACTTCTCATTTCCTTCACGAATCCTTCCCCTCAAGGAGCAGGATTTTCCTTTCCATGCTGCATGTCTCCCTTCACCCCCATCCCACCCCCCAACACACTTATAATTTGAAAAATAATAAAGGACCCTTTTCCAAACAAGCACAGCCCTGCCTGTCCAGGTGGTCTGCCAGCCCCTCTGCGCCCGTTTCCCTCTCTGTGTGTTGGGAGCCCGACCTCAGGGCCCAGTCCAACCCCACATTCTTCCACAAAGCTCCCCTCATAGCCAGAGGCCTCCCACCCTCCTCTCACTGCCACACTGTGGGAAGAGCCCCCCCCCCCCCCTTGCATGATGGCCTTTCAGAACCACTGCCTTAGCCTTTAGGGACTGGCATCCATTTTCTAATGCTTTCTTCATAACTTTCTTGCAGTCTTTTATTTTCCATATATCTTTGGCACCTGCTTTCTTTCATTCTTTCCCAATAGCTTCTGTTGGAGAAAGGACCTTGTCTCCAGCTGTTACTGTCCAACATAGCCTTCTCGGCTTCTGTGCCTTCTGCCACGTCTCCTCACATTTCATTCATCTACCTGCTCCACTCTGAATGCTACTTACTGCCTCTCCTGTGATGATATTGTGACTGAATGCTTCCATAAATCCTCCAGGCTCCGTCTCCAGAATACATTGTTCTGATCTACTAGACGTTGTCATGTATTACTTTTCTTGCAGCCATATTTCTTGCAGCTATGACAGGCATGTGGCTTGCACCCAAGAGACGCCAGGCAGAACCTCTGGAACTGACTGCCCTTGGCCAGGGGTCCTCAGACCAACCTCTTGCTGTGGGAGATGAGGCCCTCCTGTGCGCCGTGTTCCCCAGACCTGTCGCTACTTCCCTCTCTATTGACAGGTGAGAAAAACAATCCTTGGTGGTTCTCCAGGAGTAAGAGAGACATTTGTCTCCAGCTCACATCACATTACCCTATATCAGGCCACCCCAGCTTTCCTACAAACACCCCCTTTCCAATGAACCAAGGGATACTGCAGGTGCTCCTGGCACAGACCTGGTGAGGGGAATTCCTGGCCTGCTTCAAGCTAGACTTGAACTACCTCCCTCAAGTTTCTCCTTCCGCTGGTCCTTTGTCAGACACTTCCTGTTTGTGGCACACTTTTATCTTTGTTTTTATTCTCAATTCTCACTTTTCATTACCTTACCATGACTGTTTGGTTTCTTCCTTCCTAACGGCCATCCTTCCTCGCATGAAAGTTCACTTTTCAATCCTGTGTGCATCAGAATCACCTGGGGAGGGATGTGTTTTAATAACAGATACTTGCGCATTAACCCCCAGGCATTAGTATTTGTAGACAGTGCTCCAGGTGATTCCCGTGTGCAGCCTGGGCTGTGTGACCCACTCATTTATACCTCTTGTTATTGCTTACCAGTATCAGTTCTCCACATTACCATTGAACTTGGTATTTGCAAAATGCCACCAAGTTCCTTAATTGGTTATTTCTGACAAACTCATCATTGAAATTTTAACATGACCTTTATTTACATTACCGCTAAGAAAGGCTTGGAGAAGGGATATCATTTGCCAAACTATGTGCCAGAAACAACACTAAGACATTTCTAGGAGCTTCTGACTTCATCTTGCTTTTTTTTTTTTTTTTTTTTTAATCAGACACTAAACTCTCCTGCCAGGGATACCAGTTCTTATGCTCACAGGCTCCTTTCTCAGAGCCATCCTAATGCTTTGACCACCCAAATAATGACCCTCTCCTCAAAAGAGTGTAAGATGAGCTTGACTGTCCTCAGTAGGCCCAGAAAGTGGGAGTGTATAGAAGGATCCAAAGACATATTCAAGAAAGCTTGATATTTCATCCATGCAGACGGCTCCAGATCACATTCCTCCACCAGGCAAGGCAATCTCATTACTTCTTTTCATCCCTGTAGTTTGAGTGTTACAAAAATCCCCGCTTTGGCAAACTCTGTCTTTTCTGAGTCCTTGGGCAGGGGAGTGTGTGAATTGCATAAACTGTCTAAACAGCTAAATTATAGCAATTTTTCCTTGGGAGAGAGCTGTTCAGACATTAAAACTCTCTTTTATAATAAGCAAGATAACCTTTCTCACATCCCTCCCCCCAAAAAAAACAAACCAGTTTTTGCTTTGCTCATTAAAATGATTTGTTTTGAATTTCTGATGAGTATAATTTTTCAGGTAGCAATGTTTTATTCTTACCAGCAACTCCTTACAAAGCCCCTGCAAGTGCTGAAGAACCAGTTAAGCATTATTAATCAGACACTAAATGCTTTTAAATGGCTTTGCCTCTTTTTCTAATTGAGAAATAGAGCTGTTTGGGCAAGTTTATGAGGTGACCTTGATTAAATTAAAGAGGTCAGGGATGGAACCGACTTCAAACCCATATTCAATGATTTTTAAAAAATGACTTCCTTCCAATTAAGCAGGAATTAGCATGAAATATTTTGTTTCTGAAAGGTTAAAGGAATTCCTCTGAGAAGGCAGCTCTCTTGTTACTAGCTTTTTATTGAACATGAGAGAGAAAGTGTTATGGATGGTTTTATAGAAAGTGCTTTGTTAACAGGATGCTGATGATTTGGCATTCACTATAATATTCCTTAGGAGCCTAAATGTCACATAGAAGGGGCAAAAAGTCCAATTTAAATGTTAATTTATATTTCAAAAGCCCAAGGACGTAACAACTTTCAATTACAAAAAAAAAAAAAAAAATCAAGATATATTTTTCCTCTGCAATAATTTCAACCTATTTCTAATTTTCAAATGTTACCTTACTTATTTTTAAAATCTTCTTTCTCTTAGTTTCATCTTTTAACCTTGCCATACTCTCCTGGGTTTTAAGGACCTGAAAGGCCATCTTATTCTTCCCGCCCTAGAGTCTGATATGTACTTAGGGATGCAGAATTCCACAGAAAAGGTAGACCAGACACATGCAGTAGTCTGGAGTCTACTGGACCTCCCCCGAGGAGTGGCGGTTTTGAGAGAAACACCAGATATGCTACTCTGCACCCCACATTTCTGCTCCTATCAATCTTAGAGTCAAGTAGACAAGGATTCTAAATTGCAGGAAGAAAGAGGGTGGTAGAGAGAGAGAAGGGGCTTTGAAGCCATAAACCAGCTTTAGACTGGGAGCAAATCTCCATGAGACCTCAGGGTCCTTATCGCAAAAATGTGGTCAATGCTATAAAGATTAGATAATCAAGGGTTTTCTCTCCCCTTTTGGTCCACAATAAAATACAAAATATTCTCCAAGAGATGAAAAAATTTAGTTCTTGTTTTGATTTCCTGTTATTCATCTAACAAATGCGTATCCACCTACTATTTCAAAAGCTGTGTACAAGGCCATGGGCTATGTATGGAGAAAGAAGGGTCCTGAGCTTATGTGGGGGAAGATTACCCAATTCAGCACGTGTTCACCATTTTTGCTTAAAATAAACACAAAAGCTTCTCTAGGGCTGAGAGTCCAGGTGAACAGATTTACACTTCTCAGATACTCTCAGCTTTCACAGTCCTTCATATCAGCATTTTTCTGTCAGCCTTTGGCTGTGACTTTGAGAGCATAGAAAGCAGAGACTGTGCAGACGCATGATCTGGTGCTATTCCAGGAAAAGGAGAACTGATGACATGCTGCTAGGATTTTTTTAAAGTCAAAAAAATCTCTCAAAATCAAAAACTGAGTCTCAATTAGTATAAGACCTTGTTTGCTAGCTAAATTTCCTCTTAACCTGGCAGTGAGAGTCAAAGAATACTGTCCCAAACACGTTGTAAGAATTCACTGACTATTTGCTTAATTTTATCCCTGCTTTGTATTATGACATCACTTAAGACAATTCATGGAGGTAAAGTGCTAAAGATAGAGAAATGGATAGCTTTAGGATGTTCAGATTATATAAACTCCACTGAAGATTTTGGTTTGCTGCACAGATATTTTAGGAAGTGACTGGTAAATCACTGAAAGATGAAAACTCTCATCCTACCTGCAAAAGATTTGCCAAATGTACCTTATAGATCAAGTTGTGCCTGAAAACCTGGGATCACAAATATCCAATATAAACGTTTTGTATTTAGTCAGCAACTCAACTGATTATTATTAGGGGTGCCAAAACTCATTTTTTTTCTTATTGCATTGAGAACATTAGGGGAAAGAAGAAGATATATTACTTCCAAGACCTCTTCCAGATCAAACCTTCCCTGAGTCTGTGAAACTCAATAAGATTGATAATATTGTAGATACTCTTCCTCAGACTTCTATTTTTAAGATATATTGAGAGGTACATCTCATAAAGCTAAGTCCTGGGAGTGGAAAACAAGGAGAGGCAGTTCAATAAGTCTTGAAATTAGATGGTGAGTGAATAAACTGATGATCTTTGTAGGCTCTCCCAGGCCCTGGGGTGCAGAGAGAACCAGGGATGAGAGAGAAAAATTCAATGACTGACACTGAAGCTCAGATCATTTCAGACCAACTATCAAGTGCATGCCTGTGTTCTGAAAAGCATCCTTGCTTTTCTCTTCATGATTTTAGAGGGTTAGGAAGCAGAGAACGTGGCTAAGAGGGTGTGTGGTTCATCCGAGGAGACATGTGACTTGATGCTGCTCCTTCTGTATCTCCACCTCTTCAAAGCATTTCTTCTCTTGCCGGAAGCCATGCAGAAGGCTCTGCTTTGTGGAAATAAATATCATTCAACTAGAAAAGGGATTGTGCCAATTTACTGAATTTTTTTTTAAAGCTGCCATTTCTGTTGGAATGGACTTAAAAACAATTTGTTGGTTACACTGACTATGCTGAAGAAAATCTCAAGGTAGCAGAAAACATAGAAAATTAAGTCAAAGCATAAACCTCATTCAGCTCTGTCTGGATTAGCATTTCAAGGTGATAAAGGTCTCCAGTCACCTTTGCCTCCAAATGGCATCACGGCTTCATGCACAAAGCAGGCATCCAAAACCCTTGGTTGATTTTACTTGATTACTATCTCTCCTGTGAGCCTACTTAAGACATTTGAGAGAGATTCTGGAGTCTTTTCCCCATAAAAGTCAGTGGTACCATTTTAAGGCAATTAGCTTGAAAAGAAGGAAGCTAATATTGATTCTAGACTTTCCACTGACTCTCTTGAGCAAATAACATCACTTCTGGACATGGTATTGCATTTTCCTATTTGTGAGGAAGGGAAGAAGTTCCAGAACATTCCTAAAGTCTCTCCTATATCTCAGGAGTCACATTGTCACCCGTCTCCCAGTGTGTGAGAACACTTTCTACTGGGTTTAGAACTTGAATTGTTTCTTGGATCTTTCATTTAAAAGTTATGCAAATGTGATCATCTCTTGGGATAGAAAATTCTAATATTATGTGGTCTGGGATGGTAAGCATATTATTATGGTAAGTTAAATGTGGAAGTTCTCTCATTTAAAGCAAGAGAAGGCAATTCAGTAATATTCTATCACCTGATATTAGCTGTCACTACTTTAGACTTGTTAAAAATGATTGGAAATGGAGAGGAGAGAATCCCCAACTAACAATTAGTTTTACCACAGAGTCTTATAGGTAATTTTAAAATTAATATTTACTACAGTATTATTAAAATAACATGTGTACCTATAGCAGACATTCTGGAAATGCAAAAAGAAGAAAAAATAAAATTACCTGTAACCAAACCTTCTAAAGACAATCACTGAATATTTTAGCCCATATCCTTTCAGATTTTTCCCTAATACATGAAGTATGAAAACAACACATGTTTGGAATTATTTACATATGATGATTTCGAATTGCTTTTATCACTTAGCAATATATTGAGAACATTCTCTCATGCCATTATATAGTCTGGGACATAGGAACTCTAAGAGTCAGGGCAGGCTCATTTGCAAGAACCTGTAGTACCTGCCTGAAGCATTACTATTAGCAGAGTCTGCCTTATGACTTTTCCCCAGAAATGTTTCTCTTTCTTTTCTCTAGTGATGAGGAATCTAAATAAAATTCTTCTCTAGCAACTTCCCAGAAGCCTTCAACCATTGTGTCCTGAAATTGGGGAGAAGAGTTGGTACTTAGAACCTCCTGGAGTCAAGAGCATTCAACCGTGTACAAGAGAAGAGTCTCTAGACATTTCTATGTGGGCGAGCTTACTATACTAATGTTTTATATTGCTATGAGCTTCAATTTCCAGGATGTCTAAGTACAAGATAAGTATCATATAATGGCAAGTGGAATTTCTGAGAAAAGGAAGAAAGTAAGTACTTTTTTCAATATCCTTTTTTCATTAGTTATATGGCTGCTGGGAATTCTACAAGATGTCCTCTGGTGAAGGTCTGATACCTTATGTCACCAACTGTGTTTAGATGAACAATGCAATATAGAAGCAAAGGAGATTAGGACAATGATGTTCATCAGCAGCACATTACAAAGTGCTAAGAGGCTGGCAACAGAATATGTTTTAACATGGTGTGTTATTGATTATTTTGGCTGATGTCCCATTTTACCAGGATTATGGTGACACTTCAAAATTTTAGATGGGGAGGAGAATATCAATAGACACAACCTTCCCTCTACCAACTGGCCTACATATCTAAAATTTCTCAGCCATGTTCATAGCTAAGGGACCTAAAAATGTGCTCTTGGAAGGACTCATCCAGTTATCAGACTTTAATAACCTCAGGCACCTGTAACTACTTCAAAAGATCTTAGTTTCACCTTCTAAACTTGTTACATAGGAGGTCTGTCTGAAACCAAAATCATTTAGAATTATTGTTACTGATCTTTAAAAAATACATAGAAAAATATTTGAAGTTTATCTATGCCAAAGAAAAAATAGAAATCAAAACATATAACTGTATTATTTTCTTCCTTCTTAATTCATTAGGTTTTGAAATGATGAAATTTTAATTTATGCGATAGACAATTTTTTAACTTAAAAAAAAATTTCCCTGCTGCCAGAGGGCAATGGGTTGACCTATTGAAGGTATTTTTCTATAAACATAGTACACTCACTAGTAAGCACTTAACAAAATAAGTCAACATTTAAAAGGACGATTCCTTTTTTTGTAAGTAGGAATTGCTAATTACTGTTTACAAACTAAAATAAAAAATTTGGAATAAATGCTACTAAGGAATTTGTTCCCATGTTTAGAGGGTGGGGAAGCTTACAAACTTACCCAGATTTTGTCATCTAAACTTCAAAAATATTCTGATTTTTTCCAGAAGTTGTGCAAACCACACTTAAATTCCAACAACACTGTGTTAATTTTGCTCAAATGCAAGCTGAAAACATATTTTAACATCCTGTCAGAATGAGATACTAAGAGTGTCGATAAAATGACACTAAAATAAATGTAAATTTAGATTGCTGTTACAAGCTGCTGCTTGGCTCTGGGAGATGTTAGGTTGCTATAGTATTTTCCATAGCAACTTTGCATCTTATTACATAAATATTCCCTAAGTGTCCTTAAAGCCTACTAAGGAAATGGGATTAAATCTACTCTCCTATGTAATGGTCCTGCGTCAAGCCTTACCAGAATGAAATGCCCGGAAAACATAATCAACTGTAATCTAGATAATGGTGTTCCTGGAGGTTGAGAAGCATTGGGGCATGGCGGGCTGTACACAGCGGCTATGCTGTGACCCAGTGTTGATCGCTGGCCATTTGTCTGAACCCTTCCCAGGTAGAGGTCTCTTTAGCTCTCCCTTTCAGAAGATTGGTTGTTAACTTCCTTACACTCCTCCTCTGCCTGCTAACTGCCTATCAGCCCAAGCCTTCTACAAGGCTCACAGGGCTCATAGCATGAGGCAAGAAGCATGGGCCTCACAGAGCCGGAATCTGCTCTGCAAATGCAGCTGGGAAAATGGGCCAATTGAAGAACCTACGCAACTCCACAATGGTAGCAACCAGGTGTGGACTGCTTAAGAAACTCAGCTAGGGCTCAGCTGAGTTTTATGGAGGGCATCACAGTAGTTAGAGGGTGGAAATACTGGGGAGACGCAATGGCATTTAGCAACATGGGTCAATTTTATATGAAGTACAGGATTATGGAAAGTTTTGGCAAGTATGACAGATGTCAGGAATGATGGCATGGTTAGGTGCAATATAAAAATAGGATCATGAAGTTTACACTGGAAATGTGAATTTACAAAGCAAAGGAACACGGTATGGTTGGGCAGCAGGAGGGCTTCCATTAAAAAGGAATCCTGTGCTGCAGGATCGATTTAATAGCATCTATCTCTTTGCGTTTAAAAGATAAAGCAATTTGCAAGAAGAAATGATTTTCTACATTTTTCAGAAGCATGTTCATTATGAAAAGCAAATTTTAACTACATAAAATCAGAGAATTGCAAAACTGACCCCAAATAAACATTTGTTTGAATTCCTTCAGCAAAATTAGCAAGACAGAAAGAAGGAAGCAGCTACTCAATCACCTTAGAAGATTCCTCCCACCATCTTTCAGCTATGTTAGTTCAATTAATCACTTTACTTTTCCTTGTTTGGCACTTAGGTTCCCAAAAGATGTTTGGCTGTGATCGGAAAGAAGTGCTTGCCTTTAATTTGGTGGTTCCTGCTGGACATGCACCATTCTTCTATTTCTCTTTCAGGAGATAATGTCCTAGGCTGTCAATGAATGGGAAAACATCTTATCCTTCCAGGCTTCCACTCAACTATGACGCATGCCCCTGCTTTCCACATCTGCTGGTGCAGAAGCTCGAACCCTGGCCTGTTGTCTCCCACTGAGCCATCCCGCTTTCCATGTGTCAGTGCTCTTGACCCTCTGCCAAATTCTGAGCAGCTCCAAAGTCAGCTGCTTTAGATCACAGTCAATGCTTCCTAAAAGAAAGCCAGTAGCAGCTGCCAGTAACATGGCCTTCTGTAGTCAGCCTCTTCAGTTGGCAACGAGAGCCTGGTCTGGCATTTAAGAACTCTCTTCTTCTGTGGCTGCCTGGTGGAGGAGGCCAGTGAGCTTCTTCCTAAGCTTGTGCCTGAAGATGATATCCCTGGTTAGGTGTCCTTTAGTATTTTTCAGAAGCAATACCATACAGGAAATGAGCTAAATCAGAAAACCAAAGATAGTCCTGGTATTCAAAGAAATCAAAGGGAGAACCAGAGAAAGCCTTATACATAGTAATTGTTTAACCTAATATTTCCAGCTACATATAAAGGCATAAAGACTGAATACTGCTAATTCCAACTGAACTTAACTGAGTCCCTAACTTGATTTAGTTGGCTGAAAGACCTGGAAAATCTTTGTTTGACTTCTTAGTGAAAATTAAAACAAAACAAACAAATAAACAGAACCACCTCTTTTTCCATGTTGTGAGTTTCCATGGAAAACTGACAACCCAGAGAACACTCTTCATGATTAAAAGAGTGTTTTCTCCTTTAAAGAGCTTAGAGTTTAAATGAGATGTAGTTAAAATCCAAGAGCATTTGCTTGTGTATTATGGAATGATTGAAGGGTTTTCTATTAAGCAAAGGCTATTTTAGTTTCACTCTTATAAAAACATTTTGTGTTCAGTGTACATTCATCAAATGTTGGGTGGGGCATGTATACTAGGTAGTGACATTCATTTGGGTTTATACTGAATTTAATTTTCTGACATTAGGATACTTGTTATTGGCCACTGTATCTTTATTAACTTAAAATTTTCTTTTCAAAAGGCATCTCACGCCCTGGAGGGCAGGACTGCCACATCTAACTCCACCTGGGTCCAGCGTGCTTTGGTGTGAGAAGGTGTTCTGTAAATGTCGGAATGTCGTCACATCAGAATGTTGTCAATAATTAGAAGGATGCCTATACAGCATGTAGCACTGAGTTTCATTCAAAGTTTCACACATTTTGAGGAAAGAAATCATGCTTTTATTTAAACATGCTTCTTAACACTTGCCATTGCCATTTAAATTCAATCAGAGTAAATGTTCACATCTTCCTCATGATGTTTGGGCAAAGGCAGCAAAAACACTAAGAACAGACGAAGGGGAATAGGCAAGTGAAGTCAACAACCTTTCATTCAGCTATTACCTGGGGATTGGCCCAGGGCTAGGTGCTGGAGAAGAGGGAGATAACAAGTGGACTTAACACTCACTGGGCACCTATTTTAGGCTGGGCATTATCTCTAAAACCAGAAGTGCCTGACATGCATTGGCTCATTGCACTCTCTCAACACTAAAACTAATCAGGTTCTGCCGTGGTGGCAGGTCTTATAGTCTAGGACAGACTTCCTCTGACCCTTCTCCTTTTCCTTACTGGTGCACATCTGCCCCACCCCCACCATCAACCTAAAAAGGGGGGGGGTGGATGAAGGAGGTGAGGGAGAAGGAGGAGTGAGGCAGGAGAAGTCACAGGAGAGAGGGGAAGAAAGAGAGGGAGGAAGTGGGGAAAAAGAGGAAGAAGGATGGACCTGCCAACTAAACTGTCACACATTTGAATTTTTATAAAAATTTATCTTCACAGTCTTCCGAGTGGGACACCAGTCTTCTTGAACGGCTGATTTCATAAATCCATCATGGTTTTCAAACTTGTGAACAAATTCATTTCCAGTTTTATCAGCATCTTAGTTTTGTTCCAACAAACTCCTTTCCCCTCTTAAGATGAGTGGATGAGGAAGGGTGACTTGCCCGCCCAGAATCACGCTGTCGTTTTACTGCAGAGCCCAGGAACTCCAGCCAAAGATGTCCTAAATCATTTTATGTGGTAAAAGGTAAGACTAGAATGTAATATTCTTCATAATCAGAAATGGAGAGATATAGTGAATATTTTGAATATCACTTTAAATATATTTAATATTTTTTGAATATCATTTTTTATTTGTTTTTTTTTTTTAAGGTGTTGGGGATTGAACCCAGGGCCTTGCACATCCCCAGCCCTTCTAATAATTTTATTTTGAGATAGGGTCTTGATAAGTTCCAGAGGCTGGCTTTAAACTTGCTATCCCCCAACTTTATACTCTCCCAGTCGCTGGGATTACAGGTTTGTGTAAGACTCCAATCTTATTTATTGTATTTATTCATTTTTTGTATTTAAGACTCCAATCGTGTCATCGTGCCCAGCTTGATTATTTAAAAAAAAATTATTAAACCCAAGGTATCATCAAGTCCTTACCAAATAAACTGTGCCTTTTCTGGAAACAAAGGCAATTCTCTCCATCTCTCCCAGAAAGAAACCCCTGCAGGGTGGTCTCTGTTCTAGAGGGGAGATGACAAGCAAAGTGGGGCACTGGGATGCCCAGACCTGAGAACCCTGTAGGACTATGGCCCCCAACAAACAGCCACCAAGGATTTTTTTTCCCTAGAGATTCCAAGAATTCCTGGTTTTGCTACTTCCCTAATAGAGCTGAGGTAAAATTCCTGCTGTGTTAGCAGAGAGGACATGAACAAGGCATTCCTTAAATACAGAGAATTTCACACCTTCTTCCACATCTGGCAATTCCAGTGAATCAGACCACTACATGTTGAGGCCAGCTTCTATGCAGGTTAGCGGCAATTGCAAATTTGTACCTAAAATGAGTAGTGTGTCACCTAACAAGATACACTGGGCGGGGGGGGGGGGGGGGGTGCTTTCCTCCAGCTTCCATTCCTTGCTTCAATCAGCAGTTAGCAGGGATTTGTCTGTGGTTTAGTGAAAAAGACCAGAAAGGATTCTTGCTGTCAGGCCATGTCCCTGAAAACCCAGGGCTGAAAGAAAAACAACTGCCTGCCTTCGGGCAGCATCTTCAGGGCCCAGTGGAATGAAAAAGGCTAGTTGCTTCCCCTTCTCTTTAATCAGTCCTGGGCTTTCTTCAGAAACCACACGCCATGTCCTCGGTCCATTTTGAAAAAGCACAAAAAAGACTTTGAACTGCTCAGGGCCTGGCATTTGAACTCCAATTCTTTCATCGCTTCCCTCAGTACGTGGTAGAGAACATGTGCTGCATTTGTTCATTCATTCTGCTGACCAAGTAACAGGCCTGGTGAAAGTTTTTAAAAGTTCAAATTAGACTTCCTGCTCTCATCAGATGCCTGGGGAATAAAATAAGAGACATCTGGAAAGAGTGCTCTGCAGGAAAACCTCCAGAGGATCTCTGGCCCCAGGCCAGGGGAGAGGTCTTTGACATCTCCAGAGACACTTCAACTGCACAGGTCAGGGCCAGTCCTGGAGGTGGTATGTACTGCCAAGGCTAGCTGGGACCTCTCAGAGAGCGGACCGTTCAGAGTCATTCTTATTCTGGTCCTATCCTGAGCAGACTCTGAAATTATACACATTTCCTCTTTGGACAATTGACAGGTTATTTAAAAAGAAATGTCACCACCAAAAAGAAAGAAAAAAAAAAAAAAGCCCCAAGTTCAAATCAGAATTTCTGATTGACTCAATTCTTTTCTTCTACACCTACCTTGTAAGGAAATTAAGACTCCAAGTTGCATGTCAACTTGCCTCTCATCTACAAACTTCAAAAACAATAAAAGCTGGTGTTTTTTTTTCTTTTTGAGAAAAAAATGTTTTATTTATCTCAAGATCTCATTGAATTTAAGAGAATCAAACCAATGCTCCCTTCTTTTGACATACGGAGGCTTATGGAATAGAAATGCTGTGAAGAAGGTGGTTCCCTCAAAAACAAACCCAAACCTGATAGTGAAACACTCTTGAGAAATGCGAGATCAGCTTAATAAGAGACATACATTGACACACAGACGCTGGGCTTATTTTTTCAGACAAAGGATATATGGCTTCAGAAAGGGGTGGCATGGTGCCTACTTGTATGCTAAGCTTCTGAAAGATTTATGTGAATGGAATTTGAGGATGAAAGCTCTACTTTGCTAAGGCAGTGGTTCTCAGACTTCCTCTAGCATCAATCAGGATCCACTAACAGGGTTTAAACCACAGAAGGCTGGATCTTATTTCCCTTCCCCATAGACTCTCTGATTCAGTAGGTCATGGGTGGGGCCTGAGAACTTAATACATTCCTAAGTAAGGCAGATGTTACTAGACTGGGACCACACTTTTGAGAAGGACTGCTTTAAGGAAATTAAAATCCTTTCCATGTGGCCTGGATGCAGGAGTTTGCTCATGACCATCTTAACCATTTTGCCATCTCAATGACCTGATCTTTTTGCAATCTTGGTTTTGACTTCTGAAGGAGTCCAGGGACAGCCACCCTACAACAGCAGCCCCCCCTGGTATGCTGATTGTTTTAGCTTAGAGAGCAGTGGGTACAGGGAGAGGTTTGGCTCTAATACCTCCTTGTTGGCTAGGAGTCCAGACCCTCAGAAGAAGAGAAGGATTCCCTCTGGTCCCTTCCCTGAGCTTTCGTTGGCTAAACTCATTGCAGGAAGTGAGGCTGAAGTCTGTAAACTCACCTGGACACTTTTTGTCATACACCATTGTCTTCTATTTGGTCCCATTCAACATTCCAAAGAGAACCATTTAAAATTCATTATCTGGTCTATGGAACCAAGGAATTTATCCCTGGCCACTGTGTTTCTACAAGCCCACTGAGTGCCCCTAGAAACAACTGACTATTCTTCTCAAAACTGTCTATATTCTCCATCCTGCCCCTCTACGTTAAAGAGGTACATAAGCTTCGGAGCTGTGGGGGGTGGTTACACACTGTGATCACCTCTGTGCATCAGAAGTTTGTGTCTCTTTTTCTCATGCTCTTTCTGTTTATTTTCAGTTCATTTCAGTGAACTGTCAGAGGGCGAAGGAAACTCTTTCCTTTTGTTCCTACTCTTCTATTGACAAATTAGCAAAAATTTTTTTTTCTAGTCTCCTGCAATCTTTCTGTTAAAAAGCCTTAGACAGGTGTGTGCTTTATTCACTGGTACCTAGGAGGAGACCGAGCAAATCTATACCAGTTCTCTAATTTTCTTCTCTGGTAATGGTGGCAATTGTGGGTCTTCTAGATCCTTTATTTATCACCCTTCCCCTCAGACAAGCTGTCTCCCTTGGTGTCTCAGGTTTGAATGAGCATTTTACTTGCCTGCTCTTACAATATCAAAGAATTTATATACAATTCTAGGAGAGAGTTTTAATCAGCATCTCAGATTAGACAGAACACACAAAGCAAGGCTCTCTCTAAGCTTCTTCTTTTTATAATCTAAGGAGTGGCGCCCCTCGCTTGGTGCCAAATGGGGCCATCCTTTTGATTACAGGTTAGGTGAACTAAAATTTATTGGGGAAAAAGTCTAATTTTCCAGCGTGTTGGCTCAGAGGCTAGAGAGAGTCTTTAGGGATTAAATAATTCCCAAGTAACAAGTATATGGACTGAAACCAAATTTTATCTGTATTTCAGCTTCAGGTGTGGCTGCCACCCTCTGGAAAAGAATTTTTATGGGAACAGGCAAATACCCCTGAAAAAAAAAAAGTCTAATGGCCCCAGATCTACGTATGAAGAAATAACTGGAACAACTTAAATCACTATGTTCCTAAGACTTTAAAGTTCTATTAATAAAGGCAGAGTCAGTCAAACACAAAAGTTTAGTGTAACTCAAAAGTGAGTTATAAGGCTATTTCCCAGGACTTATTCTCCATCTCCAGATTCAGACACTCATTACGGTACCTTGCAGGTCTGTGGTAGTTATCAGCATTACCTGACTCATCGACTCTCATTTTTTTAGTAGGGCTGTCACAATTCTCATCATCAGACATTTCCATTTCTTCTTCACGACGGATGCCCATGAGCTGCTCACTTTGAGCGTTTCGGAGCTCCTGAAAGCAGAAGATACATGACTATCAGAGTCATGGACACAGCCATCCCACCTCTTCCCACTGGTTTCTGGGTATATTAAGACTGACATATCAATGTTTAGAATCTGAAGCTTGGACCCAAGCATCATTTCACCTAATCTGTGATGAAGTTCTAAGGGGGCTAGGGTAAAAAAAAAAAAAAAAAAAAAAAAGGTTAAAAGCTTTGGTGTCACACCAGGCCCTTTCACAAATTTTTAAATCTCTCTTCAGTCTCTATTTCCTCATTTGTTAGAAACGGGGGCATTAATAATCTAGCAGGTCTGTGGCAAAGTTTACACAGAAATACCTATTACTTAGCTAGCACAGCGACTGGTAAGGAACCTGAGCAACAGAAGTTTAAAAGAGCCTAGTCTATGACTGGCCCATGGGGTAACTTTAGGAACATTTCTTCTTCTTATCTTAGCCTCAGTTTGTTTCATGGAATAATTTGATGCTACGAATTTTGAGGATGAAATGAGAAAACGCACATACGAGTCTTAGCATCACTCTAGACAAATGGTGTGCTAAGCTGATGATACTGAGCTATTTTCACATGAACGTAGTGCCTTGCATGTACGTATGTGCCTGTGTGTGATCACACACATGTGCACACTCACAACATTCAGATATCCAAAGTTTAAAATTCTAAAGATAGTAGGGAACAAATTATAAAAACAGATGTTTCTCATTTTGGGTTTCACATTATCATGTTGGGGCTATGGTTTTTGGGGTGATGGCTGATTGTTTCAGCATTGCTTTTAGAGCCTACTTTCTCTACTAATGAGGGGCGTGGCTGCAATCCAGTCATTCAATTTCTTTGAGCCTTTTTCCATTCACCCATAAGCAGGGGATAATAATAACACAAGGCTGTTTGAATACAATAGTATACATGAAACCTCACTGAATAAAGAATTACACGTTAAATTTTTTACTACTATGCCTCAAATCAAGACATTGTAATCATTCCCTTTAAATAATTACATCATTATTTTTTCCCAAGCTGCATGTTATATATTGTGACTCCTCATTCATTCTGTTGTCTTACATGTATTGTCCTCAAAAAGTCTTACAGGGAAAAGTCTCCATTATTCTATTTTCCTTCTTTAAATTGGAGCCTCAGTAAAAGTCAAATTGTTAAAACAATAAATTAAATCACTACACTTAGTTTATTAGTGGCATGACTTTAAACATTGTTCCATTGCCCATCATCCCAGATGGTCGGTCCTCTCAATTCTTTGCTCCCCTTATCTCTTAGAATTTAACTACACATGATGGAAAGGAAATTATTGCTAACAGTATTTGGTCACTTCTGCACTCTGGGAATCACAATTGCAGAGGACAGGAAAGAGGGAAGGCAGAGAGGCAAGGTCCTGGGAAGGGCCATCACAATGCCTGAGAGGCCCAGGGATGACAGACAACACCTCCTTATGGGACCAGGCCACCTAGAAGAAATAAGTGCCAATTCTGCTTTAAATAACATCATTGGATCTTGGAGGTGATGTCACCCATGATCGGTGGGGAGAAATTTAGGTGGTGGACAGCAAATTTTTCTATTGATAAAGAATCCAACTGCCAGAAGGGTGGCTTGCAAATACTTAAAGAAAAGTCAGGTGGAAAGAATAACAAGGCTCAAAGGGCCTGTTGTTTAGTCCCTACATTAATGATAAACTGTCACACCACAGCTGTTTTTGTGGGGAAGGGTGGCAGAACAGGAAAACATGGGGTGGGGGCGCTGAGGGTGTTTCCACAGGGTGCCTCTGTATCAGCTGTAAATCACTAGTACACTTTAATAAATCCATAGAGGTGCTGCAGATAATTAACAGATGCTGTACATGTGAATGTGGGGGAAAAAAATCAAGCCAATTATCAAGCTTATATGCAACTGAGAAATCATCCACAGTGTCAAATTACCAACTGGTATTTAATCAATTAAGCGACATGTAGGAGAGAAACTCAAAGGTAATTTAGAGTTCCATGTCTTAATGTAAACCTAAAGAGGTAGCAGAGTGGCAGGAGGCGTGAAGCCCTTTTACAGGTGGACCTTTTGGACTGCATTCTACCTGTCCCTCTGCAGGGCACATTTCCACTTCCAGGACCAAGCAAAGCAAGCAGGCTTCCTTAGACCAGGGCTAGAAGCCCTGAATGTCTTGCTTTGGACAGCCCCAGTCTGGGGGGAGGCAGGAATAAGGGATGGTGGTGGGTGGAGTCAGACATGATAGGAAGCATGATTTAGATCAACATCTCTATCTGCTGACCTCCATGCCAATAATGGTCTTTTCATGCCCATGTTTATTCAGTACCATGCTACCTGCCTTTCTCTTAACATTTCTTTTAATAATTTTTGGCTTTTATGTGAAGGAAAAAAATTATATACTGATCATTCCCAAATCTGGATCATAGTTTATAGATTCCAATCTGTGTTTTCATCTGCATCAAAAATAGAGGACTCTGTCCCTATTGAAAATAACCCTTGACTTGGGTCTCAATTCCCTTTTCAGGGAGAACATCAGGAAAGTGCCCTCATTTGGGGGGCCCTGAAAAAACTCATAAGAAATCCCATCTCCTCCTCGCTCATAATCCTAAATAGAGGAACAGAACTGTATCAGTCACCAACCACCTTCTTAGGCACTAGTGAACAAAATGTTTAAAATGCCCTTAACAATAAATTGCACTAGCATTTTAAGTGTCCCATTATTGTGAAGTCATTCAGTAATAATGGTGATAATATTCGTGTGGATGTTACATCCCGTGCCACTGGTATTCAACTGTAATTTAGCATTAGTAAATGAGCACTTAAAATGCTACCCAGATGATTGATACCATAGTACTTTGTGATTCCTCAAACTCTTTGTGAAACACTTATTTTACAAGTGTGACCCACCATCATTAAATAAATAAATCTTACCTTCTATAAGTTTGTGATTTTTGAAAGAGGGGAATGTCATTTTGAGAACTTTAATATTAACATGCTAGAGATGAAGAGGCATCCAAATGAAAAACATTCTTTCACTTACAAAAAAAAAAAAAGAAGCAAACAAAGATAGTATACTTACTTTGAAATTACAGGTTCAAAGCGTACACTACACTGTGGAGTTAAAAATAACAGCTGGATGACCAATGCCTAATGTGACATTTTGGTCTGTCTAGGTGGCAAGGTGGGTTCCTTCCCTGAGGATAGATACTCACACTTCACACATGCACTGATGCTGAAGGGCCGACATCACACCCTTGTGACGTTTGCTCTGGGGAGATGTGTATAGAACCTGATGGCTTGGGAACTGACACTGCTTGTGATGAGAAGACATGGATGGAGAGGCATACCTGCCATTTCTAGCCCAAAGAGCAAACTGTCATCTTGAAGAACACTGGAAAAAAAATTTGTACTTTTGTCCTATGTTAAGTTACACTTTTCTTCAAACTAATTTGTTAGGAAAAATATCTTGGCTTACTTCTGAGTTCTGTACTATGAATGGGACAGATTCTCTTCTCCCTTTGTAGGGGAGAGGAATCTTCTAAGTGTTAAGTCGGCTGCTCTTCTTGGGGAAGGAACACGTCTGAGCTGACAACAAGACAGGACAACAGCAGGAGGACTGCCCACTGTCACAAAAACTGTAGTGGCTGCAGCCACACTATTCTCTGCCAATCCAGCTGTGTGATGGTGGTTAAAAAGTAAAAATAAAATCACCAACCTCAGAATGCTTTCGCCAAATGTCTATGTTCTTGCGCTGAGCTTTCGAGAAATGGTCCCAAGCTTTTTGTCTGGTGGAAGCGTTGAAAACGGCCACAATCTGCTCAACTTTGGTGAACAAGGAAGTCAAACAAGACAAGTAATTTATGTTGTGATCACTATAGGGAAGCAAAGCAAAGACACTAGGAGTCTATGGATGATGTCACAGTAGCTACAACATCATCAATATCCATCCAATTTGTGCCTTTATGTACTTACATTTTTAGCAAGGTTGGGGATGTCTCCCTTCAAGTCTGTCTCCATAACTTAAGGTTAAAACAAATTCCAAATATGACTGGCAAAAGGTCATGGAGATCTACTTCCAAATGTTTTCTGGCTCTTGTTTAAAATGCAATTTAGTAGGTCTATATACCTAGGTCTATAGATATATAGACTCCGGTATTGGCATATGAATAAAGATAAAGTAATGCCTGTTTAAGAGCTTAGAAGGGAAGCCAGGGAGGAGTAGCTGAATGAGAAGAGCCAAGCATATATCATTTCTTCTTTTGGTCCCATCTAAGGACTCCATTGCAGCCCTCTAAAGACATTACCGTGTCCAGGTTCCAAGGTGGGAAAATGAATAGCTGTGTCACGGCTTCCCTCAACCTCAGGGACTGTTTTCCTCCTTATTCTTGTGTCTCCCCCCACTGCATCCACTGCAGCCAGCCCTCCATCCCTCTGGCTGTCCCGGGAGCCATAGCCTCCTCGTCAAGACAGACCAAGGCTCACCCAAGTGGCAGCACTGCCATGCAGGTCTGATTTCAACACCATATGGTGCCTCTATAGTTCTTCATCATGATCACATACCATTCTCTGTTATTCTATTATCCTGTTAACAAGGATCCCCACAATCTGGCTCTCAAATCTCTTAAAAGTTCTAACTCTATTACCTTGTCTTCGTCTGGCACTTGTGTTGCTTCCAGACATGGTACTATTGGAATGATATGGGTGGAGGGGTTGTGATGAGAATTATATAGAGGAAGGGATAGAACTTAGTAGTAGGTGTTGTGTGGGGGGGCAACCAAATATGGACTCAATATTGCTTAAATAGGTATTGATCCAGTAAGCATGGGATTAAGGAAACTAGAGTACTGGTTTAATCACATGATCAAATCAGAACTTCTAAATATTTACTTAGAAGGGCACAGTTCAGACTAGGTTGTCATGGGTGTTAACACCCTATCGACATAAATCTTTTACAAGTGATTCCCAAGGCTCTATTATTTAAAAAAGGGCATCAAAGCTCTTCCAGATCTTCTAGTGTCTAAAGAATGTCAGAGAGTAAATAATGACCTTCACAGAAGCACAATACTCAATGTCTTAGTTTAAAAAATTAGCACATGAAATAAATAAACAGAGAAGGAAATAAACACCACTGGCACTGTGAATATCTTTACAATGCTAATAATTACTTCTAAATGTATGGGGACATTTATGTTTACTGTTTTCTACTTCAGGGGAACCTCAGCAGTAGACCTTTTTATTTAATAAACTGTCATCATTTCACACGATGAATTTGTTTTACTCAATTTTAATGTGAGGATTTGCCGCCAACTGGGCTCACACAAGTCCCTGAGCTCACGTGGCTTCTTTCTCGAACCTCACCTGGAGGAACTGGCACTGCTAGCTGAGCTGCTGTAAGTCCGGCCTTTGCCTGACCACCCCCCCCCCCCAGTGTGTAGCATGGCTGGTGGGGAAGATAATCTGTTTAGCTTGACTATCTGGACTTTGTTTGCTTTGTCCGCCTGCAGGCTGGGGACCTAGGGATTTCAGTTGCCTTTTGCAGGGGCAACGGTTGCAACAGTCAACTGGGATGAGAACATCCGGCAGGCGGTGATCATGAGATTACTAAATAAAGAGTAATGGGGAAGATTTAATAGCAGAACTCTTTGGCATCATTTAGAAGAGGAAGACAAATGGTATTCTGAGAGAAGAGCTGGAGAGGAAGGAGCAACAAAGGTTGAGGTTGATCATTGGGTGGTGATAGTCAAAATTCTGCTGTTAGTCAGGGAAGGCTCTTAATAAACAAGACACAGCTGGGTGCAGTGGCACATGCCTATAATCCCAGCAGCTCAGGAGGCTGAGGCAGGAGGATTGTGAGTTCAAAGCCAGCCTTGGCAATTTAACAAGGCCCTAAGCAACTTAGTAAGACCCTGACTCAAAATAAAATATAAAAAAGGGGGTGAGGATGTGGCTAGGCGGTTAAGCACTCCTGAGTACTATCCCTGGCACCAAATATATATATATGAAAGAGAAAAATATGTATGTTAAAAAATGTGTGTGTGTGTGTGGGGGGGGTGAAGGCAAGAGAAACCAATAATGCATACAGAGGAGTAGATAAGACAAAGCACTTATTAGAAAGACCCAGTGAGCTCAAGATGCACAGGTTTAAGGGTAAAAACAGATCAACTCAAGCATGTAGGTGTATAGCGATATCTCAGTTAATTCACATAACTACTCATTTATGTATACTATACATCTTGTATACATAATCTGGAAGTAATTTTATGCAATGTTTTAAATATTTATGTGCATGAAATAAAGTTCATTGTGTGGAATTTTGCTTGTGGTGTCATGTTGTTATTCAAAATTTTTAGAATCAAGAGTATCTGGATTCCAAATTTTCAGATTAGAGATGATTAACCTGTGCTATATTTCTCTGGCTTTCTGGAAGCTGACCAACATAGTATTTTGCAATCATCAACTGATAACTGGCAGACTTATAAAGGAATCTTGGAAAAACAAAGGTGGTGAGGATAGTGGGAAATTCCCTGGATCCCCAAAGGTATAGGATTTGGTTTTCAGGTGTGTCAGTTAAATAATTCACTGCATATAAAAGTTCTCATTTTAAAATTGTGTCACTATTGTTATTCTTTCTATATTAAAAGAAAATGGTACGATAAAAGAAAGGGATTCATGTTGAACCTAATAGTAGTAATCATCATATTTTAATTTACATAGGGCACTAAATAATATATTTTTACATAATGATATTATTAACAACAAATACTAGATTTCAAAATAATATGTCAAGAAGGATCATGTTCTGTAAAAACTATAAATAAAATTGTGATATAATTTCAAAGAAAACATGATTACTATATTCTAGGGCATAAATTCTATCTATCCATCCATCCATCCATCCATCCAACCATCCATTCATTCAACAAACATCTGAGATTTTAACTGTTAGAAATATATGATTAAGACATAGTTCTTACCCTTGATGAGATCTTAGTCTTTGGGCAGAAAGAAAGGGAAGCAGATAATTACCCTCTATAAGAGAGGTCTGCATGACTGCTTTGGGGACACAGACAGAGGAGAGAGTAACTAAGTAGGTAGGTGGAATCAGGGATCACTCCATAAGAAGGCAGCATTTTTGATAGGCCTTAAATAGTGACTCAATGACTACTCAGCAGAAAAATGAAAGTGGCCCCTCTAAGGCCAGAGTTATAAAAGGACTTCATATAAAAGCACTTAGTAGGGATGGGGCTGATGCTGGGAGAGAACTAATTAGGAAGAACCATGAATGCTGATCGAGACTCTGAACTTTATACTATATTCATGGGAGACACATGCCAGGAGGATTTGCTTAGGAGAAATAATGAAGGCTTACATTAAGGCAGAGGCTCTGAATGGAGGGCAGAGCGAATAGTCATTGGACAGGGAGCAGTGACAGAACAAGGGGCTCACTGGCTCTGGAGGAGGAAGGGAGAAGGGAGATCAGATGACTCCAGCTTAGGAAGAACATCAGAGACCAAAAGAACAAGCACAGAACAAGGGCTGAGAAAGATGTGAAATTTGTTTTCCAACCTGTTTGCTCACATATTCACAAATCCAAAAGACAGAAAAATAAAAATAGTGCAACCCAGCATAGGTTTGAAAATGCTCTTACTGTACTCCTATGGCCCAGTTTTCTTCTCTCATTTCTGCAGACTGACCCTAAACCAGCCATTTGTCTTGCAAATGAAAGTTCATGGGCACACAGAAAGACTCTGGAAGAGTGCTTGGATCAGCATGAATTCATCATCATTAAGGGAAAACCACCCCAAACAGAATGCCCTAATGAATGCGATTCAAAGGCATGTTTTTAAAGCCATAAATCAGATGACCACTACTGTTGATGTCACAGGAAAAGACCATACACTGTTCATTGTCTCCAGCAGGGAACACCAAAGCGGAAGTCCATGAATTAAACTACAATTTACTACTTCTCTCATATAACTCATATTGCTTGCTCTATGCACAATAAAGTCACAAGTAGTTACTGTTACCTTCAAAACTCTACTTCTCAGAAAAGAGATAAATGGCAAACCAGATGACATTGGCATTTGTTCAAAAAAGCAGCTTTCAGAAAATTGTGCTATAGGCATAACAAACTCAGATCACCCCCTGCTCAGTTCCTTCACTATGCCAGTGGCTGGAGGGCCCCATATGATCCTGTATCAGATAAAAAGCATGAATCCTGTTTTGATTGCTACTTATTTATTCAAGAAAGTATAGTCCAAAGCTTTGAAATACATCAACAGAAAGAGCTCTCAGTCAGAAAATTTAAATTTCCTCTTCATACCTTGTAAATCTTTCCTCCCAAATTCTGTAAGTGTTTTGCCTAAATTAGGTTGTTTGAGGAGCATGAGAAAAGTAATCAGTTCTTCAGAGTGTCAGCCTTAGCTGCCATACTAGGGTCCCCAGTACACCCAGCAGGTTAAAATGGGAAGGATAAAGAAAGCCTCCATGAAACTGGTAAAGCACTGTGTATAGCTGTAAATCCCTTCTGGAGTGTTCATTAACGCATGCATATGTCTGTGTGGAGACACAGCTACCCACACACCACATACACATATACATCATATGTACACATTACTGCACACCTCTTGCTTGATAGAGGAATGTGACTAACTCCCTTGTAAAGCACTTGCTTTTAGTCTTCTTAAGGAAGGAAAGATCAGAACAGGACATCTACTTGTGCAGAAATAGACCACAGTTAAACAGGCTCCTGGGAAAGAGCAGGGCACTCAGGCAAATCTCAGATTTGGGGGCTTTACAGAGCCCCTGAATTTTCAGCTGTATGCACAGAAGCATTGGAAGTGTTCAAAGAGAAATGTTAGCTCCTCCTCAGAACATAAACACAGCCCTTGCTCCTTTGCCACCCTCTTCCTCATGGTCCCTGAGCCTCCCGCATCCTTGTTCCAGCTAAATAGCTGTGAAAGAGCCTTAAATCCATTCAGTGTCCCAAATATCTGGAGCAACTGATTACATTCTTCTAGGCAGTAGGCTTGCTTTTATAAAGCACCTCAAACAAATCTTCCACGCCTAATTTTTTTTGTTTTGAATGCTATCTGGGCTCATGATAGAGCCTCCGCTCTGTATGGTTCAGAGGAACTTTTTTTTTTTTTTTTTAAAGGATGACATTTTTCCAAATCCTCCATGAACAGTTCGGAAGAGATTTTCAAAGGCATTTAACAAATGAAACAGTTGGCCTCCCCCACCCAAGCTTGGTATTGTTTTTAAATACGAAAGCTGGGGTGGAATTCTTTTTCAGGGAGAAGGAACGAAAGACTGAGACTTTAGATATAATGCTCTGACAGATGTGCCAGACTCAGAAATTTTGTCCCTAGTTTGGAAAAATGCCCTAAAGGGTTTCTGGCTCTTGGGACACCCAGAGAGGCAGGACAGAGGCCAGTGAGGAAGAGCATGAGGAGGTCACTTTGAAAGTGACCTCCAGATGGACTCCTGCACCTTCATGTCGGAGGCTGGGCTTAAGCACAGTTGCCTGGCCGGAAGCCCAGGAAATGGGAGGCCTGGACTAGAATTTCAAGCTAAGGAGGAAAAAGAGCATTGGGGTTCTTCTGTCTTGTGATGGGTAAAAAGAGCATCTGTGACATTGTGAATCCATTACAGCCTTTAAGCCAGAGTCTAAGACACCAACTTCAAACGCAGTATTTCTAAACTTCCTGGCTAGATAAGGCCAGACCTTTGGTTCTTTTAGGGAATAGGTACCTACAGCAGGAAGAGAAACATGCTGATCAAATTATAAAAATGGAAAGATTATGTTTTTAGCAAATTTCCAGCAAGCAGGAAATGGTCAGATTGCTCAAATAGATGAAAAGATATTAAACAGAGATTGACTTTTAAAGATGTGTATAAGTCTCAAGACATTTCAGAAAACTGTGGGACCCCTTATTAATGCACAGGTTAAAATATTTTGGAAAGTAATGAAGCAAAGGGATTCTAATTCCAGTGGTTCCTTATGATGATATAGCATTTTCAAAGCTTTTAAAATACGACAAAGTCCCTGTCTAGTCTACACCTATTAACTCAATGAAAGTAATATGTGTATGCAAGAAAAAAAGAAACAAAAGGAAAAGGAAAATTCTTCCTTCACATCCTGATTCCCCTTACCAGTTTAAGGAAAACTGGTGTTAACTGATTCTGGCAGACCTATCCAGAGAAGCAGCTCTGTGGATCATGTATATTCTATACATTTTTCATTTACACAATGGTGCTAATATTATACATACTGCTTTGTACCTTGTTTTTATTTACTTAACATATCTTGGAAATTATTCATATATAAGGTTGCAATGCATATCCTCAGTCATATATTCTAATATTTTTACGTAAATGTCTTTATGAAAAGTTCTCAGGAGAAGATAGATAAAATATCTTGAATTTTTAATTTTGAGACCTATTGCCAAATTGTACTCTGATGTATGTCCACGAAATTTTTTTCTTATTGTTTCCCTTTCCCTGGCCAATAGTGGGTACTCAGGATTAATTTTTGCCATTCGTGATAGATGAGAGAAGGCAAGAATTAAATGGCAACCAAATTTCTGCTCCAGCAATATCCATATTTGTAGTTTCCATTATAACTGATAGACACAAGTCCAGGCTTATCAAATCTGCCCTTTTTTAGTAGCTGATTCATTGTTAAGAGTGGTCAACCAGTAGTAGGAGGAAATATTGGTTTCCAGATCTTTTATTCCTTAAAACAGTGACTCTTCTTTCCCATGATTAACTCTAGTAATGGTACTATGAAAATTATCCAGTGGTATTAGGCTATTTCCAATTACTGGGCACAATGCTTAATGATTTAAAATAGTAGATCCCAAAGCATGTTTCCTGAACCAACATCATCAGCATCACTTGGGAACTCACTAGAAATGCAAATGCTAGGTAGAGCCTCAGACCCACTGAATCAGGAACTGAGGGTGGGGTTCAAGGGTCTGCTATTTAAAAGCTCTCCAGGTGATTCCAATGCATGCTGCTATTTGAGGACCTCTGATTTAAAACATTATCTCATTTCAATTTCCCAACAATCCTCTGAAGTAGCTGCCATTATCAGCCCATTCCACTGATGAAGAAACTGAGATTCAAGGAGATATGTAATTTCTCATCCAAGGTCATATATTTAGCAAGTGGCAAAGTTAGAAATGGAAATCACATTTGCCAAACTTCAGTTCATGAATTTATGTCCACATCATCCAGTCTTATGAGCTCTGTGGCATACAATGTATCTAGACATTGCACTAGATACTAGGGATGGAAAAAGCAAAGATGTGGCCCATCCTTGAGGTGCTCAAAGCTGGGAAAAAGAGCTACATACTTGATGAGCTTGCCACATGGGAACTACTGTAAGGGAGTCCAAGGGAGAGCGCCAGTCGAGGCTGGACAGGTTTAAAAACCTGTGGGCTGACACTTGTAGGTCAGCAGAATTTTCCAAGGCAAAGAAGCCAAACATTTGAGGTTGTGATGAGGCAGGAAGCCATGTTTATCTCTCTTCAAAAGTTTATTGAGGAATCTGAACCACAGTGCGGAAGAATCAAAACGTCTGCAAAAAGGGTCCCTGCGCCTTTTGTGTCTACCAGCTACCACTGTCTTCTCTCAGTCTGTGCCTTCAGCTTTCTCCCCTTTGTCTAATATGCATTTTCTCTTTTGGTTGAAATACCTTGTTGAGTAATACATTTCAGCGGGGGAATCTTAAGGAGGTGGGGCTGGGGACTGCTGTTGTATGAGAGGGATGTGGAGCCGGGAAACCAATTAAGTCAGGTCTGAGCCCCAGGACCAACTGGCTGTGTGACCTGAGAACAGCCTCTGTCCTGGATCCCAAGACAAAGGGGGTTGCACTAGACAGTCCTGGAGTCCTGGAGTCTCTGGGACAGGGGTTGGCCACTTTTTCTGCATAGGAACAGATAGTAATCATTTTGGGCTTTGTGGGTCATACACCTGCCCTGCCACAGAAGGTGTCTGCACACCTCAGTGGCTTGTCTCCTTCAACAGAAACCCACTCACTTTCTGGATACAGTTTTCTTCTCGTGGAGATCCAGCACACTAAGCTCAACTGGAATTTTTCAGATGTATGGACTCAAGAAAAGTTCATTTCTGCCTCATAGTAACTTCGTCACATCTCACTTTTCCTCTAAATATCTGGCTTTCAATCAATTTTGTGAAAAAAAAAATATATATATATATATTTATTTTGTGGATTCATTCCACCCAAGGACTATTTTTCCATGATCCCCCAGCCTAACCACATACACATGCCTTCCACCTCCCCTGAGGCTTGGCAGTGGTGGCTTCTTTTCCAGTCCCTAGAACGAGGCTCATATCAAGATAGTGGGGTTTTCATAGCAAAGTTTTATCTTTCCTAAGTTGCTGTGATTTTGTGAATGACCATGTACTGTGTTAAATCTTGAGATCTAGCCTTCTGTAATTCTTCACTGTTTCAGAGTGTAAGACTTCATTTCTCTTTCACATTTTGGTTATCATTAAAAAACATTTTTTTAATGACAACACCATTATTCCACTTGGTTGTGTTTTGTTGTTGTTTCGGTGATACTGAAAGCAAAGATACTAAAAATGGCTGTGCTCAGTGTGGCAGGCTTCTAGCATCCTCTACTATTGATTTTGGTATCCTGTGGAATAGAACATTTTGTGCTCATCCTTGATTTGGAAGCTTTTGTAAAATCATTTCCTCTAGACATTTATTCCCTTAGAACAAAGAAATATTTTTTAAATGGAAACAATGTTTCCAGCATTTAATACATTGGCAAATATAGCTATCAGCATGATTTTGAGAGAAATAAAAAAACCTATCGAGTTGCTAAAGCAGTTATGGTGATTTTTCCTTCCCATGGATGAACTATAGCAATGACTTCTACAGACATGGAAAAACATTTTAGCACTTCATAAAATTCTTTTTCGACAGCAGGGGACATAGGCACCAAATTTCCCTTGGCAGAAATAAAAAATGTTTAGATGAGATGTTTCTGAGAAGTAAATGATTTCAGAGAGAGGTTTTTAAGCAGAAGAAATGTGGACAAGGACACCAATCTGCTTAAAAGGGGGATTGTGGTACACAGGGGTCAGAAACCCGCACATTTCACTACGGCACTTAGCAGACGACCTGGCACTTAACTAGGCCCCAATAAATATCTGTGGAATGAATTTAATCATTCATTCAAACAGCTGAGGCTTTTACGATTTTGGTCAAGAAGACAGATGAGGACAGGACTGGGGGGGAGGTGGGTGTCAGTGTGTTGCACAGCCTTCTCTGATAATAACTCTGACCAGCCTTCAGCTTCTGCAAGGGTGTCGGGCACACATGCTCAGAGTCAAAATGTGGCTTCAAGTTCACTGTGCAGCCCAGCAGGGGTAACTCCACAGCACAGTACAGATGGGACATGTGCTCTGGGGACTTCCTGTCCTCTGTTGTGTGGTCACCTCAGGAGCTTTGGACATCATGGTAGGGCCGTGGCAGCCATGTTGCACTTAGACATCGAGACTCATTCAAGGATCCAAGCTGTTGACAGAGTAGGGACCGTGGGACTTTGAGTACCTTGGGTGTACACCGAGCAAACCCTTTCACACAGAGATGAAGAAACAAATTCAAAGAGCTGAGAAGACTGTCCTAAAGTGAAATGAGTAAGTAATGCTTGAGCTGGAATTAGAACCAGGATCTCTTTAGACTTAGCCAAAAGTACTGTTACCATTTGCTCTTTTCAAGACCAAAGAGAAGGCTAAGGCCATTTCATACCATAAATGTATAAAGCAAAGTTGCCTGTTAGTTCTAATCTTTCCAATCTATAAGCTGAAATAATTAATTACAGTACTATAAAGCTACTACAGCAAAGTTCACTACTGAAGTATATTTTCTGTGTTCCATTTAAAGACAATGAATATTCAAGCTAAGTTAGCTCAGACCATCATGGCTTATGCTGGGGGAAAAAAAGCCACCTTTGAGTATTGTCTGCAGTTTTTTAGTTCTAGCCCAATTTCCAGCACCTTTTTCATTCCATCTGTGATTGCTCAATAACCATTACTTGCACTGAGGTCTCCTATGTTTTTATATGGTCACGCCCATGAGTGGTGCAATGAGGTAAGGAAAGAGAACAGTATATGGCTGTCTCCAGCCTAAGACCTCGCTAGAAGAAAACAGACAAATCTGATGCACATAAAATTAGAAACCATTGAATTAAATACTTGAGTATATAGTATGGAGTGCTGTAGAGGGAAGACTAGAGATGGCTATGTGACAGGGTTCATGAATGAAGCATGACAGCAGGGGGTTTCAGTGCTGGCTCTGGGAGGAAGGGAAGTATTTCAGATAAGACAAGTGGCACAAGCCAATGTGTGGAGGTGGTAAAGAAGGGAGTGCTAGAAATAAATACTCCATTTTCAAACCAGATAGCAGCATGTATGTTCAGTGTGATACCAGCACACCTCTTTAAAGCTACCTAAACTATAAATTTACATTTATAATACTCTTTTCTGATCATTCTCATTTTTGCATTTAAAAAAATACATGGTGTTTGAAAGCAAACTGTACAGGCCAAAATGTCTTGGTTCTAATTTTCCCATAAATTGCTAAATGACCAAGATATTTCAAGTCTGCGCCCCAAGCCTCAGTTTCCTCCTTTGCAAAATGAGAGAAAGGTTGGCCCAACAGGTCTCTAAGGTACCTTCTAGCTCTGTCATTCATGCTCATTATATTTATGGCACAAAATCTGAATAGAATAGACATTATGATTGCTGTATGTATATAGGTGACTGTATAACCAGTGTGATTCTGCAATCTGTACAATCAGAAAAATGAGAAATTATACCCCAATTGATTCAAATGTATGAATTGCCAAGATCATTGTAATGTCATGTGTAGCTAATAAAAAGAAAAAAAATGTGAAAAAAAATAGACCCTTCTCCACTGAGGTCTGCTTTCCCGTTTGCCTTGTCTCCACTTTGCGTCCTTCTCTCTCTTTCACCAGGAAGCTTGCTGGGAAAGTACCAAGTGGGACTATCATGGAATGCTGCACTTTTTGTTCAAGTGTATGTGTCATAACAAGGCATGCACAACTGATCACATCGGCATGCATATTAATAAGTGAATGCAGTGGTCCATGCTTTCTGGACTTATAAAACAGCTCCTGTCGGAGCTTTGAAATGACAAGCTTTGCTCAGAACTGGAAAACTCAAAGTGGGAAGGCCAATGGGGAGTTGCTATGAAGTATAAATGTTTAAAAAGCAAAGAAGATCAAAACCCAAAAGCAAAGGAGAGTAAATCTCAAGAGTCTCTGAGGATGGAAAAGCCAGGGAAGTTTCTGCCAAATGAACCGATTAAGAAATGACAAAGGTGAGACAAGGATGATATAAGGATAAAATGACATGAGAATGAGATGACTCACTGTTCTGCAGCTTTTTTTTTTTCTTTCTCCTATATCTAACAAACGAGACCTATCTATGTGGCCCAAAAGGGAAGAGAAGGCCCCACGTGTCACACTAGGATGGACCATGTCTTTGTTTAATATCTTGGATAACTGCACATCCATGGTCATAAGTGAAAAATTACCCCAAACACAAGAGAATGGATGCTGTACTCCCCACGCCCCTGGTTGGGTTCAGCTGCTGCTCTTCAAACAAACCAAGGCTTATATGAAAACAGTGCCTATTTGTCATGATCATGGATAAGTGATGGTCCTGGGGTGAAGACTAGAGATATGAAAAGGGTTAGAATTTATGCAAATGTTGTTCAGGATCAACACCATCAAAGCTAGAAGATAACTGCTGGATTTTGATGTAGACCTTGACATCATAATTTTTTCTTCTTGTTGTTGCTATTGATAGTTCTTGGTCTTTTTTGAGAAAATTTTGTTAAGCACTAAAATTCAGGCATAGCATCTCTGCTTTCTTTTTCCTAAATGGCTGGAGAGCCATCTAGGCTGATTCTTTTGGCATTTACTTTTCAAAATAAGCAAAGACAAATAAGACAAGTGAAACAAGGAAGAAGAGGTGCATCTTGTCCAGCACCATGGACAACTTTGCACCTAAAGCTGCCTTTGTTTGCTCTGCCAACTGGCTACTTTTAGCAAAACTTATAAAGGAGCCCACCATGCTTTGAGCTTTGCAGTATATCTGGACTTCCTTGGAAGGTGGTAAATAAGCCCTCCTTCAGCTGAGTCCACTTGCTATAATAAGCTACTTTGTTAATACCCCTCCTTCCAGGATGCATCAGAACAACTTTCCAGAAGTGTTGGCTGTTTGATGGACAGGCTGCCAAAAGATGCTGTGCAGAATAGCACTGGGTGGGCACCTCAGGGATGCTGCCCAGTTGGAAGTTTTCCTGCATCTAGGAGAAAAAGTGAGCCAAGAGGCCATTTCTTGAGTATCAGTGCTGTATAGTCTTAATCTCATTCTAGGTGAGAAATGAATATCAATGCAGACAAAGAGGGATATGATGGGTTCTGCTTTTGGAAAATGCAGCAGGTTGTCCATCACTGTGAACTTGACCAGTTCTTGTTTTCAAAGCAGCCCCACAGTGCTGGCACCAAACTCCTCTTACTACACTGAAATGAGCTTTGGGAAAGCAGAAAATGCTGAGAAGACACACAAACAATTCCACCAGAAGGACACTCATCCAGAAAATGAGACATTCAAAATTCACAGGGTGATGAAATACGTGTGTACCTATCATGTTAGTCAGGCTACTGCTGGTATTTTCATGGTAAAGATTTGGTTGGGGGGGTGGTGGTGGGGTTGTGGCTCAGTGGTAGAGCTCTAGCCTAGCACTGGTGAAGCATTGGGTTTGATCCTCAGCACCACTTATTTATAAGGATAAATAAATAAAGGTATTGTGTCCATCTTCAACTTAAAAAAAAAAAAAAGATTTGGTTCCCTTCACATCCAGAAAGTAGTCATCTTTTTTTTTTCTTCCTGTTCTACTTCATTGCAACTCAGACTACATTTATGGTATCTTTACAAGTCATCCTTAAAAAGCTGGGCTATCAAAGATGCAAGGGAAGGTCCCTGGGACACTTCACAGCTGGGACGCACCCCTAGGTCAGCTACTGTTGAAGGTCAAGATCAGCTGTGGTTTCCACAATCTTCCTTGGTATCTGTTGACTATTGAAGTATTTTCCAGGATCAAATTACAGGGCCAAGAGGGATTTGTGAATAGTAATGGGTGAAAGTAAAGACTGGAGGAAGGCCACAAGTGGGGACACTCCAGCTTGAATGTCTCTGGTTTTCTACCGCAACTGTCCTCAGATCCCCTAGTCTATTACCAGTGGTCTGGTAAATTGCAATGATTTCTAAGAACAGCACAGCTACTGAGCTCTGTCTTTGATTTGATTAATTACACATGCAAGCCCAAATCCTCTTACATGTGGATAATGCTAATACCAACTCCAAACTGCCCAGCGAGGTCACCAGGAAGTTTGAGCTCACTTTTCAGGCTTCCTTCTTGTCTGCCTTCAGATTTACTCATCGCCCATTCATTACTCACTGCATCATCCACCAAGGACTTGCTGCATATTTCTATGTTCTAGGCACTTGTGTGTGTATGTACACACACACACACGCGCACACACACACACACACACACATTCAATGACTAAGACTTGTCTTTTCTCTTCCTGGCACAATGATTAAAAGCAGACAAGGCATGAAATCATCATCTCCTTGGATAAGGGCTACATGGACGTGGTGATAAGGTGTGGTAATGGTGCACTGACTAGAAGAAGGTGGACCAGAAAGAGCCCTCTAAAGGGGGCAGCCCTTCAGCTGAGACCTACAGGGTAAGAAAGACTCAAGCATGCAAAGAGTGGAGGGAAGAGCCCTTCACACACAGCATGTGTGAAGTCTTGGAGGCGGAAGGTAGCTCTGAGGGGCTCAGGAGGAAGGCTGCCAGTGGATGTTACACAGTAAACACCCAACTCGGAAGAGGAAGGCTCAGAAAGTTTTGTGGGCTAGAAAGTGAGCAGTATCTCTAGTGCAATGGAAAGCTACCCAAGGGATCTACATGGAGAAGACAGGCTGATTTATTATCAGATGATGAGTGAAAAACAAACTGAAGCAGAGTAAAGGTGTAAAGGGAGTTATAATGTATGGTAGCACCGCAAAGGCTTTCCACTAGGCCACTCTCCCCTTCTTCCTAAATAAAAGACCTGAGTTTTTTTTCTGGAAAGCAGTAGACCTAGTTAAAGCTTATATTTCTCACTTTCCTTGGAGTTAGGAGTGGCTATGAGTAATTATTCTGCCTAATGAGACGAATGTGGAAGGCTATGAGGAACCTTAGGGTACTTCTTACTCTAATGATGCAACTCCTTCAGCTTTCTTTTTTTCTTCTCCTTTTTCTTATGTTAAAAAGAACTGGCTTTCTTACCACTCACCATAAAAATGGTAGATTACAACTGTAATGCTAACCTATTATGTGTTCCACCTTAGCCCTTCCGCATAGATCTTGGGGGACAAGGGGAGATAGTACCAATATGATGAGTATATTTCTCACTATGCAGAGGGTAATAAAATCCTTTGTTTCAGAAAAAAAAGGAAGGGAAAACAAAGACATAATGGCAGGAGCACCAGCAGTCATCCTAGATAATAATCTAGGAAAAACCAATAGCATCGTAGAAACCTGAGCCCATGCAGACTTGAACCACGGAACCAGTACCACCAAGACCTGTATCTGAATTTCACTTTGAGTGACAAAAAAGGGGGAAAAAAAGAAAGAACATCAATCCTATTGTTTAAGATATAGTTGGGTGGAGAGTTGGGAGCTGTAGTTCAGTGGGGAGTGCCTGTCTAGTATAAACAAGACCCTTGGCCTAGCATGGCAAAATAAAAAAAGAAAAGAAAAGAAAAAAGAAAGCAGCAGTTTGGTGGAGACTTCCATTACTCACAGTGGATACTGATTCTAAATGACCCACTAGGCAGTTAGAGTTGCCCAGGCTTCATGGACTTAAGCAGTGACCATCACAATGAAGAAAAGTAGGCCAAAGAGAGGTACATTTTTCAAGGTAGAAATAATGGACTTACTGATGGCTAGGATATGGGGCCTTATAGTGCATATTTCTATGTTCTAGGCACGTGTGTGTGTGTGTGTGTACAAAAAATTACAAGATTTTGGCCTGAGAATTTATTAAAATGGGAAGAGGAATGATTTGAAGAAGTTAAGGAAGAATTTAGTTTTTGTTATTTTATGTTGAGGTAAGAGGTATCTGTGATGGTGATCTCCACTCCTACGATTTCCTACCCTGTTCCAGCCTCTCCCTTACCCCCTCTTAATAGTGAATGCTCCTCCTGGTCAGCTCTTCTACTGCTCAGGTGTCCAGACAGATGCCCCAGGGGATGAGGCCTGTGGTCCCCAGTGCTGTCTGCTCAGCCCTGAGACTCGCCATAGGGAAGCCCAGCACTGCTGCACATCCAACCTCCTTTCCCAATTGGTCTTTATTGGTAATAAAAAAGCTGACATTTGGGGCCCCACATGTTACATTTTCTTGCCTGTCTCTCTGCTGTTTCAAAGACGGGCTGACTTAATGCCTCCATGTTGATAGGTAGGCATTTTGCATTCATTCAGCCACATAATAGGGGCCTCATTTTTACTGGTGCCTCTTTCAATAGCTATTGCCCCAAACACCAAATTTCTCCTCTATTCTACTCCACAGCTGCCCTCATATTTTCACTGTGAGACCCAAGGGCTGAGTCTTCCCTGTCAGATGAGACATACACGGCATGAATGGCAAGCTATTTAAAAGTGATGCAATAAATTGGTGCAGCCAATATGGAAAGAAGTATGGAAATTCCTTGGAAAACTGGGAATGGAACCACCATTTGACCCAGCTATCCTTCGCTTCAGTCTATACCCAAAGTACTTAAAACATCACACTACAGGGACACTGCCACATCAATGTTTATAGCAGCACAATCACAATAGCTAAACTGTGAAACCAACTTAGATGCCCTTCAGTAGATGAATGGATTAAAAAATGTGGCATATATACACGATGGAATATTACTCAGCAATAAAAGAGAATAAAATCATGCCTGTAAATGGATGGAGTTAAAGATAATGCTAAGTAAAGTTAGCCAATCCCAAAAAAACGAATGCTGAATGTTTTCTCTGATATAAGGTGACTGACTCATAGTGGGGTAGGGAGGGGGCGCATGGGAGGAATAGATGAATTCTAGATAGGGCAGAGGGGTGGGAGGGGAAGGACAGGGCAGGGAGTTAGCAATTATGGTGGAATGTGATGGACATCATTATGCAAAGTACACGTATAAAGACATGAATTGGTGTACAACCAGAGATATGAAAAATTGTGCTCTATATGTGTAATAAGAATTGTAATACATTCCGTTCTCATTTATTTAAAAAAAATCAATTAAAAAAATTGATGTGAGTGACCAAAAGGTAACAACACAGTAATCACTGCTCAGGTATGTGGTTTCCTGCCCTGACTCTGCAGGAATTGTGTATTGGAATTGTTTTGCTTTGTCCTCTCTTCATTTCTCTCCTACTAGGCCATCTTTACTTTCCCTCTGGCCACTAATTCATTCTTTTTTTTCCCCTCCTTTAAAAGCAGAAGACAATACCAGTTTTCTTTATTCTCTCTCTAGTAACCCTAACTTCAAAACTGCTGGACATACACCTTTGGATAAAGGGTCAATCTTCAGGGCTGGAGAGTGTAGGTAAAGTGGTATTATATCAGTCTGAGACAGGGCAGTTCTATTTTTTTTCTTTCTTTTTTTTTTTTTTTTAAACACAGGTAATTCTCATATTGAATATTTGGTCACTTACCAGAGTTTATGTTTGAGACTTCATGACATTACACCCTATGCTGCTGCAAAAACTGTCTTTTGACAACAGAGTCTACTTTTACATTTAAGATCCTGGTTTTTCCTACCCCTCTTATTACCCATCCTAACAGACACATTATCTCTTGGGTTTATACTGATGGAAGAGGTGATAGGCATTTTGGCACATTATATCACTGCAAATAATACTTATCCTCAGAATAAATAATATAAATTGCTGTTGCATGGGGGTCCCTGCATCTGGTGTGGAATGGAGCACTGCATTGTTACAGTGTCATTCAATGGCTTTTTACCAAGCAAGAGCACATGGGCAGCTGTGATGCATTATGCTGCTGTGAAGTTAACTACAGACACAGATAGAGTGCCCACAGAAAAAGTAGACACCCTTTTTTTTGAATAGAGCCCTGGGTAATTACCTTGACTATTGTTCTAGGAGAAAGCCCCATTTATACCCCTTCATCAATTTAGCATCTAGACATGAAAAATCACCGACATTAAGTAGTTAAGGCAATTTGCTTTCCAAATGAAGAAAGGAAAAAAAAAAATCTCCACTCCTGAGTTACCCATGCAGACAGCCAAAGCTCACCTCAAATAAAGGATCCTGAGGAGTTTATCTGCTGGGACTGTCTTTCTAAGCAGAGCCCCAAGACAATGTGTTCAGGGTCTGCTTTCTACTGACAGCCCTAGGAGGACACTCGAATGTGTGGACAGCCTGCAGGTAGAGGGTGGCACCCTCAGGGGTGGTGTGACCTGTGGTGGGTCCAACAAACACAGGTATGTGTGGCAGCCCTGCCCTGGGGTCCAGGCCTGGTGCTCCGAGGAAAAGCTACAGAAACTTTGCTCACCTTGATAAGTAAGCTCTCAGGGCAGGGTCCGTGTTCCTCCAAGTTGCCACAGAACATGAAATAGGTTATGAGGTTTCTCATTCAATATGGAGTAAAATGGGAGATTATTGAACTACTTACCCCCAAATGAGAACATAAAATGAATACAAAAGAAAAGGCAAAATCACAATGAAAGAGATGGCCCCCAAAATTTTACTTACATTGAGTGAGGATCCCAGTTAAGGCATTTTTAAAATTCTCCTTGGCCTCCTCCATCTCTTGCTCATGGGTGGCTTTTTCATTCATTAGCCTGCGGACGTGGCTGTTGGCCGACTGCACCATGGAATAGAACTGGTTTGCAGAACGCCGATTCACTTCCCCCCTTTCAATCCAGGAAAGCAGGACTGTGATAGCCTCGGAGAACTTGCTATCATCTGGAAATGGAAAACCACCAAGTACAAATCATGCCAAGGTGAGAAAGAAACGCTTTATTCTGGTTCCACTCAAAAAGCAATTTGTGAGGGATGCGATGGGCACACCTGTAATCCCAGTAACTCAGGAGGCTGAGGCAGGAGGATCCTAAATTTGAGGCCAACCTGGGCAATGTAGTAAGGCCCTGTCTCAAAATTTAAAAAAAAGGGCTTGGCATATGGATTAATGATAGAGGGTCCCTGGACTCTGTCCCCAGTACTGAAAGAACAAAACAGAACAACACACACAGTCCATTCTGATGGATAAATTCTCAGAACTGAACAAAGTGAGCCTTCCTGTGACTGACTGCTTTTCTTAACTCCTTTTTTTCATCAACTCATGGCACCATGAAACCATCCCTGAGACTCCCACTCTCACCTACCAACTCCAAGGACTCAATCATAGGACATTTACTCTGGGCATTGTAGGCAATATGTTGTACTCCATTCCTAACACCAAATCTTGATTACTCTTTCTTAAAACTGGCTTGAAAAACTGTTATTAACCTATTTGTCCTCAGCTTCACTTCTTTATTCTCTTATCAGAAATATTTCCTGAAGATACCAGTTTTCTGACTTATGAAATCAGCCGAGTTAGCGTCAAAATACAGATGGCACATTATTTTAAAAACTAGTCGTAAAGCAAGATATTGTTTACAAGGCAGTAGTGGGAATAAGTCATTTCTGTTCTGCAGTTCAAAACTAATTTCATTTTAAGGTTAGTATAAAAATATTTAAATAGGCTGAAAAATAGAGTATTTCCTTTTTTTTTTTTTTGTAGAGAATATGCTCCTGGAGGTGGTTGGTGTTTTCTTGGATGGCTACTACAAAGTCTCTTTGAACCTGGTGTGAGGCCAGGGCAGGAGGATAGAAAGTGGGAAATGAGGTTCTGCTGTAAATAAGTGATAAAGTTTATTTCAAAGAAAACAAGAGACTTGCCTGTTTGGGAGTGTTGCTGGAACAGACCGGTGTTGTATGGCTCGGAGGTGGAGAAAAAGCAAGTGTGAAGGTGATTAAGTTAATGAGAACTGCAAGTTGGATGTTGGTTATTACATTAATCGATCTGATGACTGCTGAAGGCTCGCTGCATATTTTTAGGCAGACTTGAGGGCAGAAGCCTTTCCACCCCTTACAAAACATGACTTAGGAAAACTACCCTACATGTATTCAAGTGAAGACAGACCCTGAATTCTAAAAATCAGGACCAACTAGACTGCAAGACTCAGATTCTTATTCATTCATTTGACAAACACTGAGTGCTACTCCACGCCAGGTACTGCCTGCTCCCTGGTGGACTAGGAGAATCCTCCTGTGCTGTGCACACCTATGGACAGAGGTGATTCATGTTTGATGAAGGGATTCAGTTTTTACTTAACAGATTTTTAAAAATCAACTATTATATTGTTACGTGTATTCCATTTGTTACAGCACTTTGCCAATTTTGTGGGATGCTGTACAAATACCTTACTAAAGTCCTAAAGACATTTGCCCAAACTAGGGTATATAGCCCAGTGTGCCCACGCACTGTGTGAAGGCAGGACTCAGCCCAACTCAAGGCCATGCACGGTGAGCTCTGCCTTCTCCAGATGCAGCTTGTCACTTCTGCTGCTGACCAGACACAATTCCAGGCCCTCTCTTGTTCCGCAGCTGCCCTCTGGGCCTGGGGATCAAAGCCTTTTTCTTTTTTTTTTTTGAGCAAATGGACTCCTGGGACCTCACACTTGAATCAGAGGAGATAACTGCCTGGGGATGTTCACAGAATATCCTGCAAGTGAAAGACTCAAGTTTCCTTGAAAATCTCAACCCACAGGCACACAGCACACTCAGTAGTACTGCTGGCTCATGCAATTGTGTTAACTCTGGAATTCCAGTCTAAGTTCAACCCTCAGTGAACTCTGGCTGCAGTGGTTTCTTATCTCATTTCATGGACCGAAGCGGCTTGTGTAAGATAAAATCCATCATACACAACTTAGCATTACGCTCAGCCCATAGAGAGGCCCATAATTTAGCATTATGTTTGTGAGAGGCCCACTGCGACCGTTACAGTCAGAATAAATTCTGCCTCCCTCCACACTCTCTACCGCTCCCCCTGCCAATATATGTTTGGAGAATGGATCTCGGAACAGACAGCAGAAATAAACTTAAAGCTTATAAGAAACCTTTTTTTTTTTTCCTTCTTAAAAAATAACAACAACAAAAAAGAACACTGACTTCATGTACTATTTTTCACCTTTGCTGAGAATTAGCCTCTACACAGCACAGAGAAAGAAAAACCCTGGGACTTGTGGTGGGGGGGAGAGAGAGGGAGAGGGAGAAAGAGAGGGGGGAGGGAGGGGGAGAGAGAGAGGGAGAGAGAGAGAGAGAGAGAGAGAGAGAGAGAGAGAGAGAGAGAAAGTGCCCCCCCAAGCACAAGCGAGAGAGCAAGCCATGTGCCTCATCTTTCTTTCTCTTGCACGTAGTAGTGGGTAGTTTTTCCTTTTCTTGTTCTTGGTAGTTCAGTTCATAAATATACTAAGTTACTGTCAGGAAGAACACACTTAAATTTTAAAAATGTATGTTTGCTCAAGTGGTCCAAAAAACACATTTTATTGCTCTTCACTCCTAGATCTCAGCTAAGCACAAGTTACAGGCAGCAGATTATAGTTAACTGATAGCTTCTAGAAAGGAAACAACACCCTTGGGATTAAGCAACTAAAAATACACTATTTAAAAGTGAGTGGCCAAGAGGTTTTCTAACATTTTAACTCATACTAGTAGGCAAATCCCATTAGCCTAAGAGAGTGTAGAGTTGTGAAAACTCTCAACTTCATTTTTGAACTTTCTGATGACAGCAGAATGATGTATGATTGATGTACTGCCATTCAAATTAAATTTAAAACACATCAGTTAAGGCATGCTTGGTAACTCCGGTCAATATTTGTTGCCATGTAAGAAGTGTCTTTAATTTATATTAATTAAGACGAAGCCAGTAACTCCCTCTGGATGGCTACAGGAGCTTATTGGGAGCAGTCATTTTTCAATGCCCATCTGTAAATTCAATTTTGTATTCAGTGGAAAGATCACTGAGAAAGCAGAAAACAATATAAACTAATTTAAACAGGATTTTAGATTGCAGCATTATTAAAGCTATTCATGCGGAAAGAAATTAACGCCGCTCATAAAAATCACATCAAAGATGCACTTATAAAAATTCTAAGCACTTTCCATGAACATGTTTAGGCATAACTCTGAACATGGGTGTGCAGTTTAGAAATTAAAATCTGCAGATGTGCTTTTTCCACAGTAAGAATTGGGGAAATTGCCATATTATGGCATGAATATGGACCATTTGCTCAGTAAAACTTGCCCAGCGTCTTCTAAGCAGGGTCCTCACCATGTCACACTTGGGTGACTAGAAATGTTTGCTCACGGGTCTTCCTTCCTGCTTGGCAGGAATGGGCCCCCATTTCTTTGTCACAGCCCTGGCTAAGCACCATGGCCCTGGCCCCGCTTTTGCACTTGCTGTGCTCTTCCTCAGAGAGACCCTTAAACACTCTGTCCCCCTGGCCAGGGTCATTTTTCCCTTAAGATTCAGCTGCCCTTTCACACAGAAAACTTCAGCAACCTGGCTTGTACTCTTTGCTATGTTCCTACCCTTCTCCATGTGTCCCACTGATACAGTCACCCTGCACAGTACTGTTGGCTCATACCTCTGTCTCCTGTTCTGAGGGTCTAATATGAGAATAAAACCTGCCAAACATATTTCAATGTTTTGGGTTGCTTTGGCTTTTTTTTCCTTTGTAATTTATATTTTATTGTGCTCTATTTCTCATGGACTTGTAGTGATTACTACTAGAAAGCTACAAACTCAACAAATAAGAGTCAGAAAGCTTCACAGTTGATAATAAAAAAATTTAATCTCATGTTAAGGAGTATTTTCCCACATTTCATTGTCTACCACAGATAAATGTTCTCAGGACCTTCAAGCTGACTGCTCCTTTTATCCTTCAAGTCTCTGAGGTCATTATCACTGGCTATGAAAGTTAGAAGTGATGTCAGATAATGGCAAAGCCTTTGGCAGTAAGACACTTACCAGATTATCAATTGATTCAAAAAATTTTGAAAGCATTTTTAATCCTGGAATGGAGGAAAGCACTGCTTAGCCTTTTGAGGAGCAAGTAATATGAGAATGATTATCTATCATCCCCCAATGTTCCCACCTGTATCCACGCCCATCTCATTTCAGACTTTGTGGTTCTCCTTCCTTCTCCCTGTCTTCCATGTTTATGAGTAACTGCCATACAGTAGGCATTTAAAAATTGTATGTAGGATAATTTCTGCTAAAAGACCACATGCATCAGCATCCTTTGGGAGCGTGTTTAAAATGCAGGTTCAGCCTTTCTCAGACCTCCCAACTGTGAATCTGCATTTTACCCCAAGTGACTGACAGGTACAATGAAGTTTGAGAAGCACTGGAAGAAATAACTCAATGAAGGCCAGATAAACTAGTTAGGCACTAATCTAAGTTAAGACATAACGAAAACCTGAAATTCAAAGCAGCAGCTAAGATAGTAGGGAATACTGAAGAATCTGATGTGATTTTGAGAAACTTTGGGGATCCCTGTCCCTAAATCCCCATTCCCAATTAAAGAGAAGCTGATACTTCCATCCAAGAAAGAAATAAGTATCCAAGACTTGGAAATGCACATAGCCATCCCTGCAAATCCTTTCAATGGAATGCTTGGCATGGACTAGGACCCCCCACAACACACACACATATTATCTGGTTGTTGGGGTGTGAACCTTCACTTGTCTTTGACTAGGCTATTTTACAACTCTGTGGGAATAGAATATAAATTGTGGAAAACACTTCCTCTCTGTAACAGTACAAATGTAGAAACATTTTAATCTTTATAATGAACACATTTTCCTTTAAACCCATTTTAACATCTTATTGCTTTCTCATTAATTAATGAGTTAAATAAAATCTCTGGCAACTGCTCATTTTATATTTGTAAGACATTCATGACTTCACCACCATAGGTCCTTTAACACCCTCTTCAAAAGCAGGGCTCCTGCTATAGTCATGTCTGAAACCTCAAGGCAAGGCAGAAAGGGGTGGATATTTGGTGAATTTTAATATAACTGATATGTAGAAAATGATGGGGGAAGGAACCAAAGTGGTAAGTAGTTTTTTCCTACCTTTTTGTGTGCTCAGGGAGATCCAGCCTTGAATTTCACAACAGTGATAGGCTCTCAGCCAGGCCATAAACATGGAATGTGAAATTTAAGTGGGCCACAGTGCTTTTACTTATTGTTGTACACAGGAACAACAGGAGGGTGTTCCATGTTTGAACAGAAAGAAAGTGAAAAAAATAAAAATAAAAAGACATCATATGAAACTTTTCTTCCCAAAGAAATGAGGACGTGGACATACAATGAATGGCATGTCTATACAACTCTCAGAGATTTCTGGCCTTGATGACGGCTGGACATTGCTTACAGAGTAGAGTCATGTGTGGATCTAAGTAGATTTGGAATTCCAGCATGGTCAACGCATTGCTACTACCACATTCCGAAAATTCCACTGGGTGTATCTGTTATGGTTTGAATATCCCTTCCAAAACTTGTGGAGAAATTTAATTGCCTTGTGATAGTATTAAGAGATGGGACCCTCATGAATGTATCATGCCACTATCATGGTAGCGTGCTCCTGGTGAAAGGACAAGTAAGTCCTCATCCTCTATCTTGTGCGCTCGCTTGTCCTTCCTCCTTTGACTATGGGGGGTACTGTGGCATAAATGCCCTCCCCAGAACCAGGTGCTATGCTCTTTAATTTTCCATCCTCCAGAACCATGAGCCAAACAAACTTTTATTGCTAATAAATGATCCAGATATAAGTATTTTATTATAGCACTGGAAAACTAAGACAATTCTCAAATGAGTCTCCATTTCTGGCTGCTCAATGAACTACGCATCAATTAACCAATCAGATAGCATAAAAGGATATTTATAAGTGGCTAATGCTCCTCAATGTCCCCAACACACACACACACACACACACACACACACACACACACACACACACAATCTCCCCTATTATTATTGTCTGTAAAAATGAGAGAATTAAGGGGGCAATATGAAAATGTACTGGTTATTTCTGCTTCAGGGCCAAGCAAAATGTTTCTAAATGAAATGGCCTATCTTGCCTCTATGAAGGTCAATAACAATGAAGCAAGTGATTCTCAAACAGGCTCCTGTGCTTCATATTCCTCTTGCTTAAAGAAGGAGTTCTAGCTTTTAGCTAATGGAACGCCCATTTGGCTCATAGCATTATTGATTTTTATTTTCATGGAACCATAAATATTGACAACCATCTCAGTAAAATGCCAGTACCTCCCTACCTACCTACCTCCCGCTGGCAGGCTGATCCTTGGGCCACTCTGTGTGCAAATCTCAGTCCTCTGGAGATGATGAGTAGGATCCCAGGAGGACTGGATTCTGGATGACACACGGGGAATCCTAAGGGCACCGTGTGCAGAGTCTTCCTACAATTTCACCTGACACAGACAGAAACTCTTCATTTCAACACATAATGAAAGATTATGTGCAGCTTTCCAAAGGGGAAAAAGTACACAAAAACTTTTTAATGTTCTTGCCCAGAGAAATCCCCCGTGAATTAGGATATAATCCTTCCGCACGGTCTAATCAATCTTTTCCTTGCACAGCCCAAACACAGGGCTCCTCCAGGGCTGGATGGTCTGGGCTAGACACACAGAAATTCATTATCTCATCTGCCTGGTGCCACTGTTTCCAATAAAGTGTAATTATGGTGTATCGAGCTCCTTCTCACTTTCTCAAAGCCACGCCATAAACTTTGGGTCCGTGTGCGGTTACTTCCCAGTCAGTCTTCATTAGGTTGAATTGTCTCCGAACAATGTCTATTTAATCAGCAGGGTGCCTGCTGATTTTCTTTTTTGGAATTTATATTACTGTAATAGACGCTGGGTGACTTTGTGCCTTAGACACTGTACAATTACAACCCAGTGTTTCTCCTGGCTTCGAAGGCCCAGCAGCCAGTAAATGGGGGTGACCTGGTCCCAGAAGATGCTCCCTTTCTGAGCCCTGCACTGCCCCACTGAGTAAGCTATCTACCTGGGGAGAATACCCTGCCTTTGCCAACTTATAAAAGTATACTATTATCATAACATAACAATCCCACTACGGTAAGTGGCAAGTTCAGAGTGATTTGTTATTGACTCACCTCTATAAGGCAGGGGGCTTGTGTAGTAGAATGCTCAGCAAATACTTCCTGAGTGACAGGAGAGAGAGCTGAGTAGACACACATCCTTCCCTACGTTTTCTGACACACTGAGCAGCACTAGTGGCCAGAAAAGCAGTATATGGATGCATCAAAGAGAGGGAAAAGAGAGAAAGGAATTCATTTCTGAACACCTACTGTGTGTAGTTCTGGCACCATCAGGGCATGGAGAGCCTTGTGAGCCATAAGAAAGAATTGGCTTATACAGGTTTTGCTGAATGAAGCTGATCTTCAAAAAAAGAAAGTTGTAGGAATAAATAAGTATGATGTAAAATGGGAGAAAATGTCTGTAATAAACCTAAGATAGCAAGATTTCTCAGGGGAGGAAAAAAATCAAATCCAATTAGGTATTTTCAGATTGCTTTTTCACTGCTTTTCTGACACAGGTTTCCGTACCTTACGTCTTGACTGCATTTTATAGCCCCACATCAGTGAAATCATCTTCAGGGAAACAGTTTCCTTGGCTCCTCTTGTCTGGCTTTGCAGTGTTATAAGGAGCATGGAGTGGATTTCCTCTCTGAGGCAGCCAATTTCCTAAGCAATTAAATGCTGTTTATATTCCAAACTCTGTGCTTGGGTTGAAATTGTCAAGCCTGATATTACCTGACTCTTGCCTAAGATGTATTCTCAGCTAGTTCATTCTACTGTAACAGCCATCTATTAAAATTTCCAATCTGTTCTCTCCTCAAGGGATCATACAGTACTTGGCAAAGGTACAGCTTCTGAATTTTGCAAATTATACTCATCTATATAAATATATATTTTTTAAATGGCAAGGCTTGCAAATTACTCTACCAAATTGACATCCCAATCTGCTATCCTCTAAAAGGAGAGGCAAATGCCATGTACCTCATACATGCATAGATGTCTCTGGGCTGGTTTCTTAAAAATAACATAATGTAGATGCCAAACTTTCATGAAATTCCTCCAGGAGGTTGCAGAACCAAGGTACTAGTATTTGTCACTTCTAGGGATGGATGTGAATAAATATAATTTAGTCCATGTAGATCAGGAGTTGAGACCACATAAAGCACTGAATATTAAAGAAGAAATTATTTGTTCCAATGAACATTCCTGGCTGAGAATACTGCTCTTTCTCATTTTGGATACTCCTTGTGGTTTCTAAGCTGACTGGAGAAGTGAGAGAGAGGTCTGTATTTACACCGTGTGTGACTTTTATTGAAGGGGCAGCCACTGCCTATGTATTTATGCCCATCTGATAGGTCTCTAGAGAGCAACAAAATATGCACCTAAAGTGTCAGTAAGAAGTGCTCCGTAGTTACACAGGGGCACTGCAGTGGCAACTGAGGCTGATTAGGAATTCCCTAGCCGGACAGGGGGTTGAGGGCTAGAAGCACAGGCCTTTTATTTTAAAGCATAGAATGTCATTTTTTATCTTTCTAAAATAGGTGTCAGGCAGCTTTTCATATATTTTCTTTGGTGAAAACATACCATCCACTTAAGCCACTGCCAGAAACACATCAGCTAGGCTCTGAAACAGTTAGGACTGGCCACACCCCTCCTCTCACCTGGAATTTTTTCCTCTCACTCTGCTCTTTATGAAATAAAACCCAAATCCAGCAATAGCCTTTCAGGCTCCAGACTGCTTTTCTAGCTTCACCTTTTTCTACAAATGCAGCACCTGGGCCACATTCCTCCCTGCTTCCCAAGTGTCTTTATTTCTAGGCTCCAAACTCCGGATAGAATGCCTTTATGTGCCCCCAACTTCCCTTATAATCTTGGAAGAAAATCTTGTTTATTCTGCCAAGGTCCAATTCTACCTGCTCTGTGAAGACCTTCTCGACACCTTCATCAACTTTGTTGCACTTGCCTGATTTCCCCAAAGCATACTGCACAGCCTTGGGCTGGTGGCTATCCAAGTGCTTCATTCCACAGTTTTTCATTTCCCTGTGGACACTTGCCTATGGCAACTGTTACCTATGCTAGTCCTGACAGCACCCAATGACCCAAAGATGGTCTGTGCATTGTTTGCCTATAAAATATCCAGATGTTGCTCAGCTCTCACAACTTTGGTCAAAAATAGAACTGAATTCATAATCCACGTGAATCAAACCGTGTAATATGATGTATTAAGAACTATGTAATGTTATGAACGACCAATAAAAAAAAAAAATAGAACTGAATTCACACACACTTCAACCTAATGTCAAACTCTAGCCTCTTTCCAATCATTATGATGTTCAGTAGGGTAGTGTCCTTAAACCCAGAGGAAGCCTCAGCAAACATTGGAGGAAATGAAATAGCTCTCTTCTGCTGCTGCTCATCTGTAGGCATTCAGAGTGTTCCTTCACCTCCAACTCTGAAGACCGGCCTCCATGAAATACAGAGATCCTCCTCTATCCTGCAATGGATCCTGCCTAGCACAGTGTCTGACATGGCTCAAGAAGTTACGAGTAGAGTCTTGTGGATGCAAACTCCACAAAGCTCTGGGAATACTAGGAACTGACAAACTTTATAGGTGAAGCTACTTCCCAGGCTCACTCAACACCAGGCCAGAGGACAAGAGTCTGCTCTTGGGTTTGCTGCTGTCCACTGTTCTGCCCCGTCATTCAGTGAGTTTGGTCATATGACAGTACACACAGCACTGATGGTGAGAAGGACAGGGCTCACTCCTGAGCAGGACGACGAGGAAGCCTAGGTGTCAACACTTTGGCTCACTTGAAACCAGCAGGAAAGGGGCAACAGGAACACACAGGGCTCCGGCATTTGAGGATCACTGCTTTCTCTTTCAGTAGTGACTGTGGTGCAGGAAGAAAAACCAGCACATGTGGCTTCCTACCTTTCAGCTTCTCTGCCAGCAGTGCTGCTTCATGCTCCGAGTAGTGCATTATGGCTGGTGGCGAGGGCGGCCGGAGCCGGTCCTCCTCCAGCTTGCGACGATGCCGCTCCTCACGGGCTCTCATCCTCTGCTTGCATTCCCACTCATAGAAGTCGTCTCTGGCCTGGGCGAAGTCTACGTGAAGGCGGCCTGAATCCTTTTTGTCTGTGCTAGACCCTAATCGCATCCGGTAACCTGAAACCAGTGGAAAGTCTGGTCATATCAGGGTCACCATGGACTCACTTCTGCTCCAGGCCCTCACCGGGGCTAGGCAAACCACTTAACTCCGTGGCCCTCAGGACAGGACATCTCCCCCAAAGAGGTAGGAAAGCACTTCTCCTCCCCAGAGACCCTGAAGCCCTACTAAATTAATTAAGCCTGTTAGGGTATGAGAATAAAGATAACTCTGGGAGGTTTCTCAGAGGATGTCTTAACCATGTTCTAACCCAGTGTCACCAACAGAGGATGATCTTAAGAAGCAGCGGTCAAATTGTGGTAATTCCTTCTTCCCTCTGGCTTCCAGGAAGCTCAGAAACAAATTTGGTATGTAGTATATTTTTTATTCCTGCCCTTTTATGGCCTTGATGTTTTTATTTTCAATTTACTATAACTTTATTGCATAAGCACTCAAATTCTTCATAGAAGAGGGGTGGGAGGTATGAGTAAATAAAGAGCATCTATGATATTTAAAAAGATCTCCAAAGTAAATTCCAGAACACCTCACTTAGGCTGTTGCTTCATTCCCCTAGAAAACATGGCTGCTCAGTTTTCTCTCAGCAGCTGCAAAAGCCACAATTACCAAGGCAATTTTGCAATGCTGTTTTATTTCCACTTATCCTCTGGGGCATGCAGGGGAATATTTTACCTTCAATCAAGAGGCCTCAATGCTGCCTCCCTTGCAGCCCCGCAGCACCCTCATCTTGCATGCAGCATCATACAAATTGTCCATACAGTCTTTAAAGGCCACGGGAGCCCTATGCAAGAGCCCAGAGCTAGGCCAGAAAAAAAAATGGGCCTGGAAATCTTTGGGGGATTTACTGAGAGCTACCAAACTTATAAAGATTATGAGCAAAAACTAGATCTGAGAAATCAACACAGGACTGAAACCAGCCAGCCAGCCCAACTTCAAATGAAGAAGAGTTGACTTTGAGGTTGTTCTTCAGTTTGGGCTATTCAGATTTTCAGAACATAAATTCAGGTCCCAGCAGGAACATGACTGCCAGGGGCTGCCAGAGGAGAGACCAAAATAAGCATTTTTGCTGTGCAGGGGCTTTGCAAATAAGATAGGACTACAGAATGCTAGGCTGTGCTATGCTGGTATTCAAGATCTCATGGTAGGTTTCAATGGATTACTGTAGCATTTTGGGTTAAAATACAGCTGAAAATCCCTGTAGAGATTGGCTTCCCCCTAGGTAGGGCACTTCATATCTTTCAAAAGTTATAAATAAGATACAGATCTCACATCTGATGCCTGCATGCCACTGAACTTTTCTCCCTCCTAGGTTTCCAAAGTGTTATCTAAAAATGGGAAGACATCACAATACCAATCAAAAATGCAAACAGCCCGCTATTCCCAGATGAGCAGAGTTAATGCTAGAGTAAAATGTGTCTTGGTTGTGGGCCACGGAAAGTTAACAAGTCAGCAGGCCATGGTGATACATACATAACAGCTGAGCTGGCTAGACTGCTTGGAACTGGCCAGCTGCCCCAACTGGCCCAGCAACTTTCCCTCGCTTATGTACAGAGAAATGACTTGTCTCATGCTTCTGGTTCCAACATCGTCTCTTTCACCAAAACATCGTCTCTTTCTCCAAAACATCATCATTAAGGCCTTAAAAGAGACCCTGATGAGGATGAGACTAAAATTAGCCTGGCCCTCAAATGCAAACATGGGTCTAAAATTAGATAGGCCTTCCAGCTGGGCTGGGCTTGCAGGAGCTCAGATGCAGGGTTTGGGGTATAGCCTGCCTGCCTTCCTACCCCTTCAATTAGCCAGCCTTTCAGATCATCCTGGCTCTGATGTTGCAGCCTCCACAGGGCAGCAGGCTGGAGACCTCTACACCCAGGCAAGGAGGCTGCAGCTGAGACCTGTGCTGGTGCTTCATCCTGCGGCAAAGGGGTGGACCAAGGAGCCATGAGGGGGCTTGCTGAGATAGGAAAAGCAAGGACCAAAGACTAAGTAAAGGAATACCTTTTGGATGCCTAAATCTGAGACTGTTCATCTTTGTTAGTGTCCTTATGAGGCTCTGATTAGGTCTAAGTACTGGGTTGGGTCTAAACTAGTGTTGTAAAAGACCTATGATCTACTTTAACCCTTTCATTGAATCAGGAGGGATCAAGTAGTACTATTATTGATAGAGCTGTGATTAGAACCCAAGTCCCTAGGGCAGAGTTTGCTGAGAAATAAGAAGCAGTTCTTTATCCTGATCAGGATACTTCTGCTTAAAATAGCCATGTACTAAATGGTTCCTATCACAGGTACCTGCTAAACACTTAACATCATTTGATTTAGTCTTTGCAGTCTTGGTTGGTAAACCGTAAGGATCTCTATTGTGCAGATGAGGAAGTGGAAGCTGGAAGAGAGGTCATCCAGATCAGGGTATGTGAAACCCAGTGCCCTACCCTCTCCAGAATCCCTGGTGACCTAGTAGCTGTGAGTGAGTTGCCAAATGTCTTTCTTCCAGGTTTGTCTTCCATCTCCATTGTGGAATGCCTTCAGACTTCATTTTTCACTTTCTAAGGATTCATTGGAATAAAGGTTAAAAAGTTCCCTGTGTCATTATCTGGTTCAGAAAAATCTCTGGGGCACTGAGAAAACCTCAAGGCTTCTGGGATTTGTACAGAATGTCCTGGCAATGAAGGCTGATTGCAGAAATTAAGTAAAATCTCCCCATAATATCACATGTTTTCCCCCTCCTGTTGTTTTCCCACCTTCCCCCATTAGCTTTGCGTTAGGAATAGAGAGGTGGTATGCAGCGTCGCCGACTGGAAAACGGCATTGGAGGGTTCAAGGGAAAGGTGATCAAGTTGAACTAAAAAATAAGTCCTCTGAAACCACATATTAATAATAGTCCCATTGTTCTTATATTTGGCAAAAGCCTGTTGACAGACTCCATAACACTTACTTTAACACCCATACAGTGGAAGGCAACATTAGGCTTCATTTCAACGTCTGTAAAAATCTCTTATAAAAACTGCCACCAAAGACTAAGGATAGTTAGTCTTTTATATGTATATTTTTAGTTGTTGATCTATTTTTTTATTCTTTTTTAAATTTTATTTATTTATATGCAGTGCCGAGAATGGAACCCAGTGTCTCACCCATGCCAGGCTAGGCCAGTGTTCTATCACTGATCTGCAACCCCAGTCCCAGGAGGTTAGTCTTAAGGAACCATCAAGTGGGCATGATATTGAGCTTTATTATCATGCCCCTAAAACACTTTCCTGAAAGGAACTGATCTTGCTTTGGTGCCCTGGTGTCAAAAAAGTGAATTCACTTCTAAAAAAAACTAAAATTATTCTGAGAGTACTTTACTCCCCCAGTGGATTTACATCCAATAATAATAATGGTCCTCCGTACTCATAATATTGCTTTTCATCTAATAAGTGCTTGAGAGCATTAATTAGAAACTTGATGGAATTCCTTAAGACTGGAGGGTAGGAAATCATTCCTGCAGTGAGGTACATTCACAGGCTTAACAGAGAGCTTCTGGGAGCCAAGGAAAAAGGCAGAATTCCTCCTTCGGTAGCCCCAAAGTATTTGGGCTTTATTGTGCATTAAGGCAAAAGGGAATAAGCTCATATTAACATCACAAAACATGACAAAATGCCTAGAAAACCCCTTATGTAATGCAAAGTACCAGAAAGGTAAATGGCTTTATCAACCATGAATTCCTCTGCAAAGCGAATGTGACAAAAATTCTTCTTGCTTTTTCGGATGGCTGTAATATCACCGCACTGCTCAAAGACTTCTTGAATAATTTCCTCAGTAGCATTTTCTGGTAATCCTCCGACAAACACAGTCTTACACCCTGGAGGTCGTTCTCTTGTGGAAGGAGGTGGGAGATCTAATATCACAACAAAATAGAAAGTTTTGTCTTATTGATTGGCTCTCTTTTCCTGGCTTCCCTGGCAAAGAAAGGTAAAGCTTGCCCCAGTTATTCTGTCCAGGCTGAGTAAAGGTCAACTTCTGTCCCAAGTTACATTTTCCTGGGCTGTCTTGTTTTAGGTTCCTCTCCCCTCCTCCTACCAATCTTTACTTGCTGTGTTCATTTCTACATAGAGTGACTGTGCTTGTCCATGAACAAAGATAACGCACATGTTAGCATAATTTCATTTCTTCTTTATAACACAGAGGCCCAGAAAGGGGCGGGGGAACATTCACAAAGTACAAAACATGATGAAATAACAACATGATGAGAAACCTCAGCTTGTTATCTGCTTTGTCTCGTTGCTAGGTAAAGGAGAGAAAAGGCTGAACACAGGAAGCACAACCCAGGGAAGCACACACAATACTTACTTGGCAGTGAAACATCATGCCTGAAAAAAAATACTTTGTTATTATTCACATTTAAATGAGCAAACTATTAAATTTGGGGGAGGCTGTATAAAAAGATAAAATGTACACTGTCACACATTTTACCTAGTTTATATGTAGATTACTAAAGCAATCTCCTGAAAAGTCCACTTAAAAAAGGAAACACTGATTAATATGAATAAAAAAAAAAATCCTAGCTATTTAAGTCCATAAACTTAGTATCTGAGGCTAAATTAAAAAAAAAAAAATTCCCAGCCTATTTACTCCATCAAATGTATGGATTCCTTTGAGCAAATGCAATCTGTCCAGAAATTCTGAGATGCAGGCTCCCCCTGCCCCCAAATTGCTAACTGCCAAATTAATTCAAATTTCCATCTAGCAAAATACATTTTGGAGTTTTTCTCCTACATTTGTGAAGATAGATGGAAGTGCTTATATATTTCACATTATGTTTTCCAGGAAATGCTAGGCTTCACTGCATGCAAAAAGATTCTTAATGCTACAGATAAATCCCCAAATCCCGGGTACTGGCTCTGTAGTGTCATGTCAGCCCCTAGACAGACACACAGATATGTCCTTGTATATCTGTTCCAATCTAGAGACAAAAGTCTTCTTAAAAAGGCTCCTGGTTTTATATATGCATGTGTGAGTCATATATGAAAATTAATGCAATAATATTTCAGATTTTAAAAAAAGAAATTTAAAATGATGAACAAATATTTCTCATAGGTGTTACTTACTTGGATTTTGAGGGAAAAGAGTACAACTTTTGCAGTGGATTATTTCTTTGACAACTGCCACTTCTGTTGGTGGTGGGGGTGGTACTAGACCCAGGCCTGGTATCATTGGGTTAATGGGGGTTATTCCAGTCATCATGTTGAGGCTTGGATCAAAGCCTGGGACACAGATTGAATCTGTAAAGCACACAAGATAACATTTTGGTGGCAGAATCTTAAATCCATTTTCAAGACTGTTTTTGTTAGTTTCCTGCAAAGATTATTTGACTTTATACTTTTTGTTTTTCAGGAATTTCTCATGGCATAGATGCAGCACTATAGAAAGCTATTTCAAAAGGTAAACAGAGAAAGAAAAAAAGATGAACCTGAAACTACACGAAAAGGAAATTATATTACTTAAAATATTAACATGGCAGAACAGAACACAGCCTATTAAAGTGTAAAACCATCCACCATGAAGCTTCCCTATTACTGTGAATCTGTTTTCTGTTTCTTAACATCAGTGTACTGTTTATACAGCCTTATGACCCAGAATGTGGGAAGAATATCATTTAACATTGAAGTGCCCTGTGAATCTAATTGTCAGCTAGTTTTATCAAAAGAGTCTTCCTGCCCAACTGACCTAGATTTGGGAAAGTTCAATTTATATGTGCAGACTTTATAATGATCACTCAGCTCCCACCTAACCCAGCTCTCCTGAGGAAAGGTGCAGGGGTAGAGGTTGGGCAAAAAATGATTATAACTACTATGGCTGGGTTACAGACATACAGGAAAAAAATTAGCTAAATACATTGCAGAATTCTATCGGGTAATCACATTTTCTTCAATCAGCAGAAATCTTTATACCAGTACAAAAGTAAAACAAACCAAAAAAAAAAAAACCCATCCAAAAGTATAAAAATTGTTTTAGTGGGATAATAAAGCAATTAATTTTCAAGGTAATATCAGGAACTTTTTAAAAGATATGACCTCTATTATTAAAAAGACAAAAGATAACAAGTGTTGGCAGGCATTTGGAAAAAAAAGGGAACCCTTATATATTGTTGGTGGGAATGCAAATTAATACAGTCATTATGGGAAATGGTAAAAATAGAACTACCATATGATCTAGCAATCCCACTACCAGGTGCACATCCAAAGGAAATGAAATCAGTGTGTCAAAGAGACATCTGCACTCCCATGATTCCCACAGTTCTATTCAGAACAGATAATGTATGAAATCAACCTAAACATCCATCAACAGATGAATGGATAAAGAAACTGTGGTATATGTGTACACAATGGAATACTATTCATCCATAAAAGAAAGAAATATTTTCTTTGGTGACAACATGAATGAACCTGAAGAGAGTATGTTAAGTGAATAAAGCCAGGCTGAGTGACAAACAGTGCCACATCTGCAAATGTAATAAGTTGACTTTGTGAAGTAAAAAGTAGAATGGTAGTTATCAGGGGTTGGAGTGGTTGAAGAGGTAGGTTGGGAAGATGTTAGTCAAAGGATACAGCATTATAGTTACATAAGGGGAATAAGTTCATGTTGTACAGGATGGCGACTATTCTTAATGATGATATCTTATATTCTTGAAAAATGCAGAGTGGATATTAAGTGGTTTCACCATAAAAGCGGTAACCATGTGAGGCGATGCCTTTGTTAATTACCTAGATTTCACTGTCTTATGATGTATATATATGCTTCAAAATATTTTTTACCATAAATATACACAATTTTATCTGCCAATTTTACACAGAAAAAAGGAAGCCTTTTCTAAGAGCAGGAGCTATTAAAATACTGCACTGCTTTTGTAAGATTTATCTGCAAGGGGATCCCTCTTCTGAGGGTTTTTCTGTTTGCAGAAAACAATGCTATCTCTGATGTTGCCAGGTACACAGATGGTAGCATAGATGCCACTGAGAGAGGGCATGGTGACTCTACTCCATTCTGCATGGATGACATTTCTTCTCATCTCCTACTCTCCTGGCTCCTTCTCTCCCCTCATCTTAGATCATTCCCATTCTTTCTTTCTGCCCCCCCGCCACCTCTTTTTATGCTCTCATGTCCAGCCTGCCCCCTAGCCCTATGCATGGCCCTACTCTTAGCTTACCTGTGCTGAAAGGCTGGATGAGCCCAGAGGCAGACGTGATGACAACTGTACCCTCTGTTTACTAAGATGCTCCAGAGGATATGGAAGGCTAGGCAAAAGCTTTTTCTTTCTAGGAAAAGGCAGCTAGTATTCCTCCTGCTTCTTTGAATAGGCCCATTCCTCCTCTGGGTAGACCATTATAAAGAGTGTGACCCTGATCTGTAATCTCAGGAGAAAACATGTCTCATTTATTAGAAACTCCATTTAATTTCATAGCTTACCAGAGTCACTTCCGTAAAATGAGGGCTTTGTGTGTGTGTGTGTGGGGGGGGGGGTGGTTAAGTTCTAAATTTAAATTCGAAAGAAGCATTTTCTTTTAGAAGTCACCTTGACATTCCAGGTGCTTTCTTTGTACTCATGGTTCTGTTTTCTCACCTGTGACATGGGACCCTTTGACTAAATTTATTATCCCTTAGAGCACTAGGACTCCCAGGACTCCAGGACTGCATGCAGATGGTGTTTAGGAAGAAGAGCTATACAAGCAACATAAAGTTTGGAAGTGACAAAAACAAGATTCAAACTCCAACTATTCATTTAATCCTCACAAAGTTCCACAAGCATCATTCCCATTTTATAGATAAAGAAATTGAGCTTAAAGCCATTAAGTAAAATTTTGGACCTCCCAAAGCAAACAAATGATAGTCAGAACTATGGTCCAAGTCTCTGCTCTATATTTAAACATGTTTAAATATCACTATTTCAAAATTTCCACGTAGAATGACCCAACTTGATTAGTCAGCTTATACATGCCACTACTTTTAAAAATATACTTTATCCTTAAAGAAAAAAAATCAAGATTTTCCATGCTGATCCAGATGCTAACTCTAAAGAAGGTCCAGAATAGAAAATGCTTTTCCACATTTTGATCACTGAAATAATATATTGGCTTCTAAGGTGCATATATTAGACATAGAAGTACTGGCCATGGAAATATGGGCATGGTTGTGCTTTTAATTTAATCTCATTCCATACATAGGCTTCATCTGTTTCTTTCCTGGCCTGGTCCTCACTATTGTTTGCCAATGCAGGATGATTTAAGGATGAAACTACTCAGGACTGCAAACCCTGAAATGTTAGTCTTGTGAATTATAATAAGCAGATGTTTTCCACAAATGAGATGAGAAGCCAGAGCTTACATTCTCTTTTAGTTCTAACAGACTTCTGTTTTCTTTCCAGAGGCCAAATAAATAAATATTCAGAAATAGGGACAAAAGGCACTACTCCTGAGCAAATGTTTTAATATACAGCAGGAGTTACTTTGCCTTTTCTGAGACATCAATATGAAGAGACTATGAGGTTTTATAAAATCTGCATGGTGAGTGCAGTAGCTTGAAAAGAGCTTAGAAAGGAATTAACACTTAAATTATGTTGGACCTCAAAGGATCTGAGATTCAGTCTTTGAGTGGAGGGAGGAAATAGGGAGGGATTAGATTTAAAAAAAAAAAAAAGAAAGAAACCATTACTTTTTAACAATATATGAACAGATGGAAATTGTTTTCTCAAATGGCACAAAAGCACATTACATTCTAACTCATTACATTCAATGCACAAACTTTAAAAATGAAAGACGTGTACACAGGAAGACAAAGGCGAAGGCAACACAAGTTTCAAGAGTCAGTCCTGGGCTTGTTTGAAAAATTGCCCATGAACCTCAGAGATGATGAGCTGCACATAAGCCATTTGATGAAAAGACCCAAAGTATGTAGCAGGACTTTCCTTTAGAGACTGTTCTTACCCAAGGGAGGGCTTTCCACTTTAGACTGTAGCCCTATCTGGCTCCTCCCTGTACTGCTGGCTCCAAGCACAGAGCCGGGAGGCCACAGCTCAGCAACATTTCTTTTTGGCTGTTTATTCTCAATTGGTGAAGACAAAAACTATAACAAAAGTCTGGTTTACTGATTCATAGTCCAGTGTTTTACAAACAAGATGAACATTTTTCCAAGTGTGGTTGGAGAGGTTTGTGTTTGGGATTGTAGAGGGACAGAAGCTGAATTAATTGTTAGCTCATTCATTCATTCAGAATTTCTTGGTCATTTGCTATTGCCAGGATCTGGAGTTGTCAGGGTAACAGTAATCAACTCGCCCCTGGGAAATCACAGAGTTCAAGAAGAGAATAAAGGACAGGCCTCAGACCCAACAAAATAGTGGGGTACCTGAGATGAGACTCAATGTGTGGTCCAGGAAGGGAACTGCTGGTGGAGAGTCCCCTAGGCTGGGGATCCCAAATACTCTCCATGGCTCTGTAATGGTGTGTGGGTGACAGGGTGACCATGACATGCTGAGAGGCTGTATGGGTCTTGCAGACCAGAAAGGACCTTGCCCTTCAACCTGGTGAGTTTCTACTTTCTTCTCACTGGCAGCCCCTGAAGGTCAGAAGTGCAGTCGGCCAGCCAGACCCTGCACGGCTAGCAGGGCTGGGCAGCCCTCATCCTTCTTTTCTCTGTCTGCTGTGCTCTAGCAGTGGCTTGATCTTTTCTGCTGTTTCTGGTGGACATTCCTAGTGAAGAGTTTCCCATTTGAGGTGAGAACTGGATTCCAATGAAAAGAAAGGCGTAGGGCCTCTTGCCAGTCAGGGCTGGACGTAATTAGGTTAGGTGTGAGCTGGGAAACCAGGCGGAGGCTGGGGATGAGGGGACAGAAACAAGATGTCAGTGCCAGGAAAAACTCTGGCCCAGAGGCAGAACAGAGTGTTCTAAGAGAATAAGAGAAAAGAGATTAATCAGAGTAAATGGGAGCAATGCAGGCCTCATCCTGGACCGAGGGTACCCAACAGAGTGGCTGAGCACATGGATGTTAGAACAGGTAAAACACTGTCCAGGCAGGGCTGCTGCACAGGGTACGCTGTGCAAGTCACAGGCCTGCAACATCCTGGGCCAGGGTTCTACCTCAGCATCAGCACCACTGGGTCTTAGGTCAAGAAATTCTATGCCATCTGGCAGGTTACCTATGCTGGGTCTCAAGCAGAAGTAAGACAGAATCTGGACACCAGAACTGAAGCACAGGATTTGGGCAGGCACCTCAGTCATCACACATGGGGCCCAGGTGAGAGGATGAAGCCTGCATGGGTGCCGAGTCCCAGAAGGCAGGGCTCTAGAGTCCTTCCTCCTGAGGCCCATGGACCCATGGGTCAGACAGACATGCAGCAGCACCTCTCCTTTCTCCAGAAGAATCACTGACTTAAAAATACAATCAAGCTGGGTGCTGTAATCCCAGCAACTTGGAAGGCTGAGGCAGGAGGATAGTGAGTTCAAGGCCAGCTTCAGCAAAAGCAAGGTGCTACAGTGATACCCTGTCTCTAAATAAAATATAATTAGGGCTGGGGATGTGGCTCAGTGCTCGAGTGCCCCTGAGTTCAATCCCTGGTAAAACCCCTCCCCTAAAATACAAGCAATTATCACCTTACAGAGAAGCCACATGACACATGAGGGCACTACTTCCTGGAAGTTTAGGATGAAGAGACTTTTTCAGAGTAGTCTCAAGCTACAATTGATCAATGCTGTGCTCTTTTATAATGTGAGCTAGCGCATAAACTGTTAAAGTAACACTTTCAAAAATTCTGTTTCATGTTCTCCTTTGTTCTTTAAAAACCATTTTGTGTACAGCAGAGGAAAAGGCTTTTTTTTTTTTTTTTTTTTTTTTTGGTACTATGGATTAAACTCAGGGGTGCTCGACCACAGCCCTATTTTGCATTTTATTTAGAGACAGGGTCTCACTGAGTTGCTTAGCGCCTCACAGTTGCTGAGGCTGGCTTTGAACTCATGATCCTCCTGCTTCAGCCTCCCCAGCCGCTGGGAGGAAAAGTTGTTTTTAAAAAGGTGATCCTGAAGTCATGGATCAGACTGGGCGACCTAAGGCTGATAGGCTTCCGAACCTCTCTGGGTTTCAGTGTGAATATGAACATGTATAGCAGACATAGTATGGCCACAAAACAGGAGGATCCAAGACCACCTGGGTGAAAGCATATCAAAGTGCAAAGAGTCCATATCTACAAACAGACCTGAGACCTGGGTCTGCCACGCGCTGGTGGGGTTTAACCTTAGGAAACTTAACTAATCTTTCTGAACCTCCCTTATAATATCTGTAAAATAGACTAATTTATCTTTTTTATGTTCTTGTGAGAACTAATGGTATTTAAAAGGACAATGTTTGGTATGTCCAGAACAAGGTAAGTACTCAATAAATGGTATTAATTACATAAACCATTAAAAAATATATCTATAAGTGTAATAAGTATTTATAGAACCTTATATGGATGTCATATGGTTAATACAGAATATACATAAATGGTCATGATATGTGAAGATAACAAAGTGTTTCATTTGACAAACATGTGAGCACCTGCTAGCTGTTGGATGTTTTGCTAGGTATTGTGCAAGCACAGACATTGTGGGGTACGAGTCCTGTCTTCACAGATGTGACACGTCCAAGTGATTAAGAGCAACCTGATAGAAAGTGACAATACAGTATAACTGTGTGGAATATTAACATAACAGAGGCTTATGGAAACACAGAAAACAGGAACATCTAAACCAGTCTGCAAGAGGGAGTGTTATAAGGGTTACATTATGGAGATTTTATAGTTCTAAGCCCTCATACCAGTGAATATGACTTCATTTGGAAACACGGTATTTGCAGATGTAATCAAGCTAAATTGAGGTCATACTGAATTAGAGTCAGTTCTATCTAATAATAGGACTAGTGTCCTTATAAGATAAGAAGAGACAGAGACACACAGGGAGCATGCCCTGTGCTGACAATGGTAGTGATTTGGAGATATGTAGCTGCTAGTCCAGGATCACTAAGGACCGTCAGCAGACACCAGAAGCATAGAAAGGCATGAGACAAAATCTTCCCTAGGTCCTACAGAAAGAACACAGCCCTGCAGACACCTTAATTTCAAACCTCTGGCCTCCAGAACTGTGGGAGAATATGTTTCTGTTATTTCAAGCCACCAGGTTTGTTACGGCAGCCCTAGGAAACCAATACAGGGGACAGTGTTAGGAAAGGGATCCTGGAAGGGTGAGAGACAACCTCAACCTTTGAAAAGATGACTTATGTGCAGTGGACATGTAGAAAAGAAGGAGTCCCTGAGATATACTTATTGAGATCATAAATACAAAAATGTCTAAATGTTCTCTTAGAGGAAATGTTCCAACCTCATCCCCGGAGGCAGAATTGCTCTTAGGTTTTCCTGTTGTGGAAAAAACAAACCCTGAAGATTGCTATGTATTGTTAAGAACAAATCAACAGCACAGATTATACATGAGCATAATAGTGTACTTTATAAGTGAATGCCCACAAGCAGGATCTTGAAGGAAGTGAAATTAAAAATGCACTCATGATCTTTCCAAAGGGATCCAAAGGCAGAAAGTCACGTTTTTTTCCACTTAAATCCAAGGTGTATATCCAGCGTGAGCTTCTGGAGCCTCACTGTGCACGCTTTATAAACAAAGACCTCATTCTATCAATAAAACCCTCTGTCTCCTTGACCAGGGGGCTACGCTAGCAGCATGGTGCAATGCAGTTGTCAACAGCTATTTTAAGTACTGTTGGCTTGGGTGAGAAGATTTGTGTCCATGTTTGAAAATATGCAATGACACGAAGTAAAGAACATTTCAAAACTTCTGGCCACAACAGAAACACAGAAGTGACTGCTCAAGGATGTCTGTCAGATCTTGCCAGCAAGGCTGCATTTGCAAAACCAAAAGTGTTTTGAGTGAACCTGAGGTAAGGGCCCATCAAAGATGCTGTGAAATTTACACACATGGAGGTGTGGTGATTGACATCAGTGCTGAACAATTTCTGTGCGGAGGCCTGGGCTGTCACACTCAGAACCAGCTAGCTGATCTATGTTCCCTAGACCTGCTGGAACATAATCTTAAGACACAGTGGGCCTTAAAGTGGAGGCCAGAAACCATGCTGAAGCGTGCTGGTCAGGTGTGGAGGGGTCCCTTAGACAAGAAGCCAGGTACACTGGACCTAACTAAAGATAAATTTCCAAGGTGAAAGAGACATGGATGGGCATGACCTAGTTCTATTCTCTGGATTTAGAGATGAGAAAACAATGCCCAGAGACAGTAAAGTGACTTTCCCAAAGTTTGAGCTAGTCACAGCATGCTAAGGGTGGGGATAGAATGAGAACAGACAGTCATAGTGCCACTTCATTGTGCAATTGGATTGTTTGGTGACTTTCCAGCCTGCCTGCCTTTGGAGACTTCTAGAGATGGCTTATTCACAGCCTATTCTATTTCCTAATGGGCTTCATTGTGAGAAATATATCCTCACATGTTGACTCAGGACCCAGAAAACTGTAGTCAAAGTCATTTTTCCCCCTTTTTTGGCACTCTACCACTAGGCTACATCCTCATTCCCCCACCCTCTTTTTCTGAGACAGGGTCTCCAAATTGCAGAGGCTGGTCTCAAACTCACAATCTCCTGCCTCAGCCTCCTGAGCCTCTGGGATTACAGGTTGTGTACCACTGCACCCAGCCTAAATCCATACTTCTTATTCTGAGTTCCTGGTCTGAGTCTCTTTCCCACCATTACTGGTCACATGCCTGAAGGAAGCTCACGCCAGCCTCAGTACCCTGCTTCCCTCAGTCCCTCTACATGTGATGGCCCTTTCCTAACGGTCCACCTTTTCTGAGCTCTAGCCACAAAGAACCTGAATGATTAGCAGTCATGTCTCCCTTTCTGCATTCTGATCTATCTATCTATTTATTTATTTTAACCACTTGGAAAGCATTGGTCATGTTTGGTGCTTACCTTGTGCCAGGCCTATACTGCGTACTTTGTGACTTATTATATGATCCTTTGGTAGTACCCATCTCACAGAGCTGACACCATGAATGACCTCATTCAATGGAAAGATACCCATCTTGTCTCTGCAGGATGATGTCCTAGTGAAACTTGGCAGTTGACATTTTGAAACAAAATGAAGGATTTTGCATTTTCCATCTGATTTTCCAAATCTGTCTCCTTAGGTTTTCCTCCTGTCTTGAATTTTCCCAACCTGGACCTCAAGCTCTATAAAATGGCAGGACAACTCTCTAGCAGAGTTCCTTCCATTTCTCATTTATGGGTGAACTTCTCCTTGCCTGTCCCACTTGGCCACAGAGGTGGAGATCCGCCTATTACCAGATTTGGGAGGGGAAATGTTATCTCCTTTTCCTGCAGATTTCGGGAGGACCAGGGCTCCGGCTGGGTGCCTGCAGCCTGTCCTCATTCACTACCACCCTCTGCCAGGCAGTTATTCCTTGCCCCCAACAAGTGTTTCTACTCTTCCCTGTCTTTACCTTTATCCTGAATGTTCTCCACTGTCCCTGCACCCTCAGTTCTGTGAATTCTAGCATGTGTTTATGGAAACATTTCCTTAGTCAAATCCACTAGGAATCCTTTCACATAACATTTGTTTCTATTGAACCCTCTGTTGTTATTTCCAGTTTTGAGGGCCATTGCCAAATCTCAGGGATGGACAGAGGGTTGCTCAATTCCTTGTGTTGACATCTCATGTGTACCAAGCTATTTCTTTGCTCTGTAGCCTATAGGTGTCCTCTCCCTTGTCTGTATGTGTTGTCTGACGTGGTCCACAGCAGACTGTTCATGGAACTCTGGGCATCTGTCCTATCCATCCCTACTACTAGGTCTTGTCTATTTCTTTTAAGGTCACCATCTTTTCTCTCAGTTCCTAGTTTAAAGCCTCTGTGAGTAACCATATTCAGTAATATGTTAAACCCTCTTGGAAAGATCTGCCTTTGAAAGTATGTCTGTATCATCATCTGGTCTGTTCCTATTGCTAATTGAGATTCTCATTAGCTGTCATCCAGAATAATGCAAAGGCCTCATTTTGTCCCAGAGATATGGCTTCTGTATCTCTGTCTTTCTTACTTTCCTCTCCCCTCTCCCCTCTCCTGTCCTTCCTTCCTCTACTCCTTTCCCATGCCCTCCTCACACCCTGAACCTGTCATCAGTCAACAATGCCCATGGGAGACCCATGAGAATATGCCCTAATTGGGCCCTCTAAATTATTTCTTTCAAACTTCTTTCCACATCCCTATCTCATTAGCTGATGATTAATTTTCTCTCTGTATGATATTATGTGACTTTGTACAGTATGACTTTATATAATGATGGGGGGGGAGGCAAAAAAGGACTGACTAGATCCTTGGGTGTTCTCTGCTTTATCTAAACTGACAAGACAATGGTGCTGGAGCAGACAGCAGAGGTAAAATTTTGTTTGAATACACAAACACAAGAAGTGCTTTTTACTTTTTATATATTGATTCATTGATTACCCTCCCAAGGGCTGTGGATGCTCCAGAAGTATGTTGAAAGACTAAGCAATTTTTGCCAACAAGTTCCTTTCTGGTGTCCAATATTTCCCTGCTTCACAGAACTTTTCTCTTTCTTTAAGTCGGGAACAGCCTGGCGACATCCTAGTGATAACATGCCCACCACAGTCACCTGGTCAAAACAGCAGAGATGGTATTTCACAGCATGTAAGTGTCTCTGCAGGGATCTTCCCTATAAAACTTGATTCTTTTCAATGGAAGGTACAGGAGCTAACCTTTGGATCTTATTTATCAACCTCAGTTTCAGTTTACAAAAGCATCTGACACATTAACATCTCATAAATTTAAAAAAGAACAAAGGAAAACTTATTCAATATTTAACATCAAAGAAAATACTCACATTGTATTATTTTAAACAATTTATATAGAGTTCAATTTAAATTTACTGTTAGAGATGGTTGAAACAACACAGAATTTGTCTCTTTAAATAAAATCAGCATACAGCTATGGACTTGGGAGAGAAAAGAAAGCCTGTTTTATAGGTAAACACATCAAGGGTGTTCCTAAAGGGAACGGCAAAACATGTATGGATTTCAAATCTTAAATGAATGTTAATTTAATTTCACTGCTAGACTAAGTGGGTTAGGAGAGCTGGGTAGCTTAAATACCACCTTATCTTGGGGTCCAACAGTGTCTTGGCACATAGCATCGCTTTTAAAGATCACTGGTTAAGTGAATGTAAGAAACGATAAGACATACTGAATTCAGGGTTCACACTAAAGGGATAAGAGAAAGTAATAAATGGTTGTTCAATCCATAATGTCATTGCATCAGCTCATATGTGATTCTAAGCAACTGATCTCCAGCATGTTTTATGTTTACCTTAACTGAACAATGAGAGCTATGAGGTTTCTGGCACTTATTCCTCTTAATGCTATTGGGAAATGATGATGGTTGCTGCTACTTTACAGATAATATAACTGAGGCACAAGGAGAGAGAGATGTGCTCAGCATCAAGAACCCCTAGGCAGAACTGCTCTGCAGCATGACATCCCTAAAAGTCAGACCTCCTCCTCCCCCTCCTGCCTGCTCAGGGCTACATGGAAACAGGCCTGCCCTTAATGGTGGGAGGCAGAGGAAAGGGGTGTACGATGTGACATCTGTGCAACAAAACTCTTTTCATGTCCTTTCTTTTAAAAAAATTCTCTATTGCTTTTTAAGTTCATATTTTATTTCGTCTCCTAATTCTAAGAAATAATTGGCTGGGAATTAGAGGGTCTTCTAGGAAAACAATAGAAGAGGCAGGTGCCACACAGCTTTCCTAAATGAGAAATTTCTCTAAGGGTGTAATATCAGAAAAATTCTTCCCCAGGACTGAGAACACAGAACTAAGAGATATTTCCTCTCTGCTTCTTCTACCAGAAAAAGAAATAGATATTACACACAAACACTCCAGCTGTGCTCATTCCTATGTTTGGTGTGTCTGCTTTTCCCTTAAACTTACTTTTTCCTTTGGTAATTCCATTTTATTTGTCTAAATGAATATGTCTATCTAATGCATATGTGCGTGCACACACATCTTTTTAATACATTAAAACTGAGGAGCACCAGACTTGAACATACTTCATTGCATCTGGGGATTGGACAGATTTAATATTTACATGATGTGCATGTTGGTTTAGAAAGCACCAGTAGCCAGCCATGTCTCCCACAGCTCATTATTTCTGGCAACATCATAGCAGCTAATTTTTCAGAGAAGTAAACAAAGGTGGAATAATTTAACAAATTGCCATTTGAAACTAACTTAGCCCTAACTGGTTTGATTGTGCATCCATCCCTCAGCTTTAGAAACACAGAGAACTCTTTCCTGCATGAAAAACAAACCCTGAACGTCTTTTCCCTGGGAATTTCGAAGTAAAGGCACAGATTATCATCCAGACTTTCATTTTAAATTAATTATTTTCTGCCTCTGTTGTAATTTCAATTTATGTGTGGTGTTGTGGATTGAACCCAGGGCCTCACACATTCTGGGCAAATGCTCTGCCATTTTGCTATGCCCCCAGACCTCAAATAAATTTTTGTTCTTTACTTATAGGTCTTCATCTTAATCTCATTCCCAGAAGCATCTAGTTGTCAATTATTCCTAAGCCTTATGCAATTCTACATTTACCACTTTTCAGTTATTTATCCTGCTGGTCCTCAATACATCCGCCCTACAGATGGACAAGGAAATAAAAGTTTGGAAGACTTTACTTACTTCAGCATCCTGAAACCACAAAAGCAGAAGAATGTGGTCCACACTGTCCTGATCACAATGGGCATCTATTTGCCTCTAGGGAAGCAGGAGGCAGAGCGAGGAGGGGAGGTAGGATGCAGAGTACTGGGATTCAGTCCCGTATCCACCTTAGGTTCCCTCTCTGAGATGTAAGGGTAAAAGCTGCCTTGCCTGCTTCAGTGTTTTCCTGAGTCCCGTATCCTATCCACCTTTGGTTCCCTCTCTGAGACGTAAGGGTAAAAGCTGCCTTGCCTGTTTCAGTGTTTTTCTGAGTGCCAAACAGTGTGATGGACATTTATGTGACAGCAATTTACAAATAAGTGATCAATACACAAATGTAAATTATAGTTAGCATTTTTTTTTCTGTTTCAATGGCCCCTGGGGATCCACAGTGGTACTAAGTGACTGTCTCGAGCAGAAAGAAAATTCAATATATTATTCAATATATTACCCTGCTTTAAAGAATATATAGAAGCTTGACAGGTGATGTGGAGAGAAGGGAGGAGGCAAAAGGGAGAGAGTGTATGTGAGCCTGAGAGTGTGTGAGCATGTGTGTGCGTGTGAGTATGCGAGAGAGTGTGAGTATTTGTGAGATACGTTCTCTCTTCTCACTATAATACATGCTTCTCTGCAGAACTGTGCCTTCTCCACAGCAGGGTTGGCTGGAATGTTTTATAACTGGAAAAACTGACGAGCAGTTTTCTTTTATTGCCCATAGGTTCCTCTGAGATATTTATCCATTAAACGTTTATTAATCACCTACAAAGTCGTTAGGCAATGTGCTAGCTGCTGGAGGTGCAGAGGCAAGTCAGGATCCTTGGCCTAAGGTGCTCCCTGTTGATGTTTTGCAGATACAGGGCCACAAGCCAACTGGAAAGCAGCAGTATAAATAGGGACACAAACATAGTGCAACCTCCCTGAGAAGAGCCTCACCCTGCTTTAGCTACAGGTAGCCTTCCTCAGTGAAAGGATCTATCTAGTTGAGCCACTGTGTCCCAAAACCAAGCAAGCAGCTCTTTGTGAATACATACCCAAGTCAAAGAGTCCCTTTGGCTCCAGCCATATTTTCAAATGCAGCCGTTCTCACTGAATTTATCAAGTGACTTTATGGGCAGGAGACTATTGAATGATTTATCCTTCAATGTTATTTATCCTTCTTTATCTATATTATTACTTACCTTTCTCCTCTTCTTAAACAGGGGCATTCTGGATCAGTGGGCTCCTTGAGGCTGAGCTTATATCAAACGTGCCCATGATGAGAAGGACTGAGGTTGTCAAGGGTAGATTTGTTGCAGAGACAGAGAACAAGGGCCAGCTAATCTATATCTGTTTTGTTTTTTTTTTTTTTGCAACTGAACGGGGATTTCCATTTGCCAGAAAAGCCGGAATAGAAATGTTAGCTTGGGCATTCATGCCCTTATTCAATTATGTTTTCTTGACTGTAACAAAAACAGATCTTCACATTTTTTTTTTTTTGAAATGCATTTGGTCAGTCAGTCAAAAGAATTTGAAAACCATATCACAAGTATTTAACTTCCTTCCATCACAGAGTGATTGGGCAGAGACCAAGGGAAGTGAATCGTTTCAGCATCAACTTTTTGTTAAACAGAGATAAGTTAAACTAAAATAAAAATCAAACAGAGAACTCAGGAGGATGAATCAAGTGAGTATTAAAGAATTTACTCTGGGCCTTCACTGCTCGGTATCTTTTCCTGATGTCTGAACAAGGAACCCTGTGACACGCTCATTATTCACTGTCACCAACAGGCACTTGTGTCCAAGGCACTTGGGTGCTAGGAACCAAAGGGAGAGACAAGTGTTTGGGCTTCAGGCTTCAGGAAGGACAGAGACTTTCAGAGCAAATAAAAGTAAGAAATAAAAAAGTATCTGAATTTATTGAAAACATTCTCAAATTAAATGAAAGAGCTGCCACTACACCCGGAGTTACATGTCTGACCCAGTCACAATGGATTAAGAAAAGAAAGTCCTAAGTGTAAGGGAAAAATCAGAATCCCAGAGGGCAGTATCAGAGAAGTCAGGTCCTGCAAGGTCTCACTACCACCCCAGAACCCTCTGCCACTGTCTGTGAAGTGGTAGGGCCAGGCCAGCTCTGAATTGCTACCTACCCTATGAAGCAGAGAGGTCTGAGCTGGGAGGATCCAGGCCAGACACACTCCTGTTGAGCCCTCCTAACTGAGTTCTGGGCACTCTGCCCTGGCCTCCCCTCCACACCTGCTGGGCTGGCCTGTGGGCTCCAGCCTCTTCTGTGGCTGTGGATACCACCCCAACCTGATGCAGCCTGACTAGAAAGATAGCTCCTGGCTATCAGGTTCTCTGCCCTGGTTTTTGCCTCCCTCCCCACCTCACACTTGTGATTCTTTTGGATCTTTCTCCCCATAAACAGTACTCCTGAGCATGGTCTCAGAGGCTGAATTGCCCTCTGAGTAAAAATCTGCCATTTGCAGAACAGTGTGGTTGGCCTTGGTGACTCCAGATGGTCCACAGAGGAAGGCATTCTAGGTGCTAGGCAAGCTGCAAGGCACTTTCACATCCCATCTAGTTTTCATGACCACAGTTCAGGGAAAGTTTAAATTAGAGTGGAGAAAATCCAAGTCAAGTGTCCAAAGTAGCATACTCAAGACTCAAATCCAGGTCAGTCCTATTGCAAAGCTCCTTTGACTCACCAGGGCTGTCAATGACAAAACCCTAAACTGGATGGATTATGGGGTTTGGCCACAACACAGGACAGAATTGATCTTTAACTTGTAAACAACAGGATGGCCATATCATTGCTTTAGGCCAGCATCTGTTCTGCTTGGTCAGCGCCCAACACAGATCAGTTGTTAAATATTTGGGTATCATTGTTGCCCTTATCAAAATGAAATATGTGGCAAATAACAAATGTTTGACTTCTACTTCTGGCAAAGAGAGAGTAACTGTGATTGGATATGCTTTCCACCTGAAATAACTAAAAAGCCAGATAAAAATATATAGGAAGGGAGTTTCAGGTGTCAGACACAGGCCGTGCAAGATAATGAGTCCTGAGAGGAGGTGAGCAAGAGAAGCCACATGACTGCCCCAGCCTGCTCCCTGGAGTTTCCTGGCGATAGCCAAGGGAGAAGGAGTCTGGCAGTTTCTCTGAGTACAGACATTGTAGGTAGTTTGGAAAAACCAAAGCAACCAGAGTCCATGGGGCAGGATGTCAGAGAGAACTAAACACACGTGTTTATACGTGTGCACACACATGCAAGCACATGTACACACCTCAGAGATCTAAAGAGGGCCCACCCCAAATCCTGAGTTGAGAACTGATCAGTGTGTGTGTGAGGAAACTATACAAGATTTGGGAGAGAACTGCACAAAAGGATTGGAGGGAATAATCCATGGAGAGAATAAAAGGCTGGGAGGAGTTTGCCCTCAATGGCTGGTGTAGGAAAGCCTCGTGATTCATGTAGTAGAATATTCTGAATGGTGTTGCCTAAGTAGTACGGTAAAAATAGCTGTGGACTGAAGGCTGCTCTGATCTCTCATAGCAAAGCTTCAAAAGCAAGACTCAAAAGGTTCAGATTGTTTCCTGGTAACTTACATGTGTCCCGTAGTAGACTTCAAGGACATTGAGAGGAATACAAAAATATCCGGCACCTAACAAGGTAAAATTTAAGTCTGGCAACCAGTGAAAAATTACCAGGTGGGGCAGGCTAATCCCAGAACCTTTGAATATTTTATTTATACCTCAGATTGGTGATCATCTTGCCTTGCGAAAGATTATTCTAAATTATTTCAGGGGACCCCATATCATTACAAGGGTCCTTAAAATAGGAAGACAGAAGAGAAGGCTTGAATGATTTGATGGGTGAAGGAGTCAGGCCACCATTGCTGGCTTTAAAAATGGCAGGGCTACCTGGCCCAGTGGTATACAACTGTAATCCCAGCAACTCAGGAAGCTCAAACAGGAGGATTGCAAGTTTGAAGCCAGCCTCAGCAATTTAGCAAGACCCTTTCTCAAAATAAAGAATAAGAAGAGTTTGGGACTTAGCTCAGGGGTACAGAGTCCCCGAATTCAACACCCAATACTGCCAAAGGAAAAGACGGGGGGAAAAAATGGCAGGGCTGTGAGCCAGTGATGGCAACCTTCAGAAGTTGGAAAAGACAAAGAAACAGATTTCCCTCCAGGAGCCTCCAGAATGGGATCAGCCCTGATGATGCCTTGACTTTACTGCAGTATAGTCAGCAGAGACTTCTAACCCACAGCACTGTAAGATAATAAATCTGTATTGTTTTAAGCCAGCAAGTTTGTGCTTACTTGTTGGAGCAACAGTTAAGAAAAAAAAAAAAAAAGAAAGTGACACAAAAAAATGAAGAAAAATATGACCCATAATAAAGAGAAAAATAAATCAATAAAAACAAAAATATAAATAACACAGATGACAGAAACAGTACGCAAGGATATTAAATGGTCATAACTGTGTTCCATATGTTTAAAAAGGCAGAAGACTGAACATGTCAAAGAGAGAAATGGAAGATTTAAAAAAGACTCAAAGTGAACTTGTAGAGAAGTACAATCTATGATATGAAAACACATTGCATGAAATTAAATACAGACTGATTTTTTATGAAAAAGCTAGTGAACTTAAAGAATAGCAATAAACTATCCAAAATGAAATATAAGAAGAAAAACAACAGCAACAAAATGAACAGAACACGCAAGAGCTGGGAGATAACTTCAAGAAGTTGAATATGTTTGTAATTATATCACCTGAAGGGAATAGGGTGGGCCAAAATTACTCCAAGAAATAATGGAAGATTATTCACAAAAAACAATAACTCAGAGATCTAAGAAGTTCAAGAACAGAAGGCAAAATAGACATAAATAAAAGTAGATTAAGGTGCATCTCACATATAGAGGAATAAAGATGGAAATGAAAGTATATTTCTTGTTGGAAACAATGCAAAAGGCTTCAGAAGACACTGGCATAGCAACTTTGAAGAACTGAAAGAAAATAAATTCTGGCAATATGAATTCTATACCCAGTGAAAATATCTTCTAAAAATGAAAACAACAGAAAGACTTTTTCAGGGATAATAAGCTGAAAGAATCTATCACCAGCACAACTACATGATGGAAAATATCAGAAAGAAATTCCCTTAGGCAGAGACAAAATATGAGATGTAAATCTTGATCCACATGAAGGAATGAAGAATATTAGATATAGCAAATATGTGGTTAAGCATAAACTATTTTAGGGCTAGGGATGTGGCTCTGTGGTACAGTGCTTGCCTAGCATGTGTGAGGCACTGGATTCGATTCTCAGAACCACATAGAAATAAATAAATAAAATGAAGGTATTGTGTCCATCTACAACTAAAAATTTTTTTAAAAAGTTTTAAAAGATAATTTACTTAAAAAAAAACAACAAAAAAGCCATAATGATTTATTTTGGGCTTATAACATCCACAGAAGTAAAATGTATAACAGCAAATAGCATACAGGACAGAAGAGTATGGTTTATATATTACATATAAGGTAGTAAACCTACAAAGGAGTAAAATTGTAATCCTCAAGCTGAAGGAAGTCGGAAAAACAAAAAAATTAGAATATAGACAGAATAGGCAAAGCCAATTAGAAAGATTGATTTTTAACCATTTATACTAATCATTACGTTAAAAGGAAATAGTCTAAATATTCCAAGTAAAAGCAGAGATTATCAGATTGGATTAAAAAAATAAGACCCGACTGTATGTTTCCTATAAGAAACCCACTTTAAATATGAAGTCAGGTTAAAAAACAAAAGGACTAAAAAAATACATCATGCTAACACTAATTGAAAGAAGGCTAGATAACAACAAATACCACCATTATGTACAACTGTGATGCACCAATTAAAAAAGCAGAAAAACCTGTATATATTTAAGACATACAAATATGATATATGTGGTGAAATAAATACCACTATTAAAATTCTCCACTAAATTTCCAGTTCTATCACAGTATTCTTCACTTTTGGAATTTATTTTGTTCTTTGATTATTTTATTTCTTTATTTAACTTCCATTTTGTTCATGGAGGGCGGAGAAGAAGGCTAGAGAGTGGAGCTAATTTATATCTGTTAAAGTAGGTTTTTAACCAAAAATATTACTGGGGGAAAAGATCATTTTACAGTAATAAAGAGGTAAATTCATCAAGTAAACATAATAATCCCAAATGTGTACTGAATAACACAGCTTCAAAACATATGCAGTCACAACAAACAGAAGGGAAAGTGAGGTAGACAACTCCACAATAATAGAAATTTCAACAATCCTCACTCAATAATTGCTAGAACAGATAAAGAGAATCAGTAAGGATATAGAAAATTTAAATAACACTATCAACCAAATCAAACTAATTACATTCATAAAAATTGATCAAATAAAAACAGAAAACACTTCTTCAAGTATATATGGTGCATTTTTTATTTTATTTCATTTATGCCATATTCTGGGCATAAATGAAACCCTGGTAAAATTACAAAGACACAAATCATACAAAACATGTTCTTGGACCACAAAGGAATTATAGAAATTAATGACAGAAAGAGATCTGGAGGATCCTAGAATAATTGGAAACTAAATAACACATTTCTAAATAACCTATAGGTCAAAAAGGAAACCAAAAGGGAAATTAAAAAGCATTTTGAATTAAATGAAAATACAACATACAAAAACTCATGAGATGCAACTAAAGAGGTACTTACAGAGAAATATATGGCACTAAGTGCTTACATAGAAAAGAAAAGAGGTCTCAAATCACTGACCATGGCTCCTACCTTAAAAATAGAAAGAGCAAATTAAACCTCATATGGGGGAGAGGTGGATAATAAAGATGAGAACAGGAATCAGTGAAATATAAAACAGGAAAACTAAAGAGAATAATCAATGAAAGTAAATGCAGTTCTTTGTGAAGACCAGTGAAATTATTAAGCTTCCAGCCAGTATTGGGAAGGAAAAGAGAAGATACAAACTACTAATATTAGGTCTGAGAAAGTAACATACCTACAAATCCTATACATGAAAAGTATAAAGGAATACTATGAAAAATTTTCATCAATAAAATTGAGATAAAACAGATTCCTTGAAATATAAAATTTACCAAATCTCACTAAAGAGAAACAAATATTCTATATAGTTCTAGATTGAATTTGTAGTTTCAATTTTTCCTGAAAGGGAATTCTAAGCCTAGATGATGTCACTAGAATATTCTCTCTTATAGATATTAAACACTAAAGTAAAGGTAAGTACTAATTCTATACAAACTTTTCCTGGAATTTGAGGGAAAGGGAATACTTCCCAATTCACTGTAGGATTCTAGCCATACCCTGATGCCAGACAAAAACAAAAGAAAATCATAGACAACATCCATCATGAACTTGGATGCAAAATTTTAAACCTCAGTTCAAAGCAAATTGAATCTAGTGATATATAGAAAGGATACTACATCACAGCCACATAAGGAATGTGATATTGGTCAAACATTTAAAAAAAATCAATATAACTTAACAATGTAGTAGAGTAATAAGAAAAAAAATCATGTCAAAAGATACAGAAAAAGCATCTGCGAAAACCCAATGTCCATTCTCTTGACAAATTAAAAGCTTGAAGAAAGCTAAACATGATAAAGACAAATGTGCTTAAAGATATGCACAAATCTGATGGTGTTTCCTCATAAGAGAAGAAATAAGGCAAGAATATCCTCTCTCATAGTCTGTTTAACCATCAACCTATATGACAACATGGATGACTTTCAGAATACCTATACTGAATTTAGAAAGCCAGACATTGACTCCATTCTGTGTTGTTTCATTTAGATAAAATGCTGGAAAATGCCAAATAATTTATAGAGATGGACACAAGATCAGTGGTTTCCCGGGTGTGGTGGCAGGTGGGAAAGGGGGTCTGAGTAGGTAGAAAATTATGGAGGGAACAGGAGGCTTGCTGGTGTGATTTATACATTCACTATCTTGACTGATGATAATTTCACAAGTATATGTCAAAACTTATGAATTGCACAATTCAAATAGGTATAACTTATTGTGTGCCATTTTACTTCATTAATACTATAAACTATAACAGATACTTTAGGTCATCCACACAAATGAAAACACTGCTACAGTGACCCAAGTAAAATCCACCCAGCAGGGAATGCAGGGGCAGCAGGCATGGCTAGCCTCCTGAAATCAACTTAAAAGCACTGGATGTGTACACATAAAGCTTTTCAGTTTCCCAGCGAGATATACTTAATAGATCTCAAGTTAAACAAACAGTCAACTACATGCCAATTCCACAATCGTAAGAGAAGTCAACAAGAAACATATTGGGGATTATAGATGAAATGAACAAAATCTGGCATGAAACATGGCCCCAGACCTCAAAAGGTTTTGAAAAACTGCAGCTGATTTGGTAGGGTGAGATTAATTCTCACTTTCAACTCAATCCAAGAAAGAAAATGTCTCCAAAGTAACATAAAAACTTGCAGGGTTTTAGATGTCACTGTATATCTGAATTTACTCTGCAGAAATTTTTCTCCCAACTTGTTAAATTTCAAGACTTTTCCTGGGAGCCATGAGCAGAATGAGAAAAACACAGATGGCTAAACCTCACAGTAATAATGATTCAAGGCAAGAAAACCTTAAACTGTTTGTATTTCAGATTAAAATAGAGTTGAGGAGAGAAACATCATCATCCTGGGTGCTAAAATGAATAATAAGATAAAGCTAGTTTTAGATATTATTAATATTGCAAGATTATTATTTTTGGTTTGCAACCCATGGGAAACTCATGCCTCCTTCAATTGCTTCCCTTAGAATTGGTATTTTAAATAAATTCTACATGCCTAATAAATAGGGTCTATTTATTTATTCCAAGGCGACAGACCCCATGTACTATCCACAAAGGCTTCCCTCGTGGTCTCCTGCTGCTGCTGTTTATAGGGCTGCAATTACAGAAAGGGTTCTGGGCAAAACAAGAAATGACACCATTACCATCGACAAGAATTCTCCTAGCACTGTGGAGATTCTTTATTGAAAGAAATACAAAGCCAGTTATTGTTAGCAGTACATGGATTTTTTTTTTTTTTTTGGCAATGGCTTTGCTCCTTCTGGACATGACACTCAATTCTGAGCATCCTCCCTCTCTCCTTCCAGTAGGTGTTTTCACACCTTTCTAAATTAAGTGTCCCAGGATGTAAAGGCTGCCACTACAGGGAGGCAATGGGACAAAATACATGAGACTGTTGTGCTGTGGAGACAGTCTGCCTGTGTTCACATCCTGGTGGGCCACTCACTAGCAGTGTGACTCCCAACAGATTACTCAGCCTCTCTGTGCCTTCGTGCACTTACTTGCAAAAGAGAGGTCATTATAGCTCATATTTCGTTGGGTGAAGATTAGATCCTTAGAAAAACACCCAGCACATAGGCAATACATGTAAGCAACGCTTATTATTAACACAGCTCTGTGGGCACAACAGCATTGGTGGAGCATGGGTGACAGCAACCCTTGTAAGCTGCCTCCCTACAACAAGCACAGTAGGAATAAAAAGTGAAAGAGCATCATCTAATGATGCAGCAAAATCTGTAAAAGAGAACCAGACAAGACCATTCTCTCAAGTAACAATAATAGACTAATGCCAACAATTACTGAGTAGCTTCTGCACACCCTGCAGTGCATAAAGGATACCATACATGTTGTCTTATTAACTCCTGCAACAACACCATGATGTAGATGATAGAATTCTGATTTTTCTAGATTAGGAAACAGAAACCCAGAGAAGACAGACAACTTTCCTCAGACCCTTTGTCTCATAAGATGAAACTGCCTGGCTCCCAGCCCATAGGTTTTCCACTATACCACCTAGCTTTTCAATCTAAAAGGTAGTGCTATGTTCTGAGCATAGGCAGTCAGGAGGAAGACAAATCTGTCAAGAGGTGGGGTTTCCAACAGTGCACAGCCTTTGAAACGATGACAAGAGGGGCAGACTGGGTGAAACAGAGTTTCTTTGTCACACCCGAACACAGAACAGTCGTTGCTGTTAGGTCATCTATGTGTGGCAAGGTAACACATATGGTTGAAAATCACCTGTCTCTTGTTTTTTGCTGGCCTACACTTGGTCTGGGAATTCAAAAGAGGATGTTCAGTGCTCACTTCCTCAGGAGCAGAAAGCTCAGAGAAGCGACTGTGTGACCTGCTGGCAGTGAGGCTATCTTTGGAAACCCTGGGGCATCAAGACCAGACAGAGGTTCCCTGCTTCCCAGGCAGAGGCAGGGGGTCTCAGGTCACTGATGGATACTAAAATGAGTCCATTTGGAATATTACAAAATCACATATGAAAAAGAATTGATAACTAGGAGAAAGTTTTATTTTACAATGTCAGTAAACTCATAACTACCAGAAAATTTACAGTGATTAGTTTTTTACATTTATAATGATTAGTTTTTATATTTATTTATATAAGTTCTATGAAAACATTATAGCCTCAATAAATTCAAACCTCTAATTACTAAGATATTTGCAATGTACATGACATGCTGTAAAGGGATAAAATCCCCAACTTACAAGCCAACAAGCAAAAGGGGAAATTTTAATAGAAAGTTTTTTTAAAAAAACTGGGGAATTTACAAGAGAAGAAATATAGTCAATTAAGATTTGGAAAGTTTCAAATAAAAGCAAGAGGCTTTTCATCCATCTCATTTGCAAATATTTGATAAATAATGTTAACAGATTTTAACACACTTTAGTTTATTCTTTGCAGTAGCAGTTTTACCAAGGATTTGAGGAATGGATTAACAATATATGTGGCTAATTCAATTGTTATACACCCAAACAATATTTACTGACATGAGAAAATTTTGCCTCCTCCCTTCTACTAATAAGAAAAAGTTTGAAATAATATAAAAAATTTTAATTAATTAAATTAATTTTAATTAGGTATATATGACAGCCGAATGTATTTTGAGTCATCGTACACAACTGCAGCACAATTTTTCATTTCTCTGGTTGTACATGATGTAGCATTGCACCAAATGTGCAGTCATACATTTACCTAGGGTAATTATGTCCATCTCATTCCAACATCTTTCCTGTGGGCTCCCCCTCCCCTCACAAAACCCCCAACCCCCACTCTTATGGATCAGTATCCACTCATCAGAGAGAATATTCAGCCTTTGGTTTTTGGGGACTGGTTACTTCACTTAGCATATTCTCCAACTCCATCCATTTACCTGAAAAATGCCATAATTTTATTCTCTTTAATGCTGAATAATATTCCAATGTGTATTTATACCACAGTTTCTTTATCCATTCATCTACTGAAGAACATCTAGGTTGCTTCCACAGTTCAGCTATTGTGAATTTGGCTGCTATGAACATTGATGTAGCTGCATTACTATTATATGGTGATTTTAAGTCCTTTGGGTATAGAACGAGGAATGGACAGCTGGGTCAAATGGTGGTTCCATTCCAAATTTTCTAAGGAATCTCCATACTGCTTTTCAGAGTGGTTGTACCCATTTGCAGTGCCACCAGCAATGTATGAGTGTGTCTTTTCCCCCACATCCTCACCAACATTTATTGTTGTCTGTATTCTTCATAACTGCCATTCTGACTGGTGTGAGACAAAATCTTAGTTTTGATTTGCATTTCTTTAAATTGCTAGAAATGTTGAGCATTTTTCCATATATTTGTTGATAGAATGTATATCTTCTTCTGAGAAGTGTCTGCTCAGCTCCTTAGCCCATTTATTGATCAGTTTGTTTGTTTTTATGGTATTAAGTTTTTTGATTTCTTTATATAACCTGAAGATTAGTGATCTATCTGATGTGCGTGTGGCAAAAATTTGCTCCCAAAATGTAGGCTCTCTGTTCACCTCAGTGATTGTTTCTTTGGCTGAGAAGAAGCTTTTCAGTTTAAGTCCATCCCACTTATTAATTCTCATTGAGAACTCCAATACAACTTATCAAAATCTCTGGGACACTATGAAGACAATGCTAAGAGGAAAGTTCATTGCATGGAGTTCATTCATTAAAAGAAGTAACAGTCAATAAATAAATGACCTTACATTACAGGTCAAAGCCCTAGGGAAAAAAAGGACAAACCAACACCAAAAGTAGAAGAAGACAGGAAATAATTAAAATGAGGGCAGAAATCAACGAAATTGAAACTAAAGAAACAATACCAAATTTTAAAGAATTAAGCATGTTTGCTTACACATTTGTAAACAAAGAAACTGGAAGAAAATATATAAAGATACACACAATGGTTATTTCTGAGTCCCTAAATTATGATTTTTTTCCTGCTTTTTTCTATTCATTCAAAATATTTATAATAAAATTATGTTATCAAAACTTTCCTGTACATTGCAAGTTCCTTTAAAGCAAGACAAAACAAAACCCTCTATCTTTGATGAATATAGATGAGACAGGATTCTTGTCACTCCTCTGATATGAAAAACACAGACTTATGTATGAAATTTCTTTGCAACAATGTGTTGTTTCCCCATGAAGATTATTTAAGATTAGATGGGTACATCTACTGGAAAATTTATCTTTGTTTAAAATAATTTTTAGAACTAGAAGTCAAATTCTACAAGGGCAACTCCTCCATGATAAAGGGAAGAAAAGGACCTAAATTACAATAGCATATTAAGGTTATTTTTACAAGTAAATGATGTGTTTAATAGTTGCTTCCCCTTCAATGTGTCTGTGAATGGGGAAAAAGTGGGTTGAAACTAATGTTTACTAAGGACTATTTTTTACCATCCTTTGTTGATTTGAATGTAAAAATGGTTTGCTTTATGTTTAAACAATTAAACAATTAGAAATAAAATTACTTTTTAGCATTAGAAGTCATAGATACAAGCTCATGGTATCTTGAGGATCCCTTTTTGGAAATTTACTTTGAAATGATACTTGCTTTATAAACAGAAATTGCTCCTTAGCTGTTCTTTTAAAATGTGGAGAACCGATTTTAACACATTTTAGTTTATTCTTTATAGTAGCCTTTGACACAAGCTTTCAAATTCCTGCTATGAACTGAGTTCAACTACCAAAACTTAGAACCTAACACCCACAGAAGAAAGCTTGTGAAACCACTTTTAAAAACTGGATGTTAAAAAATAAACATCAATGACGTTAAAAAAATGGGAAAAGAAAATCATACAAAAAGATTTACAGTCTTCATTCTCACAGCAAGTATTAATCAGTGCCTACTATATGCCAGGCATTGCGTTAGGAACTGGAGACACAACTTCGGACAGGACAGATTTGTTCCCTGATCTTTGGGAGCCTACCTCCTAGTGGGGACTGATGGAACAGAAATAAAAAGAAAGAAGTTACTTTTATGTGCTGAGGAGTGCCAGTTATAGAGATGGAACAGTTACCTGGAGGTGGAAGAGGAGGGAGAAGCCATTCGCTTAGTTAAGGATAGTTTGACTGGTGACATATGACTTTTGGACTGAATTCCTAATAACAAGGAACCAGCCTCTAGTGGGCAGATATAGATGAGGAGATTGCAAACAGGAAGGTAGGCAAAGCAAAGGCCTGAGGGCAAGAACAACCTTAGCATGTTCTGGAACTAAAAGGAGGCCAGTGTGGATAAAACCTGGTGGGCCAGAGGTGCAAGTGAAGAGACATGAGATTCAACAGAGTACACTAAGGGGGGCCTCATTCCCACTGTTGAATTGGAGAATCACCATCTTCTGTGCCTATTGCCTTTCTGCTGGGGCAGACAAAGTACACTAAAAGAAATATTTGAAAATCTCTGTAAGTAGTTTGAATTTTATTCCAGTTGCTGCAGGATACACACACACACACCATATATATATATATATATATAAACATGCTACAAAATGTAAATTCACAAATATATGCATATATAAGCATATAAACATGTATGGTGTGTGGCTACCACTGTGCTAGGACAGTCTGTGCTTATACAGAGTAAACCTACTCAAGAGAAAAGGGGGACACACACATACAGGTGCTTTTGAATACTGGACAAGGATCCACAGGACACAATCAGTGACTTACAAATCTTGTAAAGGAGGTAAAACTGAGCACTACGATTTGGAAGTACTTCAGCTGCGGAGGCCAAGTTAGCCATTGGTGGGTGGTAGCTTTTCCACAGCTGGAGGAGCTCAAGAAACCAAAGGTTACTAATAAAAGACACACGAATGACATGGACAGGCATATTCTAAAAATAGCAGAGCTGGAAAATGCTAACGTTAGAGACAGAGTCAATAACAACAATGAAGGCTGCCAGAATTAAGTGGATTGGCGTCACATACAAGACATGATCTAAATAGAAAGAAACTCAACCCTCTGTGCGAGAAGGTGCAAGTTGTTTTGTTTGAAGAAAAACTAATCTTGCACACTGGAATAAGCTGGAAGACCAAATGGGGGCAAAAAAAGTTAGGGAGAAGTTCCTAAAAAGCAAATCAGAACAATATGAAAACAATAATACCTGAGAGCCAAGTATAATAAAAAATTTACTTTGTTTTGCTCAGAGTTATAGGAATGACCTGACAGGGGAGACTGCACTACTTCTTGTACTCCATTACCCTTTGGGGTAGAATCCGTTTGATAAAGAGATTCGGTTTGATGTCACTGACAGTATTAATTATGCATCTGTGTGTGGCTACCACTGTGCTAGGATGGTCCGTGTTCACACAGAGTAAAACCTACTCAAGAGAAAAGGCAGGATGGGAACAGTGCCCGGCATGTGGAGTGTATCCTTTCACAGAAGCCTCTCAACAGAGCAGATAATGGGAACAACTTGACTACAGCCCAGGGTCACACCCTATGGCAACAGCAAAGGTTGCCTGAGGGTGGGCAGGAAAGGGCATCACTGAAATTGGCCAGAGCTACCAGGGAAGGCTACTGGAATCAAGTGGGACTTGAGGCAGTCCTCCCAGTGCCTGTGGAATTTAGATAATGTGGTGGAGAGGCAGGGGAAGGTGTTTCTGAATCATTAACAGCTCAACGAGAGCAATTCAATCTGCTCCAACTGTGAGTCTGGAAATACTGCCTAATTATTAGCTAGCAGGTGAACCAAGGGGAAACAAACCACTGGCGTCACCACCAGCTTCCACCTGGCAGCAACACCATCAGGAGAGCCTTTACATCCTACTACCTGGGCAATACCAAGAGGGAGGAATCTTGTGCTTATTAAACCAGCAAAATTAATTTAAATAATTCCCAGATTCATCAAGGATGCTACAAAGAAAATATCCAGGCATCTCTGATGAGAATATAAATAGAAAACTCTTTTGGAAATAATTTCAGGGTGTTTCAAGATTAACCAAAATGACTGTATCATCTGTTGACCTGGAAAATGATCTTAAAGAAACAGTCCAAATGGGAAATAAAAATCCAAAGATACTAATTGCAGAATGATTCATACTATCTGCAAATGGGGAGCATCTTAAGGACTATCAACAGGGTTGTTGAAGTAATGGAAATAGATGAAGGTGATCATTTAGCAGTGGAACGGTGAAAGGCTAAAATGATTTTTAATACTCACTGCAGGTGGGAGTGCAAAGTGGGTTGAATTTTTTTTAGAAGGCAACTTGGGCAATATCAGAATTTAAAATGTACAGTCCTGTGGGTCAGTTCCACAAACGCAGAGTACCAGATAGTTAAAACACTTAAAGTATATAAGATTCACTCATTTCAAGACATCTTCTAATTTTATGTTTTTTAAAAATCAGATCACCCATAATACACTTTATCTTTGAAAAAAAAGGATAGTGATATAGATATTATTGATAGACCCATTTTTTCCCCCATGGGAAACTTGAAGGTCAAAGTAGTAAAGGGATTTATCCTTACTAGCCCTAAATTCATATTCCTAACAAGAAAAAGCCAAATCTTTCACTGATGTTCCATGATATAGCAGGTGGAAATTTCATAAGGCTAAAGGCAGACATCTTATTTAGGTCACAGTACGTCTTTGTTTAAGAATAGAACCCCATGGGGTGGCAGGGGGCAGCGCAGCGCGCAATGGGAGCAAACAATGGCTTGCCTATTCTAGCCTGGGAATTACAACACTGTTTCCACTATTCTTGGGAGAGAGGTAGGAGAGGGGGAGGAGGATGATTTGTTGGTCCTCTGACCTAGCTTGGGTGAAAGAACAAATAAAAATAACTTGTATGCAAATATAAGATGCAGTGTGAATACTTAAAGGAAGGTGCAGTTGTAGGAGCTCTCCCTCCCAGGGCTGTGCGGGCTTAGCAGCAGATTCAAAGGCCAGGTGAGGCATTATTATTTCACAGCAGGAAATGTGATAAGTCTTACTGTTTTTAAAAGCCATGTGAGTTTCACAATAATCAATTAATTAATGAAGTAAACATTTAGCACTAGTTACAGCACAGAGATATAAAATCAGGGCACAGAAATGAGCATCAGACATGAAAACCGACTCTTCAGAAGGCAAGGTTGCTTAAGGAGGAGAAGGTGGCATGGCACCAGGTGTCTGTGTCCAATAGTAACTTCAGAGGATGCATATCATATTCATTCAATTATTTATCAAGGACAATGCCTGCAGACATTCAGTGAGTAGATGATATTTTTGGCGAGTACAAAAAGACTGTGTCAGCTAATAATGTATTTCATTTGGGGTTTTAAAATATCCCCTTTTCGGGGCCTTGTTACTTGATTCCAGACCATTTTTCTGTCTCAATTTCACCATCTGCATTCTGAGGAGGAAAATCTCTGCCCCAAATCAGAAGTTTGAGACTCCTTCCTTTCAAAGAACTTTACTTTTTACCTTACCCTCTCTGTCCTAAATTAAATATATTTTTTTTCCTATCTAAAAGTTCATTTCCAAAAAGACATCATCTTAATCTTAGTTTATCTTGATTCTCTCTTAGCTCCACCACCTCTGCACTCTAGAAAGTGAATCTAGAGGTACTCTACTACTGATCTACCCTCCTGACCTTTTTATTTTTTATTTTGAGACAAGGACTTGCAGTTGCTCAGACTGGCTTTCAACTGGTGATCCTCCTGCTTCAGCCTCCCATGTCACTGGGATTACAGGAGTGCAACTACTGTGCCTGGCTGTCTTAATTTTTTCTTGATATCACATTTCCCTCAAGTTACCCCTCAATACATCTGCCTGACTTATAGACAAGTATCATCATGGAGTTGATCATACAAGGTGTTTCTAGTTTACAAATTTCTCATCATTCTTTTTTTCTCTGGTTGTCATTTTTGAAAAGGATTTAATAGTTAGTCCAAATTTAAATATGAAAAAAATTAAAAACCGTGAAACCATTAATATCATGAGGGCATTGCTGATGCTAATCTTGTGTGTGTGTGTGTGTGTGTGTGTGTGTGTGTGTGTGTAGCCCCTTTTGACTTTTCATAGGGTCTCCTCTGGTCCCATCTCACTCAATCCTTCATTCAATCTTGAGCCCACCAAACTGGCTTCTACCCCAACAACTCTGCCAAAATGGCTCCTGTTAAGGGTTTCAATGCCCCCGTCACCCACTGCCATCTTTTAACTTACTTTTCAGAAAACAGTCAATCCTGCTAGCAGCTACGTGGCTGAGAGACGTGACGTGGCTCCCATAACGTTGTACACTTCTGTTTCCCTTACAGTTTTCTGGCCACCTGCTTCTTCTCAACCCCCTTTGCCGGCTTATCATCTTCTTCTGAAGCTGTAACTGCTGGAAGTTTCCAAAGCCAACTCCCACACCTCTCCTTCCTCTGTTCTCCTCATGCCCTCTCCCCCATGTCCACAGGCCAATTACGGTCTGTATGCTGATGAACACAGATACACAGGACTATCTCTGGCTCCCTCGGTCCTTACTCCAGACACACATATCCCTCTGCCTACTCATTCACATCAAGACTTCTCACAGGAGCCCAAACCTGGGGAACAAATCTGAATGCCCGATTTCCACCAAATTTGTTCCTTATTTCATGAAATGCCAGCACCGTGCAGTTGCTCAAGCTAGAAAGATGGGACCCATTTTGATTTCTCCTCTCCCAAAATTCACCCTAAATCACAAGTCCTCTACCCCAACGATGTATCTCAAATTTGCCTCATGTCTCCAACTCACTTCCATCCCTTAAGTGAGAGCCGTGCTCACCTCCTCCTGGATACCTGCAGCTCCTGACTGACTTCATTGCTCCGTCTCCCCACCCCCAATCCCTCATCTTCTAACATTTAAATTTGATCACAGAGTCAGTGTGTTAAGGGAGTTAATAAATCACTTCCACTTAATTTTAAAATTAAGTCCAAGCTCTTTCTCAGGACCTACAAGGCCTCTGACTATTCATTTTAAACTCTTCTCCTAATGGCATCCACTTCATCTGCCAAAAGGACCCTCCAGGATTCCTTTGAGCAAGTCCAGCTCTTTCCTCCGATTTCCCCAGACTTGGCTCCTTCCATCCTTCTGGATCCCAGTTTACATTGATCTTCACAGAGAAGCTTTTCCTGGTTGCTTGAAGATCCAGGCTAGGGATTCTTCCTTTTATACTCTGTGATTGCTATGTTACATTATTTTCTCCATAATTACTATTACTATTTGTTCCCTTGTTAACTGTCTCCACCATCATTTTTCACAGTGGTAAATTGGTGGGTAAATGTGGCATGGAGCGAAGGAAGGACACTGTCAAGCTATGAAATTAGAAATTGTATGAATCACTAAAATCGGGGTGGGAGAATGTTAATATTAATTCAAAAAATCTATTTGTGTTTAATAAAAATTGTTTCAATATTATTTTTATATACTTTGGATTTATTTTTATATATACATTAAAATCATATCTTCTTCTCAAAACCTCTAATTTCTTTGAAAAAAAATTTCAAAGTATAAAATTAATGTGTTTATTTAAAAATAGTTTAAGATTGAAATCCTTTTTGTTTCTTCATCTGCCCTCAGCCAAAGGCAATGGGTATGAGGCTGCTGGGGTGGGATGGGTCCCTCTGTCCTGACAACTCTAAGTTAGTGCCAAAAAGTCTGAGGCAAAATCAGGCATGGCTCTGCAGGCATTTCTGCTATTTTACACTAGTCATTATAAATAATTCACATAAAAAAGATGAACCACAAATAAGAGAAAATAATGTGAAGCATTATATGTTTTTGAATTACTGCTGGAAGGAAATTCATTTTCAGCCAAAACACAATAGTACTTCACCCCTTTGACATGTAGTTGGCTGCAAGTACCGGTAACTGGCTCCAGGAAGATCATATATAAATTTTTGGAGCTACCTGCTGTGGGAACTTAGGCCTAAAAACCTCATAAAAGACAATCATGAGCCTTGAAGGAAGGTACTTTCTAATTTCTTCTCTTTGTATTGGAAAGGGGAAAAATGGCTCGTGATCATCATAATAAAAAAAGAATGGGTGAAAGGGGCCAGAAATCATAGGCAAAATATTATTTTCTTTAATACACATTCATTGAGTACCAATTCATGGGCAATAACTATGTCAGGAGGCGTAAGGGGCACAAAGAATAAGTAAAACAGTTCTTTCCTTCAATAAGATTTTCATCAAGCAGAAGAGGTGGTTGGATGGACAGATAGATGGACGAACAGACATAAAGATGGATAAATAAATACTGCATAAAGAGAGGGAAGTGACTGATCATGGTCTCCTTGAAATAAAAAGAATGTAAAATGAAACAAGGAGGAGCTGGGGAGACTTTGGTTATGAGTGTGAAGAAATGGGCAGTTTATTATTTGGTCCATTTCTCAGTTGCCTTGTGAAATCTCAATACGCTTTTCTTTTGTTTTAATATACAAAATCCTTATAGTGAATGAATAAAAAATACCTCCTCTTGGTCAAGTCTTGCTTAAGCAGTCAAGGTGAGGATTTAGTGGTTCTTTTCTGACTAGTCAGTTTCATTCATAGTAGCACTCCCAAACCCAGCACATCCCTCATCAGGCACAAAAAGAGGCACTAGTACTTTTCCAAACCCACCCAAACTAGAGAAAATGGTCAAGACATGTTGTTCTTCAGGACTTTCCTGGACCTTCTCCAGACCTCTGTGTCCTCATCCAGGAGATGAAAGGGCAGGCAGCCATTGGAGAGCAGCCACCAGTGCTCTGTGCTACCCCTGGACCTTCACACGGGTCTACAAGGTGAGCAAGAGCAAGTGGAAATGCAGCTATGGCCACAGCTCCTTACTAACTCCATCAAGCACATGGGAGAGCATCCCAGAGGTATGTGGCTTTGCACCTTGAGCCTGCCATGGAGTTGCTGAAGGTCACCAAAGACAAAGAGGCCCTCAGATTCATCAAGAAAGGGTAAATCACACATCCTCACCAAGAGGAGGGGAGAGGATGTCCCAGACACTGTGAGGAAAGCCCCACTCCCATTCACAATAAAACCTTTAAAGTAAACAAACAAACAAAAAAAAATCAAAGGGTGGACACAAAGATTTCACATAAACTCTGGTGCCAGATACCTGGAGTGTCCTGTGGTGACATAAGGACAAAGAACAGATGAGAGCAGTCTGCTATATGCACAGAAACAGTGAAGATAGATTTGCCAGTGTGGAGCAGATCACTAAAGCTTCAAAGCGCACTGTCTCTCAAATCTCTCTGCAAATGATTAACACACTAAACCCCAGGGTGAGATATTACAACCCAAAGCTCTCCTTCTTCTAGCTCTCCTACTTCATGATTCTACTAACACTGAGTTGGAGCTGTCATGATCCCACACAGTGAGCATCATATTACAATGAATTCCTTTTTGTGCGTGATGCAGGGGATTCAACACAAAGCCTCATGCACACTAGACAAGCCCTCAACCACTGAGCAACAGCCAAGCCCCAACAACACATTTTTATCTATCCATTATTCCATTATTTTTGCCCCACATCTTCCTTTTAGGCTCCCATTTACATGAGCAGAAGAAGCAAGGCTTCATCCACTGTTCCTTCCTGGATACTTGGCCAGAAGGAGGCTGTGTAGAGGGAATCCTTTGTTTACACATTGAGAGAGGTCATCACATATACACTGCGAAGGAAGGGTGCACGCCCTGCGCACACTCTGCTTGGGTTCCAACGTGGGCTCAACAATGTCAAGAGCTTTGCCAGGGAAGTGGGTGAGAAAACGAACACCTCTGGCTCTTTCCTGTTCATATTTTCACAAAATTCCTAATTTTCTTCAAAGGATATAAATTCAGAAATCTGGTAGAATCAAGATGAAAAGCAATAACACAAACTAATGTAGCTATTGATGTGAGACTTTAGGTAGTCTGTACCTAGTAATAGTAAGAAAAGAACAACACTGCACACTTTTCCTCAGATTACTAGAACTGAGACCATCTAATTTTAAGCATCTGAACTCTTTTGTCTTCAAGTTTGTGCACCTTCCCATTTGTCCTCTAGGACTGGCTGCTCAGCAGATGCCATGACCAAGTCAAAGGCCCTGAAAGAGCAGGAATCTGTCCTCCCACCTCTTGCACTTGTTTCTTGAAAGCCTGGAGAGATTAGAGCTTCTTACAATGATTCTCCTGTATCACTCACAAGGCGGTGCTTGTGATTAACGCTGCACAGGCTCCTTGGATCCATTAGAGAACAGATATACAAACAAACGAGAAATGCCTTCACTACCAAAAAGATTACTTTAATTATAGAGATACTCTTCCTGTGGTTCTTGTTAGAAGTTACTAGGTTGCTTTATTTCCCGATGGTATTAACCAGATGCTAGTCATTTTACCATTGGGTATCATATATTCTACATTTTTAGGATTTTACCTCTAAGTCATACAATGTGAGAGCTGCTAGGGAGCTGAATAGCCTCCTATGGCCACCATGTGACAGAGTGGAGTAGGAGTTAACAAGGTCTGTTGCCAGGGCCTTCGGTGCTCTGCTTTACCCTTCTTACTCTGACTTTTTTCTATGCTTCGGTGGCCTTCCCAGTCTCCTCTAGCCAGTCAGGGCTTGCTGCACAGTGGGCCCCGCATTGCCCCTGAACCATCTAGGTTCTGCCCTACTCCTGTCCAATTCCCAGCAAGGATGACATAGAAAATCTAGACAAAGATGAAATCATTTTCCTCTATTATTTTTCTAAATTGCCTTTTTCCTACCCATGACTAGGCAGTATTTTCTCACAGCTGGGGATGAACAAATTCAAAAGACGTTCTCAAATACATGGTTTCCAAGAGAGAGGCCACTAAAGTCTTGAAAATATAAAATGAGCATTTTTTGAGTGATTGCACAGCTCATAAAAATGTCTCTGGTTAGACCCTCATCAGCAGTGATTCACTCTGGGCAAGGAGTCCCCTGCAGTGACTTTAGTTGCCTCACATTAGGGCACCAAGGCCTATTTTTCCTGCTGAGATGGAATAAGTGGTGAGGATGCATTAACTGATGGAGGTCACCAGGGTCCCATCCAGTGAAGTGAGGAATATTTCTTTAAAGATGCCCTTGTGGTCTGGGAGACTTAGTGGAACTTGAAGACTACAGTATTTCTCCTTTCCTTAAGAAGAGAGTATCCTTTTGCTCTGTGGGCATTAACTTTCAGAAGCAAACCCTCAAGGTCAAAACTGTATCTTTTATGGTAGCAAGAAAATGTCCCTGATGAGGAAAAATATAGTTTACTACAGTTCAAAGATATGTGTCTCGACACAAAAACATCTTTTTCTTCAAGATAAAAACAGATTAAAAGATTATACAGAGTGTGTCTTAGGTTTTTTGGTTTGTTTGTTTGGCGAAATACCATAGTCTAGGTGGCTTATAATCAAAAGTTTCTCACGCTCCTGGAGGCTGTAAAGTCCTAGAGTGGTGGTGGATTTGAAATCTGGTGATGTCACTTCTTGTTTCATAGAGGGCCTCTTCTCCCTGCATCCTCCCACTGTAGAAGGGGTGAGAAACTCTCCTAAATCTCTTCGCTGTTCCCAACCACAAGGGTGCTGGCTTCATGACTTAATCACAGCCAAAAGCCCCATCTCCTAAATCCATCACCTTAAGGGTTAGAATTTAAACATATGAATTTTGGGGGAAACACAAACAATCAGACTATATAGCACAGTGCTTGAGTGCAGTAGATAATCCATATGCAATTTTAAAATTTGGATTATAGGCACTTTTTGGCTAAGCTACTTTGACAAAAACTATTTTTTGTTGTGAAATTGTATTGTAGTTAATACCACAGAAATTTAGCATCTAATCATTTTCTCTACCCATGCCCTGGCCAAATGGGGTGTACTGTTTCTCCAAGAGCCCAGCATCTGCAGTGACTTAAGGACTCAAATTTCACTTGCAGATTCTAGGGCGTCACAGGTGAAGGTCTAAAGCAGGCTTAGAAAGCTACTGTCCAGGAAACACTGATACAGGTGACTTGTTGGAAACTGCCTTGAGTGATGGGTGTGCACTAGGTGCACATGGGTTGCCTCCAGATGGCTTGTAGAGGACAATGGCTTTGTCACTACTCCTAGAATGGGAGAAGTCTGGATGAGGGGACCTTTGTCACAGGGGCCAACCCTTTTCTTTTCATTCCCATAAAACAGTAATTCATCCAAGATCACTCTCCTCTTCTTCCCTCCTCCTTCCTACATCTCTCTCCACTGAGAGTAAATCAACATGTTTGGGTCCCTACCATATGTCATATACTTTACATTACTAATCTTGGAAATGGCAATAATTCTCTGATGTTATCATTTCCCCACTTTATAGATAAAAAGACTCAGAGAAGTTATGTAATTTGCCTAAGTTTACACAGCTGAGAGAAAGGGCCTGGATTCAACCCTTAGAACTTAGGCTCTAAAGCTACCCATCATCTACTTCTTTCAAAAACAATTGCTCCACATATGAAAGGCAAAATATTTTTTCTAATGTGAATACTACAGACAGGGTTCCCACCTACTGTTGTTGACAAAAGTTCATCTTACCTATGCTAATCCTAAAAAATTCAAATTTTCTTTTTTCTTTGAGAGAGCTTGCTTTACTTATTTTTAGACATAAATGTTCATGTTAGACTTACTATTTATTGTCATTTTTTTGGTTTCTGTCATAAATCTGAGAGTATGACCATTATGGTCTCATTCATAGCAGTCTACTTCATATCATTATGGTATTCCTGGTTCAACTTTAGTACTAATTCTAAATCACTGGAACCCAAATCCTAAATTCTTGATATTTCCTGGAAATCCTCACATTTTAAACACAAAAATTAAATAATTGAAACCTTTTTAATTTTGATATAAGATTAAAAAAATCTATGATTCCCCTCTTTCATCATCAATGATAACTTTCCAATTAAGCATTGGTTTTTTTTAAAAAAATAATAATTTTTTAAAAAATATGAAGATAGGGCTGATTTATCTTTAGGCCTATCTTTTGCAAAAGATATTTTGCTTTAGTTATTTCTCCCCAAATCTTGATAAAGTGGAAATGGTTTAGGTCAACAGACATGGATATCAGTTCCAGCACTCTCTCCTTCCATCTTGGTCACTTTTGGGTAAATTAGTTAATTTCACCAGGCTCAGTTTCTCACCTATAAAATGGGGTCACTAGAAGAAGAAGACAGGTTTTGTTACTATCTTTTTTTGCATGCATAGTAAAGTCATTCATAATAAAGCCTCATATTTATACTGATTATAACTCTAAGGAACATATAAAAGCCTTTTAAAAGACTGTCTGAAAACTGCTGCTTCTAGACACAAGGAAGTAACAGGGTATCATGGTTTGGAAATGAGGTATTTCCTAAAAGCTCATTTTAATGCAAGAATATCCAGCGATGACATGATTAGATCATGAGAGCTGTAACATAATCAGTGCATCCTTGTTTGAATGGAATGACTGGGTGGTAACTATGGGCAGGTGGGACATGGCTGGAGGAGGTGGGTCACCAGGGGCATGACCTGGAATGGTGTGTTTTCCCTGTTATCACCCTCCATGTCCTGAATTCCACCACGTTCTCAGCAGTTTTCTCCACTGTGCCTTTCCCCATGATTTGCTGCCTCACCTTGGTCCCACAACAATAAGGCTGGCTTTCTGTGGACTGAGACTTCTGAAGCTGTGAGCCCCAAATAAACTTTTCTTCCTCTAAATTTTTCTGGTTGGGTGTTTTGGTCACAATAATGATGAAAACATGGGATAGAATTTATCCTCCCATGTCAACCAAGATAGGAGATTAAATATGCCAAAAGACAGTTTTTAAGACATGGGGCAATAGAAGGCACAGGACAATGATCATTAACAAAAGGGAAAAAGATGAAATGAAACCTATGACTGTCCTAGCTTACTGTGTAGAAAGTGTCCAGGACTTAATACAAGAAAAAAAAAAAAACCCAAACAGAGACTGAAGCCTACTCTGAGTTCAGTATTTGTGGAGCCAAGGCCTCTGGAAATTACACAGCAGAATATAAGGAATAAAGAACACATCAGAGAGCGAGCTCTGCAGATCTTCAGAGGGACATCCTCAAAGTCCTTGGCTGAGTGTCCATCAGGAAGTACCAAGCTGGGAGCAAAGCCAGGGGAAAGGAGCCCTGGTATCATTTCTGAAGCTCATCACGGGCTGGAAAGAGGTCTAGTTCCCAACAGGCAGAAAGGAGAAACCATACACTGAGGAAATTCCTGGAAGTATTTCACCTCAGGAGTAGACTAAATTCTCTCTCGTCTTAAGGCAGCTCTGGACTTACCCAGGCTCAAAACCAAGCTGAAAAGAATCAAACTGTTGGGCTGGAGTTGTGGCTCAGGGGTAGAGCACTTGCCTAATATGTGTGAGGCACTGGGTTCGATTCTCAGCACCATATATAATAAAATAAAGGTCCATCAACAACTAAAAAAAAAAAAAAAAAGAAAGAATCAAACTGTTGCCAAGGAACTCCAATCCAATCTCAAAAATAGTTAATGGAATTTAAAAGGAACCCAGATCTTGACAACATGAAATTCAGACTCTTCAGCAACCAATAAAATATTACTAGGCATGCAAAGAAACGGGAAAATGGGACCCACCGCCAGGAGAGAAATCAATCAAGAGAGAGTCTCAAACGTTACAGATAATAGAATTAGCAGATAAGTACACTAAAGCAGCTCTTAAAAATACACTCCAGATGCACAAGAAGGTGGATGAAAGCTGAAACATGATAAGGAAAAACAGAAGTAATCTGGAAAGATAATGCTCAATTATGAGCAAAATACATCACAGATGTCAGATAACAGGGGTTAGTGGTTGAGGCTACCCTTTACTTCTACACACGCTTAAAGACATAAAGGATATTCTTTAGAATTGTCTAAGGACCGAACATAAAAGTTGCTTTTACAAATCTTATGTATCTTTACATAATTATTTATATAAATGTATTAATAATACATTTATTTAATTGTATGATTACTGAGTGCCAAACTCTGTGTTTGATGAGAAGGAAAACAGATGAATTAGGTATGTTCATGCCCAAAGAAACCAGACAGTCTATTAGACAGATGACAGGTAGGTACATAATATGATGTATCCACAACGTGAGAACACACACTAAATGGTAAGGCTACAGAATATGAAAGGAAATAAAGAGAAACAAAGGATATATAAATCACTGGACAATTATTCCACAGTTATAAATAAAAAGCTTTGACATTAGCCCCAAACAATGTCATACTAATATATACTAATGTATACCAATATATACTAATGTGTATGCATGCATGTACAGAGACACATATCCTTGTATCAGGAGAGGAACACCCAAATTAATTTTAATATGGAAACTTAACCATTTGGTTTTTCCTCCTGCTCTCTGCTGAATTAGAATGGCCCATCTGAAGAGAATTATGAATTTCAAGCATGGAATGAATGTAAATATTTTCCATCAGTTCGTGAAACTATTAAAGATACCAAAATTTCTCTACTCCTGAGGAAACCAGGAAAATTAGGGAATGTGTACAGAACATATTCACAGACAAATAGATATACAATTATTTTTAAAATACTTTCTCTAATTATTGTCTAGTTGGTAATAAAGTGACTAGGATAGTCAGACAGGCTAATGATTAGTGCATGTATCCGAGTATGACTGAATAAATAAAGATTACACTAACCAAGAGGCATAATCTAGTATAAAATTTTTAGGATATTGTAGCACACACAGGAAAATCAAAATTAAACATTAATAATTGAGAAGATGTCAATCTATACAAAGCAAGCAAATTTATCTTTTTGATAGCATGGATGATAAAATTATTATATTAAGCATTTGACAAGCAATTTCATTTGATAACATTTCTAGCCAGCAAGGATGCAGGCTATTTTCATTTGTGAACACTTATTTGAAAATATTTCTTGATTGGCTTTAAGTGAGGTCAATTACCTTGAATAGAATCATGATACAGGCAGAACCAACTATTTTTTGGAAACAATTTTCTAAAGATTCTCTTCTCTCAAGAAATTCTGTAGATACACATATCACAAGCATAACACTAGAATGAAAGTTCCAAGACAGTGTGTGTGTGCCCAGCACCATACATGGATATAACTGGGCTCTCTACCTCCACCATCCATTTGTGGACCTGCAGCACAGGTGCAAAACCCACCTCCTCTCTTGCCACAATTAAATATAATCCCTATAAAACAATTTAGATAGCTTTGAAAAAGAAACACACACACACACACACACACACACACACACACACTTTTGGTGGTTGCCTTTGTGCTTAAAATCCTTCAATAATTTACACTTCAATAAAATCTCCACTCCTTACTTTGGTAGGGAAGATCTGACCTCAGCCAACCCTTGCAGATTCATGATAAGTGCCAACCTGCCAAAACCCACTCCACCCCAAACACTACCTCTTGCCCACAGACGTCCACCTTTCATTTCCTTGAAACTGCAGGGCTCCCATCACCTCAGGACTTTGCACAGGGCATTTTCTGTTCTTGGAATTTTATCATCTGCCCAATTTCCCTTTTTCTCCTGCTCTTCCCTCCTGCTACCTGGATAAGTTATCCTTCAGGGCTTAGCCTAAATATTACTTCTTCAGAAAAGCCTTTCTGAACCCCACCTCAATACCACCAGACACGGGTAGGTCCCCATAGAGAACCATAATACCCCATAACTGTAATTAATCATTTGCACAGTTATTTAGATAACATCTACTATTTTTAGAAATACATAGGCTCCATGAGAGCATCATCTATCTGTCACATAAATTGCTGTTTCTCTACTTCCTTTAAAATAACTGTACTCTGAGAATCTTCAGTAATGAATAAATATGCCAATGTACTGTCCTAATATCTTGGAGTGAAGGTAAATAACTGTGCAAAGTGTAACAAAACTGTCAAAAATACATGAAATCAGGTACACAGAATGTGAAACATAAGCCAAGGGCCTATTTGCTATCTGACATTGGATAATGAGAAATCATTCAACAAGATAGAAAATAAAAACAAAGGCAAATTCTGGGCATTATCTGTGAAAGAGCCCCACCACTGTGTACCAGGCTGTCTGTATGCCCTTAATCATGACTGGGTCAGGGAGTGTCACCATTAATATCTGGAGAGACTCGAGACAGGAAGTATGCTGATATGAGTACTCTTTTTATTTTAAAAGCAAGCACATGGGTTGGTTTATGGACAAACATTTCTCCTGGGTGTGTCTGTAGGTGGAAGCGATTATTTCAGGCAGGATTTCCAGACTATATTTGTTACTTCTGACCACTTCTCTCAACTCAATTCAAATGCTGGAGTCCAGGAATGGTCAGGAATCCAGTGGGTCACCAGGGCAGAAACTGGTGAAGGGGGAATTGGGGACATGATTGGAGATTAGACTGACACTAGCTGAACAGCCAAGGGCCCATCTAATTTCACAGCAAAAGCTTGGCTGGGGCAGAAAGATGCCCAGGACTTCCACAACCATTTGTGTGCTGTGGCTGCCAAAGCCTCACATTTCCATCTGCGCTTCCTTCCTGAGCTCTAGAATCATAAGTGGACTACTCACTCCATGTTTCCACCAAATAAGGCCTCCAAACTTTCCATCAAGCCTTTCAAAGGAAACCAGTCACCTTCCCTTACCCCTCTTCTCTTTCTACCTTCCCCTCATTCTCAGTAAACGACCCTACTATTTATTCAATTTCCAAGCCTATGTACCCAGGAGTCATGGTGATTCCTTACTCTTGTTATGTTCTACAGGGACTCAGTCAACCATTTCCATTGTTTCTACTTTTAAATGGCTCACGAGTACCTTCAGATTGCTCGCTCTCTGCTGCCAGGATTATGACTGGCTCTGTCATTATTAGCTCTTGCCTGGGCGGCTCCTACAGCCCAATCTGACTTTCCTGTTGTCAGCCTTCCTACACTGCCACTGCTACACTGCAGAACTTACAAAAGTCCTCTGCAGAAACAGTGTTAACCCCATGACTCTCCTGCTTGAGGCTCTGCAGTGACATCCGACAGCACCCTTTATCTGTTACAACGTAACCACTTACCATGTTGATTTGTATCTGCCTATTTACTCTTTTCTGTTTCTCCCACTAGACTCTAAAACATGACAGCAAGGTCTATGTCTTGAATTCCCAGTATTCAGCACAACATCTGGCTCAGTAAATCCAGTTAAAAGGGGGATGCTTGAGGAGATGAAGGGATTTAACAAATGCCTCTTCATATCTGGGCACATTAGAGAGGATAAAGGTGTTCCTGGGAGGATTAAATAACCCCAGAAGGAAACTAGGGGAAAAAATATCCTTAGGAAGCAGAGTAGAATCAAAATGAGTGAAAACATCAGTGAAGGGGAGAGGGTGATGGAGAGGAGAGCGGGGAGACTATCTGCCACCTCAGCCTTCCCTCGGAGTGGCAGGAAGCGAGTAGCAATGGGAGCACTGAGCTTCTGAGGAGACAGCCAGGTGTGAGCCCAGGCAACCTAGAGTGTTGACAGACATGTGCAAGTAACAAGCCTCTTGCTGCCTCTGGGTTCGTCATGATGAGCGTGTGGTGCTCTCTTGCAGGCAGCCCTTCCATCATGGCTGACGAGGTGGCACAGTGCCTTCCAGAAGAATGCTCTAAAAAATGGCATGCTAAAAAATATGGGGTCAAAGAGGTATGTCAACTTAAATTCAAAAACAGTTCAGGAAAGAGTGTTAGCACTTGGAAAGGTGATTTCAGAAAGTTTGGAAAAGAGCAAGGTAGAATATCATTGCCTTGAGGTACCACTAGTTCCCGTGTGGGCCTGGGGCCAACTCCAGGACCCAGCTCCTGCTCTTTGACTCTCCTTCCAGCTGACGATGATAGCTTGGGGAAAGAAACAAGGGCAGATAGTAAGGGAGCAACTGATCACACAGATAGTGTCAAAGCTCAGTATTTGATACCCAGATTTTAGCCTATGATGCCAGAAGTGTGTGGTATATGTGTCTATGTGTGTGTGGTGGTCCCTGGAAAGGGACAATGCATGCCACCAAAAACTCAGCAGAAGGTTTTAGGCAACATCTGTCCACAAAAGTTATTTTGAAACTTGAAATTAGGGTATCAGAGAGTGACACTGCTCAGCACAAACACAAACAAAATTACAAAACTAGATCATAGGAAGAATGTCTCATCAGGCAAAGAAGAGGAGCCTCTTCAGTTGACAGGAAAAATCTGGTGTAGATGGTTGCATTCTAGTGTCTCATGAGATGCTAGTGAGTATTTTTTAAAGACTAAACTAGGTTTGAGGAATCTTGGTACTGGCTCCTACTCTTTGAATGTGCACACTGCACATTAGCATAGTAAAGACTTTGAGAAATTCCATAAGGAAGTAATTTACCTGTGTTTAACTCAGAGTTTGCTATGGTTGTTAGTCCACCTAAATACTTAGGTGTCATTTGCCCTACTGAACAACAACTGTGGGACACTAATGCTCCAATAGACCCATGTAGAAAACCTGGATTTATAACGAAGCACAAAATATTGATAGCAAAACAAATCAACAACAATCACATCACAAAACTGAAATAAACTATGGATATAAAACAAACATGAAAAAAAATGACAGGTAGAGATAAACAGTACCTAATAGAGAAGGCAAGACTTTGGAGTGTGGAAAGCAGGATTGGGCTCTAACAACAAAAAAGGAGTGTTTTGGGCAAAAGAAACAAGTTCAACGTAATGGTCTCAAGTAGCACTTCATATGAGGAAGGCAAATGAAAGTTCCTAAAGTCGGAATGGAATTATGACGATAAAAGGAGAGGCAGATGCAAGAGGTGTGTTTATGGGAGCCCATAACAACAGCCCATCAGAAAGGTTCGACATGGCGGTAAATGGGATGTAATTCCCTGGGAAAGCCTCTGGATAAAATCAGAAGGTATGAAGAATGGACACCTTGCTTTGCTGATAATTTTAATCTCTCAATAAACTGGAGAAGCAGCGAGAAAGGGGATTTAGTGTCAGTTTAATTTTAACAAATATGGGAAGAGTGCTTGGTCATTTAGAAATATCAGAAACTTTGGGAGAAAGCCAAGTGCTCATAAAATCCAGCCTCTCCATAATCCTGTCAGAGATATTTTACAGGGGATTTCTGGGAAGGAATGTTACACTAAATAATCTTTAATTCCCTTTTTTGAAACATTAAAGACTGCCTCTAACATTCTACAGTCACACTGAAGAACTCCAGAGGTGGCCAGCAGGAACAATGAGGGAGAAACAGCTTTCCAGGGCTCCTTGGCTATGCTGAAAAGAAACAAAGAGTACCACACAACAGGTACAGTACCGAGCAGAACACACTCCCTATAAATGCATTATAGAACTGTCATAAATGAAACAATGAGGTGCTGGAATTAAAAATAGAAAGATCAGCAATACAGAATAGATATGCCAGAAACAGGCAAACACATACCTAAGAATTTAATTTCTGATAAAAGACAGGAAAGCCAATGGAAGCATGGAAAATCAAAAACATAGCCAACTCTGGAGCAGGTAAATCATTATGTATTTAGAAATGGAATGAAGAACTTATATGGGAAAAATTAAACAAATTTTTTTTTAAAAAATACCAACATTAAAAGGCAAAATACAGACCAGATAATTCGAAGAAATATTAAGTCAAAGGATTAAAATGAATAACACATAACCAATTTAAAAAATTACCAAGAACTCTATCTGATAAATGGACACAGTATGAGAAAAATCTATTTATAAAGAGGAAAAATCAACAGTAAATAAAGGGTTAAGAAGGCATATTAGCTTTCTCTCACTGTGATAAAATCAACTTAAAGGGAGGGAAAATGGGCTGTGGTTTCAGAGGTTTCAATTCATGGTCATTTGGCCCCATGTTTTTGGATGCATGGCAAGGCAGAACCATCATGGTGGGAGCCTGTGGTGGACCAAAGTTACTCACTTCATGGAAGCTAAGAAGTGAAAAGAGAGGAAGGGGCAGGGGTCTCAATATCCCCTCCAGGGAATACCCCTAATGACTTAACTTCCTCCCCTCAGGTCCCACCTCCTACAGGTTCGACCTCTCCCAATAGTGCCAGAGGCTGTCAATCAAGCCTTTAGTATATGGGCCTTTGGGGGATACTTAAGATCTAAATCACAAAAGAATGAAAGTGCATGATTTGCATCCTAAAATAATTCAAGGTAAAATGGTAGGATCAAATTAGTGAATTCTAAATACATCTGCATATTTGAAAAATTAGTTGCCCAGTACATAAAAATAATCTTTAAAATGTTCACTTCTTTTGACCTACTAGTTCTACATGTGGGAATTTATATGAGGAAATAATTCTAACTGCTGAAAAGTGCTATGTTTAAAAATATCCACTGTAATATTATTAGTTTAAAAAAAACAAGGAAGACAGAGCCAATATTTAGTGAATACTTACTATATACAGATATAAGTTGCTTTTAACAAGTTATCACATTTAAGTCTCACAATGATTCCATAAAATAGACAGGACCACCATATTACATGAAAGGTAAAATACATTCACATGCTCAGAGAGAGTAAATTCCATAAAGACACTTGGCTAGTAAAAGTGGAAAAGTGGAAACATTTAGAATGGTTAAGCAATATGAAGATGATTTATTTGACGAATTATTTACATTTTTAATATAAAAGCATGAAGTAGGAAAACAATTTGAGACGTTAACAAAGTGCATAAAATAAAATCTTGTATTCAATGTGATTGAAATATTTTCAAAGAAAAAAGACAGGAACAAAATACATGGACAATAACCATACACAAAAGAAAACCTTTTCACTCTTATTGGCCTGAGGTCAGGTCAATAAAAGCAGCTGGCTGTTAACCCTGAGAACAAAGCAAAGTATCATTCCATTGTGAGACTGCAGAAAGGAGGAAGAGAATCCCAGAAAGACCCTGGAAGGCTCAAAACCTGTTTCAGCAGTTTGGCTAATACAGGAGATAGAGAACGCAATTCAGGGCAGATACGGTAAATCTTCTATAACGAGTAGGGCTATAATTCCTTTCATGGTTAAGTTGCTGGGGAAATCATAAATTGGCCATGGTTAAAATGCCACAAGACTCAAAATCATATGAAAAATAATGAATAATTGAGACTTTGGTTTCCTCTAGAAGTCACACAACATTTTCTGAGAAAAGTGAGAGATGAGACAAGAATAAAGTAATTTCTGCTATGTGAAATCTCAGTTAGGCAGGTGGGAAAACCTGGGTGGAAGATTACCAATCTTATTCTCCTGTTATCAGAAGAAATGTCTAGATCAGCTTTTGAGGAAAGGGCCCTGTATAAACACATGTCCAACCCACAGACAATGTCATTTATGTATGCGCACCCTGATCCCTGCCACAGAGAGCTTTTCACGTGTAGGGATTTCATAGTATCTCCAGGAATTTTATAAATATCCTAAGTATAATGTTTTATAATTCAATCTTCATCTTTCCTTTTCTCTATCTGTTATTTTCCCATGTCCTATCTATCCTTATGTTCTTTCTTATTATATTAAAAAAACTATATATATTTAGATACATATGTGTACATGTATACATGGGTATGTATGAATATACACATACATTCATGTATGTATACATTGTATATATGCACACCTATAATTTAACATTGCTAATTCAGACATTTATCCATACACACTTTCTTTTCTTTTTTTTTTTTTTTAAAGAAAGAAGAAAAAGAAATCAAATGCTTAGTCAACTCAGCACACAAAGTCCATGTTTGTGGGCCTGACTCAGCATTCCCAAGGCAACTGTTTCCTAAGTAGTACACACTGAAGGGTTCATCTGCTATTAAAATAAAGATCTTAGCATAATAACTGACCATCCCCTTTCCATGGCACAGCCTGTGAGGGTGTGGACCATACCTGTTTTGTTTACTGCGGAACCCCTGTGCCAGGGCAGGGCCTGCCTTAGTGAGTGTGTGTTGAGTGAGAAAGTGAGTGAGGCAGGAACATGCAAATCCAATGTGTCTCTCCTCCAGAGACAGCCCATCTTACCTTCCTGAAGACATTTCCCTAAGAGTCCAAGTGACTGATCTGGAAATTACTACATGATTCATCTGTATAACCATTTAACACCTGATTCTACACATGATTTTTTTAAACTCTTGTTGTTCATTACTTTTTTTCCCCAAATTTAGGGAGCTATGCTTTTCAAAAACACTTATAAATGTATATGTTTACTCTATTTCCCAAAGAATTTTTTACAAAACACATATAAAATCCTCCACAAACGTGTTGAATTAAATAATAAAATCTTAAATGACCTTTGACATGGTGACATTTCTAAACACATTATCTATCAAATTCATCGACTTACTATTCAAAAGTGTTGTAGACCAAAAAATGTAGACTTGGGGTCAGTTAAGCTGAGTTTCTAGCTCTGACACTTCAATGCTTTATTTTCCTACCTGTGAAATGGGAACACTGACAGAAGCAACAACAAAAATACATATCTACCTACTTCAGAGGGAAGACTGCAACCAAACGGATGATGTACATAAATAAATTTTGCAAATCAGAGATCAAGCATTAGCCATTCTATATACAAATTTGAAAAATGCAATTGATGCTGTGAGGCAACAGAGCTGAGACACTGCATGTAGCAGTAACAGTGCAGGTGACTGCTGCTTTGGAGAATGGCTATCAGGCATAAGAACAAGGCGACAAGGAAAAGAATCTCTAACACAATCCAACAAACACGCCCCACTCATATATCAAAGACCATGTTCAACACCCGCCATGGGGAGAGATTACTGGCACCTGTCACCCAAACCCTTTGGCAACACTGCAAGCTTCTTCGAAACCAGGCGAAAGCTTACCAGATACAAGCTGCTGTCCAGGCAACCCCACGGGAACCATGCCCAAGTTGTTCATAGCTGTGGCCCAGGCTGTGGGATCTGTCACGGACATGTTGAGCTGCGTCGTGTCTATTGCTATGCTCCCCAAACCATCAGCTGCTGTGGGAAAAATAAACTCTGGCTTAGAGTCAACATACAAGGGTCTTCACTTTAAAGAAAATCACAGTTCTAAACATATGAGGCTTCATTTAGCACATTTTCACCCCCCCCACACACACACAGAGACACAAAAGTAATGATAATATTAAAGCACTATAATCTACAACAATGTTTTCTGCAGACACAAAGAGTTCCCAAATACTTTCTGGGAGGAAATTTAATGACATGTAGTTTGTGTTATACTCAGCATGCCATTAAGGAGGCAGATACCCTTGGAAAAAAGCAAAGAAGTGCTTCCTCCTCCCAGTGAAACATTAGACAAGTTCAAGGTCAAGAAGCAGAGCAGCAGTACTCTATTGGTAAAGCAAGTCAACTAGCTTAGTAAACTGAGGATAAGTAAATGTATCTGTTTCCAAGTATAATTCTGGACCAGGTACTCTTAACTGTGCAACAGAAGAGCAGATGCCAATCAGTAGGACTGGTCCTGATTGAATTTTTAAGTGTTACCTAGAAACACATTTCCTCCTTTTCACACTTCTATTACATTAAGGAAATTAAGGAATCATTATGTTAAGCAAATGCAGATGTCTACCTAAAGTGACTTTTCCAAAGTATTCCATATAAACACTGATTTTATAAAATAAATTAAAAAATTAAAACACAAAGAGTACAGAGGTTTTAAAAAAAAAATGTGTTAAATTTGACTTCATGCTCTTTGATTTTCCCGAGTTTCATGGTCTGATTTTTTTCAGAGCCTCAGCTCCTGGTTTAATTCCTATTTTCTTGGCCAAGCAAGCTTTTCTAGTGAGAACTCAAAATGTCTTGTTTGCATCCTGTGGCTTTACCTGCAGCCATCATCTGGGGAAGCTCCTGAGGACACTGAGTGATGCTCTCAATTCCACCTGCATCTACCATTGAATTACAAGCATCCTGGGAGGCAGGAGTACTTTGATAGCTGAGTTGGGGGTCCTCTTGGAGATCATCAGATTCTGCAAAAGGGGAGAGGAGTGTGGTGAGAAACCATAATAGTTAACTGAGTAAGAACTTCACAGGACCAACTGTTGTGTATTCAAAACAAATAACAAAGAACAACTTCCAGATAGGCATAGAAGTACAGCTGCTTCCTGTTGGTCCCTCAGCAGCTTGTCTTGTGGCTCAGTTTCTGGGAGCTTGGTGAGATATGTGGGTCAACTCATCAACTCACCTAGCACCAGGCTGACTTAATAAACAGCATGGTCTATGTGTATGTCAATGCTCCGCCTCCAATGAAGAGCCTTCACAAATGGGGCTTATCAGCCCCTGTGCAGCCTCTTCCACACACTGCACATCAATGGAGAGGGCAGACTCAGGGCAAAATATGATTTTTTTAAGTTAAAAAATTAATTGATGTTGTTATTTTGGGAGACAGTCGCCTGTGAAATATATTCAGAGAGCAAAGAATGTCAGGAGGAAGAAAAAAGCAAGAACCCTTTTGCTGTGAGGCTGAAAAAGGAGGGTGCCTAAATTACAAAAGTCAGGAAAAGCAAGAGGGGAGAAGAGCAAGCTGTCCATAAGGAAATCTGAAGAGGGCTGGAGCAGCAAGAAAAAAAAATTTTTTAAGCTCTGTAGAATGGTAAACTTTACAGGTCAAAATTTGTTTGGTCTGGATTTTCCTTAGAATTGCACAGTTTAAATATGTTTTTTTATTATATTCTCACAGCATTGCTCTACCAGATATAAACAACAATAAAACATTAAATATAGTTACAAAGGTTCCCTTTTTATCACGCTGATTATAAAATTCTATGCCTTCTCTCTACTCTTAAAAATGCAAGAACCCATAGCATGCATAACTCTACAGGTTAAGTATTCTTTCACCTGTTCTCAATCTAGATGAGTAACCTGATGAGTTCGATTTTTAGCTGGCTTGATACAGCACATGAGTTTAAGTGTTAATTCTCATTTGGATGTCAAATTATAAATTTTTTAAACCAGGTTTGTGGTAATGATAATTTTAGAATTAAATGTCCTAGTGTGTCAGTATATCTCACGTGAAGTTTGATCTTTTCAGGGTATGTTCTCTTATTCCTTAATTCTTAGGTGCAAGAATCAGTAGTCCCTTGAATACTGTAATGTCAAAAATAGATTCTTGCTAGTTGAACAGAAGTTTAATTCAAATGGAAGTTCAGGTTTCAATATCTCCAGGATAGGTGGATAATGAACAAATGGTTTCTATGGTCTCAAAAAATCTCTAGCTTTCAACTAAAGGGGCCTGTGAAATAGCATTTTCCCCCAAATTTCTATCTAAACAGCAGTGAGTGATTGTAACTTTGGGAGTACACGACACTCAGGATACGTAAATGTCCTTGCCATTACACTCTACTACCCAAATGAGTTCAGAACATATTCCTATATAGTGCCATCAGATAGAGAGATTCTCATCACATAAAATAAACTTAATGATGTTAAGAAATATTTAGGTATCTTCAATGTCTGCCCTATAGTTGTTCATCCACTACAATATTTCTATCATGAAACCTCAAAGCACTTCTCTTTCTCCACTTTCAACCATTTTAGGGCACCAAGACAGAGCCAGGCTAGAATGTGCTCATTCTTCTCAGGAATGGCCCTGCAGTAGAGCTGTCTCAGATCACTACAAGGTCATTATTTGTCTTACTTATCTCCCCAAATGAAGTTTAATTAACTGGCTTCCTTTTAATCTCAGATTCTTCTCAAATGGGCATCAATCACATATTTTGGTTGTGTGTGTATGGTCTAATGAGTCTACAGTTTGTAAACACTGTAATAAAGAACATCCCTTTACTTTGTAGGCTTTATGACTTGGGCCTTGCTGGCCACGTTTCACCTTGACTTTCTGCTACAGTGTTTTAGGGAAAGCATCTGCTCCAGTGCTCCAGTCCCAAACAAGGGTATCCAGTGTGCTGGAGGCCCACAGCTTCTACCTATGCTTTCCATGGCCATCTTAATAAACTGCTTCTATTTCTTTGGGGGGATTTAAAAAACAAAAAAAGTCTTGTTCCATTGGCAAGGAACAAGATTGGCAAGATGTAATTTGTAGAGCTTGATTTATCCTCTAATTGAATTCTGAGACACTCAATTCATTACATCTCATCAATCTCCAAATCCAATGCTTTTTATGACACATAATGTCATGAGGTGAACAGGAATCTAGGATTGTGACTCTTAAAGTAAGTTCTATCATATCCCTGGTATTTCCAACGGTCTCAAGGCTGCCATGACATTGTTTACAAGATTTAAGCTGATCTGATCATATTGTTTGGAAGAAAGGTAATTCTTGTAATTAATTACTACATGGTGATTTATGACTAGTGGCAAGACCTATTTTTGTACCCTACCAACATCTATTGTTCCTATTGAATATCTGCCTCTTCAAATGATTCAAAACAATAGAACCTAATTTATCATTCAAATAAATTTCTCTGCCTTAGTTTTCTTATTCCTAAACTATAGAAAAGAGTAATATTCTTAATGGTGTTTATTTACACACAGAGATGTGGGGAGCTAAAAATTATAGCTAATAAAGCACTTTGAATATAGTAGGTGATAATTATCATTATTTTATTTGGAAATGTAGTGTTTCCATTAAGGTACCCTGGGATCTTTGTGTTCTGGTGGTAATTATGTAATTAATTATAAAACAGTGAATAACACTTGATATTTCTAAAGTAAGTGTTGCCCTAGTTTTCTATGCCACACCTAAATTGAAGAAGGATATTTTATTTTCCACAATTCCTTTATAAAATAATATAATGCACTTAAAAATGTATGATTTTTTCCCCTAAGTTTTTCTTCTCATGCACTACAAAAGCTTTTAGGAGATTCATGACCAATTATGAAATTGGCAGTTTCTACTTATAGGTTCCTCTGATGTCTGACCATCCTAAAATAATCAGATACATAAAATGTCAAGGATAATAGATCTTTGTTTAGAGTTAATGACTATCTAACCTGCTCTTTATAAAGATCTACTGAAGTACAAAATCTCATGCCCAGTTTCATAACTCTTCAACAACATATACTTGCTCAATACTTCACTGGGTTATATCAAAGGAGAAAATAGCTTTAAAAGTCACAAGCCTATAAAAATATTATTTGGCATAAAATGGGGCACAGACCACTCCCACTCTTAAAAATATAACCCTTTATAATCTTTTCTAATTTTTTGCAGGCATCAAGGGCATACATATTTTGAATAATAAAACTCATAATTGTCCATGATGCATAGGTTCTTACTGTAAAGCAGGTAGAGATCAGGTAGTTACTGAAATTTATTTTTATTAAAATAATTTTGTTTGATCTAGTTCCTTAGGTTCATTACCTACTTTAATAGCAAAATAATTATAGTGAGAAGAGCAGGTTTATTAATATCTTAAAAATAGCTGATACCAAATGAAGCATTTCATATAATATCTGAACCCTTCTTATTTCATAGGAACTCTTCATTAGCATCACCATAGTTTACACTTGTAATATAAAGAAAAAATGCATATCCATCCAAATTTCACTCTTCTCTCTCTAAGAAACTATCTAACTTTGGTCTTCATGAAATTGATAGGACACGCTCTTGAGATTATGGGAATGTTCTGTAGATTAAACAAAAGAAAATATTATTAAATAGATGTTTCTTATGTACTGAGGTTGTGATTCTTAAGCAACTCTTTATGAATAAAAAGGGAGATGTTTCTGCTTCCTATAATGATAAGCTAAGTAACTGCAGACCAATCTTTCTATTGAGGAACAAATAGGAAAGCCTAATGCCTTTTCATCTATTTTGTAAAATTCTATTATCTCTGCACAAACAAAAGAAACTCAAAGGAAATGCTCTATTTACTGTAGGGGGTTATCAAACAGGCTTCTATGGGTAATGGAACAGTCAACTGTGGGGTATTTTGTTTTACTGCTCAGAGAGATGAGTGAAGTTTGCAAGTCTAGAGTCAGAGTGGAATTGCTCTGCAAAATGTGGCCAAGCTGAACCCAAAGCTGAGTGCTCTGCAGGAAACACTGGCCACCCACATAAAGGAGGAGCTATGGAGAAGAACAGTGCCAAAATTAGGATTTCAGGGGCATTTACTGGAAAGCATGCTAAGCAAATCTTTCCCCATCCCCCTCTACAGAAATGTTAGCAAAGTCTACATTGCTTCTTAATTCTTAAGAGTAATTGTTGTTTGTTGGGGGCACTTTGGAAGGAAGAATACAGATGATAATGAAAAGGTAGTTGACAATGGAGATAATCTAATATCCTACATGATAAAGTTTCCAAGTCTGTTAAATATACAGAATGCTGATTAATTATTAATGCTAACTACCTCTGACTAGTGGGAAATAATAGGATTTGGATTTTGAAGATGAGATTTAGTTTAGGCTCTTCATGGGAAATTTCTCATCAGAGGTTTGTAAAGTAGGACTATTCTATTAAACTAAACTGGAAAGCTCCTTCCTAGTGACATAGTGGAAAGACACCTCTTGAAAATGGGATGGGCAGAGGACAGAGCTCAGGAGAGATGAATTTTAAAAAGGGTGAATCCTGCTGCACTTTCTATCAAATCATGAAATCAAAAGGTCTGTTTTAATATCTAGTCTCTGACTCATGTATTTATAAAAATCACTGCACTTGTCAAAGTGTCACAATTCGACATACACCCCATCACAATGCTCCCGAGGAAAGATGCCCTTTCTATTCTAAGTATTTTTTTCAGTTTTCCCTTTAAGGCAAGAAGACAGAGGTGATAGGAAATCCCTCTTCTGTGTTCCCACAGCAATCTGGGCATCTCTCTGTACCAGCACTGGTCACTTCACATTCTAATTAGTTTTTTATCTCTATCTTCCTAATAAACTAAGGGCATAGGAAGATTAAGGAAATTAGTCATCTTTGCATACCCTGCAGCTAGCAAGCACAGTTCATGGAATGTGGCAGTCTCCCCCTATTTCCCTCCCCCTCTTTATCTACTTATCAATATTTACAAATTGATAAAACATTCATAAATTCTATGCAAATATTCTACATTTCCAAATTAATTTATGAATGGAAGGATGAAACGATAAGAAAAGTGAAGAAAAAAAAAAAGAAAAAGAAGGAAGTAATAAAGGGTTAGAAAAAAACAAGAAATTCAGTTCTAGGGTTCAATCCCAGAGCTTGGAAGTTTGAAAGTTAAAAGAACACCAAGGGGAAATGTCTTTTGGAAGCTAGAGTGCAGATGAATTTAAAGTGTCAAAGAAAAATAATTTAAAAAAATCTTTGAGAGATTATCAGATAATCTTTTGGTGCACTTAACAAGTCATGCGCTAAGATTTAAGATTGCATACCTCCCTGGCAACCCTGCAGGGTCAAAAGCAGGTTGCAGGATGTTCTCCTTCTGTGAGACTTCCTGCAGCTGCTCTTTGAATGAGCTGAAATCTATAAATAACTGCATTACCAGACCCATTAAGCAGTACATTAGTGTGACAGAGGCATAGATGTATAGTGCTGAAGAAGTGAAATCATTGGAAGAAAGGGAAAGTTTCCATGTGACGTGTACGCAGAGGAGAGATGCAGATCTGGCCATTTCTCACACACACAATCCCATTATGGGTCTGATTATCTCCTCCATTTTTCTACTTTGTCTGCCTGCCAGTTTTATACTACAAATCATCTTCCTTCTCTCTTAGGGAGGGGATGGTTACTGAATGGAACAGTTTTTACCCATGGCATGTCTGTCTTCAAGGAAGGAGAAAGAGAAGGAAGAGGAGGAGAGGAGGAGGGATAGTAGAAGAGATGGGAGAGCAGCAGCAGATCTCTCTTTGAACTCATGCAATCAAACCACAATGGAAAATTTGCCCACGAGACTTACCCATGTAAGTAAACTAACACAGGTAGAAGAGTTAAACCAATTACCTTTTGACACAAGAAAAATACTAGTCAACATGACATGCCCAAGTATAGAGAAATGGCAGAAATAAATTTTCCACCAGGAAACCTTTACTTTTGAAAAAGGCTATACTTTATATCTCTAGATTAAACAAATAATAAAACATTCTGACTACTTCAGATTTTCTGGAAAGGGCAATATTATAGATGAAAAGTGTTTATGAACTGTGTGATTCAACTTATTACTCTCATTACTGGATGCCAATCAATTAGTCAGTGAATCAGTAAAGAGAGTAACATCACTGGTCAACCAAAGCCTAGATCCACCCAAGTACAGCTTTCTGACCCCTGGGATATAGGACACCAGAATCACAGAGCATCAAGGCTTGGAGAACTTGATGAAACCTGGGCCTCATCAATTCCAGCTCCTCCCCAGATATTAAAGACTCCAAAAATATTTCTGGTAGGTAATTGTCCAGCCTCAGCCATGGTGGAGAGCTGTGGCCACCCAGTGTTTCAAACAGCTGTAAGAGTTCCAGAGCTCTCCTTTCACCATACCAGGAGAAGAGAAAATCTAAATGTGAATTCTGTCCCAAATGCTACTTTTGCATTGATTCATGACCTTGAGAAAGTGGCTCTTCTACCCCCTGAAGAAGGTTACTAAGGCTCAAGCACCATTTAAATAAGTCCCAGACAAATTTGTGGAAGTAAATAAGAACATAGGAAACTCTTGCCTTTCTTTCACTGCTAAGTCTTTTCTGAGTTTTGCACTTTCTCTGTTCTCTTCATGCTAACATTCAGAAAATTCTACAGAGTGGACAAAGTAAACAGAAGGTTGCAATGAAATAAAGGCTTCACCTAAAGCAAAAATCTGTAGATTGCTGATAAAGAAGAAAGACCCAGGAATGAGTCCTTTAGAGAATAGGGTAGCACCTCTGGAACAATACTGCAAATAGATTCCATGTTCCAAAGGCCCAAGCATCAAGGGAGGTGAACTATACACTATGAGGACAGCCCCAAATCAAAGAATAAGTCTTTAATGCATGTGCAGTATAGAAAGGCAATACTGCTCACATATTGGTCTTTTAGGCCACACTGATGTGGAGAAAGCAATTTCTGTAAACATTATTACCTTCGTATATAAAGTAAACCAGACAATACATCATTCTATAATTTGTGCTGTTTTGTGCTATTTTCATTATGTACCCTCTTCACACCCTGACACAACCATGGAAAACATATTAAATTACAAAGTAAGAAATTTTAATTGTCATAGGTAATAACTAACTCCTAAATAGCTCAAAACTCTGGTAAATGAGTTATCTATTTTCCAAAAAGCCCTTTAGTCTATGGAAATCTACCTGCAGTAAAATCCAGATCAGGTCCTGACCAGCCTGAACCAGTGGCTCATCCTGTTTAACATTTCTTTTAGTAGAGTCACAAAGAACATGTTAGTTACTTTTTAAGCTAATGTGCTCTTAATGATGTCATTGCCACCCAATGAATAAAGCATTAGCCCTGTAGTCATGATGCCCCAGAACTTATTGCCTCAGTAGGATGCTGCTACCACCTTGCAATGTGTTGCCCTGGGCCAGCCACCCAACTTTCTCTTTTTCCAAATGACTACTTACAGTCCTCATTTTGCTCTGTAACCAAGGAGTAAGGACAGTGGAGCCCCACCTCCCTGAGATGTCCGTGTTTACTCCTCTGGGCCTCAAAAACTATGTGTTTTTTAATGGAGTTGAACCAGAAGGCTTGGTGAGTAGCTAAGGAGGTGCCTGGGGCAGGAGAGCCTGGTGCAAATGCATGTGCAGTTGGGCATCCAACTGGAAGTTTCTAGTTTAACCAAGAACATTCTGGTCCATTGGTTAGGGTTAGCAAGATTCAAATGGAGTTGTTTGGAGGAAAAGAAGACCCTCATGGCCCATAGGTATTCAGATCTCCAAAGGCATGAAAAAGTGCTTCTGGCCTCCAAGAACATATGTGACTCAGAAGACAATACAAAGATTGTCCAGAATTCCTATGGACAAAATCTTACTGTCTGATTGTCAGATGTGAATGCTTGACATGATACAGACCAAGGCCTCCAGAAGTAAAGCTGCCACTGTCCACATAGGTTTGAAGGCACTCTTTCTCCTCCTGCCTGCTGCCTGAGAAATACACAATGTCCCACTTCCCCTCCATCTGCCAAACTCAGCTCAAGGTCAAGTGCTACCCCAACGCACTCATAGATTAGTTAAATGTGTCATGAAAGGTGGAGGTAGGAGTAGACCAACACTAAACTTAAGAAACACAAAGATGAGAGAAAAACATCTGATCCACAGTACTGAATATAATTTCATGTTAGCTTAGAGTAATCATATTTATTTATGGTTTTATTATTTATATAAAAGAAGTTATGCTGAATGTGCTTTGTGGAAATTACAGTATATTGTTACTGCTACCACAGTTTATTATTTTCACAGCTAGATGGCTTAAACCTAACCTAAACAAATACTTTAAAAGAATTCCCACTAGCATTATCACATTTTTTTCTTTTCTGGTCTTACTGCAAAAGATCTTCTGCTCTTCAAGTCCTCTGATATCCTTATTCTTGAGCAATTCTAAATATTATGGTTTATTTTACAGTAATGCTTATTGTAAAATAATGACTTCAGAAAACAACCAGCAACTCGTGGTGGTTACGTGGTGGTTACACAGTGCAGTGTCTGAAGTGGCGGCAATTGGGAACTGCAGTGGCTGTGAACTACAAATATTCACCAGGCCTTGACTGTTATGGCAACTACAATAATGATTTTGTTACTTTGTACAATGAAGTAGACAAGTGCTTGTTTACTTTTCCAGCATATCAAGTTGACACCGCCTCCTCACAGAGTTCTACTAACAGGTAAAAACAAAGTAAATGTAACAGCAAGATACATGGTTAACATAAAACAAAATATACCAGGAGAGCTGGGATTGTGGCTCAGTAATACAGTACTTGCTTAACAAGTGTGAGGCACTGGGTTCAATTCTCAGCATTGCATATTAAATAAATGAATAAAATAAAGGTCCATCAACATCTAAAAACATTTATTTAAAAAACATACCACGATTCCAGGCTTCCCACCACTATCTGCTGCCACCAAACCCCACTGTAATTGGGGTCACTGTCTTTATTCAAACACACCCAGACTCTTGCTGCCATTCTTAACTACCAGCTAATTCAACTGTCCTTTTCTCTAGAGGTGAGATTTGCCCAGAAATGCAATGACATAATTCTCTTCAATTTGAGAATTAATATCAATGTACATTAGGGAGAAGGGAGATAATACTTTAACCAAGAAATTTTTACTTTAAGCTAATATATGTAATGAGTTCAAACAAGCTAACATCTATAAAGTAAAAGGGGGAATATCATTCCTTTATCCCCCGACTCATTCCCTAGCTAGCCATACTCTCCAGAGATACCCACCAGGAATATAGCTTACTACCTAATAGCACCTGGAGTAAGCAGCTCATATATTGATCTCAGAGAGGGGAGGGGGAAAGGTTTCTATGAGATATATTTGTAACTTTGTAAAAAAGAAAAAACGTTTCAGAAGGTTAAGATGTGGATCATTTCCTCAAGGTTGTTACAGATGTGGGAAAATAATGTTTCCTCCAACAAAGAGTCTGGCTAGGAAGTACCTATGGGTTTTACTGGTTCTAAAGATGGAAGAGCCTGGGGTAAAGGGTTACTTCTATCCCCCAGGAATGAATTCACTCAATGGATCTTTATTAAACACTTACTGTATGTAGGTCACTGTGCTTGATACTACAAATGGAATTGTGAGCAAGACCTAGATTATGTCATCAAAGGTATCTACAGCAATACAGCCAGAGAAATGAACAAATCAAAAAGCATTAGCAGACTTTGGCTTGCTATAGTGTGGCAAGCCTGATACTCTGAGGAACGTGCCTGTTGCCAGAAAAAACCCTAACTGGATTCTGTACAAAACTATTTATTCATTTATTCCTTGCCTTCCCTCCTACTCAGTAGCCTGAAACCAGAGGGATGGGCCATGAGAAGTAGGGAAAATGAAGCCAGGGTTACTAGGAGGGAAAAAATGCCACCATCTGCTGGGAGAGAACCTGTGGGTCTCAGGGCCCGTGGGAATCCATCCCTGAAGTTTGACTGTTTCTCTACATGGCCCTCACCCAGTCAGCCTTCTTGGACCTTCTATTCTAGTCATAGAAGCAGCCAAGGAAAGAACCTGAGCAAACTAGCAGAAATCACTGCGGCAAATTAACTCTAGAACCACGCTTTCTTGAGAAGCACATTTTTCTTAAAGTCAGGGGAATACTTGTGTCTTTGGTGGAAAAGAAGGAGAACACACACATAATTGTCTGCTTGCATTGATGTGTAGCCCAAAGTGGGCTTAATTTTGTCCAAATATGTATACGGAGGATAAGTCAGTGGTTTGAGCTGAATGCTTGATACAAAGGAGGTAGAAGCATCACCACCATCAGTAATCGCCCAGAACTGTTCTCTCTGGGCTGAGGTTGGTAAAGCCAGGAGACTGTTATTTTTCTTTAACTCATTCCCATCCGCCAGAACCCCTTTCCTTCCTACTTCTCTTCCTGCGCAGTGTCACCAACAGCAGCTATGTCATTGCACTGGCATCCAGCTACAAGGCAGGGGCCTGGAATTCACTTCTCCTTTTAAGCTGCACCATGAACAAGTGTTAAAAAGCAAGGAAGGCTAGGTTCTGTGGCATTCATGGGAAATTAGAAAACCCAAGTTTCTGATTTCTCCAAGGGACCACCAACATCTTCAAGGTTCAGGAAGCACTAGAGTCAGGGTTGATTACCATGTGACAAGCTTGAATTAAAAGCCCCCGCGCTTGCTAGGATCACTGTCCACTGTGAAGCCACATTTCTGTTCTCAGCAAAGGTGAACTTAGGCCCTGAGAGCTGATCAGGGGACACGGCTCTCTCTACTCTCCTATGAAGTATGCAAAGAAGTTTGTTAGCACACTTTGCGTACCAGAGGAGGGATTCTGTCATAGGCTCTCTGTGGGCTCATTCCAGAGCTTTTTCACTGAATGCTTTTAATCCTCACATCACCAGTCATGGGAGGGACAATGCCTGGTGGAGGAGCTGAAAGAAATGAGCTATTACTCGTTAAACTGCCAGATACTTTGATATTTAAAATCCATGTCCCTTTAGGAGGCCCCTCACAGAGAAATACTGTTTATGACAACCTCAGAAAATCCACCAAAGGCAGTTTCCTCAGCACATCTCCACCGCAACTGTTTCCCAAGGAAGGTACACATTCCTGCCTGTTTTCTCTATAGGGACTGTGGTTTGATCCATTGTTAGCACATGTGAGTACAGAACAATGAATTAAGTGGTTTGAGCCTGATTGTGGCAGGGGTTTGGTAGCACTATCACTGTTTTAGTTTATAAGTTTCTATGTCCAAGAGATCACATGGGGGACAGACTCAGAATCTTTCATCTTAATCCAGCCCTTAGACTTCAGACCAACAGACAGCCATGGCAGGGCCCTTTCGCAATGTCATTTGCCATTAGATTGCATTCAGGGGAACCAAGGAGATGAGGAGGCCATGTTAGGAAGGGTAACAAATTAAAGAGAAAATGTGAGTTAATATAAAAAATGTGATGCAGAATAAAATGGAGGTTATAGTTGTATCCTTCCAATCAGAGTTGTATTGAGCTGAAATTGCTTCTGAATTTGCAAGTTCCTTGCTGAGCTAAATTGCAAAAATAGGTTTATATGAGGAGAAAAGGTTATTTCTGAAATATATTAAACATAGTAGAATTGCTTCAAGTTTATATATGAAGTCCGGAAGAGTATATTTTCTCCATTCCATGTGATCACAGTTTTATTATATGGAGCTACAGTCTTATTTTATGTAATCCACTGCTTTTCTTTTCTATTTTCAGTACTGGGGATTGAACCTGGGGTACTCTGCCACTGAGCTACAACCAAGTTCTTTTTAATTTTTACTTTGAGACAGAGTCTTGTTAAGTTGCTGAGGCTGGTCCTGAAATTGCAACCTTCCTGCCTCAGCCTCCTTCATAGCTGGGATTATAGGCATGTGCCACTGGGCCTGGCCATCTATCATTTTTCTCATGTGGTCATGTGTTGCTTAACAACAGGGATAATTTCTGAGAAATGTATTGTTAATGCAATGTCATCACATGAAAATCATGGAGAAGACTTCAGGAATCTAGATGGTGTATGTCAATCACTCAATAGGGCTTCATAAAGGAATCAAGAAATACTTGAGAAAAATAGATGCACGAGGCTGCTGACAACATACAGGGTAGACAGTTTTACAGTAAACATTTTTTTTTTAAATTTAACCACCAGAAAGAGTATACTCTAGGATAAAAATATGTGTACTGTACAAAGCTGTGTTGCTATACTTTTATATAACTAGTTTGTTTACACTAATGTCACCACAGCATATTTATAATGTCTTGTGCTATGACATCACTAGGTGATACAAATTTTTAAGCTCCATTAAAATCATATGGAAACATCCTTGTATATGTTGTTGGCTGAAATGCTGTTAAGTGTATATGACCATACTTGTGTATTCTTGATACAAATCAATAAAAGCATATAAATTATAAGGAAGAGGGTCTCAAAGTGAAGTCTAACCAAGGCATTTAATTCAATGGCATTGCTTCTCTTGTCTACTGCAGCAAATGGCATGAACAGTGTTAAAAGAGGTGTTACTCAGGTCTGACTAATGTGGGTAGAGAGGCGGCAGAACCAGGACAACAGCCTACACTTCAGTTTCTTCCCTTTACCTGAAACAAAACAAAATGACCAGTCTGCTACTAGTTAATAACACATTTAAAAGTTGATGAGAGAAGGAAATAATTGCAATATATAGAGGGCCCATTGGCACAACCCTGTAATCCCAGCAACTCTATAGAGGTTGAAGCAGAAGGATTGCAAGTTTAAGGCCAGCTTTGGCAAGTTCAAGGCCAGTCTGGGTGACTTAGTGAGACCCTGTTTCAAAATGAAAAATAAAAAAGGGCTGAGGATTTAGCTCAGTGGTAAAGAGCCCCTGGGTTCAATTACCAGTACACCCTTAGTCCTGCCCACCGCCCCCCAAAAAAAGATGTGAAGGATAATGCAGGTTGTTGCCCCTGTTCATTTATCTATATATACTGAAACAAAATTGGGAAAACTACAGTATATTAATTCTGTGGGTCTTTCTATTTAAATTCATAATTTCTTTATTTCCCTTCCTCCTCCTCCTCTATTTAAACTTATAATTTCTTTTATTTCCCATCCCCTTCTTCTTCTCCTTTTTTTGTTTTATTGTTATTGTTATTCTTCAGAGATCAACTTTCTAGATATGGGTGCTTAGAATTTTTGATCAGGATTGATAATGTGAAAACAGCTGGGGGAAAAAGATACCAGTAATTATGGGATATATTCACAAATCTTATGAATTTTTAATGAGGGAACTATGTCTACAATTAGATTTGAAATGAGGTTTTCTTTGTGGACACTCTTACAATAAGTGGAGGGTGGGGAGATTTCATATTCGGTAAATGATACCAAATGCAAAACACTACTACATAATAGAAAACAAAAGGAAATTGTTGATTGTTCATAGCTCTTTTCTCGTCTCCTAGATTTACAGAAGTGTGGCAGCTTTTAAAATTGTATTCCATTTTATTTAAATGCCACACATATACCAGAGCATTCAATAGTACAGAAAGTCATTTTCAGTCATGACCCAAAGCTGTCCTTTCATCCTGTAAGGGAGAAGTTTTTATTTGTTTTAGACTGTAAAAATGACTTCTAAATGTAGACCTTTGTGGAGAAAGATATGAAACTTCTCCATCTGCAAACTAAGGTTATCTCAAATGACTATAAAAAGAACTTAATAGTAAAGAAAAGAAAATAGAGTGGGGTGATGTGTACTTAATTTGCATTTTGAGGATAAAGCCTAACTCTTGTCTTCAGATGGCTTCAGTATCCAGCTTCACAGAAACATACATAACAACTTCCCCCGATTCTTAGGTGATCTCTAAGACCTTCCAGAATGCGGCTCCTGGCTACCTCCACCACCTCTTTTCCTATGGCTTCTTCTTCTCATGGAGCACAGGGCTTGTTCCTGGAGCTTGAGCCTGCTAATCACAGTCTTCACTTGGTAACTGTACTGTGGCCCCTCTAGACACCTGCATGACACCCCCACTGCCTCACCTTAACCCTGCTGTGCTGAGACGTCTTCCTGTCTTCCTACAGAGGACCCCTACTTAACATGGCAACTTCTGTTACCTTCTGTGCTTTCACTACTCTTATTTTTCTCTCTTGGATTTCTCAGTATTTAAGGTTATACTACATAGCTATTTCTTTGAAATGTTAGTTTTCCATGAGGAAAGACTTATTTTTAAACATTTTTTTAAATCTTTTCCCTGCTAAATCACCATCAGCCAAAACAGTGCCTGGTACTTGGTATGTACACAAACCCTGCCTCCCCCACACACTCAAATTCATTGACTAATAACTACAAATGAATATGTGTATATACACACACATGGTATTAATCCTACCTTTGTATTTTCTGTATTCCTGATGCTCTGACATTTGGGGCCTTGCAGCAACTGGAGGCACTGCCTTTCTCAGGGCCAACCCTTTTGCCGCAGACAGTAAAACAACCTCAACCTCCTAAGAGGGCATTCTTCAAGTGCAAACCAGCCAGCCCAGAGCCCCTGCACCACCTTCACTGTGCTGAGCCACTACCTCTGCCCTGACCACCCCAGGACCAAGCAGGCCCCCAACAACTAGAGACAGCCCTAACCACAGAGCTTGCTTAAATTACTGGAACCAGCCAATCCTAAGCCTATCTTCTCTCCTGCAGAAACCACAATAAAGGCCCTTGCCTAAGGATTCCTCCCACTTCCTCTCCTTTGGGATGGATCCATGCTTCCCCATGTCTAGTCACACTGCCTTGTGTGGCATGGTGTGCCCCTCCCCTCTTGGGAACTGTGAGAAACACACTGTCTTCTCTGTGGCAGGCTCCTGATCTGTTGGTCTCACCATCCCTAAATAATAATAGCATGATAATGAAAAAGACATTTAAAAATGCAAACACACAAATATGCTGGATGACTCAGACAAATGAATTTCACTGCATCATCAAGGAAAATGATATATAATCATCATCAGGAGTTCCAGCTTCCCTGGACTCACAAGAAACAAAATGACTGTGATATTCTAAGGATCTGTATATAATTCAGCCTTCATCTCAGTTCTGAAATTAATTTATGGATTGTTTTTGTGGTTATTATTGTTGACTTCTACTTTGATCCTCAACCCTCAAGCATTTTTTTTTAAATTATAATACTATTAACTCAAGGAAGCAGCCCTGTCTTATTCCTTCTGCCAGATACATGTAATTAACACTCTACACCTAATACCAATAAATTATCATTAAAATACATACACTCTATGGACTTCAGATGATGATATAACGAATGAACACTTCTGGTGAAAGATGTTGATGGGGCAGGGTCTATGTGTGGATGGGAGGTATAAGGAAAATTTCTGTACCTTTTGCTTAATATTGCTAGGAACTTAAAACTGCTATTAAAAATAAGGTCACTTAAAAAACACATCTAGCCATTTATTGAATCTTAAGAAAATAATAAATCCTGCCCACAATTTCCTAAATTATAGCTAGCTCTAAAGGTAATGAGGACACATTTCTACAACTTGGAGCACCCAGTGAATTTTTCAACACATAACACATTTGTTCTCTTTTCATTCCAAAAGATAGAGTTCATGTTGTTCCACGGCCCATTGGTCAGATGCCTTGCTGTTCTCTGTTGGAACACACCTCCAGCAGGGCTAAGCCAGGGTCTGATAGGGCCTGGCAGCTAAGAAACTGATCTTGGGAAACTGACCTTTAATATACTCTCAGAAGTAAGCCCAGAGGAATGTGCTGGGTGGTTACCCATTACTTGTACTAGGTAAGGACAAAGGCCTGAGGCTGGAGTCTTAGCACAGCAGGAATGGATGAGAAAGATATAAAGATGTCTGCAAGAATGGCCAAGGGTGCTTCTGGAATGAACTGGAGGCACCACAACCCATTCAGTTGCTGACCTTGGCAGAGGAGCCTTCACTGGGATTTGATAGCCCATGCAGCTGTCGCCATGCAGTCAGTTCCAGGCCTCCTAACTGACATCACGGAGCTGTTGCCAACCTGGTCACCCCTCTAATAGAAATGCCTGTTCAGGGTATTAGTAACAATAAGATAATAATTTCTCAGGAGAATTCAGAGAGGGGTTAGATCTGTGCTCACATACTTTGAAAATGTGCTGTTCAGATAGATGCAAGGATTGAGAATTTACATCAAAGGATGGAGGAGCTCTCCCTCTGGTCCTTTAGCTTTGCCTCCTGACTGGTAGTGTACATCAGCCTCCTACCCACCACTGCCCAGGGAGCTTCACTCTTCCTTCTCTGTCCACGCCTCCTTCCTTTCAGGTCAGCATCAAGACTCACCTCCTCTAAGGCACCTTACAAGACTAGCTCTTGTTCCCCCAAACTCCAGAAGTCCCCAGGGGGCTTAATGTGGAATCCCAAACCATTGTTTTCATTTCTAATAGTTAGATTAGCTTTGAGCCATGAGAAATTGAAGTTTCTGAGGATTTAAAAAAAGGGTCAAACGCTGGGATATATTTCAACCAAATACATGTTAGGAAGAAGTATATTAGAAGAAAACTCTAGGATTTTGCTGATATTAGTACTTAGGCTGAGAATGAGTATTGAGTGGTAAATAAATAAATAAGTAAATGTTTTGGTGGTGTGAGACAGCAAAAGTTATGAAGCTTCTATCTACCACCGAATCACTGAACAACTGTGTTCTGAAAAGCAGTGTTTTATAGGGTCCCTTACATTTCCTCTTTTTTTGTGTGCACAATCTTTTTTTTTTCCCCTTTTGGATATCTATTTGCGTTTTTCTTCAATTAGTTTTCTAGATGTTTAGAGGCCAGGGGCAATTTGAAATTAGAAAACTCTTCGCATAATATCCTGTGCCCAGAAGAAAAGAGTCATGACAAGGATTTGTCTGGTCACTGGTGATGATGATATCTCACCAGGAAATACTATTTGCTTTCCTCCATGGTCATTCTAAAATGAAACAGATGTGCCATGCAATGGAGCATGCTGTTGTAGCCTGGAATTCTATGACCTGGAGCAATGTGAACCAGAGGACTCTGTGGCACTGTCCGCTGGGAACCCACCTCACCACTGCAAAGTGTTTAGGGGTAATGTGGTCTGTGGGGCTGAACATAGGTTGGCCATCTGGACTCATTCTATTTTGCAGCATAATGTGCATGGTCCCCTCTAGTTCTTGCCCTCAACCGACAAAGCCATCAACAGGTGAGAATAAAAGAGGCCTCAGGGAGCCAGCTCCTCCTCTCAACTTCTTTTGGAACCTATACTTTCTGCTTAGCCACTGAACACTGTCACCAGCTATTATGATATATAAATCTATAAGGTGTGTCTCCAAAAGCTCATATGTGAGACAGTGCAATAAGTTTAGAGGTTGAAATGATTGGGTTATGAGAATTTTAACCTGATTAGTGCATTAATCCCCTGATGAGGATTAACTGGGTGGTAACTATAGGCAGAGAGGGTATGGCTGGAGGTGATGGGTTACTGGGGCATGTCCCTGGTGAACCAGAGTATACTCTCTCTACTTCCTGGGGGCCTGTCCTGAGCTGCTTTCCTCCTCCACATTCTTCCATCTTGATATTCTACCTCACCTTGGGCCCAGATTCCAAGGGAGCCGACTGTCTCTGGACTGAAACCTCTGAAACCGTGATCCCCACAAAAAAACTCTTTCTCCTCTAAAATTGTTCTTGTCAGTTCTTTTGGTCACAACAGTGAAAAGGCTGCTTAAAATACCAGCATTAGGTTCTTTTAAATAAGAACCTTTAAAAATGATGCCTGAGACTTTGGAAATGTATAGGGATAATTATGACTGAAGTGCTTCAAAAATAAAACTAGTGGTATTCGTACCACCTACATATTTCATTTCTGCTTTAAAAACATAAAGTGCTCATGGGCTGTTGGGATTTTGAAACTTTGGTCATATATGCTTTTTTTTATATGGTGGTTAAGAAGCAAAATTCTGCTACTAACCCAGTCTCTACTTCCACTCATAAAACAGTGGGTCTCCTGACAACTGAAGGGACCAGCAATGGATGCTGAAACAAACAGAGGAGTCGAGAGAAATATTTATCATAGAAGTTAGAGTGGTTAAGGGAGAGGAGAGAGGTTACTTCAGTCTGAGGTATCAGGAGACATCACAAGCTGCAGAATAAAGGCTGAGTGTCACAGGATAAAAAAGTCCCCACCAGGAAGAGTGGGGGAGAGTGGGCAGGCAGCTCAAGGAAGGAGTGGGACACAAGTGTGTGAAATGGGGAGTGTCAGAGGAGGCTGCTAAGGGGTGGAAATGCTTCTCTGCTATCTTAACATTTCAGTGAAGTTATGCATATTATATTGGTGTCTGTATGTACATAATGATAATGGTAGAAAATGGTAGTTTTATTCTTTAAAACGCTGCTTTGAGAAAATGTCAAGGGATTTAAATTCGAGCTTCCTAAGTACAGTGTTTTCCCACATAAAGATGCTGGTTTATCAACTAGAAAACCAAAGTGAGCCTCTTTATAAAAGATAGCCTGAAAAGATTAGAAAGCCTTGACAATATAAACATGCACTTACCAACTCGTGAAAATACTAAAACTAGGGTTTACTGTTCAAAGCATAAGGAGAGCATTTTAGTAGAAAGAAAATAAAATACATTTTTATAGCACAGAGAGGAATCTTAGAATTCATTAACCAAGAGACCAAAACAACACACAAGATATTGTATATTTTAAGAGAGCTTTAAATAAAGTCATGGAGAACAGATTTACAATGTTTTAATTAAACCAGGATAGGAAGGGCAAGAGTCTGTTCACAACCTCTGATGACAAGGAAGAACTATATAACAGCTTTCATATTGAGTAGCTGCAAAAACAGCCAATAATAGAAGAAATAGGACAGGGCTCTTAGAAGAATCTTATGATACAACCCAGAGTCCACAATAACCAGGACAGAGAACATAAACTAATCAGATCCATACCACCAATGAATGGAAAACATTTTTAAAAGTTCAGAAAAATACAAGTATGATATAAATACATAACTAACAGTTCTAACAAGCCTTAAGAGAAATTCAGAAAAATAATAGTTTGCTTATATGAACAGTCATACCAACAGCGAAAGGAAAGGAGACAACACTACAGAAATGTCTGCCTTTATAAGCACTTCTCTGATGAATTCTGATTCTAAAAGGATACACAATAAATAGAAATGCAGATACAAGAGGCAAGACAGTCACAAATATATGAGGAAAATTCTTTAGTATGTTAGTTTGACAGGCTTAATTCCAGAAGGACTAGGATCACATATATCGAAACAAATAACAAAGGTAGTACATAGAACATATTTTAAAATATCTGAAAAGGAAGAACAGGAAAAAGTTCTTTGGGGGAAAGCCATTAACAATAAATAACAAAGATGTCAGAATTGTTTGTTTCATTTTGTGCTGTTCCTTGGAGGCAAAATCATACATAAACTTGGAATTTCAGCTGAGGTGGTGGTAGAAGTGGGGATGGAGAGACCCTAGAGTCAGCATCATATATTCTCAGAATGAGACAAACATGATTTGATGCTAGGGCTGATGGTTCCAAATTTTCTCTCAAAAACCTGAGATGGTAGCAAGTTTACCAGGATCCTATCATTTGAACTTGGGAACTTGGGACAGCTTTGAAAACTGTTTACAATGGCACTAGAATTTCAAAGACCTGGTTTTTGTTTTAGAATGACAATGATTGGAGAGAAAGATAAAGGATGCAAGTGATCTTCAGATACAAAGCAGATACAAAGGATGGACTACATCAGTTAAGTAACAATCCAAAGAGTAGGATGAAGGCTGATAGATAAGGGTTCCATACTGTTCTTTCATTCCTTTTCTCATCCATTCATTTAGTCAATGCCTATACTGTGCAACCCATTTTAAGTTCTAGGCAAACAAGAAGAAGGGAGGCTCAGATAGCTAGGTCACTATACAGGCAGGTACTTAGATAAGTGGGTAAATTAATTAAAACACAGGTTAATAGAAACAACGCAGAGGAAAACTAATTAACTCTGCCAGTGACGGTGATTTTAGATTTTCTTGAAGGATGAATAAAGGTGAAAGTTGGTGGGAAGGGAAACTGCAAAAGAATATAAAGGTGTTTTAGGCATTGATAATACTATGACCAAAAGCACTTAGGTGGGAAAAGTATGTGGCACAGTTAAGAGAGTGAATATTCTTGTTTGGCTGAAGTTTGTGGGACAAATGGTGAAATGGTAAGGACTGACACTGGAAATATAAGCCAGGCTAAGAAGTTTGATTCCCATGGGCAATGTGGACCGAATAGAATATTTTAAATTGGGAGTGACAAGGTGAAATTTGGAATTGAGAATGATAATTTTTACTGTGAAGTGGAGGGGAATCCCTACAGGGAGAGAAGTTCTAGGAGGGTTCATCTATGTGGAGATAATTACTGGACACCAGGCAAGATGAAGCAGTGGCAGTGGAGGAGAGAGGCAGTGTCTTTGAGGGAGATTTCTGGAAGAGGTGGGCTTGCTGAGCAAATGGAAGATGGAGGTGACCAGGACTGAGTGGCAAGCATAATGGTGCCAACTCGGTGATGCCTGTGTTAATGAATGTGACACAAGGAGAGAGCTACTATTCTGCATGATTAATATGCACTAACTGAAAAAGAAACAATGAAAAATAGAATAAACAACAACAAAAGAAATGCAAAAATTATTCTCAGGATTCTTGCCCAGGGGACTCAGGAGGATAAAAACGGACAGTTGAAGGCATGAGAACAGTTAAAAGATTAGAGTAGTTCAAGGGAAAAAATGTGAGCTTTCTGTAGAGCAATTAAGTGCTTTGATACTGAACTTATATAACCAACATGAGCACATGTGTCCCCCAGTGGCTACTGGCTTCTCTCTGTAGCCACACAGCTGGCCTGTGTGCTTGGCACACAGTGGTTCTCAACCTTTGATGATCACTGGAATAACTCAGTAAGTTTTAACAAACACATGTGCCTGGTCTCCACCCCAGGGAACTTTTGCTTGAGTGGGTCTCATGTGGGGAACAGGCATTTTTAAAAAGAGGTTCTAATGTGCATCAAAATTTGACAGCCCCTATGATATAGTAAATAATTGTTCCATAAATTAATTAAAAGAAAGAGAAGGGGAGAAGGCTGCTTAAAGCGTACAATGATAAAGCTGTTTGACTTTCTATGCTCAACAGTGTACTATGGGGCAGGAAGTTTGAAATTGGCCTTTTAGGTCTCCAAACTTCAGGGTCCACAGATGCCTTGTGGCAACATTTCTAGTTTCAACTCTTGCAGACAGAGCACTGCCTGAGAGATCACTGGTTTGACGTGGTGCATCTTTTCTCAGTTTTTTTTTTACATTTTGATGACTATGCTGTCTTATACCAACTAGTCCTTTAAATTCCTACTTTTTGTGCACTTGTAAGTACATATTTTTCTCCATTTACTTTTTCCTCGATATTTATTTCTCTTACTAGACTGAAATCTCATGCAGATAGGCATTTACTCACCATTTTGTATTTAGCATTGATCCAGCAAAGCACAGGTATTTTATGAATACATGGACCAGATTTTCCTTGTGAAAAACTTTAGCCTCCATTCCATCACTTTTAATAAGTTTATAGACCTCTTCATGAGTGTATCTGATATGCATAAATGGGGCTCAGAAATAATAAAAACAACAGACAAGAAATTTTTAGAGGTTTGAGGTGTATATTTTTTTAACCCTGAGGAAACATTTTGGCCCCTGAAATTTTTGATGGTATGTAAGATAGTCCTTACATCAAAATATCAAATTGAAAATGTGGACTAGATAGCTAAAGAATGAAATAGGAACAGGTGTTTAACTTGAAAAATGTAATTTAAACCCTATTGCTATCCCTCATGTAGATTTAAGAAACCTCAGTCTTGGAGCTTAATGGATCTGGGATATTCCTATTATTTGTCTAATGATCAAGTTTAACAATTTGATATAGAACAACTGAATGAATGAAAAGGTGAACTAGTGGGAAATCCAAAGTACATACCAATTAGGTAATGAAAGAAGTGGAAACAGGTGACTAACTTTGAGAGCTAGAAATGTTAATAATCTCTGTATTAACTGTGACTATAAATGTGGCTTTATTGTTGTTGGAAAAGTTAAATATTTGCTGCCAGTGCTTATTTGAATATTTTACTAACTCATGAATTTTTTTAGACATTTTACTGTCCTGAAATGAACATGAGCCTATTCATTTATAAAGTTATGAAAATCGGAATTGTACTTCACCTAAAATTTGCCCAATACTATTTATAATCTGCTACCATATTCATTTATGTATTTCATCTAATTCTCACAAAAACTATACTGTATCAGGACACTAAAGATTAGCACAACAATATATACCTAAAACTAAGAATAGGTGTTAAATGAAAATCACTGAAGTATCATTTCATCCAGGTGAAAATGCCCATTTTATTTTCAAAAGCACTTTTTTTTTACCTTTATTTTTATTTATTTTTTTACTTTTATTTGGTGCTAGGGATCAAACCAGTGCCTCATGCATCCTAGGCAAATGCTCTACCACTGAGCCACAAACCCAGCCCCTACAAAAGCACTTTTCATGAAAATATTAAATATGAACCTCAATGATCACAATGATAGAATACTATGTTCTGACTAATAACTAAGAAGAAATTATTGTTTCAAGTGATGTTATTAAACAGATGTCAAAAGTGGCAATAAGATCATGATGAAATGAAGTGCCTTTGGATACAATATACCAAAGTTATATAACTATGTGATATATTATATCATTATATAATATCAATTCAATCTATAGAGAACATCAGACAAAACCAAATCAAGGACATTTCACAAAATAACCAGTAATACACTTCAAAAATGTCATAGTCACTGAAGACAAAGATAGATTGAAGAATCGTGTTATTGCTTTCTGCTAATTCTGATATATTCGGATCATCCTTCTGAAGATCAATGGTCACTACAAAGTCCTGGATTTTTAAATGTAGAGTGCTTGCCTAGCACCTTATGAGGCACTGGGTTCGATCCTTCACACCATATAAAAATAAATAAATAAAACAAAGGCATACTGTCCATCTACAACTACCAAAAAGAAAAAGACTTGGGAATGATTTCATGTCGCATCCAGGATATTCAGTAAATTCTATGAGGTAAGCTTGTTAATATATTATTTTCAATTCCCACTACCGTTATAATCACTAAAAGATTCCCTATAAAGTAATATTCCAGTTATATGAAAATTAGATCACGCTAAGGTAAATTTACATATGTCATTTCTTACTAGGGCTGTATATTTTTCTTAATCAGCACCTTAACTTGAATTATGAGAATTATCTCAGTTACTTCCGTTGTCCAAACAAAAAAGACGACAGAAGTAAGGAAAAGAGAAAGGGAAACGGCAAGACTTTGGAACACACTGACTAACCCTGGCTGACTACCACAGGCTTCAGGCTAGAAGGGAGCAGCCTGGTTTGAGTAGATTTCAATTTCTAAACCATGGAACAGGTCAGATGCAGCTTTTTTACCTAGAGGTCTTGCTCCAGAACCTTCCTGCCTCAGGGCAGACTGCAGGTCTGCTGGTCGTGGTTACCTTTAGGGTTAGTCAACTACTTGGCTCCGAAGGTTGTGATCCCAAGGACAAGCAATAAGATTTGGAGGAGCTCTTATAATAAGGTGGAGGTGTTCTCCTTAGGTATTTGTTGGCATGAGAAGAGACCAAGCCAATAAAAATATTTTTAAGGTTGAGGTAAAAGGGGGTGTATCTGTTTAAAATAAGTTTCTAATAAATAAAGATCAGCTTTAGTACTTAATTAAAATTGGATGGAGGCATATATGTTGGTTCAAATGTGTTGTTCCTGATACAAATGCTCAGACACGAGAAAGATCTCCTGGGAAATTAAAAGGCCTGTATGAGGGGAGAATTGAACAGACCAGAGACCCAGAGCATCGGCACACAGAGCTAAAATAAGCGTACATGCACCCAGTTTGACTGATTCTCAAGCTCTTCCCAGATCTCAGATTAGCTGGGTATTACTGAAGGCAGGTCTCAGCTGTCCATGAAAATGAGAACACATTTTAAAAGCTGCATTTGAATTTTAAAGGTACTCAACATTTCTAGTATTGTTTACCGAAAAAGATCAACACTGGAGTGTTTTATTTATGCGCAGCAGAACCTCAGTCTAACAGCACTAGGCTTACCACGTGACATATGCTGAGGATGTGTTAAATTCGTAGTTTCAGAGCCAAGAATATTATTTTTCAACTCAGTGAATGCATTATTAAAAGAATTCTGCTGTGTTCACCACCAGAAGATAGGGCAGCCGTGACCCTGAATTCTGAAGTAAGGGGACACTAACCTACTGACTCACTGCCTATAAACTCTAATGACCATGTCCCCAAACCCATATGCTACCCCATACGTCTCTCCTAATCTATTTTGGTCAACCTAGGAAAAAAAGAAAAAGAAAAACATTTAAATAAAATGCATATAAATCTTCAGTTTCAGACATAAAATTTGGGATCCTTTGGACAATAAGTGTTTTGCTGAAATATATGCTTAGTGTCCTTTCCATATCCTGGATCTGGACAAGCATTCATATCAACCCCAGTTGTTCTTGCAAATCAAGAATACAGAGTACTGATTCCTTTAAATAAGATTTGTGTTAAAATCATTAAATGTCCATGCAAGTGATTTTTTATTAACTGAACCAGAAATAATACATACCCATTTTATGACAGTGAAGGGAATTATTAACTTTAGTAAGCCAAGAATATCTGTAATATAAATACTTTGTACACAACCAGAGATATGAAAAATTGTGCTTTATATGTGTAATATGAATTGTAATGCATTTTGTTGTCATATATAACAAACTAGAATAAAAATATTTTTTAAAAATGAGAATCACAATTTTAAAAAATCTTCTTAGGAATAAGTCCAGAGTTTTAAATATACTGTGGACAACACAAAACTAATGCCAAGAGAATACAGAAACGCTTTAATCATTTATACTCTATTCTATAAAAGGCAAATCTTCTGATAACTCCAGAAATTTTTCTTTTTTATATAAATGTTCTTTGTTTGGAAAAACGTTCTCTTTTAAGCAACTCCCTTAGTGCATCTTACTACATAATTTGATTTATAGATGTTAAGATTTGCATATGACTTTTCCATATACTTCTCTTGCATAAAGCAAAGTAAATTTGTGACAAAAAATTAAATATGGAAAATAAACAAATGACCAGAATCCCCAAATGCCTGAAAATATATGCCTAGTTTTATCTAATACTTTCATTTAAAAATAAGAATATAAAAATTTTAAGTCTTAAGGATATTTCTGAAGACTATGACTTTTAAATCACACTTTATGCGATATACCTTCTGAAAGCTCAGAATTTTTATATTAAAAGAGCTGGTGCTGACATAGTTTGATTCAATTCCATAAATACGTACAGAGCTCCCAGGGCACAGTATCCACTATGCTCCACAGAGATGATACAAGATTAATTAGGCACTATTCACTGTCCCTCCTGTCCACAGATGGGCTGTCAGGACAGACATGTGTATAACTTGGTTGTGATATGCTGGAGATCAATGTTATACTCCAGTCAGATGAATAAGATCCTCTGGCAGCCCAGGATAAAATCTGAGGATTCTGGAAGAGGACATGGGCACAGGGAGGGTAATGCCAGAGCCTTCAAAGATGAATGAGATTAGACCAGACAGAGGAGAGGTATTCCAAGTACAGAAAACAATCAGCTGGCACATGCCAACTTCTTCACATTAGACTTTTTTTTTTAAGTGTTTTCTTTCAAAAAGTTTAAGTTGGTAATGTTGAACAACAAAAAAAAAAGTCTCCAGATGGTTCCTTCCTGACTTGCTGTTCTTCTCCCAAGGGCTCAGGAAGTTTGGGGAAATGCATGTAGCAAGTGGAGGAGAGGACTTGACCTTTGTAGACACAGAGCAAGTGAGAACGCTGATACTGAAATGCAGAGGGGCAGCAGCACAGTGGCCCGGGAGAGAGGAGCGCTGCGGCTGCACAGAGGCATGGACAGGAAAAGCCCATGGCAACCACATCTTTTTCCAGTCTGCTTAAAACACAAGTTACATTAGTCTTCTTATAAAAGAGCAGCTGCTTTACAAAGAAGTCTGCAAAGGGCAATCAGCTACAGTTCTGCAATGGCTGTGCTCTGTGCTGGGACCTGCCAGCAGAAGGGAGGACAGAGGGAGCCCCATCCTTCTCTTCAGCTCTTTAATCACTAGTATAGTGAGAGGAGATGAAGGTTGGCTGCAGACTGAATGTTTGTGGTGTGTTCCTCTTCTGCCATGGTGGGGGGTGAAAGGGCAGCCAGGTCTCCTGAAGGGAGGAAGGACAGCTGGGAAACCCTTTGCCTTCTGTCTAAGTGAAAATGGGTGAGACAGGACTAGAAGCCCCTGGGTTCTAATGCTCTGTGAAGGGGCTGGGGTACAGGTGCAGAGCTTAGGAAAAGGACAAGACTTTCAGCTGCTTTGCAGTGCCTAGGAGCTAACCAGACTGGAGTTAAAAACCTAAGGGAAATTTAGGTTAACTAGAAATTTCTATTTTGCTTATTTGCATTTAATAAAATTAAATTCATTCATTCATATTGGTATTTAAAAATGAGTGTGTTCTTAAGAGACAGGTAAAAATAACTGGGTTATGTTCATTGTTTACTTCTGTTGGAGTCATCTACATGTAGACCTGAGTGTGGGAGGAATGCATTTTGGAGGGAATGCCTTAGAGATTTAACTCTTGTATTATTTTCCATACTAAAGAAGATGGCCCCTTAGTCACCTGCACCTCTTCTCTGGGTGTATGGGCCTGAGGCAGGGGTAGGGACTGAGTGCCCTGGGCTTAGGATACATGGGCCCTGATTTGGTCTGGGGTCTGCTACCCCCTCACTACATCAACTTGTGCTGTTCACAGTTTTCTCATGTAAAAATGGAAGTAGAAGGTTTGAGATTAGACATTTTTCATGGCTGCTTCCTGCTGCAGTGTTTCTGATTCCACAGAACAATATTATGTCCTATGGAAACGTTTTCCTCCTGCTAGGTTTTGTATATTTAGTTTTTTAGAGCTACTGTTATAACAAAATGCCCCATCTAGTGTCAAAACAGGGAACATGGTCCAGAAGTGCAGAGTGAGGAATGGCGCTTAGAAGGATGGCGGCTTTGGGGCTTAGAATGGTGGCTGGCATAAATGCAGCCCGCTGGTCTTTGCTATACCCCACTGACCCCACTTGGAGAAGTGGAGCATGTTTTAAAAGACTGTGTTTTACAACTCTTATGTGTGATGTATTATACCAGCACAGCAGGACTTTTTTTTTAATCAAGGTTGTACCACATAATCTTTCTTATCATTTTTATTGATATCTGTCACCATGAACACAATCGAACCTCCTGGAGATGGGCATGGCTGTCAGAGGGCAGCAACTTCCTTAGAAGAGATTCTGGGTGACCAGGCACCATAGCCATGGAGCGTTTCACTGAGCCTCTGGGAGCTGAGCAGGGTTTTAATCACGTCACTCTCTCCTTCTCATCACCTTTTTCTCAAATGCGCCCACAAGGGCAATGTCTCTGGTTTAACACTGACCACACACTCAGAGAACTTTCCAGGTTTTATGTCATCCTAGCCCTCTTCTCACTGCAGTCCCAGAAGTGAAGGGACCAAGGGGGAAACAGATGTAAATACTGGGACAACACAGGTATCACTGAAGCAAATGATCATCTTCCTCCTTCAGCATTTGTCCTATGCTTTTTTTTTTCTTTTCATTAACTGCCAGGGCAATTTAATTAAGAATTTTTATATTGCCATATAAAAATCACCTCATTTTGGAACCTGCCTTCCTCTCAAAACCCAGGCCAGCTCAGTGGAATATTTGTGGAGTGTCTACTGTGTGCCAGACACTGTCTTAATGATGTCTGGGCTGAAAGAACAAAATGAGCCCCAACTCAGAAGCTCTCCATCATGCTGCCAGCCTTGCTCAGAGCCGTGTGGCCTAGATTACCTGAAGCATGCGCTGCTTGTGACTGGAGATCTCAATGGCTAGGGATCTTCTGTTTTCTGTCCTTCCACTTGAGTCTCCTGTTGGTTAAACCCCTCCCCACAGCTCCTTATCTTTGAGAATGCTTCATGACTATGGGGGTTCTAACAACTCACCTGTTTGCTAACTTGCATTGATCTCCTTTAACCGGCTGCCTCTGTGACCTCCATTACTAGTCCTCCTTCTAGGCAATCACAGGACTCTACTATTTACTAGTATCATCCAATGTCACTATAGGTTTTGCAGGCCAGTGTCATCTGCCTTTACTATGACTCCACATCCCTAGGTCAGCTTGGTTCTCATATATCCCAAAGTTCCCTTAACTCCTACATCCTGCAGTCCCATGTTCCTGCTCCACAATCTTCATGCCCTCAGGTAGAGTGATGGTCTCCTCTCATTCCTCCTGGTCAAACCCCAATCTCAATTCAGGTCTGGCAGCTGAGATAATCATGAGTACAACTATTATATAACACAAGGAAAATGTTGAGAGATACAATTGGATACTATAAGCTTCTTCAGGATAGAGAAACCATTCAGTTCTAACAAAGCTATGAGATTGTTTGGACCCCTCGATTTATATGCTACGGAATTCTTGAGGCAGTAGAGCGTGGGAGTCTATCCCAGGGGTATGAACCACAACAGGATGTACGTTCCCACCCACCCCAACCTCTCTTCATTCTCCTTCTGCTGGCAACCTCTAGACTTTTTGAGTTTGGCAGGATGTGAGAGACCCTTGTAGATAGCCTATCATTCATACATAAAATCAGGAATCTGGTCTGGCATCCCTGGTGTTTGTATACATGTGCATAAAACAGAGAGATATATAGTCCTTAAATGAGTTGCATCAAAGCTGCCATCACAACTCTAAGAATGTAAGGCTGTTAGTGAAGGCTGTAAGACTAGATGTTTAGAATATTTATTTATTTATTTATTTTAGTAGTGGGAGCTATTAGAGATGTATGGAACAGGAAGATTGATCAAGGCTCTATGATTTTTCAAAATACTATATTAAAATGTGGGTGTGTAACATTCATACAAAATCTTAAAGCACCTCTCTAAAATAGTCATAGCAATCAAGCAATGTTTTTAATTAAGCTGAAATCCATACACAGATGTAGAAATGCTTAGTCCCAGCTGTGGTTCCTGACAGTCATCCTCAGAGATAAATTTCCACAATAGGTGTTTCAATTAAGACAGTAATATTTGTCAAAAGGTAAGCCGTAAACACATAGCCCCTTGAAACACTATTGAACAAGTGTAATTTATGCTGTAGTTGGTGCACCGCATTTTAGTACTGCTTTGATTTTATCAGCATTTGTCAATTAATCAACGTGAACCTTGTAAAACATGTTCTCTTATTAGTGAGAACAGGCAATTGCTTGCAGACTTTGAAGGAAAGGTCATTTAATAAGTTGCTAATTGTTCAAAGATAGATTTAAATTTAAAAAAAAATGTATACTCATTATTACTGTACCTAAACAGGACACTGTATATGCTTAACCTTGCCAATTTAAATATGGTCAATGGTTTCTTTTTTTTTCTTTTTTACTAAACAGCAGAGAAAGATTAAGACATAAATTAATGTAACTTTGGGGTTTTAAATTTTATTTTAAGAGCCTCTTATTGTCATTTTTGCCAGTTTAGAGTTATGAGCCTCAAGGCTATGATTATAAACTTATGAACTATATTTCATCGGCAAAAAGTGAGGAGAAAAAGAGAAACAAACAAGAAATGGAGCAGCACAAAAGGACTATGCAGTGACAATATTCTATTTTTTGTATTTGCCTCAATTCATTCTCCATTTCTCTAGATGAGACGTCAACTCCCCACTTCTGACTGCTACTTCATTTTCAGGTCAGTGAGTGAGAAAGAAGCTGCTGTGTCAAGGCCCCTCTTTGGGTAATCAGTGCATCAGCGCACTTGTCAACTCTCCTGGCAATCAAGAAAGCATCTGAACTCAAGAGTCACATCACCACCAGCAAGCATTCTGCAGCCAACTAAGGTATGCAACTGGGTTTAAGATGTTCAACATACCTTGGAGAACAGTTTCTACAGTGGTGTCTGCAGGGCTGAATCGTGAAATCCGTACCATCTTACAAGACTCACAGGAACTTAGGATGAGATGGCTTGTCCTAAGGCATTTGTTAGAGTAGGAATTTTGCAAAGAGTTTACAGAGACAGTTTGTTGAATGGTGACGAGTCTTGCTGGATCCTGACTCAACAAACTGCTTTGATGCAGAGCCCCTTTTATAAGAGTTAGGAGGCCCAGGTTGCTCTCTGCCTGCTCAAACTGGCTCATCTCTCCATCCCATTCCATTCTGTTCTCAGTTCCAAATAAGTCACTATTTCAGGCACATTTCCCTAAGCAGATGCAAACACGCTTTTCCAGTGCCAGACTCCCTTGGGCAAATTAGGTTTCTTGGAAAAGGGTCAAGGAGCAATCAGACACCTACTAGAAACAAGCCTTTAGTTTCAGGTGATGTTGTCACTCATGTAGACTACAACTCAAATTTTAGACACTGGTTGGGAAATACTGCTGAATATGATAGGGGTAGGTATGGGGAGCAAAATCCTGATATCGGCAGCCAAAGTTTCCTTTCATTGTCATAATACATGGTCTTATTTTTTTATGGGCACTAACCTGATGGTAATAAGAGAATGGAAAATTTCCTTTTTAATATTTCTAATTCAAAACTGCTAAACAAATTTTAATTTCTTAATACAATTATCATAAAAGAATATATATATATATATATATATATATATATATATATATATATATATAAGAGAGAGAGAGAGAGAGAGAGAGAGAGAGAGAAAACCATCATACCTAACAAACATGGAGTGTTTCTGAAATAGATACTTCTGTTGTTCTGAAATAGATATTTCTGTTGTTGTTGTTGTTGAATCAATCATAAGGAGAAAGTCCATTTTATGTTCTTTTAATATTTTCCTGTATTAACCTCAGCCTTGTTAGCTTTCTTCCACATATTCAGATTCTCTCCAAAACAGAAGCGACTAGTGGTAAATGCAAATGGGGGAAGGAAAGCTGCGTGGTAATACCAAGCTGCAGGTAATACCTGCTTCCCAGCAGGAGTTGTTTCTATCTAAAACATACGTACCATGTTAAGAAGCCAGAGGGAAAAATGAATGGATGTGGATGGCAGGTTTTCATTTGTTTTTCTGACATTTAAGAATACTGTAAATAAGTTCGTGTGTTTCAATTCAAACAGTTCCGTTATCTTGGAGGTCTTAATCATTTGTAATAGCAGTTTCTGAAGTGTTCAAAGTGTGTGCTTAAGGAGTATTATTGGCATTCAACATAGTCATAGTACATTAAGCAGATTTACAGCCTAAAACATGGTTATCCTTGATCATCTTCATTTAAAACTAAGTTTAGGCTGATGGGGTAGCTTAGCATTCTCCCAGTGTTTCAGCCTGTTAGTTTTGCTTTACCAGAACATCTGGCTCTGTTGGGCCCCCTCACACTGTTCCAAATGAACCTACAATTCACAAGATGAAGTGGGGGCAGAGGAGGACGGCAAGGAAAATTCAAGTAAGAAGTGTAGAAGGGAAGCCTTTTTAAAAATATGCCTAGGGCTTCTGGGGTTGTTACCCATGGTTCCCAAGAGTTGGGGGGCACATCATGTCATTTGAGTCCACATGGGGAGGTGCCAGGGTTGGTCAGGAGGCAGAGAGAATAGGGGGAAAATGTGGACAAGTGCCTTCACTGTGGTTTCCCTGGGAAAGAATGGGTGAGGCAGGTAACCAGGCTTAGGATTGGCTAGTTGGAATAATTTCAGCAGGTCTTGAGGTACAGAGTGGTTCCTAGTTATCCAGTACCTGGCTTTGGTGACCTAGGTCAAGAAGATAATGCTCCAGACTGTAGGGGGCTAACACAAAGAGGCATGTAGGATACCACCAGGATTGGCTGGTTTGAATATCTATGGCCAGCTCAAAGGTAAGATGTTTGCCATCCCCAGCAAATAGCTAGGCCTGGAAGGGACAGTCCCTCCTCAAGCCCAAGTCTGCAAGCCCTCCACATGTTAAAACATCATAGAATAGAGAAAAAAAATTTAAATATAATTCCACAGGAAAAGAGTTTCTCAAACTTGCAGTTCATAGAAAACACTTGGGTATGTGCTAGATATAGATTCTGAATCATCAGATTGGGTGGAGGCTCAGATGGCATTTCTAATAAACTTCTAGGTGATGTTGGGACTACACTCTTGAATAGTCAGTGATGAAACTATTGCCAGGAGTCTTCTCTCTGGGCCAACTTGTACCACAAAAGGAGCTAACATTTATTAAGCTCTGCTAGGAGGCACTGAGGATACATACTTGAGCTTGTTTTCTCCAGATAACAACCTTTTTTTCATAAGAAAATTTACCCCAATTTCATAGATATGGGATTGGAGATTCAAGGCAGTTAAGTGACCTGCCAAGGTCACTTAGCTATAAGTTAGAAGATACAAATGTATTTGGCCTAAAAACCCTAAAAACCTCCCCATTGAAACTTAAGTGCAGATGGCACTACTTTGATGGAAAATAAAAACCATCTATTGGTAAAAAAATTCATAAAATAATAATAATAAGTTCAGAGACATGAATAGTGACCCATTTATAACCTGGGAAAGAAGAGAAATTCAGAACAGTATTCATTATCTCAGGATCAAAAATAGATGATGGGGATTAAATAACTGATAAGTTTACCACAGACATTCCTAAAACACTTGCAATGGGATTCCCTATTAAATGCATGTTTTATATTTTCAAAGTGATACAAGTATGCAGTAAAATATATACAATAAAAAATTAGACTTCCTCCTAAACAGCCCCAGTCTGAGTTCTGCTCAGTAAGCCTTCAAGGACCATTCTGTGCAAATAAGAATATTTTTCATGCAAATTAATTCATTCAGGCATTCCAAGGAACTGAGGGTGGGGGAGGGGAGCAGTAAACAAAACACAGTCCCTTATGTATCTTACATTCCAGTAAGGCAATTATATATGTATCCAATGAGGACAAGTAGTGAGGGAGAGGAGTGGATGTTTGCAATTATAAATATAGCTGTTAAGGAAGTCCTCTTGAAAAGGTGATATTTCAGTCGAGGCATGAAGGAGGACTTCCTATTCTACACCTCCTTTTTCCTTTAGAAATACATCAGTAATTACAGATCCACCTTATTCTTTTTAAAGGCTCTAGAGTACTATACTGTTTGCATGTTCACAATAGTGCTGGGCATTTTGTTATTTCCATAATAGATATTGGAGATTAATCCTGTCATAATTTGTTAGATGGTCATTTGAGTGGTTATAAAGAGATTTGGGTTTTGCAATATAAATCCTGATTAAATAGAAAGGGCCCTAATGAGGTGTAAGAAGGTATAGATCCAAGTCCTATCTGTGCTGCTCTCTACCTAGGTGGCCTTATCATGGCATTGAGAATTTGTGGACTCCCCTTCTTTGTATTAGTGCTCTACTCTCATGAGAAGTTTCTCTTTTCCTTTCACCTCTTCGGTGATACTATTGTCATGAGGCCTGTGGTGCTGTGTAGGGGCTCCTCCAGCTGCAGGCCCAGGTGTCATCTTGCTTGCAACATTTCCTCAGTGCAGCATACCTGGGCCGCTGACACAGTTAAATACATATGTTAACTGTCAAGCTGACAAGCTTTCCATATTCCCCATGAAGGAAGCATAAGCAGAAATTTCAGGGAACAGTTTACCCTCTGAGCACTGTGCCTGATCTCTCTCACACAGAAAATGCAGGGGCTTCCTTAAAATAAAAACAAAATCTTTACTTTCCAGTAATATTTATTTATGCAGATGCAGATGTTTAGTGCTGGACCATATGACCGAACAGATTTTAATTTAATGGAATATTAGATTATTCATTTAATTAACGTCTGAGGTAGTCCCTGGAATATGTCAGCACTCTGCCAGGCACTATAAGAGGAAGAAATATCAGTGCATTGTTATTCCTGCCCTTGTCACCATTTTGGATCTTCACAAAGACAGGACACATGAAAAAACCACCATCATTCACATCAGTGTGTGGTAAGTAGTACCAGAGGCAATAAAATAAGAACTCAAGGAAAGGGGAGGATTCTAGTATTTGGAGGCCATCAATGAAACCTAAACAGGTAACCTGTCCAAGGGATGAGGTAATACAGGGGACTTTGGATGAATGTGTGAGTGAGTGTGTTTGGGAATGTTTGTGCATGGAAGGTGAGCAATAATCACATGTGAAAAGGCCCAGAGAGGGAAAATACAGACTTCATAAAGGGAACACTGAGTTGCCTTTACAGCTTCAGTACAGAACGAGGGGAGCAAATGTAGATGACAGGAAATGGTTGGAGTAAGAGGGTGCTGAGTCCCCCTACTTCGTTACTATAACTGGAGTAAATAAGAGAGTTCTGAAAGATATCAAGGGGAAAAAATCACCTTCTTCCTCCTTTTTTGCTTTTTTTAGGAGTATGAAAAGTTGTGTACTTTGGAAATAGGATTTTTCCATTTGTGATTCTAGTAATTTTTTGAAGCCAACTTAATATTTATCAAGGTACCATTTGCCAATAGTTTAAAAAGGTAAATGGTATGATAAGGCCTGTAACCAAAACCAATAATCTCTCCTCTGCGACCCTTCCTGCTCCTCAGAGAAAGGCATTTCATGTTTTGTTTTTGTTTAATCATGAAAAACATTTATGTGCTGGGGCGAGTAACATCCTACACAAGTAAGACTTTTGCTCCCACCAATTGTTCTCAGTTTGGTTAATCCACAGTCTTGCCCCATGTGCTGCAGGAAGATGTTAGGCCCAGTACTTTAACCCACCCTAACTTCAAAGAGGCTGAACCCCACAATGGAGGAAACTACTCTTAACTTTTGGTTCTGATATTCGCTACCCGAGATTTAAATACCATGTGCATATTATTTCTTCAATTATAATTTTTAGGGATTTCCTCATATGTTATTATCATGCAAAATGAGAAGAATCTAGCCCTCATACCATCATTACCTCCCAATAAACTTTTGTCCCCCATTTTTCTTGGTTTAAAAACCATTGTGGGATTAAATCAATATTCTATGTTTACATTATTTTGACCATGTAATCTTATTCACTATTGAGGCAAGTAATGTAAGTGTACACTTTTAATTTTATTCAACGATTTGTTTTTCCTTTTACTGTCTTTTATTCTATTCCCTTTTTTTAAACCTCTTTTACTAATTGTTTCTGAATGATTCAAAGGAACTTCAAAACCCCTATTAAAATCACTATTTTTTTTTTAACATGATCAACCCAACCAGTCAATCTATCTGATCCATTTGTTGCACAGCTTTCCATCTAGTCTGTTCATTCTGGTGGGTTTCCAGGCCAGCTGCCTAGCTATTGCCTGGGGCTCCTTTTAGAGAAAAGGTACATGAGTGATACATTTGTTGAGACCTTGCATGTCTGAAAAATGTCTTCATATTCACAGGTGTTTGACAGCTAAGTTTGTAACAGATTTCTAAGAAGATGGCATTTTCTCCCAGATTTTCCAACTGTATATCGCTATCTTCTGGCTTCCAGTACTGAAGCTACTGGTATCCTCGATCTTTTACATGTTACTTATTTTCTTTCTTTGAAGGGTTTTGGGATCTTCTTTTTAATCCTACGGTTCTGAAATCTCATAATAAAGAACCAGAATGAGGGTTTTTCCCTCATTCATCGTTCTGGGCACTTTCTAGTTCCTTTAAATCTGAAAATTCCTGCTCTTCTCACTGAAACTTTTTCTCATATTATTTTTTGATACTCGTCTCTCCACAGTTTTTCCCTTTCTGGAACTCCTCTGGTAAAATGCTGGTTGATCCACCATTGTCCTTACCTCCCTCCCACCTCACCTTCATCTATGCCTGTTAATATGCTTTCTAGGAAGTTTACTTGACTTTATCTTCTATACTCTGAATGACTTTTTAAAAATATAAATTTGAAAACTTTTTATTATGTTTTAAATGAAGCTAGATATTTCCAGTAGAGCTTCATATCTCCTCTTCAATATCTTATTTTCTTTCTGATTATTTCTTTTCTATAGAATGCTCTTTTTACTTCATGAATAAAATAGTTTTTTCTCATCTTTCTGAAGATGTAATAGGGTTTTTAAAGCCTTTCTTGTACTTCATGCATTATCTCTCTCTTCTCTGAGCCCTGCTGGTACCTCACCCTCTTGCTGCTGCCCTGCTTTGGCCTGTGTATTTTACATTGAGGACTATCCTCAAGTAATTTTTGACCCCTCACTATTCACTTACATTTAAGACCTTTATATACCTATGAATAGAAAATAAAAAAATTTAAATACAGAAAATATAAAAATTCATTTGTATTTAGGGACAGTAAGTTCCATTTCCAACTTTGAAGGGTGCAGAGTATACTTATTGCCAGGTGGGCATCCTTGTGTGGTAACTGGGGTGGGAATCCAGCCATTTCAGCGGGGATTCCAGATACCAGTGAGGTAATTTCTTTGGGCCATTTAGTTTTTCCAAATAAGAATCTTCTAACTCCTGCCTAGAGCCATTCCTGGCTGTGGGTGACCTGGGAACAATGTGGAGAGTAGTCCAAGATGGTCTTACCTGTTCACTCTGTGGAGTTTCAGCCCTCCCTTGAGCCTAATCCCTGTGTCCACAGCATCTCTAATCAGTGCAGCCCAGACTACCCCTGGAACCCCCAGAAGGGATGGGAATTGGGTGGCAATGTGAAGTAGAGAGAGGAAAAAGGCTAACTCCTTCATGTATCATGTTCTACCATTAGTAGCTGCTCTGTAACTACCTGCAATCTATCCCGCCTTTGCCAGTCTCGTTCCGCACACCTCTCTAATCCTCTAGTTCCTGTAGGATGAATCAGTTGGCTTCTCTCCAAGTACCTCATGATGTTGACCTCCTTCCATAAGTTTATCATTTTCATACCTGGTAAGCTGGTCTCCTGGATGCTACTTGCAGTCAGCCACTGAAGAGTGGCACAGAAAGCACTTATAGGCAATTAGGGAGAGCAATACAAAAGTGGAGAAAAAGGAGACCTTGGCACCTTGATGGAGAATTAAGGAAAGTATTTGACTCTGGAGCAGTTTCTTCACCTTTCTGGATCCATTTTGTTTCACTACAAATTTGGAAGGTTGGTTGTCTCTCCAACTATTCATGATAAAGAGTACTGACATTTTAGATCATTTTGCCATTCTTGAAGCTCCACAGTACATATGCAATTATGCAAACTTACTTGACTGCAGACACTCCTCCTCCCCCCACCCCTTTTAGGAAATGCTTGATAACATATTATAAAAAATCCTGTATTTGTTGATCTGCAACTTTCATTTTAACATGTTTTTGTGAGTTTTACAACTTTTGCTAAATGTTTTCATTAAGAAAGAAAGGGAAAACATAATACTTTAAAATTCTTATTTATTGATGCTTTCTCCCATAGCAGCATATAAATTTTAGAGTGGGAGAAAAATCTATCATGATTTAAATGAGGCTAGATATTTCCTGTAGAGCTTAATATCTCATCTCTGTAGCACCATCAATATCTAGGACAGCTGAACACCAAACCATTGGCTGAATGGTTGCATAGTTGATTTGATTTGGTCATGAACACAGTCAGATTGCTGGGACACATCTGGCAATTTTGGCAATCAATGAATGAAATGAATCAACCATGTAGTGATCAGACTGACTGCTCAGTGATCAATGTGACCAAAACAGAAAACAACTGTGGGATAACGTAATCCTTTGGTTGCAATGGTATCAGAATACAACTTATATGGGCATTCATGATGGAATACTGTTTAATGCTAGCATTATACATTAAACTGTAAGAACTACTTCTGTTAGTGAAATACTTTCACTTTTTATATCAATCTATTGGCATTTATCTGAAATGAAGAACCTGTGCTAAATGTTGCTAGGAATAAAAGAATGTGTAGCAGAAAAAAAAAGATACAAAAACTCTACCATAAAAAGATCTAGGAGTCAGATGTCAGCTATCAGTAACTTCCCATATAACCTCCAATAAGTCTTTGATTTCTCACTTGTAAATGAAATTATCCTCAAAGATCTTGTAGTTTAGTTGATTACATATACAAATTTGGAATTTTTCTCGTAATGCCTACTAACATTAAAAAATGAAGAAATATTTTTATGTTCTTTAATTAATTACATTCCATAAAGCCCCCTCCTTTTCTTTAACTCAGGAACTCCATAAGAACCTGGTGCAGTGTTATCCTTTTCTAGATGTGTCTCTTTCCCCTCCACTCTACTAAGTTTTTAAAGTCTTCTAATTATGTGCATCTTTTCATTTAAAAAGTCTACCCCCAAAACACACTTTCCATTTTTCTCAAATGGAAATTTGTCAAAAGTCAATTTTGTCTCATCCAAAAAACTGTGTGTGGCAATAGAGGGACCAGTGGTCCTACTTTGCCCAGCACTGAGGGATGCCCAACTACATGGGACTTTCATGTTAAAATGGGGACAGACCAAGTTGGTGGGTCACCTTGGGTGACAGCTGCAAGAAGAATAGATGTGGCATGGGTATACCATCACTGAGTTGAAATGTCACTCCTCTTATTAGAAGTACTCTTCTTTCATTGCTAAACAGCTGTAGAAAGCAATCAAACACCAGATGGATAATGTATTTAATGACCTTTAAGTTTCCTTTATACCAGTGGATTTCAGTTCTGGCTGCTTAGTAGAATCATCTGGTTAGCTTTTTAAAAATTATACTACTCCCTGATTCAGTAGATCTGAAGGTAAGTCCCTGTCAATGGCATAAATATTTGAAGTACCCTAGCTGAATCTCATGTAAGCCTCTGAAACAATGTTTTACACACACTGATATTCAAAAGATAGATCTAGTTAAGAGCTATTCATGGCAAAGAGAAATCAACTTACAACTTCTTGCCTTTTAAATACTGCATGCAAGTTTCTACTTCACATATAAAAGAAATTAGAATCCACAAACTGACTTTATTAAGTTATATTTATTCATATAGAGTTTGTGCTATGTAATTTTCTCCCCTGTTGTGTTTGCATCCTGAGCACCAATCATCACATCTATTGATATCATTTTTTAAATAAGAAACCATAAGGCTGAAGATTCAGCTCAGTGGTATAGTACTTGCTTAGCATGTATGAGGCTCTGGATTCAATTCCTAGCACCATAGGTAGTAAAAAAAAAAAAAAAAAAAAAAAAGAAAGAAAGAAAGAAAGAAGGGAAAGAAAAAAAGAAAGAGAAAAAAATGTTTAGGCACAATGGCACCAAGAGATTTAATATTCAACATCTCTAACTTCAAGGAACTATCTTAAAATATATGAAATGGGTCTAAATGACTGAGGTGAATGTACTGAGTAGGTAGGATTTCAAGAGGGCCAGGACGACTGGGTAGTATTCTAATTAGAGGGCCAGACAGGGCATTCCAAATAGGAAGAAAAGCACTGGGGGGGGCAGGTAAGAAGCAATTAAACTACAAATTTAAATATTGCATATCTAAGTAATAAAGTTCATATCTGAGGAAAGCAGACCATATATAAACTGTATATGAAGCCAACTGCTGAAGAAGGAAAATATTTAGCCCAATCACCTTTTTGGTGATAACCACTTAAAATATTGCAAAGAAGCATTAGGCAGGCCAATGATACATAGTTCAGCATAAGCAAAATGACAAATTTGGTCTTTTAATACAGAGAATAAGTCACTCAACAACGACAACATAGCCCCGTCCCTTTCATGCTGGTCTCAAGGAGGGGACTTGGTCACCCAGACCCGGAGGCAGATGCTATACAGAACCCTGCCAAATCCCTGAGGCTTCCATTTTATCTGAGCCATGAGGATTTAATGTTTAAAGAACAGATTTAGAACAGAAATCATGCAAGAGATTCGTGCTATCTTAAATGTCACGTTATACGATTAATCAATCACTGATTTTTAAATTACTTTTATAATGTAATGGCCTTTCCTTTAGATTTTAGAATTAAAGTACCTCTGCTCCATTTGTCTTTGCCTCCTAAAATAGGCATATTTTTCATATTTTTTCCAATATATGGTCTCTGTGCAAGATATTAACTAATGCCAATAAATAATCTTGGTATGTGTCTACTCAGGAAGTCGGTTGACAAAATTAACATTTAGAAGTAGGCACCACTGGTTATTTCACACATTATTAACTTATATTACAATTCAAATAAGCTTACAGCTGGCAAAAAAAAATCTCTTCTGTAAAGTGATCTCAAACATAATAGGCTTAATCAGAGATAAATTAAATTAGGCAGCCATGCTCACTATAGCATATTAATTCTGCGTATTTATTAAATACATTTTCTCTTATCAGTGGTGTGAACAACATTTTAGGTAAACAAATTCTTTAAGAAGCTAGCAAATAAAGTTTGTTTGAGATGCTGTGTGCCTGACATTTTCCCATGCCTTCTTAAAAATGATAAATAATCTTTTCTGCTAATAGTGGCACTAGTTTAAGTCCCCATAAATGAGTCAACTTCACTCCCAGGCAATTAAGCAAAAGAACAGCAGACAAAACTGCCATGTGTGGTGCTGGATTTTTCCAAAGGGAACTTTTTCTATGGCAATTTTAAAAAGAAGGCCTTAGCAAGTGATATCTGGAGTAAGGTGATCCAGAATAAAAGACAGTGAATATTCATTAGGTTAAAAAATTGGTGCGACTCTTTTTCTTTTTTGGAATATTCAAAGAAGGAAAATCTTAAGGCTGATAGCTATTTTATAAACAAGATCATAACACTGGCTCTTTCTTTCCTTAAATGGCAATAGTCTAAACCAGCAAGCTAGCACATATTCCATTGGCTCTGAAAAATGCTTTTGTAAAAGAAAAGTTAAAAGATATGCCTCAGATTTTACCCACCACACCCTACATGTTCGTGTTACCCGTCTGATACACTTTTGCAATATTATCTTACCGTATTATTAATCAACCAGGCCCTTTAATTTCTGTATCCAGAAGTAATTCACAACAGTCGGCATGACCCCCAGCCCCTGCAAGTCTGAGAAACATGTTTGACATTCTTTGTGCTTTGCACATTTAAGACGCAATGTAAGGTGACAAGAACATTAAGCTGCCCAGTGAGCAAAATGTGAAACTAATCACTATCTGTTCCTAGCTGTGGGTACAGTAATTGGCAAATTAAAATGCCTGAGAATGGCTGGGCCACCTGAATCAGAAAGCATCACCTTGGAATGGTTAATGAAGATAAATGTATGCAACTAGCTTTACTGACAACTCCCTCAAATACCAGCAGACTGAAAAAAGACAACCTCACAGTACCTTCTTTCTTACACACCATGTAAAATTTTTGTTACTTAAAGGAAAAAAAAAAACTTGATCAGGTTCCATATCTCATATATGCATACTGGCTGAATTCAGACTTCTACTTACTTTTGAAAAGTCAATGCTTTTCTTTTAAATCTGGCCAACTGAGATCGGTTTCCTTATTAGTTATTGAATTTGTTGCTTTGTGACAGCCGGATTCAAATAAATGTAAAGGTTACTAAAAAGAAAATAACTTCATTTTAATAAACTTGCTATCATTCTTCACTCATTCATGCATCCATTCGTCCATTTATTTGACACTTACTGAGTATCAAGCCAGGCACAGTGCTTGAAACTTGGTATCTCTCTAAGGAGTGGGTGAGCCCTGATCCCCATGCAGGCAACTTGGGATGATGCTGCACACTTGTGGAGATTTCAAGACTTAAAAGATGTGTCACACACCCTCCCCCCCCCACTCCATAGCCTTTCAAGAGAAGACACTTGAGTTGTACTCTAAGATGATTTCTGAAGAGATTTTTGAGGGTGCATGTGTTTGAGAATAACATTCCAAGCTGAAAGGATGGGACATGCAAAATAAACAAGAAGGTCATGGTCTGCTTGAAGCAAAGAGATTGCCTTTAGAATATATGAAGGCAATAAGTACAGGAGCAACAGGCCAACAGACAGTGAAGATGAAAGCTAGGCCAGGCTGAGAACGGGAAGGCCCTGCAAGGCACGTCAAGGAATCTGTGTTTAATCCTGAGGGCAGTATTTTTCAGAACACATGCTGGAGAAACCTGAGGTTCTGGGAAGAGGAGGGATAAGGGCAAGGGGAGGTAGGGCAGTGGGGACTCAGGCCCTAAGCCCCTACTTCAACCACATTAGTTTTGCTAAAATCTGTTGTGTATATTGGGCCATCCTCTTATTACCACTGTTTTGATTACTTTTTACTTTGGGACAATTTTGGGTACACAGAAAAGTTACAAAGATAAAAAAACAGAGAATTCCTACACACCCGTCTCCCAACCGCCCCATTTGTGAACATCTTACGTTACCATGGCTCGCCTGTCACAACCAAGAAAACAACACTGGTGTGTGACCGTTAACTAAACTCCAGATCTTCTTTGGATTCCACCAGTTTTTCCACTAATATCCTTTCTCTGTTCCAGGATCCAATCCAGGATACCCCATTGCATGAGTCATTGGGTCTCTTTAGGTCTGTGACAGTTCCTCAGTCTTCCTTTGCTTCCCATGACACTGAGTCTTGAGGAATACTTGTCACATATTTTACAGAATGTTCCTCTCTTTGGGGCTGTAGATGCTTTCCTCGTGACTGGCTATGTTTGTTGGGAAGAATATCACAGAGGCAGGGCACGCTTTTCATCATGCCACACGAGGGGTGAGCAAATGATACCAACATGAATTATCGCTGGCGACATAAACCTTGGCCAGCAGGTTAAGGTGGTGTTTAACAGGTTTCTCCAGTGAAATGTTACTCTTTTTCCTCTTTTGAAGCCAGTCAATAATACAACCCACATTTACAAGAGAGTCAGCTTCATTTTGTAGAGAGGAATTCTGCCTTTACTATTTGGAAGTCTTCTAAAAGAAGATTTGTTCCTTCTAGTCCATTTATTTATTTGTTTGATCATTTGTTTATATCAGGATGAACTCAGGTATATCTTTTCCTTTGGGTTGTAATCAAATACCCTGTTATAACTTTTTAAGGTTAATTCCTGTCTCCTTTTGACATGCCTGCAATCTTTTTAAGTGCTTTAATTTTTTTTAGGACAAATCAGGTACTCCTGGTTTGTCTTATATTTTGACTGCCCCAGTCATTGAACCAACCATTTCTTCAAAGATCTCTAGTTCCTATTATTGAGGATGATATTAAGAAATCAAGATCTGGGTGCTGAGTGTTCTTGATCCTACTGAATTATCACTGCTCTCAGACCTTCTCACCAAAAGAGCTAAGAAATGTAATAAAAATTAGAACCACTGGAAAATTTAAATTTTAAATTTTATGTACAATATTTTTAAAAAAACAAAATCCAATAATAGTTATGTAAGATTTTTATACTATAAGCTTCAAAATATTACTGAGCTATATTAAAGAAGTCTCATAGCAGTAGAGAGAGAGTTTATGCATATGGATTGGAGCTCAATATTAAGATACAGATCCTCCCTAAACTGAGCCCGACTATCAATATATTCCCAGTTATAATCACACCCAGCTGATTTTTTTAGAAATGGAAAAGCTAATTATAAAATGTAAATAAGTTTCATGGGAACTAGAATATCTAAACTAATTTTGTAAAGAATAACTAAGATGGAGAGCTAAACCATCTGACTTGAAGACTTACTATAAAGCTACAGTAATCTTACAGCATAATACTGACATGAAGAGCTGGAGAATCAATGGAGCAGAGTAGAGCCCAGAAATAGATGCACATTTATGTAGTCCTTTCTTTTTTGAGAATAGCTATGAGGCATTTCAGGGAAAGGAAAGTCTCTTCAACAAATAGTGCTGGAAAAATTAAAAGCCCATACAAAAAAAATAATTAACCCTACTCTGACCTCACATGATAAATAAAAATTAATTCAATATGGATCATAAATCTAAACATAAAAGCTAAAACTATAAAGCTTAAGCAAGAGAACTTTTTCTTTCTTTTTTTTTTTTTTTTTTTTTTTTTTACTTAGCAGTAGTTACTTTATTTTTGGACAACACAGAGGACAAAATCTTGGAAAAAAAACCCTGATAAATTAGATCTCAAAATTTAAAACTTATGCTTATCAGAGAATAATAGACCACATATGCTTGAAAAACATATCTGATAAAACACTGGTGATATATGTAAAGAACTCCTATACTTTAGCAATAAAAATATGAATAACCAAATATATAAATGAGAAAATGATTTTAATAGGCATTTTATGAAGGAAGACATATGAATGACAATAAGAACATGAAAATAATTGTTCAAGGGAACACCTTGTTCAAGGGAAATGAATTTTAAATCATGATAAAACATCATTACAAACCCACCAGAATGGTTAAAAAGAAAAGGACCGACCATACCAAATGCTGTTGAGAACGTGGAGCAAATAAAACTATCATAAATTGTTGGTGGGAATGTGAACAATTACACCGGGAAATTTTTGACAATTGCTTGTAAAACTTATATACCTATCTAGGATCACAATTCTACTTTTAGATGTTGACCTAACAAACAAAAGCCTATGTTCACAAAAAGACTTGTGCAACAATGTTCACAGTTCATTTTTGCTAGTCAAAGCATGGAGACAATTCATGTCTATCATTAGAAGAATGGATAATAAACAAACTGTAATAAAATGGAAAATTACTCAGCAACAAATAGAAAAGAGCTAAAAATAACTTAAGAAGCAATTAGCCCATAAAACCATTTTGCTTTGTGAAAGACTGACACAAAAGATCTTGTAACATGTGATTCCATTTATATGAAGTTCTAGACCAAGAACCGATTTACTCTGGGGGTGGGGGGTAGGGATTTACTGGGACCCTTCCATAAAAGTTCATGAGGCAACTTTCCAGAGCGCTATAGATATGGGTGGCACAGGTGTACACATTTATCAGACTCCAGATAATTCACATGTAAGAACTGTATATTGTATCATATGTAAATTTTACCTCAAAAGAAAAAAAGAATCATACATAAAATATTGAATGCTAATATGATACATATGCCTAAGAATTTAGGAGGAAATGTAATAATATTTACAACTTACTTTAAAATGTGTCCAAAAATAAGATGAATTCATGGATGGACAGAAAGATGTATTATTAAGTAAAAAAAAGAAATATGCATCATGGTAAATAAAAGTGTTCACTGTAGATTTGTGATTCAATTTTTCTGCATGGTTAAACATTTTCTTCATATAGTATGGAAAAGAAAAAAGTCCTTAAAATCTGAGCATTTTATTATTTTTTTTAAAAAAGGGAAAAAAATTTAAAGAAAAAAAGGTGAAAGCTGTGGCAGCTTCATAAATTCCTAGCCATGTTTTTTAAAGAGACTAAATTTCCTCATTTATAAAATAAAATAATAAATAATGTCTAATCTCCAGAATCATTAAAGAATTATACTTGTTCATATGTGTAAAGAGAAGTTCCTGGTATAAATAAGAATTAAGTAGATGTTTTAGCTACTATTTTAGTAAACAGAGTGAGTGCCTGTGGCTGTAAACCCACAAAAACAAAGCAATGTTTACATATTTTGTTAAAATAAAAAATAGTCCTGTTATAAAATCAAATTTTTTTTCTACATTTGAATGCCATTTATTAAGGTCTCTAAGTGAATGAACTAGTAGAAGGGAAATATTACATTTTTAAAAACTCATAAAGCATATTTTTAGAAACGGTATTTCCTTGACTTTCATTCCAGGAAAATGCTAACACACGGCATGAAGCATGCAGGGCCCAGAAAAGAAAGCTTGCCAGATGCCGCAGCAATAAATAGAGTGGGGCCTTGGAGACAACACATGAAAGGAGAATGTGGAGCGTTATGTCTCTAACACCCTTCCGATCTGGTACTTTGCCCATTGAAGTTAGGGGGTTTGGGGACATTCACCTTTGTAGACCACCTTTAATTTATCTTCTTATTTATTTGTTCAACAATCATTTAAATCATAGCCTACTATGAGCCAAGTTCTCTACATGTCTCCCAGGACCTCAGCAAAGTGACATTAAGGAAATTTTAGGGGGAAAAAATGTTCCAAGTACAGTATAATGAAAGCTTAATACTATTTACATCCTGCCACCTCCTACTGCAATATTTATTTCAAAAATATAATTTTAGCATTTTCAGTCAGTAGATTAAGCAACAGAATATTTTCACAAATGATAGAAATTCTCAGGGAAAAAAAGAGCAGAATTTCTTTTGTGGATGGATTAATGTCTCACTTTGCTAATGAATATAAGTGAAAATAAGATTTTGTGAATTATATTATATATGGAATGTGTTACCATTTTTATAAATAGATATTTTTTAATGTATGTAGAACTTCTTAACATGAAATCTATTACTTTCAGTTATTTCTGATGAAAAAATTAAGCTCTAGAATCGAGAATCCTGAAAATTAATTGCTTCGTCCTATGACTGCAGTCCTTTGAGTTGCTTCTCTCTCTCACACACACATACATACATGCACACACACACGTGAATTGTAAGAAACTATGATTAATGGATTTTGCCCAGAATTTTTAAACAATAAATAAAATTATTCCAAATTAAAAAGTACATTCTGTTCCCTAAGCTCATCTTTCAATTTGGATGGGGGTGGGTAATACCACTCTCTGCTGAAATTTAGGGTGTCATTTCTAACAGTGATGACATTGTTCAGTAAACAGTGGTATTGCATGTGAAAATTTTCAAATGAATGGAAATAGTCTCAGAATGTTTACTTGGCAAATTTTCACTTATTATGCATTTAAGTGTCATATTTGGGGAGATCTAGAAAAAATGTTGTTTTGTGAAAATATGTATTCCCTATGACTTTTATAAAAAGGAACTTCCTCTCTTACCTCCAGCCATACAAACTAACTTTGTGCTCACAATAAAAGCTAAAGATAAAATTAAAGAAATGCTGGCTGCATGCCAAATCCTGGGATACTAGGGAAGAGAAAGCTGGCTGGCAATTACTCCCTCCCCTTATCTCCCCCAGACTAGGGGTGCTGGTGTGTCTGCACTCTGTCACCTCTGAGTGGAAACACAAGCAGGTGAACCAGATGCCCTGCACATTAATGTCTTATTATTCTTCCCCTTGAGTGAAACCTTGCTGTTAGGAAGAAATAAAATGCTGCATGTAATGAAAACAGTCACTTAGAAGTCATCTTCCAGTGTTACAATGCCAATATACCTGTACTCTTAAAACATCTTTTCAATTTAAATAGTAATGGATTTGTCAAGGTAGTATTTTAGGAGACCTATGCTCAAATTAAGTTTACCTTCAGGTGAATTCACTGTTTTCTAAATGAATACAATTTGCTTAGACTTGTAAAAGGACAAACTTTTGTAGTTCTTCCTAGTGTGGATCTCCTTAGAGTAAAACTCTATGGGGGCAATTAGGGATCATGAAGCAGGACAGGGAGGGTGTTTGTTGTTATCATGGTAGTTTCCATCAGCCCTGAGCCTACATTACTGTATGTAGTTCAGGCAGTACAACTGCCCGAGAAATGAAACATCATCTAATTCCAACAAGTATGCTCACCCTCATTCATCCAAATTAGGGAGGCTTCCCTTTAGTAATTCTGGCTCTTACACAAGCATCCTTGAGACTTTGTCATTAATTATTTATGTCTATGTCTCAAGTATTAAGAGCACACTTGAAATTGAAGATTTTCCTAAGTTCCTAATACTTACCAGTTTTGTTTTCTGCCTAGACCTGATCATATAATTTTGCCTTCTCAACAATTTTGAGCCTAATGCATTATCTTTAAATTTGGCATAGCTCTTTCTGTATAAAAGAATCCAAATTCATGCTTCAATTTATTCTAAATGAAGTTGCTGGTATTCTTCCCTGAATTAAGACCCACACTTTTCCGCTATTCTCCATTCCATTTCAAATTTTAATGGGTTATTTTCTCAAATTTTATTTGAAAAATTTATAATCCAACAATATGACTTTCTAAGCTATTTCAGTAGTTTAATTATTACTTTAAAAATTTATGTGGTCCCTGAAATACAAAAAGGAAAAATATGTAAAAAAAATAACAGCAGGCCTAATACTAGACATCTCTCATTTCTCTGTGCCTTGACCGTGGCTGGCATCAAAACCTGGCAGCTGTATTTCAGAACCAAGAGGACAGAATGGGCTTCCCTAGGAAAGGAGAGGAAGGCAGAGTCTGGTGGTAGTTTGACCAGAGTCCAATGTAACAACTGAGAGGCAGAAAGATGGACAGCACAAGCATTTGGTTTTCTAAAGTAAAATGAACCAGAAACAGAGCTTAGAATTTATTAGAATAAGCTACTACATTTATCATGTATTAGTAAACATATCAAATAAGAACCCAGGGCCATCAGCAAATCTATCATTATGATGGATACTGATAAGTATCATAAATTTACTGTTAAGAAAACAGCACTAATGATCTCATACTGGGAATATAGTACTAGCCTAGAACAAATTCTACTTAAAAACATATGGGGAGCTAAAACCAAAAAGCATTCCCCTGCTGATTCCACTCAGCCACACATGCCAAAGCAGCATGGTGACAGCCAGCAGAGCAGCGACAGGGAATGTGTGTCAGAATTTCTGACAGAAACCCTATTTTCTGAGGACTTATACTGAGTTACAAAAGTCTACTGCAAACTAAACTTGGCACAAAGCTTAGAAGAATTCCATCAAATATAACAAAAATAAGGATTGAGGGGGGAAGCCCTACAAATTTGATTTTAAAAAACCCAGGTCATTGCTATGGAAGTTCTCAATACTTATTAATTAATCTTTTTATGTAAAAAACAACATTTGGATAGTGGTAAGATCATTTATAGTCTAAAATTTTTCAATATTTCAAGAGAATAAATAATTGGGAAAAAAGCGATAATTGGACCCAGGAAAGACTGGATTCATTCTAGAAATAATTGCAATAATTGCTTTTACACTTGAATTTTGTAAGGTGTGTGTGTATGTGTGTGTGTGTGTGTGTGTGTGTGTGTGTGTGTGTGTTTCAATGGTGGCAACTGGCTCAGCCCACAAGTGTATACAAAAAAATATAACTGGCAAAAAATGTTTTAATTTCTTAGAGTGTCAAAACAACACATTTTGAAAGCAGTCTAAAATTTAAGAAATACAGCTTTTAAAATTTTAATGTAGAGAACACTTTAAAAAATCTTAAATAAGCTGTAAACCCTAAATATGCTTTAAATTCAATCTCTTGGGAATTTATGTTCTCAGTTAACTCTAGCCTTCCAATTGTTTTCCGATCTCAGTTTTCAATCACAGGTGGTCTAAGTGTTCAAGTTTTGTGTTCCAATAGATAAAACATGATTAATAAGAATTCTAAAACACCTCCAAGCCAAATGACCATGTAGCATCTACAAACATTTATTACTGTAACATCTATTAATTTTATTATTTTGCCTACTCATTTTATCATTTGTCACATGCTAGGCAAAATGCTCCATAAAACAACTGTAAAAATCTATCAAAAGCTACAATATATATATATATATATATTATAATAAATAATAAAAAGTAAAAAATAATAAATAAAAAATTTAATAATAAATATATATATATTTGAGAATTTTTGAGAGTTCCCGTTTTGTGACAGTACAAGACACTAAAATTTTTTTACAGAAGATATATCTGAAATCTTTAACAAGGTACCAAACTTTTTAAGAATGATGTACATTTTCTAATATCATTATGAAACAAAGAGATGAAAGGAAATTTTCTCTTGATCTAAGGGAAGAGAAACTGCCTCTAAAAACAAGCTGACCTCTGAGACAAGAGGTGTAGAAGAATCTACAAATATACTTCAAAAAGTGTCACTCCCGTCCACCAGCTGAGCTTCAGAAGCACAAGGCTGGAAATAACCCCTTTTTCTTCTTTTACTCTCTCTCATTTGTCTTTGCTCTGTTTTCTTTGTCACTGTTCACTCTTCAGACACAATTATACTTGATTGAGATGGAACTGGTAAAGCCACATTAGAAACTACTCATAAAAAATCAATAGAAAAGAAAAGATACATCTTACAGTAACAAAGAAACAAAGCAGAAACTTTTGTCAACCAGAAGGAAATAAAAGGTTTTGTGGCAGAAAATAAAGAAGGGTATTTCCCAGGTGCCTATTCTATGTAGCTAGAAAACAGAAGTGCCATATAGCAAAATCGTACATCTACTGCAAAAATGAGATGGGTGCAGACAGGTAATTATCCAGAACAAGCAAAAGACTGGTAAATACTCTCTTTTTAGAGGGTGGCCATAGAGGAATTCATTTGTGAAAAACTATTGAACAATAAACTGTTTTGAAAGAAATGGATATTCATATATTAACAGAAATAATTCTAAAAACAATAGTGTTATTTAAAAAAACAAGTCACAGAGGGTATAAATAGATTCAGTGTGCTGCCATTTATGTAACTTAAAAAATATTATGTTATGGCTTAGAGATTAGGTGTACCCCAAAAGCTTATGTGTGAGATGGTGAAATTATTAGATTATGAGAGCTATAATCTAATCAGTGGATTAATCCACTGGTATGGATGACTGAAAAGTAACAATAGGCAGGTAGGGCGTGACTAGGGAGACAGTTCACTAGGGGTGTGCCTTTGGGGTTTGTGTTTTATCCCTGTGAGCAGAGCTCTCTCTCTCCCTCTCTGCTTCATCATGGCCATATTCTGAGCTGCTTTCCTCTACTGTGCCCTTCCATCATGATGTCCTGTCTCCCCTGGGACCCAGGGCTGTGAGTTGGTTGACTATGGACTGAACTACTGAAACCATAAGTCAAAATAAACTTTTCCTCCTTTAGGATGCTCCTGTCAGGATTTTTGGACACAGAGATGATATAGCTAATTAAACAGTGCATGTGTGTGTATATGTATGGACACAGACACATCAATTCATCAGTTATATATGTATATATATATATACACACATATATACATACACATATAATACTGAATTGTTATGACTTATTATGAGGTGCCTCACAAAAGCTCATGTGCGATAAACCGTTCAGAGTGAAACGATGGGGTTATGAGAATTTTTAATCTAATCAGTGCATTAATTGCCTAATAGAGATTAAGTAGATGAGAACTCTATGTAGGAAGGGTGTGGCTGAAAGAGGTGGGTCACTGAGAGCATGCCTTTGGGGTTTCTATTTTGTCCTTGGTGAGAGGAAACTCTCTCTCTCTCTCTCTCTCTCCTTCCTATTTCCAGGTCCTGAGCTGCTTTCCTCTACCATACCCTTCTTCCATGATGTTCTGCCTTATTTCAGGCCCAGAGCAATGGAGTCAGCTATCTATGGACTGAGACCTCTGAAACCGTAAGCCCCCCAATAAACTTTTATTTCTCTAATTGTTCTTGTCAAATCATTTGATCACAGCAGGAAACAAACACTGACTAAAACAGGAATGATATACAACAATCTTATTGTGGTGATATTACCTTTGGGAAGAGAAGAGTGGAAAGAATAGTGATTTTACTTTTTATATGTAAAAAACAGGGAATCTGCTGGAAATACAGTAGTGCCAACATTTTAAGATATGGGGGTAGACACATAGGCTTTATTCTTCTCTGTAGTCTTATACTACTTCATAATAAAAATGAATACTTTTTAAAAATTGTGTGTAAAAGAAAAAATCTGTAGAAATTCAGACAATTAGAAGGAACTAGTCCTATAAGTCTAATTTTCTTATTTCTGAGCCAGGAATGTACAAGGCTGATTATTCTCTATATTCAGAAAGAGGAACAATGAAGAGTTGAAGTAAAGAAAAGCTGTCCTTGAGATGAGAAGTCAGTGGCAAATGGATGGTCATTTCTAAATGAAGTGTACTAGGTGAACATACTTGTATTGCATTCTCTCACTGTGGAAGAGTGTTTCACTTCATACACTATTCATGTGAGTTCCTCCTTTATTTCCTTTCAGGGCATGACTATGAGGCTTAAGGGCCACAGTTAATGGATGACACAGTTTCATTGCTTGTGCATATGTACAGAGTCTGGATTTTGGAATAACAATTTGCACACTTTTAGGCATTGATTAGCTTTGCAAGACTGACAACTGACTTTAACGTCCCCTGCAAAGATTCCCTTTTCTTTCAAAATCGCAATAACCTTTTCTAATGTAATTCCCAAGGAGTTCATTCATGTTGGACTATGGGCTCCAGCAGGAAAGGGACCTACAAACATTTTATTAACTTTGGATCATATTTAATTCCAGGAATTAATAGTGAGAATCCAAAGAGCATTAAAAAAATGTCATGATAGAAAATAAGCCTGCAACATTTCACAGTGTGGCAAGAGTCACTTGCGATATATTGTTAAGCATGAGGGATGAAAATATATCATGGACACAAGTGGTATTACACAGCATGCATTTTTCTGAAAAAGCAGACTTCCTTCATGAGGATTAGATATACACCCACGATAAGATGGCATATTGATCTATAATTTTCAATATTACATCCCTGTATTTTTTATTATATGCTATTTTTCAACTAGTAGAAGAATGTGTTCTCATAAAGCTAATATTTATTCTTCCATGTTTATAGAGCTAGTAGTGCATCTCAGGAAATGAGAAACTCTGAGAGGCCAAATATAACTTGGAATCGTAGGCATAAAAGAAGACAGGATAGGAAAACCACTGTTTTAACAACCTGAGTCAGGAACTTAGTCACGGAGCTTTAAATAATTAAATAACACAAAATAATAGAAGTCCTTTTTCTTTTTACAACAAATATAGCCTTTTAGACATGTTAAATGTCATCAGGGAGGACTCCCCATTTTATTAGAAAGTAAAGAATATGCCTCTTCTGTCCAGTTTTCATTTTCATCCCTGAACTTGCCTTTTATTCCTGGAAGCGAAGGCAGAAACTAAGTGTTATCCTACCATAAAAATGATGTGCCCCTATTTAGATCTGTATACTTGAGTCATGAATTCTTATTTAGTAACCTCTGGACTAGGGAATTCAATGATTTCTTACATTAAACCCAAAGAAAACAGCAGTGAATGAGAATTAGTTTTTCCTTGGAGAGGCTGTTCCCATATTATGATAACAGTCTAATGTGATCAGAACTTTAACAAAGCTTCAGAGGGAGAAATTTCCCAATGATCAATTGTTTCTTAGTCCTCTCCTTTTAATTGATAACTTTATTTGATCTCTTGGAAGAATCAGGAGGGACAGAAGTTGTCATTTGGCCACACTATGCCAGCATGAGGAATGAAAGGGGGTAACAAATAATTGAGGAAGAAGACAGACAGGTGAGTGGGGACGGCAGGTGGCTGAGGCAGCAGGTGTTGGGCCTGAAGGGAGGGAAGGGGGGCTGAGCTGGAATCCAGAATCCCTTGGCCTTCTCACATCAGCATCTTTGAATGTCTGAGAAGGGTTATGCCCTGGAGTAGACTGTCAAAACTAGGACATGTGGTGGAAAGAGAGTGAAAAAAACACTTCATTACTTCTCCTTTTCTTGGTCTTCTCTCAGATTTCATATTTTCTACATCCCCCTCTTGCTCTTAGTAACTGACCTGCTATCAGTCCCAGCATTTCTCCTGAGGCCCAGGGTACTGCACAAGAGTACCCTTTTCCCCACATCCTGGTCAGCACTTGTTGTTGTTTGACTTCATAATGGCTGCCAATCTTATACTCTTGTACATTGCTGGTGGGACTACAAATTGGTGTGGCCAATTTGGAAAGCAGTATGGAGATTCCTGGGAAAGCTGGGGATGGAGCGCCACCATTTGACCCAGCTATTGCCCTTCTCGTACTATTCCCTGAAGACCTTAAAAGAGCGTACTACAGGGATACTGCCACATCCATGTTCATAGCAGCACAATTCACAATTGCTAGATTGTGGAACCAACCCAGATGCCCTTCAATAGATGAATGGATAAAAAAAAAAAATGTGGCATTTATACACCATGGAGTATTACACAGCACTAAAAAATGACAAAATCATGGAATTTGCAGGGAAATGGATGGCATTAGAGCAGATTATGCTAAGTGAAGCTAGCCAAGCCCTAAAAAACAAATACCAAATGTCTTCTTTGATATAATGAGAGCAACTAAGAACAGAGCAGGGAGGAAGAGCAGGAGGAAAAGATTAACATTAAACAGAGACATGAGGTGGGAGGGAAAGGGAGAGAAAAGGGAAATTGCATGGAAATGAAGGGAGACCCTCATTGTTATACAAAATTACATATAAGAGGTTTCGAGGGGAATGGAAAAAAAACAAGGAGAGAAATGAATTACAGTAGATGGGGTAGAGAGAGAAGATGGGAGGAGAGGGGAGGGGGGATAATAGAGGATAGGAAAGGTAGCAGAATACAACAGTCACTAATATGGCATCATGTAAAAATGTGGGTGTGTAACCCATGTGATTCTGCAATCTGTATTTGGGGTAAAAATGGGAGTTCATAACCCACTTGAATCTAATGTATGAAATACGATATGTCAAGAGATTTGTAATGTTTTGAACAACCAATAAAAAAAAATTTCAGACTGCATGATTCAGTCTTGTATTACAAAGAACTGTCCTACTTGAGATGAGCATTTGGCCTCAATTGAGAAACACTAATAGATAATTTTTAATATTCCTTCAACCCATCTGATATCTTAAAGTTAAGTGAAATGTAAGGAATGTAAGAGAATTAGAAAAGAACTACAAAGGTCAGTAAAATTCTAAATTATATGATTTTATAGGAAAAGGTTTTTTGTTTGTTTGCTTGTTTGTTTTTAAATGGACTTGTCTCTACCAAAGAGGAAAAATGACAATTTGAAAATTGAAATGCTGATGATATGGAGGAACTCTGATAAAAATTTTTGTCTATAGAAGAAAAAATAAATTAACACAATAACAGATCAGGAAATAGCCAGGCGTGGCAGCACACACCTGTAATCCCACCTACTTGGGAGACTGTGGCAGGAGCTTCCTGAGTTTGAGGCCAAACTGGACAACATAGTGACCTTGTCTCAAAATAAAAATTAAAAAGAGCTAAGGATGTAGCTCAGTAGTACAGTGACCGTGCATTCAATTACCAGTATCACCAAATAAATAAAATAAAAAAATGAAAGAAGACATTACAACTGACAACACAGACATAAAAAGAATCAAAAGACACCACAATGAAGAGTAAAATACCCCAAAAATTGCATAACATAAATAAAATATAAATATATAACCTAACAAGATCAAATCTAGAAATAGAAAGCCTGAACAGACCTATAACTAGAAAAGAGACTGAATTCATAATCAAAAACCTACCAATGAAGAAAGGCTTTAGATCAGATTTAGTTTTACTGGAAAATTCTACCAAACACTTAGAGAAGAATTAACTTTTCAAAAAATTGAAGAAGATTTAACACTTCCAAACTTATATGAGGCCAGTATAACCAGAGGTCCAAGCCAGACATAAACAAACAGGTAAAGAAAAATCAGGCAAGTAGTTCTGATGAATTCAACTACAAAAATCCTCAAGGATGTTAGCTGACCAAAGGATGCTAGTGGACATATTCAATGACACAATAACAGCATCATATGCCAAGAGCAAGTGGGAGTTATCCCCAGAATGCAAGGATGGTTCAAGACACAAAAACCATTCAATAAAACACACCATATGAACCAAAAAGAAAAAACTTAAAATCACAAGGGCATTTCAACATCTGCAGAAAAGTACTTGACAAAATTTTAGCACTCTTTCATGATTAAAAAAAAATCAGCAAATTAGATACAGGAGGAGATTATCTCAACATAGTAAAAGTAATATATAAGAAACTCAGAGCAGATACCATACTAAATGGTGAAAATCTAAATATTTCCTTCTAAGATCAAAAACAAGGCAAGATTGTCACTCTTACAACTTCTTCTCAACATATTATTGGAAGTCTTTGTCAGAAAAATTAGGCAAAAAAAAAAAAAAAAAGAAATGAAAACATAAAAATTGGATAGGAAGTAGTAAAATAATTTCTTTTTCCTAATGATTAAATCTCATATGCAGATATATCTAGAGATTCCATGTAATAATAATAAAGATAACTGTTAGAATAAATTCAGCAAATTTTCAGATGAAAATTTAGTTGTATTTCAATATACTAACAACGATCAGTCTAAAAAGGGTATTAAGAAAACAAGTCCATCCACCATAATGTAAAAGAAAATAGTTCAGAATAAACTTAACCAAAAATGGTAAAATATTTATATATTAAAAACTATAAAAATTGCTAACAACAACAATAAAACCAAAGAATACACAGATAAATGAAAAGACCTTTCACGTTCATGGATTGAAAGACTTAACATTGCTAAGATGGCTAAAATGTCCATATTAACCAATGTGATGCACAGATTCAATGCAATCTTTACCAAACCCCCAATGGCATTTTTCACAGAAACAGAGAAACAAAAACAATTCTAAAATTGAGAAAAAAATAACTATATTGGAAACCTCATACTTCCTGTCTTTAAAATATATTACAAAGCTATAGTAATCAAGATGATATAGTACTAACCTAGAGGCATCCATATAGATCAACAGCATAGAACAGAGAGTCCAGAAATCAACCCATGCATATTCAATCAAATCATTTTGGCAAGGGTACCAAGACCACACAGTAAGGTAAGCACAGTCTCTTCAACATATTATGCTGGGAAAACTGGTAATCCATAGGCAAAGGAACGAAATGAGCTATTATCTTACATTATCCATGAAAACCAACCCAAAATTAATCATAGAATTACACATAAGACCCAAGACAACAAAACTACTAGTGGAAAACATGAAAAAAAATTCTGTAGCATTGTTTATGGCTATGATTTCTTAGATATGACACTAAAAATGTAGGTGTCTAAAGCAAAATAGAGAACTGGGATTACATCAAACTAAAAAGCTTTTAGCTGGGTACAGTGGTGTATACCTGTTATCCCAGCAGCTCAGGAGACTGAGGTAGGAGAATCGCTAGTTCAAAGCCAGGCTCATCAACTTAGCAAGACCCTGTCTCTAAACAAAATATGAAAATTTGCTGAAGATTTGGCCCAGTGGTTAAGTGGCCCTGGGTTCAATACCTGGTACAAATTAAAAAAAAAAAGCTAAAAAGCTTTTGTGCAGCAAAGAAAATAATCAACAGAGTGAAAGACAACTTACAAAATGGAAGAAAATACTTGCTAACAATATATGTGATGTGGGGTTAATACCTAAAAAAATCAAAGGAACTGCTACAATAATTACACAAATAATGTAATTAAAAGTTGAACAAGGAACTTGATAGACATTTCTCCCAAGAACACATCCAAATGTTCAACAGATATATAAAATGATGTTCAGCATCAAAATCATTAGAGAAATGCGTATCAAAACTAAAATGAGCCTGTCAGGATGACTATTATCAAAATAACAAGAACCAGAGAAAATGAAACCCTTGTACACTGTTGGTGTGAATACAATATAGTGCAGCATTGCAGACAACAGTATGGAGATTCTTCCAAAAACTTAAAATAGAATTGATGGATGATACAGCAATCCCACTGGGTAAATATCCAAAAAAATTTTAAAAGACCTTGTAGAAATACTTGCATACCATATTCATTAAGGCATATTTGCCATAGTCAATTTCACCCCTGTGCACAATCTAAATGTCTATCAACAGAAAAATAAAGAGAATGTGACATATACCTAGAAAGGAATATTATTCAGACTTAGAAAGAAAATCTTGCGTATGTGACAACATGGATGAACTGAGGTCATTAGGCTAAGTGATAGTGATACAATCTAGTTACAAAAGGACAAACTGTATGATTCCACTCATATAAGTATCTAAAGTGATAAAACTTACACAAGAAGAAAGTATAAAAGCAGTTGCCCAGGAATGGAGTTAGGAGATATGGTGTTCAACAGGTATAAAGTTTCAGTGGAGCAACATTAAAAAAGTAATAAGGATTTACTTTATTACAACATGCATATAATTTAAAATGCACTTAAAATTTTGTTAAGAGGGCAGATTTCATGTTGTATGTGTGTGTTTACCACAATTTAAAAGAAAAGAAAACTAGATCCCTGGGTATAAAAATTTAAAAACAAATAGGCTCTTCTAGGTTTCAGATAGTTTAAGCAGAATCTTGCTTGTAGACTAGGCAGGAACATTTGGGTAACTTCTCAATTCCTTTCCAGTGCTTCTGTTTCCATGGATACAGTCATTAGGTTCCAACAGACTGTACATCCTACCACACTGACAGACTGGAGGGTGGAAGATAGGGGCACAATTTCCCATCCGCCAGCTCCCTCAATAAATACCAGCCTCCTCCCTCTTCAGTGTGAGCTAATCATGAAGCCCAACAGTGAGGGTGCACTGGGAAAACTGGAATATAGCTCAGTGTTGCAGTAAAATCAGCTTTGATTTCTCAGTAGAAATAAAAGAAATAAAATAGTAAAACAGTAAAGTTCTATTGGGGGAAAACATTTGTCACCTTGAACAGAATAAAAGTCCCACCAAATGAAATCAATGCCTTTGGGAAGAGACGTGTCATAGTGCTAGAAAGTACTATGATCCTTCTCATTTGCCCTACATTTAGTTCCCATTCACTCAAGCACCAGACCTCACCCTATACCCTGTTTCTTTCTTTGGCTATGAAAGATGCATGAACTGAATTTAGTCTTTGTCAGAAACTGTCTTCAAAATAGAAGTGTTTTATCTCAATGGCTAACATAGACTTCCAAATGAAAGGCTTGTTTCACTAGTAAGCTTTTCCTTGCGTAAGCAACAATACCATTAATTTTTTAAACTTTTGATATACATACATGTATAGACACACACAAATCCTAAACAAACCCTATTCTATAATTCATGAAAATAAGATGAATATTTCCTGGAAGCACTGAGATTTTTTAATTTGAAAAGTGTAAAAATAACAATAATAATAATTGATATTGGTAAATGCAGTTTTAGTTTTTGATGTTTCAAAATATAAATTTTCCATAAGGTATTAATTATCTCAAAGTACTTAAAAGCTGATATAGGCACTTTACATAAAACTTACTGGCTATTCAGTTTAAATTTATGAACCTAAAATTAAAATGTGTTTTCAATTAATGTGGAGTATATTTCATGTCTAATACTCTTGTAGCATCCCACAGAGTATACAATAAGTATGAAAAGTAGTATAGCCTATTTCTTTTCATTTATATCCATTTCTCAAAATGAAATCAATGGATTACAATTTGTGCATTTCTGTTTGCAGAGTTCTTATTAAAATGGAACATGACTACTATGTATTTTAAAAGTATCCCTTAAAATGAACAATATCTTCAGTAAGAACAATGGAAAAAAATAATACAAACCTTAAAACTGCCAGCAGATCAGAAGACAAATGTGTTCTTCGGGGCTTTACTGAAACAATGTATTCATAAAAGTCTTTTCAATGAAAGTTGTTCAAGAAAGAAGTCCCATGGAAGACAGAATGACTCTGACATGCCAGAAACTTCTGGAAGAAAAAAAATGCACCATTAGGGAATGTTCAAAGTACCATTACTGGGAGTTCCATCCCTGGTAGTGAGGAAGTAAGTACTATATTAGCACCTGCAGGAATTATCAGCATGATATTATTAATTTTTACTAATTGTGTATCCCAAAACCTTTTATTCACAAATGGCAAGGTGGGATATTGCCTTTCCACACTGTATTCAGAGACAGCTAAAAGTAAAAAAAAAAAAAAAAAAAAAAAGTCAACAGTATTTTGTAACTAAGTACACGTCTGCATTTTCCCTTAATTAGCAGGCTGGGGTTGGAAAACTGTGGGCAGGTCTGAGCACAGAGGCAGCAAGGCTCATTCCCCAGTACCTACCAAGGGTGAGGCTCTGTGCCAGGGGCTTCAGATATGGAGGATCTCTGACCTCAAAAACAGCCCTGCAACTGGCTCATTTTAGAGATGAGAAAACCTACAAATAAATTTATGAGCTCAAACCTTAGTAGACTGTCCACTAAAGCCTAGAAGCCTGTCTCTTTCCCTCACTGAACTCTGTAGCCTATTGGATTTAGAAAAATATTTCACAAACAGAATTGACGAGAGGACACATAATGCCACCACAATACACTAAATTAATTCAAACATTACTAAATTAATTATGAAATTATCTTTTCTAATCTGTTCTAATTACTTGTTAAATTTTGTCTTCTTTGGTCAAGCCTACAGAAATACATGCAGCTTTAAGTGATGCACCCTTTTTTCCACAGACGGTGCTCCTTGGAAATGGAGTCCCTGGTGTGAGGGTGCTGATTCTCTGTGCTGCTACATCAAGGAGACAGCCCAAACTGCCCATCTTCCTCCGGCCCCTCCTCATGACTCACAGTTCCTTCGCTGTCATGGTACAAGAGAGCTGTCATGGTTTTTCTGATGCAGTTAAGAACCAAGCCCACATCCTCCCTGGATGTCCCTGAGTATTATGACTATCTCCCTGTGGCTACATTCATCTCAATAGCTAAGGGTGACTGAACAAGGCTTGGCAGGCTTTCTCTGGATTTCTATTCTGATTTTTCGTCAATTATCTACATGTTTCTCATAGATCCAGTGCCAACTCAGAGAGCCCCACGCTTACTCTCTGCCAGTTGTCCTAGTACCCACTCTTACAAGTGTTTCAGGGTCAGTACCCACCAACTAAACAATTCAAAATTTCCCTCCAAATGCCAGCTTTTAAAGCCACGGACTTTTGTCTGAGTTTTAGAACTTTTAGCTATTTCCACATTGCACTTGTGAAGCCTCAGAAAGGCTAGAAAATGATGGGGCCAGGAGGTCACACATTAACTTTTCAAAATTTTACTTTTGTCAACTTGAGCTTACGTCATGAATAAACAAAGAGGGGGAATGATTGACAGTATTTTCAAGTTCTGCAGAACTGAAGCCTGGGATTGTTACATGGGGCAAAAAAGAAAAAAGAACACTAAAAAAGCTGGATCATCTTTGCATGAAAGAAGGAAGAAGAGCTGGGGGAGGGCAGTTTGGAACACAGAATCCAACCTAAGTGACAGGAATAAAAAACAAATGGAAACTCCTCTTCAAACCTCATATACTAACATTCTTTTTTCCTCATCGCTCTCCAAAATGAAACTTTCAGGTTGTATTCCTAAACCAGCATGCCTGTTTGCAAGAATGTCCCACTTCAATTTTCAAGTATTCACTCAGCTATTATTCACTGAATATTTATAAGTCATTCAACGATTTGGAAAATTGTAGAAACACTGAAATGCACAAGATTGTCTTTGTATACCTCACCCCCTAAGCAACGGACTGCCCTTGTAGAAGCATAAACTATAAACATCAAAAACAATAAGAAGGCTGTGCTAATAAATTCAAGAACGGGCCTGAAGCCAGGCTGGCTGGGGTTCTCCTGCTTCATCACTTACAGCCTTGGCCATGGTACCCTCTTACCTCAGCTTCCTCACTGTGTGATATACTTGGAAGATTAAGTAAGGTAATCCATATGAACTGTTTGGTGCACTAAGGGGCACAGAGTAGGAACTCAGTAGGAACTCAGTGGATGCTAGAAAATATAAGTAGTTCTGCTGCGTAATAGCATGACAACATCAGCTGGGGTAGGAGCTGCTCTGAGCTTCAGAGAAGCTGGCAATGTAGGGAATTGAGAATGCTTCAGGGAGGAAAGCAGCATTTAAGATAAACTATTACTAAATAAATATGACAAGTCTTTTCACATGATAAGGCTCTTCAGAAGTCCTCTGATGATAATTCAAAAGTCAGAAAATTAGGCATCCTACAGAAACAGTAGACTCAGGAACTTTGACGATATTTTCTAATATTTGGCATGAAAGTAGATATTTACCATAACAACACAGCCAAGGAATAATACAAAGGAGAAAATCTATGTATTGCTACTAACAAAGGTACAATATCCCATAGGATCCTGTTCTATTCAATGGTAATCCAAAATGACACCAGGGCTTTTAATGGAACTTGGCAAGCTCTAGACATACCATTTTTAAACCTAGCCTCAAATTTAAATCACAGGGCTTGTGACTTAAATCTCCAATGTGACCTTTACTGGGTATTGTTCAAGAAAACATGTCTGTTACTGTGGAGAGAAACCACACGCCCTTTCACTCTGGAAAGTATAATGAAAGATGTACTGTATTGTTAAAGCATAGAGTGGCAAAATGATTGTTGCTGTGATTCTCCAGGAGCAGCAAAAACAGACTCTATTTGATTCTATATCCTTCATTCAGAAATGTTGTCTTATCGCATTAATGGCCATTCCTATTCCTCCCATATTCTGGACTTTAATTCAAAAGAAGCTTGGCAGGAATCCCCTCACTTGTAGATTTAAAATCTAATCCCTCTGAATATATCCTTTTTCTAAAGGTGTACTGAGCCACCACTTTGTCCTTGCCAGGCTCTTACAATAATTGAACTAAACAGAAGACCAAGAAGCACACAGTGGCTTCTCCCCCACCCTCTAGCTTCTAGCTCAGGGCTATCTTCTCTATGAGAGTTTATGGTTCAAACGTGTCCCTTACCAATGCAATAGTATTAAGAGATGGGCCTTCAGGAGGTGACTGGACATGAGGGCTCCCTCCTTGCTAATAAAAAAGTCTTCACCTGCATCCTGGTAGCCTCTTCTTCTGCCTGTGAAGATATAGCATTTCTCCTCTCAGAAGGAACCATCTTGTAAGCAGAGGGCAGCCCTCTCTAGAAAACCAAGCCTGCTGATGTCTTGACCTTGGAATTCCCTGCCTCCCAAACTGTGAGAAAATAAATCTCTATTCTTCATAAATCACCCACTCTATGGTATTTTGTTACAGCTGTATCAAATGAACGAAGACCGAAAATGGGTAACAGAGGGGTGAGGTGTTGATATGATAAAGACATTACTGTGGAAGCAGTTTTGGAATTTGGTGATAAATAGAGACCAGGAGAGGTCTGAAGTGAATACTGAGAAAGGCCTCTATCATCACTGTGAATAAAACATTCAGGGCAATTCTAGTGAAGAGAAGAGGAGAGGGGAAAACCTCAGCCTATTTAGTAATTATCCAAGTAGCCATAATGAGAATTCTAGTAGAAATATGGATAGTAAAGACCCTTCTGATGAGGTCTCAGATGATAATGAGGAACAAGGGATAATGAGGAACTGTAGGAAGGTCCATCCTTGTTGTAAAGCAGCAAAGTATTTGATCAAATGAGGGCTGGGGATGTGGCTCAAGCGGTAGCGCGCTCACCTGGCATGCGTGCGACCTGGGTTCGATCCCCAGCACCACATACCAACAAAGATGTTGTGTCCACCAATAACTAAAAAATAAATATTAAAAAAAATTCTCTCTCTCCTCTCTCTCCTCTCTCACTCTCTCTTTAAAAAAAAAGTATTTGATCAAATGAGGCCTGCCCTAGGAATCTAAGGAAGGCAGAACTCTAGAGCAATGAACTAGGATATTCGATGGAAGAAATCTCTAAGCAGCAAAGCATTCAGGGGGCTAATGGCTTCTCTTAAATGTGAGAAGAGAGAAACAATTTAAAGATGGAATTTGTAATTAAAAGAGAAGTAGAATGTAAAATTTGGAAAATTCTCAGCCTGTCATGTGAAGAATTTAAAAAGTACCTTTAAGAGAACAAACCTAGCTGGGTGCAATGGCACACACCTGTAATCCCAGTGGCTTGGGAGGCTGAGGCAAGAGGATCGTGAGTTCAAAGCCAGCCTCAGCAAAAGGGAGGTGCTAAGCCACTCAGTGAAACCCTGTCTTTAAAAAAGACATGCATAATTAGGGCTGGGGATGAGGCTCAGTGGTCAAGTGCCCCTGTGTTCAATCCTGGGTACACCCCCATCCCCCCCAAAAAGAGAGCAAATCAAGAGTGTGACCAAGTGGTCCTTCAATAAGAGACTAATATGAACAGAAGGAAGCCTGGTGCTATTCATCAAAACATGGGAGAATGACCTCAAAGGCATTTCAGACAACTTCAAGACTGCCATGCCCAGTGCAAGCCCAGTGGGCCTCAGTTTGAAAGACATCTTCAGTCTTACCCATGTCTCATTTAGATAAGACTCTGGGGACTATAGACTTTTGAGTAGATGCTGGAACAAATTGAGAATTTGTAGCTATTGAGACTGGAGAGATTGTGTTTTGCATGGAAGAAGGAAATGAATTATTTTGGAGGTCAGAAGCAGAATGCTGTGGTTTGAAGGTGCTGTCAATGAGGTGTACTACAAGGTGGGGCCTAGAGGAGGTGGTCAGGCCATGAGAGTTCCTTCCTCATGAATGGGATCAAGGCCCTGATAAAAGAAGCTTACCACAGCATTCAGGTGCCTAGCCCTTCTGCATTCCACCACATGAGGACCCAGCATTCCTACACTTCAGAAGAATCATCTGGGAGGCAAAGAGCAGTCCTCATCAGACAACTAAACCCACTAGTGCCTTGATCTTTAACTTCCAAGACTCCAGAAATAGAAAATAAAATTTCATTGTGCATCAGTTATTCGGTGGTTATTCTACATGGTTCTGTTATGACATCACAAATGGACTAAGATAGTGAACCTGAAGAGCCAGTGTCATCATCCCCTCCTCATCCATCTTCATCCCTCTGACTGAATTATGTAATCCTATCAATTCTTCTTTCCATTCATTCTAACTCGTGATGCTGCATTTCATGCACTAGCACAAACTTGTAATAGTCTTTCCAACTTGTAGTTGATCCTGAAAAAAATCAACATCCCTTGGAATAATCTACAACAATGATAAATATTTGAGTAAAAAAGCTAACAAATGAATAAATAATTCTTAAGTATGACTTTTTTTAGTGTGACTCTTCAATCCCCAAACAGGCCATTTCTGTCCTAAACAATTATATCAAATAGAACTAGACTGCTCATTATATTGCAGTGCATCTCAACTAAGGGCCCATATATCATGGTCATCTTGATGTACTGAACAGAATCTTTGAGAAGTCTCATCATATGCTTAAAAAATGTTCCATAGGAGATTCAGATGGACATTTAAGTATAAATGGTGTGTTTCCTCCAAGTGTATCTACCCAACCTAGCAGACACAGCAGAAGCCTCACTTCCTTAACTGAATCTTCCCAAACCACAACAATATTTCATGTATTCTCTAGTTTTTCATTGTAGGGTACAAATATTTTAACTATAAGGGAATTCCAGTGATTCTCAATGAGTCTAGAACACACATAGCCATTAGGCATGTTCTATGCAGAGTTTTAAGTACATTTGAATGAACCGGCAACATTTAAAATAAGAGCTGGAAGCAATGGCACATGCCTGTAATCCCAGCTGAGGCAGCAGGATCGCAAGTTAAAAGCCAGCCTCAGCAACTTAGTGAGGCCCTAAGTAACTTAGCAAGACCCTGTCTCACAATAAAAAATAAAAAGGGCTAGGAATGTGTCTCAGTGGTTATGTGCGTCTGGCTTCAATTCCTGGTACCAAAAAATAAAAAGTAAATAAAATTATAAAACCAAGATCTGAGAACACTGGGAACTAATTCCCTCATGTCAGTGTCTAGCTAGAGCTAAGAGGTTGTTGTGTGAATGGACCAACGGGGCCTGAGCTACCCAGCTGCCACCCCTCCCTACTATCTTCACCACTCCCTACTATCTTTCAGGGAGATTCTGCCTGGTTCCTACAGGTATCTGCATGAGCAATGCATTATCTAGCCTGACCATTATAGACACCAGCAGCAAAATTTGAAATCCAAATGATTTTTCTTACTCTCTTACTTTACAGAACCATGCTGGAATTATTAGTTGAGGTTCCAAAGTTAGACACAGGGCTTGTGACTCATAAGCAAGCTTTGATTATCTTCTCTCTTGCCTTTTTTTGTCTAAATGTTTCATGCCAAGCCAAAATTAAATATAGATGGGTGAGTAAGAAGCCTGATCTCTACTTTGTCTTTGCTTTGTAGTTTTCAATTTAAAAGCTACCCCAACTTCCCACTTCAGATCCTTCAATACGATTTACTCCTGGTCTTCATTTCTTCCTTTATTGAATCCCAATGCTTCCTGGAATCACCTACAAATCAACAGAACTTTGAAGCTCTCTGTAGCCTCAGCCATAAGAAATTTCATTTCCTCCCAGCAGCCTTGCCCTGTCTCCACACCAGGCCCACGGGGTTGTTCTTTGTGCTTGGAAAGACTTCCCTTCTCCCTCTTCACCTGGAAACCTAAGGCAGTGCCCTCCAAGTGGCTCAATGCTACACTAAGTGTTTACACACCCTTGTGCAGCTCCTCTTCCCCGCTTCCACTTTGAGTGTGGGCTGCACCTTGTGACTTCTACAGAATTAGAATATGACAAAAGTAGTGAGAAGTGACAGCTCTCTTGCCCTCTCAGTTTGTTGACATTCACTGTCGTGTTGTCAATCATCCTATGAAGAGGCCCCTTTGAAAAAACATGGAGAGAAGTTTCTAAGCAACGGCCAGCCAGGAATTGAGGCCCTCAGTCCAACAACTAGTGAGTGAGATTGGGGCAGCCTGATTATTCTAATCAAGTTCCAAACCACATGAGTTTCCCTTTCAGCTGATGAGGATGGGCTCAGTGCCGGATGCAATAGTTAGTTAATGCTTTACCAATTAGCAAGGTGTCCCTTAATCCAGTCACATGGACAACCAAAGTCAACAATCACAATAGTCACAGTGGACTAACACAATGACCATACAAATTGCAAAACTAGTATGATATACACCCATCACATTTATCTCACTGAATTATAAGTATTATAATTTCTAACACATAGGCTTCAAGGTCTGTTAATATGCTTGCAAATAAGTCTACAGCTCTAGTACTGTGTCTGGCATAAGGTAGATGCTCAGTACATTTGATTAAAAAATGTACTGAAGTTTATAAGAAACCCTAGTTTTCCACAAAGGGTATACTATGTGATAGCCTCACCAGCACTGTATGAGTATCTGTATTGCCACATCCTAATCAACAGTTCCTTTTCATGAAAAGGGAAATTGCATGGAAATGAAGGGAGACCCTCATTGCTATACAAAATTACATATAAGAGGTTGTGAGGGGAATGGGAAAATAAACAAGAGAGAAATGAATTACAGTAGATGGGGTAGAGAGAGAAGATGTGAGGGAAGGGGAGGGGGGATAGTAGAGCATAGGAAAGGTAGCAGAATACAACAGTTACTAATAGGGCATTATGTAAAATTGTGGATGTGTAACCAACGTGATTCTGCAATCTGCATTTGGGGAAAAAATTGGGAGTTCATAACCCACTTGAATCTAATGTATGAAATATGATATGTCAAGAGCTTTGTAATGTTGTGAACAACCAATAAAAAAATAAAAAAGAAATAAATTTTTAAAAAAATCAACAGTTCCTGTCCCCAGTCCTTTGACTTTTAACTATTCTAGTGGTGTGAACTGGTACTTAGTTTGCATTTCGCTCATGGCTAGTGAGGTGTTATTACAACTTCAAATATTTATTGAACATCCTTATATCTTTCTCTGAAGGTTCTTTTTAATTAGTGTGCACATTTTGGGAAGGGTTTTCTTTGTATTTTTAAGTTGAGTTACAAAGATTCTTCATATAATCTGGATTCAATTCCTCTATCATATGTATAGCAAATTATATTCCCATTGTGTCTTGACTATTAACAATATCTTTTAATAAGAGTTTTTAATTTTTGTGAAGTCTAATTTACTAATTTTTTCTTATAATGCTAATACCTTTTTGTATCCTAAGAAATAGTTTCCATCTTTCTAAGACATTCTACTAATTTTTTTCTAGAAGGTTCATACTTCATTTACTTTTATGTAAAAGTCTATTATTCACTTTGAATTAATTTTGGTGTATGACATGAGGTATGTTCTAACATTTATTTTGTTTCAAAACAGTTAATGGATTGCTCCAGAAATTTCCTGCATTTTTAAATAAGCACTTCTTTTATCCCATGAAATTGCTATGGTGCCTGTGTGAAAATCAATCAACTATATGAACATGTGTCTCTTTTCTTGACAATCCTTTTTGTTGCACTAATCTGTCTGTCTAATTTACCTATATTTTCTTAATTACTGATTTTATAGTAAGTCTTGGAGTCGTATCATTAGTCCCCAACCTACAGTTTCCACCACCTTTCAATAGCCCATTTATGAACCCATGAATGGATTAATCCATTGATTAAGTCAGAGTCCTCATGACCCAATCACTTCCCCAAAGCCCCACCTTAATGTATTAGCAACAAAGCCTTCAATACATGAAACTTTGGGGGACGTTCTGGATCCAAACTATAACAAAGATCATATAATCCAGAGGGGAAAAAAAATCACAAGTCTAACATTCTATAAATAAATTATTGGATAAATAGAAAACTGGATAGATAGAATTCTAAATTTCAAAAAAATGTGAAAGAAATGAAGAAAAGAGATGATGAAAAAATACAGTAGATCATGCTATAGGTTTGATGGATACAAAAATAATACTAATGAATGGGCCAAATTTCAATGAGGACCAAGATAGTTAAACAGCCATAAAGTAGCCCCTTGAAATATTTATTAGTTTAATAAATGTTAATAAATATTTATTCTCCCCTTGACTATGTGATAGACTTAATGACTTTCCTGAAACAAATATAATTGTGGAGAAACCTATAAGACACTACTCTAATCAAGTCATCAAATTTTACATCACCACTTATAATGTTGATAATATGTACATTTGATATGATAAGAAATGTACTGAACCTCTGTGGTATTCTTCCCAAGAACTAATAAACCTTGTCTAACTGTGACAGAGCATCAGGGGGAAAAACTGAGGAATATGATGTAAAATACCTGACCAGTACTCTTTAAAAGTAAAAGAAAAACCTGTTCAATTGTCACAGGTTAGTGAAGGTTAAAGAAATTTAATCCTTGTATGGGATCCTGGAAAAGAAAAAGAACAAAGTTGAAAATTAGATAAGGCAGAATTAAACTGGACTGAAGTTAATTACATTATATAAATGTTAATTTATTAGTTTTCATAAATGTACCACAATTAGGGATAAACAAGAACAATTCAGTAGTCATCACTAGTAATATTCATGATAATTATTTCCAAGAAAATGCAGGGTGCTATTAGAGAAACAAAGGGTATTTCCACACACAAACAGACCTCACAGGAATACCTATCAACTCACAGACCCCAAAAGCAGAACCACCCATAGACCTCATCATTTGGCCTACCCACAGGCCACACCAACCAGCCATCTCAGATCACTGGATGGGCTGAATGAAGAAGGACTTTTCCTGCCAAAGCCAGACTATAAAGAGTAGACAAAGAAACTGCTTCTTCAAATGCACAGACATCAAGAAAAGCTACAAGAATCACAAAGAATCAGGAATACATGACACCACACAAAGAAATAGAAAAAATTTCAGAAAACAGCCCTAAAGAAATGGAGATCTATGAAACACTGAAAGAAGATTTCAAAATAATCATCTTTTAAAAAGTTCTGTGAACACAGGGAATATAAACAATTAAAAGAAATCAGGAAAACATGAATGAACAAAATTTCAAATTCAACAAAGAGATAAAGGCCATAAAAAATAATAAAATGGAAATTATGAAACTTAAATTATAATAACTAAAATGACAAATCAAATAGCTTCAACAACAGACTAGATAAAACAGAAAAATCAATAAATCTAAGTTATCAGAGTGACAGAAATAAAAAATAATGAAAAAGAGTCAAGAAAGTCTACTAGTATTAATGGGGTGATATAAAGCAAACCAGCATATGCATTATGGAAAATTGAGAACAAAAGGCTGAAAGCTTATTTAAACAAATAATGGTTGAACACTTCTCAAACTGGGGAGGGAAATGGACAATCAGATTCACACACAAAAAAAAAATGTTCTACAATTGTCAAAAACCAAAAAAAAAAAAAAAAAGAAGTGATTTTGAAAGCAGAGAGAGAAAAGCAACTCATCACATTTAAGTAAGCCTACACAAGACTATCAGCAGACTTCTTATCAGAAACATCACAGGCTGGAAGAGAGTAGGATGATGTATTCAATGTGCGAAAAGAAAAAAATCTGCCATCCAGGAATATTATACCTGGAAAAATGCCATTAAAACTGAATGAGAGATAAAGAAATTCTAAGACAAACATTAGCCCAATCTTACAAGAAATTCCAAAAGAAGTTCTTCAAGTTAAAAATGAAAGGACACTAACTTGGAATAACAAAGCATATCTAAGCATATACCTCATTGATAAAGGTAAACTTATAGATATGCAAAGAACAATATGAATTGTAATAGTGGCACATAAATCATTATTAATCCTAATGCAAAAGTATTAAAAGCATAAACATTTACTATTAGATATACAATATGAAAAATATTTTCAGATATCAATAACAATGTAAGCATGTGTAATAATGGAATATGTTTTGTATGTGTTGATGTTCATTTGTCTGTGATGAGAAGTTTTATTCAGGTCTCATAGTAGTCACAAAGAAAACAAACTATAGGAGAATCAAAGCATATCACCATAAAAAATCATCAAATCACAAAAGAAGACAGCAAGTGAAGAGAAGAATAGAAGAACCATAAAATAGATGGAAAACAACTACCCAAATAGTTATAAGCCCTTACTATAATTACTTTAAATGCAAATTGATTAAATTCATTCAAAAGATATAAAGATGTTGAATATATACAAATAAGATACAACTATATGCCATCTACAAAAGAAACACTTTAAATTTAATGACACACATATGCTAAAGTAAAAGGATGGGAAAAAAATCCTTTGTGATAGTAAAGAAAAAAAGAGAAGGCATGGTTCTATTAATATCAGACAATGACAAAAAGTCACAAATTATCACAAGAAGCAAACATCATCATATAATAAAAAAGGATCAATACAATAGGATAATATAATGATTGTAAATATATAATATTTCCACATCAGAAACCCTAAATATATGTTTTAAAAAAAACATTAACAGATCTGAAGGAAAAAAACAGAAATAAAATATTAGTAGGAAACTTCAATATCCTACTTCCAATAATGGATATATCATACACACAGAAAATCAATAAGGATACAGCCAGCTTGAACAACACTATATAACAAATGGAACTAACAGACATAATATACAGTATTCCATCCAAGAGCAAAACACACATTGTTCTCAAATGCGTGTGGAACATTCTCCAGAATAGATTACATGTGGGGTCACAAAATAAATCTTAACAATTTTTAAAACACTGAAATCATACTAATTATCTTTTCTGACCACAATGAACCCAATCAGAATATCAAGCATAAAGGGGAAATTACCACGCATGTGAAAACTAAAAACATACACTCAAACAACTGCTGGGTCAAAGAAGAAATAAAAATAAAATTAGAAAATATCTTGAGAACAATAAAAACAACATACCAAAATTTATTAGATGCAACAAAAGGAGTACTAAGAGAAATATTAATAGTTATAAACATCCACATTAATAATCAAAGAAGATTTCAAATGAACAACCTAATTTAACACCTCAAGGAACTAAGAAAGAGCAAACAAGATAAAAAATTAGCAGTGAGAAGGAAACACTAAAGGTTAAAGCATAAATAGAGAATAGAAAAACATGAGAATAAAAATCAACAAAACCAAGAGTTGTTTTATTTTAAAAACAAACTTGACAAAATCCTAGCAACACTAACACAAAAAGAGAAAAAACTCAAAAAATAAAATCTGAAACAAAAGGGGGAACATCACAAGTGATGCCAAAGAAATGAAATACATCATAAGGGACCATTATGAGCAATTATATGCCACAAATTGGATGACCTACAGAAAAAAATGTAAATTCTAAACATACAACCTATTAGACTGAATCCAAAAGAAACAGAAAGCTTAATGAGATTAATAACAAATGAGGAGATTGAATAAAAAATTCAAACACTATCCAACAAAGAAAAACCCAGCCTGAGATGGCTTCACAGATAGATTCTATCAAACATTAATACTTAAGATTTAATACCAATTTTTCTGATGTCTTCCAGAAAAACAAAAGTGGGAATAATTCCAAACATGTTTTATATGAGTCCAGTCACCCTGATACAAACCAAGACCGGAACATCACAAGAAAAGAAAAGCAGTCGGGTGTGCTGGCTGGTGTGCCTATAATCCCAGTGATTCTGGAGGCTGAGGGAGGAGTTTGAGGTCAGCTTCAGTAACTTAGCGAGATTCTGTCTCAAAAATGTAGAAAAACAGAATGAGCTGGGAGCATGGTTAAGTTGGAAAGAGCCCCTGGATTTCAATCCCTATTTTCCAATAAATAAATAAATAAACAAACGAACAAAGGAAAAAAGCAAATAAATAAATAAAAACAAAATTAAAGACCTAGACCAATATTCTTGTTGAATATTGATACAAAAAATCCTCACCAAAATTACAGCACACTAAGTTCAACAATATGGTGTATGGGGTCATATACCAAGACCAAATGGAATTTATCTCTTAGATGCACGGATGGTTTAACATACAAAAATCAATCAATGTGATATGACACATAAATATAATGAAGGATAAAAAAGAATCACATAATCATTCTCAATAGATGCAGAAAAAGCACTTGAGAAAATTCATCACCTTTTCATGATTAAAACAGTCAACAAATAATGGACATAACTCAATACAATAAAGGCTTTATATGAAAAGTTCAAAGTAACAGCCCACCCAATAGTTAAAACTGAGAGCTTCTCCTCTAATTAGCAACAGGTAAAAATGCCCACTCTCAGCACTTCAATAGAGTAGTAGAATTCTTGCCATAGCATTAGGCAAGGAAAAAAAAAAAGAATTCCAAATTGGAAAATAAGAAATAAAATCAATTCTGTTTGTTAATGACATGATTTTATATACAGAAAACTCTAAATAAAGTCCATAAAAAATATTAGAACTGATAAATGACTTTTAATAAAGTTGTGGAAAAGAAAACAACATATAAAGACCAGTTCTGTTTCTTTACACTAACAATGAGCTATCTAAAAAGGAAATCAGGAAAAGCATCCCATTTATAATAACATGGAAAAGAATTAAGTATTTGGGAAGAAACTTAACCACATAGGTGAAAGACTTCCAGACAAAACTGAAAAGCATGATAAAAGTCATTAAAGTACAAACAAATAAATGGGAAAATATCACATGTTCACAAATTAGAAAACTCAAAATTGTGTCCATACAATACAAATTTACAAATTCAATGCACTCCCTACCAAAATTCCATTGGCATGTTTTATATAAATAGAAAAACAATTCATGTAGAAATCCTGAATAACCAAAGCACTTTTAATTAAGACAAAATAACTACAGGCATCACAATCTTGACCTCAAAACATATTATAAAGCTATAATAATCCAATGAGAACGATCCTGTATAAACACAGATATATGGAACAAAAAAGAGAGCTCAGAAATGTACCCATGCATATAAGATCAAATGATCAGGGCTGAGGCTGTAGTTCAGTGGCAGAATGCTTGCCTAGCACGTGTGAGGCACTGGGTTGGATCCTCAACACCACATAAAAATAAATAAATAAAGGTATTGTGTCCATTTACAACTAAAACATTTAAAAAGAAAAAAAGATCAAATGATCTTTGACAAGAATGCTAAGATGACACAATGGGGGGAAAATGTTTCTTCAATATGCGGTGCTTTGAAAACTGTATGTCTGTATGCAACAGAACGAAATTGAATGCTGATTCCATAATTCGTAAAAAATCAATTCAAATGAATTCAAGACTTATAAGAAAACCTGAATCCATAAAATTTTGAAAAGAAAACTGAAGGAGAAAGTTCCAGAATGTTAACTATGGCAATGATTTCTTAGCTATAACACAAAAATTGAAGGCAATGAAAACAAAAGTAGATCAGCAGAATTGTATCAATCTAAAAAGCTTCTATGTAGCAAAGAAAACAATCAACAAAATGCAAAGGTAACTTATGGAAAGAAAGAATATTTGCAATCTTTATCTGATAAATGTTTAATATCCAAATATATAAGGAAGTCCTACTACTCAATAGCAGACAAAACATCCAATAAAAACAGGGCAAAGGAACTAAACAGACATTTCTACAAAGACATACAAAGAGTCAATACGTACATGAAAAGGCACTCAGAGAAATGTGAATCAAAACAACAAAGTATCACCTCACATCTGTTAGGATGGATATTATAAAACATTATCATTATCAACAACAACAATAAAAATAACAAAACCAAGGATAATCAGTGTGGGTGGATACAGCTACTATGGAAAACAGTGTGGAGATTCTCCTCAAAAACAATTAACAATAGAACTATCTATCACTTGATAGCAGTAATCCCACTTCTGAGTACAGACCCAAAGGAAATAAAATCCAGATTTCTAAGAGATATCTGCACTCTCATGTTCATAATAGTCAAGAAGTAGAAACAACATTAATATCCATCAACAGATGAATGGATAAAGAAAATGTGGTATATACATACAATGAAACATTCTTCTGCCTTTAGAAACCCTGCCATTTGTAGTACCATGAATGGGCCTGGAAGATTTTATGCTCAGTAAGTTATACCAGACATAGAAGGGCAAACACTACATGAGACCATTTATGTGAGGGATCTAAACTAGTCAAACTCACAGAAGCAGATAGTAGAATGGTGGTTGCCAAGGGCTAGAGGGAGCATGAGTCAAAGAGTAGAAAGTTTCAGGTACAAGAAGATGAGTAAGTCCTAGAGATCTGTAGTATAGTTTACAACTGAAATATTAAAACATTTTATTATACACTTGCAGTTTTGCTAAAATTTTATTTTCTAGATCTTATATTAGGTGTTCTTAGCCCCAAACAGTAATAATAAATAGCAAAATGTTGGAGGTGATTGACATGTTCATGTCATAGATCATACTGATGGTTTCATGGTTGTATATACTTACCTCCAAACTCATCAAACTATATACATCTTCTTGTTTAACAGTCTTACCTCAATACAGTGGTTTTGTTAAAACGCTCAATATCCAAAACCTATTCTGTTGTGATTTAGATAAATGGGGTCCCCTAAAAGTGCATGTGTGAGAAAATGCTTCAGAGTTCAGAAGTGAAAAGACTGGTCCTTAACTAATCAGTGTATTAATCTACTGAAATAGATTAACTAGGCAGTAACTATAGGCTGGGAGAGTATAGCTGGAAGAAATTGATCACTAGAAGCAAGACTTTGGGGTTTATATTTTGATCCTGGTGAATGGAGTTCTCTCTTCTTCTTGATGGCCATGTCTGAGGCTGCTTTCCTCCTCCACAGCCTTCTGCCATGATGTTCTGCCTCATTTCAGACCTAAAGCAATGGATTTGGCCACCTGTAGACCAAGACCTCTAAAACATGAGCACCAAATAAACTCTTCCTCCTCTAAAATTGGTTTTGTCAGGTCTTTTAATCATGATAGAGCAAAAGTTAACTAAAACACATTCCAACTTCAAAAGTCTGGAAAGTACCATTGTGTTTCTTAGGAAACAAATAAATAAAAGAAACAGCTATCTTTTGGTGAGATGGTACCAAATTATTTAAAATTTTAACTTTCAAGCGTTTTTCAAAGGACACAAGATTTATAGTCTTTCTAGATGCATCCAACTCGACGTGGAAAAGTGGCCAAGTTCTATATCTTCCCTGGTTTCCATTAATATTGAAGTCAAGAAGCCATGTGTCCATAAATTCAAAAAACCAAATGAATAAGAGTGGATAAAAAAGCCTAGCAAAATTCACAATGATGGGATCGAACAGAGGACTGATAAAGCTACAATGTAGGTGTATGTGAGAAGAAAGGATGATAAAAAGAATGCAGAAACGTGGGAGAGTCTTGAAGCAAAGCACCCAGGTTTCCAACAATACACGTGAAAAAGCAGGATGCCAGGCTATAACTTCTGATGGCACAAAGTTCATAGTCAAATGCTCATTCTTAAATATAACTGGATAACAATTATTGACAAAATTTTGAAGAAAGAAAAATAAAGGAAAAAGAATAAACAAAGCAAACAAAAATGCCTCTGAGAAAGCTTGAATAATTCAGAGAAATAAGAATATTTGAAACTCTAAAATCAAGAAAGTGGTTCTATAAAAAAGTAACAACAAATAAATTAGATTATCAGAAAAATAGCTAACAGTAATTTCTTAAAAAAAACATCAGTGTAAGAAAATGGTGTTGAATAAATCTTCTAGAAAGTGTTTAAAAATTAAGAGAGAAACGCAATACCCAGAAAAATGACAAAAGATGTTGAGAATCCAACCATAAGAACCAACTACTAAGAATGCCAAAGGAAACCCCAAGAAGTAAAACACAGTAGAGTTATAATAAGTTAAATAATTGAAAAGAAATTCCTACAACTAAAGGACAAAGTTTTCTGAATGAAAGGCACATCCAACGGTAAAAATAATTAATGAAAAAAAGAAAAAGAACCATAACTAGGTATATTTTAGCAAGAGATTTGATAGATAAGTTTCTAAAAACGGGGGAGGAAAAAAAAGTAGCCTATAAAGAGACAAAAATGAGATTTATTGTTAGCAACCTAGATGCTAAAACATAGATCAATGCTTCAAAAGTTCTAAAGAAAAATTATTTTTAACTTAAAATTATTGATCTAGATAAAACATTTAAACCCATTAAGTCTCAAGCTTTTAATTCTGCAAATATTTCAATGAAGTTGACAGAGATGTGTTGAAATAGGATGAAAAATCATACTCTTAAGAGTTTATGCAATTGTATTTGTCATAAAATTTGCATATGGTTATAATTGTATAATTATTTTATTCTTATTTTATAATTATATTTATGTTTTTATTCATACATCCTCATCTGAGATGATGGCACAAAATGAGCTTAATGAAATCACTTCAGATATAAAGAAATCCAGAATATTTACCTTATATTTCCTATTTAGGAAGATTCTTGAACATGTACTTCAGCAGGACCTGAGATTAAAATGAACAAAGGGAAGGCGAACAGCACAAAATAAGATGCATAGATATCAATTTCTTAAGTCCAGGACACGAGGAAGTATCCAGGAGAGAGAGTTCTAAAGATTTCATTCCACTTCCAAAAAAGGTAAAATGTATATAAGGATGCCATACAGGCAGAAGATGCACAGGAAAATATAAGCAATTAAAACTCCAGGAACACAAAAATTTATACAAAATAAGGGAATGTCATTACACTGTACTACTTACATCAGGACTGAGTGACATTTTATATATATATATAAATAAAATACTTTTTATGGACTTTTAATTTTAAGAATCGTGTTACAAATAGACTGCTAAAGTCTTGATATAACTAAAGAAAGATTATAATTGATATCAACCTTCATAATGTAAAATTAAAATCATATGAGAAAACTGGAAGGTATTAAAGGTAAGAAAAGATTTATGGAAAGAGTAACTCCAATGGTCTGAATGTGTCCACCAAAATTCAGGTGTTATAAGTGTCCCCACTGTGATATTAAGAAGATCCTTTTAGGAACTGCATATATATCATGAGGGTTCCAATCTTGTTAATGAATTAGTGCTTCATAAAAGGGCTGGAGGAAACTATCTTAGGTCGTTTTTTGTTCTTCTGTCATATGAGAATACGGTGTTCATTCTTTTGTCTTTCTTTCTCATCTACATGAGGGTCCTACTATGGAAATATGTCTCGCCAGACACCAAACTGGAAGGTATCTTGTTCTTAGATTTTCCACTCTCCAGTATTATGAAAACAAATCTGTCCTTTATAAACTACCCAGTATCAGGTATTTTGTTCCTAGTTAAATGTAGGTAATATTCTCATCTTACAAAGAAATCAGTATTTTTAATAGTTGATAAGAGAGAAGTAACGGAATAAATTGTGTTAATCAGTTTTCTGTTCTTATAACAAAATACTTGAGAAAATCAACTTACAATGAGGAAAAGTTTATTGTGTCTCACTGTTTCAGGTTTCAATCCATAGTTGCTTGACCCTACTGCTTTTTTTTTTTAGCAGGGTTGGGGGGTTGTTCTGCAGCAAGGAGGGAGGCAGGGAGTATGTGGTGGAGCAAACTGCTTACTTCATGTGGGAAAAACAAAAAACAAAAACAGGGGTTCTAATACCCCTTCAAGGGCACACCTTCAATGACCTAACTTCCTTCCACTAGACGCTGCTTTCTAAAGTTTCTACCACCTCCCAATAGTGCAAAGACTTCAACACATGGGCCACTGAGGAATATATAGATCTAAATGATAGTGTAAGTATATTATTTAGAGGTATATAGGTAACAAAAACTAAAAATAAAGGTACATTTGACGAGGGCTGCTAATGATACAAATAAACTAGATCTTTACTACCACAGTGCTAAGTCACTAATAATATTAAACTTTGATAAATCAAGAAATTATGATTACATATATACATAAATGTATATATTGATTCAGCCAATATTATAAGTATATTTAGATTTATAAAGAAACCAACAAGCCAGGCGCAGTGGTGTAGGAGGATCACGAGTTCAAAGCCAGCCTCAGTAATTTAGTGAGGCCCTAAGCAACTCAGTGAGACTGTCTCTAAATAAAATATAAAATAGGGCTGAGGATGAGGCTCAGTGGTTAAGAGCCCCTGGGTTTAATACCTAGTACCTAAGGGGTTAAAAAAAAAGGAACTAAGAAAAAAATAAACATAGAAACAGATACAGAATTATAAGCTCTTCTGTGGGTAAATAACTTGAGGGGGGATCAAAGACTAGTTTTTCATTATAAGTCTCCTGTTTTTGTTTTTTTTTTTTAATTTCTAAGAGATGTATATGTTTTATTGATGAAAAATAAACATGCAACATTTATCAACATTAAAAAAAATCCATCAGGAAATCATCCAACTAGACTTCTGCTTCACAATGCAGCCCTCGGCATTTAAATGTGGGCCTGCTGGAAATTCAAAAATTAAAACATACATTTTTAAGTCTGAAATAGAAATGTCTTCTACATATTCTACCCTGTGGCAGATAGTATCACAGCAACACTTTAGAATATGTGACAAAATAGCCTACTTCAGGAATATTAGGTGTAAAGAAATGAAGCTGGTTAAAATATTTATGAAAAATACATGAGGTAAGTATATACCTGTCCTAATAACTCTCCGTGATGTACCCAACACATGTCAGAGAAAGGGGAGAGTTGGTCTTCTTGCTCATTAATGCAACAATGGAGGACTGCTTAAATTGGTGCTGTCCTGAAATATCCTAAGTCTGTCATTTAATGCCACTGTGATTTCCAATGTGCAAGATGACAAAATGCCCATCAGAAACAGAGTCTGTGAGCTGCATCCCCAGCTTTCCTCTCTAGGAAACAACAGCTCCACCATTAAAAATGACATAGCTCAGAAGACATCAGACTTAGTAGGATACCACAGAATTAAGTCACTTCAAATCTGGAATATATCTGATGTGGCATGAATTGGACTTCCTGGATGTGATGACTACTCTGCAATACAGATTTAGAAAAAATGAAAAAAATGAGTAAAAAAGCTTAAAAGGAGACATCAAAATAAGAAAGAGTATAGAGTATTGGCATGGTATTCTCATTCATCCACAAATTTCTGATGCTGTGTGTTTAAACATTTCAGATGAAGAGTTTTTCCAATGTCATTTGATATAGACAAACATCTGAAATTCCACAGCATACTTTAAATACTCCCTGTCTTCCCATCTTGCAGGAGTTTTACAGATGAATGCTTGGATCGCTTTTCCTAAAGAAAGCAAGCGAAAAATACCCACGGGCTCTTCCCCCCACCCCTTCCCTGAATTAGAATTTTCCAGCAACTGGAAGTCTCCAGACATGTTGTTAGGGTTGGGCAGTCCTATATCTAACTATTCATTTTTCCTATTTTCTAAAAATTGGGGCTCAGAAAGTTTCACAAGTAGTAACAGATTTCAGACCTCTGTTGGAAGTCATTACAGAAAAGGTTTATCCATACATCTACAGGTCTATGTAGAAAAGTTACCAGACTGTTTTTGCCGTAAAACAACAAAAAGAAGAATAAAGTTATATCTAAATGATTTTGAGTTATCTTGCTGTGGGTGGAACTAGAGCTTACAGAACCTGAGGATCACTCCATGTGAGTCTTTACAGTCCTCTGGCATTGGTAAAGAAAAAGATTCTGCTCCCCTGCCATCCCCGTGCACACATTTCTGTGCATTCACATGCAGTGATGGTTGTTACCAGCATAATGATATGATCCTTCTCAAAGAAGCTCCATGAGAGCAAGGATCCTGTCTTTCATTACTGTATCCAAAAATCTAGAAAGAGGTCCAACATATAAAAGGGACTCTATACATTTCTTTTAAATTAAAATAAATTTAAATGAATGATACCTCCATACTTTTATTATAAAGAGTAAAAGTACAAGTCCAGGTGAAAGTACTTTGTAAATTCAAATCATTTTAATCTGGGAGGCATCATTGTTCTGCTTAATCTAACCCCTACTGAGGCCAACCCTAAAGGTTCTGTTAAAGCCCTATGATTTGAACTCTAATGTAGGGCTATAATTAAGATTCAACTACCAGAGAGATGCCCAAATAATGCAGTTTTTCAGAATATGAACACAGGAATCAGACTGCCCAGGTTCAAATGCCACCTCTACCACTGACTTGCCACCTGTATTATCTTGAGAAGATAATGTAACCTCTTTATGCTTAGTTACCTTGTCTACAAATTTAAAGATAATGATAGTGCCCAGGTCACCAGGTTGTTGTGAGAATTAAATGGATGACTTTACCTAACTCATTGAAAAACAGGCCTGGTACAAAGGAAGTACCAGGTATAGTGAGGTTAATGTAGATGTACTGTTTCCAGAAATCCAGCAATGCCCAAAGTCATCATCTTCTCCTACTCCTCTTTTTTTTTTTTATTAGGCCATAAAAGTTTGAGGCTATATTTTATATTCCTAAATTTCTCTGAAGTTTCACCTTGATGTAGTATTCTCCATATGTAGTTCCTTAAAGAGACCACTGGAGCTACTGCTCAATAAAGTATGTTTGGGATAAAATAAGGATATGAGCTGAGGCATTTAATCACAGAAGCAGCCTCAGGGTCTCTATTCATTTTTTGCCTGTTTTTCATAGCACATTGCCAAATGTGTTTTCTATTTCATGAAGGCCTTTTTGAAAAGTTACTTAGACATGACAAACTTATTTAAACATAAAACAATTTTAGTTTTCATTGAGATTTGCTTTAGGAATATCCTTAGAGTTGGTAACTGATGTTTCAGCCAGTAATTTAAATCAGAGGAGGTTAGTTTATGGGTTATAATATACATGAGGTTGTGTAATTATATTTACTTTTCCTATTTGTTCCCTTAGTATTGAAATCCAAATATCAGTTTTCTTTAATATAAGCAAATCAGATTAACCTTAATTACCCTGGAACCTTTAAAAGAAAAAACCCAAAACAGAACAACGAACTGCATCTTGCACTGTGAGCAAGACCTTTTGGTTAGAACTTGCTAAATTAGGTCAAGGAGTTCTCTTGGGAAAAAGTGGTTTGCCAAAGAGATTCTAAAATTCCAAAAATAAGACATAAAACAATATGTCATTTCACTGATTCTGATTCTTTCTTTGATGGTGCTTTGGGAAATGTTGGACCACTGGTCTGCATCACTTCACTTTGTAGGAGAAAAACTGTCACCAGCAGCTAGTGCTTCCAACTGTAATAATCTTCCAGGTTGATTTTAGGGGATTCAAGAAGGGAGAACCAAACATTTTTTTTTCCCAAATGCAAAGCTCAGAAGTATAATCTATGTAATCAGCATATGTAGCTTATGTATATACAAAACACATATACTATGCATATACTAATGTTTTATATAATATGTAGATAACATATTTGTATATTTTCTGTATACATACTTTATGGATTTTGTATGTGTATCTAATCTACATACACACATGTGTACTGATTGACTGGCTAATTGTTTTATGAGATCGGGTTGACTTTTCTTATTACTGGCAGTTCTACAAAGGCTGTTCAAATTATAAACAATTACAAACACACACACACACACACACACACACACACACACACACACAAAATCCTACCAGAAGGGCTGGGGGTGTAGCTTACTAGTAGGGCACTTGTTAAGCATAAAGAATGCCCTGTATTCAATTCCAAGCAAACATCCTCCCAGGGTCACAGAGCCCAGAAAGTTTGTCCTAACCTGCTTTCCTTCTCACTGCCCAGCAAGCTTGAAATTTCACCACATGGTTAGGCTCTCATTCCATTTTGCATATTTTCATCTACAAATCCAAACCTACTCCATTCTGAGAACAAAGCTGGCAAGAAGCACTCAAGTGATGAGTGAACAAAATGCAATAAAAAAAGCAGCATGCTGACATGGAAATGTCATGTGAGCTCTGAATAGCGCACAGCTCCGAAGTTTACCACAATATTTTGAATTACTTTGCCAATGAGCATACAGTTGACTGAAAGACTTGCCAGCACTGTGCTAGAGATTTCTAACATATACATAATAAAGAAAACCATTTACACAAAAAAACTCCTAAATGTCATAAATGCACTTTTAGATAGCTTCTAAAACCGATGTATACACAGTGTTTTTTTTTTTTAAGTTTTTCATTTTAGGCCAAGAAAATACTTTGATATTAATGAGTTTTCATACTTTGGATTTCTGCATTTTATTTTCTGCCTCTCATATTATTTTTTTGAATGACAGTCAAATAAATCAGTCAATCAGCCTGTATTTATTATTGAGAAGCTAAGAAAAACTAATTTCCCGGCTAAATTGCTATTGTAAAGATCCTGCTTCATGAGGTCAACATCTGCCCCATTTATGAATGTTATATTTTTCTACTTATTCATTTCCCCACTCTTCCAGTCAGCTACCCATCCATCCCCTTTTCTAACAAAAATTAGTAGAGTACCTCAGATGCATCGCTCATTGTGCTGAATGCTAGAAATAATGTCAGACAAGACAATCACTGCCAAAATGGAGTTTTTTGCCTCCTTGGAAAGACTCATGGTTAAAGGAATGGAAACAATGATTTGTGCCAAACGCTGGTATAAAGAGAATAGCTACAAGGGGGAGTGCAGAGAAAGGTCATAAACCGTTCCTGACAGCCTTGAGGCTTTAAGAAATAGCAGGAGGTCAGGGGAAAAAAAAATCAAGGGAGTTGAAGGCTGGAGGGAACCATACAATTTAATAACCAGGGGAAGGAGAATGTGAAATATCAAAAAAAAAAAATTGAGAGGAATGGCTGGTGTGCAGAGAACAAGGGGAGAAGTTTTAAGAAAAGACTAGAGAGCTAGCTGCAGGCTGGGACTTGTCTTGCTTTTCTAACATGTATCCTTTGTCATTGATTTCTCAACTATTATCATTTATAGTTTTAATAAACTCTGGACAGGGTAACTAATAACACATCCTGAAGTGGCAATAAATAATATAAACATTATTCCATCATTCTTAACACAGCCTTCTCCTTGTAACCCAGAGAACTGTCTATAACAAAACACAAAACAACTACCCATCTGTTCCACCAGGAAGTTTTAGAAAGCCTTCTAAATGGCAGAGCAAGCATTATAACCACAGCTACATTTGGTGATTTCTCCTTTAGGAAATTGATTATAATTGGGGAAAAATAACACAAAATAATGAAGACACTTAAAATCAATAAAAAATGAAGAAAAACAACTTTTATCTTTAAAAGCTCACCTTAGCTATTGATCACACAGTCTGAAAATGATATAGTTTTCAAAGGAAAAGATCTCTAAATCATGATTTTTCACTAACTTATTGTATGAATAATAAAATGTTTTTTACAGGTAACATCACGTTCTTTAAAATGAAGTGCATATAGTCACACAATGCCTGTTTATGCTGAGATGCATTCATATATACTTTGAGTGTGCATCTATTTCTCTCTTCACAGGCAGTTACAGAAGTAGAAGTAATTAGCCTTTACCTTTATGAATTAGGTAGAGAAATAATATCGACTGCATGTTTACCTCCAGAGACAAAGGCAATTTTGGGCTTTAGCTCCTTTTCTTGTTGGAGTCCATTAAAATTAAAGTAGAGCAAAATACAATCCAAGTCAGGTTTACATGTCCTAATTTCCAGTGGAGAGTTATTTTCATTTTAAGTCCTAAATACTTGACTCTATCATAGTAAGTTCCTTTGAAGTAGATACTAAATTCCTTAGCCAGAACCAACTATATTTCAGGAAACAATTATTTAAATGTTTATATCAAGCACCGAATATATGTTTACCTTAATAAATTATAAAATGTCTCTTCTACCCACCCTCCATCCACTCTTGTTTCTCTTTTCACGGTGGCCTGTGAACTTGTTCTTGTAGTCCACATGATTGTCGCAACAGGACTGTAAACTCACCGGCTGGGAGGGATCAATGCAGGGGCTTAGCAGCCCATCAGCCCTCCTCTGGGATCTCCCCATCCAGTCTAACCAGCATCTTCTAGTTAACCCTTTTGTTTTCTAAAGTGACATGATACCCCTTCTACTGTAAATCATTTCTTCCATTTGTATTATCTTGTCTTACCCCTCCTTTCCTCTTATATGACATTTTGTATAACCCTGAGGATCGCCTTCCATTTCCATGCAATTTCCCTTCTCACTCCCTTTCCCTCCCACCTCTCATCCCTGTTTAATGTAAATATTCTTCTCAAGCTCTTCCTCCCTACCCTGTCCTTGTTTACTCCCCTTATATCAAAGGAGTCATTTGGTATTTGTTTTTTAAAGATTGACTAGCTTCACTTAGCATAATCTGCTCTAATGCCATCCATTTCCCTCCAAATTCTATGATTTTGTCATTTTTTAATGCAGATTAATACTCCATAGTGTATAAATGCCACATTTTTTTTATCCATTCATCTATTGAAGGGCATCTAGGCTGGTTCCACAGTCTTGCTATCGTGAATTGAGCTGCTATGAACATCGATGTAGCAGTGTCCCTGTAGCATGCTCTTGTTAGGGCTTTAGGGAATAGACTGAGAAGGGGAATAGCTGGGTCAAATGGTGGTTCCATTCCCAGCTTTCCAAGAAATCTCCATACCACTTTCCAAATTGGCTGCACCAATTTGCAGTCCCACCAGCAATGAACAAGAGTGCCCTTTTCCCCGCATCCTCTCCAGCACTTATTGTTGTTTGATTTCCTAATGGCTGCCAGTCTTACTGGAGTGAGATGGTATCTTAGGGTAGTTTTGATTTGCATTTCTCTGATTGCTAGCGATGGTGAGCATTTTTTCATGTACTTGTTGATTGATTGTATGTCCTCCTCTGAGAAGTGTCTGTTCAGGTCCTTGGCCCATTTATTGATTGGGTTATTTGTTATCTTATTGTCTAATTTTTTGAGGAAGAGGGGAGGGGAGGGGAGGGGAGGGGGGATAGTAGAGAATAGGACAGACACTAGAAAGGCATTATGTCAATCAATGGAAGGGTAACTGATGTGATACAGCAATTTGTATACGGGGTAAAAGCGGGAGTTCATAATCCACTTGAATCAAACCGTGTAATATGATGTATTAAGAACTATGTAATGTTATGAACGACCAATAAAAAAAAAAGTAAAAAAAAATAAAAAATAAAAAAAATAAAAATAAAAACCAAAAAAAATAAAAAATAAAAAAAAATAAAGTGACATGATAAAACCTACCGGCAGTCCCATTTGAGCTTAATTTATAGAACTTTCTTACAGCAAAAGCCATCTAACCATTGGACTGTCTGCCTTATTAAGTAGTAACTGCCACCACATATGTGAGTGGAGCACCGGAAATATTATCTGGATAATCAGTCAAGACGCCATAGACAAGAGAAGTAGAACAGGCAGGTGTGGATCACAGTGGCCCGAGATCCAGCTTCAACAGCAACCTCCCTTCCTAAAATAACCCTGTCACCAGAACTGACATAGATTGGCTTTCTTGTGCCAGATTAGGTTGAGGCACCCAGAGACTCAATAACAAGATCCTTCCCTCCCTGTGAACAATTCTGTATACCCCACCTCTTTCTTCACATGGCTAATTCCTCCTCCTCCACAAATCCCCCTGGATGTCCAGAATGAAGCAGATGCCCCTCATCTGTGCTCCAGTGTGTGGTGCACACAGGCCTCAATTACACCATGCTATATCTGAAGCCTTAACTCCATCTTCTGCAGGAAACTCTAAACCCCCTTAGGACTGACATGGATACTTATTATTTTCTGCCCTAGGTGTCTAGCAGTGAGCAGGAAATTCACAGGTGTTTGAGGAATAAATAAATGGCTGGATATAGAGTAAGGAGTGGTTATTCCCTTTATGACAGAGTTTACCTAAGGTTTTTAAATCCCTGTGTTCACTGACATATCATTAATTTCTTTACAGAAAGCCTCGAGGGCAGAAAGTTAAAGCCACTGCCAACTTGAGATCAATCCAATTTCAATATAACATCTCTGAAATTATAAGGGAAGTCAGTAGGAAAAATTCTATGGGATCTGTGAAAATGGGATTGAACACAGGTTTTCAAGGACACTTCTGTGGCTTACAAGGGAGTGTGGCCACATAGAGCATGTTGGCCCTAGTGTTATAAATGTGTTAGTAGGTGGAGAAGCAAAGCTTGGCTTGTGAATTCAGACCTTTCTCTCCAGCTGGCACAAGCAAGAAATATTGTTTAGAGTTCTGCTCTCCTGGCTACCCCAGGGTCAGGTTTCCCTGCTCTGCAATGACCACTGAGGAATCAGAATTATTTTGCACAAGAAGAACATAGGGAACACAGAAAAGAACATAGAAAAGAACAAAGCTGCAGGACTTTGGTTCTTTAGCTCCTGCTTCCAGAAAACTCTAGTTAGTGTTTTATCTAACTTGTTCTCTCAGTGGCCTAGTAAATCAAAATGTTCTACAATCTTAGAATAAAATTACTTATGTACCTAGAAAGCCACCTAACTCATAATTAAATTCCTCAAACAAAGCAGCCCCAAGCATACATTCCCCTTCTTGTGCACTTACTAAATTTTTTGAGATTGTGTACATGTTTAATAGACACATTGACATCTTTCCTCCTTTAAAAGAAGTTTAAAGTTTCCCCTCACATCAAAGAATCCCTATCAAAGAAATACAAAATGCAATTTGTGATTAGTAGAAACAGACTATATTAATTTTTCTTTCTCAACAATATCCTAAGATGAAAACAGGCTATCGTCATTATGCTGATCTAGTGATGAAGAGCTCAGATTACCACACAAATAAACAAGGCATTTCAGATAACAGAGACCATGCCATACTTTACAAGTATATTTCATGATGGCAAATATGTTAATGAAGCTGTCGGCCTCGCTATTTAAGGAAAGTGCCCTCAACTTTTTAGGTCTCCGCAAATTTCTTGTGAAATGTGCAGGTCAGTTAAATACAAATCTCATGAAATAAACCTCAGTCAGTGTCTTTGACCAAGCTTAGGAGCAATTCTCCACATGCACTCTTCTCTTCTACATAAGCTGTCTCCATTCTGTATGCCTCTGACTTAGACTAAGCAGCTGGATCTGGACTTCCAGTTGGTGTAGTGTCCTTCCAGTGATATGTACAACAGTTCCCTCCTTCCCTTACATTTACATTGCATTTTAAGTGTGTCTTGCTCCCCACTGAGTCATAAGCTTCCCAAATAGATATGGGTCTCATGCATCTTAGGGTTCCCAGAACCCAGAAGTGTCCTTAGCTCATGGTAAATGCTTTTTAAAGTGTTTATCCAATAAATAAACAAATAAATGTACTCTAGTTTAGAAATGTGACAGCACCTCCTGCAGGCTTGCTGATCTAGATCACCATCACCATGACCCTGGATAATACCCACTTGCTAACACTTCTATACTATGCCAGAAACAAGTCCTTGAGCCTTTACCCAGCAACTCTGCAGGAACATTCTTCACTTGTGTTGTCCCTCGTTGCTCATTATAATTCAAGTACAAAAGTCACCTTGAAAACACACAAGGCATCTCCATGTTCTCATTTTCTTACTAATAAGTTCTCTAAAGCAAAAAGCAAATTGCTGTTGCTTTTTAATTTAATGGATATGTTTTATTTGAATTCTTAATAATTCTCCAATATTACTAATAAATTATTGTGTGCAAGAAATCAGGCTAGTTGGGTCAGGTCCCAAAAGTGGTACGACAATCTTTCTCTTCACAGATCTTTTTGTCTATATGAGGAGATAGATGTATACCTATGAATAAAACCACCATCAAAGGAGCTACACTGATGGTGGATTAGGGAGGCTATGCCAGGTGACCATCCATCAGGTAGAAGAGAGGGTACTTGAGGATTAAGGAATCATTTATGGCCTAGGCCTAAGAATTTTTTGCAGCAATCCAAGAGTAGGTGAAGACAGACCAAGATCAGGCTCCATGGAAGGGCAGAGACAAGGCAGGTTTAAGTTAGGAGCCACAATGATCACATGGCAGATTTACTCTGGGTACCAGCCCCCACCTGCATTAGCCATCACTCCTTCAATGCAAGTCTCCAGTGAACTCTCTCTTCCTCTTTAGATACCAGGATAAAAATAAAAGTATTAACATATAATAGATAATAAATAATTTAAATTGTTGAAAACTTTTCAGTGTGTCACATTTGTACTAGATAAAAATGTCCTGGCAAATCAGTGTTGTTTAAGTGGCCACTGGTGCACCCCTTATGGCCAGCTGCTATAGTAACAGAGTGGCTAAAATGGGCCAAATGCAAAGGTGAAGGGGCATGATGATGTGACCTGGCAGAACTTCGTGTTTCTGCAGAGTTGACCCCTAACCATGTTTAACTGCACAATATCAAGAAAGGCCTGGCATACCAATTCTAAACTATGTTCCAATTTTCAGACCCATTTTAAGATATTAGCATGATACCATGAACTTTAATCAAAAGTAAGCTAAGGTGACTTTCTCCAATGCAGAAATCTACACTTCTTTTTTTTTTTTTTAATCTGCAAAGGGTTGTAGCACCAGCTTTGTAAATTCAACAGACATCTTTTGTACTCAGAAAAAAAATGTGGCATTACTTCAGAGAGCTGAAATATAAAGACTGTGCCTACTAATTACACCAGAAAGAATGCTCAGTCTTTTTCTCTCCCTCTCCCACAGATTCCCACCAGGTGAGAGAAAAGGAAGGAAACTGATGTCTATTAGTTGCCTTACTTAGTTTCTGCAACAAACCCATATGGTAGGTTTTATCTTCATTTTAATGAACAACTGAAGTGATGCTACAAGAGGTTGAGTGCTTTGTCCAAGGCCTGAAGGAAACAAGGGGTGAAGTTAGGACCTAAACACTGACTTGAGTCCAAAGGCATAGCACAGGAGAGAAGGCCAGGAAGGCAGAGCAGTGTGCAAAGAACTGCTCCAACCTGCAGCCTTCCCTCAGTTCCACCACTGAGCAGCATGAACTGGGATGTAAACACTGGTGCCTCCTGGGGAGGCCCAGCAGAAGGAGAATGGGGCTCAACTGAGATGTTTTTGCAGACACTTGGAGTCCAAAGAAGCAAAAACCGGTGATTAGCCATGGTCTATAATTAAGCCTATCTGATGCATGTTTTTAAAAAGAGGATTTGATGTCAAACAAATAATTGTAAGGAAATATGAACATCTACCTACATAATTTGGCTGTCTGAAATTACTTTGGGCTGGTGAATGGAGTAAGGCAAAATTCACTCTGTTACCCTTTCATTGACCCCAACTGCAGCACAACATTATGCCATTTAGTGTGGAAGATGCACTTAGATAGGATTCCTGTCCTTAAAGAAACACAGTACTGTGGGGGACACTGACAAGCAACAGGAAGCATTCTGAGGTGGCTATCTCATTGTTAGGCACAATGGCAAACATAACAACCAAAAAAATTACCATAGGAGTCCAGAGAAGGGAAGAAATTGGCCTCTCAGGTCCAGACACAAACAGAAAGAAACAGACCAGAAGAGCCATGTTTTAACCTGTCATCCACCACATCCAAATGTTATGAGTTCTTTCAACTTAGCTAAAGGGAAGGGAGGGAGGGAGGGGGAGCAGCAGAGTACAAGGAAGGAAACTAAAGTAGTAATTTCTAGGAGTAGATAAATAGAGACAGATAAATAGATGGACTTTTTTTAAAAAAAAAAAAAACAGTTTACCTTTCACAGGGATGTAGGAGAATATATCACTATTTTCCAAACCAAACTCCAAAAAAGCATACTCCGGCCCACTCTTATTTGGAGCTATGTGGAAAACTAACATAATTTGAGTTTTGTCTGGACCTTTTTCATAAGGTACACTGATCCCTTGTGTCTAGAAACAGACTTTTCTTATGATAAGAGAATAATTAAATTCTATAGTTTATAGGTACTTTATGAAAGACACAAATCAAACTCCAAGGGACATGTTCAATTTTAGAACAATGAGATAACCACTGTAAGAAGAGATTATTTGAGTTCAACCTGACATGATGACATGTCTCATGCAGGGTATCATGGCCTCTAGAGAGAAGCAGTCAGAACTGTCCAACACCTGATACTAGAGACTTACCCAGGTTGCCCAACAACAACTGCTGTGGGGCTGAGTACCACTGCTCCCAGCAGTGGAGCTGCATCCAAATTCTTTTTCCCATGAGGCCAGGGACTACCCTCATCCTCAAGAGAAGGACTGCAAAGTCTCCCCTGCACCCTACCCAGCTTGTTCTTCATGCCATGTAGTCCTTTGTCCCCAATTTCTACCAGGCCACTCTCATGTCCTTCCCCCTAAAAAGGAAGAGATATAAAATATACTCTGACTTAGAAGGGTCTTGCTTAGAGTAAATATGAAAAGGAGCTCGAGAGCAAGCACTTACTGAAGATCCAAATGTTCCTAGATTATAATTACACTATATTATGATGACCTGGTCGAAGGCCAACTCCTCTATGAGACAAGGAGCTCCCTGAGGTATCCCGAGCCTCTCTTATGGTTCAGCAGATAGTGTGGACTCATATCATGCCTTTTGAGTACATGAGAAAATAAATGCTGAAGGCAGGAGAGTGGCTCTAAAGGAAAATAAAGAGATTTAGAGCTGATGTGACATTCGAGTACTTATGATACCACAGAGATGGATTTATACAGAACCATAGGAAGATTCAAATCCCAAGTATGTGACCATTTATTTGTGGACAAGATCACTGTAAGAGTACCCTGGACAGCAAGGTGGGTCCCTTCCTTTCAAGAAGACAGAGGTTAACGCTCATTTGCAAATATGTCTCTGCCACATCCAGTTCCTAATGTATGGGGTGGGGTGGGGAGGAACTATGTAAAAATACAGAGATTAAAAAATAAGTCTTTCACTAACTAAATTCAGCTAATTCAATATTTTACTAGTAAACCACAGAAATCTGGATTACTAGGGAATAGCAATTGCCTCAAATAAAATACCACTCTGAGTAAGCCAGCATTGGCTTAATGAGCTTTTTGTGTACTGGGCTTAATAAAAAAATTGTATTAGTCATTTCATGTACATATGTTAGAGCTGATGAATTACTCATAATGAAGAAAAATAACTCTTCATCCATTTTAATGATTCCCATATTTCAAAATAAAAAAAAATTATCCTTAAGCACACAGAACCCTAGATGATGATATAAGCCCAGAGAATGAAGTGATTTTCCAAAGTCACACAGCTGATTAATGAAGGAGAAGAGATGAGGATTTTGGTCTCACAATTCTTTCATATACTTTACATCACAACAGTGTTTTAAAAGAGTATCCTCAGAACTCCTACAGGAACAGGAGGCAGGGGCTGGAGGGCCCCAGCAGCAGAGTTTCACTTTTGTACCACGCTGTCTTCATGCAGATCACAGCACTTTAGTACTCTGGTAACCACATTTGTGGGTTTCCTGCCATCAAAAAGAAAAGCACACACTACCATATACAATTATCATTATATAATAAAAGGAGTATTTTACTACTCAAAACATTTGGAAGGACAGAATCTGAGAATAAATCAAGATCCTTTATAAAATACAGTACTGTTCCCTACGTTTCTCATTTCCCTATGGATCACAGAAAAAAAAAATCCAATGTGGAAAGTCACTATTCTGTAGACCAGTATTTGGGAAGCAATGGTTTTGTGGCAAGAATTTTAGCTCTCAACCACACCAGAGGAGCAGTGTATCCACAGGTAAATTATTTTGATATCTAAGTATAATTTTAAATCCATAAAGTTCAAAAATAATTTCTGACCGATCCTCATTCTACCCACTGAAAGAGTTATTCCTCTAAAAACCATAAATCTCCTTTGGTTGTTCTCCAAAAACGTGGCTTCAGGACTACCTGTATCAAAATGACCTATGGTGCATATTAAAAAGCAAGTTCCTTGACTCTGCCCCATATGAAGTTCTACGGAAATGGGGTCTAGCTCTATAAGGTCTGGGTTAGAAGACAAGAAACCCAAGTTCTTGTTTTTTAAATTATGGTTAATATCTGACCAAATAGAATGATGGTAAGATTATAAGGATTAAATCACCTTGAAACACAAGAAAAAGAAGAAGAAAAAGAGAAAGGACAACAAGAGCAAGAAGGACTAGAACCAAGAGAACAGTGGAGGAAGGCCATAACTTGTTCCCATGTCTGTTTTCTCCTTGGACAAACAAGGATTGTGAACTAGATCAATGTGACTTTTTAACATCCCTCACAGCAGCTAAACCATGTTGAAGAAAAATATTTTAAGGAAATAAAACATTATAGGAAGCCATCTCATTCAGCAAATGAAGAACTGCTCTGGAAGTAGTGACAGAAGAACCATACGGGGATCCTCTGAGGCCACTACTCTAGAAGATGATAGAACTCTCTGGCTTCTGAGTTCTCCCTCTTGCTCCAGACAGGGAAGTTCCAACCATAACCCATCCACCAGTGCCACTGATCTGTCTATAATCAGCATAGGAAATGTAGCCACCCTCTTACCAGAATCTCCTTGACAGGTGACTCTTGTGAGACATCTCAGCAGCTGGGCACACCACAGCACGGTCAGTGAGAAGATAATTGTACATCTAGTCCACTCTGTTCTTCACTTAACATAGAGGGTCTTGCCAAGTCTCTTGCTCGCTCTTTCTTCAGAGTTCCTATGGAATCTGCCTCTTACTTTCTATCCTCCATGGCCAGTGGCATGGTACAAGTTTCAGGAAACTATGTGGGCCACTCACAGGACCCTGGCCTGCAGTTCCCTTTAGTCACCTCAAGCCTGCTTACCCAACTTGCCGTCTTGATAGTGACATCTGAAAAATCCAACCATGATCAGGTTTAAATTCTCACCCCCTTGGTCTTCACCGAGATACTCCTGCACTCCCAGCCACCCACATTTCCAAGCTCTTTTCATTACCAAGCATGTTTGCTTAGTGGTCTTTTGGAACCATCAGGATCCAAGCCCTTATTATTCCCCACCCTGTTCCTGTCTAGGTCCCCTTCATGGTAGACAACAACTGCCACAATTCACACAGGTGTTAATTTCAGATCCTTATAGTCATTCCTGATGTGCTAACTTCTCTCACATCCTCACCCAACCCCTCATGTATGAAAACCTCTCCCCGCCCATCCACCATGGTGCCTCCCTCCAAGGCTCTCTCCTTGCTCTCAGCTCCTGGTGCTTTCCCCCAGCCCAGTTCTCACTCCCCGGCCTTCATGCTGTTCTCAGATACACCAAGCACACATGGCTTCTCAACCTCTGCAAGTTCCTCTGCCTATAAAACTCTTCCCCAAGATATCTGCATGGAGTTGTCCCTCTTTTCATTTTGCTTTCTGTTTAAATATTACTTATTCACAGAGTTCTTTCATGGACTACCTTATTCAATGGAGTACTCTCATTATTCTATATTTATCCTGCTTGCTTTTTTCATGACATTTACCACTTGAAAATCAATTATATATGCACTAGTTGATGTTTACTGTCTGGTTCCACTCTCATCAGTTCCTCAGCATCATGAGCGGTAACTTTATGTTTTTGACCTAGCATCCCTACTGTCTACAGTAATACAGGGCACTTGGAAGATGTTTGACAAATATTATAATAAATAAATCTCCAAAAGGTGACCTGTCTTTAAAGCTCTCATTTCATAAACGACTCTTTCACATTAAATGCTAAACTATCTACATATATTTTTAAAATTTTGTTAAAATGCATATAACATAAAATTTACCATCTTAACTATTTTTACGTTTACCACCATCACCACCCACCCACAGAACTCTTCATTTTGCAAAACTGAAATTCTGGATCCATTACTCAACAACTCCCTATTCTCCCTTTCTCTAGCCCCTTGCAATTACCATTCTGCTTTCTGAGTCTATGAATTTACTCTAGATACCTAAAATAAATGGACTCATACTTTGATTTGCTTATTTCACTAAGCATAATGTCCTCAAGTTATGTGGCATGTACCAGAATTTTCTTCCTTTTTAAGGCTGAATAACATTACATGCACACACACACACACACACACACACACACACACACACACAGACACATACACATCTCACATTTAGTTTGCCCATACATTCATTGGTAGATATTTGGCTTGCTTCTATCTTTTAGCTATTATGAATAAAGCTATAAAGACAGGTGTATAAATATTTCTTTAAGATCCAGTTTTCAATTATTTGGGATATATACCCAGAAATGCAATTTCTGGAGTATATGGTAATTTTACTTCTGCTTTTTGAGGAACCACCATTCTGTTCTCCACAGCAGCTGCACCATTTTATATCCATACCAATAGTGCTCAAGGATTCCAATTTCTCATATACTTTCCAACAGTTACTGTCTGGATGTTTTGTTTCTTTGTTTTAACAGTCTATCTAACAGGTATGACATGGTATCTCACTGTTTCTGATTTGCATTTCCCTAATGAATAGTGAGATACCATGTTATACCTGGTAGCAAGTATATTTATTGTTATTGTTAAGTTGTAGGAGTTCTTATATATGCTGAATATTAACTTATCAGATACATTATTTGAGAACATTTTCCCCATTTAGTGGGTTACTAAATAATGTATATTTTAATTCCCCCAATTGGTTGGTGTCTTTTTAATCTTTCCAAAATGGTTTTACTCATTCTGGACAGTACACTCCTAGAGAACAGAGACGGTATCTGTGATTTGATGCATGCCATGCTTAATGAATAATGCTTTTTACACACTTGATGCTTAAAGATTGGAGGATGACTATGAAACAAGAACTGTATTATTTAGTATCACTTTTCTTTCAATAGTGGCCAACAAATCGAAGTACAACTGTTAATTAAAAGCACATAATGTTGCTTGCTTATGAATAAAATGTCCCAGTTCACTAGAGCATAATTCCTACAGCATTAGTGGAGAATTAACTAGCTTTATTAAAGATTTGGAGGACTAGTCACTTTTTCATCATCCTTTAATTAAAACCTCTACATCTTGCACTTGAAAGCCATTGTTTCGTACCCATTATTTTCATTCTTTATTCTACCCTTGAAAAACCAGGATGAGAAATAGTAAAAGCACAAAAGTTCCTAAATGAGCTTTTTATGCTATCATAATAGAAAGGCATAGTTTTCTAAAATATTGAAAAAATAAGATTTTAATGTTCTTTGAACTAGAAGGCTAAGGGGGAAGAAAAGCTCTGTTTAGCAGAACATTTTTGGATTTAAAGTTTCTTTTATATTCTAAAATGAATTTACATTAATAAATAATTCCTTTCTCCATATTTGCACACTACTCATGCTAACTGAAAGAAACCATACTTCAAGGGTACCAGCTTGGAGTTTTAACGAGAAAAGCCATTCAGTTATGTGGCAGCCTGCGTTCCCTTCTTCTTAATTGGAACAGTTATTTGCTCTGCAGAAAATGGCCTGGCAGGACACGACCTTCCTCAGTTCCCTCTTCCCAAAGCCCTACATATAAGGGAGCATATAGTCCCTTATGCAGAGAAGACACTAAATAAAAATGTGACATATATATTTATGACTTAAATATTATGTAGAATTTGTTGGTGTTACAGGAAGCCCTCAGGTTATGTGTTTCACACTCATGATGTCACAACACTCCAAGGGCAGCTGTGGTCATGAAGTGACTACCAGACTCTACTCCACTCAATTCTGTATTTCTCCCCATAACTCATCTAACTTCAGCTCAGCTGAGAATAGGTCTAAAAATAATGTTTTGTTTTGTTTATTTCATTCTATGTCACTGAATGTACCCTGATGTGATGCATTTTACAAGAGAAGTCTGATATTAACATATGTGACAAAGAATCTAACTCATGGAAAACAATAAAACAACTGGCTTACCTTCAACACCAGAATTATTATTTGTATGATTAAAACATAAAGACACCTGAATTTATCTCTCCTGTTTATGTTATTTGATTCTCATTAAGACTATGTTTCTGCCTTCTTCTAAATATTGTTTTCCATATTTCAAACATCTAATTAGGTAAACACAATGCAAAGTGAGATGATATACTCTTTGGAAAACCATAAAATTATAGAGTACACAGACTTCCATTATAATCCAATTTTCACTCTGTCATAATTTTCCAAAAGGGTTTCCTTTGAGGTTGAAATTTTTCTAAGCTTCATTTCAGCTCAAAACCGAATGTCTGATTCACTTGAACTTAGAGAAAATTTAACTCAACCTTTCCTGTTGATCATATGACTGCTTCCTATACAAATAGTTCAGGTTTAATCTCATTTTTGCTGATGAAGCTTCTCACAGACTTCAGGTATCATCCTATGTCTGAAGTCTTGGGCACTTAGAATAGTTAGTTAAGTAATGTAATAGTGCAGAACACTATGGAAGTTCATTTTCCCTTTTACAATGAACTTCCTAGGACACTCTTTGTATATTGTCTCATGATTGAAAACTACAACCAGAATTGTTGGATTAGATGCAATGTGCATTTTAAACAGTGCTGAACTATCTTCCAAAAGAGCTATACTGGTTATTATAATCTCACTGGTTTAGTCAGCTTTTTGCTACTATGACCAAAACACCTTACAAGAACAATTTTAGAGGAGGAAAAGTTTATTTGGGGGCTTACATTTTCAGAGATCTCGGTCCATAGATGGCCGACTCCATATCTTGGGCTGGAGGTGAGACAGAATATCATGGCAGAAGAGTGTAGTGGAGGAAAGCAGGTCAGGACATGGCCACAAAGAAACAGAGAGAGCTATGCTCAACAAAGACAAAATATATACCCTAAAGGCATGTGCCCAGGGACCCACCTCCTCCAGCCACATCTACGTGTCTACAATTACCACTAATTTAATCCATATCAGGGGATGAATTCACTGACTGGATTAAGGCTCTCATAACGCGATCATTTCACCTCTAAATCTTCTTGCATTGTCTTACACATGAACTTTCAGGGGACACATAATACTCACCAAGAGTATGTTTGCGTGTGTGTGTGCTTGTGTGTGCGTGTGTGTGTGTGTGTGTTGGATATTACCAATCTATTATATAAAATTTCACTTGTTATTATTAGTAATTTATAATCCCATATTTACTATGAGTTTTAGTATCTTATAGTCCATTTAAAAATTTTCTTATCTTAGCTTTGAATATTTTTATTCTATTCTCTTAGATCTATAAATTTTTCTTCTAGAGGAAGTTTTACACCTCTAAAAATATTTCATCTTTATGCTTAAGAATCCTGTGTTCAAAATTATTTTCCCTGAGAATTTTAAAGCCTGATGCTTCACTATTGCAGAATCCAGGGTGGCCCAAGAGAACTCCCCCATCAGAATGCTCTTTCTTATTAGGTAGCTCCCCAAAACCCATACTTAGTAACAGTCAGGATTTTCTCTTTACCCCAGGAGTTCTGAAGTTTCATCAAGGTGCACATAGGTATAGGTGATTTTTCTTTCACTGTGTTGAGAAACTGATTGACCATTTAATCTGAAGACACATTTTATCATCAATTTAGACAGATTACCTTCCATTATTTCTCTGATAATATCTTCGATAATTGTCTTATCAATTTTCCCTGTTCCTTTTTTTCTAAAATTCCTAGTCAATAAATATCTGACCTCTTGGATTGATTTTCCACCCCACTCTTCACTCCCGTTTTCAATCTTCTGCCTCACTGCTTTGTATTCTTGAAGGGCCTTAACCTTCCAAATCACCATTTTGGCATTCAGTATTATCTACTCTATTGTTTAGCCACTCATCTGATGGCTCTTACTATTTTAGTTTGGGACAGTTCATGTTTACTTTCCAGAATCTCTTTCTTGTTCTCTAACATTTTCCTTCCCCCATTTCTTAAGTCTGAGCAGTATGATCTTTTCTTACACTTGAAATACACATCAATGAGGCCAAAGTATGTAAAACTTGATCCCCAACTCTAACATAGCATCTGAGTTTAGGTTTCAGAATTGTAGGACATTGCTTAATTAATATTGTGTATTAATACTATGTGCTTACCTAAATAAAGACTTTTAGCAACAATATCAGTAGCTAATATAAATTGCTGAAAATTTCTGCCTGTTTTAGAAACCACATGCTATAGAAACCATGTTACTTTTGTCTTTACATATAAAGACATTAAGAGGGGGGCTAGGGTTGTTGTGGCTCAGTGATGGAATGCTTGCCTAGCACGCATGAGGACTGGGTTTGCTCCTCAATACCACATATAAATAAATAAAATAAAGATATTGTGTCCATGTACAATTTAAAAAGTATTTTTTAAAGATGATTAACATAAAAAGGTCAAGTAGCTTCCCCAAATGATGCTACTAGAAGTGGAAGAGCTTGGATTTATCCTAGGCCAGCTCTCCCAAGGTCCCAGTCAATAGCTTGGAAAACAACAATAAATGGAGCTGCCACACTAAGCTGTTGAACCTACAGTAGTCTCAGTTTCAATGACAAGAATCCCTTGAACTCAGGATCTGTCTGTATCAGAGATTAAAATAAGGATGGCTCTCCTGTATACATGTAATATTTCAATATTCATCTACTACTTCATGTGGTATGTGAGCATAGACTATCTTGGGGAAGACAGAGAGTAACTAAACAAAGCATCCAATGTTCATAGCATTTCCAACAATACCTATCAGTTTTCATAAATCATCTGATTCTATGGAGATGGCAATCTTGACACAGATATTGTTGAGAACTGAAGTATATAATCAGAGTAGACACAAGATGTTCTGAGGATTCAGTTTGTGATAGATGAAGTAAAATTTCTCCAAAAGAATGAAAGCTGTACAAAGTAAAGGTACAGACATTTAATTATTTCCTACTCTCGCTTCTGATAGGAATCCATGTGGGAGTGAGCCTGCAGAGCAAACCTGTTAAAATTCCCTTGCCTATAGCTCATCATGCAGATGATACCACAAACTGAAAACTATAAGGTTTAGAAAATGGTTGTAGCAGAATGCCAAAAAGCAGGGCTCTCTCTGTGCAGACTTAATGAAATTCAAATTTGAAAATAGTTACCTTTACACATTAGCCCAAAGTTGTGGAATAAACCAGGTTAAGTATGATTAAAAGTTTAAAGAGTATAGTTTCAACAACAATAATATTAAACAAAACTGTGCCTAAACTGAAAGTACCTCTGGCTATTTTTAAATCTTTAAGAACAAACAGGAATTTGCTAAAACATTAAAATCAAATTAGCATAATTAACGATCTAAAATTGTTAGCGTATTAATGCGATGATTACATTTCTTTGAATTCTATTAATGAAAAATCACTGTTACTCCCTTTTAGGACAAAATTGCATTAATTTATATCATTGGTTCCCATTTAAATTAGCCAGTTCATCTCAATATAAGCCAAAATTTGTACCAGTAATTAGAATTACTAATACTTTTATATAACTAGGGAAAAGATTCCTTGCCATATACAATGTGGGAAAGTTCTTAGGAAGTAATAAGTGGGAAAAAAATTCTACTACTCTATGGAAACCACCATGCAAAATGTAAATACAAAGGAATGAGAACCAAAACAATCAAGTGCAAACAGTATTACTAGGATAATGGGCCTACATAACTTTTTGTATTTTCCTTAAGTTTTCAAAATGTTTTGTATTTAACGTGTTAAAAGACAAATTAATAATTACTTTGTTCTGTTATAGAATATTTTCTATAAGAAATTTATTAAACTAAAAAGAAAATAATAGACAAATAATGATATTCCTACCCAGTTTAACATTTTGATATATATTTTTCAAGTTTTTCTCTTTGTTATACATATATTTAATTAAAAATATATAATTTTAAAGTTATAATAGTAATAACAATTCTGTCCCTTTATCACTTGACAATACATTGTGGACTTTTCCCACATTTTAAAAATGTTCTTCTATACATATAGTTCTCAAAATATGGTCTGGAGACCTCTAGATATATTCTTGAGTTTCTTTCTTGGGGTCTGGGAAGTCAAATCCTCTTTTATAGTAAAACTGAAACATTATTATAATTAAAATAATAATAGTAATAATAATTATTATTATTTTTATTTTGCTTACTGATATTTGCACTGATGTGGCAAAAGCAAGAGTGGACCAAAATGTGGTAGGTTTAAAACATCAAAGTGGTTTTTGAGTACAGTATCAAATAACAATATCTGCAATCATTTGAAAATAACTTTATGACCCCATATATTTGTAAAGCTTCTTTATATTCTTTAACTGATACATATCACAAAAGGTTGAATAGTGACAAAGGTAAGAGAATCCAGATGCTTTCTTTTAAGTTAGTTAAGTAAGTTATGAAAGAGAACTTCAAAAATGTAAAAGAACAGTAACCATTTTGCTACTATTTTTGTTTTGAAAAAATAGTTATTTTCTAAAAATGATTACTTAATAGGTAGAATGTTTGCGTGTTTACTATTACTTTTAAATTTATAAATACAGATATATTAAAATTGTTTTAATTTCAAATTAAATTTATTTCTAATTAAATATTGATGAACAGAACTTGCCTGAATAAATGTTCTTTGGAGTTATCAATAATTTTTAAGAGGGTAAAACAAGCCCCCAGGCCAAAAAGTGTGGAAAATGTTCTTTTTTTAACAGTACTTTTATTGAAAACGTGATTTTTTTTTAATACACATGCCTTAATCTATTTAACTCCAGAATACACCTTCCTGAAAGTGAGGACTGCCATGTAAATCCTGAAGGGCCCTCCACAGGTGTGCACCTGGTGCCTCACAAGCTGATCTGGATCTGGAGCCCCAGCTCAGGGTCCTCAGACACTCAAGGAGCTCCCTCCACCACTACAAATATGTTCATTCCTCTGCTTGGTTTTGTTTTCCCTTCTCAATAATCTGATTTCTCAAGGATTTCCACAGAAACATGTTGAAAGAAGTTAGAATATAAACTTATTTCAGTACCTCTACTGGCATTTTCCTTTAGCTCACCCAGGTTATGGATATATTTTTCTCCATTTCTGGTTGATATTCAAGCAGACTGAACATGGCACCTTAGTTTTGTTTCTTGGCTTCCTTCCCATCCTTACTGCCTCTGAGTCAAATCACTGGTAATCCACGTGATTATGCAGGGCCCTACAAGACCTAGCTGAGATACATTGACCTTCTTCTGTTTATAACAGCATTACTGTCTTCATTCTTTAAAATCGAGGGGATGGGTTAGAATGGTTTTGGTTTTTTGTTTGTTTGTTTGTTTTGTGTGTGTGTGTGTGTGTGCAAAACAATAGAATCCGTATGTAGTATGGAAATCACTTTCCTCTTCCAACAGAGGCAACAGATAAGACATTTAGAAGTAGAGTCAAGGATGAGAGGCATTGTTATCAGTGGAAAAAGTTTCAACTCAGTGGTTACCAGCAACATCAGGTCCACTCTTAGAAATACAACCCTGTGGCCCAGATGCACTCCTCCTAAGCCCAAAGGAACATGAGGAGGAATCAAGTGGACTGTTCCATATTCCACTGGTATGTTTTCTTGAGAATCTGTTCATTGATGCTCCAAAATCTACTGTGGTTGATGCATAAAATAGAAAGGGTATGTTAGACTAAGAGGATAGGGTTTTATTTACAACAGAAGGGCCAGTACAGATTTTTGGAGGAAAAATTCAACTTCTACATTTAAAAATTTTTTATCTTTATTTTTTAAAATTTTTAATTGATTTTTTAAAAATAAATGACAGTAGAATGCATTACAATTCTTATTACACATACACAGAACAATTTTTTATATCTCTGATTGTACATAAAGTATGTTCATACCAATTCATGTCTTCATCATGTACTTTGGATAATGATGTCCATCACATTCCACCATCCTTGCTAACCCCCTGTCTCCTTCCTTCCCCTCCCACCCCTCTGCCCTATCTAGAGTTCATCTATTCCTCCCATGCTCCCCCTCCCTACCCCACTATAAGTCAGTCACCTTATGTAGAGAAAACATGCGGCATTTGTTTTTTTTGGGATTGGCTAACTTCATTTAGCATTATCTTTTCCAACACCATCCATTTACCTGTAAATGCCATGATTTTATTCTCTTATATTGCTGAGTAATATTCTGTTGTGTATATATGCCACATTTTTTTTTAGGATTCCCATACTCATTTTGCACTAATAAAGATCTATAGCACCAGTGTTTGCAGTGTAAGAACCTCATGTGGCCCACTCTCCTTTAGTTCTACTCTGTGCAGCACTCTGGCATGAATGCCCTGAAGTACTTAAAATAGGGCTCAAGTGCTTCTATAACAGTGAAAATTCCTAAGTGCTTCAGAATACATTTTAGGGAGATGGACTGGTTTAAGTTCCTTAGGTAGGCTCCCCAGAGACCATTTGAGTTTAATGAGGCTAACTCTGTATATATTTAATTCGTTAAAACAGTAATAGTAATGCATGAAAGAAGATCTTTTCATAGAATTTGTAGCTTTAGCAATCAGGGAAGACTTTTAAAAATCCAATTAATCAAAAAGATCAATTAAGGTCAGTAATCTGGCTTAAGAAAATTTTGATTTCCAAAACATAAACTTGGGGCTATGAGTTCTTAATACTATAAATATATTTTTAGCCTTCTTTAAAATTAAAGCCTGATTTAAATAATACTTCTGGTGTATCACTAGTGATTTGATCCAGAGGCAATAAGAATGAGAAGGGAGAAGAGTGAAAGAAGATACCTGATTATCAACCTAATTCTCAACCAGACATGAAAAAAAAATATATGTCCCAAACCTAAAGTGAACAAAAAGAAAATGTCACTGGACTTACTGAAATAAATTTGCACTTCAACCTCTTTCAATAAGTTTCTGTTGAAATCTTTGAAAAATTTTTAAAAAACAGCGAGCAGGAAGAAAAAAATAGAGCATGGGAATGAATGTATTATGGTTTGGTTATGAGATGTACCCTAGAGCTCCCATTTATGCAGGAGTATTTAGAGGTGAAATGGCTAAATTATCAGTCCATCCTGGTTTGAATGATGGGGTGCTAACTGTAGAGATGTGGAATGTGGCTGGATGAGGGGGGTCACTGGGGGCATGCCCTGGTGCATCGTCCCTCCCTCCCTCTGCTTCCTGACCCCACCTGGCTAAGTAGCTTTCATCTGCTGGACCCTTCCCCCATGATGTACTGCCTCATCTTGGGCACAGAGCAATGGAGTTAGCCATCTATAGACTGAATCTCTAAAACCATGAGCCCCAAATAATCTCTACCTCTTCTAAGTTGTTCTTGTTGGCTATTTTGGTCACAATCGCATACAAAGCTGACTAAAACAGAAACTGGTACCAATAAGTGGAGCAATTGCTATGACTAAACTGATCATGTATTTCAGAAGCCCTTGGAGCTAGTTTATGGGAATAAATTTTAAATATTTAAAGATGCAAACTTTAAAAGTTCAGAATGTTGCAAGTGAAACTTAATGGGTGAGTGTGGTGGGAGTTCAGAAGACCAGAATGCTGACAGGAATGTGGACAATGTCCTGAGGTTTCAGAGGGAAATGAGCATTCTACTGAGAATTTGACTAGAAGCTACTCTCCTATTCTAGCAAAGTACCTGGATACATTTTTTCTATGTCCTGAGACTTTATGTGAGACTAAATTTAAATTTAAAATTAATCTGGCATAGGAAATTTCAAGACAGAACAGCATTCAATAGTAGCATGGATATTGATGGCATCTTTTAACCACGTTTACTGTGAGAATTGGGAGCAGAAAACAGAACTAAAGAACTTTAAAAACTTGAAATATGGCCAGAAAAGAACATGTAAAGCTAGGGTCAAAGAAAGTGTGCTTTATCCCGTAAACACATGCTAAGTGCTTTGTACAAAGATGCTAAGAAACATGCCTTAATGATTTCCTAGGAATTTGAAAGACCATATCTACTACAGGCTCATGGATATAAATGAGTAAATTTCATAGAGAAGAAAACATGGAAGTGCCCTACTTGTACAAGGGGGCCTAGGAAGCTGTTTCACCACGTTAAGCTAGCAGACACTCGGAAGCTATTGCAGCAATGACTCTAGAGGGCCTGCATATTGTGTAAGCTGGCAGTAGACCTTGGCATCATCCATATGTGCCAGTTCTGCAGGAATGCAGGATTCTGGAGGTTAAGGGTCAATAAAGGCTTCTATCTAGATTTCAAAGGAAGGCCATTAGGCAAAATGTAGTAGGGTCAGAGTCCTTGCAAGCTGCCCCTGAGAGGGCAATGTGTGAAGCTGTGAAGATGAAGTCAAAGTTGGAATGGAGACCTCAGAAATTAAGAGATGCCAGTAACATGGACTGTCTGCCAAGAGAAGGTGCTTGCTATGGCTAAGAGGTAGTCCATTTGCACTGCAACTGACATGACCAAAGGGGCAGGGTTGCCCGAGCCTTTTGGAAAGCACATCTTATTCACATGTGTCCTACATGCTGTACACAGAGTCCAGGACCTATTTACTGGGTTGTGTTTTGATCCTGCTTTGGCATCATCCATTCTTTCTATACCCTTCTGGAATGTGAATGTTTGCTCCATGCCAATGTATATATGGATATATGTAACACCCCCCCCCCCGCCCAGGGAACACACAAGAATTTGCCTTGAGTCAGAGAAGAAGTGGGACTTGGACTATTGAGTATTTCTATCACTATTATGACTATGGGAATCTTAGAAATGACTCCCACAGACTAAATAAATTTTGCATTGTAAGATGGTCATGAGTTTTTAGAGGCCAGGGCAGGATGTTGTGGTTGTGAGGTATCCTCCAAATGCTTCTGTTAATGCAGAAATACTCAGAGGTAAAATGACTGGATTATAAGAGCTGTAACCTAATCAGTCCATTCTAGTTTAAGTGGACTAACAAGGTGGTAACTATAGGCAAGTAGGACATGACTGGAGGAGGTGGTTCACTGGGGGTGTGCCCTGGAAGGGTTAATCTTCCCTGTGCCCCCTCCCATACCTCTCTGCTAAGTGACCCCACCATGAGTTGAACAACGCTCCTATGCTGGGACTTTCCTTCAGGATGTGCTGCCTCATCTTGGGCCTAGAGCAATGCAGTCAGCCATCTAGTGACTTAGAACTCTGAAATCATGAGCCCCAAATTAAATTTTCTTCCTCTCAGTTGTTTTGGTCAGATATTTTGGTCACAGCAGAGAAAAAGTTGACTAAAACATAATAAATCAGAGGCAGAAAAAGTTCTAGCACTGAGGCTTTCCCCCAAATCTTCCCTACTCCTGGGAAGAAGATATGAGAACCTTCAGCTGTGGCTCCAACTCCAAATCAGTTCGTGACTTATTGGGTGCACACACTGTCCTGTGCCCTTTAGGATTTACATAGCAGTCATCATTTTCAAGAAATGTATATTCTGGAGTTATATCAAGTGCTATGAATGTGATGCTTTTAATCTCTTGACAAATTAGAGTATTTCCTGATGACCATAGTAGAGAACAGGTTGGTGCTCCTAAGTTACATATGCCTAAGGTGGTCTTCTCAGCTCAATACTACTTAACTAGTAACAATTTTGTACTGCAGGAAATATTTGGAAATTTCTGGAGAAATTTTTGGCTTGAGATTGTCACTGACAACTAGTGGCTAAAAGTTAGGGAGGAATACCACTGAACAGCCTAAAATGCTCGGGATAGCCCCTACATCAAAATATCATTCAGCCAATAGGTCAATATGTCAATAGGTCGAGTGACCTTGAACCGGTCTAATACAAAACACATGCTTCTGGACCCATGTATGTAAATGGAGACACTGCTCACGTCACTCAAGAGTCAGTTCAACTACTTGTGTTTGTGTACTGTTTTCATTATGTGAGAGATGATTTGGCTTTAACTCTTACCAGATGTGTGACCTTAAGCAAGAAACTTAAACTCTCTTTTCCTCATCTATAAGCAGAGATAATACACACAAAATGCTCAGTGGATAAATGTTAGCTGCTGCTCTTGTTCTTATCATCATCATCAAGCATTTAATAACTATGAGGTACCTAACATTATGTTTGGACCCGGAAGTAGAGGAATGAAGACAGACTTGGGAATCTATCATTACAGAGCTCAGAGAGAGACTTAGCTAAGCAAAAGTACAGTCAGAAGTCCTACCCCACTAATCATCAGATAGGTCTTTTCATTTGCCAATATAATCCCAGGAAGGGGTGCTGATCCTAACTGAGTCTTCTCATATTCTACCTCCCTGCTACCACTCCCTCCCTTCAGAACCCCAGATACTCTAGTTTGGTACCTCAGGCATTTTGTGGCAAAGACTGACCCTCAACACAAAGACTTTCCAGGGACCCCAGAAAGGGGCAGAGCTGAAAATGTCACCATGTTCAAGACTTGGGGACTAACATTTCAGCCCATGAGGAGCACATTGTTGGTATATCCCTCTGGCTACCTGTCCCACATGGGAATTTTTTACATTTGTCAGCTGGAAACTCTTAATTTAGCAGAACTAAGCATCTTTCTCGGAAAAAAATTCTCCCCATTAAAACAGTCTTTAAAATTTATTTTCCTTATTATATCAAGTGACTTTTACTTATCCTTCTTATCACCTGATACAGCTCTGTACCTTCCTCTGTGCAAGAAAGTTATAATTTGCACATACACATTATAATTTGTGACTGTAAGAATGACTGCAGTGTCACATTCACTAGAATTATGACCTATAGCATAAATAAATAGGGGCTGTAAGGAAGGATATGCCTTCGGAGAATATCCTCTAAGCTCTGCAGTTCAGAGATGAGGTTCTGTCTTATCCTGTTTTACACATTCAGCAATACAAAAAAATTACTTGAAAGGTAAATGCTCCATTTAGATGCTATATATTTTTTGTTGAGTTGGATTAAACCCAAATGATTGTTTTTTAAGTTAATGTAGAAACACTGTGGAAAAATGAATCATATTTTAATTGCTATAATGCTGCATCATTTACTTAAACTAGAAATGATTGGTGAATCTGGTTTGATGGTATGTCCTAAACAAGCCAATTAGTATACACATTAACCTCTGTAATCACTCTCTAGCCAATTGCTTTCCATAATTTCTTCATAAAATTTGTTTGCACTCATGTTTCTTAATGAAGCAGGTAACTAGTGTTGCATTTTAGGAACTTTGTCCTCTTGCATAGAAAAGTTTACAGCATTGGCTTCAGAGAAAGTTATTGCTGATTTACTTGCATGTAATACAAAAATCCCATACTTTGCTGAGAAGCTTCAAACCATAAGAGGATACAAGATAATTAGTTTTTGGAGTATTTAGAAAGCAGAGAATTTCATTTTGTTTTAAACCCACTCCATGATTTCTCAACCCTATAAACCCTTCTTCAAGGAAAAATATACTTTCTAAACCAGAATGATAAAGGAGGTACAGAAGTGTCTGCCTGACAGCCTTCTTTCTTCAAAATATATTATTACATTCCAGAACATGTGCTCTATTTTTCTGGTCACTCAAAATCTTATATATTTGAGGAGTACTCTTAAGACCAAACTGTAAATTAAAGCAAGAAGCTGCCCACCCTTTGTGGTGCAGTCCTGGGAGCACACTTTCTGCATCGGAGCCGCTGCTCCATTTGCCCTCAGACCCAGGCTTAACAGATTTATATGCAGGACTGTGTGTGGGTTTTGGGGAGGGGAGGTTTTCTTTGGACCAATTTTTATGAGAACTAAGGATAGAAATGGAAGGAAAATGAGCAACAAGAAAACCTTATTCTTCTTGGAAAAGGGACAGAGATGTCCCCAAAAGAAATAATGCTGAGAAAAACACATGTACTCTTTGAACACAGAAAGACTGCTGTGATGGGCATGCCACAGCCCTAGACAGAGAAATTATAATAAGGGTAGAGCTAAGATATGAAAGCAGTTAATCTGAAGTCTTGGGAGTGCCAGAAATGAAAGACATTAGTACCATTTGTCAACTTATGAACAGAGATACGCCCTGGATGTGAGGGTCTATCACCATGGATGGGTGCCAGAAGTTACAACTCCTACTCGTGAATGATATAGGGACCACATGTGGAAGTGCAGCAACTGGGACCCTCCCCTGGGTGGGGAGAAAGCTTACTGGTGATGAGCAGTAATCAAGAGGGCTGACTCCCAGAATGCACGTGAAACTCTCCCTGAAGACTCCAGAGCTATTTGGAAGGAATCTGAGACAGCTAGCTGGAGCCAAAGAAATGCTGTTTTTGTAGGGTTTTTAAACTGCTATTGTGATATGTTTCTATCCCCAGGAAGAAGTGGCTTGGGAAATACAGGAAACATGCAGAAGTAATAATGATGACTGTGATAATAACTACTTTGTTTTCTGTGTAGTTCTCTGCATTGTTTCTGTAAAGTAAGACAGCTATATTGAAATATTTCACTGAAAATTAATAAGCTTTCAAGTTAAATTATAAAAGAGCTTGTGATATAACATCCCAAAGTATTAAACTAGGTGGAGAAAACTGCTGAAAATCAATGTTTCCTCTATCTTCTCATGATAATAAGTCACAGTCAAAACACATTTCTTGGATTATTACTGACTGGAACCAAGAGAAAGAAAGACTGTCTAATCTGCCTGAAGTCCAGGCCTTTGTGGAGCACTTCCAACATCTTCCCAGTCTCTTACTCAAGTGCAGGGTCCCAGGAACCAGGGTACTCAAACACCTGAAAGCAGAGATGACCTACAAGGTATTTGCCTCTGACTCTCAGAGACTTGTGTCTCCTGTGCTCTAGACCCACTCAGCCTGCTAGATGCCAAACTGACAGCCATCCTCTCAGCACTAGCTTGTCCATCAGCACGTCCTAGGGCTGGCCACCTGATCATGCTGCCCTCCAAGCCTGGCCTTCCCTGCCAGTTCTACACTCATGTTCCTACATGTCTATGCTCTATCATGTAAGGCCTAACTTAAAATCATGTGACAGATTTAATCTATTCCTATCATGCACTCTGTATAGTTTCAAAAACAGGTGAAGAATTTCCCTCATTTTTCTATTTCTTCATTCTTTTTAAACCACAGAGAAGACCAGTGACTAAATGTTGAGCTGCACGGCACATGTCTGAAAGAGGTCAGATGGACACATGTTCAGGCATAGATTTGATACATATATATTTGATTAAATATATATGTATCAAATCTACAGTACATTTGATACATATCAAATCTACAGCCTGAACATGTGTTCATCTGATACATGTGTGTATGTGTATATGTGTATATATATATATAATATATACGTATATGTATACACACACACACACACACACTCTATGGATTTGGGGGTGGATGGGCTTTTCAGAATAAGAAAACTTCCTTTTATTTCTTGTGTAAGGATTACTACTAACATTGAATTATAATGAATATTTTGTTGGTAAACATTATTTTTCTCCTTTATAAAATTAACATGAAAAGTTACATTAAGCTAGTCTTGTTTTGCAGGTTTAAACCCAATTTACTCACTTATTAACATTTTATTATATTACAAGACTTAACTTGCTATTGTTTCTTCAGAAAGTTTTTACTTGCTTGACAATGTTGTTGGTAATACCCTCTTATTATTCTCTCAATGTTTGTAAAAAACTGATGATTTATTTCATCCCTAATGCCCGCCCAGGTATTATTTTAATCTCTTTTTCTTCACGGGAAATTACTAATTTTAGTATACTTTTCAAAGAAAAAATTTTGGTTTTAGTGATGGTTTCTGCTATTCTTTGTTTTTAATTGTCATTGTTTTCTGTTTGCCCTTTATTTTTTCTTCTTTCACTTGATTTCAGTTTAGTTTTCCCTTTTAAAAAACATTTCTGGATATAGCTGTTTAATTTATTAATTTTCAGACTTCTTTCTGACTTGCATTTAAGGCTATTCATTTCCCTCAAAGATGGTGTTGGCTGCATGTATATATTTTGGTATACCAAAGTTTTAATATCATTCAGTTCAAAATATCATGTCATTTCCATTGTGATTTTGTTTTGAACTATAACTATATAGAAGTGAAATTTTTCATTTTAAAATATGAGAACATTCAAGATTTTATTGTTGTTGCCCAGTGTGGTGGTACATATCTATAATCCCAGAGGCTCAGGAAGCTGAGGCAGAAGGATCACAAGTTCATGTCTCTAAATAAAATATAAAAAGTGTCAGGGATGTGGTTCAGTAATTAGGCACCTTTGGGTTCAATCCCTGGTACCAAAAAAAAAAAAAAATTACTGTTGTTTTCAGAATTGACATTGCTAATTTGTAATTTAAATGAATCATGATCAAATTTTAATCCTTTTTAAGTTTTTAGTTCTTTGAAATAATTTTAGAGTTGTTTCGGGCTAACTATCTAGCCAGGTTTTTCATATGTCCCATGTGTACTAGAAAAAGAGTTTCTGTACTTGTGTGTTCAATGTCTTTACGTATCCATAAGTAAAGTTTATAATCAGGTTATACAAACCTGCTAAATGCTTGGCTTTTCTCTGCTCTTTCAATTACTGAAATCTATATATCACAATCTCTTACTATCTGTGTGTTTTTCTCTTTTACCTCTTCTGTCAATCTTTGCTTTAATTAGTTTATGTTAATGACTAAAGTGACTAAAACTTTGGGATTATTTTCTTCCAGGTGAATTAAAACTTTCTCACTTGAAAATATCCTCTTTATATCTGGTATTTTTTTGTTTGCTTTAAAGTCTTATTAGTGTTAATGTTGTTATTATATCCCCGTTCTGAGAAGGGGCATTGGAGTATTTGCATTTTAGACTTTTTTCATCTTTTTACATTTAATCTTTTTACATTCTAATATTTTAGATATATCTCTTAACAGTATCATTAAGTTGTAGGTTATCTATTTATTCCAACAATCTTTGACTTTTAATTTTAGTATTTTGTCTGTTTACAATTAATTTCATTGCTAACATATTTGGATTTAGGTCTACTATCTTACTATCCCTTCAGCTTTTCTTAACATAAGTACCAATTACAAATGTGGGTTTATGAGGATAATACAAAATTTAAAGCTTTGAAACCTACAGTGTCCTCAATCAACCTTCTTTCCATTTTTTAAAACAGGTAGCATTATAACGTACATAAAGTAACAGCAATATAATAAATGTTTCTTAAGGTGTATGTTTTCAAACAAACTAAGCTCATGATACTTGTCATAGAAAGGTATGCTGAAGGATAGGCTCAGAGAGTTAAAGGAATGGAAAGGAGGTCAAAGATGCAAGAAGTGATGAGAAATGGTCATAAACTGGATCCTGTTGAGCTTTGTGGGATTGTTGACTTTGTTAGAAATGTACTTCCTACTGTGTATGGCAATGCCATGTTTGAATTTACATTTTGTTTTGTTTGCTATGCTGGGTATCAAACCCAGAGCCTCCTGCTTGGCTAGGCAAGTGCTCTATCACTGAGCTACACTCCCAGCCTGTTTTTTTTTTTTTTTTTTTTTTTTTATTGTTGGTCGTTCAAAACATTACATAGTTCTTAATACATCATATTTAATCATAGAATTTGGAGGGAAATGGATGGCATTAGAGCAGATTATGCTAAGTGAAGCTAGTCAATCTTTAAAAAAACAAATACCAAATGACTCCTTTGATATAAGGGGAGTAAACAAGGACAGGGTAGGGACGAAGAGCTTGAGAAGAAGATTTACATTAACAGGGATGAGAGGTGGGAGGGAAAGGAAGTGAGAAGGGAAATCACATGGAAATGGAAGCCGATCCTCAGGGTTATACAAAATGACATATAAGAGGAAAGGAGGGGTAAGACAAGATAACCCAGCCTGTGTTTTTAACTGTTTATTTGGGTGTCTGGGTAAAAATTGATTATAGGAAGCAAGGATGGAGTTCAGTAGGTGATAAGACAACCATTTCAGTATTCTAAAGACCCTCCTCCCCCAAAATAAAGTAGTATCTTTGATTTGAGAAATAGAAGTACTTAGAAAATGAGTTGTTGTTGAGGGCTAATCAACAGGATGTTATGGCTTTTTTTCTGTGTGATATATATATATATATATATATATATATATATATATATATATATATATATATATATATGAGATTGAACCCAGGGATGCTCTACAACCAAGCTATATCCCCACCCCTTTTCATTTTTTATTTTGAGACATGGTCTCATTAAGTTCCCCAGGCTGTCCTCAAACTTGTGATCCTCCTGCTTAAGCCTCCCGAGTAGCTGGGATTACAGGTGTGTGCCACTGTGCCTGGCTCAATAGGGGATAGTGGTACCTCCTGTGAGGAGTAAGGGTAGTACAGAGGATGATGTCTATGATTTGTATCAAGTAACATGCTAATGGAAGTGTTTATAGTGAATTTATACTTACAGCGAAGTCTGATATTTATAGCCCACTTATCAAATCCACTGGCTGTTATTTTATCTTATTTTCATTATTTACAACACTTTTAAAATGGCAAGCTCTAGAAATCTCTCATAGTTCCAATTCTGTAGCTTTGAAGTCTGTTAGGTGGTGAGGGGAGGGGAGGGTCCTGGTGAAAGGAAAAGTGCTTCCTGAAGACCCCACCTCCTAATGACATCACTTTTTTTCCTGCAGTTTTTAGGCTAAAAATGATTTCAAATAAAATAAACAGTGCACCACATACTATTTTCCTTTAAAAGGACACAATACAGTTCAGAGAGAAAACTTCAGAAGTGAGACCAGGATGACAGAGGCTCTAAAAAAATTAATACACAGAAGTCTCATTATATTCTGTTTTTTCAAGAAAATAAAATTGAAATAGACAATCCTGGGAAAACATAATTTATTTTTCCCTAACACAAAACTCCAGTACCACTGCTTTCAAAAGAAGCATTTCCATTACACAACCATGCTTGTAATTGAAATGATAACCCTCCAATCATTTACTGGGCCTGGAGTTTATTTAGGTTTTCAAGTTTTGAGTTCTTTCTAAAATGAAAAGGGTAAAATTTCTAATGGAATTGTAAGACTGTTGAGACTGACAAAATTTTCTTCTCTTTCCAGTTGTAAAAAAGTAGGTCAAAAAGCAATCCCTTCCACACACACACAAAAAAAAAAAAAAAAAAAGAGAGAGAGAGAGAAAGTTTTTTTGAAGTTTTTTTGAACAATATGAAAGCTTCATTTACTGGGAGAAACTCCCCTCAGTAGTCAAAACCTGCAAAGTGCCAGTGACAAAGGACATACATCCCTCATCTGCGAAGATGAAGTGGTGGCGATGGCAGAGTTCCTCAAAATTTAAAGTACAGGTGCCATAGTCCACTCTGGCTGCTGTAACAGAATGCCACAGACCTGTGAGAACCAGATGTGTGACATTCTAGAGGCAGAGCTCTCAGAGCAGGGTGATAACAGATTTGGTGTCTGGTGAGGTCAGATTTGGTGTCTAGTGAGGGTCTCATGAGGTTCAGGACAGCTGCCTTCCTGCTGAGTCCTCACATAGCAGAAGGTGAGGGAGCAATTATCTAGGGTCTCTTTTATAAGGGCAGTTTCCCATTTATAACCTAATGACATCCCAAGGACCCCACCTCCTAATAACATCATTTGGGGATTAGGATGTCAACATAGGCCTTTGGGGGAGACCCAGCATTCAGTCTCCAGCAACAAGTATATGTAGTGGGGGCGGGGTAAGCATGTTGTGCATGGAACACAGGATGGGGAAAGCAAGGGGGGTGTTATCATGGCAGCTGTGCAAGTGAAGTAATACTTCATGGAAACTTTGTTTCACACACATGAGTAAACTGTGTAGGAATATGTACATTGACTATTGATTTCTCATTTGCACCATGGTTTGTAGTAAAATGAGTCACTAAGCTATAGTATTTAAGGTCCCCTGCCTCCTTCCAATAGTAAAAACTGTTATTTTACTTGTGTTATATACCTTCAGAACAAACCACTGAGTTTTCTTTGCTTCTGTTTCTAAAAATGAAGCAGAAAAGAAAACCTTACTTCCAACTTCTCAGAAATTCTTGATGTTGATTCTCTGTTAAAAGTTCTAAAATCTTTGAGCTATGCTAGATCACAGAGCTGTTTAAGACTATGAAGTTCATTCTTTTGTAGATGACCTTAATCAACCTATGAGGTGTTTTTATTTAAAAGTGCTTTCCTATCTAAATTGTCATCCGACAGAAAAATAGACACACAAAACATCAGAAGTCCCTCCTTGTTGTATGAGCTTGGGAATCCCTCACTCTCTCTGAGCCTCCATTTCGTTGACTGTAACATCAGTATTATCCCCTGAACCAGACTGCTGCAAGGGGGAGGTTCATGCAAAGTGCCTGACAAATGTTAAGCATTCAATAAATAAGCATTTTTGAATCAATAAAATGAGAGCCTCGGCCGCAACAGTGTCTTTTGTCTCCCCACACAGAAGCCAGCATCTTGTTTTCCACTGTTGTGAAGAGCATATTTCATCACTTTTCCTCCCCTGAGGGCCTACACAGGGCCCAACACACAGTTGATGTTTAATAAAAGTTGACAGAATTGAATGCAGAAAGGGTGCTGTTTTGTTTTCTTGATAAGAGAATACGCTCATTGCCAAAATAACTATAAAAACCAATTATAATGCCCACATTAGCTTGTTAATTTTTTGGACTGGAAACATAACCACAATCGGAACCACCCACTTTCCAAATGATCCAACTAATAAGGGGACAGAAGTCAAGCTTCATCAAGCAAGCTTCTCCTTACCTGGCAGGAATTTAACACATCTCAGCTCAGGCAGAAGCCAGTAATTGAAAGCACCTGCCGGTCAAGACCAGAGGCGCGCTTAGGCTGAGGAGGGAGTCAGATTTTTGCTTATCTTCAAAAGAAATAAATGAGTTTATAAGAGAGAGGAGTTGGTTCATTCTGAAGCAAGCCTACAATCAACCATCTTGAACAGAAGCCAGTAGTTATTTTCCTCAAAAAACTTTCTTCCTTCTGCATATAAACACCACCCTACGCCCCTAACCCTTCTCCAAGTGTCCTGTCCTCTGAATCCTTATCCTCCTTAGGGGGCAGGTGCACCTCTGAGCAGACCTCACAGGCAGCCCCATGCTCTGGCAACCACAGGGCTGAGTCCAGGGGCCGAGGGAGCACAGAGTTCAACACCATCTCTTTTCTATCTCAAAATGAATTCCAGATATCATTAAAATCAAAGTATCTGTGTCACCACATGAAACAGGCCATGTGTGTTTCAGTGAGCTGACACTCACCTCTAAAGGACCTGAGGTGTAGGAAGCTGCTGCATTTTCCCATCCTTCCATCTTTAAAATAATAATGAAAAATGCAATTTTTGTGCAACTAGCCTTTCCAGCTTAACCTGGGGTGGCATTTGTTGTCTATTCTGCTATTCAACTGCCTCACAAAAAATCTTCTTGTCAAGTTCCTTTCTCTTTCCTCTCTCACACACATAAATAAAAGGCCCCAAGGGTGGAGCAAATGTGATGGAATCAGATCCCCTGAGCAGCCTCAGATGGAGGCCTGGTCTGTGGGCCCTGGTCACTGTGAGGTCACCTGGATGCTAAGCTTTCTGGACACCTGCTTCTGCTTTTCTTCCCAAGGGCTAGAACCATGATTCATAAAGCAAAGTTGAAGATAGAGAGATGACAAAAACTTTTAGGGAGCTGTTGATTTTTTAAATTAATGCCCATGCTGTGTAAAAATATGTCTGCTCTGCAGCTCGAGAAGATGGCTGTTCATGTCACAGGAGGGTGTCACCTCTATGCAAGGATTTGATATGTGTCTAATCGTTAGTGTCCAAAATCATCTCTCCACTTTCACTAACTAAAACCAGTCACCTTATCTGAGTTTCAGGGACTCCAATGGGTATTAGGTGGGGGGCACAGTGTGTGGAGGGTGACATTTTCCCCATAATGGAAAAGGGCAATGAAACTGCTTGTTTATGTGTGAATCATAAACTAATGGGTCAGAATTCAAACAGGTGTGGGAAGTTTATATGCTCAGTGTTAAAGGAGACCCTATGTTGTGTTGGAAAATACTGAAGTGCTGGGAATACAGTGGCAGGATCCTTGCCTTCGGGCTGGGGTTGCAGCTCAATGGTACAGCACTTGCCCTGCCTGTGTGAGGCACTGAGTTCAGTCCTCAGCCCCACATAAAAATAAGTAAGTAAAGATATTGTGTCCATCTACAACTGAAAAAATATTTTTTAAAAAGATCCTTGCCTTCATAAAACAGGTATTCTAGTAGGAAAAGACCAAAATAGAGAAGCAAAAAAATTAGGAGAATAACTTCAAATAATGGTCAGTGCCATGAAGAACTTAAAATGTGGTCACTGGCTATGGAGTGGAGACACTTTTAGGTAGGTGTAGAGAAGGTCCCTCAGAGGAGTTGGCATTCCAGCTGAAAGCTAAAGGGTGAGAAGGAGCTGCCAAGCCTCAGTTCTGGTCAAGAGATTCCCAGGCAGAAGATGCAATGTCCTGTGGTGTCAGTGGAAGATACGCTCCACCTGCATCTCTGAAGCATGGTGAACAATGGGCACAGGCATGAGAAAGGCCACTGGTGGCAGCAGGGTCATATCACGCAGGGGCTTGTGGGTGGCATGAAGTTCCTGTCACTCTCCTTGCAGAGGTAAACAAGTGGAAGGAATCTGAATCAAACTAAATACCCTTTGCCACCTCTCCGCGTGTCCTCAGTTTACCACATTCTAAGGACTCATTCCTTTTGGGCCTACACAGATGTCGACAGCACAGATATAACTTCCCTGCAACCTCAGTTTCTGCTTTTTCATTATCTGCAATTCAATCTAGACTGAACTGCAATGACAATTTGTGTCTAAAAATAAAATAGTAAGATCTGTCACCTACTACCACACTTCTCACTTATCCGTCTCATTCTTCCTAGTAGCTTAAACAGAAACACACAACACCAGAAAACAGCCAAAACAGTACAGACTAATCTGAACTATCCTTCTCACTGCATCCTGAGGACTGAGTTGCCAAGTCCCCTTGTCAGATTGGTTCCCTGGAAATGAGTGCCTTCCACAAAGTGCCTCAACAGAGATGTCAACAGTTCCTTGTGGGCCAATTGAGGATCACTGTTTCAACAGCGCCTGCAAGCTCATTGTTGGCGAAACTGGCTCAGCCAGCCACACATCATGGAAGAGTCGGCCTGGCCCATCTTCTTGCCTCTGAACTAGATCAGAGTATCTTCTGAGAGCCCCAGCCCAGGTCCACAGACCAACTGGGCAACAAGGCTCTTTAGCGAGGTTCAAACTTTGCTTCCAGGAGGAAAGATTTTCCCAACACAATCAACCATTTTTTGTCAAATTCATGTTCTTAAGTCTGTACCTATTCTGGTTTCCTGAAATGCAGATAAATCAGGGACACAGCATGGAAAGGAAATGGTTTCAAACAGCCAGGGAGCCTTTTGGAAGAACACATTAACCTCCTATGGGCTTCCAGGTAAATGAGAGGATAAGTAAATGAGAGGAAGCAAATTTTTTTAAAAATTCATCAATGATGTGTGAAGATAAAAGGTATCTTTGATTGGCAGGGGTAACTGATTAAAGACATCAAAGAGAAATATCTGAAAGTGAACTTCCTAAATAATCACCAGATAAGACCAATATAGGTGCAATTTTGGTTAGTTTTATTCATATTGGTTTAAAGGGAATGCTTTTGGTTTGGAAAAACTGGTCAGCAACAAAATCCAGAAATTTAACAATTTGAAATGACAAGTTCGAGTTAATGACACTGGTCAGATATTATCAAGCATGGTCGCACTGAAATATGTCCTGTCCACATATCCTCAGATGGCTCACAGAACCTGTACTAGGGCTGAATAAGAGATTATCTCCTAGGAGGCAACTCCAGAAAGTGGGTCTCTGGTACTAAGGAGATATCCTGTGAACCCCAGAAGAAAGACAGCTATCAGTGCTGTCAGATGAGGCTGGTGCAACCCTAACCTGGTGGTAGGCTTGACTTCCCCACAGCTGGAGGAATCCATGTCCAGAAACCTAGCAAGAGAGTAGCTGGAGACTATATAAAAACACAATAAACCTTTTGCAGAAAAACAATGACTTTCTATGTTTTGTGTAACTGATACACAAAATTCTGTTCTGAAATGGAACACTGGTTTTAGAACTGAACTTCAATTTTTGATATTTGGAAGATGTTAGAGAAAAAGAAAATTTCTCTTTCAAAATATATTTATGTGGAAACTCCCAGTCTTTTTAAGTCAAAATAACCAAAATTTTTTAAAAGCAAAACAATTCCTAAACCCTCCCTGCAAAAACAAAACAAAACAAAAAAAAAACCAACTTTGTCAATGCTATTCCAGTTGCCAGTGGCAGGAAGCCAGCTCCAAGCACCTAAAGTGAAAGGGGGGAATAGAGACAGACTTAAATGCAAAGCCCCTTTGGTTCAGGTATGGGTGGACCTAGGATATTACATCATGAGAACCTTTCTCCACCTCTTAACTCTGTTGCCCTCTGCATTGGCTCAACTTTAAGCAGGGTATGTTTAACTGAAAACAAAATAACTCTAGAAGCTCCAGATTTACAATGAATCATGTAACTAAAAATCTCACTGTTAAAACAAAACAAAACAAAACAAAAGTTCCTCCTAGAGCTCAACAAATGTTTTTGGATTAGGTTTCAGAAGCCTGGCTTGGATCACAGGACCTCCCTGGGGACCCGCTCCTGCAGCTGCATCCCTTGGATTCCACAAGGACAATAGGGTGTGATTTGGCTTCCACAGGAAAACTTGATGTGCTTTCACCAGGGAAGTAAGCTGCCCTCTAAGACCAAATGTTATGGTAACATCCATCTGCTGCCTCCACTTACCTATTTCCTCCTCTTTTCCTCAAAAGCCTTTCAAGGCAAATCAAGGTACTATCTTCTGCAGACACACTCTCCAAATTCCACTGAGTTGTTTACTTAGAAATGGTTAATTAAAAAACCAAAGAGCTGGCCCAGATTCTCTCTTTTTGGTGATTGTCCCACAACATATTCATGCTTCCCTCAGTTGAAAATTTACCACACTTTTTGTAACTTTGTTTTTCCTCTTTGCTTTTCTTTTTCTGTCCTTGACACCTAGGACAATATTTGCCACAAAAGATGTAAATTTACGAAACTGGGCTGTTGTTGATGGAGGCAGTTCTTTCTTGGGGTATACTGACAGGCCTACTATAATATCAGTTATACTGAATTTATTCTGAAATAATTCTGAAACACTCTCCAGCAAAACTTCAGTCTTTGATGTTGTTATCTTGTAGATGAAAACTTGAAAATTCAGCAACTGAGAAATGCATTTTTACCTAGTCTTGAAGGCCTGAACTCAGACAAGAACAGTAAAATATTAACTGCTAAAGGAACTTAAAATAATTCATTAGGAAGTGCTAACTCCTCTATTCAACACCAAGCCTAGTAAAATAATCATGATTCATCCCCAACTTCAGTTATACCCTAAGTTCATCTTCTGACTTCACAAAAATATAGGTTTTGTATTCCATTATGATCAAAGATACTTCATGTAAAAACAGCCTATGGAACACCAATGCATGACTATTCAGATGATGTTATTTTTAACATTGCTGAAATTTACCACTACTTAAAATACACTAACTACATAAATGGAGTCTAGAGAATACTCCTTTGCATTCTGCAAATTATATATGTACCCTGAGCCCAATGTTCACAGGTCTCCTCCTCAGCCTTGGATGGAAATGAGCATTATTCCATAATAACCCACTTTCAGCATCTCAGGTTTTAGAACCATCATTGTCAACTTGAACCCTATTGATCAAGACGTTTAAAGGTGTACTGAATGAATATCACATCCAGGGCCTACAGTTTCAGGAGAGACTTATACCAATGTGTGAGTGTCAAGGCAAAGGTCAATTACTGTGAACTGTTCAATGCATGGAGTTAGGTGTGCCACACAGAAGTGGAGTCACCCAAATGTAACTTCTCATTCCACTTGACATTTACCTCCCATGCTTGGCTGTGAGAATCTGGTTTCACACTGGAGAGATGATGGACTATGCTAGACTTCTCAATGGGTGGCACAAGAAGGCAGAGAACCACGCGTGCTGCTCTTTAGGGGAAATTTCGGGGAGTTTTAAGAGTAGTCCCTCTACACAGTTATCTTCTACTGACTCCAGATAAGGTGGATTGAATCCCTGCCTGAGATAAGATGTGACTGCACATCTCAAGGCTGTTCAGTGCCTCAGTTAACACCATACAAACTCTGAGAGGGTTAGTGCCTCAGTTAATACCATACAAACTATGAGAGGGTTAAATTATTACTGGTCTTGTTAATATATAAGAAACAAGAGCCTCAGAGAGTTTAAATAAGTTTCTGACAATTATATTTCAAAAAGTCCTACTACAATTCTTTTCCTCACAAGGATTCTGATAGTTATTTTTAGGATATTTGTACATAGCAAAGGAGATGCATTTTGTATTATCTTGAAGGGAGCATTAATCATCTTCCACCAATGAACCTTTTAAGGTCTTACAATAGTAATTTAAATCATCAGTTTGTGCTCGGCAAGGGTTTTATATCACAAAATATGCCTCTTAATTGTTTAAGAGTTTAGATAATAAACAATCCGTATTTGTAAAGTTAACCCTGTGAAATTGTGTTTCATCCTAGTAACATCCTCAAATACCTTTATCACTTAAGATATGGTTTCTTTTTCTATAAGAAACTTCAGAAAACACTTCAAAAGATCCTAAATATAATTGTTTGGATTTTTAAAATGAAATTGAAAATTGCAGATTTAAGAAATGCTTTCTCAAGTCCTCCTCCAAGCATAACACACCTAACAGAACAGAGCTGACATTTGTCCATGGAGATCCTTCAAAATAGAGCAATTAAATCAAGTTTGGGGGATTATTTATCTTCTAAAAATACATGGCATATTTCTGCTCTAGGAAGCTATTGACCTTTTAAAGCTACAAAGCATTTTTATACAACAAAATCATTTTTATCTTAAAAGGTACACTACCATTTAGTCAAATTTGATAGTTATGGGTTTAATAGGCTGCAACCATGGATGATTATATTTGATAATATGATGACTGCAAAGCAAAAAAAAAATGGCATCTTAACACCAAGTTAAATTGCACCCAATATTATAATGGCATAATTGCCCTAGAAGCTGTTCCAGCTTTCCAGCGATTCCCTACATGTCCTCTTCTCTGGCCATGATCAGGGCAGGTAAGGATGGGCTGACAGAGCCACACCTGTGCACTAACTCAGACAGATGAAGTGGTTTCAACTTGAACTTTATGCAGTAAGCTTGTTGTACTTAAATTATTTTCACACACATTTAATTTTTCCCCCACTTGCTTCTTCAGTTTAGGAATCATTCGTTTTAGAAGGAGCTGGGGTTTGTCCTTAGCCTCTCTGAATTTCAGTGTCCTGCTGGCCTGCCCCAGTCTCCATCTGAAGCTCTCCATCTGAAGCCTGAGTTGTCTGCAACCTCAGCAGGAAAAGGCAAGGACCTTTAGCCTTGTCCCTCTGAGAGATTTCTGATCTCTTACCAACCCTTTCTAAGCATTCTGAATTAGGGTCACAAATGATTAAAAAGAAAATGGGTAAGTATTTATTGACAGGCTCAACCTCACTATGGGAGATGTCCTCTGATATCTCCAGAGGGGCATGCCAGAGAGACCACAAGCCAATTGATTTCTGAAACTCCTAGAGGCCACAGAAAAGAGCTAACCTCTGCTCCTGGAGGTAAACAATACATCATAATATATTTATTAACCTGGAGGCTTTTAACTAAAAAATGTAGCCCTCACTGTATTCCCTGAACCTCTCCCCTTTCCATTTCATACCATCACTTATTCTGCTTTTCTTCTTTCTCAATTACCCAGAACCTCAGGGTGAGAAAAAAACCTTGCAGGCTAAATTACTCAACTCCTCCAGCTTTGTCTTCTCCATGCAGCTTCATACCTGGCTTGCTTCCATTCATCTTGGTAATTATTATTATTTTCCCCATTTGTTGTGAAATTGTTGCTGCCTACCAGGCAGGCACAGAGAACATGATCACTTGTTTCTAAATGGTAGAACCAAGATGAGCTTGACATCCAAAAGTTCCCATGTCATAAGGTGAGCTCTAGGACATACCCACCCAGAAGGATTTACATACCCTCACAGTCCTTCACTATCTTACTACATCCAGGGAAGACCAGCCACTCAAGTAGTGAACTAGTAAACAAACAAATTATTGTTTTGCCATGTAAACAGCATACCTGAGGATCATCTTTCTCCTTTAATGTTGAAATTAAGGGAGAATTGAGAATTATAGGAGGAGCATCATTGGTTAGAGACACTTTATTATAAATTAGAATGATGCTTTGTTATAATTTAGTGACCAACTGGTAATTTAGCCAGTTGTAGTAAGAAAAGGGGAGGGGACAGTTTTTAATAATACCAAGGAAGAAAAGGCAATTTTGGAGGCTGAGATATTTTGTAGGTGGAAATAGGACCAAAAAAAAGGGGTTGAGGGGTCCTGAAATAAATTGGGAAATTTAGGATGTCAGGGGCAATCTAGTTATCTAAATTCTAGATACCTAAAATCTAGATACCTAGATACCTACTGGCACCTAAACATGGGTGTGAGGGGCACCAGGAGGTAGGGAAGACAGAAAAATGACTGATAGCAACAAAATTGAATACAGATAATTGTACTAGGATTAGAATTGTGTATCTAGATTAATAACATCTATGTGCTGAATTGTGGAACTTACAATGAGTGGTCTATAGAACAGTCATGACAAAATTAACATTTCAACATGATTTTGTTTTGCACATATCCCCCCGCCCCCAATAAAACCAAACCAAACAAATGTTACACATAAGACAGACAGCACTTGAGCCTGGGCAGCCCTTGATGACAAGGCCAGAAAGTTCACACCTCATTCACGTGCAGGTACTCACCGCTTCTTTAAAGCTGGCTCATTTAAATACGCCTGCCTTCTCCCTTTTTGATGTCATGGGTGGGCTTCAATTTTGCTTTACCGTCTGGTTTTGCAAATTGTTAGTTCCTGTGGATGATGACAAGTAGAGGGATTAAAGGAAGTACAGGATAACGAACAAACAAAAGTAGGCATAAATCAGATGTCCAGGGCTGTTCACTTGGGGCAGACAGACTGAGGTACTGCTGGTCTGTGGCTGGCTTTGTTTCCCATTCTAGGTCTAGAATACTCTGAGAAAGCATAAAGGATCTTTCCGAATGCATGACTACTACTTGGCGGAAATAGCAATCATTACACATGAGTCCTAGCTAATGAGATATCCCTTCTTATTTCCAAAGAAATCCCACCACCTCCTTTGGAGATTCTAAGAGATCTTTCACCCTGTCTAAAATGTACATGGGGTGCAGAAAGCAAGTTACATGAGGATCTAGCTATACATCGGATCACTGGCAAAAACATACTAACTTAATAGCAGACTAGGCTGCAATCCTATTTCTGCCCACGTTTATCTTGAAAGAAATCCTTCACTGGCCCTTATGCAACTGTAAATGAGTTTTAAAAAGTATTTCATCTCTACAGTGCTGTACAATTTACAAAGTAATTGGATATTCATTATCCCCTTTGATTTTTATAATATGTTGTATCTCTAGTTTCAAAAGGAGGATACTGGTACCCAAAGGGCTTGTGTGGCCAGCATGAGGACGTGTAGTGACTGCTTACAAAGCCGGAACCCAAACTAAGTTTTCTGACTCCTAGCCCACAACTGTCATATCAGCAGTGTTTTTCTAATTTTCAAAGTCAAGCTAACTATACAATGGACAAGAATGAATGCATTTCAAAAGTGTAATATAGTTTTATATACAACAAAATGATCTTGCATTCTACCCCAGAACTCAAGTGTTTTAAATGATGCCAAAGACATTTGTTTGCATCATAAGATAGTAAACTCCCAAAAAAAAAAAAAAATCCTGAAGTCAAATCAGACCTCACAAATATTCCAAAACTTTCGTAATTAAAAAAAAAAAATGAGGAGCAAGGGGAGAAGCTACAGAGCAAGCATGCTGTTATCAGAGCAGCACCTTGGCTGTGTCCTGCCACTCACACCACAACCCACTGCCACCACAGCCAGCTGCTACCACAGCATCCAGCCTCCACCATTGGCATTCCTGGCCCTTGCTTTTTTGCCTCATACCAAATTTTGCTAATTTCATAGTATTATACCATATTTCTTGGTATTATGTAAAGTACCCTACTTAGGCATGTTGACTTCACTAATTAGTCTATAAATACTTGACTTTTACCCACTGCTTTGGTAAGTGAGATAATTATCGAGGAAAGGCCAAAGCATTTATGGTCAATCAGATGAGGAGAAAGGGAATATGGTCTTTTAGCTGAGTAAAATGTAAAACATTATGTGGCAAGGCAGAAGCTATTAGCAGGATCAATATCTCTCCTAGTACCTTCATAGATCATTACATCAAAGGCTGGACACAGGATGGAGAAAACCTCAGTCTACCTCCATACAAGCTTCCAAACTGGTAAATAAAATTCCATGTAAGTGACAAAGACCTAATTGGTTGTACAAAGGATATGACAAGCTATAAAACCAATCTCCCGGTTCTGAGTATATAAAGAATTTTGAATCATTAGTGAGGAAGAAAAGTAGGAAGACAAAGAACACTGCTACTCTCTGGGCTGCACATTTATAATTTGCAACTAGTAAATATGTATGAATCTGTTCCACTGCAGTGAGGGATGACATACTGCTTTCTAGAGATAGCACAGGGCAGAGAAATCAAAGTAGAGGACGGATCAGTGGTTGCAATCTCCCTCCCCCCTCCTCCCACGTTTAACAGTTCTCAATCTTCCAAATCTTCCCCTACTTAAATTACTCAGTTGGGTACAGTTTCCTAAAATGAAAAGGACTTTGATAGCAGTGAATGTTCAATGTATAGCAAAAAGCATCCTGTGGTGAGTTCTCACTGTATCATGAGACATAAATAATAGTATTTTTTCCCCTAAACCCTTAATCATTCCCATTCTCTTTGATGCTCCTAGAAAAACAAGTGAGCAATTAAAACAAGTTTCTAGGCTTACTGGTCCAGTTTTCTCTTTTAACTCAAGAACAATTTTTCTTTTCTATTATGGAACAAAAAGACAAAAGGAACATTTTACAGAGATTAATACCATATAAGGTTAGGCTTTCCCTTAAGGCTGCAGTATTTTCCTACTTGTTGAGATGATGGTGAATACAGACGCTATTTTAATTCTACTACAACTTTTGTTTGGTATTTGTAAAGTTTAATCGAAAATATTCTTTTTCTGATGAGTTCAAAACACTTTACTAGAAATCTGTCAAACTTCATGGTAAGTTAGAATGATGAGCTTGCATCAGAAAATTTGTTTAGAAAGGTCATAGCTGGCAAATTCAGCAACAAAAGAAAGCAAAGCTCTCCCAACATCTTGAAACATTCATTCATGATTAATTATTTTGTTCAGTAAAACATTTTCAGGAATTTAAATACAAGGCTTAGGTATGATGATAATTATATTAAAGAAAGCTCCGCAAAGGTTCTATCCTCCAAGAACTTGACAATCTAAGCATGTATGTTAGTAACACAACACTTAAAACATTCGACAATATTAGAAGATGTAAATTATAATTCAAAGTAAAAGTCAACTGTCACAATTACCACATATGGTCATGTGCCAAAGAATGAATACACTAAGATGAAAGGAAATTTCTACTGGCAGAGGTTATTGGGAAGAGACACAAAGGAATAGCTAGCTAGATGTGATTCAAGTAGGTGGAGAAAAGAACACTTATTCTCATGGATGGAGAAAGTTTGAACAAGCAGGTGCAAGTACACAATGCCATGCAAAGAGACGGCCCTGTGGACATGTTGCAGACCAGGGGCGGGTCCTCCCCAAGAGCCAGGAAAACTGTGTGAGCCTCAAGTCAGGAGAGTTTTTCCTTAAGATGGGAGAAACATGGAGAATCAGGAGAATGTACATTCCATTCCCTCATCCAGAAGGACTGGGGGAATTGAAATGGCAAAGGAAGGGATGTGACCAAGAAGTGATGGAGGTGTGAACCTGGGTAAAGAAGCCTGAGGCCATCAGGAAGCTTGCCTACCACAGCAACGAGGTTTCAGAAGATGAGGAGCAAGTCACATCTCCAAGAGGGGGCAGGGGGAGAACGGCTCTTTTTGTAGCAACTCCCTGACAGGTTCAGAAATGAGTGTGTGGGGGGCCTCCTATCTGGGAGGGGCAAGGATGGCAGAGATGAGAATCAGGTAGCTTTGATCTTCTACTTTTGAGTGAAATCAGAGTTCCAGCTGGTTCAGGAGCTGCACACAGTGCTAGGAACAGCACCTCACCGGCCTCTCCCATCCCTGGCAAGGGTAACATCCTAAGATACCTTAGAGTCAAACCTGCCAGATTTCAGCAACTTAAGGAGGTGAGCTGAAAGTAGAGATTCATTTTGAGACTGGAATCATGAAAAACAGGCATGGTGAGAAACAAGACATAGGGAGATGTGTCATTAGGAGGCCACAGGTTATACTAAGTATTAAACTGACATTCTTCTACCCTCACACCCTCTCCTGTCTTCTGAAGTTTAAGTGAATTTATGTACAGTGCCCCACCGTGGGAAGTCACAAGAAGAAAAAAAAAAAAGAGCTGGTGTTGATGGGAGAAGAGCCTGTCTGCAAGAGCCCTGCCATGAAGGATGTTGAGGGGAAGGCTGCCCCAAGGTCCCAAGGTGCCCTCTGGGAGCTGGAAAACCAACCCAGTGCAGAGCTGTCCAAAAGGCAGGGTCTGCAGAGTTGGGGACCTCTGGGGTGACCACAAAATGTCTATGCCAGGCAAAGAGTGTCCAGCTGACAAATGCCTTTTCCGCCCGGCAGAAGCACCTTTCTGCCGACAGTTTTTTAGCAGTGAGGCTATCAGCTATCGTGTTGATGACAGGGCTCCACTGGCTGAAAGAATTTTGCAGTTTCCAGTCTGAACAATTCCTCTGGGTGTCCTTGTTCAAGCTGCAGTTAATTTGAAAACAATTAGCCGGCCACTCACTTCTTTGAGGCACAGCAAGGTTGGACAGGCTGTCAGGCTGGACGAACACCCTGGCACAACACTCTGAAGGGGCCAGAGCGTTTCCAGGATGGATCTGGGTTTGTACTGGTGTCGGGAGAAGTCCAGCACTTCTAACCTGATGATAGTGAATCACTCAGCTATTTGCCTTAGTTGCTAGGGCATACTTTATTTTTCCTGTGACAGGGAGATCCTTTTACCTTTCATACCAGATAGACCGACTATTCATTATTTTTCTTTTTGTCATTTTCCACTCTTCCAGGTCAGGGGCAAAAATAGATCATATGGCAAAGTACAGATGGGAAATCAACAAAGATAGAGATTAAAGAGAAACATATTTTTATTAATAAAACTCTTAGGTTGGTGTTTCAAAGTAGCAGACGTCCATTTACCAGCTGACCAATATAGTCTTGAGACTGATATTCCTTTCTGATCAAAGAGCATTTCTTTTCTTCCACTTACATCCTCTCCCATACTTGGTCCCTTTAAGGAAGATAAAGACAATATGAGAAAACTCTTCTCTTTCTCACTCTTCTGAAAACTTATCCCTCTTCTCTGAGAACTATTTGGCTTCCATAACTAAGAATGCCATAAATAGGGCAAAAATATGTTACTAGAGACTCTCTCAGTTCACTGCAGTACTCCTTCAGCTAACTCTGGCAAATTCACACACATCTGGCCTGTTGGCACATCTCTGCAGAATTCAGCTGTGCCAGAACATGGATGAGAAGATAGCTCTCAGAGAGAAACACGCCCCTGCCTGCTGACCCCCAAAATGTGCAAAGGTCATGGGCCACAAAAATGGGCCCTGAAAACATGGGCCCCCTTATTTAGTGCCTTTGTACTTCTTTTGCATTTTCAGTGCTCAATTATCTTCTTAGAACTGGTTTTATACCTTGGTTCTTTATAAACTACACCAGAATCCAGTACTTGGTTCACAATTTTACTTTGTGTAGGACACAGAAGACTACAAAATTCAGACAGATGTGGAACTAAGTCTATGGCCCCAATCTAATGATTTAGACTTCAATGTCTCTCAGGAAGCTAAGACAACTTCTGAAAATTGGTATTTAAATATACTTCCTCTATTGTTTTGAAGTATATACATATATTATGCCAAATCATAACTATTCAAAGCTGTGAACATGAGAACAAGGGCTGCAGAGAACTTGTGGATTTCTTCCCTTTAACTTCATTGCCAGAGGTGCTACAGTAGAGAGGAACCACACAGAACAATGGTGGAAGGGGGTGTCATAAAGGAGCTTAGAAAAATGTATACATTCATAACCCACTTGAATCAAAGTGTGAAATAAGACATGTCAAGAACTATGTAATGTTTTGAACAACCAACAATAAAAATTTTTTAAAAAGAAAAAAGAAAAATGTATACAGTTTGTAACAAAGAGAAGTTCAATTTCCAAAAGAAATTACAACATGCCAGAAGCATGGACGATAAGAAAAAAAATGTCTAATTTATCAGGTTAAGTAACTTTTTAGAAATAATAAAACAATGTTCTTTAGTAAAGTACTTTATGTATTCCCTATGGTCCATTCCTAAAAGTAATATATAATTAAACTGCAAGTTTCAACCAGTTAAAAAACCTAAGCAAGAAATGTCAGCTCTCTCTCATCACAGTCCCACTTTCTAGAGATAAGGACCACAAACTGTTTCATGTACAGCCTTTGCATATACAAAAATGTGTATCTGCATATTTACACATGTGAATATTTTATGATACATGCTTAAACTATATGGAAATACTTATTATTTTATCCAGAGGAGCTTATACTATGTATGATATTCATATATCATTATTCCGCATAACTGGCATAGAATGGCAACATTGCATTCTACTGAATAGGTACACTAACAATACCCATATTCCTATCAGTGTACTTTTTGATTAGTTATAAGTTTTGACTACTACAAAAAATATAAAATATATTTTCCTGTATTTGAACTAAAACACCACCAAGAAATATTTTCTCCATCTACACTCCTTCAAACAGCATGACAGCTTCACACCATTACTGAATAGCATCAACTGTCTTCAACTGATAATTGAAAAATACTGTCATATTTTAATTTTGTTTCCATCACTAACATCATTAATGTTTGTCAGCCACTGTATTTTTTGAACTGTCCATTTATATTCTTTCCATATTTTCTTCTATTGGATTACCTTTTAATATAAATTTATTTATTTATTTATCTATCTATCTATCTATCTATTTATTTATTTATTTATTGTGGTGCTGAAGATTAAACCCAGTGTCTCACATTGTGCTAGGCAAGTCATCTACCACTGAGCCACAACCCCAGCCCATGGATTATTTCTTTTTAATTGATTGATACATATGCGCCTCTTGTTTAACAAGGAAATCAGCACTAATCTCTTCTCATATCGTATCCTGCAAATACTTTTCCTAATTTTCCATTTATCTACTGGTGTTATGGTTTAGATATGAGGTGTATCCCAAAAGCTCATGTGTGAGACAATGCAAGAAAGCTTAGAGATGAAATGATGGGTTATGAGAGCCTAACCTAACTGGTGCATTAATCTGCTGTTAGGGATTAATTTGGTGGTAACTGTAGAGAGGTGGGGTGTGGGTGGAGGGGGTGGGTCATTGGGAGGGCATGCCTTTCAAGTACACATTTTGTGCTTAGTGAGCAGAGCTCTCTGCTTCCTCCTGTGACGTACTGAGGGGCTTTCCTCTGCCACACTCTTCTGCCATGACATTCTGCTTCACCTTGGGCCCAGAGCTAGGAGCTGGCTATCTATGGACTGAGACCTCTGAACCATGAGCCCTCCTCTAATTGTTCTTATCAGGTCTTTTGGTCATGGCAACAAAAATGCTGACTAAAACAACTGGCTTTGCTTTGTTCAGGAGTGGGACAGTCTCTAGAAGAGAAGGCATTTTAGACAGCCATTAGTAACTGTAAAACAGGCTGCATGCTGCCAGCCAGGAGGTGTTCTGATCAGGTGTTCATGCTTGTCTTAAGTAACAAGGTCACAGGACTAATTAGTGAAAACTCCCTCAAGTTTCACAAAGCCACAGAGGCCTTCTGTAATGCCTTCATCTCTCCTGGCAGCAGCTTTTCTTATTCTCAGTAGGGATCCCCACCCCAGAGTACTTGCACCTTTTTCTGGAAGCTGCTCAAAAGCCACTCTTTTATTTGTTGTCCTGCTTCTTGACTTACAATTCTTGGAGGGACAGAACAAAGTATGTAACCAAAAGGCAGATCTAGAGAATTATTATTTTATTGTTCAGCGGGATATGGAGAGGGAGCATGAGAGGAAGCATGGGATAATTAATGATGGTTGAATGTGATGATCATTATTATCCAAAGTACATGTATGAGGACATGAATTGGTGTGAGTATGTTATGCTTATAACCAGAGATATGAAAAATTGAGCTCTGTCTATGTAATAAGAATTGTAATGTATTCTGTTGTTATACATAAATAAAAAATAATTTAAAAAACAACAGTAACCAAAATGTTGCCTCTCCCAGGGAGTCTTTCCTGGACTCCTGAAAGAAGACTAAGAGAATCTTGCTAAATCCTTCCATAGTGCCTCAATTTTAGTAGCTCTCAGGGGGATATAATTATTCATTTATCCAATTCTGGGCTGTGAAGTAGAAACACTTTTTATGCTGCCTGTACTCTGGAAATATAGTAAATACTCAATAAATACTTGTTGGATGAAAAAAAAAATTCAGCAACTTCCTGGGATTCCTTTTGTATCTTCACAGTGATTACCTACAGCTTATATTCTAAGATCTTGCATGCTCCCTCTTACCCTCATACCAACTGGGGGGATACTCTGTGTAGGGCACTTACTGTCCTTGCCACTGGCATGCACCAAGTGCCAAGGCACCAGCCCAGCCAACAAAGAGCTCCCCTGTGCTTGTGCAGATGAGCAGATGGGGAGGCGGAACATGTCCTGGAGCCTGGTCCCTGAGCAAATCCTGACCCTCCATGCAGGTGACTATATTACCCAGGGCTGGATAACCTCTCTGGCCTCAGATTCCTTATCCATAAGATGTGGACAGATACAATATGTTGGAATAATAAAAGCAGTAACATCAGAGGACTGCTATAGTTGAAAGAAGTTATTATACAGAGCAGTGCCTGCATACACGTGGCATTTTATTAAATGTGGCCTGTGAGTATAATAATAATTAATATGGACAACAATATAAGAGTGTGATTCCATTGTACTTGCCACTGGCATGCACCAAGTGCATCAGCAAGTACTAACAATCATAGAAAAGGGAGCCCCCAAGGAGCAGTCAAGAAATGCAACAAGAGGTAGACAGAATTTTAGTAGGAGGCCTAAAGTAAGCACGAGGAAGTGTTGTGTACTTTCCAAAGTAGGGGAGTGCCTTAACAGAAAAACTGTGGTCTTCAGGGACTGTGGAGGCATGGGGTGAGTACATCTAGGTAGCTGGGAATACTTAAAAATTTAGATTGCCAAGGAGTTAGCCTCTCAAACATCTCAGACTCTTTCTGTTTATTTAAATAAGACAGTGTTTACTTATTCTTTGCTCTCAATTAGTAAACTGAATCAGCTGTTACCAGAGAAGTAGCATTAATTCTTAAGAAAGTTATGTTCCAGAAGTTTATCTCCAAGGCAAATATTTGAAAAGAAAAGCTGCCCTAGAGGATGGACAACTTTCCAGGCTGGTCTCTGCAGGCCCTGACCATGCGTGCTGTGATGGGGAAGCAGAGGCACTGCTGTCTGTCACACCCTGTCACTCAGTGTGTGTCTGATGAATGCCCACCACCAGTCCCTTCCAAGCTCTAAGAGAGGGGAAGGTGAGGAAAAGTCAGCAAGGTCTCTCTTCTCACAGGGCTTCTGCTAGTGCAGGGAAGCACAGGGACAATGGACACAGCATAAAAATAAACAGCGAAGGAGAGGACTTCCCGAAAACAAAAGAGGTGCTGTCATGGGACAGGCTGCTCTGAGGAAGTGACATCTGGATTGAGAACTGAATGATGAGATAGAAGATAAGTGGAAGACGTCCCAGGCAAAGGGCCGAGCAAGAGCAAGAGCAAGAGGAGGCTGGGAAGAGCCTGCTTGGCGAGTTCATAGAATGAGAGGAAGGCCGGCCAGCCAGAAACAGGGAGGACCCAGGGAGCAAGCCAGGGACTCAGGTTCTAGGCCAAGAGGAATTCTGAAGTCCAGCTTTGAACACGAAACACACATCTCCCCCTTCTTTCTGTGGTCTGAGAGACGTAGTAGAACCTTAGTTCACAAAACAAAAATGTGTGGGCCTGGGGCCACATGGATCCAGAGTGGGACCTTGGGATCCCAAGGGCTAAATGGAGGACAGTGAAAGGCTTGGGTGTGGAGTCACCAAAGGGTTTACAGCTCCAGTACCCACAAAGACACACTTTGGGGACTGGGGGATTTCCATCCATTGTTAGCAGAATCTTCCTTATTTTGTCTGTGAGCTTCCAAATTAGCACACTAGTCAAAATCACACGGGGATGGCAAAAAAAAAAAAAAAGAAAGAAAGAAAGAAAAATCCATGGGCAGGGTAGGCACATACCAAGACTAGGAGAACTAGGAGCTGCTGGCACTTCATCAACGTTTATGCTAGAAAACAGACAAACGAAAACATGACATCACAGTAAATGTCCCTTAGGATCACTGAGAAGTAAAACCACCAACTGATAGAAAATGATTCTCACCTGTTATAGCAATTTTAATGAGCTTTTCAGTTTTATTTGTTGGCCTTGTTTTTAAATGCTTGATCTTCATAACTACCATACATATTACAGTAGCAAAATAACTCGTGACTGATGATAATTAAGAATAGGAAGTTTAAGAAATGTCTGCTTTCCTGAGCCAAGTTTTAAATGTTTTTGCTACAAAAATTGTGTTTTCTTATACAGATTCTGGATATAAGTAAGTTGCTCTGGGGAGGTTAGTGTTTACACTTTTTTCCCCATTTGTTATTAATTAGCATGAGTTAATATGCTCATTTGTATTTGACACTAGATTTTTAGAAATTTCTCAATGAGATCATAATGCTTTCTTGAAAATTCCATGGTTGTGAGGGGTAAAACTCAAATGAACTTGGCCACAAATTCTAGGCATTTTGAAGATTTCAAGTATAGTCATCATAAGGCAAACCATCAATCAACGCCTAGGCCAATGAATTTTACACTTGCTATATCACATGAACTCTATTATACTAGTACGTCTAAGGAATATGGGCCCCCCAGGGTAAATAATGTATTTTATTTCTGGATTTGGACCATATAAAGTATTAGTTTCTCAATGTCAACACTGTGTCTATGTTTTGAAAGAATTTTTTTAGTACATTTGTAATAATACAGAAAGAACACTGTTTATTTGTGAAATAAACTTCTAGCTAAGGCTAGAAGATCATGGAATTACCTGGACTAATATTGACAAAGAAAAGAAAATTATAAGATGCTGTCCCCACTCTCAGAAGGCAAGTTCTAGGCTATGGTTTCAAAGTTAAATGGCCTACAAAGGCCCCTGTGTTAAAAGGCTTAGTCCCCACAGAGGCAAGAGAGGTGGTGGAGCCTTTAATAGGTGGAGCCTAATGTGAGGTCTATAGGTCACTGGGTGTGTGCCCTTGAAAGGTACTGTGGGACCCTAACCTGTTCCTCTCCCTGGACCCCCCACCTTGTGATGTGAACAGTTCTGATCCACCACATGCTCAGGCCATAAGGTGCTGCTTCATCAAAAACCCCAAACAATGGGGCCAATTAATCATGGACTAGACCAAAACATAAACCATAACATAAAAACTTTCTCTTTATAAATTTATCTCAGATATTTCATTAGAATGATGTAAAGCCGGGGCTGGGGATGTGGCTCAAGTGGTAGCGCGTTCACCTGGTATGCGTGCGGCCTGGGTTTGATCCTCAGCACCACATACCAACAAAGATGTTGTGTCTGCCGAAAACTAAAATTAAATATTAAAATTCTCTCTCTCTCTCTCTCTCTCTCTCTCTCTCTCTCTCTCTCAAAAACTTAAAAAAATAATGATGTAAAGCCCACAGTACAGGTCTTTGGCAAGTTTAATATTTTACTGAACTATATTTGTATTTTAAATGTTCGTGGATGTGAAAGTGCTTTGCAAATTATAAACTAGTGTAAAATGTAAAGGTATGTGATTATTATTTTTGGAGTTGGTTTACTTTTTGGCAATTCTTGTGGCTAAAGTCCTGCCTATTATTATTTTTTCAATGCAGCTCCAGACCATCAAAAATAAGAATAAGCTGAACAATCTGACCTTTTAAAAGGAGAGACAACCAATGGAAAATGTCACTCCATCCAATAAATCAATTTGTTCATTCAAAATTTGAATAAAATGTCTTTATGCCAATTCTGATTGGTCCCTCCACAAACTTTTTAAAACTCACTAAGATGGATGGAGGGAAAAAACAATACAACTAAAACCACAATTAGTGGCCTGGAAAGCTTGGAGTAAAAACCAGGTCACAAAATGCTTAACAGGAAGATATCAGAACATATTCATTACACTTTGAAGAGTTAGCAAAATAACATATTTTTATACAATGTCAGCATCAAGAGCTTTTTCTCCGCATCAGCATTTATTTTTTTAATCTCATTTTACCTCTATCATTGTTTTTTAGAAAAGGTGATCTCCAGCCTGATGAATTCGATCACTCTCCCTTTTATCTAGCCTTTCTATAGTAGCTTTAAATATTTAATGTTTTAAAATGAACAAAAGCATATCCAATAAATATACTGCTTGCCAAGAGGCATTTGTTAAAATTTTTTTTTAATTACTTGAAATGATTAATGTAACTCTCAAAGATCATTTTACCTCCATTTTGAATGAGAATCACAAACATTCATAATTTAAAGGAAAGGCACCAAGGTACAGAGAGGGGTTTTGGCAGAGGAGGGATCATTGCTGGATCTAAGACTACACTGCTCCCTCCCCACTGTCTGCAAGAATGAGATACAGAATGTATAAATTAGATTTGTAAATCATGATATCATGAGTCAGGGTATGATCATGTAACTTTGAATATCTTTGCATTCAACAACCTAGAAACCCCAAGCTTGATAGTTATTGAATCGCACACATATGCCTTTTCCTTGCATTTCGTTTACAATAAACTTTATGGCAGAATATTTCAATTTGTGAATTCTAGCCAGACTGCTCTCTAATGAGACTACAGCCTGTTTGGGTTTTAAAGCTTTCTGACATTTAAAGAGGTTTACTGTGGGTCTCTAAAAACCACAGAAAAGTGCCCTGCTACAAAAATGTGGACCTATTATACTTTCAAATCATAATATGAAAAATCCCTAAGCGATGAATCTTTCTTTGTGATAGAATAACACTCTTTTCTCAATTCTTTGACAAGTGGAACTGTTATTTATAAACTTGAGTTACATAGGGTAGTACATAACTAGTGCCACAATATTTTGATAAAAGATGTCAGATAAATGATTTGTGCCCCAAGACTAATCCAGAAGCCATTTTCCCTTCCCAACATAAGAGACCTTCTCCAGCAGCAAGCAGGAAGCAACACACTGCCTGTTAGAACAACATTCATTAAGAACACACAACATTCGACTTAAAATTTTAGCTATGCCAAAGAGGAGCTGTCTTCAGCCATTATGTCAGCTGCCCCCAGAAGAAAGCCAGAGAGTCTCCCGGCCATTTCCATCACTAAATGAGAGAAAAAATGTACTTTAACCAAACCAACTTCAGGCTGATAACCTCCTCCCAGAAATACCATTAGACTGGCCCACTCCACTTGAACTTCTAAGGGTCAAATCGATCACAAGTTGAGAGAAGAGAGCCACACAAATCAGATACCAAGCTCCAGAAAAGTACACATCCTCTACACAGTCACCATTCTTTCATCTCCGGCAGGTCGTAAAACTCAGTGCTGTGTTTCTCTTGGTCTGCCAAAATTCAAGTTCTTATACTAATTTGTTGTTTTGTGCCTATTAGTACAATTATTATTTTCATGTCCTCAATCAGTAAGTTTTTAAAATTCACTCTACTGACGCTAGGTAGAGGAAGGCAAACAGATTTCATTTCAAAGCCAATAGCTTATCTATCAGTACTGGCATCCAGAGGTCTAACAAGGAGAATTGGGAGGCTGGGCATACTGGGAAAGCACAATCTAATGACTTCATGTTGTCCACCACCCATGGGTGCAGGCCAGTCAAATCCCCAGAGCTTACAATATGTGTAGAAAATCAATAAATATTTGTGTTTCAATATGTTTCAATGAATGGTTTTATGAAATACGGCTGAGGTCTCTTTGGAAAAGAAGCTTTACAAAAACATAACAGATACTAAATAGCTGTATGTCATTAAATATGAATATATTCCTTCTTTCATTCATCCATTCACTCAACTTTCATCTGAAATACTTCCAACAGCCTTTCCTTTATTTATTTATTTATTTATTTATTTTACAATAGAGTGCATTTTGACATATTGTACACAAATGGAGCACAACTTCTCATTCCTCTGGTTGTAGAGTCGCTCCAGGTTGTACATGGTGCAGAGTCACTCCATATAATATAAATACACATATATAACGTGTATATTATTACCCTATATGCACATATAATCATATAATCATATGTGTATATAGGTGGTAATAATGTCATCAACAGCCTTTCTTAAAGGGTTTTCCTGCCTATAGCTTTCCCTCTTTCTCAGTCACACTGCTATGAAACTAGAGATTAAAAAAAAAAAAAAAGGCCTCCAATTCCTCATTTGAGAGATGAAGGTGTTCACGTGGATAATCTCTAAAGTCCCTTCCAGCAATCCTTAAACATTTGTTTGCTTTGTGTACGTGTGCATATCAGAGAAGTAGGAGGAGCAAGAGTCAGACATATCTTAGAAGCCAAAGGAAGAAAGGATGCAGAGCAGGAGTAGGTGATTGACAGTGACAGTCTAGTAAGGAGAAAGTTCTCCTAGAAATACAAAGAGACCTTTGGCTTATCAAGAGCATACCCTGATGGATAAATGAGAATTGCTATATATAAACAAAAACATATAGATACAAGGATATCCAATACATATAAATATAATAACAAAATAGAAAATCAACCTTAAAAAAAAAAAAAAAAACTCTCGCATTCCACCAGCCCTTCAACGCTTACACAAGCTCCCCTTCCCCACTAGGTTAGAAGATTTTGTTCCTCTGGACCTATACTTTCCGGGGTGGGGGTGATGAATAACCAGAAAATGATTAAAACCTATGCTAAAAATTGTTTGGCTCAGAGAACAAAACTTTGACTCAACCAAGCCGAGGACAATATTATATTATTTTGTCCTATTGCTCCTTGGACAGCACTAAGACCTTTCCAAATCCAGCATTCCATACACCACAGGGCTTAAGTGTGGAAGGTTCCAGGATCTAGTGCAATGATAGAAAGGATGATCCAGGGCAGTCATGGCACTCCTGATAATCATCTGATTATCAGTGAGCACCTCGGGGATCAGAATGGAAAAAGCAATTTTTCTTTTTCTTTTCTTTTTTTTCTTTTTTTTTTTTTTTTGCTGCTGTTGTAAACAAACATCTCACTCAGCCTTGCCCTGGATTCTTCCACAGGAAATCTCTGCTCACCTGCCTTTTGAGACACACAAGGTCTCCAACAGTCCTCTCCAGAGGGAGAGGCAGGATGTGTTTTGTGCAGTGAATCTGTTGCCATGTGTTCCACTGTGGCAACCATGATCCACAAGGGCATAGCTGATCTACCACAGCTCTCGGCTTCAGTCCCTCTGGAATCTATCTCTGCTGTTAGAGGGATAATTATCTGGTTATCCCTGAGGCCAGTTCTCACAGTTTTCACATAAAAATCACCTCTTGCATAAGACATGAAATTTAAAATCATCCCTTCATAGATATCATTGAGTCACTCTGTTACCTCTGGGACAGATATAAATTATGCATTCTTTGATTCTCTTTAAAATTTTAGAGGCACATGGGGACAAAGAAGTATCTCATTGGTACTAAAAATATAAGACATTCCAGAAACAATATCATGTGTGATATTAACTGCTACTATTCCTCCAAAGGTTCCCTGCTTGGTCAAGAAAATCACATAAACCATGGAAAACTAATATCAAGCTTGCATCCTAATCAATGTTAATGACAAGGACTCACTAAATGTCATGGCTTCATGTCCACATGCTGTCCATTTTTCTTATCTCAGTGACTTCTCTTTTCACAGGACTGATGTTCCTCTATGAATTAACACCCAATTTTTCTAGCATCCCAAAATACCTATATTAGAACCCCTTGCATCCTTGTTCCCTTCCTTCCTCTGATTCCATGCCTTTGCATCAAAAGAGTTATTTGAATGTACCAAGGAGATAGTGCTTTATGAATCCTCTGGGGCTAGTTTGATTTTACCTCTAGATGCTTCCAAGACTCACTATTGTACATGTATTCCTATTTCTGAGAGGGTATGACATTGTCAAAATTAGCAATGGATAAAATGCAATGTTGTCTCTGTAAGAATAAAGAAATGTGTGCATTCTCATGCCCTGCCACAATGATGACCTACTTCAGGCTGCATCTGTTCAGTAGTAATGAACTATTCTAGATGTAAGCTGGCAATACAACACCCTAAGTATGTCCCCCAGTCGCCCACTGAGGGCTATGGATGCTCCTTCCATGGTCCGTGTTCAATATGAACATGGCCAATTTTTTTTTCCATTATCATTCAATAAAGAAGTGTACCTTAAGGATTTAAACCTGTAGTAGTCTGTTATTTGACTCAGAGGCCCGGTAACTTCAGGATAAATTAAAGAACAGTACCCCAAACTCCAGACCTGCCAGAGAAGTTGATTAGATTCCCTGACCTTCACGGCTGCTGGAGGAAGTTTGAGGAAGGCCCAGACTTATGGGAGAAGAGAGATGAACTTCAGGATCCAGCTGTAAAGGCCTCCGGAGGCAAAATACATCTCACACTATTAATTTCTCAAGCTAAAAATCAGAAGCATTTGAAATGACTGCTCCCCCAAACAAGAGGGAACATCACTGTTCAGATGCTAAAATGTGTGCCACTGTCACCAAAACATATGCCAATTCTGTACAAAATGCCTCTAAGCCCTTGACCTAATGAGGTTAGTGACAGGGATATGGATGACTAAAACAGAAACTGAAACTCAGAAAGAATTTTGTTCATGAACTGCCATATTTCTCCTGTCATTTAACCAATTTTCCCCCTTGAAATTCCAGCATGGACTGCAAATCTTCAAGGCTAATGCTCCATATGACAGACTAAGTGCTGTTTAAAATGTAATAATATATGTGTCAATCTGATGGGAAAATAACAAGAGGCCAAGGAAGGACTTTTCAGGTAGGCAGGGGTCCTAAAAGGTTATAAAGATGACAGTTCAGAAAGAGAACTACCAAACAGCTTTTCCAATCCAATTAGTGAAAGTGCAGTATTGTCAGCAAGTTCTACAAATGAAAGGTTCCTTCCAGCCCACGAGCTCAATGGCATATACGCACTCAATTAGCTGACCTTCAATGTACAATACATTAGTTTCCACTAAAATTAATGTTTTGGGTTAAAATCAATGCTTAGAAGACATTAGTGGAAATGATTTAATGTGTATGTCACGAATACTATTTCTAGAGTTTTCAATCTTTGTAATCCACTATGCACCAAAATTGTGAGAGGCAGAACACTCAGAATTAGAAAATTCCCACTGCTAACTTAAACACACATTTTGTTTTCAACTTTAATCCCAGTCAGGGCATCCATGCTATTTAAATACATCTCATGCTTGAGTGGTTGGTAAAAAGAAACCACTGCTCTCATACATTCTCAATCATAGAAGGGAAACGTCCCCAGGAACCGCTGCGGGGATGTTTACTACATGGATTCACTGCAGAGATGTGGGGTGCAGACAATGGAGGTTGTCAACCTCTCCTACGATGATTGGCATCTGTATTGGGAGACTCCAAACTGTCCTCTAGGTGTGCCTGCTGAAGGTTCTAGAAACTGTGTGTCATACTGAAAGGTAACAGAATGGGAAATAGGCTGGCAAATGCTATATGTTCTCTTTCCTTCCCCTGTGGAAGTTTCTCCAAAGTAGAGCCTCAACAGAAACAAGACTAAGAAAATAAAGAGTGTCAGGAACACACACAGTAGCCTGGATCCAGAAAACTCAGGAAAAGCCTCTTCTAGGACCGTTCAGAGTCAAAGAGGACACGGACAGTAGCAAAAGAACCAACAGCTTATTTGAGAGATGCCAAAGAAAGAGACCCAAATGTATCCTCAAAGCTCACTGCACTAAAGTTGATCTAAAACTCAATATAAAATCCATCTTAAGCACCTATAATTAAATAACGTTAAGTTTTGAGAGGAAAAAAAAATTACAAGTGTCCAGTAAGGAGTGAATCAATTGCTTGTCCCTTTAACATTTAACCTTAGGAAAATAGACCCACACAGCCTCCTGAAGGAGGCAAGAACTGCACAGACTTGAAAAGGACTATTAGGAAGTTTGGCTTCATCCAGTACCTTAAGTCTCAGTCCTCTTTAAAAAAGGAAGAAAGCACTACCTGCTCACCAGGTGAGAGATTAAAGGAAGGTTTGCCAAAGGTACATGGTTTTCATACAACAAACCAGATAAATCTCAGGAAACTACACTACTGCTCCTTTCTTTGCCCTCCAGGCCCAACTCCTGAAAATAGGTCAGCCACACTCTGGACAGTACTAAGCGACACAGCAGATTTCGTTGGGAGAATCCCAGTATTCTTTCCAGCCACCCGAAGTCAGCTGTATTAACTATTCCTAAAATGTACCCCTAGTCTTGCTGCTGACCTACCCCTCCTTACACTCCTCTCAAGAGAAGCATATTACAAGATGCTATTACATGGTAGTTATTAAAAAGCTCCTATCTACCCCAATGGCTCAAAACAGCAGGAGGAGGATTAATACCAGTGGAACAAATAAAGATTCCTCAGTAATTTGGCAAATTCCCATCTGTAGTTCTCCTCATCCAATAAACTGACTATCTGGCCACTTAAAATATGACTCTAGGTTCCTCCTCTGTAAAGTGGACCCCACAAGTGGCACGACAGTCACCTTGGTGGTAAGGAATGAAGGTATATGCCTGCACTGTGCCTAAGAGGTTGCCTAGGAGGGAATTCATAAAAGCACAATTTAGGAATATATTATAACATATGTTTCTAAAACCTAAAAAGAAAAAAAGCACTATAATTTATGTTCTATTGCAATGTACTGACCTTATGGTCTAAGGTGAACTTGTGACAAAAAAATAATGTACCAAAAATATTTTCTTCAGTTACAAACAAAACTGATGGAGAAATATTAAGTGTTAAGAAAATGGGATCTTATGAACATGCTTGTCTAAGAAATGCATACCCAATCCCATCACGTCCCTGCTTCCATGGGTAAAAATTCTTTGATGTGGACTTGTGCCATAGAACGACAGAAGCTATTTAAAGGTGTTAAACTGGAAGGGGAAGGGAGCATGTAATCACTCCCTCTGCTTTTAAGACTCATTCCACTTGTCACTCAGGTTTTTACTTTCTCTGGGAAACTGTCCCACACCTCACAATAAGGTCAGATTCCCTTGAATGCAATCTTGTAGAGCACTGCAATTTTTCTTAATATATATCACACTAGAAATTATTATTTTTAATCTCTGTCTATCCTCCTAAATCTATGCTGACCAACAGGGAAGACAGTAGCCACAGGTGCATAGAAAATATGTCTAGTTTAAACTGAGATGTGCTCTTGCTTAAACCACATCAGATGTGGCAAGACTTAATAATATGTTATCACTCTAGAAGGAATGTAGCCTATCTGGCACCTTGATTTTAGCCCATTGAGGGCAATGTACATTGGAGAGAGAGCATGAGAGGAACAGACAAACTCTAGATAGGGCAGAGGGGTTGGAGGGGAAGGGAGGGGGCATGGGGTTATTAATGAGGGTGGAATGTGATGATCATTATTATCCAAAGTACAGGAATGAAGACACAAATTGGTGTGAATATACTATGTATACAACCAGAGATATGAAAAAATTATGCTTTACATGTGTAATAAGAATGGTAATACATTCTGCTGTCATATATAAATAAAAAAAAAGAATAAACTTGGGTTAGAGCTTGTAAGTCATTCGTTGGTGATAATTTTCATAGCAGCAATAGGAAGCCAACACAAGTGGCTATTAGAAAGTTTAAATTTCATGTGTGGATCATATAGAGTAACTATCAGCCAGCTCTGGGTTAGACTATAAACTCCATGAGGCAGAGGCATGTCTATTTTGTTCATTACTCCATGTTCTGAACCCAGCACACAGATGGACACTTGTGGTCAGTCCAAAATATAATAAATGAATAAGGCAATTTAAATAAAATGTTCTTCTCCCTACAGAACTTTTAATCCGTTCATTATTCTAGCAAAAAAAAATTACTTTGAACCAGGTACTATGCAAGGTGCCAAGGAAATAAATATAACAAGTAGTAGTTGCCAGAGGCTATGGGCAGAAGAGAGTAGGGAATGACTGCCAAATGGGTATAGGGTTTCCTTTCAGGAATATGAGAACATTTTGGAACTAGATAGGAATGGTGCTTGCACAACACTGTGAATGTACTAAATGTCACTGAATTGTTTACTTTAAATTGGTTAATTTTATGTTCTGTGAATTTCACCTCAATAAAAATAAAATAATAATAAAATAAACAAAAGGGTGGCATGGTCTCTTGTCCCTGACCTCAAGGAGCTCAGTGCAGCCAAGGGAAGTATGTGGGAAAAAGCACGCCATAGAGCACTAGGACCTTACGCCATACCACTGTATCCAGACCATAGCTGCTTATGCAAAGGGCAAGGGGAAGGTAGGGAATGAGGGTAGGTTAAAGAAACAGTTGTTGGGGGCGTGGGAAGCTTGAAAGGATAAAATGGGTTAAAACTCCATGAGCTGTTTTAGCCAAATTTTCAAGATGAAGATGCAAACTGTGGCAGAAGGAATATTCCAGACAGAAAGCTAACTTACAGCATCCCTGGCTGACTTTTCAGACTCTTGGCATTCTCAATTAATTGACAACTGTCTGTTTCCTTGTCCCTATCCTAATTGATAGTCCTCACAGAGAAATCCTTGCAGCCACAGTTACTGTAGTTATCCACAATTACAGAACCCATGGAACAAAGAGATGTTTAAAATGAGAAACTACCGAGGAAGGAAGGGGAATGGGAACCAGAGACGTGATTGATTCTATGAGCAATCCAACAAAAGATGTGTGTAATATGTAATTAGAGGGAGAGAGAAACAACCAGAACTAGGTTATCTTGGACTTTATCTGACTGCACAGGACAGTCCTTTGAAACCATCAGGCTTCTGATTCAAGTGAGATGCATAGATCTGAAGACAATCTGGGAAGAACAAGAGGTCATCAAACTCATACCATAGACATGAAGACAGATGAGACCCAGCTGGCTTCTGTTGAGTCTGGAAATGTCAATAAAATCTTGTCAACTAAGAGATGGCTCAAATTCAACTGTATACTTCATATAAAAGAAGAGGCAACTTGGGGAAAATGTGTTTGTGTCCAAGAGGATTGTGTTTCTAAAATTTTTAAAACTTTTGAACACTATTATTTCTAATTCTTAATAATAATGAATTAAATTCCAAATACTGGTTTTCAGTTCAGCTATTTCCAAGAAAGGCCTTCCTATCAAAAGCAGCATCATTTAAGAGGTACAACCAAATCACCTTGCCTTAGCACCTCCTGATCATTACCTCCACTTTCTACCTATCTTTATGTTTTTCTGTTTATAGCTGTCTATGTCTGCCTTCTCCCTCGACAATATAAGTTCCATTAAAGCACAGCTGGTATGTCTTTTGCGCAGCTTTATTAGCTACCTCTATAAGATTGCCAGCACTTAGTAGGTACCTTTGCTGATATTAATGGTAAGATATTCGATTATTATTGTCTTAACTTTATCTCGCCTCCCATTTCCTCCAGCAATGATTTCCAGGACTATATAACTTGAAGATTTGTTGGTTTCATGTTGTTTCCAGTCGTCCTGCTACATTTAATGGGTATTCTACTGTTAATTAAAAGCATGGGTCCAGAAATCCTATTGCCTGCATACAAATTCTAATTCCTTATTTTCTTCTAGTTATGTAACCTTGGGTAAGCTACTTTGCCACTCTACGGCCTGGTTCCTGTTTTGGTGTGGATCTGGATTGTGCCCCTAAAACCCCATGTTTTGAAAACATGGTCCCCAATGTGGCAATGTTCAGAGGTAGGGCCTGAAGAAAATGGTTGACTTGTGAAGACTATAACCTGATCAGTGAATTAATCCACTTAATGAATTAATAATTTGAATAGACTCGTGGGTGGGTGGTAACTGTAGGCAGGTAGGGATGGAGAAAGTAGGTCACTGGGCATGAGCTTGGGTACTAAATCTGCCCCTGTGTTCTTCCCCTTCCCCTCCCTCTCCCTCTCCCTCTCTCATTCTTGGCTGCCTGAATTAAGCAGCTCTCTTTCACCATAACCTCACTCCATGATATTTCTACCTTGGAGCCAGCTGGCCATGGACTGAATCCTCTGAAATAATCAAAATAAACCCTTCCTCTTTCTGAGTTGTACTTGTTAGGAATTTTGGTCATAGTGATGCAAAAATTGACTAATATAGTTCCTTATCAGTAAAATCAAATAATTAACACTTACTTAAAAACTAAAACTGTATAGACTGTTATCTAGGACCTACTAAACACTCACTGTGTGCAAATTCCATAATAGGTTGAAGTCATGGAGGAAGAATAGTGGCTTAATAAAATGAAAGATTTTCTGTCCTCAAAACAGAACAGATGGTTTTAGGAGTAAGATATCTGCACCCAAAGGTGTTCAAACAGAGACTTAATTTTCAACTTTGCTGGAGATATGGGAAGGAGGATTCATGTATCAGAAAGTCATTTACATTAGATAACATTCAACATTACCTTTCCTAAGTTTCCAACTCTAAGATCCTAAGATATACTATCACTGTAAACTGAGGCTCAGAACTACACACCACAATTCTCAGGCCCAAAAACAAAGACTTATTTCAGCCTCTGATATCCAACAGATGCATTTCTACTATTTTCACAATAGAGCCAGTGTCTTCTCCATGCAGAAGATCTTCCTGTGACCTCTTACCACTGCTGCCTCTGCTCCCTATTTCCTATGAGATCACAAGGATTCAGGGGTAGATAAACATGGGACATTAAACAGGTGTTGGGGAGAAGAGAGTAGGGAATGACTGCCAAATGGGTATAGGGTTTCCTTTCAGGAATATGAGCCACCTATGCTTGCTTAGGTGGCTCATGCATGATTGCTTCAAGAGAAGCAAGAGCATGTGTAAAGGGGAGAAAATGCTAACAACATGAGATCTTCAAAAAAATCTCTAAAAAATCCAAAATAAACAGCTGTAGTTCTTAATTAGAAAATAAAAATTTAAATTAACACGAATTCAAAAAAAAAAAAAGCCCTACTAAGGATAATGGAAACTGGGAACTAGGTGACTTCACCAAAAGAAGTGTCCTAGAGTAGGGAAGAGTTCAAGATGCTCTTCAAAATGACCACGGATATGAACAGCAAAGAGCACAGAGGAGGGCTGTGAGTGCTCTGTGCAGGGGTGCACCTAGGTGCAAGCAGCTGGTGATCCTGCCTCTTCAGAAGGAAAGAAGACCTAAAAAAACCTAAGTCTAGGTTTAGACTGAGAGAATGAGTCAGGGGACTTCTAAGTCTACAGTCTAAGGACATAACCTGGAACACTCATATCAGATATACAAAATTCTGATTTCACCTGCTTTACCACAAAAGATCAATTAAATGTCACTCTATGTTCATTTTTTATTAATGGAATTGATCATATCCTAATTCTCAAAAAAAATGTGTATGTGCATGGTCAGTTGACCTTCAGTATTTTTTTTTCTTTCTTCTAAAAATTAATGAACCCTTTTCTCATCAACAAATAATGTTATGCAGTATACATAAGTATAGTATGACTTAATTCTCAGCAGCGGTAGATTTGGAGCAGCTTCTCTGCGAGATGTTTTCAACTGCTGACCAGAATAGCTGCACTAAGAACAGTTCTTGTATGCTCAGGTGAATATCTAAAAATACACACCTTTCTCCTTTCTATAGCAGGGAAAGTCATTTTCAACCTCCCTACAAAAGACTTTGATGTCAATATGTGTTAGCCTCAGTTAAGCTGGTTCAAATCCTATACATATATGGGGGGGGAGTCTTGGAGTCTTTCAAATTCTGATGAGCTAACCAAAAGTTGCCTCAAAATTGTTATACTTCGTCTTCAATGTTTGCACACAATTTTAGTAAGCTCATTTTGAGTTCAAAGAACTTCAAACTTTATTTTTAACAATTAACGTTCCACTCCCTTTCAACATAATTCCTTTTTTTCCTGTATGTACAGAAACTTGAGCTTTTAGGTGTTTATTTTACAACCTTGCAAAGTCTTAAATTTACATGTGTAAATGCTATTTAGTAAGCTGAATTTGCATTCAATAACTTGTCAATTTAATATAGCTTGCCCTTTGAGAGATTAATTGCAGCAGGTGGTAATAAGTTAGGACTCTGTGTTGAAATATGAGATATGTATTTATTTTAAGGCTTCTGGTAGAGTTAGCTTATCTGTATCCCTTGTAGTCTCCTGGACCTGAACACAGGGCATAAAAGAGGGGATATGAGTTAAACAATTTGAGCTCTCCATGACTGTTTCTTACTTCCGGCATCACTATTTCATAGTTTTTTGTTTTTGTTTTTCCCCATTACCAGGGGTGGAAAAATCACTTTTTCGTACACAAATAGAAACAATTTTAAATTTTAGAATACGCACAATAGAATATACAGACAGAATGTGAACGAGGGGAATAAAAAAACATTTAAAGCACATATTTTCCAAACATCAGTGGTTCTCAGTTATAAATGACACTGTTCCTAAGACATTAGTGAGTGTTTTTGATTGTCAAAATAAACAGGAGAACTCCACTGGCCTTTATTGTGTAGAAGGCAGAGATGCTAAATCTCTGACAATGCATGTGGCAGCATACAGAATGAAGAACCATCCCCCCGAAACATCTTTGGGGACTTGGGAGAGAATACAAAAACCAATTAATAGAAAGAAATTATCTCTCTCATTCTATTTATGATAAATCAGTGGACAAAAAAGTAATGGTATAGAATATCTGAATAACATAATTAAAATGACAGATCGTGTCTTGTATGTGTGTGTGTATGTGTGAAGGGGGTAAGAGATGTATGTATGTGTATTACACATACACACAAAATCTACATCTGAAAATGGAAAATACCTTCTTTATTAGTAGCCATCAAGTGGCCATAAATTTGAAAATGTGTATTATTCCATAAACAAAATATGACTAAATTCCTTAAAATAAGAAAATACACAAAACATCATTTATATCACAGTGCAATAGAATTATCAATTACTAACAAAAGCAGAAAAAATGGTACGTCCTACCTTCTGAAAATTTTAAACTTCCCTCATAATCTTGGAGTCAAAGAAGAAAATAATAATAATACCTAGAAAACAAGTATATTTTAAAACCTATGAATAGCTGAAGTCATGCTGAAAGGGAAATTTATAGACTTAGTTTGTTAGCCAATATGGAACAATAAAAAATAAAGCAAGCATCCAACTTAGGGAATTAATAGAAACAAAAACAATAGAAAACATAAAAAAGAATTAGTATGCATAAGTACAAATTAAACGGAAGAAATAGACACAGAGAATAGATAAATTGACAATCCAGTACTTACACAGCTTACTAAGGGAATACTTAACAGCTAAATTAGGGAGGTTAATACAATCACATAAAATTAAAAAACAAATAATGCCAAAATAGAAGAAATTTTAAAAACCACAAAAGATTTATTTTCTCATCTTGATGCAAGTCAATCTCAAAACTTGAACGAAAGAGATAATTTTCTAAAATTATGGTGTGCAAAATACTTACAGTAGAGAGAAAATCTAGTAGAACAATTACCACACAAATAAAGGGAATTGTGAGAGTTGTACTCATACCTAGACAGATACACATGTGCAAAGCCTAGATGGTTCCATAAAACAATTTGCCAATCCTTTAAAATAACCGATAATTCCCCTATCATTAACCTCTTCCAGCATAAGGGAAATATGATTAGGGTACTCTCCAAGCTCTTTTTGCAAAGCTATAGTAACATTGATACCAGAACCTGACAGATTGCATCAAAAAGAAAATTATAGAGCAAACTCACTTAGGAATAGCAATGCTACAATTCTAAATTAAATATTGACAAATAGAATCTAACAGTAATTAAAATAATACACCACATCTAGAAGAGATTTATTAAAAATGAAAGAGAAATAAACAAAATTTATAAATAAATCTATGAACACCAAATTCCTCACAATGGCATTCAAAGACTTTTATCCTACAACATAGAGCCTTTAAAATGTAAATATCTATAACATAGGGTTAAACAATTCCTCTCCCAATTACTCTCTATTCTAATGGAGGCAAAACAATGTCATTCACTATTTTACACTGTTTCCTATCTCTTGATGATTTTGTATCTGTGTTCAGAATGCCATCTGCCTAAACTTCTTCCTAGTTCTAAATGTCCTCTCTACTCCCCAAAAACCTAATTTAAATATTAACTCATAAGAAAAAAAAATCCTGGATTGTCTCCACCATCAGGAACCTTTTCCTGCAGAACCACCAACATGCTGGCTCGCTCGCACGTGCGCTCCCTCCCTCTCTCATAGCACTTTTACATGTAACTCTGTTATTACATAAATTTGCATAAAAGTCCTGCTTCTCCTATTGGACTGGTTATTTTTCTTGAGGATAAGGGCTGTGTCATATGTACTTTTGTATTTCAATCACCCAAGCCTTACTCCTTGCACACAAAACTCCAGATTGTTGAAGCAAAAGTCTACTGAAGACTTGTGAGTAGTGGTTTTCCTTAAAACATGACTGCACGTGTGCAGAATGAAAAGGTAGAATCTGAAAATCAGCAGGGCAGCTGCCATGCCAGCCCCACTAGCATCCCACAGCCAGAGTCATGGCAGCAGGAAGCAAGCTCGAGCTCCAGACTAAGGAACTCTAATTATCCTCAGCCAGTCAGTAGCTGACAGCAACAGCTACTGCGGAAGCCAAAAAGCAGCCACTACCATCAATTGCAGGCATGGAGGTGGGGTGAGTGAAGGAGTCAGGATGAAACTGCTGCCTTTGTTAGACTGCTATTTGGGAAGGAAGTACTTCACACACACACACACCTCTAACACGCTCATCCTCTTTACATTTTCATTTATCCTCTTTACATTTTCATTTTTTATATACCCCAAATATTAACTGTGTTCTATACTTTCACTGAAAATATATGAGCTTGTGAGACAGTTATAATATTGAATTTCAAAATGTATATATAATTTGTTATGGGCAGCAGAGTCAACAGTCCTATCCGGATTGTATCTTTAGTTTTGTGAATAACAGATAATTTACAGAGGAGAGGCTTTGAGACTTAACATACGACACTGACACAAGGTCAGAACAATCCAACATCGTTGATATAGTTCTTGGAAACTGAACTTCCAACATAAATTTGTTATTCTGATTATAATTTCAAAAGTAATGAAATTACAAATTTATGGTTCCTTCAGAATACAAGAGTTAACAACACTTTAAGACCAGGAGAACCAATGAAATTTACATAACTAGCACTTTGCTAGTAAGAAAAACTAGTATTTTTTATTTCCTGCCCTTCTATTGATCCATTTTTTGCTGGCTTCATTGACAACCTAACTATAGTCAAAGTCTTCTGTCACCAAAATATCTCCAGACAGGAATCAGAGGCCCAGCTGTCAAAGTTTTTTGTTTTGTTTTGTTTTGTTAACCTCATCACATACATTAACTGGGCCTACTTCCCGCATATCAACTGTGGTAGGCTGAAAAAAGTACTCCACACACACACACACACAAATACACAGTCGTCCATATCCTAAGCCCCAGCACCTTTGGATATGTTACCTTAGAAAGCAAAATAAATGTTTGCAGATGTGATTAGGTTAAGAATCTTGAGATGGAAGACAGTACTGGATCATATAGGTGGGCTCAATGAAATAATGAGGGGCCTTATGAGAGAGGCGGAAAGTCGGTGTATGATTTGATGTAAGAGAGACTTGACTGGTCATTGCTAGTTTTAAAGACAGAAGAGGTTCCATGAAACAAATAGCCTCAAGAGCTGGAAGAGGCAAGGAAAGATTCTCTTCAACATAGCCAGATGGAGTGCAACCCTGATGACACTTGGATTTCAGCACACTGAAACCAATCTCAGACTTCTGGCTTCCAGAATTATAACAATTTTTTACTGTTTCAAGTCACAAATTTGTGATATTTTCTTATAGAAATAACAGGACATTAATAGACCAATTAATTCTCTTCTTGGTTTGTGGTACCACTTTGAAGCATTCTTATTCATTGATCACTTTAAATTTTTCTCAATGACTTACCAAGACTTATTGATTCTTCTTCCTAAATTCTTCATGTTCCCTTCTGGGACAAATCTTGGTCCTGTGACTCCTTACTAGCCTCCCTGCATTTTCTCAGACCACTGGTTCTTCTCATCTCAACCTAGGCAAGGTCATGCTCCAAATGCCCCAGAAGTTCTTAACACAACACAAACTGGATAATGTCTCAAGACCAATGGCTTACTGTAAACAGCAGAATAGCAATTATGTTTCTTTTCCCTGAAGAAAAGCTCTTTCATAGTTTGACATATGCCCTTTTACCTGGCTATTTTCAGTTAGCTAGATTTAAGGCGCATGCCTGAAATCCCAGGGGCTCTGGAGGCTGAGTCAAGAGGATTGCAAGTTCAAAGCCAGCCTTAGCAACTTAGCAAGGTGACTCGGTGAGACCTTGTCTCTAAATAAAATATTTTTAACAAAGGGCTCAGTTTGGTTAAGTGGTTAAGCACCCCTGGATTCAATCCCTGGTACCAAAAAAAAAAAAATAGATTAAGCACAACAAACACTTGTCAGTCTCATTTCCTCTATAGTTGGGGATACACTCAAAGCAACCTTTATGCCACCCCATTGTTTTCCCCTCTTGGTTATAAAGAACTCCACTTTCAATCCTCAGCATAGATAATTTTTTATACTTTCTAATTACTTTCATTTCTTTTCTCTGGCCCATCTCCGATTTCCTAATTTGTGGAGCTGAAAATTAGACTCTCATATGGGTCTTACCCATATTGAACCCTGTGAGTGGCTTCTTTCATGGTTCTATGTGCTGCAGCCTGGTTAGTACAATCCTAGATCGTGTTCATTTAGGTTACAACAGCCCTATATTGCTGACTTATCCCCAAGTGACAGGTGAGATGGCTTTTTACCTGAAGAATATTTAAAAGTCAATTCTACTCTTTGTGATGGCTAGGATAGTCTCTCAGTATTTTTTCCCCCTAGAATAATAAAAACCTCATGCTTTTGGCAAAGAGCTGTCTCATGTACTGACACTCTAACTCATCTTGACTTGATGTTCCAATCTATAATTAGAACCATTAGACTCAAATCAGCTTCAAAAAGTTCTCTATCAGTTTCATTTTTAAATGTTACATATTTATGTGGGCAAATAGTAATTCAATTCAAAGCAAAAAATAAACACACATACTTCTCACCTAACAGTTTATACAACTTGCTTTTAGAAGTCATAAACAACTGAAATAACAATTTAGACCATATGGAAATATTTTTAGGGGTTATCCTCAGATTCCACTAATCTCTTTATTTATGTTTGAAAAATACTAAAATGAGAAAGAAAAAGTGAAGGCAGAGTGCTTTTTAAGTATCTGCCTTTCTGATCAAGTAATGGAAGTAGAGATCCATATTATGATTCTGATGTGAAATAGACAAATGAACAAAAAAACTCATCTCTTGCTCTTGGGGAATAAAATCTTTGACTCTAGATCATATTTCCACTACATGAAAATTAATTTCACTTTTTATGCTGACCTGATAAGATTAAAACATGCAAATATTATTTTTAAATTGTGACATACTTTAAAGATAATTTTAATATTATCTCATTAGATATAAATGAGTCATTCTGAAGTGAAAAACTTCTGGTTCACAGTATCATTCACTATCAGATCAAAAATATCATATTACCACTCTAGATGTCCTTTTTTCCTTATTTGACAAAGAAAATAACCACACTAATGCTTACACTCTGCCTTCTTGGCTCCATTGTCATCATGACTAAGAGATCCATACAACCCTTAAAGAATGAAAAACAATATTAAAATACAATCTTATAATGTGGATCAGTATAATCTGTAGCACAGAACCTGGAATCCCAGTGTCAGGAAAATCAGGCTTAAATTTGAAGTCGAAAGTCCTACTTGAGCCCCACTCCCCATATGTCTAGAGAAGTAGCTTCTAAGCCTCAGACACCTCCAAAGTGCATGAGATTGATGGTACTAGTTTCAAATTCTTGTCCTTGAAGGTGACATTTTGCTCAGAACCTCCATAAATAAATGATGAAAACAGGGCTGCTCTGGTGACGCAGATGTTAAAGACGCAGGGAGCTTCTCTAACCCTCCATTCGGTAAGTCCAGGCACAGCTCCAGAAAACAAATTTAAAACCCATGGAAAAAATTTGGATATGGTCCTATACAACTATAATGTCTCCATGTCTCTCAACTATAATGCACCTGCAAGATGTGGTGCAAGGGACAAGTTGTATTTTAATAGTAAAGAGCCCTGGGCCAGATTTAAACTTCTAATTACTGATGGTCTAAATATTCAGGAGAGCTGTTCTGTCACAAACACCTACACATTGGATAAGTAACAAGCTACATGTGTAGACATTTCTGAGCTTTCCTGAAAACAAGGGAAGCTCATACAAGAGGGAAACTACAAATAAAAATGAGAATGGTAAATAAACACTAAGCTATGACTTCCCTGAGGGAAAATGACTAAACCAAGTACCCAGGATTTTGGACACTAATGGAGGGGAAAAGTAAATAAATAAACCACAAGTTTATGGGGAAATGGGGCTGTTAATCCCAAGACTACGACATGCAACTTGTTCTTGAAAGAACTTCACACTCACAGAAAATGAGCACTGGACACCAACAGCATGTTGCAAAGGAACCAAATGGTAACCCTACCTGTCCTTGACCAGTCTCAGGATAAAAATTAATAGTGGGAAAGAATAACAGTCTCCCCTTTGAATCTACCACAGATGACCTGCTCTCATTTGGTATGGAGTTCAAATTTGTATTATTTGGGCTTTCAGAAAAACCTCAGGCCAAATTATTAAATTAAAGCTGTCCTAAGTGTCCTTGACAGCACTCCCTAATGTCCAATGAAGCACAGACAAGTCTACTCTGGAGAAAACAGCATCCTCAGTACAGATTCCTAATAATTTTTTCACAATGGGCAGACACAAGAGAAGGGACAAAATGGAGAAGGCTGTCTACAAGTGTAAAAATAGGAGATTGGCCTATTTCTTCAGCTAGGTGGTACACACCCCCAGGTGTTTGCTTTATTGGTCTTACAATGCAAATACATGTACTTCCTTATATATGCATGAAATACTTAAGTATTAAAATTCTTAGAAGAGCACTGGCATTGGGAGTAAGCAGCAAAACTCAGGCAAGACTACGTACTTGGCCAAGTGTGTCTGTCTCCCTCTCACCTGTATCTTTTTTGGCCTGAAAGGCAGTTCTTACATTCCCCATCCATGAATGCTACCACCAATGGGTTATGTGATAATGAGGACTTTTCCTAATACAATTTCTAGGTAACTGAAACTACAGAAAAATAAAATAAAAGAGTAAAGAGTAGGCCATTTGAGGCTAACAGTGTGATTTATTCTTGCCAATAATAGAATATCAATAACTATAAGTATGTGATCTAAGTTCATTTCTCAAAATTAGTTTGGTTAGATTTTCAATGTTTTTGCATCACTATGCAAAAATTATACATTTTTCTGTGCTGGAAATGCAATCTTGATGAAATATATTATGGAAGGAAGGAAGAAAAGAAGGAATCAATGTTTTTCTAAAGACAGTCTATATGACCCAACTAAACCAATTTAATGTAATGCATTGCTATTTATCATGTTGCTATCCCTTCTCTGCAGAGGAAGAGCCCTGAAAACATTAATGCTTATCACAAACTCTCCTACAGTTAAATTTGGATCTGATACAATCAACAATTCTTTAGCAAACTAAAAATCTACCTCAAGTTGCTTTATCATTACTTCTTTGGTAGATACCCATTCAAAAAGACATTCAGGAAACTGTTGAAATTTTACTTAGTAAGCTACATTTTTGAAGTAATATAAGAAACTATCATAATAGTTGTTTGGCAGCAATGTTTTGCTAATGTTTCATATATTAACAGAATAAATGCCAATGAATTCCAAGACCTGCAGAGAAGAATAGTCTATGTCCTGATAAAGACTGCAGCCTGGTATGGCTTCCTGCTCACTGATTTCCTGTTTCACTATTAATGAAAGGATTCTACTGTTTTACCTAAAGGGCATTCCCTAGCTACATACTCACAGGAAGAAGGACCAAAGTGAAGACACAATTCCATATCTTTACCTACTGACAGGATTGGGATCAGAAATAAAATTGCTTGGGGAAGAGGTTGAGCAGATGGTGTGGGTCTGAGAGACACTGTAGGAGGGCCATTCCAAGTCTCTGAGGCAGCTGCAACTTGCCCAAATTGGCTTTCTTAGTTACCTTGTCTGCAGTGAAACCTCTAAAACAAACAAACAAAAAGTCCTTCAAAGTTCCCCTGGGAGGTAAGGGAATTAAAAGGGAGCTATGGAGAACAGGAGTCAGAAAAGCAAAAATCAGAAAGAATGGGGACAGCCAAAAGGGGTCCCTTTAACTCAAAGGACAGATTTGGATTCATAGTTCTATTGCCCCCTCCCACACACTTCTTCCTTTTTGAAATAATTTATCAGAGAAACTCTTGAACTATTCAAAACTCAATCCCTAGTAAGAATGCTCAGTAAATATTAGCTGTAAAACTCCTCCTCCTTCTCCTATTGTCAAATCTATGACCTGTTTTGCACAGAAGTTACTGAGCAATGGAGTTGAAAAACATGCTAAAATGGGAAGGTCAGCCAGTTGACTCCTACCAGAGTTTGGTTAGAGGGATGTGCCCCACCTGAAATTTCTCTTACCAAGCCCACTAACATCAAGGCATGGGTGAAAGAATCTGGAATTGCAAGGAAAGGAGGCAGAAGGAATTTTTCCAAGATATACAGATACGCCCTTACAAATGTTTCTGCTCCTTTTGCAATCTGGAATGCAAAATCCAGGAATGTGGTGCAATTCTTTGAATAGAGGATTCGGAGGATTGTCAGCAAGTGTGAATGTCAGTGATGAAAATAGCAACTGGTTTGGATCTACAAACTGTGGTCAAGTACATCTTTTCATACACACTGTAGTTAGACATTGCTTTCCTGGTGTAAGTGTGAATAAAGATTAGTCTGTATAGACACACACATGCAATCCCTCAAAATAGAATCTTCATATAAGAGCATCACATTTTCAAAAAACAATGTGTTTGAAAATTATGCAGCAACAATTCCTGGATTATTCTTTTGTTTACTGAGTACTCCAGTTCAAAAGGCTAATTAGCATTTTGTTTAAATTGTAGGAAGAGGGGGCTGAAACTGACATAGTACCCCTAGTATCTAATCATCAGCTTACACAGTGGGTGGTTAGGGTATGTCAGGCCCTGGGTTGCTCTCCATTTATCATCTCACTGAATTTTCATTACAACCCTGGGGAGGTGGCATTATCTCCATTTTAAAAGTGAAAGAAAAAAGATTGAAAGAACTAACCCCAACTGCCTCTGGTCCACAGCTAACTACTAGCAGAGCCAACATCAAACCCAGGCCTGACTCCAAATCCTATGCTCACTGTATTTACTGGGAGACAGTGCATGTGGTGGCCAGGGAGGTGCTGGCTTTGGTTGCCCTTCAGGAGAAGCCACTTCAAGGAGCACAGCTGACTGACAACCTTCAGTTGCTATGGCTTAGTGTCTACCATAGTTTTCACTCCAAGCCCAAGATCAGCTGGTCTGGGCATGCTGGAGCACTAGAACTGGCCTGCTGCCACCAGATCTGAGATCCCCTGAAGCTGCACAGTGGGACCCCTGTATCCACTCACCGCTTTCGGCTACCATGCATCTAAAGTAGGGTAGAATGACTAAGAAATGGAATTGTTTATTTATATTTCTAATTACATAAAAATTATGTTTATGGGCGATGGTGTGATATTTTAACACATGTATATGCAGTATGATGATCAAGTCAAGATAATTATTATCTTTCATATAAACATTTATTATTTCTTTGTGGTGGGGACATTCAAAATCCTCTCTTCTAGCTATTTTGAAGTGTACATTATTCTGAACTACAGTCACCATTATGTGTCAGAGAACACCAGAATTTATCCCTCCTATCTAACTGTAACATCATGCCTGTTGGACACCCCTTCCTCAGCATGACTCTCCCTCCCGCTCTAGTCACTATTCTATTCTCAACTTCTATAAGATCAAATTTTCTAGACTGCACATGTAAATGAGATTACGCAGTATTTGCCCTTCTGTACCTGGTTTATTTAACTTAATGAATTTTATTGCATTTTATTCATTTAAATCTAAGTTGCTACATATTGCTATTGTATACCATATTGAACAACAAGGACAGAATATTTCTGCCATTGCAGAAAGTTCTGTTAAATGACATTATGTTAAAAGAACAACTTTTGCTTTCAAGGAGTTCACTGAGTTGAACTCTGTACAGGTACAAAGAGAGGTATACAATACTTACTTAAGAGATGCTTCCCTTTGAGACAGAAGTCTCCCAGAACATGCAGGCACAAGGCTATCAGAGGTGAAGGTCCAGGGTGGTTCAGCAGCCACATGGGTCTCACATGCCTCTGTGGGGTTGGACCCATAGCTGGGGAAAGACAAGGAGCCTCCAAGAGGGCAGAGTGGCTATGCAGGTCAGAAGGGAACTCAGTACCCCAGATTTTATGTGGCTTTGGAGTGAGAAGGGAAACTAGGACCCAGGAGAGGCAAAGGTCTGAGAGAAATAGAATTTTATCTGACTCTCTGATCCTATTTAAAAAAGCAAACAACTGATTCTCCTTGTTTTTTTTTTCACCCTGTAGTCACCAGGGAAAATAAAAACGTAGCTGCAATAAATATTTTATTTCTTTTATGTGTTAGACATATGTGCATTTTTCTTCATACACACTAATTGGACATTAAAAATTTCTTTATCAAGAAGAGTTCACTGCTATTGCAGCATATATCACTGCCCTCCATCAGCATTCTTTCATAAGGTCATGGGTCAAGGGCAAGGAGAAGTTATGCTCTTTTCCTTCATCAGAGATATTTTCACAGGGGAAAAAATGGCATACATTAAACTTTTTGTACAAAATAAAAGTAAAACACATGAAAATCAAATGTTCTTATGAAAAGAGGTATATACAATTTTACTCACCTAAAAAAAAAAAAAGTATGACTAAGGCAAAGTCCTTTCTTAAAGCACAAGACCTTAGGAGCTACTTATAAATCAATGTCTGTTCTTTATTAGTCATTAGCCTAAATTGGTATATAAGCCAGGATAGTAGAAAATGAAGGACTTACATAGACACTTCAAAATTCCACAGTCTCAATGATCAGATAGATACACTCTTGTTAATTGATTCTATGAACTCCTTTATAAAATGTGAGGAATTAATACATTCATCTAGAAAGGCAAGTGAGTTTTCACATATGGCTTAAAAATACAAACTTCAGAAACACAGATGTACTAACAAATTCTCACTTAGTCCCAGCTAAACTCAATCTCTGAGATTAAAAAGATTTTCTAAACTGCTGGGAACAAGAATAAATAAGTGGCATTACACATCCACACCTGGCTCCACCACCATTCAGGCCATGTTAATACAGACACAACATCTGGAAAGGAGAGAAAGGACCTGTCTGGGAGCTTTTGGCCTCCATGACAACTAAAGTGCACTGTCTCCCAAACGGTTGTCTCTGCTCGTCTGCTTTTCCCACTGTACAGTCCTTTCATTTTTAACCATTTTAAAACAACAATCAACATAGCAAGTAATATTTATGGGTAGAAAGTTAAGTTCCTCAAGGATGTTTCTCTTGCTACTGTCCTACTTTAATCCTTTCCATTTGCAGGGATGCAATTAACTGGTTTGGATTTTTCTGGCTTTTAGACATGGAAGTCCTTCCTCTTTTTCTGAGTCAGTGAAGAGATGGTTCTTGATGATGAAGTCTTAATGAAAATTGTGAAAATAACCCACCATTACTTTTCCTATGAAAAGCATCCTTTGAGTGTTCAAAATTTTATCAGAGTGCTAAAGTGCATATGATGTGGGTGATGATAATTGTAGCTTCAATATAGTAATGCTGTCTGTATGTTGGTTGTCCAGTGCACTTTAAACACCCCGTTTTTCACTTATTCTTCATAACTACCTGTAAAGCTGGAATTATGATTTTGATCTTATAGAGGCTAAAGTATGAAAAGAGGTATGACAACATACTCTTAGCAAACATGGATTCAGCCTGCTGTGTGCAGGCACCATGTGGGACACCAGGAATAGAAGGGTAAGAATTACTGTACATCCCTCTCCTCATGGAGCTCACCAACTATGGGCAAGAAAGGAAACATAGCCAATGAGAGACAGAGGTGGGAATGGGACTTCAGGTTCAATGCCTCAGGTCTGACTGACTTCACCTTAGACTTAGATAGCCCCATGGCATACACTATGTTCAACCCACCAAAAAACTCATTGGCTCTAGCACCAATAAACCTAGAATATGACCACATCTACCAGCCCTGGTCCAAATGCCAGCCTCCCCTCACTTGGATTAATAGGTCAACTCCAAACCCATCTCCCACTTTTTCAGCTCCTCCTCTGTTTTATCTGTCCTTAAGAGGGCAGTCATCTGGGTTCCATTAAAATGTCTGATCAGAGTTGGACACAGTGGCACATACCTGTAATCCCACCAGCTCAGGAGCTGAGGCAGGAGTCCAAAGCCAGCCTCAGCAACTTAGCAGGGCCCTAACCTAAATAAAATATTTTTAAAAGGGCTGGGGATGTGACTCAGTTGTTAAGCACCCCTAGATTTAATCCTTGATACAAAAAAAAATTTTTTTTTTTTTTTTTTGGAGCAGACCATGGTGTTCTTCTGCTCACGACCCTTTAAAGGCTCCCATCTCCTGTGGAGAAGCAACTGAGTCCTCACTGTGCACTAGCTCTACATAAGGAATGTCTGTGCCACTCACCTTCTTTCCCTCTTCTCTGGCCTCACCAGCTCCTTGCTGCCTGGCATCTTCTCAAGATTATGTACTTGCTGCTGTCTCTGCCCAGAGCTCTCCTCTCACTTCCTCTGGTCTTTACCCAACCATTACCAGCTCAGTAGGACCCACCCAGTCACTGTATTTACGACAGTCTCCCTTCTCTGACATCCCCAGTCTTTCCTCTCTGCTGACTGTGCCCACTTCTTCCCACTCTCACTCAATGACATTGCATTGCTATCCTGAACTCAGCTGTGATGAGCAAACATTAAAAATTGGATTTTTGTTTTGTCTTGTATAACCTGAGAGCCAAATTTCCCTCACAGCACTTTCTTCTAAGAATATACAGCCCTTCCTGACAAGAAAATAAGCTTCATAAAGCTTGAAACCAATGCTTTCTCCACAGAACCAATGGTGCTTGGCACATTGTGAGAGCAAGGTAAGAATTAGTTAAATGAGTTAATATTTTATCGTATCTCGTATGCTCAGACTGACGAAAGAGCTCCAGAACTACTCCAGACTTGTGTATTTAGAACAGTCCTACATATGTTCTTGGGTTGAGAAAGGTTAGCCATTTCCCTGGTCCTCCTACATCCATTCCCAAAGGGGGTTCCTCTCCACTTGAGAAGTTCTTGCACTGAAGATACAAACACGTCAGCACACCTCAGTTTCTGCACGTATCTCCAAGTGACAAAAGGCAAAAGAGCAAATTGGGAAAAGAAAGACAAAGCCAGTTCTTCACTTTCACTGTAACTTGTTAAATTCTAAACTGCAGTTGATATGGTATGCTATGTATAAAGTCACAGGAAATGTTAGTTATAGTTGAGGGAAATGTTTAACAAGACTTCTTTAAAACATGGTGTTTGAAATGTGAAACCATTTATGTATTTATTTTTAGGATTCAAGAAGCAGTTTGAGAGGCTCTGAAGGAAAAGGCAAGCTGACGAAGACCTGCAGAGGAGACGTTCCTTCAGGCACACTGTGCATAACTCTGTGGTGAATAAAATGTCTCTATCAATAGAGAACATTGCTGACCCACTTTGAAGGGTTAATGGGGCTTTACCTAGATTTTAGTAGGAATGCTAATGTTAGTGAGCTTGGGGAACACCATGGGGGTTGGAATTCCATGGGGAAGGGGAGAGAGTCTGTGACAAAGATATCAGAATCAAAGCACTGTACTAAGTGCGCCGAGAGCAGACATACCACCTGTGCTTCATGGGCAGAGATGTTCCTTCTCTGTAAATGAAGCCGTTTTCCTTTACCTGAATCAACACACCTTAAATAATTTGTAACTGCATACTTTATTGTCAAAGTTCCTTATACTTTTCCTTATTTTCTCCCATTACCAGTGATAGTAAAGTAACACACTGTTGGGAAGAAAACTATCAAAGGTCACTGTGGGCACTGGGAGGACCCTGATCTGATGCCTGTGTGAGGCTTAGAAAGAGCCCAGTGCATCAGACACATTGTTTCACATAATCTGACCAATACTTCTGTAGATCAGATGTTATAATACTCATTTGGTAATTAGGGAAAACAACACACATGGCAGCTGCTGTTCACCACTGAAGGGTGAATGTGATCACTGACACCCCAGTTCTCAGGCTCCAGACCCTACTGCTTAGTCCAACAATGATGCTGGTACTCTTGGAGGGAAGTCTCTGTAGGGGTAGGTGATAGACATGGGGAGATTCGAGGTGTGCTGGCCAAGGCTGGGGCATCCTTTGGAAGGCCTACTGACCTCATCCCAGGTGTTATTTGGCCAGTCTCACCTGAGCTCAGTTGGTTGCATGAGGTTTATGGCTAATGGCACCAAGTCATGTGAAGAACCATCCAAGAAAAAGACAGGAGCATATGCCTCTGCTTGGCACATGTGATACAGAGTGGCAGGGAATGATTATTGCATGTGACACCATCTTTATATATACCTTCATTAAATGTCCCTGGAAAATCTTGAAATATAGCCTCTTCATTATTAAAGACATTTCAGTAACCAAATTCTTAATTTATCACTATTGTGTGTGTGTGTGTGTGTGTGTGTGTGTGTGTGTGTGTTGCTGGAAACTAAACCCAGGGCCCTTGCTCCTAAAAAATCCTAGACAAGCACACTATCACTGAGCTACATCCCCAGGTCAAGTAATTGAATTTTTAATTCCAATACTTAAAAATACCATCTCATTTTGAGGGTTAAGGATGGATAAGAGCACAGGCATGGGAATGTGACATTTCTAGTTGAGTTTCCTGATAATAGGAGTACTGGATATTTAATGGTACAATTTCTTCCCAAAACTTAAATTATTCCTATGCTGTGCTACAAATATTTTATCTATTAAGTAAAAAGCACTGTGCTATATGTCAAAGGATATAAAGATGCATAATTGATGATTCCTTCCCTCAAGAAATCACCAATTTAATGAAAAGGTGAAAATCTAGAATAAGCCTAATAGCGTGAGCCATCACTGAGGCCTAGGCAGCTGCAGCAGAGACTGTCTCCTGCTGAGCACTCTGAAGACTACAGAGCTGACTTAAGGTTACTCCTTGTTGTTGGGCCTCTTCTCTAACATCAGCAGCAGCCCCTGCCCCCATCACCTGAATTTCCGCACCACTTGCACCACCCATTCTAATCTAATCTCTGCCAATTATTCTACTATCCTTCACTCTCTCTGTGTGTTATTAAATTACAATGTGTATAAAATCCTCCCCCACACAAAGCCTATCACAGAGCAAGCACTCAATCAACACTAGGAGTCCCTTTCTCTGTACCATCTTTTACCTGACATTTTCCCCAGTCTCTTCTCCCTTTTATGACCAGGCTGTACATATAGATACTGTTCTTCTTTAAGGTCAGCAAAACAACAAGTTGCAACCCATTACTTTCCACTTATGCATATCTGTGAATAAACGTCTTTTCCTTTCACCTCTGCATGAGGTACTCATTGTTCTTGTCTATACTGTAATAACTCATTTGTTTACTGAATAGTTTGACATTTTAAAAGATTCTTATTTTCATGAATATTCTCTACCCAATGGTTCTAATTTAATGAAAATAGTCACTTTGGCTTCATTTATATTTTAAAAGTAGAAAGTTTTAATAGAATGAATAATGCCAGGTCTGAGGTACGCTGTGGACAAACAATTTCAGCTTTCTAGAGGCTGCATCACCACCATCTTGATACTGCCCACTCTTGTCTTGTGACCACAACTCCAGATTACATGAAAACCTAAGATGCAAATTTAAAAGGCAAAGGAATTATAAACTACAGCACATGCAGCATCTAATTTTTTCCACATAACTTCACACCTGCAATTGAAAAAATATTATTTTCTTACTTGTAACAAACCATGTCATTCTATTTTATTTTAATCTCCTTGCAGACTCTCATTAACACTTGCACACACAATTGCATTGAAAAGTGATAACTTTTATATTATTATGGCATGAGAATTAATGTAAGAAACTACACAAATATTAAAAATGACATTTACAAATATAGGAAAAACATTAATCCACTATACTCTTAGGGATTTCATTTAAGAATTTTCCTCATTACATGTTCATCCATATAAGAGCTAGATAAATTAGTTGCAGGTTCCAAACATATCTTTATTTATAGAGTTGTTTTATCAGAAAATAAATTCCTACTTCTCCCCCAGTTTTGAAATTTTGCACCCTCTCGTAACCATACGAAAATCCCAGTATTTCATTTTGATCCCTTTCAAATTTACATGGCAGACTCTCAAAGGCTGGGAATTGCCAAGTCCCCATTCTTAGCACATGATGTCAACCATCTGCCCTGGCCATTGGTACAGAGTCTCGATGTTTCTCCAACGTAATATTATTAAGTCAAAAGTGCTCTTAGAATTTATGTAATGCTTCTGCTTCTGCAACATTTTGTAGGTGATAAATGGATTCCAGCTTTTCCAAACTGGAGAACCACTGACTCTCACAAATGATACTTTTCTTCTGCTCTGTATTCAAATATGTATGTTCATACTTGCTCACTTGCTGTCTCTTCCCATTCCCCTGCGTCTCACAGTTGTGATGTGTATGTGAGAAATACACACATGCACACATGTACACAAAACCTCCAAACTGAGCTTGAATCATGTGGGTACCCAGAAAGACTAAAGTTTTGGTATCCATTCAAACTGGTATTTTTAAGGAATTTACTCAAATTAAGTAGAGTTGGGGAAACTTATTTTCTGTTAAGAATAGCTTGTATACATTTATGCTTAGTTGCCAGTGTTGGTTCACACACTGAATTAAGATGCCATTTCACTTGGTTTCACATATTTCTGGTTTCTCGTTGTTCATACCAGGGAGGGCAGAGGTAACTCCATAACATAACAATTACAAAATTACAAAACAAATTCCAAAATTCTTTTAGTTTCTTGAATCAAGTAAAGACATTTCCCATTTTTTTCATGGTCCTGTTTCTCAATTCAGTTTTCTTTTACGATTTATTAGATCAAACAAATTCTTACTAACCAGAACAACAACTTCTAATTTTGGATGTTAAAAAAAATAACTCACTGCCAAAAAACAAGCCTATACAAAATTCTACTTGTTATAAGGATTTCAAATGAGTGTGAGCAGTCAAATTTGGATGATTCTAAATTACAATGGTAGTGGGCTTTGCTGTTACATTGTGCAAAATACTCAATAGAGTTCAGCAATGCCAATGATTTTTCAATATTGTTATAAAAACATTCAACAGAGTTCAACAGCAGCAACAATTATTGTTATCTCTTTCCTTCCCTTGAGAGAGTTATAAACTTTGCTTGGCAATCACCTAAGTTTTACCTGTAGAAAACCCAGTTAGCAGGTGCCTTGTTTCCCACTTCCATCAATGAAATTCCAATTCCACATGACCAGGGAAACAGCTATTCCTCAATCCAGCACTGTTCCCCCAGAAACACACATGCACCCTTATATCTATCTGTCCAGCATGAAGAATCACAATACCTAGAAGAACAATCTTTTAGAGTAAATGTTTAAATGTTGAATGCCAGATACACACTGAAGGATTTGAAGCAAGAAATTTTCAAACATGACTTCGTCACACATCTGTTTCAGCCCTGTCTGGATGCCTGAATACATCAGTCATTTAAGATTTATTTTATAATGAGAGAAATCAAGTCGTGACCCATGCAGTCTCAAAGGGCCACAGAGATGATGATGAAGACCTATGATATTCCCTCAAGTATGGCTGACTCTCCGACCTTATTAAGAATACATGTTTCTGGCATTTGAAACATCTTAAGTCAGTGATTTTAGCCATCCGGGAAAAAAACATATTGCACCATGTAATTTAGGTCACTTCAAGAGGGCCACTACAATTTGCAGTCACCATTTCTAAGGAACTCTAGAAATGCTTCTTTGGTAGAGCCAGGTTGCACAATAGGGCCAGCAACCACAGAATGTGACTTAACAATCAATTACTTGTACAGTTTGCAAAACAAGTAAGCTTCTCAGCAGTTGGGAGCTTTGCCCACAGGCCAGGCTTGCCCCTGGCACGGTACCTTGCTCTTCTTCATGAGTTCCAGTAATGTCACATTGCTTTCCAGCCTGCTAATGCACTGGCCTCATAAACACAGATTCCCCACATGCTCTCCAAGAGTCTGATATCACATTCAGTACACTCTCTTCCTTTTTGCCAGTTGTGCAGTTTTTTTCAATCACTCATATCACGGCCAAGTCATCTTCATATATGAATGTTGATACTGTGTTATTAAAGAGTTCTTGGTAATTTGTTTTGTGGGCTGAACTGACTGATGTGGGATGAACCATAAAAGGAACTCACAGAAAACCATTTAAACTCCTCTGGAAGCTTAGCTCTGGAATGCTATCAGAGAGAACAGGCAGAGCACTTTTGAACAGAACAGTGCCTGTTAAAGTTAGGAAGGGCTCATTGCAGATCACAGTGACCAGCCCCACTGATGGAATCTGAACACACTAGAAATGAAATGCAGATTTATGCTGTACGGGTCACACTCACTGTCTTGTCAGTCACTAGCTCTGGAGAACCATATAGGAAAGGCAGAGTTTTCTTGATGATTGAGAAAGATTGGGAGAAGAATTGTATCCTCATTGATAAATAGCTCTAAATGAACAGAAATAACATATTTCTTAGGGCCCCAACTATCATAAAGCTATAAAGGGAAGATTTTTTTCACTAAATGCTTAGGAATAGAACTTTGGGTACTTTCCAAAAATGTAAAGCAAAAAAAAAAAATTTCATGGCTCCTAGAAAGTTTTTACTCAAGAATTCTTTGTACTATGGACTTGAAAATTAATGCTTTTTACTCCAGGGCAACTTGCATAAAAACTTAATCTGGTAACCAATTAATTCTCATAAATTCTCCTCAGTGTTTTCCCTCACTGTGACTTTCGTGACATGATTCCCAAGATAAGTCAGCTACACTGACTTAAATCTGTGCCTTCTACCACAGCTCAGGACTTGGTCCTATGAACACAACACAAAGAATATTTATTTTATTTCACCTACTGCTTTTACTCACTTCTTCAATACCATCAATGAAACATAATTATTACAAACAAATGTTAAGCCTGACATTTTGTATTAATTTTTTTCAGTACTGAGGGTCAACCCCAGAGCCTCAGGACCTCTACTACTGAACTATCACTACATTGCTTTATTAAGTACTTCTGAGTGATAAAACATGTTAATAAATATTTGATTGATAAGTATGTGTGGCAATACATATGTTAATTAACTCATTTAGCCATACTACAATACACATAAGTATAATTTCAAAACATGTTGTACATGTTAAATATATATAAATTTTATCAATTAAAATAGTTGACCAATAAAAATTTACATCAGTTGATAACAAGAGAATACATTTCTTAATAAATTTTATCAATTTCTAATCTGTCTTCAAAAGTTCATATGTTTTAGTTTAAAATAGGTTCTCAAAAGGGGGTGTCGCATGCCTATAATCCCAGCAACTTGGGAAGATGAGGCAGAAAGATTGCAAGTTCAAAACTAGCCTCAGCAAATGAGTGATGCCCTAAGCAAGTAAGTAAGACCTTATCTGAAAATGAAAATTAAAAAGGTCTAGGAATGAAGCTCAGTGGTAAAGTACCCCTGGGTTTAATCCCCAATACCAAAAGGAAAAAAAAAAAGTTCTTAACAGTCCATCATTTATGCAGTTAAAAACAGCTCAGTCTGCTAACAAGTAGAAGTTTCTTTTAGGATGTAAAAATTAAACTAAATAAAATTATATTACAATAGTTGCAGAACTCTATACACACACTAAACTATTAAGTTGTATAATTTGAATTTTATGGTATGTAAATTATATCTCATCAAAGCTATTTTAAAATGGATCAATCAACATTAAGACTTTGTTAAAAAGTTCAGAAAAATTAATAAACTTGAGCTAGATAATTAAGGAAAAAAGAGAAAAGACTCAAACCAGAAATAAAAGAGAAAGCATTATGACTGACGGCAGAGAAATTAAAAGAATACAAGATTATTATATGCAAACTAATTAGATAAAACCTGAAAGAACCTTGAACCATATACCCTGTGAAGAATATTTCATGAAGAGACAGAAAATTTAAGCAGACCTACAACTAGCAAGAAGATTGAATCGGGAATCAAAAATTCTCCTGAGAAAGATAAACTTAGGACAAGAGAATCCTGCTGGTAAATTTTAACAGACATTTGAAGAATTAATGGCAATCCTTTTAAACTCTCCCAAAAAGTTTAAAGGGATGGAACACTTTCAAATTCATTTTGGAAGGCCAACATTACTCCTATCCCAAACTCAGACAAGGCAACTAAAGAAAAGAAAACTACAGGACAATGTCACTAATGAATACAGCTGCAAAACTACTCAATAAAATGATAGTAAGTCCAATTCAACAGCATATGAACAGGATCATGCACCATGATCAAAGTGGATTTATCCCTGGGATAGAAGGATGGCTCAACAGAAGAATCATTTAACTGATAGACAATATTAACTGAACAAAGGATAAAAATCACATGATCATCTCAATAGATTAAAAAAAGATTTGGCAAAAATCAACATTTTTTCATTACTTAAAAATCTCATCAAATTTAGTATAGAAAGAAATTACTTGTATGTAAAATCACTTCAGTGTAACAATACCCATGTATTAAAAGCCCACAGGCTCCAGGACTGCCTCCACCCACCATTAGACACCACTGGAGTCACGCTCAGCCCAGACCTGTCTCGCTGACCTGCACGGGAACTCAGGTCCAGGATAGGCCGGAGTCTACCCCATCACCTGTAGAGACCCCTCCAGAGCTCAGGCCCAGCTCAGATCCAATTCGCCGACCTGCATGGGAACCAGGGACCAGGGTAAACTTGGGTAAACTACAGCCATTCCCATAACCTTCCCCATGCAGTACCCTCTACCTTGGAACAACAGACGGGGCATAGAAGCAGCTGCACCTTGGAGCAGGCATCCTAAAGCCAGTGTAAGGCTAACCCTTCCAGCCCCATCTCTGAAAGATGTTGCATCCACCTTGGGGCACCTCCACTGCTATCTCCAGTTACCTCCTGCTATTGCCACCACCACCTATACTTGCAGGAGCATCCATCCTGGGTCACCGGCAGAGTCTGGAAGTCTAACACCAAGGTGAGATATAGATGATCTGCACAGATACTACAAGATTATAGGGTAGAAACTGTAATACCTCAGATACACACTACAAGTAAGGAAATCACATAGACAACATGAAAAAACAAGGGAGGAAAGTGCCCCCATCAAACCAGGATAGTGCAATAACATAACCCATGGACAGGGCAGTTGATGAAATGTGAGAGAAGGAATTCAGAATATTCATAATTAAAATGATCTGGTAATTAAAGAATGAACTAAATGAGCAAATACAGGCAAAAAGAGATCAGAGAACAAATACAGGCAACCATTGATGACACCAAAAAACAGATAAGGGAGCAAATACAGATAGCAAAAGATTACTTCAAGAAAGAGATAAAGTCTCTGAAAAACAATCAGAAATCCTTGAAATGAAGGAAACAATAAACCAAATAAAAAACTCAATAGGAAGCATCACCAGGAGACTAGATCACTTGGAAGATAGAACAGCAAATAAAATGAAGACAAAGTATATAATCTGGAAAATAAAGTTGTCAACACAGTGAAGATGGTAAGGAACCAAGAGCAGAACATCCAAGAATTATGTGATAGCATCAAAAGATCAAATCTAAGAGTTATTGGGATAGAGGAAGGCACAGAGATTCAAATCAAAGAAATGTACAATCTCTTCAATGAAATAACATCAGAAAATTTCCGAAACATAAAGAATGAATTGGAAAATCAAATATAAGAGCCTTACAGGACACCAAATGTACAAAATTACCACAGATCTACACCAAGGCACATTATAATGAAAATGCCTAGCATACAGAATAAGGATAGAATCTTAAAAGGCCCAAAAGAGAAGAATCAAGCCACATATAGAGGGAGACCAATTTGTGTCTCGGCAGATTTTTAAACCAAGATGCTCAAAGCCAGGAGACCCTAAAACAGTATGTATCAATCTCTGAAAGAACATGAATGCCAACCAAAAATCTTATACCCAGGAAAACCAAGCTTTAGATTTGATGATGAAATAAAAACCTTCCATGATAAAAAAAAAGTTAAAAGAATTTACAACTAGAAAACCTGCATTATAGAACAACCTCGGCAAAATATTCCATGAAGAAAAACTGATAAACAACAATGAAAATCAGCGAAGGGAGGTAAAATACTAAAGGAAAAACTAATCAAAGGAGAAACCAAGTCAAGTTAAATACCAAAAATAAACAAAAATGCCTGGAAGTACAAATTATGTCTCAATAATAACCCTAAATGTTAATGGCCTAAACTCACTAATCAAAAGACATAGACTGGAGGATTGGATTTAAAAAATGACCAACAATATGCTGCCTCCAAGAGACTCATCTCATAGGAAAAGACATCCACAGACTGAAGGTGAAAGGGTGGTAAAAATCATACCACTCACATGGACTGTGGAGGCAAGCAGGGTTTTCATTTCAAATAAAGTAAACGACAAGCTAAAGTTAATCAAAAGGGATAAAGAAGGATATTTCATACTATTTAAGGAAAATATTCATCAAAAAGACATAACAATAATAAATATATATGCCCCAAACAATGGAGTATCTATGTTTATCAAACAAACTCTTTTCAAGTTCAAGAGTCAAATAGACCACAACACAATAATTATGGGTGACTTTAACACACCTCTTTCACCACTGAATAGATCTTCCCAGCAAAGGCTGAACAAAAAAACTAAAGAATTCAATAATACTATCAATAACTTAGACTTAACTGACACATATAGACTATTTCACCTTTCAATAAGTGAATACACTTTCTTCTCGGCAGCACATGGATCCTTCTCTAAAATAGACCATATATTGTGCCAGAAAGCAACTTTTAACAAATACAAAAAAAGTAGAGATAGTACCCTGCATTCTATCACATCATAATGAAACGAAATTAGACATCAAGGATAAAATAAAAATTGAAAACTACTCCAACACTAAGAGACAAAATAATATGCTATTGAATGAACAAAAGTTGCAAAAGATTAAATAATTCTTAGAGGTGAATGAGAACACAGATACAGCATATCAAAATCTCTGGAAAACTATAAAGGCAGTATTAAGAGGAAAGTTCATTGCATGGAGTTAATTCCTTAAAAGAAGAAAAGGTTAACAAATAAATGACTTAACATTACATCTCAAGGCCCCCCAAAATTAACAACAAATCAACACCAAAAGTAGAAGAAGACAGGAAATAATTAAAATCAGAGTTGAAATCAATGAAATTGAAAAAACTGACAGAACAAGAAGTTGGTTCATTGAAAAAATAAATAAAATTGACAGACCCTTAGTCATGCTAATGAAGAGGAAAAAGAAAACTCAAATTACTAACATACTTCATGAAAAAGGAAATATCACTACAGATACTACAGAAATACAGAAGACAATTAGAAATTATTTTAAAATATTTTACTCCAATAAAATAGAAAATATCAAAGACATTGACAAATTTCTAGAGTCATATGATTTGTACAAATTAAATCAGGATGATATACACAATTTAAACAGACCAATTTGAAGTGATGAAATAGAAGATGCCACCAGAAGCCTACCAACCAAGAAAAGCCCAGGACCAGACGGTTGCACAGTAGAGTTCTACAGGACCTTTAAAGAAGAATTAATACCAATATTCTTCAATTTATTTCAGGAAATAGAAAAAGAGGCAGCACTTCCAAACTCATTCTATGAGGCCAATATCACCATGATTCCAAAACCAAGCAAAGACACATCAAAGAAAGAAAACTTTTGACCAATATCTCCAATGAACACAGATGCAAAAATTCTCAATAAAATTACGGCAAATCGAATACAAAAACATATCATAAAGGTAGTTCACCACGATCAAGTGGGGATCATCCCAGGGATACATGGTTGGTTCAACATATGGAAATCAATAAATGTAATTCATCACATCAACAGACTTAAAGATAAGAATCATATGATCATCTCAATAGATGCAGAAAAAAATATAGTATCCCTTCATGTTCAAAACACTAGGGATAACAGGAATATACCTCAACATTGTAAAAGCTATCTATGCTAAGCCCCAGGCCAACATCATTCTAAATGGAGAAAAATTGAAAGTATTCCCTCTAAAAACTAGAACAAGACAGGATGCCCTCTTTCACCACTTCTACTTAACATAATTCTTGAAACACTGGCCAGATCAATTAGATGAAAGAAATTAAAGAGATACACATAGGAAAAAAAAGAATTCAAATTGGCACCAGAAAACTTCTACAACTAGTAAATAAATTCAGCAAAGGAGTAGGATACAAAATCAACACCTATAAATCAAAGGGAAACTATACCATTTACAATATCCTCAAAAAAGTTAAAATAAAATAAAATACTTGGGAATCAACTTAACAAAAGAGGTGAAAGACAATGAAAACTACAGAACGCTCAAGAATGAAATTAAAGAAGACCTCAGAAGATTGGATAGGCATAATTAATATTGTCAAAATGACCATACTACCAAAAGTGCTATACAGATTTAATGCAATTCCAAAAAAAAAAATCCCAATGGCATTCCTCATAGAAATAGAAAAAGCACTCATGAAATTAATCGGGAAAAATATGAGACCCAGAATAGCTAAAGCAATCCTTAGTAGGAAGAGTGAAGCAGGTGGCATCATTATACCAGACCTTAAACCATACTACAGAGCAATAGTAACAAAAACAGCATGGTATTGACACCAAAATAGAGTGGTAGACCAATGGTACAGAATAGAGGACACAGAGACTAACCCACATAATTACAGTTATATTAGACAAAGGCACCAAAAACATACATTGAAGAAAAGATAGCCTCTTCACCAAATGGTGCTGGGAAAACTGAAAATCCATATGCAACAAAATGAAATTAAATCCTATCTCTCATCATGTACAAAACTCAACTCAAAGTGGATCAAGGACCTAGGAATTAAACCAGAGACCATGTGTCTAAAGAAGAAAAAGTAGGCCCAAGTCTCCATCATATCAGATTAGGCCCCTACTTTCTTAATAAGATTCCTATAGTGCAAGAATTAAAATCAACAACAATAAATAAGATGGATTCAAATTAAAAAGCTTCTCAGCAAAAGAAACCATCAGTGAGGTGAATAGAAAGCCTACAATTTGGGAAAGAAATTTTACCACACAAACATCAAATAGAGCACTAATCTCTAGGACATAAAAAAAACTCAAAAATCTTAACTCCAAAAAAAAAAATCAATAAATGGACCAAGGAATTGAGCTGATACTTCTCAGAAGGTGATATGTAATCAATAAACAAATATATCAAAAAATGTTCAACATTTCTAGCAATTAGAGAAATGCAAATCAAAACTACTCTAAGATTTCATCCTACTCCAGTCAGAATGGCAGCTATTAAGAATTCAAACAAGAATACATGTTGGTGAGGATGTGGGGGGAAAGGCACATTCTCGGTGGGACTGCAAAATGGTGCAGTCAATATGGAAAGCAGTGTGGAGATTCCTTGGAAAACTGGGAATGGAACCACCTTTTGATCCAGCTATCCCACTCCTCGATCTATACTCAAAGGACTTAGAAACAGCACACTACAGGGACACAGCCATATCAATGTTTAGAGCAGCACAATTCACAATAACTAAACTGTGGAGCTAACCTACATGCCCTTCAGTAGATGAAGGTATAAAGAAAATGTGGTATATATACATAATAGACTATTACTCAGCATTAAAGAGAATAAAATCATGGTATTTGCAGGTAAATGGATGGAGATGGAGAATAATGCTAAGTGAAGTTAGCCAGTCCCCAAAAACCAAATGCCCAATGTTTTCACTGATTTAAGGACGCTGATTCATAAAGTGGTGGGGGGCAGCGTGGGAGGATTAGATGAACTCTAGATAAGGCAAAGGGAAAAAGGGGAGGGAGAGGAAGGGAGAGGGTACAGAAAGACTGTGGAATGAGATGGACATCATTACCCTAAATACATGAATGAAGACACAAATGGCGTGACTCTACTTTGTGTACAACTACAGATATGAAAAATTGACTCTATATGTGTAATATGAATTGTAATGCATGCTGCTGTCATATATAACAAATTAAAATAAAATCATGAAAGAAATAAAAGCCCACAGGTGACATCATACTCAATGGTTAAACACTGAAAGATTATAGTCTAAGATTTAGAATAAGGCAAGAATGCCCATTCATGCCAGGTTTATTCAACAGAACACTGGAAATCCTAGCTAGGACAATTATGAAAGACTATACATAATATCCAAATTGTAAAAGAAAAGTAAAAATATATTTGTTCTTAGATAATATAGAGTTTATATAAAGAAAACCCTAAATTATACACACACACAAATCCCAACACCTAGAATAAATGAATTCAGTAATTTCAGAATAAAAACATCAACACTTAAAAATCATTTGTTTCCATATACCAATAATTAATGATCCAAAAAGGAAATTAACAATCCCATTTAAAAGATCATCAAAAAAATTAAAATACTTGGAAATGAACCAACAATAAGTGAAAGACATACACAGAAAACTGCAAAACAGCACAGAAAGAAATTAAAGACACAAATCAGTAGAAAGAATTCCTGGGCTCATGGAACACAGTACTTAATATTGTTATAATGTCCACATAACCTGAAGTTATATACAGATTGAATGCAATCCCTATCAAATGCCAATGGCATTATGTATTAAAAATAGAAAAAAATCTTCTTTTATGTGGAATCATAAAGGACCTTGGATATCTATAACAGTATTGAAAAACAGTAGCAAAGTGGAAGGAGGCCTCATACTTCCTGACTTCAATTCATAATATAAGCTACCATAATCAAAATAATATGATATTAGCATATAATGGATGGATAGACAAATAAAACAGAATAAAGAACTCAGAACTTCCACAGGGTACCAAGATTTCACATGGGACAGGATATTTTCCTCAACAAATGATGCTAAGGAAACTAGATAACCATTTACAATAAAATGAAATTGGACATTCATCATCATACAAAATAAAACACACAATCTAAGATGGATTAAAGGCTTAAACAAAAGATCTAAAACTATGAAACTCCTAGAGAAAAACATGGGAGGGGTATCTTCATAGTATTGGTCTCAGAAATGATTTCTTAAACATGATACAAAAGCACAGGCAACAAATCCAAAAATAGACCAGGGCAACTACATCAAAAGTAAAAAGTTTCTGTGCAGCAAACAATTAACTAGTAAACAGTCAACTTTACAGAAAGAAAGAAAATACTTGCAAACCATACTTTTTTTTTTCATTTTTCCTTTCATAACTTTACTCCATTTGGTATTTATTAGGGTTATAGAGTAAGTATGTATGTATATATATTTGAATAACCCCATAACTATTAAGAAAATTAGATTCACAATTTGAAAACTCAAGAAGGAAATTTCAGGCTCAGATGGTTTTCCTTTAAATATACCTAATTTGAAGTGACCTTCTTCTAGACAACGTAAGTTGGTTCATGAATTTTAATACCACTCTATCAATCTCTTTCACCACATATTTGAAATAATCAGCATTTAATGTAATTACTGATGTATTAGGGTTTAAGTCTGCTATCTTATTATTTCTTTTCTATTTGTTTTCATTTCTGTTTCCTGTGTGTGTGTGTTCTTTATATATCCTAATCAGAAACTTAGAATTCATTTATATCATAGTAGTTTTTAATGTTTCTTAGTAATTTTTCTGGTATTACAGAACTTGTACAGTCTATTAGTGTTATAATTTTACCAGTTCTAGAAAGTATAGAAACCCTCCCTATTTTAATATATCTGCCTTCCCCATTTGAAATATGAGTGTCTTAAATATTTCCACTGAATTTATTGAGAACCTACATCAAACAGTGTTATCATTTTCATTCAATCGCCAAGCATAACTTATAAAACCCAAAATGAGAAGGAAAGCCTAACATATTTACCCAAATCTTTGCCTACTGCGTTCTTTCTTCCTTCCTGATTTCCCAAAGTCCTTTCTTTTATTATTTCCCTCCCATTTGAAGAACTTGTTCAAGCTACAATTTGGGGGTAGGTCTAATGATGATTAATAGAATTTCTTCATTTCTCCTTTTTTCCTGATGGATAAATTCACTGGATTGGGGATGAGCCCATAGCTCTTTTCTTCCAACACTTGAAATATATTATGCCACTTCCTTCTAGCTTCCATTGCACTTGAAGAAAAATATGTGGTACTTCTGTTCTTTCCCTTAAGTAAAGTTTTGCTTTCCTCTTGCTCTTTCAAGAATTCTTCTTGAACATAATTTTTCTACTTTTAATTAGAATGTCTTGGTGTAGATTTATTTATTCTGTTTGGGGATCAATCAGTTTCTTGAATGTTTAGTTTATATTTCTTGTCAAATTTGGAAAGTTTAGAGCCATTATTTCTTTAGGTCCTTCTCCAGTATTGCCCTCTTGCTCATTCCTTCTAGGACTACAAAGCCATAATTGTTAGAATCTTTCTTATAATCTCACAGGACCTGAAGGCTCTGTTTATTTTTTATTATTATTCTGCTTTTTCTCATTGTTCAGATGGAATGAAATTCTGTCATTTTGACTTCCAAATCGTTAATTCTTTTCTCTCTCTCCTCTCCATTGTGTTACTGAGCCATTTCACTGAACATTTTATTTCAGTTCTCATATTTCCATTTCTAAATTTTAACTTGGTTCTTTATATTTTATGTTTCCAGGCTGAGAATTTCTAATTCTTATTTTGAGTATTTTTTCCAGTTATTCAAGGGTTTGTAATTACCAAATACTGAAGGTATTTTTTTTTTCTCATTTTTCTCATGATTGCTTTAAAATACATGTTAGATAATTCTGACAGTCTTTTCAACTTTGGAATCTATTGATTGCCTTTTTCATATAATTTGAGACTTCCTGGTTCTTGGAATTGAGTGATTTCATTTGAAACCTACATACTTTTTACATTATGCTCTGAGATTTTGCATCTTATTTAAAATCTTTGAACTGGCTTTTCCTGACCCTGCTCCAACAGGAGAGGAAAGGATACCACCTCATTACTCCCAGTTGGAGACAGAGTCCAGGTTACCTACTCAGCTTCCCTGGCATGGGTAGGGTAAGGTTACAGGTTTTTCTTCTGTGTTCTCCCTTTTCTATTTTTCTGGCTAGATATAGTAGGATTCATTGGGGCCTCTGTTGTCTGCATGCATTTGCATTCCCAGGTTGCTGGCTTCTTCAATATCAAATCTTTGTATAAATACATGCAGCAAGAAGAAAATGTAAGCAAAGCACTGGTTTTGATGTCCCTAATCACATTGCCTCCTTTTCTCCACCATTCAGGAACTTCGTTTATTTATTCTATTATATATAATGTCTGGGGGTTTTAGTTACACTTAGTGGAAGAAATAAGGACAATCTACAGTTCAATGACCTGGAAGTTTGCATTTTTAATTTAAATATCACTTCATTTCTTTCTATAAATGTACCAATTTACATTTCAGTCAAACCAACAACAATTCTGCAGAATTGACACTGCTCTATGCCTTTGGCTTTCATTGCAGAAATGACTCTTTGCCATTTATTTTTACCCTTATAAATTTGTCCAGATAATTGAGGTTCCATGCCTGCCACTTCAGAGTCAATTTAGTGATTTCTTATAGAAAATTGTAGGGTAGAAAATAAGTTATGACATACAGACATGAGCTTCTGGTAGATGCTTCCTTTTATCTGCTTGCCTCTCACCCAGCCCTTATGGATCTATTAGTGGAGCTTTACTAAGTCTCCTCTACTTATAGAAATAAGTACTACAGAGTCCTCAGAAGGATATATTTTTTATATTTTATTTTGGTTATACATGACAGAAAAATCCATTTTGATAAAATTAAATAAGATTAGGATATATCTTATTCTAATTAGGACCCCTGGTATCTTCTTTTAATCTGATCCACATTGGACTGTGTTAACTTTCCTTGAGATTTGTAGCATTTTATTGAGGCCCTTCCCTAGTCTAACTATTTTCCCCACCATCCAATGCTCTTTTTTTCTGGTCTGATATTTTGCAGAATATTTGTATCAGGGGATGAAGGGTAGGCCGCCAACATTCAAAGAAACATTAAATGGACACCTTATATAAACAGCTCCTTTTCAGAGGCATCTGAAGGTCAACATACAAGAAAAAATTAAGGACAGGCAACAGAACCCTTGCTGGTTGAGTATTCATTTTCATTTTTCTAGCCCTCCCACTTAATTATACTACATCTTTATTTTCCAGACATGTTTGTCTGATAATTCTTAAATGCTACATTCAACACTTGTGTGAACAAAGAGTAAGAGAGAAGCATGACTAGGAAACTCTTCCAACTTAAATAGGAACACAATTAAAACACCCTTTATCAGTTAAAGAATATCGCCATTATTTCACAAATATTTCCAGAAATGTTTGGTTTTGATTTTTTCCCCAAAATCTGAAGGTTCTACTTTTCTCTACAGAGAAACACACAATGAAGTAACAGAATTATTATCTCCTTTAAACCTCAAGTAGCATAAAAGAATGTGAAAAGATATAAATAAAAGCTTCTGATGAAATAAATGTTCACTGTAAAATATTTGTGGGAAAAAAAGGAATGCATAAGAATGCATCTACTATATTATACTACAATAGCTATAAACTACTGTAATTTGGGGGGGGGAATATTTTGCTATAGTCTCTCTCTGAATAACTTTTTTTTGTATAAAATGAGCTCACATCATAAATACCATTTGAATCCTGCTTTATTCACATAACACAATAATGTGTTTTTTCATTTGGTTAAACAGTCTTGAAAACCATGTCTTTAAGAGCTGCAATAATATTCTATCTCATGAAGACACCATAATATGTTTAACATTCTTTTATGTGAGGATATTTAGATGTCTACATTTTTCCCATTTTTAATAACAATGCAATGCATATCCTTTTACATATTCCTTTACATTTTTCTTAGGGTGGACTGCTAGAAGTTACATTACTGCCAGCACAGGCTCCCTCCCAAAGGCCAAGTTTCCTCCTGGCCCCTTCACTTAAAAGAGGGTGCAGACCTCTGCATACCTCTGGCAAGGCACCTTGGAGGTTCTCTTTAAAGTAGTTCTTTTCTGTGCAGTGGTGAGGCCAAGCAGACCTAGGGTGCTTCTAGCTTGCAGGGTATATTTGCCTCCCCAGCTCCTTAGAAGGCCTTCCAGGAACCAAAGAAACCAAATCACACAAGCATGCCTCCTTTGGTTTGTATTCTGCTTATGTTCACCACAAGAGTAATGAGGACGAAAATGAGAGCGTGAATCCATACAAGGTGAGTAACAGATTTTGCAGGAAGTCCTGACTGCTGATTTATTTCAGGAAAAATAGAGTAACTTCCTTACCATAATGAAGTAGTACCTTTAAAATGATGTTGGCAACACAATATCTATATGTTAGTAATGTTTTATGTTTTCTTTTTCCAAAATTTAGGTAACACCTAGTTTCATTACATTATCTGATTACAGTATTTCATCTCTGGGTGCATGTTGCTGTCAATAAGGCAATTTTGAAGCCATTTTCTACTTCTTAATAGATATTATATGTTAATTATAAAAGTTTGGCTTGTTATAAACTACCTTCTAATACTATATTCTTTAAAATAAGAATGTTTTCCATTGCCACCAGGACAAACAACAGTATCTTTGTACAAAAAAAAATGCTCATCTGTCTACTTACTTTGAAAAGCCCACTTTCTATCAGCTGTTTGCTTTTCTTGGAGCAGCCTTAGCAGGGAAGGATTTATATTTTATTTATTCATGACCATCACTAAATTTTCTATTGAGGTGTTAGTTTTATTTTTTTCTTCTTGTGGATTTGAGAAAGTCCTTTACTCAATCCTGTATCTGTCATATTTGCTGCAAATGTTTCTTCAAGTTTTCAGTGCCATCTGTTTTATATATGGTAGATTTCTTTTCTATCATTCAGAAATATTCAAATTTAGTACATTTAAAATGTCTTTTACTGTAGCATTTATTTCTTTAGTTTCACAATTAATACATGTTCCTAACCTCAAAATCATATATAAACAAATGTGTATATATGTGTGTATATATAGATTCTTTAATTATATTTTCTTATTCTAGTTTTATTATGTTATATCTTAATGACCATAATTTAGCTTTATCATGATTTTTAAATAGCCAATCTGTTTTGAGAAATGACTTAGTTATTCAAATTGATTTAGATGCCACATTTCTCACTGACTACATTATTTAATATACTGGTCTTTTCTAACCCTTCTAGTTGTACCACTGTGGATCTATTGATCCTTTAGATTATTTATTAGAGATGTGTCACATATATGATATCTTGTAAAACAACTACTCTTTTGTGGTAGTTTACTTTTTTTTCAACATTTTAAGTGGCACACCCATTTACTCTTCTAAATACATTTTAGAATAATTCAAGTTTCAAAATAGAAATTCTTTTAATTTTAAAAATAAGTTTACACTGTTGAGGTATGTTCCTAGTATCCCTAGTTTTATAATATTTTGAATATGAAGATGTGCTGTATGTATGTCAAATGCTTTTTCTGCATCTATTGAGATGATCATATAATTTTTAAGTCTATTAATATGATTAATTACTTTTATTAATTTCCATATGTTGAACCAACACTGCATCCCTAGAATGAATCCTACTTGATCATGGTGCACTAAATTTTTGATATATTTATGTATGTGATTTGCCAGAATTTTATTGAGAATTTTTGCATCAATATTCATTGGGGATATTGGTCTAAAGTTTTCTTTCCTTGATGGTCTTTGTCTGGTTTTGGTGTCAGGGTGATATTAGCCTCATAGAATGAGTTTGGAAGGGGTCCCTCCTTTTCTATTTCATGAAGTACTTTCAGGAGTATTGGTGTTAATTATTCTGTGAAAGTCTTGTAAAACTCAGCTGAGAACCCATCTGGTCCTGGTCTTTTCTTGGTTGGTAGGCTTTTGATAGTGTTTTCTATTTTATTACTTGAAATTGGCCTATTTAAAGCATGGTATGACCTCCTCAATCAGTTTGGGTAGGTCATATGTCTTTAGAAATTTTGTCGATGTCATCGATATTTTCTATTTTATTAGAGTATAAATTTTCAAAATAGTTTTTAATTATCTTCTATATTTCATATGTGTCTGTTGTGATATTTCCTTCTTCATCTTGTATTTTGGTAATTTGAGTTTTCTCCCTTTGTTTTGGCCATACTACCAAAAGCTTTATATGGATTTAATGCATAGAAATAGAAAAAGCAATCATGGAATTTATTTGGAAAAATAACCCAGAATAACTAAAGTAATCCTTAGCAAGAAAAGTGAAGCAGGAGGCATCACAATACCAGACATTAAACTATACTACAGAGTTGTAGTAACAAAAACAGCATGGTTTGGGCACCAAAATAGACTTATAGACCAATGATACAGAATACGGGATACAGAAACAAACCCACATAAATATGGTTATGTCATACTAGATAAGGGTGCCAAAAAAATTCACTGGAGAAATATAGCCTATTCAACAAATCGTGCTGGCAAAACTAGAAATTCATATGTAGCAAAATGAAATTAAACCTCTCTCTCTCACCCTGCACAAAAATCAACTCAAAGTGGATCAACGACTTAGGCACTAGAACAGAGACCCTGTGACTAATAGAAGAAAAAATAGATCCAAATCTTCACCACATTGGCTCAGGATTTGACTTCCTTAACAAGACTCCTAAACCACAAGAAGTAAAATCAAGAATCAATAAATGGGATGGATTCAAATTAAAAAGCTTCTTCTCAGAAAAGGAAACAATTAATAATGTGAGGAGAGAGCCTACAGGTTGGGAGAAAATCTTTACCACCTCCGATAAAGCCTTAATCTCTAGGGTATATAAAGAACTCAAAAAACTTAACACCAATAAAACAAAAACCCAATCAATTAATGAGCTAAGGAACTGAACAGATGCTTCACAGAAGAAGAAATACAACTTATCAACAAATATATGAAAAAGTGTTTTAACATCTCTAGCAATTAGGGAAGTGCAAATCAAAACTACTCTAAGATTTCATCTCACTCCTGTCAGAATGGCAGTCATCAAGAATACAGGCAACAATTAATGTTGGCAAGGATATGGTGAAAAAGGTGAACTCATACATTAATGGTGGGACTGCAAATTGGTTCAACCACTATGGAAACCACTATAGAGATTCCTCAGAAAATTGGGAATGGAACCATCATTTGACCCAGCTATCCTACTCCTTGGTTTATACCCAAAGGACTTAGAATCAGGATACTAGAGTGACACAGCCACATCAATGTTTATAGCAGCTCAATTCACAATAGCTAGGCTATGGAACCAACCTAGGTGTCCCTCAACAGAATACTACTCAGTTTTAAAGAGGAGTAAAATTATGGCATTTGCCAGTAAATAGTTGAAGTTGGAGAATATCGTGCTAAGCGAAATAAGCCAGTCTCACAAAACCAAGGCCAAATGTTTTCTCTAATATGCAGATGCTAATTCACAATAAGTCGGGGTAGTGAGGGGCACTAGGGAAGAACAGGGATTAGGTAGAGGGAAGTGATGGGAAGGAAGTGGAGGGGATGTGGGGATAGAAAAGATAGAATGAAACAGACATTATTACTATATGTATATATGTGACTACATGACCAATATGATTCTGCAACATGTACACTCAGAAAAATAAGAATTATATCCCATCTCTGTATATCAAAGTGCATAAATGTACTCTACTGTCATGTATAACTAATTAAAACAAAAAAAAATTTTTTTTAAATTAAGTTTTAAAAAAAGTTTATACTAGTAAATACATAAAAAGCCATCAAACCTTGCTACTAAGTATGGAACTCCAATATGCAATCTACTAAGTAAAAATTGTAAAGACTGATAATATCTAGTGTGGTATAAATATGGGTGATATGGGTGTTTCACAAACGACTGATAGAAAAGAAAATTAGTAGAATTATTTTCAGGAAAATCTGTCAGTATCTATCAAATGCAAAATATGGGCACCATTTGATCCAACAATCCCCCTTCTTGGAATCTGTCCCACAGATATTCTTACACATGTTCACAAAGATAAAAGGCAGTTCCTTGTAGCATTGTTTGTAAAAATCCCATATTTGATTCCATATCACAGTCTATTTATAAGGGAATAATAAAGTAGAATATGAAGTATTCATACAATGGAATACTAAGTAGCTATTTAAAATTAAATAAATCTTCACATAATATGGAAAAACCTCTTAGACGCATTAAATAAAAAGACAAGTTTCAAAACAATATGACCAAGATAATGCTTTTTATGAGATATTTTATCTCTGTGTGAGTGTGAGTGTATCTGTGTGGTACATAAGGTGTATATGTGACAGACATGAAGAAAGTAATAGTATTTCCTTCTAGGAAGGTAAGTGAAATTAGTAAAAATAAACTATAACTTTCTAATCTAACTATCCATATACTATTTTATTTATCCACCATAAGTTCAGCTTCACCCTTAACTCCTATATTTTAAATTAAAAACTTTTAAATCCACACCCACTCACTATTGACATCATCTGTCCCTGGATCACCATTTGGGGCATATTTATTTGCTCCTGAACAGAGAAAGAGCCACACATGGATTAACTGGTACAGAGTCATTCACACATAGATTGGTCCCGGGGGGTGACATGTGGCTTTCCTGGCTGACAGCATTCTTGGGTGGTGGTTTCTGAACCCCATTCTGGGTGCTCCCAATAGTGCACCCAAAAGCCATCCAATTGGAATTAGGTACTTTACATCCTAGACCAAGCTAAGTGACTGGGGAAAGATGTTTTTCCTGTTGTTTCTCTTCTCCAAATCTTCATCCAACACACAGTACAAGAGAAGTCACAATCCCTGCACTCAATGCAGATGAGCTAGTCCTGCTTCTGAGACTTACTGACTCTGATGGGATCTTGCAGGGGTGAAGGAAGCCTCACCACATAGAATAGATATTCTATTCTTTCCTTCCAGCACCAAGGACAAAAAGGCTGTTGTAGAAAAGATGTGCAACAGTATTCTTAACATGTTACAAAGCACTATCCACAGGAGATGGCTGCCTGACTGGTACAGAAACCCAGAGTTGGCCAATGATAGTTATTCTCAATTCAACTCCATCAGCCTTGTAATCAGCATAAATTCCTCCAGGAATCTTGTGAAAGCTCATCAGTAGCATTTTCCACCAGTATACACCAGGGGTATTTAAGCAGAAAGTTGGGAGAGGCTGCATCAGGCCCTATTAGTCAGATGGTACTATAAATGTGTTCTTTTGTCTTAAAAGTAAGGTCCCAAATACAACACAACTTTGCTAATGGGCCAACGAAGCTATGAACACATACGTGAGTGAGCACACACAACTCCCAGAACACTCTTCTGCACTGTGGGGATATCTGTCACTTACTAATCAAGCTAGGTGACTCTCCTAGGTATTAATTCCCCCAAGGACTAAGAACCCATTCATCAGATTTGTGTGCAGAGAAGAGGGAAGTGTCTAAGGCAACTGTTCTAAAGATCAGAAGCAAGGGGAGAGAAAGAAAAGAAGGGAAGAATTAAGGAATATGGAGAGGCTGAAATCCTGGTAGAAATAAAGTTAGATAGTAAGGGATAAAGGGGGGATTAATATCTGGGAAGTGATAAAAAAAAAAAAAACAGGCAAGAGTCCAAGAACAGGTGTATGAGAAAAATTCTACAAATAATCAATGGTAGGGCTGGGGTTGTGGCTCAATGGTAGAGTACTTGCCTAGCATGTGTGAGGCACTGGGTTCAATTCTCAGCACCATATAAAAAAATAAATAAAAATAAAGGCATTGTGTCCATCTATAACTAATAAAAATATTTTTAAAAAATAATCAATGGGAAATGGAAGATTTGCTGGAAAGACATTTAGCTTAGTTTTGTTCAGACTTAAAACTAGGATTTATTGCCACCATAAAATAGTAGGTAAACACAAAGAAGCTGAGGCAATTTATCACAGTTTATCATTTCCACTGATAAGTATTTAAACAAATGCCCATTATAAGAAACAAAGCCACAATTGTATTAACGTTTCAGTATCTAGTGATGTTCCCTATAAATAAACTTAGAAAAAAGCATTAAAACAATAAATGTTGGGTTTCTTAAATTTTTGTTTCTTTTTTTGTTTTTTTGGGGGGGCATCTTTTGACAAAGAAATGCAATGGAAGGATATCTTCCATTCTTTATCTTAAGTGTTAAAAGTAGATGTTAGGTTTATATATTTCCTATAATTTCCACTAGTGAGAAGTGAGAAATAGTGTTTAAAATTATCCAATGTCAGGAAAATATGATAAGTATCAGGATTCTGGCAGCTACTTATAGAAAGATAAGGCAGTGAAGGAAGGGCTGAAGCTTGCATTAACCTTGCTGTGAGAGCAAATGTGTGCTTGTGTGGGTGTGTGTGTGTGTGTGTGTGTGTGTGTGTGTACACACATGCTGGAGTGAGCAAACATAATACTCACTTTGACCTCAATTCAGCAGCAATGAAAGATAAAGAGTGGAAGGAACCAGGGCAAGCTGCAGAAGCAGGCCAGCAGTCCTTGGAAGCCCTCCTGCGGTGGTCAGCACACAATTAATCTGTCAATGGGGAAGCAGCAGGGCCCTATCACAGGACTGGATTTCTGGAGTAGCATAGCCTCAGTAGCACAGCTCAAAGTGCATAGCAGAGCAATGTTTGCCTCATTCCAAGAACAGAGACCTGGTGACTGAATAAGAAGGGAGTTCTGACCTGCCTGCATCTTGGGAATTCAGACACAAAAGTTTTTGCTGTTTAGCAATGGCATCAAGAAGAATTGATGCCAAATGAACAGAGCTGATAATAGACCATGGTTGGGTACATGCCCAGCATCATACAAATAATAATGACACATGACAAATAATATGAAAAGTTCTCCTATTACTAACAGTAGCATAATATCACATCCAATTTCAAATGTTAGTCTTCTTAAAGGTGAAGATTTTGCATTTAAATCTGTGAAATCATGGGAAGATGACTCTGGAAGAGCCGGCAGATCATCTAGTATCTGCCCAGGGCCTCAATTTTCTCATGCCCGACAGTCTCTAGGATACCTCTTAAAATTTAAGAAGCCCATGAATTTTTACCACAAAGTTCTTGTTATAAATAGGGCTTGAGTATTCCTCATCTGAAAGGCTTGGTACCAGAAGAACTTCAGATTTCTAACTTTTTTAGATTTTAGAGTGTTTGAATATACTTAGTGAGATATCTCAAGGATGGAGCCCAAGTCTAAATGCGAAATTCATTTATGTTTCATATACAACTTGCACACATAGCCTGAAGGGAATTTTTTATAACTTTATTTTATTCATTTATTTTTTATGTGGGGCTGAGGATTGAACCCAGGGCCTCACACATGCTAGGCAAGCGCTGTACCACTGAGCCACAACCCCAGCCCTGAAGGTAATTTTAAATAATATTTTTAGTGCACCTGCACTTGACTGTGACTAATCACATGAACGTCAGGTATGGAATTTTCTACCTGTGTCATCATGTCAGCACTCAGAAGTTTTGCATTTTGGAGCATTTGGGGTTTCTGAATTAGGGATGTTCAACTTGTATTCTCTTAATAAAAGGTATCCTATATTTTGATACTCTCAATTATTCTATGAGTCTAAAAAGAATAATTACACTCCAAAATAGATGTTCAGAATATTCTAGCTTGCTTCACAGAAGTCCTTTGAAAAATAGTCATAACAAGAGCATAACAAAGCCTTGGGTGGCAGAGATCCAAGAGACAAGAAGGAACTAAGATGAGGAGGGAGACCAGGCACTGAACAAATGCTAAGACGTGAAGAAATCACTAGGAAAGAAATTATAGCTCAGAAAATAAACAGAGAGGGTGGAGGGTGGGAGCATGCAATGAGGTATTTCATGTTACATGGTGCACTGTAGAAAACAGGACTGGAGAGAAAGGCTTGGGCCCTAAGTCCTGGCACAGCCCAATTTTAAACTTTGATCAAATTACAACTTTGAGTTTGTTGATTAGGCAGTTAGGACAAATGGACTTCACACACAATGAGACAAATGGAGCTGAATCACCTACCACATGGACCTAATTTCACGGGGAAAGAAAAGCATAACTTTCTAGTAGTACTGCCTGAGAACACTGCTATGTAAAACCCAGGGAATGCAGCTTCAGGCTCCTCCTGTTTCATGGAATTCCAACCCTGACATGACACACATACTTAGTTTTATTCAGAACCAATTTCCCAGGAACTCAACATATTCCATAGAAGTATTTATTTTTTCATTAATCTACTGAATTTTTACAAAGCTCCATTCCCTTTGGTGAGAAATGAACAAAGTGGGGTTAGCTTCATATGTTTTGTTGACTGGTGAAGCATGATTTATTTAAAGAGAACAGTTGACATTGGTCATTCAGGAGGAGACTCAGAGATACTGGTCTTTAAAGAAGGGAGAAAAATTAATGGCATGTCCACAAGCCTTTGTCTACAAATATCCAGGCCTCCTGTGGCTCTTCTATTCTCATATACTAAGAGAATAGGAGCAGATATTCCTTCACTATTTCTGACCTCCAGGGGTCATTTGCGACATTTGAATTTAAGACTTCTAAGAAGAGCTTTCTGGCAATTGTTTACCAATTGTCTCTGCCTTATCTACAGAGATTTCCAAATTGCTTTCTCATCTCTAATTGTTCCCCACTCTTAATAACAGCTTGCTTTCAAAATTTTACAGTATAATAAATCTCCAGTGGTTTCTTAACAGACAAATCAAAAATGACAAGCACATTTCACCTTTGTTCTATCAGGATTTCACAAAGATGAGAACTTGAGTTTAGTTGAAACCCATCATTGCAAAACCATTTTCATCTGGCAAAAAGGAAAACCTCATTTTCAGCAGAGTCATTAAAAATAGAAACTGGGTGAGATGGCACACGCCTGTAATCCCAGCGGTTTGGGAGGACGAAGCAGGGAGATCCAAGTCCAAAGCCAGCCTCAGCAACTTAGCAAGGCCATAAACAACTTAGCAAGACCCTGTCCAAAATTTTAAAAAATTAAAAATGTGCTAGGGATGTGGCTCAGTGGTTAAGCACCCTTGGATTCAATTCCTGGTACAAAAAAATATAGCTGAGGCAACAGAATGGCAAGGGGGCAAGGAGCAACGCTAACTTACAAAAGCATAGCCCACTTTGTTGAACTGTGATATCATGGCTTGTTTTGTTCAACTTGCCCTCTGAGGAGGATATATGGACCAAGAGACTTTTATTGCTGCAGTCTCATTTTATAAAAGAGGACGACATTTATTCATCCTTCTGGATGGCCAAGAAATAATGGTACATCCTCCACATGTGAGTTTGTGTCTTCACGGAAGTGGCTAGGAATTAATTTCAATCTATCACATAGTTTTGAGCTTTTTTCCCAAGAGATTTCATACCAGGCCACTGCACTGGAAGCCATAATTTCCATATTTATTGAAAACAGCATTCTTAGCCAAAGTGCTGCACTGTGTCCTCACAGTGAGACCTCCTCACTTATGGAAAGAGAATTCACTCACACTATCCGCACAAGTGTCTGGGATCTCTTTCAGAGACTATAATATTTGACCCTCTAATTTAAAAAGAGTTTCTTTAAATGCCTTGAGCTTAACAAAGGCTGTAATTTAATGAACTGATTTCTAACCTAATAAACTTCCTTGCCAGATAAACTAAAAAGTTGAAATCTGTGCAGTGTATAATCACTGAAAATAGAAACAAATGGTGATTTTTTTTAATCCACATGTCTTCCAGCAACAATACTGGGTCTTTATTTATTTATGGTGATGCATTTTATTATCCAAGGTTGTTTCATGACCTATTTATATACTATATATAAACTCTGTGTGTAGATGTACAGACTTATCTAAATTTAGACTGTGATAAAACAACTGATGATGAAGGATACTATCTAAGCCTGTGTAATACCTCTCAGTACTGGGATTTGGAAACCACCATTGATGGACAGCGTTATATAACTAATTCACTGGGGCTTCAGGCTTACATCTAAACTTTCTAACAATCAGGATTTTGGGGGGGGGTTTAGTTCCCTTTGTTCGAGGAATATTAATACTGTTTTAGGAACTACAGACAGCACAGAATTGGCAGGAACATTAGTACATTCACCGGAAAAAAATATGACATATAGAAACTCTCTGATGAGGAGAAAAAGTTGGGGAAATTTGGTAAAATCAATTGATGAGAATAAACTGGCTATTGTACAAAACTGTTAAGAACTCCACCATTTTCTTCAAAAGTTTTGCACTGGTCTTAGATGTTGACATTAGTCTAATGCCAGTAGTACCCAACCTTCAGTTCATATTTATTAACAGAACTGAAAATAAAGGGCATTGATTGGGAGTGAGTCAGGGGCACATCAATCATGGAGCTAATGATCACATCCTGCCATGACACATCCTGTAGTGTTACCAGAGAGACCATGTGTTCAACCAGCCTGCTATTTATGTTTAAAAAAAAAAAAAAAAAACACTTCATATCTGTGATTTCTTTAGAATTTTCAATGCTATTTTAAATAAATAAAAATCTTCATTTGTTATTTTTATTATATTAAAATATGTGTTCTGGCAAACTTACAAAATTAATCTTAAAGTACTTTCCCCAAATTATTACAGTAAAAGTAGATGAAGGCTATGGTTGTAGCTCAGTGGTAGAGTGCTTGTCTAGAATGTGTGAGGCTCTGAGTTTGAGTCTCAGCACCACATATTAATTAATTAAAGCTCCAATGACAACTAAAAAATATTTTAAACATAGTAGATGATATGATCTCTAAAAAGAGCATCTGTTTTTAATTTGAGTAGCCAAAACCATGCAATAAATTTATGCTCTATTAAAAATGTTATCTAATGGAAAAAATATATTTTAAGATGACTATAATCACATCTACTTCTGGGCAATTCCAGGATGGATGACTTTTTCCCATTTTAACATTTATAAAAATAAGATTCATCTCATAATAGTATATATATTAAATGTGATTGCTTCTTTATTTTCCTTAAAACATTTTTATTTTATGGTATATAAGACATAAGAAAATATGTTTAGTTTTTTATATGCCTACTACTTACCAGCTTCTAGAAGCTTGATACACAGAGAGCCCTAACAAGCAGCCTCAGAATAGCAGACCAATTTCTCAGGAGCCACATTTTTTAGAGTACTAAAAGATTACTCAAGTTAAAATGCCCAAAAACCTAAAATTCTATCAGGAAATCCTTTATATTAAACAAAATATAAATACAGTACTCTAAAGTAGAAAAAAAAAAACCTGTGTTCCCCAACCCCATCCACCTAGTCAAAAGAAAATCTGCCAGTATTCTTTCTCTCTCTCCCTCTTTCATTCTGTCTCTTTCCCCCACCAATACAGTAACCTCTTAATGCCTGATAAAGTTATGAAATCAAATAAGCATGGCTTGTGCTCCTTGACTGAATCCAGTGAAATAATAAAGATTTGAATCTTTTAATATACCTCCTAACCACTGTTGATTTAGAAAACATACACATACACACAAATACCCTACAGCAAAATCAACAATGACATTGATCCTGCCTTGGCAAGAGACAACAAATGATCTAGTGACTCTGGGTATATTACATTTTTATTAACTAAAAATAATTTCCCCCATGCCTCCATTAAATAAACAGTAAACAAATATTTTAAAAATATACATTTGGATGGTGTAAAAATATAAGCCTGGACAGGAAACTCCGCTCACCTTGGACCCACACTTAACTGAGGTGGAACTCAAATCTCTGGCCTTTGGGTTTACAAACAGGCCTTCTCCAAGTTTAGAAAGGTGAACTGAGAAACCTCATAGCTAATAATAAACAACTAAATCCAAGTCTTACAATTCCACATCCTAGAGTTTTGTCTAAGTTCGTTGAACACCTATTCTGTATAAAGTGCTATCCTAGAGATAATGTACACAAGAGTAAGACACGGTCCTGCCTTCAAGGCCCTTGAGTCTAGATAACAAACAGTGGTATTCAAATCAATTCAACTGAACTCAGACATGGAAGTAGCACAGAGAAACAGAAAATGTTTTCAAAAGAAGTCTCATGTGCCTCTTAGTAGATTTCAAATGAAAAGAAGTTTTTCAATTTGACAAAGTCCTAAGATAAATAATCCAGATAAGAATGAACCATGATGATAATTTCCATGATGTTAACATTAATTGGACACTTACTAAATGCTAGGCACATTGCTAAGTGCTTTTTATTATTTAATCCATAACAAAATCATTAGATATTATCAACCTAATTTTATTTAAAAAAAAAGAAAAAGAAAAAAGTAGGTTAGGGAGTTATTTAATAACCTAATTAACATGTGCTAATAATAATCATTATACAATTCAGGAACTTTAAACACAACTCTATTTTCAAAGCTTCAACCACTGTACTATAAATAGTTCTTTAAAAGGAATGACAACTTCCCTACACACGAACACACATATATAAAAACACAGGGGTCCAGTTTCATCTGTCTCTGTGGTCTGTTAACTTCAAACATCTCAAAATTTAATAAATTATAGGAAAGAAATGTTACATCTGAGAAAAATATTTCCCATGCTAAGTTGGTCATTTGTGGATAAATAAATACATTGATAAGGTAAAGAACACAAAGAGTTTAAACAAAAAAGTTTCCAACACATTATGCTTTAATTACTTGTGAACTGAAGTAATTATTGGGGGGACAATGGTATTTTTTCAGAAAGGCAATTAAATTTAGCCAATGGGCATCACTGACACTAAGGTCACTTCAATAAAAAGGATTTTCAAAGTAATAGAAGCAGAACTCGGGGCACAAGCACCCAGGAGATGGCTACAATAGAATCAAAGACCAATTTGCCCCATGTTCCAGGAGAAGACAGCATAGACCTCATTTCTCAAGATTCCACTGGGACTGGATTCCTTTACTTAATTAACTACTCATCCAAGATGCTATCTTAAAACTGCTGACCCTGCAGCTGTGTGCTGATAACTTGCTGTGGCCTCAACAACTCTATTTATTGGAATATCCATTTTCCTGTCTCACAGAGCCCAGAGTTTGAACTTCCTTCTCATGAGCGGAGATTCTACTTCCTCATTTATGCTACAACTGTTTTTAAAAAGGTGTGGAATGTTTGTGCAGTCATGCAGAGTCCAAGATAAAAGAAAAATACAAGTTGAAAATAAAAAGGAGGAAACATACATTTCATCATCTTTTGAAGTAAAACAATTATGTGGAGAAATGGGGGTAATAGCTGTAATTCAAATCACTTTTAATACATAAAGAAAACTTGTTCTGATATACTGATTTACATAGCTACAGATGTCCTGCTTCTCCAGTGTGCCTGCCTCCCTACCACATCATAAGATTCTTGAGGGCAAGGGTTTGACTGAAAAACCTTGTCAGTTACTTGGGATGTCAATGACTGGGGATGAGCACATAGTGTTTGTGTTTCTCCTGTTAGAAACATGTTCACCTGCCCAAAACAAAGAATGGACTGAGACACAAAAGATAAAGCTAGACTTTTATTGATGGTCTTGCAAGATCAGGTGTCTGGGTAAGCAGGCATACCAGAGCAGCTATAATCAGCATTTTATTCCCTAGTGTGCAAGGTCCCTCCCCCAGTTCCTCATTGGCTGAGCACTATGAGGTGCACAATCCTTCCAGACATTGCCTAGGCATAACTGTTACCTATTGGGTTATTTAAGGAAATGCTCCTTTAGTTGTCTCCACCTCTCTTTGTTCTCTTGTGGCGGAAAGGCCTTCTTGGGGTGAATCTATCATGGCATGTTTGCAGTTTATCTGTGTTGGTCAGGCTGGCTCCTTCCACACTTTGTGTATAGACTTTGAATCTGCCACACTCAAGTGTTAACTGCTGGTAAACACTCTGTTCTATTTCCCCCGTTTTGTTTTCTTTTTAACATACCCAGTAATTCTACATTTAAGGCCAAATGCTGTATGTTGAAAATGGACCACAGGACTTTCTATTTCTCACACCCCCATCTACTCTCTGGCTGTGAATGAACTGAGAAGGCCATACTAATGGTGATGATAAGTTTAGTTACTACAGATCCAGAATAGCACCCTTCCCATTGATGGCACGTGTCTATTTACTATGTGCTGGTCTAAAATTATAATGTCAGCTTTTTCCATGTTACCTCCATTCATTAACAATCAGTTAAAGATAGATTTGGCATGTCTTCCAAATTGTTTAGTTTGTTTTCTCAGAGTAGCTACTATTAATACTTAGCAAGAAGCAAATGTTTAATCAATCTCTACTAAGTAAAGCTCCTAATATTTTAAGTATACTCTGAAGACATCAGAGAGTGCTCATGTGGTATATCCATGTGTGTATGTGTGTATACACACACATACATAAATATGGATATCAATGAGCACTATATAAGAACACACATTTATATATATAGAGAGAGAATGAAAGCTGGCAGTATGATAGAAGGCTGTTTTCTACATGGAGCAGCAAATAGAGATTTACATTGAGAGGAGAAGGTAGGCACCTCACAATTTATCTTCTATCACTCCACTGGTTGAAACACATTAACTTTCTTCTCCCTCTCTCCTTACCTCTACAAGCCATGTCTGACTTTATGCTCAGAAAAAAAGTAGCTACTTATTTTAAAGAGTGTGTGATTCCACTAAGTTGTACTCTACTCACTGTGCTTTCTCATTCCATTCCCATTAAAAGGCTTTTAAGTTGTGTGTCTAATCTAAAATCTCTTCTAGTTTTCATTGGAGACATTGATTAAATTTATAAAAATAGAATCCCAAACTGTCACAGCTCTTTTAGTCATCTTAATTAATTGTAATTAGTTTTTAAATATTCAATTCCTGATTTCCCATAAAACTGAGGGCATCACTCACACGTGAGCTGTCATTATTTCTTAATACAGCACTCATAATAGAAAGGTAACCGTCCATTCTTCCCTGTGGTATTTCATATTTTCAGCCCTGATTAGTATGTGTGTAGCTGGTAAATAATTGAATTAATTTTATAGTGAGTGACATATTTTAAAATTTGCAAAGCATTTTATTCTGGGAATTTAAGCCAACCCTTGCTTTTCCCTAGATAGCTCTGTGTATGCCTACAATAATAAGTTGGAGCAGATTCTTGACTTTCCCATTAGCATCTAACAATTTATGAGCTTTTGATATCCATGGGATGATTTTTAAATGATGATTTTAATTCCCCAATGCACCTAGATAACTAGAAAAATAATAGACAATAAATGAACACTTTAGAGAAGGAATTTAACTAAGAATTTAAAGCTTCACCCAAGCTGAAAGTAATAATAATAAAAAAAAAACTTATAATGGTCTTGAACTGAATTCAATATTCTCTTGACATTATTAAAAGAATGCATCAGCTTCAAATAACTTATTTCATGTAGAATGCACAACTACTCTGTAATGCAGTAATCCTTATATACAATTTATAGGTGAGAAAACAGACTGAAGATATTTTAGATGAATCACAGAATTAGGAAGTGGTAAAGCTGGAGTTGAGTTCAGACTCAGCTGCTTTTATAGCCATGTTCACATAGCATGGTGCCTGGTGAAATACAGATCGTCAAACTTCTGGACAATTTAGAGAACTCATGGTCTTGTATCAACTTCAAACCTAAAAAAAGTATAGAGATCGACTGTCTTATGGATTATCCAGTTCATTTGGGTTCATCTGGATTCCATCTATATTTTGAATCATGACTATAAATAAAAACAATGTACTTTAGGAATTGAAAAATCAAATACAAAGAAACTTGTGCATTTAGTAATAATTTTCCCACTGAGAATATGCCTAGAAAATTATTAAGGAAATCAAAGAAAAGGTTCTGTTTTTCTAAGCCAAAATCAGTATCTTCAACTGTTAAAGCACAAAATTCATACTTTCACTTATTCCTGTAACTAAAGATGATCACACAGATGATTGGCCATATGCCCCTTGCATATTCCACATAAACAACCTTTCATTCGAATACCATTTAATTATCAATTCATTGGAAGTTCTAAACTCCATGGAAATTGTGTATTTTAGCAACAAGTTTGGCTGAATCACCAAATTGCAAAATCGGACTAAGTGAAGGGAATTAGAAAAAGAATTTCATTCTCAAATAGAATTCATTTTATATAAATTCACTGCTACAATTCCGAATATTTAAATAAAAATAATTTTCACTATCATTATTAGAAATTTAATTAATTATATATTAGTTTCTACTGGGAAGTCATTCTCATTCTACAACATCTTTTGGTCTAGAGGACCTTTTCAAGGATATTTGTAAGGCAAACAGCTGAAGGATAAAGATCCTATCTCCTCCCAGGACAGAGGATGGTTCTGTTTCCTGGCCAGGGCAATGAAGACAAGGTCTTCTGCCAGGGCAAAGGTTGGACAGGTTTGCCATCAGCCTTTTATAGGATTAGTAATTTCCTAACTCTGTGCTCCTCAGCTGTGACACAACCCACCATGTGTGAAGCATCCACTTGAGCCCACACTGCACTGCCCTTCCCTGCCCACATGGGACATGGAAAATGATGAGCACATGAGGCTAAGCTGCCTGCTGTGCCAGGATCGATAACATCCTTTGTATTTGACCCAAGAGCCCTGTGTCTTCTGTCTGAATGTATAAAACTATCAGGCTAACTTGTTGGCTTCCAGGTAGAGTAAAATCTCAGACCCCTCCCTAATCTTACCACTTATCTATGACTGATTAAATATATTCTGATGCTCACTAAGTTCAAGGTCAACTGTTCATTCCTCCCTCTGAAACCTAAAACTTAAAGGTGCCACTTGTGCTCAAAATACCATCTGGTGCAAGAAATGTGATTGCCTAGCTACCCCTCAGCTACTGAAATAAGGGGAGCAGAGAAAACCCAATCCACAGTTGGGTTATTAGAGCCCTCATCTGTACACCAAAGACAAGCTAGCCTTCTGGAGTCCTGATTGATTACATGCTTCCACAGGCTGACCCGTAAATCCCCACCATCAATCAGCCTCTCTCACAGAGGCTATGGGAAGAAGACTTCCTGTCTCAATCAGGCTCTCTGGCTTATCCCAGGGTGACACAAGCCAGACAGTTTCTTGGGGCATGGAGGCGATAGCACTTGCTTCCCTTCCTCACCTGTCATACAGGCAAATGAACAGTAATAACTAACAGAGCTTCTCAATATTCATTTGAACTTTCTCTTGCCCTGCATATGTAGACAAAGAGCATGTGGATACACTCTTCACAGGCTTAATGAACTGAAATGGCTTGACCCAGCTCCCAATCCTGTTAACCAGAGAGGGGTTTTCCGCTACTACACAAAACCTAGAACCCCAACAGATGGGTCAGCAAATTGCACATTACCTTGTGTTTCCCCCAACAACCCCTCAGGGAATGCCTGTGGGCTGTGTGGTTCTGCAGGCTCCGGAGCTCAGAAAACATTTTTTACATCCCTGAGCTCCAGTGACAAATGCCTGAAGTACAATGGGATCTACTCTCTGTTCTCGGGGGTCCCTGAGGCAGAAACCATGAGGTTCTAATAACCTCGTGCACTTTTATACACAGAAATTGAAGCTCTGCTCTTCAGTATCCCTCTGGCCCTCAAAGGCTACTTTGGCCATTTTCTCTTTGGCCCTGTAAGAGGCAGGGGAGTACAATGATTAGGGAGCAGGGACAAGAGCCAGATGCCTGGGATTATGGATCCTGGCTCAGTCATTCATTAGTTGTGTGATCTTAAGCAATTCAGTTACCTACTTGTATATTAGTTTCATTATCTGTGAGATTTAAAAGTAGTACTTCTCATTACAGGATAATTTTAAATATTGCATGATTCAAAAAATTACTCCAAATAAACCTATACTCAATAAATATTGTCTCTCACCACAATCACTACCACCACAACTGCTTTTAGTCCTCTTTGGACACATTGATCCCAATCTGGTCCCCTGTAATCTAGGCCTGGTCTGCCATTAGTAACAAAATTGCCAAGGGGATTGTCACAAGCACAAACAATATTTCTTGTTGAATGAATAAATAACTTGGGAAGACTCTTTCACAATATTTATTCTGGAAGAGAAATGAGGTTTTGGCTTGACCACTGCTATACCTCTTTTATGAGTATATTCATTTAAAAAGCAGAATAATAACCTTCCCTCCACACACAAGAATCCTTCCCCTGATACTTTACTTGGTAAAAAGAATTTTTCGGACATGATTAAGTTTAAGGACCTTGAGATTCAAGATTATCCTGGATTATCTAAATAAACTCAATCTAGTCACATCAGTACTTAAAAACACGGCACTTTTTCCAGCTGTAAAGAACTCAGCATTGCTGGCTTTGAAGATGGAAAGGACAGCAGACCAAGGAATGTGTGAGGCCTTCAGGAATTGAAGGGAAGAAGAGAATGGATTTCTCCTCCAGTCCGAGTGAAGGAATGCAGCCCTGTAGACACCTTGGTTTCAGCTCCATGTTAAACTTTTGACCTCCAGAATTCTAAGATAATAAATCTGTATTGCATAAACCTCTAAGTTTGTGGTAATTTGTCACTGCAACAATAGAAAGCCAATATCGTTCTTTTGGATTCTTCCACAAGTGAAAGACTACAATCTAGGACTGTGGGATTAAGTAACCAGAAAGCACATGTTTGCTCACTAATTTATTCATTCATTGACTCACTCTGGATTTACTGAGCACCTGCCACAGGCCGGGCACCATGTGTGTGCCACAGAAAGCAACAATGAGCCAGAGAATCAGTGTTGGCTTCAGTACCCATGGAGCTCAGGATCCAGAGCTACAAGAAAAGGACACTAATCAAACCTGTAAATAAAGTAAAACTGCAAACAGAGGTATAAACTGTGAAGAAAATAAAATGAGACAATAAGGTAGAAAACACAGGGGGAAGAGCTGAGGGGACGGAATCCCTAGATTGGGCAGATAAAAAGCTCTCTAAGAAACGACATTTGAGCCGAGATCTAACGGGTACAAGGAGCCAGACAGGCAAAGCTCCAAGTGAGCTCATAAGCCACTAAACCAGGGCCAACCTGGCCTTCTTAAGGATACTACAAGAGATGAAACACCCATTTTGAAAAATTGACACCACTTCTCGCTCCAAGGAAAAATGCACTGTGTAAATTGCTATTCTCATTTTCCTGTCCTCACTCTTCACAAGCATGACTTTTAAGGCTTTATTTTTTAACATATTTTATGAACAGTGTAAAGGTGGCATTATCCCAGAGTCCCTGGATATCATTCTCAGCAAGCACACTCAGTGTTCTCCTTATCTGAATATGGATGTGGTTAGATTCCCTGAGACAGCCAGATGCTGTTACTGTGATGGATTTCCCTATGGCTGCTGCAGCACTTATCATTTGGCTCCAGGGCCCAAATTCACTGCTCAGGGCAGACCCAGACAGCACTAGAGCCTGTGTAGACCACCACTGGCTCCACTGCACATTAATTATGACAAAAATATCAAAGTGTGAAGACAGCAAGTAAGTATATAAAATTTCCTCTCCTGTCTTATCATGCAGCAAATGATTGTCTTTGATAATCAAACCATTATACACAAAACACGCCATTCAATTCATGTATTGCATAGTGTCTTGGTCTAATGTCTATGGTAAAGTAGTAAAAACAGTTCTGACTTTGATTAAGGTGTCACAGTGTCAAAAAAATTGCTTCTCACAATTTCTCCTTTCATAGGTTTTTTAAGCAAGACTAGAACCTCTAACTAACCTGTCTCTACCCAGCATTCCCAGATATACACACACACACACATATATATATATATAAAAACCAGAATGCAAATTACCTCTTACATCTTGTCAGTTTGTTCTGTGTGGGAAAGGAACTAAGCTGAGATACACCAAGTTGTTCCAGTTCTGGAGCCATCCTGCCCATTCCTGTTGTTGCTTCAAGTATAAATATAATAAACTTACAAATACACTTAAACAATAACAAGTGGAAAGGCTTCTGTGTTGAAGGTGCAGGGTTAACACTTTGAGCAGTGAGAATGCACTGCCTCTGAAGTTTTAGAGCCAGAATATCTGGATTTGATTTCCAACTCCACCATATAATAACTATACGACCTTGAAGAAGACACTTCCCTGACCCAGGAGCAATCCTTTTTTTCTCTATAAATTGAGGTCAACAGTAACAATCATTATGCCGGCCTCAAAGGATTTTCACAATTACAAAATGAGACTCTGAACTACACAAGTGTAAACTCAAAGTTTCCCACCTCCCCATTCATGCTGCTTCAGACACAGCTGTGTTTAGCAACAGACTCTGGAATTCTCTCAGCTCCATCCACGCCTGGCAGTTTCAAACCCAGGCCTTCCTCCCTGTTCTCCTAGCGCTTCCTCTACCTCACTGACCTAGGTCCCTCTACCATCCACAAGTCACCATCGACACCACCAACAGCAATCTATGGGCAAATAATTTCATCTGGGACACCAGCCTCACTGCTCAGTCATCAAGGAAGCCAATTCCACTCTCGGGCCTTGCTCTTTCAAGACAAAGACAGCCCCATTCAGTATCACTAACTAGTTCTTTGCGGGAGTCAGCAAACTTCACATGTAAAGAGTCAGTTGATACTTTAATTTGCAGACCACATATATCTTTCTAGTACATATTCATTTGCTATTTTTTATACAACATTTTAAAAATGTTAAAGAAAAAAAAAAAAACAAAACAACCTTTTAGCCTTGGGCAGTAAATAAATAGGACACAAGCTGGACTTTCTCAAGGGCCTTAAACTTCCCACCCTGCTTTCTCCCTTGACCCTCATTTATAAGAAAGCATATTTGGTTTGTTGTGAGCTGAAATCTGCTATTGGTAGAGTCCCTGAAAGGAAGCACTTAAATCAGGGGAGGTACCTCGACCCACCACTCCCTTGGAAATCCAGACCCTGCGGCTCAGTCAGGGCTCTCGGGCAGATTTCTTCACTTGTGGCTTTCTCTTGGAGAGCTGACACTTCCCTTTGATCCAGCCTCTTCTGGGAATTATAAGCCATGGGAGAGATCAGTAGGTGTCTGAACTCTGAAAGGGAGTCACACTCAAGTTCTCACACTTGGGGATCCTGGGCTCTATGCAAATTGTGTGGCTTCCAGGGCCCTAACATTCTATGGCAGTTAGAAGGCTGCTCTGCCCATAGTACATGGGGCCCTCTTGGTTGGAGGCACCTATGATACCATCAAACCATAAAAATGCATCTCTGAGTCAGAATATTTTATACATTTATTAACTACTCAATTATTATCAAAAAGGAAGAAGGGAAAGAGGGCAAGGGGAAGGGAGGAATGAAGAAAGTGGGTAGAAAAGAATGGAGAGGTATAAGGGAGATGAGAAGGTCAGCAGGAGGGAGAGGAAAAACCACTGATGAAAATTTTGCCTGGACGGGAGGTCATTATTACCACAAAAACTAAATTATCTTCACCTGGTTTTTACATCAAGTTCATCAAAAATGGTGATTTAATTCAAAAGTAATATTCAGTACCATTTTTAGTGTCTAATGGACAAGAATTAGATTTGGTTTCCCTTTTGATGTTTTACCATCTTAATAGAAGAGTTCACTTTGATTTTTGTTGATTTTCACATATATCCTATATGTATACCAAGGCCTATAGGTTACCAGCTGCAAATTAGTAATTGATGCCTCCTCAGCCCAAAACTGAATTAGAAAACTGTAACTCTAGAGCTCTGAATCTTAGCACTACTGGGCTTTCTCTAATGGCTTTGTTGGGGGGAAATTAGTGAGGAATAAAAGTTACTTCTTAACCCTGGCAAACCCAGGTGTCTCCAAGGACTCTTGTTGAGACTTGTGCCCTTGGCCAGGCTGTAAAAGTACACATGGAGGCCCTGACCTAGGTTTTGAGTCAGTGTCCACAGGGCAGCTGAAATTAGCCCACTTTTTTTTCAGCCACTCGTACTACATCCCCATATGGCCAAGGTTCATGGTGACAGGGCAATGATGGTAGTGACATTTGCCAGCAGCTGAACTTTGCAGCTGGGAGCCTCTGCTCATCACCACTTAGAAAGGGCTGATTGGAGAAAAGGATGAGGTAACTCAGAAACAGAAAGTAAACTGGTCCTTGGGGTTCGTAAAGTAGAAGAGAGCAACAGTCATGAAAGATGCCCAGCTCAGAGAGAATGGTTAAGAAATGACTCTAAACAGTGTGCAGGAGCAGACTGCCAAAGCACAGGATGAACATCTGCACCCTGGAAAGAACAGTGTACCCAAAATCTATGCCAAAAGATGAATTAACTTTTGCCAGGAAGAGTTGAGTGGCCTTGCTTTGAAGTGACGGAAGTGTCAAGCAGGTAAGAAGCCAGGAGCCAATGCTGAGCCAGGAGCGGGGAAAGAGAAGAACACGGTGCTGCCTGGGAGAGGCATGGCAGAACTGAGAAACAGATTAGAAGTGGGAGGGGAAAAGGCCATGGCAGAACCAAGGATGACTGACACTCCCCATCTAGGGAAGGCTATGTTTTAGTTGTCAGGATGACACGCCTAAAGGCAGCTTTAGAGGCTTCAGAAGTCCTCTATGGGATGTTCTTGCTTTCCATGATGCTGTAAACAGATCTTCAACTCAGAAGCATAATATTCTACTCTGTTACTCAAAGTGTGTTTACCACTGAAGTGACTCACCCCTGATTATACCAGAATACTGCAGGTTGCAATCATCCTTCAGAAACACATATTTTTCAGCATTGTTAATAGAAACAAACTTCTGCAGCACCTAATCCAAACCCATTCATAAGGAAGATAAATGAAAGCATTCTAACCTTCACCATTATGCACAACTTTTTTTAAACCCAAGAGAATGAGACGGCAGAGGTCTACCTTTCCGATAGAGAATGCACTACATATTTTTCGCTGGGAACTAAAGATACTACAAATAAATTTGAAAACATATATTTCTTCAAAGTATTAATTTTTAAAGCGGCCAAAATTGCTAACAACCAGGGAAAGTACCGATTTATAAATTATGTTCTCAGCACATAGTATACATTGTGAATTTGCATGCATATTAAATGCAAATAACCAGAAGAGCATAACATTAAGCCTTCAAATTTATATGAGCAAAAGACAGTAAATTCTAACATTAAAATTCTTCCCAGAAAATATTAACTCCCCACATCCCATGTGACTGTCATATAGTCAGCTGAGCAGACTCACTGCAGAACTTGAGAAGTCAATAATCCAGCTCCACCAAAATCTGCATAACTCTTGCCCACCCCACTCACCAAGCAAAGCAGACAAGGCTATGTGGTGCCGGGTAGGGCAAAGGTAAGGTGCTAACATTGCCCAGATTTTTAGACAAATTATTTTATTTAATAATTTCAAAGAAAAATAAAAGCACCACTAAAACTGCCACCGCTACATTCCACTACATCGTTCACAGGATCTTTGTTGTTAAGATCACAACATTGAGGAAATCCTATCAAATAAAGCTGACTCTGATCTTTTGCTATGTAAGTAAGATATTTGTGACTACAAAACTTTGTGTCACATGGGCTAGGCTGTGAGCTGAATTTTTGCCTGGGTCTGACAAGAAGTCAGACATTACTGTGAAAGTATTTTGTTTTTAGATGTCTCTAACATCTATAATCAGTTCACTTTAGATAAAGGAGATGACCCTTGATAATGTGGATGGGTCTTGTCTAAGCAACTCAAAGTCTTAAGAACAAAAATTGGGTTTCTGGGGAAGAAGAAATTCTGCCTCAAGACTGTAACACAGAAATTCTGCCAGAAGATTTAAGGGTATAAATCAACTCAAATTCCCAGACTGCTGGCCAGCCCATGAGTTTGAGACTTGATGGATTCTATATTTGTATGAGTCAATTCCCTAAAATCATCATTAACCAATACATATACATGCTCATGATATACAGGTAGATTCCATTTCTCTGGTGAATACTTACTGATAAACATATTCAAAAGAATTTCTAGTTTAGAATTTTTTAAAATACACAGTATCATAATCCCTTCTGATAGATGGTTGAGAGCTGGTTGATTTTGACTGCAATGTAAAAATTAATATATTCTTTCAATAACTGCTCTACTTTTTATTGAAAATTTCCTTCCTAACACTCACTTTAAAAATTTCAATCAACTCTAAGAAGAATAAAGATGAACTGTGTTTGTTCAACATGAGAAGTTCATGAAAACCTTTCTGGTGATTCCAAACTGCTCAGACATGCCAGTTTGGGGGCTCACCCTGCTATATTTAAATTGTGAATTTTCTGTGGATACTATTCTTAATGGATGGGACTGTGCCCTATTTATAGCCTAAAACCACAAATCAGTCTATCTACTTTAATGAAGCAAATATCCTATTTAAAGTTTAGATAAAACAATTTCAAAATTGAAATTCCAACCATTCTCTGTCTTCTTGTCCCTGGCCTTTCCATAGAGCAGCTTATAATATTTTCTTCCAAGCCTCTGCTCCTCTCCTTCCTCAGTTGTGATGGATGCTCATCCATACACTGGGATCCTATTCCTGTGTGTGCACAGATGCTCCCAGACCTCCGCTTCCTTCCCTGACCTCTCTTACCATGCTCCTTTATTTATATTTGTCAGGAGGATTTTCTGGGAGCAGGTGAAGCAACAGGGAAGGTAGTAACATATGCAGGAAAGATTTATTAATGTAGCAAATTTTTATCTTTTGCAAACTGTTCCATTGCCTCTGGTCTAAAACTTGTGAGCTGGAAAGAGAATTGACCTATTGCAGAAAGTATTTGGATATTTGCTGGATAATCTACTGGACACACTGCTTTTGTTTCAGGGGTGTGTGTGTGTGTGTGTGTGTGTGTGTGTGTGTGTGTTTATTTATTTATTCATTTATTTATTATTGATTCATTGATTGGTAGAGATTGCTCCAAGGCAGCAATCCAGGCTTGACTTAAGTTATCTGTAACTTCTTCTATCTTCTGTCTTCTCTATCAATCCTGTCACCAAGTCAAACCCTTCTCCCTCCCTCTTTGGCAGTCCTTCTTATCATGTGCCAGCCATCTTCCTACTCTCTGAGCTATTTTACAGTCCAAAGTAAGAATCATCTCCCCTAAATGTCATTTTGATCATGTTGCCAAATGTTCCAACTGTTTCTCCTTAAATTAAATTTCTATCCCAGATCTACAAATCCAACAGTTAACCCCCTTGACTCTCCTTCCAACTGCTGCCCCCTACTCCCTTGTTCTCCCCAGCTTGCAGAGGTTGGTAAGCCCTCTTAATTAATTCTAGGAGGCATATTCCTGCTCTCCTTTGAATCTCCACTAAGAAAAGATATCTCTTATGATTAAAAAAAAATGACACATATTCATTTTTCATTGGAAAAGATCAAGGGCTGACGGGTTTCCTTGTCCCACCCTGGAAATAACTAGCTTATCACATTTTTCTACCATTTGTAAATCACATCCAGAAAATCCTGGAGAAAATGATAGTAACTACCTGAATAATTACTATCTTGACTTCATGTGAAAGCACCCCTATTTTTACCTTTTCTCATAATGATGTCTCAAATAATAAATCTCTCAAAAACTTGAATTTCCTCTTGTCAAATTTTCTTAGAATATAAACCTATCTAAGCAAGTATTATTATGCATGCATATCATAATACATTTCCCATTATGAGTTATGCACGTGTTACATATAGTTATGGATATATTTTTAGAAAATACTTTTTAAAATATTTAATAGCCATTAAATGAGTAAAATAATATTCAGATTCTTATGGAACAGTGAGAAGCCATTCTAGCACTTTTTGCAGATATTTGCAATTTTAATCAGTAATGTGGGCTGAAAGAATACTATAGTTTTTTTCAATCATCACTTGTAAAAATGTAAATTTTTTTAAAATTAAGACTTTATAAAGTTCACCTGCATTAATCTTGTGCTAATGCAAGCTGGAACTGTTTCCTAGGACTTTGAGTAGTTGAACATCATCAAGACATGTCATAAGCTTCATCCAAATTATTCAGTGCATATCATATATTATTCTGAACCTCTCAGAAGATGAAACAGAGTGAGGTGATGTAAGTGTCTAAAGAACAAAGGGAAATGTAAAGCACAGAGACCTCAGGCTAAAAGTATAAAGCCCCTGTAAAGGTTTTAAGGACATATTAGAAGCCTGAAAAATGAGAGCAAATCAGCAGGCCCATTAGCTGAGCAGTGAATTAAAGTTCCATGATTCCAATTCCAGACTTGAATACAGACAGCGCCAAACCTGCAGGTTCTCGGTCCCTACCACAGAGGGGCAGGGTTCTCCACTGTGGATTCTCAAGTGCCTTTCTTCTTTTCCAGCTAATTTGGCGAAAGAGTGGCTCTCGGTTTCCAAACTCTTCTTTTAAAATATCATTAGTGACTTCCCTAGGAGCATGTTAAAGAGACAGCAGGAAAATAATCAAGTGAAGTTTCAAAACACAAGTGCTACTTTTCACTGATTTCAACCTCCTTATTTTAAAATAAAGTTTGCTATCTTTAGATTTGCTATTCTTATCTTTATCTTAATCCTTGAGGTATAAAATGCCATGTAGATAATCCACAAAGTGACTAGTCTCTATACTTAAGAAGTAGACCATATTCCACAATTATATATATTCACATCTTATCTCATGAAAACAGTTGAAAGGTAAACTGTCTGGAAGACTTAATAAAACCTGAGAGACGCTTTTTAAAAATTAGATTGTATTTAAATGAACATTAATAATGCAGTCTCAATTGTTAAATAGTACTAGGCACAAAGGAAACTGCCTTCAATTTTTAAGCAATTATTTTGAAATTTGCTTCCTCATCTGCAAATTGGTGTTTCCCAACTGATAGGTCTTCTATTACACCACTGTGCTAAAACTTGGTTTCAAACATGCTATGAGATACTAATGGCCTCAGCCTTGGAGAACCAAGTGGGGTCTGGAGTAGCTGGTGTCTGGGTAGTTCCTACTTGGCTATTGGCCGCCCCGAGGCCAATAGGCATGATTCTCAAAGCTCTGCTGAGAGGCACAGAAACCAGGGAAACTAACTCAACAGGTTTCTACAGAGAGCTCCACTGCACTATGGAGAAGCAGCCCATGCAGCTGCTGCAGGAGTTCTAGCTCTGGGTGTATAAGATGGGTCTGGTTGAAGATAAGGGTCTGGAAAGTTGGGGGGAAAGGGCAGCCTTACAAATTCTAGCTTTATCAGTATCATACACTTCTTTCCATTTGTGAGAAATAGAAAATCCAGTGGTCCATTTTCAGAATATAGCCTTAATTGGATCCAATTGTAGCATCTGAATTACAGTCCTTCCCTTCGCTCACCCAATTTTAAAATTAGCCAATCATGGAGACTGTAACCCAAAACTCCTCCAGGCAGGGTGAAGGGCAGAGCTGCATTAGGGATATTAACAGGCAGACTGCCCGCCCAGGCATGCTTGCTAGCCACATTCTGGTAGCATGCCCCTCTGGCAGTAGTAAAAGTTTGCCTTGCCCATCCACTTATGATCACAGATTTGACTTCTTGCAGCATCTCAGTTTTTCTATCACATTTGAGATTAATGTGCTTCTACTTGTAATCATTTCACAGGAAAAAATTTAATTGGATTTGAAACCTATTGGAATTATCAGAGTAGATTTTTCTAGCAAAGGAAAAGGCTAAAACTAGTTTTTATTTTTGTACCAGAGATTGAACCCAGGGGTGCTTAACCACTGAAGCACATCCCCATCCCTTTTTACATTTTATTAAGAAACAGGGTTTCACTAAGTTGCTTAAGGCCTCACTAAGTTGTTGAGGCTGGCTTTGGACTTGTGATCCTCTGGCCCCAGCCTCCCAAGCTGCTGAGATGACTGGCATGTACCACCATCCCTGGCTAAATCTACAAAATTCCAAGTTGTAGAACTTTGGATTTTCTGAAATGGCTTAAATTTTTGTTGGTTTAATCACTATTTCTACAGTACCGCAATGATACCATGTTAGTCCGGTTTGTGTTACTATAATAAAATACCTGAGATAATAAACACAAAGAGAGGATGGCTTTATTTTGGTTCGCGGTTTCAGAGATTTCAGTCCATAACACTTGGCCCTGTCACTTTAAGCCTATGGCAGCACAGTGGAGCAAGTAGCAAAGGAAGCCTAATCACCACATGGTGGCCAGGAAACAAAGAAAAACAGAAGAAGGGTCTAGGGTCCCAATATCCCCTTCAAGAGCACATACCTGCCAATGACTTAACCTCCTCCAACTAGGTCCCACCACCTTCAGGAGCACCATAGATCGGGGATCAAGCCTTCAATATATGGCCTTTGGGGGGCATTTAAGATCCAAACCATATAGCATTGACCAAGAAGAAGCTGAAGAGAAAAATAACTGAAATTTTGATCAAGAATGTGTTTAGCCACTTCAGGTATATAAACAATATTTTAAAAGCTGTATTCATAAAAGCAAGTTCAGGTTTCTAATTTAAAAATATTTTATTTGGAAGTTTTATATCTATTGAATACTCCCCAAATAGGTATTTTCAGCTTCCTGTGTTATTTAGTATCATAGTCTCTGTGTGTAAGAGACAAATATGAGATGCAATGATATAAATAACATGTTGATATTACTACTTCTTGGTTTTCCAATATTAAGTATATTGACCTTCCAATGAGGAAGATGAGGGTTAGGTTACCCTTCATACTCAGATATGTGACCCATGTTCCCATCTTCGTAGAATTTTGCCATAATTCTAGTTGTAAAACAATAAATACAAGAGCTTTGGAAAAACTACTGATGCTGAATCCTATAGCACTCTAACTACATTCCCTTTTCTGCATGACCTGTGAACCTCTCCAGAGTTACTTACTGTTAAATTCAGTTTAGGTTAGTTTCCCATGTACTTATCATTTTATCCCCAAAGCCTCTTCAAGATTTGAAAATCTTCTCTTGCTATACATACATGCGCGCGCGCACGCACACACACACACACACACTTTTACATCCACTTTGGGGAATCTTTTCACTTCTCATGTTGGGTCTGTCTCTGGAGTCCTGGGTCTCCTTTTATTAATTTACCCTGTCATTTATTGAAGCACATCCTAGAGTTGTAAAGTTTCGTGATGATTTGTTGTTCTTTTCTGACTGGGAAACTCCTGTATTTGGCAGTGGGAAGTTTGGTTGCACTGCTCCTTTGATGGTTTTCTGTCCTGCATTTTCCATATTTTCTCCATCTGGTGTTGCTATTTTGGATGCTGGAGTTCATAAACAAATCCTTTAAAGTTTCATGCATTTTTCATATTATTTGCTATTCTTTTTCCTTTTATTCCACTTTCTTGGATATTTACTTAACTTTACCTTGTAATTATTACATACTCTGTTGTGTTCCACAATTGTAATATCTTCCTTTAATTCTCCAGAGATACTAATGATTTCTTTCTGAAAGATTTCTTCTTCCTATAAGGTTTCTGTTTGCACCCTTTAATTTCTGCCTCTTGTGATAGAAGATTTCCTGAAATGTCTGATGATCACTGGTTGTCTACTGATATTTAAGGGGTGGGGACCAGAAAGTCAACACGAAGATTGGGGGTGTTTATATGGGATTCATTTCATGATTGTTTTCGCTAGGCCTTTCCTTTGAGAAACCCTGATGTCAGGCTCCTTGAGTTTTGTTTTCAGGTTGATTCCCAGGAAAGTCTCCTGCAGCCTCCTACAGGTGAGATTTCAACCTATTTGCTAAGGAACAGGAAGAAGGTACTATGGTATTTAGAGTTTGTTAAATCAACATAATCCACCATATTTCAAGACTTTTTGCTTTCCCTTGATATCTTGCAAGCGAAAATTGGAGAGCAGATCTGAACTTTTAATGAATAGTTCTGCTCTTAACCCTATCTTCACCTTTACTTCCAGAAGATCTTGTTTTTGAGTTTTTGCTGAGTTCATCAGTTCAAACTGGACTACTCCTTCCTTTCTCCTTTGCCAGATTTAAATAAACTCTACTTTTTCAGGCTTCTAAATAAGGTACCACCCATCCATCTGCATCCTAGCTTCTAAAAGTCTATAATGTAGGTATGTTTTATATTTCTTAAAGGTGTGAGCCTTTAAAAAACAAAAACTAATGGGTCATTTCAATGGCATTTTAGAAGGGTCAGGAACACATGAATTCATCTTTAACCTGAAACCTGTTGATCATTCTTCATCCTTTTGCACTAGGAATTTTGTTTTTGGCATTAAGCCAAGCCTTCAGGAGGAAATGGGGAAAATAGTAACTTGAGAATTAGATCAATCTGGTTTTAATATCTGCCTGTTCTAACACATAGTACAACTCATTGCCTAGCAATGTGCATTTCCCACACTGAACATTGTGGGAAATAAAAGCATGCCCTTATTTCAATATAGACTTTTAAAATTCTTAAAATGTGAACTAGTAAAGAAGTTTTTGTGCTGATAATTAACCTAAAAGAGGGTATTCAGAGGGAGAAAACCACCAGACAAGGGAGTAGAATGGTCAGAGGAAACTCAGAGGAGGAAAACCCCTCAGGTTTGAAAATAAGTATTACAGATACTTCTTTGGAAAGGTTGTGTAATGTGTAGCAGATGCAGTGATCAACTGGGGATAAGATTTCTTTCATGCACACTTGGGCTCTTGGTGTAAGATAATCAAAGCTCATCTGCTTTAAGTATCTTTATCTTGCTTCTCATATTAAGTGGATCATTAAGATCCAGAAATCATTGTTTACTTGAGCTCACTACAATCTTATGAAAAGAGATATAGTAAAATGCATTTTGTAGTGATGCTCAAGTTTTAAAGTTATACACTTACAGAGATCGAAAAAAGCCTAATTATTGAAATAACTGTAGGTAAAAACAACTTTGGTATTGTGCACCCGAGATTCTCTAGGCCCTAATACTTTTTATACCACTGAAGTAACTATCTTTATAACACAGCTTTTGATTTAAAAAAAATCACTATATCACTATTTTCTGAAGCTAAATTGATTTAATTGGACAGATAAAGATATGAAAAGAAGGATTCCAAGTAGAACACTGTATATGTTCAAAAGTAGAATGATACCATGAAGAGACAGACCTGTTTTTCCCTTAGGATCGGGGTTGGGACTGGGGGAAATTTAGTATGACAGGTAGCAGAAGCCTAAACACAGAAACTCTTCAAAGCAATACAGTAGGGAATGAACTCCAAATACACTGAACCCATAACTTGGTAGACAAAAGGAAAACACTGATGTTTTCTGAATAGGGAGTTTTGTCATCAACATGCTATTTCAAAAATTAAAACTGCCAGTGGTTGCATAGGGCAGAAAGTCCGATTACAAAAATCAATAAAATAAAACAACAGGAAAAAAGTGGTTAAAACACTAAATAATCCAGGATCCAAGGTCACACAAAGTTGGCCTGGCCTGGCCTGGCTGGCAGTAGAAATGTGAGAGAACTAACTTTAGAGAGAATCAATGAAATTGAGCAACCCACATTTACAGTACTGTAGATATGGGCAGTCAGGTAAAAAGAACAGGATGAATTAGTACTAACAAAAGGATGTACACTGATGTCATTTTAAAACTAAACCCTGATATCCTTTGGTCTTCAATGGAAGACCAAATAGAATACAAGAAATACTGAGTATATATGTTGAGCTAGGCATAAAGTCTTGTCTCACCATTTGTTTCATTATAAGTCAAATGTTTAAAATTCCAGTTAATTAATTTCACAGACTGATTGATGCTCTTCCTTAAGAACAACAGATTGATTTCTTTATAGACAGCAATACTAATTCTTCCATCATGTTCTTCTCTTTCAGTGCACACAGTCCAATCGACTTAGAGTCAACTCAATACAAAAGCAGAAGGAAAGCATTAAGAGAACAAGGTCCATTAGGCCCAATATTGCCTCAATTACTTTAATTCCATTATTCCTGCTCATATTACTTCTTTAATCAATATCTCTTTCCAGTTACTCATGTTTACCCTTTTCAAAACCACAAGTAATAGGATTATGGTCTTTTGAGTTCAGTGGCAACAGAGTTTCATAAATATATTTCTGAATTCATGATTGTCTCCAGATCTATAACTGAGAAGTCTGAAATTGAATCACATTTTCCAGAGATCATTTTGTATAATGATGCAGAGCATCTTAATGCAATATAGGTGCTTTTACCTGCTGGGTCATTTATCATTCACTGTCAAAGTCAATCACATGTGGCTCAATGGCTTTCTAACCATCTTCCTCCCATATCTAAGCCTGAGGATACTTACAGATTTTCAATTAAGATGGACCTATTTTTTGTACTTATGTCCGTCTTTTGTTTAATAAAATCTTTCTACTTTCACTGACAATTTTTCTACCCCACAAGTTTCATCTGTATGTTACATTATCCACTGCCTCTTCCATATGACAATTAATCAATCCCTCAGTTCCACCTCTATAATAGCATTACGAATTGCAAGAACCCTGTTTCCCAGCATTCTTTTAACAAATGCCAATGCAGTATCAATTACACATGAGAAGCTGCACCTTCAGCATAGGCTACAAAAAAGACATGCAGCCCTTCCCTTCAATGTGTGGGTGTCTGAGAGTGTTATAAAAATAACATGATATAGAGAAGTATGTGAAAATAGTGAGTCCACTGAAAGTTCTCTGGGGATTCAGAAGGAGCACAGAAATTTTCATAAAGAATATGAATTTCAGGAAGGTCTTGAAGAACCAAAGCATTTTGAAAATGGAAATAGAAAAGTAGCAAATTGTGAGAAGCAAAACAAACTAATCTAGGAGCATAAATTATTTAATGGCATAAATAAAAGGTGAAAAAGGCCCGATTTTCCTTTGGAAGTAGTGAGACCAGGGTAAGGGTCATAAAGGAAGAGTCTGGCAGAAGATATGCACTTCTTTAACTCAGCCTTCTTGCAGGATGAACTAAAAACAATTGTTGTTTGTAGGCCTGAGACGGGAAGGCTTGGTAATGTACAAAAGGACCTTCAAAACCTGATTTCCATGTTCCGAAAGAGCCTTACCTATCTGCACCTCCCTCTTCCACTGTATGATCCAGCAATATTCTGAACAACAAAAACACACCCTCCTCCCTCAGACCTCCCTGCCAATCCACCCCATTTCCCATGTGGAATGATCTCTCTCTACCTTGCTGATCCACCTAGCAATCTCTTTCCTGCTTTTGCCAATCTCCACTCGAATTAAGTCTTCATTTATGAAGCATTTCCTAACTCCCTCAAGCCCATTCAGTTGCTCTGCTTTTTATATGGAAGTTATATACGGTATATGGATAGCTCCATCACAGCGATGATGTTTGCATGACTATCTCCTATCTAAATTACAATGCACTTGACATCTTCCTCAGAGTAATTTTTGGCACAGGACAGAAGGGCAATATGTGGGTGAATGAATAAATAAACAAATGACTGAATGAACTAATAAACTAAAAGAAAACGTGCAAAGTCTGAAGAAAGGATAGTCACAGATACAAAGGAAAAGGAAAGTAGATATATGAAACTAAATGTAGAAGCAGCAAAAGATGGGGGAGAATGCCAGGCTTCTGAGCTCCCTAGCAGGAGCCCACTGCTCCTCTTCATCATTTTATATTATCAGCTCAGGATCACTCAACATAAACTCATGAATTTTAAATGAAACCAAGAAGGAATCATCTGAGAGACACAGAGGAAGAACCCAGAGAAAGCAAACACTAAGATTCACATTTTAACTTATTCATTGCAAAAATTTCCTAAGGAAATTTGATAGGATCTTGATTCAAAGTAGAATTTGTTGAATTTAAATACTTTCCATAATGTCACAAATACATTTGAAGAGATTTTTTAAAACCTACCACATTAATTCTTAACTAGATGGATATAAAAATGACTTTCCACTTTTTGAAATCAGGGTTTGACAATCCATTATGATCAGTTCCATGAAAGTCTTAGAGCCGACTTCTCAGAAATCTAAGATTGACAAAGCTGAAGAAATGTAAAATGGTAGTAGAAAAAAAGACTGGGCATCTACAGTAAGCTAAGCTTTCAGTGATCAGGGTTCTTAAAGTGTAATTTCTGGGTAATTTCCTTTTTAATAACAGGAAAGTACTAGGTACACACAAAATAAATTAGTTATTAAAGTACGATTTATCACTTATTTATCACTGAGTCGCACATACCGTGGAGTACTTTGCTAGCTATTTCAATTAGCAGGAGCTCACCGGGCTCCTCCACCTACAGACAACGAAGAACAATCCCACCATCACTCTGATTGGATCACTTGTGTGACCGAAACAATTTTATTATTTTAATTTTAATGAAGCCCTGCAGACATCCTCACAAACCAACCAAGGAGATTGCACATGGAAAGTTATAGAAGGCCTCTAATCGACAGTAGTAAGCCCTTGAAGAAAATGGAAAAGAAAATTAAACAGTGAAGGCACCAAGATGAAGTTATACATCCTTACACGGCGTTTGGTGGAACCGCGCCTACATGCATCATACACGCCATAAACACTTGCTGCTTGATTTACCAATTTTCTTAGGACTAATGTGGTTGTAGAAAATGCTGAAATAAATTTTTATTCATTTTCATATTTTACTGCCTGTCATCATCTAATAAATCCAATGTTGTCAGAGCCAATGTTATCCCTTGGCCATGGGACAGCCTAAAGCCCCATGCCAGGAGCACAGATGCCCCTGTGGAGCTGGGGCAGCCTATAAGTAAATGTTTCCAACCTGCCTGCAGCACAGGCTTGAAGAAGGCCTGGGCCTGACCCACAGTCAATACCTAGACTGTGGCCTTACAGCTCTACACAGCACTAGTCCAGGGGCTTAGAAGAATTCAGAGCTCCTAAACTGTCCACTTATTCCCAGGAGGAAATCTGCCCCTGGCTTTTGCCTCTTTTCATCAGGACCCTTCCTCTTCCTTTTGTGGAAGTAACCACAGACAGGGACAGAATATACTAACCCAACTGGACACAAAGTTTTCCCCAATAAACATCCCTAAAGAATAGATCATTTAAGTACTTCCTTGAGATCAGTATCTTAATATTTCATCAACACCCAAATCTGAACACTCAGTAGATAACTTCTAATAATTTTGAGCTGAAGAAGCATAGAAACAGGAGAAGATGCTCCAAGGGCAGATCTGTTACAGGACAGCACTCACACTCTGAAGGTAGGGAATAGAACATTAAATTTAATAAGTGCAAAGTGATGCAGCTGGAAAGGAAGAATAGACCTGCTCAGTATGATTTAAATGGCCCTGAATTAGCTGGAAATATATCTTGATGCATTGATAAAGGACTCATGTAAATTGACAGTTCAGCCTGTGACGCCAGCAGAGAAGGCAGGACTGCTCCTACAGAGGGCTTGGGGAGGTTTGTTGTTGTAGTTTTTTGTGTGGTTGGTTTTTGTTTTCTAAGGCCCACTTTCTATTACTAATAAAGGAAAAGTCTTATCCCTGTTATAATGTTGCTTAATTTGGACTATCCTAAAACTAAGAGTTCACTGAGGATAGTAAGAGTCAGCATGCTGCCTACCCACCTCTGGTAGCTGCACTTTGCTTGTTCAAACTAGTGACCATGGCTGTTGTGTTCTTAGTCATTCACACACATTCAACAAATAATAAGCAGCACACACTATGCTAGATTTTAAGGGTATACCAAGAGTAAATACATTCCCTTCCCTTAGACAGTATTCCAGTTGAGCTGTGTGACTCAAAAGATGCTGAAGTCCTAACCTTCAACACATGTGAATGTAATTTTATTTGGAAATAGGACAATGATAAAGATGATGGAGTTAAGATAGGTCATTACAGTAGGCCTTGACCCAACATGAATGGGTACTCTTATAAATAGGGAAAATTTGGACATAGAGATAGACACATAGAGAGGGAAGGCAATGTAAAAACAGATGCCATCTATAAGCCAAGGAATTCCTGAGGCAACCAGAAGGTGGCCTGGAACAGCATCTTCCTCACACACCCTGAGAAGCAAAGCCACCAACACCATGATGTTGGACTTCAGCCTCCAGAACTGTGAGACAACACATTTCTATGACTAAAGCCAATCAGTCTGTAGTACTTTGTTGAGGTAGTTTTAAGAAACTAATATTGACTGGCTCAGAAAATAAATAAAACTAATAACAAAATTGGCAAGGGCAAGAGAACTCCCAGTGTAGGTCTATCTACACTATTTTGGCTCAATTAATGGAGCCAGATTTGGACCCTACACCACTGATCAACACCATCTACAGTAGTTCTATAAAGGTGATCAGAGAAAAAAAAGATGGTTTCTTTCCTAAGGAGCAGATTGACTCAATGGAGACAGTTTAATCCTCTAAAAAGATGGTTAGAAAGCCCTAAAAGCTAATGGAAATTAATCATGGTGACCTATTTGGGCAAATCAAAGTTGTGAGACAGGCATTTATTTTAAAAGAATATGCAAAGGAAATTTAGAAGGATGACTTCAGATAAGGAGATAGAGATAACACTTTAATTAGAAGCCTTCAATATTCACATATTTACATAAATTTGAAAAAAAAAGATTTCTGATAAGGGAATAAGATGAACAATAGTAACTGTTCTACATTAACTCTGTAGAAGTTGCCAATAGATCTCCTGCGACCGGTCGTGTTTCTTTTCTGGTTGTTTGCAGAGGCCCTGTTGTAGGTACTTTGTAGATGCTCCCTAAATGCATGTTAGTTCATGATGTTTGACCATGGGCTCTCTGAAGCACAGGCATAACTTGAGTAAGGGAATTATGTCAGTAGTATAATTAAGCCAAATCAGTTTTCATACAGTGACAACCTGCCATTAGCCCTGCTTGTCATTTGTGCCACGCACACAATCCCTTTACCTGAGCATGGTGAACAATCTCTTCTCCATATGTTATAAATATGATAGCATGCTGGCTGCAAAGGACCTGTAAAACAAAGGCCATCTTGTTAGAAGAAACTTCAAACGTCAATTTCAAAGAACTGATTGAACATATGTAAGCAGATGCAAGGTTCACTTGCAGAATTTGAGCTGAACATTGCCCTTTCCATTTCTAGCCATTCCAACTGAATGCCCTTGCAGAAGGTCTCTGCATGGTGCTAACCTGGTAACAATCAATAAATGTGAAGGTCTCATCATAAACACAGCCTTTGAACAGTCAATCTTCCATAGAATATTTCTGCGTTAAAAGTAATCCTTGTTGCTAAGGTAGTTACACTGGGGCTAGTGCTGGGTAGCCTTCCCATCTAAGAAAGCCTAAAGAAATAATCTGTAAGTTAATCAGGGCAGTATAACTCACAGTGTCATTCAAATCATTCAAAAGAAAATTTGGGGGTTTACCAATATCACATATACTATTTTTAAGTGTGGGAAATTCTTGCAAACTTCCAAGCTGAAATGAGTTAGCTATTTATATTTTTGTTCAGAAAAATCTGTTGTTCTGGAAACTATAAAACACACCTGGATATTTTCAAATTAGAATAAATCCCAACTTAATTTTCTGGGAACTATTTCAAAGCCTTGTTTCTCAGAGCATGGTCGATGGACAGTATCATCTCTAAGGAGACCTATCACCAAAATCTGCATTTTAACAAGATTCTTTAGATGGTTTCTAGTGCAGTAAAGTCTGAGAAGCCTGGTTTGAAAGTGCATTAAGCCTGTGGTTGCCAGGATCACAAGTAACAGATTGCTTCAAACTTCAAGACTATCCTCTTGTATTCAGAAGCTAGTAGCATCACAATCCTTTCATTATAGTTGTGTGAATCTGGGATAAATATCTACTAAACTTTCTGGAAGCCCCTTACTACTGGACAACTCCCTTTTCTTTTCCATAATATGTAGACCAATTGTAAATGAATATCTGAAAGTATAGCCAATTCTAGAAGAATTTATTTTATAGTCAAAAGGCCAGCATTATGGATACTGATGACAGATATCATTCATTCCACAAATAGGATCTCAATAATAACAAATACTGTGCAAAAACCCCAAAGTAGACAAACACAAATTGTGACATGGCTAGTAGCTCTAACAAGAAGGGACTGCACAGGAAACCAGGAATAAGAATGGGCACCGGTGTCCCACTTAGAAAGCACCTGACCCAGACCTGGCATACTGGGAAGGTTTTCTGAGCTCAGTCTTAAAAAAGGATAAGGAAAGATAAGATCTTTCAAGAAGCAGTCCACTTACAGGTACAGTGAGTGTGGCACTGGGTTAGTTAGGGCAAGTAAGCAGTCCGGCAAAAAAAGAGTCAACTACCTTGCTTCAAAAAAAAAAAAAAATAGCAGTTGTGATTTTATAGAATTTTTTTTTTAGCTGCTCTGGATATTTGTATGCATGAGCTTACGTAGCAGCCCTTAAGAAAGGTGTTTTTTTTTTTTTTTTTCCACTTTCCTTTTAACTTGCCTACCTGTAGACAGGGAGGAATGGAAAACATCAAACATAACAAGCACTGCCTGGGAAGTCAGCTGCACACGCCAAGGGGGCAAGGATAACAGAACTGTGCCTCCACACTGGCTATGGGATCACGCAGAGTGTCAATGAGCAATACAGGGACCATAAAGAGAATTGCATTAAAGTTAATACAAAAGTCAGGAAAATGTCTTCGGCAAGGGACACTGGCTATTTGGCAGATGCACTGCTGGGAGCAATTGAAGGCTCTCAGTGTGACCAAAGTGGGCGCGCCCCTTTCTGTGGTTCTCTCTTTTTCTTGCATTTAAATAGTTTTTATCCTGTCTCCTTCCCCCTCACTTATCCTTGTGATTTCTTTAACTCATTCTCCTTCTCCCTTATGGCCTCCAGTGCCCTCTGTTCTCCAACCAGTGCTCTCCTTCCCTCCTTTGTCGCACTCTACCTTTGTGTGCAGGAGACAGGGAGAGGAGGAAAGACCAACAAACATCTTCCCGCCCTTCCATACATTCCTTCCATCTTTACCCTTTTCTTCACTAACATTCCCATATTTATATTGCCCTCCTTGATGCCCTTCCCTCTCCCAGAGCAGAATCTCTGTTATTAGCATAGAGTCAGTGCTCCCAAGCACAGAGTTTGGAAACCACAGAATAATGCTGGACTCCTCTACAGCTCCGGTGTAATACTGGAGTTCTCAGATTCTTCTACCTATGTCAGGTCATTTAGGAGAATGCTTTCAAAAAATGCAGTAACCTGCCTGTTTGGACACCAATACCATGGTGTTTTTGTTACTATAGCTCTGTAGTATAGTTGAAGACCAATGGAATAGAATAGAAGATACAGAGACAAACCCACATAAATACAATCATCTCATACTAGACAAAGGCACCACAGACATACATTGGAGAAAAGATAGCATCTTCAACAAATGGTGCTGGTAAAACTGGAAAATCCATATGTTGCAGAATAAAACTAAACCCCTATTTCCTATCCTGCACAAAACTCAACTCACAGTGGATCAAAGACATAAAAATTAGATCAGAAATCCTGAAACTGCTAGAAGAAAATATAGGCTTCACATTCCAACACTTCAGCTCAGGAGTGAACATCCTTAGCAAAACTCCTAAAACACAAGAAGTAAAATTTAAAAATCAATAAACAAAATGGCATCAAATTTAAAAGATTCTTCACATCAAAGGAAACAATCAAGAGCATGAAGAGAGAGTCTATATAATGGGAGAAAATCATTGGTTGCTCCTTAGGAGAGAAACTACACCTCAGATAAGGCATTAATTTCCAGGATATACAACAAACTCAAAAAGCTTAACACCAAATAAATAAATAAACGGGCAAAGGAATTAAGCAGACACTTCTCAAAAGAAATATAATATGAACAGTCAACAAGTATAAGAAAAAGTGTTTAACATCCCTAGCAATTAGAGAAATGCAAATTAAAACTACACTGAAATTTCATCTTATTCCTGTCAGAATGGATATTACCAAGAATAGAAGTAGAAAGTAATTACCTTGCCAAGGATATGGGGAAAAAGGTTCACTCATACATTGTTGATGGGTCTACAAATGGTGCAACTACTCTAGAAAGCGGTATGGAGATTTCTCAGAAAACGAGGAATGGAACCACCACTTGACCCAGCTATCCCACTCCTGGGTATAAATCCAAAGGATTTAAAAATCAGCATACTATAATGATGCAGCCACATCAATGTTTATAGAAGCACAATTCACAATATCTAAGCTATGGAGCCAACCTAGGTGTGCCCTTCAACAGATGAATAGGTAAAGAAAATGTGGCATATATACATAATGAAATATCACTCAGACATAAAGAATGACTTTATGACATTTGCCAGTAAATGGATGAATTTGGAGACTATCATGCTAAGTGAAATAAGCCAGTCCCCCAAAAATCAAAGGTCACATGTTTTCTCTGATATGTGGAAGCTAACTCACAATAAGGTGGGGGTGGGGGGGAGGGCTGAAATTCAGTGGAGGAGAAAAAGGAGAATGAAGGGAAGGGACGAGGGATGTGATAAAGAAAGTTAGTGGAATGAATCTGACATAACTTTCCTATGTACATACATGAGTACACCATAGTGAATCTCACCATAAAGAACATCCACAAGAAATTAATATAAGAAACACTATGGGTAAATGGCAGAAAGATCAATATAGGGAAGAGAGTAGTGGGTGGAGAGAGGGAAGGGAAGTAGAAATACTGGGATCTGAGTTAGAACAAAAGTATGTCAAAATGCTTTCTACTGTCATGTATAACTCAAAAGAACCAATTAAAAATAATACAGTAACCTAACATTTTCTTAGCATTTTTAAAAACATAGAGCTCTGGAATATTCAGTTGCCATACTGAAAAGGAATAAAGATGTAAAATACACTAGGCAAAGAGTTTCATTCTCTCCTTTGTTTTCCCTAAATGCCCCTAAGTGCATTCCCTCTTTCCCTCCAACCTGCCATGAAACCAATCCTTTGTTAGTCTTTTTCTTCTTTGTGCAGATCCCCAAACCCTCTCAGAATGACTGAAACATGCTGCATTACCAGCATAAGCCAGATGAATGATGCAGGCAGGAATTACCAGAGAGCTTCTTGACAAAGACACAACGCAGCACACAAAAGGTCTCATTCAATGCCCCATCAGGAAGTCTTATAAGTTTAGCTTAATAAATATATGGAGATTATTGCAACATATAAAGTATCTGGTACTACTTCCCACATCAAATATGCTTAGGTAGGACTTTACAGAGCAGGCTGTGACCTGGCAACACAGAGTCTTCAAATTCCAGAAAAGCAATTTGGTTTTCTTCAGGTATTCCATGCTTTTCTATTCAACCTGTGAGCTATCAGTAAAACTTTGTACGTAAATCTGGTTTGCCACCTTTTTATCACATCCCCTAGATATAATACATGCTCCCTGGCATACAGCATATGTTCCCCAAATATCTGGTGAATAGATGAGTTATGTAAACAATCAACCATCCAACCAATGTTAAGTCTAACACAACAGAAGTCCTAGCTGGAGGAAAATATTATCACACACTGAGGGACTTTGAAAACTTCCCCTAGGTTTCTGACACTGTCGTCTAATCATAAGGTCAACATAGAATCTCAGAGGTAACTTGTCTCCAAGCACTAGAATGTGAAGAGGGACTGCTTTGGCCAGGGATACTGCACAGTCAGGTGTGATAACTAACATTATAACAGCAAATGAGGAAATGGGAAAAAAAATCAGAAAAGCGGACAAGAGTTCTCAAAAAAACACAATGCCCCAGACAAATTAGTCAATCTTTCTGTTTGTTCCCAAGGTTGCTTGTACCTACCCCATTATCACAGAATGTCTTGTCCTACAATTATGCTCTTTCAGAGGCTTCTGAGTCATACTGGGAAGTAAAGACCTCATCATGAAACACCAAGATTTCCCGGGCAAGTAAGAAAAAGCCTCCAGAATGGACTCATTCCACGGGCCAGGAACAGGGTTGGAATTCTACCTTGGATAAAGGAAAGAGGAGCCCTGACCAGTTAAGCTGTGTCTGAAAAAAAAAACAAAACAAAACAAACAAACAAACAAAAAAAAAAAAAAACAAGGAAGCCCCATCTCTATGGATTCACCTCTAAATTCAAGGACCAGGTCAACAGTTTCTCAAAACAGGGATTGCAAGTCACCCCATGGAGCCAGACTAGAAATTTGTTATTTATTGCTTTGATTCTCTTAATACTTTTTTTTAAGAATCTATTTCATTATGTATCACCAAAAGTGTTCCAGGATATTGGAATTCCCTGAAGTTCAAAACTATCAGAGTTTTGTGTTTCGGTTTTTTTACATTAACACCATTAATATCACAGGACTGGGATGATTGCCTCTCTAGAAAACAACTCCTTAGGAACCTTTAGAGCATCCTGGGTTAACCTGCAACACCACCACCTCTAACTCTGTAGCCAGTTTAATAAATGCCCTGAACTCACCTGAAGAGGAGTCAACCCGTGAAGAAAACACTTTGACAGCCCTAGCACATTTGTGTTTCAACCTAAATCTGACTTAGGCTCAAATATCTAAAACCCAGTAGTTGGAAAAGAAAAATAAAAGTAACTATTAATGGGCTGTAAGACATGCTAGCCCAAAATATGGCACCCTGGCTGGCATTTGAGAAAACAGGAGAGGCAAAAAGGTCTTTGCCGTGTCCTCTTACCCTTCTCCCACAAAGCAATTTACAAAATTTGTGAGAGATTTTCTTACTTCTCCTGAAGCAGATCTTTAGATTCTCCTGTGGGAGACACCCTCCCTACATGCAAAAGAAAGGAACCAAAGACACCAAGAAGAATCTGAAGACATTGGCCTTGGTAGATGTCGTGCTTCACTCTCATCCCCCCATTATTACTATCAGTTCAAATCCACCTTGTCCACAGTTTAATAGGTTCTTCAGGTCTTCATTTCCTTGCAAAGCCCCCCTTCCCATGTAAAGCTCAAGCAAATTTCTATGTTCTCTCTTGCTGTCTTTTGTTAGAGTGGCCTCAGCCACCAACCTAGGAGGTATAATTAAAATACATTCCCCGGCCCCCTGCACTACTTTTAAGCAATCCCTAGATATTACTTCTACTAGTATGTCTGTATATAAAAAGACCTAGACATTTTCTAACAATCAACAAACAGGGTTTTCTACTAAGAAGGAATTAGAGAAAAGGTGGTATGTTTTAATCTTTTTTTCCTTAAATTTCATTTTCAGCTTTCCAGCAACAAGGTTTCCATAAAAATAGCAGCTTCATAATTTTGATGTTACCCAAACATCATTATAAGTCATTTCCAGAAAGAAAAAAAAAAAACATTGCATTTGCCGTCTGCATTCACTACCTAAAGTTCTACAGCTGTTTTTGTGCTGCAGTACCAAGGGCTGGCAAGGAGTGGGGGGACATCTGTTATCTCCTAAAGCCAGCTCTCTGAGTGCCCTTTCCCTCTGCCATTCATTTTCAATAGCTTTTCTAGATTGATTCTCCGTTCACTTTTACAAGCACTTTAACTTCTTTAGATTTCTTCTGTCCTCATCTCATAAACTGTGTTTTTAGGAAGGATAGAAAATAAGAAAATACTTCCTTCCACAGTGTGTGTGTGCATGTGTGCAAATGATTTCCAAATGGGAACTCAAGATCAAATAGTCAAATACCTCTTGCAAAAGAATGAGAACAGATTGATGGAGTGGCCCTCACCACCACTTCCACTGCTTACCAGAAAGAGAGAGCCCAGGGATCCACTCCATCCCTAGATCCAGCCAAGCCCTCTTAAACAAAGCTCCTCCTGACACAGGAACTAGGTGGAAGTCTCCAGAGACATCACGTATTTTCATAGTTTACAAGGATAAAGCAATTACAGCTTCAGTCGTTCATGAATAAAGCCTCTTTAACATTTTAATGAGAACATTAACTCAGCTTCACTTGGTTTGGACTTCCTAGAAAGACTGTTAGCCTTAGAGAAAGTTTCTTTAAAAACCAATAATGAAATTGCAGGCCTCCCTCTGACCCACAGGGCATGACTGGGCCACAAGCACTGGCTGAATCATCTCCCTCCTGAACTAGCCCTTAATTTTTTGATAAAAGACTACAGTTTGGTCAGTGAGCGAAGACATCTGAGGCAATACCTTCCTCTGGGTGATGTTTGTATGCTTGTGTGTACTCACTCATTTTATATCAGCCTTGTCTCCTAATTCCCCTTTTATGTTATACACAGCTTTGAGTGCAATGTATGACTTAATAAATGTTAAATCACACTTTTCTGTTATTTTCCCTTAATCATTTTCTACAGCCTCTGTTCTCTCTCACAATGTGACTGATTTCACCAAGGCTACCACCCTGCCATTCGCCTGGAGGCCCATTAAATTCAGCAGGCAACCAACAGAGCTTCAGAAGCCAAAGGTGAACAAGAAATAATTCCCAGACTCAGTGACTTAACATGAATTTCTGACTCATCCTCTGAACAAAATCCAGAGCACAGTGAATGAAAGAGTTTGTCACCTTGAAAACCATGTAGGAGAGAAGAGTAAAGCTCAAGGAAATTAATATTCAAGCCATGTGTGCATTCACCTCTTCAAACATTTGCTGAGCCTACTATGCAGCAGATACTGTTCTAGGTACTGGGAAGAAGAGCCCAGAAAAATTCAGACCAGACCCCTAGTCCCTCTGAACTTATGTTCTAGTGGGTGAGAGAGGTGATGAGCAGGAAAAATAAATAAATAAGAGGGCAACAAGTGCTATAAAGAAAATACAACAGCTGTGATAAGAGAATCTTGTTAAATTGGATGGAAATTTAAAGCCAAGCCAAGCAAAAAACTATAGCAGAATCCTTAAGGTCATGAAAAGACACAGAGGAAGCATGGATGCATATTACTAAGCAAGAGAAGCCAGTCACAACAGGCTCCATATGCTAAGATTCCAGCTACATGGCATTCAGGAAAAGTCAAAACTATAGAGACAGCGAAACAATCAGGGGTTTCCAGGGGCTTGGGGGAAGGGAGGGATGAACAGGTGGACCGAAGAGGCTTTTTAGGTCACAGCTACTCTATGTGACACTACAGTGTTGGGTACATGACATTATGCATTTGTCCAAACCCACAGACTAGAAAACAACAAGAGTGAATCCACACATGAGCTCTGGACGTTGAGCAATAATGTTGCATCAATGTATGTTCCTCAGTTCTAACAAATGCACCACTCTGGTAGGAATGCTGATTGCGGGGGGGCTTATACAACATTGGGGGGACCTGGGTAATATTTGGAAAACCTATGTACTTCCCATTAAGTTTTGCTTCAAACCTAAAATTCCTCTTAAAAAAATAAAGTCTATTTTTTAAATGTTTAAGGTATGAAAAAAAGTGCTGGGTCCAGTTCTGCTAGAATCTAACAAATGGGAGCACATGAGCTGGCATGAAGGTACACCAGGAAGGTCGTGGACAGAAGTGTGACTTTCAGTTTAAAAGCTCCAAGAAGGCATTGAAACGTTTTAAATAGGGTTTGTCTTAATGTTTTACATTTTTGAAAGTTCACTCTGGCTACTGGGTAGAAAAGAGATTATAGAGAGGCAGACCACAGAGGCTGCTGATGGTGGGGGTCTGGGTCTAAGGAGACTGCATTAGAAGAAAAGTGGAAGAATTTGAAAGATGTTTTTAAAGAACAGTTGACAGAATTGGTGATGGATAAATTGAATGTGAGGGATAAGGAGAAAAGAGGAATCAAAGGCATTTCTGAATGGGAAGAGACACCGTGCATTGATAGGAAAATGATCCTTCTTGAAGACAAGCTATGAAGACCAAAGAGGTGGCAGATGCCATATTGTAGACCTAGGGATGAGGGAAGTGATAGGCATATTCAAGTCCACCAAAAGAACTCAAGTTCAGCTTGCTTAATTTCTACCTCAATGGAAATAGCAAACGCATCTGTACATACACATGCACATGTAAACACATTATTTTAAACACCATTTTTGTAATGCAGAGAAAAGTTTAAATCATTGCAACAATCTTTTAAGGAATAGAGAGAAAGGATTGTTGCTCTTATTGATGTCCTGATTACTATGCAACAAACATGAGGGCAAATGATGTGACCAGTCTCACTGACACAGCAAGTCATCACACAACCAGAGCAAGAAGAGCGATCACACCATCCTCACAGCCTCTGTGCACCCCCCATAGCACCTCCCAGGACACCTGCAGGCACTGCTTGGATCTGAGAACATACACTCCTGAGGAGGTAAGGTTTTTGAGGTGCTGCTCTTACCTTTCCTTTGCCTGATCCCATCACAGATGCTAGTTAAATAATCCACAAAATGGATTATTTAAAACAAAAAACAAAATCAATGGCACTAAAGCAAACCTTACAGAGAGCAAATCAAATATTAAAGTGCAATGTGACACAGATTTTTAAGCATACATTTTAATTATGAACAACATCGCACAAGCACATCAGAAACCCTCCCCAGGGCCACAGAGGCAGGATCCCTTATAATGGGAAGGGCTCACTAACCTAAGAGTATTGTTGTATGTGGCCGCCTCTGGAATTCCTCATCAATTATTTTCTCAAAGAATATCAAAAGCACTAAACAAATTTTAGGGAAAGAAAAAACAAAACCACTAGAACCAAAGAATCACAGCCCTGGTCTTTGTAACATTATTTAAGGAAGTAAAATTTAATTAGATGGGATTACCTCTGAAATAACACAGATCTTTCTTAGAGAAGACAAGCATCAAGGGTAGGCCTCAAGATCCTGGACACACTGTCTAGACTGCACACCACCTGTCCACCTTTTAAAAACAGGCTTCCGGTTCTCACCTGCCAGGCACTTCCTCAGGCATCTTGCACTCTACCTCCCCACAGTTTGCATACTGACAGAGAAACAGTGAGGGGGTGTCCACCTCTGTGTTTGGCCCTGTGAGTCATACATTTTTGTTCCTACTAAATGTGGGTTGTTTGTTTTCTTGTTGATTTGCAGACTTCCTCTCTGCTGTTTTTCTCTAATATTTTCCCAAAGGCCCCCTTCCACTGTAAGCACAGTTCCACTAATGGGCAACTGGTGACTTCATAGGATGACAGCTATGGGTTCCCTCAGGAAATGAACCAAGAACATCCAAAGACGGTCCAGGGGAAAGGAGTTTGAAATGCCTCAGGAGCTGCACCATAGCCTCTAGGCTAAAGATTTAAAATATTACCTTCAGGACTAAGCACCTGAGGGTCATGTGTATTAAAACAGAGTAATTTTCATGCACTATTCACGATCCTGCTTTAACAAAGGCATTTTCAGTGATATGCTCCAAACACACACAAGAACAGAGTTGATAAACACGTGGGTCACCCTCCAAAACTGCCCACAGGGCATCACACTGGCCCTTCATCCAGGCCCTGTCTCCCTGTGTATTCTGCTCTTTTTACTGCCTGAATCCTTTGCATTCTTAACTCTCTTTTCCCTTATCATTAAAATGTTCTTCCCTTTTTGGTAGTGTGGTGATTGTAGTTTGCCAAGGGAGTACAGGAGACAAAGGTGGCAAGAGGAAAAGCAAACTGGGCCTGACTCAGAGGGGACTTGACCCAGAGAGGATGAGGACAGGCTGAGGCTGGAGGCCTGGAGAGCAGACAAGCACAGGTGGGAGTAGCCCAAAGGAAGCAGACAGTCAGAGACCAGGGAGGACCCAAGGAGGCGGCCTTCGACACCACTGCAGGACATCTCAGGGTCACTCCAGAAGCTGGAACAGAAGGCTGCAGGATGTCAGTGGCATGACCAGCCACTGGAAGAGACAAACATTGAGTAGTCAAGAATAAGGCAAGCACTGACACACTTTTCCCTTTATTCTCAAAACAACCTCTCTCTAGAGCCCTCTTTCTCTTCTTCCCTTCACAGCTTGAGCCCATGTCAAACGCCCTATTATCCTCACTTGACACCTGACATTATGAGGTACCAATGATCACAGTGAAGATCCTGAAAAAAATGTTTATACAATTACACACTGTAACTCCCTCTCCAAAGCATTCTTCAAATCTATCATGTCTTTTAATTCTGACAACAATGTGACATAAGACTATTAAATAAATCCAGGTCCCAAAGAGACTCAGAATCTTGTGCAATTCCACACAAGTGAGAGAATCTACATTCAGATCCTGATCTTATTCTTTTTTAAAAAAAATTTTTTTAGTTGTAGATGGACTCACAATATCTTTATTTATTTGTATGTGGTGCTCAGGATCGAACCCAGTGCCTCACACATGCAAGGCAAGCACTTTACCACTGAGCTACATACAGCCCCAGCCCCCAGTCCCTGATCTACTGATGTGAGGTCCTGTGACTTTCAGAAAACATCATTAGAGTATTTTTTCTCTTATTGTTTATATAGATATCCCTGGCTTATAGCAGTTCAACTTAACAATTTTTTGACTGTACAATGATGTGAAAGTGTTCCTTGTAGAATTTGTACTTGGAATCTTGAATTTTGATCTTGATATGTGTTACGATCCTCTCTTGTGATGCTGGGCAGCAGCAGTGAGCCTCAGCTCCTAGTCAGCTACAGAATCACTCCAGTTTAGCCACTGCTCCTTACCCTGTCACCTCACTATGGTGTTTATTAGGTGAGTGCACTAAATGCATTTTCAACTTAAAATGATTTTCAAATTACCATAGGTATACAGTGACACAACCCTGTCATATTCAAGGATTATCTCTACCACATATTCTACTAATCGAGATGTCTCTACTTCAGACTATTTGGTAGACCATTTCCTTGGAAATCTACAAGATGCTACAGTAAATGCTGCACGTAAATAGCGAGGAGGCTGGAGAGGGAAAGCTACCATCTTGTAAAGGGTTGGGGAAGAAAGCTTGCCTTCAGTTCATCATCAGGATCAATATTACCAACATAGCACCAATTTGCCATTATTTTAAAAAATCAATTTTCTAACTACAAATGATTTAGTTTATTCTTATAGCTAATCACTATTTTAAAAAATTTAAAAGAAATTTTCTCCATTTAAAAGAAATTTTATTCATCTAAAATAACTGTACTGAGACATTAAGCTAAAATATAAGTCATGTGGTTTTATCAAGTACCTTTGTTATGTATCATATTATCCTATCATTCATATTTTCTATTAATTCAGATCTGCCTCTTCTTATAGAGTGTGGCATTAAATTGGTTTTCAAATATTTGTTTGGTAGATGGATTCATAAATAAATGAATCCATGTGTGCATAAATTAACAATAGCAGTCAATGCGAGCATCAAATAACACTTGCGTCAGGTAGGATGGGCCAGCCCTAGGCTTAAAAATCCCACAGATTCAGGTCTAGTTGTTTGTCAGTCATACTGCCTCTTGATTCCAAGTTTTCTCCATTAATGAAATGAGGATAATACTGAGTACCACTCAGGCCCAAATGAAGTTACAGACTTGTTATGTGATCAAGATTACATATGTTAATGTAGGTTATATATCTCCCCTCACTTGCAAGCTCACATTTACCATGACCCCTTACAAAACATCCACCTTAATAAAGGTGTCTCAGTATACAAAACCTTGTTGTAAAAGTAATGGCTAAACATCAGGTTTATTTACAATGACACTCAATTTCCCCCTCTACTAGTATCAAACTTATCTATTTACAGCCTAGAGATAAGTTGTTATACACACCAGGTGTTCAATAAATTTTGATGACTTTGGAATAAATATCCCAGAGAACTTAAGCTCACTCTTTTAGGCACCAATACTGTTTATATTTGAAAGCTTTCAAAATATATTATACTATTAACCACTACCCTATAACAACAGTAGGTGGGAAAAAAAAAACTTTTTTTTTTTTGCGGTCATCAACATGAAATTAGACTTAGCACTAATTTTTATCTAGATTAAAAAATGATAACTCCTAGAAATTTTTTAAATCCACTAGATTTGCCCACAGTCAATTACTACTGGAAAGGATCTCAGATTACTAAGCTATGGTCCTTCCTTTAATTTCTACCTGTGGTCAGTACCTTCATCCCTTGAGAGATGGGAGACATGGGGAATGAACAAGATCAATTCCCTGTCATCCAGCCATTCCTCATCTGTGGCCTCCTGACACACAAACTGGTGTGAGTTGACAAGACAGCCTCTAGTCCAAGGAAGACTGCTCTCTCCCTGAAGTCTCATACATAACAGCTCCTCAAAAAAACATTTACAAAGTGAATTAACAGAGTAAACAGTATGCAAATTTTGTAATTACTATTTCCTATTTGTAGGCTTTTGCCTAATCCATGGCTAGGACTTGGGGCTGTACTTCATCTGCATCTGCACAGTAAGGCATGTGGGTTAAATTATCCCAAGATCCTTTCCAAGAGTAATCTTCTATACCCTGTGTTTGTAAACACATATATATGTTTCAGATGATAGAGCTGCTGGAAATATGACCAGCTGATAGGCGAGGTACTGGTGGCTATAATGAACAAACAATGCATCCTATGCCCTCTAATATGGATATCCCATCAAGAAGGTATTATCTTTATTCCGAAGCAACGAACAGAAAAAGAATTAGCTCTCTTATTTCTTTCTCTCAGTACTAATACCATATATAAGGTAGAAATATTGAACTTAGAGTGTAAACATATTGATCCTTTTTTTTTTCTGTGTCAAATGTTGTTAATAAGTGAAAAACCCTCATATATCTCAAAAGAAGTCAACTGAGTTCAAGCAAATAAAAATCTTAAGGAATTTTTTTCTAATACCTAAATACAGTGTTTTCATTGACCCTTTGTGTTCCTAGCTATTTCTTCAAGTGCCACCTGATTCCTATATTAATTTATTAGCACATCTGTTTAAATAATACTAGTTTCAGTCTTTGCAAAGAAATTCAATCTGATTTCCTTAAACTAGTCTAAATTTATTAAATGAAACTTCTAAGAATTCATGAGTTTTCCACTGAAAAAAATGGATACTTTGCCTTTCTCTCTCTCCCCCCCCCCCTTCTTGTAACAGATCTGCCAATAGAACCTAGGGAACTCTACCACTGGGGCACAACCCCAGCCCTTTTTTATTTTATTTTGAGACAGAGTCCCCTTAAGTTGCCTGACTGGCCTCAAACTTGAAGTGGTCTTCCTGCCTCAGCCTCCCAGGTAGCTGAGATTATAGGCATGTGCCACCATGATGGCTGGAAGTAGATACTTTCAAATAACAAGTCAATTATATGTTAACTGCACACCTAGGAAGGCATCATAAGACTGTTCACCAGAGACCAGAGTCAAAGGAAACCATGGACAGTTGTCTCCCAGTATATGAACATGAATAAAATATGTAATACCAGGTATGTAAGAGCAGTGACATTAGAAAATGACTGCCCATGACTGAATCCCAACTTTACCCTAAAAAAGATATAAAACTTGGGTAAGTTACTTAGCCTTCCTGATTTGGTATCCTTATCTGAATAATGGTGAGGGTTATAGTGTCAACCTCATAGCATTGTTGTTAGGTTAGCATTATTAGGTAAGTTATTACTCCAAAAGCATTAAAAGTGGTTCCTGGTACACTACGTATTCATGTTAGTATCATCCCAGTTATCCTTATTGTGAATATACAACCCAAGGCCTAAAACCAATTCATTGTTTTCTTTTTAATAAACTTGAAACTGTAACAGATCCTAGGCCCTTCAGTAGATGAGTGGATAAAGAAAATGTGGTATATATAAACAATGGAATATTACACAGCAATAAAAGAGAATAAAATCATGGCATTTGCAGGTAAATGTATGGAGTTGGAGAAGATAATGCTAAGTGAAGTTAGCCAATCCCAAAAAACTAAATGCCAAATTTTTTGTCTGATATAAGGAGGCTGATTCATAGTGGGGTTGGAAGGGGGAGCATGGGAAGATTAGACAAACTCTAGATAAGGTAAAGGGGTGGGAGGGGAAGGGAAGGGGCATGGGGGTAGAAAAGAGGGTGGAAAGAGATGAGCATCATAACCCTAAGTCTATGTATGAAGGCACGAATGGTGTGAACATACTTTCTATACAACCAGAGATATGAAAAATTGTGCTTTATAGGTGTAATGTGAACTGTAATGCATTCTGCTGTCATATATAACAAATTAAAATTTAAAAGAATGAAACGAAAGGACAAAAACATACTCAAAAATCATTTTTTTCAGATTTAATCAATATTCCTGCATCTTCCTGACAAATCCTAACTATATTCATTGCTCAGAGAGGTAAAAATAGAGGTGAGTGGAAGTGGAGAGAGATGATTAAAGAAACAATCACATGAAAAAGGAGAGAGAGAGAGAGAGAGAGAGAGAGAGAGAGAGAGAGAGAGAGAGAGAACGAACACACTTCTGGGTTATACTGAGCCACGAGAAAGGCAGGAGAGGAGATAGGGAGGGAACACCTACCCTGCTCCTCTCCCTTCTCTCCCCAGTAAGCCCTTCCTCATGCACTGAGCTTCCACGCTCATCTTCTCCTAACTATTTCTGTGCATCTCCTTCTACTGTTTATACTTTTTTTGTAGAAAATTAGATGTAGAAAGGACCTTAGAAATCAATCCAATTTTCTTTGTTTATGCATGAGAAAAATCAAGAGCCAGTGAGACAAAGACTCGCCCCCAGTTGTACAACTCTATAATGGCACACACAAAATTAAAACTGGACTCCCTGAGTCTGTGCTTTCTCCCTTAGGACAACAAAATGAATATATTTACCAAAATGTAGTCTGGCTGGCCCTTATCCCATTTGGCAGATATATAAATTTTTCCCTTGGGAAGAAAATCTTGGAGAAATATTTTTAAATGAATTAGTAAAAATATTACTGTTTTTTTAATTCAATAAACATGTTTTATTATTAACTTCATTGCCTGCTAAGCCTGAAATTAGGTTTTTCTATGCTTGGGCAGGTCCTGCCTAACCAATAACAAGACAACCAGATTGCAATTAAACAGATATTCCCACTTGGGCCATCACACACACACACACACACACACACACACACACACACACACTCATTCATTCACACTCACACAATATCAAGGGCACTTAATCAAAACAAAGTTCAAGCCCATTCTTATTGTCACTAGTCTAGCTTATGGTAGGAGGAGGAGGTAGTGAACATTTAAGATTAGGCTCTCCTAATACAGAAACTTGATTTATTTTCCAGAGGATGAACAACTTTCTTGCCATTGCTTCCTGTGCTATTTTTACCCCAACAGCAAAAGGCATCTGATGGAATATATTCAACAAGCCTTTGCATCTGGCTTCTGAATGTCTAGAGCATGCTTTGTCCAAACCAGGTACATGCCATCCTAAATGGGCTTCATTCCTTCCTCCCAGGATTCAACTGCATAGAGGAAGACTGAGGCTCGGAAGCTAGAGCCTTTTTAATAATGTATTGAAAACAGTCTGTTTTTCTGTTTACATAACTCAGATCCTTAAGATTAAGAATCCAACTAAAACATTTTGAAAGAGGTAGGGAAAGTCCCTCTCTCTCCTCTTTCATGTGTTTGCTTCCACTCCCCCCTGTCTTTAGCCCTGGCCTCAAGGGAATATCCTTTCTCTCCTCTCATTCACTTCACCATGCAGGGTTTAGACAGTATGAACTCACTGTGATGAAGGGAAAGGTTTGGGCAGTCTCTTCATAGTTGTTTAGACTACAGGAACTTCTGATTCTGAACCACTAAAAATAATTCCCTTCCATTGTCCAAAGAGGTGTTTACTTTTTGTGAATGAACTTTGCATAAAGCTAGCTTATTAGAACTACGTTATGTGGCTCTGTCCCCGACTACTATTATGTGTTTTGTTTTTCCTTTTCTCACACAGGAGATGCAGGCTGGCTACCATGGGCGGACGCAGTAGTGGATGCCATTCTCACTCATAGGAAATTCAATAATAGGAAAGGCAGTACCCATTGTTACAAAAAAAAAAAAAAGTAAAAATCAAGTGTTCAAAGCTCAAGAAGAGTTGAGGCAAGATTTGAAAGTTTCTAAGGAAGGAAGGAAAAAAAATTGCTGCATCCTCCTACCCTGCATGCCAGCCAGCAGCAGCAGCTCAGTCTCTCCAGATGCCTCTCAGAAAAGAGAAATGCCACAAATGTAACAGGAGTTGAGATCCTGGGGGAGCCAATTAGATTTAAGCCGCTTTCAAAATTCTGTAAAGAAAAAAAAAAAAGCATTAGAAAAAAACTGGCACTTGAAATGACATTTTACATGTTCTGCTTAGGGCCTGTGGAATACTACTCGTATAATGGCTAGTTGTCATGCTTATAAAATAAACCTTGGGTTTTTAATAGAATTGAATTACTAGCTAGTAAAACAAACAGCTTCAGAAGGAGAATGTGGCACATCAAATCTAATAGGTACCTCAACCTTTATCTTTGGAACTGTCAGCCAAAACAGGATGAATTAGGTCAAGGTCAATGGCAGATGCTTGCTGAGAAACTCTCCTTCTGTGGCTGACTGCTGTGCACTCTTCTGAGGTTCTTACAACTATCCAGCAAATCCTTGGTGAAGGGGGCTGCACAGCATGAGGTATTTTCAAGCATCCTACTTCCCCCACTAGCCATGGAGCTCCTCAGTGGCCTCCAGATAAACCTGTGACAGGAGATGCTAGGGTTGCAGAAGAAGGCATTAGAGTATCTCCACAGTTGCAGAAGTAGGCCCAGGGTTTTAGCTGATGATGGGAAGAGGGAACTGGTGTCCCTGATTCCTGGATCTCTCCAGGCTCACTAAACTAATGCAATAGTGATTTCTGAGTTCAGTATATCCTCTCCCAATTAAATGCAAAGCAGTGTATCAAAGACAATAGAACCAAAAGACAGAGATTTAAAAGTAGACCAACTCCAATTAGGTTTCTGAGATGGTTTCTCTTCCTTCCAGGATGAAGCAGTCACATTTCCATCTCCAAGGATGATTGGAGGCTCAGTCAGACAACCCCCTTAAGTCATCCATTCACTCTTTCACCATCTCTTTAATATAGCATGGAAGTAATTATGTCTAGGAAGCTAACAGAGAGGTCAAGTAAACATGGTCTCTTAAAAGCATTCCAAGGCTATACGTTCTAACACCTAGGTGAATATTATGGCTGTATTACCTCAACTTATATTTCCCACTAGAAAGAATGGTTATTTTGCTGCTTCTGGCAAGATTGTTGTCTCAACTACTCAATCATTTATTATTAAAGATGAAAAAGACAAATCATACTCTACCTCCACAGAGATCACCCCATAAACTAATGAAGATGCACATCTGTGCAGGAAGTAACCTCACCTGCCCAAACTGGATTATCTATGGGGTCCACCTTAAATGTCCACCAACTCCATGAGGTTGTTCCAACTAGAAGTAATATTACACTCTCTTGAACACCTAGGTCCTTTTCTCTCTTCAGTTTTAGACATTGATATATTTGTCATATTGTCCTCTTAAATTCTTGGGGCAATGTTATTTTAATGCCTGGTAAAAGTAATACGTGTCACAATATGTCAAATTCCTTACTCTTGTGTGGTAAACAAAAGTATCTCTGTTATTAAGGAATCCAAGTGATTATGAAGGACTTCCCCTAGCCCTACTTGATGGGACACTATAAATGAAGCAAATAAAAGCATGTTTAAAGTAAAGATGAAGATGAGCGAAAGTCTGAAGTCTTGGGATGTTTCCTAGCACTGATATGTAAAATACAGTATATTCTGATGAACTTTTGAGTGGTCATCAAAGGAAATTGGAACTCCTTTTAAAACATCATCGTCAATCCCCCCAATAGCACCTCTAATCCCACACCAGTGGTTATAATGATTAGGAGATAATAATATCTTTGTTTTTGAGGCCTTGGAACTCCTCTGAGGACTACCACCCTACAGAGAACAGGTAATCTTCAGAAGCAATTGAATTCCCATGTTTGCATTTATCAGGCTGGATGATATGAACTCTTTAGAGAGAAGGGAAAAAGAAAAGAGCTCAATTGAGCCAATGCTTCTCCATGCATAGTAGCTATAGTCAAGCACAGACGCTGACAACCTAAGTCTTTCCATGGATTTTTGGAATGATATTTTTTCCTAGATAATTACAAAATGGGAATGTATATACTATAATCAAACTAGTATATATATATACACATAGGTGTGTATACAGACACATATATATACATATATACATACATATGTACATATAGATCATGATCATAGCTTAAAAAATCAAAGAAATAGTATTTAGGATGTCTCTTTAGAGGTGATAGTTTTTAGATATTACTATTCCTTAAGCATGTGCTTTCCTTTTGGCCTCATTGTGTAAATCATGCTGCTCTTCCTTAATTTCCCAGGATCCCCAAGGTCATTCTCCACGGTGTGGTGTTTGCTTTAAATACAACTTGGTGCCAGAGAGTCTGTCTCAGCTTTCGAGTTCACTCGGATGACACTTTCCCACACTGTGTCTCTTCATATTTCCCTACATCCAGATCTAGTCTATCTGCATTTTCTGCAAGAAGTTTCTCTCCCCAGTAATTGCATACTGCCTCTTGCATAGTTTCCTTCTCCCCTGGGTAGGTTGCTGCCAGGAAGGCAGAGGAGAGAAGGAGCTTTTGGATGCTAATGAGGCCTCAGTGCAGGACTCAGAGCTAATGGTGAGGAGCTGAGTGTGGTTTCTCTGGGGAGTCCAGGTGAGTGAAAGTGTAAGGGCACAGCTGAGAGTCATTTGGGCACCTTGCTGTTAGCCTACAGCAGGTATTCCAGGACCTGAGCAGTAACCTATTAATGGCTTACATAATGAAGAAATGAGTCAGTGTACTTGGCAATTCAGACTCTGAGCTATGTAAGGCCTTAATTCAATAGGAAATTCTGGAAGAAAAGCATTAAATGGTGACAGATTTATTTTCATTAGGGTGCTCGTGGTGGGATTAAAGGCTAATGAATTATAGACATCTGTATTCCTCTGCTGTTTTCATCTTTCTGTACTTTGAGATGACTGTGAGCTCAACTGGAGCTCAGCCAGTGGTTGCCTCCGGGGCATTCTGGAGAGTGAGAGCACCCTGGCTTAAGGAGAGGTTTACCCATTACTTACCAGACCAACCCAGATCAGGATTTGCAAAAATTTGCCATAGCTTTTTAGAAAACCCAGAGGGGAAACACCAAAAAATATATGTGTGTGTCTCTGATTGTGTGTGTGTGTGTGTGTGTGTTAGTTACATGGTTTAACACTCAGAAATCTGCAATTGTAAGTGAACTGTCAGCTATCATACATTAATCAAGTATAGCAGGGGTGGGAGGTGGATGGTTAGGTTCTTTGTCTGGAAAATTTGAAGAATGAAATCCACATACACAAGGGTGAGAGCAAAGTAACAGGATTTATTAGAGTAATGGAAAGCAGGGCTTCCAACGAAGAAGGGGTCCCAAGAGAGGGAAGCCAACAGGTGTCTGTTGTCTAGGGGTTTCTATGGGCTTGATCTGTGCCTATAAATGATTGGTGGGATATAGGATTTAGAAAGGGAGTCAATAAACTCTATTTTGCCTTCTTGAGCAAATCTGGAGAAAGTGATTTCTAAAACTTACTCAGCAAGAGAGTAGGGATGAGGGGTCTGTTGGCACAAGAAGGAGTACCTTTGGGGGTTGGTGGTGTCTAGGGGCTGTTAAGGAACTCTCTTTGTAACTAGGAATAGCTGGGGTCAGAGTTTGATTCCCCAATTCTCTCTTCCTCCTTTTCTTCTCCAAGACCCTCTTCCTGGCTGCCCTATGGGTAGTCCATCTTTCTGTCTCACAAGGAGTCAAAAGTCATGTGAATCCTGCTAGACATGGTGTTGGGCACCTATAATCGCAGCAACTTGGGAGGATGAGGCTGGAGAATCCAAAGTTCAAGGCCAGTCTGGGAAAGTTAGCAAGACCCTCAGCAACTTAGTGAGAACCTGACTCTAAATAAAAAATAAAAAGGGCTGGGGATGTAGAACAATCCATGGTAGAGCCCCCCTGGGTTCAATGGTAGACACCCCCATGGGTTCAATCCCCCATATAAAAAAAATAAGTCGTAATCTCTTAGAATTATCTCTCAGCAGGTTTTTGCTCCCATTGTGATTGGAATGGCAAAGGAAACAGACAAGAAAATGTAACAAGGCTTGGATAATGGAGTTGAAAACAAAAGATAAAGTTAAGAAGCTCTTGGAATAAACAGACGTTATTTGTGTTATTTCATTCAATTCTCAATATACTCTTTTGAGGTAAATAGTAGTATTAATATTCTAATTTTTAAGGTGAGGAAACTAAAGCTTAGTGAGCATAATTAACTCATTCAAGTATTCTCGGTTAAGTGGCAGAAATGGGATATAAATACATGCTATCAATTTCTTGTGTTTATCAATGATCAGTGAAATTTTTCCTCACAATTAGCCTATTTTCAAGAATTCTGGAGGATGAAGGAAAAGATCTGAGTAGAAAAATCAGAGTTCCTTTAAAAAAGAAAAAAAAAAGACCAGAATTAAAGAGAAACCCTGGGGGTGGATTTCTCTCCTACTTCATTGTTGGTTCATTTCTATTATCTCTTGATTAAGGAAGCAAAAGGAGGGTCTAAAATTGAATATTTGCCCACAAAGACTGGAGTTTGTTCTTAACTAAGTAATTTTTCTGCTAAACAAAGTTTTTCACGTAGACTCCGGCCACATTTACATGGTATTTCAAGTGTGATTCGTCTCCATTTGGCTATTTCAAGTGGTCAACGCCCAGGAGCTGAGTTTTCCTACCACATCTCCTGGGAGTTTGGGGAGGAGTGGTGACGTCATGGGAACAGCATCTCTCTTCTCTCCTGTGACTCAACCAAGAATGTGGAAGAAATGCTGCTACTGCTGGTCCAGCAGCAATGAATTATTCCAACTGCTAAGCAAATTCACATGGAAAAAATCATAGCATCTTCATCCCAGCCCCAGAGAGAAGTGAGGAAGACAGCAACAAGAAATTACTGAGGCAAAACTGAAACACAAGAGAGATGAACTTTATCCACATCCTCTGCTCCTCACAAAAAACACACACATATAACAGTTCCATTTTCATCTCACCAGAAACAGGTGAAAACATAATTTGCTTCCTCCTCTGTGCTCTCATACTACTTTGTACAAATTGCTAAATTACAGTGCTTACCATATTGTCCTATAATTAGATTTTAGGTGTCTGCCTTCCAACTAGTGTAATAGCTCCTTTTTCCCCTTAACATTTGTATTCTAAGCATCTGGTATTCATGCTTAACAAATATTTGTTAAACAAACAAATGAAAGATTGAATGGAACAATGAATAAATGACAATTTGCTCCAGGGCTCTCTCTACTGGGACAAAAAGAAAGGTTCTTTTTCTTCTATTCTTTATGACTGAAGACAATTGACATGGATACACTTAGATGGGGAGGTGGATCATGTCTGTTTGGGGGATTAGGTGTCCAGGATATTTTTGTAATTATGTAAGTACTGTGTGTGGTTACATGTCTATGTCTGTGTCAGATTCCTTTGCTCCTTATTCTGTATATCTCCTACTCTTTTGCATCCACCAAGCCAGCTTATTTCATGAATATTTTTCTTTGAATTTAATTGAGTCAATTAAAACTCATATTCTAAAAAGATATTCTTCTTATTGTAATATCCTGGAGGGAAGGGAGGGCAGGAACTCTGAATTGATATTATCTCTGCAGCACTGCCTATAACCTGCCAACCATATTCCAAGTATGTTGGATGCTAGATATTCTGCAAGACCCAGTAGAAACAAGGTGCCTCCTTTTGCAGAAGTGAGAAGAAGAAAGATAAATAATGAAACCAATAAAGTGTGTAAGTATAGTGACAGGAAACTCAAGGAACCGTGGGGCACATATGAAGGAGACCAAATCTAATCTGAAGATCAGTAAAGACCTCCTAGCCAAGTTTTGACCTGAGAAACAAACAATATTTACCTAGGTGAACAGACTATGGAAAAGGAGGGAGACCAAAAGACAATAGAAAACACAATATAAACCAAACATCTAAAAGTTAAGAAGGGTTAGTTTAAGTGAGAAGGTGAGCTCAGGTCTGGGTTAAAATCCTTTAGTGGCTGGAAAATGGAAAGCCACTGAAGGATTTTAACCCAGCTGGTGACATTTCAGTCTGAGTTTCTGGAGAGAAACTTGGGTTGAAGATAAAGACATACGGATTCAGGAGTAGTATCATTAGAGTAGGCTAACTGTAGTAACAAGTAGACCTCAATATTTTCCTTTTTTAGCAAGATTGCTCTGGCTGCCATATCTCTGAATATGGATTATGAGAATGTGAGATCAGATGCACAGAAACCATTTAGGATGCTATTTCAGTAGTCCAAATGAGGATGGTAAAGGTGCTACTGGAAGTGAAGCAAATCAGTTTAATACCAAGAAGACAAAATTAACAAGCTTTGGAAATTGACTAGATCAGTGATTGGCAATTATTTTTTCTAAAAAAGACCAGATAAGAAATATCTAAGCTTTACCAACCATATGGTTTCTGTCACTAACACTCAACTCTTCTGTGGTAGTGAGAAAAATGGACATAGACAGCATGCAAATGAATGAATTCACTCGTGTTCCAATAAAATTTACTAAAAAAACTGGCCAGCAAGCTGAATTTGGCCCAAGGCTGAAACATACTGATTCATGAATTAAATGGGAGATGAAGCAACTTCGAGAGAAGCTGGGAAATGCAGGATTCACTGTGTTTCTAGGATCAAGGGTTGAGAGGGTAGAGAGATACTAGGATCCACCAGTAGAGTCCAATAGGCCAGGAACTCCTGAATGAAGATGAATGAAAGCAATCCACGAAACTCAAACTTGAGACCAAATCAGAGATCCGATGAACATCAATGTCAGCAGATTAACTCATATAAGAGGGTCCAGCCAAGAAGAACAACAACAAAACGAAAATAAAATTAGGAGGTTGTGTTATATACTTAATGACTGGACATAGAAATAATCATTAGGAATTGAACCCATCTCTGATAAGCTGGGTACCTCAGATATTTGAATTGAAAATGAGCCAAATTGCAGTTAAGAGACAATGGCAACACTTAAAAAAGTGCAATTTTCATTACCCTGTAGATGGATTGCTTTAGAGCTGTGTATTGTAATATTCATTTTTTTCCATTTACTTTTGTAGACACCACAAAAATCAACCTACCTAAGTGTGTATTTTGCATCAAGAATTTTATATGATCTTATATACATGTAAACATTAATGTAAATATGAATATATACCTGTGTCTCTATATACACATGCTTATAGGATTTGTTACCAAAATGCATTTCTTTTTTGCTTCCATTTTTTGCAATGCTCCATGCTCTCTGCTTTGCTCAAAGCTTTTCCTTCACCTCCCACCGTACCCCTGTTCATGGTTTTGGGTGAGAAGACCAAAGAAAAGATGCTAGCTTTCCCTGACATTTTAAGCCATGCGCCCATTATTATAAAACACAACTGAGCATGTAGCTTTAATAAAATATCCAGGCAGGAACACCCATATGCCCTTCCTCTGTTCTTACATCCAAGAGTCCTCAGCTAGAAAGAGAGGAACCTGAGATCTTGGCATGCTACCAAATAGCAGAGCAGGGTCTATCAATCTACCCTCTTCTCTCTCTTCAGAATGTGAGGGTGTTTGGAGGGGTTTGTAGCTATAGTGCTTTTTTTTTTTTCAAGCAGAAAAAATGATCAGTCTTGCTTACAAATAAGTTTTAAAAAAGACAAGCAGATTTTTAAAAGATTATCTGCCCCAAAGGCACACAGATTGCACAGATAGTAAAGAGAACAAATTAGTAACCTCTTCTAGTTGTCCTTCATAAATTATTAGTGTACTCAATCTAACCAAGTAACTATTTATAAGCCTGACCTCAAACATCATGGTATTCAATAAATATAAATTGAAGATAGTAACAATGCTATCCATGTGTCCTTACTTAATGACACTCAGTTAGCAGTTCACAAACACAAATCATGTATATTTTCTTGTTCTTTTACTGCTCCTCACATTGTAACTCACATCAGGTGTGAGTTGAGCTATGGAAAATAGCCTTCCAATTAGAAAAGTTAATTCTTTATTGGAGATACATCAACCAGTGTATATAAACAGGAAAACTTTGCAAGCAGCATTTCTACTCAGGCTTCTGTGATGAGATTTTCTGTCAGCTCCAACAAGTCTTTCTTATTGCTACTTTTATAGAGTCATCATTATTCAAAGTCTGCTAGCTTCAAATGTCATCAGCAAAGCACATCTAGAAATTTAGCTGCTGATACGGATAATGTATGAAACTGAAAAACTGTAATTTGTTTCCCACTAGCTGTTCAACATGTAGTTTAAGAAAAAAAAATCTAGGATCTCTCAGCTAGTCTGAACGGGTGGGTGCGGAGATGAGCAAGAGCTGGCCAATATAATGTTGACATAGCTTGGGAAAAGTCAGGTGTTTGTTCAAAAGAATATTTGAGCACTATATCTAATGCCTTCAAAAGGCAACTGGGCTGAAAGTCCATCGAATCTGTTTGGTTAGACCCTTCTCTTTTTTCTTTTATTCTCCTTAAGCAGACAAGTCAACCCTGCCATCTCTTTCTCCTCACAAGACACTTTTGTTTCTCTCATGATGATATTCACCATTGCTGAGAAACCAATGCTTCACTCTTCAATCTGCATTATCCATCATTGTTCATAAGTAATCACCAAATAGGTCTTTTGTCTGCCCTGTTCTCTCTTTCTGTGGCCCCCATCTTAGTCCAGGTCACTTATCTGGATAACTACAGAAACCTCTGGAGATTTCCTTGTTTACAGGCTAATTTTTCTATAATGAATCCTAGTCACCTTCCATGAAAAGAAAAAAAATCTATCTACAACACACTTCAGATAGTGCTTAAAACACTATAATAATATATGCCATCTGAGATCAGTCTACATCTATGACATGACAGAGGAACTCTGCTAACATTAGGTGCCTGACCATGGCCACAACCTCACTTCTCATGAATTGTGCCCCATATTTCATACCATACACATACATCTGCTGGTTCTTACTCCTGAGACTTTGCTCACACTCAAGTCTCTTCACTGTCTCATTACCCCACCAGATTCTCTCTTGACTCATTTCAATCATATCTTTAAGGTTCACTAGGGGGTCACCTCCTGGAAGCTTAAGACTCATTCTCAATATTCTCCAAGCACTCCCTACCTAATTCTGAGTGAATTCTACATGATGATCTATTTTTGTATCTCTGTGATAACAAATGTAACAGATCTCTGGAACCCAATAGAGGAAACAGAATTAGATCCAAAGACCCATGGGAACTTCATGTATGACGAAAGTGGCAGTCAATTCTGAAATAATGGTGTTGGGATAATGAGTTAAATATGTAAAAAAAAATAATAATTCCCTATTCTTACCAATTATTTTCCCCAAAATTAACCCCAAGAGGATTAAATATTTAAATGTTTTTTTAAAAAATCACAAAACTAGAATAAAATTTAAAAGACAATTTCTATAATCCAGAGGGAAGATTTTTTTCCAAGCATGATTTTAAAAGCCAGAAACTACAAAGATTGATACATTTGAATAAGTAAGTAGTTCTTCAATTGGAAAAAAAATACTGTAAGTCCAAGTGAAAAGATAATCATTAAATACCAAAAAAATGTATATTTAACACATTGCCTAGAACCTAACATATTCTTAGTAAATTGATTTATATAGCAAGTGACTAATCTCCCTAGTATATAAAGAATTCTTGTGAATCAATAAAAAGAAAAACTTCCTATTAGAAAAATCAGAATAAATGACATGAACAAACATACAAATTGCCTCCAAATTTACATGAAATTTTCAAACTTTAAAATCAAGGAAATTCACATTTTACATGCTATTTTGTATAAGATAATAGTAAAGATTTTAAAATACTCTTGAGTTATAAATGAAAGTTGTGAGAAAATGGGCACTACTAAATACTACTGATAAAAATAAACTCAAAAATTTCTGGAAAAATAGTTTTAACAGCACATATTAAAAATTATGACCTAAAATGTTCATTAGCATTTATCCTACCAAATAACCTAAACACACATCAAAAGAAAGCTGTCAAACAAATTATACTAGCTCCTTGACCAATATATCTAGTCATGGAATAGTAATATCATGTACCTATCAAAATCAATGATATGCATATTTACACAGAAAGCTAAGTATATGCTATATTTTTTTTCCAAATTTTGGGTTAAAAACAATGCATAATATAGTTCTCTGAAAACAGGTATGTTTACATGCCCAGAAAAAGAAGCAAACAAACATAAAAACCTTTGAAAGAGTATTTACTAAAAAGTGTACCATCTAAGATATAATGAATGAATTCCTTCTTCAACCCTTCTATCATCACACCTTTTTGATTTTGATTTTTTTTAAAGAGCATGTATACTTTTTCAACTAAAAATAATGATCAACTACATAATTATTTCCACTGTTTAAAAAGAATGGAGCAGACAAAAAAAGAGTTCATATGAATGAATTGAGAGAGTAATCACATGTCTGGAAAAGCTGCCATTTTAACTAAATCATACCAACTACCAAGAAGGACCTCTCAAAATCCATTCTCAACAGCTGTATCATATCCAATTAACATAAAGTCATAATACATAAGACCACCAAAGTACTGCCTGTGAAATCAACACTATCAATTTCTTTTTCTGAATCTTATACTTTCTTATATTGTCTTATAAGACAGTCAGCTGCCAGTAAACATAAAACAAGAATAACCTGTTTCCAAGGCTGTGGTTGTGGCTCAGCAGTAGAGCACTTGCCTAGCATGTGCAAGGCACCAGGTTTGATCCTCAGCACCACTTAAAAATAAATAACTAAAATGAAGGCATTGTGTCCAACTACAACTTAAAATATATATATATATATATATATATATATATATATACACACACACATATATATTTTATATTTATATTTATATTTATATTTATATTTATATTTATATTTATATTTATATTTATATTTATATTTATATTTATATTTATATTTATATTTATATTTATATTTATATTTAGAAAAACAAATAAGATTGAACTGTTTCTTATTCAAGGACTCTGACCATTATCACAGTAGAGGAGGTAGAGCTATTCCTCCTTCCCCTTCAGACAATTTGCTCTTTAAAAACAAAAGAGATAGAAGACATTTTGGTACTAAGGATAAACCCATGATAGGTTACCAAGTCATGTAAGCCTATACATATGTTCCTTCTTTCTTTCTTTCTTTCTTTCTTTATTTATTTATTTATTTATTTATTTATTTTCTTAATGTCTATAATTAGCTAATAGTTGTCACAAAAGCAGATGGGTATCAGAATATGGATATGGAAAATGAAACAAGCAAAATGTCAACTAAAAAAGCTTTAAGTTCTATAGATTTTATTATCCAATATCAGTTTTAAGTTCATCTTAAAATAGGGTTTTATCAACCAAGGGAAGTGGGGGAAAGCTAGGACTTAGTGACTGGTCTTTCTGAGAACAAAAGAAGTAAAAGTTATTTATAGTGACCTTTTAATGTATACCTTAGAGCTGCTAATCAGATGTAAATTGTCACCCCATGGATATGCATAATCAACTTTATTCCCTTTGCTAATTGAGAAGTAGAGCTGTTAATGTCAAGAAACATTTGAAAAATGTACCAAGCTTGCTCAATGGAGCAAGTTCTTTTTAAAAGTCAGAGTTTCCATATGGTGAAATCATGGAAATTAGGCTTAGGAAAAAAATAAAAATGAAATAGACTAATTTGTTATGGAGCTATATGCTGGAACAAAATCAGTCCTGACAACACCACGTCTGGGAATTTTGACCACTTCTTATATTCAAAAATAACTCCCGCTGCTCTTAAGAAAAATCTTTCCTTCAAGTTACTCACCTGCTGAGGTCATGCTTCCTACCTGGCAGTGGCTCTGGCTCAGCAGTAACTTTGCCAAGACACTGTTACCTTGTTCTGACAAGTTAGTCCTTCTTTCATGAATTCTTTGGTTAATCTTCTTTTGTGTTTCCTTCAAAACTGGCCATCAGAGAATAAATGAGCCTCAGCACAATTGTGTAAATAGCGGGCAATACATGAGTGATATTACCAGATTGCTGTCCTCTTTATAATACCAGATATGGAAGTACACATAATTTCAATGTACTGTTAATTTTAGAGAAGATGCAGTTGAAGAAACAGCTGATGGCAAAGGACCACTCTGTGCTCTCCTATTATAAGACCAACTTCCACCCTTCCTCATTGACTCCCTCATTGGATGAAATCAATAAGATTTCTCCCTAGATAACCCAAGATTTTCTCCCTTCTCTTTGAGACAATCATTATTATTAATGAACATTCTCCCCCTTCAAAAGCTTGATTAAAATCCTCTCCTTTATTCTCTGGTGCATTTTGTCTTCACCCTTGTGGGCATAAGAAATCAAAGCCACCCTTAAATACAGCTTCCAATCATTCTCCTCTCATAGGCATAACCAGCAACCACTGTATTTCTAGTGAGAATACAAAACACTACTAACAGAGTGAGAAAAACGCAAACACTAATAAGCACACATCTACAGCACCCTTCAAGGCACCAGAAGGCCATGGGTAAGGCTTAATTTATACTTGAAATGTATGCTGCCCTCAGGTTCTACAGAGATAGGTGTGTCCACAAAGACACACCTGATATGAGGTGTGTGTTTGCCTGAGAAGGCATCAGGACTAGCAGAACAAGCATGTATTTTAAAAAAATAGTTCCTTTCTCCATCCCCACCAAGTAGGGTCACTTACCTCTCTGAACCTTGATCTGCTCTTCTGTAAAAGTACTTTAAGTGACCTTACTGCAGTCAAGGGTCCACCCTTGTTCAACAAAGCATCAAACAGTTTCTCCATTTACTTTAGATTTTTTTCCACTATTTTTTAATAATAGTCTTAATGAGATATGATTCACAAACAATAAAAGTTCAGTTTTTTTCAAATGTAGAATTTATTGTAGCCAGAGTTGGTCTACTGTTACCACTATCTAATTCCAGAACATTTTCATCAACTTAAGGAAACCTCATACCTGTTAACAGCCTCCTCCCACCCCCGCCCCCACACCCTCTTCCAATGCATAGTAACCACTACTCTACTTTGTACAAATTTGCCTATTCTGGACATTTTATATAAATGGAATTACAAAATACATGACGTTTTTGACTGAATTCTTTCACTTAGCTTATGTCTTCAAGTTTCTCCCATGCCACAACATGCATCTGTAATTCATTCCTTTATGCAACTGGATAAAATTCCTTTGCATGGATGTACCATATATTGTTTATACACTGATCAGGTGATGGGCATTTGGGTTGTTTGCACTTTATAGTTTTATTAATAATGCTGTTAACCTTTGTGTACAGTTATTTATGAGAACATATATTTTCTTTTCTCTTGGATATATACCTAGGAGAAGAACCACTGAATCATGGGGTAACTATGTTTAATCTTTTAAGAAACTCAAACTGTTCTCCACAGTGGTTGCACCATTGTTTTGACTATTTGACTTCTTTTGATTTCCTTCTCCATCTGCTTTATGGTTGTGTAGCTTAGCTATGTTGGGGATGTGAGAAAATTGGTGCTTGTGAAAGCATTTCCTACAAAAATTGTCATCATTGTGGGTCAATATAAACAGCAAAGATGTTGGAGTAAACCTGGAAACCACAAAAGGTGACACTATAGTGCACACATCAAGGTCTTCTGTGCCAGGCAGCAATGCTTGGTTCTATGCCTGGAGTTCAGGGACTGATTTAGGAATATCTGTGTGGGTTTTGATATAATAGTAAACCATACATATGCATAGCACCTGTATCTCAGGTGTTTTCACTACCACAGGACAATTCAACAGGTACAGGCACACAAATAATGACAAAATAAATTTTGGATGCTATTTGTGTTGGTTTGTTTTTTTTAAAAAAACAATTTTCGAGATGGTATTTCCAGCTGGAAAGATAATTTGGGAGAGTAGAAAACACCTTTAATGGATCTTAATGGATAATAAGGAGGAATTGCATCCCACAGTGAAAACTGTATAAACAAAGGCAGAATGAAGAGTTAGAAAAAAAAAAAGATACAGGGATGAACAAACATTCAGCCAGTGCTGAATATGAAAAGTGAGGGAGAAGGTGGAGGGACAGGCAACTCCAGGTTTTGCGCTTGGGAAATGGGATGGATGATAGCGTCAGAAATGAGAATAAAGCCTAGAGGAAGAGATGGTAGGAGAGAGGAGGCAATGAGTTAAATTTTAGACATAAATTGAGTTTAAGGTACTAAGGAAACATATGCACTTGGGATCCATTAGGCAGAAAAAAAATATATAGAATTGGAATTTAAGAAATATATTTCCTAATGGTAGTTGTTAATCAAGCCTTCAGATGGTGAAGAGGGACAAAAATAAAATCTGTTATAATTTCTACTCAAACAGGGCACTTGGGCTACTAAGGAAGCCCAGGAGATCAGGATAAGGTAGGGGCATAGTTTGAAAAACTGACCCTAATTTAAGGTAGAACCTTGAGAAGGGTACTGGCTATCTAACTGCAATGTTCTGAGAGGTACATTATACTGACTTTAGTGCCAATCCATGGGAGGTTTAATCCACAACAGCAGGAATTTCAAATTGGAGAGGAGAACTGTCTCAGAGATCACCCACCACTGACCCAGGACCTGAAAAGCAGTCTTCCCAGAACTAGCAAGAGCTGGGTGAAAAAGCCAAGTTCTGGTCAAAGGGATGGGGCTCCAGGAGGGCTCTGTTTCACATGGAATGGATGGATCCAGTAGGCTTGGAGGAGGGATACCATTTGCTATGCATGTAGCTAACCAATACCTATCCTGCCTCCCCTCTTTCCACATTTATCCCAGGGAAGCAAGGCTGACTTAGGCATCTTGCTCCTACAGAGGAAGCGCCTCTTTTTCTTTCTGCTCTACTCAGAAAGGCTCAGAAACTGAGTGAAGCTGAGCTGACAATGCTCAGTTCCTCCAGAATTAGGGTAGAGGAAGGGAAGGTTAGACGCTTACAAAATACCCACACCTTCAGGGCAAAGAAGGAAGAGGAGAAAAGAAGACAAGGTAGAGAATTCAGCCAACACTATACTTCAGGAGGGAGTGGCCGTGAAGCAGGAGAGAGGCAGATCTTAACAGAACAGGAGAGGACTCAGGAGGGAGGGGCGAGTTGCTAGGCAATCTTTCAGATCTCACTGGTTCTCACCAAAAGTTTCTCCTCACTGTATCCAACTGTGATGATCTATTACAAATAATGCTTTGCTTGTCAGCCCACTTTAAAAGTCCTCTTTTTAAATTTTTGGCAACATGAATAGTAACTCCTACATAAATACCTTTTGAAAATGACATTCAAGTTGGATCCAGAAGCTTTATGAAAAACAAAGTTTAATTATATGAAACTGGAAATACAGATCATCAAAGGCCCTAATTCTTAAAGTAGCCATCAAAATATCAGAAATTTCAAAGACTTACCAAATCACAGCATAAATAAGAAAATGTAAAACTCAGTGGTTATAAAATGGATTGTGATTAAAATGTGAATAATTAAACTATTATCTATATAAAGACATTTTTTTGAAAACTTAAAGCATTACAATTTCAAAACAAACAAAACCTCATAAAAATAAATAGCTTGTCATGTTATATTGAGGCGAAAAGTAAAACAAAACAAAGATCATCTTAACACCATGATCGAAAACACAAAATTTCAATTAGCACTACACTTCTCACAGAATTATAACAGGCTGAAAACTGCAAGTAGCCCATGTCACATTATTACACACGTCACAAAATATATGTTTATTTAAAACAAAATGTCTCTCAGCGATCCTGCTCTAGAAAGAACATAAGTCACATATGTCAGGAAACTCTCCTCACAGTTTCAACTTTTGGGGGGAAAAAAGGCATAGCTTCCAGCCCATACACTAGTAAGGAGCCTATGAAAAAGCAATTTCACAGTTTAAAAAGCAAGGCTTGCTTTGGCACTTTGAGGCCTGATATACAGTATTTCAGATAAAGAAGCAGAAAAAAAAAATTCCTAGAACTTGTGTGGGCCCTGGACAAACTCCACAAACTCTATAAAGGTTACAATATCTCAGTAGATAACCAATCAGCATGGCTGCTCAGGCATCCTACAAAATCTTGTGGAAAAGATAAGATAAGTAGCTTGTTATGGGACATGGGGGCATCAGTTTAGAAAATGACTTGAGGTAAGAATTCCACCTGTGGAATACTCCACAAGCCCAACAGAGCATTTCCCACTTACCTACAGCAACTTCCAATTCAGGGGGTCTATTTGGGGCCATACAGGCGAAACTCATGCCCCATGGTAGGAAAAAGGAGCAGAGATAATTGTTTTCTCTTTCTAGGTTGGAGAAAGTGCCCCAACACAACACCAATTGCTAGAGAAGAGAGATACTTCCAGACTGCTCTTAAAGTTACCCATTTTCTGAACACTAAAGAACTTTTCTTAGCCTTTTTGAATGAGCTGAAAACCAGTTTTGAAAGATAAGATATTAAACCATTTCTATGGGGAATATGAACACTGGAGATTATTTACTTTTCCGTAATTACTCTGGCACATAGGGAGAGTAGCTTTCATATGCTACTAGGTTTGCATACAGAGATTTCAATAATGAAGAAAAATTAGTTCATGTTTTGAATATTTAGGGCCTGAAGTACATATTGCCACTAAAGAGTGGTTACTGTTCATGACTGCACAGAAAAGAATAATTACCAAAACCATTAATTGTTTCTAAGTCTGCTCTTCTTTCCCCACAATTACTGTGCTTTAAAAAACCCTTAATTTTGAAAATTTTAATTAAGCCAATTGTAAGTGAAAATCCATTTGTACCATTCACAGGTGAATTTGGATTTCATAAGTCTTGGAATTCAACCAGGTAGCAAGACAGTCAACAATCCCATCTAAAGGGCATAAATTTTAAAAAAAAAATTTAGTTAAATTAACAATCTTTGAGATGAGATAAATGAAATTTTAGAAATTCGTTATTTACTAAGAGTTTTCTTGGGTTTTCAATAGTGTGTCATAACTTTAGCTAAGACAAAATTTATTACTGAAAAGGCTCTCATAATCTGTATAACTAAGCTCCTGTTCAACCTCTTGCTTATTATCTTTTATGTGAGGAACTTAGAGTGAGAATGTTTGCACACTTCTGAAAACTTTTTATTTAGAAATACTTATAAATTCACAGAAAGATACAACACCAATTGCTAGAGAAGAGAGATACTTCCAGACTGCTCTAGTAGAGTTCTGTGTACCTTGTTCAACTTCCCCCAATGATAACATCTTATTACCTAGTCCTAGAAACTACACTGGAATAATACTCTTAAACAGACCACAGGCCTCATTCAGATTTTACCAGCTTTGGCATACACTATTTATTTGTGTATATGTATTTGTATAGTTCTAGGTAATTTTATTCCCAGAATAGATGCATATAACTACTACTAAAATCAAGGTGTAAAATTCTTTAGTCTGTACCAAGGAACTCCCTTATACTAGGCCATCTACTTTGTCTCTAACCTTTGGCCACTAGTAATATGTTCCTCATCCCCATAATTATGTCTTTTCAAGAATAAATGGAATCATACAGTATGAAACTTCTTGAGATTGACTGTTTTCATTCAGCCTAATGCACTTTTTAAAAACTTTTTTTTTAGTTGTTGATAGATCTTTATTTTATACGTGGTGCTGAGAATCGAACCCAGTCTTCACACATGCCAGGCAAGTGTGTTACCTCTGAGCCACAGCCTCAGCCTAGCCTAATGCACTTTAAATCCAAAGTTATTTCATATAACGACAGTTCATTTGTACCCATTTTAGTGATCTAAAATATTGCTATTTTTTTGTACAAGTGATCGAACTCAAGGGTGAGCCACTTTTTTATATTTTATGTACGGAAAGAATCTTTCTGAGGGCCTCACTAAATTGCTGAGGCTTGTTTTGAACTTGTAATCCTCCTGCCTCAAACTCCTGAGTTGCTGGGATTACAGGCGTGCCCCACCATGTCCAGCTATTGCTATCATTTTGATCATCATGATTAAAAGATACATTGTTTTCTTTTTTATTGTTGTTGTTCTTAATTTTAGTTAAACCTGACAATAGAATGTATTTTGACATATTATACTTGCATGGAGTATAACTAATTCTAATCAGGATCCAATTCTTGTGGTTGTATAGGACTCGGAGTTACCCTCAGCATGTATTTATAAATATCAGGCTAGGAAAATTATGTCTGAGTAATTCTATTGTCCTTTTCTATTCCCCTTCCCTCTCCCTTCCCTTTGTTTCCCTTTGTCTAATCTGGACTTCTGTTCTTCCCTCCCCACCAACCCTTGTTGTGGGCTAGCATCCACATATCAGAGAGAATATTGAGCCTTTGTTTTTCGGGGGAATTGGCTTATTTCACTTAGCCTGATATTCTTCAGTTCCATCCATTTACCAGCAAATGCCATAATTTCATTCTTCATTATGGTTAAGTAATATTCCATTGTGTATATATATACCACATTTTCTTTATCCATTCACCCGCTGAAGGACACCTAGGTTGGTTTCATAGCTTGGCTATTGCGAATTTAGCTGCTATAAACATTGATGTGGCTGCATCACCGTAGTTTGCCGATTTTTAAGTCCTTTGGGTATAAACTGAGGAGTGGGATAACTGGATCAAAAGGTGGTCCCATTCAAAGTTTTCTAAGGAATCTCCATACTGCTTTCCAGAGTCTTTTCATTGATTTGCAGTCCCATCAGCAACATATTAGAGTACCTTTCTCCCTATATCCTCACCAAAATTTATTATTACTGTATTCTTCATAATTTCCATTCTGACTGGAGTGATACAGAATCTCAGTGTAGTTTTAATTTGCATTTCTCTAATTGCTAGAGATGTTGAAAATTTTTTCATATATTTGATAATTATTATTTCTCTCAAGTTCTGAACCAAATAAGACAAATGACACAGGGAGATAGAAAGTGAGGATATTAGTGTTTTACTGTTCCAGCTGACAGGAGAACCTGGTTTATATCTGCTGCTCAAAGCGTTGGCTGGTATGCTACTACAGGTTTAAAACTCACCCATGGGGCTAGACGGGGAACTACTAACAGGTAGATTTAGAAGTCCAAAGTGTGCCAAATTTCTACTCCCTAACTCACCTCTCAGGCATTTCTATGGTCTGAATGTGTTTCCTCAAAATGAATGTTGGAACTTAATGAGTAATAAGAGGTAGAGTCTAGGAGATGAAGAACCTAATGAATGGGGTTAGTGGAAGCCTGAGGGAAACCGCTTACTCAATAGCTGCACCTCTTAGGGGAATCAGAATATGCAATTCAAGCTCTGCCAACTTAGGTGGGGCTTGGGAAATAACATGGGCCTCTCACTGATTCCATAGAAGAGCCAAAATCTAGAAATAAAGAATATATTTCAGGCCTAATTGACCTAGGACTAAAAGTAAAATCAAAACAGACCTACCTCAACTAAATCTAATACTAAGCCTCTTCAAGTTTAATACAATCAACTATTAACATAATTTATTGCTAAAACAAAACACAAAAGAATTCAGAAAAAAAATTAACACAGAGTATAACATATCCCACAGTACTGGCATGCACAAGAAATAATTAAATGTAACATATAGTTAAGAGACAACTCAGAATAGAAGCAACGCTGATATTGGAATTCGCAACAAGAACTTTAAATACAATAAAGTCATTATAAAATCTACAAGAGAATTTGAGTCCAAAGGATGACTATATGGGTCATTTCAGGAAAGATTAAAACTGTAAAAGGAGTACCGTATTAAAAAGTCCTAAACTGAAAAACACGGTATCTGAAATTTTTAATAGGTGGGATTAATAGTATTAGGTACAAGAAACGATACAAAAAATTAAAAGAAGTTCAACAAAAATCATCCAAACTAAAGCACACATATCAGAAATGAACAAAAAAATCATTACTAAAACAAAGTCTCAATAAATGGTGGGGCATTACAAATTAACATATTTGGAATTGGAAACTTCAGAGAAGAGAGAGATTGGAACAGAAAAGCTGTCTTGAAACTAGGGTGGCTGAAAATATTACAAATTTATTCTAAATAATCACAAATCTAAAAAATAAACCACAGCTAGGAAAAACAAAGTAATGTTTAAAAAAATGAAAAACACCACACACACACACACACAAAAAAAAAAAAACAAATGACAATTTTGAATGTATCCCTCAAAATTCATGTATTAGAAACTTAACCCCAATGCAGTGGTGTCAGAAAGTGGGGCCTTTTAGGACGTGTTCATGTCATGAGGACACAGACAACATGAATGGATTAATGCCACTATTACAAGGATTGTTGGGAATGGGTTCATTCTCTCTTGTCCTTCCACCATCTTCCAGGTAAGGATGTAGTCAAAAGTCCTTACCGGAAGCCAGAGCATGATCTTGGACTTCCTAGGCTCTAGAACTATGAGAAATAAATTTAGTGGTGTCCAAGTGGTTATGATAAGAACACTGGTAGAACTGGGGACAGTAAACACCCTTCTGACAAGGGACAAGGGGCTGGAAAGTGCAGGAAGGAACATCCTTGTTGTAAAGCAGCAAAGAACTTGGCTTTGAGTTATGTCTGTGTCCTAGGACTCTCTGTTCAAGGCATACAAGAACAATGAACTAGAATATTTGTCAGAAGAACTCTCTAAAAAGCAAGGCATTCAGTTGCTGTGTTGTTTTTCTTAATTGCTTATAGTAAAATGAAAGAAGAGGAAGATGATTTAAAGATGGAATTTATAATTAAAGGAAAGGAAAATGTAAAGATTTGGAAAATTCTCTGCCAGGCCATGTAAAGAATGAAAAGGCATGTTTAGAAGAAAAATCCAGAGTGTGGCCAAACAACCACTTGATAATGAGAACAGTGTGGATAGAAGCCAGCCAGATGCTATCAGATGCCATTCAGGATGACAATGGGAGAATGCCCCAGAAGGGATCTTTGTACCAAGATGCCTCAGATCTCTGCTCCTGGCATTCCAGGGTACTACTTCTTAGCTGCTGCAACTGTGGCTCAAGCAAACCCAGGTATAGCTTGGCCACTGCTCCACAGGGCATAAACAGTGAGCCTTGGCAGCATCCATGTGGTGCTAATATGTAGGCACCTAAAATACAAGCACCGTGGACACGTCTTCCTCCACCTAGAGTTCAAAGAATATGTCAGACAACCTTTGTAGAGCAGAAGTGTAGATACCTACACTGGCCACAGAATCAGAACCATCAATGAGAATAATGCCTAGTAGAGTCATGGAGACAGCCATCCCCAAACCCCAGAACACAGAGCCACAGGCTGGAAAAGCTGCTGACACGCAATTTCAGCATGAGAACTAAAGCATAGACCTCACTTAGGGGCTGCCTGAGTCCTTGGGGTCCTAATCAGGTGTATCAGTGTACCTGGAAGGCAGAGCATAGAGTCAAGGAAGATTATGTTCAAGCCTTAAAACTGCATGGCGTTTACCCTACGAGGTGACCTGATCCTCTTCTTCATTTTTCTTCATTTTTCCTATTTCTTCCTATTGTATAAGAAAATCTATCCTATGCTTGTCCCGCCCATATATTTAGGAAGCATATAACTTGTTTGATTTCACAGAATCACAACTGGAGGGTAATTTGACACTGCAATGAGTTAAGACTTTGGGGAGCTATTGAGACATATGAGATGGAGATGAATCTGGGGGGCCTGGAGCAGAATATTATAATCTGAATGTGTCCCTCAAAATTCATGTATTGGGAATTTTAAATTCCTAATATAACAATGTTGAGAAGTAGGGTCTTTGGGGAGGTATTTATGTTATAGGGGCTCAGTCCTCGTGAAAGGATGAATGCCAGATCTTGGTTTCCAAAAAGATTCCTAAATCTTTTAGAAGTCAGAAGTCATTCTGCAATGATAATTATGTCCTTACATTTCCCACTGAGTTTTAGAAAATCATTTACACTCATTAACATACACATGCATGCACATGTTGTGGTACTTGCATGTGAAAGGTTAGGGGTGGGCTTTGGTTTCTGTGACTTGGCCTTGCTCTAGCCTGCCCCTCTGCCTGAGGGTTGAAGCTACTAAATGCTCTTCCCAAGCATTTAATCTACCCTGGAATCTTCCTGCCCTAGTGCTCAAAATGCAGTGGCTGCAAAGTTGGGAGAGGAAGGGATCACAAGTGAAAGGAGTAGAAACTAGAAATGCACAAAGTCATAAGGCTCTCACTGACAAACAGCTGTAAGCCCTCACCTCCACATAAAGAATCCAAAGAAGCAACCAGCAGAGACCTCTAAAGTAGCTTATCAAGTATAGATAGTCCTCGAATATGTACCAGAGCAACCAGAATGCTACAGTGCTGGCCACATCCAGTCATGGCGCTTGCCACATAATGGACTATACTCTCCCCTAACCCCCAGCCTCGCCAAATGAAAGAGTAAGTTCTGGCCTTCTGAGGCTGTTGAAAATGCGTTAGAATTCACACTACTTCTGAGACATCATCAGAGCCACATTTGTGAATTCGCTGGAATATTCACATATACAGTAAAGAACCGACAACATGTGCACCTAGTCCTCTTTTCAAAGAGATATATTTTAAAAAATTCAAGATTTATATCTCTAACTGTAATCATTCTAAAGGCAAGACAGAGAATTAATAGTGTTTCATTTTGGGAGGAAATTGTCTAAAGTTAATATAAATTACTTACATTATTATTAAAAAATCACATATATAAATCTGCTGTTTCTCTCCAGACTGTGTTTGCAGATTTATAGACCCTATGCAATATAAATGAGAATGAGGAAGCAACAGCCTTATTCAATATTCTCCTGCTACTCAGAATAAATGTTTTGTAGACACACCTCATTCTCTTTGCTCAAGCCACCTGGCTCCAGTAGCTGCTCCCTGAACCTACTAGGTTCTGAACTTCCACCCCTTGGTTCCCTAGCACCAAGTTATGCCTCATTCAGAGGCACATTCAATGTCTCTCTTTGTCATCTTCCTTCCTAACTGCCTACTCAAACAACACCCTTTTTTGAAATTTCCCCATCTTCTCAGGGACCTTGGTCTTAGAACTGTCTCAATCGCAGCTCAGCTTCCATTTGCCTTGATAGCTTGAGTATCCCTACAAAAATATGTGGGACCAGAACTATTTCAGATTGTGGAATCTTTCAGAAGTTATAATATTTATATATACATAATGAAATATCTTAAGGACAAAAGCGAACTCTAAACATAAAATTCATTTATCTTTCATATAAATTCTGAGACATATATGAAGATAATTTTATATAATCTTTTTAGTGTACCTGCATGTTTGGCTGCAACCTGTCACATGAGATTAAGGTGTGGAATTTTCTACTTGTGGCATCATGTTAACATTCAAATTGTTTTCTATTTTGGAACTGTCAAATTTCTGATTTTAGGGTTAGGCATGCTCAACCTGTACTGAACTTAGCTGTTTTTCCATTAGGCTGATGTTATGGAGGTGTGACTTGCAGAACCATGCAGAGCCCCCACTCTCAGAAGGGCTCATATTTGGTTTAACACTGTGTTGTCATCATCTTGAACATTTATCTTGTAAGCGAGGTCTGATAGGGCAAAGGAACATAGCAAAAGAGATTGCATTTCCTTTGTATCTCATTTGCATCTGATTTGCTCAGTGCCTCATGAAGACAGAATTCCACAACATTTGGAAGTTGAGCAAGACTCAAACCAAGTGCAGGGTAAATGTACTGCATTCGTGGCTGAACAGTGAGAAAGCAGGGCACTGACTGCCCTTAAAGGAGATCTTTCCATCTGAACCACAACTTTATCTGCATTCCAGAAAACAGTTGACAACCACTTATCCTGAAACTCACAACATAGGAGGACAGGAAGGATGGGGCAACCTATAGGTCATTTCGGTCCCTCTGCATTGACCAGTAGTCAAAAGGTAGAGAGTACTGTGTAGAGAGTGAGGGGAAGTGAAATGAATACTGAGTTAGTTTGGTGACAAGATAATTATGTAATTTCAAGGATTCCATATACCAATTAAGGGCCCTCATACTTACATTTAAAACCTGCATTGTATAAGAAGAATGATAAATTTCATGCTAATAATTTAAACTTTTAATCATTCTTTACTTTGAATAATATTAAGTAGCAAATTTACAAAGTACCATAAGTGAAGAGACTGCAGAAATAAGGAATGTTTTATATTTTATAGCTTTAAGTGTACTTTTCCCTGCATTTTGAATAAAGGGCCACATATTTTCATCTGCTTTAGACCCTGCACATTATGTAGATGGCTCTGCCTAAGACATCAGTACTTGAGCACAGGGACGTTGCTTCATTCATGGCTCTATTAGGGCAGAACTCAGGCTATTGTTTTATGTTCATTCAGTTTTCAGTGAATTCTTGCTAAATGTAGAATGTAGTAGATAAAATACAAAATTAAAGCCAAGAAGCAATAATCCCACTCTTCATTCAGTGCTGGATAGACTACACCTGGGGTATTATGCCAATATCAAGAGTCACATTTGAAAAGGAATATAAAGAAGAAATCATCAAAAGGTACTGAGTTCAAACTATTTCAGCAGCTTACTAACTATGTAACTAAAAGAAGTTAATTAACCTTTGTAAGCCTCGGTTTTCTCATTTGAAAAATAGGGATAATAGGGTATTTAAAAAGATAATTTAAGAGGAAAGCATTTTGCAAAATCTCATGCTCTGTACAGGTGTTAGTTATTACAATGTGAACTAGAAGGTGTCTACAGGAGATTAACCAAAATGTCAAGATGGCACCATATCCCAGCCTGGGAAAGCAGAGAAGAGCTAGGAAAACAGAGTTGATGATGACAAATAGTTGAATGTCTATCACAGCAAAAGTAGAAGGAGGTTTGAGTGGCCTGTAAGAGCACGGTAGGAACTAATGGGAAGCAATTTATAATAAGTTCAAAAACCAATAAGAGGAAGAATTTCCATGAGACAAACATGGACCTGCCCAGAGATAAAGTAAGTTTCCTGTCCTTAGGAGAGGACAGGAAGTCCCTCACAAGGTCTTAAATACATAACATCAGATGAGACTGGTAGTGAAACAATGATAATTATAATGGTGGTAGACATTATTTCTTGACACATCCTAAATACCAGGCATTAGGAGAGGCACTTCACATACATCATCTTTTTATATTGTAACAACAAATTCATAGGGACTATTCCTCTTATTATTACCCTGAAGGGAAAGAAGAAAGGTCATAATTAATCCAAGATCAGAAAGATAGTCCTCTTTCACTGAATTCTCTCCAAAGTCTGAGATTCAAAAAAATTGCACATTTACCCAAATGCTAAAAGAAATAAGAATGATTACAAATCCCATATCTGAATGTGAAGGACTCCCAAAATGGCATCCTCAATTTCACATAAACATGGCAATATCCATCTGGATCATGAAGAAAACTAAAAGATACGCTAAATCTGTTCAGGATTACATCATTATAAAGCAGAACCTCAATTAACCAAATTTTATCCTTATGTTGTGTGCATGTATAAATATGTAACAACAAATCCTACTATTATGTATAATTACATTGCATTGATAATTTATTATATATATATGTATGTATATGTGTGTGTGAAGGAGGTTTGAGAGTGGCATACACACACACATATATACTATATAATATATATAACATATATATATACTATATAATATATATAACATATATATACTATATAATATATATACATATATATGTATTATATAACATATATACACTATATAATATATATAACATATATATACTATATAATATATATACATATATATGTATTATATAACATATATACACTATATAATATATATAACATATATATACTATATAATATATATACATATATATACTATATAATATATATACATATATATACTATATAATATATATACATATATATACTATATAATATATACATATATATACTATATAATATATATACATATATATGTATTATATAATATATATATATATATTATATATATATATATATATTTTTTATATATATATATATATAAAAAATCTCAAGGAACTGGCCTTCCCTCATCAGATCCCTGAACTCAGGCCTTAGCCTCCATTGTGACAGGGCAAGTTGGAGCCGGGCCTGCCAGACAGTGCCTTTGTTCCATCTGAAGATATGCTGCACGGTTCTTTAGATGCAAACATCTTGAAAATCACTCTGGGAAAGCCATATTTGGGCACTTCGAAGTAGAGCAGGTGTGAAATTACCTTTAGTAGCACACCGTTCACTTCCCTACCACTTAAGCCCAGAACACAACTGAAACCTGGATCTGCAAAAGCAAAGCTGCAATGCTCATTTAAATGTTTCCATTATCAAAAAATTACTCAGGAGCCTTGTAAGTGCTCTGTGTGCTACCTGTTAGGATTGTTTTCAAATGACATCACCACAAATTTCAACTGAAAATTATGAACTGGAAGACAGCCGTCTCTGTCTGCTATTCGAAAAGCACTTCAAACTCTTAATCATCTTACATTCATTTCAAGTAGGTAACAAAGTACTCCATGGGCACAAATGCATTTTAATACACTTTTTTTTCAAAACAAGGGAAAGCCAAGAAAAAGAAGTGAGAATCACTGAAGGCACTCAATATTAGAAGTGAGATGCTATCATAGCTATAAACAGGATCCAAGACTGTCCAGCTGAAGCTCTTCTTCAAACTGGCGGTAGCACTATAAGCACCTTTACAAATAATGCCTTCACACACACACACACACACACACACACATACACAAAGAATTAGACCAAACTATCAAGCTACAAGTAGAAGAAAAGAAATGAAACTCATGAATGTTTCATTTGGATAAAAATGTCCAAATATAAGCGTCGCCACCGAAAACAGTTCTTTTGGACTATCTGATCAGCAGTACAACGCCTTATCTCTTCACATCACCAGAGTACATAATATATTATACTTTAACACCTATCTGCTTCAAACACAGTAGAGAAACACCTACATGGCATAAATCATATATGACATCACATTAGGTTTTCAAAATAATGTTGTGAACACCAGGAAAATATTCTAGGGATTCATTCTTCATGTTCTTTTTGCTACTGCCCACATGGAAATTTCTACTTTGCCTCTCACCACCAGTTCCTTTCAATTAAATAAATCAAATGTATACAAAACACTTTTCATGTATGAAAGGTAACACATGCTTCTGCTCAAATAGGAATGGCCTATGTGTGTTTCCCAGAACCCAGAATACAGAGTTCTGGGTTCCTCCACATGCTCTCATAAGCTGCTACCTAGCTTCTCTTCCACCTTCAACCTCTGTGTTGTCAATGCTTCCAATACATGGATAGAAAGGACAGAGAGGGAATTCCCATAGCACCTGTGCATCCTCTCTTCTTGGCAGAACAATCACACCATCTTGATGAGACATTCTATTTGCCTGAGCACAGGCACTATTTTATTCATTGTGTATCTCCCCTGACTAGTAGTAGACATTAAAACCCAACAGATACCAAATACATAATCACAGATTAAACAAAAACCAGTCTAGTTTGTCTTTTTATTGTAATACTGGTAATAGATGTTGGAGGAAAATTTAAATAAAAACTAAAGTAAACTGAAGAATCTGGATTTTCTTCTCCAAAACATATTTATTTAATTTCCCTTCTCTCAAGAGAAAGATCTTTTTCCTTCCCGTGTCTCCTTCTCTATCCTTCCTCTTCCCCAGCTAGGGAGCACTCACACAAGCAATCTTTCCTACTCACTAGCTTCTACTAAAACCCCTACAAAAAATACACTTTTACCTTATTTAGTCACCATTATCCTGCTTTGACTTGCTATGAACAAAGCATATATAAGATAATGTTTTAGCCAGTTTGTTCACTGCTGTGATCAAAAGATCTGACAAGAACAATTTTAGAGGTGGTGAAGTTTTTGGGGGGGGCTCACAATTTCAGAGGTCTCAGCCAATAGCTAACCAATTCTATTGCTCTGGGCACAAGGTGAGGTAGAAGACCATCATGGTAGAAGAGGAAAGCAGCTCAGGACATGACAATAAGGAAGTAGAGAGAGCACATCCCTAATGACCTACCTTCTCCATCCACACGCTACCCACCTACAGTTACCACAGGGTTGATCCATATCAGTGGATAGTGCACTTGATGGGGAGTGTAGAGGTTAGGAGTCAGAACCAGCTCTAAAGAAGGAGACTTGAGAAATGCATTGTTTCTTTTAGGCAGAAGCCTCAAAGCCAAAGTCTGGCACCAAGGAACACTCTTTGTGCTTCAGGACATTTCTTTCCCTCTTCGCAGGAGTTGTCACATACTGTATGCCTTCCAGCTGTTTCCTGGAGCACTTCTTGCCACCTCAAATGGCAAAGCAAAGGCAGATGCCCCCCAAATCATTTTAAAGGACACAAGTTAGATCTTTTTTTATGACCATTGTGGTGCTAGCTCCTCATCATACTTGTTAAGCCAGATGACAATCTTCCTTTAGCCCCAGCAACAATGGGTATTTCTCATGCCCCCACACACAGCTGAGTTCTGTCTTTGCGAGGATTTCCTGATTATACTACACCTCACTCTTGTGGACAACGTAGACACAGATAAAAATGAATGCAACCCAATGTTCTTTTCTATTTAGCTGACAGACAGCATAGCCATATTGTAACCACAGCATTGCTCTGAAAATCCAGCTTTACAGAGGGTGTTTCTTGAGATCCGTGGGCTCGCAAGGGGGACAGGCTCAGCAAAGGTGGTGCTGCAGAGTGCACGGGTGCCTGAGGAAGGACAGCGGGAGAGGAAAGGCTGCAGAAGTGTGGGGAAGAAGCTCTCTGAATTAGCCAATGGCCACATCAAAAAAAAAAGGATTAGAGGGCACCCCCCTGTTGTCCCCAGCTTTAATTAAATGTTAAAACCCATTTGAAAAATATATTGACTTTGAGAGTTTTTTTAAATGACTTTAGCTGCTAAAATTATTATCATAATTATTGTGCATTTACCTATTGAGTCATTTTAAACAAATCAAAATTTTAAAAAGGTTAGCGGTAGAGCCAAAATAACTGTATTAGCACATCCAGAATAAACACTAATATTGCTGATCCACAATAATAAATCATTTTCAATTGAAAAGAAAAGCTCCCTCCACACCATCTTCTACTACAGAAAATATACAGTAGTTGAATACAGTAAACGCCACGGCACCAGCTGCCAGAATTTAATGCTGCTTGGATTTTTAAAAGCCCAATTTTCCCCCTTTTACTTTCCTTTGCTCTTCTCAGTTCATCTTTCTTTTCCTTATTCCCTAGAACGAGGAGAAGGGACAGAAGTGAGGTGGGGATAGGTTAAGTGACCTATGAATCAAATCAGGTCAAATTTTCACAAGTCAGAGCACATTCTTTTTCTAGGACTCTCCCCAGAATAAAAGGAAAAGGAGAAACCTTAAATACATAAGTTTTAGGTGAACTCTTTGCTTACTGTGAAATTAAAGACAAACCAAAGGCAGCAGCATGCCTCGGTTTAAAGTCTCTGGTGGGGACATTTGTGTCTTCTTTCTCTCATTCACTTTCCAGGCCTCCTCAGATTGCAAGCATTCATGGGGGTGGGTGAATGTATCTGAGTCTACTAATCAGTGCTCATCCCTCTGGCATTTAAACACCTCAGTGAACATCTGGAGAGCCTGGGCAAATAGATCACCATTTCCCAAAGTGTGCACTGAGACCTGGGACTCTCTGAGATGGTAATAGATTCTGAGTAAATTAAGAGTCTTGTAAATTCATTTGCAAACTACTGTGTTTTTTAAAAAAATAAAAGTATACTCGTTTACAGCAGAACCTCTTAGAGACCGTAAGATGCATCCGGGAATTTCTATGATAGGAAATGGTAAGACTAGTAAGCAGCATTTCCCAAGACTTATCTGACCACTAAATCCTTTGGCGTTACATGTCACTAACATTTGTTCTACAAAACACAGCAGGAGGAAAAAAAAGAATAGACCACATAATTAAAATATAATCATGCATATTTATGAATATTTTATCTAAATACTTTAAAGGGAAAATGGAGGTGTGTGAGTTGTCATGAAGAATCTGAATGACCAGGAAAGGAACATAGAAAGAAGTTGGTGTCTTTTAGGCAGCTAAGTTCCTGAGGGTTCACTCAGCTGTATTCATTTGATCAAGAAAAATAAAATATGTCATAGATTTTCTTTTTTACAAAGTTACCCTACTGTGCTATAGAAAACCAAAACTTTGTGTTTTAGTACCCTTTATCTAATTTCTTCCTAGTCCCAATCAATAGCCCTCTCCACTCTTTTTACTATCAAATGACTACTATTCCACACCACTCTTTTATGAGATTGACTTCTCAGTCTCCTCAAATGAGTAAGTACAATTGTCTTTCTGGTCTATTTCACTTGGCATAATGACCTCCACTTCCATTCATGTTGCCGAAAATGACAAGATTTCATTTTTTATGGCTCAGTAATATTCCATTGTGTTTATGTACTATGTTTCTTTCATTCACTGATGGTCACCTCAGTCGTGCTGCAACAAGCATGAGAGTGCAAGCATCTCTTTGGTAAAATGAGTGCATTTGGATACACACCTAGTAACAGAATTGCAGTATCATATGGAAGTTAAGGAATCTTCATACTGTTTTCTATAGGAGCTCTACTGATTTACATTCCCACCAACAGTTCCCCTTTCTCCACATCCTCATCATCATCTGTTATTTTTTGGGTTTTTGGTGATAGCCATTTTGACTTGAGTGAGATAGAATCGCATTTCAAAATGACTAGACAAAAGTACAAAATTCACAGTTAAAAATGACTAATGCTTAAAGAAACAGAAAGGCTTACTACCCTGATTTGATTTGTCCACACTGAATACATGTATCAAATTATCATAAAATACCCCATAAAGATGTACAAATATTATGTCTCAAAAAAAGAATAACCACAAAGTCCATCCATTTAGTTCAGTCCCTCTGTTTTACACATGAGAAAATAGGAGAAAATAGGACCAAAAAAGATACCTGCTTTGCCTGAGGTCATTCAATGAGAAAGTGGCAAAATATAAAGTAGGAAATCTAATATTCCACAACAGCCAACATCCCCCCAAATTATCTTTACTCAGTATGTACTCTGGATATATTTATATATGCAAAGATAAACTATAAAATCTGAATAAGTATCTATTTAACTCAGGTTAAAAATACCAATCGTCTGATTAAATTACAGTAAAACCTATTAATTCCTATTCTGCAAATGTGGCATTTAGTATAATTCAGCTAGGTAGAGGTTAGCATTTCCTCTGCATTATTTATGAAGAAGGAACATGTCTAATGTAAACATAATTATCATAGGATATACTGAATTCATACACAACAGACCAAAAAAATAATTTTCAAGTATCTAACAGTAGCACACCAATAACTCATTTTTCATCTACTTTTCATTTATCAAAACATTTTTGTGATGTTTTGATTTTTACATCTTGAAAAACATACTGACTTACTAAAACATTGTATAACATTTTGTTGTGTTATTTATATCTTGAAAATATAGTAGTATAAAAATATTCTTAATAAGAGCAGTCTTGGGCTGGAGTATAGCCCAGGTATCACTTACCCTGGAAGCCCTCTTAGCTTATGAAAGGCCCTGGGGTGCAACCCCTAGCATCAAAAGTAAAACAATAAATAAGTGTAGCTTAGATTAGCATAGTGTATTCTCTATTGGATCTCATCCCATCACCCTCCAAAAGTCAACGTTTTATTCTGAGTGAATACAGTTTTAAAGCTACTAAGGTAACTGCGTACGAAAGCAAATGTCACCTGAAAATAATTAACATCTCTCTTATGGAAGGAGTGAGTAAAGTTTTGCCTTTATTGAAAGGCAATAGTGAACTTTGCAAGGGGTCTATTCCCCTGCATTGGATCCCTTCTTAAGCCATTCTCTGGGTGGAATCCCTTCTGCTGCTCCTAGGAGAACTTCTCCTTTTGGGTGAAATTTTGTCCTACTCCAGAGGATCCTCTGGGACACCTCAACTCTGGATGGGGATCTTAACTATACTCTTAGCTTCATTCTGTCTACCCATGGGGAAAGGGCAGATCTCTCCTATTGTCACAGTCTTATCTAACCCATGTGTCAATGAATCCCTAATCCATCAAGATTGCAGTGAAGGAGCAAAGGGGGAAAAAAAGAAAAGAAAGAAGGAAGGTGTTATCTCCAGACTGGCATCACATACATATCAAACTAAGTCTGTCTTGATCTACACCCTCACTAATACCTCCATTTCTGTTCTTAGTCTCAGCTGTTAGCACTAGCAAATTCCTCTGATAGTCAAATAAAAACAGTGGGATTCAGAGTGCTCAATCATATTACCACCCCTGTGTGGTCTAGGGCCACCTGTAGCTTCCTGCAATGTCTGTGCTATTTCTAACATGAGCATTTGCTCCCACTATTCCTTCACCCTTTCCTCATCCTGCAGGATTTTGCTCAGGCATCACCTCCTCCGGAAGCTGCCCTGTCTCCTGGAGTTGTCTATCCATTCTCAGTATTCCTCTGATACCCTGTAGTATCTATTGCTCTTTAGCATTGCTTCCCAATTCTCTCCTTGCAGTGTATTTCATCCTTGGAAGACCAAGACAATGTTTACTCATCCACACACGCCCAGCTCCTAGCACATTGCCTATTCCAGAACAGGTGCCCAGCAAACATCTGTTGAATGCATAAAGCAAGATGCAGTGATGAGGAGCCCAGGCCCACCAGGGCCCTTCTCTGAGTTCCTCCCCACTCCTGAGGACCCCTGCCAAGTTCTAGGTAATGGTGCTGGGTAATCACATCAATTTGCCATACACTGGAGATTACTCTAATTTAAACTTCACTAATTTGGCTGGCCTTTCCAAGTCAGTTTTAATTAAAGAGGTTTCCTCTGTTGAGATACTTCACAGTGTTTCCTGGATGGAATTATTCTTACTTGTGCCTCTGTTCTCTGACACTTTCCATGGGTAGAGTCTTCTACAGTAAATGACAGAGTTTTTAATTTCTCAAAAGTTCTTGTTGAAGACATCTCTAAGAAGAGAATATTATGGCCACCTGTTTCCACTCAATCATAGCATCTTTCCTCAGCCAAACTTTTTAAGCTTGGTCCTAGGCCTATTTTTTTTCTTTCTTTGGGAATAATTTGAGGGGAAAAAATTCCACTTAGCCATTCTAGAGTGAAAGAAAATTGGAAATGATTAAAACATACTTTACATGGAAGGTGTAACTGCTTTTGGCTCAGAATATCCAACATAATTCTAAAATGCATTCAAAATACATTTCAATTTCATCACTCGCTTCATCTTCCATATGAAGTCACTGTCTGGCCAGCTTAAAGCTAAATAAGATATTTTCAATGTAAGAAAAGAAAAGACTGAAGCTATCACTTACGAGTAAATGTAATCAGCATAATATTCAGCAGAACATCACGATTATTATAATACATAATAATAATAAACATTTCTCCCATTTAGGCCCTTAGCACTGAAGAGGGAAAGAAGAAAGCAGTTTGCCCCATGGGTTTGTAATCTAAATTAAACAAGCAATATGAGTCACACAAGTTTCACAGGTGAGAGTTAATTAACATTTTATCCCAAGCAGAGAAGGAAAGGGGAAAGAAAATTAAAATCAATATTAACAGCATCAGAATTCACTTCAAACCTTACAGGAGTCATCTGTAATGTGAATCTAATTTAAGAAGCTTGTAACAATAGCAGGTCCACCTGATTCCCTCTTGCTCCCACATCTACTTGGCTAACTCCTTAATGGCATATTTTTGGGGTTGATTCTTATACCTCACACAGTCAATAGATAGAACTGCCTGAAGACACAGGATGGACAAGATGAACTCCAGGGACTCACTCCTGTTTCATAACTCAATAGTTTTCTTTGAGTTTTCTGTCTTCCCACACCCCTTATGACTAAGCATGCAATGAAAGAAAACATACAACCTTATAGTTATCTCAAACTGTGTTTGTTCCTAAATATGCACCCTCACATCCTATTACCAAAGGCTAGCATTTGAAATTGATGGATAAACAATTTAAGTCTCTAGAATTTAATTCCCATACAATTAGCTTTATTTTCTATGGATTCATTGAAAAATAAGGTACCAAGTAAAAAGTGCCCAATTGGCCCTTTATTTTTTAAAAAAACTAAAAGGTAAACTAGCTTTGAAACACTGAAGAAACAAGACCAAACACAATATTCTTAAGGGAAAAAAAACAATATACTATTACATAAAAGAATAGTAAAATTAAATCTTGCTCCCAAACTTTCTTAATTGAGAATCCTGAAAATTAATTTGATAGACTTTTTTAAAAGTTCAGAGAATGAACTACGGGTTCAGACAGTGCTGCCTGCCTGTTTTCAGTTACTGGCCCTCAGCAATCACTTAATACTCTAGCTTTTGGGTTTGCCCGAGGAACAGGAGACAAAGCAAGTTCTTCACCTGCCCATCAGACTTCTCTGTGAAAAAGTCAGTGCTCAGGCTGCACACAATGACAGCTTGCAACACTGACACAAATTGTATCTAATTGCACAGGGGCACATATGCAGAGTAAAAGACAGCTCATGCCTAATTAGCTGGGCCAGTTGCAAAATAGATCTGGCTATTAACTCATCCCTTCCTGGAACCCTCCTTCTGTGCCTAAAGGATATACCTTCATACCTGGATTACCAGACCCCATTCTCCATAAAAAACATGAGTATTCTGGGATTGGGGGAAAAATATAAGGATTTCATACATTCCAGATGATTTTATCCCATCCACACAGGGAAATAATGACAATGACAAAAATACAACAAATGGTATGTAAAATACCTTCTACAGCAAGAGAAGAGCAAACAGCAAATAGCAATTGCTATATGGAAAGCACAGTAACTGCTACTGAAAAACACCATCAGCTCAGTTATTTTCCACACAAAGAACTGAAAGATAATAACCTCTATGCACAAACGAATCTTGGGCTTTACAAACATGTCAGAAGCATCAAAAGGCATTAGAGTAAGCCACATCCGATGTGGTGATTTATCCTTGACTTTGTCTGAATGCTCCAAAGAAAAACAGAGACCCAGTTTTTCAATACACCAAAAGCACTGTCCTTTAAAAAAAGCTTTCTCATCTTTCCTTGTACAGACAATTGTTTTCCAAACATACTGTTTGGATTGCTGAGCTTCTGGTTCAACCACTAACTGAAAGACTTTCTGCATCTCCGACATGGGAAAAACAAAACCACTTCAGGGTTATTATAGGTTGAATTGTGTTCCCCCATCCAGTACCTGTGAATCTGACTTGTTTGAAAATGGAGTCATTCAAACTGGACTGAAGTTAAGATCAGGTCATTTCAATATGATTGGAATCCTTATGCGAAGCAGAACAGACAAAGCTACTTGTGGTGATGAAAACAGAGACTGAAGTTCTGAGCAAAAGCCAAGGATGGCCAAGGACTTTAGGCAAACTGCCAGAAAGGAAGCAGCAGCAAGGGAGAATTCTCCCCCGAGAGTGTCAAAAGAGGCATGGCCCAGCCAACACCTGGATTTCAGAATTCTATCGCCCAGAACCATGAAACAGTATTTTTGTTGTTGTTTCAACAAAGCAACCTCATCTGCAGTATTTCAATAGTATCCCTAAGAAATTAAAATAAGGGCTGTCTCCTCCATCTTTTTACCTTCCAGTAGGACTGCATAAAAAATCCTGATGGATGGTCTATCCCAAAAGATAAGCATTTCTACATCAGAAATTGTTACCCACAATCAAAAGAGAAACCTTTTGTGTTAATACATTTCAATACCTTCAAGCCTGAAGGTATCTTTGGAAACTGCTGAGGTCATCCTGCCTTCTTTTCCTGAGGGAATTATCCTGCAGGAGGCTATGAGGCAAATCCCAAAGGACCAGCAACCAACTTCTGATCCTTGTCATTTGCTTCTCAGAACACCCTTAGTAACTTCACATTTTGCCATCTGCAGGTATGAGTACATAGATGATGGCTCTATGACATTTAAAGAAATGACAGCATGCACCACTAGCAACTGGTGACACTGAGTGTTCCTGCTGAAGACACTATAATAAAATGCAAGGTAAAGGAGATTCTAGTTTGCTCTGTTTGGAATAAGATATATGGGATATGTTCACAAAGATAGAGGAATGCTAAGGAAGACAGCATCTGAGAACTTGTTGTTAGTTATATTTTTAGAGATCTTACCATAATTTTACAGATGAGAAAAAATCATGCTCAAGATACATCTGTGAGTCACCACTGCCAACCCTGGCCGAGACAGGCTTTATACCAGACTGCAATCCATATGCTTCTCCATCTCCAAAGGACGATGATGATATTTGTTTATAATATGCTTCAGATATCCCAGCTAAAACCAGTTTAATTTGAGAAGGAAGGAAGGAAGGGAGGGAGGAAAGAAGGAAGAAGTCAGACAGGCAGGCTGGCTACCATTTTAAAGTGGAAAATGGGGAACATATTCCTATACTATAAAAAGTAAATCAAAATATTCAATGTTTAAATGTATAAGAAAGCATGACATTTAAGGGTAACAATTTGGTAACTGGGCCTTTAAAGACCACAATTACAAGTTGGTTTTTCTGAACAGACATAAAAAATTCTTCTGTGCAATATATAACAAAACAAGAATATGATCAATAAAACACATTATTTACCAAGCTAAAACAAATAACAGAATTTACTACCACTCATTTTAAACAATACAAGTGCTTGTAGAATCAAGAAGTACAAAAGGAAAAGGCAAATTTGGAGCAAAAATGAAATGTGAGAGAGAGATGAGGCCATTGAGGAAAATAATTCAAAATCTCCAAATTAGAAGGACAGTTCACACACACACACACACACACACACACACACACACACACACACACACACACCCCTCACACCAGAAGGTCACTCAAGGTGAAGGCTTAAAACAACAAGGGTCCTTCCATTTCATACTGATCACAGTATATACCGTGATGGGGAGAAGAAAAGCCTCCTCACTTTCTCAGACTTCCCGTAAAAGAGCAGCATTATAGAAGGTAAAGTGAGCCACCGAGAATGATGATCAAAACCCATTTTCAGGACGAACTCCTTCCATTTCCCTCCTTTTATTGATTTTTTTTTATCCACTTTGCACTCCCTCCATCAGCTTGGTTGCAGGGAACATCATTTAATGTGCCTTATTGATTCAATTGTACACATTTATACTTGTGTAGAAACTTTCACTACAGTGCATTTATTGATCTTTTAATTATTAATGTAAGCCACAAAACCTGAAGAGCTTTGGCTTTTTTCTTTTTTTCAGATTATGGCAAGGAAATTATCAAAAACTGTCAGCAAAGTTCCTTTTAAAAGGCTAGTCAACAGCTTATACTTCATATGTGCTGTTAATTTTTTTTCTAAAATCAGAATTATATTAGCCTAAACAATTCAATAAATTTTAAAACATTGTTTTAATTTCCAGAAATATTATTACTTATATGCCCTAATTTGACCCAGGAACAACAAGCAAGTGTTCCATTTCAGTGTGGTGATATTCAGATTTACAGACACACATCAGGTGAGCAAGTTTGCTAACAAAATTGCCATAAGACTAACAACCTGTGCTAACAGTTATGGGACAAATTAAAGTGTCACACATTGTCTGTGGAACTACTTTATCCCACTTACATTAATTCTTAATACTCTGTCTCTAATCTATAGCATGGCCCTCTACTCCTAAGGAACGACTCATTCTCATCCAGATACTCTGCACTAAATTAACAGTAAAAGTAAGAGGACACTCTAGGTGGGAAACTACAGAACCAATCACCAGGCTCAAATGAAAAGCAGGACCTCTGGTGGAAGTGGGAGGGGCAGTATTGGGACCTTACTGAAGACACAGGAGGCAACAAAGACAGGAGGTTCAAGGTAGAACAACTAAAGAGTTGTTCTTTCCTGCTCAAAGTCCTCCCCCATTTCTTCTCTGAAATACCACTTTAGCTAGCCTTAAATAGAGTCAGCTTGCACTCTGATTAAGGGAACCAGTAAAAAGATAAATCCTAATGCAGGCAAAACTCCACTCTGCCACAAACAATTTCTAGGGGAAGCCAATCTTACACTTAGTATTTTTTGAATGATTACCAGCAAATATGTTCCCCACTGCATCTTATACTTTGCAATACCAAGGCAATGATGTATATTTTATTTACATCATGGATCAGAATCATGGATCCGATTTGGAATGATTTAAATTTGCATTTAAATGATTTAAATTTCCCATTCCTAGGCAATAATGTGAAGATTGGACATTTTGGGGCTGAATGGTCCTGAGTATTAAGAGAAGGGCTACACATCTTGGAGCACTGATAGTAAATGCTAGAAAGCCTGGGCACTGGACTAGTGATGGAAATAGACTTCCCCAAGCCAGTGTTGCTCTGGATCTCTGAAAAAGCTCTGCATTGCTCAGCAATGGTAATGGATGCTTGAAAAGTCTGCCAAGTTCTGCTGTCTTGCAAGGTTTACTGTTCCTGAGTCCACACAAAACTCCTTCCATTTGGTGCAGTCCTTCACTGAACTATTCCAAATAGATGGGAACCCTTCCCCAGAATTTATCTCCTGGGCCAAAGATACCATCCACTGGCACAAGTTACATGCATAACCTAGAATGCATATTTAATATATTTATATGATATGATTTATATGATAACATATTCAACAAGGAAGGGGCCCAGGCTTGACCTTTTAAAAGGATCTACCCAAATAAAGATCTGGCATCCACTAATAAATTTCATTTAAAAAGTCATAATTTGCAGACATCATACATATATCTTGGCTTTTTTAATTTAAAATTCACATGCAGCTAATTTGCCTGAACATACAAGGGGCCCTTACACAGCAAACATATCTGATAATGTGGGGTCTGATTCCTGTTCAGCTTCACTTCCCCACAGAAGATAGAAAACCAGGCTATGATTTTAACCCACTTTTCTGTCCCTTCTGAAGAATTTTAATTTAGACCCAAATTCATCACCATAATTTATTTTCTTGAAAACCTTGTGTACTTTAGCTGAAATGGGCACAAAATGTTATTTAAAAGGTGGTATTTTCCAAATATGATCATAAAGCACTAGAAATGTCACATTCTTTATTTTATGGTTATGAATCACTTCAAAAGCCCTTTTACCCAAGCTCAAAGAGTACATAGTATGATTCCACCTGGAGGAAAATTATTTTATAAATTAAGCCATAGTGTTTTAAATGTAAGAGTCTTTAATCAGTTTTCCAACATAATGATGTAGTTATGCAGTCAAGTCTATAGTCAAACAATCCAGTAATTTGCAGAAAAGCTCTTTAACATTAAATGAACAGATATAAAATACCTTGTACTGAAACCATCTATTCTATGATTAACTGCCTTGCTTTCATACCATGTATAGAGTTATAATGGAACTATTTCTCAAATTATCAATTAAAAAGATTAATTGGTAAAGATAATATTAACTATATCATATAACATCTTTCATCCAATATAAATTGAAACAATATTCTCACTACTTTTCAAAGACAATTGCCTTCTAAATAATAAATCTTTAATTATATATTATTTAGAGATGTTCTGGGGGAGGGGACAGGCAAGTTAATGCCCAAAAGGCATACTAAGATGGCAACTGATTCTTCTTGGGTTATGTTTGCTCAGTTCTTTTTCATGATCCTGACCATGTCAAGCATATATAGACAATTTTCTTGTCTCAAGAACTCTGAAGCCATCTCACTTACTCATACTAGTTTGGTTTAACAGTAACTCAATGCTTAAGAAAGGTCAGTACTCACCACAACTAAAACTTCAAAAAGAGAGATATTACCTTTAACCATACCCATTTGTTTGGAAGGTTTTTCCATACCACATCTTCTCTGAAATCTTTTTCTCTACTAGCACCCAGGACTCCCATCCTCTGTATTCATGGCTTAGAGGTACTGTAGCTTTATGGAGAGTGCTTACCAATCTGCAAAGTCATATGTTAAAAAATAAAACTGTCCTATTCCCATCTCTTCTATTACCCACTGTACATAGGGTGCAACTAGATAAATCAGATTAATTGATACCAATTGTTCACTAACCATCTACCAAGATTCACTGATTTAACAAATATCCACCGCATACTACTTCATTACAACATTCTTCTAGGTACTGGGGTTATATCAGTGAATAATACCAGACCAAAAGTTTTGCCTTCATTGGAGGGTAACATGTTATATAGTCAATCTACTAATAATAAATTTATATACATGTGTATATATGAGTATGTACTGTTAGTTGGTTCTAAGACTGGTAGAGAACAACAACATAAGAGGTTTTGTATGGGGCTGCATTTAAAATAAGTTCTTAAGACAAGATGATACTTGGAATAAAGATGTGAAGAAAGTGAGGGAGAAGCTTGTATTTTTATGGGGAAAGTGTTCCCATCAGAGGGAAAAGGAGATTCAAAAGTCTTAAGTTAGAAGACGAACGTTTCTGAGGAACAGAACTTTAGGGCTGAGTCTACAGTGGGGTAAAAGAGACTAAATGTGGTGGGTGTTCAACTCAGGAGACCTCAGCAACCATTATACAAAATTTTGCTTTTACTCTCAGTGAGCAGGGAAAGCACTGGAGAGTTCTAAGTGAAAGGAGTGACTTCATCTGACATATCTGCTTTTGTAAAGCACTTTGCTGATTTGAATATAGTTTGTTCCTTCAAACTCAAGCTCAAATTTAATCCTCAAGTGTGCCTCATTAATGGAAACTAAATCTGACTGGTGTTTACAGGTGGAACCTCTGAGAGGTGACAAGGTCGTTACAGTGGAGGCCCAGATTGAATCCCGCTGGCTTTATAAAAAGAGGGAGAGAGGCAAGAAGAAACACAATCATACACGGTCTCTTGCCACATGATGCCCTGCACCATCTTGGGACTCTCCCAGCAAGAAGGTCATCACCAAGTGCTGCCCCTTGACGTTGCACTTCCTGAACTATGAGCCAAAATAAACCTTTTTTTCTTTATAACTTACCCGTTCTGTGGTATTATACTATTAACAACAGAAAATGATACATATAACCCTCTTTTTTAGATACAATTAATGTGCCATGCAATTAATCTATTTAAACTATGTAATTCAATGGTGTTTGGGATATTCAGAGTTGTGCAATCATCACAATCAACATTAGAACATTTTTATCACTCCAAAAAGAAATTCCATATCTATCAGCAGTCACCCATTCCACTCTAAACTCCCACTCTAAGCACCACTAATCTACACTCTCCATAGATTAGAACATTCTGAATGTTTAACATAAAAGGAATCATAAATAAGCATTCTTTATTACTGGATTCTTTCATTTAGCATGTTTTCAAGGGTCAGCCCTGCATTTATTTATTGTTGAATAGTATCTCATTATCTGGATAAATCACATATTATTTATCCATTCATTGATTGACAGACATTTTGATTGTTTCTACTTTTTAACTATAGTGAACAGTGCTTCTGTGAACATTCGTGTATTAATTTTTGTGCAAATGCACATTTTATATTCTCTCAGGCAAACATTTAGGAGTAGAACTTATAAGTCATATGGTAACTCATTCAACCTTTTGAAGAACTATCAAATCATTGTCCAACGTGGCTGAACATTTTGACATTCTACCAGCTGTGTATGAAGGTTCTGGCTTCTTCATTCCCCTAACAACAGTTGTTGTTATTGATCTTTTGGAATAGAGCCATTTAAGTTTATATAAAGGGTAGATCTTGTTGTTGATTTGCATGTAACAGATGCCTAATGATGTTGAATACACTTTCATGTGCTATTGATCTTTATATATCTTCTTTGAAGATATGTCTATTCAGATCCTTTGCTCATTTTTAAATTTTATGTCTTTTTGTAACTGAGTTACAAGAGATTTTATATATGTATAGCCTAGACACATGTCCCTCATCAGATACATGATTTGCAAATATTTTTTTCCTATTTTATGGTTGTCTTTACACTTCTTTCTGGTGTGCTTTGAAAGAAACAAGGTTTTAATTTTGATGAAATCCAATTTAGTTTTTTCTTTTGTTGCTTGTCCTTTTGGTGTTACATTTAAGAAGCAGTTGCCTAATCCAAGGTCATGAAAGTTTAAATTTATGTTTTCTTCTAACAGTTTTATAGACCGGCTTTGACCTTGAGGTTTTCAGTACATTTTAAAATCAATTTTGTGCCAGTTATGGTGGTGCATGCCTATAATTCCAGCAGCTCAGAAGGCTGAGGCAGGAGGATCACAAGTTCAAAGCCAGCCTCAGCAACTTAGTGAGGCTCTAAGCAACTCAGAAAGACCCTGTCTCTAAATTAAATATTAAAAGGGTCTGGGGAATATGGCTCAATGGTAAAGCACCCCTGGGTTGGATCCCTGGTATGTCCGTATAATAAATAAATAAATAAATAAATAAGATTAATTTTGTATATGGTATAAGGGAATAAGGTCTGACTTTATTCTTTTGTATACAGAAATCCAGTGTCTCAGCACCATTAATTGAAAAGACCATATTCTTTCTCCCATGGGATGATCTTATACCCACATTAAACTAAAGTTACATTTTAAAAATATTTTTCTAGCTTCTTTATTAATAATAGACTAACAGGGCAAGGGCAGAAGTAGAAAGACAAGTTAGGATGCTACTATCATAAATCAGGTATATTGAGGTTCTCCAGAGAAAAAGAACCATCAAGACAAAGAGAGATATATGGAAAGAGATTTATTATGAATGATTGGTACACATGATTATGGAGACAGAAGAGTCCTATGATCTGCAAGCTGGAAGCCCAAAAAGTTTGTGGTATAGTTTCAGTTCAAATCCAAAGGCCTAAGATTTAAGGGAACCAATACTGTAAGCCCTAATCAAAGTCTGAAGACTCGATAATCAGAAGCACTAATGTTCAATGGCAGAAGATGATGCCCAGCAGGGAAAATTCACCCATCTGCATCTTTTTATTCTATTTGGGCCCACCAAGGATTAGATGATGCCCACCTACCTCTGTAGGGGTCATCTTCTTTATTTATTTATGGATAATTTATGGATTTGAATGATCATCTCTTCTGGAAGCAAGGATGCCTCACTGTCATACCCAGAAATAATATCTTACTAGTTAAACAGCCTGGTCATGTTGAAATGTAAAATTAATCATCACAACAGATAAGAGATGATAGTGGCTCAACCAAGAGGGTTATTGTACATGTGGTGAGAAGCAGCAGGACTCTGGGTTCTCTGAAAGTGGAACTGATCAGATCTGCTAAGACTGAATGTGGCTGAGAGACAGGAAGGACTCTGGGTTGAATGGGATGCTTCTGGTTCTGAGGTCAGACACACTGCAGTTTTGTGGGTAAGAGTGACATGATCATTCATACTTCTAGTGTAATAATAGTTGGGGGGATAGGAACAAAGCAGAGAAACCCATCAGAAAACTATCTTGATAATCCTGCATCAGGAATTCACTTGAAATGTCATTAGTATTGTTTAGAGATACTATGACAAATGTCAAACAAAAAAAACATGAAAACTATAAATTTCACCCTAAGTCAATGGAGAAGATATTACAGGGTAGATGGGATTTGAGACATACCTCAAATCACACTTTTCTGGAACAACTCCAATGGAATAAAATAGCACCTCAATTCCTATTAACTCAGAAACTCTTTTGAGCATCTTTTGTGGCATTTTTTCTAACAGCTCTAGCCCAGGGGGTTCTCAGGCATAAATCCTCAAGTTCTATTGAAGGCCCTTGAGGAAATGGCCAAGGCATAACCCCACCAGCTCATCCTACTATACTGCAAAAGAGTCACTGCAGCTAGTGTCCCTTGAAGAGGCTTAATCTTCCTTCCCTGGCCTCAAGAGAGGCAGGTGAAGTAGGATAAGTACAACAACACACGGGGAGAAAACAGATGCATTAAAGCTGCCTCTTTCTGCATAAGAAAGGATTTTTTTCCCCTTCTGGATTTAGCTGCTTTCCATTCCCTTCTATCCTCAAAAGATTTCCATCTCAGTGAAAATCCACTGACCACAGGGCATAAGGAATAGCACTGGCTAGTGTTCCTGTCCAGTGAAAGCAGGAGGCTTCGGCCTTCTCTGAAAGCAGGTTCTGAGAAATTGTTACATAAACAGACAAAGAGAGACCCTGAAGTCATTTTTTGCCAGTGAACCAACAGCTAATGAGGAAGCTGTGCCTCAAAGCACTGGAGGTACTCAGAGGAAAGGAGGCTAGGATACCACATCAAGAATTTCCAAGGCACACAAAGGAAGACGTGTATCTGTCCTGGGGCCTAGAGACAGGACAAAGACCAAGCAGAATCCTAGAATGGGCTATTAAGCAGTTATGCGTACAGGAATGGAAGACATGTGATGAACCCCTTCAAGAACTGATATTAAAACAAACAACCCAAATAAATACGAAGGCTATTTGCTTCAATTAAGTCTAAGCTATGGGAGTGTGAACTTTAATATTTCCTCAGTGTACAGCTCTGCTAGTGCTTTCACCATTATTAAAGTATGTTTATACAGGGTTTGGCTTTTCATCTATTATGGAAAAATTACATCTTGCCAACAGCACTAGAGAGGCCTAAACAGTAAATCCTCCACTGACCTTGAACCCCAGCTAAAACAAATAGTCACTCTCCTTGGTGCTGAACTGCCTAAATAATACAGTGTGTAAATGGCTGTGAATATAAATTACATCCACAATGCATCTTAGCATTATGGATTACCAACAGTTCCTCCAGAAGCAGTGTTTGCAGAGGCACTGCAATGTGAATAAAATTCTTAGGGAAGTAACTGAAAGCATTCACTCACAAACAAGGATCATTGCATTGAGCTGGGCCTTTAACTCCCCAGAGGAGGTGATAAGGTGATGGCAGCCTCCCATCACAAGGTTTCACAGGAGTGGAGGAAAAGCCGTGGCCTCGCAAAAGATATGGTAGAGCAAGAGAGGCACGGGCAACAGAAAGCTTGAGGCAGTGAAGCAGCAGGAGGTGGGCAGCAAAAAGCAGAAAAGAGGGTAGAAGATTCCAAGTCCAACCAGAACATCAGTGTCCCAGAAAATAATGCTTCCATTAAACCAAGAAAATTTACCTACATGTGGAAGTGCTTACAAAATAATGTTAAATTAAAAAAGAAAATACAAAATGATAAAGACATAAAATCACATACACAAAAGGCTGCTGTTGTCAAAGAGAATACAGAGAAGTCAAAACTACTGAATGAAAGTGATAGAACTGTGAGCATATCGGTTTTCTTTTGAAGTTTCCTTTAATCTTCTACTGTAAAATGCCCACACTGTGTCTGAAAGGCAATCAAAGCGTATGTGAACAGTCACAACAACTGTTAATAATGAGAAAATAAATGAGCTCTATCGTGGGCAATAGTTAACTAGCTACAGTAAGTTGGGAGGTGACAGGAGATAGAAAAACAAGAATAAATGCAGGAGAAAGTATGTCATAAGGTACAAAAGACCACTGTGCAGCCATGGAGTTCTGAGAAAAAGTGACAGGGAATTTTGGAAACAGAGAAAAAGGAGGTGGGAAAAAAAAGACAGTTAATGGGTAAAAGTGAATAAAATATAGGACAGTACGCAGAATTTATGAGGGGCCTCATAACACATGGCTGATTTGCCAAAAGCCAGTCAAGCACAAAGTAATCTGGTTCAAAATCCATTAACCTGAAATCCACTTTCTTGCTTCCAAATAGCAATCTGAACTTCAAAATACAGTTTGTCTGCCCTTAACAAGTTCAGCAAATTTCAGTTGAAAATCACCATCTTTATATAGTTAGTCTGTGTCACCATGTCTCAGATGCTTCCTGGAATTGGGGTCGCTAAATTGTTCAGTTACTGGGCCTGCCCCTCCAGTTTAGCAGACTGGGAATGGTGACATGAATAAGTGGTACCTGTCAGTATAAAATGCAAAATGACTGTCTCTACCATTTACAACCACTACATGCTTCGGTTTCTAGTTTCAAAAGTGGGTTTAATGTCAAAGAATTGTGAGATTTGAATGACAGATCAATGACAGCTCAATTCTTCAGACATAGTAGACACTCAATAAATATATTTGAATGAATAAATGAACCAATGTGGTATGGTTCTATATGATACCATTATTGTGCATGATAAAAAAGACATGGGAAAGCATAATACTGTAGTGAATTTTATCAATGTAGTAAGGTCAAAGAATTTCCCTTTATCACCCCAATTACTGCTTCTATTTCTGTTACTGCCCTTCCTAAGCAAGTTTTCAGTCACCTGTAATCCTATCTGTATCCTTGAAAGTATATTTTGGTGCCTTTTGTCATCTCTCTTCACGACTATAAGCTCCAGGATGAAAAGGACTTTGTCTTCATCATTCATGAGACCAGGCAAATAACCATCAAAACATTCAGAGAGGAAACTATTTCTAAGTCTCCCTCAGACCTAGGGAGAACCTGGTGCCAACACCTACATGAAAACAGTGAAGAAAATTCCAGGTCCTTTGATAACGTTGAGGTAAAAAAAAATTTTGAAGACCTAGATGTGAACAGCACTCCAAGTTTGGTTATCTTCCACATGAAGGACATAAGATTTAGCAATACTGGCTAGAGTTTGTAATCTGAGACCTCAGATCTGAAGGAACCATGGAGAGAATTCATATAAGTGCTTAAACTCTGATAGGGAAAGCAATAGACCTTAATTATTGTCATCCATATCTAACTGAAATATAGCATTTGCTTTTATTATGAATTTAGACCTTAAAAACAATCCTGGTTATATTAGCAGTACTCATACATTTGTCACCAACAGAAATCATAGATATTTTTGCAACTCATTATATCTTATATCTCAAAATATTATCTAAGTTCATCACCAGTTTGAAATTACAGTGGTCATTATATCCACTACTAGATCTAATATAAGTGTTAATGAAGAAGCATGTATATTACTATAATCCCAATTTGTTTTAATAATTTGATAACTCTTTCAATATAATTGCTTGTCATTTTAGGTATTTTATGCACTCAAATGCTCTGCTCTAGAAACAGTCCACACAGACTCTAGCAGTCTACCAAAGTTGTCCAAAGCACTGAAAAGCTGAGAACCTATGTTCTTGATGATCCTGCCCAATAATTCTAAGCTTTATATACATACCAGAGTCATTACTTCAAACATTTTTAAATGTGAATATGAAAACACTACTTGAGAATCTGCAAGGAGTTATTTTTCTTGACTAAAAAGTTCAAAACTAATGGCATGATTCAATCCATGTATGCAACAGCACAACTTGAATTCGTTTTATTACTTTTTAACACAGGGTTAAAAACAAAAATTTCTAGTCATCAAGGTCTGGGCTTTGAATCCTATCTCAAGTTTACTAAATGGACTTAGCAAAGTCAGAAAAACCCCTTTAAGCCCCAGTTTCCTCATATATAAAATGTGAAGGATAATATCTCTATCACAGCATTGAGAGGACTAAACAATACACAAAAACTACAAAATAGATGCAAAGTACTTAGCACAATGAAAACAAAGTACCCTGATACAATGAATGCTCAATGACTTATAGTAATAGTATTGCCCTATTTTATTCATTAATGTAATTTAAATAATAATTTATATTGAGACTTTAAAATTTCATTAAAAGATTCTAAAATTAAGAGGTAATATAGTATATTGCTTCAGATCACAAACTAACAATAGACTGCCTGAGTTTGAATTTTACTCGACCAATTCCTTGCTGTGTGACTCTGAATAAATTAGTTAATTCCTCTGAGATCCTATATTTCAGATCTGTCAAGTAGGCAAAACTTCTCTGAGATCCTTATAACAAGGATCATTATAAGGATCATTTAAAGGGTCATATAAAGCACATTTAAAGGTGTCTGGCATACAGTACTTTGTAATTATCAGGCATTATCGTTATCAATAGTCATTATTTTGTAGTTTCCCACTGAGTTACATAGAACCACTTCTTCCTCCTTCTATCTGAATTTTAGTAAAGATTTCTTATAAATGAAATAAGCCACTTAAATGAAACTATTCCCATTGAATATTCTTGATGTTAATGAAGACTAGGAACAAAGCAAATTCAGCTATAATTATTTCCAAGAAGTGACTAGAAAGACCCCACATCCTTTGGCTTTTTTAGTCAAGTCAAAGACTGTGTAAGAGAAACCCTCTAGAGTCTGAAATGCTTCTTTAATGGTAACAGGTCTATGCATTATCGGGATAACTTTGCTCTTTCACCTTTAAACAAATACACACAGGAGCCCCTGGGGCCTTGGCCAGAGCTCACCTTGGAGAAAGGAGTCAAGGAAGTGCTGGGCTTGGTGACAACAACAAGGACCACATCAGCATTACAGGAGCAAAGACACACTGTTTTCCAGTTTCCCAGCCGGGGACTAGCCTTGCTCCTCACCTGGCAATTAGTAAGGTAGGTATACTTCATTTTAAACCTAAACAAACCACTGATCTCTGAGAATGCCACTGATTATTTTCTGAACTCAAAGCAAGTATAAAAACAATAATGACAGGAACAAGCACTTTACTTCTCCCCATCTTTTAGGTAGCTGAGTAATTATTAACTGAACAATTAGTCATTATAGCAAAATTATGAAGCAAGTAAATGGATTCTTACCAATATTTTATTTCACTATTTTTTACTTATTAGTTTAAAAGAATTCAAAATTATTCGCTGCATATAGTATTAACTCTCCCAACATGGATGAAAATGAATATTCAACTCATATTATGAGGGGCTGGGATTGTGGCTCAGTGGTAGAGCGCTCACCTAGCATGCATGAGGCACTGGATTCCATCCTCAGTACCACATAAAAATAAAATATAAAGATATTGGATCCACCTAAAATGAAAATATAAATATTTTTAAAAATCATATTATGATACATATCACAATAATTCCATTATACTCTGAGATTAATGCTTATCATTCCCACTACTCACCAAAATCAAAATGTTAGATCTGATTTTTTTTAATTATAACAATTAAAAACTAGTGTTAAAAAGTCAGAAGCAATAGTCTTTAGGTTTTTCCCAGATGCACACGGAGCTATCCCTTTGATATTTATTTTCCAACACATGACTAAAAACCCATTCCCATGAGAAACTAAAACCAAGAAGCTTTTACTCCTAAAGGGAAAATAAAATTTGGCATACTCTGAATTTAGTGACCAAAGATTATCAGGGGGTAAAAACACTGATAGTGAAGTCAAGGCAGAAGTAACAAGCAGAGGGCTCCACTTTTCAAAGCTCTCCTCATGTCTGTGTGATTTTTTTCCAGTGTCCCTCATGATGCCAACAGTCTAACATGCAGCTGAGGGATAAACAGCTGCTCTTGCAGTGCTGGCTGTCAACACAAGGGGCTTTTTAATGCACCCTAGGTCCAAGTGGGCCTGGTTTTTAGTGCTCAGACCACAGGAGCTCAACCACACTGAGATGCCTTCCAAATTTCGGGGCCGCTAAGCCTGGTTCTCAACGTCACTCTGATGTTATTCTGCAGTGAAGATAAGGCAAGAGCTTTGGTCTGAAAACGCTTATCAAAAGAGGCTTAAAGTAAGATTGACAAATGGGCCCTCTATGTTAATAGATAGGTTAGAGGAAGACAGGAGAGAAACCCAAGAACATACATCCATATATATGCAGCTACACAGCTGGCATTTGGTGCATAATTTTCCATGTGATTAAATTTCTTTGGAGCCCATTCAAATAAAATAATTTTACAGGAAGTGCTCATATCAAACATTTACCAATGGAACATTTTATTATTTAAATAAAATCCTACATATCCTTCCTTCATCATTGTAAATATTCATTCCATAAACACAAACATAGCCTGGTACTCCCCAAATTAAACACCTTTAGTGGCTCCTCAGTGCTCATAGGCTAAATTAATACTTCAGGATGACAAACAAGACCTCTGCGGTCTAGCTGCTACATACTTCTCTTGTTTTATTTATCTCCAGACTGCCAGGACACTACATTCCTCCAGGAGTACTGAATTTTTTTTCTATGCTCCTTCTTACCTCTCAGCCCTTCTGCACACTGCCTCTGTACCTAGAATGTTCCATCTTTGTAGCCACCTCAACAAATGCTTACTCACCTTTCCCAGCTCAGCTGAAAAGCTTTTACCAACCCTCCTCTACCAGGAAAGACTGAACCACCCTGCCTTTGTAAGGAGGAGCAGCCACAAAGTCCCCTGTGCCACAGTTGCTCTTACGGATGCCACAGCATTTGATGGCACTGACTTTAAATAGCAAGAAGGAATAATTCAAATATAACAAACTGCACGTTTTCAAGCATATAATTTTGTAAGTTATAACATATGTATTTACCTGTGAAACCATGACTACAGTCAAGATAAGGAAAAGTTCCCCATGCCCTTTTGTCACACTGCCTTACCTCTGTCCCTGGTGGAATGGTTCCAACTTCCTTTCTGATCCTATAGATTAAGTAGCATTTTCCAGAGTTTTAAATATATAAAATCTTTTTAGTTTTGTCTTGTTTTCTGCATTTGGCATAATTATATTGAGATTCATCCACACTGCTGCATGAATAGATAGTTCATTAGTTTATTGGTGAGTGGCTGCAGCATGGATATGGATGTGTTATGATGGATATGGACATGTTATGATGGATATGGACATTTTGGTTATTTCAAGTTTGCAACTATCATAAATCACATGGCTATTAACAATCACCTGCAAGTTTTCATATGTTTTCTTTCCTCTTAGGTAGGGGAGGGGATAGAGCAAATGGTAGGTTTATGTTTAACTTTTTAAGAAACTGCCAAGCAGTGTGTTATGCCACACTCTAACAATGTATGAAATTCGATTTCCTCCAAATCCTTGTCAATATATCCTCGATATGGTTTGTTGTTTTAATTACAGTCTACTACATCTATTGTGTTATCTAATTGGGGTTTTAATTTGCATTTCCTCAATGATTAATCATGTTGAGCATCTTTTCATGTGCTTATTTGGCATCCATATTTCTTATTTGGAAAATTATCTGTTCAAATCATTTACTCATTTTTTAGTTAGTTATATTTTAATGTTTAAGTAATTTGTATATTATGAACTACAAATAAGATATATGATTTACAAGTATTTTTTCTCAATCTGTGACTTATCTTTGCATTCTCAACCCTTTTATAAAGAAAAAATTTAGTTTTGATGATGTCATTTGTTCTTAATGGATTTTTCTGTATTATATCTAAGAAATCTTTGCTCAATCCAATGTCACAAAAATTTATTCCTGTTTTATAAGATTTATAGTTTTAGGTATTACATGTCTATAATCTATTTTGTGTTCATTTTTAAATATATTATAAGATATGGTTCAATTTTCCTGTTGATGTTTGATAAAGATATTATCCAAAATGACTCTGCACCTTTGTTTAAAAATCAGTGGTTTACACATTTGTGAATCTATTTCTGGCTCTCTCTTCTGTTCCAGTGACCTATTTGTCTGTTATGACACCAGTACCACACTCCTGTTGATTATAATTGCTTCGTAAGTCTTGAAATTAGAGTTAGTCCTTCAACCTTATTCTTCTTTGAAAAAAGTTGTTTTTAACTATTCTAGATTCTCCACATTTCTATATGACTTTTTAGATTCATTTTTTTCATATCAAAAACTTCTGGCAATTTTGATCAGGGTTACACTGAATCTATGAATCAATTTGGGGAAAACAGACCCATAATAATTCTGAGACTTCTGACCATGGACAAGTTACAGTTCTCTCCAAAAAATATCGTGATTTTCTATATATAAATTCTGCATTTTGTGTGTGTCGGGGGGTGTTGGGGATGAAATCCTGGGCCTTGTACATGCTAAGCACCACATGACATTAAGTTACATCCCCAACTGCACATCTTTTATTAGATTTATTTCTATGCATTTTATAATCTGACACTATTACAAATGGCATTTTCATTTCAATTTCCAATTGCTCATTGCTAGTATACAGCAACACAACTGATTTTTATACATTGATATGTCCTGCAACATAGAGTTCACTGGAATTAAAAATTAAAATGAACATCTCAATGCCTTGGAGGACAAAGGAAGTTGCTCACAACTAGACAGCAAAATGTATGCTGTGGAGACACATTTGTTAGGGGAGAGAGGAGAAGTAGACATAACCTCAGCATTTCCATGTCTATGCCTTTGATAATTTGAGTTAGCATCCACATTCATCGAGTGATTTGGGAAAAGTCTGAAGAATTAATGCATATGATCCTTCCTAAAGAAGTTTCCAAAATGTGAAACAGTGGAAGCACAGAAGAGGAACTCAGGAGAACAGAAACTGCAATGCCTCACTGTTCTTTGGTCTTGATTATTTTATTAAGTGGGTTTCCGCCTCTTTTCCTTGACCTTTTATGATCAGATTTCCTTCCTAGGAATCTAGTCCTTATATTTCAGAACTGCTTAAGTGGCAGCAATTTCTCAATATGTCTACTTAGATGTTGAGTGATTACTCTTGGATTCCTGATTCAAAATCCTATATATTAATTTATTTGACTGGTACTTCTGTCAACCCTGCATCCAAAAACAAGATGTGTGCTTAACGATGCAGCAGAGGCTGCTGCATCGATTCTCTACAATAGAAAATTCAGAGGTCACATGTTTCCCCATCCTTCACATCACCAGAATTCTGTCTGCTCAGAACACAAAAGAAAGGAAACTATTGTTACAAGCCCCAGAACACAAACCACTTCTCTGTTCCACACTGCACAGAAAACCTCAAAGCATGTTCCTAACTGGAAGGAGTTTTGGTTGAACATGAGCATTTTCAGCTGCATCTGTGTTTCCAGATGACTATCACTGTCAGAAGCATTATCTTTGAATATGAAAGGCATGTTTCAGGAAGGGCAGGGAGAAACAGACACCAAAAAAGACACACCAAATTAACATCAAAGAATTAAATCTTGTCAAAATTCCCCAAACCTGCTCTGTCTCCCCTAGATTGATGTTCCCATTGTTCAGAAGGCCTGCACGGCTTCCAGAAGGCCTGCACGGCTTCCACCAGGCCTGGCATACCTGTGGATCTCTGAGGGCTCTCAGATTGATGTGCTCTCTCCAGTCATAAGTCCTTACCCATGGGCCTTAAGTGTTTTTCACATATAATTACATTATTGTTTTTATAATAACACTACAGTTTTACAGTATAAAATTAGAAAACAAAATTTATCCTAAATAGGAAAATTACTACCTAGAAACTATCACTTCTAACATTTGGTATATATTCCCCCACATTTCCCCCCCTGTTACATTTTCAAGAAAACTGAAATTGAGAAGTTATTCTCAGTTGCTTTCTGAGTTGTTGAATAGGTAAAATGGCAGGAAGACAGGTCAATTACTTTTTGGTACAATCTTAGGAAAGTGAGTATAATATGACAGAAAGAATGAGATCTTCAAACAAAGCCATAAAATAATTATAATGTAAGACCTGAACTACCGACAGCCAGTCCATCGTGTATTAGTAAAAGAATCGGAAATCTACTAATCAGAAAACCAGGCCATGAACACTGTCATTCATCAAGGTAACATGAACTGACCCAAAAACAAACAGACAGACAAACCTCTAGCAGCCCCTACTTACAGGGCATCAACATACTTGTGGGTAGGAAAATGGAAAAGAGTCAAAGTTATGTTGTTCCTAGTAAGAAGGAAAAGTGCCAGGAGTCCAGAAAAAAGATATGCAAGGTGGAAAATACAACGCACTATCTGTCCCTTGCTGTGTGTCCATGTCTTTCACAACTGGAAATCCTTAGCAGGTATACCTTAGTCCTCTTTTTTGATCCCTAGTGTCTGGCACCTAGGATTTGCTGTATTTAGAGGCTACCCTAGAATCAGTTGAGCTGACATTGGATAGAGGAATCTGTCTACATAATGTCTATTTACTAAAAAATGAAAAAAAAATCTCTAATTATAACTGTTCATCGTTATTTAGGCAGAAACTATTATCATATGTTACAGGTAAATGTTCATGAATGAGCTGGAGAGTTTTAAGGCTCTAGGCATTCTTAAACCAACTTCTTTACACACATGCACGCGCACACACGCACACAATTATTTTCCAACTCCCAGTTGAACATTTTTATCACTAAGATATACTGCTTCCAAGATTAATATGCATTTCAGGAGAAAAATAAGTATCAGACAATTATTCTATATACCTGTTGTGGTAGATTAACTGCAAAATGGCCCAAAATTCTGTTTCTTTCCTATCCATGCCTTCTGACATCTGATTTTACAGGTTCCTCCATCAAGAAAGAGACAGTCCATTTCCCCCAAGGTATGCCAGTTCCAAAACTAGGTCTAGAAAGATCTTTTGAGCTTGTACTTTCACTCAGAACCCTGCCCAGCCACCCATCCAGTCATTAGGATGATGGGATACACGTGGCCCTGTGGGTCAGCTAACCTCATCCCTCCAGCTGACAATGAGCCAACCACCACGTGAATAAAGGCATCCTAGACCAGTCAGCCTTGAGCCACTCTGCCATGTAAGTACAGATGCCTGACAATTTACCAAAGGGGGAAATGCAAATTAAAATCAAATTGAGATATCACTACACTTCTACATTTATTAAAAAAATAATGGGCTGGGGTTGTGGCTCAGCAATAGAGCACTTGCCTAGCACATGCGAGGCCCTGGGTTCGATTCTCAGCACCACATAAAAGCAAATAAACAAAATAAAGATGTTGTGTACAACTGAAAAATAAATATTTTAAAAAATAATGGAACCACATATTAGTGAGAATGCAGAGAAACAAGATCATTCACACATAGTTGGCAGAAACATAAAATAGTGCAACCACCATGAAAAACATTTTGGAAGTTTCTTACAAAATTAAAACATGCAACTACCCGTCAATTGCATTCTTGGGCATTTATCCCAGACAAATAAAAACCTATGTTCAGACAAAAACCTGCACACAGTGGCTGAGGTTGTGGCTCTGTGGTAGAGTGCTTGCCTAGCATGTGTGAGGCCCTGGGTTCTATTCTCAGCCACAGATAAATAAGTAAAAAATAAAGGTCCATCAACAACTAAAAAAAATATTTAAAAAAAAAAACCTATACACAAATGTCCATGGCAACTTTATTTACTGTAATTAAAATCTGCAAACGACCCAGAAGATTTTCAACAGAATTAAAACCAGAATTACCCCTCAGCAAAACAATGTGAAATCAACTATTGATAGATACAAGAACTTGGATGAATTGCCAGGTAGTTATGCTGAGTGGGAGGAAGGGAAGCCAAACCAAAAAAATGACATTGTATTTATATAACATTTCAGAAGTAACAAAATTATAGAAATGGAAGGGCTGGGGCTTAGTGGTACAGTGCTTGCCTAGCATATGGGAGGCAATGGGTTCTATTCTCAGCACCACATATAAATAAATGAATAAAATAAAGGTCCATACATCTAAAAAACTGTTTTTTTTTTAAATTATAGAAATGGAAAGCAGATTAGGAGCTGCCAAGATCACAGACTAGGGAAGGGGCAAGGAGGTGGGCATGGCTATAAATGGGCAACACAGGTATCCTTGCAGTGAAGTTCTAATCTGACCTGTTGAGTCAGTATCCTAACTGCTTTCCAACCACAGTTTTGCAAAATGCTACTATTTCGAGAAACAAAGCAAAGGGTCAAAATCATATTTCTTTGTATATAAATATCTCAAAATGTTTAATTTAAAAGGAACTGCTTGAATGGCCTTGAGTTGGTTACTGAACCTGTCTAAATCCTGCTTTCCTTATCTGTAAAATTGGGAAAAATAATACTTAATACTGCTAAAATTAGATGATTAAATAAAATGTGTATAACATTCTTAGAGCATAAATAGCCTTCAATAAACGATGTTATTAGGGGCTAGGAATGTGGCTCTGCGGTAGAGTGCTCCCCTGGCATGGGGCGGGACACGGGTTCGATCCTCAGCACCACATAAAAATAAAGGCATTGTGTTGTGTCCATCTACACCTAATAAATAAATATTTAAAAATGATATTATTATATTAGTAGCAATAGCAACAAAGATAATAAGTATGCCTAGTCCAATTCATAAATTAATCAAAATTTTAAAAATTTGTTTAAAGTCAGGGAAAATAGGGGGCATAAGAACAAGGAAGACTAGAGCAGCTCATTTTGTTAAGGTGTTGACTGAAGCAAAGGAAAGGAGGCCCTATTTGTTCCAGGGCCAGAGAACTGAGAAAATAGCTCTGTTTTAGAAAAAAATGCGTAGAATGAAACAAAGAACACATGTGTCAGAAAGCAAATGAAATCCTGGGATGGGAATTGATTAGTCTCAACAATCTGCCAAAAGATATATTATTAAACACATATCTCAAGAGTCATAGAATCCTGGGGTTAAATTAGAATTTAACCTAGAACCTTTTTAACCTCTCATGCTATTCTCAAACAATTTCTACCATGCTTCAAAAGGAAATGTCTTCTGTTATCTAAACTTCCAGTGATGGAGAAGCCACTGTCTTGCAGAGTAAAATGTAACTGTTAAGCACTCAATTAGAGGCCAATATTCTGAGACACATCAGAATCAGCTAATAAGTATTTTTAAAATAAGAATTAATGGTTTGTAAAGGTGTGACTTTTTTGTCAGTTTGGGAAGGTAAAGTGATGCCTCTTCTGTGTCTAGATATAGGCAAAACCTTAAGGTATTTACTTCTTGGATGGTGTCTTCATCCATCCAAGGTACAGGAAAATTGAGTTTGTACCATCTTTAAATATATCTATCCATCAATCATTCATTCAGCATACAATTATTAAGCATCTTCTGTGTGCTAGCACTGCCGCTGATTATGTAGCTACAAGCAAGAGTGACATAGAATGTAACTTTTATGAAGGCAGAGACTATCAAGAGATTCAAATAATGGCTTAATTGCCACAAAATGAACAATGTTGGGGGCTATAAAGAGGAGATTATATCATTTATCCCCTGAAAGGGGATCATCTACATTCTGACTCTTCCCTGCAATGATAAATTAAAAAAACATGGCTCAAATTTTTGTTTGACCATTTCAATAATGAAAATAAATCCTCAATTTATCTTCTATCATGAAAGAATATCCTGATCTGGTTAAGTGCACTTTCTACATAGCTGGAGTGTATCACTCTTTGCTGAAATTCTATTTAAAATTTCTAAAAACCACTCCTTCTAAAATGACACCAATTATGTACTGCCCTGCATCATCATAATAGACAAATGATTGTAATTTACACTATTTTCAGTGGCCCTTGTGATCACTGTGATTGCCAGCATCATGTATCCATGCCCAAAGACTGAACTCTCCTGAGGTGCACGAAGGAACTGAGCTGCCTAAGCATGCCATACCCTGCCATCTGTCCACACCCTCCCCACCACTCCCTGTGCTGAGGGCATTCAGCAGCATGTGTCCCCTACCTTCAACATCCCTATCACTGTTGTCCTGAGGAACCACTGACTCCACTGACACTTGTCCACACTGCCTACCTGACATCATTCCTGCCTTCTAACCCACTCTCTCCAGCTAGGTGTTATATATTTTACAACGAGGAAAACAATGAAAATATTCAAGGGAACCCATGCATCATGCACCACCATATATAAATTTAACATACAAAGAACCTTTGCCTAAAATAAATTTCAAGTGCATGGGATTTGTGGAAAATATTTTCTTTGGGCCAAGAGGCACCATGCTTTCTTGACTTTACCTCCAGGATAATAAATATTTCCAAGTGAAAACAAACACCACCTGTCTGGCAGTGAGCACTGTGTCCATTATGAATATGCTTATACAGAATTTTTCCTTAGAAAGAGCTCAAACATTTGCACTGATTATTAATCTCACTTATTTTCCCCCAAACTCTAGAGTTATAAGAAAAAGCAAGTATAAATTATTAATAGTTTGAAACAGACCACCAAGATTCTTAGTTGTCCAAAGTCACTGAAAGAGGCCTGAGGGTCATCCTGCCTCTCTGCCTTTTCCTTTCCAGGAAATAACACTTCCAGAGCAGAGATGCAGATAAGATACTTAATATTCCCCTCAGATACAGAGAAGTTGAGGCAAGTTCCTCAGAACTCAGATACGTAAAAAAGAAAAGCAAATTTAAAAATTTTTTCAGTTCAAAGAAAATGAGCTTTATCTTGCACAAAAACTTAAGAGAAAGTACATGAAATTTACAAGAAAAATACCCTCATCTTTCTACATCACCAGATTGGTCAACTTTTCAAACACCTTGAAATTACTTCCAATGAATGCAGAAACTCTCAGAGCACTATTCAAACAGCGAAGAAAACCACTCCATTCCATGAAAGTATACACAGCTACTCACCTTCACAGAAATGACTCTGCATTAGCCTGTTTCAAATACCAGCGCCCTGCCCATGGTCTCTGGCCACCTCCTCACTTTGCTGCATTAGACTTGATTGTTTTCAGATGGATTTCATTCTGCTAGGGCAGCCTCTACTTGCTATTCAGATACAGGTCCTGTGGCTCTTTGCTCTCCTCATTTCTGTGTGCTGAAATCACCCAGAATTCTTGGTATAGAACATTTTAAAGTGTTCACAATGTTCTTGCTACTTTAAGCAAAACCTGTTTCACTTTCCAATCTCAATTAGTAGAATACTACACACTTTTACAGACAAGGAATTGGAAACAGCCTTCCAAGTAGGCAGCAGCAGAAACAAACAATAAAAGAAAGTACAGGCGGGCTTCTCTGCCCTTCTCTAGGTCAACTGCCTCCTCCTGCAAAACTAATTAATGCACATCCTCCTTTTTTACTTTTTCTACACCATATGTCCAATAAAGCTGAACTTATTGGTGCAAGTAGAAGGATAATGTTTAATGTGCATGGGAGTATCTGAGATGGATACAACTGCTGAGATATGTCTTCAGGGATAGCTCAGTGTTGGCAAAGGTCTGAAGAATTCATCTGGCAACATCTCGATTGAGAAACTCATAAATTAAAGCAGCTCAGGGGCAATTTAAACTTCTTACCAAGTCCATCTCTCCTCCTACAGTATGCTCTCTGTTCAGAGTGCTAGAATAAATAAATATAAGCTACAGATGTAGCCATTTCCATGTCCTCCTCAGACCTCCCCTTCCAATTCTCATTACTCCCTGAGCTGTCAACAACCTAGTACTGAGAAGAAAGAGGAAACAGTGTGCAGGTGGAGAGCTATTATTTATCCTATAGCATAGCCTCATCTGCTTGTTTCACTTTATCAGATTGGAGTTTCCTTCTGATTAACTTCTTCACTTGTTTAGTTAACCATAGTACAAAATTTTAATTTAAGACTGTCCCTATATGTCTTTAGAGTAGCAGCAGTAGTAAGCTTTGACTTGTCAGAATGCAATACAAAAAGTAGAACACATCTTGAATCTCCTGCCTCCCACACATGTGAGCCAGCAGTATCGACTTTCACCAGATGGAAGCCAGCACTCTGGGACAAGCATCAGGTGGAACCCTGCATTCCTAAAGAGGCACTGTTTGTAGCTAACTGTGGGAACTGGGCGAGAGGTTTACTCTTCCTAATTATAGTGCAAAACAATGCTTATTCTACCCAAAGTCACAAGATATTTTAAGGGAACAAAGTTTCACATTTTATGAAACCTGTGAAATAGTATGTGGAATATTTATGGAATATTTATATTTGTGTAAATGTAATTAGGAAGGTGTCTAAGTGATTCAGTCAATTCTCAATTATCCCTACTAATGGAACTGATCAATACAACAGATAGTCTAAAATGGCAAACTAGTTTAAATACAGCTCATAAATTCAGTCTCTTTATTATCGGTACATGTACATTGGATCTTCAGGTTTAACAAAATTCATTTTGGAGCAGTTGCTTCTTGTGCAGCCCTCTTATTTTTTATCCAAGGAAAGTTAGCCTTAAATATTTAAAATACAGTTGTTAAATAGAAGAGTTAGGTCTTATCTTTAATTCATTTGGGCTTCTATAACAATAACATAGATTAGGTGGCTTATGAACAACAGGAATTCATTCTACCATCTAGTCCTAAGGGGTAGGAAGATCAAGGTGCCTGCAGATTCAGTGTCGGGCAAGGGCTTCCTTCCTGTTACCACATCCTCACTTAGTAGAGAGGGAGAGGGTGCTCTCCTGGGTCTCTTATAAAAGCACTAACCCCAATCATGAGGCCTGTGCTCTTATGCCCTAAGCACCTCCTAAAGATTCCCACACAGCCTTGGGGATTAGGATTTAGGGAATCCTAATTTGGGGAGGACACAAACATTCAACCTATAGGTCTTCATCTAAACATTCCAACTAACATCATGAAGTGGAGTCTTGACTCTATTCAAAGAAGTCTGAAAACCAATCAGCTGCCTCGATGTCTTTCCTCCCCAGACCCATCTTTCATTCCACTTTCAAGCCTTGTTCATTTCCCAAAGTACCAGACACAAACACCTGTGGAATGACTCCTATATGCAGTCTCAAGATGGATTTGATGCTCCAACTTAAACAGCATGTAATGTCTCATCTTTCCAAGGCTGCTGATTAACATCTTCCCTGAGGATGTAAGCAACTAGCAGTTTTGATTTAAAAGAAAAAATATTGAAAATGTTGCTAGCCTAAAATAAGCAAAAGTCTTTTTTTAGATCAATAATGTAAGTGGAACAACATAATAATAATGAAATGTGAACACTATCTAGAAAGTTACATGGATTATGATATGAAAGATATGAAAGACTCAGAGTATATCTTAAACATACGAGAATCTGTCCTGTACCTGAGGAATTCCAAAGGAAATGCCACAGCTTTTCACAACATTGCCTGGTGGCACATTTTAATGTTGACCTCCCTTACTGCCATCATAAAACACCTATTTAAAATCTGCCAACTGCAGCTTAATAGGCATAGTGTTTGTTCTAATTTTGCCAAAATTGAATCAGTGAAGATATAAACAGGGAATATAATGCCTCTTTAGTATCACCCAGTATAGCTGAGGAAAACATTCTCAAAACCTACCTCACTTAATGCCAGCCACAACCTTGAAACAGCTACGAAAGCATTTCAAACATAAAAAAACTAAAGTGATTGGGAAGGTTAGAAAAATCCGTAAGATGTTCATGAAAGAAAACATTGCTTCAACCAAGGGCCTTCATTCCACAATCAAACATCCTCATAAATGCAGCTGAGAAATGAGCCCACTTGTAACAGCACAACCAAGAGCTAGGATAATTACAATAGAAACACTTTATTTCGAATCATGAAACGAGTTACACTTGATCTTCTTGTTAGCAGGGGCTGTGCAGACAGCAACATTTACTGTGAAATGTAAGGGCAGATAACAGCTGATTTGAAAGGGGATTGTGTAAATCTAGTTAAAGAGCAACTTTAGAAGATTATTTTCAATTATGGAGATAACATCATGGCTCTCAGGAAAAAAAAATGGAAAGGTTTGTTCTTTACACCACATACAGTGTACTAAATCTAACAAAACCTGCCTGCTTTCAAGCAAGAGTATCAGCTAACAGCTAACAAGCCTTACCTCGACTTTACCCTTTTTCTTTAAGACATTTCCAATTATTTCTAGCACTTACTCATGTATATGAACCAAAAAAGTCATTTTCAATGGAAGAAATAGCTTAAATACACCATCTCCTTCAAAATAATTAATAAAACTTATATATTCCCCAGACATAACCTGTGAGACCTCAAAACTAGTGCAGGTCATGCGGTAAGAATAGGCCTTTTTGTGGCTGATTAAAATGGCATTTTCCTGGCCTGCCAGAAAACACCTAGCTTCCGCCCCTATTCCTGCACCTTGACAAATCCACAGGAATCCACAGAGCTCCACACTGACCAAAACACAAGCTGTGCCACTAGCTAAATGGAATAATCTTGTCAAGTAAAATAGCTAGTTATCATATCCTTCAACATGGCTTGTATAGAGGGTACTAATGACATGGTTTCGGGGGAATCTAAATAACAAAGAACCTAGTGTAATGGAGAAACATCAACTGGGAAGCAACAAACCCTGTTCCTTCCAGCCCTGTCCTTCAGGAGCTCTGTGACCTTTCCAAGCCTCATCTCCTTGTACTATCCGCACATTCTCAATGCCCCAGTCACTGCTGACTACTCTCCCCAGATGTACTGTGTTCTTTGCACCTCTGTGGCTCAGCTGAAGAGCTCCTTTGCAGGGAAGCTTCATTCTCCGAGAAAGGCCGTCCAATGCCCAGGTCAGAATTAATCTCCACCCTCTGGTTGCTCCTCAAATATTCAACTGTTTGCTTCCTGAGGCTGATCACTCAGTGCTGGTTACCACTCCATTTCCTTTTGTAACCCACGTACTCCAAGGGGACAGGATCACCTCATTTTTGAACCTTTGGAGCTGCTGTAACATTAGAAAGCACGTAGTAAATAATTATGAAGGAAAGGATCAACCAATGAAGGAACAAAGGATAAACCAACTCCACCAAATTTCTATGTCATCACCTTTCAAACTGATATTAGTCATGACACAATTCACTCATGTTGATCAAAAGGTGAGATGTGGCTTTTCACATTGTTAGGTTCTATATTTACATAATTATTATTATATGGATAGTGAAGTCAAAAAGTCATAATGAAGCCAGGCCGGTTGGCACACACCTGTAATCCCAGCAGCTCCACAGGCTGAAGCAGGACAGCCTCACCAACTTAGTGAAACCCTGTCTCTAAACAAAATATAAAAAAGGCCCGGGGATGTGGCTCAGTGTTATGTGTCCCTGGGTTCAATCCCTGGTATCACAAAAAAATAAAGGTCATAATGAAGTCTGATGTCTTGGCATACAACAAAGGAGTTATTATCACCCATACACATCACATGCCTAAACTCAATTTCAGTATTTTCATTTTTCTTTTCTTTTTTTGTCAGAAAGAGAAATTAAAAATTTGACAAAAGGTGCTACTTCACTGCCCAATATGTGAAATGACACTGAAACTAGATATCTTAAAAATCAGAAATTCATTAAAGTCACTTTACACATATGTTCTCCATTAAATAAGCATTTTTTTCCTACTTGGACATGTAGCAATATACAGATTGTATTCTGTAACATACACAGGACCCCACAACTTCCACTCCCATCTTGCTTTCTCAAAACATTTTAAAAGCAAAACTGTTTTCTGGAAGAACAGGCCCATGATGCACTAAAGAGTTGAGGCTTCTCTTTGAAGAGAAAAAGATAACAGGGATTTTGAAGGTGCACTGTAGTGATAATGATCTTATATCTCAGCTATAGGTAACAGAAGATTATGTTAAATATTTCTATTTCCAAACAAAAAAATCCTCTTGTTACAGAGAGAGGATTCTCTCATTTCACAAGGATTCTCTCATTTCACAAAGACTACCCTATAACAATAAGTCCTAAAGCAGTTTCATTTGCAGACAAGCACAGCATCCTAGCCCTGCCTTCAAGCCAGAGCACTATGATGACCTTAGACATTGGGACGATGGGGCAGTGTGAGGCTGTAGCTGATTTGGTGCACTGACATCCAAAAATACACAAATAAGGGAACAAGTGTAAGCTCAAATTTTGTGATTATTTTAACTTAAAAAAATAATTAAAATTGTGTTTCAATCCTAATGTTCCCATTGCTCAGAAGAACAAAAGAGCTTTACTTTATAAACTTGTAGACATAAATACACTGTGGCCAGTCAAAAATGCTGCAAGAGTAAAACTAACCTCATCGTCAGAAAGATGAAAGGGAACTTAAGAGTTCTCTCTAGAAGGATGAAAAGGATGCTCCAGCTGTGAGTTATCATAAGCTAGTTGGCCCATCATCTGCCCAGTTGCAGCTGTATCCAACTCTCAACTCACCCAAAGAGATTCATGCTCTTGTGGTGCCAAAATGAATGTCTCACTTTAAAAAAAAAATGCCCAATTGAAAATAACTCTCTAATCTGCATCCTTTCAATAGAACTGAAGTGCACTTCACCAACACAGAGCACAGGCATCTTGAATTAGCAGAGAACTATTTTTAACACATGAAGGATAAGATATGAAATTAGTTTCACGGGGAATGAGAACCTTGGAGATTATTTACTTTGCCTTAATTACTCTGACTCACCATTAATTTAACTTTCCTAAGGTACTAAATATTTCACGCTAAGATTTTGAGACTAAAGAGACATGGGCACAAATTTGGAGCACTGGAAGTTTGAAGCAACTTCTTTTAACACTGAGACACAGATACCCCTACTGGGCATCAAAGGCCACTCATGGATGCACTCACTGCTCAGTAACATGTCCAGTTCCAGTTTCTGTGTTATTTTTTACCTTGGAACCCAAAGCTCTGTCCTGACGTATGCAGAAAGCCAAACTTTATTCAGCTTCTGTTTTGCTCCTCATTCTACAACATCACCAGTGGCCACTGCTACTCCCAGCAACTGACAAATAAGATAGGCAGCAACTCCCTGAAACCAAGGTGAGAAAAGTTTAGACTACACGTTAAAAGAAAGTTTCTAACAACCAGTGCAACTAGGAAAGGGATTTGATTCCCAATAAAGGTGACTTAAGAGATACTATAGCAAATATTCCATAACAGGTTCATTAGAGATCAGTAGGAAAGAATGCACTCAACTCCCACCAAAGCACTCACAGTGAATAGGTTCTGCCATGTACTGCTGGACACTTGCCAAAGCTTGTATTTTCCCCAGTGGCTCTTCATCAGTTGTCCACTGGCAGACACCACACACACAGGCAGTATGAGGCAGCTGGCAAGAGCCTGAGGAGAGCAATACACTTGCTGCCAGATGCAATACAAGACTCACTAAGACCACTCATCTGTCAGTGCCTCTAGCTCCACCAAGCATTCAACAATTAGAAAGGGAGAGGAGAGACAGGTACTAAGAGAGCTGGGCCTTTCTGGTCCATGCTCCCAAAGAACTCTCCCATGTGCTGAATGTCAGAGGAACTGGACTTACATTATGTAACTCCACTCTAGTAAGATTATTTTTCTCCACTGAGTCCTCTATACCCTAATGTTCTCTTTTTTCATATACATGTATTTCACTCTGATCAAGTTATGCTTTTTTTTTTATAAGCTGTCCTCCTCCCCCCCCCACTTTTTTTGATTAGGCTATGGTTTGACTCCACTGATCTATGCCTTTCTAGCATTCTGAACCCAAAAAACCACAGCAGATAAGTTCAGATATCTCCAAATCTCCACTTACTTCATATTTTGTAATAAAAATTTCTGTCCTGGACTTATGCTTCCATGGAAACATTTCTTGTTTAAAAATAATAATTATTAATATTTCTTTAGCATATTTATAGCTTTAAAACATATACACATATACCATATCATTTGTCTTGTCTATTTGTACTACTTAGCCTCTTTCTACTTGTCTAATGCTCATGAAAACTTCCAATTTGCCAAGTCATTTCCCAAGGGAAAGCCTGTTCCCTTTGCCACTGTTGATCCAACTTCCTTGTTTTCTAAGTTGCACGATTTTTGTCTGAGTCATTTATAATTTAGTCATTTTTATCATTTGTAATGATAAAAGGTAAATTCCTTCAATGCCATATTTCAATTTCAATACTCAACACTGAATGCTTCTTTTCCATTATCAGTTAAAAAAAGCAAGTTGCTATAATATTCCTATTTTAAGAGAGAAGCATCATGGAACACAATATAATAGAAAAAAGGGTTCAAGATTCTTGCTTAAGTGGACAAATTATGGTTTCCTCTTATTGGTATAAAGAATTGTCATGAGGATTAAAGATGATAATATATGCCACTATGCCTAAAATACTCAAAAGGTGTTAATCATAACTCTGACATTCTTCAGGTTTCCAATCAAATGTACTTATTTATCCTGGCAAACATATCTCTGCATTGGGTTCCTGAAAGTGTATCATCCCCCAAAGGATTCCCATTCACTGTCTCAAAGGATGACCAATGTACCCACTGCCCTGCCATCCCAGAAACCACTGATTTCTAAGTTACTCATTTTCCAATAAATTCAACTGCAGAAAATATACAAGTTGAGAGCTCAGAGTAAATGCATGAATGGCCATCAACTCCCAGGACTTCCAATATGGCTCACTGGTCTTTGCCTCATTCATTGAAATAAAGAAAGAGGTAGACAATAACACATGACTACAGAAACAGCAATGTACTAATGAGCAGATTCAGAGGCTCCCCAATAGTCAATCTTTGGGCCATCACTCACTTGCAACAGGTAGAGCATGCTCCACTCTATCTTTCCCTCCTTGCCTTCCTGGTGAAGCATTTTAACACCACAGAGGCTTTGATTCACCTCACATGATGTCACTTCAAATTTGTCTTGCTCAGAGAAATTGTGACACCTGAGATTCTGCTTCAATTCTGAAGCCTCCACTTAAAGATTCAGAGGCTTAAAAGAAAAACTCCCAACAGGCAGTTGAGGGATATCAACGCATAATTGGCAAAAGTGTGGTGTTATAGCTTAGATGGCTTATGGCTATTAAAATATAAAATGGGTATACCTTTTGATCCAGCAATTTCTCTAATAAGAATTTACCCAAATGAGATAACCACCCAAGTGTAAAATAGTGTACATATGAGTATGCTTAGAGCAGCAATGACTTTTAGAATGAAAAATTGAAAACAAATGTCTATCAGTAAAACTAGAGAGAACTCTTAATAGACACCATTAGCTGCCTACTCAGCAAGATGTTTCCCCTTTTTCTCCAAGAGAACTCTTGAGTTTCCAATTCATAAAGTTTGGATGGGATTAACATAAATTTTTACCCAAATCTAAGGCAATCAGAAATTGGCTTTATTTCAATAACAAATATCTTAGAAAATCAACTTATAAGGAGGAAAGGTTTATTTTGGCTCATTGTTTAAGAGGTTGAAGTTGATGCTCAATTGGCCCCATTGCTTCTGGGCCTGTGATGAGATAGCACATCATGGCAGGAGCATGTAACAGAAGGAATTGCTTACCTCACAGAGGCCAGGAATTCAAGAGGGAGGAAGAAGAGGGGCAAGCATCCTAATATCCCCTCCAAGGGTTCACCTAAATAAATTTCCTTTCAGTAGGCCGTGCCTCCTAAAAGTTCCTCCACCTCCCAACAGTGCAATGGGCTGGGGACCTAGTTTTCAACACATGGGCCTTTGATGGCTATTCAGATCTAAATTACAGCAGCTGTATTTATATTTATATATAAATATTTATTTATTTATTTATTTTACACATACATATATACATAAAATGCCAGTTTTCCCCAGAAATTGTTTTTCTTATATCCAATAAAAGTATACAGTCATTAAATACATATATTTTTTACTGACATAAAAAATGGCTACATGTTATCAGAAAAATACAGGTTGAAGAATTTCATTTATTTAGAATGTTATCTATACTTAGTGCTTATATGTGAATTCACACACACACGTACATGTATATATACACATAGAGAGAGACACACACAGACTCAGATATCTGCCTGGAAGAATTTCACTAAAATATCAACAATGGTTATCTCTAGTAGGACATTTGAGAAATATTACTTTCCTTTTTGAATTTTTCTATAGCATTTGCTGTTTTACAATCACATGCATTTTAAGGCAGGGAATTAAGCTTAAAAAAACTGGATGGACACAATACATTTTTTAAGTTTATGTGGTACTAAGGATTGAACCCAATGCCTCACACATGCTAGGCAAGCACTGTACCACTGAAAAAACAAACAACCCAATCAATAAATGGGCTAAGGAGCTGAACAGACACTTCTCAAAAGATGACATACAATAGATCAACAAATATATGAAAAAATATACAACATCTCTAAAAGTTAGAGAAATGCAAATCAAAACTACTCTAAGATGTCATCTCATGACAGTCAAAATGGCAGTTATCAAGAATACAAACAACAATAAGTGTTGGTAAGGATATGGGGGGAAAGGCACACTTGTACATTGCTGGTAGGACTGCAAATTGGGGCAACCACTCTAGAAAGCAGTATGGAGATTTCTTGGAAAACTTGCAAAGGAACCACCATTTTAGCTATCCTACTCCTCGGTCTATAACCAAAAGACCTAACAGCATATTATACTAACACAGCCACATCAATGTTTATAGCAGCTCAATTCACAATAGCTAAACTGTGGAACCAACCTAGATGAATGGATAAAGAAACTGTGGTATATATACACAATGGAATATTACCCAGCATTAAAAGAGAATAAAATTATGGCATTTGCAGGTAAATGAATGGAGTTGGGGAATATCATGCTAAGCAAAGTAATTCAACCCCCAAAACCAAGGACTGAATATTTTCTGATAAGTGGATGCTGATCCATAATGGGGATGGGGCAAGGGGAAGCATGTGAGGAATGGAAGAACTCTGGATAGGGCAAAGGGGAGGGAGGGGAAAGGAGGAGAAATGGGGGTAGAAAAGATGGTGGAATGAGATGGACATTATTACCCTGGGTACATATGTGACTGCACATATGGTGCGATGCCACATCAAATTCATTCTGTTGTCATACATACCTAATTGGAATAAATAAATTTTTTATAACTTTTTATTTATTTATTTATTTAATGTAATGACAAAGATCCAACCCAGAGCCTTGCACATTCGAGGTGAGGGGCTCTGCCACTGAGCCATAACCCCATCCCTGAATAATAAATCTTTAAAAAACTAAAAAAAGAGAGATATTAGAAAGACTGAAATGCAAGTATTGCACTGCAGATATCCAGGGGGAAAAAACTGGCTATTTACTGATTCTGCCTTTATTGTAAAATAAATTGATAGCTTGACCTAAAAACTCTTTCCAAACTTAAGTGTTCCAGGGAGGAAAAAGTCAAAGAAACTAGCCAGCCACTCCAAATATTATTTCATTATAAAATTCCATGATGAAGGAACAAAATAACGTTCAGATGTGAATCCATACATGACAGAAAAGAAACATAGCCAGGGGTGCCTAAGCATCTTTCTAGAAGAGTAGAAATAACATTAATCAAAATGAAACATCTTCTTACAGAAGCTGAACAGTTCATACCCCAAAACAGAAAGACTCCTCTTTGAGGGAGGAAAAGGCACAGTCTGAGCGATGACAGGGTTTCAGATGGAGGGACTATGGACATCACTGAAAAGCTGCAAAGAGTGGCTGGTTTTGAGTGCCATTATGTCGAGCAGACAGATGGCTTATCCCTGACTGCTGCTGGACTTCCACACACTTCCTTGCATAAACCAGGACCTTACCCATCCTCAGTGGAGTCTTATTCCAGGCACTTCAAGCCCTCCCAATGTATTGCTTTCAAGCAAACTAGGGGACTAAATGTTCTTTGTGACCTCTTTCAGTTCTAAAATTACCATTCAGTTAGATACATTATATAAATTGTTGGAGGATAGGAGATCATTTAGATTTCTGAATACTGTTGGGATCATTTAGATTTCTGAATACAGTGGCATCTGAGTGTTATAGACTCAGGCTGGAAATCACAGATCTAAGAGGTAGCAACTGGTTAGGAAAAGTACTTAAAGGCAAAAAGAAAACAAATGTCAAAGATAAAAATCTTGATTGATTTACTGGTGATTTTTACTCCAGCTTGTAGGATCTCCAAAAAGAAGATCTCAGAAACTTTAACTTCTAGTATCAGTTTATCAGTATGAACATCTCCTAAAGTAATAGGACATTTACAGATATCAGGTAGCTGAATTTTTTTTAACTTGTTTCACAAGTTAATTTCCAGCAGTTATTTATTTCTTTTACAGTAAATTACTATACTGTGCTTACATTATAATACATGATACTGCAATTATTAACAGTCACCATTTAATTAGGAGAGTCATAGCACTTGAAGAAATAATCAAAAATAAACACCACCTATAATATTGCCAATACTCTATATTTGGCATTGGGATCAAGTTAAAGATGCATCCACTATAAGGACCTTTTCCACTCAAAATTATAAGCATTCATATAGTATAATCAAACTAATCATATAACTCTACCTTGGATCATTCTCGCCATCTCCATATCTCCAGTCACTATTCTTGTTGCTTGTTTAGGCAGCCACCACCATGTACCTCTGGACTTGACGATAATTTCCAAGTTGGTTCTCCAGCTTCTAGTCTTGCCACACTGATCCTTTCTCAGGAAGCTTTCCATAAAGATAAGTCAGTTAAAATCCTTGAGAGACTCTTAACCAGCATAGAGTTTTAATCTGGGGTATGAAATGTTTTAGAATAGATAGATAGTACTTGTACAATCATGTGAATATACTAAATGCCACTGAATTGTTCATTTGAAATGGTTCCGTTTATGTCATATGAATTTTGCATCTATATAAAATAAGGAAAACAAAAACCTTTCAGTAGCTCCCCACAGATCCAAAGTCTAGAGCATGGCCTAGTAGCTCTGGCATAACCAAGCCCTATATCTCAGCAGCCTTGTTCTCAGCTACTGTCTACCTTTGCTCTCTGCTTTTCAGCAACATTGGTCAAACTCTATCTGGCTATAACACAGGACTCCCCACCGGATAACCCCAGTCATTCTTCATGAATTGATTTATAAATTACTTTCCCATTCAAGGTCCCTGACCATCTCACCCTCACCATGCCCCTTCAGAAAAATGTGGTCTTTTCCAAGTACTTATTATAAATTTCAATTACCTAATTATTTTTTTCATTGATTTATCTAGTGTCCTTTCCAGTAAACTGTGTACTCCAAGCAAGATGGAAATAATGATTATTTTGCTCACTACTGTATTACCTGTACCTAGTATGAACTTAGCCCAATAAATACCTATTCATTCATCAAATAGAACATTTAGCATGGATTTAGCATCCAAAAAACATTAAATCTCTCCTAAAAAATGAGTGTTAAGGTAGGGCACAATATTTCATGAGACCTAAAATATACATGTCAAAAATAATCCCTTAATAACTGGATGAGAAAAAAAAATCAAACTATGTAAGATCAACTCGGCGTGCTGTATATAAAATCTGCCTCAGTGAATGCACAGAAAACAGCTTCTTTAACTTTCAAAGCACCCGCTTTGTGTTACTTGACAGGATAAAGTCCCTGATGATCAAGAAAGTTCCATTTAAAAGCTCTCTCCTCACGCCACTGCACATTACTGAGTAATAAGGAAAGAAACAGTGTACATCTCTGTAGAAAGATGCAATATTGAAAAGGGTAAAAGACCAGGCTTCCAAAAGATCTCACAAGAAACTGTCAGCTGCTCTCACAGACATGACTTTTTAAAGAAAAGTGCACAGAGCACTACCAGGATAAAAAACACCCTGAACTCAGTTCTGAAAGATACAGGGAAAAGAGGATAAATGCACAGAAGAGTGAGTATAATTGGTGTTTTGTTACTAAACAAACTGTTCTGTGGTGATTATAGGTATGCGATTTATTTTTTCCAATCTCGTGTTTGTATTAACTAGAACCCTAATTTTTCCATGATGCTGAAGTGTGTCTTAATTACTTGCCTTGAAGCTTATGCCCAATTAAAATAAGCTTATTTCTTTTCCATTGTCAACTCATCCAGAGCTGCCTAATCCACAATTCTGCAGCCTGGCACTCACCACTTCTTATCATTATGGAGAGCACAGACAATCAAGTAGCCTTAAAGGCAGGTTCCAAAAAGATCCATTTGTTCATAAATGTGTTCACCAGCCCACAGTCCCCAGCCCTATTTCTACTCAAAGGTAAGAAAACACATTTACTACCCATGCCATGGGCTGTTTTTCAAAACTTAAATTCTTCTTTGGTCAACGCTTTTAATTTTTCCAGGTGCCAGATGTGTAGAACTAGTGGTGATTTGCATGGCTATTAATTTTTAAAATGTCCCCATGTGTGCTACAATGCCCAAATGTACTGCCTCTGGCATTAGAGTATGCAGCACCTCAGCTGGTTCATGGGCCCTTTTGAACATTTCTGTTGAAGATACCTCTATATCTTTTTCTTGACAGAGGATCCAGCTTCCAACTCTCTGTGCTTGGCTGGGGACACCTTGGATAAGGGATGAAGATGCTATAGGACCAATATGGTAGCAACCAACAAGACTGCTTTCTAGCAGGAAGAGGACTCTGAACAGTCACTGCACTATCCCACCACCACCTCTGCAGACTCCAAGTTGCTCTTTTATGGTCTTTTTAAAGCCAACATTCTTGCTTTGTTTTTCCTATAAAACCACATATACTTTTATAGGAGATGAGTTGGAATCTGATGACATGTATCAAAAGCATGCTGATGCAGAAAAGTGAAGTACCACCAAAATTGAACCCTCCTGTAGCAGAGGTATGACCTTAAGCCAAAGCACATGCAGGAGAGTGTCATAAGACCATTACATTAATATGTTAAGGATATCACACATAGAGATAAAGTCAGTAAGAATTGCTGGCATAAAATAAGGAAGGTTAGCAAATGAGAGGTTGAAGGATAAAATAGTGAAGACATTGGAAGAAGACTGCAAAAATGACAAATATATTTGAAAAGGGAAGACTAATGCTAAGGAAAGAAGAATCAGTAAAGGGGTGGAGACTCCTGGGCCAGGGATGAGATTATAAATGTGGGTTCATCAGATTTACCTCATTCCCATGCTTTGAGAAACTAGAGAATGTCTAACTAGGAAAACAGAATCTCTCCAATTAATTTCCAGTGAGGAAATTTCATAGAGAATTGGTTGTTCAGGTGATGGAGGCACTACAAGCCCAACACCAGACAGTGAGGTAATCCAGAGACGAATAAGTAAGAACAAGAAGCCCTCCAACCCCCAACTAAACAGAGGATAGCCAGAGGTACCGCAGCCTTCTGGACCAAGGGCACCAGTGAGCAGCTGGGGCATTAGATATGCTATGAGAGAGACTCCTTTGCCCAATCAGGGCAAAGAAAAAAATACCCTGCTCTGCCCTTCTCCCTACTGTCTCCCACCTGGGCCTCCCATGGACCCAATACAGCAAGCCACGATTTCCCAAGAAATCGCAGAAAGGAAGCTGCAGGAGTGAGCCCCATCTGATACAGAAAGCAACTGAGAAGGGCAAGGAAGGCTGCACCCAACATAAGAGGGAAGGAGAGAAATGCTGGTAGGAAACCCCTGGGTTCAATCCCCAGTGTCATGGGCAGTGGGGGGATTCTTTCTCTTTCTCTCTCTCTCTCTCTCTCTCTCTCTCTCTCTCTCTCTCTCTCTCTCTCTCACACACACACACACACACACACGCATAATTTCTTACATTAAAAAGGCCTCTCCCTTCCTATTTTGTTTCACCCACAGTGTCCCTGGCCTCTCTTACACCCACATGATCAGCATTTTTACTGTCATGACTCTTTGTTCTCCCTGTTAATCATAGCCTAGGAAGTTCTTTCCTGACCCATTCTACAACTTCTCATAATTTGGTCTTTTTTGTCATTGAGTCAATGACACTTTTCCAAAAATACGATGGTGTCAGGTTCCTTTTGTTTGATTATTCAGTCCACATTTCTGACTATAGACAGAGCCTGAATATTAGTATTCATAATACTAATTAGAAGACTGCCTTATCTCATTTCATATCATCTAACAAGCTTTAACTTGCTCATTTCATAATTAAGCATTTAATTCAAAACAGTTCTCTTTATGGATTTATGCTTTCTTTCTCCCACCCTCTTACCTCTTGATCTTCTTTAGGAACTGGTGGCTTAAGAACTGGCAGGAGAAATTGCAGTCCAAAGCCTAGAATTATGACAGAACAAGAGGAAAAATCCTGCCCCACCTCCAGCTACCACTCATTCACTTAGCTAAAACACAGGCTATCAGAGCAGCAGGAAAAACAATAGGCATAAGTGCACAGAGAGTCGTGCTAGGTCTTCCAGAAACTGATGGTGGATGGAAATCACTTCTGGGCCAAGAGCAAAGGGGGAAATTACTATTCATCACAAAATGGACATGCATCACAGATACCTCTCCAGCCCTCCGATAAACTCCACAAATCCTTCCTATAAAATAACTTTCTTCCTTTAATGATCTGATAGTGAATTATTTATATTCTTCAATTTATCCTTCCTTCTTTTATTTATGCTCAGAATTGTACAATTTAACTCTAGAAAGTTTGAGTGAGATTATAGGCAAGACAGAGGATTCACAGCCCTTCCAAGGGTGCCAAGTCTAATGGGCACAACAAGGCAATGGGGCAGGGTGAAGGACTGGAAGCTCCTCTTGGGACCTAATCACACATCACATCACTAGTTTTTCTAGGTAGTATTCTGTCAAAATCCATCTAAAATCCTTTCCTGCACTTCCAGCACTTACCTTAGCTTAAGTGCTTATCACTGCTTACCTGGGCACTGCTACTTTCCAGCTGGCCTCCATGTCCCTGATTCTTCCTCTGTCAATCTCTTCCCCACACATCTGCCAGAGTGATCTTTCTAAGTTCCAAATCCAACATGGAAATGCCCTCTCCCAAACTCTTCAGGAGCTCTTTTTCACCTAAGACTGAGCCTCCAAAACCTGCCTCATTGTAAAAGGTAAAAGCAGATTCTTCCAGCTCTCATGTTGAATTTCCCCAGAAGCAGACCTTGAGGCAGCAGAGGAGGAGCAAGTTTTTTATCTGGGAGGGAATCCTAGAAGTACTGGTAGAGAAGTGGGAAGGATAATAGCCAGAAAGCACAGTTTGTCTAACAGGCAGTCCCTTTGGGTTACTGAGTCTGGGTTTCATGAGGGGACTTTGGAACATGGTATATATAGAATGTGAATTAGAGTTACTGCACTCAAAGAGTCAAGGATGCTAGGGTATTATTATTTAGCTCTGTTCTGTCATGGCTGGGGTCAACTCCTGAGGCCATTAACTCTGTCACATTACCAAGCAGTCCCACATGTGAGAGAAAGAGCACTCAGAGAATAGGAAACATTTGCAAACAAATTCTATAGACATGTACTGGCATATGGAGTATCAGAGTTATGAATACAAAATTGATTATTTTGCTCCACCAGGCCATGTCCCTACAGATTTCCACACAGTGGGTCCTGGGTATAATCTGGAAATCAGCATTGTTATGAGCACCTCATTCCTACAAACAAGTAGATTTGAGAAAAGCTTGCCAATCTCATTATTAAGTTCAAAACCTTTTTAGTAGACCCTTCCTGGTCCTCCATGGCTCTGCTCTGCCAGCCAACTGACCCCACACACAGTCACCTATCAAATCACAGTGAATTTGTGCATGTCACTTTTGTGCACTTTGCCCCCTCTTCTGTGAGCAGGATCTGTGTCTTAAAGAGTCTTTATGACTCCCAGAGTCAAACACAGTACCATTCATAGAGTGAGTGCGCAATAAATGTTTGAAGATCAAAGGTTCCCTAAATAAAACAATTAATTGCCCCAACGAAATATACAAATTATTTCACTGTATATTTTCAAACAAATATATGTTGAGCATCTATTATACACAAAACAATCAGGAATTCTTCCAGAAAAGTATAGGTTGAGTGTTCTTTATTCAAAATGCTTGGACCAGAGGTGTTTTGAAATTTGGATTTGGAATGTTTGTATATACATAATGAGATATCCTAGGAATGAGAACCAAGTATGAACATAAAATTCATTTATGGTTCATATATACCTTATATAATATTTTTAGTGATTTTTTTGACTATGACCTGTCACATGAGAACAGCTATGGAATTTTGCACCTGTAGCACCATATCAGAGCTCAAAAATTTTGTATTTTACACTTCACACTTAATATTAGGGATTCTAAACCTGTAATTCAACCTTTTATCATCTCACATTTTAACAAATATTTGTTGTAAAATTATGAATAAAGCCCTACAAAGGAGATAAATATCTAAGCCGTGGTGTAATGGTAAAAGGAACTGGAGCCTACTTAATGACCCTCTAGAACTGTCTGCAAGACACCACTACTCTCTACCTACATCACAAAGATGTGGCAGGATAAAGGTCTTGTTTCACTGGCACTGAACACCTAGGATTGTAACTTTTTTCCAATGACCACAATTTTTGTACCTGAGGTCGCATGTCAACTGCAGACTCTATCCCTTAGGTGCACAATGGCTTTCAAGGCTTACTAGATGCTCAAGGTGTCCTCTTGCAAATAAGACCAAAGCAGAAGCTCTGGCCACTTTAGTCCTTAAAGACTTCATTCGTGGTTTTTCTCCCACTGTTGGGGATGTTAACCACAGCATGCTGGCCGAATTCCAGTCTGGATAATTACATTGGGGCTAGCAAACTTCACCCTCCAGTGCCAGCTGAATAAAGTATTCCTTCAGACTTGGTGCCATAACCTTTGTTTTGCTGCTGTGGGCTATTAAAGAACTGTCCTATACTTGGGATGGCTGTGTTTGTGGAAAATCAATAGCCCTGGTATAACTTTCCACACTGACAAGAAGTATATTTCAAAATACCACTGGCAACATTAGCTATTTTGACTTTTCTTATATAAAAACAATTAGAAAAATATAGTGTTTCTTCTTCATTCTCTCAGTTATATTTTTCACACAAAGACTAAAATACTTGCATCATATCTGAAAGGGATGAAAGGTGCATTAATTTCACAAAATATGTACTGTCTACCACATGCAAACCTCTACTGCAGGTATTGAGCACTACTCTAGGTGCCATGGGTTGGTCATACCATCAACATAAATGTGAACATTTTACAAAAGGAATAAATTTGATACTTTCTATACTGTTGTATTTCTTACTTCAAGTACTATCACACATAGATCTCCCCACCACACACAATACTGTATCTATCCACCTTTAAAACAGGAGTCTGCAGGACCTTAAGCTCTATATGTGTACGTGGGTGTGCACAGAAGCAAATGTATGTCTCAGAATGAGAAAATATAGTTTCCCAGCTAGCCTGGAGGGTAGCAAATAGGATGCTGCTTATATATTTATTTGCTGGCTTGTTTTTAGCAATCATCTTATTCAGGATGGTGAGAGTTTACAGGATATAATATCAGAAGCTGACATAAAGAAATAGAAAACGTAAATATCTCTTGTTTAAAGCTTCTCTTTACTGCATGAAAAACACCACAAATCAAGTCCAATAGTATTCTATCATAAGGATGAAAATGGCAATAAGAAAAAAATCTAAGTACTGTGTGTGTGCACATATCTACACATACATTACCTAATACAAGAAAAAAGAAGAGGGAAGTTAACTAAATTTCAAGATTCCAGTGGATTAAATGTATGAACTATTGAATATTTAACATCACACTATGCAAATGGATATAGAAATGGTTCAGATTTTTTTTTAAATATCCTTGAAATTCATATTTATCTCAAAGGTTCAAAAACAAGTACTTGTCCCTCAAGAGATTATACCCAGATACTAGAAAATGTTTTGTTTTTGTTTTTCAAATTATAAAGTTCACTTGAAATCTGCCAAATCATATTCTGTTTGAAAAGCCTTCTAGCTACAAAAAGTTAATGGCAGCCTTCTAAAATTAGTTTAAACATGCTGTAAATCAATTTCTTCCCCCCTCACAAATCTGCTAACGTGCATCTTTTCTGGTGAAAATGACTCTTCAATGGTACTTAATACCATCACTATACTGTTTCTACAATCAATCCACTCCAGGTTTTTCTACTTAAGATATTCTTTTTACTTTTGTCATAAACAATAAACAACATAGTACAGGTTCTTTAAAATAGCATAAGGAACCTCAAAACATCACACATGCGATACATTACCCAAGTTTAGGAGATGCCCTTAAACTGTGTATATGTAATCCAAATTTGTCACCTAATCATTTGTTATCATTTTAAAGTTCAGAAACAATCTCCATTTTACCTCTCTCAGAGACAAATGACTCATCCTCTATCAACAGGCACCAGGCAGCCCCTCTGGCAAGGTGGTATAGACAAGAGTATGCAGCCACAGAGTCTGTCCCACCAACTTTAAAAGAGCCCAAATCACTATACCAACATATGTCTAGTGTTGCAGGACAGGAAACTTCCAACCGTGATGCATTAATCACCCATAAAATTTAAACTCTTGCAAGTGGGCATCCTGACCAATGCAATCTTCAATTTCATCCCTGTTAAAAAATGCACACATAGAATAAGATATTATTAAAGATTATCCATAGCTGTAAACAACTATTTAAGCAAGTATCTTGGCTTCACTGTTTTGAGAGAGGTGGGATTCATAGAACTGACTGACCTCAGAATATACTGTATACAATGCATCTAAGGCCACAACATAGCCCTAGTATGTCAATATCAAAATTCTACTTGCATATATGACTGTACTTTCTAAGTATTCTTATTGTAATTTGGGCTACAAATTTTATGTAAATAGAGAACAAAGAAAATATAATTCGGAGGGTGGGAATTGTCAAGTGTTCCACAGAGGAAGACACCCTGAAACCAGCTCTGACACCAGGGTTGATTCACTCACTCACTATGCCTTACTGTTCTTTAAAATTAAAGGGTTGGGGCAGAGCAACAATCTCTGCTTTCTTTTTACCAGTAAAAGCCTGCCATTTGGGGGCTAGGATTGTGGCTCAGTGGTAGAGTGCTCACCTCGCACGTGTGAGTCCCTGGGTTCGATCCTCAGCACCACATAAAAATAAATAAACAAATAAAGATATTGTGCCCATGTATAACTTAAATAATATTTTTTTAAAAAGCCTGCCATTCATTTAGATATCACAGATAACTCAAGGTTTTTATAATATCCTAAGAACACCTGAGAGCAGCAGAAAATGTGCTTATGGATGTTTAATGACTATAAAGGGAAGAATGAGAAGGGTCTGAACAGTCCCCATGATTTTGTATTTTTCAGTTTATATTAGGCTTAAGAGAACAATTGAAATTAGATGCTTCATTTCATCCCACAATAACAACATAATTTCTACTACAATAAAAAAATTAATATTCTTCTTAAAACATCGAAAAAAAGAAATAGCTTCACCTTACTGAAATGAAACTTAGATCTGTCTCATGTGCAGGGTTGCAATGCCTGAGCTACAGTATGAATATCAGGATGTGGAAGCAGCTGTCACTGCTTTGTTTTTCATTCACAGTAGGTGGTTGCCAGGCAACAAAATACTATTGTCTGTTTCCATGATCTATTGGCCAATTCTGGTGATAATGCTTTCTACAGTTTAAAACAGGGCCACCTTTTGGACAAGAAGAAATGAGCAAAAAAATCTAAGGATGATAACAACATGCATATGAAGACATGGAATATACACTAAAATTGTGTATAAATACATAACTATGCGTTGACATAAATACATACATTTTACAGATATGCATATATGTAGGCATGATTATATACATTCTTTCTATCTATAAACCCATCTAGATTTGTAGGCCAACAACTGGAATCCAAATCCCTGAAGGCAAATCAAGGCATGAAGTAAAGAAATGAAAACACAGAATTATTTTCTCAACAATAGGAATTTTCCAATTTGTCAGATGTATCAAATCCTGCTCCTTGAATATGAAGTCCTCCAGTCAGAAAAGCAATTCTGTCTACTTATATAGTAATAAATGGATAACCTTTACCATCTACTTTGAAACTATCTAACATATTAAATATCATGTTTTACTTAATATCCTGTACTATCAATGTGTAAAAAGATAATTCAATTAATGTTATTGTTTATACCTATGAATCTTAAAAAGTATTCATCTTTAAAAAGAAAAAAATTAAAATTTATCCCTGGAATAGCCTCATATAATCCTCCACTTTGTTTTGATATGAATCCCCAGGGGGAGTAACAGTCAGGCTGTGTTACTTTTCCATATTTTACTTTCTTACAAGTAAAATAACACACAGTGTACTCAATATAAAGTTGTCAACATTAACTTGCACCAGTGCTGTTTGTTTTGCATTGACAAGACTTCTAAAGATAAGAATTACAATATTCTTAGATGTACAGACACAACATCAAAACAGCCTGAAGGAATTAAAGTTTGAAAATGCTAGAGGCAATCACACTTTGAAATGAAATCAGTATCATTTATATGTATTTCTGCAAAGGCTCAAAATAATGCCAGAACAATCAGTATTTTACACAATGCTCATCTGCCTTCTCCCCCAGTATTTCAAAAGCACTTTAAGTTAACTGTTTAATGCATCCCTCTAGAGGGGCCTTTCACTTCATGAAATTTATTACCATTTGCAAATCTGTATGTAACAAGAAACTGGAACAATCAATATCCTTTAGATGGATATACATTATTATAAAGTCGCCTATCAAAAATGCAACGCTAGCAAAACAAAAGCAAAGCATGATAAGAAACTAAGTATTAGCCAAAATTACCACTTTTCCAGGCAGCTGTCTTCAGCAGAACACACCCACCTCTAGGTTTCTCCTTCAATCTCACCCTACAAATGACCTACTTACTTCTTCCTCAGCTTCTTAAGCTCGCTCACCTGTGTCTCTTTTTCTCCAAGAATCAATTTCCTTTTCCCTTTCTCCACCCCTTCAGATCCCTTAAGCAACCCTCATTACTTTCTCCAAACTATCAGACTCAAATCCGCGGCTCAGTGTGCCATGAACCTCTTCATGTGCACTTGTTTCCCCGGATTCTACTAGATCTGCTTTTCAAAATTGCTACACCGAACCATCTTAATAAAATTAGGGTTACAAACTAGTTTTTAAAATGTTATAGCAGTGAAAGACCGAGGAAGAGAGTAAAGAAAAGCTAGTCTGTATGTGAGGGAAGAAGGCGGACAAGCGGGTTAGACAGAGTGGGATTCAGGGATCCTACACAGCTGGGCATCCCCACCTGTGGACCCCACTTCCCCCATGTGCTAGCCTCGGGATGACAACCACAACACTCCAGAACCACCCCCCTCCAAGGAGGCGGGGTTACGCCCTCAACCAATCAGAACCCGCGATCCCCGGGTGTCCAACCTATGGGGTGGCCGTGGCTGTGCAGGAGGAGGACGTGGGGTGGTCCGGGAGGGGCCGCGTCCGTGGGAGGCGTGCACGTGTCCAGAGAGGCGGGGAACCCGAGAGCGTCCAGCTGCCAAGGTGCGGGCTCTGCACCCGGGCAGCCACCAAGTCCAGCTGCCCAGTGCTTCCTCTGCCTCTGGCTGGGCCTGCCAGAGAGCGCTCCCGCCAAGGAAGACCTGTCCAAGGTGTCTAGTTCCCCGTGAGAGGGGACAGCCACAAATAACAATAGTATCTAGCGCAGACCAAGCTGAGAGGAAAGTTTCCGGCCCGCACCAGAGCAGAGTATGCCAAGGCAGGAAGGAGATGGGATCCAGGGCGGGATGGTGACAATCTGGAAAGAAGAGGACAGTGGGAGGGCTGCACGGGCAGGACAGGTCCCGGGTGCAGTGCCGGGGGCGACGAGCGGCGGGGTGCGCTGTCCAAGGTGCAGGGGAGGTGGTTGCCGCGCGGCGGGCGCCCAGCCCGCAGCCAACACCGGCTAGCTGGCGGAGAAGAAGCAGAGAACAGCTGTTTGGGGCGCCGGCACCCCGGCTCATAAAAGTGATGGAGCTTGAACTAGGGTACGGCGGAGAAGGGCGGGGAGGCAGCCCACAGTAGCCCCACGCTTTCACGCACCGCTCCTTATACCAGCCTCACCTCTAGCTCCACTCCCCTCCCCCCTCGCCCACTCCCCTTCCAGCCTCGGTCCCAGTGCCCTGACGCGGGTGGGACCAAAGAACCCCCGCTCCCAGCCCCGACGCCTCGAGGATGCTGCGGGCCGCGGAGCTTACCTGGGGCCGCGGTACGCGGAGCGAAGGCAGCCCGCCGCGCAAAGCCAAGCGCCGGGTGCGGCGCGGCTCCTCCTCGCCTCGGCGTCCTCCTTCTTCTCCGCTTCTCCCGGACTCTGTCCCAAGCACGAAGCTGCCAGTCGGGGCCAGGCTGCAGACGCCTTTCCCTCCGCCACCGTCGCTGCTGCCGCAGACAGAGGACGCCCCGTGGCGGCTGGAAGCCTGTGTGAGTAGCGGCGCCCGGGAGAGTGGGATCTGCTCAGGGGCGCTGGAGACTCCGCGGCTCGGGGCGCGCGGGCGTGCGCACGCGCGCCTGCCAGTGTGAGTGTCTGTGCGCGCGCGCGCGCCCACAGCGTGGGGGAGTCGCTAGGGGAGGGGGAAAGAGGCTGAGAGATGCTCGTAGGGACCGAGGCAAAATTCTTTGCCCCCGGAAATCCGTAAAGCCGGGGAAAGAAGATCGATCGCCCGTCTTGCCTGGAGGAGCTGCCCGCCGGGTGGCGACAGAGGTGAAGATAAAGGCAGCGCAGCTCTCTGGGCTCCGGATCCGAGACTGGATAAGCCAAGTGGAGCGCGCAGCCACTGATGCGGCAAAAGTGGCGCCTGCAGCTCAAGATCGCGCTACCCCTGCTCTGAGGAGGGGCCAAGAGTGCTTCCTCCCGTGGCTGCCGAGGTCCGGACTAATCGGCTGGGCTCTGAGGGACAAAGATAGGAACCCCTCAGTTGCCATGGCGACCTTGAAGGCGCTGGGCCTGTTTAGGGATTGAGCCCAGAACCCCGGCGCACGTGGCAGTCTCCAGGATGTAGGCGGCCTGTGCGAAGATGCTGGTTTGGGGTGCACAGAGGAATTTGGCCAACGCAGACTACTGTCTGGTTTGGGCAAAGTATCCGGGTTAGGGAGTTGAAGTTGGTTGGGCCTTTTTGTCCTCCTTGGAGGCCAGTTCTACTGAAAGTTACCCACTTCCCTGATAAGACTGCTGGCCTCTTTGTTAGGATTCCGCTGTGTAGGCATCCAGGCGGTGCCTCTTTTCAATCAGGCTTCTCCAAGAACCCTATTCCCTGGTCCATGCACTCCACATTGTAATACCTAGAAATAAATTTTGAAAGCACATTATTTGTCCTGCTTCCTAAAACATATCATTCCATGCTTAGTTTAAAATTCGAGTGGGTTTCTATTCACCTATGTATTTCTTCAAGGGTCACAAGGTAATACTTGAAATGCACTTCTTGGCTTGAATCCTGTGCAGGGATTATTTTGCATACTTTTGCATGCCCTCCAGTACTTAGCACAGTACCGCTTACATTGTGTGTTTTCTATAAATGTTGAATGAATGGCATTGTTTTCTAGCTTCACATATCCCAGAGGCAAAAAAAAAAAAAAAAAAAAAAAAAAAAAAACCCTTGGATGCTGGGAAATTCATTACCATCCCACTAGGCTTGCTTGATTTTAACTTATGCCATTTCCCTGTGTGTGGCTGTTTTCCCCTCTGGCAGCCAGAGCCCCAGTGCAAAGAAAGAAAATAGAGAATATTTACCCATTGTGCAACCTTACCAAAGGATGCATGCAAAGGAACCCAATGGGATACTCTGAATGATGCGAGAAGGCTCAAGTTTGCTTTATTTCGGTCCTAGGGGAACCGAGCCTCTCAAAATATTAAAGTCACTTTTCATTTTTAGTTTGTGCAGTCCCTTCTAGAATAGATGATGGGAAAAGAGGTTTTAAGAGAAATGTACGTTTTGATAGCTTGTCGGGTACAAACTTTTCTCTTGCAAAGAGCAGAACTTCATGAACACTGGCCAAAACATGTGTGGTCGTCCAAGCTACTTATTCTGCTGTAGCACCAAGCTCACATCCTTCAACCTTGGTGATTGCACAATCATCTCCTTAGAAGCTGAAGTCCTCAATTTCACATTCCATGCTAAATTTCAGTTCCTTTGAACTTAGACTCTTCAATGAGCAGCTTCTCTCTCCATTTAGGATATCACAGCTGTGAAATGTAACTGAAATAAAGTGAAAATTAAAATGGATTTATTTGGGTGCTGCCAAATAAATCCATTTTGTGTTATCTAGTAGGGGTCCCTTTAAATGACTTGCACTTTCACTCAATTTCATACGTCTTGGAAGACGTACGTTTTGATATTGGAATTCCTATGCTTTTTATTATGTTGAAAACAAGTAAAAAGAAATTTTTACTTGAAAGGAATCTCTAAAACTTGTAGAGCAAGCAGAAAACTGATACCCCAAATTGACCCTTGATAGGCAACCTAAAAATAATAGGTGTTGGTGAAAATTCTTCCAAAATAATTTTAAAGTTTTGTTTTCCTTAAAAAGTCGCCTTTAGGGTTTCAGCAGCTTCCCAAGTGCTTGTCTTACTTGCTGGAATGTTAACAAAGCTGTAGTTTCTTTGGTGGACACCAAAGGGAGCAGTCTTTTCTTTGTAAAAATAGATATTTATAAGAAGCTAACATTGGAAAATAACGTAGGCATGCAGCAATGTGAATGGATGTTAATTTAAAAGATAAGTTACTGACAAATAAAAGATAATGGAAAGAAAAACAAAATAAGATATGTAGTATTTCTGACATACTTTAAAAGTTTAGAGAAGCAACTGTGATTAAACTGTCATTAACCCATAAATGCTCATGCTGCATAATTGCTAGATAATAATAAAATGTACAGCTGAGACAATCATTATTTTTAAATATTTTTTAGATGTTGATGAACCTTTATTTTATTCATTTATTTATATGTAGTGCTGAGAATCGAACCCAGTGTCTCATACATGCTAAGCAAGTGCTCTACCACTGAGCCACAACCCCAACTCTGAGACATTCATTTTTATACTTAATTATCAGTAAGTCTGAGACCCAATAGCATATTTCTAAAGGTCTATTTTTCTTCCTAAAAAGGGAATGTTCTTTAATGTAGCTACATTTTTTTTCAATTTGTAAAAGTGCAACAAGCTGGTCAAATATTAACTTCCTCAATATCACAGGGTTGTGAAGGGGTGGAGCATGTAGAGAAACACTTTAAGCTGATTTGGTCACATCTAACTGTTCAGTCTAGATTAAAAAAAAAAAAAAAGCTTTTCACCTCTCAAGACTGGTAAATTTAGGCTGTGAGAAGTACTATGAATTCCAAAGTCAACTTCTCAGTCTGGGCACAGGTTGCCCCAGTTCTTTGAAGTGAGAGGGCAGGAACCGTTAGCTGAAGTGCACTGCTATGGATTTTAGTGACTGTGAGCATGCATAAGGATACAGGTAATTTCCCCCACAATTAGGTCCCAGATCACTTAGTCGATTAGAGTTTTAAGTGATAAAAAACACCTTGACCCGCACCTAGTACTAAAGTGCCAATTCAATGCAGAGTGGAGCCCAGAAGCAAGAAGCAGTCTTGAATTACCTTCTTTGTGTATATGTTGTTATACATTGTCTTATTCCAGATGCTTCTTAGGAAAACTTAATTCTGACCTGATGTCAGATATCCTTGGGAAAGTAAAAAAAAAAATCAGAAGCTTATTATTTATTCTAAACAAAAATAGACAAGTTTTCTTTCTCAATCATCAGTGCTGAAATTTGGGGTGCAGGTAGTATGTTATATTCCCATGGTTCTAATAGTTTATGAAGTGTGGGGGTTTCATGGAAGCCAAAGAAAGCTATGGATCCTCTCTCCAGAAAAAAATGAACATACAAATGTTCACAAAAACGTTTGAATAAAATTTCAGGGAGTTGAGGGGATATTCTCTGGTGCTCAGGTTAAAAGCCCTGCCTAATATAGCTCCTTCCCATACTGATATGTTATGGCTAAAGTAAAATGAATTTGTAGACTTGATAATATCCTCACTTCTTTTTTTAACCCAGAAATTCATTTGATGGCCAACACAAAAAGATGCGCATGCAAATCAGTTAGCTAAACAACTATTAAGTCCCTACTTCATAATCAGTTCTCTTTGCACTGAGTAAGGAGCCTACAATTTACCTATCATTATTCTTGAGAACAAAAATGTGGATGTAGGCAAATTTATCACTTGCCCAGGTACAATGAACTTCAATTTAAACTACAAATAAGACTGAATAGAGCAATTATTAAATAAGCACATGGTTTTGGTGAGAACTGATTACTAGTGAACAATGTATATGTGCATATTTTCACATTCATGCTTCCTGTAATAATAATTTAGATTATCACATGTTATATAAAGTAAAAAGCTAGTCTAATACCATTATCTGAATTTGAGATTGGGGATATAAAATGGAAACTATAGATTACCTATGCCGGGGATCCCTGGGCGGAGTAGAAAGATTAGAATATGCTACAGCTTATAATCAATCCATCAAAGAATTTGTAGGGCTGCCCATGTAGTGTGAAATTTCTGTATCCACAAAGACCCAGCAGTCTATTCTTGGATGACTTTAATATAATATTTTATTATTACTCTTTAGGATTTCTTAATATTTGCCTTCTCAGATTCTTTTTACTTATTAACACAGAAATATTTTGGTTAATATAACTTTTAAAAATATAACTCCTTCACTCAGTTCATGATAAAATTATAAAGAGTAGAAAAGTAATAATCCACAGAAAAAAATTTTTCAATGGTTAAAAGCAGTGTAACATGGACTCCCTGCCACTTATATGGTGGCATTGACATAAAGCCATCTACCTAATTAGAGCTGCTGAAAGCCCAGCCATCCATGTATTGAACACTTTACATAACTTGCCTCCCCAGGGATCCCAGAAGCTTCATATGGGAAATAGGAAGTCACACCTTTTGACTTTTCCAGATCTTAATGCAGCATGAAAATAGCACAGGACACTAAATCATAAGATCTGAGTTCAAATCCCAGCCCAGCCAATCACTTGCCATGTGACCTTGGGCACCTTACTTAGTTAGCTTCAGTTACTACACATGTGAAATATGATAACAACCCTACCTCATTGGTTTGTTTAAAAAATTACATGATGTAAACAAGAAAGGGTCCTGACATAGTATAATCTTGGATCTAAATGAAAAGTATGTGGCAGATGTAAATGGAATGCAGACATGAATGGGAAGCTTCTCCAGAAATTCTGGAAACATTTGCTAGATTGAAGGTTGAACTGGGTTGATGGTTCCTGGAAGTCCTTTCCAAGGATATTTTAAGAAAACCACATACAACCAAAGTTGGCACAAACTGACACATGCAGGAAATTGCAGATTCCATAATTTTAGAGGTGCTGTAATTCTATAAATTCTACTGTTCCAGGCTTTTGCGTTCATTTGTTTTTAATTATTCTCTCTTCTTTTCCCTTGTCATGCAGATTCTGCTTCCCCAATAACATTTTGCTGTGCTAATTTGACTATGCAAACATTCATTTTGCAGATTAGTACCAACCATAAGACTTCTTTTGTTTTAAACAAAAATAGTTTACTGTTCTCTGCCATTCCCATCCCCAAACTTAATTGTAAAAGTAGTGGGTGTGCTCATTGTGGTGGGGAAGGGTCTACAGAATGTATAAAGAAAAAAGAAAAGAAATCTCAGTAACATTACCTCTCAGGGATGAACCTTGGATACTATTTTGGTATACATTCTTTCAGATATTTCTTTTAATTTATAATCGTTCTCTTTAAATGTCTTTCAAGTCAAAGCACAACCATCTAAATGCCATCATTTTAGCAAAAAGAGTTAAACACTTTCACAAAAGTTCAATTTTTTTTTCATTCATACTTTTCATCAAGATGGGATCTTTGCTCATCAAGTTCTGAGAATTTTAACTGGTCAACCTTGAAACCTTCCCGCTTTATTTCTCTCCTTTCATTATTTCTAATAATGAGCACTTTTTAATGTCACCTTGTGCTGACGTGTTCTGGAGTCACAAGCCCTACTCCTTGGCCTCTGGCCATTCTGTGGTTGCTTTGCATTACTTAACCTCTACCCCCAAAATGAGGTCCAGCTCTAACCTTGGATTTGATACAACAGTCCCCGAGGAACAGAAAAGATTCTTGATTTCAATAAGTAACCAGATTGTTCACTGGAGTGGCCATGGACAGGTTCTACAGAGGGTTTGCCCAGAGGTGGTGAATTGTTTGAATTCATGTTTATGTTAAATTCTGCAGGCAAAATCTGGGGAGTTTGTTATATTTTGCTTCTAAGAGTATATAAACAGGGGCTGGGGTTGTGGCTCAGCAATAGAGCACTTGCCTCACATGTGCAGGCACTGGGTTCCATCTTCAGCACCACACAAAAATAAATAAACAAAATAAAGTTATTGTGTCTCTCTACAACATATATATATATGGGTTTGATCCTCAGTACTACATAAAAATAAAAATATTATGTCCAAAGAAATATTTTTTTAAAAGAGTCTATAAGCTATACTGAACAAAGTTCAGTTCAAGTTCCAGTAGAATTTTCTACTTTCGCAGATTAGAATGCTCACTATTTTATCCAGGAAGCAAGCTATCACCATTAACAAAAAGTCCACCAAAGTTAATAATTTTGCCAATTCACTAGCTGTACAGAAGGCAACAGGTTTCCAGAGAAAATAGCTTCATACCGCCCCTTCCACTCTACAAATCTAAGGGACCAGGACTTCTTGTGCTACTTTTCTTAAAATTAAAACTGTAGAATCAATGGAAGGGAAAAAAGAGGTGGGGAGGAAGACAGAATTAAATAAGGTGGGATTTTTGGAGTTCTCTGTAAATATACATATACCCTATGTTGTAAGTTGTGAAAGTTTTAAGTAAATAATTTATATTCTGTATTTCAACAAATATAAAGAAAATAATAAGGTAACAAAATGTAACACATGAGATAAACTATATCTGTAGTTTGGCTATACACCCTTTAACTTAATTTTTACAAACCAATGTCAATAGAATAAACATTAATATTTAATGGTAAGGTAGGAAGCATGGAAAAGTGAAGCTATAAGGAGAGTTTTCATCAGACTGAGCTGGATTTGAATCATGGGTCTATGAACTTGGGTAAATTTCTTTTAACTTCACTAGACTTCAGCATCCTCATTTAAAAATAGTGACAACTTAGTGCCTACCTCTCATGACCTTTGTAAAGGTGAAATGAGACAATTTACAGCATTTGTTCCTTTCCTGGTGTTGACATGCCCCTAAGTGATACAGAATTGTAGAGTTTGCTCTCCTTCTCCACTATTGAGGTCACTTGTCCACTTTCTCTGTATTTCTTCAAGGTATCAGCTCTCTTCCTTTTTCCTCTGACTTATTGTAGCTGCTTCTCTGCTCAAAAGAGAACTCCATTGCATACACTTGGGCACATCTATTTTTTTTAAATAACTTCATTTGTTTATTTTTAATATGGTGCAGAGGTTCGAACCCAGTGTCCCACATGTGCTAGGCAAGCACTCTACCACTGAGCTACAGCCCCAGCCCTGGATGTATCTATGTTTCATTACTTACACAAAACCACAATCCACAATTAAGCCCTCAGAGTCATTTCTTAAGGAAGCAGTGTTGGCCTGGAATGACCATTTCATAAAGCCCTCCTAGTAACTGCATTTCTCTGGAAACCAATGGAATTAACTTGCAAAATCAAGAACAGGAATATGAAGGAGATGTAAGGGACCATGCTTCAAAATTCAACCCAAGCTGAGTTTGCTTTTAAATTTATATTTCAGAGTTCTTCTCCATCCCACAATGATAGTGCTTTATTTTAAGCCATTGATTTATTGATGTGATGTGGACATAGAAAATGCACAAATCTTAAAGAGTCAGAAATCCTGGGTTCAAGCCATGATTCTTCCACTTACTGTCTTACCTAGAATAAATTACATTGCCAGCTCCTGTCCAGCTTTCTCAGATCTAAATTTAAGCTAATGGTGACACCCATACCAGTAAGTTATTATGAGAGTGATATTGTTTTCATAAATGTTTTGTAAAATCTAAGTTACTGTATAAATGCTAATGTATTGGGGGGTATTAATACAGTTCTTACTCACCTGACCCATGTTTCACTTATTCCCTTCTTTCTATTCAATTTAATTTCTTTTTAGTCTTCTTGTACTATACTTTTCTTTTTGTTTTACATCATGCACATTACCTTTTTTTTCACAATAAGAAAATATCCTAAGGACTATGAAAACACTGAGGCCTTCTGTGAACACATTAATGATCACACAATTTTGTCTGCATTGTGTGTTTTCTCATCTTTTTATCATGCATATCTGCCTAGTTTAAAAATCACAGGGCAGGAACTCTGTCTAATTCTATTTGTAAATCAGGGAGAGAGCATTGTTGTTCTATAAATTCCAAGAAGCAACAGCATCCATGTGAGGTGAAGAGGTCAGAGTGATTATTTCTGTCTATAGCGAGGAGAAAAGAAAATGGCTACTTAACAATATTCAAAGCATTCTCCTCTCAATTTTTATTCATACATCACACCAACACTGTGAGAAAGCCTGATAGTACAGTTTGACAGTCATCCTTCCTGTGCCACGGAGGATAAGTAAGAGTAAGCAGTTATGTGCCTTATCCAAGGTCCTACAGCAAGTAGCACAGCTAGAGGAGGACCCACACCTGCAGCATCTCTGTGTGATTCTTAACCAATGACAAAGGAACTTCAAGGCAATAACTGTGATGGGTTTTGAACATGTCAAAACCACATCTGTTTTGGCACCTTTGCATTGCAGCTCTTAACTGTGCACCTGACCCATAGGAAGTGCTTTGGAAATCATTGTTTATTCAATTATTAATAATGCTGATCAAATCAGATCTTAAAAACAAATTACTGAATCAATGGAAAGGCCTGATATCCTTGCCATCTAACTCTTGCTTAATCCATACTGTTAGGTATTGTTAATCTTTGTTTCCAATACTGCATTCCAGTCCTATCTTTCTCCTAACAAGTTGCATTCAGTAACTCAGTGATGTAGCCACTTCTCTCATAGACTTAACTATGACCTGCAAAATGCAATAAATGGAAAATCCCTAGAAAATGAAATCTTAGCTTTTTATTTCATTAAGAAAATACATGGTGTATTTAACTGTAAAAGCCTTGTGAGCTGTTCAGATGCCCACCCTCCCAAAGCCAAACACTGATTCAAGGACACATGATTTACAATAGGGAGTCTAATATTCATGTCCTCTGTCTGTGCTAATGGCTGAGGAGAGCTCTGAGCCATTCGTGGATTGCATCAAGCTTCGAAGGGTGGTGGGCATTGAGAGTAATGAAGTTCAGAAGGGTGTAAGAAGGGCTGTGCACTTCTCAGTGGCTACTTTTCTTAGATGTGGAAGGACAGATCTGGGTGAAGGAGATGCTAACCTATTGGTTGTTAGAAATCCCTACAACCTTTGATCAGAACAAAAATCTAGTCACAGTGCATATCTTTAATATATGCAATTGCTTCAGGACCAAATCAGCATCCTTTCTATTAATGCTATCACTTTTCAGATGCTTTGTCTTATTTTTTTTACTAGCATCTTAGCTAAATATCTTTTCAAAGGAATGAGTAGTTGAACTTACATTTCTCAGAATCAGAATCAATTCAAGATTGACTACCAATCTTTTCTAAAGATTTTCTCCAATACATATATTGTTGTATTACAGAAAAACTCACATCTCTTGTTCTGGTTTTCATTTTCCAGAAAAACTGACAAGTGAATCAACCATCCACAAATGAATCATCATTTCTCTTGGAAGAAAAGCTTATTTAAAATGAAGACCTTATGATATGTTCTAATCACATTTTGAATAATTATAGAACATACAACCTGGGATTTATTAATTCAGTCAGTATCAACATGGGGTAGTTCAATATTATTATCCCATTAATAAAGTCATCTGAGAGTTTTTGTACTTCTCCAAATTTTATCAAGTTAAGGCTGAGGGACATGCAGAAAAATGACAGAGGAAAGTGGGTTTCATCTTCCTACCCCAAGACTCTTAATTCTTCTTCATGTTTATTTTTCTTTCCCTTTAATTTTCATATGCTGATTAGTCACATATTGACTAACATTTCTGAACAGGTCAAAACATGTATTCATTTATATAAAAATATATATATGTATTATATATATATGTATTATATACATTATATATATTATATATGTATATGACAATATATGTAACATATTGACACTGGCTAAACCAGCAAACCTAAATATCTAAAGATCAGCAAATTTTATTTAAAGTGAAACATAGATAAATACTTATTAGATTTTTTACCCAAGTGTGAAGATGGTTCATTTTTATTAATAGGAATGAATAAATGAATGGTCCAGAAACAACACATTGAGTCCTTTGGTGTTCTGTTAATTCTATAGGTATATTTCACTTAAAATTTTCGCAATACTGTTTTTAAAAATTTTGTGTACATGAATAAATGCTTTTTCAAGTGATTCTCCTGATATTTTTCATAAAATAACCTTTGAAAATAATCATCAACAACTAATTTCTTGTTGAAAATCTAGATTTTCAATATCAAGTCATATAAGGGCCCACCTAAACACTGAGTTGAATTTTAATCAGGTATTGAACATCTCCTACATTTTAGGCAATATGATAAAGTACACCAATCACTTCCTGTAGGGCATATGTTATTATTCTCATTTTTTATAGATGACAAAGCTCTGCTTCAGAAAGGTTGAATAAGTTCCCAAGGTAAGAAAACTAATAAATGATAGAATCTGTCTAGATATCCAGATCTGTCTTTTTCCAAGGCCTGTGTGTATCTGTGTGTGTGTGTTTGTGTGTGTGTGTTTGTGTGTGTGTGTGAGTGTATCATGTGGCCTCTCAAATTCTAAAATCATCAAGTTTTGTACAGATACATGTATTTGCATACCCATTCACACACAGACAGAATAGGGTTTTTCCTTTTTAATACTAGTCTTGACATCCCAAAAGCAATTGCATTGGAAAGATATGCAAACCAGTGTGAGCTTATGACATTTTGGTATAAACCTGCCTTAGTTTTAACCTTTACAAAGTCTTAATTAGCATTGGGCCAACCTTGATGAATCATCGTTGCTCTTAGTAAAGTAAATATGATTTGTGAAGGAGACAGTTTCCCATTTTCTGCACCTGTAAAGAGTTGTGTCATCAGCTATAAAAACTAACAGTAGATTTAATAAGCTATTTATTTCTATAATAAGAGAAAGTCTTAGTATTCACTAGGAATAGACTGCATTTTGGATACTATAAAAGATGGAAGCAACAACAATTGAAATTCTGAATCCATTAGAACCATAGTATGTTGCAGACCAATTAAAATTGACAGCCAAGCGAAGCAAATACACATGGATAAATATAGAAAACTCAAGCTATTGTTAGGGTGAGTTTTCTTTTCCCCCTTTTCTCTTTACTTCTTGGTATTTTTTCTTCCTTCCGTATATTTCAGTTCATTTTTAAAATCTTTTTCTGCATTACTTTTGAATTTTAATTAAACTGAATACTGACAGATAATCAAATTTTAATTCATGCAGAATAAGTTGGCACTTTGATGTATTTACTGCCCTGATGTTGGGAAACTATCATTAACTAGAAACACTACCTTTTGTAGACAATATGTAATTTTCATAATCTTAAGACAAGATGGGAAAAATAGATACTGTGCTAAACATTTCAGCCATGTGCTCACCTCTCTGTATTAAATTGGCTTTGGCAGCTGAGGAGGAGATTATAAAGTACACTGCTTTAACCTTCAACAGTAAATGATGCTTTCTCCATTGCCTCTGTGTGCCTCCAAAGCCCAGGAAGCTCAAAAGTATAGGTTTGATGCTAATGATGAGAAAACACAGTAAATTAGCATTGCTTAGGTTGGAGGAGAGTTGGGACTAAACATATTGATAATGGAGATTATAGAACTTATTTTTCTGGACTCCTTGAAGAGAGCTTTGTGTAAGGCATGTCCGACTCTAAGCTCACTATAACATAAACAAAATACCATTTACTGAGTATCTACCATATACTGTGTACTGTAGTGGGTGTCATATTTTATCTAATTTCATTTTCATAATAACCATATGGAGTAGGCATTATTATCACAGCTATAAATGTGATAAGACGCATGTGCAGAAAAGCTAATTACCATTCTACATGATTAGAGCTGGGACCAGATCTCCAGAGATACCTGTGCCCTTTCTGTTTCAGAGACTTACCTAGACTACTCCTTTTCTTATGTCAAAAGACAATATAAGGTTTTTATTTATAAAGATAGTATAATATTTGCAAAAAAAACTTTTGAGAACAGCTAGTTGTGTTCTCAATATAAACATAATTTTATTAGACACAAGTGTAGTTCTGTCTTGAAATTAATGTTTGAACTCTCATCTTTTTTTGATCACATCTGTAGTGTGTGGGGGAGTTGACAGAGAAGGAGAAAAACAGCTGTCCTAGGAACACTGAAAGAGAAGGAGCAAGGTAAATGCTTTTTGTTCTCAAGATTAACAATTCTGAAGTAGTTTTTTATTTAATAAACTGTGGCAGACTCTCTTAATGTGGGCCTGGAAAAGACATAATGATTAGAATCATTGTAAGTAATGCTTTTAAAAAATGGAAGTTGAACTTATACAATTAAAAATATAGAAGTTTGGTGGTAAGGTGACTATTCTCAGAATGCATTTGTAAAAAGTAGCAAACAGTGCCATCTATTGGACTTTAATTTTCTTTTTGTTATAGGGTTGGCAGATGATCATCATTTTATTTTGAATATTGAATACATAAAAAAGAAAACATTTGATAAGTATGAAATATGATAAATATTTTAAGCTATTTAAAAGCAACGGCTGTATTTGTCTCCTTATGAATACATTCAAAGCCATTTTATTATTGGTACTAAAATAAATATTCAATATAAACAAAATAATTTCTTTCAAAGAAATATATCTTGATATTTTAAAATTCTTTTTTAAAGTATTAATTTAGTTGTAGACAGACACAGTCCTTTTATTTTTTTTTAATGTGGTGCTAAGTATTGAACTACAGTACTTCACACGTGCTAGGCAAGTGCTCTACTACTGAGCTACAATCCCAGCCCCTTAAAATTTTTTCTTTAAAATACCCAAAAAACAACAGTTACCTTACATAGAAACACTACCAAGTAAGAACTGAGAGAAACCCTCAGGTTTATGAAATAGTCCAATTCCTCTGCTCAACTGATGATTCTCCTTTCCAACTTCAGTCTAATCCACCACTTCCCATAAGGAGGCCAGGAACTACATAGTATGTAGAAATACTCATTCTATGCTGCCCACTTGCTGGAAAAGAAGGAGTTTTTATTAGTCTGTTTTCCATTGCTATAACAAGGCTGGATACTTCATAAAGAAAAGAAGTTGACTTAACTCAAAGTCATAGGACCTGAAAATCCAAGATACAGCAACCATATTAGTTTGGCCTCTGGTTATGGTCCCCTTAACTGGGTCATATTGTTGTAGAAGGAATTATAGTGGGAGATTTAGAGAATAGGGAGGGGCCAATCTTTCTTTTTCATAACAAGTTCACTCTCAGGAGAACAACTATCTCATTCTGTATGACCAACTTCTGTCTCTTTCGAGGGTAATACCACCAGTGAACTCATTACCTTCTTTTAAGCCCCATCTTTTAAAGGTCCCATCACCTTCTACCATCACCACATGAGGGACCAAACCTTCCAATATATGTTCCTTTGGGGACACTCTCAAACCATATCCAAACCATAGCAGGGATAGGTGTGCTATCCCCAGTCTTTTCCTCAGAGGACTCTGCACTGGGTCATCTGGCTTTCTCTACCAGTTGACATTAACTCACAGCCCAGCACAGTGTTCCTCAAACTGTGGTCCTTGGACCACTAGTATCAAGACAACATGGGAAGCTTTTTAAAGATGCAAGTTCTTGGCCTGAACACAAGACATGCTAAATTTTAAACTTCTGGTCTACTACCTTATACTCTTTGGTGTGGATGGTGGAGCCTACAGTGATCCATTCCCAGCCTTTCCTGTGAGAACTCTTCCAGAGCAGTGCATGGCTGCACATCAGCACCAACTTTGGCAATTTGAGCAGTTATGCAACCCTGGATCCTGTTTCAGTGATTCTGAGCCACTAGGTGTCTTCTCAGGTGTTGCTGATATACAGCCAATCTTGGCCAGCTGTGGTTTTAGGAAAATTCTAGGATCACTCCTGCAAAAGATAGTCCTCAGGAAGACCTTGTAGCAGACAGCCTGTGTTGGCTGACTTCCTACTGAATGGCCCTCCTTGCTCTTGACACTGTCCCCTTCTCTGTGGACCTCTTCATCTCTTTTTCTCCCTATTCTCTGATTCCTTTCATTTATTCCATTCTTGATGGGGCTTGTTGGTGACAGCTGACCTCTTCCAGAACACTAGCTTTAATTAACTTAGATGCTCACAGCATAGCTATAAAGTCTGGAAACAAAATATTATTTTGTTATGTCTTGTAATGTCATATCAATACACAATTTATTCTTTGTCCAATTATGATTATAGACGTAGTCCTCCTTCTTTACATATAATGTCCATGGATTTATCCTGGTAAAGCCTTTATGGTATTATGCTGTTGGGCATGTGTGGTTGAACCAGAACACACTGTGAATAATGTGGAAGTTTGGACAGAGTCCTTTGTGGCAGTTGACTTGTGTGAAGTGTCATCTGTTCTGGAAATGTTGGTTTATACCGTGAAGGTAATAAGGAATCAGCAAACCTGACTTGTCTCTGACTACCCCACCTGAAAAAGTGATAGGAGAAACCAAGGATATCCTTATCCCTGGGACTAAGGATACACTTATCTATTGCCAGATCAGCCATCAAGTCCATCTCAGGTCTCAGCCTTCTCTGAAGTTCATCCATAGTGGTTCTCCTTTCTCCAAAACCAAAGCATATATAGTCTGAGCCACTATGCGACAACTAAGTTACAGACTGTTTCAAAATAGTTCTTAAGTTGAGCTGAAGATCGGAGGTGTAAAGAAGAATGATTTGGAAGTGAAAATTCAGAATAATATGTCACATGAGTATTGATATTCACTTTACAATAATCGTTCTAACTCATTGGAAACATGCTCATTAAAACCAGGGATCATGTCTTTTGTTTGTATCTTCCATAGAATCTCACACAGGAGAAAGTAAATGTTAGCTCCTTTGATGCAACTTTTCTTCTCACATGTCTCCTCAAGAACGACATGAATAGCAATTTATAGGTGTGCTCAGAAGCTCTTTTCATGCAGAATTTGTTGTGCCTGCTGTAGACTGGCAATTACAAAGTCACAGAGTGGGATATGTCTTCGGTTAAGACACCCTCTGGAGTCTCAGACTCAGCTCCTTCCCAGACCTATTCTTCTTTACTTGGTGATGGTAGAAGCTTACCTCTTTTGCTATTCTCCTCAGTTCTGCATCCCTTTTCCATGTCTACAGAACTGCCCTTCAGGCAATTCTGTTGTTCTTTAAGCATAATTCTTATCTCATTCTCCAGAGTCTTCCACAGCCATAGACACATCCTCTTCTAACTCATTGTGGATATGTCTGTTCCAATGGCTCTCAATGCTAGTTACATTTTAGAAACCCGACTTTGTAAAATGTTTATGCCCAGGCTCCCTAAGCAAGTTTGATTCTGTTGTTCTGGAGGCTTGCCAAGAGTCGATGTTTTTAAAATTCTCTTGGGTAATTCTAGTGTCTGTTAAAATTGAGAATACTCCACTTTTTCTTTTTGATTGTGCTCATCTAAGAAGTTCCTATTTTGGCTTTCCTTGAAATTTAGACCACAATCCTGGCTTAAGGTTTAGCTATTAAAAATGAATATATGCAAGAAGAGATATTTACAGTAAGAAAGAAGACAGGAATGTAGACTAAAAGAGATATTTACAGTAAGGAAGAAGACAGGAATGTAGACTAAAATAAATTAAAGAAACACAATTCAGAGATACATTGTATTCTACCCTTCTTCTATCACCTTAGGAACATAACTACCTTAAGGTTAGGGCTAGGGTTAGAGTTACGTGAGTTTAAGAACTACCTCGTTAAAATATGAATTATAAAATGGTATGAGATGGAAAGCTCTGCTAAAACAATATCTTGAGACACTCTGCCAATGTTCTCCCTTCCCAAGCATTTCTGCCAGTCTCTAATGTTGGAAAAATTAAGGAGTCAAGAGATATGATTTATTCCAAGGAGAGGATTGCCTTGGATGGAATTTAGAACTCATGGCTCCCACTCAAACACTCTGCCCAGTAGATGATATTGCCAGCGATCACATTGGACTGGGTTTACTGCCCACTCTGTGCCATTTCCAGGATTTTAGATGTTAATTATTATCAAGTACATTCGCCTGGGTTATTTCTCAGCCCATCACTCTATTTTTCAAAGCACATAAAGTGTCTGGGGGTATATGTGAATGGCTGATAAATATATGTGTGTAATGGGTTTTGTTAAAATAAAATGGTTCACATTAGGACAGAGTGCCCTCCTCTAGCTATTCAAAATTTTTTATTTAATTGTATTCCACATCACTGGAACTCTAATATTTCTGTCTGTAATCAATGGAAATGATGATGGCATAAATTCTACATGTCTAACATCTAATTTACCAGGAAAAACGAGCTAGCCTGAAATACATAATTTGTTTATAAAAATGTGTTTTTGAACACTTTTAAAGAATGGGCATTTTCATCTGCCAATTTCCCTGAATAGGCCCTTATGAGTGTATAGGGAACTTTGAGGACAACAGTAAAAGAGCTTGTAACCACTTGAAGAATGAAACTTGGAAGAGAAGTATAAACTATTGACCTAAAACTGTTAGGAAACCATGTCATCCTTCCAGAAACATTCTCTTCAAGCTAAGAATACCCCTCTCTATTCTATTCCACCTTCCTTGCTTTTTGTTTCTGTTTTGAGGATTCTGACAGAGTTTGCTAAGTTTTTGGTTTTGATACCTTTCTAAGAGTTCAGGTATGTGTAATTGAAAAAGCAAAAAGATTTGACAAAGCCGAAAGGCAGAGTGAGAGACATAATACACAGATGTGTGATTCTTGAGAGACCCCCAACCATGCAGCCTTCTTTTTATTCACAGACCCATTATGTAGGTTGATTTTCTTTGTTCTCTTTTCCCCATTAACTAACTATGTCAAAGTTGACCTATCAGCATTTAATAGCTCTTTAGAGATAAAGTAGAATACAATGGCACAGTAGCATCATATACTTTTAAGCATGGAATTTTGTTCTTTTAGAACTATTATTAATGGATAAATGCCCAGGGAACAGATTTTTTCCCCCCACAACAGAATAAAGGGCTTCCTTGCTAACTATTTTGAAAATTAACAGAGAAGATCAACAGAACAGAAATTGTCAAAACATGATGGCCCCTATGGTCTCAGCAAGGACAATGTAAAATCTAAAAGTAGATAGCAACCAGAAGCCAACTTTGTGCCAGTCAGCTATTAGCAGTGAATTGAGGAATTTGAACTACTGATGAAGTGACAAAAGAAAGAGGGAGGTTTGGGGAAAGGGAGGAGGGGTAAAAATCCCTTTCTCTGTTTTGCTCTATGAAAGGAAACCCTATTCTTAAACACTTGCATGAGAAAACCTCATTTCTAGCTTTGGAAATTGGTTAGAAATAACTCCCTCAGCCTCTTGGACAATAAAAGCAATTATTTTTTCCCTCCTGTACAACTATGGCAAAAGAAGTCCAGAGAAATATATGGAAGTGGGGAAAACCTTCCTGGCCTACATGAACTGAAGATCATGGCCATGTTACACAATTGCAGGGACAACATTCAATAGGTGACTTACTATTTTAGCAGATATGACTCTCAAACCACAGGCATAACGTGCCAGATGGAGGATCTGATTGTTCTGGTTTAATTTTCTGGAAGCCTTTCAAACCCAAAATATGTCATTGATCCAGAATTTTGCACACCACCAGGTGGAGCCAGGGTTGAGCCATCTTCACAGGCTGCCTATTGAAGTAAATAAGGACTGGCGCAGAAAGAGACTGTGGAGCACAACAGCCGCAGCGTGGTAATAGGTCATCTGGAATCTATCTCACCAGAGAACCACAGATTAGAGTTCCCCGGTGGGAAGGTACTTAAATAATCTAAAAATATGAGAGAGAAGAGAGACAGAGACTGAGTACATTATAATGACCTTCTAGACAAAGTACAAAGAACAAAAGCTATGCAAATCAGGCATTGGTGGTATTGAGAGCTGGAGAAGACAGCAGTAATGATACCAGTCTGGTGCAGATCAGGAACAGGTTCTTTTTCCCAGGTGTTGAAGAATAAAACACCTGAGAGACTCGGTGGCAAACATAGAGATCAAGTTTTCTTTAAGAAAGTGATAGACACACACTCCTCTGGAGAGGAAGGGGCCTTGGAACTGAAAGCCTATGGTAGGGGATGCAACTTGCCTTTTTGTAGACTCCAGAACCCCCCTCTTTAATTATTGTCATCCCTCTCTTCCGTGTATATGTGACCAAAGGCAGGAGTGCAGAGGTTAATTTTTAGCAACCAAGAGTGCACAGGAGCTCCATCCAGGAGAATAACCCTCAGCAACCCATTGTTCTCTCTTTGATAACCAGTCTTAATCCTCTTGACCCCCATACTTCATTACCTACACTGACTGCCTGACCTTTGCCCTTTGCTAAGGAATGTGACATATCTTGTTCACTTAGGCCAGATGGGGTTGCAGGCAAATTGCTTCTTGGCACAGTGGCCTCATTTTATAAAATTATCCTTTAATCTGGTGTTCTCACCATTCTCATTTAACTGCCTCCTAATAGTAAAAACAGCCTGTACTTTCTACTCCTGATACCCAGAAGCTTGAATTCAAACAAGTAATTAAAGCTAGATTTATACTTTCCTAGCAATGAGACTGTAGCTATGGTAAAATGACCAGGATCTCTCTGAAATATTGCCAAGTGGTAGGAGAGGTTATACCCAACTGAACATGATGAATGAGGACAATAGTTTCCTGGTTGCATCCTACAGAGAATGTTATCTCTTTCCACATGCTTTGTCCCTTCAGGTCTGGCTGTCCTCAGATGCTTCCACATCCTCCTTCCTCCCCAATCATAGCCATTGCTTGAAGCCATTATATGTTAGGCTCTTGCTGGATAATTCCTGGAAGCCATATCTCCTGCTCCAGAACCTCCATCCCTGGGGAGAATACTTGTTCCTGAAAATGTCTTATCCCTTGTGCATCTACTTTACTAAACAATATAATTAATTCCATGGGCTTAGTTTTATTTTCAGAAACAAAAGCCAAAAAGGATAAGGACCACTTTACCTTTCTATATCTGGAGTAGGTGAAGCAAAGATCTGGCAATTTGCTTGACTCTGGAAAGATTAAGGGAAAAATAAGTGATAAAAATGTAAATTAAAAATATTATGCAGCTCAACTTTGATCTCTTAAAGAACTTAATTTTTGATCTGGTTGTATTTTGTTATCATATGCAGAAAAGTGATATAACTTAAATTAAGCACAAGCATACTTTATACATGGATGTACTTGCTTCTTCCCTTATGCTTCAAATGGGCCCTGGTAGAGATAAAGCAAAGAATTTACCTCATTTACAGTGAAATAATTAATAATTAAATAAGTACAATTAAATCATAATCACTTTTTATTGCATTCCTTCCCTTATCAGCTGTAAACTCCATGAGCACATGAACCATGTCTGTCTTATCACTCTGAATCCCAGTGGCATGAACAACCTGCTCCATAGATATTTTTGTTAAGTGTCAAAGTGTTAGGTGTGAAAGGAGGTATAGGCTTAGAGGGTGGCGGCCTAGGCCAGACTACCTACCCATCTAGCTTCTTTGTGGGAAGAGCTGGGGATTCAGGAGGGATGTGTAGACTGAACTAAGTCAACTCCTGAGATACCTTACAGCTAACTAGCTGTCTAGGATCTTCCTGACTCAGGGTCATTCTGGCATTATCCATGACCTGCTATAGGGTTGAGGGTTAGTGAATATATTCCAGAGGATTTTGTTCAAGAATTTATCAAAACAAAACAATTACAACTCTATTTCTTTTCAGTTCCAAGATGTTTGACAAAATGATATCAACCCATTGGCTTCTTTTGAATCCACAAACAATAAAAACATCACAGCTCAGTTTATGACATTAAAAGAGAAGTTCGAATATTTAAACGGTTCTCTCTCTCTCTCAATATTTATTTAGTATATTTTAAGGCTTATAAAAGGAAAAAGTTTAGCTCTTTTAAAGGCCTTGTGTCTTATTCCAAAGTTAGTAGGCTACAATTTGACTTTGACTAATGGGTTTCTGAAGGTTGGCTCTGAGGAGAGGGACTTACTTCAACAATTACAGAGTACACCAGTTCTTAGACACTTCATGTTTTGAAAGACACTAAAATGAAATTATTTTAAATAATAATATTCATAGAAAACTATAGAAAGAAGCATGCCATAGTTATTATTTCAAATCCAAAACAACCCAGAGAAGCTAGAAGAAGCAGTTGAATTAATGGTGCAGATTTTCAGAGATATCTCACTTCTCTCCTATTCCTACCGGCCCAGCCAGAGTCTCAGTGAAACTGATTCAGATTCTCTTTTATTCCTTTCCTGTAGTACTTTGATCCACACCCTGTGGTTGTTCTGGCACACAATAGCTCTGGGTGGAAGTATCTAATCTTTTTTTTTTTTCCTTTTCATCCAAATCTTGCCCAACATCTCAAAGCTAACTCATGTTCTTAATTTCTCTAAAAGTTTGTAACACATATTGGTATTTTGTTATATTCACCCTTTCTTTGTTGTTACACTGTTTAATCTCTTTCATGTCTCATAACTGGTTGTAAGATAAACAAGAGAGGACCATGCACTGCACATTACATCATGTTGGAGAGACATGCAGTTAGATGTAGAACTGACTCAGAACCTGACCAATTGGAGTACTTAATAAAATCAAGTTACATATTTATGTGTGCCCTAGCACATGTGTGGCATTTCTTAGGTGTTTAATAAATACTTGCATTCTACTTACGATATGAGATATTGAATTTGGTTTTAAAATGAAGTAGCAAATCAGACAAGCTACTTCCCAGGTATGTTTTGAGTTCAATATTATTTTTTACAATTTTTATATTTACGTCTATAATACCACAGGAAAGAATAACTATTTAAAATAATGCTTTAATGGTCAGATTACCCAAGTTCTAGAAAATCTTTCTCTTGACCCTTCCTGTTACCCTATAATTTATGGTTGTATTTCTGGCCTTTCATTTACTATCTTATTTGTCAATGTGTAAACCAACATCAAAATGTTAATACCACTACTGATAGGACTGATTAGAGAATATGTCTTTAGGTGTTTGGTCAAAAGCCTTGTTATAGTGAATTTTTCTCTTTCAAGAACAGCCCAGGATGAATCTTCTGCACTTTGTTTGCACTTGGCTACCTTATTAGAGAGTCAGGAGCTAAGCCTTCTTCCAAATTTACAAAGAACAAGCCACTCTTTTTGAGAAAAAAAAAAGAAAGAAAGATTGGAGATAAGCTGGAAACATTCCTACCATAATTTTCCATTCCTGGAGAATAGATTGAACATCTCCTTCCTTTTATGGAAGTGTGAGTCATGGGGAATAAATGGTCCCCACTATCCATTTTCTGCCTTCTTGCTGGGGCTTCTCCCAGTTCCTGTTCTGTCCCAGAAGTCTATCTAATCTTGGCTCTGACCCATCTAACCTGTACCAGCCCTGATGTTGGTCTACACTCACTCCTTAATCATACACCATGATTTCTGCCCAATAATCAACCACAAGATCTTCAATACCCAATTCCCACCAGCTGCCCACGCTGACTAGCTGACTAGATGATCTAGGTTCAAAAGAGCTAAGAAAATGGTGAGAAATCACGCAACACAGAAGTAGTTATCATGTTGAGGGTAGGATGGCTCTGCAACTGTAAGGGTCAGCTTCCAAGATGGACAGCGCCGGAAAGAGAGCGTGCACCTGGAATCTCTTTATTTTTATAGGGGGGACCCAAAAGGAGATTCAATGGAATGTTCTGCACCAAATAAGGCAGGGGATAATGTTTTTCAAAGGTGGAGTCTTGCTTTGTGATGTCTTGTGGTCAGCATATTGATTGACATCTTGGCAAGTCATACCCATCTCAGGTGCTGTGTGGGATCACAGGCAGAGCGAGAGGAAAGGTGCACTTGTGTCGCATAGCCCACTCAGCATGCAAAACCAGACCTGTCCCCTCATATAGCTCCAATGCATATAGCTCTCACACACAGCCCATGAATGGCTTGCAACACATAATCTAATGACCCTGTTTCCATCCATTTTTCTTTTTCTTTTTTCTTTCTTATTTTTTTCTCCCCAGAGACATAGAAGTTTATGCAGGAATCAGAGGCACATTTCAACCATCTCCAGACAGAGACACTGCCTAAGTCCTTTTCTTCTCTGACTTCTCAGCTCTAAAACTTTAAATACTTTCCATTTGATTGTAAGGATGGGTTTGTGCACGTTGCTTTTGGACACTAAATTCCTTGTATAAATACCATTGTTTCTAATCAAGAAGAGTTCCCTTAACACACAAGTCTGCTTTACTCTAGACATTTCTAAAAGTCAGCATTCATGTAAAAATTACTTTCTACTAATGTAGTAGAAGGAAGGAGAAGAGCTTTGGAGTGAAAATAGATTCCAGTTCTGACACATGATAGTATATGATGTTATTTGATTTCTCATCAGTTTCATAATTTCATTTATAAATTGGGGACTAGCAGTGACCAACATGTATTGCATGCTAATCCCTAAGGACTTTATATTCATAGACTTATTTAATCTTATAACAACTTCATGAAGTGAATCTGATTTTATTTTCACTTCACAGATTTAAAAACTGAGACTTAATGAATGTAAGAATCTTGCCCAAAGCCATACGACATGTCAGTGACCGAGTTTGGAATCAAATCTAGTATAGCAACAGTTAGAACTCAGGTTTATGTAGTTCTGAAGTTAAAGCTCTTAAAAACGGTGATTTGCTTCTTTACCTCTAGTTGGTTTATGCAGAGACCTCGAACAGTGCTTTATGCAGTCTCCCAAGTCATTAAATAGTAGCTGTCATCATCATCACTATTAGTGCCATTGTTACTATAAACAAAAGATTACATCCTAACGTGGCTGGTGCCTTTTTGTAGACTCTTTTAATTTGGCTTTTTATCATGGATTTACTAAAAGCAGCCAATCTCTCAGTTTCTCTGAACATTAAAGTAGAATTGAATATAATAATTATTAGATGGATTGACTTGGTGTTCCTCATGTGCTAGAAGGAAACATCAGCATGTTCCTTTATAAGCTAGTATAATTAAAAAAAAACTAATGAAACTAACTCCATACAGGGCTAAGGTTGTGGCTCAGTGGTAGAGTACTTGCCTAGCACGTGTGAGGCACTGGGTTTAATTCTCAGCACCACACATTTATTTAAATGAATAAAATAAAGGTTCATCAACATCTAAAAAATATTTTTTTAAAAAAAGAGAAATTAACTCCATACAAAATATAACAAAATTTATCTGGCAGTACTATAAACAAAGTAAAAAAACAAAGGACAAACTGAAAAAAAAATATTTGCCACTTTGGTCACAAACAAAAACTTATTATGGTCCCAAGATAACAATCTTGACTACTGGGATAGAATGAGTTCTCAGAAATATATGATGAAGTGATTTTTGACAAGGGTGTTTAGATCACTCAATAAGGAAAAGACAGAGTTTTCCACAAGTGAGCCTGGAAAAACTGGATATCTACACACAAAACAATGATGTTGGATTCTCTTTATAGACCATACAAAAAATTAACTCAAAGTGGATCAAAGATCTAAATATAAGAAACAAAACAATAAAACCCTCAGATGAAAACCAGGAGGGAAGCTTCATGTTACTGGATTTTGTAAGGATTTCTTGGGTATGACACCAATAGCACAGGCTATGAAAATAAATAAATAAATTGAACTTAATAGAAATTTTAAAATTCTATGTGTCAATACTATCACAGAATATGAGAACATATTTGCAAATCATATTCCTGATAAGGAATTACTATCTAGAATATTATAAGAACTGTTAGAACTCCACAGCAATGATAACAGTGCAATATGACCTGTTTTTAAAATGGCAAAGAACTTAAATAGACATGTCTATTTCTATTACCAATGGCTGATGAGATCATGAAAAGTTGTCCAATATCACTTAGAGAACAAATCAAAACTATGAGATCCTACTTCATTCCAATAAATATGGCCATTATTTAAAAAAAAAAACAGCAAGTGTTAGTGAAGATGTGAAGGAACTGAAACCATTGTACTTTGCTGGTGGGAATGTGAAATGGTACAGTAAATAGGGGGAAAAGTCTGGTGGCTTCTCAAAACCTTAAACATGGAATTACCATACATTCCCACAAGTATATGCTCAAATAGAATTACCATACAATACACTTCTGGATATGTGTCCTAGTTTGTTTTGTATTGCTACAACAGAATACCTGAGAACAGATATTTTTTTCTTAGTTCTGGAGGCTGGGCAGTCCAAGACATAAGCCAGGGCTGGAACTTCTTGCTGAGTTCTCACATGGCAGAAGATAGAAGGTAAAAGAACGACAGATTTTGTGTTTCCACATGGCAAAAGAGCAGAAGGTGGACCCATTCTAGCAAGCCCTTTCTATGATGGCATTAGTCCATTCATGAGGGCAAAGCTCTCACAACCTAAACACCTCCCATTAGGCCCCACCTCCCAACATTGTTGCATTGGGGATTGAGTTTTCAACACATGAATTTTAGGGTACAAAGGCAAACCATAATAATATATATCCAAAAGAAATTATGAACCCAAGTTCATAATTGCATTATGTATAATAGCTAAAATGTAGGTGCAATCCATGTGTCCATTGGTAAATGAATGTATAAGCAATACATGGTACATGCCTACAATGGCATGTTGTTCAGTCTTCAGAAGCAGGGAAATTCTGACACATCCATTAAACTGGAAGACATTGTGCCAAGTGAAAAAAGTCCAAATGTTATATGGTTCTATTTATACGAGGTTCCTAGAGTAATCTCATAGAGACAAAAATAGAAAAGTGGTTATGGTGCAAAGTTACATAGCTGCTATAAATGAGAAAGTAGGAAGACTTCTGTGTACTGCTATACAAGTATCTACAGGATATCTTTAGTTGACTTTCCCCCAATTAAAAAAACCCACAAAATTTAAAAGTGGAGTATGCTACTTTTCCCCTCATAAATGGTGTAATACAGTATCGTATTATATTTAAAAGGAAACATTGAAAGAATGAATCTAAATGAATCTAAAACTAGATACAATTTCTTGGTATAAGGGGAGAAAGAAAGCAAGGAGAGTAACAGGTATAGAATCCAGACATCTCTATATTTATTTTATTTTATAGTTTGTATTTGGAATCTTGCAAATATCTCACATAAAATGATGAAATGGAAATTTTTTTAAAATGCAGTTTCTTAAACTACTTAGCAAAGAGAATGAATGAATTTAAGTGTATATCATTCAAAGGCATAACCACATAGACAATAATTAAGGGACTTAAGAATGCATATTTTGTCTGATCATTGCTAGTAGATTATCACAAGAACAAAAACAACTACAATTTTTGAAACTATCTTACTGTGAACAAAGTTATTATTATTATTTTGAAGCAATTATTATTGTTATTTTGTTACTTTTTGAAGTGACAAGCATTTATGGTTTTTTAAATTTTTTTTTTAGTTATAGGTAGATACAGTGTCTTTATTTTACTTTATGTGGTGCTGAGGATTGAACCCAGTGCCTCACACATGCTAGGCAAGTGCTCTACCTCTGAGTCACAACCCCAGCCCACATTTATGTTATGATTTAGGAACTAAGATTTCAATTTATACACACATAAATTGTAGATGTTAAGTAAAACTTCATGTGCTCTTTAATTTGACTTGAAAATACCATATAAACTGATTTTTTTAGTCCAAAATGTTGATATCACCTACTTCTGCCTTATGAATAGTCCTAGAAGTCCTAGGAAAAGTGAAAAACTAGTTTTAGTGAACCATCCTAGCACTTGGCTTGTGGTTTCTAAATATTGTTCTCTAATAAACAAACAAGAGCTCCATGGTGGAGTGGCAGGTTTCAGTTCTGAGGCAGTGAATATGGACCATAACTCTGGGACAATTCATCAATTCCTTACATGGGGTAAGCCATAGAAAACTTGGGGCTATGCCAAAAGGATGTAGAAGCTAACTTGAAGAAGCCCCCACTGGTCAAGAGGATGGAGCTGGAGAATATCATAGTAAGTGAAATAAGCCAATTCCAAGAAACCGAAGGCCGAATGTTTTCTCTGATATGTGGATGCTAATTCACAGTAAGGGGGTTGGGCTAGGGAAGCATAGAGGTACTTTGGATTAGACAGAGGAGAGGCTAGGGAAGCACAGAGGTACTTTGGATTAGAGAGAGGGGAATGAGAGGAGTGGAGGGGGTATAGAGGTAGGAAGAATAGTAGAATGAAATGGACATTATTACCATATGTGCCTATATGATTACATGACTGGTGTAATGTACAACCAGAAGAATGAGAAGTTATACTCCTTTTATGTGTGATGTGTCAAAATGCATTCTACTGTCATGTATAACTACTCAGAACAAACAAAACAATAAAAAATAAATTTTAAAAATTCTTTATATAAGAATCACAGCAAATAATCAGTTCCTCATCTCTAAAATGCATTTGTGATCTACTTCACTGTGTTACTGTGGCTCACTGTAAAGTCTCAATAAATACAAACTCTTAGAATTACTCTTTTTTGTTGTTTTTTGTTATTGTGCTAATGGTGGTTTGTGTTGCTGGTGATTGAACCCAAGAATGCTCTACTACTGAGCTACATTCCCATCTCCATTTTCCTTTTTACTTTTTTCTGGAACATGGACTGCTACTGACTCAGCCTCCTGAGTATAATTCATCTTTTTAAAGAATATACTCTCTGTTTTTGAAGATGTTATAGAAAGAACATACATGATAGTGAGAATATCCTCAAAATTTATTTTCCCATGTAGAACATATTTGGTTTCAACTTAAAATATTCACTATCCTAAACTAAATTTTATTCTCAGATGTCATATTCTATTCACTATTCCGTAAAGTCCAGGAGGAGCAAGTAAGGAATATGTTATGAAATGACAGTAACGGTAACATATTTGGCATATGCTGGAGTATAACCTGTGTATGTCAATGTAATCTGTCAGATTAGAGAAATGAGTTTAATATGAGTGAACAATACAGTATGACTACAGTACAAAGCCCTTCTCAACTTTGGCTGCATTATTACAAAACAGCCTACCTATACAAAACAGAATGGGCCATTTTGTTATTATTCATCTTTTATAGGATTATGTTAAGGCAGAATATATCCAAAGAGATGTGAGTAGGATGGTGAACTTAAGCCACATAAGTTATGAGAGAAGAACTGGGAATATTTAGCCCAGAGAAAACAGTGTTTGATTTGTCTAAATATTTCCAGCTCCCTGAAACACAAACATAGCCACTTTGTTAAAAAAACATAATCAGAATATATTATTAATAATGTTTTATAATCTACTTTTTCTCTTAACTCATTCAATGAATTTATACTATTAGTTATATGCATTTTTATAAATTCTTTTTTTTCCATGTGTGTTTATAGTTTATAATTGACTTTCATTTTTTATTTGTGTCACTCTAGTGTCTACCCTATTGAATAGTACTATATTTTTAATTCAGATTCAAAGAATGCATGAGCTTTCAGAGATTTTGGTATTCTTGAATTTATTTGCCTAAATTATGATGTATGTATTAGCAATTACATAGTTTACACCATATAATACACATTTTCTTTATTGGATATGGGATATATAAGCCATATTCCTATGGTTGGTTAATATTTGGTTACTTATTACTCTTCCATTTTTCTGTGTATATTTTTTTCAAATATCCTTGGTTAAAGCAGCCATATTGTACTAAAGTGCATCTGAAAATTAAAGCATCTGGGAAACATCCTAATGAAAGCTCAAAACTCCCTTTGTACAAGGAAATTAGGATTCTCTAAGGCCTAATAAGCATGGTTAAGGATACCTCTGATGCCAACACTCAGAGAAGAACTTAAAACTCTTGTGGCATCAACTAATGAAATATTGTAATTTTAGGGGAAAAGTAAAGAATATTTGAAAGTGACAGAAAAGAGGTTATTTTCAGTAGTGCAAAAAATAATATACCATACACAGAAAGCTGGGTTCCTGAAAATAATTGTGCTACAGGTGTAATTAGAAAAGATATAAAGCATGTCACTGAGAAAAATGATATTAGAATTACAGTAAAATTCCATAATCATTCCCAACCATGTAGAAACAGTAAAACAAAATGAAAATTCCACAAATCATCCTAAATACTCATCATATTTGTAATTAACTTCTAATGTTCAGAAAAATGGAATATATTTAATAATAAGACTTTTCCTGTTGATCCCCATAAAGTCCCATTTATTTAGGTATATTTTCATGGAGCTTATGATATGTTTCTCATTTAAAGGGTAGAATATTTTACATATTTTTTCAATATATGAAAAGCGTAGTTTCAATATATTAAAAGCATAGTTCAAAGTGTTTACAACAAAAGAACACAAAAGCATGCTTGTTAAGTATGTCTATTTTCATTAGAGCTACCTAAAGTATCATTAAATGTTCCAGAAAAGCATTTTTAAAAAGTCTTTGGTCTTTATAATTGTTCATGAACTTTGGTTTAAAATTATGAAAGTAGACTTAGGAAGTAGGAAGATTTGGTTTCCTCTTACATTAATCAAATGCCAGACTATCCATAATGAAGCACAATATCTAAACACTAAAAATCATTTTAATATATTCCAAACAAGCAACTACATAAGTTCTTTAACTGGTAAGCCAATTTTTTATTAAGAATTCATAATATAGATCTTTTAGTATTTCTAAACTATGGCATTGAGAAAAATTGAGGCATTTTAAGTGCTAAAGTATCCTGAAGGCCGAGTTGGAATTAACTCCTGGAAGTAGGAGAGAGAACTTTCGGGCAGATAGAATAATATAGGAAAACACATGATCACAGAAGAGCTAGAATTTTATTCTGGCAAAGCATAGGGTTTCTTTGCTAGAATAGGAAAACATGAGAATGAACAGGGAGGTTGCTGACAGATCTCTGTTTGCTGCTCCAAGATGGGAAGATGGCAGATTAGAGGAAGGGTACAGGTCCCAGAAGCTCCTCAGTACCAGAGTTAACAAAGTAGGAAGACTGCTCCTCAGCAAAGTGGGTAACTAAGGGAACTCACTGGAACTTTATACTGGAGCATAAAAGAAACCACAGAGACATGGGAAGTCAGAAACTTCAAAAATCATATGAAAAATTTTATGTTAGAGCAGGGCTGGGGGTAAGAGGGGAGCACAGGCAGAGAGAGGACAGTATGGTTTATTTAAAAAAATTGAATTGGGGGAACCTGTGTATTTATTAAATTTTTTAATGAGCCCATTATAAAAAGTCCTGACTTGACACTTCATTGTATGAGGATGTTCATATTTACAGTTTTAAGTTGTACATCGAAGAGGTATTTCTTGCATGTTTTGTAAATTAGATATGCCTTTGAAATAGAAAATTTGTATAGTCAGAAAAGTTGAAAACAAGGCTAGTCCAAATATGTAAAGAGGTCTGGCTCCAGCTAGAGAGAATTTTTTCAACAAATTGGAATTTTCAAAGTAGAGTTATAAACAAATTGGAATTTCCAAAATCACATGGTAAAAGTTAATGTGTATTGGCTAAATATTCCTAATCCCATCCTTCAGTTTCCCTTTGGTGAAAGTTTTATCCTATTCATCAAATATTATCTTTATAATAAAGTTATTATTTTAATCTCATTTGTGTGATACATTTCTTTACAGGCAAAAATAATAATTTATTCTTAATGGGTCAAAGAAAAAATAGATAGGGTAAAGGAACTTGAATACTCAGCATGTAATAAAGGGGGAAAATAAAACACCATATTCAAAATGCACAAGAACTCTGGGACAGGATGAAGAAAACACACCTGGGTGTCATTGGGATAGAAAAGAACATGGAAATACAGGTTGACGGCATTAAGAACATTTTCAATGAGACAGTAAAAGAAAAATGTCCTTATATCAGAAATGAGGGAGCTTCCACATAGAGGGAACATATAGAGCCCCAAATAGACAAGGTCAAAATAGAACCTAAGACACATGATAATCAAAGTACCTACATAGAAAAGAAGGAAAGAGTACTAAAAGCTGCAAAAGAAAACCATCAGGTCTCATTTAGGAGCAAGCCACTAAGGCTCACATCTGGCTTCTGAACTCAGATCCTACAGAAGAGCAGGGCCCAGAATGAGATATTCAAATAAAGCTCTTAAAGAAAAATTTTTAACTTTCTAAATCCAGCAAAGCTCTTTCAAAATCGATGTAGAAAGAAAAGCTTTACATGAGAGGGATAAGCAAAAAGTATTTATGATCACCAAAGAAGCACTACAAAGAATACTCAAAGATACACTGCACAAAGATGTACCCCAAAATAACTCCCAAAGCTCCTAAATAGATGATGACCATGAGAAGAGCAACCAACTAACTGAAAATTAAGACAGAATTAAATGTAGTAAACAAACCAAAATATCAGAAAACTACAAACGCATATCCATAATAACCTTGAATGCATATGGTCTCAATTCCCCAGTTAAAAGACACAGATTAATGGATTGGATCAGAAAACAAGATCCAACTAAATGTTGTTTGCAACAACCCCTATCACCAGCACACAGGTCATCCAAATATAAAATTAATAAGGATTTTTCTGACTTTAATACTATAAATCAAATGTACCTAATAGACATCTACAGACTATTTCACCCCCAAACAGCTGAATTTACCTTCTTCTCAGAAGCTCATGGAATCTTTTCCATTATTGACCATATTCTAGGTCATGATATAAGTCAAAAATATTATATATTTCTAGGTCTCTATATAAGTCACAAGTACTATATATGTATGTGTGTGTGTATATATATATATAATTATATATTATATATAAATATATATATATCATCAGATCATAATGGAATGAAACTAGAAAAAAACAGCAAAAGAACTATATAATCACATGGTGATTGAACCACCACTATTTAAATAAAATATGATCATAGAATAAATGAGAAAAGAAATCCAGAAATTTTTAGGAAACAAATAAGAAAAGAGATAGAAGACATCAAAATCTCTTGGACAGTAGGAAAGCTGTTCTAAGAGAAAAAATGAGTACCTACATTAAAAAAAAAACAGAGAGATCCCAAATAAACTTATGTTCCACTTCAAGGCCTTAGAAAAGGAAGAGCAAATTAACTCCAAAATGATCAGAAGACAGGAAATAATATCAGAGTCCAAATGAATGAATAGAGAATAAAAATATACAGGATCAATGCAATAAAGAGTTCTATGGAAAGCTTAATAAGATTGATAAACCCTTAGCAAAATCAACCAAAAGAAAGAGAGAGAAGACCCACATAAACAAAATTAGAGATTTAAAGAGAGAGATCATCACAGATACTTCTAAAACATAAACATTAGAAACTATTTTGACACTTTATACTCCAAAAAAACTGGAAAATCCAGAAGATACTAACAAATATCTGTACAAATATGACCTGCCCACGTTGAACCAGGAAGACATAGAAACCCTAAACAGACAAATATCAAGTAGTGAAATTGCAACAATACAAAACCTTCCAACAGAGGAAAGCCCAGGACCTGATATATTCTCAGCCATGTTCTTTTAAAGAAGAACTAATACCAGTTGTTCTCAAATTATTTCATGAAATTGAAAGGGTAGGAACATTCCCAAATACATTCTATGAACACAGTATAATCCTGATACAAAAACCAGACAAAGACACATCAAGGAAAGAAAACTACAGACCAATGTCACTGATGAACACAGACACAAAAATCCTTGATATTAGCAAGTCACATTAGAAATCACATCAAGAAGATAATAGACCATAATTAAGTGTATTATCCCAGGCATGCAAGGTTGATTTGACATATGCAAATCAATAAATGTAATTTGCCACTCAAGCAAAATTAAGAACAAGAATCACATAATCATCTCAATAGATGTAGTAAAGGCCTTGGATAAAGTTCAACACCCCTTCATGTTAAAAACATGAATGGAGAAACTAGGAAAAGAAAGAACTTACCTCAACATTACAAAGGCTGTAGATGACAAACCCAAATCCTGTACTGAATGGAGAAAAACTGAAAGCATTTTCTGTAAAAGCAGGAACAAGACAAGGATGTTCAACCTCACCACTTCTATTCAATATTGTTCTTAAAATCCTAACCAGAGCAATCAGGCAAGAGAAGGAAATAAAAGGTTTACAAATAGGAAATGAAGATGCCAAACTTTCTGTTTGCTGATGACATGAGTCTATACTTAGAAGGCCCCAAACACTGCACCAGAAGACTAGAGCTGATAAATTAATTCAACAAAGTAGCATGACACAAGAGCAACATTCATAAATCCATAGCTTTTCTATATTTGGACAGTGATTCTTCTGAGAAAGAAATGAAGAAAACCATCCCATTCACAATATCCTAAAAGAATCCTGGGAATTAATCTAACCAAGGAGGTGAAAGATAGCGTGATAAAAATTATAGAACACTGAAGATAGAAATATAAAAAGACCTTAGAGAATGGAAGACCTCCCATGATCTTGGATAGGCAGAATTAATATTGTTAAATGGTCCTAACTACCAAAGGCAATATACATATTCATTGCCTTCCCCATCAGGGATAGGGAGGAAGAGCATGAGAAGATTACCACTAAATAGGGAAGAAAGGTGGGAGGGAAAAGGAGGGAGAAGGGTAATTGCACGGAAGATGGAAGGAGACACTCATTGTTATACAGAATACCTGTATGATGTTGTGAGGAGAAAAAAATGAAGTGTGTCACATTAGATTGGGTAGAGAGATGTGATGGGAGGGGGGGAATGGGGATAGTAAGGGTAGCAGAATAAAATAGACATTATTATTTCTGTATGTATATAGGTGACTGTATGACCAATGTGATTCTGTAACCTGTACAATCAGAAAAATGAGAAATTATACCCCATTTGATTCAAATGTATGAATTGTCAAGATCATTGTACTGTCATGTGTAACAAAAATAAAAAATAAGTAAATAAATACCAATGACATTCTTCACAGAACTAGAAAAAATTGTCCTAAAATTCATTTGTGAAAATAAGAGACACAGAATAGCTAGAGCAATTCTGAGCAGGAAGAGTGCTCACAAGTGAGAAGAGTATCACAATACCTGATCTCAAATTATATTATAGAGCTACAGTAAAAAGAAACAAACAGCCTAGTACTGACATGAAAATAGAAATGAAGACCAGTGGAATAGAATACACAACACAGAGACCAACTCACATACATACAGCCATCTGACATTTGACAAAGGTGCCAAAAATATATGCTGGAGAAAAGACAGTCTTTTAACAATGATGCTGAAACACTGCATATCCATATGTAGAAGAATGAAACCAGATCCCTATCTCTCACCCTGCCCCAAAGTCAAATCAAAAGGGATCAATAACTTAGGAATTAGACTATAAATTTTGTTAACTGCTAGAAGAATACCTAGGGTCAACATTCCATTATATAGGTGCAGGCACACACAAAGCTCAAGAAATACAACCAAGAATTAATAAGTGGAATGCCATCAAATTAAAAACTTCTGTACAGCAAATAAAATTATTAAAAACATGAGGAGAGAGTCCTCAGAATGGAAGAAAATCTTTGCCGGATGCTTCTCTGACATCGTATTAATATCCAAAATATATTAAAAAACTCAAAAAACTTAACAAAAAAAGTATCAGTAAGTGGAAAAAATAACTAAATAGATCTTTCTCAAAAGAAGAAACACAAATGATGAACAAATAAGAAATATTCAACATCTCTAGCAATCAAGCAAATACATATCAAAACCACACTAAGGTTTCATGTCACTGCAGTGAATGACAATGATCAACTATAAATAGTAACAATAAATGCTGGCAATGATGAGGAACAAAAGGTTTGCTCATACATTGTTGGTGGGACTGCAAATTAGTGAAATCATTCTAGAAAACAGTATGAAGATTCCTCAAAAATATAGGAATCATAGGATCCAACTATCCCACTCTTTATATTTATTCAGAATTATTTATTCAGAAGAACTAAAATCAACTTACTGTAGAGGTACAGTCACTTCAATGTTTATAGCAGCACAATTCACAAGAACCAAATTATGGAATCGGCCCAAATGCCCAACAATAGGTGAATGGATTAAGAAAATGTGGAGGGGCTGGGGGTGTGGCTCAGTGGTAGAGTGCTTGCCTCGCATGTTTGTGATCTTGGGTTCAATCCTCAGCACTGCATAAAAATAAATAAGTGAAATAAAGATATTGTGTCCAACTACAACTAAAAAATAAACATCTTTAAAAAATGTGGAACACATACACAATGGAGTTTTACTCAGTAATTATGAAGAATGAAATTACAACAGTATTTGTTGGTAAGTAGATGGAAATGGAGAATATCATACTAAGTGAAATAAGCAAGATGTAGAAAACCAAGGATCTAATGTTTTCTATGTGGAAGTTAGAGCAAAATAAGGGAAAGAAGTAATGGGAAAATTTGATATTATAAAGATATAGGCAAGATGAGTGGAGAAGAAGATTAAGAGAGAGGGAAGAGGGATGGGATGGGAAAGAGAAAATGAGAAATCAATTTAACAAAATCTGTTGATAATAATAATAATTATAATATATATATATATATATTATATATATATAATATATATATATATATATATCCCAAATGGAATTTCACCTTTATGTATATTATCAAAAATAAATAAATAAATGAATGAAAAAAAGATTCATAAAATATGCAGAGGGAAAAGAGGAGGAAAATGTGATTGCAATGGAGTACATCACATTCCATGCATGTGTGATTTTGTCAAAATAAACCCAACTACTATTTATAACTATAATGCTCTAATAAAAAAAAATGTTTACTGTTCACTTATGAAATGGATTTTGTGCCCAGGGAAAGATTTTTAAAATTTCTTTCTTTTTAGAATAAGCATTACGTGCCCGATTTTTAAAAAATTTAATAAAGCAATAATATATCAATAAAATCACATCTAGGAGAAATTTCAGTTACAAAGGTTGGGAGATTTTGGTAACAAGAAATTGTGGTTGAATGACTGATTTGTTGATTATCTTATTCATGAATTCATTCAAGAGACATCAGAAAATTTATCCTGTGCCAGATGTCTGTTAGCTAGCAGAGATTCAAGGGAATAAAATACGAGCTTTCAAAGTCTAATGAGTGGAAACATATACTGTAAGAACTTTAAGAATGAGAATTTGTTTTGAAGCAAACTTCAAAAGTCGTCTCTTCTTCTAATCAACACTTCCCTAGTTGGAATATATTGCTCCTTATTTTGTTTCCAAAATAAAATAAGGGCTTGGTCTATGCTTCTGTTGTAGGATGTTCTACAATTTATTTTAATCTATTATATACATGAGTATGTCCCTCTTGGCAACTAAATTGACCGCTAGAATGGAAAGAATCGTCTCTTTCTTATTTTTTTGCAGATGCCTAACACAGAGGACTTATAACATGTGAAATGTTTAAGAGTTTTTTATCATCAATTTCCGGTTTTCAACCCTAATTCATGTTAATGAACTTTTTGATGCTATATAACAAAAGTTGATATTAAAAATCTTCTCCTATAGCTGTCCCCCACTTCTGCATGTGTGTAACATTGTGTAGCAATTTTAAATTATTTATATAAAAGCTACAAATTTTGAGGACTAGCAACATCAATGTTTATGATTATTGTCAGTTCAAATGCAAAAATAATTTATATTGACTTTCACGAAAAATAAAACCATTTTCAAAAGACTGTTGTTTTTGATAAATTATTTCTAGTTTTAAGTTTTGACATTATAAATATTTCAGGAAGGTAGTATGTTGTTATTAACAATAAATACTCTTCCCCCCAACCCCCAGCCCCCTTGGTGCTAAGGATTGAACCCAGGGTCCCACCATGGGAAGCAAGTACACTACGTGAGCTACATCCCAGCCCAATAATAAATACTTTTAAAGTTACTATAAATTGTCTGTAATTGTGATGGCAACTGATGGCAATTGCATAGTCATACTATTACATTTACAATGTTCTGTCCTGTAGTTCCATTTTTCCTTATAATTTTCTGACTTATTAGCTCTTGATTTGTATCAAGTGGTTACTCTAGTGTTCTTGAGTTGGAACAAAGAATGACTAAAGGGGGAACTGCTAATTTTAAAGCATAGAAAAGATAGCACAGAATGGTTTGTGAGAATGAGGATGATTAGATGATGACATAAGTTCTGTGAATATGCACATGATTTACTCGTGTCCCTGTCCCTGTCTTTGTCTTCTAGTTGGAATTGAAAGCAGCCAGAATATATTCCTCAAATATGAACTTTTTGTCTAGTTGTTTGAGTCTTCTAGTAAATCTGCTTAATAATGTCATGTGACCCCAACAGAAGCAAGATTTATTTATTGAATTTGTTGTTTGTAGCACCTGGTAGTTCCTAAGGGTATTAACATAAAAGATTAATAATACAAACTAATGATTTATTATTTTGATAGGTAATACATACTTTGAGTGGTGGACTAAATACATGTAATAAAATTTGTGTCTTTTGGTATGTTTGCTTAAAAAAGTGAATAAATTATATCAAATTACTCCAAATGGGGGAGGAACCGTGAATAGATTTCAAAGAAACTGAAGTTTTCCTAACTCATTCCTTCATTTGTTTCTTATCTTGTCTTCCTTTTTTCTTTTCTTTTTAATTTTGGCTGCTAATGTTAGTGGAATTGATCTGGGTTGAGGGAGAAACAGGAATAGAACAATAGTCATCTCTTGAAAATGAAGATTTCATTGTGTGATTATTTTCACAAGGTGACTTAGTTTGGGATTCCCAGAAGTCAAATCAGATGGAAATTCCTGAGTTAGTTGTTTATTATTAAAGGCTTCCTAGGAGAGATCAGAATGGGAAGCAAGACTGGTAAGGAAAAAAAAAAAAAAAAAGCAAAGCCAAACTGCAATATCAGGCAAAGTCCTTTTGAGGACAGCAAACCTCCAAGGAAAGATTCAGATAAGAGTAATTGGAGGTAAAAGCATGCCTCAATAGGGAGAGGGCTGCTTGGGAAGGAGAAAACAAGGTCTGAGAGGATCTGGGCAGAACATTAACTGTGTCTATTGTACAATGTTCCAGAGAAAGCTTCTCTTAGTGAAGCATTTTGAAGTAACGGTAGATTCTCTGGCATAAGGCAGTTGGAAATGAAGAAATTGTTTTGGATGTTTGGGATCTCACTTTAGAACAGTAGATGAAGCTTTGGAGTTCCAAAACTTGAGAACTGAAGCCTGAAGGCAATAAAATTTAGGGATGTTCAGGGACAGAAAAAGGAAAAAGTCTGAGTGAGGAAGTGGCATTTTTGATGCAAATAGATAAAAGAAACATGAGAGAATTACAATAATTATTAAACCTGTGCATGGGTAAACTGCATGGACAGATTGAGACTGAAAGGCTTAGATGAATAATCTAAATTAGCAAAAGCTTAGGAAAAATGGGTCTTTTGAGAATTGAGAGTTTTATGCAAATTTGCATGAACCACAAAATAAAATAAAATAATATCTATGTTATCTAGATGCCCGGCAAAGTCAATAGTACATTTAAGGGATGGAGATGCTCTCAGATAGTTCTCACCATAAGGATTGACAAACAAGTGAAGTGGCTGTCAGTCTCCGGAAAAGGTGGACAAAGAGAAAATTTGTGATATTTTCAGCCAAGTAGACGTACTGACATGGGGCTAGATCTGTGCATGAGCTAGTTAATGCTAAGTCATGGAAGACAAAACAACCCATGCAAATTTTTGCTATTTTTCCATGTCACATATAGAAAGAAGGACTATAGATTCAGGGAGAAAAAGGTTTTGAAAACACCTTAAGGAGGCTTCTCCAACACAAGCACAAGGATTACATGGGTCTATTCTATGTAGACTAATGTCAGGGGAACAATAAATATTAGCAAATGAAGTAGATGATGTGTCTTGACTTATTTACTTTAGGAAAAAATACTGGAAAATTTATATCTTAGACTGACAGTGTATTATCACAGCCTCTAAATTACCTTGTGCTCTGTGAATTGAGCAATGCTGGCAAATTTCTGTAATTTAAGTGTTTTATTCCAATTTTGACATGATTTTTATGCCAGAGAGCTTTCTGGGTAAGAAGACTTTTAAAACAATTTCTCTCTCGAACTCTGGTTTTTGCTTTTGGAATACATCATCTCATTAATTAAGAGGTTGGAGTCTCATTACTTCATGTCAGTCTTCACTGGATTATGTAAACAGCAACCCTGTCATTACCAATTCATATGCTATTTTTATTTTTCTAAAGATTTAGAGCTCACAGCCATCATTTAAATGGAACATTACAAAAAAGAGAAAGCAATTTGGAGCATCCCATTCTTAGCTATGTATTGAATAAATCTATTGTGCTATTAGTATCTGTTTTAATTTACTTTTTCTTGGTTTTAGTCATAGTTCAGTAATGTTCAAGAGAAAGTATTATATGATAGCTAATATCATATAGAAGACCTGTTTCTTACATTGCCAAATTTATCAGCAAAGAAAAACGCTTTCCTTAGAAGCATATTATGAATTCAAATAACATAGGTTATTTTTGATAGGCACGTAACTTCTAGCTTCTGGTCGTGAGCTTTAGTAAGCATTAGCTTAGTATAAAAAATAAAATATAATAGTGAAAATATGAGCAAGTAAAATATTAGTAACTAGCAAATCAAAACCACACATTCTTCTGAATCAAGGACTGCCACTTCCAATAGACTCAAGTAACTGTAGTATTTATATAGCAGTTTAATAAGTTTTATGGATGAAGAGTGAATCCCATGTTCAGTATAAGATGATAAGGAACTTAGTTTCAAATCAATTGCAGTTTCCTGTGTGAATTTCAAAAGTTTCCTCCTCCTCCTCCTCCTCCTCCTCCCCCCTCCTCCTCCTTCTTCTCTTTCTTCTTTTTCTCCTCCTCCTCCTCCTCCTTCATCTTTTTCTCCTCCTCCTTCTTCTTCTCCTCCTCCTCCGTCTTTTTCTTCTCCTCCTCCTCCTCCTCTTCCTCCTCCTCCTCCTCTTCCTCCTCCTCCTTCTTTTTTGAGTGATCAATTTTTGCCTGTATTTTCTTATTTAGAACATATTTTAACTCACAGATCATCTTAATTATGAACATTCTTAACTGCTCTGACATTTCATGAATGGCACTGCCCATAGGTTCTGTTATTATAGTATCCTGGTTTGTTTGGGGCACTTTCCTCCCTTGTTTTTTCTTATGTTCTCTATTTGATTTCCTTACTTGTAGTGTGGATCCGAGGTATTACAATTTTTACCCTATAATCTTGTAGTGTCTGTGCATATTATCTGTGTCTCACCTTGGTGTTGGGCTTCCAGACCCTGTTGGTGTCCCAGGATGGATGCTATTGCAACTGTAAGTGGTGGTGGTAATTGCAGGACGAAAATGGAGATGGCAGTGGAGGTGCCCCAAGATGGATGCAATGTCTTTCAGAGATGGGGGCTGAACAAGTGGCTTTGGGATGCCTGCTCCAGGATACAGCTGCTTCTAGGCCCTGTCTGTTGTCCCAAGGTAGGGGCTACTGCATGGTGAAGGCTATGGAGCTGGCTTCAGTGTCTCAAGATGAAATTGGGTTACACCTGGTCTTCGAGGTGGGGATAGACCCAAGCTTACCCTGGGCCCTGGCTCCCGCTAAAGATCAATGAGGCAGATCTGGGCTAAGCCTGACTCTGGATGGTGTCTACTGATGGACAGAGGGAGTCCTGGGCCTGTGAGTGAAGGTGGTCCTGGGTGGATCCTGAGCTTCAGCTGATGTCTGCCAGTGGCAGGATGGACTCTGGCCTACCTTGGGCCCAAGCTCCCATGCAGGTCAGTGGGGATCTGGGCCAAGCCTGACCTAGATCTTTTAGGCTGTCTCTATTTTGCTGTGCTGAGAGTATCCCTGTGGGACTTTTGCTGGCTCTGAAGCTTCAAGTTGTGTAGATGTTCTGGATGATCTCTGAACTCTGCTTCCATCTTTGTGAAACCAACTCTTGCCTTCCAGGGACTTACCATTTCTAAGGAGAAGAAAATGAGGATGAGAATTATGAACTGAGTGTTGACCCTAAAGAGACAGAGTTTTAAACAAAAAATATGTGAGAAAGACCATGAGATGGTTTGTATATAATTTATGTCCCCAAAAGGTTTATATGTTGGAGCTTTGGTCCTCGGTGTGGTAATGTCTAGGAGATAGGACCTTTAAGGGGTGGGCCCTAATGGAAAGTCCTTAGGTCCTCAGAGATTGCATAGTTCTCCTAGGATCTCAAGTAGTCCCCAGTGGATCTTTGGATTCCCATGTTGCAATGTGATCTGTCATTCCTACACCTACTCCTACCATGATGTCATCTGCCATGAGGTAATGTAGCAAGAGGGGCCCTTGCCCTTGCCAGAGCTGGTGCTATCCTATTTGGACTTTTGACCTCCAAATCTATGGGATAACTAAACTTCTTTTCTTGATAACTAAACAGCCTCAGATATACTGTTATAGTAACAGAAAAGAGTCTAACAGAACACTAGGCTAAAGATCTCATATTTTAAGCTAGATTCAGTTATACAGAAATAAAAATTTAAAAACTTTAATTTTCCAACCTTAGGCTTTATGATGGGGCTGAAATATCATAACTACCAATTCATTAAGTTGGAGGTCACCTCATGCTTTAGTTATTCTTGATTAATATTAAAATCTCCACTATCTGAAATCATTTTAAAGATTAGAAAGAGAAAGGAAAATGCTTTCAAATAATTTAGCTGCCACAAAATTGAAAATATTGCATGTATTATTAATGATATTTTTAAAAACTACGTTATCTGAAGCAGATTAGACCTATATATTTTTAATCTTATTTAAAAATGAACTTCCACACATATGATTGTAGGGACCCAGCTTGACCAGACTGCAACCATCTTGAATTGTAGCCACCATGATTGCTCTGAGAAACCTCTGGCCTGTTTGCCTTATATAGTTTCCCAGACTATGACAGGTCAACAAAATCATTAGAGAGGTATGTGGAGCTTTACGACCAGACTCTAGCACTGTCAGCTCCAGGAATATGCTTGACATCTTTGATGTTAGCTTGCGATAAATCCAGGAATACTTCTACTTGGGTGAAAGCCACTCTTTTTAAGCCTACATTGCTATGTATCCACTCATCTTTTTTTTATATATTTATTTTTTAGTTTAAGGTGGACACAATATCTTTATTTTATTTTTATGTGGTACTGAGAATTGAACCCAGTGCCTCACACATGCTAGGCGAGCACGCTACCACTTAAGCCACATCCCCAGCCCTGGATCCACTAGTCTTATTGTCATCCTTGACCATGGTTCTGTCAGTGAGTCCCCAATAATGTGTACGCTGTGCAATTTTGGATCTATTTGCCCCTTTCTGTGGTCTCTTGACAACTTTCACCTAGTGCAGTCACTTCTTAGACACTGGATTTTCCTGAAACTATATAAGGTATTATTTATTATGTATAAATATTTTGAATCTCATCATAAACTTAAAGTTTAGAAAATTTTTCTTTCCATAAGCTATAGTTAAAATTGTGAAGTGTCAGTATAAGAATTCTTAACCTACAAATTATATTAAAATATATTTATATGATCAGCATCTGTTTCTGCCTCATCTCCAGCTTAGCTTAGTGGGTACTCTCTACAATCTGTAGGTTCAACTATTTTCATTTGTAGCTGTGTTTCTGAGTCATGGTCCAAAGCTGATTATGTTACAGGATAAGCCATTTGAAGTGTTAACCATAGTAAGCCATGCTAAGCCATGATAAGACTATTAATGTCAGACATAATGAGATTATTTATATCAGGTTTTGTATCAACTATACTTTCATTGAATCTCAGGCATATAGAAAGGTGAGGAGAAAAAGGATTTCAAATGTGTTGTTGATGTTGCTTTGAAATCATTTTGTCCTACAAGTGAATATTTAAAACAGTCTCGGCAATAATTAATATTTTGTTTTTGCTACTAAGTATTTGACTCAATGGAGCCATTAAAGGGAGCACCTTTATTTTAAAAGAAAAAGTTAACATTTGATCTATTGCCATGGACATAATATTTGCTTTTCTAGGAGAATAAAAATATATTTGTCTATACCAGTTAACTTCTTTCAAGAACTTGCTTGTATGTTTGCCTTACATGATGTTGTAACTTTAATTTAGTCACAGTAGAAATAAAGAATTTATAGCCAGAAAAAGGAACAAAAATATTACGTATTGCAATACTCTAAAATATGTTATTTAATAGGAAATAAAAATGATTGTTACCTTCTAAAAGACAAATCTGAGTGAAATATCTGGAGCATTAAACATATAACAATATTATTGTGAATATTAATATTTGTGGGCTAATATGAAGGCAGTAGTAAAAAGAATGATCCAATAAAAAGTTTGAAAACAACCATTTTTACTATCTCAACAATTTAAATTATTGAAAATTCTGTTGTTTCTCTTCTTCTAAGTTTTTACTTTGTAGCACAGTGAATTCAACATTGTTAAAATATAAGCATAATGTATTATACACACTTGAAATGTTCACACAGGTTCTTCCACTATTTTCTTGTAAGCATTGCTTTTGTCTATCTAGTGCCACCTGTTATAAGGTTGGAAAGTACTTTAAACAACAGATAACTGATTCAAAAATGATAAAATATATCTGTCATTAAGACAGGCCTCTGCCAGTGGATGCTGGTTGTTAAGCAACCAAAGGGTTTTCTTAAAATTCTGTCCCCAAAGTTTTGTTTTCATGGTCTGTGTTCCACATTGCCCGATGGCAATGTCACTCTTTTTTTCAAACACATTTTCTTAGTTCAGCTGCAGTTTTTTCCAGCTGTTGAATGTTCCATCGCCATTATCTTCTATTTGACTGAACCTTGTTCAACTGACAATGTAAAAGCTTAAGAATTGCATCATATCTTTTATGTCGATCTGTGAAGAGGACAGTACACATCAACAGGGCTTGAGAAGAAGAGTCAACAGCCATGAAAGATCTTTTGCCTACTCTAAGAGGAAAGCATTTGATTAGAAACTGTTGTAAATAATAATGATAATAAATATAAACAGTAATTGTGTGAATAACTATTTATTCAATACTTATTACAAGTTAGATGCTGTGCCAAGAGCTTTCTGCATATAATTAAATTCTCAGAACACCTTATGATGGGGGTATTATTATCTTCATTTTTCATGAAGGGACCAAAGATCAAAGAGTCATTGGTCCAAGCTTTCATAGCTAGCAAGTGCTGATGGTCGTTTGAGAATTCACCCAAGTGAAGTATCCTTAATGAAATACATTCTGTTTCTCAAGGCAGCTACCCAGTATTAAATTAAACTAAATTCATTCTGAGGCTCACTCTCTTTTCTGAACTGCAACTTAAGTTAGTATGTGTAATGGTTTGGATTTGGAATGTTCACCCCTCAAAAAAAAAAAAAAACTTGTGTGCTGAAAGCCTGGTTCCCAATGCAATAAGGTTCAGAGGTGAGGCTTTTACTTTTAGGCAATGATTGGATCCTGAGGGCTCTGATTTCATCAGTGGATTAATCCATTGATAGCTAAATGTATTACTGGGAGGTGGGACCTAGTTGAAGGGTTTTTCTACTCCCTGGCCCCCTCTTCTCTTCTCCTGGTGGATCTCTCTCTCTCTCTCTCTCTCTCTCTCTCTCTCTCTCTCTCTCTCTCTCTGTCTGACTGCCATGAGTTGTGCAGGTTTTCTCCACAAGGTCTTTCTGTCATGTTTCTACATTGGAGTCAGAGGACCATAGACAGAGACCTCTATAACTGTGAGCCAAAATAAATTTTTCTTCCTCAAAGTTGTTCTTGTCAGATATTTTGGTCACAGTGATGAAAAGCTGACTAATACAGTATATTAGACTAATAGAAAATCTAATATAGGAGTAGACTTTTGTAACAAATAGCCGAGTCTCAGACAATTACTGTAGCCATGCTTCAGTCAATCACAGGCTTCTACTTGATCAGAACGTGTTCAAATGAAACCAACATTAAGCAGTGACAAATCAAAATTTTCTCTATCTCACTTTCGTTTTCTGTCCAGAAATGCTACCTGCTCACATTATGGAAAGGATCTCCTGAATCTCTGCTGTTTTTTCTTGCCACCAGTTAATAGAAAGGATTCCATTTCTCATATCCAATGGTTCACTGAAATAGACCCATACATCGATCTAAAGCTCTAAGAGATAACATAGTTTATTTTTTTACTATTAAGTGAATCAGTATTTATGCTGAACCAGACAATGATAACACCCAAGGCAATAAAGCACAATGGAAATTTGGAAGATTGTTGGTGTCCTTTCATAAAAAAATAAAAGGTCAAAATTCCCAATGTCAATGTTAACTATACAAGGAATACACATCTTTATTTTTTACAACCATATAATTCATCCTTTGAAGTGTATAATTGAATGATTTTTAATATATTTTTATTTGTTCTAATTAATTATACATGAATAGAACAAATTTTGACACATCATACATAAATGGAGTATAATTTCTCATTCGTCTGGTTGTATATGTTGTAAAGTTACATAGGTCGTGTATTATATATGCACATATGGTAATAATGTCCAGTTCATTCTACTATCATTCTACTACCATGCCACTTCCCCTCCCTTCTCTCCTCTCTCTCTAGTCCAAAATACCCCACTAATTAATTAATATCTCCACTAATCTACTTTCTCTTTTTATGCAATTGACTACATTTCATTATAATGGAAGCATATGTTGTTTTTTGTGACTGAATTCTTTCACTTAGCATAATGTGTCAAGGGTCATCTATGGTGTAGTATGCATTAGTACTTCATTCTATTTTTTTTTTTAAAGAAAGAGTGAGAGAGGAGAGAGAGAGAATTTTTAATATTTATTTTTTAGTTCTCCGCGGACACAACATCTTCGTTGGTATGTGGTGCTGAGGATCGAACCCGGGCCGCACACATGCCAGGTGAGAGCGCTACCGCCTGAGACACATCCCCAGCCCCAGTACTTCATTCATTATACTGTCAAATAATAGACCATTATATAAACTACCACATTTTATTTATCCACTTTATCACTTGAGGGGTGTTTGAGTTGTTTCCACTTTTTAGCTATTATGAATCATACTGCTATGAACATTTACATGTAAGAGTTCCTGTGCATATTTTTGACTTTCATGGGCATATGAATAGGAGAATTAGTAGGTAACATGACCTTATGCTTGATAACACCATATTACCAACATATATATAATATGCAGTATGCCCTGAAAAGTACATGATGTTAGGCAATTCAGGAATGTTGAGTGGTGAAATGAAATGATTACCTTCTGAGAACTGTAACTTAATCAGTGGATTAACCCATTTGGATTAATAATTTGAATGGATTATGGGGTGATAACTGTAGGCAGGTGGGGTGTGACTGAAGGAAGTAGGTCTAGGGCAAGTAACTGGGGCACACCCTTGGGATTATATTTTGTCCCTGGCTCCCCACTCTCTGCTTCCTCAATGCCATGAGCTGAGCAGCAGTCCTCTGCCATGCCCTTTTACCATGACGTTCTACCCTTTCTTAGGCCCCCAATCCTGGAGTCCACTGACTATGAATTGAAACTCTGAAAGTGTGAAACCCCAAATAAACTTTTCCTCCTCTAAGTTGTCCTTATTGGATTTTTTAGTCACAGCATTGAAAAGCTGACTGATGCATATGATAACTATGTTTAATCATTTGAAGAAGTGCCCTATTTTCCAAAATGACTACACAATTTACATCCCCAAGAGTAATGTGTGAAGCTTCTAATTTCTTCAAATCCTTTTTATTGTTATATTGCCTTTTTTGGTCATGCCTGTCATCAGGGGAATGAACAGATATCTCATTATAGCAAAACATCTATTTTTACATGAACCGATACAATGAAAGAAACAAAAGACCTAAGAAAGCTATCCATTTCATATATATTTTAGAGGTGCTCTAGCAAGTCAGGAAGGTTTTTTTTTTTGTCAATTCAAAGAACCATCAAGTTGTCAAAATGTTAACTTACAAATGTATTAAAATAACTGATTTGGCAAAGCCATATAGGAGCCACGCTTCTTAGTTTCTGAGGACTTAGGACCATGCACCATTCTCTCTATCCCTCATTTTCTCTTCCTCCTAGGACCAGATCAGGCTATCTGCTGAATCTCCTCTTTGGTTCCCTCTCTCTTTCCCACCTTTCCCTTAGCCCAGGAGTTCTTTACCTTGATTTTTCCTTGAGTCCTTTTGACAACATAATGAAAATTATGGACTCCTTGGCAGAATGTTTTGTTAAATTCATAAAATAAAACACACAATTACAGAGGAAACCAATTATGTTGAAATGCAGTTCTGCAGCAGGAGCGAAAAACTGGGACAGAAACAATATAAGCATTTAAAAATACTGCTATAAAAACAAAGTGAGAATCTGTCAACTAATATTTCACAAAAATTGCTATGAACTTTATATCTTTTTAAGTTTTCAGTTTTTGTTATTTCTGCAAATGTAGATAATTTATTCCAACTGGTGAACTAGTCTTGTTGATCTATGTGCAAAAAATAAAACACTCTTAAAATATTAGAAATAAATTAGTATAATTTTAAAATATGTTAATAATGAAACTATATCCAAAAGAAGTTTTAAATACATTAAATATATTCAAGAGGGTATGTATCCATTTACACATACCATATCCTTTCTCCCTCTCTCTCTCTCTCTCTCTCTCTCTCTCTCTCTCTCTCTCTATATATATATATATATATATATATATATATATATATATATAAACATGTCACTGAATTTGCTCACATTCATCTTTATCAGATGTATTAATAGTAATAAGATATATAGAGCAAATTTCTGGTTAGTAAATTTGGTCAGTTGCAAATTGGTCCACTTCTAAAATTATCCTCCAATAATTAAGCTATGAATTAACTTACAATGGTTCAGAGTAAAAATGTGCAGAGTCACATTAGTGGAACTCTAGATTACTAACCATAGTCAGACTTAAATAAGGCATTAATACATCTAAAGGAAGAATATATCTTTGGGAGAGTTTCATAAAAAGAGTATTACAAAAATAGACAAGTAAGGAATATGTGTTGGAAGTTCTGTCCTGGTCCTATTTGACAAGTATAGCTTTGTGTTGGAGATTGGCAGCTTAAGCACACAGAGCCAGAGGTTAAGAACACTCACACTCAGATGACTGACTCAATTACCATGATCACTACCCAATCTTGTGATAAAGTGGCTTCCAAAGCCATAGTTTCCCTACAGGAAGAAGCAGCACTGATCACTGACTTAGGTGACTGGTTTCCTTGAAAGATTTATTGTTATAAATTAATAAACTGGCATTTGAGTTTTATATGTCAGTTACTTGCAAACTATATCAGTGTCTCTCATGACTACCTGACTGAGACACTAATAAGTTTACATTTCTAGTTTACAAGGCTAAAAAGCAGTTTTGGCTCAGAGGTGATTTCATGAAGCAAAGGTCACCTTGTGAGCTTTCTTAGAGGCCAGTCATTTGCTGAGCCTCTACAGGTAGCATTGTGATTTTGATATGTGTCCTAAAATTAAAACTTGATCAGCATTAAGCTGCTTAGGATATAGAGGTTCAATAGAGAAAAATCCTTTATGGCGGCTGGGGTTGTAGCTCAGTGGTAGAGTGCTTGTGTAGCACATGTGAGGCATTGGGTTTGATCCTCAGCACCACATAAAATAAATAAATAGAAAGAAAAGGTATTGTGTCCATCTACAACTAAAAAAAGAAAAAAAGAAAAAGCTTTTGCTCCTGGGACATGGATGGTTACTTTTACTTAGTTATTGTTGCCAGCCAAGCAGAAATAAAACCAATAGAAATAGGTGTGGTACTCACAAAACACACTGAAAACAGTGAACAAGAACGTATATAACTTGAATAACACTCCAATCTCATTTCCTATTAATTTGATCTTCATTTGCTCTACTCTGGACACACTGTGCTTCTATGCCCTGAACCCAGGCACGTTCCCAATTTAAATCTTTGCACTTACCTTTCCTTTTGCCTAAAAAGCTCTTCCTTAGATGTTTATATACCTATCTCCTTCACATATTTCAGGGTATTCCCCCAAGAGACTTTCTCCATATTTTTGTCCTTAATCCTATTCTTATCTAAAATGCTTTGTATATCTTATTTATGCCTACCTCTCCAATACAGTGCATTTTCCATGAGGAAAGATATTTTTATTAATTTTTTTCCACTACTCTATCATCAGAACCTAAGAGAGTAATTGGCATGTGGTAATCACTCAACAAATGTGTTGAATGAATTAACAAGTAAATGAATAAAACAAGACAGTTCTTGTAAATCAAGAATTACACTACTTTAAGACCTATAAGTTAATGGAATTGTTACACTACTTGGTAGAATGTTACAAGAAATATATGGCTGAAATTTATGTTGTTTAAAATTTCTCCAGATATGTCATACACACAATGTCATTATTTACAATGGAGAAAATGCTGCACTTAAAAAATGTAAGTTTTGCTATTATTTGAACATATCATTTAACATCTCTGTTTCAGATGTCAAATCAAAAAAGTACAACTAAATGTTTTTATGGAGATATAAATGCACAGACATTTAAATGTGAAGTTCAATTATTTCTTTCAAATTTAAACACCCATAACGTGTGTATCCATAGCTCATTGTAGTATAATATATATAGCATATGTGTATTCTATATATGAATATGGTGCAATTTATTTATCCTCTCCTTTTTAGGGGCATTTTGGATATTTCTATTTGGGAGCTATTAAGAATAGAGCTGAGGGCTGAGGATGTGTCTCAAGCGGTAGCGCTCTCACCTGGCATGCGTGCGGCCAGGGTTCGATCCTCAGCACCACATATCAACAAAGATGTTGTGTTCGCCGAGAACTAAAAATAAATACTAAAAAAAAAAAAATTCTCTCTCTCTCTCTCTCTCTCTCTCTTTAAAAAAAACAAGAATAGAGCTGCTATAAGACCATACAAAAAATTTTAAGGTATGTTTACGTTTTTTTCTTAAGGAAACAGCTAGGAGAGAAATTGGTGTGATGTAATGTAGGTATATACTAACGTTTTAATATTAAGGTATAATTCCTAATTTACTGACTTCACTTATTAATTTCTAATAATCATTTTGCAGATTCCTTAGGATTTTCTATTTAAAGCATCATGCTGTATATGAATAATGATATTTTAATTCTCTCATTCAGGTCTTTATAACTTTATTTTTTTTCTTTCCTTGTAACACTGATTAGGATTACAGTATGTTGAATAAGTGTTATGAGGAAGATTCATTCTATTCTTAATTTTCTGAGAGTCATTACTATAAATGGGTTGAATTTTTATTTTTGCTGTTTCTGAAACAAAAGTTCAAAGCCAATCTCAGCAACCACAAGGCACTAAGCAACTTGGTGAGACCCTGTCTCTAAATAAAATACAAAATAAGGCTGGGAATATGGCTCAGTGGTTGAATGATCCTGAATTCAATCCCTGGTACTTACACACACACACACACAGACACACACACACACACACACACACACACACAATTATGCAAAAGGTAAAGATCTCTTAGTATTATTATAGGTTTTTCTTTTTTTCTTTAATTTTATGAAGTTTTTGCTTATGTATTTTCCAGCTCTGTTATTAGACTGTGAATACACCTTTAGCATTGTGTGACTTCTTGGTGAATTTACCAACTCTCTTGAACTCAAAGTTCATATCTTGCAATTGATTTGATACTAACACAGTCACACCAGGTTTCTTAGGATTGATAGCTTTATAGTTTATTTTTTACTTTCAGTCTATCCTGTGCCTTTATATTAAAAGTGCATCTTTTTTGAAGAGGTTATGAGGTTATGCTTGCATTCATTTCTTAAAATCCAGACTGAAACTTCTCCCTTTTAGTTGGAGGGTTTAGTCTATTTACATATGACATAAATATTGGTTTTGAGGGGTTTAACACAACCATCTTAATATTTGTCTTCTATTAGTTTCTTTCATTATTTCATTTTACTCCTTTTTTTCTGTCTTCTTTGAGTTAATAAAGTATTTTTATTGTTCCATCTGATTCTTCCTTTGTCTGTTTTTCTATGCCTATATCCATGTATGTTTTTAAAAATAAGTTGCTCTAGGTACAATTAACAATAGCCAAGATATGGAATCAACCTAATTATCCATCAATGTATGAATTGATAAAGAAAATTTGAATATATATCCAATGAAGTTCTTTGTTTCCACAAAAAGGATAAAATCCTGCCATTTGCAACCATAAGCATGAACCCAAAGGACATTAAGTGAAATGAACCAGGCATAGAAAGATAAATATCGCACAATCTCACTCATGTGTAATCTGAAAGAACTGACCTCATAGAAGTTGAGAGCATAATCGTGGTGACTGGAGGCTGGGAAAAGTGAGAGGGGTGGCGGGGAAAGGTTAGTCAATATGTACAATGTTATAGTTAGGAGGAATAAGTTCTGGTGTTCTATTGTGCAGTATTGTACAGTAATGTGTAGGGTGACTACAGTTAATGACACACACTGTATGTTTCAAAATAGCTAGAAGAGAGGATTTTGAATGTTCATATCATGAATAAATGTTAAATGTGTAATCACCATGATTTGATCATTAAAAATGTATGCATGAACTAAAACATTACATTGTACCCTGTATGGGGGTGATTATTATGTATCAAATAAAAGTAAAAGTAAAACAAAAAGTCATTTTAAAAAGTCACTATAGGAATTTTAATGTGAACCCTTAAAATATCATAATCTGTCTTCAATTAAAATTATACCAGTTCATATAAATGTAAGCACTCTATAATGAAGAGTTTGAGATATCTCTTACTGTATGTAGGTTGTAAAATTCAAAATACATTCTGAAGCATCTATTGACTTTCAAATAATTCAAGGAAAGAAAATACTTATTTCAACATATTATTTTTCAGTGCTTAGATTTTCATTCTTAATTTTACCCCTTATATCCATCAATATATCTGTCTTTACCTGTATTCAGGCTTTAACAATTTCTGAGTCAAATAGTGCTCTAGTGATTATTTTATTCTTTTTGTATCTATGGGTAATATTTTTCAGTTTCTTAACTTATCCAGTACTGTTGGAATACTAATTAAACCTTGTGTATAACCAGAATTGTAAACTCTGGATTTTGTTATTTTCCTCTGAAAGTGTTGTGTTTTGTTCGAACAGTTAAATGACTGGTGGATCATCCTGAACTTTGAGACTTTACTCAGCTCATCAGCATTCTTACTATTGTTTCCTAACTGTGCTCCTTGGAGTTTTATCACCTAGGAACGTAGTTAAAGTTACTGGCAAAGATTTGAAAGGAATTAATATGGATACTTGAAATTCCCCATATTAAAATTGACTAATTTTAATATTCACCCAATCAATTTCACAAGAAAGGACTAAGAATCTATAAAACAGAATAAGATTATTTCAAATTCAAGATATTATTTTCGTCTTCATTAAGAGCAAGTATTAACTCATTAGCTCCCAAATTTTCAATTCTGCAAACATAGTAAGTATTCAGACATTATTTCAGAGTTATCATAAGTGCTATTATTTATTGCTCAATGTAAATTTTTCTAGGTGTTCCACATCTGGGACAATGGAATAAAAATTTAAATAACAGAAAGAGCTTAGACTATATAACCATTATGACTATAATTCTAATTTTTGGTGAAAATAATGTGTATATCGTTTTATTCACTCAACATTAATAATGAAAAATACAACTCTTAATAAAGAAAACCTGGAAACTGTTTAAATATTCACACAATGGAATATTACTCAGCAATAAAAGAGAATTAAAAAATTAGATAAAAATCTACAAGAGAAATTCTTGTATACACACACACACACATACATATACACACACACATTTATATAATCTCCTACCCATAGGGTGGTGCTGAAGGTATATGTTTGTGTGTGTATAATAATAAGAGGGGAGGGTGATGAGAAAGAGTAATGGGAAAAGAAGTAGTTTTTAATGAACTATAGCCTTACCTCTAATATTTAATTTTTAACAAGAAGAATGGATTCCTAGAAATAAAAAACATTTTTAAGTAAACTTGGGAGAAAAAGAATCCAAACAGATCTGAATTCATATGTTGCTCTGTCACTTATGTTTAGCTGTATGACTTTGTATGCATTATTTAATTTTTTTGAAATTCTGTAAGATATGAGGATTTAAATGAGTTAGAAATAAAGTGCTTGATAAATACAAGACTATCAAGAAATAATAATGCTTAACATTTGTTCTACTTTCTACAAAACGGAATAATTTGTCACCATATTTTCTAGCTATCTACTGGAACAAATCTTATGGTGCCTTTTAGGTCTCCTTTTCTCCCTTGTTTCTCTGGGGTTTTCTCATAGGACTGGCGTCTAGCTGTGTAGTCGTTCTGCAGTGGACATTAATACATGAGTGCATTTGTCAGCTGTACAGCTACATGTTGTATCTTCAAGTTATACAAGCTTTGTTCATGATCTCCAGGAGCTCTGAAAGTGCATCACTTTCCCCCCTATCCTTTCAAATTTTGAGCTCAGATTGTACAAAACTTAGGCAAGAGTAAACCCCCAATGCTTTGCACAATGTGTGTTTTCATAAAACACTGCTTGCAGCACTCCTTATTTCCTAAAAATGTCTGAAATGCTCCAGTCTCTTCCTGAATTTGGCAAATAACACTTTTCTTTTTTTGTTGTTTTTGACTTTGAACTAAAAATCAGTGATTGTGTTCAATGCTTTGTATTTTAATCTTTGTGTTTGTATACTTTGTATTTTGCTTCCTCAATTTTTCCCTCAATGACTCAAAGATTATTTTTATTTTCCTCTCTCTTATCTTCCATTCCCTTCTTCCAAAATATATAAAGACAGGCAATGGACAGGGGAATAAAAAGACATTTGGGGATAAATATTTGAAAAATTTTTTTTTCATTTAGGAATGATGTAGAAATACTAAAAATACTAAAAATATTTATTTGACAGAATATAAAAAACACTGAAATCTAAAAACCATTTTAATTTTTCTGAGCCAAAAAATAAAAAAGGAATATTGACATAAAATCTAAATTATGCAATGCACAAAACCATGCATATTTAAAAGCATTAAAATTAGGAAAAAAGATGCTATCTTACAGGCAAAACATGACCTTTGAGCTGTACCAAGGCCATCAGATATTCAGAAAGGACAGAAAAAAAGGACTCAAAATAAGAAATAAGTAATAAAAAATCTTCTGATATTTGAACTTATCCTCTTCTCTAAAAAAATACCAATTTACACTATTGCTTATGGTAAAATAGAGATTTACTTCATTTATCTGTTTTCCTGATAAGTACAACTAAACCCCCTAGACATCATGTATAATACAAATATAAGAAGTTTCTGAAAGTTGGAGAGAAGAAAGCAAACTGCCTAGGGACCTCAGTACACAAGGAATAACATGGGTTTTCCTTTTTTCCTACATATCCTAGAGAATATTCTGGAAATGCCAGTGAAGGCAGATAATGAAAGTTCCATGGAAAGCCTGCTTTCTCTAGCCAACAGATGAGGAAAATGGTAGCCTAGTAAAACAAAAATGTTTAGTCAATAACTCCTTAAGTCAAATACCACAGGGAGAAAACAAAACAAAACAAACAACAACAAAAAACCTCTTCACACTGGTGAAGACTCAGTGGAAAGTGTAAACAACTATCATTGCTAACTATAATAAGCTTCCCAAATCCTGATTCTGGGGTGGAACTGGAGTGCTAACTGTGGAATCAGGAATTTCAAGCCCCTGATGGGCAGTAGCAAGCCACATCAGGTAATCAGCAGAGCCCATCTGAAGAACCTGGACTTCTGCCCTCATCAATAGTGATAATTCCTGTCCTTGCTTTAGAAATGTCAGAGGAGGCCCAGAGAGTCTGGGCTCTCACCACGACTCGGTGGTAAAAAGACCACAGCCAAAGAGTGTGGTGGAGGTTATTTGGGGAACAGTAAGCCAGGGCACTATGAGCAGAGGCCCAGAACCCAGCCAACACCCCCCACTTAAGCAGTAACAAGAAGCCCTTGCCCTTCTGTGGGTGTCAACAGACATTAATAGGAGAATGTGGACTTTCTTTACTACCTAGAGAATCCAGAATCTTGAAACATAATACTCAACGTGTCCAAATTTCAATAGAAAACCACTCATCATACCAAAAACCAGGAAGATCTCAGTCTCACAAGAAATGACAATCAACATGCACTAACAGCAGAATAACACAGAAGTTAAAATTACTTGATGAGCATTTTAGATCAATCATCATAAAAATGCTTCAACAAGCAATTACAAACATGCCTGAAAAAGTGGAAAAAGAGAAAGTCTTGGCAGATGAATAGAAGATAAAAGACCAAAATAAAAATTAAAGAACTAAAGATAAACTAAACAAAATGAAAAATGTCCATGGATTTCAACAGTAACTAGAGGTAACAAGAGAATTTAATAAACTAGAAAAAAAAAGAGCACTAAAAGCTACTTAGTTGGAGCAATAGATAGAAAATAGATTGAAAAGGGAAAGGAACAGAGTCTCAAGGGCCCATGAGACTATAACAAAAGATATAACTTTTGTGTCATTCAAGTCCTGCAAGAGAGGACAAAGAGAAACTGAAAAAATATTCCAATAAACAATGAATGGAAAAGCCCAAATTTGGCAAAAGACATAAACTTTTAAAATCAAAAAGGTGAGAGAACAACAATAGTTAAATTTAAATAGATGTATGTCTAAACATGTTGTAGTAAAATTTATGAAAACCAGAGACATAAAAATCCTGAAGAAACAAGAAACAAGCACTGGTGTGGGAAGAAATGTCTACTGACAGAGATTTCTCATCAGAAATCATGGAAGTCAGAAGGGTTCCAGTAGCACAGTATTTTTCAACTATGGAAAGAAATGTTAACCCACAGTTCTATAGCCTATATGTGGAAAAAACATTTTTCAGGAAAGAAGGGGAAATATAGACATTCTCAGATAAAATAAATAAATAAAAGAATTTGTCACCAGCTGACCTACCCTAGGAGAATGAATTAAGTAGTTTTCTAGTGAGAAAGGAAATTAAAAGAAGGAATCTTAGAATTATCAGGAAGAAAAAGCAAGATGAAACAAAATTAGGTATAAAACAGGGACAGATGGAGAAGTCATAGAGAAAGTAATGGGTTTCTTTTTGAGTTGAAGAAAACTCCTAAAATTAATTTGGATGATGGTTACATGGATCTATAAATACACTAAAGGCCACTGAACTAAATGCTTTGGTGAATGGAACATGAGTTATTTCTCAGTAAATCTCTTTTCAAAACTCAGCTGATGAAATTGCAGTTGCTATGAAAGGGGCACAAAACAACTTTCTGGATATGCTGGGAAAGTTCTATGTCTTGATCTAGATTATGGTAACACAGATGCATGTTTACATTAATCAAAATGAAAATCAGGTCAAACAAACTGGAAATCCATATGGAGTAAAATAAGATTTAATTCCTATCTTTCCCCCTGCACAAAACTCAATTCAAAGTGGATCAAGACCTATGAGGTATTAGACCAGAAACACTGCACCTACTAGAAGAAAATGTAGGCCCAACACTCCAACATGTCGTCTTAGGAATCAAGTTCCTTAATAAGACTCCTAAAGCACAAGAAGTAAAATAAAAAATCAATAAATGGGTTGGTATCACACAAAAAAAGTTTCTTCACAGCAAAAGAAACAATCAAGAGAGTAAAGAGAGAGCCTATGAATGGGAGAAAAATCTTTGCCAACCACACCTCACATGAGGATACACAAAGAACTAAAACAGCTTAACACCAAAACCAAAACCACAACAAAAATATTCAAATAACACAATCAATAAGTGAGCAAAGGCACTAAAAAGACAATTCTCAAAAGAAGAAATACAAATAGTCAACAAATATATGAAAAAATGTTGAGCATCTCTAGCAATTAGAGAAATGCAAACCAAAGAGAAAATAAATGTCAAAATACACTTTGAAACTCAAAAACAAGAAACACTAAGATTTCACCTCACTCCAACCAGAATGGCAATTATCAAGAATACAAGCAAAAACAAATGTTGGTGGGATATTGGGGAAAGGCTACACACATATATTATTGATGGGACTGCAAATTAATGCAAACACTCTAGAAAACAGGATGAGATTCCTCAAAAAACTAGGAATGGAACCATTATTTGATCTAGTTAGTCCATTCTTCATTTTTTACCCAAAGGTGTTAAAATCAGCATACTACAGTGACAAGTTACATCAGCATTTAGAGCAGCATATTTCAGTATACCTAAGCTATGGAAACAACCTAGAAGCTTATTAGAAAAAGAATAGATAAGGAAATTGTGGTATATATACACAATGGAATGTGATTCCTCCATAAAGAAGAATTATTTGCTGACATTTGCCAGTAAATGGATGGATCTGGAGACTATCATGCTAAGTGAAATAAGCCAATCCCCCAAATCCTAAGGTTGAATGTTCTATCTGATATGTGGATGCTAACCCACAATAATGGGATGGGGAAGAAAGAAGTTCATTGCATTAGACAAAGGAGAATGAAGTGAAGAGAGGGAGAGATGGAAATGGAAAAGACACTGGAATGAATCTGATGTAACTTTCCTATGTACAGATATGGACATACCATAATGAATCTCATCATCCTGTACATGCACCAGACCAGGATCCTAATTAGAATAAGATATATTCCATGCTTGTCTAAATATATCAAAATGGATTCTATTGTCATGTCTAACTAAAAAAAAACCACATAAAAATAAAAAAGTCAAACATTTGCAATTTGTGGACTTATGACAATTGTGCCTTGACAAAGCATTTCAGCATAAGAATAGTACTAGGTAATCTCAAATTCCTTTCCAAAATGCTTTTTAACAACATATACTCATACCAATAGTGCTTAAAACTTCAGGTGTTCTACACCTTACCAGCTTCAATAAGAAATTTGAGAGTTGAGTCTTGTCTTCTCTGTTGTTATGGTGTACTTCCATGGTATCTCTTGATAGAGAATATGTAAAGGTGGGAATTTTTATCTTTAATACTTCAGATGCTTTTCATATTGTGTCAAATTAGTTATAATCAAGTGAAAATATGCATCTTCTTAGTTTCCATATTAATGCTTTAATGGTGGAAATAGTTTTTACTATTAAAAGCTTGTTCTTTTCCATATTTGTTCTCCATTCATGTAAATAATAATTGACTATAAAATTCTGTAGGTGGTACCACAGCAGTTGATGAGAATTTGTCTCATTTTTGGTTTTGCATTTTGCTTTGTTTAAACACGGCTCTTGAGAATTACAAATATGTAATCAGAGAGATTTAGAATGAGGATAATTTCCATTGTGTTTCACTTTATTTTGTGGAGTATCTGGTGTCTAGGAATTGTCATCTTCTATGATTATAACCTTTGCTGTGTTGCCATTAAGCAGGTATCAAGCTGTTGGTGCAATGAGACCTGAAAGAATTCTAGGATATATTAAAATAGAAGTACTTGCTTTGTTTGAATATATTTACATATTTAAACATCTTTGAATGAGGGGTCTATCTATCTATTAATAATACGTATTTATCTACTGAATTTTATAATTTTTGTCCCTAGCTATTTTGATAATTAAGAGTAAACTATGGAAACATGAATATAGCAGAAAATTAAGAAATGATCTTACAGAATATTGAGATCTCAACCATTAACACATACCTCTATTTCTTTTGTTTATTTTTCATGTCTCCTCTTTTCTTCTTCAAGAAAACACATTTTTCAATGATTCCTTTACAAATATAATTTCATTCTTTAGCTTTGAAATATCTTCCTGTATATTTATTAAATTTCAAATATACAAGTCAGAGAGGAATGGTCAATACTATAAATCCACAATTTTCAGTGTTGCCATATTTTAAGAAAGCTGGATAAATTAAATTTTAATTTTGATACATTGGATTAGAATATTACTTTTATAGGTATACTGGAAAAATAACTGCTATTCAAACAAAGCTACCTTATTTTGAAAACTCAGAAGTAAAAACAAATTAAGACAAAAGAAAGTGGTATTTATGGTGGCATTTTCCTGACAACAATGCAAAGGATACTTAATTATCTAGCAAAAAAAAATATATTTTAAGTTTGTACTTTTTATGGTCTTAAAAGAATAGTAAGAGAAATACAAAGATGCTTAAGTTACAATTATTAATTCAGATTCAACCTTTTCTGAATTATAATTTCTGCAACAAATGGATTAAGTGTTCAATATGATTTTGACTATATATTTTTAGAAATACAGTGTAAATATTTCCTTTATGCATTTGCACATTTGAGATAGTTGTTATGTTAACTCATGTACTTATCGAAGTACTTAAAAATTGTGAAAATAGTTTCTGAAGGTTATTAGAGAGCATTTTACTAACTTAATAATAAATGTATTATTTAATATATTCTTATAATGTGAATAATAGAAAAAGTTTTGATAAGTAACAGTTCAAACATGTACTTGTGTCATTTGGTTCCCTCCTGGATTTTGGAGATCTTGCGTAAGTTCCTCTTTCATTGTCTTTAGTTTTTTAACTAGATCTTGTTTTGCACAGAGTTCAATCATAAATGACCATTGGCTTTCTATCTCCCCCAAACTATCTTTATGTGCTTTTATTTTTGCATGATAAATCTTATATTTTATCATGTGCTCCTGAAAATCTTCTTGGGAGATTTTGATATCAAACTTAAGCTTCACATTGTCTGTATATAAGGACTTGTTTTGAGATTCTGGGTTTCCACATTGAAGTCTGGAATTCTCTATGGCAGCATCCTCCTGATAAATTTGCCTCTCCATTACTTTAGTTTCTGCAGAGACAGCTGCTATTTGTTTTTTAAGCTCATGAGTTCATTCTATAATATAGTTCACCATTATCATTATTAATTCATGGTATTTAGCATAAGAGGAAAGTAATTGTTTTGATCCATAATGCATGTAGGAAAATCACTTAACATAAAAAAATACACTTATGAGATATAGAAAAAAACTGATGCATAATAGAAGGAAATATGTAATAATGTAACAATTACTTTCAAAGAAAGAACCCAGAGTTATGTATTTCTTACTTTTTAATGTTCATCTAATTCTAAATGTTAAAATTTCATCATTTTGTTTTAACATTTTATGTGTAAAAATACTTAAAATAATTTAATAATACATTTAAAGAATATATTTATGGGTGTCAAGGAAGACAATATAATAAAAATGATATAACCCTGACTTAAGATTGGGCTTAAAAGACTGGGCTGCTGCCACAGTCCCTGCTGCAGTGCCATCAGGTCTCTTCTCTGGGCACAGCCTCCAGGTCTCTTCTCTGGGCACAGCCTCCATTACTTTGGAGGCAATTCTGTAGCTACCTCTGTGGTCGCTACTGCTGAACTGGAAGTTTCCTGTCAATCAACTGTTGCCTGCACTGCTGTAGCCATTGCTGCTTCCTCTGATTCTGCTGCTGCTAGCCTGAGATCGCCTGGAGGTCTTCTTTCTGAGGGCTGCTCCCACAGAAGAAACCACTGCCATGGATGCAACTGAAACCAACACTGCTGCTGACCCTTGGAGATTGCCTGGAGACAATGCCCCCACAGCTGCAATTGTAGCTATGTCTGCAGTCACGCTACTGCTGACCCACTGCCTGATGCCAACAACACCACCACTACCATTGCTACCACGGCCTAGAGGACTGCTTAGCAGAACACTCCAGGTTTGGTTGAATGTGACTATATTCATTTTGGGACACCAGCCAGGGCCTGGAGCCTGGATGACAGCAGGTTTACCACCACAAGAGCTTCAGTCTGGGGACTCCAGATGGGACCTGCAGGCCCAATGTGGAGGTTTCTCAGGTTTGGGGGAGCCTAGGGTCTTCCTGCTGAGAGCACTGGTGGTCATTGTCTTGCTGCTGCATCCCCTTTGCATGAGTGTCTCTCTGCAAGTAGGAGCAGCATTGAGATCTTGAGACTGCAACATGGCCAATCCTGAGGTATCTAGATCCCAGATCAGTAGGACAGAGACTGGGTTTATGAGGGATCATCTGGGTTTAGTGATCCCAAGAGATGCCAGGGACAAGGCTGAGAAACTGTTGAACACTGACAGACACAGTTCAAATGTCCAGCAAGACTTATTTTATTTTTTGATTCACTAATCTCTCTACCATATTTGAAACAAAAATTTTTTATGCATCAGTTTATAGAGGACAATGATATATGATTGGTATTTTGCATTTTTGTTGTATTCTTATGTCTTTAATCTTTTCTCTTTGTTCATATTCTTCCTCTGTCTAGTATATTTTCTAGGATTTTTTTCCAACTTTTCTCTAACTAACAGCCAATCTCTGTCAGCTACTGTTCCACTCTTCCTGTGAATTTTTACTTCTAGTTTCTACCTTTCTCCATTGGGAATATTGAGTACTACACTACCTCTGTTCTCTCATCCACCATTTAGAATTGTAAATCATTTTAACAAATATTCTGCTTATACTATAGATAGTTATTGAACTCATCATTTTGGTTCAATGTGAGAAATCAATAGACACCTTAGTGGGAACTATTAGGTTTAAGGCTATATATTGTGTTCATTGGGTGGTATTGATACCACCAAGGAACACAATATATACCAGTAAAGGCAAAGCACTGGAAACCTTCAGGGACATTATAGGTCTACAGGATAGAATTTGTCTTGCATTAGATCCATACTTTTAGTGGGAAAATACACTAACAACATGAAAAAACAAGGGAATAAATCACCACAAACAAACAAAGATGCTTCAACAACAGAAGCCACTGATAACACATAGAAGAAATGTCCAAGAAGGAGTTCAGATTGTATATAGTTAAACTGATATGTGAAGAAAAGGATAGTATAAGGAGTGAAATCAAAGAAAAAATGCAGGAAGTGAAAGACCACTTCAATAAAGTGTATGAGATTGTGGGGAAAAAAAACAAGCAGAAATCCTTGAAATGAAGGAAACAGTAACCCAAATTATAAATTCAATAGAATGCATCACCAACAGATTAGACCACTTGGAATATAGAACCTCAGACAATAAAGACAAAATTTATAACCTTGAAAGAAGAGTTGAATATGTGGAGAAGATGGTAAAAAAAAAAAAAACCATGAACAGAACATCTAAGAATTATGGGATAACATGAAAAGACCAAATTTAAGAGTTATCAGAATAGGAATGCAAAAGCTTTTCAATGATATAATAGCAGAAGATTCCCCAAACCTAAAGAATGGAATGGAAAATCAAATACAAGAGGCTTACAGTACCCCAAAAGTACAAATTACAGCAGATCCACATCAAGATACATTGTAATGAGAATGACTAACACAGAATAAAGATAAAAATTTAAAGGCTGTGAGAGAAAAAATCAAATTATGTTATAGGAGGAAACCAATTCAGATCTCAACTGATTTCTTAGCCCTGACCCTCAAAGCTAGGAGGTCCTGAAATAATATATTACATGCTCTGAAAGAAAATGGATGCAACCAAGAATTTTATATCCAGCAAAATTAAGTTTCAGATTTGAAGATGAAATTAAAACATTCCATGATAAACAAAAATTAAATGAATTCACAACTAGAAAGCCTACACTACAGAGCATTCTCAACAAAATATTCCATGAGGATGAAGTGAAAAAAAAAGTAAAAACCAGCAAAGGGAGGATCTACATTAAAGTGACATTCAACCAAATGAGAAACTAAGACAAATCAAAAGCCAGAAAAAAAATCAAAATGAGAGGAAATACAAATCATATCTCAATAATAACCTTGAATGTTAACAGCCTAAACTCATCAATCAAAAGATATACTGGAAGATTGGATTAAAAAGAAAAACCCAACAATATGCTGTCCTCAAGAGATTCACCTCATGGGCAAAGATATCCATTCACAGGCTGAAGGTGAAAGGATGGGAAAAACTTATCACTCATATGGATTCTGTAAACAAGTGGGGGTTTCCATTCTCATTTCAGATAAAGTAGACTTCAAACCAAAGTTAATCAGAAGAGACAAAGAAGGACATTTCATACTTCTTAAGGGAATTATATATAAGCAGGACATAACAATTATAAATATTTATGCCCCAAACAATGGAAGATCTATATACATAAAACAAAACCTTCTCATTTCAAGAGTCAAATAGACCACAATACAATAATACTGTGTGACTTTAACATACCTATCTCACTACTGGACAGATCTTCCAAACAAAAACTAAGTAAAGAAACTATAGAACTAAATAATACAATCAATAACTTAGACTTAACAGATATATATAGAATATTTCATCTATCAATGAACAAATATACTTTTTTCTCAGCAGCACATAACTCCTTCTCTAAAATAGACCATATCTTATGCCACAAAGCAGCAACTCTTAGTAAATACAAACAAACAAACAGAGATAATATGCTCCATTCTATCAGACCACAATGGAATTAAATTAGAAGTAAAGGATAAAATAAAAATAGAAGCTACTGTAACAAGTGAAAACTAAATAATACACAATTGAATGATGTATGGATAGTAGGAGAAATCAAGGATGAAATAAAAAAATTCTTAGAGGTAAATGAGAACGCTGATACAACATAGCAAAATCTCTGGGGCAGTATTAAGAGGGAAGTTTATTGCATTGAGTGAATTCATTAAAAGAATAAAAAGTCAACAAGTAAATGACCTAAAACTTTATCTCAAAGCCCTAGAAAAAGAAGAACAAATCAACACCAAAAGCAGTAGAAGACAAGAAATAATTAAAATAAGAGCTGAAATTAATGAATTGAAACCACAGTAACAATTGAAAAAACTGACAAAACAAAAAGTTGGTTCCTTGAAAAGATAAGTAAAAATAGATAAATCCCTTGCCATGCTAATGAAGAGAAAAAGACAGAAAACTCAAATTACTAAAATACAAGATGAAGAAGGAAACATCACAACAGACACATCTGAAATACAGAAAATAATTAGAAACTATTTTGAAAATTTATACTCTAATAAAATAGGAAATATCAAAGACATCAACAAATTTCTTGAGACATATGACTTACCCAAACTTAGGATGAGGTCATACACGATTTAAATAGATCAATTTCAAGTAATGAAATAGAAAATGCCATCAAAAGCCTACCAACCAAGAAAAGCCCAGGATCAGATAGATGATGAAAGAAAAACCTTCCATGATAAACAAAAGTTTAAAGAATTTACAACTAGAAAGCCTGTGCTACAGAACATTGTCAGCAAAATATTCTGAGAAGATGAAATAAAAAACAATGAAAAAATTAGCAGAGAGAGGTATTACACTAAAGGAAAATCTAATCAGAGGAGAAAACAAGTCACGTTAAATGTCAAACATAAACAATAATGGCTGGGAATACAAATCATGTCTCAATAATAACCCTGAATGTTAGTAGCCTAAAATCACCAAACAACATAGACTAGCAGATTGTATTAAAAAAATGTTGCCTCCAAGGGATTCATCTCAAAGAAAAAGACATCCACAGAATGAAGGTGAAGGTTTGGGAAAAATCATACCACTCACATGGACTGCGGAAGCAAGTAGGGGTTTTCATCCTCATATCAAATAAAGTAGACTTCAAACAAAAGTCAATCTTCTCAGCAAAAGAAACAATCTGTGAGATGAATAGAGAGCCTATATGTTGGGAGCAAATCTTTACCCCTCACACATCAGAAAGGGCACTACTCTCTAGGGTATATAAAGAACTCTAAAAACTAAATATCAAAAAAATAAATAAAAACAAATAAAAACAAAACAAATAACAACAACAACAACAAAATAACACAATCAAAAAATGGGCCAAGGACCTACAGAGACAATTCTCAGAAAATGATATACAGTCAATCAACAAATATATGAAAAAATGTTCATCATCACTAGCAATTAGAGAAATGCAAATCAAAACTACTCTTAAGATTTCATCTGACTCCAGTCAAAATGGCAGCTGTTAAGAATACAAAAAACAATATATGTTGGCAAGGATGTGGGGGAAAAATAACACTCAATACACTGCTGGTAGGATTGCAAATTGGTGCAATGAATATGGAAAGCAGTATGGAGAGTCCTTGACAAGAGGAGAATGGAGCCACCATCTGACTCAGCTTTCCCTCTCCTTGGTCTATACCCAAAGGACTTAAAAAACAGCTTACTACAGGGACACAGCCACATCAATGTTTATAACAGCACAATTCACAATAGCTAAACTGTGGAGCCAAACTAGATGCCCCTCAGTATATGAATGGATAAAAAAATGTGGCATATATACACAATGGAATTTTACTGAGCAATAAAAGAGAATAAAATCCTGGCATTTGCAGTTAAATGAATGGTGTTGGAGAAGATAATGCAAAGTGAAGTTAGCCAATCCCCCAAAAAGAAAAGCCAAATGTTATCTCTGATATTAGGAGGCTGATTCATATTGGGTTAGGGAGGGGGAGCATGGGAGGAATAGACAAACTCTAGATAGGGCAGAGGGGTTGGAGGGAAAGGGAGTTGGCAGGGGGTTAGCAAGGATGGTGGAATGTGATAGACATCTTTATCCAAAGTACATGTATGAAGACATGAATTGGTGTGAATATGCTTTGTATACAACTAGAGATGTGAAAAATTGTTCCGTATATGTACAATAAGAATTGCAATGCATTCTGCTGTCATTTATTTTTTAAAAAATCAATTAAAATGAAAAAGAAAAAAATAAATTTACATATATGCCCCAATCAATGCAGCATCTACATTCATCAAACAAACTATTCTCAAGTTCAAGGTCAAATAGACCACAATACAATATTTTTTGGTGTTTTTAACACATTTCTTTCATCACTAGATAGATCTTCCAAACAAAAGCTGAACAAAGAAACTATAGAACTCAATAATACAATCAAAACTTAGAGTTAACTGACATATATAGAATATTTCATCATTCAAAGGGAGAATATTCTTTCTTCTCAGCAGCACATGATCCTTCTCTAAAATAGACCATATGCTATGCCACAAAGCAACTCTTAGTGAATATAAAAAAGTAGTGATACTACTCTGCATTCTGTCAGATTATAATGGAATGAAATTAGAAATCAATGATAAAATAAAAAATAAAGGCACTCCAACACCTGGCCACTAAATAATATGCTAATGAATGTACAACAGGTTGCAAAAGACATCAAGGAGGAGATTAAATAATTCTTAGAGGTGCATAAGAACACAGATACAAAATATTGAAATCACTGGGACACTATGAAAGTAGTTCTAAGATAAAAGTTTATTGCATGGAATCATTGATTAAAAGAAGAAAAAGTCAACAAAAAATGACATAATATTAAACCCAAAGCCCTAGAAAAAAAGAGAACAAATCAATTCCAAAAGCAGCAGAAGACAGAAAATTATAATCAGAACTGAAATCAATGAAATTGAAACAAAAGAAACAATTGAAAAAATTGACAGAATAAAAAGTTGGATCTTTGAAAAAAAGAATAAAATTGACAGACCCTTAGCCATGCTAACAAAGAGAAGGAAAGAGAAAACTCAAATTACTAACTTATATGATGAACAAGCAAATATCACAACAGACATTACAGAAATTATTTTGAAAACATTTACTCCAATAAAATAGAAAATATTGAAGGCATTGACAAATTTCTAGAGTTATATATTTTGCACAAATTGAATGAGGATCATATACACAATTTAAGCAGATCAACTTCAAGCAATGAAATAGAAGACACCATCAAAAGTCTACAAACCAAGAAAAGCCCAGGACTGGATGGATACACAGTGACGTTCTACAAGACCTTTAAGGAAGAACTACTTCTTCAATTTATTTCAGGAAATAGAAAAAGAGGCAGTACTTCAAAATTCATTCTATGAGACCAATATCACTCTGATTCCAAAACCAGGCAAAGACACATCAAAAAAGAAAACTTCAGACCAATATCTCTAATGAACATAGATGCAAAAATTCTCAATAAAATTCTGGCAAATCAAATACAAAACATATCAAAAAGATCGTGCACCACGATCAAGTGGTGTTTATCCTAGCGATGCAAGGTTGTTTCAACATATGGAAATCAATAAGTGGAATTCATCACATCAATAGATTTAAAGAAAAGAATCATATGATCATCTCAATAGATGCAGAAAAGGCATTTGACAAAATACAACACCCCTTTATGTTCAAAACACTAGGAAAACTAGGGATAACATCATAAAAGCTATCTTTGCTAAGCCCCAGGCCAACATCATTCTAAATGGAGAAAAATTGAAAGCATTCCCTCTAAAAACTGGAACAAGACAAGGATGCCCTCTTTCACCACTTCTATTGAACATTCTTGAAATACTGGCCAGAGCAATTAGACAGATGAAAGAAATCAAAGGGATACACATAGGAAAAGAAGAACTCATATTGGCACTATTTGCTGACGATATGATTCTATACCTAGAAGATTCTAAAGGTTTCACCAGAAAACTTCTAGAACTAGTAAATGAATTCAGTAAAGTGGCAGGATCTAAGTCAACATGCATAAATCAAAGGCATTTCTATATATCAGAGAAAAATCCTCTGAAAGAGAAATGAGGAAATCTACCCTATTCTCAAGAGCCTCAAAAAATTAAAATAAAATAAAATACATGGGAATCAACTTAACAAAAGAGGTTAAAGATCTATATAATGAAAATTACAGAACCCTAAAGAAAGAAATCAAAGAAGACCTTAGAAGATGGAAAGATCTATTTTGCTCTTCGATAGGCAGAATTAATATTATCAAAATAACCATACTTCCAAAAGCACTATACAGATTTAATGCAATTCCAATCAAAATCACAATGACATTCTGCTAGGAGCCACAGCAAAAATATTGATACAGGCACCTTTGAGTTTAGTGACTGCCAGCCAGCCATTCAGATTATGATTATGTTAAGTTACATTCATATGGTAATTGGACTCCTGCTGTTTACCTGGGCCCGTTTCGGGGACTCAGGTTACTCATGTCACTCTTGTAATGGGAGAGTTCCCATTGGTTGGGAAAGGATGGTAGGAGGGTGTTCCGGGGGAAGTGGAGCCCCCCCCCCGGCTCAGGTAGGAGACACGTGGATGGACCCACTTGTTAGGGGACGCACACGGCCTCTCACAAAATAAAACTTTGTTTCAGTTTGACTGGCTTGTGTTTTTGTGCCCAACCGGGTTGCAAGATTGCAAGCCGGCGTGCACTGACAGCCCAGTAGGGAAGCGCCCAGCAGGAGTGTGGCAGGCGGTGCTCGGCGACAGCAGCGGCAGGAGCGGAGCTCAGCCAGCTCACTCGGCCTGGGGCCGAGAAGCCTGCAGCAACATTCCTCATGGAAATAGAAAAAGCAATCATGAAATCCATCTGGAAATATAAGAGACCCAGAATAGCTAAAGCAATCCTTAGCAGAAAGAGTGAAACAGGTGTCTCTATACCAAACCTTAAACTATACTACAGAGAAATAGTAACAAAAACAGCATGGTATTGGCACCAAAATAGACTGGTAAACCAATGGTACAGAATAGAGGACACAGAGACTAACTCACGAAATACAACGAAACTACAATTAGCTTATATTGGAAAAGGGGCCAAGAACATGCACTGGAGAAAAGATAGCCTCTTCAACAAATGGTGCTGAAAAAACTGTAAATCCACATGCAACAAAATGAAATGAAACCCCTATCTCTCACCATGCACAAAACTCAACTCAAAATGGATCAAGTACCTAGGAACAAAACCAGAGACCCAGCATCTAACAGAAGTAAAAGTAGGCCCTAATCTCCATCATGTGGGATTAGCCCCCTTCATTAATAACAATTTTGTGGTGCAATAATTAAAATCAAGGGTGCAGCACAGAATGCAGAGGCTTTGTTTTTGGGTCACCAGACTGAGCTCTGAACACAGAACAAGGTAACCCCAGCACCCCCCACCAATCAAACACCCTAGGCGGGAAACATACGGAAAATCTTACTTGCCATTTATTGGTGGGCAAGGCTACCAGTATGGTTCTGTAGCTGATCAGAGAGATTTTGAACTATACAAGAGCAATATAAATATATAAGGGAAAAACATTAACACAACAGTCACACAGAGCTGGAAAGAAGCATGAGCCATATGAAAAGACAAGAAAAGAAAGGACCACAAATGATGCAGGACAATTCATCATTAGAACAGGTAACATCTGGAGCAGAAAGAATGTCAGATGAAGATTTCAGGATATACATGGTTCAGATTATCTGGAGTCTCAAGGAAGACATTAGACTGCAAATGCAGACAATGAAAGACCACTTTGACAACAAATTACATAAACAAATCCAAGATGCAAAAGATCAACTCTACAGGGAGATAGAGGTTATACAAAAAAAAAAAACAGAAATCCTAGAAATGAAGAAAATAATAAACCAAATTAAAGACTCAAATGAGAGTATCACCAGCAGAGTAGAACACTTAGAAGATAGAACATCAGACAATGAAGACAAAGTATATCATCTCAAAAAGACTGTAGACAGCACAGTAAGACTGATAAGAAACCACGAGCAGAACATCCAAGAAATATGGGACAGCATAAAGAGACCAAATTTAAGAGTTATTGGGATACAGGAAGGTATAGAGGTCCAAACCAAAGGAATGAGCAATCTGTTCAATGAAATAATATTAGGAAACTTCCCAGACATGAAGAATGAAACAGAAATCCAAATCCTAGAAGCCTATAGGAGGCTGAATGTGCAAAATCACAAGAGATCCACATGAAGACAATTATAATGAAGATGTCCAACATACAGAACAAGGAGAGAATTTTAAAAGCCACAAGAGAAAGGAAACAGATTACATTTAGGGGTAAACCAGTTAGGTTAATGGCTGATCTTTCAACACAGACTCAGAAAGCTAGAAGATCCTGGAGCAACATATTTCAAATGCTGAAAGATAATGGGTTCCTACCAAGAATCTTGTATCCAGAAAAATTAAGCTTCAAGTTTGAAGATGAAATAAAAAACCTTCCATGATAAACAAAAGTTAAAATAATTTGCAGCTAGAAAAACGAGCACTTCAAAACATCCTTGGCAAAACATTACATGAAGAGGAAATGAAAAATAACAATGAAAACCAACAGTGGGAGGTAGTACAGTAAAGGAAAAACTAATCAAAGAGGAAAAACAAATCAAGTTAAATAACAAAAATAAACAAATATGGCTGAAAATACAAACCATATCTCAATAGTAACCCTAAATGTTAATGGCTTAAACTCACCAATCAAAAGACATAAGCTAGTAGACTGGATTAAAAAAAATCCAACAATATGCTGCCTATAGGAGACTCATCTGATAGGAAAAGATATACACAGACTGAAGGTGAAAAGTTGGTAAAAAATCATACCACTCACATGGACCTCAGAAGAAAGCAGGGGTGTCCATACTCATATGAAATAAAATAGACTTCAAGCCAAAGTTAATCAAAAGGGATAAGGAAGGACACTACATACTGCTCAAGGGAACCATACACCAACAAGACATAACAATTATTAAAATATATGCCCCAAACAATGGTGCAGCTATGTTCATCAAACAAACCCTTCTCAAGTTCAAGAGTCAAATCAACCACAACACAATAATCATGGGTGATTTTAACATACCTCTCTCACCACTGGACAGATATTACAAACAAAAGTTGAATAAAGAAACTATAGAACTCATAAACATAATTAATAACTTAGACATAATTGACATATATAGAATATATCAACCAACATAAAGCAGATACACTTTTTTTCTCAGCAGCACATGGATCCTTCTAAAAAAATAGACCATATATTATGTCACAGGGCAACTCTTAGCAAATACAAAGGAGTAGAGATACTACCATGCATTTTATCTGATCATAATGGAATGAAATTAGAAATCAATGATAAAATAAGGAAGAAAAATTCCTGTACCACATGGAGAATGAGCAATATGCTACTGAATGAACAATGGGTTACAGAAGACATCAAAGAGGAAATTAAAAAATTCTTAGAGGTAAATGAAAACCCCGATACAACATATCAAAATCTCTGGGGATGTGGCTGGGGCGGTAGTGTGCTCGCCTGGCATGTGTGTGGCCTGGGTTCGATCCTCAGCACCACATACAAACAAAGATGTTGTGCCGCCGAAAACTAAAAAATAAATATTAAAAAAATTCAAAAAAAAAATCTCTGGGACACTATGAAAGCAGAAGTAAGAGAAAAATTCATTGCATGGAGTTTATTCTTTAAAATAAGAAAAAGCCAAAAAAATACATGACCTCACACTACATCTCAAAGTCTTAGAAAAAGAAGAACAAACCAGCAGCAAATGCAGTAGAAGGCAAGAAATAATTAAAATCAGAGCTGAAATCAATGAAATTGAAACAAAAGAAACAATTGAAAAAATTGACAAAACTAAAAGCTGGTTCTTTGAAAAAATAAATAAGATTGACAGACCTTTAGCCATGCTAAGGAAGAGAAGGAGAGAGAGAACCCAAATTACTAGCATATGGGATGAAAAAGGCAATACCACAACAGACAATACAGAAATACAGAAGATCATTAGAAATTATTTTGAAACCTTATATTCTAATAAAATAGAAGATAGTGAAGGCATCTATAAATTCCTTAATTCATATGATCTGCCCAGATTGAGTCAGGAAGATATACACAACTTAAACAGATCTATATCAAGTGAGGAAATAGAAGAAGCCATCAAAAGATTACCAACCAAGAAAAACCCAGTACCAGATGGATATACAGCCAAGCTTTACAAGATCTTTAAAGAAGAACTAATTCCAATACTCTACAATCTATTTCAAATTCCAAAATTCATTCTAAGAGGCCAATATCACCCTGATTCCAAAACCAGACAAAGACAGCTCAAAGAAAGAAAACTTCAGACCAATATCTCTAATGAATATAGATGCAAAAATCCTCAATAAAATTCAGGCAAATTGGATTACAAAAACATATCAAAAAGATTGTGCACCATGATCAAAAGGGATTCAACACCTGGATGCAAGGTTGGTTCAACATACAGAAATCAATAAATGTAATTCATCACATCAATAGACTTAAAGATAAGAACCATATGATCATTTCAATAGATGCAGAAAAAACATTTGACAAAATACAGCATCCCTTTATGTTCAAAACACTAAAAAAACTGGGGATAACAGGAACTTACCTCAACATTGTAAAAGCTATCTATAAGAAGCCTCAGGCCAGCATCATTCTAAATGGAGAAAAACTGAAGGCATTCCCTGTAAAATCTGGAATAAGACAGGGATGCCCTCTCTCACCATTCTATTCAACATAGTTCTTGAAACACTGGCTAGAGAAATTATATGAAAGAAATTAAAGGAATAACTATAGGAAAAGAAGAACTTAAACTAGCACTATTTGCTGATGATATGATTCTATACCTAGAAGGCCCAAAAAACTCTACCAAGAAACTTCTAGAACTAGTAAATGAATTCAGCAAAGTTCAGGATATAAAATCAACACCATAAATCAAAGGCACATCTGTATATCAGTGACAAATCCTCTGAAAAGGAAATGAAGAAAAGAATATCCTCAAAAAAAAAAAAACTTGGGAATCAACCTAACAAAAGAGGTGAAAGATCAATGAAAACTATAGAACCCTAAAGAGAGAAATAGAAGAAGACCTTAGAAGATGGAAAGATCTACCTTGCTCATGAATAGGCAGAATTAATATTATTAGAATGACTATACTACCAAATGCACTATACAGGTTCAATGTAATTCTGATCAAAATCCCAATGACTTTCCTCATACAAATAGAAAAAGCAATCATGAAATTCATCTGGAAAAATAAGAGACCCAGAATAGCTAAAGCAATTCTAAGCAGGAAGAGCAAAATAAGTGGCATCACTATGCCAGACCTTAAACAATATTACAGAGCAATAGTAACAAAAACAGCATGATACTGGCACCAAAACAGGCTAGTAAACCAATGGTACAGAATAGAGGACACAGAGACTAACCCACAAAATTACAACTACCTTAGGTGCCAAAACCATGCACTGGAGAAAAGATAGCATCTTCAACAAATGGTACTGGGAAAACTGGAAATCCATATGCAACAAAATGAAATTGAATCCCTATCTCTCACCATGCACAAAAGTTAACTCAAAATGGATCAAGGATCTAGGGATTAAACCACAGACTCTGCGTATAATAGAAGAAAAAGTAGTCCCTAATCTTCATCACGTGGGGCTAGGCCACAACTTCCTTAATAAGATGGCTATAGCATAAGAATTAAAACCAAGAATCAACACATGGGACGGATTCAAACTAAAAAGTTTTTTCACAGCAAAAGAAATAATATGTGAGGTGAACAGGGAGCCTACATCCTGGGAACAAATTTTTACCCCTCACACATCAGATAGAGCTCTAATCTCTAGGTATATAAAGAGCTGAACAAGATAAGTACCAAAAAAACAAATAATACAAACAATAAATGGGCCAAGAACCTGAACAGACACTTCTCAGAAGATGATATACAATCAACCAACAAATATACAAAAACTGCTCATCATCTCTAACAATCAGAGAAATGCAAATTAAAACTACTGTAAGATACCATCTCACTCGAGTAAGAGCGGCAGCCATTATGAAGACAAACAACAACAAGTGCTGGAGAGGATGCGGGGGAGGGGGGGGGAAAGGTACACTCATACTTTGCTGGTGGGACTGCAAATTGGTGCAGCCAATTTGGAAAGCAGTATGGAGATTCCTTGGAAAACTGGGAATGGAACCACCATTTGACCCAGCTATTCCTCTTCTCAGACTATATCCAAAGGACCTAAAAACAGCATATTACAGGGACACAGCTACATCAATGTTTATAGCAGCACAATTCACAATAGCTAAACTGTGGAGACAATCTAATGTCCTTCAGTGGATGAATTGAGAAAAAAATGTGGCATTTATACACAATAGAATATTACTCAGCAATAAAGAATAATAAGATCATGGCATTTGCAGGGAAATGGATGGCATTAGAGCAGATTATGCTAAGTGAAGTTAGCCAATCCCAAAAAACAAATGCCGAATGTCTTCTCTGATATAAGGGGGTGACTCAAAATGGGGTTGGGAGGGAGAGCAACGGAAGAAGATTACCTCTAAATAGGGAATAGGGGGGAGGGAAAGGGAGGGAGAAGGAGAATAGCATGGATGGTGAAAGGAGATTCTCATCATTATACAAAATTCATGTATGAAGATATGAATTTGGTGTCAACATACTTTATATATAATCAGAGATATAATAAATTATTTTATAATGGTGTATTAAGAATTGTAATGTTGGAATGGGATTGTGGTTCAGTGGTAGAGCACTCACCTAGCACGGGTGGGACCTGGGTTCAATTCTCAGCACCACATAAAAAATAAATAAATAAATAAAAAGGCATTGTGTTGTGTCCATCTACAAAAGAGATTCTCTCTCTCTCTCTCTCTCTCTCTCTCTCTCTCTCTCTCTCTCCCTCCTTTAAAAAAATATCATAATGCAAAATAAATAAATTTTTAAAAATATATAAAATATTTGTTAATCAGAATATCAGAGATACAATTAAAAAAAGAATCAAAACCATGAATCAATAAATGGGATGAACTCAAACTAAAAGGTTTCTTCTCAGAAAAAGAAACAATCTGTGAGGTGAATAGAGAGCCTATATCTTGGGAGTAAATCTTTACCCCTCACACAACAGATAGAGCACTAATCTCTAGGATATATAAAGAACTCAAAAAGATAAACACCAAAAAAACAAATAACCCTATCTATAAATGGGCCAAGGACCTGAACAGACACTTCTTAGAATATGATGAACAACCAATCAACAAATACATGAAAAAATGTTCATCATCACTAGCAATTAGAGAAATGCAAATCAAAACTACTCAAAGATTTCATCTCACTACAATCAGAATGGCAGCTATTATGAAGACAAACAACAATAAGTATTGGCAAAGGTGTGGGGAAAAAGGTACACTCATATACTGCTGGTGGGAGACTGCAAATTGGTGCAGCCAATATGGAAAACAGAATGGAGATTCCTTGGAAAATTGGGAATGGAACCACCATTTGACCCTGCTATCCCTCTCCTCACTCTATATCCAAAGAACTTAAAAACAGCATATTACAGGGACACAGCCACATCAATGTTTATAGCAGCACAATTCACAGTAGCTAAACTGTGGAACCAACCTAGATGCCCTTCAGTAGATGGATTAAAAAATGTAGCATGAATACACAATGAAATATTACTCAGCAATAAGAGAGAATAAAATCATGGCATTTGTAGGTAAATGGATGGAATTAGAGAAGATAATGCTAAGTGAAGTTAGCCAATCCCCAAAAACCAAAAGCTGAATGTTTTCTTTGATATAAGGAGGCTGATTCATAGTGGGATAGGGAGAGGGAGCATAGGAGGATAAAAATAACTCTAGATAGAGCAGAGTGGTTAGAGGGGAAGGGAGGGGGCATGGAGGTATTAATGATGGTGGAATGTGATGATCATTATTATCCAAAGTACATGTAGAAAGACACAAATTGATGTGAATATACAACCAGAGATTGTGCTATGTATGTGTAATAAGAATTGTTATGTATTCTGATGTCATATATAAATTTTAAAAAACTTTTTTTAAAAAAAGCTTTTGCTAGAATAGTATCTGCTAATACCCCAGTTAGTCACATCATCAAACTCAGAGTCAAGGGGTAGAAGTATGTCTACCCATGAGCCAAGAGCATTATGATGATATAGGAAAGGGTATGGATAAAAATTGGGAACAAAAATGCAAATTAACATAACTTTATATTCCCTCAAGTACTTAACAGTAAGACTTTGAGAGATGTACTTAATTTCTCCTTTACTTTATATCTAACTGTTCATCAAATTCTATAGATCCTCCAAACAAAATAATTGCAGGCCATCTGCATTCTTTTTTTCTGTCTAGATGCTCATTCTCTTTAAATGAAGTTTTAATGTTGGGAGGAAGGTATTGTATTAAAAAGGCAATATCCTTCAATTTTTTTTCTGACAGAGACAAAAATAGGTAAGTACACTGAAAAGTACAGTACACTGGTGAAACTCAATTTTTGTCTTCAGTGCTAATATTTCAAATGCCCACTTGACATTTCTGTTTAGGTGTCTAATAGACACTTCAGTTAGATATATTCAGAAAATATTTAATTACACACTGTGTTAGGTTTGACCAAAATACCCAAAGGTAACGATGGAGAGGAGGAAAAGTTTATTTTGGCTCATGGTCTCAGAGGTCTAGTCCATTCCTCTGGGCCCAACTGAGGCAGGAAATCATCGTAGAAGTGGGTGGTGGAAGACATGGAGGCTAGGAGGTAGACAGAGGAAAGTAGGAAGGAAGTCACAGGGAAGATGAACTCTTAGAGGGCACTTCCCCAGTGACCTATCTCTTTCAGCCAAACCCCAGCTGCCTACAGTTACCATCCAGTCATTCACACTAGGACGGACCAATTAGAAGGTTAAAGCTCTCACAATCCAATCATTGCACCTCAGAACATTCCTGCAATAACACAGGAGCTTTTAGGGGACACCTTATATACAAACCACACCACACACCAAACAAGTTCCCTCTCTAGTCCTTCTGATTCCAATACACTGCACCATTTTCCACCTGGATACTCAAAAGCCAAAAAGTTATTCTTAATATTTCTATTTCCCTTACTCCACAATCTACTTCCCACCAAAATGTGAGAATTGGTTCTCTAACATAAATCCCTACATTTACTTCTGGCCAATCTTTGTAGTATGGCCTAATTTCTAGTTCATCTTCTTATTTTCATTCTTGTCATTCTCTTAGGCTCCATTTGTCAGGAAGAAGGATCTTTTAAAGACATTTATCATATCACGCTACTTCCGTGCTCAAGATTCTCCAGTGGTGTCCCATTGCATTAATAATAAAATTCAATTTCACTGAAATGGCTTATACGGCCTTACCTTATATGCTCTGGTACCTATTTACTTTGCCATCTTTCCCATCTATTATTTCCCTTCTTTTAGCCCCCTTTCTGTTTATTAAATATGCCTAATTCCTTCCTAAGAGAATTTGTACTTGTTAATCCATCTACCTTAAAATTCTCAACCCTGGGCTGGGGACATAGCTCAGTGGTAGAACACTTACCTAGCAAGCATGAGGCCCTGGGTTCAATCCCTAGCACCACATTATAAAAAATTCTCTAACCCTACTGGGTCTTTGTCACAATTCAGCTTTATTACTATTCCTCTAAATAGTCTTCCTTGATTCAAAAATATAAATTAACCACCCTTTCTCCTCCCCAAGTTACTGTCTACACATTACCCTATTTTATTTTCTTTGGAACCCATCAGTCTCTAAAATTTTATCTATATCTATCTATCTATATCTATATCTATATCTATATCTATCTATCTATCTATCTATCTATATATATATATATATATATATATATTTTTTTTTTTAAAGAAAACTTCTTTATTTTTTGTCTCCCCTAACTATAAAGTAACTCCACGGCTGTAGGAATCTTTTCTGTCTTTATCACCATGTTTCCAATGCTTAAGAGAGTACTAGCAAAAAGTAGGTACTCAGTAAGTGTTTATTAAGTGAGTGATGCATATGGTCAGGAAAGAGGTGTTCTGTCAGTCACATTAGGATATCAACTCTATTTATTCATACAGGGAGAGGAGATGAACACTACTTTGGTCATCATACTCTCTCTTTTCTGAACTAATGTTACAGGTTGTTAAATTTTATTACTAGCTTTAAGATCTTTTTCCTTCAATACATCCATCCTTAAATTACTACCACTACTCCTTCCTCTTCTTCCTCCTCTTAATCAGGCTCTTCTTTTTCACCCTCTCCTCCTCTTCTTTTTGCTTTATCTTCTCCCTTTTCTCACTCTTATTTGCTCCTTTGCTTTAGCTTTTTGAGGCAAAATAGCTATAAAGAAACCATACATACTGAAGTTCCAATTTGATGAGTTTTTTATGTTCATGAAGACATCATGACAATTAGGAAAATAAACATATTCATTACCCCCAAACATTTTCTCCCTTTTTTTTTCTTTTCTTTTCCTTTTCCTTCTTACCTACCTTCCTTCCTTCTTAGGAATTTTCCTTCCAAGGAATTTTCCTGGCATGAGGTTATTCAAGTGTTCCTCTAGTATCTGATAAAGAATTTTTTTCTTCTTTCTTTTTTCTTTTTCTTTTCTTTTATTCTTTTTCTTTTTTTTTTTTTTTTTTTTTTGGAATGAGGTAACTCTCAATGGGCTTCTAGAGAGCTTCAGGATGGGGATTGGCTATCAGGAAGGCCTAGACCTGATTAAAGTTCTGGAACTCAGCCTTATCTACACTGCTCCAACCTCTTGGGAGAAGAGAGAGGCTAGAAGCTGAGCTAATAATAAATCAAGCTTACATGATGTAAACTCCATAAAAAAAAATCTCTTAAATGATGATGAATTTTGGAGACCTTCCAGGTTGGTGAATACATCCAGGTTCTGGGAAGGTGGTGTGCTCCATATGACAGTTCTATACAAGTCCCTTCCCAGTACCTTGTCCTGTGCATCTTCTCCGTTTGGCTGTTCCTGAATTGTATCTTTTATAATAAACTAGTAATAGTAACTAAAGTGCTTTCCTGAGTTCTGTGATTCACTCTAGCAAATTATTAAGCCTTGAGTATGGATCGGGGGTAGACATGAGAAAACCCTCGTTATGGTCTGGATCTGGTATTTTCCCTGAAGTCTCATTTCTTGAAGGCTTAGTCCTCAGTACAGCAAGGTTCAGAGGTGGGCTTTTGGAAAATGATTGATCATGAAGGCTCTGATGTCATGGAGGGAATAATCCCACAGATGGCTTCATGGACTACTGGGAGGTGGCAGGAACTAAAGGAAGATGGGGCATTTGGGAGGATATAGATCACTGGGGCATGCCCTGGGGACTATCCATCCTAGGCGCCTACTTTTCTCTGTGCTTTCTGACTGCCATGGGCTAAGTACCTTTCCTCTGCCACACTTTGTTCCATGACATTCCTGCCTTGGAGCCAGCTGACCATGGATTGAAACCTCTGAAACCATGAGCCAAAACAAAGCTTTCCTATTCTAAGTTATTTTTCTCAAGTATTTATGATAGTGATAAAAAAAAACTGACTAAAATATCCCTGATTTATAGTCAGTTGGTCAGAAGTATGAGTGTATAAGTAGTCTGGGAATTATAATTGACATTGTAAATCAGGAAGCCTTGTGGGGATGACTCCTTTAACTTGTGAGATCTGATGCTAACCTCAAATAATATCAGAATTTAATTGAACTGTTCAATATGCAGTTGGCATTGGGGGAATCAGAAAATTGTTTGTTGTGTTGGAAAATATCCAAAGTAGTATAAGACTTCCAACATTGTTCTTCAAAATTATTTTGGTGTTCTAGGTCCTCTTTTGTATTTCCATACAACTTTTAGAAATCAGCCTGTCAATTACACAAAGAGCCAGCAAACAACAACAAAACCTTTTGGTATTTTGACTAGTATTAGTTTTAATCTATAAGTAAACCTAGGAGAACTGACATCATAACACAGTGGTGTCTGATTTACAACATACTGTCTGTCTCCATTTATTTAAGTGTTGTTTAACTTTTCTCATCATTATTTTGCATTTTCAACATATAGATTTGATAAACCTTATGTCAAAATGATCCCTAAGTATTTCATAATTTTGGTATTATTGTAAGTGGCATCTATTCTAAATTTTTAATTTCTGAAAATTATAGAATTTTATATATTTCTGCCAATATATAGAAAGACAATGGTTTTATATTCATTTAGTTAGTCATATTCCTAAAATGCAGTTACATTTAGTTATGCTGCATGCAAAGACCAAGAATGGCTTCCATGTTCCTGATAGTGGGCTGTTGAATATATTGTAGAAGGCAAGGGAATGGGGGAGGGTGCTTGAAATGTTCACTGACAACTAATTTTTCACAAGCCATAGCTTTTAAAACACCGGCTTACAATGTAAGCTTCATTGAATTCAGTATTTTAGGAAAAATTATCAATTAAATGAATTTAAAATGATTCTATATGACATGTTAGGTTTCATACACTTATTCTATAGTTACAATGACATTGGTGAATTTTTATACTGTATTGGAAATACAAAATATTCCATAAACCTGGAATACTCATATGGATTTTACTTAGAACAGAAAAACTGAAAGAATGAGTAGGAATTTGAAATTGATTCCCAATATGAAGTTCTCTTAAAACCTTCTGTCACTAATAATATTTTGAAGACATTTAAAAGATTATATGAAATAAGTTACCTGTTACATAAGTTGCATCTATTTCTGATGTTTATGATTGTTGTTGTTTTGCAACTTGCTCTACAACTTCAGTTAATGATGATGTATCTTGTTTACCCACAGTTAGACAAAAGAATAAAATGTATGAGAAGAACTAAATGCAGACATTTTAAGACACTTATATTTCTTTACTGGAACATGAAAAATTAGGTGTTTTTTTTTCTGATTTATAAGAAAAGTACATTTAGGATTGGTAATCCTCCCTGATTCTAGACAAAACCAAATCAAAGACAATAATAGTAGGCAATTCAAAGTTGCCTACTGCAAATGCCTAACTGTTCTTTTATGGAAGAATATAAATATTTTGATTGTCCTAATTTTTTTTATCTGGACCACTTGCACATATGCTATAATTATGGTGCCACCACAACAACTCAATAGCAATTATAGTTGATGAATTTTAAACATAGGCCTGTATTTTCAGGTTGTTATGCCTTTTTCTAAACACTGAGTATATTTCTTCCTGGTGAAATATAACTACCTCCTTCTACTTTAATTTATTATTCCTGCTAATATAATTATCCTTTTGTACAATTTTTGTTGATGATCTTTTAATTATTTATTTCTTAAGATTGGTTCACTACCTTCTTTAGGAACTCCTTCACTCTTCCTTTTCTTACTTCCTGACATTCTCATTGTCTGTAATCTCCTCTTTTCCACTATCTAGCTCACCTTCTTTACTCCTACAGAAACATCTATACTGTTATAAATTGTCAAACATGTCACAGGAATGTAATGACATTTCACCCCTGGAACCAGTAATTAAAAGACAATGATTAAGTGAGAGATTTGGGAAGGAAAGTTGAACCGTATTTGAATCTTGGTTCTCCTGATTTTCAGCTGTTATGACTCTGAGTAATTTTCTTCTTTGATTCCCAGTGTCCTCATCTCTACACCCTCATAGGGTTGTTGTAATAATTACCACACACACTCGCGTGCACACACACACACACACACACACACACACACACAAATTGGTGAGAATCAGTTCTAATAGCACTCCTGTCCAGTGTCATTTTGGTCAGGGTAAGACCTAAGCAGGTTGAAAATCATGTGCTAGTGTACTTGATTTAGGAATAACTGATAAGATGAAGGAGTACATATTTTTCTCCATTGAAAGATGAAGAGAAAATTGTTCCAAAATAACAATGCTGAGTTGGCAGAAGTAAGGACATTATTGGCTTTAGGACAAAAGGTCTCCAAATCTGCCTGTCCATTCCTACTCAGAGAAAATGGTTCAAGTTTTTATGATATGTAAATGGAATCCAATGTCAATAAGTACTTTTGAAATTGGAAGTTGCCATCTCCCATTAAACATAAGGGTTTTTCTATTCAGATGACTGATCCTTTTTAAAAAACTCTTAATTGATTTATATAGAAACTGTGAATCTTCACAAATTGTACTCAGGTGATTACAAGCTTTGCAAGAATAAAAAAAGAAAGAAATATCATAAAGTAAGAAACATGCTAGGAAATGTTTAAAATCACTAAATATGTTTTCTAAAAATTATAGACAAAGTACTCATGTATTAGTCACACGTGTTTTAAAGGATTAAAACATGATATATAAACAAAAAGAGAGAAAAACATAATTAAATTGCTTCCTACCTGGGGAGATTTAAGTCTATCCAGAATATCCTACCATGCAAAAGAAAGTCTGAGAGCTTAACTAGCAGATTGTTATAATCACCCCTGAGAATTTATGATTCTTTCCTGTCTCTTCAGGTCACTTCCTTCATATCTCACCTCAAATGTACCACTTTCCTGAAGTCTTTCCTGATGCTGAGTCCATTTACTCCGTTCATGACATTATTCTAAGTCCTTTCCTCCTAGAACACAGAACTGTCCCAGATCAGTGCTAACAAATCCAAATCTGATTTTCTCCTGAACTCTTTAGTTTGCCTTTCATGCTCGCAGACAACATGCTTAATTCTGCCTACCTAACGTGAAAATGCAAGCCTTTATATGTTCAGACAGTTCTCTCCATAAGTATTTATATTGTGCTTGCTTTATGCCAGACATTGTTACGAGTGGTTTAGATAAAACAACAACAACAACAATAATGACAACAAAACTATATTACATAGTGTTTATGTTGTACCTGGCAGTATTCTAAGAACTTTACAAATATTAACCCAATTGGCTCTATGATGTAGATATTATCATTGTTATTATAATTTCATTTTGCAGACATGTACAGTGAGGCACAAATAGATCAAGAAACTTAACTGAATCCAGGTAGCTATTGAGATGTGATTTAAATTCAGTTATTTTGGGCTCCAAAGTTTATGCTCTTAAACTAAACTACCAGGAATATATTTTAAGGGCAGAATTACATCTTTATCCCTCCAGAATCAAATTGAACTACTCTTTTGTAGTCACTGTTTTTCTTTAATCATTTTTTTCCCATTACTGGGGACTGAACTTGCAGCCTCTGTGCCTAGTAAGAACGTAACTCCACCACTGAGCTACATCCCCATACATTCCCAGTCCCCAACTTCCTTCTTTCTATTCCCTTTGCTACACCTTTTTCTTCTTAGGGGAAATATTTCAATAAAGGGCAGGGATGGAGCTGCTGCAGCTCCTGGAGACTTTCCCTGGCCTCAATATCATAATTTGCATGACTGAAGAGGGAACCCTGTGAGTTCTGCATGTTCCTCCTAAGTTCTTGCTAGCTAAATTGCTTTCTTGAGAATCCCTTCTCTTTCCTCCAAATCAGTGTCATTTCCATAATCAAAGACACTGTGATCACTGTTCCTATTATACTCTGTTTCCCTAGGGCTCATTCCTTGTCGTGAAGACCCATCCATATTCACTTGGCAAGTACCTGAATTTGATGTTGTGTTACCTACTCCCCAACCTTTTTATAATGCTTTCATTGTAGTCTCTGAAATTAAGGTCCATCTTCAGCAAAAATCCTATCTTTCACAATTTCAGTGAACTTTCCCTTCACCTTTTGGTTTTAACTGAAATCTAAAGATATTGCTTCTTCATCCTCAAATCATTACTAAATCTGTAGGTAAGGCATTGTTCCTGTTCCCTGTTGGCACTGCCAAACTAGGATCCTTCTCTTCTATTTAAAACCTCTGGTTTCTCTGAAGTTCATGCCATCATACTAAGCTTTACCTGCATTGTTGTTATTGATATTTACTTCTCTCCTCCTTACTCCTAGATTATAACTTCTGACTGTTTCTGCATCATTTTCCCCTTTACATTTCCCTGGAGTTTCCATGTCACACAGATGGCAAATCAAATACCCTGGCCTGAGTTCCTTGATGTCTTCTTTCATCCATTCTCCCCAGCCACCCACAGATTATAATAGTACCTCATACATTATTTCAAATGCAATTTGAAATTAATTTTCTAATTCATTCCATTCAATATTTTAAGAGTTGTTGAATCACACCAAGACTTCCAATCCATTAACACTTCTATCTTTGCCTGATCCTTCATCTCTTTGTGTATTCTTACCTCCTTATCTGGGATAGATTCCTTTGCATTCACCGCCCCTACTTCCCTTAGAGCTCTTTCCTTGACCTTCTTCCTGGAAAAATCCAAACAGTTGCTTCACTTATGCTCAAGTAGCTGAATATGTTTTTTCTTTTTTAATACACAAATGTGCTATGTTCTCTTTTTAAATTCAAGGCAATTCATGTCAAGTGGGCCCTGGATTGTAGACCCTCAGAATTTATCGAATTTTATGGATGGTTATTTCATTCCTCCTCTGACTTCAAACCTCCCACATCTATTTTCCCTTTTCAGCTGATAACCTACCTTCCTATTTAACTTAGATAATAGAAAATATCAGATAATAAAAATATCATATAATAGAAAATATCAGAGGTTTTAAATTATTCATCTACTAGTCTTTCTGAACCTGTACCCATATACTAGTCTATTCTTTTCTTACAATGAATAAAGTGTCCTTGCCAGTCCTCTGCTCTTGGATTTTCTCATCTTTTCAAGGACATTGTTTGAATGTTCCCTCAACATAATTCCCCTCTTTATTTGGCCATATGTGTCATCCTGAATGACTCCCACCTACCAACACCAGCACCCTTGCTTTGATTCTGTAACTCCTGTCAGCTACTCAACCATTTTTTGTTCTCATGTATAGGCAACAAATACATTCTGTTTAATTCTTTTCCCTTCATTTCTACTTGAAACCAGTAGAATCAAACAGTTGCCACTCCACATTTTTAAAGCTCTTATCTGACCTCCATGTTGTAACATTCAATGGATAACTTCAATCTCCCTTTCACTTGACCTAATAGCATCATTTGACAAATTTGATCTGACCACCATTTATAGATTAACAACTCCAAAATTTGTTTCTGTAGACTGAATGTCCTTCTTGAAGTACAGACTCAGGCCAAATGGACTACTTGTTATCTCCACTTGGAATTTAAAAGGCATTTCAAATTAATATGTTCCAAATTGAATTCTGGTTCCTTTTCCCACTCAATCACCACCACTAAAGCTGCTCTTTCATATTTTTTTCCATCTCAGTAAGTTACAAGTTTATTTTTCTTGTTAAAGCCAAACCTCCAGATTAATTATCAAAGAGGTATCTGGAAAGGTAGAAACTACAGGGCAATTCAACCAGACCTGCCCCAGATAGTCATAAAGGAGAGATCCTTGTTGTCATTTCATAGGCACCTTTGGGAAATATTTGAAGACACCCCACAGGTAAACTGTCTAAGGATGTTGCCCCAATTGTCTTATACTTGAGACAGTCTAGTATCTTGATTTTTTTATTACCATACATGCAATTTTTTCATTAATTGATTATATTTTTAAATTCTATTGGAATGTAATCTTTCCTTACCCACCCCCAAATAACTCTTAGCAGAGAAATCTTTCCTGATAATGCTCTTAAAAACGTGACCTTATTCTTTCATCTTCTGTTTCCTTGCTTTGCTTAATAGCATTTATTATTACTGACATCTGTTACTTTACCACTGACATCTTTTACATTTATATATTTTCTTTATCCTTCAACTTATGTAAGCTCCATGAGAATAGAGACCCACTACTTCCTGGCACAGAATAGGTGTCTAACTGTGGTCAACCTCTATTCCAATTTACCCTATTCTGACAGAATATAGCCTCTATGACACTCTCTGGTCATGTCAACATCAAAACCAATCTTCTAATTCTACTTGGAGTGGCATTTTAAGAGACCTTTCTTAATCTTTCTGGGAATATATGATCTCTGTCTTTAACTCAATTGTTTCTCTGTCTCACAATGATGATAGATAACATTACAGGTTCTAGAGAAAGATAAAGCTATTTTGATTCAAGGTTCTGCCACTTTATACCTTACTAGGTAAATTATTTCTAACCTTAGCCTCAGATTCCTTATCTCTTCATGGAAACAATAGTACCTTCCTCATTAGTGTTACTATAAGGACAATGCATGAAATTAAATAATGCATATAAAGCCCTCAGCAAATTCCCACCACATGGTGAGTATTTAACATATTTGTTCTTATTAATTTCATTATTTTATACTATCTTTCCCCTGTGACTATAAGCTGCAAAAAGGCAAATACAATGTGTTACTCATTTTGTATTCCCTAGAATATTTGATGAAGTAACTTAAAAAATGAAGCAAATAGATTTATTCAATGAAAATAATAAAATTACTGGTACTTCTTGATCCCTATTTCTAAAGCAACGTAAGCTGAAGAACTCTTGCATGACATTTATTTAAATCAACTAATCATAAAAGGATATATGCTGTAAAATTGAGTATTTGAGCTTTTTCGGAATCTCTACAATAGATTAGAAACAATGTACTGCCATCTACTGATAATTCATTGGAATTGCATAAATCAATGGGAATTGAACTTCAGAGCCAAGACTAAAGGACTTTTTTTTTAAGAATTTTTTTTTCACAATACTTTATTTATTTATCTTTACGTGGTGCTGTGGATTGAACCTTGCACCTCACATGTACTAGGCAAGCACTCTATCACTGAGGTACAGCCCCAGACCAGAACTTTCAAACATGTTTTTAAGTGAAGTTAGAACATAGCTAGCAGCCATTCAAAAGGAATTAATAAATGAAATCATTAAAACTTTATTAGATAGCTATTATATCCCAGTGTTAGGATTTATTGAAACTAGTGGTTTTTCCCTTTTATGACCAGGCACTGAAATTACAATTTCAGGATATTGTAAACAGAAAGAAACAGAAAAGGTTTGTTTTGTTCCTTAGCAGACAGTATTTATATGTTATGCACATTGCTTCAAGCTTTCTACCAAAGGTAGAGTTTCCTCTCAATATATAGACATGTTTTGTTAGTACCTACCAACATCTTATTTGGGAGTGTTGACATAAAGGCATTGGTCTGAAACTCCAATCAAGCTTTAAAGAATGTCCAGGCAACCATTGCAATTTAAATATCCCTGCCTTTGTGACAGAAATAATAGGTCTTTGGTAAAAGCTAGTCATAACCCCCCTGCCTGTCTATTTAGGACACTAAGGGACAAGGTTTTTGCTTTGTTCTGTTTTATAACTCTGAACAAGTAAGCATCATTTCTAAACCAAGAAGAGTTTTTGTTTTTAAAGAGAGAGAGAGAGAATTTTAATATTTATTTTTTAGTTTTCGGCGGACACAACATCTTTTGTTTTGTATGTGGTGCTGAGGATCCAACCCGGGCAGCACGCATGCCAGGGGAACGCGCTACCGCTTGAGCCACATCCCCAGCCCCAAGAAGAGTTTTTGGTGATTTGAATGGTGGTTCCCAAGATATGTCTGTCTGTGTCCTAATGCTCAAAACCCATGAAAGTGACCCTATGTGGGAAAAAAGAAGAAGAAGAAGAAGAAGAAGAAGAGATCTCTGTTGATCTGATTTGGTTAAGGGATTTTGTGTGGGCCCTAAATTCAATGGCAGGTGTAAGAATAAATATGCAACCATACAATGGCCAGACCATTAAAATAAAAATCAGAACTCTGAGAAACAATCTGCAGCAATTTACCCAGGAAGCCAACTCACTATCTATAGTAAGCAGTCAAGAAGCCAATTTGTTATTTATAAATCAGACATGTAGGAAGTCAGAACACTATCTCAAGTAACAACCCAGGAAACCAAATATAACAAGTGCCCCCAAATAATCACTCCCTGATTAATGATGATATTTTCCCTAATTTTCATCTCTGCTTCCAACTTGGGACCAACCAGAAAACACCAAATATACACCCCTGATGAATCACATTGGATGCTTCACTTCTAATTAGCCTGCCTGTAGCTTCCCTATGTCTATACCTACAATCAAGTCATACTCACTCTACTTCCTGCCTCTGACTCAGCTAAAATGCAGATGGTAGCACTTCCTTGCAACCTCTGAACAAATAGCCTTCGCTTGTTCTCATTTGATTGATCTTCCATTTATTTTTAAACTGTCCTTATAAGAGAAATATATAGAGAGATTTGATACTCAGACACACAGAAAGACCAAGTGAAGACGGAGGCACAGACCCCTAAGTCAGGTAGTCACCAGGCTGGGAATGTCTAGAGCCACAAAAAGCTGGAAGAGGCAAGGAAAGCTTCAAAGGGTACACAGTCCTGTCAACACCGCTGTTTTATAACCTGGCCTCCATAACTGTGAGGGAACTTTGTTATTATAAACCATCTAGTTTGTGGTAATTTGGTATGGCAGCTCTGGGAAACTAGTTCAAGCTTTAAGAAGGTAAAATTTATCTGTTACATGGCCTTTTCATTAAAGATTCATAAACTGTAGTGCAAATGCCTTAAAAAAAACTGTTAATAATTTTTAAAAATTTCACTTATTTTCATGAAATTTACATGTTAGGGTAAGAATGTCTGGGGATTTCCCCAGCAGTTCCCCTGAAAAGATAGGCCCAATCTCTGTCTTCAGAATAAATGTTCTAAATCTCTATGAGGAAGAACACATATAGTCAAATAATTTTTAAAAAATGGAGAGGCAGAGTAGATGCTCTCCTAGCCTATCTACATTTGATCTCTAAGCAATTAGCCCTGTTTCTTTTGTAAATCTTAAGTGGCTAATTCCCATATCATGCTTAATACTCATGGATACCAAAGTACTCTCCAATGAGGCTGCCTGTTTCTGCACTACCAGATGTAGGGTCCTATGAGTTACTTGTGTTTGTTTCCAATCTGTTTATGTCACTTGTATTTGATATAGTGCTTTTATAACATGATTTAAAATTATATAATTAAATGAAATAGCGTGGAAATAAAGTTTGTTTTTTCTTTAAAACCTATGTTTAATATTTTGGAAAGATCCAACAAAGCTGTGTGAGATAACTATTGGAGATTATAAAGATTAAAATTACACTCAGATTGCTTCACAAGTACCTTTAAATTATTCTCCTCTTAAAGGAACAAAATCTTGGGAAATCTAACTAGTGAGTTAGCTGTATGGTTTATGCAAGAGATAAAATGCAGAACTCCAATCATTAGACCATGTGCAAATAAAAGGCCCTGGGCTTTCTTAATAGATTGGAAAATGAGCTTACAGCTGTTTTAGGTTAAAATAAAAGTTTGTTATGTTACACTCTTTCATGACTCTCTAGTTTAACTGCTGTTTCTATTTTTAAAAAGTTTCACTTATATATAATTTATATAACACAAAGTTAATCCTTATAAAGTATACAATTCAATGTTTTCTTTTTTAAATTTTTTAATTGCACATTTAGCTAGCCAACATTGGGGTTTTATTTATATATGACAGCAGAATGAAATACAATTATCATTACACAAATAGAGTACAATTTTTTCATATCTCTGGTCTTTTACATAGTATATTCATAACAATTCATGTCTTCATACCTGTAATTTGGATATTAATGATCAGCACATTCCACCATCATTAATAATTCCATGCCTCCTCCCTTCCCCTCCAACCCCTCTGCCCTATCTAGAATTTGTCTATTCCTCCCATGTTCCTGCTCCTTATCCCACTATGAATCAGCCTCCTTATATCAGAGAAAACATTCGGCATTTGGATTTTGGGGATTGGCTAACTTCACTTAGCATTATCTTCTCTAACTCCATCCATTTACCGGCAAATGCCATGATTTTAATCTCTTTTTGCTGAGTAATATTTCATTGTGTATACATGCCACATTTTTTAATCCATTCATCTTCTGAAGGGCATATAGGTTGGTTCCACAGTTTAGCTACTGTGAATTGTGCTGCTATAAACATTGATATGGCTGTGTCCCTGTAGTATGCTGTTTTTAAGTCTTTGGTATAGACCAAGGAGAGGGATAGCTGGGTCAAATGGTGGTTCCATTCCCAATTTTCCAAGGAATCTCCATTCTGCTTTCCATATTGGCTGAACCAATTTGCAGTCTCCCACCAGCAGTATGAGTGTACCTTTTTCCCCACACCTTCGCCAACACTTCTTGTCTTCATAATACCTGCCATTCTGACTGGAGTGGGATGATATCTTTGAGTAGTTTTGATTTGCATTTCTCTAACTGCTAGTGATGATAAAAATTTTTTGATATATTTGTTGATTGATTGTCCATCAAATTCTGAGAAGTATCTATTCAGGTCCTTGGCCCATTTATAGATTGGGTTATTTGTTTTTTTGGTGTTTAGCTTTTTGAGTTCTTTATATACCCTAGTGATTAGTGCTCTAACTGATGTGTGAGGGGTAAAGATTTGCTCCCAAGATGTAGGTTCTCTTTTTCCCTCACAGATTTTTTCTTTTGCTGAGAAGAAAGTTTTTAGGTTGAGTACATCCCATTTATTGATTCTTGGTTTTAATTCTTATGCACACACAGGAGTCTTATTAAGGAAGTTGGGCCTAATCCCACATGATGGATATTAGGTATTTTTCTTCTATTATATTCAGAGTCTCTGGTTTTTTTCCTTGGTCCTTGATCCTTTCTGAGTTAAGTATTGTGCATGGTGAGAGATAGGGGTTTCATTTCATTTTGTTGCATGTGGATTTCCAGTTTTCCCAGCACCATTTGTTGAAGAGGGTATCATTTCTCCAATGCATGTTCTTTTTTTTTTTTGAGAGAAAGAGAGAGAGAGAATCTTTTAATATTTATTTTTTAGTTTTCGGCGGACACAACATCTTTGTTTGTATATGGTGCTGAGGATCGAACCCGGGCCGCACGCATGCCAGGCAAGCGCATTACCACTTGAGCCACATCCCCAGCCCATCCAATGCATGTTCTTGGCCCCTTGTCTAATAAAAGCTAATTTTAGTTTTGTGGGTTAGTCTCTGTGTCCTCTATTCTGTACCTTTGGTTTACCACTCTGTTTTGGTGCCAATACCGTGCTGTTTTTGTTACTATTTCTCTGTAGTATACTTTAAGGTCTGGTATAGTGATGCTACCTGCTTCACTCTTCCTAAGGATATTTGTTTTGTTTTGTTTGTTTTTACCTGTTGGAACATTTTATTCTTGTTTTTTTCTAATTGATTTTATTTTTTTAATACAGGACAGAAGAATGCATTATAATTCTTATTACACATATAAGGCACAATTTTTCATCTTTGTATATAAAGTATGTTCATGCCAATTCATGTCTTTACATATGTACTTTGTTATTTTTTCATTACAATTCTTATTACACATACATACCACAATTTTTCATATCTCTGTATATAAAATAAGTTGACACCCAATTTGTGTCTTCATACATGTACTTTGGATAATGATGTCCATCACATTCCACCATCCTTGCTAATCCCCTGCCTCCTCCCTTTCCCTCCTTCTGATCTTCCCTATCTAGGATTCATCTATTCCTCCTATGTTCCCCCTCCCTACTGGACTATGAGTCAGCCTCCTTGTATCAGAGAAAAGATTCAGCATTTGTTTTTTGGGGGGATTGGCTAACTTCACTCTTCCTGCTAAGGATTGCTTTAGCTATTCTGGGTCTCTTATTTTTCCAGACAGATTTCATGATTGCTTTTTCTATTTCTATGAGGAATGCCATTGTGATTTTGAATGTCATTTGTTCATTGTAATTGCATTAAATCTGTATAGTGCTTTTGGAAGTATGGCCATTTTGATGACATTAATTCTGCCTATCAAAGAGCAAAGTAGATCTTTCCATCTTCTAAGGTCTTCTTTGATTTCTTTCTTTAGGGTTCTGTAATTTTCATTATATAGATCTTTCACTTCTTTCATTAGGTTGATTCCCATGTATTTTATTTTATTTTATTTGAGGCTCTTGAGAATGGAGTAGATTTCCTTGTTTCCCTTTCAGAGGATTTTTCTCTGATATATAGAAATTCCTTTGATTTATGAGTGTTGATTTTAGATCCTGCCACTTTACTGAATTCATTTACTAGTTCTAGAAGTTTTCTGGTGGAACCTTTAGAATCTTCTAGGTATAGAATCAGCAAATAGTGCCAATTTGAGTTCTTCTTTTCCTATGTGTATCCCTTTGATTTCTTTCATCTGTCTAATTGCTCTGGCCAGTGTTTCAAGAACTATGTTAAATAGAAGTGGTCAAAGAGGGCAACCCTGTCTTGTTCCAGTTTTTAGAGGGAATGCTTTCAATTTTTCTCCATTTAGAATGATATTGGCCTGGGGCTTAGCATAGATAGCTTTTACAATGTTGAGATATGTTCCTGTTATCCCTCATTTTTCTAGTGTTTTGAATATGAAGGGATGCTGTATTTTTTCAAATGCTTATTTTTGCATCTATTGAGACGATCATATGGTTCTTAAATCCACTGATGTGATGAATTACATTTATTGGTTTCCATATGTTGAACCAACCTTACATCACTGGGATGAACCCCACTTGATCATGGTGCACAATCTTTTTTATATTTTGTATTTGATTTGCCAGAATTTTATTGAGAATTTTTGCATCTATATTCATTAGAGATATTGGTCTGAAGTTTTCTTTTTTGATGTGACTTTGCCTGGTTTTGGAATCAGAGTGATATTGGCCTCATAGAATGAGTTTAAAAGTACTGTCTTTTTTTCTATTTCCTGAAATAAATTGAAGAGTATTGGTATTAGTTCTTCGTTAAACATCTTGTAGAACTTGGCTATGTATCTATCCGGTCCTGGGCTTTTCTTGGTTTATAGACTTTTGATGGTGTCTTCTATTTCATTGGTTGAAATTGATCTGTTTAAATTGTATATATCATTCTCATTAAATTTGGGCAAATTATATGACTCTAGAAATTTGTCAATGCCTTCAATATTTTCTATTTTATTGGAATAAAGGTTTTCAAAATAATTTCTAATTATCTTCTGTATTTCTGTAGTGTTTGTTGTGATACTTCCTTTTTCATCATATAAGTTAGTAATATGAGTTTTCTTTCCCCTTCAATTTGTTAGCATGGCTAAGGGTCTGTCAATTTTATTTATTTATTTTTTCAAAGAAGCAACTTTTTGTTCTGTCAATATTTTCAATTGTTTCTTTTGTTTCAATTTCATTGATGTCAGTTCTGATTTTAATTATGTTCTGTCTTCTGCTGCTTTTGGTGATGATTTGTTCTCTTTTTCTTGGGCTTTGAGATGTAACTTTAAGTCAATTGTTTGTTAACTTTTTCTTATTTTAAGGAATGAACTCCATGTGATGAACTTTCCTCTTAGAACTGCTTTCAGAGCATCCAAGAGATTTCTATATGTTGTATCTGTTATCATTCAATACTATTCTTTTTAAATTTCCTCCTTCATGTCTTCTGCAACCCATTGTTCATTCATTAACATATTATTTAGTTTCCAGGTGTTGTAGTAGCATTTCTTATTTTATCATTGATTTCTAATTTTATTTCATTATGATCTGATTGAATGCAGGGTAGTATCTCTACCATTTTATATTTGCTAAGAGTTGTTTTGTGGCATTATATATGGTCTGTTTTAGAGAAGGATTCATATGCTGCTGAGAAGAAAGTGTACTCACTTGTTGAAGGATGAAATTTTCTGTATATGTCTGTTAAGTCTAAGTTATTGATTGTATTATTGAGTTCAATAGTTTCTTTGTTCAGCTTTTTTTTAAGATCTATCTATTGATGAAAGAGGTGTGTTAAAGTCACCAAAATTATTGTGTTGTGATCTATTTGACTCCTGAACTTGAGAAGAATTTGTTTGATGAATATAGATGCTCCATTGTTTTGGGGCATATATATTTATAATTGTCAAGTCTTGTTGGTGTATGGTTCGCTTGAGCAGTATGTAGTGTACTTCTTTATCCCTTTTGATTAACTTTAGCTTGAAGTCTACTTTATTTGATATGAGGATAGAAACTCCTGCTTGCTTCTGCAGACCATGTGAGTGGTATGATTTTTCCCAACCCTTCACCTTCAATCTGTGAATGTCTTTTTCTATGAGATGAGTCTCTTGGAGGCAGCATATGGTTGGGTCTTTTTTTTTTAAATCCAATCTGCTAGTCTATGTCTTTTGATTGGTGAGTTTAGGCCGTTAACATTCAGGGTTATTATTGAGACATGGTTTGTATTCCCAGCCATTTTTGTTTATGTTTGATATTTGTTGTGACTTGGTTTCTCCTCTGATTAGATTTTCTTTAGTGTAATCCCTCCCTCTACTGATTTTCAGCCTTATTTTTTCATTTCCTCTTCTTGGAATATTTTGCTGGTGATGTTCTGTTGTTTATCATGGAAGATTTTTCTTTCATAATCAAGTTTAAAACTTAGTTTTGCTGGATATAATATTCTTGGTTGGAATCCATTTTCTTTCATAGCTTGGTATATGTTGTTTCATGATCTCCTGGCTTTGAGGGTCTGAGTTGAAAAATCTGCTGAGATAAGATTTGGTCTCCCCCCTATGTGTTCTGATTCCTCTATCTTGTGGCTTTTAAGATTCTATCCTTATTCTGTATGCTAGGGATTTTCATTATAGTGTGCCTTGGTGTAGATCTGTTGTAATTTTATACATATGGAGTCCTATAAGCCTCTTATATTTGGTTTTCCAGTTCGTTCTTCATGCTTGGGAAATTTTCTGATATTATCTCATAGGAGAGATTGTGCCTTCCTCTATGCCAATAACTCTTAGATTTGGTGTTTTGATGATGTCCCATAATTCTTGAATGTTCTGCTCATAGTTTCTAACTTTCTTCACTGTATGATCATCTTTATTTTCCAGATTATATACTTTATCTTTATTATCTGATGTTCTTTCTTCCAAGTGATCTAGTCTGTAGGTTATGCTTTCTATTGAGTTTTTTTTTTTTATTAATTTATTGTATCCTTCATTTCAAGGATTTCTGGTTTTTTTTTTTTTTTAGAGTCTCTATCTCTCTCTTGAAGTAATCTTTTGCTACCTATATTTGCTCTCATTGTTGTAGTGATCAATCTTTGCCTGTGTTTTCTCATTTAGGTCATTCTTTAATTCACATATCATTTTATTTATGAACCTTCTGAACTCCTTCTCTGATATTTCACAACTTCGCTGTCCATGGGTTCTGTTATTATACTGTCCTGGTTTGTTTGGGGCACTTTCCTCCCTTGTTTTTTCATGTTGTCTATGTGTCTTCCTTTCTTGTAGCGTGGAACTTAGAGTTACAGTTATATCTCTTACAGAGATATTACAGTTGCTTCCCTATATTTTTGTACTCCCTGTGCAGATTGTCTGTACCTTACATTGATGTTGGGTTTCCAGACCCTGCTGGTGTCCCTCAATGGATGCTACTGCATCCTGGATTTGGGACCTGCATAAGTTGGAGTGGGTGGTTCTGGGCTGCTGGGCTTGATCTCCAGTGGTAGTCTGCTAGTCTCAAGGGGCAATCTTATGCCAGTGGGTAGGTTCTATCCAGTGTCTGCCCCGTTGGGGGAGGGTTGAACCGGGCCTACTGAAAGCCTGGAACCTGAGCTTGTGTGGGCAGTCTGGGCTGGATCTTGGCTCCAGTGGTAGTCTACAATTCAATATTTAACCAATTTTTTCATTTTATTATTTGGATGGAGGTCTGGATTGCATCTACAACAGGGTTTCTGGTATGTGAACAAAATGCTAAAGAAACTATTCTGCATCTATGATGGGAATTCAAAGAAGGCTATGTTTGAGCCTGAAGATTGAATAAGGAGCAGTTACTAGCTAAACATGCATACAAAGAAGGGTGTCCTAAGTAGAACAAACAGCAATGTAAAGATGAAGTCATGTGGCCTAGCCACAGAACAGCCTTTATTTGAAAGGCTTGGGAAGAAGGCAGTTTTTCAATACTAATTATGCATCGGAACCATCTATAAAGATTAAAAAAAGAAAGAAAAACAAAATATGCCAGGACTAACTCTAGGAGATTTTGATTCAGTGTTTATCTGGGGTGGGGTTCCCTGCATTATTATTATTTTTTTAATTTCCTATTTAATTCTGATGTGTAGCCAGGACTGAAAACCACTGGGGTAGGTTGAGTAAGAATGAAATGACAGATGAAGTTAGTACCAGAAAGTGAAAGGACTGTAAACACAATTTAACAAACTCTCTTCCCTAACAACTTCACTGTTTGGAAATATTTTCTTTTTGTCCTTTACTGCCACTTACTGTTGCATGAAAAAATTTGAATTCTCAACACTGCCTATAAAAGCAGGAATAAATATATTAAACTTACTTTAATAACTAAAAGACCTATATATTGCTTGAGGTAAATAGTGTACCTTCGATTAGGGATACCACTTACCACTCAAAGTTCTTTAAAAAATGTCCAATGAAAATACCAATTTGACAAGAACAGTTGCCAGGGATAAGGAGAATGGGTTCTATTCTGGGCTGGTGCTCCTAGTCTCTGGTCAAGAAAAAGCAGGTGCCCACCTCCAAGAGATTCTCTGTCATTCATGCAAAGCTTCTTCAGCACTTATCACCTGAACAATAATAAAGAGACCTCTTCTTCCATCTTAGCCAGTTCTACAGAGACTCTTATTCTGAGGAGGCTGGATTTTTTCCCCTTCACCATCATAGCACATGCCTTCCATACCTTAGCTGCTCAATACGTGTGAAATCACACTCCTGGAGGAAAGGTAAGGGACGCTGAATTGTACCTTTAGCAAGATTCTAAGAATTGGTGCCTTCTTCCAATTAGAGGAATCTACTTTTAAAAGGGCAAAAAAGGGGTAGGGGCATAAGCGACCCTTGTGTAGTCAATAAAAGTGAGGGAGCTGTCATGAGGACTGGCTTGTTCTCAAGAAAGGCAGAATCACCAAAAGGCAAACAAAAACTACACTAACCAACCGCCCCCTAGAGTCCCATTCCTTGAACCTGGAGGGGACAAGTCTCTAAGATACGTGACAGGATCAGGCTGGGCTCCTTAAACCAAGTGTCCCCGCCCCACTGCTGGCTCAGCGGGTCGTCGGGAAGCGCCAGCTGCGGGGACCTCCAGTCAGCTCAGGGGACTCGCCCGCAGCCCCGACTCCTGCCCTCCACGCGCTAGGGGCCCCACGGCCGCCATTCCCGCCGCCCGGCCCTCACAGGACCCGCCTTTCGCTCCTGGCGACCATCCACGGTGCCCCCGCTCCCGCCGCCCCCTCTCCGGGTCCGGGGTGCCCGCCTCGGGCCCGCTGACCCGCCTGGCTCCGCCAGAGGGTCCTCCGCGGCTGCGGCTCCTGACTGGGAACTGCTGAGCGGCGGCGGGCGCTCGGCGCGGACCGGTCCCAGGAACCCCCGGACCCCATCCTCTGCCATCGGGTTTCCACCCGGAGCGGACGCGGAGGTTGCTGGGGCGCCAGGGCGCGGTGAGGGGCAAAGGTGCGTGGGGCTCGCGGCTTCGGGGTTTCGGGCGGACTCGGGGCTCGGGAGGGAGGCTGCGGGTCGTGGCCCAGCTGCCTGGCTGACAGGCCGACAGCCGAGGGTGAGGCGCGAGAAGGGGAACCGCGCTGCTGCGAGTCTGTCCGCAGGTCCCAAAGCCCTAAGTGGGCGGGGAGCGGTCGGTGGAGCAGCCGGGCGGGTGCGGAGCTGCCGCCCGCGCTCTGGAGCCGAGCGCCACACAGTGGACAGGGACTCCGCGGTGACAGACGTGCCGCGTGGGAATCCGTGGTGTCCAGCAAAGGCGGGTGGCCTCCCTCTCACAGCTGTTGAAATGAAATTCGGCGGGAGCGGAGAGGACGAGGGGCGGCGGGAGAACAGGGTCGGTCAAAGGGGTCACCCAAAGCGTCACCGGGAGGGACCGTTAACCCCGCGAGAAGGTGAGGAGTTGGGCGCCAACCAGAATAACCAGGTAGGTAGGAAGCGCCTGGGATCCAAGTGGCGGCCGCTTCCGTGGTCCTTGCCCAGAAGGCACACACTGAGGGGAAGTCCCTTAGTCCCTCAGCTTCCATCCCACAAAACTTCGATTTTCAGGTTAAACTCTTAAACTTAAGGCCTCTCTAGGTTTCATATGAGGGGATGTGACCCAATTTAACAATTATGCAGAACCAATGGTAGAGCGCGTAGATTGACACCCTGTAATTACAAAACAGGACTTTCTAAGGCAACAAGTAATTTTCTACTGAAAAAGAATTATTGTCTGGGAAGATGTACCCACATGTTCACAAAAATAATAAAAGATCACTTTGGCATGTTTCTCCTGTGATTAATAGTGGTCTTTCTTTTCTGGAAGGGGTATAGGTACTATTTGGTTACTTTAAAAAATGTGTATGTGTGTGTGTGTGTGTGTGTGTGTGTGTGTGTGTGTTTAGTTGTAGATGGACACAATGACTGTATTGTTTTATTTTTATGTGGTGTTGTAGATGGAACGCCTCACACTTGCTAGGCAAGCACTCTTCCAGTGAGCCACAGCCCCAACCCTATTTTGATTATTTTTTGAGATCAAGACAATTAATTATTTTTTTTAATTTGCCACACATTTCTGTTGTAAGTGTAAGAAAATTGATATCATTTTGTATTCTTACTTGAGCCAATTTTTCTTTTTTCAGGTAATTTCTTAGGCACAGAAGTCTTCTTTGAAAAACTTTGTATATTATTGAAGGATGGCAGAAGCAGTTTTGATTGATCTTTTGTTTTGAAATTGACCTGTCAGGAAAACTGCCATGAGACATTATTGAAGACATTGAATGCCATCCAATACCACCTTGCTGCCAAGGCCAAGTTCCTTTGCATAATGGGTTGCAAGTAACATGAGGTATGAAAGGGTTGGTAAACATGATAATTGTGAACTGGAAAAAAGCAATGGATTACTAGCTCTCTTGAGAGAATTTGAGACTGTTAGTAATCCCAGCATGGCTGCCTCTTTGTATACCATTAAACAAAAAATAGATGAAAAAAATCTGAGCAGCATTGAGGTAATTGTACCTGCACACAGGAAAACCTTAATGAAGGCTTTTATTGATCGTCTCTTCATTGGGGTTTACAATTTTGAGGTTGAAGATTTATAGGTGACTTTGAGAGATTGCCTTTTGAAACAGTCCACTGAAATAAACACAATCACAGCTCATGAACTAGAAGAAATCCAGAGTGAAATAGAAACATATTTGAGAAGTCTGCCAGCCAGCACCGAAAGGAGAATTAACTATTATCACTTGTCCTTTGATCCCAGGTATATTTAACATTCTCTGTTGTTTTTCTGTATATGTGAAAATCCAGTCTGTCTTCAGAGGTTGCTCACCTCTTTCCATCCTTTCTTATGTTCACTTATTGTTCATTAGCATCATTTGCAATATATGTTATGCATGGCCTTGTGGGTCAGGGGTGTCAAGAGAAGACTCCTTCAATGCCATATTAAATATACAAATTTGTTCTAGACCAATTTAGCTTTAAGCAAATTTCCCAGCCCTTCTTTATGATGCAATTTATAACACTAGAAATCTCTTATTTAGAAGTTCTAAAACATCAACTCATTAATACTTTCCCAGAAGAGTGAAATTTAAAATAGTCAATCTTCCTTCTTCGGTAAACAGTATTTAATGTGAGCTATATGCTGTTGGTACCAAAAAGACAGGTGAGACAGAAGATACCCTTTGAAGAGCAGTAATCCCATATGGAAGGTAAACAGCAGTAGGTAATAAGAACATATGGAGGTACAAAGTGCTGTCAAAATTAGAAGCCAGATAAATAAGAGCTGGTTGAAGGGATCAGGGAGGTCTGCTGGAGAGACTGACTGGCTTTTGTAATGCTTTGTAGTCTTTTTTTTTTTTTTTTTTTGCTTTGTAGTCTTTTGGAGAGCATCTTTTTAATCTTCATTACTTGTCTTCAACAGATATTTTCATACATGGATTTACTACAAGAACAGATGGGATATCTTATATACCAACTCTTAGTTCTTTCAATCTCTTCAGTAGTTCCAAACGAAGAGATCCCAAGGTAGTTGTTCAAGAAAATCTACATAGGTTGGCAAATACTGCAGAATTTAATGTGGAAAAATTTTATCAAATAAAGGTAAAATTTTGTTTCATATTTTGAGCCATATTTTTAGACCACACCATTAACTATATGGAATTTAATTAAGTTATTTCTCTTTTGCTTCTGGTGTTTTATCTAAAAATTTAGTAGTTTTTTTCTGAGATTTATATATCATAGCCTAAAAATAAATTTTATGAGATATATAAATCTCATAAATATATATTTACATAAATCTCATATTTATATAAATCTCATTTTATATATATATATATATATATATATATATACACACACACACACACACACATTCACACACACACACACACACAGATTTTTTTTTCATCTGGAGCTCTTCAATTCTAAAAGTATGGTTAATACTTCGTATAGTAACACTGTCGTTTTTGAGGTAGAAGAAAGATTCCTGAATTATAAGAAAGAAAAGCCATTATTTTCCAAATACTACCATCATAATTAAGGAATAATATCTTATTCCTTATAAAATTCTAGCTTTATTTGAGTCTAGGAAAAATAAATGCAATATTAATTTGATAATTACTTTTAATTTCTTTTGAAAATGTTAAATTCTTATTTTTGGAAGACTAGTACCCATTTCAAGTATGAGGTATTCATCATGAGCTTTATTGAACTCTTAAGTGTTAAAACCTAGTTTCCTTTAAGTAAAACAGGCAGAGATATTGCATGTAGTATTTTGTATTGAAATTATAGACCTATTGAATTCTAGTAATTTATGCTGGTTACATAATTTTGCGCTGAAATAAGTACTTTCAGAAAAGCTTATGTTATAAGAAACCCCATTTTCAAAATCTTTTTATCATGTATCTTTGATATTAGACTGATCATGCCAATGAAGTGTGGATTATGGGAAGGGAGGAGCCTAAATTTTTGATGGAATAACCTCGAACCAGAGAGGAGTCACAATAGCAGCTCTTGGTGCTGACTACATACCTATAGTTTTCGCAGATCCTGTCACAAAAGCATGTGGGGTTTCTCACTCTGGTAAATATATTTAATTAAGCATTGAGGATTCTCATAAATTTTTAGTAGAGGAAAAAATGAATTTTTCTAGTGGGCGTGACAGTACTATACTCTTATTATAGGAGCAAATAAAGGGAATATATAAGTCAAATGATATGAATTAGAGTAGAATTCCCAAAGGAGATGGTCCCTAGGTAGATTCCTGAGGAGTCTTTAGGTTTTGGCTCAGTGTCAGTGTTTGTAAGCAAGGATATTATTATTTTTTAATGCTTAACATTTATGAATTATAGAAGGAATTCACAACAGAAACCATTTTCACCTATCAACAGGCATAATGTGTAGCACAAACTAAGCATTATTATATTGACTGTGTTAAGTGTTTAACATCTGTCAGCCTTCCAACAATGGAAAGTAGTCAAATCTATCATTATCCCCATTTTACAGATGAGGAAACTGAAAAACAGCAATTTAAGTAACTTAACCCAAGATCATGTGGCTAGTATTTGGTAGAGCCAGACTAAGCTCAGAAGTGGGGTTGTGCCTATGCTGCTAACCACTGTGCTTTACTGCCTCTGGGTGCTGCTGTATGCATGAAACTCCTTCTCACATGTAGTGGGCAGGTAAATTGGTATAACTGGTATATTTGATAATGGAGAAGTATGGGCAGTGGCTTGTAGAAAAATCTTAGAATATCTTTGCATGGAATAAAGTTTTCTAAAAGCTGAGAAGATGAGAAAATTTTAGAGGGATACTTTATCTCTGAGCTACATCCCTAGTCCTTTGTTTGTTTGTTTTGTTTTTTTGGTACCAGGGATTGAACTCAGAAGCACTCGACCACTGAGCCACATCCCCAGTCCTATTTTGTATTTTATGTAGAGACAGGGTCTCACTGACTTGGTAAGCAAGGATATTATTAACATTAAGGGGTAAGATAATTCTACTGTGCCCTTGAAAGTTTCTTTGGCCCTTGAAATTCTTAATGCCAGTAGCACCCCCAGTCATTGCAATAATCAAACAGCAACCCTCCATTGTCTAAGTACTGCCTAGGGACATAGTGCTACCTCTGCTTGGGGACCCTTGATATTCAGGCACCAGGGAGTAGGAATGTCAGGCATGGTATACAAAGAAATTCACACAGATGCAGCAGCCCATGTAAAAGTAGGGAGTTAAAAAAAGGAAGACATGTTTGCAAAACTGCATTTAGTTTAAACAACTACATGTGTTTAACAATAACTGTTGCCGAAGAGCACAGATGTACTTTTAGATGCTATACTAAGGTTACAGAATTTTTTTTGGTGAAGGTATTTGAAAATAATATTTAAATTATCCTGTGATTATGATTCTATGTGAAATGAGAACTGATGTTTTGAATTCCTTCTTACTTGTAAATCTGTGACTACTTTGATATTTAGACTATAAAGAAAAAAGTGACATATTTTTCTTCTGACCTAGCTAAATTAATGGAATTGGTTGAGTATTCAGGGTTATCATATGACAATGTCAAAAGTTTTTAAGTTTTGGATCTCAGTTCTTGGTTTTAAAAAGGAAATACTATTTACTAATAATGTTTTGAAATGTTTATTTTTAAGATCTCTAAGATGAAGCAGTCTATATGATGAATTTAATAAAAATTCCTCAGCCAGATGTATATATTTGCATATGCATGTCCTTCAGGAAAGAAACAAATAGGGAATGAATACATTATAGGTATGTGAATAATTAAGGATGGCCTCCAAGGCAGAGAGATGCTCTATCAGGTCCATATAAAAGTCTTGACAATATCTCTTTTTAGCTCAGAATACTTTTTTCTATTTGCTTTCTTTTGAAATCACTGCCTTTAATTTCGGAGGTAGCTCAAAATCATCATGTTAAAAATGCAATATGTTTTTTCTGCAGCCTTCTTTACCACATTGGTTTTCTATTTTGGCTATTGATATCCCATCCACTTACTTACCTAGAATCTGATATTTCATTCTGTTCTTCCCATAACCACATATCCCATGGGTTCCCAGCAGAAGTTTAATTTATCATCTAAATATTTGTTGCTTTCATCATCTTCTTCCTTTATCTGGAAAGATTGGTCTCTTCTCCTGAGTGCTTAGTTTTAGAAGCATATACATATGGAGTGCTGAAGGAAGGAGTAAGGGGGCTCCTTACTCTCCAGCTTAATCAGCTGAATCTAAATCCCAATATAGGGAATAAAGGAAAAAAGCAACATTGTTTGGTTTTTGTCTTCAGGAAGTAGATCAAAGCAGGATTGAAGTAAATGGTTTAATCTTAGGATTCCACAGGATCCAACAAAGAGGAAGGGAAGTTTATAAAAGGGAAAGTTAATGGAAGTAGACTTGTTTTATGTGTAAAATATGAGGTAGAAATGAAAACTACAAAATACTGCTGAAAGAAATGAAAGATGAAAAAACAAATGGTGAGAAATCTCATGTTCATGGATTGGAGGACTTAATATTGATGTCATTACCTAAAGTGGTCTACAGATTTAACGCAATCCATAGAAAATCCCAAAGGCCCTTTTTTCTAAATAAATCCATCCCAAAATTTCATTGGAATCTCAAAGGGATTCTGATAGTTACAACAATCTCAGGGGGAAAAAAAAAAAGGAACAATGTTGAATGACTCACACCTCCGAAAACAGTATGGCAATTCCTCAAAATTTCAAAATACAATTGCCATATGATTTATCAACTATATTTCTGAATATACATTTAAAAGAATTGAAAGCACAATCTAAAAGACATATCCCGCCCCATGTTTATAGCAGCATTATTCATAATACCTAAGAGTTGGAAGCAAACGAAACACCCAATAACAGGTGAATAAATGAGCAAATTGTGGTATACCACAATGGAATATTATCTAGCCTTAAAAGGTAGGAAATTCTGACATAATACATCATGGTGAGCCTTGAGATCGTTATGCTAAATAAAATAAGCCTCTTCCCAAAAGATAAAAACTGTGTGATTTCAGTTATAGGAGTATCTAGAGTGATAAAATTTGTAGAAACAAAGAATTGTGATGCCACGGACTGAGGGAAGGGAGAAATTAGTTATTTAATGGATATAGAGATTCAGATTTGCAGAATGAAAAAGTTCTGCAGGAGATTGGTTATGCAATAGTGTAAATATGCTTAATACTACTGAATTGTACATTTATAATGGTACATTTTATATGTTTCTTACCACAATTAATATTTTGTAAAGAGAGAAGAGTAAGATGGTATAAATGAAGCATATAGAACAGTTTTTAAAGGAAGAGGATAGTGACTCCCATTAAATAGCTATTCTGTGTCATGTATTTTGTAAAAGTACATCTCACATTGGAAGAAGTATTATGTGTAATAATTATGTGAATCAGAAACTGAATCTATTCATTTTTAACTTAGACACAAATTGAGTTGAAATTTTATGTTTTAATCTTCCTTATCTCTTTTTCTTTCTATTTTCCAGGCCTGAGAGGTACTATATTAGGTTTGCAATGGCTACAGTGAATGCTATGATAGCAGAATATGGCTGTAGATTAGAAGACATTATTGCTGTATGTCCCTTCAGTAGGACCTTGCTGTTTTACTCTTCCCAGGGAATCAGCAAACACATTTCATAATCTTCATCCTGAATGCCTATGACTTTTTAACTCACCCAGTCCTCATATTGACATCCCTGAAGTCACCAGGTATGTTTGATTTTCACTGTGGAACTGCAAGTTTGATTATTGTTTATTGCTTCTGAAATGAAAATTATTTTAGAGACCAGTTGCTAACTCCAAGAAGACAGGTGGCAGATATTCACTGCAATATACACTACACAAAAACTCATTTTAAATATAAAATCTATTCTCAACATGTACAAATGACATAAAATTTCTTGTCTGGTATCTCTCATTAATTTGAAAGTGAAGGAAGAAACAGTTGGCCTTGAAAAAGTTTCAATTTCTACTTAAACTTAACTAGCATTTACTTGACATTATAGTCATTGCTCGGGTAAACTCTCTAGAATATAAAAACATTTAGAAAGCTAATATTTTAAAATTGTTCATATTTTCTAATTAATTGGAAGGATATATGTCTTCAAAAAATATTAGGTAACATAAATACACAGCTACTTTTCTTTTTTGTGGTCTCATGCATCTTGAATTTAAAAAATTTTGCTTTTAATATCTATTAGAAAATATTTGTTATTTCTACAAAGGAAAATTGATAGCTGATTTGAATTGTGTTCCTATTCCAATCAGTAAAACCTTACTCATTTAATACCTAAGTATAAAGAATTGGAATTGATTCTTGATTTGACTTGTCAAATAATATCACTAATTTTCATTTGTATTTCAAGTTTTAGAGGGAAGCAAGTTTTTAGTGAAAATATGGCTAATTAAGAGGAAAGAAGACCAGACGGTTAGATGACTAAAAAGCATACTCTGTCTAAACCAAATGAATCTTAGTTAAAAATACTCTTGTATTTGAAAAATTTCTTCTTAAGTAAGCCCTTGATTTTGATTATAAAATTCTGTAACTAGATTATGTCTACAGGACAGTATGGAAGTTCATACAGTTCATTTATAAACTTAGGTGATAAAAAATCTATCATTTCTTAGTTATTCCTTGTTGTGTTCATAAGTAACAATTTGCATTATTCCTACCAGATTTTTTATAGAACTCTTTTACATCGTTGTACATACTGTTTTCATATTTCTATATTTTCTATTTTTAAAAACATATCCACTCTTGACTATGTTGCTTGTTGGCCATATTATATGGCCCCTTAATTACAACATCCTCCAAACTTAACTCTATCTCACTGAAACCTGCTTCTCTCTTGTGCTCTATGTTATCTTAGAGAATTCAACCATTATTCATTTTGTTGTCCAGCCAGAAGACCTGGAGTTCCTCTGAATGTCTCCCTTTCCTTTCCCCTTCCTTTCTCACACTACTGACTCGGTATGTCTACCATCTGTTCCTATGCTTCTGTTTCAACCACCAGACATTCAGGTCATCATCGCTCACCTGTGTCACTAGATAAGCCTTTTTTTTTTCTAATTGCATCTAACCCTGCCATTATTGATTATTTTGAAATCCAGATATCACCCCAGGATATTTTTCTAAATTACTTCATGGTTTTCCCACCACCTCCAAAATGAACATGCTGACTAAAATGTGCAAATGTAGTCATGAGCTCACCCTTGCTTACTTCTTTACTTTGCACTCCCTTTTCTACACCATCTACTCTAGTCACTCTATACTTTTCCAATTCCTACAATATGGGCCAGTAAGCTAGGTCAGACCATAGAAGTTGGTTTGCATTCAAGACCATCTAGAAATCAAGACTTTGTTCAAGATTCCTTTCAATTAGTCTTTCTACTAAATTAGCATCTTAATACCAATGACATGTATATACAATGTAAACATGTAAGGGAATGAACACAACGTGTTTCCCTAGTTTCTTGCAGAGGTACAGCCAACATTCAGTTGTCAATATAGTATATGCATGGGCTGGGGCTGGGACTCAGTGGCAGAGTGCTTGCCTAGCATGTGTGAGGCACTGGGTTTGATCCTGAGTACTCCATACAAATAAACAAATAACAGCATTCTGCCCATCTACAACTTACAAAAAAATTTTTAAATATATAGTATATCACATATCCTGCAAATGACATGATTTCATTGTTTTTTATGGTGAATAAAACTCCATTGTATGTATGCCACATTTTCTTTATCTTTCATCCATTGATGGACATCTAGCTTGGTTCTATGGTTTGGCTATTGTGAATTGTATTGGTATAAACATGGGTATCCATGTATTGCTATAGTATGCTGACTTTAATTCTTCAGGATAAATTCCAAGGAGTGTTATAGCTGGGTCATATGGTGGTTCCTTTTCTACTTTTTGTGGAACCTCATTACTGATTTCCAAGATGGTTGTACTACTTTACAATTACACCAATAGTGGAAAAGTGTTCTTTTTCTCAACATTCTCTCCAACACTTATTGTTCTTTGTATTCTTGATGATTGCCATTGTGACTGGTGTCAGATGAAATCTCAGAGTCATTTTAGTTTGTATGGCCCTAATAACTAATGATGTTGAACATTTATTTATTTATTTATTGGCCATTTGTATGTCTTCTTCAAAGATGTGTCTGTTTAATTCATTTGTCCATTTATTAATTGGGTTTTTTCTTTTTGGTGTTAAGTTTTTATATATACATATTCTAGGTATTAATCCTGTATCAGAAGAGTGCTAGCAAAGATTTTCTCCCATTCTGTACATTCTCTCTTCACATTCCTAATTGTTTCCTTTTCTGTACAGAAGCTTTTTTCATTTGATGCTGTCCTGTTTATTAGCACTTGGCATTATTTCCTGAGCTTTAGAGGTCTGACTGAGAAAGTCATTCCCTGTGCGTGCATGTTGGATATTGACCCTGTGTTTTCTTCTAGGAGTTGCATAGCTTCTGGTCTGATTCCTCGGTCTTTGATTCATTTTGAGTTGATTTTTGTTCAGGTGAGAGATAAGGATCTAGTCTTATTCTTCCTCATATGGATATCCACTTTTCACAGCACCATTTGTTTAAAAAGCTATCTTTTCTCCAATGTAGGTTTTTGGCACCTTTGTCAAGGATCAGATGGCTGTAGATGTGTGTGTTTTTCTCTGTGTCTTCTGTTATTACCATTAGTGTGTGTCTGTTTTTATGCCAGTACCATGCAGTTTTTTGTTACTATACCTCTCTAGTGTAATTTGAACTAAGGTATTGTGATGCCTCCCTCTGTCCTGTGAGCTCATAGTGTCCTGGTAGATTCTCAGCATCTCACAGAAATGGGGGAAACATACAATGGCAAAAACCAAAGCTAACAATGTACAGCATCAATATAAATGCCTCTTGCCTATTATGAGATCTACAACAATAATTAACACAAAAACAGGAAAGATGAGTCAGTAATTGCCAACAGAAAAAACAATAAATAGCCATGAACTACATCTGGTATCACAGTAAGCAATAGGTGTCAAGTATACCATCCACAGTACTAATAATTGCAACAACATGAATGGTGGGGGCAATAATTATATAAACCAAATAGTTCTAAGAGATTGTGAAACTACAGTTTATTAAAAGAAAAAAATGTGACAGGAAAGTAAAAGAAAGTTTAGGTTGTTTGGAATGAAGAGAATGCAGAAGAGATGCAGCATGTAATGGGTAAAAAGAAGGAGGAGAGAAAATGAACAAGAGAATTTGGCTGTTAAATGGGAGGAGAGAGAAAAACAAGAGAATCAAACAAAACAAAATATACAAAAAACTATCAAAAGACAACACAATAAACAATAACTATTTTTAAAAAGGAGAGAGAAATATGTCCATAAACTGATCAGCACAGCAAGAAAAAACACACACACACACACACACACACACACACACAATGAAAAATGAAAGAATTGTTTTTACTGAGGTAATCAAAACTGTCAACATGGACGAATAGTTACTGCCTCTACCTAACTGTTCTATTTTTTTCTTGCACTATGTTGAAAGAGGGAGAGAGAGAGAGAGAGCACACACCCCAAGGGGTTGTTAAAACCCTTCCTCTTTTTGTGTTGCCTACTGAGCTGCCAATAGGAGTGGCCTAAGCCTGAAGTTGGTTGAAGTAGCTCTCAGCTTCTCTTCTCGCCAGTTTAAGGTAGGATGGAATGGGAAGTACTGTTGATTGGAGTTTTGTCTGCACAGAACAGATCAATGCACTCCAGGATGAGACTTCTGCAGAATTCTGGGAGGGAAGTTTTGGGGGTGGCTTTTAGGTCTAATCAGACCCTAGGGGCTTTGTTGGTCTGCTCTGGGGATTAGATCAACATACCCCAAGGGCCTAGCAGATACCAATTCCTGCAGGGAGTAAGGATCTGGGGTGCTTCCCAAGAATTCTATTGGTGGGACATAGGAGCTAATCCTCCACAGGTCTTGCACACTCTGCCACCCCAAAATACTACCTTCCCAGGCTTAGTCCCTGAGTGTATCAGCACCCATCTGTTCAGTTTCCTTGACCCTCTTCAGCTGGTCATGTGATCTGCCAGACTCAAAGGGAAGGTTAGTTGCATTCTCTTCTGTATGTATTACTTAAATCCCCCTGGATACATTCTCTTTGCCCGTGCCACTCACTTTCTGCTAGATACAGCCTATGACACATGGTAGGGGCTTGCTTGGACAATATGGCAACATTTTCTCTGGTCTCCCAGATTTCTACAGCAGTCAGCTGCAGTGTAGCCCAAGAAGGCTCTGGCCTCAGCTTTCTCTCCACTTTCCAGACACCAGTTTGCTATGCAGCCTCTGGATCAGCTAAGTTCAGGCTGCTTTACTGATCCACAGTTTTTTGTATGTGCCAAATGTGTCCACTGTATTTGTCTTTGTATTACTCCTCCTCTCTGAGGTGAACCAGCTCCATTGCCACTGCTGCCGCCTACTTGGCTCCAACATACTCCTTGTTCTTTGTTCAATGCACCCAAATTTCTGAGTCTCTAAGGACTCTGCCCAACATTGGGTTAATACCCTCTTTCACCCACTTTGCACTGAAGTAATACTCCCACTGCTTGAATCCTGAGCCATGAACCAACTGGAAATTCAATTTTCCTCTAATCTGCTATCTTGAGTCCTCACTCTCTTGAAGAACTCATAACCCCCCTTTAAGAGTCAGATAAGAAGTGGAGATTTAACACAATGGTAGAGTGCTTGCCTAGGATGTGTAAGGCCTGGGTTCATTCTCCAGTATAAAAAAAAAAAAAAAAAAAAAAGATTTAGATCAGAGATCACTTCTACCAGAGCATTTTCTTTGGCTGTTTGCCTCATTATTATACATTCTGAGCATCAATTTTTAGAGTTCCTAATGAATTGATTTGTAAATATTGTTCTGTTTGCCTGTCTACTACTAAATATAACCTTCATAGAGTAAGGACCATGTCTTAATTATTTTCATATTTTTATGATCTAGCAAAGATTTTCACATTGCAATCATCTTAGCTCTATGGAAGGAAAAAAGGCAAGAAGGGAGGAGAAAGAATCCTTTAATGATGTAATGTAAGGTCTGGTCAACCGCACGAGACCAGCATGCTAGCTTCATATTAGAGGTTCTAAGCATAGAAGTTTGCCACAGTCTGGCTGGGCATGAAACACGAGCCACTCAAGCAGGAACAAACTTTATTTCCCAACTCCCGCAAATGCCATGCACGTGGCCTTCTCCCTGGACACACCACACACCAACTGGAAATCCCTCCTCCAGCACTTCCCCAACCAACGTGAACTCCCCAGGAATCCCCAGGAGAACTCCAAAGTAGCAAAAGTTCTTCAATTTATTTAGTTCCCTTTTGTCACCTGTCTCTTCTGAGGGTGGAAAGTGGGGATTCTTTTGAGGACAGAAGGAAAATGCACAAGACCCTGACAATACTAAGAAAAGCCCATAAATTTTCCCATCCCAAGCCTTAATCTCTGTAGGTAGAGGATGCTTTAGAGATTTCAGATGATGTTTGGGGACCCACCTCTTAGCAAATTCTTTTTATGCTTGTTTGTTTGTTTGTTTATAGAGTGTGGAGCTGTTGCTCTCAGTTTTGGCCCCTCAAAAAGAGCTGGACAGTTGGAAAACATTTTCCCATTACATTTTGTTAACTTTATAGAAAATCACATCTTTTCCAACCTAGATGAAGTTTTGTAAAAAGATTTATATGAAGTGAATCTGTACCAGCTTTATCTTTTCTCCTTCTCCCCCTTTTAGTCATATTATTTTATTTATGTACATTTAAATGCATAACCTTCTACATAGTACCTCTATTTAAAGACTATGAAGAAAATTTGGCCTTGATAATACTCAGTGGTTAGTTGCAGATCTTACTCATTTGAAGGTCTAAGTGGTCATCATTTTCTTTTCTTTTTTTTAACCAACACCTTTATTTTATTAATTTATTTTTATGTGGTGCTGAGGATGGAACCCAGGACCTCGCATGTGTTAGAGGAGGCTCTACCACTGAGCCACAATCCCAGACCCATAAGTGGACATCATTTTCTTCCTGACTTTCACTTCCTTCCAAAGCTATGGTCTTAGGAATATAATTGGAGCATTTTATTCTTCGGGTTTCACTTGTTAAAATTTTTGTTGTAATGTTCACTTTCTTTTTTCTTTTTTTTTTTATTGGTTGTTCAAAACCTTACATGGCTCTTGGCATATCATATTTCAGACATTAGTTTCAAGTGAGTTATGAACTCCCATTTTTACCCCAAATACAGATTGCAGAATCACATCAGTTACACATTCACCTTTTTACATAATGCCCGCTCACTTTCCATGTTGTAAGTTTTTAGCTTCTCATTGCTAATGCGATTCTTGTGCTTGATCTTGAAACTGTAGATTCTTCAACCTGCCAGCAAAGGAAATTAAAAAAAAAAATCACAGGATGAAGAGAAAATTCCATTATTCTCCTCTAGATGCATAAAAAGAAATGATTCTGGGTTGTAAAACTATCCTTTCAAAAGCTGTTTCTAACAAACAACCTCCCTGTAAAGGCACCCAGATTCTATAGTTGTTAGTACATTTTATGACAGTACCCTTGGTCTCATAAAAGTATCTATAATTCTCACTGGTTTTCTTCCTGGGAGATCTTCCAGATCAGTGATCATAGTAGCAGTCTTGAATCATCACTTCAGAACTCCTTCTATAAAATTCAAACAGATTAACAAGATAGCAGAGAGAAAAACAAAACAAAACAAAAAACATGGATAGCATCTTCAAGAAAAGTTGGTGACTTGAAATCCCTCCAAATCTCAGACTATGGGTGGATGTGACCAAATCACCAAAAAGAGCAGGACTTAAACAAGATGAAGATGAACAGCAGTATTGTAAGTGTTGCTGAAAGTAACAGTAAAAGGAAACTACAAAGTTTCAGGAAAATAATAAAAATGAAAAAAACATCAAAACTCATGGGATACATTTGAAGCAGTGTTTTTAGAAACATTTATTACATTAAAACCTTTATAAGGTGAAAATAGTGAATTCAATATTAAATTCAAAAGAATACAAAAATACAAAAATGAAAACTAAAATAAAGCAGAAGAAATCAAGAAAAAAAGCGCAGAAATTGACAGCTTAGCAAAATAAAACATTAAAAAAGGTGATTAAGAATGAAGAGAAAGTGTGAATCATCCTAATTGGTGAAAATACAAATTCACAAAATACAAAATGATACAGTGAAATAATGTTTGAAACAGAAAATAGTAAAAGTCTATTTGGAATAATTCTGTGCAAAATTACCTGAAAACTCCAAAATTTTTCAAAATTCTGCTACTGGCCATCCTCCTCCCATGATAATCATTCTAGATAATCATTCTAATTGACTTTACCAAGAAATTCTGTTAGCGTTTGGATGATTTAATAAACCCTATGGTATATAAATTGTTATAGAGTGTAGAAAAGAGAAAACTTCCAAATTGTTTTTATAAAGTATGTGTCAAAATGAAAGCCTGATAAATAGTACTAAAAAATTACAGGCCTGTCTGATTTATGAATATTAATGCAAAATCTTTAAAAAATATTATTAAATAGCATCTGTAATGTTAAATAGAATGCAAAATATTAAGAATATATCATAAGCACATGGCATTCATTATGGAAATGCCTCAAGTTCAATATTAGAAAAATCATTAGGATAATTCATCCACTCATCATACCATACTTGTTAAGAATAAAAATCATGTAACTGTCTTTATAGGTATCTAAAAGTCTTAACAAAATTCAACATATATGCTTGACAAAAAGAAGGAAGGAAGGGAAGGAGGAAGGGAGAGGGAGGACAGAAAGAAAGAAAAAGTGAAGGAGGTAATGAGTGAGGAAGGCTAGCTCAAGAAAAGAGTCAATAATTTCTTGACAGGATTTCATACATGTAAGGCAAGCAGACATTGCTCTTCTCAATCTGCTGGAATAAGAAGTACATAAGACACTTTGAAATAATTTTGCAGTTTATACCAAATATGGAGGAGAAGGATTAAGTTAAAGGATACCACATATTTAGAGTGTGAGTTAAAGATTGACTTTTTGCAGATGGTCAAAGTCAAGAAATTAAACAAATGACAAAGAGACTATTAGATTCAAAGATTAAGGAAGCATATCAATCACATACAATGAGTGAATCTAGTTTGCATTGTGATTGGAACAATTCTAAAGACTGATTTATTCAGAAAATTTGAGTAAAGTTAGCTATTAAATGATACCAAGGAATTATTGTCAATCTTGTTAGATGCTAGTGGCATGGCAGTTATGTAAAAAGTACCCATGTTGCTACATATTGACCTATTTAGAGATGATGTTATCTAAGTGTTGCTACTACATGCTTCAAGGTTATTAATAACAAGAAAGAAAACAGGGACAGATGATACAAATGTGACAAAATCTTGATAATTGTGGAATCTGAGTGATAGGTATCTGGGGGTCCATTGCACTATTTTCTCAATTTTTCTGTGTTTGTAGTTGTTATATTGTTTTTAAAATTAAACTTATACTCCTAGTAGTAATAGGGTAACATCTCTCTCTTAAAAATATATATATACACATCTATACATATCAATTCCTTTTTTTAAAGCAACAGGTGCACGTTGTGTATATTTTCCTATGTGTATGGTGGAGTGGGTAAAAGCATCTGACTGTTGGATACCTATTGAAACAAAGAGAGTCATATGCCATATATATTAACACAAAGAACCAATAATTTATATAGAAGAGTTTCATAATTCACAAAGTAAAGACAACAGTAGATATACTTTCCTGCTAGATCTACTGAATGGTGAAGAAAGAAGGCGCTCACTTTTTACTGTGATGAATGGAATCCCTTTTGCATAATAATTCTTTTGATAAAACACTACATGGAGTTTCCATTCTCTGCCATAGGAATAGAGAAATATATGACTTAGTGGCAGTTTATGGTAAAAACCAGGATTTTGCTTTGAGAACTAACAGAACTGCCAAGAAATCTCATCAAAGCATAGTTTGATAAAAATAAAAATAAATAAAAAATTAAGAAGTATATTTCTAAAATAAAAGTACTTTTTCTAGTCTGGTCTAAATGTATTGTACCATCACTAGGAGTATCATAGTCCATTTTGGAAAGTAACTCTTAAACAAGTTCAGAGGAAAGAAATTCTGAAGGTGAGGGCACATAGAATCAGATATGGTCAATGGAGGATTTGGGTTAGAAATGATCAGCTTGGAGAAAAGAAATCTCAGTGGCAAGAGGATAAATCCCAGCATGTATTTGAAGTAGGAAATGTTCAAGTGTTAGGAAAACCATCAAAACTAGTGGGAATCATCAGAAAGTTGATTTTGGCTTGGTAAGAATACTGGGAAAGGCAATCACTAATGAGGCTTAAGCACCCTAGCACATTTTTATTGGTTATACCAAGAATGCAAATCCCTAGTTGCTCTTTATACAGGCGATTTTTCAGCAAGCAACCTTGAGTTATATTAGGTCCTACTTCGGAAAAATGAACTAGCTTGCTTCCCTTTTGTTTTAAAAAATGGTGGATTCCCCAGACTCAGTATTCTCAACCTAGGAAACAAATAATTGTGCATAGGGTATATCTGGGCTCCTCCTTGGTGCTGCTTGCTACAGGGATTGGGCGATTAGGGAAAACAATTCAAACCTGGTGTTCATGATGCTCCATAGTGGTGAATAAAAAAACAGATCTCTCTTGTCTTCTGCCAATATCCATAAAGCCATGATAGGCTACTTGATTATCTTGTAAGTAGGGCAAAGTCAATAAATCCCAGGCCTGACAATGAATAAGCATATCAGTTGGGGGTTCTCTATCTAGAGGTGGATAGGTAAACATTTTTGTGAGAATGCTGAATATAAGCAAAAAATCAAGTCTCAGACAAGATGATTTCCTTGGATCTTCAATGTCATTTCAATCCCATATATTCTGTCCTTCTTGTTTAAATAACACAGTGAATAGGTTTGGTCTTCTCTACAGAATATCAGATGACTCTTATGGAGTTACCCCCAAAACAAAAATATTGCTCTGTCCCTCCCAGTTGGACCATCAGGAAATCTCCAGGTAAACATGGCCTCACTGCTTTTAAATGGTCCAGCTTCCATCCGTTGTCTTTATATATTCCCACTAAAAATCTTTATTTTGCATTTAGATGTAGGAATATTTAAGTGATTATGCCCCAAATGTAATTCATCTCAGACTTTATGTCAGAGCTCTCAGTACCTTCAGGATTATGACTTGAGCCTCAAGTCTATGCCTTGACAACCCTCTTTATGCCCTGTTATAAGTAACTTTGACTTGTCTTATTGGAAATTCATGGGCATAAGTTTCATTAGCATCAATGAGACTTTAGTATTTAGTGTGGTGGTAAACACACATCCCAAAATATTTCTCTTTCATTGCCAAAGCCTCTGATAATGTTTATCAGTATACTTTGAAAACATATAGTAAAATCTAACACTCGACCAGTGGGAGCTTCATGAAAGAAGGTTCGGTTCATAAGAAATTGCTAGTGAGTTTTAAGTTAAAGAGACAGACTCTCATTACCTTAACACCAGCTCCAAGATGACTTCTCCTAGCTCCCACCTCCAGCCACCTAATTCGGTGGCAAGGTTTACAGAAGAGACTAGCGAGAGAGGGAGAGCACGCCAGGGAGTGAGCTTTTATTGGGGAACAAAAAATTCAAGGGAAAATCCCATCCAATGAAGGTTAAGGGGGACAGCATCCCAAGGTCAAGGACGAGGATTGGGTGTTCACGTCAATGGCCAGGCATGCCTCTGCAAGGACAAGCCCTCAGACCTGGGAAAGGGTGGGGAAGGCTTTCAACATAGCTGTGTTTAAGCACCTCTCACCCAGCCAGGGAGGTAACTCAAATCACTTGCGAGGATGGCCTCCCTCAGTAAAACCTGGCCTGGCATTCTGAGTGGCATAATCAGTTTTGGATCACATGGTAGGCCTCCTTCACTGAACACAAGGCTTCAACCTCACATCAGGCAACCCCCTGCTGTCTTCCTTTTCCTTTGAAAATGCTTTGTGCATCATGCACATTCATCCACTGGGTGGCAGTATGTGCTCTAGAATGTTTACTGTTTCTGGTCTCACTCTAACAGAATTTCAGACATCAAACTTTTTGACTAGGAAAATAGCCATCTTATCAAATCTTAAGAAAACGTATTGTCTTGAATGTAAGCTCCTACCCAGAAGAGACTACAGGAATTTTAATAGTGTTAATACTTCTTGCCATTTACTCTCAACACATTCTCCCTTCTGTTATCAAATTCACACACCACACAGGTACAAAATAGATTTCCCCACATGCTCTTCAGTTTCATCACCATTGTATAGATTTTCACATCTGAAATAGACACATTGCCTTTCCAAATCCCTCAAGCCCACTTGCCATCTTCAGTGTTCTCGGTACCCTACCTCTTATTTCTGTGGCTCTTGCCTGCCAGAGGGCTTCCCCCCACTTTCTGTTTAGTTTCTTAAATATCATACCACCTCCACAGTGAAATCAAGAGATAGACCAGTGAGTTCCCATATAATATCATATGTATCTCCTATGACTCTGCACTGTGTCCTAGATAAACAGCAGATTCTGGTTTCATTACCTATAGTCTTGGAAATCATATGGTTCCCTTTTACTGAAACCAATTTTTTTTTCATGATGAACAATGAGGCCAATTGACTTGGATTATGTGAGACTTATCTTCAATGAAGGGAGGCAAAAATGTCCAAGAGATTAAAGTACATGTCAAGTATGATTACAACCAAGAAAAACCCACAAAAATACGGACATATTTTAAAATATGATAAAAAATTTCTAATAATAGTTGTTCTAGATGGAGTTGTGAAAGCTTTTATCTCCCCTTTCTGCTATCTTGTGGTTTTCCCTATATTATCCTTAATGAAAAATATATACAACTATACTTAAATCATCTTTAATTTTTCTCTTACCTAGATTAAAAACTTCTGTTTCCTTTGTATGTTCTGCTAATTTTCCCATAGTTCCTTAGCAGTATTTTGACATTTCCTTGAATATCCACATAGCACTGGTTATTGCTGAGTGTAATAGCTTTGACTTATTTTTTTACAAAAAAATAAATTTCTTATTTTGACTAGCTTTTGTTTTACAGAGAATTGCAAAAACAGTACAATTTCCATAAACCCCATGCCCAGTTTCCCCTATTACTAGCCTCTAAAATTATTTGTCTCCTTTGTCACAGTTAATGAATCCATAATGATACCTTATTGTTAACTAAAGTCCTTTCTTTATCAGACTTCCTTTGTTTCCACCTGATGGCCATCTCTCCTACCTAATGTCCAGTCCTTTTTCTTTTCCAGGATGCTGTCCAGGAAGGCACATTGAATTCAGTCATCATGTCTCCTTAGGCTTTCTTGGCTGGGGCAGTTTCTCAGACCTAGTCAAGATCTTGGATAAGAATAATTCAGAAATTATTAACTATGATGAGATTATATCACATTATTAACTGCTCCTATTCCTGCCATTCATCATAATTCTTCCTATCCCTATCCTAAGTGACTTAGGAAACTGAGAGTTCAGTGAATCTCTTTTTTATTTTTTGAGAAATATATCTGGTACAAAAAAAAAAAAAAAGATCTTGGCAGCTTTGAGGAGTACTGGCCAGGTATTTAGTTGACTGTCCCTCATTTAGGATTTTTCTAATATTTTCCTCATAATTAGCCTGGAATTTTAGACTTTGGAGAGAAGATCACAAAAGTAAAGTGTCATTCTCATAATCTTTTATCAAGACTATGTCCTGCCCACAGAACACAGTGTTGTTGGTCACCTGCCTGAAGTAGTGTTTCCCAGGTTCCTCCACTGGAAGTGGCTGACCTCCACTTTTGTTATTTGTTTACAAATAACAAAAAAAGCTGGTAATCCTTTTATGATTTGTTTTATTGTTTCTCAACAAGCTACTAATGTCACTGATAAAGCAAGATTGTAACTTAATGAGCCACACTTTGATGGTTGATCATAAATTCTCAAATTAACATAGTCCTAATGAAGAACATTTTATTATCTGTGTCTATGTCTGTATCTACATAGGATTTCACATATGTGAATTATGAATCAGTAACTCCAAATTGGAAGGAAATATAAAAATGAATTCTGCCTAAATCCTACTTTGTACAGATGAAGAGATGTGTGACTGGTAGATTGTTCTTTTTTTGTACTTAAGAGGCTAGCTCTAATATGACATTTTGTATAACCCTGAGGATCGCCTTCCATTTCCATGCAATTTCCCTTCTCACTCCCTTTCCCTCCCACCTCTCATCCCTGTTTACTGTTACAAAATGTCATATAAGAGGTAAGGAGGGGTAAGTCAAGAGAATACAAATGGAAGACATGATTTACAGTAGAAGGGGTAGAGAGAGAAAAGGGGAGGGGAGGGGAGGGGAGGGGAGGGGGGATAGTAGACAATAGGACAGACAGCAGAATACATCAGACACTAGAAAGGCAATATGTCAATCAATAGAAGGGTAACTGATGTGATACAGCAATTTGTATACGGGGTAAAAGCGGGAGTTCATAATCCACTTGAATCAAACCATGTAATATGATGTATTAAGAACTATGTAATGTTATGAACGACCAATAAAAAAAAAAAACTAAAAAAAAAAAAAGAGGCTAGCTCTAAATTTAAACACAATCCATAAATAGCCTCCTTTCTGATATAATTTGCTATGATACCATGCTCTGCTGAGCACATTACATGTTATGTAGTGCTCTTACATCTATTGGCTGTGTCTTATCTGCTAAAAGTCTACAGATACTTTGAAGGAAGAGATTATGTTTTATTTGTCTTTTCATTCCCAATTGTACCTGCTCCAGTTCTTTCCTAGTAGCTGCTGTGAAGTTGAACATGAGTCATGCAGGTAGCCCTGATTCTGCACTGAAATCAAGGAAATAGGCATCAGGGTGATAGGTCTCTTTCAGGTGTGGCAGATTGTCTTCTGTTCCAGGACACCTGAAGTTTCAGGTGGATAACCTGTTCAGTGTTTGGAGCTCTACTCTCTCATTCTTTGCTTGATAGTTACAAAGCTACATCTCTCTGCTGAAGCCCACCTTTCCCATTGTTTTCCCAGTCCCAGCCTCAACTGCCTTGAACTAGACCAGACTTGCTAACCCCTGGTTTGGATCCAAGTTAGAGTAGCTGCCTTTTCTCCAACCTCTCAACACTGTGCTCCTCAGCTCAGCCCTTCCTCCTGCTGGCAAGCCCTGTGGTAAACACCTTAGGCAACCAGGGGTAATTACACTGAGAGCTGAAGCTCTTCCTTGTCCAACACTTTTATATAAAATAAGTGGACAGGGGGAGCTGTTAAATTATTTTCAAAAATAAATTTGGACACTAATTATTCATTTGACAAATATTTATTAAATACCTAACATCTCCCATACCAGATGCTGTTGTGGATGCTGGGGATATAGCTGAGAACAAAACCAAATCCCTTCCTCTATGAGGTTTATTTACATTCTTGTCAGGAAGAGACTAAGAAATGAATACATGAATAGATATATAATCTTCAGTCACTGCTAAAATTTAGTGATTAGTGTGATGAAACATTAAGCAGCAAGGAAAGGGGGTAGAAAGTAACAGGAGGAGTTGCTAATTTAGACAGGATGGCCAGGGAAGGCCTGGACAGAGAGACATTTTGGAATCATCTACAGAAGAGTGCAGTTGTTCTGGAAGACAAATTGAGAAAGCAGTATAAAAAGGAGAATAATTGACAGAGAGTTGACCTTTGGATTGGCAGCATGGAAATTAATGGTTATCAAGGCAACAGCAGTTGTATTGACTTGGAAGAGACCTGATTGGAATCACCTCAGACTGAGTGGGAGAGGAGGAAATGGAGAGATGCAAGTGCACTGTGCCTTTGAGGCACATTGCTTCAAAGGAAGTAGTACCAACAGAGAGCTGTGGGACCAAGAGAATTTTTTATTTTTTCCAAGCTTGAAGAAACCACAGCATTTTTATGTGTAAACAAAGATTCAGTTAAGAAGGAAAACTGGTGATGCAAAAAAGAGAGAGGTTGCAGTATGGAGAAGAGGCAGTGGGATTCAGTGTGCATGTGAACCACATTTTTTAAATATTTATTTTTTAGTTATAGTTGGACATAATACCTTTATTTTATTTGTTCATTTTTATGTGGCGCTGAGGATCAAATCCAAGACCTCATGTGTGCTAGGCAAGCGTTCTACTGCTGAGCCACATTCCCAGCTTATGTGAACCACATTTCCTCCTATAAAAATGCAGAAGCCGTGGCTCAGTGGCAGAGTGCTTGCCAAGCATGTGTGAGGCACTGGATTGGATTCTCAGCACTGCACATAAATAAACAATTTAAATAATGATCCATTGACAACTAAAAAAGTTCAGTGCTTTGACATTTCAAAAGAAGGCAGATTATCAATGGTAAAGTCAGTGGTAAACTAACCATTTTGTCAAGTGCACATTTTGTTTCTTGTCTGTTGTGCTTTTTCATCAGTATAATTTGAAATTACACTGATAATAAGATTATTATGAAGAATTTTTAATGGCCTTCCAGTGAAGTCATTGGTGTCTTAGAATAACTTGAAACTCTTACTCACCAGTATATGATAAGTAATCTATCACATTATTATAATCAGACCTATATAGTTAAAAAAAATAATAGCTTCCTTTCTGTTTCTGTGGAACCTCTGCTAAATGGGGCTATAATTCTCTAAAATAAAACCTCAGAGAAAACCCAATTGGGAAAAGTATGATCCTAATGGACAGAAGACTCAACCTTTCCTGTTTGGGTTTTTCTCTTTATAGTACCTCAGTTCTGTGTTTCCAGGAATAAATAGAGGTAGAAACTGACTGAAAGTTCAATCTACTCTTTACTTGTTCCACAGGATGAAAACTTTAGATAAGTAAAAAACAAGATTTTCAGGATATCAGAGCCATGGTCATCAATAGCTTCTATACTCTCAGTAAATGTAAAACTTAGGGCAGTTGAAAAGCATTCCTATGGATGTAAAACTAGAGGTTTTTAAATTTAGGAAAAAATACTAAAGCTCATCTATTATCTTGCACCTTATTTTACAGATGAACAAACTCAGTGACAAAGTGGTTAAATAATAGACATAGAAGTGTTGTCAGCTGTGTTGGGTGAGTTTTTAAGTTAATTAAGAGAAAAATAAAATAGTAATGAAGTAACTATGATATTCCTTCATTTATTGAGTGATTCCATATACTGGGTACTATGCTGACCACTTTAAATTCATAATCTCATTTAACATTTACAGCATCTATATGTGGTGGAAAGGTGGTTGTATTAACCAGTTGTCACAGAACCAAATTCATCACTTGCCTCCATTTCATTCTCTGTAAGTGACCAATAATTTATAATGCTGAATGCTTGAGGCTCTACATTCCTTTAAAAATATATTTCTATTTCTTTACTATGTAATCCTCAGGCACAGTCTACATTGATGTCAGTACTATCTGTGAAATTTTTAGAAGTACCAATTCTCAAACCTTCCTAGGTCTACTGAATCAGTAATTTCTGTTTAAAGCCCTCCTACCAGGTAATTAAAATATACACTAAAATTTGAGAACCACTGCAGACTATTATAGGCACCAGTAGAAGCTTCTGGATCTCTTTCTTCATACTATTAAACAAACAAACAAATAAACCAACCAACCAAACCATCCTACATCCTTGAGTAGTGACCATAGAGATAATTGCCACCATTAAAGACTTAGAGGCTATGTTTGGAAAAGTTGCTGTGGTTTGAAAGTGTTCCAAAATATATGTGTTAGGAACTTAAACCCAATGCCACAGTGTTGGAAGGTGGGGCTTCACCCTGGTGAATTAACTAATTCAGATTATAAAAGGGCTTGAGGCTGCAAAATCAGTGTCTTATTTTCTCACCTTCTCACCTTCTTGCCTTCTGCTGTGGGATAACGCTGCAAGAGGATTCTTGCCAAATGCTGACAACTTGATATTGGACTTCCCAGCTTCTGGTGCTGTAAAAAAACAATAATTTTCTTAGTTACGAAGTATGTGGTATTTTAAAAATGTGTTCTTATTAGTTATACATGAGAGTATAATGTGTGTGTGTGTGTGTGTGTGTGTGTGTATATATATAATAGAGAGAGAGAGAGAGAGAGAGAGAGAGAGAGAGAGAAACTTTTCATTCTTCTGCTTGTAAATGATATAGAATTACATTGGTCATCATGTAATCATATATACACATAGGAAAGTAATGTCTGATTCATTCTACTCTCTTTCCTATTCCCATTCCTTCTCCCTTCCCTTTATTCCTCTTTGTGTAATCCAACTTACTTCTATCCTCCACCACCTCACTTACTGTAATTCAGCATCTGATATCAGAGAGAAATAATTATGATATTCCTTAATTTATTGAGTGATTCCATATACTGGGTACTGTGCTGACCACTTTAAATTCATGATCTCATTTAACATTTATAGCATCTATATGTGGTGGAAAGATAGTTTTTTGGCATTTCATGTTTGGGGATTACCTTATTCCACTTAGCATTATAGTCTCCAGATCCATCCATTTACCTGCAAATGCCATAATTTCATTCTTCTTTGAAGCTGAATAATATTCCATTTATATACTACATTTTCTTTATCTATTCATCTGTTGGAGGGCCCCTATGTTGGTTCCATAGTTTTGCTATTGTGGATTGAGCTGCTATAAACACTGATGTGGCTGTGTCACTGTAGTACGCTGCTTTTTAAGTCCTTTGAGTATAAACCGAAGAGTGGGATAACTGGTCAAATGGTGGTTCTGTTCCAAGTTTTCTGAGGAAAGCTCCAAACTGCTTTTTATCGTGTTTGCACCAATTTGCAGTCCCACCAGTAATGTATGAGTATACTTTCCCCCCACATCCTCACCAACATTGTTACTTGGATTCTGGATAATTGTCATTTTGACTGGAGTGAGATGAAATCACAGTATAGTTTTAATTTGCATTTCTCTAACTTCTGGAGATGTTGAGCATTTTTTCATATATTTGTTGATCTATAGTACTTCTGTGAAGTGCCTGTTCAGTTCCTCAGTATGTGGTTTAGCAACAGAAAATGACCTAAAACAGAAGGAATTGCTATTATATTCTCATTTAGCTCACCAGTTTGGCAGTATTTTAGTCATTGACAATGAATTATTAAAACTCAACCAATTCAATTGAAACTGGTAGATATTCAGAGGTAGTTTTTTGTTTTGTTATTATTGTTGTTAATTTTTCTGATAAAAACTGCATACTTTCTGATGCACCTATTATTGGGCCTTAATGGATCCTGAAAGCAATGGGAAAACATTCAAGAGGGGCTTAGCTCCCACTCCCATGAGTAGAAGACCACTCATTCCCTTTTCACCTTCTTCTTCTATCTCTGGCTGCCTGGGGAGTTTCCTGTGCCTTGTTGCCTGAGGAGGAAAAAAAAAATGCAGCTCTTATTGATAGATGGTTTTGCTCCAAATGCTGATATCAGGCTTTCAGGGGTGACATGAGTGGATTTCCATGTCAGGAAATCTTACCTCTAGGTAAAGCTAAGTAAAAATGCTATAGTGAACTTTGCCTGTGAGAAATACCTTGTTTCAAGAATTGCTCTTGGGTCTTCAATTTTAAACATTATACTACTTGAAACACAAATAACACATTTACATTAATTAGGTAATCTACTGAGTTGACCTGAATATTGGAACCATTGAATTAAAAGTATTGTCCAGTTTTAGAAGTAATACTATAGAGAACGGTGTACATTCTTTAATCAAACACCATCTGTATTAATCAAGTGTACTGCAGTAATATTGTTTAGCAATCCTCCCAAAATAGTGGCATAGAATACTATTTCTGGCTGACACATCTAAAAGTCAGTTGAAGGTTGGCTGATCCAACCTGGCTTCAGGAAGGTCTCCCTCCTGGTGACTCCAATCCTCCAGGACTAGGGGCCACCCATAGCATGCTTCTCTCTTGGTGGAAGGCAGGAACTTAAGCAAGCAATCCCAAGACAAGCCTCTACTCATGGCTACTAAAATCCTATTAGCCAAAGCAAGGCACATAGCCAAGCCTATATTCAAGGGGTAGGAGAATTTCTCATTGAGGAGAAGGTCATGGTGAAGACTTCCTGAGCAGTAATCTAATGTGACCACACTATCTAAACTTAAAACTGGCATTTTTATCCTCAGAAAAATATTATGCAGTATGTTGTCATCAAAGAGCTGCAATAGTACATATAGTTGATTCAATATAATTTAAAAAATAGTGTTTTTGTTTGTTGGGCACTGTGTTAGGTATTCAAAATATAGAAATGAATAAGACTAGTCCCTACCCTCAAGAAACTCAGGGGCATAGCTACAAAGGAACAATATAAACAAATGAATATTTGATTTGCTTAATACAACAAAAGCAGTTTTGTTCCCATTTTATACATAAGAAACCTCAGAGCAATTAAATAATTTGTTTAATATTGTATAACAGACAAAACTGAAATTTAAGCTTTTTGAGGGGGTTTAAGTTCTAAAATCCTTCCTGTCATTCCTTACAGCTGTCTCCACAAGATAAGCACAGAGGTCATCCTATCGCATACCTCACTTTTGCTGAGATCCTTGTATCTTTAAGGCAACAAAAACCCATTATCTTGGTGAATTGAGCCCCATGATAATGCATGTAGATTGGATTAAATATACTCTCCATTTCTCCATAATTCTGCTCCTTTGACTTAGATTTCACATCAAACTAACCTTTATAATAATAAGTAGCAAGTCTGATTTATATACCTATCTAAGGTAAATAGAGATCTTAGATGCTAGAGGATACCTTGATCAGTTTTTAAAATACCTGAGGCACAGGCAATAGTCTTTTAGTGGAATATAAAATATTTTGATGACTAAGGAATACATTGAATGTACCATTGGCTTCTCCATTCCAAAGAAGAAAAAGAACTGTGGGCAGTTATAAGGTATCCTGAGGGCTGGAATGTATGTACATTCATGACTACCACCTCTGTTAACTAGTGCCATGGAGCTATTATTTAACGTTTTATTTCAATATCATATTAGTGTGTGTCACAACATTTCAATATGAAATGCCTCTTCATATTTGTTCAGGAGAATATCCATAAGATTGAAGAACATTTACCATAGCCTGTTAAGGCAAATGATAGGTACTATATTATCATTCCTATCGAAAGAAACAGAAACTAGAGAAATGTAAAAATATCCAATCAACTGGGTAAAGTAACAAGTCAATTGAAAAGCCAAAGATAGACCAGGATTCTAATGATTACTAGCCTGGGGAGAGGACTTTTGGCATTTGAAACAAAACTATTGGGAAATGTTAAAAGCACAAAAACTAATCCAAGCCCTAAGGATTGATTTTGTGTGTTTTGTCAGCAACAGAGAGTTAAGGAAGACACTCAATGCTGGGATTAGTACCTAGGTCATTGTGAATGTTAGAGAGGACTCAGAAGCTTGATGAATAACAATTGTCCTGTTCCATCATTTTACAGGAGAGGATATTTGTATTCTGTTCATTTTCTACAGTGAGTTTCATGTTGGTTGTTTCGGTTCTGGATGTTGATTCATTCCAGGTATGTTAGGGTAATACTGAATGATCCCTTCAGTTTTCTCCCCCTTCCCCCCACATAGTTCCTAAACTTGTCAGAACTTGAAGGACCATTTTCAGAGATGCTCAGTACTAAACGCCTATCTTAGCATAAGAAAGTTTCTTATGCAAACGGAAGCCAAGTCAAAAGTGTAGACACTGCTTCCCCTCCTTTGTGGCTAAATCCTGGAGCTGGGTTGGGATTATTATTGTTGGGTTATTATTTTTGTACCTGTTACCCAACTTCTTGGAGGTCAACTTTTTTAGCTTCTACTTCTTCTGCACCTGGTTTATTTCACTTAGCATAATGTCCTCCAGTTTAATCCATTTTTGCTGCAAATGATGGAGTTTCATTATTTTTATGGCTGAATAATATTCTACATATATAACAATACATAATTACATATTCCATAATAACATATAACAGATTTTCTATACCCATTTATCTGCTGCTGGACACACATTGGTTGATCTGTATCTTGGCTACTGTGAGCAGTGCTGCAATAGCATGGGAGTTCAGGTATCACTTTCATACACTGATTTGGTTTCCTTTGGAGATATAGCCAGAGTGTGATAGCTAGGTTATATGGTAAACGGAAACCAGATCTCAAGTTTTTCTTTCTGGACAGAGCATTTCTTTTCACAAAGGGAAGAGAGGTGATAGCATGAGGTTTTAGAGTGACTTGTTCATGAACACATGTGAGAGGACCACCAGCATAAGGAAATAGATATATATTAAAAATTGATATATATTTACTATTTATCTTTTTCTGTCTGATTTTAAAAGCAACAAGTGAATGGAAAAACTCAGAGGCCCTCTTTCTTTGGATTAGATAGAAGGTCAACTTAAATTTTATTATCAGAAAAGTTTTTGAAAAGTGTGGGAAAGGGTAAGTTAAAGAGCAAGAGCAATTTCACATGGAAATGCTCAGCTTATTTCCATTCTAATAATGGATCCTACACATGGCTATGTTTGAAAACTTCTTCAGCCTGCTTAATGGGCTGGAATTTATTAATTCAAGTTAGTATAACAGTCAATTGTTACATTATCTCTTCTGAAAAAAATTTCTTAATTATTGCCATGATTTGTAGGATTATTATTTTTTAAATTAATTCCTACAGACAACTCCTATAACTTATACTGTTGTCCTTTGTAAATGAGATGTTTTCTTCTTTAAGCATCCTGTCATGTTTATCTTCTGTAAGGACTGAATTACTTGTATACCTTTTTATTTGAAGGCATACTACTCACTTTCTTTCTGACTCTTAATTAAGTTATTTATATTAGAAGTATGATTCAAACAAACTTATTACTATGACTTTTGTCTCTTTCTTTCCTGTTTATGTTTTGGAATTGAATTATATGTGAATACCTTTCTTTTCTATGAAGGACCCTGATTTTTCGATGGTGAAGTTTTCTAATTTATTTGGATATTTCTAGATATAATTTAATTGTCATGATGATTGGATTTTCCTTCTCATGGATAAATATGTGTTTTGTGAAAGGGTTCTATACTTCTTTCTCCTCAAGATTCAGATGGTATTGCTCCTCTATCTAAAGGAGAATTTCAGGTGTGATTTAGGCTTCTATTATCCCCTCATAAGGAAAGCAGAAATAATTACTACATGATAAGTATATGCAAATGAAAGCTAGAAGTTGAGATGGATGAGCTGATTTTTCTAAGTGTCTTCAGAAGGCTAACTGCCTTCCTTCTGATCTCAGATCCTAGATTTGTTTATTGGCTTCACCGTTTCCCTATATTGACTAGATTAATTTTCTTCTTAGGAAGAACAGGTGCTAAGAAACAAAAGGAAGCTACCTTATGATCTACTGTGCCATGTGCTGTGGGTGTGCAGATAAATACAAATAACAACTTCTGTTTATTGAGCAAACTCTTCTTCAAGAACTTTCCATATCCTTTTTCTTACCCTTACAACAATCTTTTAAGAAGGATATTGTTATCCACATTTTATAGATCAATAAACAGAGGGATCAAGTGAATTACCCAAAGTTACACAACTAGTAAAAAACTTAATTGTTATTTTTAACTCAGACCTGTCTGACTCCAAACATATTCTCTTTTATTATATCACATGTCCTTCTCATTAACTCCTACTCCTATGAATAGGTCTTGGTTTCTACCCTTAAAATATTACATGTATACCAAATATCACATATTGGATAATTTAATCTACATGGAATGTTTAGATAGGCAGATCTATATAGAAAGTAGATTAGCAGTTGCTCAGGTCTTGGGTGGGGTGCAGGAAGTGAGTACAAATGGGCATAGGATTCCCAATGCGGGTGATAAAAATGTTCAGAAATTGTTTGTGATGATGGTTGTACAACCCTGTGACAATACTATAAATCATTCAGTTATACACTTTAAATGGGTGAATTGTATGCAATGTGAATTATAACTAAATAAATCTGTGTTTTTCCCAGTTAATAGTGTAGTAAGGAAAACAGATTTATAAATGACTGACATAATAGCAGAAGGTGTGAAAAGATACATTATGAGCCAAACACTCTAGAAAGTTGGTGGGGAAGTGGGCTGAGATTTTTAAGTCCCAGGAATGGAAATGGCTTCATGAAATAGATGGCTTTGGATCTGAATCTGAGAGGAACATTAGAGTGCTGGTAGACTGAGAAGAGTGGAGGCTGGGAGGACAGTGTTGACAAAAATCACAGGTATAGGCAAGGTTTGGGCTTCTCTGGAAAATGACAAATGAATAGGTTGGAAGAGGTCTGACTACAAAGACAGTCTCAAATGCCACGCTAAGAGGTTAGACTTTATTCCATATACCAGGGAGAATCTTTCTCATGAATGAAAGAGAACATATTTTAAACCTGGATCTTAGTTTATATTTTTCTGCTTTAGAGATGGAGTTTTAACAGATAAATTCCATCTATTAAATTAAATTAATATTGCAAAGTTGAATTTTCCTAATTTTGTTTTAGTGTGTTTATAAGATTATAATTTTCTTTTGGTTTCATAAGTGTGTGTTTAAGGAGTAAGGAGTTTAAATATTGTTTGATGCTTTTTTTTAATGTGATACTATAGTTCATTGCCTATTGCCTCTTTTTTTTTAGTGTGATGTTATACTTCATTGCCTATTGCCTCTTTTTTATTGATTTTTTATTTTTAAATACACAACAGCAGAATGCATTACAATTCTTATTACACATATAGAGCATAATTTTTCATATCTTTGCATATAAAGTATGTTCACACCAATTTATGCCTTTATACATGTACTTTGTTTTTTTGCATTACAATTCTTATTACACATATATACCACAATTTTTCATATCTCTGTATATAAAGTAGTTTGACACTCAATTCAAGTCTTCATACATGTACTTTGGATAATGATGTCCATTACATTCCACCATCCTTGCTAATCCCCTGCCCCTCACTTGCCCTCCCACTTCTCTTTACTATCTAGAATGCATCTAATCCTCCCATGCTCCCCCTCCACACCCCACTACTAGTCAGCCTCCTTATATCAGAGAAAACATTCAGCATTTGTTTTGGGGGAATTGGCTAACTTCACTTAGTATTATCTTCTCTAGTGCCATCCATTTACCTGTAAATGCCATGATTGTATTCTCTTTAAATGCTGAGTAACATTCCATTGTGTATATATGCCATATTTTTTTAATCCATTTATCCACTGAAGGGCATCTAGATTGGGTCCACAGTTTAGCTATTGTGAATTGTGCTGCTATAAACATTGATGATCATTTTATGGTTTTATTAAAATAAAATGTGATATGATATAGATTATATTTAAAACTTTCCTCTTATGGGAGTTCATAATTTACATAAGTGAGAAGTAATTATCTAGGAGCTAGAATACTAATCAATGTCTCTTCCAAACTTGTCCTAGGGAATCCTAGTCTGTCCTCGGGTATGCTCTGGGTATCTTATTTAACAGAGCTGGATATTTGTACCTCAAATCTCATTGCCACATACAACTTATGTAGATTTTTATATAGCAATGAAATTTCACAGTTTGTTAGTACAAACATAAAAACAGGAAATTTGGCCTAGTGAAAAATGAAAATGTAAGTAGTTGAGCTATTTGGAGGAAGCCCTAGGCATGATCTTAATATAGAATGGGATCTTTGCTATAGATTTTAATTGATAATTTCAAACTTTCTTTAGAGTTATAACATTGCTGTAGTCGCTGCTATATTGTCTACATAGGGAATGATGTCCACAACATTCAAGTCATTGCCCAATGTCCACTCACTTGATTTAACATTTTGAGACTTATTTAAATGATAGAAATAAACTGGAGGTGTTGGTTGACCATTTTGCCTTTTTCCTGACCCCTCAACCCAAAATGAAGTGCCATTGTATTTTAACTTCACAAGCACTGAGAAGCAGTAACTTTTTCCCTTCATATTTTTTTCAGAAAATAAAAATCGACAAACCTCTGAATATAAGCTCAGAGTCCAGTTTCTGGTGAAAGATGTAAGAACTGTCTTTAAACCCTGCAAACTATTCCTTTTCTATTTTTATTGGTATATTTGACATCACTTTTGTTATTCTGTACCTCCCCCATTGACTCTCTCTCATTTTCTATATTTAGTACTTTTTCTTCTTTCTTTCTCCCTTTTTTCTTTCCTTTTTCTCTCTTTCCCCTCCTAATGGACTGTACATGGGAAAAAGAAGTGACTTATAGATCTGATGTTCTTTATTGACTGTGATTTAATCTACTTTCTTATTGATTTAAAATATTATAGATTCATCTTTGCTTATTTTCTTTCTTAGAAAACAAAGCAATGAAGTTATTTTTTTTTCATGTATAAACATTTATGAGGATGATGGAAATAGGTATGGGGAGTGATAGATTTAGTGTATGGAGGAATAAGATCATCATGAACTCACTCTACTCTCATTTCTGTTGTTGTTGTTGTTGTAAATGGAGAGAATGCCTTTATTTGTTTATTTTTTGTGGTGCTGAGGGTTGAACCCAGTGCCTCACACATGCTAGGCAAGTGCTCTGCCACTGAGCTACAGCCCAACCCATCTACTCTTCTTTAAGTTGATTAATTGAGATTATCAGTACTTGTACAAGGGCCCTCTCCCCCCTTCTCTTCTCTTTCCTTCTTTTTTCTCTCCTTATTTCCTGCCGAGGTCCTGACATGTACACTAATCTGCTGTTGAGATCATATGTATTTGCTGTGAGTTCTTCTTGTATAAATAAATTTATTGTCTATAATTCCAATTCTAAAAACAAAATTGGTCTTCATGATTTGGCCTAACTGCTCAGTGGTAAAATAATTAGGTATGGACAGCAATGTTTGGATTCCTTTCTGGAAGTTGAGCAACACTGGTATGGACAAGCACAAGTGGAGATTCCTCAATTTCTCAAAATAACAGTAACCTTCCTTTAATAGTTTGGCCTTTATGATCATGTGAGATATTACATTGCCTTACCAACATGTTCATATTAAAACTTTTGACCATAAGGAAGTGGATTTCTTTCTGTTTATTGAGATTGAAGAAGCCATTCTTGTGGTCACTGAGCAAATCAACCTGGGAACAAGAAGTGATTTTTAACAGCACTATCAGATACTTCATCATTCATTGTTCATGGGAGGATAAAGGAGGAAAGGCAGCAGCTTGGTAATTGCCATGTGTGATTATCATATTTCCTGTGAATTCTCTGAGTGAGATTATCAAATATCTTAGTTTCTAGTCAGATACTTACAACACTAAAGTTACTAGAATATATCTGAGCCTTTCCAAGGGCATTTATGCTGAAATATGGACCCAGATTTTGCTATGAAAATATCATGAATAGCATTAATATAGAGCTGATTGGAAATTAATCATTTTACTAGTGGGTGAGTTATAAGAGATTAAAAACATTGTGGGATTGTGTTAAGGTTTCGTGCGATTTTGTGGAAATCTAAGAAACTGGAAATTTTTTATGAAAAAGAAATTTTATTTCAAAAAAGCTTATTTATGGCAGTGGAAAAGTCAGAGTCCACATAATCAAAGAGCATTATCAATAGCTTTGTCTTGTAAACATGAACATTAGTGCCGTGGAGAAAGGATGTCAAGACAGTATTCTCCTTCTGAGCCATTCTCCATTTTCTGCAGCAACATCAATAAAAGAGCAGAATTGACAGAAATACACCAGATACTAATGATAGTTGATTTTTAAACAATGTAAGGTGACACATTACTTTAAAAACAATATCTATGGCACTGAATTTAGAATTCTAATTGATAGCAACACATTTTATGTCAAAAACTATGGCAAAGCTCCTATACTGGAAGAAAGTAAAAAGTGTCTTTCTTTATGTCTTTCCCAATGTTAGACTCAAAGATTAAAGGCCAATGACTAGGAAAGTGGAGTGCTGTGGGGTTGATGATTTTTCTCAACCCTCATACTCTATCTTAAGTAAACTGGGTGGTGTTCTGGGGATTTCAATCCCATAGAAATTAATCTTTTTAGTAAGAGAGTGTCAGTTATGAGGGTATTACTAGTTTGGAGTTTTCTGTCCCCATAATAGTGCTTCCTTCAAAAGGCCTTGGTTACATTTGTTTTGGTTTATGTCTCTTCTTTCCTCATATAAACTGACTTAGACTCATGTGTTCTCATTCTGAAATTCAAAGATAAGGAACTCTGATTGAGGCAGCATCTTTGTTTCAATTTGCTTCATTAAGGGAGCAGAGAAAATATGGTACAAATATAGCAGAAAAGAGTGAGAGTCAAGAGAAATTACAAAGAAGGGCGAGGCACTCAGCAGATACTCCAAAATGTCTCTACTGTAGGGTTTTATTTTTCAATATTCTACTAATTAAATTTAGAGATAGGGCATTGATTATTTGTAGAAGGAGTCTATCTAAATACAGAAGGGTTACAATAATGGAGTGTCTACAAGAACTAAAATTTCAGCTAGATAGATCTGTGTGTCTAAATATGTTCTGCAACTACAGTCAAAAAGTGAACCTAACACTGGGTAAACAAAGATTGAGTGTCAGTTTCCACTTTTGAAAGTATGACTGAAAATTTTCTGGAACTGAGGAAAAAAATTAATTCCTAGATTTAGGAAACACAAGGAGTCTCTTGCCAAAAGCCATATTAGACTGCATGCAGTGAGACTAAGAACACAAAAGACAAGGAGAAAATTTTATAAGCAACTAAAAAATTAAAATGTGTCAGTACTAAAAATAATTGTTAAAAAGATGTTTGTGGGGCTGGGGATGTGGCTCAAGCGGTAGCACGCTCGCCTGGCATGCGTGCAGCCCGGGTTTGATCCTCAGCACCACATACAAACAAAGATGTTGTGTCCGCCGAAAACTAAAAAAAATAAATAAATGTTAAAAAAATTCTCTCTCTCTCTTTAAAAAAAAAGATGTATGTGTCTGAAAATTTAGCTATGAGTTCAATTTATCTAAAAGATATAATGTTCTCTAGTTCAATTTTCTTAGGTGAATTTTTGTTATTTGTGTCTTTCAAGGAATTTTTTTTCATTTTATCAAGTTGTAGAATTTGGTGGCATATACTTGTTCTTAATTTTCCTTTTAATGACAATAGAATCTCCTCTTTCATCTCTGACCTTGATAACTTATGTGTTTTCTTGATCATTCTGGCTAAAATTTGTTAATGTTGTTTATTTTATTAAAAGACCTGCTTTTTAAATGGTACATTATATTTATACACAATAGTGGGATTTGTTGTAACATATTTGTGTCTGAATTTTTGTGCATGGATTTTTGTTTCATTGATATTTTTCTCTATTGCATTTGTGTGCTCTGTTTTGTTGATTTCTGTTATTATCTATTTTAATTCCTTTTATTCATATATAGCCTTGCTTCTTCTTTCTATAGGTCCTTAAGATATATACCTAAATCATTCATTTTTTTCAGCAGCTTCCAAGTTTCCTTTTTCTTTAAGAAACTCTTTTTTTTATTTGTTTTATGTGTTTTAATTGTTACACATGACAGTACAATTACCTTGACATATCATACATTTGAATCAGATGGGATATAATTTCTCATTTTTCTGAGTATACAGGTTTCAGAATCACATTGGTCATGCATTCACATATATATACACAGTAATAATAATGTCTGTTTCATTCTACTATCCTTCCTATCTCCCCAACCCCTCCCTCCCCTCCCATCACTTCTCTCTACCTAATCTAAGGTAATGCTATTCTTTTTTTCCCCTCACATCTTCATACATTAATCATTCATTTTAAACCTTCTATATTACTAATACAAGTATACTATATATACTACAAACACTTAAACCTACGATACCCCTAAGAACACTTAGATTGTAGTCAATAAATTTTATTTATTTATTAGCACTTTATAGTTATATATAGTAGTTGAATTCATCCTGATAAACTCATACATGCATGGAAATCGATTTCAGCTCATGATCTTTGTACCCCCTTTTTTTTCCCCTTTCCCATTTCACCCTCTCCCCTCTCTCCCATCTACAGTATTCTCCTTCATTTATTCTACTAGACTTCCTTTTTCTCATCTATTTATCTTAATTTGATTGGTTCTTTATGTTATCCTATCCTTCCCTCCCCATTTTCTTTGTTTTATTTCAGCTTCTACATATGAGAGAAACATTAGACCATTGACTTTCTGAGTTTGGTTTATTTAATTTAGCATGATATTTTCCATTTCCATCCATTTACCAGAAAATGCCATAATTTCATTCTTTTTTATGGCTGAGAAGAACTCCAGTATGTGTGTTTGTGTGTGTGTGTACCAAAATTTCTTAATCCATTCATCTACCTTCATATATTGAGTCCTTAGATTTTAAGATGTTGTGTTTTCATTTTCATTCAGCTCAGCTTCTAATCTTGCTCATGATTTGCTTTTGACCCCTGGGTAATTTAGAAGTGCTATTTAGTTTCCAAATATTTGAAGATTTTGAGAATATTTTTGTTGTTGATTTTTAATTTAATTTGATTGTGGTTAGAGAATATATGTTATATTATTTTAGTCATAATTTATGTTGATATGGGTTGAATTGTGTTCCCCCCAAAATATGTTTAAATCCTAATCCCCAGTACCGTGAATGTGACTTTATTTAGAAATAGCCTTTTCAGATGTTATCAAGATAAGATGAAGCTATACTTGATTAGGCTGGATCCTAATCCAATGACTGCAAGAGGTAAATCTGGACATAGAGACACATGGGAGAATTGACAATACCCTTATTTCAGACTTCTAACCTCCAAATATGTAAGAGTATGCATTTCTGTTGTTGTAAGTCATTCTGTGTATTGGTTAGCTTTATGTTACTGTAGTTAAACACTTGACAGAGGATAGTTATAAAAAAGGTGTTTATTTAGCTTTAATTTGGAGATTCAAGACCCAGACCACATGGCATGTGTTCTGTCTCTGGCAAGGAACCTGTAGCAGATAGCAGATGGTGGAGTGCGTGTGAATGAAGGATTGCATGGTGAGCCAGAAAGCAGAGATGATGGTAGGAGCCAGCGTTTCTCCTTTTATAGCAACATTTCTTGTGAGAACTACCAAAGGGTTGCAAAAGAACTACCTCACACTCCCAGTGACCTGAGGACCTGCCCTAGGCTCTACCTCTTTAAAGATTATACAACACTTCTCAGTACTGCCACCCTGAGGACCAATCCCTCAATCACATAAAACTTTTGGGATATAATCAAACCATATCAAAATCATAGAACTCATTTTGTGGTACTTTTTTATGGAAGCCCCAGGAAACTAACATACATGGTAAAAATACTATGTATATTTGTTTAAAAAATGCATATTCTGTTGATATTAAATAGAATTTTTTATAAAATTCAGTATGTCAGGGGTGAGTGATGTTCAAATCTTCTATATATTTAACAATTTTCTATCTACTCTATCTACTGAGAAAAGGGTATTGAAATTTCTGGCTGTCAGTGAATCTGTCTATTCATTTTTCCAATAGTAACAGTATTTCCTTCATGATTTTGAAGCTCTCTTAATAGGTACATTAAATATGAAAAAGATTTATTTCAGACTAAGATATGCTTTTTCATATTTAAAGTGGATTTCTTATAGAAAGCACTTATTGTTTTTTGATATTTTCTGATTTGACAATTTCTGCTTCTTGTTTGGTTTAGTAGGAGCAATTACATTTAATATAACTAGTAATATTAGTAAATTTAAGTCTATTTTTTATATTTCTAATTCAAGATCTTAATACACATTTTTAAAAATTGACAAATGTAAAAAATTCTGAAAAGTTACATTTTAAGATTAACTGTCAAATATTTTTGTCTGCATATCTTTTATCCTTTAATTCTTCATATGACAATGACTTTTAATATTTCTGTATAAATAATATACAAGCAGTTCTATCTTGGACAGAAGGCAATGAAAAGAGGGGAGGGAGTCTGGGAGTAGGAAAGATGGTGGAATGAGATGGACTTATTACCCTACGCACATGTATGAGTGCATGAATGGTGTGACTTAGCATCATGTACAACCAGAAAAATGAAAAGTGATGTAAACAAAAATATGATGAAGAGAATTTGAGGTATTTTTAATAATTTTATTTGAAGTACATTTTATTTATTTATATAAAATTATTTTTAATAATTTTATATAGAGTTAGATCATTTTATTGTGCTTCACTTTATTTCACTTTGTAGACACTGTATTTGTTTACATGTTGAAGGTTTGTGGCAACCTCACATAGAGGAAGTTTCTCTGAACCATTTTTCTGAAAGTGTGCATTCACTTTGTGTCTTTGTGTCATATTTTAGTAATTCTTGCAATATTTAAATTTTTTTTATTATTATTAAATGTGTGATCAGTGAGTTATCTTTGATGCTACTATTGTAATTGATTTGGAGCACCACAAACCTTGCCTATATAAGATGGTGAACTTAATAAATGTTGTATGTGTTCTATCTGCTTCACTAACAGGCTATTATTTCCCCATATCTTCCCCACTCCTCAGGCCTCTCTACTCCCTGAGACACAATGAAATTGAAATTAGGCCAATTAATAAGCCTACAATAGCTTATCTTTCACTTTGTATCCCAAACTAGAAATGATTAAGCTTAATGAGGAAGGGATGTCAAAGACCAAGACTGACCAAAAAAGCTAGGCCTCTTTCTTGCACCAATTAGCCTGTTGTGAATACAAAAGAAAAGTTCTTAACACAAAATTGAAAGTGCTATTCCAGTGAACTCATGAATGATAAAAAGGTGAGACACCCTTATTGCTAATATGGACAAAGTTTTAGTGGTCTGGATGGAAGATCAAACTAGCCACAACATTCCCTTAAGCCAAAGCCTAATCCAGAGCAAGTCCCTAACTCTCTTTAATTTTAATATAGGCCAAGAGAGGTGAGGAAGCTGCAATACCTTGAATATTGCAGAGGTTGGATCATGAGGGTTAAGGACAGAAGCCAACTCAATAATATAAAAGTATAAGGTGAAGCATCAAGTGCTGATGTAGTGGCTGTAGCAAATGACTCAGAAGATCAAGCTAAGAAAATCCATGAAGGTGGCTACATGTTCTTAATGGCATTTAGAATGATGAATCCTTTCCAGAATGTAGATGAAACAGCCTTATATTGCAAGAAGATGCCATCTAAGACTTTCATAACGAGAGAGAAGTGGTGAGTTTACATTGAAGGCAATGCTCCTTTTCCATTCTGAAAATCCTAGGGCCCTTCAGAATTATACTAAATTTCCACAGCCTGTGCTCTATAAATGAAACAACAAAGCTTGGATGACAATACATCTGTTTACAACATGGTTTGCTGAATGTCATAAGCCCACTGTTGAGACCTACTGCTTAGAAAAAAAAGATTCCTTTCAAAATATTACTGCTCATTGAAAATGCCCAAGAGCTATGGTGGGGACCTGCATTGAAGTGAATGTTGTTTTCAGGCCTGGTAACATGACATTCATTATGCAGCCCATGGGTCAGAGAGTAATTTCAAATTTCAAGATTTAAGAAATAAATTCTGTGAGGCTACAGCTGCCACAGATAGTGATTCTACTGATGACCCTGGGGGAAGTAAATTGAAAACATTCTGGAAAGGATTCATCATTCTAAATGCCATTAAGAACATCCATGATTCATGGGTGGAGGTAAAAATATCAAAATTAACTGAGGTTTGGAAGAAGTTGATTCCAACCCCCATGGAAGACTTTGAGAGATTCAGGACTTCTGTAGAGAAAGTAACTGGTGGAAATAATAAGAGACAGAGTTAGATGTGAAGCCTGAAGATGTGATCAAATTGCTGTTATCTCATGATAAAACATTATTGGTTGAGTTGTGTCTTCTTATGGATGAGAACAGGAACTTATTTCTTGAGATGGAATCTACTCCTGGTGAAGATGCTATGAATATTGTTGACATTGTGTTAGAGGACATAGAATATTTCAAAAATTGATGACAAAACAGTGTAAGGGTTTGAGACTCCAATTTTGAAAGAAGATCTCTGGATAAACTACCAAAAAAACAGCATTGTCTGCTACAGAGAAGTATTTCATGGGAGGAAAATTCAAAAATTTCATTGTTGTCTTATTTTAATGAATTACTATAGGCGCCCCAAACTTCAGCCTTCACCACCCTGATCAAAAGCCATCAACATCCAGGTAAAACCCACCAAGAGCATAAAGATTAGGACTCACTGAAGGCCCAGGTGATCATTAGCCTTTTATTTTTATTAACGATAAAATATTTCCAAAATAATATATGTGCATTTTTTTCCAGACTTAATGTCATTGCATGGTTTTCAGAGTACAATATAGTGTAAACATAAGTTTTATATCCACTGGGTAACTAAAATATTATGTGACTGAACTTATTGCTGTATTTGTTTTATGCAGTGATTTGGAATCAAACATGCAATAGCACGGAGACATGCCCATATTTTACTTTTGCAAACTTTATAAAAACATTAGACTTGTTAATACATTATTATGTCCCCACCAAATACTTCAGAAGAGGCTAGTGCAAGTGAGGAACCCTACATTTGAAGCTTTATTAGTTTCATGGTAGATCCACTTCAGGATGATTGTTGTAGGAACACATCTAAAATTCTTAGTAAGTCCTAGTGAGAATATTTGGGAAAAATTACTGACATACATCTTTAAGAGGTGAGTACTTAGAAACAATAGGTGTCAGCTGTAGGTTTAAGTGCCCCTTCTGGTTCAACAGGAAAAGTCACTAATTTCTGTTTTTCAGTGTTTGGCTCTAGATATTTTTCCCCTCTCAGCCTATAGTCATCCTCCCTACAACCCCATCTGTGCTAAAGGTCTCAATTGCCACACGTATGTGGATGATCCCCAAATCTAAATCTCTAGCTCAGTACCTCTCCTGAACTTTTGAATTGTATATCCCACCATCCTGGGATAGGCCTACCTCAAGTAGAAACTCTCTTCCTTTTCAAATGACCTTACCTCCTGGGATCTGACCAAACCCTGGAGACTGAGGACCACAGTGCAGGCCCAGAATGTATGTGTACTGGATGTTTGATATTGTGTTACAATATCATTATCACATCAATTACTAAATCTTCTTGGAGTTCATGCTGAATATTTCTAATACAACACTCTCTAGTGTTACCACTTCCATCCAGGCTACTCTGTTCTCTCCTGTGGATAATTGCAATACTCTTAACTTATCTTGGTCTTCATCTCACCCCTTCTTCCAATTCCTTGGTTCACACTTTTGCCTGAACGAGCTCTTTGGAAATGGAACCCTGATCTAGAACACTCAGCTGATCACTCTTCAAAGCCTTCACATTGTCCTGGGAATGAGTCTTCTAGCTCTCTGTCATGGATCTGTCCCAGGCTCAGTCCTACCTCTAGTCTTATTTCTTGGCTCTTTTCTGAAATAACCTCTGTTCCAAACACTCTGAGTATCTTTCACTCAAATTGCCCCAGGCATTGGATTCCTAGTAATTTTCACCCCTAAAATTTGATCAGACACCAGATATAGTGACTCTGTCTCCTGAGTACTTTTTTTTCCATTCCCATACTGATGTCACTCTGGTTTTTACCATGTCTCTCTCTGTGATAACCTCCTAAGTGACCTGTTGGTCCCAGCTTGCTCCTTTCAATTCTTTTTCTACCCTCCCAGCAGAATGACTTTGCAGCAACAAAAATTTTATCCTATTCTTTTTCTTAAACACAATAATGGCAGGTATTCCTAGAACTTTTTGGACAGAAATAAATGCCTTTGCTGATAAGATCCTTCCTGCCCCATTAGATCTATAGTTTCATCTTTTACCACTTCTTCATATAACCAACTTGCCAAGTTGATCTTACGCATTTCTCTACACAACATGTACCTTTTCCTACCTCTGGGTTATGGCATAAGATCTCTTTTCTTCATGGAGCATCTTCTGTAGCCAGGCTTACTTTATTCCTCAATTCATCTGTCTTCAGTCAACTCAATGTCATTTTCACCAAGTTTCATTCAAATAACCACTTCTTTTTGTCCTCCTGATATTGACTATTTCACACATTCAACTTTCCAGCTGGACCACACACTTCTAGGGTTGTTTATACATTTTTGGATTTCCAACAATAGTCATTATTTTTATATTCTAATAAAATAAAAGTATTATGATGAGACACCTATTGAAGTAGGTAGTGGTATATAGCTGCATAAAAGCAAGGTATAGAGGGATAAATTGTGCCACAAGATGGATGGTTTTGTACCTGTTTCAAACATCTAAGAGTTTCATGGAGAAGGACCGAGGTAGCCATATGAGGGAAATCACATGGAAGGAGATTTCCTTTACTATAGGAAAGCTGAACGGAGTTGTTTGAAGAATCAATGGGCTGCTGGGTCAGGACAAAATAAATGAATCACCTCTGGGTCTGTTTAGAGACAGGACCACCTCCCAGCTAGAAAAGAATTTTCATTGAAAGGCAGAAGTCAATGTTGCCTGACAGGCCAGATGGCCTGTGAGGTCCCTCTACTCTTTGGTTTTCATCACTCTTTTCTGAAATAAGTAGGGGCTTCTCTGTCATGAGCCACCCATGGGCTGTGTGTGAGAGCTGTGTGCATTTGAGTGGCTGAGGTAACTGGACTGAGGTTGCTGCCTGATTGGGCTGTGCAACGCATGTGTGCCGTTTCTCTCCCTCTGCCTATGATCCCACACAATACCTGAGATAGGTGTGACTTTCCAAGATGTCAAACTGCTGACCACAAGACATCATCAAGCAAGGCTCCACCCTCCAAAACCCAATTCCTGCCTTATTTGGGTGGAACTTGCTATCGAATATCTTTTCCCCAATAAATACCAGGGTTCAGGGAGTGCTCTGTCTTTTGCCTGCCTCTTGCCTCTTTCCTACCTTGTTCTCCGTGCCCTCAAGAGTGGGTGCTTGATTTTTTGAGACTGTAGAGCCGTCCTGAACCCTCAAAAGTTGTTTCCTGTGTTTGTGTGATTTTTTCTTTGCCAGCCCAATCCACCTGGAGTGACACTGATTCTGTCTCATATTGCAATACTTCTCTACACTTATACCCTAAAACCTGATTGACATAATATTATTCAGAGCATTCCAGTATAGCCAGAAGAGCATAAACCTCAGAATTCAGGTTTAGGCTTATCTTTTGTCAGGAGTGTTTGATAGAACACTTTTCCTTCTTCATGTTTTTTTTAACCTATTTTCACATTAGGATTCCATTACTGGTACAATACATAGAACACTGTAGTAGTAAGTGAATATTTTTTGTTTTCTATGACACTTGTATCACTCCATCCTGTGTTAAATTCCTGTTGTATTTGGATGATCTACCCATTTAGAATGTGATCTATGTTTTAACTTTTAATATAACCTTGCAGCTATTCTGTCTACCTTTAGCAAAGATTTCCTAGTGATAATTAAACTGAGTTATATTGAGGCAATAAACCATACTATTCTACTCTATAATCTGTAATCTACAACAGGAATTAAGATAGAAAAAAAAACTAAAAGCAATGAATATGGAACCTTAGTCTACTCTGACTTACATTAAAGTAGTTTCTAAAATGTGACAAATCAGCATACTGGCAAGTTGGGAAGGTAGACATGCAAATTACAGGGTGAGAAGATGGATAGTGCTACTGAGAATTAGGAGCAGCATCACGGGCTATTCTTCTATATCCTGAGTTATCCTCAAGTGGTCCTCAGAAAAATCTGACAGATAGCCTTTCTGGGATGCAGGGAATATAGCAAACCCTGAGAATTCAGACCATCATTAATGTTGGCCAGGAATGGTACACAGTATTGATTAAAGAAATGCCAGAATTCACAAAGCAAGAATGTTCCTGTCTCTTTTGTAGGCACCTTAAAATGAAATTGTCTGACAAAGGGAAAGAAAGCAATAACTAGATTTCTTAAGAGGAGTGGGAGAGGGGTTGGTTGCTCTTCACTTACAGATTCTCATTTCTGTGGCTAGCAAAACTGCTCATCCTTCCCTTAGGCTTTTTGACAAGTATCCCAAAGTATCTGTTGGGGATCCATTGATCTGTAAATCATCCAGCTTCTTCAAGAAATACTGTATTTGGAAGGCCCCTAAGGAGCAGCATCCTGTTTGAAGTAAAACAATCAAACAAAGAAAAAAAAGCTCATCTTTTTAGAGGTAGGAGGAGGTCAGAGGGAGAGAATAGTGGAAATAGGGAGAAGGAAAAGTGTTTGGATAGGGAGGGAGATATCTTGCAGCTCAGGAGCAAATTGGCCAATTGGCAAAGGAAGCTTTTCCTCAAAAGTCAAATGGAAACCCTTGAGAAGTCTGCACCCAGCCCTGTTGGCTGGCCTTCTACAGCAGCTGAGATGAGAGATGGTGACAATGCTGTGCAGATCCTGGGTGGAGGAAAGGCATTCCCGAGGTGTGTCCCATGGGACCTTTTGCCTTCCAGCTGGCAGCATTATCTGTGTTTGAGAAAGTGTCCAATCAAGGCTGAAGCTGGTAGGGGAGGTGTTGTAGCACACACAGCCTGTTCATTTGCTTTCTTTTTTCTTTTTTTCTTGTTTTACGAATTTCTTTTCTTTTTTTTTTAAAGAGAGAGAGAGAGAGAGAGAGAGAGAGAGAGAATTTTAGTATTTATTTTTTAGTTTTCAGCGGACACAACATCTTTGTTTGTATGTGGTGCTGAGGATCCAACCTGGGCCTCATGCATGCCAGGCGAGTGCGCTACCCTTTGCGCCACATCCCCAGCCCTGCTTTCTTTTTTCTGTGACAGGTAAGTCACTACTTCACCAACAAATTAGAATACCTAGGATGTTCTTTCCCTTTTTATTCTCTTATTCACACCTGTCCCACAACCCTGTTCATATATGTGTAAGTAAACCCGCATTTTCACCTTCCTGTTTTAGGATCAGATATAATAGTTATAGATATAATCTATAACCAAATTTTCTTTGTCTCTTTATCTCCAGAATTTCCTAGACTAATGGCTATCTTTCCTCATAAGACTTGGTGGTTTAAATTTAGAGCCTCCCAATACATCAAAAGTATTTTCCCATTCAGGATATTTGCAGGGGAAGATGTGCCACCAGCCTAAAGGAAATACCAAAAGGTCATTCCAAACAATTTTTGGGCAGGAATTCATTACTGAAATAAATGAAATAACTGGCTCATTTGAAGGGGACAGGAGACACCTAAAAATACAGTTTGCTAAAAACAAAACCAGCCTCCTGCTTTATAATTGCAGCTTGTGTTATAGGTTTCTTCCTAATGTGGAGATGTTACCAAGGCGATAACTTGGCAATCTTCTACATGGCTACTTTTCACATTAATCCACACAGACTTCATCAGTGTTGATCTTTGTAACACACCTATGCAGTCCAAAAGAGCAAAGTATGTATTCTTTAGTCTTTTTTCCTGATAGGGAAAAAACATTAGGAAGCAAGTCTTTCTGGGCTCCTCTCTCCCTTCTATGACACACTCTCAGCAACCACCATGGGTTATGAAATGAAACCAGGACCTCAGCCCACAACCTTGGGGGGAAAGAAGAAAACATGAAGGGAATGCATACAACAAACAGATCAAGAACCCAGCTGATGGTGAGTGTGGAAAGTCCTATTATTGAGAAAAGGTAGAACCCAGGTGATAGAAGCCTAGAAGAAGCCATAGTCAAAAGTCACAGCAAAAGTCATGGACAAAGCATAGGATGGGAACAAAAGAAGTATTTAATATTGAGCAAAAATGTGCAATGTTAGCATTCATAAATGACTCTGTGAGTGCTCTTTGTGCAATAGTGTCTCCTTGTCCCCAGTGTGGGGCAGCCTCTTTGAAAAGTATACTTATGGCTGGGCTTTGGGGCTGGAGTCAAGGGAAGCTATTTAAATTCTCACTAGTCTTATACTAGGAGAGAAGAAAGGGCCATGTCCTATATGTCTCTGGAGTCATGTAGCTCACCAAAGTAGCAGCATTGAGGCAGGGCCAGGACTAGAATGGGCAAGTAAGGAGCCTAAGCGTGCAACAGGTAAGCAGGCATTCACTCTTAGGATCACAAAAATGCAGGGACTCTGAGGTTCTGAGAGGGGAAGATCCCCTTCCCTCTCAGGCTAAACACCACCATACCTGGCACGGGTGTTCTGCTCTCTCTACATTGGCCCTCATGTTCATTCAGAATTAGGGAGTCTGTGGGGTTCATGATGTTTCTTAAGTCAAAATGCTTTATTAATATTTAGCTACTCCCTGGCATTTAGTAATTTAGGATGAATGAAAGTAAACTCCTAAACTAACAGAAAAGAAAAATTTGGTTAACAGAATTGTAAAGTCATTTTTTTTTTCTTATCTTCATGCTGGCTAGAAATTCAAAATACTATCCCAAAAGTATTTGCTTAAAAAAGAATAGAGAGCAAGTTACTGTGAGACCCCAGCAAGGACTTCCCAAATGAATAGATAATGAATTAAAACTAGCAACAGGAATATGAGCACATGAACTCATGCTAATAGTCCAGCATTCAGTATACTTATTTCAGTTTCATGTGGAAGTAGCAAGTTTGTTTTATTTTGTATGCTCTTTTTTTTATATACCTTTTGCAGAAGGCGTAGGTCATATCTGCATTAAGAATCCATAAAATTTTCCTGTGCAACATCATTTAAATCACTTTTGATGATTCTAAGCTCAACCACATAAGATGTTAATGAACAAGAGCAAAGGGAATGGTGTAAAACTTCATCCAACCATTTTTCAAAAGGATTTATTGTTCACTTTTGATCAGGGTTGACTGTGAAGATCAAAATCCACATTCAAAATCTAAACAGAAATTTCTTCTGTTTTTCATAGAGGAACTGATTTTCTTTCTTTTTTCCACCGAGTTCTACAGACTGGGTTGTATCCCTCTGCTTCTGAGGCTGTCACCTATTATCAGGATTTATAGTTGCTGACAACTTGCTTTAATAATTCACTAGGAATAGAATCCATTTTGTTCTCTCCCTTTTCACAGTTGGTTCAGTGATGCAAACAGATGAAAAAACATGCTCTGGGGCTCTGGGCTGGGGATGTGGCTCAACTGGTAGCGCGCTCGCCTGGCGTGCGTGCGGCCCGGGTTCGATCCTCAGCACCACATACCAACAAAGATGTTGTGTCCGCCGAGAACTAAAAAAATAAATATTAAAAAATAAAATTCTCTCTCTCTCTCTCTCTCTCTCTCTCTCTCTCAAAAAAAAAGAAAAAAGAAAAAACATGCTTTCTGCCAGTGAAATAAATCAAGTGGACTCAGAGACACCCTAGGAGGAATAAGATTGAATGAGTTACCACTGCTACCTGTGCTCCCACCCATCCACCCATGCACAATTAGATCAGACCAGAAGTAGAGCCTGCTCTGTGGTGTAGTCTGGGCTGTAGTATCTTGGGGCTGAAGGAAATCTGCTTTCTGCAGGCTTTGATCTTCATTTTAAGGACAAAATGCAATTCGGAATTTGTGTATTTACAATTTATAACATGTGACATTTGTTTGCTAATTATGGTAGCAACTTGTTGCACATTATTTCTATAATGCTGCAAAAGAAGGTGTCCTTTATTTCTCAGTAGCATCTGACAATAAGGCAGGACAGAGCAGGCTGAGAATAGCTTGCAATCCTTGGTATCTAGGAGAAATGGCCTCCTGAGGACAAGCTGTGGCATTGGGTTTATTTAATAGTATGTATGGGAAGTTCTGTGTCAGACTCCTATCCCCAGTTTCACCTCAGCCCAGGAGGGGCCTGGAACCTGGTAGGCCTTGCAGTGTCCTGACTCTGTTGATAGATTCCATTCATTAAAATTCAGCAGCAGAGGCAAATGCCTCCTCCCTGCAGCCAGCTCCTCTCCCTGAGCAAACACTGTGCCTCAAAGGCTGTGAAGACCACCATGTCCACAGCCAATTTCAACACTTGGTTCTTCCCTGAAACCAAAAGCTGGGCCCAAACCATATGGTGAACATACCCCTCTAAATAAAGAATGTGTTTATTTAGGTTCATGCAGAAGCCAAACAGGATAGATGAGAAAATCCTGTAGTGGACCTTGAACCTGAGCAGAACCTATTCCACTAGCCTGGCTCTCCATGTAAGCCCACTGCTGTATCCATAAAACACCCTTCCAGACTTTGGCCTTCCTTGAGTTTTCAGTTTGAATTTAGAAGTAGCTGTTTTACCAAAGTTTCCTTCCTTATTGTTTTAGTCACCTTTTCCATTGTGGTGACCAAAAGACCTGACAAGAACAACATATAGGAGGGAAAGTTTATTTTGGATCCCGGTTTCAGAGGTTCAGTCTGTGGTTGGCTGACTACATAGCTTTGGGCTCAAGGTGAGGCAGAACATCATGGCCAAAGGGCATGACAGAGGAAAGCAGCTTAGGACATGGCAACAAAGAAGCAGAGAAGAAAGCTCCACTCGCCAGGGACAAAATCTAAACCCCAAAGACATGCCCCCAGTGACCTCTGTCTTCCAGCAACACCATACTTGCTTTTAGTGACCACCTAGTTAATTCACATCAGTTGATTAATCCACTGATCAGGTTATAACTCTCATAATCTAATCATTTCACTCTGGTGGTTCTTGCATTGTCTTATACATGAGCTTTTGGGGGACACCTCATGTCTAAACTTGACACTTGTATTTTCCACATTCTTCATACCATCTTTTAAAGTATGTTTTGAAAAAACTGGTCCCAGCAATTGAGTGAAAGAAGTGATGGCTTCAAAGAGTGTTATTTCCAATAGAATATTACAGACCTTACTGTCTGTAAATCAGCAGACATCTGATGTGTCCTTCGATGTCTGTATGTATAAATATATAGATGCATAGGTCGATGTTTAGATTTAAAATATAACTATATTCCTATGTGGATTTCCATGTGGAAGTTATAGATAAAAATTAACCTTAGGTTCACTTGGCTTTTGGTATCAAGTTGGCATCTTTTTTTTCATATAATTGGTAAATGCACATAATAAACCTGAAAAGGAGCTTAACTAATATAACTTTTCCTTTGTTTTATTAAAGTATAATCTGAGATTGGAGTAAAATAGAGTCAATTTCACTGAAGGCCTAGGACCTTCCATAAGTTTTAATATGCTAATATTTATGTGTTTAGCACTATAATCTTATAGTCTACATTGGTGCAGATACATGGGAATCAACTTACCAAAAGAGATGAAAGATCTATATAATGAAGACTACAGAACCTTAAAGAAAGAACTTAAAGAAGACCTTAGAAGATGGAAAGATCTACCTTGCTCTTGGATAGGCAGAATTAATATTATCAAAATGACCATACTACCAAAAACACTATACAGATTTAATGCAATTCTGATCAAAATCCAATGGCATTCCTCATAGAAATAGAAAAAGCAATCATGAAATTCATCTGGAAAAATAAGAGACCCCGAATATCTAAAGCAATTCTTAGCAGGAAGAGTGAAGCAGGTGGCATCACTATACCAGACCTGAAACTATACTACAGAGCAATAGTAACAAAAACAACACCAAAACAGACTGGTAAACCAATGATATAGAATAGAGGACACAGAGACTAACCCCCCAAACAACAATTATCTTATATTAGACAAAGTGGCTAAAAACAGCATTGGAGAAAAAATAGCATCTTCAACTAATGGTGCTGGGAAAACTGGAAATCCATATGCAAAAAAAAAAAAAAATGAGATGAAACCTCTATCTCTCACCATGCATAAAACTCAACTCAAAGTGGATCATGATCCAGGTATTAAACCAGAGATTCTATGTCTAATGCAAGAAAAAGTAGTCCCTAATCTGCATCATGTGGGATTAGGCCCCAACTTCCTTAATAAAACTCCTATAGCACAAGAATTAAAACCAAGAATCAACTAATGGGATGGAATCAAACTAAAAATTTTTCTCTCAGCAAAAGAAACAATCTATTAAGACGAATAGACAGCCTACACCCTGGGAGCAAATTTTTACCCCCCACACATCAGATAGAGCACTAATCTCTAAGATATATAAAGAACACAAAAAGCTAAACAGCAAATAAACAAATAACCCAATCAACAAATGGGTCAAGGACCTGAAGAGACGCTTCTCAGAAGAGGATATACTATCAATCAACAAATACATGAAAAAATGTTCATCATCTCTCGCAATTAAAGAAATGCAAATCAAAACTACTCTAAGATATCATCTCACTCCAGTCAGAATAGCAGTTATTATGAAGACAAACAACAACAAGAGTTGTCGAGAATGTGGGGGAAAAGGTACACTCATACATTGCTGGTGGGACTGCAAATTGGTGCAGTCAATTTGGAAAGCAGTATGGAGATTCCTTGGAAATCTGGAAATGGAACCACCATTTGACCCAGGTCTCTTTCTGCTTGATTTAAAGCCAAAAGACTTAAAATCAGCATACTACAGGGACAAAGCCACATCAATGTTTATGTCAGCACAATTCACAATAGCTAAACTGTGGAGGCAACCTAGATGCCCCTCAGTGGATAAATGGATAAAAAAAAAGTGCCATATACACACAATGGAATTTTACTCAGCAATAAAAGAGAATAAAATCATGGCATTTGCAGGTAAATGCATGGCATTGGAGAAGATAATGCTAAGTGAAGTTAGCCAATCCCAAAAAATCAACTGCCAAATGTTTTCTCTGATATAAGGAGGCTGACTCATTGTGAGGTAGGGAGGGGGAGCGTGAGAGGAATTGGTGAATTCTAGATAAGGCAGAAGGGTGGGAGGGTAAAGGAGGAGGAAGGGGATTAGCAAGGATGGTGGAATGTGATAGACATCATCATCCAAATTACATGTATAAAGACATGAATTGGTGTCAACATACTTTATATACAACCAGAGATATGAAAAATTGTGCTGTACACATGTAATGAGAATTATAAAGCTTTCCGCTGTCATTTTTAAAAAAAATCAATGAAAAAAAGTGCTCTCTCTGGCAACAACATTGTTTTAGCCGTTTCCTCACAATGGTGAATTCTCTTGGTGTTTAGACTATCATGGCTCCAGAAGCAAGGGGTAGTGTAGCCCCCATGGCAGGGGCTGCAGGAGGCAGCTGGCTCCCCAGGCTTTTGCCCACAAACATACATCCAAGTCTCCAACTGCATACTTTCCCCACACCATGGCCCCAAACACTAATCCTCCAGTGGTGGGAAAACTAATGTCCAAGACTGTTTCCTTTCCCTCCCTCCCTCCCTCCCTCTCTCCCTTCCTTCCTTCCTTCCTTCCTTCCTTCCTTTCCTCTTTCCTTCTTTCCTATCTACTATTCTCTAGGTGGTATAGAAAAATAAATCACTTTGATGAATCTGTGGCCTCTTTGGACCTTTATATTCTGCATTTCAATAACAAAAACAGACAGGAAGAAAGAAATACAGGATTGGGTGAGACAGACAGAGCTTTGATTATTTTCCAACCAATGATTAGTTGTGTAATAATGAACATGTCTACATCTTCTATGAGCTTTCCTTTCTTATAAAAAGGTGCCAAGGACATGCACTGGAGAAAAGGTAGCCTCTTCAACAAATGGTGCTAGGAAAACTGGAAATCCATATGCAACAAAATGAAATAATGCCCCCCCCCTCTATCAATAGGCCCTAATCTTTATCATGTGGGATTAGGCCCCAACTTCTTAATAAGACTCCTATAGCACAAGAATTAAAATCATGTATCAATAAATGGGATGGACTCAAACTAAAATTTCTTCTCAGAAAAAAAAAAAAACAACAATCTGTAAGATGAATAGACAGCCTACATCTTGGAAGCAAATCTTTACCCTTCAAACATCAGATAGAACAGTAATCTCTAGGGTATGTAAAGAACTCAAAAAGCTAAACACCAAAAAAACAAATAACCTGATCAACAAATAGGCCAAGGACCCGAAGAGACACTTCTCAGAAAATGATATACTATCAATCAACAAATATATGAAAAAATGTTCATCATCACCAACAATTAGAGAAATGCAAATCAAAACCACTCTATGACTTCATCTCACTCCAGTCAGAATGTCAACTATTTTGCATACAAACAATAATAAGTGTTGTTGAGGTTGTGGGGAAAAAGGTACACTAATATATTGCTGGCAGGACTGCAAATTGCTGCAGCGAATATGAAAAACAGTATGGAGGTTTTTGAAAAATTGAGAATGAAACCACCATTTGCCCCAGCTATCCCTCTCCTTGGTCTATACCCAAAGGACTTAAAATCAGCATACTACAGGGATACAGCCACATCAATTTTATAGCAGCACAATTCACAATAGCTAAATTGTGGAAACAAACTAGATGTCCTTCAGTAGATGAATGGATAAAGAAAATGTGGTATATATTTAAGAATAAAATCTTGTTTATTCAGCCTTAAACAAAAATGAAATTATGGAATTTGCTAGTAAATAGATGGAGCTGGACCATATCATAGTAAGTGAAATAAGCCAATTCCAAGGAACAAAAAGCTGAATGTTTTCTGATATGTGGATGCTAACCCACAATAAGGGAGTAGGGTAGGGAAGCACAGAGGAACTTTGGATTGAATAGAGGTGAGTGAGGTGAGGTAGGAAGGATAGTAGAATCAATCAGACATTATTACCATATGTGCATATATGATTACATGTCTTGTATAATTCTACATAATGTACAACCAGAAGAATGAGAAGTTATACTCCACTTATGTGTGATGTTCAAAATGCATTCTACTGTCATGTATAACTACTTAGAACAAATTAAAAAAATAAAAAATAAATTTAAAAAATTCTTTATGTCAGAATCACAGCAAGTAATCAGTTCCTAAAATAATCTAAATTATTTATTAATCTAAGTAATATAAATAATCTCAAATACATTTATGATCTACTTCACAGTGTTACTGTGACTCACTGTAAAGTCTCAATGAATACAAACTCTTAGAATTATGCTTTTTTCTTCCGTTGTTTTTTGTTGTTGTGCTGATGGTGGTTTGTGGTACTAATGATAGAACCCAAGAATGCTCTACTAGTAAGCTACATTCCCATTTCCATTTTCCTTTTTACTCCTACTGACTCCTACTGACTCAGTCACCTAAGTATAATTTGTCTTTTTGAAGAATATACTCTCTGTTTTTGAAGATGTTGTAGAAAGAACATACATGATAATGAAAATATCCTCAAAATTTATTTTCCCATGTAGAACATATTTAGTTTCAAGTTAAAATATTCACTATCCTAAACCAAATTTTATTCTCAGTGTCATATTCTTTTTTTTTAAGAGAGAGTGAGAGAGGAGAGAGAGAGAGAGAATTTTTTTTAATATTTATTTTTTTTAGTTCTCGGCAGACACAACATCTTTGTTGGTATGTGGTGCTGAGGATCGAACCCAGGCCGCACGCATGTCAGGGGAGCGCGCTACCGCTTGAGCCACATCCCCAGCCCCTCAGTGTCATATTCTATTCACTATTCCATAAGGTCCAGGATGAGCAAGTAAGGAATATGTTATGAAATGGCAGTAAGAGTTCCATGTTCCAGCATATGCTGGAGTGTACCTGTGTATGCCAATGTGATCTTTCAGATTAGTAGAATGAGTTTAATATGAGTGAGCAATACAATATGACTACAGTACAAATAACTTCTCAATTCAGGCTGCATTATTACAAAGCGGCATCCCCATTACAAAACAGAATGGGCCTCTTCTGTAAGTAGCCAATTGGGCTATTCTTCAACTATCATTTTTTATTATTCATCTTCTATAGGATTATGTTAAGGCAGAATATATCCAAAGAGATGTGAGTAGGATGGTGAAAGTGCTTGAACTGAAGCCACATAAGTTATGAGAGAAGAACTGGGAATAATCAGCCCAGAGAAAACAGTGCTTGATTTGGTCATGGCTAAATATTTCCAGCTCCTTGAAACTGAAACATGGCTACTTTGTCAAAAACATAATTAGATATATTATTTATGATGTTTCATAATCTATTTTTTCTCTTAACTCATTCAATGGGTTCATACTATTGGTTATATGTATTTTTATAAATTCTTTTTCCATATGTATTTATACTTGACTTTCATATTTTATTTGTGTCAATCTAGTGCCTACCCTAATGAAGAGTGCTATATTTTAAATTCAGATTCAAAGAATGCATGAACTTTCAGAGTTTAGAGTTCTTGAACATATTTGCCTAAATTGTGATGTGTGTATTAGAAATTACATAGTTTATACCATATAATACACATTTTCCTTAATAACCTGGGATAAATAAACCATATTCCTGTGGTTGGCTAATTATTATATTTTATTTATTTGTTATTTCTTTTTATTCGGCAATTTTTGAGGTGTGTATGTGTGTGTGTGTGTGTGTGTGTGTGTATCCTCACTGTGTGGATAGGTTAGAAAAAATATATATTTATGTAATTTTACTTTCATTTAATTGCTTTCTTTTGCATCTGTTTATGATTTAGCCTTGTTTTGACCTAGGTGGGATATAATTATATATAGGTTTGAACTGTTTTGATCTTACATTTGCTTGTTTGTTTCTATATTGGTTTATGTCCTTAATCCCACTTCTTTAGTTTCTCTCCACCCCAATACCAAATTTTCATGTTTTCTCTCCTCTTTTGTCTTTTAATTACTTTTAGTTATCTTTTTTTGTAATTCCTTCTTTATAGGCAACATCAGCTACCTATCTCCTGACTCTCTTTTGTTTACTTAACATATTTCAAACTTTTCTTGCCTTCCTACCCTATTTTCTCTTTACTTAAGAAAGTTTAACTGTCTAATAGAATTAGATAGTTAATGTAACTCATACCCCATTCATGTTGTTGTGATTATTGATAGAATACACGACATAGTAGATACCTGCTGTTTAATTCTTGATTGAGTTCATGATTTTTTATTTTTGGTATTGATGGTACTGATGCTCACCTCAACATTCCTATATAGGTGGCAATTATCGCTATAGATGTCAAAGTGGACAGCAGACACTGTATATCTGTTGCTAACAGTAGTGCTATTCCTGGCTCCCACTTCCTGTAAGAGGATCTGGAAAATGATTGGAACATTTCAAGTTCACAGAGTCAAGATCTTGCTGTGGAGCAATACTCACAACTCTGCCAAGTTAGTAACAGCAAATCTCACTCCACACATGATCCTTCACATTACTTCAAGGCCAGAGAATTGGGGAAACAAAACCCCCAAACAAACAAACAAAAAAAAACAGGTCCCAAGTAGGAACAATCAGAGGGGCACCTCAGGTTGCACTCTTAGATATCTACTCATAAAGCAAAAAAGACAACTATCCACAAGAGGACTTAAAAGACGAAGGAGAATCCATTTAACTGATGCACAAGTCCAACCAAGACCTCTGAAAACATGAGGAAATAGGCCAAGAAATCTCCTCCAAAATTCAGAATCTCCCAACAAAGGATCCCACAGATATGGAAGTAGATGAAATTTCAAAGATTATAAAAATGATTATTAAAATGTTAAACTAAAAGAAGATCTAAGCAATGAATGAAGAAAGCTAATATTGGAGATAAAAGACCACTTCAATAAAGAAATAGAAATATTGAAAAGAAACCAGTCAGAACTCATGGAAATGAAAGACACAAATCACACATCACAATAGCTCAACTGTGGAACCAACCTAGATGCCCTTAAATGGATGAATGGATTTTTAAAAAATGTGACATATATACACAATGGAATATTACTCAGCAATAAAGGAGAATAAATCATGGCATTTGCAGGTAAATGGATGGAATTAGAGAAGATAATGCTAAGTGAAGTTAGCCAATCCCCCAAAAAACAAATGCCAAATGTTTCCTTTGATATAAGGAGGCTGATTCATAGTGGGATAGGGAGAGGGAGCATGGGAGGAATAAAGGAACTCTAGATTGGCCAGAGAGGGTGGGAAAAGAAGGGAGGGGGCGTGGGATTATAAATGATGGTGGAATGCGATGATCATTATTATACAAAGTACATGTATGAAGACATGAATTGGTGTGCAAAAACATTGTATAAAACCAGAGATGTTGAAAATGGTGCTCTATGTGTGTAATAAGAATTGTAATGCATTCCACTGTCATATATTAAAGAAAGAAAGAAAGAAAGAAAGAAAGAAAGAAAGAAAGAAAGAAAGAAAGAAAGAAAGAAAGAAAGAAAGAAAGAAAATTCCACTGGAAACCATCACCAACAGATTAGATTTCATAGAAAACTTGAGTCCTTGAGGACAGAACTTCAACTTCAGGCCTCCAAGACAGGGTAAAATGTCTCAGATGGGGGTGTTCTGGCGGCCAGCATGGAGGTGGCAGGACCAGCTGGAGCTGGGGGAGTCACTAACTCTGAGGGAGAAGTCACCCAACCAGAGGGCTGAAAGTCCAGGGAGGGAGCAGAGGCCCCACGGGGGTGACTGAGCCCCTGGTGGCAAGTTTCTAGTCAAAGTCCAGGCCAGGCCTCTACCTTTAAGGCAGAGTGCCAAGGTGACAGGAACCCTGCACTCCCCAGAATTCTGAATGCTTTGGTCATAATTGATCCCTGCAACGCTCCAGGACATTCAGCTAGAAGGTGGATGGTCATAGAGCGGTTTTTGGAGCAGAGCTGAGGGCTCTCTGAAGCTCTAGCAATGTTTCATGGTTTAGAGGCCTAGGCTTCGGCTTGGGCCAGACCTTGGGTCAGGTGGGAGGCAGCTTGGCTTCCCCCACTGGCCAAGTCTCCAGCTGCACCACAGATACGCCTGTGGAGGTCTCCAAAGCTGTGGAAGACAGTTCCCTTCGTTGTCGAGGAAAAAAAATTGAAACCACAGAATCAAGGTTGAGATCAGAGAATACAAGACTTAAAAAGTATTCTACTGATCTGGAAAAAAAGGATGAAGCATCACAGCTTCAAATAAACCTTCTGTGATGGAGCAGAGTGATCCTGCTGCAGAAAAGGGAACAATTTCTCCACAGAGTTCATCAGTGGGAGAAGTGTTCAGACTCCAACAAGCCCTGTTTGATGCTGAAAATGAAAGAATGAGACTCAGGAGTTTAAGACAGGATACCAGCCTTGCTGAAGACAATCTGAAACTTCAAATGCATGTCCAGGTTTTAGAAAAAGAGAAGTCCTTATTGAGTCAAGAAAAGGAAGAACTTCAGATATCACTTTGCAAACTGAGCTGGGAATATGAAGTCATTAGAAGTGTGGCTTCAACAGACATGTATTTGAATGAACAAATACATGACTTAACACTGAACTTGGAGGCTAAGGAGCAAGAGCTGTATGAGAGTATTAACGAAAAGCAAATGCTGAGAGCTGAGTTAGAATATCTGTACAATGAACACCGGGAAGCCATAACTCACATGAATTGGATAATAGATGACCTATCAAAACAGCAAAATGAAGGAGATGGTCTAATCAAGAAGTTGAAACAAGATCTGGATGATGAAAAAGAGAGAGTTCATCAACTTGAGGAGGATAAAATGGACATAACTAACGAGTTGCATGTACAGAAAGAAAAGTTAACTCAGAGTGCACTGAGCCTCAGTGATTTGCATTTAACCAAGCAGAAGCTTGAAGCTAAAGTCAAAGATTTAGTAGGTCAGCTAGGTCAGTCACAAAAAAGTAGTTTAAACATCCAGCAGGAAAACCTGGAACTTAAGGAATACATTAGCCAAAAGGAAGAGGAACTATGTAGAGTTCGGAACGAGTTAAGACATGCTGTTAATGAAGACTCTAATTTTAAGGATGACTTGCTTAAAGAAGGGGAAGTCGAAATTACAAACTTGAAGCAAAATCTTGCAGAAGTAGAACAGCTCAATGAAAATTTAAAGAAAGTTGCTTTTGATCTGAAAATGGAAAATGACAAGTTGATTTCAGCATGTGAAGATGTAAGGCATCAGTTGGAAGAATCTATTGCTGGTAACAACCAAATTTCTCTAGAAAAAGACACTATTATGGAGACTCTGAAAAGAGAGAAAGAACAGATCCAAGTAGAACTGTGTCAGGCCAAAAAGAGACTGTTGGAAGAGGCAAACAATTACAGGCAGACTATTCAGGAACTCTCAAATGTATGTAATTGGAATACCTCTGCCTTACAGCTGGAACAGGAGCGTGTAGTGCAACTCAGTCAAGAGAAAGACTTTGAAATAGCAGGACTCAAGAAGAATATTGAGCAAATGGTTACTGATCAAAAAGAAACTAAGGAAATATTGGCATCTTGTTTAGAAGAACAGAAGCAATTGATGCAACTTATAAATGAGAAAGAAGTTTTTATTGGCCAACTCAAACAAGAAAGTTCAGAACTGCAAAAGGATTTAGATAAGTATTCTCAGGCCTTAAAACAAAATGAAACTTTAAGGCAGACCATAGAGGCAAAAGACAAAAGTCTTAGCTCCACAAAGGAAGAAAACAGACATCTGCAAGAAGAATTGGAAAGACTTAGGGAACAGCGGAATCGAGTTGGAGCTGTGGCTGCGCCTCAAACCCTCGATAGTATCACAGAACTAGAATCTGAGGTATCTCAACCGAATGTCATCAAGAATCTTCTGGAAGAGGAAGTTACACATCATCAAAAGATCATTGAAGATCAAAACCAGAGTCAAATGCAACGACTTCAGTCTCCACAGGAGCAGAAGGAGGAAATGGATAAATTTAAATACCAGTATGAGCAGATGAAGGCTGCACATACCCAACTGATTTTTAAAAAAGACAAGGAAATTAAGAATTTGCAGAAAACCATCAAACAAATAAAAGCCCAGGGGCATGAAGAGAGACAGGACATTCAAACAGAGAATGCTGATAGTTTTCCAGAAACAAAAGAGAAAAGCCTTAATATAGAAAATGGGAATGAAAACCATGCCATATGTAAAGCCAAAATGGAAAAATTTGTGAAAAGAATCAAAGAACGAATACTTGACATTCAACTTTATAATTCAAAGAATATATCTTTAACCAAAAAGATCCATCAGCTGTCTGAAGAGGAGGTTGAGAAACTCACTCAAATTATCCAGCAGAAAGACATGGAGAGACAAGCTCTTTGTGCTTGAATGTCTCTAGTTTCATACACCTAAGATGTCCTTGACCTCCAGCAGCAACTCCTCCAGACCTTCACTATGGAAGGAGAACAAGGATGATTTGTTAGTATCCATTTAAATATTTCAATTGTCTACAAAGTCACTTCAGGTGAAATTCAATTTTCTAGGTGTTAAATATAGCTATTTTGAATGGGAAGATCCAAAAGTGTCCCCAACATACCCTTGAGACCAGATGAACCAACTAGGCTTAATAGTTCTTTATCAGGACTTTTTATTCAACATTGTCCAAATACTAAAACAAAATTACACTTGGAGGGCCCAAATATGAAATTTAGTGGTTCAATTCTAAGATTCTCTTTATCAAAATTCTTTAATCAAAACTTATCCATTTAACTATTTCAATTGGCTACAAAGCCACTTCAGGTTAAATTCAATTTTCTAGGTGTTAAATATGTCCATAAGGAAAATGGTTTCTACTCGTTAAGTGTGAGTCAAACCAAAAGTCTTAATACATCAATCATTTCCAATGGAAAAGTTAATTTGTAAGAACGTATCATTAAAATCTGGACTGTTTATCTAAACGATTCTCTGGGTTATCAAAACGAGTATTTAAAATTAATCTTTTTTTATTTTTGTAAATTAAGATAAAAGATGAATCAAGAGTTTCCAGCTTGAGCTGGGTGAAAGTCGGAGAGGAGAGAAAGCAGATTATGTGGCAATTGCTTCTCTGACACCTGTAGTTTGTAGAACCATTAAGAACATTTTTATTAAAATTAATTTAGTATGAAACAAATTTTTAAATATAAATTATATTATAATTAAATATAAATTAATATTACTACCTTTAATTTAAATTTATTTTAATAATTAATTTTATGATAGTTTTATTACCTTTAACTTTATTTTTTGATGTAGCACTTAAAATTTTATTTGTATTGCTTTTTAATTTAATAAAATTAATTTATATAAAATTATAACATAATTTATATTTTAAATTTATTAAATTTTATTTAAATTAATAAAATGTAAAGAAATGAATTTAAATAAAATTTAATATAAATCTTATTAATTAATATTCATTACATAATTTAATATAAATTTTCATACAATTAATTTTAATGAAAGTGTTCTTAGTGGTTTGGGAAGCTCCAGGTGTCGGAAAGGTATTTGTTTTATGATCTGCTTTTTTTCTCTTCTCCGATTTCACCTAGCTGGGGCTGGTAACTTTTGATTTATCTTTTTTCTTAATTTACAAAAATCAAAAATAGAAGACAAAATACCTGGTAGCTATAAATATGTATCATCTTTTCTTCCTTTTTATTTCTTTTTTAAAAATTTTCTCTCAGTTCCAACTTTTTGGTTTTTTTACACACCAGAATTAAAATACCTAACATAGAAAAGAAGGCAAGAGCACTAAAAGCTGCAAAAAAAAAAAAAAAAAAAAAAAAAACCATCAGGTATCATTTAGGAACAAGCCACAAAGGCTAACTTCTGGCTTCTGAACTCAAATCCTAAAGAAGAACAAGGCCCAGAATGAGATATTCAAGAAAGCTCTTAAAGAAAAATTTTGTCAGTCAAGATTTCTAAATCCAGCAAAGCTCTTTCCAAATCAATGTAGAAAGAATTGCTTTATATGACATGGATAAGCTAAAAGAATTTATGATCACTGAAGGATCACTACAAGGAATACTCAAAGATAAACTGCACAAAGATATACCCAAAAAATAACTCCCAAAGCTCCTAAATAGATGATGACCATGAGAAGAGCAACCAACTAACTGAAAATTAAGACAGAATTAAATGTAGTAAACAAACCAAAATATCAGAAAATTACAAACCCATATTCACAATAACCCTGATTGCATCTGGCCCCAACTCCTCAGTTAAAAGACACAGATTAATGGATTGAATCAAAAAACAAAATTCCACTAAATGTTGTTTGCAAGAACCTCTATCACCAGCAGACAGGTCATCCAAGTATAAAATTAATAAGGATTTTTCTGACTTTAATACTATAAATCAAATGTACCTAATAGACATCTAGACACTATTTCACCCCCAAACAGCTGAAATGAATTTACCTTTTTCCAGAAGCTCATGGAATCTTTTCCATTATTGATCATATTTTAAAATGAGTACAGCTTGCAAGACAATATTTATTGAGCTCTGCATATAAAATATGTTCATGAATTTGATGTGATTTGACAGAAACATGTGTTTTTCCAATAGCAAACAAGCATAAAAATAAATCCAAGTGTTGCTACAACTGCAGTTCCTAGAACCCATTATTTAAAATCCATTTTTTATTAAAATGTGACTCTATATTTTCAGAAACAAGGGTTAATTATAAACCCAAATTTTCCTTGCTATATTTCATGATATTCCCTGTAAAGTGTATTTTTAATTTGTTACATTTATGTTCCTCTCAAGAATGCTATAAAGCTATATCACATTTTTCCTTAGAAATAAAATCATATACTTTCAAAGGCTTTTGATGACTATTATTGTGGGACCAAAAAGGTAAAAGGTTATAACTTTCAAATGTCATTTTCTAATTATAGTGAGCAAATCAGAAAGGGATTTCTCTGTCTATTACTGGTAGAATCTCTATGAGGGCTTTCAGTAGTACTTCCTTCACCATCTATCTTTGAAATGCACAGAATCTTCTAAAACACAATGTGGGACTACAACTTAAATGTTCTTGTGTATAGCCATGACAGTGACAGATACAGAGTTAGCACACAGTCAATTCTTAGAGAATCATGGAAAGAAATACATGGAAAAGATGACTAATTTATATTAAGCACCATTGATCCATTCCCTCTTTTAAAGAAAATATTCTGGGGCTATGAATCAGTGCAGTTCAATGCAACTTAGGTAACAAAGGTTGGCCTTTCGTTAGGCACTAGTCCAGAAGTTTTGACTTTTGAAGATCTCAGTAGAATATTAAGACCTATTTTCCGTTTTAGAAATCATTAGATTACTTAATTGGCATTCAGTAAATTTAGTTTTTCAGTGCACAGACTTTGTACATCCTTTGTATATCCTTTGTGGTGGTGCAAGAAGCATGGTCCTCTCTTGAAAGCATGCTTCAATCTTTGTTTTGGTCAGTAACTTGGAAAACAGTCTGTCTCAGCCAGTCAGTGTTACAGAATTGTTTTATATAATGGTTACGTGTACATATATCTTTGGGAAGCTGTCTTGACTCAAAAAGGCATTGCCTTTCTGACCTTTTCCTGCCATATCTCCTAGTGATATATATCTGTAGAGCCGACTTTTACCAAGATGCTCTAGGGATGTGCCTATGTGGTAACCCTTGGCAATGTTACCTATTATTTTTATCACTTACCCCTGTTCTAATATTCCCTATTAGAGAAATCTCAGAGATGGAAGTTCGTTTTGAATCTTTAAGGTTTTCAAGAGTACCCACTAAGACTGCAAGTCCCCTGGGCAGTGTAATATCCAGTGGTGTGCAGATAAGCCAGCTCCTCACAGGCCAGTAGGGAGAGTTAACAATGCCAATTTCCTGGGTATAAGCATTTCCTCCAAGGCTGATGACTAGCTACCAAAAGTTGAAAGTTTGTTTGTAAAATTCCTGAATATTGAGCAGTTATCTCTCACAAGCTGGTACAATTTGGCTCTAGCGTGCCACTGGCTTAATTAAGTCTTTATCAACCAACTGCCTGAGGAGAATGATGACAGTTACCTAAGAGCGAGGATTTTGAGATACAAGGCAATGGAATGTGAATAGGAAGAGAGAGGTGAAAGAAAAGAAAAGGGAAGGGAGGACTGAGAACACAGACTAGATGGTGTCATGCTGTCTCTGGGAAATGTAGTTGCCTAGAGTTGTACCAGTTGCAGGTGTGCAGGGCCCTTCTTGAACTGGGAGCTTGGTTTGAGCCAAGAATTGGAGAGAAGTCTGTCCTCCAGTGAGATGATGCTCCTGGGTAGGGGCCTCCTTTCTTATATCCATTGTATTTCAGAACAAAGAAAACGTGCCACTTGATACTGCATTCTTTCCAGAAGTAATGCTTCCATTGATAACAAGATTATCTGAAATTGTCAAATACAACTAAAATCAGTAACCACCTCCTTAAGACAAGCCAATCAGCAAGTTTGTGATTTTAGGGAAACTGTATTTTCATTAACCTTTTGGGCCATACAAGGAAACTGACATCCCTAAAAACTAAGAAAATTGTGGGGTTTATAGACTTTTAAATTAAGGTTAAAAATAGAAATATCAACTTTGACTCTCTAGGAAAGGCCTAACCTTGAAATCATCAGCAGGAATATTTTAGCTCTCTTCTCTCATGACAAGCTTTAAGATCATTCTGCTGAATGTAACCATATCCTCAGCACATATTGTTGAGCAATATGATAAATAAATAAAAAGGCAATCTTAGGAAAAATATTTAAGGCAATTTTCCATATATAAGGAAAGTAAATTAACTCAGGCATATACCTACTCTAAATTGAGGTGTCAAATGCCATGAATAGGTTCATATTCAATGGCTCTACAATTTTTACAATGCTGAACTTATTTGGTGCATTCTATGTATAGTCAACACATCACAGTGACTATAGAAAGAAACTTTCTTATCATATTTACAAACATAATTCTGATTTTTATTCATAAGCAGTATAGCATATTGTTTAAGAGCATGAAATTCGGAGTGGTCATACCAGGTTTCAAATCCCTTTTGAACATTGTATGGGATCTTTGACAAATGAATTATTCTTTCAAAACCTCATTTTCTTTACTTTTTTTAAAAGAGAATTTTTCAATATTTATTTTTTAGTTTCTTCTTTATTTTATTTTTATGTGGTGCTGAGGATCGAACCCAGTGCCCCGCACATGCCAGGAGAGCACATTACCACTTGAGCCACATCCCCAGCCCTCAAAACCTCATTTTATAATCATAATGTAAAAATAATATAAGAAAATGTATGATAAATGCCTGACACAGAGTGAATCCTCAGTAAACAATCAAAATTAGAAACATAGGATTTAGGTAATATTGGGCTACAGAATACTTTAATGCTTACATGGAAACAAAGCAAATGAAAATGAAACAGTGTTACTTAAATACCCAACATTAAATCATGACCCAATGAGTTATATAATTCATCATCTATCCTAGTGTTAAAATGAAAGCTTTGTTTGTAATCCTGTTTGGAGAAAGTTTTGTCAAGCCCAAAAATGGAATTGAAAAAATGGCCTTTGCCTAAACTTGTCAACTTGAAGGAAAGCAGGAAATCAATGATAGGACAATTGTCAGCAGAGGATTATAGTGTTTAAGCCTATTCTAAAGACAAATTAGAAGACTAAAAAACACACAGCAAAACATACAGCATTGAGCCTGAGTCCTGAGAACAGTAAAGAGCAAGTCAAATTTGGTGCTGTGTTTCTTCGCTCTTCTTGCTTAGTTTTTTGCCTTCGTTTGCTTTAGGACTTGAAGGCACTGGGTAGCCCTAGAAATTGATGTGTGGGTGGCACAAGAATTTGGAAGATTAGTTAAAAGTCTGTACAGAGGCCGCCTAGGCATCTTGGCTTTCTCCTCTACCTTGTGCTCCTGGACAGCAGCACTCCCCTACCATACAAAAGGCAGGAACTATAATGGAGACTCCTACAGCTTAGGATAGGGCAGGAGTGAGACCATACAAGGAAGAGATGAAGTTAAAGTCTACCCCTTTCCTTACTTGGATTCCAAGGAAGCTGCCATCTCTCTCTCTCTCTCTCTCTCTCTCTCTCTCTCTCTCTCTCTCTCTCTGTGTGTGTGTGTGTGTGTGTATACATATATACACTTCTTGGCAGGAAATTAGCAAAAGTCTTTTTGGACAGTACTGTGCCCAAGACAAGAATATATTTTTTTTAAAGGAGAGAAGAAAAGTAAAATATATTGCAATGGAATTGAAATTATGATAGAGAGTTTGGGAATCATAGAAAGCAGCTCAGTTTGGTTAGATACACTAGGAGGCCTGTATAGGAAAGCTGGAGAAAAGGCGGAAGATCAATCTTGTATCATATTATCAAGGTCATGAGATTTTTTTCCTGAAGGCAGTGGAAAATTAAGCAACCCTTTAATTACCTTTTATCACTGTGAGGAAATAATTTTTATTTATCTTTCTGTGTCCACAGAGAGCATATAGAAAACTAAATAATTAGTGAGAGAAAGTTCCTTCATTAAATGTGTCTTTTGGTCACAGCAATGAAAAAGCTTACTAAACACTAGGTATAGAACTCTTGGTTGGAAATTGTTTTCTTCTTTCTCCGTGTCAGAAATTAACCTTATTGGTTTACCTTTAAATGTGACCTGATGTTTATCTCTTGCAGCTTTTAATATTCTTTCCTTATTTTCTATGTTAGGTATTTTGATTATGATGTGTCTTGAAGAACTTCTCTTCTGGTCAGCTCTGTTTGGGGTCCTGAATGCCTCCTGTGCATGTGTCCTTTCTAACGCTGAGGAAATTTTCTGCAACTATCTCATTGAAAATGTACCTAATACCTTTAGCTTGTATCTTCATATTCTCTTCTACCCCAGTGATTCTCAGGTTTGGACTCTTAATGTTGTCCGAGAGTTCTTGTATATTCTAATCATGTCCTATCATTTTCCCCCCTTAATTGCATTCTGTGTACTCAAGTCCATGTACCTTATTTTCAAGGCCTGAAGTTCTATTGTCAACAGAATCTAATCTGATAGTGATTCTTTCAAGTGAATTTTTAATTTGATTGATTATGTCTGAGAGTTCTGATAGGTTTCTTTCAATTTTTCTATTTGTTTATTGAAGTAGTCTTTCATCTCCTATATTTGCTCTTATTTCTCCATCTTATCAGGGATACCATGCTGAATAAAGTCCAGTTCTTAGCTTCATGAGGCCCAAAGCCCAGTGTGTATTGATAAAAATGAATAAAATACTTAAAGGAAACTCTGATGGTCCAAGCCAATAGTATCTCATGCCTGGCTCCAAACTGGATTCCCTGCTTCCATTCTTTTTCCCCTTCACTATTCTTTACCCAACAATTAATGAAGAACAGTGCATCAGATTGGGTTACTCCTGTGCTCTGTCCTCAAGGGCTTCCTGTTCTAGGATAAAATTCAAAGTCCTCACAATGTAATCTGGGCTCTGTGTGATATTAGCCCTTACTACCTCTTGATCTGTGCCCTTCTGTACTCTACCTCTTTACTTCACTCCAGCTACAAATAATCCTTTTACCTTAAATCGGCATGTAGCAAGGAGCATGGGTTTGGGTTCTTTGTCTCACAAATTTGAAAAATGAAATCCAGGGACATGAGGATGAGAGTCTTGTAGTTTTTCAGCCCTGGTGCACAGAGACCTGACCTTGAAGGAGCCCGAATTTCATGCCTGTAAATTTTAACCCTTTTCCTGCTTCACTTCATATATATACCTTTGCATAGGTACTTTCCTCCTCTTGGAATGTTTTTCTCCCAGATGTTTGCTTGGCTTACTCCTCCAAGTCTGTTCAAATGTTCAATTTTCGGTGAAGTCTGCCCTGACTTCCTATTTAAAATTGCAGTTTTCCATCTGCTTTCATACATCCTTACCCTGCTCTATTTTGTTTTTCAATATTGTCTTCTAACATCTATACAACTTACTTATGATGTGTTTAGTTCATTGTCTGCCTCCCTCTACTAGAATATAATATTGCAAGAATAGGGATTTCTTTTCACTAATGTTATTTCTCAAAATTCTCAAACACTGCTTGGCATGTGGCGGTTGTTCATTAAGTATTTGTTGAATGGATAAATAAGTACAAAAAACTAAATGCTATGCAACAACTATAGAATATGGTGCCCTTCAAAAGGCTTTGGATGTGTCATTTAATGTCACAAATGACAAGAAGACACTTAGATCTTGTTCACTTAGCTCATGCTGTGTCACATTGGAGCTCTATGTGCTAATAGCCTTCTATGACTGACCGTTATGCATCAATATTCTAGGATTTGGAGGCTTTCTCACACCTCTTTCTTCTGTGCAAATATGTATGTGATAATCTTACTGCCCCACTGTGCAGCAAATTGCTCAAAAGTAAGACCTGTTTTCTTACATTTCTTTATTCTGCTCTCAGGGTGCAAATTCAAATCCAGAACACATGAGGCAATAAGTAATAAATGTTGATGCCAGAGGGTCTGATTGCACTGAAGGTCCACAGCTGGCAGGGCCAGGAGCACCTTTTTCTGATCCTTGCTGTCCAAAGCTATTTTCTGCAACCCATCTTGCAATGCTTTTAGTACTGTTTCTTTCCTGTCTGTGGGAGTTTCTTCATGGTGTTTTCCTCATGTAGTATAATAATTTTCATCTATAGATATCTAAAGATCATCTCATTCTCACACAATTAGAAAGGGGTAATGGAGGTTTTAATCAATAAGAAACATTAAATTTGTATTTCTTCATATTGCTATAGTTCGTGTACTGAAATGAAACAATTGTTATTATTTGTCTGTAAAAATAGTTGACATCATGCAGATCACTGTCTTTTTAGATGCTTTCTAATTTCAGAACAACTATTTTACCCTTGATTATTCACCCTTTTTAGTATATGATTTGGAAAAGAATACTACTTAGATTGTGGAAATGTAGTTTTTGAAAGCATAAGTGTCACTTCACACAATCAGTTTAGCTTGATATTCTTTCTTTCTTAGAGTATAATTCTGTACAAAGTTATAGAACCTTAAACTTTGGATAAGAATTTGGGATGTGGGGGTCAAAAGGATTCAAGTACCTAAGGAATGCTGACTATCTGTTTTTCCACAAAGAAGATATTAGTATAAATAGATAATTTTTATTAGTAAATGTTAATTCTGAATTTATAAAGTCTATCTCGTGAGAAGATTACAGAATATAGGCAAGATCCCTATTACAAAATCCTTCCATTTTAGGGAAGTTTTTGTGGTCATCAGAGTCCAACACAGTAATTTAAATCCCATGGGTTATTTTTAGCAGACTCAATATACTAAGTTTTAATGTCTCAAAAATCTTACAGGCTTCATAAAGGTGACTGAAATAGAATTGTATTATTACAGAAATAATCAGTCTATATGAACTTTATTTATATTCTGATTATCACTTTCAGGTAAATGAAAAATAGAAATATTAGGTTCTCTGAAGATTGCCTTCTTGGTTTTCAGACAAGGCTAGATCCAGACTCTTGTATTATAGAGTACATAACATAGAGTCACTCTAATAATGTGTGAATTGTGATCCTTGGATTATGATTGAAATAATTGTTTATGATTTAAAAAATTAATTCATACAATTAATCCACAGATTGTATTTTTTTAAAGAGAGAGAGAGAGAGAGAGAGAGAGAGAGAGAGAGAATTTTAATATTTATTTTTTAGTTTTCAGCAGACACATCTTTCTTTGTATGTGGTGCTGAGGATCAAACCCGGGCCGCACGTATGCCAGGCAAGCGCGCTACCGCTTGAGCCACATCCCCAGCCCAAATTTTTGTATTTTTATGTTCTACAAGCAGTGAGTTCCCGTATGAGGTTTGATTAGTGTGAAACAGTCTTGCACAGAAGTAGCTGCACAAATGTATAAAGATAGAAGTTTGTATATATAATGAAGGAGTATAAAAGTGATTCTAATGAGAGAGAAGATCAGAAACGGGCCTATTTTTATGAACCTGTGGTTGGTGCTAAGCTTTGAATGATATTTGTTTTTATGCTGTACAAAGTGAAAAGGGTGTTCCACTGCAAATGGATGGTGTTGCTAAAGCTTGTTGTTTGGAAAGTTGGAACATGGTCATAGAAGGTAGGGATTGCAGAAACTGGGAGACTTAGACCCAAATCCTGCCAGGAAAGGCCTTCATGTAGGAAGTTTTCAAAATGTCATTTGGGTGTACCCTCTGAGGATCTCCTAAAATCTGTGAACCTTTCCCTCATAATGTATGTATACACATTTATATAACCTTTTGTAAGCACCATGGATCCTATTGCTTAAGTCCGTGAAGAGCCATTAGGGAAGAGAAGGAAGAAAATTATTTGTAACAGGTGCTTGCTATGGACCAGTTGTATTCACATCCATTGTTACATTTAGTTTTCATAGCAGTCATAATAATATAGATGATATTATTTCTGTTTTATAGATGAGAAGACTGAGGTTCCAAGGGTAAAATAATATAACCTTGATAATTTAGGTACAGCATGCGTATATCAGGTAGTTGAGCCAGGATTTGCAACTACAAAACCTATACAATTTCCATTATCTCATTCTACCATATACTAGACCATGAGCAAATTATATAACTCTTTTAAACTTAAGGTTTTTTATTCAAATAAAAAGGAGATTAAGTATCTATTTGCATTCTGGTTCTAGTTAAATGATAAAAATTCATGGAACATGCTTACCATGTAAGTTTTCAAAAACATTATTGCTAGCGATATGCTTTAGAAATATTCATGTCTTTAGGATCTGCGAATGATCTCCACTCTATGGATGGTCTGTATGGTCATATATTTTCCACCTAAATCTGTTATTCTGTGTTACTAAGTGAGGCTTAGAGATATGATTCAGCTCTCCTTTGTTCCATGGTGTGTGAGAGGCTTTTATTACCAACACTGGTCTTCACGTTACAAGCCTTTCCTGGCATTATGATCTGGATTTCACTTTGCTTCCTTCCTTGACTGATGATTTTGTGAGTGTTTTCAAATCCAGTTCTCTTAACAGTCAGGGCTTAAGAGTCTTTATTGGCCTTGCAGCTCTTGCGGTTGTAAACTGTTTCACTTATGCTGTAGTTTTTGATCTCTTTCTTTCTTAGGATCATATCAAAGCAGAGTTGGATAGTTCCAACTTTCCAAACAACAAGCTTTAGCAACACCACTCCATTTGCAAGTTAGTGAAAATTTCTGAGTGATTGCTTTGGGCTTACCAGTGCCCAGATACTCCAGGAATCCTTTAGACTTCTTTCTCTCTCTATTCTTTATTTAAAGCCAGAGATAATTTATTTTCTAACCTTCAAGGTAAGCATGACCAAGGATACGAATTTCTTAAAATAGGGTTTTGTTGGTGTTTTTTCCTACAGCAAGAAAGTCAATTGTATAAAAATGTTACTATGTTCCTAAATCTCTTCTTCAGTAGTTATGGAAAGGAAAAGGATATGGGGTGAAGAAAAATCTCTGGAAACTAGGAAGAAAAATTATTGTGGCATTATTTGTCTGAAAGATTTTTAAAGGAATGACTTTTATAAAATGTAACAAGAAATGCTTTTTTACTCTTTTAGTGTCTGCCTAATAAAAACGTTTTGATTGTCTATAAACGATTCCATTTTACTTGTTGCATTTCTTATTAATTTGATATATTTCTATAGTATTTTAGGGTCAAATTAAGGTATCATATTCAGCTGCATCCAGTGTTTTGTGGAGAAGGAAGTGTACTTTTCTAAATACTGGATACTTAACATTGAATTTGTTTTTGTCTATTCATGGATTGAGAGATTCACTCAACAACTCTTCTTTCAAGAATTTTTTTTTGTATTGCAAGGTTTAGTACATGCTGTGATAAAATTAATAAGATCATTAATGGCAAGAAGCTTAAGATCTAGAAGAGCTAAAAGAGACATGAATAGCTTAGTTTAACCCAGTGTAGTTACATGCCATAATTTAAAAATACTAGGGCTATTTGTGATTGAGACTATATGAAGTCTCCACAAAGGCATTGATATTGACCTGAAGAATGAATAGACTTTTGCCAGACAGAAAATGGAATGAAGGAATTCTGAGGGATTTTTCTAAGAGGATGAGATACAAGAATCTATGCTTTATTGATAGGGCTATAAAAATCTCCTACTATCTAGAGTTTAGGTTTGAGATTGAGAAACATAGGAGATAAGGCTGGCAGAGTAGATTTGGATCAGGTTGTGTAAATCTCTCATATTCTGATGGGTTTAGGAAATACATCTGTCTAATCAGCTTCTGGGTTTTAAATGAAATATTAGGAATCAGAACTACGGTCTTTAAAAATAATAGCAGGAATCATTTTAGATGAATTAATTTGGCCCAGCTTTTTTATATTTAACATATTTATATTTATTTTAAAACTATTAGAATAAAATTTAATATGATCTTTCCCCTAGATTTTCTTATCTCCTTATCTTTTGCCACAACTCCAAGAATCTTCTACTCTTGAACTTCCAGCTTTTCCTTTGGACAGTTTACCAGCTGCAGTTCAAATCCTGCTATGTATAAAATAAAGACTAGTGTACCCAAATTAGCAAGAAAATTTGAAAGTTAACCATTGAGGATTAATCACTTCAGGTTGTCTCATCAAATTGTTTTATAAAAGGCTTAAGTTTGGTTGGCTGTGCAGTGTAGTAGATTGTGTAGCATAAACAGGAATCATTCCAGGTAGTCATAAGTATTACTTGCCTTTTACAGTTCCCTTCCTGTTTGATCCTTTAAGGAACCTCATTTATGAACTCTTGATTTGACACAGGTGTGGTCTTAATGTAGGAGCTTGGAAAATGCCTTCCATAGAAGTAGTAAGAAAAGAGAATAGGTTCTTGTCACCCTACTTCCATTTGCTGGCTGCAAGCCACTTCAGTCACTGGCAGAGTAACCTGATCTCCATCTAGTGGCCAAATGGACTTACATCATCAGAAGGGAAAGACTCCTTTGCATTCCTGCAGCCTGTGTCAGCACTAGGCCCCCTGCATGGGAGGTCTACTCACTTCTGTGTTGTGTGATTCCTCTTGGGTAGGAGATGTTTCTTTGGATCAACAGTGAAGGCTGGGAAAACAACCTACTAAGCTATTTGTCAGGAATTGACCCTCTCTTTCCCTGATTTCTCTGTAAAGTAGCAAACAAACTGCCCATATTTAGATAAATAGTATAGTTACATGATTTACCTCTGCCCTTACTGTCTTTGCTGTATTTCAGCTTTCTAGAGGTATTATCTTTGAACCCATTGTTGATTTGAATTTTTGTTTTGTAAGTAAACCATTGTTATAATTTTAAATGAGTACAGCTTTCAAAAGAATACTGACTGAGCAATTAATATAAAATGTGTTCATTGATATGCTTTGAGAACATGTGTTTTCCTATATTAGACAACTATAAAAACAAATGCAAATTGCTATTACAACCAGAGTTTCTAGATCCCATTATTAAAAATTCCATATTTATTACAATGACATACCATGGGTTAATCATAAACCAAAATTTTTCTTGCTGTATTTCATGATGTTTTCTATAAACGTATATTTTTAGTTTGTTACATTTATGTTTCTCTTAAAAATATTATTAAAGGTATATCACAAATTTCCTGAGAAATTAAATCATATTCGCTCAAAAACTTTTGGTAACTTGGGTGCTCTCATAATCCAATCATTTCACCTATAACCCTTCTTGCATTGCCTCATACATGAGGTCTTGGGGACACCTCACATCTAAACCATAACAATATTCCTTTTCAGAAAGAGAAAGCCTCTGACATGCCCAAGAGAAGAGCCTTTGTGATGAGAAAATCAGGAAGTTCTTCCCTTAAATCTTTACAAGACCTACCTGTTGGTAGCCCTACCCTGTGCACAAAAAATGCCACTTTTTTTAGACCTAAGTTTTAAATATTAATGGGTAGTTTCTTACACAAAGGATGAGATCAAAACAAACAGAAAAAAATGATCTTTGAAAAACTTCCCAGTACAGATACTAGGAAGACATTTCACAAAAGGACAATTGCTATTCTCAGAGAGGTAAGAAAAAAATATTACAATTAAAAACCAAAAACAGATATTATTTTAATGTAGGAATCTTCAAAGAATAAGGAAGACCTCTAGAAAATTAAAAAGTAGTAGCAGAAGTTTAAAAAAAATCAACATAATATATTGGATATTAGGGAACACTTCTAAAACACAAAATTATTAATAAAAGAAAGAATGTGGGAAAGTTTTATCTGACTAATTCAAACTCTAGGAAGAGAAAACACAATAGGAAAGAAAAGAACATAAAATGTAATTTAAGAAATTCTAAGTTTTCTAAGAAATCTCCCTAGTGCTTTCCATGATGGTTCCACCTATTTGCAGTGCCACCAGCAATGTATAAATGTGCCTTTTCCCCTACATCCTCACCAACACTTGTTATTGCATTGTGACTAGAGTGAAATGTAATCTTAGAGTAGTTTCAATTTGACTTTCTCTAATTACTAGAGTTTTTGAACATTTTTTTCATATATTTGTTGATCCATTGTATATCTTCTTCTGAGAAGTGTCTGTTCAGTTCCTTTGTCCATTTATTGATTGTGTTTTTCTTTTCTTTTTTGGTGTTAACTTGAGTTCTTTATATATCCTGGAAATGAGTGCTCTACGTGACGTGCATGTAGTAAAGATGTTCTCCAATTCTGTAGTCTCTCTCTTCACATTATTGATTGTTTCCTTTGCTGAGAAGAATCTTTTTAGTTTGAATCCATCCCATTTATTAATTCTTAATTTTATTTCCTGTGCTTCAGAAGTCTGGTTAAGGAAGTCAGGACCTAATCCAACATGATAAGATTTGGTCCTACTTTTTCTTCCATTAGGTTCAAGGTCTCTGGTATGATTCCTAGGTCCTTGATCCACTTTTGAGTTGACTTTTGTGCATGGTGAGAGATAATGGTTTAATTTTATTTGCTGCATATAGATTTCCAGTTTATTTGACCCCGCTATCCCACTCCTCAGTATATACCCAAAGGTCTTAAAATCACCATACTATAGTAACATAGCCTTATTAATGTTCACAGCAGCTCAATTCACAATAGCTAAACAGTGGAACCAACCTTGATGCCCTTCAATGGATGAGTGGATAAAGAAACTGTGGTATGTATACACAATGGAATATTACTCAGATTTAAAAGAGAATAAAATTATGGCATTTTCAGGTTAATGGATGGTGTGGAGAATATCATGCTAAGCGAAATAAGCCAATCCCCCAAAACCAAAGGCCAAATGTTCTCTCTGATCAGTGGATGCTGATCCATAATGAGTGTGTGTGTGCCAGGGGTGGGGGTAGAATGGAGTAACTTTGGGCAAAGGGAAAGGAGGAGGAAGGAGAGGGGAGGAGGCATGTGCGCAGGAAAGATGGTGGAATGAGATGGGCAGTATTACCCTATGATGTGACTCTACATCGTGCACAACTAGAGAAATGAAAATTTGTGCTCCAATTATGTAAAGTGAATTGCTGTCGTGTATAACTAGTTTGAACAAATAAAAAATGTAAATTTTCACTGAACAACAGGTGTTTAGTATATCAAATTGATCCACTTGAAATTTTAGAACCTCATTGGTAATGAAGAAATGGAAAACAGGTTATACAAACTGTGGTAGAAATCCTAATGGCACTGGGCTTCTCCACAGCATTGGAAACCAAGGGGAAAATTGTTCCCAACCTAGAATTTATATTTAGCTGCACTGTTAATCATGTGTGCAGGTAGAAAACACTATCCAACGTGCAAATCTAAAAAACTTGCATTTCTCAGAAAGCAACTCACTATATGATATGTTCCATAAGGCGGATGTAGCCAAGAAAGAGGAAGGCATGGGTACAAGAGTGGCTTTAACCATGGAAGAGGCAAATGTAATCAATTGATAGTGAAAAAGTGTCCTAGCTGTGCAGGGGGCCTGAAAACAACCCCTCCAAAATGTAGAGGGAAGACAAAGGGGTCTAGAAAGAGTGGACATCTTGGTTTTTTTCTGGCATGGAGACTGGATCCAGGGTGCTCTACCATTGAGCCATATCCCCAGCACTTTTATTTGTTGATTTTTTTTTCTATTTTGAGACAGTCTAGCTAATTTGCTTAGGGCCTCATTAGATTGCTGAGTCTGGCCTCAAACTTGCAATCTTTCACCCTCATGCTTCCAAGTCCCTGAGATTACAGGTGTGTGCCCCTACTCCCAGTCTTTTTTAAAACAGGAACTAGTAATGTGACATAATGGTGCCATGAGAAGAGTTCACTGGTTTGGTGAGAATTGTGGAACAATTAGAGATAGATACATAAAATAGAACTATGAATTAATGAAGAGTCCTTAAATAGTACATTGATTAGTGGGGAAAATGAAAAATAGTTTACAGTAGTAATAGTATATAATAGTATATTCACTATAATAATAACATACTTATGTAGTATGATAAAAACATATTTATATAATAAATAATTCATCTTGAATTGTTAATGATACCACTCTATGAGAAAGATGAGAGAAGGAAAAATGCATAATATGTGTTTGAAGTGAGAGAGGTAAAATAACCCTTACCTTTTAGTAGGAAGTCAATAGATTATGTCTAAAATTGAAAAATAAAGATTATATGAGCCAGATGTGGAGGCTCATGTCTTTAATCCCAGCAGGAAGCTGAAGGAGGAGGATATAAGTTCAAGGTTGTCCTAGGCAACTTAATGAGACACTGTCTCAAAAAGTAAAAAGGAATGCAGATGTGGCTCAGAGGTAGGGCATTCCTGGGTTCAATTCCCAGTACCACACACACACACACACACACACACACACATATACACACACACAAATATATATATATATATATATATATAATATTTATAAAATATGCACACATATATTTATATATGAATATTACTTAGAAATATGGAGGTAAATAGCAGGTGTCATAGTAAGCAGAAGCATTTACCTTTAAGAGTGGGAATTGTAGAGGTGAGAACAGATGTCACAAGATTTCTATTTTTGTTGTACATCTTCTAATATTATTTGAGTTATTAAACTATGTACATTTATTACCTTGATAAAAATACAAAATTAGTTTAAAATAATAAGTAAAAATTCAGCAAGTGGAAAGAGGAATACCAGTAGGAATGATATAATTCCTCAGGCATAGAGATTCAATTTAACTCATCTTTGGATTTAACTCATCTCAGTATTTAAAATAATAGTATTTTTTTAAAGAGAGAGAGAGAGGAGAGAGAGAGAATTTTTAATATTTATATTTTAGTTCTCGGTGAACACAACATCTTTGTTGGTCTGTGGTGCTGAGGATCGAACCCAGGCGAGCGCGCTACCGCTTGAGCCACATCACCAGCCCCCCAAAAATAATAGTATTTTTAATGTAAGTGAATGAGCTAATTGGTTAATTTTCCTTCTTTCACTGCAAAATGCCTCAAAGTTTCCAGTTATGGAGCAATCAGGCTCCACCTTGTCTCTCCCACTGAATGCAGCTATAAAACCTGGACAGAATTCATAAGCACCTATTTGAAGTCTCTGAAAAAAAAATAAATGGTAGCAGATGGCCCAAGGAAGACCAGAATTTAAACTATCACTGAATTAGCTATGAATTTCTCCATCTTTCTTTCCAAATTTCCTGACTTTGACTCAAGTTAACCTGATAACTGAAGTAGAAGGGAATTTCCTCAGCCTCTTAAAGGGCATCTGCCAAACTCTGAAGCTAGTGCCATATTTTATGGTGAATGGCCAAATGCTTTCCCCTAACACTTGGAATAAGGTAGAGATTACCATGCCCACCACTCTCATATTTCAGCATCAAACTGAAAGTCTTACACAGTGCAACAAGAAAATTAAAATGAATAAAAGGCACACAGATGAGAAAAAAATGAAATAAAACTGTCCCTATTTGCAAATAATATAAATGCCTACCTAGAAAATCTCATGAAATCTACCCAATCATTAAGCAAACAAGCAAAAAAATTATTTAGAACTAATAAGGATATTTAGCAAGTTCAAAAATCAATCATACTTCTATAATTTAGTTAACTAATAATTAAAATCTTTATATGCATATATACACATGCCCATACTGTTTACAAGTAGCTCCTCCTAAAAATGAAATAATTAGTTATAAATTATAAATCTAACAAGACTTGTACAGGATATGTATGCTGAAAACTATAAAACACTAATGAAAGATAACTTAAATAAGTGGAGAGAGACAGAGTTCATGGATCAGAAAATTTGACATAATAAAGATGACAGTTCTTTCCACATTGACTTATAGATGTAATACAATCCAACCAAAGTCCTAGAAAGTTTTTTTTATATCTATAAACAAGCTGATTCTAAAATTTATATGGGAAGGGAAAGGAGCTAAAATATCCAAAACAATTTATTTTATTTTTTACCATATGATTTATTTTTATTTTTTTTTTAGTCCTACATGACAGCAGAATGTATTTTGACATATAATACATACATGGAATGTACATACATCAATCATATTGTCTATTCTATTTTGCTACCCTTTCTATCCTCCCTACTCCTCCCCTCCTCTCCCATCCTTTCTCTCTATCCAATCTAATGTGACACACTTTTTTTCTTTTTCTCATCACAACATCATACATGTATTCTGTATAACAATGAGGTTCTCCTTCCATCTTCCATGCAACTCCCCTTCTCCCTCTTTTTCCCTCACACCTCTCTTCCCTATTTAGTGGTAGTCTTCTTCTCATGCTCTTCCTCCCTATCCCATTTTGAGTCACCCCCCCCCTTATATCAGAGAAAACATTAGGCATTTGCTTTTTAGGGATTGGCTAACTTCACTTAGCTTAATCTGCTCTAATGCCATCCATTTGCCTGCAAATGCCATGATCTTGTTATTTTTTAGTTCTGAGTAATATTCCATTGTGTATAAATGCCACTTTTTTTAATCCATTCATCTATTGAAGGGCATCTAGGTTGGTTCCACATGCTAGCTATTGTGAATTGTGCTGCTGTAAACATTGATGTGGCTGTGTCTCTGTAGTATGCTCTTTTTAGGTCTTTTGGGTATAGTCCGAGAGGAGAATAGTCAAAACAATTTTTAAAAGAAGAATAAAATTGGAAGAATCATACCACACAATTTTAATATTTATTATGATACTACAATAATCTAAGATAGTGTGATGTTGGCAAAAGGATAAAAAACCAAATCAATGGAATGGAAGAGAATGTCTAAAATAGACCTAGAGACATGTTGCCAATTAATTTACAGTCAGGCTGCCAAAGCAGTTAATGAAGATGTTGCAAATTTTCCAGTACCATTCAAGTGACCAAGGCAACAGGATTTGATCTTGATTTCTTGAAGAGCAAGCCTACTAACTAACATGAAGGAGGTGACAACAAGCACAGTAGAAACAGGGTATTTGACTAGGTATCCCAAATGTCACTCATAATCCACTATAGCAACCAATTACTTTCTCAGAACTAATGGTAACTCTTAGGACTCCTGTCTTTTTTCCTGGTTAAAAAAATAGGGCATTGAAGGATAGGTCCCATAGGCAGATAGCTTCTCCTCAAGAATGGAGTTGAGGTCTGGGGTTGTAGCTCAGATAGTAGAGCATTTGCCTTGCATGTATGAGGCACTGGGTTCAATCCTCAGCACCATATAAAAACAAGTAAATTAAATAAAGGTATTGTGTCTGTCTACAACTAAATTTTTTAAAAAATAATGGATTGGATCACAGAGGTTAAAGAACTTTATTTTTGTAGTAAAGTGATCTGGGGTGTGTGTGTGTGTGTGTGTGTGTGTGTGTGTGTGTGTGTGTTTGTCGCTGGTGATCAAACCTGGAGCATACAGGGTAAATGCTCTACCACTGAACCACAGTCCCAGCCTACCCCATGTTGCTTAGAGGAAGGACTCTCCATCGTGGAAATGGACTTGTATGAAAAAGATTATCATAATTTATAAACAAACTGCAAAAATGGATAAAAGGAAAAGCACTGTTAAATTTATTTGTTGACATCTTTGAATATAAAGGATAGTAATAAAATTAATTTCAAGTTCCTGGTTCTAATTATGTATAGGACCATTTTCTAATTATGTCTAAATCCCATCAAAAATTTAAAAATTGTTGAATTGCAGAACTGGACAAGATTCATTTAGTCTTATATTGACCTGGAAAAGGGTCATGAAATCTTCTAATTTTTATTTGGCACTAAATCATTAAACATCTACCTGAATGTATAGATTAAACACCAGGAAGACCTTTGATATTGTGGATATGAAGAGAAATTCATATGTGGTTAAAAACAGCATTACACTTTTAGAAGAACTGCAGGTAAGTCCCAGGGGAGCATTAGGGGATCATTGTGGGCCTTTTCTGAAGATGCAGGCATAGTAATGTAATGTTAGCAAGACAGAGATTGTTACCAAGATTAATTATGTTGGCTTTAACTCATGAGACAAAACTGCTGAAATCAAATGATTGTTGTTGACTTAAGCATTAATTTTTTAAATTAGTTCTTTTGCTATTGCTATGTTTCTAGTTTTTAATCTCCCAATATTATGCTTACTGATTTATGTGGATGTTTTGATCTGCTATAATACTGTCTTTACAGGACTCATTTTTGTAACACCTGTCATTCCTCTGCTTGTCTATAGTGTTTTTCCTTTCTGACTGAATTTCCCCACACCTGCCCATTTTCAACAAATGGCTGCTTGTATGTATTTGTGTAATTCTACAAATAGTTAACTCTCTCACTCAATTTGACAGGATTTAATGAGCTTGTATCTTGTACAGTCCACATTCATGAATGAAAATATTGATCCTAACATTTATAATTCAGTAGAAAAAATGTTTACTCTCTATTGCCATTCTCTGCTTGATTGCTCATTAGTGTTCTAAAGTTTCATGTATGTACTCACGTATTAAGATTATAGTTTTTTAGGTAATTTTTTTAGGTGTAGATGGACATAATATCTTTATTATACACATACACACACACACATATATATATATATATATTTTAATGCTCAACCACTGAGCTACAGCCCAGCCCAAGATGACATTTTTTCCCCCTACTCTGCTTTACCAACGAAAATGTGGAAATATTTATCTTTTAATCCTGAGTAATATTCCATTGTGTATATATACCAAAGTTTCCCTATCTACCGAAGGGCATCTGGGTTGGTTCCACAATTTAGCTATTGTGAATTGTGCTTCTATTAACATTGATATGGCTGTGCCCATATAGTATGCTGTTTTTAAATCCTTTGGGTATAAACTGAAAAGTGGGATAGCTGGGTCAAATGGTGGTTCCAAGTTTCCCAAGGAATCTCCATACCGCTTTCCAGACTGTCTGCACCAATTTGCAGTCCCACCAGCAAAGTGACTGTGCCTTTTCCCCCATATCCTTGCCAACACTTGTTGTTTGTATTCTTGATTGCTGCCATTCTGCCTGGAGTGAGATGAAATCTTAGAGTTGTTTTGATTTGAATTTCTCTAATTGCTAGAGATGTTGAACATTGTTTCATATGTTTGTTGATTGATCGTATATCCTCTTCCAAGAAGTTTCTGTTCAGTTCCTTGGCCCATTTATTGATTGGGTTATTTGTTTTTTTCAAAACGATTTCTAATTATCTTTTGTATTCTATATTTCTGTAATGTCCATCATAATATTTCCTTTTTCATCACGATGTTAGTAACTTGAGTTTTCTCTCTCCTCTTCATTAGCATGGCTAATGGTTCATCAATTTTTTTTTAATTTTTTCAAAGAACCAACTTTTTGTTTTGTCAATTTTTCCACTTATTTCAATTTCATGGATTTCAGCTCTGATTTTAATTATTTCCTGTCTTCTACTGCTTTGGGGGTTGATTTCTTCTTTTTCTAAGGCTTTGAGATATAATGTTAGGTCATTTATTTGTTGACTTTTTCTTCTTTGAAGGAATTAACTCCATGCAATGGACTTTCCTCTTAGAACTGCCTTCATAGTTTCCCAGAGATTTTGATATGTTGTAACAGTGTTCTCATTTATCTCTAAGAATTTTTAATCTCTTCCTTCATATCTTTTGCAATAATAGCATATTATTTAGTCTCCAGGTGTTGGAGTATTTTTTATTTTTATTTTATCATTGATTTCTAATTTCATTCCATTATGGTCTGATAGAATGCAGGGTAGTATCTCTACTTTTTTGTATTCACTAAGTTTGCTTTGTGAATATATGGTCTATTTTATAGAAGGATCCATGTGCTTCTAAGAAGAAAGTATAATCACTTATTGATGGATAATATACTCTCCATTTCTGTTAAGTCTAAGTTATTGATTTTTGTATTAATGAGTTCTATACTTTCTTTGTTTAACTTTTGTTTTGAAGGTCTATCCAGTGGTGAAAGGTGATTTAAAGTCACCCAGAATTATTGTGTTGTGGTTTATTTGACTCTTGAACTTAAGAAGAGTTTGATTGATAAACGTAGATGCTCTATTGTTTGGGGCATACATATTTATAACTGTTATGTCTTGTTGATGTATGGTTCCCTTAAGCAGTATGAAATGTCCATCTTTATCCCTTTTGATTAACTTAGGCTTTAAGTTTGCTTTGTTTGATATGAGAATGGAAACCCCTACTTGTTTATGTAGACCATGTGAATGATTATATTTTATCCCACAACCTTTCACCTGTAGTCTGTGGGTGTCTTCCTATGAATTAGTCTCTTGAAGGCAGCATATTATTGGGTCATTTTTATTAATCAAATCTACCAGCCTCTGTCTTTTGATTGGTGAGTTTAGGCCATTAACATTTAGGGTTATTATTGAGACATGATTTTGTTTTCCAATCATTTTTGTTTACTTTTGGTATTTAGCTTGGCTTGGTTTCTCCTTTGGTTGGCTTTTCCTTTATTGTATTCTTCCCTTTGCAGATTTTCATTGTTGTTTTTCATTTCTTCCTTGTGGAATATTTTTCCAAGAATGTAGTACAGGCTTTCTTGCTGTAAATTCATTTAGTTTTTGTTTAGCATGGAAGTATTTTATTTCATTGTAAAATTTGAAGCTCAATTTTGCTGGATATAAGATTCTTGGTTGGCATCCATTATCTTTTAGAGCTTGGTATATGTTGTTCCAGAATCTCCTGGCTTTTATTAGAGTCTGGATTGAAAAATGTGCTGAGGTCCAAATTGGTCTTCCCTTAGGTAACTTGATTTTTCTCTCTAGCAGCCTTTAAAATTCTATCCTCATTCTGTATGCTGGGCATTTTCATTACAAAGTGTCTTGGTGTAGACCTGTTGTAATTTTGTTTGTTGTCCCTTGATAGAAGTGCGATATCCCATATATTAGTTAGTTTCTACTTTTACATTTACAGTTTTGTCAGTATAATTTGATGTCCTATAGGCCTCTTGTATTTGATTTTCTAATTCACTCTTCATGCTTGGGAAATTTTCTGATATTATTTCATTGATGAGATTGTGCATTCCTTTGGTTTGAATCTCTGAACCTTCCTCTATCCCAGTGAATCTTAAATTTGGTCTTTTGATGGTATCCCATAATTCTTGGATATTCTATTCATGGTTTCTTACCACCTTCACTGTGAGGTCAGTTTTATTTTCAAGATTGTATATTTTGTCTTCATTGTCTGAGGTCCTGTCTTCCAAGTGATCTAGTATGTTGGTTATGCTATCTATTGGGTTTTTAAATTGGATTATTGTTTATTTCTTTCAAGGATTTCTGTTTGGGTTTTTTTTTTCCCCAGTGTCTCTCTTTCTTGAAATAATCTCTTGCAACCTGTATTTGCTCTCTTACCTCTTTGTTGGAGTGATTGATTTTTGCCTGTATCTGCTCACTTAGGTCATTCTTTAATTCCAAAATTCTTTTATAGTTATGTATATTCTGAACTCCTTCTCTGACATTTTACCTACTGTGCTATCTATGGATTTTATTGTTGTAGTATCTTGGTTTGTTTGGGGGCACTTTCCTACCTTGTTTTTTTAATGATGTCTATGTGTCTTCCTTTCTTGCAGTGTAGATCTGAGATATTACAGCTTCTGCCCTATTGTCTTTTAGTGTCCCTATAGGTTACCAATACCTCACTTTTAAGGGAGAGATCAATATTTCAGCGCTCAATGTACCTAACATACAGCCATATATCAGTTAATTTCTACTTTTACATTTACAGTTTTGTCAGAAATGAGTTCAGCTATCTTCTATCATGTAGTCAACAGGCTTGCATAATGGTTTACAGTTTCTAATAGTAGAAGGGAGGACTGGAGGATTAGCTGAGATGTTTATGAGGTAGGATATGAGAGTAAGGAGGTATTAGATTTTTATGACTAGTGAGAGGTAATCATAAGAAGTTGGCTGTTAGTAGGAGAAACAAGAGATAGGCAACCCCATGCAAGACCCCCTGTTACCTCAACAATAGGATAACTGTTAGCACCCCTAGTAGAGAAACCTCTGGTACATCCAGGCCCACAGGGACCTTGGTGACATCTTACCAGGTCCAGGTCCTTAATGTTTGTTGTCCCTGATAGAAGTGCGATATCCCAGTTTCGTGTTGGTGGCATCACAAGTCATACCCTGATGTTGGGCTATGGAGCCATGCTTTGGTGAATAAGGAACCTAGAGCTAGAGGAGGGTGGGTCTCTGTGTAGGCACAGGGTCGGCCCCTCTCTGGATTTTCAGGCCGCAATGTTGGTTGTTTTTTTAAATGTACAATTAAAATGATTTTCCAACAGCTCAAATTCATCCTGCTTCTTATGGCTTGTTTCTTGGGCAACTCTAGTGGTGTTTAAAGTTCTCCTCTATTATTGTATTGTGCTGTTCTTCCAATAGGAGATGGTAATTAAGAAACCATGAGATGACAATGAAGAAACCAATCCTTTTTTCTTATCAGAAGAAATTAAGTTCAAATTAGAATTGTATATGTTTAGTCTTTTAAGAATCTTACAGGTTAAGATACCTTTTATTAGTTTGTTGTTGTGTTAAAGGATTACGGATAAGATGTTACTTGTTGCCTGAAGTTTAGAGACTGAAGTGGTCAATGTTTATAACAGTTGTTGGCTTTAGAGGTCAGCTGAAGTTGTTTTCATCTTGGTCATTGAGTTGTTTCTTAGTCGGAGACAGTTTGTATACTCATACTTAACATTTTAGAATTTTATGAGCATAATTAAACTTACATCTGATAACCACAAAGTAGTGATAAATTTGAAAGTGCCAGTGAGAAGAGATATGACCACATCAGGGTAGAAAACAAGAAACACTTCTGAAGGAAAAGGCAAAAAAGAAAGTTCTATGTATATATAATTAGCTTTTTCAGTGAGCATAAAGGAAAGGTAATTAATGAAATAAGGAGGGAAAATCATGTCAAGAACGGTAGTGCTCAACCTTGATATCCAGTAGAGTCATTTGGGGAACTTTAAATATCTCAATGTGCAGGCCATGTCATTTAACAATTATACCAGAATTCCTGTGGCTAGGACCCAGGCATTACTATAGAGTAAGTTTTCCTGAGATTCCAGTGCTCAGCCAAGAGTAAGAACTACCAGGCTATAAAGGATGAGCCTCATCACCAGATGGCCTTTAGTGTAACATTATTCAACAATAGACTAGGAGTTGATCAATGTAAAGGCTGAGGTTGGTGAACATTTGCCACTGTAAGGCTGGTTGCATATGGTAACATCAAAATATACATTTAAGTGGCATACATACTGGAGCTACTAAGAATTTCACTATGACACTTGGTAACTTGGAGAAATCCTTAGAGAAGAATCTGCTCTATTTTAGAAAGAGATGTCCCAAAGAACAGTTATCATCAAGGAGAAGAGTATGCTTGGTTTTAAAGCTTCAATGAACTGATTCATCTTCCCAGCTGGTAGCACTAAACTTAAGTAACTAATTCAGATTTGAGGCATTCTTTGAATTCTTAGTAATTCTTAGTTATTCTTAAATGGAAGAAGTCATCCACATACTTAAATCCTTAACAGGTTAATAATTGTGATGTGCATAAGGCATTTGCTCCTTATTTTATGGTGGAATGATTGGATTATGAGTGCCTTAATCAGTGCATTAATCCCCTGAGTGGTAAGTGAAGGCAGGTAGGGTGTGGCTGGAAGAGGTGGGTCATTGGGAGTGTGATTTGGGGGTATATATTTTGCATCTGGTGAGTAGAGTTTCCTCTCTGCTTCCTGATCAGCCCTGAATCACTTTCCTCTACCACCCTTTTCTGCCATAATGTTCTGCCTCATTTCAAGCCACAAGGAATGGAACCAACCTCCTATGAACTGAGACCTCTGAAACTGTGATCCCTCAAAATAAACTTTCCCTCCTCTAAAATTATTCTTTCGGGTCTTTTGGTCACAGGAGTGAAAAAGCTGACTAGAACACTCAGCCTTTCCTTTTCTGCTCTGCCAAGTTAGGTGTTCTTAGTTTGGGTCTTTGGTTCTGTTAAAGAAATTAGACTGCACTGATAATCATCATTCTATTCTTTGTTTCATTTTGATAATTCCTGTGTGAACGTTGCCTAGAAGTAGACTCTTAATGGTAATTGAATGAATCAAAGACTAAAGTGTTTCTATGTTGCTGAGAGTGCTGATTTTCATAGGGTAATTCTTATATTGATTTTTCATAGTAGTTGTGTACAGCTATTAAAGGAGAGGCAGGATTAATTTATTATTATGAATAATCATTGATGCAGCATCAATTAAGTATTTTTAAATTTATTTTACAGGGAATTCTTAAGAGTAACTGACAGATTTTTACCTCAAAAATTCATCAATGAACTGAAAATGGTGCCTGCAGCTGAGAGACTTGTGATGTACCTGGAGTCCCTCCAAGTTGATCAGCAATCCTATGAGGCAATTCATCTATGTCAACATCATCAGGGTATGTTATAAAAAATTGATGACATCTGTTTCATACTTTCTTCATGGTACTTTCAAATAAATGGTTAGGAATACCTCAACTTTTTCTCAAGTAAAAATTGAATTCATAATACTTAAATACCTTTATGCACAAAGAAATAGTCTCAGTGGAACTTTCTGTAGTTATTATTGAATGGTACATAACTCATGGACTTAATATTTTTCATAGAATTTTTTTAAGTTAAGATTTTTTTCAAGAGAATGGTTACACTTAGTCTTTGATTCATTCATTTAGTGTGAGTGAATTTCACTCTGGGTTTTGGTATTGCATACATATTTGCTGATTCTTGTTTGACATAGCCAAAAATACCACTAATTAATTTTTCCTTGTTTGAAATGGTGTTTTTGTAGGGGCCCATAGGCCAATGTTGCTATATTTAGCAAAGAAAATTGTAGGACACCGAATAAACTTTGAATTTCAGCTATACTAAAAATTTAACTGAGTGTCTTGTATTTTATCTGGCAATACCACATAGGTATTTCTGGAAGTCAAGTTTGCTCTTTTGAAGTGGGGCTACTTTTGGGTACCTTTGAGAAATAATTGTGTAGAAAATTTAAAAATCGGTATAATTTTGATAAATGGGGCATATTTAACATTGTCAGATTAGTACCTGATAGCAGACATACTTTTTTAAAAAAAAACAGTGTAGCTGATGAGTATCATGCATGTTAGTTTTTTAAATTAATTTATTTTACAGTAGAATGCATTCTGACATATAGTACACAAATGGAGCACAACTTCTCATTCCTTTGGTTGTACATGGTTCAGGGTCACTTCACTAGTATAATCATACATGTATATAGGGTAATAATATCTGTCTCTTTATACTGTTCTTCCCATCCCCACAACCCTACCTTACTTCCCTCTATACAAACCAAAGTATGCAATTAACATACATATGTTAATTTTAACGCCTATAAGGAGAGACTGTAATTTGTATAGAAGCTATAAGCCAATGCTAAATTATGTTGGAGACTGAACAAGAGTATTCTTGAAAAGGTTTCAGCAGGTCATTATGAAATCTTTGAGCAGTTAGAACACTTCTGAGTCCGAAGGCTTTGAGGAAAATCAATTCTGGCTTTTTATTGTATCAGAAATGAATATTTCTGCATAAGTATATATGCATGTAGGCTTGAATGACATACTATAATTGGAGGCTAATGATACAGCAAAACCTTTGGAAATATTCTAATAAGTACTTTTCTGAACATTTTGCGGGGAGTATGTAGGGTTGAACTCAGGGGCACTCGACCACTAAACCACATTCTCAGCCCTATCTTGTATTTTACTTAGAGACAGGGTCTCACTGAATTGCTTAGTGCCTTGCTGTTGCTAAGGCTGGCTTTGAACTCGTGATTCTCCTGCCTTAGTCTTCAGAGCCATTGGGATTATAAACTTGTGCCACTGCACTCAGCTTTTTTTGGACATTTCTAAAGTTTCAATATAGTGTGAGAAAGTCCTTGACCATACAAGTATTTTAAACTGTAAGACCCTGTCTGTTGAGACATGAGAATGAGTGAGGTTAAAAAAGAGTATGAAGAGTAAACCATCTTTAGTATATTTCAGTTGTCTTTTCTTTCATATTTTACCACCTCCAAACTGATATTTACACTGTAAACTAATAGGCATGAAACTAGAGCCTTCATATGTGTTAGTTACTTCTCTTCACCAGGCAGTGTTTAGCAGGTAGTAAATGCTCAATAAAGATTTATTGATTGAAACAATGAAGATTTAATTTTGACTTCTTCAGTCTTCATGTAGCCCGTGTTAGGAGCTGGGATTAAATTAGAGAATTCAACAGGTATATTTGTAAGTGAAATGCTTTTGTTTTCAGTTTCATCTATACCTGAAAATGTGTTCATTCAAAAAAATATTTATTGAGCACCTACTATTTTCTAAGTATTATGTTTAGTATGTAAGTAAGCAAAACAGATCCAATACCTGTCTCTCTGGAGTTTAAATGTAGGAAAGAAGGCATTCAGGAGTCAATTAGAGAGGCAACTCAAGGTCATTTGTTTATCTGTCAGCCTTGGGGCACTGGAGATATTCATAGTTTCTCAATATAATTTGAAGTACCCCCTCCCCCACACTACTACTACTTCTCCACTTCTCTCTCCTTTTTCAGATGATTATGATAATAAAAGAAAACAATATTGAAAGATTTCATGAATGTATTCATGCATATTATAATGAATAGGATTATTTATTGTGATTTCATATAACAACACTGGCAAGTTTTACAGTGTGTCCCTATTTTTTAAAAGTTTGATAAAAACAAAAGTTGTGGAAACATTTCTCCTTATAAGGAGAGCAATGTATGCTACTTGTTCAATGGCACTTGTGTTCTTATAAGTAATGGTTTAAAAATGAGCTGTTCCAGGCCCAGTGGCCCGCCGGCGTGGTAGACAGATCAACCCAATTGGAGGAGGGGCAGAGCTGCCACCTGCGCCTGCAAGGTAGGCAGACCTGCGACCTGGAGAACAGGCCCAGCGACTCGCCTGAGTGGTAGACAGACCTACCCAGTTGGAGGAACCCAGCTTCCTGCCGGTGAGGTAGACAGACCACTCCAGCTGGAGGAGGGGCCCTGCCGCCTGCCCGTGCGGTCACCTGACCGAGCTCTTGACAAACATAAGGTTTCCCTAACACCCCCACCTCATCAAACACCTTGTGAGAAAAACTGATGGAACCTAACCCTAACCCTAACCCAATAGAGTCAAATGTATGAAAGATGATTTATCAAGAGCTCTGTAATGTTTGGAACAATCAATAATAAAAAAAAAAAAAAAGAAAAAGAAAAATGTGTGTGTGTGTGTGTGTGTGTGTGTGTGTGTGTTGGGGGTTCCCCACACTTTTTCCCTTCCATCCTGTGAGGACAAAGCAACAAACAGCTTTGACCTTGAATTTACCAAACTGGGACTTGTTAACTTGTTAATGAATTGCCCAATCGAATGTATTTGGTTACAGCAGCATTAAGGTACCCAGTCATCTCTATTTCTTCCCTCTCTGGGAAGGACACATTTACTGGTTCTAGGATTCCTGGCTTCCAGGCCTTGTCCTTTATCACTTTGAGTATTTCAATCCACTGTGTTTTATGCTGCAGTGTTTCTAATGAAAGATCTGATGAAGAACTTATGGGGAAATTATGAGGAGCCCTCCCTCCCTGTCAACCCTGTAGGTGTGCCTAATGCTCTAGAGTGTCTCAGGGAACAGAGCATTGTTATATTATCATGATGTGAGGTGCTACCAACTTTTTGACACTCATATTGAGTGTTGGATGAAAGAAAAAGAAATACCTTAAGTGTAGATATGTTGAGGTCTTTCAACACCAAAGTCAAGACTTTTAGACTTGAAATGAAAGTCCATCAAGTACTGTACAAATTTTAATTTTTAAAAATTACTTATCAGTTTCCATAACCCATTGAACTGAAAAGCTTCCGGAGTCCTTTCTTATTCTTACTCTGAAATTGGCAAAGGTCCTGTAGGCCCAAAAGGACATGGCCAGTGTGGGTGATGCCCAGGCATGACTGGGTCATTTCTTACTCTGAGCTCACAAGGAGCCACTGTGAGGGAGTCTCAATCCCCGGGTATATAACAGAGTGACTGAGGCTGGGTTTTTGTCCATAAGTACAGGAAGCTCTTGGTGGTGACCTGTCGGACTCCCAGCTAGTAAGTGCGTTTGGTGGTTGGCGGTTGGTGGTTGTGTTCTTTGGCGATTGGTTCTTTGATTTGGGTTTTTTGTTTTGTCTTGTTTTGTTTTTTGATTTTGGTTTGTTGTTTTAGTTTCTTATTTTGTTTTTAGCTAGCATCCTTAGTTGGTGTTCCTGCTTAGGATGCATAGTAAGAGTAGTGAGTCTAGTGTAGTGCCACAGTGGCCTGGCTCCTTCCAGGAGAAGGCCTTCACAGACCATTACCAGGTCTTGAAGGACATTGGGCATGGGGCATTTGGTAAGGTGATCCTAGCCCGCCATCTGCGCACTGGGGCCGAGGTGGCGGTGAAAATCCTGCCAAGGAGACTTTGGAGGAGTTTGACTTGCCCTGAAACACTGGCGATGAAGACCCTGAACCACCCGAATGTGATCCACCTCTTTCAGGTGATTGAAACCCACCAATATGTCTACCTGGTGATGGAGCATGGAGGCAGGGGATCGCTCTTTGACTTCATCCCACCTAGGGGCATGCAGGAGGAGGAGGAGGCCCGGAGACTGTTCAGACAGATCACCTGTGCGGTGTGCTACTGCCACAAGATGCACATCTTGCATGGAGACCTGAAGCCCCAGAACGTTGTGCTGGATGCCAGAGGCAACATCCGAATCATCGACTTTGGCTTAAGCACCATTCTCAAGCCTGGGCAAGAATGGAACAGATACTGGCACCCTCTGGAGGGCCCCGCAGTGGACACCTGGCAACTGGGTATCATTTTGTACTTTATATTGACAGGGAACTGCCCAAGGGACATCTACCAACCTGAGTTGGAATTTCCCCAGCACGTGTCCCCTGAAGCACAAAGGCTCATCAGGAAAATCCTGGCAGAGAACCGAAGAGCAAGCCCCTCGGCAGAGGAGATCTTGGCAGACCCGTGGCTGAATCAGGGTGAGGAGAAGTCATCTTTCCATGATGTGCCCCTCCCCAACCTCTCAGACCCCACTGTACTGACAATGCTGTTCGACATGGGGTACGACCCTTACAGTACCTGGGTGTCACTGTCCCAGAAAAAGTTTGATGATGTGATGGCTTCCTATCTCATAATCCAGCAGCAGATAAGCCAGGGGGCAGGCTGCATGAAGCCTGGGAGAAGGGATCCTTCCACGTCCCCTGCCCTCCCACAGAGGAGGGAGAGTGAGCCTGCCCTTCACACCTTCCCCTTGCCCTGTGAGCATCATCAGCCTCAGGAGGCCAAGGAGTCAGGGCAGAAGGGCTTCAGAAGGGCCAGCTGGCCTGCCATTAGTCTCCGCTTCCTGCATGAGAAGCCCCCCACTCCCAGGCTAGCCTCCCAGCATCACTCTGTGGCCGACTCACCCCAACCCTGCCCATCAACAACAGACAGCCTTGTCTCCCAAGATGCCACCACAGTGCATCCCCAGGGCCACAGGAAGGGCTGGAAGCGGGTGAGGCAGAGGATGGCTGCGTGCTTGCGCAGACTGTGCTGTTGCACACCCTCATGCGATGGCGAAAACGAGGCTCCTACACCAGGGGAGCAGAAACCTGCTAGGTTCACAAATCGGGTGGTTCCTACATAAATGGACAGTTCAGATGGACCAAACGAAGAAACAGCCAGCCAGAGGACTCTCTACTCCGTGGATGCTGTTGTCACTATGTGACCATTGGTCACCTGGACTCCAACAGCTGCAGGACTGAGTGCCTACTGGCTGGGCTTCTCCACATGGGGTCCAGCCAGGAGCACACCTGGATCTACCTGGACATCAGGTGTCCCCTGCCCCACCTACCAGAGTCATCAGATGAGACTGTTTACCCTGGGACCCTTCCCCTGCCCTGCTCTTCTCTGTCCTTTCTCCCATGCTCCTGGGATGGCAGAGATATTTCTTAATAAATTTGTTTCTCTCAAATTGCATAGTCAAATTGATGTTCCAAAGATTTAAAAAAAAGGGCTGATGTCAAAAAGTGGGGATGGGGGGTTTCCAAGTGGGGCAAGAGCCCACCAGGCATCCATTCCAAGGCCTGGACCACTGTGCCAGTGTAGAGGAGGACTCACTCACCTCAGCCATCAGACAGGGGAACTTGCTTGGCTTTAGCAGTGTAGATGGGGACTCAGTTGCCTTAGTGTAGAGGGTCTCCAGTGTAGATGTGTACTCACTTGCTTTGACCCAGTGCCTTGGAGATTTGCTCCCCTTAACCCAGTTGAATGGGGATTTTTCCTTAGAGCAGTGTAGACATGAATGAGTTTGAGTTCATGTCCTTTGGCAGAAGGAATCCCTTCCTGAGGTGTGTGGAGAAGATGGGTGGGTGGCAACTGTTGGAGAAATCACATCTGAGAAGGCAGAATATATCCAAAGAGATGTGAGTAGGATGGTGAAAGGGCTTGAACTGAAGCCACGTAAGTTATGAGAGAAGAACTGGGAATAATTAGCCCAGAGAAAACAATGCTTGATTTGGACATGGCTAAATATTTCCAGCTCCTTGAAACTCAACCACAGCTACTTTGTCAAAAACAAAGATATATTATTCATGATGTTTCATAATCTATTTTTTCTCTTAACTCATTCAATGGGTTCATACTATTGGTTATGTGTATTTTTATAAATTCTTTTTTCCATATGTATTTATACTTGACTTTCATAATTTATTTGTGTCACTCTAGTGCCTACCCTGTTGATTAGTGCTATATTTTAATTCAGATTCAAAGAATGCATGAACTTTCAGAGAGTTTGCTGTTCTTGAACTTATTTGCCTAAATTATGATGTGTGTATTAGCAATTACATAGTTTATACCATATAATACACATTTTCCTTATGAGCTATGGGACAAATAAACCATATTTCTGTGGTTGGCTAATTATTATATTTTATTTATTTGTTATTTCTTTTTATTCTTCAAGTTTTGTGGTGTGTATGTGTGTGTGTGTGTGTGTGTGTGTGTGTGCATATTCTCACTGTGTGGATAGGTTAGAAAAAATAGATATTTATGTAATCTTACTTTCATTTAATTGCTTTCTTTTGCATCTGTTTATGTTTTAGCCTTGTTTTGTTTTGACTTAGGTGAGATATAATTATATACAGGTTTGAACTGTTTTGACCTTATATTTGCTTGTTTGTTTTTATATTGGTTTATGTCCTTAATCCCACAATACCAAATTTTCATGCTCCCTCTCCTCTTTTGTCTTTTAATTACTTTTAGTTAATTTTTTGTAATTCCTTCTTTATAGTCAACATCAGCTACCTATCTCCTGACTCTTTTTTGTTTACTTAACATATTTCAAACTTTTCTTGCCTTCTGTCTAATAGAATTAGATAGTTAATGTAATTCATACCCCATTCATGTTGTTGTGATTATTGATAGAATACACGACATAGTAGATACCTGCTGTTTAATTCTTGATTGAGTTCATGATTTTTTATTTTTGGTATTGATGGTACTGATGCTCACCTCAACATTCCTATATAGGTGGCAATTATCGCTATAGATGTCAAAGTGGACAGCAGACACTGTATATCTGTTGCTAACAGTAGTGCTATTCCTGGCTCCCACTTCCTGTAAGAGGATCTGGAAAATGATTGGAACATTTCAAGTTCACAGAGTCAAGATCTTGCTGTGGAGCAATACTCACAACTCTGCCAAGTTAGTAACAGCAAATCTCACTCCACACATGATCCTTCACATTACTTCAAGGCCAGAGAATTGGGGAAACAAAACCCCCAAACAAACAAACAAAAAAAAACAGGTCCCAAGTAGGAACAATCAGAGGGGCACCTCAGGTTGCACTCTTAGATATCTACTCATAAAGCAAAAAAGACAACTATCCACAAGAGGACTTAAAAGACGAAGGAGAATCCATTTAACTGATGCACAAGTCCAACCAAGACCTCTGAAAACATGAGGAAATAGGCCAAGAAATCTCCTCCAAAATTCAGAATCTCCCAACAAAGGATCCCACAGATATGGAAGTAGATGAAATTTCAAAGATTATAAAAATGATTATTAAAATGTTAAACTAAAAGAAGATCTAAGCAATGAATGAAGAAAGCTAATATTGGAGATAAAAGACCACTTCAATAAAGAAATAGAAATATTGAAAAGAAACCAGTCAGAACTCATGGAAATGAAAGACACAAATCACACATCACAATAGCTCAACTGTGGAACCAACCTAGATGCCCTTAAATGGATGAATGGATTTTTAAAAAATGTGACATATATACACAATGGAATATTACTCAGCAATAAAGGAGAATAAATCATGGCATTTGCAGGTAAATGGATGGAATTAGAGAAGATAATGCTAAGTGAAGTTAGCCAATCCCCCAAAAAACAAATGCCAAATGTTTCCTTTGATATAAGGAGGCTGATTCATAGTGGGATAGGGAGAGGGAGCATGGGAGGAATAAAGGAACTCTAGATTGGCCAGAGAGGGTGGGAAAAGAAGGGAGGGGGCGTGGGATTATAAATGATGGTGGAATGCGATGATCATTATTATACAAAGTACATGTATGAAGACATGAATTGGTGTGCAAAAACATTGTATAAAACCAGAGATGTTGAAAATGGTGCTCTATGTGTGTAATAAGAATTGTAATGCATTTCACTGTCATATATTAAAAAAAGAAAGAAAGAAAGAAAGAAAGAAAGAAAGAAAGAAAGAAAGAAAGAAAGAAAGAAAGAAAGAAAGAAAGAAAGAAAATTCCACTGGAAACCATCACCAACAGATTAGATTTCATAGAAAACTTGAGTCCTTGAGGACAGAACTTCAACTTCAGGCCTCCAAGACAGGGTAAAATGTCTCAGATGGGGGTGTTCTGGCGGCCAGCATGGAGGTGGCAGGACCAGCTGGAGCTGGGGGAATCACTAACTCTGAGGGAGAAGTCACCCAACCAGAGGGCTGAAAGTCCAGGGAGGGAGCAGAGGCCCCACGGGGGTGACTGAGCCCCTGGTGGCAAGTTTCTAGTCAAAGTCCAGGCCAGGCCTCTACCTTTAAGGCAGAGTGCCAAGGTGACAGGAACCCTGCACTCCCCAGAATTCTGAATGCTTTGGTCATAATTGATCCCTGCAACGCTCCAGGACATTCAGCTAGAAGGTGGATGGTCATAGAGCGGTTTTTGGAGCAGAGCTGAGGGCTCTCTGAAGCTCTAGCAATGTTTCATGGTTTAGAGGCCTAGGCTTCGGCTTGGGCCAGACCTTGGGTCAGGTGGGAGGCAGCTTGGCTTCCCCCACTGGCCAAGTCTCCAGCTGCACCACAGATACGCCTGTGGAGGTCTCCAAAGCTGTGGAAGACAGTTCCCTTCGTTGTCGAGGAAAAAAAATTGAAACCACAGAATCAAGGTTGAGATCAGAGAATACAAGACTTAAAAAGTATTCTACTGATCTGGAAAAAAAGGATGAAGCATCACAGCTTCAAATAAACCTTCTGTGATGGAGCAGAGTGATCCTGCTGCAGAAAAGGGAACAATTTCTCCACAGAGTTCATCAGTGGGAGAAGTGTTCAGACTCCAACAAGCCCTGTTTGATGCTGAAAATGAAAGAATGAGACTCAGGAGTTTAAGACAGGATACCAGCCTTGCTGAAGACAATCTGAAACTTCAAATGCATGTCCAGGTTTTAGAAAAAGAGAAGTCCTTATTGAGTCAAGAAAAGGAAGAACTTCAGATATCACTTTGCAAACTGAGCTGGGAATATGAAGTCATTAGAAGTGTGGCTTCAACAGACATGTATTTGAATGTACAAATACATGACTTAACACTGAACTTGGAGGCTAAGGAGCAAGAGCTGTATGAGAGTATTAACGAAAAGCAAATGCTGAGAGCTGAGTTAGAATATCTGTACAATGAACACCGGGAAGCCATAACTCACATGAATTGGATAATAGATGACCTATCAAAACAGCAAAATGAAGGAGATGGTCTAATCAAGAAGTTGAAACAAGATCTGGATGATGAAAAAGAGAGAGTTCATCAACTTGAGGAGGATAAAATGGACATAACTAACGAGTTGCATGTACAGAAAGAAAAGTTAACTCAGAGTGCACTGAGCCTCAGTGATTTGCATTTAACCAAGCAGAAGCTTGAAGCTAAAGTCAAAGATTTAGTAGGTCAGCTAGGTCAGTCACAAAAAAGTAGTTTAAACATCCAGCAGGAAAACCTGGAACTTAAGGAATACATTAGCCAAAAGGAAGAGGAACTATGTAGAGTTCGGAACGAGTTAAGACATGCTGTTAATGAAGACTCTAATTTTAAGGATGACTTGCTTAAAGAAGGGGAAGTCGAAATTACAAACTTGAAGCAAAATCTTGCAGAAGTAGAACAGCTCAATGAAAATTTAAAGAAAGTTGCTTTTGATCTGAAAATGGAAAATGACAAGTTGATTTCAGCATGTGAAGATGTAAGGCATCAGTTGGAAGAATCTATTGCTGGTAACAACCAAATTTCTCTAGAAAAAGACACTATTATGGAGACTCTGAAAAGAGAGAAAGAACAGATCCAAGTAGAACTGTGTCAGGCCAAAAAGAGACTGTTGGAAGAGGCAAACAATTACAGGCAGACTATTCAGGAACTCTCAAATGTATGTAATTGGAATACCTCTGCCTTACAGCTGGAACAGGAGCGTGTAGTGCAACTCAGTCAAGAGAAAGACTTTGAAATAGCAGGACTCAAGAAGAATATTGAGCAAATGGTTACTGATCAAAAAGAAACTAAGGAAATATTGGCATCTTGTTTAGAAGAACAGAAGCAATTGATGCAACTTATAAATGAGAAAGAAGTTTTTATTGGCCAACTCAAACAAGAAAGTTCAGAACTGCAAAAGGATTTAGATAAGTATTCTCAGGCCTTAAAACAAAATGAAACTTTAAGGCAGACCATAGAGGCAAAAGACAAAAGTCTTAGCGCCACAAAGGAAGAAAACAGACATCTGCAAGAAGAATTGGAAAGACTTAGGGAACAGCGGAATCGAGTTGGAGCTGTGGCTGCGCCTCAAACCCTCGATAGTATCACAGAACTAGAATCTGAGGTATCTCAACCGAATGTCATCAAGAATCTTCTGGAAGAGGAAGTTACACATCATCAAAAGATCATTGAAGATCAAAACCAGAGTCAAATGCAACGACTTCAGTCTCCACAGGAGCAGAAGGAGGAAATGGATAAATTTAAATACCAGTATGAGCAGATGAAGGCTGCACATACCCAACTGATTTTTAAAAAAGACAAGGAAATTAAGAATTTGCAGAAAACCATCAAACAAATAAAAGCCCAGGGGCATGAAGAGAGACAGGACATTCAAACAGAGAATGCTGATAGTTTTCCAGAAACAAAAGAGAAAAGCCTTAATATAGAAAATGGGAATGAAAACCATGCCATATGTAAAGCCAAAATGGAAAAATTTGTGAAAAGAATCAAAGAACGAATACTTGACATTCAACTTTATAATTCAAAGAATATATCTTTAACCAAAAAGATCCATCAGCTGTCTGAAGAGGAGGTTGAGAAACTCACTCAAATTATCCAGCAGAAAGACATGGAGAGACAAGCTCTTTGTGCTTGAATGTCTCTAGTTTCATACACCTAAGATGTCCTTGACCTCCAGCAGCAACTCCTCCAGACCTTCACTATGGAAGGAGAACAAGGATGATTTGTTAGTATCCATTTAAATATTTCAATTGTCTACAAAGTCACTTCAGGTGAAATTCAATTTTCTAGGTGTTAAATATAGCTATTTTGAATGGGAAGATCCAAAAGTGTCCCCAACATACCCTTGAGACCAGATGAACCAACTAGGCTTAATAGTTCTTTATCAGGACTTTTTATTCAACATTGTCCAAATACTAAAACAAAATTACACTTGGAGGGCCCAAATATGAAATTTAGTGGTTCAATTCTAAGATTCTCTTTATCAAAATTCTTTAATCAAAACTTATCCATTTAACTATTTCAATTGGCTACAAAGCCACTTCAGGTTAAATTCAATTTTCTAGGTGTTAAATATGTCCATAAGGAAAATGGTTTCTACTCGTTAAGTGTGAGTCAAACCAAAAGTCTTAATACATCAATCATTTCCAATGGAAAAGTTAATTTGTAAGAACGTATCATTAAAATCTGGACTGTTTATCTAAACGATTCTCTGGGTTATCAAAACGAGTATTTAAAATTAATCTTTTTTTATTTTTGTAAATTAAGATAAAAGATGAATCAAGAGTTTCCAGCTTGAGCTGGGTGAAAGTCGGAGAGGAGAGAAAGCAGATTATGTGGCAATTGCTTCTCTGACACCTGTAGTTTGTAGAACCATTAAGAACATTTTTATTAAAATTAATTTAGTATGAAACAAATTTTTAAATATAAATTATATTATAATTAAATATAAATTAATATTACTACCTTTAATTTAAATTTATTTTAATAATTAATTTTATGATAGTTTTATTACCTTTAACTTTATTTTTTGATGTAGCACTTAAAATTTTATTTGTATTGCTTTTTAATTTAATAAAATTAATTTATATAAAATTATAACATAATTTATATTTTAAATTTATTAAATTTTATTTAAATTAATAAAATGTAAAGAAATGAATTTAAATAAAATTTAATATAAATCTTATTAATTAATATTCATTACATAATTTAATATAAATTTTCATACAATTAATTTTAATGAAAGTGTTCTTAGTGGTTTGGGAAGCTCCAGGTGTCGGAGAGGTATTTGTTTTATGATCTGCTTTTTTTCTCTTCTCCGATTTCACCTAGCTGGGGCTGGTAACTTTTGATTTATCTTTTTTCTTAATTTACAAAAATCAAAAATAGAAGACAAAATACCTGGTAGCTATAAATATGTATCATCTTTTCTTCCTTTTTATTTCTTTTTTAAAAATTTTCTCTCAGTTCCAACTTTTTGGTTTTTTTACACACCAGAATTAAAATACCTAACATAGAAAAGAAGGCAAGAGCACTAAAAGCTGCAAAAAAAAAAAAAAAAAAAAAAAAACCATCAGGTATCATTTAGGAACAAGCCACAAAGGCTAACTTCTGGCTTCTGAACTCAGATCCTAAAGAAGAACAAGGCCCAGAATGAGATATTCAAGAAAGCTCTTAAAGAAAAATTTTGTCAGTCAAGATTTCTAAATCCAGCAAAGCTCTTTCCAAATCAATGTAGAAAGAATTGCTTTATATGACATGGATAAGCTAAAAGAATTTATGATCACTGAAGGATCACTACAAGGAATACTCAAAGATAAACTGCACAAAGATATACCCAAAAAATAACTCCCAAAGCTCCTAAATAGATGATGACCATGAGAAGAGCAACCAACTAACTGAAAATTAAGACAGAATTAAATGTAGTAAACAAACCAAAATATCAGAAAATTACAAACCCATATTCACAATAACCCTGATTGCATCTGGCCCCAACTCCTCAGTTAAAAGACACAGATTAATGGATTGAATCAAAAAACAAAATTCCACTAAATGTTGTTTGCAAGAACCTCTATCACCAGCAGACAGGTCATCCAAGTATAAAATTAATAAGGATTTTTCTGACTTTAATACTATAAATCAAATGTACCTAATAGACATCTAGACACTATTTCACCCCCAAACAGCTGAAATGAATTTACCTTTTTCCAGAAGCTCATGGAATCTTTTCCATTATTGATCATATTTTAAAATGAGTACAGCTTGCAAGACAATATTTATTGAGCTCTGCATATAAAATATGTTCATGAATTTGATGTGATTTGACAGAAACATGTGTTTTTCCAATAGCAAACAAGCATAAAAATAAATCCAAGTGTTGCTACAACTGCAGTTCCTAGAACCCATTATTTAAAATCCATTTTTTATTAAAATGTGACTCTATATTTTCAGAAACAAGGGTTAATTATAAACCCAAATTTTCCTTGCTATATTTCATGATATTCCCTGTAAAGTGTATTTTTAATTTGTTACATTTATGTTCCTCTCAAGAATGCTATAAAGCTATATCACATTTTTCCTTAGAAATAAAATCATATACTTTCAAAGGCTTTTGATGACTATTATTGTGGGACCAAAAAGGTAAAAGGTTATAACTTTCAAATGTCATTTTCTAATTATAGTGAGCAAATCAGAAAGGGATTTCTCTGTCTATTACTGGTAGAATCTCTATGAGGGCTTTCAGTAGTACTTCCTTCACCATCTATCTTTGAAATGCACAGAATCTTCTAAAACACAATGTGGGACTACAACTTAAATGTTCTTGTGTATAGCCATGACAGTGACAGATACAGAGTTAGCACACAATCAATTCTTAGAGAATCATGGAAAGAAATACATGGAAAAGATGACTAATTTATATTAAGCACCATTGATCCATTCCCTCTTTTAAAGAAAATATTCTGGGGCTATGAATCAGTGCAGTTCAATGCAACTTAGGTAACAAAGGTTGGCCTTTCGTTAGGCACTAGTCCAGAAGTTTTGACTTTTGAAGATCTCAGTAGAATATTAAGACCTATTTTCCGTTTTAGAAATCATTAGATTACTTAATTGGCATTCAGTAAATTTAGTTTTTCAGTGCACAGACTTTGTACATCCTTTGTATATCCTTTGTGGTGGTGCAAGAAGCATGGTCCTCTCTTGAAAGCATGCTTCAATCTTTGTTTTGGTCAGTAACTTGGAAAACAGTCTGTCTCAGCCAGTCAGTGTTACAGAATTGTTTTATATAATGGTTACGTGTACATATATCTTTGGGAAGCTGTCTTGACTCAAAAAGGCATTGCCTTTCTGACCTTTTCCTGCCATATCTCCTAGTGATATATATCTGTAGAGCCGACTTTTACCAAGATGCTCTAGGGATGTGCCTATGTGGTAACCCTTGGCAATGTTACCTATTATTTTTATCACTTACCCCTGTTCTAATATTCCCTATTAGAGAAATCTCAGAGATGGAAGTTCGTTTTGAATCTTTAAGGTTTTCAAGAGTACCCACTAAGACTGCAAGTCCCCTGGGCAGTGTAATATCCAGTGGTGTGCAGATAAGCCAGCTCCTCACAGGCCAGTAGGGAGAGTTAACAATGCCAATTTCCTGGGTATAAGCATTTCCTCCAAGGCTGATGACTAGCTACCAAAAGTTGAAAGTTTGTTTGTAAAATTCCTGAATATTGAGCAGTTATCTCTCACAAGCTGGTACAATTTGGCTCTAGCGTGCCACTGGCTTAATTAAGTCTTTATCAACCAACTGCCTGAGGAGAATGATGACAGTTACCTAAGAGCGAGGATTTTGAGATACAAGGCAATGGAATGTGAATAGGAAGAGAGAGGTGAAAGAAAAGAAAAGGGAAGGGAGGACTGAGAACACAGACTAGATGGTGTCATGCTGTCTCTGGGAAATGTAGTTGCCTAGAGTTGTACCAGTTGCAGGTGTGCAGGGCCCTTCTTGAACTGGGAGCTTGGTTTGAGCCAAGAATTGGAGAGAAGTCTGTCCTCCAGTGAGATGATGCTCCTGGGTAGGGGCCGCCTTTCTTATATCCATTGTATTTCAGAACAAAGAAAACGTGCCACTTGATACTGCATTCTTTCCAGAAGTAATGCTTCCATTGATAACAAGATTATCTGAAATTGTCAAATACAACTAAAATCAGTAACCACCTCCTTAAGACAAGCCAATCAGCAAGTTTGTGATTTTAGGGAAACTGTATTTTCATTAACCTTTTGGGCCATACAAGGAAACTGACATCCCTAAAAACTAAGAAAATTGTGGGGTTTATAGACTTTTAAATTAAGGTTAAAAATAGAAATATCAACTTTGACTCTCTAGGAAAGGCCTAACCTTGAAATCATCAGCAGGAATATTTTAGCTCTCTTCTCTCATGACAAGCTTTAAGATCATTCTGCTGAATGTAACCATATCCTCAGCACATATTGTTGAGCAATATGATAAATAAATAAAAAGGCAATCTTAGGAAAAATATTTAAGGCAATTTTCCATATATAAGGAAAGTAAATTAACTCAGGCATATACCTACTCTAAATTGAGGTGTCAAATGCCATGAATAGGTTCATATTCAATGGCTCTACAATTTTTACAATGCTGAACTTATTTGGTGCATTCTATGTATAGTCAACACATCACAGTGACTATAGAAAGAAACTTTCTTATCATATTTACAAACATAATTCTGATTTTTATTCATAAGCAGTATAGCATATTGTTTAAGAGCATGAAATTCGGAGTGGTCATACCAGGTTTCAAATCCCTTTTGAACATTGTATGGGATCTTTGACAAATGAATTATTCTTTCAAAACCTCATTTTCTTTACTTTTTTTAAAAGAGAATTTTTCAATATTTATTTTTTAGTTTCTTCTTTATTTTATTTTTATGTGGTGCTGAGGATCGAACCCAGTGCCCCGCACATGCCAGGAGAGCACATTACCACTTGAGCCACATCCCCAGCCCTCAAAACCTCATTTTATAATCATAATGTAAAAATAATATAAGAAAATGTATGATAAATGCCTGACACAGAGTGAATCCTCAGTAAACAATCAAAATTAGAAACATAGGATTTAGGTAATATTGGGCTACAGAATACTTTAATGCTTACATGGAAACAAAGCAAATGAAAATGAAACAGTGTTACTTAAATACCCAACATTAAATCATGACCCAATGAGTTATATAATTCATCATCTATCCTAGTGTTAAAATGAAAGCTTTGTTTGTAATCCTGTTTGGAGAAAGTTTTGTCAAGCCCAAAAATGGAATTGAAAAAATGGCCTTTGCCTAAACTTGTCAACTTGAAGGAAAGCAGGAAATCAATGATAGGACAATTGTCAGCAGAGGATTATAGTGTTTAAGCCTATTCTAAAGACAAATTAGAAGACTAAAAAACACACAGCAAAACATACAGCATTGAGCCTGAGTCCTGAGAACAGTAAAGAGCAAGTCAAATTTGGTGCTGTGTTTCTTCGCTCTTCTTGCTTAGTTTTTTGCCTTCGTTTGCTTTAGGACTTGAAGGCACTGGGTAGCCCTAGAAATTGATGTGTGGGTGGCACAAGAATTTGGAAGATTAGTTAAAAGTCTGTACAGAGGCCGCCTAGGCATCTTGGCTTTCTCCTCTACCTTGTGCTCCTGGACAGCAGCACTCCCCTACCATACAAAAGGCAGGAACTATAATGGAGACTCCTACAGCTTAGGATAGGGCAGGAGTGAGACCATACAAGGAAGAGATGAAGTTAAAGTCTACCCCTTTCCTTACTTGGATTCCAAGGAAGCTGCCATCTCTCTCTCTCTCTCTCTCTCTCTCTCTCTCTCTCTCTCTCTCTCTCTCTGTGTGTGTGTGTGTGTGTGTATACATATATACACTTCTTGGCAGGAAATTAGCAAAAGTCTTTTTGGACAGTACTGTGCCCAAGACAAGAATATATTTTTTTTAAAGGAGAGAAGAAAAGTAAAATATATTGCAATGGAATTGAAATTATGATAGAGAGTTTGGGAATCATAGAAAGCAGCTCAGTTTGGTTAGATACACTAGGAGGCCTGTATAGGAAAGCTGGAGAAAAGGCGGAAGATCAATCTTGTATCATATTATCAAGGTCATGAGATTTTTTTCCTGAAGGCAGTGGAAAATTAAGCAACCCTTTAATTACCTTTTATCACTGTGAGGAAATAATTTTTATTTATCTTTCTGTGTCCACAGAGAGCATATAGAAAACTAAATAATTAGTGAGAGAAAGTTCCTTCATTAAATGTGTCTTTTGGTCACAGCAATGAAAAAGCTTACTAAACACTAGGTATAGAACTCTTGGTTGGAAATTGTTTTCTTCTTTCTCCGTGTCAGAAATTAACCTTATTGGTTTACCTTTAAATGTGACCTGATGTTTATCTCTTGCAGCTTTTAATATTCTTTCCTTATTTTCTATGTTAGGTATTTTGATTATGATGTGTCTTGAAGAACTTCTCTTCTGGTCAGCTCTGTTTGGGGTCCTGAATGCCTCCTGTGCATGTGTCCTTTCTAACGCTGAGGAAATTTTCTGCAACTATCTCATTGAAAATGTACCTAATACCTTTAGCTTGTATCTTCATATTCTCTTCTACCCCAGTGATTCTCAGGTTTGGACTCTTAATGTTGTCCGAGAGTTCTTGTATATTCTAATCATGTCCTATCATTTTCCCCCCTTAATTGCATTCTGTGTACTCAAGTCCATGTACCTTATTTTCAAGGCCTGAAGTTCTATTGTCAACAGAATCTAATCTGATAGTGATTCTTTCAAGTGAATTTTTAATTTGATTGATTATGTCTGAGAGTTCTGATAGGTTTCTTTCAATTTTTCTATTTGTTTATTGAAGTAGTCTTTCATCTCCTATATTTGCTCTTATTTCTCCATCTTATCAGGGATACCATGCTGAATAAAGTCCAGTTCTTAGCTTCATGAGGCCCAAAGCCCAGTGTGTATTGATAAAAATGAATAAAATACTTAAAGGAAACTCTGATGGTCCAAGCCAATAGTATCTCATGCCTGGCTCCAAACTGGATTCCCTGCTTCCATTCTTTTTCCCCTTCACTATTCTTTACCCAACAATTAATGAAGAACAGTGCATCAGATTGGGTTACTCCTGTGCTCTGTCCTCAAGGGCTTCCTGTTCTAGGATAAAATTCAAAGTCCTCACAATGTAATCTGGGCTCTGTGTGATATTAGCCCTTACTACCTCTTGATCTGTGCCCTTCTGTACTCTACCTCTTTACTTCACTCCAGCTACAAATAATCCTTTTACCTTAAATCGGCATGTAGCAAGGAGCATGGGTTTGGGTTCTTTGTCTCACAAATTTGAAAAATGAAATCCAGGGACATGAGGATGAGAGTCTTGTAGTTTTTCAGCCCTGGTGCACAGAGACCTGACCTTGAAGGAGCCCGAATTTCATGCCTGTAAATTTTAACCCTTTTCCTGCTTCACTTCATATATATACCTTTGCATAGGTACTTTCCTCCTCTTGGAATGTTTTTCTCCCAGATGTTTGCTTGGCTTACTCCTCCAAGTCTGTTCAAATGTTCAATTTTCGGTGAAGTCTGCCCTGACTTCCTATTTAAAATTGCAGTTTTCCATCTGCTTTCATACATCCTTACCCTGCTCTATTTTGTTTTTCAATATTGTCTTCTAACATCTATACAACTTACTTATGATGTGTTTAGTTCATTGTCTGCCTCCCTCTACTAGAATATAATATTGCAAGAATAGGGATTTCTTTTCACTAATGTTATTTCTCAAAATTCTCAAACACTGCTTGGCATGTGGCGGTTGTTCATTAAGTATTTGTTGAATGGATAAATAAGTACAAAAAACTAAATGCTATGCAACAACTATAGAATATGGTGCCCTTCAAAAGGCTTTGGATGTGTCATTTAATGTCACAAATGACAAGAAGACACTTAGACCTTGTTCACTTAGCTCATGCTGTGTCACATTGGAGCTCTATGTGCTAATAGCCTTCTATGACTGACCGTTATGCATCAATATTCTAGGATTTGGAGGCTTTCTCACACCTCTTTCTTCTGTGCAAATATGTATGTGATAATCTTACTGCCCCACTGTGCAGCAAATTGCTCAAAAGTAAGACCTGTTTTCTTACATTTCTTTATTCTGCTCTCAGGGTGCAAATTCAAATCCAGAACACATGAGGCAATAAGTAATAAATGTTGATGCCAGAGGGTCTGATTGCACTGAAGGTCCACAGCTGGCAGGGCCAGGAGCACCTTTCTCTGATCCTTGCTGTCCAAAGCTATTTTCTGCAACCCATCTTGCAATGCTTTTAGTACTGTTTCTTTCCTGTCTGTGGGAGTTTCTTCATGGTGTTTTCCTCATGTAGTATAATAATTTTCATCTATAGATATCTAAAGATCATCTCATTCTCACACAATTAGAAAGGGGTAATGGAGGTTTTAATCAATAAGAAACATTAAATTTGTATTTCTTCATATTGCTATAGTTCGTGTACTGAAATGAAACAATTGTTATTATTTGTCTGTAAAAATAGTTGACATCATGCAGATCACTGTCTTTTTAGATGCTTTCTAATTTCAGAACAACTATTTTACCCTTGATTATTCACCCTTTTTAGTATATGATTTGGAAAAGAATACTACTTAGATTGTGGAAATGTAGTTTTTGAAAGCATAAGTGTCACTTCACACAATCAGTTTAGCTTGATATTCTTTCTTTCTTAGAGTATAATTCTGTACAAAGTTATAGAACCTTAAACTTTGGATAAGAATTTGGGATGTGGGGGTCAAAAGGATTCAAGTACCTAAGGAATGCTGACTATCTGTTTTTCCACAAAGAAGATATTAGTATAAATAGATAATTTTTATTAGTAAATGTTAATTCTGAATTTATAAAGTCTATCTCGTGAGAAGATTACAGAATATAGGCAAGATCCCTATTACAAAATCCTTCCATTTTAGGGAAGTTTTTGTGGTCATCAGAGTCCAACACAGTAATTTAAATCCCATGGGTTATTTTTAGCAGACTCAATATACTAAGTTTTAATGTCTCAAAAATCTTACAGGCTTCATAAAGGTGACTGAAATAGAATTGTATTATTACAGAAATAATCAGTCTATATGAACTTTATTTATATTCTGATTATCACTTTCAGGTAAATGAAAAATAGAAATATTAGGTTCTCTGAAGATTGCCTTCTTGGTTTTCAGACAAGGCTAGATCCAAACTCTTGTATTATAGAGTACATAACATAGAGTCACTCTAATAATGTGTGAATTGTGATCCTTGGATTATGATTGAAATAATTGTTTATGATTTAAAAAATTAATTCATACAATTAATCCACAGATTTTTGTATTTTTTTAGAGAGAGAGAGAGAGAGAGAGAGAGAGAGAGAGAGAGAGAGAGAGAATTTTAGTATTTATTTTTTAGTTTTCAGCGGACACATCTTTCTTTGTATGTGGTGCTGAGGATCAAACCCGGGCCGCACGTATGCCAGGCAAGCGCGCTACCGCTTGAGCCACATCCCCAGCCCAGATTTTTATATTTTTATGTTCTACAAGCAGTGAGTTCCCGTATGAGGTTTGATTAGTGTGAAACAGTCTTGCACAGAAGTAGCTGCACAAATGTATAAAGATAGAAGTTTGTATATATAATGAAGGAGTATAAAAGTGATTCTAATGAGAGAGAAGATCAGAAACGGGCCTATTTTTATGAACCTGTGGTTTGTGCTAAGCTTTGAATGATATTTGTTTTTATGCTGTACAAAGTGAAGAGGGTGTTCCACTGCAAATGGATGGTGTTGCTAAAGCTTGTTGTTTGGAAAGTTGGAACATGGTCATAGAAGGTAGGGATTGCAGAAACTGGGAGACTTAGACCCAAATCCTGCCAGGAAAGGCCTTCATGTAGGAAGTTTTCAAAATGTCATTTGGGTGTACCCTCTGAGGATCTCCTAAAAGCTGTGAACCTTTCCCTCATATGTATGTATACACATTTATATAACCTTTTGTAAGCACCATGGATCCTATTGCTTAAGTCTGTGAAGAGCCATTAGGGAAGAGAAGGAAGAAAATTATTTGTAACAGGTGCTTGCTATGGACCAGTTGTATTCACATCCATTGTTACATTTATTTTTCATAGCAGTCATAATAATATAGATGATATTATTTCTGTTTTATAGATGAGAAGACTGAGGTTCCAAGGGTAAAATAATATAACCTTGATAATTTAGGTACAGCATGCGTATATCAGGTAGTTGAGCCAGGATTTGCAACTACAAAACCTATACAATTTCCATTATCTCATTCTACCATATACTAGACCATGAGTAAATTATATAACTCTTTCAAACTTAAGGTTTTTTATTCAAATAAAAAGGAGATTAAGTATCTATTTGCATTCTGGTTCTAGTTAAATGATAAAAATTCATGGAACATGCTTACCATGTAAGTTTTCAAAAACATTATTGCTAGCGATATGCTTTAGAAATATTCATGTCTTTAGGATCTGCGAATGATCTCCACTCTATGGATGGTCTGTATGGTCATATATTTTCCACCTAAATCTGTTATTCTGTGTTACTAAGTGAGGCTTAGAGATATGATTCAGCTCTCCTTTGTTCCATGGTGTGTGAGAGGCTTTTATTACCAACACTGGTCTTCACGTTACAAGCCTTTCCTGGCATTATGATCTGGATTTCACTTTGCTTCCTTCCTTGACTGATGATTTTGTGAGTGTTTTCAAATCCAGTTCTCTTAACAGTCAGGGCTTAAGAGTCTTTATTGGCCTTGCAGCTCTTGCGGTTGTAAACTGTTTCACTTATGCTGTAGTTTTTGATCTCTTTCTTTCTTAGGATCATATCAAAGCAGAGTTGGATAGTTCCAACTTTCCAAACAACAAGCTTTAGCAACACCACTCCATTTGCAAGTTAGTGAAAATTTCTGAGTGATTGCTTTGGGCTTACCAGTGCCCAGATACTCCAGGAATCCTTTAGACTTCTTTCTCTCTCTATTCTTTATTTAAAGCCAGAGATAATTTATTTTCTAACCTTCAAGGTAAGCATGACCAAGGATACGAATTTCTTAAAATAGGGTTTTGTTGGTGTTTTTTCCTACAGCAAGAAAGTCAATTGTATAAAAATGTTACTATGTTCCTAAATCTCTTCTTCAGTAGTTATGGAAAGGAAAAGGATATGGGGTGAAGAAAAATCTCTGGAAACTAGGAAGAAAAATTATTGTGGCATTATTTGTCTGAAAGATTTTTAAAGGAATGACTTTTATAAAATGTAACAAGAAATGCTTTTTTACTCTTTTAGTGTCTGCCTAATAAAAACGTTTTGATTGTCTATAAACGATTCCATTTTACTTGTTGCATTTCTTATTAATTTGATATATTTCTATAGTATTTTAGGGTCAAATTAAGGTATCATATTCAGCTGCATCCAGTGTTTTGTGGAGAAGGAAGTGTACTTTTCTAAATACTGGATACTTAACATTGAATTTGTTTTTGTCTATTCATGGATTGAGAGATTCACTCAACAACTCTTCTTTCAAGAATTTTTTTTGTATTGCAAGGTTTAGTACATGCTGTGATAAAATTAATAAGATCATTAATGGCAAGAAGCTTAAGATCTAGAAGAGCTAAAAGAGACATGAATAGCTTAGTTTAACCCAGTGTAGTTACATGCCATAATTTAAAAATACTAGGGCTATTTGTGATTGAGACTATATGAAGTCTCCACAAAGGCATTGATATTGACCTGAAGAATGAATAGACTTTTGCCAGACAGAAAATGGAATGAAGGAATTCTGAGGGATTTTTCTAAGAGGATGAGATACAAGAATCTATGCTTTATTGATAGGGCTATAAAAATCTCCTACTATCTAGAGTTTAGGTTTGAGATTGAGAAACATAGGAGATAAGGCTGGCAGAGTAGATTTGGATCAGGTTGTGTAAATCTCTCATATTCTGATGGGTTTAGGAAATACATCTGTCTAATCAGCTTCTGGGTTTTAAATGAAATATTAGGAATCAGAACTACGGTCTTTAAAAATAATAGCAGGAATCATTTTAGATGAATTAATTTGGCCCAGCTTTTTTATATTTAACATATTTATATTTATTTTAAAACTATTAGAATAAAATTTAATATGATCTTTCCCCTAGATTTTCTTATCTCCTTATCTTTTGCCACAACTCCAAGAATCTTCTACTCTTGAACTTCCAGCTTTTCCTTTGGACAGTTTACCAGCTGCAGTTCAAATCCTGCTATGTATAAAATAAAGACTAGTGTACCCAAATTAGCAAGAAAATTTGAAAGTTAACCATTGAGGATTAATCACTTCAGGTTGTCTCATCAAATTGTTTTATAAAAGGCTTAAGTTTGGTTGGCTGTGCAGTGTAGTAGATTGTGTAGCATAAACAGGAATCATTCCAGGTAGTCATAAGTATTACTTGCCTTTTACAGTTCCCTTCCTGTTTGATCCTTTAAGGAACCTCATTTATGAACTCTTGATTTGACACAGGTGTGGTCTTAATGTAGGAGCTTGGAAAATGCCTTCCATAGAAGTAGTAAGAAAAGAGAATAGGTTCTTGTCACCCTACTTCCATTTGCTGGCTGCAAGCCACTTCAGTCACTGGCAGAGTAACCTGATCTCCATCTAGTGGCCAAATGGACTTACATCATCAGAAGGGAAAGACTCCTTTGCATTCCTGCAGCCTGTGTCAGCACTAGGCCCCCTGCATGGGAGGTCTACTCACTTCTGTGTTGTGTGATTCCTCTTGGGTAGGAGATGTTTCTTTGGATCAACAGTGAAGGCTGGGAAAACAACCTACTAAGCTATTTGTCAGGAATTGACCCTCTCTTTCCCTGATTTCTCTGTAAAGTAGCAAACAAACTGCCCATATTTAGATAAATAGTATAGTTACATGATTTACCTCTGCCCTTACTGTCTTTGCTGTATTTCAGCTTTCTAGAGGTATTATCTTTGAACCCATTGTTGATTTGAATTTTTGTTTTGTAAGTAAACCATTGTTATAATTTTAAATGAGTACAGCTTTCAAAAGAATACTGACTGAGCAATTAATATAAAATGTGTTCATTGATATGCTTTGAGAACATGTGTTTTCCTATATTAGACAACTATAAAAACAAATGCAAATTGCTATTACAACCAGAGTTTCTAGATCCCATTATTAAAAATTCCATATTTATTACAATGACATACCATGGGTTAATCATAAACCAAAATTTTTCTTGCTGTATTTCATGATGTTTTCTATAAACGTATATTTTTAGTTTGTTACATTTATGTTTCTCTTAAAAATATTATTAAAGGTATATCACAAATTTCCTGAGAAATTAAATCATATTCGCTCAAAAACTTTTGGTAACTTGGGTGCTCTCATAATCCAATCATTTCACCTATAACCCTTCTTGCATTGCCTCATACATGAGGTCTTGGGGACACCTCACATCTAAACCATAACAATATTCCTTTTCAGAAAGAGAAAGCCTCTGACATGCCCAAGAGAAGAGCCTTTGTGATGAGAAAATCAGGAAGTTCTTCCCTTAAATCTTTACAAGACCTACCTGTTGGTAGCCCTACCCTGTGCACAAAAAATGCCACTTTTTTTAGACCTAAGTTTTAAATATTAATGGGTAGTTTCTTACACAAAGGATGAGATCAAAACAAACAGAAAAAAATGATCTTTGAAAAACTTCCCAGTACAGATACTAGGAAGACATTTCACAAAAGGACAATTGCTATTCTCAGAGAGGTAAGAAAAAAATATTACAATTAAAAACCAAAAACAGATATTATTTTAATGTAGGAATCTTCAAAGAATAAGGAAGACCTCTAGAAAATTAAAAAGTAGTAGCAGAAGTTTAAAAAAAATCAACATAATATATTGGATATTAGGGAACACTTCTAAAACACAAAATTATTAATAAAAGAAAGAATGTGGGAAAGTTTTATCTGACTAATTCAAACTCTAGGAAGAGAAAACACAATAGGAAAGAAAAGAACATAAAATGTAATTTAAGAAATTCTAAGTTTTCTAAGAAATCTCCCTAGTGCTTTCCATGATGGTTCCACCTATTTGCAGTGCCACCAGCAATGTATAAATGTGCCTTTTCCCCTACATCCTCACCAACACTTGTTATTGCATTGTGACTAGAGTGAAATGTAATCTTAGAGTAGTTTCAATTTGACCTTCTCTAATTACTAGAGTTTTTGAACATTTTTTTCATATATTTGTTGATCCATTGTATATCTTCTTCTGAGAAGTGTCTGTTCAGTTCCTTTGTCCATTTATTGATTGTGTTTTTCTTTTCTTTTTTGGTGTTAACTTGAGTTCTTTATATATCCTGGAAATGAGTGCTCTACGTGACGTGCATGTAGTAAAGATGTTCTCCAATTCTGTAGTCTCTCTCTTCACATTATTGATTGTTTCCTTTGCTGAGAAGAATCTTTTTAGTTTGAATCCATCCCATTTATTAATTCTTAATTTTATTTCCTGTGCTTCAGAAGTCTGGTTAAGGAAGTCAGGACCTAATCCAACATGATAAGATTTGGTCCTACTTTTTCTTCCATTAGGTTCAAGGTCTCTGGTATGATTCCTAGGTCCTTGATCCACTTTTGAGTTGACTTTTGTGCATGGTGAGAGATAATGGTTTAATTTTATTTGCTGCATATAGATTTCCAGTTTATTTGACCCCGCTATCCCACTCCTCAGTATATACCCAAAGGTCTTAAAATCACCATACTATAGTAACATAGCCTTATTAATGTTCACAGCAGCTCAATTCACAATAGCTAAACAGTGGAACCAACCTTGATGCCCTTCAATGGATGAGTGGATAAAGAAACTGTGGTATGTATACACAATGGAATATTACTCAGATTTAAAAGAGAATAAAATTATGGCATTTTCAGGTTAATGGATGGTGTGGAGAATATCATGCTAAGCGAAATAAGCCAATCCCCCAAAACCAAAGGCCAAATGTTCTCTCTGATCAGTGGATGCTGATCCATAATGAGTGTGTGTGTGCCAGGGGTGGGGGTAGAATGGAGTAACTTTGGGCAAAGGGAAAGGAGGAGGAAGGAGAGGGGAGGAGGCATGTGCGCAGGAAAGATGGTGGAATGAGATGGGCAGTATTACCCTATGATGTGACTCTACATCGTGCACAACTAGAGAAATGAAAATTAGTGCTCCAATTATGCAAAATGAATTGCTGTCGTGTATAACTAGTTTGAACAAATAAATAATGTAAATTTTCACTGAACAACAGGTGTTTAGTATATCAAATTGATCCACTTGAAATTTTAGAACCTCATTGGTAATGAAGAAATGGAAAACAGGTTATACAAACTGTGGTAGAAATCCTAATGGCACTGGGCTTCTCCACAGCATTGGAAACCAAGGGGAAAATTGTTCCCAACCTAGAATTTATATTTAGCTGCACTGTTAATCATGTGTGCAGGTAGAAAACACTATCCAATGTGCAAATCTAAAAAACTTGCATTTCTCAGAAAGCAACTCACTATATGATATGTTCCATAAGGAGGATGTAGCCAAGAAAGAGGAAGGCATGGGTACAAGAGTGGCTTTAACCATGGAAGAGGCAAATGTAATCAATTGATAGTGAAAAAGTGTCCTAGCTGTGCAGGGGGCCTGAAAACAACCCCTCCAAAATGTAGAGGGAAGACAAAGGGGTCTAGAAAGAGTGGACATCTTGGTTTTTTTCTGGCATGGAGACTGGATCCAGGGTGCTCTACCATTGAGCCATATCCCCAGCACTTTTATTTATTGATTTTTTTTTCTATTTTGAGACAGTCTAGCTAATTTGCTTAGGGCCTCATTAGATTGCTGAGTCTGCCCTCAAACTTGCAATCTTTCACCCTCATGCTTCCAAGTCCCTGAGATTACAGGTGTGTGCCCCTACTCCCAGTCTTTTTTAAAACAAGAACTAGTAATGTGACATAATGGTGCCATGAGAAGAGTTCACTGGTTTGGTGAGAATTGTGGAACAATTAGAGATAGATACATAAAATAGAACTATGAATTAATGAAGAGTCCTTAAATAGTACATTGATTAGTGGGGAAAATGAAAAATAGTTTACAGTAGTAATAGTATATAATAGTATATTCACTATAATAATAACATACTTATGTAGTATGATAAAAACATATTTATATAATAAATAATTCATCTTGAATTGTTAATGATACCACTCTATGAGAAAGATGAGAGAAGGAAAAATGCATAATATGTGTTTGAAGTGAGAGAGGTAAAATAACCCTTACCTTTTAGTAGGAAGTCAATAGATTATGTCTAAAATTGAAAAATAAAGATTATATGAGCCAGATGTGGAGGCTCATGTCTTTAATCCCAGCAGGAAGCTGAAGGAGGAGGATATAAGTTCAAGGTTGTCCTAGGCAACTTAATGAGACACTGTCTCAAAAAGTAAAAAGGAATGCAGATGTGGCTCAGAGGTAGGGCATTCCTGGGTTCAATTCCCAGTACCACACACACACACACACACACACACACACATATACACACACACAAATATATATATATATATATATATATATATATATAATATTTATAAAATATGCACACATATATTTATATATGAATATTACTTAGAAATATGGAGGTAAATAGCAGGTGTCATAGTAAGCAGAAGCATTTACCTTTAAGAGTGGGAATTGTAGAGGTGAGAACAGATGACACAAGATTTCTATTTTTGTTGTACATCTTCTAATATTATTTGAGTTATTAAACTATGTACATTTATTACCTTGATAAAAATACAAAATTAGTTTAAAATAATAAGTAAAAATTCAGCAAGTGGAAAGAGGAATACCAGTAGGAATGATATAATTCCTCAGGCATAGAGATTCAATTTAACTCATCTTTGGATTTAACTCATCTCAGTATTTAAAATAATAGTATTTTTTTAAAGAGAGAGAGAGAGGAGAGAGAGAGAATTTTTAATATTTATATTTTAGTTCTCGGTGAACACAACATCTTTGTTGGTCTGTGGTGCTGAGGATCGAACCCAGGCGAGCGCGCTACCGCTTGAGCCACATCACCAGCCCCCCAAAAATAATAGTATTTTTAATGTAAGTGAATGAGCTAATTGGTTAATTTTCCTTCTTTCACTGCAAAATGCCTCAAAGTTTCCAGTTATGGAGCAATCAGGCTCCACCTTGTCTCTCCCACTGAATGCAGCTATAAAACCTGGACAGAATTCATAAGCACCTATTTGAAGTCTCTGAAAAAAAAATAAATGGTAGCAGATGGCCCAAGGAAGACCAGAATTTAAACTATCACTGAATTAGCTATGAATTTCTCCATCTTTCTTTCCAAATTTCCTGACTTTGACTCAAGTTAACCTGATAACTGAAGTAGAAGGGAATTTCCTCAGCCTCTTAAAGGGCATCTGCCAAACTCTGAAGCTAGTGCCATATTTTATGGTGAATGGCCAAATGCTTTCCCCTAACACTTGGAATAAGGTAGAGATTACCATGCCCACCACTCTCATATTTCAGCATCAAACTGAAAGTCTTACACAGTGCAACAAGAAAATTAAAATGAATAAAAGGCACACAGATGAGAAAAAAATGAAATAAAACTGTCCCTATTTGCAAATAATATAAATGCCTACCTAGAAAATCTCATGAAATCTACCCAATCATTAAGCAAACAAGCAAAAAAATTATTTAGAACTAATAAGGATATTTAGCAAGTTCAAAAATCAATCATACTTCTATAATTTAGTTAACTAATAATTAAAATCTTTATATGCATATATACACATGCCCATACTGTTTACAAGTAGCTCCTCCTAAAAATGAAATAATTAGTTATAAATTATAAATCTAACAAGACTTGTACAGGATATGTATGCTGAAAACTATAAAACACTAATGAAAGATAACTTAAATAAGTGGAGAGAGACAGAGTTCATGGATCAGAAAATTTGACATAATAAAGATGACAGTTCTTTCCACATTGACTTATAGATGTAATACAATCCAACCAAAGTCCTAGAAAGTTTTTTTTATATCTATAAACAAGCTGATTCTAAAATTTATATGGGAAGGGAAAGGAGCTAAAATATCCAAAACAATTTATTTTATTTTTTACCATATGATTTATTTTTATTTTTTTTAGTCCTACATGACAGCAGAATGTATTTTGACATATAATACATACATGGAATGTACATACATCAATCATATTGTCTATTCTATTTTGCTACCCTTTCTATCCTCCCTACTCCTCCCCTCCTCTCCCATCCTTTCTCTCTATCCAATCTAATGTGACACACTTTTTTTCTTTTTCTCATCACAACATCATACATGTATTCTGTATAACAATGAGGTTCTCCTTCCATCTTCCATGCAACTCCCCTTCTCCCTCTTTTTCCCTCACACCTCTCTTCCCTATTTAGTGGTAGTCTTCTTCTCATGCTCTTCCTCCCTATCCCATTTTGAGTCACCCCCCCCCTTATATCAGAGAAAACATTAGGCATTTGCTTTTTAGGGATTGGCTAACTTCACTTAGCTTAATCTGCTCTAATGCCATCCATTTGCCTGCAAATGCCATGATCTTGTTATTTTTTAGTTCTGAGTAATATTCCATTGTGTATAAATGCCACTTTTTTTAATCCATTCATCTATTGAAGGGCATCTAGGTTGGTTCCACATGCTAGCTATTGTGAATTGTGCTGCTGTAAACATTGATGTGGCTGTGTCTCTGTAGTATGCTCTTTTTAGGTCTTTTGGGTATAGTCCGAGAGGAGAATAGTCAAAACAATTTTTAAAAGAAGAATAAAATTGGAAGAATCATACCACACAATTTTAATATTTATTATGATACTACAATAATCTAAGATAGTGTGATGTTGGCAAAAGGATAAAAAACCAAATCAATGGAATGGAAGAGAATGTCTAAAATAGACCTAGAGACATGTTGCCAATTAATTTACAGTCAGGCTGCCAAAGCAGTTAATGAAGATGTTGCAAATTTTCCAGTACCATTCAAGTGACCAAGGCAACAGGATTTGATCTTGATTTCTTGAAGAGCAAGCCTACTAACTAACATGAAGGAGGTGACAACAAGCACAGTAGAAACAGGGTATTTGACTAGGTATCCCAAATGTCACTCATAATCCACTATAGCAACCAATTACTTTCTCAGAACTAATGGTAACTCTTAGGACTCCTGTCTTTTTTCCTGGTTAAAAAAATAGGGCATTGAAGGATAGGTCCCATAGGCAGATAGCTTCTCCTCAAGAATGGAGTTGAGGTCTGGGGTTGTAGCTCAGATAGTAGAGCATTTGCCTTGCATGTATGAGGCACTGGGTTCAATCCTCAGCACCATATAAAAACAAGTAAATAAAATAAAGGTATTGTGTCTGTCTACAACTAAATTTTTTAAAAAATAATGGATTGGATCACAGAGGTTAAAGAACTTTATTTTTGTAGTAAAGTGATCTGGGGTGTGTGTGTGTGTGTGTGTGTGTGTGTGTGTGTGTGTTTGTCGCTGGTGATCAAACCTGGAGCATACAGGGTAAATGCTCTACCACTGAACCACAGTCCCAGCCCTGGTAGTCTGTTTTTAAGGGAATCTTTCTTACCTGCAGCCCCCTTATCATGTTTCTGCCTAGAGAGGTGAGAAAAGAACTCATCTTTCTGTGCCCTGTTGATTTCAAGGTTGTGATAGGTAACACAGCTTTCCAGAAATTGTTTAAAACCTTACTCCTGCCCAGTGATCTCTACCCTCAGCTTAAGGAATATGGATTTAAGAATAATATTAAAATTTGTTCTCTTTCTCATACGTATACATACATAAAATTTTAATTAAGCAATTTTATGCAAGTGGTTAGTCAATTTGTGCTCCTTTAATAGAATACCACAGACTGGATAATTTTTCAAGAACAGAAACTTACTGGCTCGCTGCTCTGGAGTCTGGGAAGTCCAATATCAAGGCACTGGAGGGGTTGGTAATTCTGATTCCCAGGTGGTGCCCTTATTAGGTTCTTAGATGACCATACTAGTGTCTGTTGTATTCTGCTGCCTTTGTTTTATTTATTTTGTTTTTATGTGGTGCATGAGGATCGAACCCAGGTCCTCGCACTTGCTAGGCAAGCAGAAACTCTTCAGCTGTGGGTTGCTATGCTTAGGCAGCCAGGCGGGGGCTGTTGCCTGCAATGGGAAGACTGGCAGGTTAGAGCATTGGGGACCCAGCCAGAGCTGACTGCCCCCCAAACCAAGTGAGGGTCAGTGTGAGAAGTTTCTGAAAGAAACCTTCTTCTTTCTTCTCTTCCTTGTCCTCCCGCCCTCTTCCTCTGCTGCCAGTTGCTACCAGGCTGCAGCAAGGGGCTCCTGGGCAAGGCACCCAGCAGCCAGCCAAGACTCTCTCCTATGAGGAGTCAGAGTAAGAAGTGGTGCCAGGCTGGACTTCCCTGGACCACACGAAAGGGAGCTGGTCCTACAAGAGCTCAAAGTGGAGCCAGCCAACTCCAGCCAGGCTACTGGTGAAGGATGTGGATACAGGTACAGGAAGACCCGTTGGGGCATCCAAGAATATCCCAGTTTCCACTCATTTCTCCCAGGGTTCTCTTGTAGTAACTAAGTCTAAAATGTTTCAGGTTGAAAATTTTGAGTTAAATTTCAGTCTGATTTTTGTTAATCAAGTTAAAATCTCATTAAAAGTTTATTCATTAATTTCTATTGGTTCATACATGTGACTTTTGGTTTTGCCAGTTTTCAGAGTGGTAATCACCAACTGAATAGACATACATTTTGGTAAATATTCATGTGGAGTAGTTCTTATGTTTCCCAGATATATTGTTCTTCCATCTTCTGTCATTAAATTACATCCAATGATCCCACTATGTTTTGAGCTTAGATTGGCCTTAAGTATTTCATGTACTCACTTAGTAACTGACTGAACATTTTGATCTAGGATCACTGTGACTTAAATCTGTATTTCAAGAATAATAATAAGATGGGCTAAAATGAGACCAATGGACCACAGTATTAATGTATCCCTGCTCTACCCCCCAAACAGTATAAAGACTTCTGTTACATTATGTTAACTGTTTTGTTAAATTATTGAAAGTGCTATGTTGGAATCCAGGGCCTGTTGCATGCTAGACAAGCACTTTACTTTTGCCTTTTTCAGAGTAAGTCTTAGAATTAAAACTGTTGTTGATTCCCAGCTATTGTCACTTGCTGGCTCAATATTAGAAGTGTGTATGCCTCCTAAGCAGATATATATCTTTATTTATAACATTATACTAAAGTAGCATTCCACTACTTTAAATCACAAACATCTTGCTCCTAGAGTATGATTTTCAGTGCCTATTCATCTTATTAACCCAAACTAAGAACTATGAAATTTATGACTATAAAGTTTTTGGTGCTTCCAAAAACTTTATAGTCATAAATTGAGGAGATGAGGATATTAACAAAAGTCTCTTCATGACATTTTCTCTTACCATCCTAGCAATTCTATGACTTCAACAAATAAATACATATTACCTCTTTATTATAGCAAATAATGTAATAAGTCTATGAGGAATTTACAATAAAGCCTGAATTGCCCAATATATCTTGGAGTTACCACCTTTATACTCTCAAAAGTGTAGATAATAATAACTTAAAATGTTAGGAGGTGTATTAAAGTAAATAGTGTTACTGTCAAGAATAAGTAGGAAAATACTAAATGCAGGTATTTATGAATTTTAGAAGAATATAGTATTGAACATAAAAAAATAAAGCACCTATCTTACCTCTGAATATGCAAAAGCCCCAATTGATTTCAACATTCTTTTCACTAGCTCTTGGCATTCAAAGCTAATGAATTTTATGCTCTACTCAACCTAATATAAGGTTGGAAACACCAAAGTCTGCAGAGAAGACAAAGTAATACGGGCCAAGAGAACAAACAAGAAAGGACAGAAGGGTGAACAAAAACAAGAAACGCTAGGAAATTAGAAAAACAAGTCCTTTCTTTGGCAAGCCTTCCCTCCCTCAACAGTGAGCTCTTCTTAGAGGATATCATTATTCATTATTTTAATTAGTAATTTTTTCCAGAGTATCAAATTATCAGGATGAGTTTTAATTTTCATAGTCTTGAATATTCTATGTGATGCTTTACTATATCATTTTCCTTTTATGTGTAAACATGGAGATAAAAAAACAACAAATCTGGTGAGAGTAAAGAACAATCTAGAGAAGTTCTCACACCCCACAGGCAGGCGTAATATTCTCTAAAACGTCTCAAGATAACATTAGAGCTCCAGCTCAGCAGGGCCATCCCTGTGTTCCTGGAGAGAATGAAAATATGACTTCTATGCCAAAGCCAGGCAAGTTCTAGAATTATCTTTCTCTCTTTCAATATATTACAGTGATAGAATTCATGCACCATAAAATACACTCTTTGAAGTTTTTAAATAATTTAGCTGTTTGTAGCACACGCACAAAGTATCCTACAACCAACACTGCCATCTAGTTCTGTAACTTTTTTCACTATATGCAAAAGAAACCCTGTACCTTAGCCATCACTTTCCAGTCCCTAGACACCACTACTCTACTTTGTATACTTGTGAGTTTGACTATTCTGCACATTTCATGTAAATAGAATCATGTAATATTTGGCCATGTTCATTTTTATTTTAAAGTCCAAATCCAGTGTATGACTTTACTACTTTTTGCTTATCCAATTACTGATGCATATATATGTTGTTTCCAATTTGGGGATATTGTGAATGTGGCCAGAAGTAGTCATGTTCAAGTTTTTGTGTAGACATGTATTTCAATTTTCTTAGGTATATGTACAGTAGTGGAATTGTTGGGTTATCTGGGTTATATATTAACTCAATGTTTAGTTTTAGGAGGAACTATCAAACTGTTTTTCGAAATGACTGCACTATCTCATGCATCTATCAGCAATGTACAAACATTTCAGTTTCTTTATATCTTTGCCGATATTCTTTATTGTCTGGTTTTTGTTTGTTTGTTTTCTGTTTTTAGGATATTTTTCAGGAGTGGGGGACTGAACCCAGGGCCAAGCCAGGCAAGTGCTCCACTACTGAGTTCCACTAAACTCTCTGCCCTTCAGTCTCTTTTGATCACAGCCACCTGAAGGGGCTACAGGGATACCTCATTGTGGCATTTACTTACAATCCCCTGATGATTAATCACACTGAACATCCTCTTATGTGCTTATTGGTTATTCGTTATTTGTATATTTTCTTTGGGAGACTATCTCAGATACCTGTCTCATTTTAAAATTGGGACATTTGTCTTTCATTGTTGAATTTTTAGATTTATTTATATATTGTGGATAATAGTCCCTTTTGATATATCATCTGTAAATGCCCGAGTTCTAATTTTACTCTCTTGGTAGTGTCCTTTGAATCACATTTTTTTTTTCCTTTCTCCTCCCCCAGCTCTGTCCCAGGTCTGCAGAGTGAACCCAGGACCACTCTACCACTTAACTTCATCCTCAGCCCTTTTTATTTTAAGACAAAGTCTCACTAAGTTGCCCAGACTGGCCTTGAACATGTGACCCTCATGCCTTAGCTTCCTGAGTTACTGGGATTACAGGTGGGTGACCAAAATATCTGACAAAAACAACTTAAAGATTACCTCTGCACCTGGCTAGCTTTTCCTTTTGCTACTTGTGCTTCTTGTCATATCTTAGAGACCATTGCCTGATCCAAAGTTATGAACATTTATGCCTTTGCTGTCTTTATGGTAGCTTTTTAGCTCTTGGGTCCAACCTCATCTTTACATGTAAGATCTAGTTATTCTCAATACCAATGGTGGAAAAGGCTATTCTTTCTCCATTGAATTGCCTTTCCACACTTGTTGAAATTAAACATAAATATAGGAATTTATTCTTGGACTTTTAGATCTACTTCATTGATTTATATAACTGTACTTATTCTAGTATGATGTAACTTTTTTTTTTTTAATTGGGAAATGTATCCCCTTCAACTTTGTTCTTTAAGATTATTTTGCCTATTCGGGGTCTTTTACATTTCCATATGAATTTAAAAATTGGTTTGTCAATTTCTTCAAATTAACAGTGGGGATTTTGACAGCAATTGTGTTCAAACTGTAGTTCAATTTGAGAAATACTGCTATCTCAATAATATTTAGTCTTCTAACACATGAACTTAGATGTGAGTCCATTTAGTTAGGTTTTCTTTAAATTCTTTCGGCCATGCTTTCTAGCTTTCAGTGTTTGAGTCTTTTACTTTTTTGGTTAAATTTATTCCTAAGCATTTTCTTATTTTTGATGCAACTATAAATGAATTTTTCTTAATTTCATATTTAGGTTGCTCACTTATAGTATATAAAATATAATTATAGAAATACAACTTTTGTATACTGACCTTTTTGTCCTTCTATTGTTATATTTATTTATTAGCTTTCACTGTTTTTTTTTTTTTGTGTGTGTGTGTGTTGTGTATCCCTTAGGATTTTCTATATGAAAGAGCAATTAATGAAGACATACAGTTTTCCTTCTTCCTTTTAATCTGGATGCCTTGAATTCTTTTTATTTTGTCTAACTGCCAAGGCTGGAATCCCTGGTACAATATTGATGGCAGTGGCAAGAGTGCACATTCTTATCTTATTCCTGATCTTTGGGAAGGCTTTCAGCTTTTCCCCATTAAGTAAGATGTTCATTGTGGGTTTTTCATAGATGCTATTTTAGTAAGCTTTCGTGCTGTGACCAAAATACCTGACAAAAACAACTTAAAGGAGGAAAAGTTTTTTTCCGGGCTCATGGTTTCAGAGGTCTCAGTCCACAGACTACCAGCTCCATTGCTCTTGGCCTAAATTAAGGCAGGACATCATGGCAAAAGGGCTCAGCTGTGGAAAGCTTCTCTGGATCATGGCAGGGTGTGTGTGTGTGTGTGTGTGTGTGTGTGTGTGTGTGTGGTGTGGTGTGTGTGTAGAAGCAGAAATAGAAAGGGAGAAAGTGGCTGCAGCGAAGACAAACCCTTCCAGGGTATACCCCCCCAGTGATCCACCTTCTCCAGGCACTTCCTACTTGCCTAGAGTCACCACCCAGTCATCCACCTAAACTAGGATGCACCAATTAGGTTACAGTTCTCACAATCTAATCATTTTACACCTGAACTTTCCTGCATCAACACAAGCATAACAGATGCCCTTTACCATAAATAAAGAAGTTTCCTCTTTTTCCTGGTTTTTCAAGCATTTTTACTTTGAGAGGATGTTGGATTTAAAAAAGTGTTTTTCCAAGTCTATTGATATGACTATGTGGTTTTTGTCCTTTATTCCATTAATATGGTTTATTACATTTTATATTTTCATATGTTGATTCGATCTCACATCAAAGGAATCATACTTGGTTATGGTGTATAAATCTTTTGATATGTTGTTGGATTTAGTTACTAGTATTTTTTTCAGATTTTTGTGTCAATATTCACAAGGGATATTGTTCTGCATTTTCTTGTGATGTCTTTGTTTTTGGTATCAAGGTAACATGTGTCTCATAAAATGAGTTGAGAGGTATTCTTTCTCTTCTATTTTTTGGAAGAGTTTGCAAAAGGCTGGTGTTTATTCTTTTGAAAACATTTGGTAGGCTTCACCAGTGATGCAATTTGAGCTTGGCTTTTCTTTGTAGGATTTTTTTTTTTTTCCAAATTAGTACTGAGTAATTCATTATCTTGTTATGAGTTTAGTCAGATTTTCTATTTCATCTTAAATCAGTTTTGGTAGGCATTTGTGTATTTCTATGCATTTATCTATTTTACCCAGGCTATCTAATTTATAATCTTTTCTATTTCTACAATGTCTACTATGATGTTTCCTCTTTCATTCCTGATTTTTAGTAATTTCAATCTTGTCTCATTTTTGCTTTCACTTGGCTAAAGATATGTCTATTTGTTGAACTTGTCACAGAACCAACTTTTAGTTTTGCTTATTTTCTGTACTGATTTTTCTATTTTCTAGTTTATTTCCACTATAGTCTTTATTACTTGCTGTCTCCTGTTTGCTTTGGATTTAGTTTCCTCTTCTTTTTCCAAGTTATTAAAGTTACTGATTTGAGATAGTTCTACTTTTTCAATCTAGGTATATACAGTTATAAATTTCGCCTCTAAGTATGTTTAAGCTATATCAAACAAGTTTTGGTATGGTATATATTCTTGTTTTCACTCATCTAAAAAAATTTGGCCTAAATTTCCTTTGTAATTTTTTTTCTTTGACCTACATATTTCCACATATTGGTACATTTCCTAAATTTCATCTTCTCATCAATTTCCACTTTCATTTCATTGTGGCAGGAAAAAAATATTTTGTGTGATTTAACCCTTTTAGTTTTATTGAGAAATATTTTATAGCCTAGTATGTGGTCTATCCTTGAGAATGTTCTACAAACTCTTAAGAAGAATGTGTATTCTGCTGTGGTTAGGTAAGTGTTCTTAGACATCTGTCAGGTCTAGTTGTTTTATGTGTCAAGTATTCTATTTCCTTGTTGATCTTCTATCTAGTTCTACCCACTATTGGAAGTGAGGTGCCAAAGTCTTCAACTTTGTTATTGAATTATGATTCATCTTTCAAAAGAACACGTTTGAGGGGCTGGAGATGTGGCTCAGCGGTAGCGCGCTCGCCTGGCGTGCGTGCGGCCCGGGTTCGATCCTCAGCACCACATACCAACAAAGATGTTGTGTCCGCCAAGAACTAAAAAATAAATAAAAAAAAAAAAAAAAGAACACGTTTGAGACTCTGGTTTTCAGGGTCTAACTTAGATTCCAACCTACTCTGAATGAAGCTGCAGGATGTTTATCAAGTCAAACAACTGGCATTTAAGGAGGCCTTGGAAACACATATATTTTCCTCCATCTCTTACCTATAATCATTTGGTTTCTCTACTACTAGCCTAATCCAAGCAACTTTATTTCATCAGGGATGAAATAGATGTTTCAGATGTGTTTATAGTATATATAGATATATCAGTTTATAGTATATATTCTAGTGATAATTGCTTTGTTTTTGAATAGAATGGAGTGTAAGATTAATATAGTTAATTTGTAATTAGTCTGAGAGACTAATTTGTATATATACAATATATATATATACAAATTAGTATATATATATATAATTTGTATATATACAAAAACAAAGCAATTATCACTAGAATATATACTATAAACTGATATATCTATATATACTATCAACACTCTCCTAAAAGAACATTTACCTTTGAGAACACATTTCTATAGTTCATGGAAATCAGTATTTACACAGCTTCACAGAAAAGCTTAAAAATGCACCCCTTTCAGAATCTGTAATACCTGGGCAGATTATTCTGGTATTGAGCACAGGGAGGTTTTCTTTGGTGGCTGTGGCAGCTGGACCAGGGACAGAATCAGGTTGAGAATTGCCACGACATGCCCTGGCATCTGGAGACTGAGGTGAAGTTTTAACTGTTGGCAAGAAAGATGTCCAGATTAAAAAGAGAAAATGACGAAGGCAAAAAATTTAGCAAGACATGAAATAATTGAATCTCTCTTTAAATCAATCAGTGGAACAGAGAATATTAATTGTATTTAACTATTCTTTTACCATTTTAATTTTCTTGAAACAAAGAGGATATCTGTCAAGGTAGATGTCTTGATCTCTGATCTTAAATACATGGAGATCAATAGAAAATAGATATCTACTATAATTAAAATTCAGTAACCTACACTGAAAGTAGAGAATTTGAAGACTGATGATTTTGAAAATGGAACATATGTGTTATTAAATAAGCTACTAACAGGAACTTTTCTCGTAAACATTGAGTATCTGATCACATTTAATTAATTTTCAGAACTAATGTGTGAAACACAAGTTAACATTGTCTTCTAAAAATGGAAGAAAAAAATAGTAGTTTCAAATGAAATCAATATACTTTTTCTGCCTCAATTATTTATTCAAAATGATGGATTTGTCCCAAATGGCTCTATTATATTCTCGTAAAAGCACAAAACATTCCAAAAATTATTCCAAAACACAATTACTCTCAAAGAAAACAACAAAAGGGAAGATTTAATTCTATCTAAATTGAGGCAATTTAACAAAGAGCAAATGGTACCTTTAACTAATTTAGGGGCTTTTGGTTGGTATTTTTTCCTAAGGGGGGGGGGAAACAGTACTCGCAAATTCAATTTAAAAGTACTCTAAAACTTAATTATCTTCACTCTCTCTCAGACTAATTACAAATTAACTATATTAATCTTACACTCTATTCTATTCAAAACAGTCCAGCTGTACTAAAAGTAACAGAATAGTCACTCTTTTTTGTTTTTAAACAGATAGAACTCCTGAGGGTAATTTTTAATAAAAGAACTTTTTGATGTTCATTTCTGATAGAGAGCAGACAGTGTACTAATGACTAAGACTAATGTTCCACTGCGGGTAATTAAATTAGTGATTCATAGTTCTTCTTAAATAAAGCATGTCATTGATTATATTAATATATTTCTTACATCTCAGACATATGAATTATTATATAATTTAATAATGATAAAATGAGAGTGCTTCAACAAAGATAATGATTACCGAATACAGAAACACTTCTCCTCCAGGGCCAGTTTCCAGTAAGTTGGGTCACTAGCCAAAATTAAGATCAAATGCTGCAACATTAAAGACTTTTCTAAATTTATGTTTATCTTAATATCAATATCTATAGCACTATAGTTGTATATTTTAGTTTGCTTTAAGTACAATGAAAGTGTAGAGTTTATGATAATATGAAAAGGGAGGATGATGGCTGGCTGGAAGACCATTCATGACTGTTAACAAACCAATCCTCCAAGACAGATGTAATCTTGGGGAAAATTATTAAGTCTGACTGTCAATATGCCATTGCCAACCTGGCTTTAGTTGACACTTTTCAATAGATGATAATATCTACGGCCTGCTTATCACATTCACAGATGAGAAAAAAACTGAGACGATAGAATCAACCTTCAAAACATTTTGACAGGATGAAATTATAGATCCAAATAGGAATGAGTATAAACTACTATAATCTTTGCAAACACCCAAAGTGTACAAATTAGTAGTGTTTGAATATCAATGTGCTATTACTTAATAGAAATTATCTAACATGCATCCATGTTAATGGATACAGCCAAAAAAAAAACCAAGAGGATTGAAATTATTAAGTTAAAATCTGGAAGAAAAACTTAGCACAGGTCATTTGCAAGATGTGACAAGGGGACATGGTGCCATAAAAGCTATTTTCAGTATCATTTAAGGGCTGCCACATGAAAGAAGAATAAGACATGGCTCTAGAAGGCAGATTCATCTCCAATACAGTGATATATCAAGTGTGATACTGCTTTTTAAAATAATCACAAAGCATTAGACAAATGCCAGTGGTTGTCATGGTCAACATCATCATACATAAAACCTAAGAACATCTATAATCATGGGTTGAAATTTAATGGAGAAAACAGAAAGCTTCAAGTAAAAGAATACAATTGCAGCCAATCATAATCATAATTAAATAATTAACATGATTAAATGATTTTTCTATTTAAGATAGAGTGATCCTCTGTCAACAGAGTTCTAGAGTATGGATTGAGTTGTATGTTCAACATCAGTGATTCAGAAAGTCAAATTTCAAAGTCTAAGTAGTTTAAGTACAATTAAAGAATGCTCTTTCAAAGTTAAAGTAATTAGCAGAAGCATCAATAAAAAATAAATAATAATGATGACAGCAAACATCCATACTGTGTACACAATGCTGGGCACTTTATATACAGTAACTTATTTAATCTTCACAACAACCCAATGAAACTGGCATGTTATTATCTTCATCTTACAGATGAAAAAGCCACAGAGAGGTTAATATGACCAAATTTATATATAAAGAAACTAAAAGCAAAAAGTTAATAAATTTTTGAATGTAAATAGTTCTCACATAATTATGTTGACCTTTCATGAGTACATTAATATGTGCATCATCTTAATATCTTTATTATTATTATAATTTCTCTTTTGTATTATCTCAATAAATTAGATTTTTTTTTTGCTTTGGCAATGTAAAAGTATAAATTCATCCTCAATTAAATGCTAAAAGGCAGAGAAATTGTAATATTCTTAATTTCCTGGCAAATGAATTTTGGTAAAAAAGGGTTGTAACTAAATGTGCTATGATTTTAAAGCTTAATTTAGTATTAAGGATTATCAATCTAGACAGTTGATCAATGATATTAGGAGACTGCTGAATAATTCAAAGGCTAAATTTTGTGCTTGTGAGGCCTGTGGCTTTCTTACAATTGTCAAAGGAATCTGAGAACTAAAACAGCTTAAAGCTGAATGATTTAGGTGTTTCTTCCCTTTTCTTCAGGAAAACCAAGATATTTAATCATCTCTGGTTCTGTAATCCTTTGCTTATCTCTAGAATACATGATAAGAGAGGAATTTGGCAACCATTTAAGTAATCTATTACCTTTATTATTTTAGCACTCATGTATATCTAAGCTTAACTGCCAAAAAGCCTTTCAGAAATAAAAATGCAAATAGTTAAAAGAAAATTCACATATTATTTAATTCCAAATGATGTTATTGTTTTCTTACCAGTTAACAACTCTTTGGTATCATCATCAGTAGATTCACTTATTTCTGTATTGTTGCAGTCAGATAATTGATTAACTGGTTCACAGGAATGAACCATCTGCTCATCCATAACTTTAAGTAGTAAGAAGACAAACATGTTTGCATAATGAAAATAAAATCCATCCCACATTAAAGATATGCATAGGAAAGTAAAACTGAAACACATACCAAAAGATACTTTGTACTTACAACTAAACACCATTTAGAAATAAGCTTGGGAGTGATGCCTATAAGTACCAGAGATTATGAAACTAAATAAAGTTGCTAAAATTACATATTTACCAGAATTAAAAATATGTAAAAATTTTAGGAAAATACAAGTCCAATTACAAGTTACAACATGTAAATATATAAATGGATTTTTGAACATTAATCATATTCAAATTAATTTTAATTAATTTTTAGTCTACTACTAAAACTCTAAAAGAATTGTATACATGAATATAAAAAATTGGCGTATAGGCAGAGTTTTTATATATGCTTTAGAAACCAACAAACATTCAAACACTTAAGAAAATTAATGTTAAGAAGACATTTTCTACATATTCAACTAGTTTACAGATTTGATTTTCTATAAGAGTTTGATATATTCCAACTAAGTGAAAAATATTTAAAATTTTGGAAATGTTAATTCAATGATTTTTCTATTTAAGATAGTAATGTTTCAGCTTAATTTATTTCTGAGATTTTATGTTATACATCATTAATGTGCTGATCTTTATTACCATAACAATAAACAGGACCAGTACAATTTCCTTTTAGTAGATCTATCTTCTGTGGTGTCTTAAAAGCATTTTTTTTTTAAAAAAAAATACAATTCTTTTTTCAAGTGCGTCCCATCTGACCATTGTGAAAACTCCCTCACACATGCAATAGCCATGCTGCCAACTTCTTCTAAAGCTAATTTTGTCACCATGTACCTTTTCCGGCTTCTTCGATGACTTGTCTCACTGCTTTCTTTAAACTGTTTGCCCTCAACATTATTTCCCTGGGTTTGATGGCTCCTTGTGAGGAAGGCTTTGTAATGTCATCTGAGAGCTGGTCCTTGCATTCGCCCAGGGATTCTTCACTTGAAGATTCCACAGCATCTTCTTCTAGGACGACAGGGCTGACAGCGGAGAGGACAGCATCAGGCTGGGGCTCTGTGTGCAAAACTTGTAGCAGTTGTTCAAGCTTCTCATTTAGGACTGAACACTGAGAAAACAAAAACAGGGAAAGGAGGGAGAAATTCAAATGGAAGTCACATCAGCAGACAAGACAGAAGAATTTTTTATGTAAGATGTTTTGAATGTTTAATCACTGGAGAGAAAAACTCTAAAATTCAATTGGCTATCATCTTTTATTTTGTAGATGTTTAGATTCAAGAAGCCCCTAATTTAAATTTTAGTGGAGATGGAAAATAGATCTAAAAGTTAGGACTGTAGCCATGAATGCCACACAATTTCCAGTCCTTTTCCTCTCCATTGTTTGTCTTTGGTGACATGCTGAGACAGAGCTCTGGTAGAAAGAGTTTAAAGACAAAAATATAGCTAAGAAAGGATTCCCATTTTCTGAAACCCCATAGAGTAGAGAAAGTGGCTGAACGTTTCAAATGCATGTTTAGTTCCCTTTTCTTTTCCTTCTACCCAATTAAACAACCATCTAAAGCATGAATCTGGGAGAGTGAAGTCCTTTGCAAGCCTAAGATTTCCAATCCTTTTGCAAGAAGGTCCTCTGATGAACTTACAAAAGTAAAAACAGTGGCTTTTAAGATAATTAAACTATTGTTATTTTAGCATCAGAAAGATAATGAAGCAGGGTGGAATCCATAAAGAGAACAAGGTCTAGTGAATCCAAAGACCTGTGCTAGGAGAGAAATGGACCAGCCAAAGTTTGCTTGGAAATAGAAAACTGTTCCTCTACCCACTGGAACACCGACTGTGCAGCATTCTCCCCTGTGGCCTGATTGCTGTACATCACCTGGCAAGATGTCAAACACTGGGAGAGGGATTTGAACTATAAAATTTGGTTTGACGATGGTTTGTTTCCAGGATGCAGTATTACAAGGTAACCATAAATTAGAGTATTTTTAAAATCCTCATGGTCTAATAAAAGTAATTTTTCTTTAGATGTTTTGGCAAAGAAACCATGGAATCCATTTAGCTTTAAAATACAATTCAATGTTAACATTGTCAGTAAATAACTTGCATGCCCTGATGTGTCCCTCTTACTTTACTGGCCACGGCATCCGCTACAACTGCATTTTCCAATGATCTGTCATATGCCTTCTCTACTTTGGCAACGAAGTCCTTTACGGTTTCACATAATATCCTTTGAGGAAGAGAAATTATACAATATGATCAGAAAACTTAGTAGGATTTGTAATAGAAACTGTACAATTCAGTAATTTACTCTGATTTATAAACACATTTAAAAAGAAGCACAATTAAGCGAATTGTCAAAATATCCAGATAGTTTGTATATAAATCCATACTTCTGCCTACTGTGTAGTATCTTAAATAACTCTAAAGCCTCCTACGTGGGAAATGGATATATTAACAAACCCTGTTCTCCATAATTTAGAGTACTGTTAAGGTTAGAGCACACCTTTCCCAAATACTTAAAGAAGAATAATTTTAGGGTGAGGGATATGGCTCAGTGGTAGAGTGCTTGTTTAGCATGTGTGAGGCCTGGGGTTTAATCCCTAGCACTGCTTTTCCCTCCTTGCCCACCCCCCCCCCAAAAAAAGAAAGTACTTTTAGATCTTTTTTAAACAATGCATTATCGCCCACAGCTCATGTTTTCATAATGAAAACTGTGGTGTCAAACAAATAGCATGGTTTGTCACTTGTGTTGTCCCTGTCCATCTACAATTCATCACATGGGTATCTTGATACCACACTTTTCCTGCAGAGAAAAGATGTTGTGTATTACGTTGCAAACCAATCTGTCACTCGAATTGAGTTATATTCTCTGTAAATCTATTCATTTTTCCCCCTTAAGATAACCAATGCAATAACATACAAGACTAATTTAATTCAGGTCTCATTAGTGTTGGCGATATATGGTTTACTTGCTTATTTTAATTACATTTGGTTTCTTTGCAATAGAAATAAACTATAAGGAAAAATAACTTGAAACACAAACAAAATCTGTCTTTCAGAAGCCTTTGGATATGGTATTGGATTAAAAACAACCACCAGATTAATTGGCAAGCAGGGAGGTTAGGGAAGGCCATTAGGTGGAATCCCACCAGCCAAGCCCACACGGACCCTTGGGCCGAGCACGGGTTCTCAGAAGGGGAAGGAAGCGGTACAGTCCCATCCCCCACAGCGGACACCCCGCCGAGGCAGTCAGCGGCCAGCATCCGGGAAAGCTGAAGGATACACCGCCACTCTCCTTCAGAGTGCGACATCAAAACAGGTCGGTGTCATTCAGCTCACCCCCCAGACAGCGGGAATTCGCATAAAATCTCTCCTAGGCTTGCCGGGAGAGGGAGTATCAAGCTGAGCCTCCATACAGGCCAGGGGGAAACCAGAGACACCTGACCTCCAACCACTCCTCCCAGTAGCAGCCAAAAGGAAACCTGGCTAGCCAGCGCTGGGGGAGGGGCAAGCACAAAAAATCAAAGTGATAGAGTGCCAGGGATCCCAGCAGCCTGCAGCAGGGCCCGGAGAGCCAGGCCAACTGATTCGCGTGGCCTGCCCTGCGGCTACAGAAGGCGTGGCGCCTCAGTGAAGCCATTAATTGGCAAGCAGGGAGGTTAGGGAAGGCCATTAGGTGGAATCCCACCAGCCAAGCCCACACGGACCCTTGGGCCGAGCACGGGTTCTCAGAAGGGGAAGGAAGCGGTACAGTCCCATCCCCCACAGCGGACACCCCGCCGAGGCAGTCAGCGGCCAGCATCCGGGAAAGCTGAAGGATACACCGCCACTCTCCTTCAGAGTGCAACATCAAAACAGGTCGGTGTCATTCAGCTCACCCCCCAGACAGCGGGAATTCGCATAAAATCTCTCCTAGGCTTGCCGGGAGAGGGAGTATCAAGCTGAGCCTCCATACAGGCCAGGGGGAAACCAGAGACACCTGACCTCTAACCCCTCCTCCCAGTAGCAGCCAAAAGGAAACCTGGCTAGCCAGCGCTGGGGGAGGGGCAAGCAGAAAAAATCAAAGTGATAGAGTGCCAGGGATCCCAGCAGCCTGCAGCAGGGCCCGGAGAGCCAGGCCAACTGATTCGCGTGGCCTGCCCTGTGGCAACAGAAGGCGTGGCGCCTCAGTGAAGCCATTAATTGGCAAGCAGGGAGGTTAGGGAAGGCCATTAGGTGGAATCCCACCAGCCAAGCCCACACGGACCCTTGGGCCGAGCACGGGTTCTCAGAAGGGGAAGGAAGCGGTACAGTCCCATCCCCCACAGCGGACACCCCGCCGAGGCAGTCAGCGGCCAGCATCCGGGAAAGCTGAAGGATACACCGCCACTCTCCTTCAGAGTGCGACATCAAAACAGGTCGGTGTCATTCAGCTCACCCCCCAGACAGCGGGAATTCGCATAAAATCTCTCCTAGGCTTGCTGGGAGAGGGAGTATCAAGCTGAGCCTCCATACAGGCCAGGGGGAAACCAGAGACACCTGACCTCCAACCACTCCTCCCAGTAGCAGCCAAAAGGAAACCTGGCTAGCCAGCGCTGGGGGAGGGGCAAGCACAAAAAATCAAAGTGATAGAGTGCCAGGGATCCCAGCAGCCTGCAGCCGGGCCCGGAGAGCCAGGCCAACTGATTCGCGTGGCCTGCCCTGCGGCTACAGAAGGCGTGGCGCCTCAGTGAAGCCATTAATTGGCAAGCAGGGAGGTTAGGGAAGGCCATTAGGTGGAATCCCACCAGCCAAGCCCACACGGACCCTTGGGCCGAGCACGGGTTCTCAGAAGGGGAAGGAAGCGGTACAGTCCCATCCCCCACAGCGGACACCCTGCCGAGGCAGTCAGCGGCCAGCATCCGGGAAAGCTGAAGGATACACCGCCACTCTCCTTCAGAGTGCGACATCAAAACAGGTCGGTGTCATTCAGCTCACCCCCCAGACAGCGGGAATTCGCATAAAATCTCTCCTAGGCTTGCCGGGAGAGGGAGTATCAAGCTGAGCCTCCATACAGGCCAGGGGGAAACCAGAGACACCTGACCTCCAACCCCTCCTCCCAGTAGCAGCCAAAAGGAAACCTGGCTAGCCAGCGCTGGGGGAGGGGCAAGCAGAAAAAATCAAAGTGATAGAGTGCCAGGGATCCCAGCAGCCTGCAGCAGGGCCCGGAGAGCCAGGCCAACTGATTCGCGTGGCCTGCCCTGCGGCTACAGAAGGCGTGGCGCCTCAGTGAAGCCATTAATTGGCAAGCAGGGAGGTTAGGGAAGGCCATTAGGTGGAATCCCACCAGCCAAGCCCACACGGACCCTTGGGCCGAGCACGGGTTCTCAGAAGGGGAAGGAAGCGGTACAGTCCCATCCCCCACAGCGGACACCCTGCCGAGGCAGTCAGCGGCCAGCATCCGGGAAAGCTGAAGGATACACCGCCACTCTCCTTCAGAGTGCGACATCAAAACAGGTCGGTGTCATTCAGCTCACCCCCCAGACAGCGGGAATTCGCATAAAATCTCTCCTAGGCTTGCCGGGAGAGGGAGTATCAAGCTGAGCCTCCATACAGGCCAGGGGGAAACCAGAGACACCTGACCTCCAACCCCTCCTCCCAGTAGCAGCCAAAAGGAAACCTGGCTAGCCAGCGCTGGGGGAGGGGCAAGCAGAAAAAATCAAAGTGATAGAGTGCCAGGGATCCCAGCAGCCTGCAGCAGGGCCCCGGAGATCCAGGCCAACTGATTCGCGTGGCCTGCCCTGTGGCTACAGAAGGCGTGGCGCCTCAGTGAAGCCATTAATTGGCAAGCAGGGAGGTTAGGGAAGGCCATTAGGTGGAATCCCACCAGCCAAGCCCACACGGACCCTTGGGCCGAGCACGGGTTCTCAGAAGGGGAAGGAAGCGGTACAGTCCCATCCCCCACAGCGGACACTCCACCGAGGCAGTCAGCGGCAAGCATCCGGGAAAGCTGAAGGATACACCGCCACTCTCCTTCAGAGTGCAACATCAAAACAGCGGACACTCCATCCAGGCAGTCAGTGGACACCATCCGGGAAAGCTGAAGAATACACCACCACTCTCCAACAGCTTGCAACATCAAAACAGCCAGCAGCAGGACCCCGGAGATCCAGGCCAACTGATTCGCGCGGCCTGCCCCGCAGCTACAGAAGGCGTGGCGCCTCAGAGAAGCCATTAATTAGCAAGCAGGGAGGTTAGGGACTGCCATTAGGTGGAATCCTGCCAGCCAAGCCCACCGCCCACGCCCGGAACAGGCCCAGCGATCTGCCAGCATTGTAGTCACGACACCCCAATTGGAATAGGGACAGAGCAGAGCCGCCTTCCACTCCCGGAACAGGCCCAGAGAGCCGCCAGCGTGGTAGACACGTCACCCCAATTGGAGTAGGGGCACAGCCGCCGCCCGCACCTGCAAGGGAGACTTTTCAAGTATACAAGAGCAACATAAATAAATAGGGGGTAAATTTCAAAACACAACAGTTGCACCAAGCAGAAAGAAACGCGAGCAGTATGAAAAGACAAGGAAAGAAAGGTCCACAAGCAATGCAGGTCAACTCAACTTTAGAAGAGGTAATAGCTGCAACAGATGGAATATCAGATAAAGAGTTCAGGATATATATGCTTCAGATGATCTGGAGTCTCAAGGAAGACATGAGACAGCAAAATCAGACAATGAAAGATCACATTGACAAACAAATCCAGGAAGTAAAAGATCAATTTCACAGGGAGATAGAGGTAATAAAAAACAAACAAATTGAAATTCTAGAAATGCAGGAAACAATAAACCAACTTAAAAACTCAATTGAGAATACTACCAGCAGAGTAGATCACTTAGAAGAGAGAACATCAGACAATGAAGACAAAGTATTTCAACTGGAAAAGAACATAGACAGCTCAGCAAGTCTGCTAAGAAACCATGAGCAGAACATCCAAGAATTATGGGACAATATCAAAAGACCAAATTTAAGAGTCATTGGGATACAGGAAGGCACAGAGCTCCATTCCAAAGGAATAAACAGTCTATTCAGTGAAATAATACGAGAAAACTTCCCAGAATTGAAGATTGAGACAGAATCCCAAATCCTAGAAGCCTACAGGACGCCGAATGTGCAAAATCATAAGAGATCCACACCTAGACACATTATAATGAAGATGTCCAACATACAGAATAAGGAGAGAATTTTAAAAGCTGCAAGAGAAAGAAAGCAGATTACATTTAGGGGTAAACCAATCAGGATAACAGCTGATCTCTCAACACAGACTCTGAAAGCTAGAAGATCCTGGAATAACATATTTCAAACACTGAAAGACAATGGGCTCCAACCAAGAATCGTGTATCCGGCGAAATTAAGCTTCAGGTTAGAAGATGAAATTAAAACTTTCCACAATAAACAAAAGTTAAAAGAATTCGCAGCTAGAAAACCATCTCTTCAAAAAATCCTTGGCAAAACATTACAGGAAGAGGAAATGGAAAACAACATTGAAAACCAACAATGGGAGGTAGGACAGTAAAGGGGGGAAAGTAGTCAAAGAGGATAACAAATCAGGTTTAGTAACATCAATAAACAAATATGGATAGAAGAGCAAACCATATCTCAATAATAACCCTAAATGTTAATGGCTTAAACTCACCAATTAAGAGACATAGGCTAGTAGAATGGATCAAAAAACAAGACCCAACAATATGCTGTCTACAGGAGACGCATTTGATAGGAAAAGATATACATAGACTGAAGGTGAAAGGTTGGGAAAAATCATATCACTCATATGGACCGCGGAAACAAGCAGGAGTGTCCATACTCATATCTAATAAAATAGATTTCAAGCCAAAGCTAATCAAAAGGGATATAGAAGGACACTTCATACTGCTCAAGGGAACCATACACCAACAAGACATAACAATCATAAATATATATGCCCCAAATAATGGTGCAGCTGTATTCATCAAGCAAACTCTTCTCAAGTTCAAGAGTCTAATAGACCAACATACAATAATCATGGGAGACTTCAACACACCTCTCTCACCACTGGACAGATCTTCCAAACAAAAGTTAAATAAGGAAACTATAGAACTCAATAACACAATTAACAACCTAGACTTAATTGACATATACAGACTATACCACCCAACATCAAGTAGCTACACTTTTTTCTCAGCAGCACATGGAACCTTCTCAAAAATAGACCATATACTATGTCACAGGGCAACTCTTAGACAATACAAAGGGGTAGAGATAATACCATGCATCTTATCTGATCATAATGGAATGAAACTGAAAATCAATGATAAAAGAAGAAAGGAAAAAGCAAGCATCACCTGGAGAATGAACAATAGGTTGCTGAGTGATCAATGGGTTTTAGAAGACATCAAGGAGGAAATTAAAAAATTCCTAGAGTTAAATGAAAACACAGACACAACATATCGGAATCTATGGGACACATTGAAAGCAGTTCTAAGAGGAAAATTCATTGCTTGGAGTTCATTCCTCAAAAAAAGAAAAAACCAACAAATAAATGATCTCATACTTCATCTCAAAATCCTAGAAAAAGAAGAGCAAAACAACAGCAAAAGAAGTAGAAGGCAAGAAATAATTAAAATCAGAGCTGAAATTAATGAAATTGAAACAAAAGAAACAATTGAAAAAATAGACAAAACTAAAAGCTGGTTCTTTGAAAAAATAAATAAAATTGACAGACCCTTAGCCATGCTAACAAAGAGAAGAAGAGAGAGAACCCAAATTACTAGCATACGGGATGAAAAAGACAATATCACAACAGACACTTCAGAAATACAGAAGATAATCAGAAATTACTTTGAATCCTTATACTCCAATAAAATAGAAGATAGTGAAGGCATAGATAAATTCCTTGAGTCCTATGATCTGCCCAGATTGAGCCAGGAGGATATAGACAACCTAAACAGACCAATAACAATAGAGGAAATAGAAGAAACCATCAAAAGACTACCAACTAAGAAAAGCCCAGGACCGGATGGGTATACAGCAGAGTTTTACAAAACCTTTAAAGAGGAACTAACACCAATACTTTTCAAGCTATTTCAGGAAATAGAAAAAGAGGGAGAACTTCCAAATTCATTCTACGAGGCCAACATCACCCTGATTCCGAAACCAGACAAAGACACATCAAAGAAGGAAAACTACAGACCAATATCTCTAATGAACCTTGACGCAAAAATCCTCAATAAAATTCTGGCAAATCGGATTCAAATACATATCAAAAAAATTATACATCATGATCAAGTAGGATTCATCCCTGGGATGCAAGGCTGGTTTAATATACGGAAATCAATAAATGTTATTCACCACATCAATAGACTTAAAAATAAGAACCATATGATCATCTCAATAGATGCAGAAAAAGCATTTGACAAAGTACAGCATCCCTTTATGTTCAAAACGCTAGAAAAATTAGGGATAACAGGATCATACCTCAACATTGTAAAAGCAATATATGATAAGCCACAGGCCAGCATCATTCTGAATGGAGAAAAATTGAAGGCATTCCCTCTAAGATCTGGTACAAGACAGGGATGCCCTCTCTCACCACTTCTGTTCAACATAGTCCTCGAAACACTGGCCAGAGCAATTAGACAGTCAAAAGAAATTAAAGGCATAAAAATAGGAAAAGAAGAACTTAAATTATCACTATTTGCAGATGATATGATTCTATACCTAGCAGACCCAAAAGGGTCTACAAAGAAGCTATTAGAGCTAATAAATGAATTCAGCAAAGTGGCAGGATATAAGATCAACACGCATAAATCAAAGGCGTTCCTGTATATGAGCGACAAATCCTCTGAAACGGAAATGAGGACAACTACTCCATTCACAATATCCCCCCAAAAAATAAAATACTTGGGAATCAACCTAACAAAAGAGGTGAAAGATTTATACAATGAAAATTACAGAACCCTAAAGAAAGACATAGAAGAAGACCTTAGAAGATGGAAAAACATACCCTGCTCATGGATAGGCAGAACTAACATCATCAAAATGGCGATATTACCCAAAGTTCTCTATAAGTTCAATGCAATGCCAATCAAAATCCCAACAGCATATCTTGTAGAAATAGATAAAAGAATCATGAAATTCATATGGAATAATAAAAGACCCAGAATAGCAAAAACAATACTAAGCAGGAAGTGTGAATCAGGCGGTATAGCGATACCAGACTTCAAACTATACTACAGAGCAATAGTAACAAAAACAGCATGGTACTGGTACCAAAACAGGCGGGTGGACCAATGGTACAGAATAGAGGACACAGCAACCAATCCACAAAACTACAACTATCTTATTTTTGATAAAGGGGCTAAAAGCATGCAATGGAGGAAGGATAGCATCTTCAACAAATGGTGCTGGGAAAACTGGAAATCCATTTGCACCAAAATGAATCTGAATCCCTATCTCTCGCCGTGCACAAAAGTTAACTCAAAATGGATCAAGGAGCTTGATATTAAATCTGAGACACGGCATCTGATAGAAGAAAAAGTTGGTTATGATCTACACGCTGTGGGATCGGGCTCCAAATTCCTCAATAGGACACCCATAGCGCTAGAGTTAACAAATAGAATCAACAAATGGGACTTACTCAAACTAAAAAGTTTTTTCTCAGCAAAAGAAACAATAAGAGAGATAAACAGGGAGCCTACATCCTGGGAACAAATCTTTACTCCACACACTTCAGATAGAGCCCTAATAACCAGAATATACAAAGAACTCAAAAAATTAGACAATAAGACAACAAATAACCCAATCAATAAATGGGCCAAGGACCTGAACAGACACTTCTCAGAGGAGGACATACAATCAATCAACAAGTACATGAAAAAATGCTCACCATCGCTAGCAGTCAGAGAAATGCAAATCAAAACTACCCTAAGATACCATCTCACTCCAGTAAGACTGGCAGCCTTTAGGAAGTCAAACAACAATAAGTGCTGGAGAGGATGCGGGGAAAAGGGCACTCTTGTTCATTGCTGGTGGGACTGCAAATTGGTGCAGCCAATTTGGAAAGCAGTATGGAGATTTCTCGGAAAGCTGGGAATGGAACCACCATTTGACCCAGCTATTCCCCTTCTCGGTCTATTCCCTAAAGCCCTAACAAGAGCATGCTACAGGGACACTGCTACATCGATGTTCATAGCAGCTCAATTCACGATAGCAAGACTGTGGAACCAGCCTAGATGCCCTTCAATAGATGAATGGATAAAAAAAATGTGGCATTTATACACTATGGAGTATTACTCTGCATTAAAAAATGACAAAATTATAGAATTTGGAGGGAAATGGATGGCATTAGAGCAGATTATGCTAAGTGAAGCTAGTCAATCTTTAAAAAACAAATACCAAATGACTCCTTTGATATAAGGGGTGTAAACAAGGACAGGGTAGGGACGAAGAGCTTGAGAAGAAGATTTACATTAAACAGGGATGAGAGGTGGGAGGGAAAGGGAGTGAGAAGGGAAATTGCATGGAAATGGAAGGCGATCCTCAGGGTTATACAAAATGTCATATAAGAGGTAAGGAGGGGTAAGTCAAGAGAATACAAATGGAAGACATGATTTACAGTAGAAGGGGTAGAGAGAGAAAAGGGGAGGGGAGGGGAGGGGAGGGGGGATAGTAGACAATAGGACAGACAGCAGAATACATCAGACACTAGAAAGGCAATATGTCAATCAATGGAAGGGTAACTGATGTGATACAGCAATTTGTATACGGGGTAAAAGCGGGAGTTCATAATCCACTTGAATCAAACCGTGTAATATGATGTATTAAGAACTATGTAATGTTATGAACGACCAATTAAAAAAAAAAAAAAAAAAAAAAAAAAATAAAAATCCATTCAGTCACCAAAAAAAAAAAAAAAAAAAAAAAAAAAAAAAAACAACCACCAACAGAATGGTACATGATTAGGGTTTTTTGCTTTGTTTTGTTTTGTTTAATAAGAATTTATGCTGTTGAAACATTATTTTAAAGCATGGTCTGCTTTCTATCATTGCTATACATTGAGGAATTTGGAGAAAATGAAGAAAAAAAAACCCAGAAGTTACTTTTTCTACTAAATTTACAATTTCTCTGTTAGGTGAGTGGCATTATAGATATTATGAAATTGACCCATTCAATGGATATAGGACACACATATATACACCCACATGAACACACCAAATCTTCACATTTGTCATCCAGGAAATAAATGCAGTATGCCTAATAATTTTTCTTTCATTTGTTGTTTTGGGGCAACCATTCCTATATTGACTTAGCTAGAAAATAATTATCTCCTAACCCCTTTAATCTGTTCAGTTGGCTTTTTCCTCCCAGTGCTGGGGATCAATTCCAGGGCCTTGTGCATATTAGACAAGCACTCTATTACTGAGCTATACCCCAGCTCCCTTGTTTGACTTTTTGAGCTCAAATTCTACAAAGAATCTAGCTTAACATTTACCAGAGATGGTTTCATGTTCTTCACATCAAATTTTTCTTCTTGATGTTTTATACTTTTATGACATTTCTTAAAATATTAAGTCAGACTATCATGATTTTCTTTGGGGGGCTTTACTGGCAATGTCTCTAAGTTGTGTCCCTTCTTGGGAGAGGAGATATTGGCATTCTCATCTCTTTTGTATAACTCCAAAATGGAGGTTTGTTTTGCCATTATTCTAACACTGTCTTCATATATAATTTCTTATGGATTTAGGAAACTGCATATACCAGAACATTATCATGGCTACTTTTGTTGTTATTTACTAACCCCTAGGGATAAGAGCCATCAGTCCACTAATCTAGGAGTGAAAGGGGCAGCAGAGTTCTCCTTCCTCAACTGCACCACATTCCCAAGGCAGACAGTAAGCAAAAGATGATCCTGTAATCATCACAGTATAAGCCTGTGAACCTGTGCCAAGAGAGGTAAGGAAGGGGAATATGAGTGAAGGTCAGAGGCTGCTTGTCACATAAATTGTGGGAAGAATCAGAAGAAAAACTCGGTCTTATGGTCCATAAGTTCCATATTCCAGAAGAAATAGAATATTTACATTTTGGATCATAGAGTTTTTAAAATAAAATGTACAATTAAAAATAGTGTGACTTCAAGGTCCTATCAAGTAGATATTTGCAAATTGAGGAAAAAGAATTTTAAGATGTGTTTACTATAGTAATGCAAAAGACACTCTTTAACTGTACCCACAGTTTTCTATTTTAATACACAAAGTTCTCTAGAAAAAGTGCAAAAATTAAATCGATGAAAATGGAACATTGATTTTCTCAAAGAACAACAAAATTTTAATCCCTGCTTTTATCTTTACTGTTAGAACTTTAGATATTTCCAACATTTTGTTTCTTTAATTTTTTTTTGTCATCCTTCACAGTTAACTATGCTCCAAATAGTCACTTGAGGCTAACAACAGTCTACAATGATGATGCTTAATGCTTTCCACCATTACCTCAATTCTGTTTTACAAGATGTATTGTCCTAATGAGTATCTGTGTCTTCATTTATCAGTTTTCAATTTACTTTTTAAAATAGGGGCAATGGACAATAAAATATTCAAATACTATATTAAAATAAATACACCCATGATGCCCATATAGAATCACAGATCATAGAAAGAGACCTAAAAAATTTGTCATCTAATATAAAATGCTACAATCAGATATTAAAGGATATTTAGAAACATTAATGAATAATATCTAAAGACTCCTTGCAATCTATGTGCTTGAAGAAAGATGTTTAATAACTCTGCACCCCATCTATTCATGCATGGAGGTTTACCTCAATTATCCTTAAAGTAGGTTCCAAATCTAAATTCTACCATTATATGACATTAGCTCCAATTCTATTGTTTTTTTCCTGTCAGTTACCTCATTTTCTGAAAATTTCATATATAGACCAAATGCCATTCATTTTAATAATTAGGGTTAGTAGAGTTAGTCAACAAAAAACCCTAAGTAATGCCTACCTACTGTTAACGTTAGTAAAGTTTAAAAACTACTGAGAATAAAACAAAACACATTTATGTTTCAGGTAAAGATTGTTATTTAATAACTTTTCTATTTTTAATTAATAAATGGTAAAAATTGTTAATTAGAGCTTCTGGTTCTAAGATAACTCCTTATACTCTACTGAATTGATAAAATCCCAGGCAAAATCAAAGAAATAACGTTTGAGGTTCACCTATTTTAGTTAACCTACACCTTAGCTATATTATTGAAATGTAGCTTCTCCATTAACATTTAAATATTTTAAATAGTAAAAATAGCTATTTTATGAAATAACTATAATCACATAAGGAAGTTATTTTCCTTAACATTTATTCACTTTTTCATTTATTCACACATACATGACATTAACATAAGAAGAAAATTCTTTATTTTTGTCTAGGTGGTGGTTACATAGGTGCAGGTATGTGAGGAATTTCTTTGTAATCATTGAGTTGTATCTTTGTGGTTTGTGTACTCTTTATATATGAAGAGTCAATAGGAATTTTTTTGTTTTTGTTTTCTATAAGCAGAAGGAACTACTGCAGATTTATTCTATTTTATTTTTTATAGCTGGGGATTAAACCCAGGGCCTCATCCCTGCTAAGCAAGCACTCTACCACTCAGCTATATCTCCAGCCCCAATTATGGGTTTTTGAAGCCTTAAAGAAACATATAAACCAAATGAAATCTGTGAACTTTGTTTGGATTTTAATTTGAAGAAACTAACTATTTAAAACATTTTGAGGGGCTAGGGCTATAGCTCAGTGGCAAAGCACTTGCCTAGCACATGTGAGGCACTGGGTTTGATTATTAACACCACATAAAAATAAACAAATAGAGGCATTATGTCCATCTACAACTGAGTAATAAATATAGAGCATATGAACTGTAACTGGAGGACATGGAAGATGGATGGAGTAATATTGATGGTACTAGAGAATTATTAAATTTATTGCATTTTTAAAAAAAGATTATATATATGTACATGTAATAAAAATAGAATAAAATGATTTCTCATATTTGCTTAAAGATACTACAGCAAAACTAGGGAGTACATGGCAAAATGCTGATAAACAGTGAAGCTGAGTGATAGGCTTAGTGGGAAATTACACTTTTATGTAGTGTTTGAAAATGTCCATTAAAAAATAAAATAAAAAATACATTGTATTAATTGGCATAATGTATTACATGTTGTCCTCTTTTCTCTCTTGAACTCTTTAGAGCAAATCCACCCAATTTTAATCTGGGGTTATGACATCAGGACAGTAGCAGGACGCTGAGCACAGAATAGTAACAAGGAGACCAGGGTGAAAATGGAATTGTTTAAAGGCAAGAGAGCTGTTTGGAGAGAAACCCAAAACTCAGGCTAGGAGCATGACGTAAACAAAGAGCCAGACCAAGGTCAGAAAACATTTGAAATGTAATTAGGGAAATGAGGTGATAATACCATAATTTAGTATACTATGATACTATAATTTAGTATATTTTTAGCACTCTGTAGTTTATATGCTCTATATTTATTACTCAACTTAATTCTCCTAAGAGTTCCATGAAGGGAAAATAATATGCATTCCTTTCCCTTCTTACGCTGGTAAAAACCAGACACGGATTCCAAGGCTAGTGAATAAGTGTCAACTAGGACACAAATTTACTTGACCCACGATTTTCAAACTGTTCTCTAAATGCTTTCAGAATTCCATAAATGAGTGTTTCAAATTTCATTTAGAAATATAGCACATAATATTTTTAAGGCCAAACGATTATTAGAAACATGACAAGACAAATAATATGTTAACATTTACTTTAGAATCGACTAATTTTTGTGCAACTCTTGGACTAAAGAATTTTCTGCCATCTTTATTTTATCAAAGACAATGTCCTTATAACTGTATGATCAAATTAGGTACAGAAATAATTGAAAACTGCATCAAATATGAGATTATAACTCATCTATCACCTTATTGCTTACACTTTCAAAAATGTCTTTAATAATTTAAGCACATCCAATTAACATTAACAAAACAATTTTAATTTTTTAATACTGGAATGCTATGTAAGATTTTATTTGAAAAAAGGTTTTCACTGATAAGAATGTTGTACTTCACAGGTATTAAGATTAAGAATGATAAGAAAGAGCCAGGTATGGTGGCACATGCCTATAATCCCAGCTGCTGAGGTTGAGGCAGAGGGATCACAAATTCAAAGCCAACCTCAGCAACTTAGCAAGGCCCTACACCACGGAGTGAGACCCTATCTCAAAATAAAAAATAAAATGGGCTGGGAATGTGGTTCAGTGGTTAAGCGCCTCTGGGTTCAATTCCTGGTATTAAAAAAAAAAAAAAAAAAAAAAAAAGAACGAGAAAGCAGTGGCTGCCATAATGATCTTGTTTGTATCTGTCCAAATTTCACGACCTGAACTCCATTTAATTAAAAATACATAAAATGTATAGGAGACAGTGATCAAACATATCAAAATGCAAAGGTCAATACAAAGGCTTTGCTAAAAGGTAGTCAGATAAAATATTTAACTACAGTGGATTAAATAAGGAATCTTTTTTTTTTTTTTTTACAATTTGTTATACCTTTTCAAACCTTCCTTTCCAACTTGCCATCTTTTCTAGCAATGTTCTCTTAAATGTCCTATAAATAAGCATTTATTTATGAGACAAAGGTGGCAAAGTCAAATACCTATAGGGATCCAGCTAGTAACAGATGTATGAATTGTGGCCAGAAAGAGAAAGGCATTAAGGAGTGCTGAGGCCTGGGACAAACGGGAAATTTACATATTTCACCATAAAGCAATGCAATTCATTAAATAACAAATACACATAAATCAACCAGTAGTACTGTCCACCAGTCTGCAGTCCTTTTCTGCCTACAACAACCACTTGCTTCCACTCCCTTAACCCACTGAATTCTTTTTCTGTTGTGCAGGGCTGTTTCCTATTCCTGCATGAGATGACATCAAAAGCAATTCTGACTACATTTGTACTTCAGTCACAAGTAAGTTTCCCCTATAGATTTCTCTTCTTCACTGCAAATGAATCATGTGAGATACTAAAATTAGTGTATTTTTCCTTTACCTCTTTCCCACTCCCTTTCTCTCCTTCTACCCATTCTTTGTCTCCTCTCTTTCTGCGTAATAGTAATATCTGCTGCTAAACTAGACTCTTTCAGCATTCTTTCACTTATCAGTTGAAAATTTGGGGTGGTTTCATCCCCTTCCTCTGGTCATCCTTCCAGTTCTCATGACATCAGTATAGGATGCTTCCAAACTAAATTTTAAATTCCAGCCAGGCACCATTTGGGATAATAACATCAAGTAGCTTTGGCTCCATGTATGCAATCAACTTAACTAAAATCTGATAACTTTGAATTAAAACATAATTATGCAATTTAAACATGCTGAGAAATGTCATTTTGAAAAATCTCATCGTTGTGTTCCTTTTACTGAGGTAAACAGTTCCTAAGCAGTAGTAGTGTTTTTAGAAGTAAGAAGTTATAACAAAATGTGCTTTCCATGTTATAATTAATCATAATCTACTTTTAAACAGACATCAGATTGATTAACCTCTAAATACTTATTATAAGTTTTTGACAAAAATGTATCAAATTAAGCAGCAATATATATATATATATATATAAATGTATTCCACTCCAAATAAAATGCTATAGTGATTTTTTTAAAAAAATCAAATCAAATTCAGTACAACTAATTTTGTGAATTTCATAGATATTTTTTGAAAATAAAAAATTTCAAAAACAATGTAAGCAGGAAGAAGCAGCTTTCCTTTAATTTTTACCATGTAACTATTTCATGACTCAAACTCCACAACTCACTTGGCAGACGATACAATCACCGTTTGTTCATCGGAATTGAGGATTTTTGTAGATGAGCTGCAATGGAGTCTTCATAAATCGTCATCTGAAACAAGAAAATACCCTATGCTATATTATTGTTGTTGGCATATATACAACTCTGTCATTACTGCTTCTAAAAGAGCTGTTCATGACACAAGCGAAACAGCAATTGCTACAATGAAAAAGGAGTCATGAAAAATAGATAAAAATTTCCTTTCTGTGACAGGCTTTCATTTTCTGGAATTCTTTAATGTATATTTTTAGAAGAGTCCATAAAAGGCTAGAAAGCAGGGGTGGCATGCCTATATTCCCAGTGACTTAGGAGGCTGAGGCAGGAGGATCACAAGTTCAAGGCAGTCTCAAAAACTTAGTGAGACCCTGTTTTGAAATAAAAAATTAAAAGGGTTGGGGATGTAACTCAGGGGTAAAATACCCCTGGGGTTCAATCCCCATTACTGGGGAGCAGGTAGGAGAAAACCCACAAAAAGCCCTTAAATTAAAAAAAAATATTTTTTGAATATGAGAATTCTTAAAAGCCAGATAACCTAATTCAAATGGGCAAAAGTAATTTAAATAGGAGAGTTACTGATGATCCATAAACAGATAGAAAGGTGTTCAACCTCATCAGCCATTCACCAAGTGTAGACTAAGAACACAACACACTACCACCACATGTCTACTGGAAAGGAGATGAAGACAGCAAGGAGATGAAGACAGCAACAAGTGAAAACTGCCAGATGTTGGCAGGACAGTGGAGCTACAGAACTCTCATAAGCTTCTGAGGAGAGTGCACATTGACACCAACACTCCATAAAACTATTTGGTAATATCCATGAAAGCTGAATGTACACTGGGCATGGTGGTGCATGCCTACAAACCCAGTGGCTCAGGAGGCTGAGGCAGGAGGATCACGAGTTCAAAGCCAGCCTCAGCAAAATCAAGGCACTAAGCAACTCAGTGAGACCCTGACTCTAAATAAAATACAAAATAGGGCTGGGGATGTGGCTCAGTGGTCGAGCACTCCTGAGTGCAATCCCTGGAACTCCAAAAAATAAAAAATAAAAAAAAGCTGAATGGCTGAATGTATGCATGATACCACAGGACTCAGAGATTCAACTTCTACAAAAAAAAAAAAAAACAAAAAAAACCAGGTGTGTGTTTAGCAAAAGACATGTACTAGAATGTTCATGCAGCATTCACTCAACAGTAGAGTGGATAACAAAATGTAGCATATCTGTGGAATGGGACACTGTGGAACAATGAGAGGGGATGATGCTCAATTACCCCACAATGTGGCTGAATCTGACAAACATAATGTTGAGTGAAAGGATCCAGATACAAAAGGGAATATGCAACATGATTCTATTTTATAAAATACAAAAAAGACGAAATGAAGCTATGTTATTAGAAGCTGGGAGAGTGGTTACAGGGGGGAGGTGTGGGATGGCGACTGAAAGAGCTGTGAGGGGAATTTGTGGGGTACTTGAATGTTGTCCTGTGATCTGGGTGCTGATTATATAAATTGGTTTAGTTTGTAAAAATGTACCAAGCTCTTTATCTATGATATGCATACTTTTCTACATGCATGTTATGATTCAACAAAAAGTTTTTTTAAAATGCGATCATGCAGTCGTATAGTCATGTAAGTGATCAATCATGTAAACAAAGCTTTCTCTCAAATAACAACATACACACAGAAAAATCAAAATGCCAAGTGCCCTATATCCCTTTTCTATTTGACTCAAACTTTGACATCATGTTGAAAGAGATCATCTTCCTGATACATAAAATATGCATAGTATTTAAACAATCTCACATTCACAGCCTCCCTTTAAATGTTTGCTTTAATATATTCCATAGCTCAAATTTTTTCAGTATAAACGACAGGTTCTATTCAAGCAGGCCTGATGCTGCCATACTCAGATCTTTTCATTGCTTTTCCCCAACCAGCATCAGTTTATTCAGACTTAACTGAAGATTAAGTTAATGCCCGCCCCCCTCAAAAAAAACTTCCTGACTAGCCTCTTCCCAAAGCAATGTCAATTCTAATTTACAGTCAAGTGTACCGGTTACTCTTTTAAATTTCTATCTTAACCTACTTCAAAAGCAGACCAAATAGAGAAAAGTTATTTTACATCAATGAAAAGGAGGAAGGGCAGGAACTTTAAATTTACACCCATATTGTATTGACCGACCCACAAATCCACTTTACCAATCTCCTGATTTAAATGCCAGAAACTGAATTTTTAGAGATCAGAAAAACAGAAGTACCTCTTTTAAAACTACAATAAGGAAGTGCTTTTTAGAGATTAGTTTTCTCTTCCCTAATGGGTTGAAAATATTTTAAATGACCATTAATGCCATTGACTAATGAATTAATATCAGTTGATTAATTTATTATCATTTGACAAATGACATTTGCAATTTACATCTTAAAAAAATTCAAGTTGTTATCCATTAGTGATATTTAAAGAAAACAATGCCAACCCTTTCAGAGTAAAATAAGCTTCATGTCCAAGAATAAAATTATATGTGTCACTCATTAATCACTTAGCATTAACAGTTAACAGTGTGTGTGTGTGTGTGTGTGTGTGTGTGTGTGTGTGTGTGTAGCAGGCATTAATGTTAAGTACTTTGTATACTTTTAGCTCTTTAACTATTCTGTTTTACAGTCAAGGAACTTGAGAAAAAGGTAAGCTGAGTAACCAGCCTAATACCCATAGTCAATGAATTGCTCAGGAATTCAAAAACAAAGTAGTTAGCTTACTTCTATTATAATTTTCAAGGTAAAAAATAAAATCACAGATGATAAAGTGTTTTCTTGATGTTAGCTGGAGGGTGTTCAGGCCTTGGTCCGAGCCAGACAGAATGTCCACTTAATCTGTAATATTAAAGGATGCTATTTGTTTGTTAAGAAAATCAGTTTAAAAAAAAAATTAGCTGAGCTTGGTGGCACAGGGCTATAGAGTGACTTGGGAGGCCAAAGCAGGAAGATCGCAAGCTAGAGGTCAGTCTGGGCAATTTAATGAGGTCCTATCTCAAAATAAAAAAATCACAAGGGCTTAAAAAAAAAAAAAAAAAAAAAACCACAAGGGCTGAGGATGTAGCTCAGGGATAGAGTATCCTTGGTTCAAACCCTAGTACTGCAAAAAAATTTTAAAAAGATGAAGTTTCATTCAAGCCCACCTGCACCAAAAAAAAAAAAAAAAAGTAAGAGATTTCCTTTATGTACTTAACACCTCATATTTAAGATATGATTACCTAAAAATGATAGAAGGCAATTATCTATCTTTATTTTATATACTAGGAAACAGACATTTCTGAAGTAGGTAGAACAAAAGAATTTCCCTTTTCCTTTTTTTGGAAAGAAAATTAATAACATTTACAAAAATACTATTGAGAAAAGAATGGTTTCCATAAAAAATGTGTTTGATGGTTATAACAGATGGAATAATATAACTAAAAATGTTCCTGGAAATGTGGTAGAACTATGAGTGACTTTTAGATTCTTTTTCATATAATTTTCTATTTAAAAAATTTTTAGATATAATGTTTTCTACTTTTATATCAGAAAATATTTTAAAAATACAATTAGCTTCTCTAAGGAATAGCCATATTTTCTAGTTATCATCCCTTGCCCTAATTTTGACAATATCATAATTTTCTTAATGACAAAACAATGGTTCCATTTGTAAAATAAACAGATAAATTTTCCTAGAGGGAAAAGTAAGCTCTCATAGATCAAATGGTCTTAATGAGTCAGAGAATAATCCTCTGAAAGTCAGGTTCTGTTTTAAATCTCTACTGCTTGGAGATTTAATCAGAATGCTGAATCTTTTAAAATGTTGTCTAAAAACTTCAGAGCAGTTGCGGTCTTTCTGGAATGAAGTGACCTATCTTAATTCCTTGGTTTTCTCTAGATCAACAGGTTTAACCCTGTCTTTTGCTCCCTTCAAAGAAAAGGCAAAGCTTAGGATCATTATACAATATTCTGGCTACAAGTACTGGTCTGTTTGGAGATTGTTTAAGGGAGCTGGGCTAATACCCGATAATCAAACGGGTGCTCATGAACAAGGCAGAAGATGAGTGGAAGCAAGGTGGAAGCTGGCCCCTTGAGCTTTGCTGGTAAAAAGGAAGCAGGAGGTAGAATAACCAGGGAGAACTACTGAGAGCTGAGAAAGGACCTTATATTCCTGGTGCACTTCACTGAATCCTCACAACGCTGCAGCCTCATGTCACAGATAATGTTAAGAAGGCCCACAGGGGCAAGTGACTCGGGTAAGGCCACACTCCCTGTGGGGGTAGTCATGGAAGGAGTCTAAACTGGATCTTTAGGATTCTTTAATCTGGGGAGAGAACTAGAAGTAGTCAAGGAGGCGATAGTCCCCCAAATTAACATAAGATGAAGTAAGCATGCTACAGCTACCATGAGAGTAGGTTTTCTCTTTTTTCCCCAAGATGTCAACCCCCATTTTAGATGATAAATAGGTAAAAGGTAAAGTCTTACATAAAATTCTTCAGGTGCTTCTGGAGGTCCCGGAAGTAGAGAAGCCTTTGGTGGCAATTTGAGTTCATATGTCATTATACTCCACCTGAAGGGAGAAAATCCTTTGGTCTAAAACGCCTTTAAAATTTAACAAACTGTTCTTATTTCATCATCTATCTGTATTTGTGAACTATGGCTTTATTGTATCTTAATCAAAAAATGAGAAAGAGATACAATTTTGGTAATCTCATAAAATATTGGATTCATATTTATGATTTCAACATTTTACCATTTCTCCACAAAGTGACGACTTCTAAATGTTTTAAGAGCATGCCCATAGTAAGAAATGTTCAAATGTAACAAGACTTCTCATTCTTCATTAGGTGTAATGCATTGTGACTTTTTTATTCAATTCTTTTAAAATTATGATTACTGTAAATTATTAAGTAGATTACAAGTTATTGATGCGTCACAACCAAGAATTCCAAAACAGTGTCCTAGATTAAATAAATGTATACTGCCTATGAAAAACACAGTATTCCCATGTACCAACCATTCTTGCCAAAGCAACTTACACGTACATATGTGAAACAAAATAGGTGAAATCTTAATTCAAGAAAGAATAAATTTAAGCATAGGATTGAGGGAGAAATGTTAATAGAAATGATACTTAATTCAAACAAATTTATTTCAATTAACTATTAATATTAATTTCAAAGCAAACATTGAATCATTGGTATTTGAGAAAAGCAATCAACTTAGGATAATTCAAGCCTTCTAACTAAAATAATAATTTCCCAAACTGAAAATAAATATTGGGTCATGGCATTACTGTAGACTACAAAATGTAAGATGAAGATTTTACACAGAAACAAAGCATTATAAAAATAGTAGTAAAATATATGACTTTTAAGAAAAATGGAATCCAATGATACAACCTAGAGGCAAATCCAAAGGTCAGTATTTAAACTGAGCTTGGTGTATCATTCAGACTAATGAGAATAAATCTTTGCATAAAAACCCAAATTCCCAGGAATTCCCCCAATAAACATATATTATGTGTTAGGATATATAAATTGAGTAGTTGTTTGAAGCTACTATTCTACTCTTAACATGAAAATATTATGAAGAAATATATATTTGAATGCTGAAAGCCATTCATTCATTCATATAACCATCCACCCATCCATTTGTGCAACAGATGTATATTGAACATCTCAAAGTAACAGGGTCTAAAAACACAAAAGTGAAGAATGCTTTCCTAATGTGTATTCTATCTCAGAAAACAGGGATAGTATAAGTAAACAAAACAATTAAATTTGCAAGTATCTAACAGAGAAAACCATGATTGGAAACATAAAAGTCAAGTTCTATATAGCTGGAAATACTTCTCTGGTCAAAAGAGCAATTAAAAAAAAGGGAAAGAAACTCATCCAATGTCTACACCTTCCATGCCATACCTCCCTCCTATATAAGAAATGGTTGGAGCTGAAGAAGCAGGAGGAAGTGGTGGCAAGAGAGGAAAGAGTCAGGCAGAAGTAACAGCTAGCAGAGTCAGAGGCCGGAAAGCTAGAACTTCTCTGCTGACTATATGTTTAAGGACAAGAGAGTGCAATGTTGAAGACAGACCCTAGGAACTACTGATAGAACTCTAAACTGCAAGTTCTAGTACTTTCTAGCTAGGGCAATTTTGATCATGTAAAAACCTTCGTTTTACCAGGAAAATGGAGATGACAATATTGGTTCTCTTTAGGAGCAGTGATGATTGAGGAGTAAAATGACTGGCAGTGCCAGGCAGACAGAAAATACTAGTTATTTTTATTCCCATTGTCTGCAGAAGCCTCAATTTTACATTTTAATAAAATAGTCATCATTATGCTTCCCTAATCCATCCTATAAATTTATAATTGGAGTGAATAGATACATATGATTTGGAATATTAAACGGTGATTTTTTTCTTTACATCTTTGCAAATAGTAAATTAGGGGAAAAAAGGAACAAAATATTCTTTTGCTTCTAACAATAACATTGGATTCCATTTTTCTTATTTCCTAGGTTTTTGAGTCTCTTTTGATTTTAATTTTTTCCTTGTGTTTTCCCCAGGCTTGTTGGTATGAAGCAAGAGTTTCACTATGGAGATGCTATTTCTCAGCTAATTAAAAAGTGAATTTCTAGAATACCATGGAAAAGCACATATTCAGGGTAGAGGAAAAACCCAACAACACTTCCTAGGATGCAGCAGGAAGCAGTGCTCTTCAAATCTTTAACGAAGAAAGTATTTAAAATATTTCATGTTGTTTGGAAAGCACAGTTCAGTAAATCATCTCCAAGCTCTTTTATAAATAATGGTGATTTTATTTATTTATTTATTTCCAATCCCCCCAGGTATAACCAACAAATAAAAACTATATATATATATATTTTTTTAAGGTGTACAATTTGATATTTTGATTTATACATCAAGCCAATTAACTTTTCCATCTCCTCACATGTATTCCTATTATTATTATTTTTTTAAGAAAACCTCTAGGCTTTTTTAAGAATTGGAAACTGAATCCAGCTTCACCCTAGACTATGCAGTCAAACTATAGGAGTATTTCTCATACAATTTTGGATAAATATAGACGAATATTCTACTGTGCAGCTCTCTTTTCAAATAGTCTGTCAGCAAAAGAATCATGCATTACAGTATTACCTTATGACAGACAAGGTTATAATTAATTTGGTTACAGCTCATCTTAGAGTAATTACATTTTAGATTGGTGGCTCCCTGATGAGATTTGTTATTTTCGGGACGACTTCCACAGATGGCTAATCTTATTAATGTTGTTTTGAGTCATGCTACCTCACGTCTATAATGATATTTTGACATTTGTCTTCTACTCATGGGGTGGGGTAATTGCTGCTTACTAAATCCTGTTATTCCCTATACCCAAATTCTAAACACCTCCTGCACCACACTCAGCTACATACTGTGATTTCTGTTTTACATGTGGGCTACTCAGAGAGAAAGTGGGTATGGGATGTGAGCAGGGACAGCATAAATATAGTGATAAGCCCTTCATTCAAAGCTGTCTTCCTAACACTACCCTGTTCCAGGGACAGGATTTAAAAATTCAGTTCCTTGTTGGAACAATTTGTTTGTAATGTGTATAATTAAGAAGAGATATTCTAACAAACAGAAAGTTTGTCTTTGCTTCTCTGAAGCAACCTGATGATAGGGGTCCTACTTTTCATACTCACTAACCCCCCACCACACACCAAATTAACTATTTTATTTCTCCTACTTGAACAGTGATTAAAAGTAGTTATCATCCTATGTATCAATCTACTCTTTAGAACAATGGATTCATTGGAATGCAAGAAGAGATGTTTCCCTTCAGTTTTATAAAAAATTCATTCATTCAGAAAATATCTTAATTGAGTGTCTACTCTGTTCAGGCCTGGTTCTCAATCTCAGGGAGCAAATGGTCGACAAGTCCAGGAAATCTCTGCCTTCATGGGTGTACAGTCAGTAAAATTTAAATTATCAAAAAGTGATTTCTGTATGCCATTTTCAGTCTAGGATTAGTAGAGAATTTTCTCTTACCTGTCTAACATTTTGGTACTGGCTCGTTCCAGCTTCTCTAGTATCTGAGGAAGTTGAGTGTCATCGTCATATGAACCTCCCCAGCCAAGAACTCGAGCCAGGTCATTGCCTGTTCCCAAGGGTAATACTCCCAGTTGACACTACGAGAGAGTGCAAGGGTGAGACTTTCAGAAAAGTTGAGAAATAAGGACCATTACATTTCTGCACCTCTCTGGAAAATAATGTCAGTATACATTCAGTGTCAACTAGCAAGGAAAAGAATTAGCACTTGCCTGTTTATTCAAGTTGAGCTTATAGATTTCTGACAAAACCCAACCTACACTTCCATCTCCTCCGCAAACAAGAATCCGGAAATTGTCAAACTTCTGAAATAATCTTAAACTAAAAGTAAAAATTATTTCATTTTAGCAAAAATAAATAAAAATCACTTATTCTAATTCTTTGTCATTCTTGCATGCATTGGTATTCAAGTTCAGATAAAATATAAAAACTCATATTTATCTATTAATTATACTATAAAAATTATTTTGAGTGCAATTTTTAATTCAAGAAAATCTCTGAATCAAAAAGGATGATAGTGAATTACAGGCAGGAATGGAGGAAAAGGGAGCAAGAAATAAGGAAACAAAATCGAAGCAGAACCAGGAAAGAACTACAGGTAAACATGAAATTGTGAAAGTGGTGGCTTTCCTATTTTAACAAGAAGGATATATTATATCCTTAAGAATTATAAACCAGGGGGAATCGAGGATGGGATGCCAGTAAGTGGCACTGAAGCAATTCTTAAAGACACTTACCAAACCTTGCCAACATGCGGCCGTAAGTACAGTCAGCCCACCTTTTCTCCTCTCCTCTTAGTCTCAGGCCAATTCTTTCACTTCTATCTCCCTTCATCTCAACTTTTTTTTTCCTTTTCTTTTTCTTTTCTTTTTTAAATGTGTGTGTGTGTGTGTGTGTGTGTGTGTGTGTGTATGTTTCTGTCTGTCTGTAGATGGACAGAATGCCTTTATTTTATTTGTTTATTTTTACATGATGCTCAGGATCAAACCCAGTGCCTCACACATGCTAGGCAAGCGCTCTGCCACTGAGTTCCAGCCCCAACTTTTATCTCAACTTTCCACACATTTCACCTCCTGAATGTACCTTTGTAAAATTCAAGTATAATGGGAAATCTGGAAAATATATCATAAGAACAACCCCAGGAAACTTCACAAAGAGAGATCTTTGGGGGCTTAAAGGATAAATGGGAAAAATAAATATCATGAGTATAAGAGAGTGGATGAGGCAGTAGCTTGGTGGTAGTGGACATGCTTCAAACGTATGAGGTCCTGGGCTCAATCCCTAGCACCAAAAATAAATACACACCTATACAAATTCCTAAATTAATTAATTAACAGAAGTATGGAGAGTTATTAAAAAAAACCAGACATGTCAGAAAAGAGGATGAAACTACCAAAGAACAGAAGACACAAAGAAGGTGAGAGGAAATCTGAGAAAATGCTGGGATCCAATCAGGGGCAAGAGAGAGATGTACTTAGGGAAGGGACAGGGTATAAATGAAGAGAACTAGTGTTTGTGTAAAACAGAGGACCTGAGACTCAGAAAGAGAAAGGCAGTGCAAAAAGGACAGAAGACCTTGAAGGGACAAAAGTGACAAGAGACACAAAGAGAAACAGGAGAGAAACAGAGAAGACAGAGGAAAGTGTCAGTTTATAAATGAGTGCTTCTCAGGCACTGGTATCTAAAATCCCAATTTCTGGCCTTAGGATGTAGCTTAATAGTAGAGTACTTGCCTGGTATGTACAAGGCCTTGGGTTCAATAACCAGGACTGCAGTAAAATAAAATAAAATTCTCATATTTACTTCTGTGTTCATACTTGAAGGTCACAGGGAAATCCTCAGGAAATGCTGAGTAACCTTTGCAAATCACATAGAGATTAAAGATCCCTCCATCAGAAGATACAGCATCCTCTTTAAGAAAAATCATATGCAAACACTGAAAATGTATCTCAAGGCATATCGCCCCTCAGTAAAAATACTATTTAATTCTTTTTTCAGATTTTAAGTTACATAACATACTAGAAAACTGGGAGGTGGGGGGGGGGAGTCAGCCAAAGTATTTTGTTGTCATTTATGTGAAAGTCAAATTCTTTTTTAAAAAAATATTTTTAGTTGTAGATGAACACAATATGTTTATTTTGTTGATTTAGTTTTTTTTATGTGATGCTAGGGATTGAACCCAGTATCTCATTCATGCTAGGCAAGCACTCTACCACTGAGCCACAACCCTAGCCCCTAAGTCAAATTCTTGAGGAACTGTCCTTGAGATCCATGATAACATCTGTAACGTGGTGAAATCACCGATTATGTACATTATATATAAATTAATACTAGCCTTCCTTGAAAATAATTTTTCTAATATTAGCTTTTATTTTATATTTATGGAAATTGATCCTTCTTGGAGTTAAACAAATTGATAGTAGTGTTTGATATAAAATATATATAAAAATTTTTCTTAAGGAATTTGAAATTTGGAAATTTTGGTAAAAAATAGGAAATTTATACAAGATATTTATATAACTGTCAAAAAGCTTAAATTAAAACTTTAAATAATGAAAGCTTTAAATAAGGGAGAAGGAGAGAAGACCAACATAGGAGATCAAGTGGAATCAATAATTTTCATGAGATGAAAAGTCAGACACAATTCATGCCTAGTACTATATTTCATTCAAATAATATTTATCAATAACGAATTACCCCAAATGAGGACCTCCATTCATTAAATCAAACACCTGAGCCGGATTTAGCAATTGTTTAAAACGACGAAGAAACTTGACTCCCTGATCATCTCCACTCTTAGAATTGACAAAAACCAATAAAGGACTAACACAGAATGAAAATGTTGCTCTACAGAAACCTGTAAAAAAAAAAAATACACATATAGCATAAGAGCAATACGTACTATTTTCCTTTTTAAATTATTACTGAACATTCACAGAAAGGAAGATAAATTCATAAAAATAAAAAGTCTTGCTTATTATTAGAACACTCAGGTATAATGTAGACTCACAAGTGGAGGTTTACTATTTAAATACTAAGAGCATAGGACTTCTCATTTAAAAATATGTTCTATAATGAAAAATGATAACAAAGACAAGGGAAGTATTAACCATAGATAATATGAGATATACCATCTGTCTTAACAATATAATTATAAGAAAAACTAAGCAAAGTCCATAAATTCACATTTGTAAAGAATTCATATGATTATTTTTACTATTTTAAAATGATTTAACTGTTCTTTGATAAGACCTAAGAAAATATTAAAATTTATAATAAATAAAAGAACCTAGATATGTCAGAGATGGGAGAGGCAATCAATAGCACAAGTTTTAAAAATCATATTATTTAAGCTTTATATCTTTATATCTAAAATATTTATTGGCTTAATTTACTTAAAATTTCAGAAGGCATAAAGCACATTATAAATGCCAGACATTAACAACAGTACATGGTAAAAGCCTTTTGTAATACAACTTGTTTAGAAGGAAGTTATTAGTATGCTATCCTAAAACAGTGTTGTGAAAAGTTTCCTCAGCACTTACAATTAAGTTGTAAGATTCTGGAAAAAGTGAATGCGTTTATAGGATATAAATTTCTGCAATGAAATTATAAGAAAACAAATTTTAACAACAGCCATGCTAATGAGCAATTTCAATTATGGTGGAAAAAACCACTTATAAAAATTAGCCTGTTCAGATGATGCTTCAGTACAGGATAATGATCTTATTTTATTTACTTAAATGTAAAATCTAAAAGTCTCATACATGGTAATTTTACCAACAAAGCTAATAGCTATGTTACAACTTTCATTTTAAAAGATTCTTTTACAAATTAAATATGCCATTCGGAAATTTAAATGGAATTATTATGTAAAAATTGACCAAAATAACCAACTTAAGTTCTATTTATTCTAGGAAAATAAATGTACATATATCAATATTAAATATACCAGAAATACACATACTCACACTACTATTACATACCATCAGAATCAGTGCTATTTAGTGCAATTGGAGGTATGATAGATACTTTGCATTGGCCAAGTGGACATACAGGAAAATAATAATCTTTGCAGGCAGTATGTACCTAATGATAAACAAATAAAGCTTTGGGAATCATAAAAACAAAGCATTTTTCTATGTCATAAATTACATCTACAGAAACGATCATTTAGGATCAACATCATCACAAAATATTCAGTAATTCACAAGTTACTTTAATGGCACAGTATCTATATTTCTAAGGAATAGACCAAGCATTTTAGTGATGGGAATATAATTTTGGTCCATGTGGCCTATTTCTGTGATGGTCTCAAACAAGGGATATGGTCAATGAATGCTGAAGGCAAGGAGAGAGTAAGAAAAGGGAGGAAATGCAGAGGGAGAAAGGGAAGGAGGAAAAGAAAAAGGGAAGAGAGGGAGAAAGGAGGAAAGAGTTCCAGTATGTCAATATTTTGCCCATAAAACAAATCGATACCATCTACCATATAAAAATTCTTACAGACTTAATGAAAATGAAACCTGCCATGTGGCTGCTCTTTCTGCCGTGCTCCTATAACTTTCTATTCGCATTTCTCTTATCATGTGTTTTTTATCATCACTATCAGCACATCCATGCCTACTTTCTCAGCTAGACTGCAACGAAAAGGGAGAGGGATTCACATCACAAGCCCGTGGTAAATGCTCGATGAAGAAACATAGTTTCAAGGCCAGTCAAGATACTATTGAGAACAAAGCAGGCTAACCTAAAAAGTAGGAGCCAGGCCACTTAGAATACTTTGTGTATTTACCTAGAGACCCTTCAAAATATTTTGGCTAGTAAAAGCAGATGCTTCATAAACCATTTATTTAACAGGACTTTATATCATTAGTGCTTTAAGAAAACTGGCACACTGACTAAACCTCTATCCACACTCTTCAGAAATAAGTGAGATTTAATAGCAGTTTTTAGCAAATTTAATAGCAACTGTTTTTGGACAGTTGATTAGGATTTATAATAATTAACAACCAAAATGCATTTTATAAAAACTAGTATACATGGATAGTTGTAAAAGGAATATAAAAATACATGAGAATCATGGAGCAAAATGGGAAGCTATTTATAATAATCTAAGTGAGAAAAGCAGAAGATAAAGTTGTATATTCACTGATTTTAAAATTATGACTTAAACCTTCAGGGTTATGGAACTATGGGCTTTCGGAGTTGGCAGTGGTTTTTTTTTTTTTTTTTTTTTTTTTTTTTTTTTTTTTTTTTTGCTTTGTTTTGTTCATTTGTTTTCCCTAAATGACTATGTTTTCAGCCCTAGATAGCCTGCTGTTAGAAATTCACATTCTAGTGGTTGGGGTTGTAGCTTGGTGGTAGAGCACTTGCCTAGCATATGTGAGGCACTGGGTTCCATCCTCAATATCACATAAAAATAAATAAAGGTATTGTGTCCATCTACAACTAAAAAATAGAGTTTTTTAAAAAAGAAAGAAACTCACATTTTACAGGTAAAGTAATATATAAACAGATAAATGATAGTGCACAAGAAATTTGAGGCTAAGAGAGGCATTACAGAGGTGATGGTGCCAGAAACCAACAGGTGTAACTTACCCAGGGTGGGGTAGGAAAAAAGAGGGAAAAGATACTCTAGAATGGTTCCATCCCAGAATGGTCCCCATGCACCCCATTTAAAATTGCTATTAAATTTCAGTTGTTTTCCCAAGATAATGTTGCTCTTCTATTTGTGAAACTTTTTAAAGTTGGGGATGAGTAGAAGGAACAACAATGAAACCTAATTAACTCCTACCTTGAAGATTATTAGTGTTTAAAAATTACTGACCAAATAAAAGTAAAGACATATATTCTGTAGGTAAAGACAATTTACACAAAACCCTTCTAAAGTGATTCATCACACATGAGATGTATTAGCAGGAAATACTATCAGTGATCATTCCCCCCAAAATAAATCTTATGTGGAATGATGATTTAAAATCTTTCTTATGGATAGCACTCCTTTAAAATAAGGATGGCATAAGAGGGCTTTAGGGGTCAGGGCTATACTGGGAGTCCACAGAAAGGCACCCATCACAGTCTGTAGGTTATATGACGGTGAAATAAGAGAAGTAAAAAACCAAAAATAAGCCTCTGGGCTGGGGATATAGCTCAGTTGGTAGAGTGCTTGCCTTGCACGTACAAGGACCTGGGTTCAGTCCCCAGCAAAACACACACACACACACACACACACACACACACACAAGCCTGTGGCTAATTAAAGAGGCAAATGATGAAAAATAACAAAAGCATGAGGACAAAGGAAATCTTAGTTGGTTTAAAAATTAAGAGGAATCACAGATTACTAACTAAAAAGTCATAGGACTTCCACCCCCCCTCTGGGGCCTGTGGAGTCAATCTCATAGGAAACAAGCACATATTATCACATCTTATGCTGATCTACACCAGACTTCCCAAAAGCAATGGATTTTCCACACTATAAAATTTGGTCCAACTTACAAATTTGGACAGCAAGAAAAGAACATAAGATGCAAATCACCAACAAATGAGTCAGTCCCAAAACACAAGGGACTATCATCCTGGGACAGCAGCACCCAGGAGTAAGAGAAGCATGCCCAGCTGTGGCTTCATGGTCCTGTGGTCTTTGAGCCCTATGCTACTGTTGGCATGACTTCCCTTCTCTATCAATGTGCTCATGCAGTCCAGGAGCCCTGACTGTATGATATCTGGCATAAATGAGACTGTTCTTTGCTGATGATTCACATGATGCTGGGTGAACTTTTTACTTCTTTCCTCTACATGCAGAGAAGTTTAAAGCTATTTATTATATGACCTAAGTTTATATCACTTAAATTACATCAGTGCATAGCACATTGAACTTGGCATTCTGTCTGTCAGAGGACACACATGGTACTGCAGCAAAATCACACTTCATATGTTAACCCAAATCTGGCAGCACAAAAAAGGACTTTCTATGTGCACCAGGTATAACAGAGAAAACAGCAGATCACTGTGCAGTGGATGCAAAATGGAAAACAATAGATCTGAAGGAAAGAGATTCTGAGACATAGGAAATATGTGAGTAAGAGAAAATATTACAAACAGGGCATTTGAAAAATGACCAGGAATGGGTCAGGGGGTGGAAAATATGGAACTGGAAGGAAAACACTATTTAACAAGCCATGAATGCCACAATGGGCTATGCTGTCAGGCTCTGCCATGAAGGTCTTTGCTTTGCTTCTGAACCACACAGATGTCCACGGTAAGCAAATAAGATAGTGAAAAGGTACGAAATGTTTGCAAATCCTTACCATTGTTTTACACCAAAGACATTTCCAATCCTGTAGACGGAGAACACTGCCACACGTTTTGTCACAGACAGCACACTTCGCACTCACGGGCAAGTTGCCCTCAAGCCATTGGTGAGGCATAGCGAGCTGTAGGGCAGGAAAAAAGGGCAGCCAAAGTGAAGACTGTGGAGAACAGTGTTCTTACCCTTGGGAAGGTACTGAATGATTTGTTACTCTATGGAGTCAATAACAGGCATCCTGCATGGCACTCATGTATCCCAGATTTATTGAGTATCTATTATGCCTAAACCCTGTAGGGAGACAAAGTAAATAAGACGAAAGGCCTGCCCCTTTGGGATTCAGGTGCAAATCTAGCTGAGGAGAAAAGACAAAGGGTCATGATACATGGCCCACTAAAGGCTGTCAGAGATTCACCTATGCAGTGCAATGCAGGAGACGTTTTTTTAAGGTAGGGGTACTGCAGAGAGGAAACCCCAGAGTCTGCAGAATAAACCTCCTCTAAACCTTATAGATCACAGAGTGTGACCTTCTGTTACACCAGCCAGGTCCAGCAGTCATTCCTAAGCCCTAATCTTAACAGAGTTCCCTCAAAAATCCAAGAGTGAGGGAAAGCTATAAAGCAATGAATTAAAAATAAAAACTCACAAATAAAACCTATTTCATCCTGATAATAAACACTCCCACTTAAACTATTAGTATTTCCCCTAAGAGCAGAAAATAAGAGAGGAGGTACCAGGAAGAGAGCAAGGGCAGACAGCAGCTTACTCCGTCTTCGTCCTCTATGATGTCCTTTCCAATGGAGGCCAGGGTTGTCCATTTACAGTTATTAGTTGCCCTCACTGCACATCTTTTGTGAGCCTTGAATTTACACACTAAAAAGGAAAATAAAATGTTAACCATTTTAAAGTACTTTTGCACCAGCACTAAAAGTCATCATAGCATGAATTTTTTAAAAGGGATAGAAAGGAGAGAAAAAGAAAACAAAGATTTTAAAAAATTTAAACTAATCTCCAATGATACTAATTGTATTCTAAAAAACTAATACAGACTTGCATTTATGAATCACATACAGAGTTACAGATCGATTGCTACATGGATAAACAAAAATGAGATAAATAGAAAATAATTAGTTCTTGAGAAGGGAGACTGACACACACACATGCACAAGCAAATAAAATTCAGTAACAAGGATACTGATTACATCCTATTTCTTAATCTGAGTGCTAATTATATGAATGAATTTAAGAAAATTCATTGAGATGCACACATTTCTGATATTTGCATTGTTCTGTGTACCTAATATATTTACTTATATTAATAGGTTTGAAAACATCAGAAAGATCAAGAAAATTCAGAGGAGTTATAAAATGCAAGTACAAGACAGGTGTGGTGGCACATGCCTGGAATCCCAGCAACTCAGGAGGCTGAAACAGGACGACCCCAAGTTCAAGGCCAGCCTCAGCAACATAGTGATACCCTGTCTTGAAATTAAAAAAAAAAAAAAAACAAAAAAAGAACTGGGGGGATGTGGCTCAGTAGTAAAACATCCCTAAGTTCAATCCTTAGCACACACACACACACACAAAAAAAAAAAAATTGTAAGTACATCATGAAAATAACAAGTCATCATGGGAAATAGGCTGAGAGGGTCATAAGATGACTCCATCTTTTAAAAATATTATGTTGGGATGACTATATTATAAATGTAGGAGAAAGGATTGATAAAATAATGTCACCACTATTCTTCATTAATTCTTCCCAGCTATATTATCATAAAGAAGTTTATAAAAGAAAATTAAAATAAAACAACTAGGAAAGAAGCAGCACATATTTGGTAAAACAAGTAAACCACAGGTTATTTGAAAAATTAAATGCGTTTATGAAAATTGGAACTTGACTACTACTAAACACATTTATCTTTCCAGTAATACAAATTATCCAAGCACGTGTAGATGCCGATGGAATAACAGTTCCTAAGTTTTCAGATAACTAGTTAAAAGTAGAGATCATTTCAATGGAAATTAATAAGGTGGCGGCCGCTAAATTTAAATGTAAGATGGCTTTTTCTCATATGATTTTTTTTCACTTTCTATCAATTGTTAAACATTTGTAAATGTGTTACATACTATTTATGTGTTACATACTACTTATTATCTTTGAACTGTCTTAATTTGATGTACATTGAAATGAAAGGTCTGGATAAAATACCCAAGATGTCTGTTATCAAATATTCAACATGGGACTGGGGTTGTGGCTCAGTGGTAGAGCACTTGCCTAGCACACGCAAGGCCCTGGGTTCAATCCTCAGCACCACATTTAAAAAATAAATAAATAAAATAAAGATATTGTGTCCAACTACAACTAAACAATAAATATTTTAAAACATGTTCAACGTGATTCAGGCTTCAACAAGCCAATATATAAATGGCTACTTACTGATCTGTTCTTGAAAAACACTGGTCTACACATACTAGAGATGTTTCACTTACCTCCTCTTTTATATACCCTGAAAAATTCTTTTTGGCAATAATACTGTTATTGTTATAAGGGACTTCATATAGAATGCAATAATCTTTCAATTAAATTTTGTTGCTGATAGTAAGGGTGAAGACACAGAACCATAGGCAGTAACTACTTTGAACTACAATTGTTTAGTACCTCCAGGTCTTTTCATCTGTAAGACTATTTCCCCAAAATGGGGTTCTAGCCAAGTGCAGTAGTACCCTCCTGTCATCAATCCCTGCTATTTGGGAGCCTGTGGCAAGAGGATCAGAAGTCTTAGGTCAGCCTACGCAACTTAGTAAGACCTTGTCTCAAAATTTTAAAAAATAAAAATTAAAAAATTAAACAAAATAACGTGAGGTCCTAAAATGGTCTATACCAGAGTCCCCAGGGTGTTTTATAAGCAAAAAAAAAAAAAAAAAAAAAAAAAAAGCACTTGATATTAACAGTCAATGCTTGCTTTTCAAGCAGGGAAAAGAAGAACATAAAAGAGAGTAATAGTATAATTTCATGGCTTTTTAAAATTTTTGCCATTAAAAATCAAACAATGGGGCTGAGGATGTGGCTCAAGCGGTAGCATGCTCGCCTGGCATGCACGGGGCACTGGGTTCGATCCTCAGCACCACATAAAAATAAAATAAAGATGTTGTGTCCACCGAAAACTAAAAAATAAATATTAAAAAATTCTCTCTCTCTCTCTCTCTCTCTCTCTCTCTCTCTCTCAGAAAAATCAAGCAGTTCATTAAAAATAAAAATCAGTGCCTGCCTTACACATGTGAAGAACTGGGTTCAATCCTCAGCACCACATAAAAATAAAATTGTGTCCATCTACAACTAAAAAACAATTTAAAAACAATAAAAATCACACTTTTAATAATAACTAAGTGCTTCATACACTGAGCCTTGAGAATGACAAAGTTGCTTAATATAACATAGAACAATAGTAATAAACAAACCAGACTGTTGTTATGGTCACTAAGAAATAGAAATAATTAATGGGCACCTTAACTTTGTTAGGTGACAATTACATTTCTCCAAATTATTCTAGAATAAAGCACTTTCCTCTGACCTATAAAGCCATTCTTAAAACCACAGAACTTAATAAATATATTGTCAGGTGGCAAAATTATTTTTACTGTAATATTTCATCTTTATCAAACTGAATCTTTGTGGTAAACAATAGTTAAGACGAAATTTCATAGGTAGCCATGTTGACATAGTTGATACTGTTGATTGAAAAGAAAATGACTGTTTAATATTTTTGGCCAAGTTACTACTGAAGTAACTATGAAGGACAATTATATTCTAATTATGATAATTTACACTCTCAAATACTTAAGATTTTTTAATGAAAATTATTTTCTGTCTTCCATTTTTCATTCATATAGTATTTTACATATGCAAGACTTTAAAACAATAAGTTTACTTATAATTCAATACAAGTCTAGAAGACAAATCAGTATAGTCTCATATTATGGTGAAAAACAAGAACCTAAAGGTCAAGTGAATTTATTGATGGCTTCATACACCAAAAGCTGAATTTCACTCTAATATAAAGTTGTTAATCTTCACTATTAAACGAATTTTTATTATATTTGCATCTCCATTATAACTTGTAAAGCCTGTTTATCCCTATGTTTTTAGGTTTAATATGTAAGTAGTATATTCACATTTAATGGGAGAGGGGTCTCAAAAGTTTAACTTTGAATACGATAAAATATCCAGGATGGCCATATTCTCATAGAGTAAAACATTTGGGATTTTTGAAAGCTTCTCCTACCATTTTAAAAATATGAATAGACAAAATACTGCAGATTTAAATTTTTGCCAGCAGAGAAAACAAATATTAATGCATAATCTTTTGAAGAAATTTTTAATCCAATAATTGAGACTTTTTTCTGGTTCTCTTTAGTTATACATGACAGTAAAATCCATTTTGACATAATTAAATAAGCATGGAAGACTTTTTTTTAAAAGGATAGAAAGAACATGTCTTTTATAGAAGGATATAACAAATGTATTTAAAGACTTTTAAGTTTCTTATTCTCACCAACTGAAATAATTTTCATTTTCTTTTAAAATGCTTAGAAAAATGTTCAATCATTCCTTTATTGACTCAATTACTAAATAATCAAATATACTTAGCAGATAAATTTCAAGTCAGAGGGCTATCACAGAGTTATCTTAAACCTGGTTATCCTTTTTAAGCCATTTGGGGAATAGAAACTATCAGGTAACAGTTAAAGTATCTTCAGAACAGCACCACATAATATTACAGACCTAGTATGAGTTATTCAGACCCACATAAACCCTTCTGTATTAGTAAAGACAGAAAAGCCAATTATATCTTTGTCTGAAATTCTTTAAATCTAAAGAATAAAGTTTAATGGCTTCTCCAAATTTTCACCTTCATGAACTTGAATGTGTCAGGCCTCTGATCCAATCTGGAACTACTTACTGGATCAATTCCTTATAGAGCACAGTGACAATTTCCTATGATGTATTTAATCAGAAAAGCAGTTTGCATGCATTCCCTCATTTCATCTTCATAGTGCTGAGGTATAAATGACTATTATTCCCATTTGACAGATGAGAACAATCTAATTGTGTTAAACTACTTCTGGTAACAGTTTGTAATGGTGGCTATGGGAGGGGGTTTAATGGCTGAGCTCTATTCCTTACCATTGTGCGTGCATTGCTATGCATCGTAGTAAATGGCTGAAACAAGAGTTATTGATATTTTTTAATATTTATTTATTTTAGTTGTAGTTGGACACAATATCTTTATTTTAATTATTTTATATGTGGGGCTGAGGATCAAACCCAGGGCCTCGCATGTGCTAGGCAAGCACTCTACCGCTGATCCACCACCCAGCCCAAGAGTTATTGATCTTCTTTACTTATCGTTAGTCATAAATTTAACATCAATTAAAACTGTGGCTCTGTCATTATTTTATTATTTTATCATAATTAGCTATATTCAAAATTATCTGTGCTAGTGTCTTATCAGAGAAAAACACTGGTATTGGCATTAGATATATTTCAAAAAGCAGTATAACACTTTTCATACCTCATCACTGAATTATGAAATTAAATCAGTCTAAAGATGTTATCAGTTCTCTCTTGGTAATGACTAAAATACTTGTTTCTGATAATCGCTGTACTTAAATTAAAAAATACTTCACATACTGCACTTGCCTAGCATGTGCGAAGCCCTGGTTCAATCCCCTGGCTCTGCAAACAACAATACCAAAAAGAGAACCTCACTAATCCTGTAATGAAAACAGTGGTATTGTCCTTATTTTTAGAAAACTTTAAAGAAGTTTAAAAAGATGACACAAACTACATGTATAAAGACATGTATTGGCGTGAACACACTTTATATACAAAAATATGAAAAATTGTTCTTTATATGTGTAATAAGAATCATAATGTATTCCACTGTCGTGTATTTAAAAAATAAAATCAATTAAATTTAAAAAAAAAAGATGACATCAGGACTGAGGCTGTAACTCAGAGGTAGAATGCTCACCTAGAATGTATGTGGCCCTGGGTTCAATCCCCAGCGCTGCAAACATTAATCAATCAGTTAACTTAAAAATTAACTAATAAAAAATTAATTCCTAATAAATTACTTTTAAAATGTTTCATGGTACAGCACTTGTTTAACAATGCATGAAACCCTGGGTTCAATCCCTATTACTACAATTTTTTTAAAAAGTTTCAAGTAAGGCAATACTACTAACAATCAGGAAATTCTGTCAAAGAATATATATTGTCCTGATAAAACGTTTTGTGTTTCATAATCAGAATTAAGAACACTAGAATGTTATACAAAGCTATGTTTTTAGATTCTAGTTCCTAGATCCTTAAGAGTGAAATGCTATATTTTGATTTATGTTTCCTTTCAGACAATATTATGTTATCTTTTCCAGAGCAAGAATATTTCCCAAATTAGTACTAGGAGTACAATGCTCAAGATTAAACTCCAAACAACCTTAAACACTGTATTCCAGCTTAGATCTTCCCAGCTACAGCTTTCCCAGTGTGGTGTGTCTATTGTACTTTTAAAATTGGGAGAGGACTGGGCTCAATGCTACAGTACCTTCACAGGACAGGCCATGGGAGGTAACTCCAGAAAGACTTTCTCTGCATACGTTACAGAAGGTGGGGTGGGCATGGGAGCAGGCGTACCAGTTATGCATCCCTGAGAAATGTTCCACGTTAAACTGGGCCACCTAGAAATGAGACATTTGAACAGATTTGCCAAATAAGAGAACAAGACTGCAGACACTGGACTACTTGGAAATGTACATACTATAGTTCTGATCAAAATTTCAAATCTGTCACTTTTAACACTAAAGCACATTGCTTTAAGTTAAAAAAAAAATCTGGCTTAAACAAGTTGCACAGCATAGCTTTAGCTCTTTAGTTAACATCCATGCTCTAAGAACATAAAATATCAGGGATATGCTATTTTACCTCATAAGACTCTCTGGTTTGTACAGACTTCAGTGAACTGATCCAATCCTCCATCTCTTTTCTGTTCTCGGCACATAGCATTAGCCTTCTGAATGGAGTAATTATCTGAAAGGGATAATTCAATCTAATGATTGATAATAATCAACAAGAGGGATTATTGCAAAACCGAAATCTTAAAAGGCAATTCCATTTCTAAACTCAGTCTTTATTTCCATGATAAAGAAAATAAATCCCTGTGCACAGATGAGTTTTGTTCCCTGTGTATGTCACAATGTGCCCCAGGACAGGACAATTCTCAGCAATCTTTTCTTGTCTTTGATCCTGCTGTTACATACTTATCAGGCTTTTTTAGCACTTTTCTAAAGGCTATGAAATAAACAATGCATTCTTATTTCTTATTTCACAGACTATATCTTAAAAATTGACTTTAAATATACTCCAAAGTAATTCAGAGTAAGTTTAGAACTAATAGATAGATGGTTTTCAATATGAAAAATATTTTTTAAATTGAAAAAAATGTAATATTAAATGATTTCATCACTGATTCATTATGGTATCCAAAAAATTTTTGTTAACATTTAACAGAGTTTATATATCATTTCTACAGCCTGTTTGGATATCATTTATATGGGGGATTTTTCCTGCCCATTGTGTAGAAATCCACTGTATTACTTTATTGTCACAGCAGGAAGGAAGAATTGGTATAAAAATCTGTTAGTTGTCTTGAAGGAAAAAAATAAGTGTGACTTTCATCATCTTTTATGTCACTAAAAATAAAAGGCAATATTAATTGGCTGAGAACCTGATTGAAGTAGAATGAAAATTTCAAGCTGTTATGTCATCAAAATGCTTCAAAGGAAGATTCTGAAATGATTGGGGGGGGAAACCCTATTTGCACATGAATACAATATTATGGTTGCAATCTTAAAGCTACTAAATCCTAAGCATTTATTGCAAAGAAGGGAGCATTTATGTACTTGCAGAATAAGCAAAACACTGGAAACTTTCTGAATAAAATATTACAGATTTATTTGCATAGAAAATATGAAATTCTCCATGTGTAAATCTTTTGATCAAGTATTAAATCTAAATGCAATACTGTATTATAGAGCAGACTCAACAAGTAATTAAAAAAAATTATCTGAAAAGAAAAAAAAAGAGGAATACTTCCCACAAGGAGGACACTAGTGAACCTAAATCACTATTTATTTCTAAAATCCTTGATTTTAGAAAACAAGCCTGTAATTCCAAACAATACAGAGATCAGCCCAATCTTAGCCACTCACCAGTCACTGTCTTCTCCTGTGTCACTGGCTTAAGCTACACTCTGCTTCCATAAGCCACAGAGTTTTTACTAGATCTGACACGCACTCACATTTAAATACAGCCATCCAAGTCACACGGCACAAGGGCATCAACCACTCAGCTCTGGGTTTTTGTTAATTGCATATGAAATCGAAGAGAGCCTCACTTTTGCATTTTCTTCTGTTTTAAATGACCCTCTTTGGATAAAACTTATTAGCAGTTGGTCACTTCTCTTCCTGAATAAATAGTTAATGCAAAGAGCAATGCCTCCCTCATTACTTAGGAGCCAAATGGATGTGTTATTGCTTCAAAATGTTTTTCTAGGACAGCTCATCAAATGCAGCAGAGAGGTACCATTAAATCATAATATACTCCTGGCTCCAAAGGCCAGCACATTCCAGAAATCTCAGTTTCACTGACTTGCTGATGTTACCTAAATAAATATTATGTTGAGCAATTTATTTATTCTTTTCTATGTGATTTATCTATAAGGATTCCTCTTTCATTTGTATGATTCCAAAAACCCCAAGAAATATTAGATGTTATTCTCTATCCTTCATTCTCCCATTTTTGTTGCATTCATGATGACTTTTAAACACTTTTAATGTAAAGGCATTAAAGATAGATAAAATCGACCATCATTAGTGTCTTTACTGAGAATTCAACAAAGAACAAAATCAAAGTATGAAATAGCAAGCTTATTTTTATTTGTACGAATAATACTTGATCATGAATGCAATAAAAGTGGGAGAATGAAGGATAGAGAATAGCATCTAATATTTCTTGAGGTTTTTGGAATCATACAAATGCCTCAATTCTAAATTACAGAAAAACAATATACCATAGTTACACATGTACCTTATCCACTAATGAAGTTAAATGCATACATTAGCAATTTCTCCTAATAAAAACTTGTTTTAAAATTAACAATAGTGAGAAAGTAAAGATCATTAGCATATTTTCAATCAAAAGTTAAATTTATCCGAGGCTAAAAGAAATGGTAGTTATTTTGATGTATGGACCTTGTGATTAGTCATGATTAAAATTTTACTGATTGTTAAGTCTGTAAGAAAAAAATCCTTCATAAGTCAATGCAAAGATGCCTGGCTTTGTAAGTGCAGTGTCCAAAACACCTCTGGCTATCTGAACACAAGCCTAGCTCATCTAGAGAAACTTATGCATTTCCCAAATCGGCCTTTTGCCTCCTAAGCCATCCCTGAGTAGGACTTTGGTGCTGAGTCCCCTCCTCATGACCTTTGTAGGAAAGAATCTGACAGTCACAGTTGCTGACTGACAGACCATACCCAACTGAACTCTGGCCATAACCAACTGAACTCCATTACACTACAGCAGTCTCCCATTCAAATTCTTATTAGGAAACAATTTGGGAAAGAGCAAATTCTGAAAATTCCTTGGTCCTTACTCTGAAAATATATCTGAAAAAATCTGCCTCTTTATTATGACATGAGTTGGGTGGAGAGATGAAAAGCTCAGATGAGTTTCTACACCAATATTGGGGGAGGGGTAGCTGATTCCCCAGGGAAAAATAGAACCTGTTGGAAGCCAAGTCCAGAAGTTTCTGCAGCTAGAGGATTTGTTACCTCTTGAAGGATCTGAAGCTTACCTATGGTAAATTCCCTAGTGCCTGTCCATATCTGAACCCTCCTCTTACCTTCTTTTCCTATCATTCCAACATCCCCAAATCATTTTTTTCAGGCACCTTTGAACTTACTTCAATAGTTAATTTTTTTTTCTCAAACTCTGTGCATGCATGCATGCACACACACCCCTCATTTCCTGGAATAAGCATTATTCAGACAAATAAGGGTCACCAACCACACAGCTCTGGGTCTTTGTTAATTGCACCTGAAATCTATTCATGCATCCCAGCATTTACTAAGCATCCGCTGAATGCCAGAGCTAGGGGAAAACTATACTGGCTTTGCCTTAAGAATCTATAAGGGAGACAAGAAGCAGACCAAGAATTTACTTGTCTGAAAAACTTCCATATAAGACTCCGGTACAAAGAAGGGACATCCAACTCAGTTTCCTAATTCTAATGTTCAGGCTCCACATACCATGGACTCTGAGAACCCAGCCACAAATACTGTTTTTTTTTTTTTTTTTTTTAACTACAGATGATTCCAAAGTGTAGCCAAGTTCGAGACCCAGTGTCAAATGATAATTTATTGCTACTCAATGTTAGAATTCAAAAAATAAAATGTTTCTAAAGAGAAGTCAATTTGAGAGAATTATTAGTTTAATAACAAAAGCAGAGTGATTCAGTGCCTAACTCTAGAGTCAAACTGACCTAGACCAAATCCCACCCTCATCCTTTGGTACCTACGCGACTGTGGACACATTTCCTAGGCTCTCTGAGCCTCAGTCTCTCCTCTGCTAAGGGGAGACAGAGCAATAATTCACAGCACTATGAACAGTGTTACTCTATAAGCCAGATAAAGCAGTTAGCACAGTATGAAAGCTCGGTCAAAGCTTAGCCAGTATTAGCATCACAATTTTTCTTAGCTGTGACAGAAACTGCATATACATTCATACATTTCTTCTTTCATATATATACTTCTTGTGTAAGTTGTGATCCAAGATGAAAGCATAATGAGCTGAAGTAAAAAATGGAGACAATTTGCCAACAAACAGATACTGACCAGTAAACTGTGAACAGAGGGATAATGATAATGACCACCTGACCTCCTTCTTAAAAGATATTAAAAAATATCAACCAACAAATTAGGAAAAACAAATGACTCTCCCTAACTGGAAAGTTTCAGAGTCCCTGTACAGCTCTGAAAGAATTCAGTGTGCCATTTCTAGTAAGCACGGTGCCTGAACTCTTCAAGATAGGTGGCTGTTTGTTTTAACTCCGATATTTTTGGTTGTGCAATGAAGGAAATTCTATAACTTTCTCTGGTTATTTTAAATGCCAAACAAGTTTTTCTATCAAGAGATTCTTATTTCTAACCTAAAGTTCTTTCTAACAAACCAATCACTTCTGCCTCACTGCAGGACTCCCTGCGTCTTTAGTAAAAAGTCCTGAACTGTCCTCACTGAAATAAAAATTCATATGTAGTAAGAAGCCCTTATGGGAAAGTAGGATAAACAGGAAATATAATTGTGCTCTAGCAATTTGTATTACCTATGTTTATTAAAATTTAGGGCTCTAATTTGACTTTTATTATAAAAAGTATAAGTAGGAGCCTTTTTCATACTAACTTTGCTATTCCTGAAGTTGCCAACAGCTCAGTCTTAATCTACCTCTCCCATCTTTCCTTATAAAATCTATAGCCAACTCTTTAATTATGTATGTTGCTTTCTTCTCATTCTTTTTTTTTATGGAGTGAAATAATTCACTTTGACAACTTAAATGTGCCAAGCTGCAATGTAATCATGCATCTTAAGTGACTATTTGGGGAGCAGAGATACTCCCATACTTCAAAGAGTTAGCCGGGAACCTCTCCCACCCAAGAGCACAGATCTGCAACTGCACAAGCGCACCCAAATCAAAACACACCCAACGAAGCTCCAAACTGGACTTGCAAAACCCAAATCTTGGTTTTGGGGGAGGTGAGGATAATGTTGGATGTATTTTGGCAAAGTTACTAAGGGGATTCTGATGCACACTCCTGTTTATCAACCATAAAGGGTAGTGTAAGTGTTTAACTACATTGTATATATAACGGAAGTATAATGTCACAACAAATGCATTTCTGGCACCATGACCAAAGAAAACACCACAGATACTTTCAACAGACAGTATAATTTAAAAGAATAGAAAAACAATTTTTTTTTTTACTAAGAAGAGACTTTATCATGCTGTTGTAATACCATACATGTTCATTTTATAGATGCAAACTCTGTGGAATCTGCACTGAGTGCTCAAGAAGAAAGAAAGTGATAATTCCATGGAGCCCTGGAATGCAAATTTTACAATGACTAAGATGAGACAAAATAACCCATGTAATAAAATAATGATAAAACTGAAGTCATCCAGTAATTCACATACATACAAGGACTTCATTATTAATCTGAGCTGAAACTTACAAAGAAATTCTACTATGCAGACAGAATGCCAGGCAAACAGAATCCTAAATGGTATGGTCTGGTAGCTGGACTAATGTTTTCCCCATTCCTTTTACAAGATCTAAAAGTCTTCTGAAATGACTACATAGAATGTTTAGATTTGTACATAAACACACATACCCACCTTCCACTGAGAGTCAACGATGATTGTTAAAAGTCGCTCTATGCTTTGGTTTTTGGCTGCCCATCCTTTTCACTGTTCAGCTACTTTGGCTGAATGACAACTTATTGACCTCAGGGGGTAACTATGCATGTCAACTAGGAGAATCCAAACTTCAAAATGCCTGTCTAGGGACTCAAACTAATAAGGGAGGCAGTTGTCAGGAATATAAGGACAGTACACCAATGTTCTTGCCTATCTGTCTAGGATAAGCTATGCATTTGCTGAATGTAATATTTACTTCAAAATCAAATACAAATCAAGTACAAATCAAGTGTTACCTATATAAGTTGGCATAAATCATTGAGAATATGAACTTCTCGCTCATTTGTGACAGGTTCTACAAAAGGAGTGCAAATATTAAAAAATATTTTCTGATGGAAAATTTGTTAAGTACATAACACAATTTTTTCTGAGAAATCAGTGAATGACAGAGAAGGAAAAGACCTCTGGACAATAGGAGAACATCTCTGCCAAGAGAATGTCTTTCTCCTTTTCTGCAGGAATACCTGACCACTAACTTAAGGCAAAAAGGCAATGCTCATTGATCCTTCCATTATCTCTATAAATTAAGAATGAGTTAATTTCATTACAACATATTGATGAGAAAAAAAAAACATAAACACTAAGTGACCTGTCCACAGTTTGTTAATACATTTCTTAAATGATAAGTTAACAAAAACGTAAATAGCATTGTTACAGGAAAGAAAAAAAAAATCATCCCTTCCCTGTAGTACACTGAGCTGCAAAACTGCACTCAATTCAGTCAACCTTTCTCTTTCCCAGCCCACATGTACCTAAGCAGTATTTGAGAAGAAAGGTGGAAAGAGAAAGAGTCAAAGCCTGGCCACTGTATTTTTTTTAGGAATGCCTACTAAAGAATAAGGGGGGAAGTGCAGTGATGTGAAAGATTTACTATCAAACACTGCAGATAAAATAGGGAAAAGAGAAAACAGGTAAAGCCAGTGTGACAAAATTTAGATAATACCAAGATCTGGACAATGGGACTGTGGGGTCTATTACAGAGTTATCCTGAGTTTGTATGTGTTTTAAATTTGTCCTAATTTTTTAAAAAAGGACCTACACATTTGAACCCATATTTTTTTTCTTTTTAACTTTCTGGGGTGCTGGGAATCAAACCCAAGGCCTCATGCATGCCAGAAAAGCACTCTACCACTGAGCCACATACCCAACCTTTGACCTGCACATTTGAGAACCCTACCCAAAGCTCTTCAAGGGACCAAGCAGGTGAGAGGCCTAGGTGTCCTAGTTTCCTTCTGCACAAGGACCAGAGAAGGGTTCAGCTCTTGGCACTGAACTCAGGTGGTTGAACACATCCACCAGGACCCAAGTCTCTGACCTCCCATCTCCCTCTCCCACATCCAACTGAAATTAGATAAATAATGCAATTTCCTTGCTCCAGTGGCCCATAATATCCACAGAAGTTAATGGATTTCTGATTGAGATGGGGTGGGATGGGCTGAGCTCAAGAGCTATCAGGTCTTACTTCCATCATTCTTGAGCCTCAAGCTTAAGATGAGATCAGTTTAATTCCATACTCACAAAATTTGCTTCTGCACGAAGGGATCATAGCTTCATCACAATGTCATTTTCCACATTAATCTCACCCCTTTCTACACCCAAATGTTGGATTTTTTTTCATTGCCTTAAAATATATAATATAAATTTTTCTGTTGCCTGTTTCCATGAAAAAAAAGAACTACAGATCTCAGTGCTTACTACCAATATTCTCCCCACATATACAGTATTTCCACCAGACCTCAAATACTAAAAGGAAAATTTTTTCTTTAATTAAAAAAAATTCAAATATACTATAAAATTAAAATTTTCTTGAAAAACATTTAATAAAATAGTGCACTTTAGTAAAATGAAGACATGTAAGATGGCGGAATCCAAAACTTTTCAAAGTAGCAATTGAATTTAATATGATTTATGTCTCTAAAAGAAAACAGTCTATTTCACATCTTTCTGGGACTACCATGACTTTAATGTTATGTTTCAGAGTCACAATCCTAACTGTTGCTTCCCAGAAGCCTCTGGTTCACCATAAAATCAAAAGTATAAAGAGTAAAACTGTGGAGGTGAAGACAGTCTCTCTGCAGGGCATGCTCTGTGTACTGGCCTCCCTGGGCAGGAGGCCTGGCAAGGGCCTCAGAAAATCAACCAAGAATACCGTTAAATGTTACTTGGTGGGATATCCTATTATATCATTTATATCTACCTACCTACCTACCTAAATCACACATATAATAATAAGCCACTGTTTCATTAAAGACTAATTCGGGGGCTGGGGCTGTAGCTCAGTGGCAGAGCACTTGACTAGCATGTGTGAGGCACTGGGTTTGATCCTCAGCACCACATTAAAAAATACATTAAATAAAGGCATACTGTCCATCTACAACTATAAAAAAAAAAACCTAATTCGGGTCAAAAATCAGCATTAAAAATCTCTTAGAATTCAAACAAATTGTAATTATTAATGTTTAGTCAATCCCTATTGTATTAGTTTCTTATGGTTGCTATAACAAATAGCACCATCTTAATGTTTTAGAATGAATGTACTCAAGCAGTGATGGAGGTCAGAAGTTGAAAGTTAACTTGTTGAGAGAGCTGGGTTCCTTCTGGAGACTCCAAGGAAAGTCCATTTCCTTGCCTTTTTGTTTCCAGAGGCTGCTTGTATTCGTTGGCTCATAGCCACCTTATTACAACACTGTAGTCTCTTGCTTCCATAGCCACATCTTCTCTGACACTGACTCCTTTTATCTCCCTCTTACAAGGAGCCCAGTGATTACACTGGGTCCACACAAATAATCTCATTTCAAGATCACATGATCATAACCACAATATTCCTTTAGCAAGGTAAGGTTTCCTTCACAGGTTCCAGGGATTAGAATGTGAACAGCTTTGGAGGTCCCTACCACACTCCTCAAATAAACATAATTATAAATTTTGATACAATAATGAATTGTTAAATCAGAGATACCTGAAATCTATTTTCTTACTATAATCATAATCTTAGCTAATAGCTAGGGATACAAACAACTTTTCATGGAAGAAATTAATAATTAAATCATTTAAACATAGACCACTTAGGGAATTCTGATGTTGACAAATAAAAGGATTACTTCTGTAGCATCCTACATTTTCAAAGTGCTTTGCTGTCAGTAAGGACCCACCTATTATCTCATTTTAATCTTCCACATAACTGGCCTATATGAGAGGTAAAAAGAAATTTGACCTTTTTTTTTTTAATCGTAAACTTTGTAAGTAGCAGATCCAGAGTATATAGTCAGATTTTCTAGCTGAAGATCACAATCTCTTTATCCTGTTAGAATAGACAAGTAGGGTCTATGCCTGAAGTTCCATCATATAGACCACAGAACACTGCCTACAGTACATTTTGCTATAATCTGATATATGTAGATATATGTAAGAAGTTGAATGTTATCAAAACAATCATTTCAGTAGAAATGAACAGATTAAAAAGTTTCCAATTGCAATAACAACATTATTTTTCCTGTGAAAATTTTCAGAACACTTAAACTATAATATATCTATATAAAAAATAGCTATAACTATGTCTTATTTTTAAAAATATACCTGGTTCACCAAAATTGGTTAAAAAAAGATACTAAAAATTACTTAACCTTCTAGAACAGGTAAAATCAATTAATATTTAGATTGCTAATATATAGTAAGCATATTCTACAACTATCAAAAGAAAATAAAAGAATTCAAACTGATACACAAATCAACTATAAATTGTATGTACTTTGCTTGGTGTTTGCAAACTTGCAAGCTTTCTTTGAGTTAAACACCCAGGTGGTAGAAAAACAGAATTTACTGGTTTCCCTAATAACCTTACCTAAGAAGAGGAGAGTCCATTTATTCTCTATCACAAAATGTTATTCTTAACTTTATAGCACTTTTCTCCAATTACATATTAACATCTGATTATTGTCTGACTCTGTCTACTTTGTGTCTGTTTCGTGAGTCCATTCTAAAAGCCAAACACAATTCTGGAATAAAAGTATATTAATGTTTCCAGTGACAGGCAAAGATGGTGGGTTAGATACGAGATTCTAAAGAACATACTGAAGGTGACCATTTATGATAGATTAAAACTTACTCTCTCCACTTGGATCCATCCTCTCATCCATTAGAATATAAAAGCATACATACTTTCTGCTAAGCAGTGTTGCAGCCCATGGTACAGAGAGGTGAAATACCCAGTCCTTTCACTGAAAGAGCTCAGAGTACCAGAGGAAATATAGGTACATAAACCTCATTTCTGGGCAGTAAGTTCCTATCACCTTCAATCACTTGGTACATTTTATAGTTTGTGACATCCTTCAAGATGTGAACTTTGTCTATACTCTCAGTACTCTGGGTGCCAAGAGCACACAGTGAATGTGCGAGTAACCCAGACTAAAGGGTCAGGGGGTGCTTTGTAGGGGAAGATGAGATTCATGGAAGGACAAAGAGCAAGTATGATTTCAAACCAAAACTGAGGGGAAGGAGAAGGCATGGTTACTGCAAACTGAGAGACACACAATTGCATGGAAGAGAGGTTTAGAGGCAAGAGCTGGGTATCAAAGAAAGTGCAATGTGACAACCACAGATTGAAAATGGAAAATAAAGCTATAGGGGAAATCATGAAAGACCTTTTAACTATGCCAAGGGGTATGGATTGACACGACTCTTTGAGAAAGAGTTAAGAACCAGATATCTGGCAGAGCATCAGTATAGACAGCCTGAGGGAAGACCTGGTAGGAAACTCTTACTGAACTACAGGAATGCATGAGAGGACATGAAATGAGGTGTGGAGAGGCCACTGTGCATGGGGGCACTCAGTCCATAAGGATCTGAGCAGAAGACAGAGATGAAAAGGAATGAATAGCTTCTTAGGAGGCAGATTCATGGGAACTGGTTGTGAGGAATTTAGATAACACCACAATGCACCTTTGGAATTATAGTCATGTTAGAAGTTCAAATTCTATGAGCTACCACTTACGGAGTATTAGCAGACAGGGTATATAATCTCAGTTTACCCATACAACTTTTAAAAGTAGTAATCTTATTTTTCCTCAGAGGACCTTAAAGCTCAGAAATGTTTGTGACTTGTCCAAGGTCACAAAGCACAGTAGGATTTGAGATTAAATTTTTCCTGCCTTCCTAGCCATCAACTAGAGAAAATAATGTCAAAGAATTTCTGATATCATCCTGGAAGGGCAGGCAGAAAAGACTCACTTAATTTTCCTTAAAAATAATAACTGGGTCCACTGCACAGTTATATCTCGATTCCATCCCAACTTGTGTATTCTTTAAAGGTAAGAGAGAGAGGGGCTGCAATGGTACGAATAAATAATAAAAATAATAATACTAACAATAATTTCATTTACTAACATGCATAGGTCTCAGGCACCCTCACTGAACAAAATATTTATAAGCTGTATAACCATACATTGCATCAGATTTGGAAGTTTTACATTGTATACAAGAAATGGAGAAGTTTTTTAAAATTAATTATAATAGCAAAAATCACAATGAGTTCAGAAATTATTTATGTAGGCTGTCACATACACTCCCACTGTAAATTAGAGGTATTAGTTAATGGACACATTAAAAGTTCTAACATTCATTTAATATTTCCAGGCTGTACCCGAGATTGCAACAATGCATTAGCCTCATTCCCTTGGCACAAGTGTGTTGGTTTATGACCGCAAATGCCTTTGTACAGGACACATATGTAATGAGAAACTTCAAAATAAAATATCTTGTTTTATATTGGCCTCTACAAAACTAAAATATTGCCAAAACCTAAATTTTCCACTATTCCATCGTCAAACATCAGGAGCAGAGAAAATACTTGAATATACCAAAAACTTAGAGCCAAGAAAACACCACAAAAGTACTTTAAGCCATTTTTTAATAGTGAAAGCACCCCTCCCAGTTGCCTGCTAGCTATCCTCAGATTTTACCATCACTTTGCATTCCCAAGGTCCAGAAATGAAGTCTTGCCCTGCAGTATGTTTTATTCCCATGTTTCTACCCTGAATTAAAGGCACCGTTTGTATAACCCCCCTCCCAAACCCATTACATTAGCTTCCCCTGCTCTTTCTCCCCTCCCTTTGGCCACAGTTTCCTGGTCTTTCTGCAGAAGGCCCCACATCCATTCCTTCCTTCCCTCTCATTGCACACAATCTCACCCCTTCCTTATTATGGTTTCCTGGGACACTGTGGCACTATCCAAAATGGTCTTCAAGCCAAATCTGTCATTCTTGTCAAATGCATCTAATAGGAAGGTGCCAGAAAGGGTTCCCATGGAGCATTTCAAAAATCTCTGAATAGGTAATTCATATTTGTGATATGAAATTCAAAATGTATTTAGAGTTAAATGTATGTCTCCCTCTTAAACCTGCCCCCAGGTACCAACTTCCCTTCCTGAAGACAAATTATCAGCTTCTTTGTTTTATCTCTCCAGAGATAGTCTACTTATGTAAAATAACTATGTGCTTTCTTGAGGTTTAAAGACACAGAAATGTGTGTGCATACAGAGTAACATTTTATAAATTCAACTGCTCCACATACGAATTTCCCACTAAATAAAACTTGAAGTATATATTGTCCAATTAGAACTGAATCATCCTTTTTCATGCCTGCATAGTATTACATTGGGTGATATATTTCATAATTCAGTCCAATTCAGCTGCAATTTGCACATTTGGGTTGTTCTGAATCATTTGCTATTATAATGTATACACAATACCCTTTTACATATGTCTTTGCACATACAAACAGAACATTTCAATATGCCCAACCCCATCTCCGGATCATGAGTGTAGTGAAGGCTCTGCTGAAGACTTGAAAATCTCGCTTTAAAAACTTATTCTGTGAAGTGGATAATTTGTTTACACTGTGTTAAGAGATTTTTTTTTCTATAATGGTTTTGAAGATAGTAACATCAGTCCTTGCTGATGGGGATGCTTCTACCCATCCCCATAAGCCACTTATTCTCTAAAAACATATTTGTTAATATGAACACTTCATCTGGACAAACAAAACCAAACCACAATTCTTTCAAGGGCTCCAAAGGAAGAAGCTGCTTTGACCTGACAGCTTTTCTCACACCGTAGGCCCAATAAACAGAGAAGATCTAGTAGTTTTGTTGAACAACTGGGAAAAATTATTAATTTTTATTTATTGGTAAGATTCCAGGAAAAAAAAAAAGGAATTAAAAAGGTCTAACATTTGTGCAGAAACCAGACCACAGAGGCCAAAACCTCAGCCCATTATTCCTATAAACATGAGACCTACAATACATAGAGTGCTTTTGACTCTTCCTGCTAAATATTAGTGGCAGGCCTATGTGACTTCTGGTTACTCATTCAGTAGTACCTACTGTCAGACCTTCGTACCAAATAGTACTATGCTAGATTATCATAGAGCATTAATAGAATGTGTAAAAGGGTCCCATCAGCAAAGGCAAGAATCCCTACCACCCAGACTATGTCACTGGGCAGTGCCTAGGGTCTGGAGCAATGCAGGCCATCACTCAGTCTTGCTGGAAGGGGTCATCAAGTCCTGATGTCAAGGGTCAGTGCCGTACCTTCTACTCACTACTCTCTTTAACCTCTGCATTGAGTTCCATACCAGTATGGGCAGCTTTCCAGATGCTTCTGAGAACGAGAGCTGGTTGACCCTCCTCTCCAACCCTGAGCTAACATAACCTGAGGTCCAGAACTGTCCAAAAGCCTTCAGATCTGCTGCCAGCAGGTCTCAACCTGTGTAAACAGCAAGACTACAAAGAAAATATATACAAATAAAAATATCCAACTGGATAATACTCAACTTACCTGCTGTCAATAAAAAGATCATGCTTCTGACTTCACTCATGTGCTGCAGACTACACTATAATTTGTTTTCTATAAGTACAAACCTAAATTTACCTTCATATATTGAGATTTGATCTAGGCCAAGTTTAAACTGGGTTCAGAGACTACAAAAATGTGTAAGACAGAAACTATTAAAATAAAAGCCTCTTTTTGCCAACAATTAACTTAATAACTTTCTCATCAGGAAATTAAATTCTTACCTGACATCAAGGAAGACTACTGAGGAAGACTAAAATTGTTACATCCTTCTTGCTCCCTAAAGATGATTAGCCTAATGACCATGAAAATCAATACTCTACAATAAGCCAGGAGCCTAATCCTTGCTAGCTGTCGCACTGTTCAACAAAAACTTTCTTCTTGCTTGTAGGTAATGAGGATTCACCAGGATTGGCCAGACTACAACCCAACCTATTAAAAATGGTAGGCCCTCCCTTATCTGTTTACTGTGATTGTATTCTTAATCACAGGAGCCTGAAAATTCTAATATGCCACTCATTCTCATGGAAAGAACACAGAGCTTAAAATATTAACTATGTTCCTTTACATAAGTTTACACAAATTAAGCTCTCTGAACATCACCTCCTTCATCTGTTGAATGAAAGGAAAGATACTTCATTGGTTGATTGAGATAATGAAATAAGATATAAAATGTACTCATTACTCCTCATTATAGGCTATAACAAAGGATTTAGGAACAAATGAAGACTCATTTTTTTTTTCATCTAAATTTCAAGTACATCTTAATTCTTTAAAACCTTATAGAATAGTAGGCTTTCCTTGGTACTATTTTAATATTTATTAATACTCAAAGCTAACCTAAAATTATTTTAATGTCTTTTTTTAAGATGTTGATGCTTTTACATTGCCCAATAAAGCCAAAATCTGAGAGGTATAACAATGCATTCTCATTTTTAGAGTATCTCATATGGGAGGCAAGGCCCATATGAGAGTCACCGATGAGAACAAGGTATGAGGGACTCAGAGGCCCTTTCCTGGAACACATAACTTAGGCCTCATGAGGTCATTTAAGACTCTACCAGGCTCAGATTGCTCACAAAACAGAAGGTTGCAAACATCTTTGGGATTTTTCTGGAGAATTTAAGCACTGTCATTTTCTAATATTTCTAATTTCTTAACAGAGCACCAAAGATTCTGGCTTCTTAGAAGATTTGAAACTTCAAAATTCTTACGAAACAACACCATCATAGCTAAATGCAGAATTCCAAGATAATAAACCCATTCTGAGCTTGTTCAGATGGTCATTGGGATTAGATACTCTTTAGCTAATATTCATATAGTGTTTTATTTTAATTTTTTTTTATTATTGCCAGTAGCTCACTTTCCCATATTAAGTCCCTATTCCAGGTACTTACGTAAGACAAGATTTTATCTTTTATAGAGTCTGAAGCTTCAGTGTATACCACAAATGGTTATCAGAAATCAGGGTCACTCTAAATGAATGTGGAACTAAAAAGCCTTCACTAAAACTTCAACCATATAAAGACCACAATGAAGTTCAAGTAAATCCAGTAGGACTTCTTCAAGCAGTGCATGGTGCATCAGTGGATGAATCAGTCTGGCAATAAGTGAATAAAATTTCATTGTACTCTGCACAACTTAGAAGCCTGTGCTTGGCAGGATGGTTGGTGGGACTGGGGCTGCTGGTTCAAAATTTAAGACATGTTGGCCAGTTTTTCACATAGAATCTCTCAGGGACGAAATGGAAGTTCAATGCCACATAGCTATAAGTACTGCAGGATCATGTTGACAGTGACAGCACCAGCTCAGAAATGTCCATTTGGCACCTGTGAAAAGCCTTATACATTGAATCTATGCAGGAAATACAATTTATAACTTGTTCCAAGACCAGTAGGCTGTGTGGCATGTGGCTGTTCATGTGGGAGTTGTAATATGCAGATGCACTAGAAAAGTCAATCCTCCAAGATACAAGGCTAACACTGGATCAGCTTTTCATCTGGACAGCAGTTCTCCATTGGTCGTGCACAAGGGGCTTAAGGCTAAAAGTCTTGCAGGTAATCAACTCACCTCATCCAGGCCAGGGATACGAAGTTTTGTCTGGTTGCCATATTTTGGTCTCGGAAATACTGGCAAGGAGCATGTTTGTAAAGAACAGACAAAGAGGTCCCAAGGAGTAAGTGTTTAGGGTTTGAGTCCTCAGTAGGCTGGGCCTCAGGTTTAGGAGACTATATAATTGCCTCTCTTTCCTATGGCATGAGCCCCTGTAATGTCAGTTTCCAGTACCAGTTGGGAGGTGACTCCTTGTCTTTTGTATCCGAGGATACTTTATGGACAGGGCCATGTTCCCAAAGGCAGGCACCATCTCCTTCTAAATTTATTTTCATTCAAGTTAAATCATTTTTTTAGAACTTGCTGCTCAATTGCCAGTTCTTTTTAATCACCACTGAATATTCAGAATCTAACACAATGTCTGAGACATACAGTAAATTCCCAATACATCATTTCTAAACAAATGAGTTCTAAGAAAAGTCCTGGAAGTAGTGGAGGATGGGTGGGAAATGCACCAGCCTGTGAAGATAGGAAAAGTGCTGGAGGCAGCATGTTGAAGGTTCCTGATCAGGAGCACCATGTTCTTCCTTAGTCATAGACCTTTAGTGAGACCAGGCATAGCACAAGGGAAAAGTAATGCCAAGCAAAGCAAATTACAGTGATACCCTGCCCGGACCTCCAGTGACACAGCTCTTTAGCCCCCTCTGCCAACTTTTTCATAGTGTATATTCAGATCTGTCAGACCCTTTGATGAAGCTGATCTATATTCTGAGATTCATTACCACGATCTGACTTTTGCAAACAAGCCCAAGATTCCAAGAGCCCCAAAGTTGGCATAATTCTCAAGGCATGCTCATTGGGTCTTGCCTTACTTTACAGAAAGCCCATTTGGAAGATTTATGTTAGACGACCAGAGAGGTGGAGAATTCAGGAAATTACTGCCAAGATTTATGGATGGTTTCTAGTGAAGATGGAGACAAGGGCACTGTTCTTCCACCTACAACTTATCTTCACCCCAAAACTTCAGTCTAGCTAAAAAAGGACCAATGATTTCTTAATGCCCTGGGACTAAATGAAAAGACACATATGAGAAGCCCACAAAGAAAATGACAAGACATGTCATTTTTAAAAGTCCCTAATGTCTAAGATACAGAAATAGGAATATAAATTTCAAGTTAAACTCATAAATTATCAGCTTTCATAGTAGAAAGCCATCTGCATTGTATATAAATCAATTTTAAAAGGCAAAACAACAAGCACTTAAAATGCATCATATGGTATCATTTTAGGGTGTTATAAAATATTATAAGCAACATAGAGATAAAAATATGAGGTTTACTGCTACCAGGCATCTAATAAATATATAAGTAAAGGTGATACCACAGCAATGATTAATGAGAGGCAAGAATTGTGCTTTTTAAAGTCTTCTTGGCATAAAAATAGTCTGTGACATTATACAAAGACTTCAGGAGTATATTATGTAAAACCAATATCAAGGGAAAAGATTAGAAAACGGTGCTCTGGACTAAAACATGAAATGATACTGTTTGGTCCAAAGAAAAACTAGAGTTTACAAATATCACTCATTCATTCAACAAGAACTCCTTTCATTTATTCATCAAATCACAATTGGCTTTCTTCTGTGTTCCAAACACTGTGTTAGCCTTGGGGATCCGGTGAAGATCCGGTGTAGATCTTTGGATCTACAAGGAAATTTCAGTCTTCACCAATTCTTCTCACCATCCCCTCATACAAACCCCATGTCAAGATGTCTCTGACAGATCATGAAGAATGGTTATTTATCTCTTGCTAAGTAGTTTAGTGGGAAAGCCTGTGTAAAGGGTCTGGAATACTGCCCAGCAATCTCTAAACCTACTCCTCCTTGCCTACCCCAACAAACACCAAGAGCCTTCAATTTGGTATTAATTGTGCACAGCTATTAGCCATCCAACCTTGAGGAATTCATCTCAGCACTTTTGAACTTGAGCCTGCTCTCAGAGCTCTCCCATGAAGTCCCTTTCAGCTGACAGAGAAGAAGATGACTTGAGATTTCTAATAATGGGCAGGGTCATTACCTCACAAGGGGCCTGTTCTATCAGATGGTGTAAGTTAGAAAGTTCTTTATGTTGAGCTGAAATTGTCCCTCTCGTGAATTTAACCACAGGTCTTAGTACTGCATGTGGCAGTAACACAAAACCAATCTACTGCTTCTCATACAAGGCAATTCCCCGAATATTAAAAAGATACTTGTCACATTTTCCCAAATCTTTAAAATAAAAAGTGTCCTATAATGCCAATGGATCCCATAATTCCCAGACCTTTTTATAATATTGGTTACCTTCCTCTGTGAGCTCTTTAGCCAATATTCTTCTATAAGATACAGTGCCAAGAATATAATATAATATCATAGATTTGTGGTCAGACCAGCGAGTGCTTTTGATACATCTGATAATGCAGTTTAAGATTATCATTGTTTTGAAGCAGAAAAGACAAAGAAACCAGGAAAAAAAAATTAATGCAATATTATCAGAACCACATTTATCTAAAGCTTCAGAATAAAGAGGCAGGGTAGCAAAGTGGTCAAGAGTAAGGATTGAGGGCACATGACCTAGATGGGTCAGATTTCAGTTATTCCATATATTAGCTGTTAGCCTCTCTGTTTCTATTGTTATGGTTTAGGTATTAAGTGTCCCTCAAAAACTCATGGGTGAGATAATGCAAGAACATTCATAGGTGAAATGATTGGGTTATAAAAGCCTTTACCCAATCAGTGAACTAATCCCCTAATGGTATTAACTGAGCCGTAACTGAAGGCAGGTAGAGTGTGGCTGGAGCAGGTGGGCCCTGGAGGCGTGGCTTTGGGGTATATATTTTGTATCTGAGTGGAGTCTATGCTTCCTGGTGTGATGTCTTGAGCTGGTACCATCTGCCACACTCTTCCACCATGATGTTCTGTCTGACCTTGAGCCCCAAATGGAGATAGCTGTCTATTGATTGAGACCCCTGAAACTGCAAGCCCCCAAAGAAACTTTCCTCCTCTAAAATTGTTCTTGTCAGGTCTCTTGGTCACAGCAGCAAAAACATCTATCAAATGGAAATTATAGTAGTTCTTACTTTATAGGACTGATAATAAAGCATTAGATTAATCAGGTATAAAGCAGTTAGAACAGGAACATGGTAGTTCCAACAAATATTACCAAATAAGATAGGCAACTTGTTATTCTAAGTAATTATTTATTTGGGTGACAAATACCTTTTGAGTGATGTGCAGTGACAAATAATATGAAAAGAAAATAACTTTTAGTTACTTCCTTTGAAACTACATATTGAGCTATTAATGGATAAAAGCAAACTGACACTTTCTTGGGTTCAAAGGATTCGATGTCCCTCTTCAGAGAGAAGAACTGAACTATGTCAACTGAGAGGAAACTAAAAGGAAAAATAGAATAAACAGAAGTAACCATTAAAGAAACAAATTCTTAAGAACATTTTCTTCAGTCCCATTAATACCCAGATTTTTCACTTAAATGATACTATGAATGCATAATTTCTGGCATGTTATGTGCGAGAAGAGTATGTTCTCTTTGCTTTTTGGCTTTTTAAAACCTCCCAGGAAGAATCATAATCAAATGCTAATCAATTTTCATTATATCTGTTGGGGCAAGTGACCCCTGAACTGAAATGGCTCTTGGTTCCAGTGCTCATTTAGATTTAAAAATAAGAACTCCCACATACTGCCTGCATGTTACTGCACATCCCACAGAGTGCAGATGTGCAGTAACTGTGAGATTTCACATATATACCCCTGCAGCCTGCACACTGAAAATACTAAGGATGGTTAAATAAATGAAATAAATTACCTATGATTCTTTCTTAGTTAAACAAACACACAAAATACACATGCTACTTTCTCTGCAAACTTCCATAAGAAGTTTTAAGAATGCTAATACAATACTTCCTTTAAAATGACTCTTTTGTTTAAAGTTTAGTTTAATCTCCACTAAAAGTTAAGGGGAAAAAAATTAAGGAAAACAGCTATTTGAACAGCAGGTTTCAAAGTTGAACATATAGCCTGTGGTGCCATTCAAATCATTGAAAAGCTCTTCTTTAACAAAAAAAGTTTACCTAATAAGGTACAATTATTTCACTCATTACTGAAAGATTGTTTTTCCCAATAATACTTTTTAAATAAGAGATGAACATGGAAATAGATCTTAACTGTGACTCTGAAAGACAGGCAAGATGAAATGTTTTCTCAAAAGGAAGTTCATCCAGGTTGCCTAGGTTGGCTCCACAATTTAGCTATTGTGAATCGTGCTGCTATAAACATTGATTGGCTGTGTCCCTGCTGAAACCATTTGGGTATAGACCAAGGAGATGAATGGATTTTTAAAAATGTGGCATATATATATATATATATATATATATATATATATATACACACACACACACACACACACACACAATGGAATATTACTCAGCAATAAAAGAGAATAGAATCATGGCATTTGCAGGTAAATGGATAGAGCTAGAGAAGATAGTGTTAAGTGAAGTTAGCTAATCCCAAAATCTGAAATAAGGAGGCTCACTCATAGTGGGGTAGGGAGGGGGAGCATGGGAGGAATAGACAAACTCTAGATAGGGCAGAGGGGTTGGGGGGGAAGAGAGGGGGGATGGGTTAGAAATGTTGGTGGAATGAGATGGACATCATTATCCAAAGTACATGTATGAAGACAGGAATGGTGTGAAGATACTTTGTATATAACCAGAGATATGAAAAATTGTGCTCTATATGTGTAATATGAATTGTAATGCATTCTGCTGTCATATATAACAAATTAGAATAAAAGAATTTTTAAAAAAGAAAGTTCATCCACACATTCCTTCAAAATTTCCAAACTTTTAGAATTTGGCAACATGGTGCCACTTGTGAAGGAAATAGAAGGATGACACAATCATAGTAGTATAACTTACTCCATACTACTATGTTTGTAGTAGTTTATTATAGTCATAGAAAACTAATACAATACCCAAGGTGATTTGGACAACTGAAAAACAAGACAATTATTAACTCGAGTTGGGAAAGGGAGACTATGGAAAAAAGGAAAATAAGTCATACTGTATACAGATTTTAAACCATGCCCACAAATCCTGTGACACTACTGTCTTGTTGTCTAAGTCCCTTCCACTCGCAGTGGGACCAGCCTCAGCGATTTTCTCATACCAATCAAAAACAGATAATTCTGAGCAGCTACTGGGTTAGGCCAATTGCTACCCTGCTCCCTGGAACCCATTTTATAGAGTTCAGCAATGGATTTTCAGGCAAAACATAAATTGTCTATTTTCTACTTACTATTTATAGATTTTCCACATCCTACTATCCTCATCAGTATATCATCCTGAGGGACTTCAAACAGAAGAGGGACAGCTATAAAGAAGCAGGATTTGGCCATCTCTGGATTCTTCAGACATGACACTATCACGCCTCAACATTAACCTCTGACCTACAATAGCTAAAATAACAGCACCATAATCTAGAAAGGCAGGATATTTAAATATTTAAAGACAGGGAAGACAGTCAATTATCAGTTGAGAACATGCCTTTTTCTCCATTTTACACCCTTGAATGTTTTATCAGATCCATTTGCTGTAAAAACCCTAAGCAATCTGCAAAAAGTATTAGTCCCTACATTTCTAGGAGGGCAAACTTCAGAAATAACATTTGGCTGAATGAAGAAAGTTCTTGAAAATATTTCAACAAAACAAGTCTTCCCAAGCCTAAAAAAAAGAACTCTCAACTTACTAATTAAAATCAACAATATTTATGAATAAGGTCTAGCAGAGCTTGTAATAAAAATACATGCTTAGCTAAGCAGAAAGCACAATATGTAGATTCTATAAGAAACATATAACAGGAGAGACCACACATAGTTGGAGGACAAGAAAGAGCTGTATGTAGAAAAAAATCTGAAAACCTCCCCAAACCCAGCTTCTTCAGTTCCTTTTGCCTTTAATCCAAGCCCTAGACCTTGTCTTCACCTAAAATTATTCCATTCCTCAAATTTGAAACCCTCTTTCAGATTAACTCTGGTTCCCTGTTAAGGGGAACCCTTATCCCCCACCTCCACAAGTCTCTATAGAGGACAGAACTACTGTTTCTTCCCCAGGGGAAACAAGTGGCTGATCTAGACGGTAGGACTGCGAGGTTCTTTCCCCCACCCTCCCATTCCTTCACGGGGAGGAAGGAGGAATGAGCCACATTTCCACCTTAGGCCTCCAACAATTTTTGAGAAGCCCTGTACTCAATAGGAACTGGAAACAACAAAGTTGTTTCTGACTACCTTGTATTTTATTCTCCAAAGCTGAGAATGCAGAGGGGGGAAAGATGGATGAATTACTCATTCCCCCAAACACCCAGCAATCCCTTTCTCTTTCTATCCAAAATGACCTATAAACCACCAACTTGGATCAATTCCACTGTTCTCTAATGTCATTTAAAGAATATTTAATAAGCATAGGGATTAGGAACATTACAAAAGTGTTCTTTAATCTTTGCAGGACTCTCTTGACTACCTAGTAATCTCTGTCCATTTTCAATGCTCCGTAGAAGCCATTCCAAACTTTCCTGAACTCTCACAGCAGATACCCTTAGTCTTCAATTTCACTGAGAACAGAGTAGTATTTGGGATTGACGCACAAGAGCCTCCGGCCTCCACAAGCTTTCCTGCCCTGTTCAGTGCTAGCTCTTAACCTGTGCTTTGAGGCCTGCGCCCTTCCCCTTACTTGCTCCATCAATTAATTAGTCTCTCTCTGTCCTGAGTCTTTGACACTTGGTTCCACCAGTTTTTTCCTCTCTTCAAAACCCACTTTAAAAACAAAGCAAAAGAACAACAAAACCACAACTCTCTTCTACCCTAGACATTCTTCTAGCTGTACCTGTCATCCTTTTAACAGCCAAGCTTGAGGAAAAATGCTAGCTCTGTCTGCCTTTTTACTTTGCATTCCTAGAGTAGCCAAGTGGGCGCTACCCCTCCACCAAAGCAACTCATGTCAACAAGGCAAATGAGTTCACAAATTCAACCACCACTTTTCAGTTCTTTGACTTGACCCTCTACAACTTCCATCTTGAAACGGTCCCCCTTTGGGTTTTTATAACATCACTCCTTCCCAGCTCTCCTTTACTTAAGAAAGCTCTCAGTCTCCACTGCTCAGATCTTACATTTTAACATTTTCCCAGGATTCTATTCTGGGCTTTCCTCTTCTTAAACTAAACTCTCCCTGGGGAAGGGGGAGAGGGAGAGGAATATTTACACAATGAATTATCCCTCATGCCCATAAATCAATAAGACTAAATCTGAATTTGTTTGCTTCCTCCCTCACCCCTCCCTCTACCCACGCTCACCTCCATCCCTCACCTCTCTCTCTACAGAGCCCTCTGTATTTGTTTATCTGGCTGTCCCCCCTGCCTTGGTATGCCCAGAGGATGGACACAGCCCACTAGTGTCAGCAGTGGTAGTGGCTTCTCGGAGTGGGGATTGGGAGTGTGACAGAAGCAAAGCATCTTAGGGGAGCTAAGGAATGTGCAGTTATAAATGGGACCCCACATGAGCTTTGCTGAACTGTGAAGATCTGAAGGGAAATTATAGACAGACACATATACATACATTTCTGAATTTCTTGTGTTTAGCATTAGTGCCTGGCACACAGTAGCCACTCAATTTATATTTTGTGAATTAAAGAAGTAAAAGAAGAATGGGACACCTGAAATAAGTCTGAAGAACTGATAGGATTTCAACAGCTGCAGAAGGAGGAGGAATCATTCAAGTCAGGGGAAAAGGAAAAGCTCAGGCAGAAATGCCCCAGGGGTGGGACGCATAAGGACCAATAATGTCAGGAACTCTGTGAGGCTGCAGCAGGATATTACAGGGCTTTACCTCTGAGATGGGGTTGTACTATACGTGCATTGGGGAACAAGTTCGGTTTTTTTAAAAAGAAGTCATTTGTGATCGGAAAAGAAGAAACTGGAACAGAAGACACCTCTTAAACAGCTCTTGAATGAATGAACTAAGTGAGAAGAAATGAAGGCCTGAACTGTGGCCACTTCCGGAACAACAGCAACAGGAGTAAAAACGGGAGAGAAGGAGAAAATATTATTTTTAAAATTGTTGATGAGTAAGAAAGTTTTTACATATTCAAATGACAATGGAATTAATCGAAGTATTGATTTAAAGCACTAAAATTAAGAAGTACAAATTAAAACAAAAAAACCATTTAAACCCAAGTTTATTGGGCTAATTGATCATGAATAATACTGAGTATTAGAATGTACAATGAAACTTGGTATTAGAATTTATAATGTACTTATCAGATTTTCTTGTTTTAATAAGAACCCCAACACACATAAGTTGACACACTGTTGATAACTGAACTGGACATCTGTATAAACTCAGGAAAGACCATTTTACACCCTTTGCATAGGGAGTTAATAGAATATATCCATACCGTGAAGCTGTTGTTAGCATTTTTTGTGCTTGCTTCAGCTACACTGGCATCTGAGAGGTCAACTTCGTCAAATATCAGCGACTGTTAATGAAAAAAGAAGACAAACATATTAAGTAAGACTTAGCCTCATGCTCTTCCCTACATTTTTACTATCAGGTCATGACTATGAAAGCTATGTCAAGAATAAGGACCAGAAAATGAAGAAAAAATTAAGTGAGTGATATCTTGCAATTTCTTCTAAGGATGGATGAGTGAAACCATAAAGTATAACTGAGCCATAAATCCTAAACTGAAAAGAACTTTAGAGAACCCCCAGGACAATCTTCCAATGCAAATTCTCTGGACTCCCTGAAAGCACAATAGCTACCACTTATAGGGAACCTATGGAGTTTGCTGTGCACGCACACACAGACATACGCTCACAAGCTTGTAACAACACTGCCAGGCAGCAAAGGCCAAATCATTGCTCCCAGGTCTGCTAAGTGAGAATTGAGAACTAATCTTGGCTTGAGGTCATGGTGATTTACTGAACATTCTCAATCTTATTTTCCTCATTTATAATGTGTGTCCAATATGATAGTGAATGTGCTCTGCAAGAAGATGTATTTCTTTTACACTCTTAAACACCATTTTAACCAGTATTAAGTGGCAAAAGCTCTATAGAAAAGAGCAATGAACCGATTCAAAATGAGTTAGTCACTGTTCACGCTCATTCTGTTTTTCAGAATGAAGAAGGATGCAAGGATGGCATAACAGTGCACATCTATTAATTGGGGAAAAAAAGTACCCCCCAATCCTTTTTGTGGTGTTGGGGACTAAACCCAGGGCCTCATGCATCTAGGCAAAGCCCTCTGCCACTGAGCTACACATACATGCAGCCCTAAGGGTCGCTCTTCTCTGATAGCTTCCACTCCCCATCCCCAATTTCCACAGGGTTATACTACTCTGCTCCCATTCAATCATTCTAACTCTAAAATGCTCACTGACTGGCAGACATTTACAATCTAGCACAGGAGATGAAACAGACAAAACCAATTATAATGTAAGAGACATTGTTAAAAGTGGAAGAGAAAAGATACAATAAAATTGGGTTCTGGGGGGGGGAATTGAATGAATGATGGGATAAGGCCTATTTGAGGGAGACAATAAAGAAAACAGAGGGTTTCATCAAGGGGAGAAAGGGGAGAATCATTCTGTAGATAGAGAACATAGGCCCAAATGTCGAAGGCTGTCAAGGAGTGCCTCTAGAGACAAACAGGAAGTCAGGATAGAGCCAGGTCAGGGACGACCTTGAATATCCTGACTTTAAAAATAAGATTATTTTATTTGGTTAGTCCTACATAAGTATTTGTTTATTACTTCTACTATAGCTGCATAAGCTAAGCATTGGGTTTGTGTGTTTTTATCTCCTGGTATATAACTTTATCAGGAACATGTATTTTTTTTTTAAATGGGATTATCCAACTGGCACAGTAGCAAAAAATCTTAATGTTTATTTTTTAAATAATAGTAAAATTTCAGTTTTAATGGGGACATTTTACTACAAATTTTTCTTCGAAGAATGCATTATTATTTAACTCAACTATTACATAAAATTTATGTTGTCTTGATTTTATTTCAATATGATTTTCATTCTTCTTGCTACTAGAGTAATTATTTTGTGCCAAGTATCATATATGCACTTGATTTGCATTATCACCATTAAGCCTGTTCTCAACAATGAGAAGCAACTGTTAACAACTCTCTTCATGGGAAGAAAAAGGTTTAAAAGTAAAAAGTAAAAGAAAAGGAGAGAAATCAACAATTTGAGTTTATTATAGCTAATAAATTATATTTAATATTTTACTTTAATTGGAAGGAAGGAATGGAAGGGCAAGGACAGATTAACTACACTACAACTTTCCTATAAGATGATTCTCAGGGATAGGTATAGGGCTGACTGAAATTGACCTCTTAGGGATGAGGTTCAAGATGGATCACATTTTTTACCAACACCATACAAATGTAAGCTCAAGCTACCATGAGGCTACAAGACAAAAACAGCTTATACAATCAAATCTTTAAATCCATCCACAATCTCAGTTCCTTAAAACTAGTATTCAGTTGAATTACCTTTGAGTCCTTTGCATAATAAAGTGTCCGGCCTCGAAGTCTGAAGTAACGCTTTTTCCATCTTTGGAAAGAACTGGTTTGCTTCAATAGCTGTCCTTCTTTGATACTGGTCTGGGTGGAAAGAGAAGCACAATGGCACAATTAAAATGAAAACTAAAGCCAAATGCAATTCTGAATCAATGATGCAAAATCATTAACATTTTGAATAATATTTTTCATGTTTTGAATAATATTTTTCATGTCTTACAAATTACAGGAGAATGTTTCTCTCATCACAGTTGAATCAAGGGAGCATGTGAGCAAAGTCCCAAAGAGCAATAATGAATTCAACATGGTTCTCTTCCCTCAAAGAATTCACAAACGGTAATGAAAGACACAGGCACACAAACTAACATTTGTAATATAGTGTGATACACATGCTGTCTAGTATATAGTAAGTATGGTAGAGGTGCAGTATATATAATGATTAGGAATGCACATGGGCTCTGGAGCCAGAAAACTTGTGTTTAATTCCTATCATCACAGGTAGCTGGATCTTGTTAGGCAACTTACTAAACTTTTCCATGTTTATATTTACTCATCGATAAAATAGGGATGTCAGCAGGACATACCTTACAAGGTTGGTGCAGAAAATAAATAACTAACATGTAACGACTTAGTCCATGACATGTCTTAAGTGTTCATTAAATATTAGTTATCACAACAAATGAGCATACAAGTACTATGCATGGTGGCCCAGAGAGGGGAGCATCAGCTAACCTCAGAGGGAGTCAAAGAGATCCTCCCAGAGAAAGGCTCCACCGTGCATCTTGAAAGAGTGTGTCAATAAAAATGGGAAAGGGAAGGGCATTTTAGATGTGTGCAAAAGTAAAAAGCTTAAAACAGCCTGGACATTGGTGATTCTTTAAGGAACTCCCTGTTAGAAATGCAGCCAAGTGTCTGCAGGGGGGAACAGCAGGACATACTGCTCAAAGAGGTAGGCAGGGCTCTGTGACTAGGCAGGATCCTGCTAAGTGTTTTTAAAAATGTCAGTTCTCTGCATTGTCACCAATGAAATATGTGGAATTTCCCTGACCTCATCTAGTCCCACCCTTTCTCAATCCTCTCCATCCAAAATGGCCACTTTGAAATGGGCATGCATGCTCTTCCTTAGGCCTGGGCACTAGGCCCTCTCTCCTCCTGTTCTGCTCTTCCCTCCTCTTCCTTCCCTGGCTAATTTCTTCACCTCCTTCTAGTCTGGACCTTCTCATTAAGACCCACCTCAGTGACCGCTTGTTTAATGCTGCAATTGCTCTTGTGCTCTATATCTCCCCATCCTGATCTTATTATCCACCCCCACAAAGTACTTTCCATCTTCTGAAGTATAATGTAATTTACTCATTTATTATGTTTATTGTGCTACCCCTATTAGAATATAAAGTCCCTGAGTTTATTACATCTAATAAAGTTAAATTTAATGTTTCATTTTAATTGGAAGAAAAGGAGAAAGGGAGGAAGGAAGAAAGCAAAGTACACTAGAGCCTTCCTGTAAGAGTGTCCTTAAGGGATGTGTCACAAGACTAGCTCAAACATACCCCATTTGGTTGGGGTCCAAGATGGCTCAGATTCATAGTGAATTCAATAAAAGAATAATAATGCTATAGTGAGCCTCCAAGACCAAAACAGCTGATAGAAACAAAGTTTTAAATCATCCCAATGGATCGAGCACTGATGTACCTCAAGTGCCAGGAACATTGTCTAGCTAGCACATATGACGAGATCTAGATGAATGAATGGCAGATGCTGAGATTAAATGCCATCTGTTTGATTACAGAGTTTATTTGCAACTTTCACACCCTCCTGTCTCTTATTGTCAGTAAGACATAAAATATTGAGAAGTTTGTTGTCTCCAATAAAGTAATTAACTTATATTTTAAAGTTTCCTTCCAAATTCAATGAGAGATTTCTTCTAGAGCTTGCTCTAAGACTGTCCTCCAAGAATCGTGAAATCATTGTAAGTTTAGTGGTAATAAAATACTTCTGACACTTCAGAACCAAACAGCTAATTTAGAATCAGATAGTCAGGCTTCCAGTCAGGCTCCCCTACATGCTAACTGTATGAACCTAGGCAAGTCACTCCAATTCTCTGCCCCAGTTTCCTCTCCAAAAATTGGGAAGACAGATACCGACTTCACAAGCTTGTTGCATCTAATTTCATGATAAGATAATGTCTGTGGAGCACTTAGCACACTGTCTGGGTTACAGAAAACATTCAATAAGTGGCAGAGAGTGTTATTATTATGATATCATTATGCTATTAAGTTCAGGGAGTATTTCCCAGGCATCAAATTATAAGAGCTTCTTGGAAGAAGTAAATAAGTGTTCACAGGCCACTGTCAAGGCAAATAACAGCTACAGTAGATGGAGAGTATCAAGAGATGATGTTACAGGAGACAAGAGCCAGGGTATGCTGGCCACGACAGGCGTCTGCTTTTTATCCTAAGTGCAAAAAGCTAGTGAGACATTTGAAGCAGGAGCAACAACGGGGAAATGGGTGTGAAAAGAAATGGAAGAACAATTAGGAGTTTGCTATAGAAGGGCAGGGGAGAGACAACAGACACACATTGGGGTTGGGTGGTAGCATCATTCATTGAGATGGAGAGAAATAGAGGCAGCATCCACTTGGCATGCCAATATACATGAAGGACAAAGACAGGAGGAAAAAAAAAAACAGAGAAAAAAATCCATATGCACTTGGCTGGAACAACCAGATGCAAAAGACTGGGTTGAGAAAGGGACTGATAGGGAAGGTAAACAGTCTGAACAATAAAAATCCTGGTTCAAGATTCATGCTCCTTAAATAGTACAATGAGGAGGAAGACTGACCTATATTAGAGCAAGCTGGGGAAAAAATGAGCCCATTTGCAATGACAGCCTCCTGGGGAACACTTTTAACCCAATCACAGAAGCCCTCATTCTGAAATCCCAGGCAAGTGGGAACCATGCACTAACCTACTCAAGTGCTACCAGCCCACATGTTAATATCTTCCCAGTGCTGTACCAGGGAGTGGTGGCTGAAGATCTAGGCCCCCAAGACTCCACCTCTAAAAACCCAGAGAGAAACACACAAGTGCTCCTAATTTCATTTTATGATGAAATTGTGCTGTCATATCTCAGATGCTGCCACATCAGAGCTATTTGTTTCCAAATAACTAATCATAGTGCAAAATGTTTTAAGAGAAGCATAAGTCAAAGGTTGCTGTGCATGTCCCTCCTTCCTGCCCTGTGTTTGACTAGAAAGTTCAGGAATACTTTTTAAGACAGTGGGGATGTCTAGAGTTAAATTACACAATGAGACTTAGGTTCTTGAAAAGTTTAAGGAAAGACAACAGGAAATTCCCCAGGGGAAAGGAACTTCGCCATGGATCTTCAAATTGTACCCATAAAAGAGATCAAGGCACAAAGAATAAGAATAGTCTGGGGCAGAGAACATTTTACTTACTGTAAACTCAAACTTATTCCCAAATTTATTCTCACCTTGAATATAAATCCGAATTATCAGAAGTTTTAAAAGTACTGATTGCTGGGTGCCACTCCCAGAGATTCTGATTTGATTAGTCTGAAGTGCAAACCAGGTATCAGGAATTCGGAATGCTCCCGATAATCCTCATGTTAGCCATTATGGAGAACCACAGCTAAGGTAGAGTTTAACTGCACATCATCTCAATCAATTATAGTTGGAATCCTGTATTTATGGGTTACCTATCTTTGGATTCAACCAACCACAGATGGAAAGTATTTGGAAAAAATTGCACATATACTGAACATGTATAAACTTTCGCCATTATTTCCTTAAAAATACAACTATTTACATAGCATTTGCACTGCATTATATTGTGTAAGTGATCTAGAAATGATTTAAAGTATGTGGGAGAATATGCATCCATTATATTCAAATACTATGCTATTTTAAAAGCATAGTATTTTTAAAGCCAGTGAAGCTGCATGCTCCATAACCCGGGTTAGGTCTACCCCTTGAGAAACTGGAGGAGGGTTAGGTCTACCCCTTGAGAAACTGGAGGAAACATATGAAATGTAATAAGGAAGCAATGGTTTCCCCATGCATACAGAACTATTCTAAAGACCTCTGGATATATTCACAATATCTTCATAATTTTGTTTAAAATACCATAAAATCCAATATCTGGGATACTTATGTTTAAGTATAAATTAATGCATTCTAAAGCAAAACAATGGAGATTATCCAACATATTCTGGTTACCCTTTATACCAATAAACTCTCTCATTGGAGAATACTTTGTCCATTGTAGAGGTTTACAGTTTTTCTTGAGAAAAGCTATTAAGATAAAATGACCTTTTGAGACTCTAGTCATTTTGTGAATATTTTTAATTCCTAAAAATAAACTCCCTCTCCATTTTTAATATGTACCTTCTTTACAGAGGTTTCTGAGTATAATTTTCTAATTAATATTAGAGAGATAAAAATACATGGTTTTGTAAAGTGCTATTATACTAAGAAGGTTTAAATTATTAGCAGTGTATAAATGTAATATCAGCCTTTTTCATAAGTACAACAAACTACAATCTTTCCACAAGGTGGCAGTGGTGTTATACTAATGCTCGGGATTTTCTTCTAGTGCTGAGAACAGTTGGACTTTTTTATTTTTTTTTTCCCCAGAGTTACATAAATCCTTGCCCGTAATTCATGAGTGGCATGTAAGTAACTATGTTGTAAAGAGGTTTTAAAAAAAATTAAAAAACTATCCTTCCAATTCTGAATTAACTTCTTCCTTTATCAAACGCCCCAGCTCCCAAGAATAATCTCTTTGCCCACACATGACATTTTGATGGAACCACTTTCCCACATGGCCAGAATGATACAACTATTTTGATGTAGGGGCATCTTGATGTGGCCCAAAATAACTACTAACCATTAAATTTATTATTTTTTTATCCAGTAACTAAAATGCAAAACAGATAAACTCACATCATTCCTGAGACTCATGATGCTACCACACACCCAGTGCTCTCAATTTCAGGATGCAGGCCAGGAATAAGGGAGGAATTAGAGGGGGTAATTGTGTGGTCAAGGATGGGCAGGGAACTGACAACATAATCACATAAATCCAAGAGTCATCATTACCTTGTATATTTTATCTCAGAAAGGGCCATTAAAAGAATCAGCTTATTTTCTGTAATTTTAATCAAATCTTCAATATTTTGCTTCTCAAGTTTTATAGTTCTTCCCCCGGATATCACCTGGGTCCTGATTATACAGGCAATTCTCACTTAGAAATCAGCTGGGCATCTGATAGGCAGACTTACAAAGAGGCACACATATACATTATTATTTAAAATCATAAATTCTACTCCAGTGATGGTTTTGATAAGCTGATACCCTTAAAAAGATAATCCAGGTTTTAAAAATATCTTAATTGTTCACCAAAAAAAAAAAAAACAGAATAAAATTTGATGGTCTTCTGTGATTACGATGAAGCAGATGAAATGCAGTCAGAGATAATGGTTAGATAAAGCAGCAAAACACACACACACACACACATACACACATACACACGCACGCACACACACACACACACACACACCCCAACACGGGCTCTAGCCTTGGGTCCTGACAGTGTGTTGCTTCATCTGGATCCATCTCTAGTCTTCCATTTATTCCTTCTCTGAGATCTTCCCTATATAACTCCATCCCTGGCCAGAAAAATGTAACCCCTCACTCCCTCATGCTACTCCTGCACATTGTCCTTACTTCCGTGCTTGTATCATAGTGCAATAATTTGCCTGCATAATGCACATGGGTACAGAGCTATGGCCTGGGTTCTAATCTTAGCCATGTGGCTGGCTAATTGTTGAAAACCTTGAGCAAATTGTTTAATTTTCCTGTGCCTCAGTTTCTTCTTCTTTATGGATAACAACAACTAACAACTAGCTCACTGGGGAATTGTGAGGGCTAAATGGGTCAATGTACTGAAGTATTTGCAACAGTTCTTGACACACAGTGCTCTGTGATTATTAGTTGCTCCTGTGTTATTCTTGCTCCTCTCCTTTACTGGACAAGCAACTTCTCAGAGTGAGGATCATGCTTCCTTCATCTTTGTATCCCCGGTCCTAGCACTATGCCTAGCACCTCAGTGGCACTTCAAACTTATTTGTTAGACTAAACAGAACTTTCCTGTCTTATCTAATTGTTTCCTCTCCATCCATTCTCCCCCGCCTTGGCATGAAGAAAGGTAAAAACTATTTTCACCTCTTGACTACATCCCAGGCTACAAGCTATGCTTTCCTCCCCATGATTCCAAACTTCTTTTAAAACGTACCATACTCTTGCTGCCTCCTTCCTTGGCTTCTGCCTCACTGCTGCTAGACAGTTTTCCCTCTTTCCTTTTCAATAAAACTGCCCCTTAGCTGTTTCTAGTTATAGCCTGCATGCAAATCTCTGAGTGAATTTCTTTCCATAGTTCCAATTATTTAATTTTATATATATATATATATATATATATATATATATATATTCTAAAATAAATTTCTACATTTACTTTCAATTTTTCATTCCAGCTCCACTTACTACTATGTCCTTGACATCTCTACCTGGAGATGCTGTCAAAATATCTTAATTGTTCACCTGAAACTCAACAAGGACATTTTATTTCATATAATATGCTCTCAGTGCAGCAGGAAAAGAAACCACTGGCCTGGCTTCAGGAAACATAGATTCTAACTGTGAACTTCTAGTAAGTGACTCCAGGAAAAAAGTCACTTGCTTTCTCTTACCCTGAATGGAACTTAAAATGAATTTCAGCACTTTCCCACTCCTCTTCCTGTGACTCTTCTGTTAGCAGTGGTAGCATTTTCCAAAGCACACAATACCAAAACTTCAAAACTACCTTTTATCTTTGCTTGTCACTTTACTTACTCTGCTATCAAAATGTTGCTTCTATTGCCAGTGCACCAACTCTTGTAGATTTCTTGTTTCTTACTTAGACTCTGGCCATGGCCTCCTTGCAGAGATGCTTCCAGAACCAGCACTCAAAGAAGAACTTCCTTATGGAGAGCAGAGAACAACCACTACCCATCCCACCACCAGCACTAACCCTTCATGGGGAGGATACTGCTTCCCCTTAAACTTTGTCCTAAAACTTTTACTTTTTTTTAAAGTATAGTTTTAAACTGATACATAACATGAAAAATTTTATATATTTATGGGGTACCATGTGATGTTTCAATACATGTATACATACTAATGCTTAAATCAGGTTAAACATATCTATCCCCTCACACATTTATTATGGTGAAAACATTCAAAATCCTTTCTTCTAGCTTTCTGAAATATACACCAACTGTCATTATCTAGAGTCCCCTCACTGTGCAGTAGCACCCAAGAGCTTCTTGCTCCTCTCCCACTGCAACTTAGAATCCACTGACCAACCTTTCCCCATTACTCCCTCCCCCTGCTCTCCCCAGCCTCTGGCAAACACCTTCCTACTCTCACCTTCTGCGAGATCAACTTTTTAAAATTCCGCAACGAGTGAGAGCAAGGTACTCGTCTTTCTGTGCCTGGCTTGTTTCACATAACGGAATGATCTACAGTTCCACCCATGTTGTCAAAAATGCCAGGATTTCATACTTTTTGTGGCTTACTAGTTTCCCCCTGTGTACATAAGGAAAGACAAGACAGAATACAAACAAGATTTTACTCGAGGGCCAGAGCTAAAGGAAGGTCACCAGAGAGCACCATTTTAGACAACAGGAAAAAAAAAATCCCTCTTGTCAGCACCTGTGAGCACGAAGCAGGACCCCAGGGCCTTCCTTTCTCAGCCTCCCTGTCAGGGCATACCAGATGTCCCCTACAGCTAAGGAGCACACCACACTCAAGGTCTTCACAGCGCACCCAAGAAGCTGAACCCCCATGCTAAACCATTTACACTTGTCCTAGCAATTCCTGCTTTCACCCACGGGGACACTGCCTTACTCAGGCAGGCCTCACTGGAATAGCACGACCCCACAAAAGCCACTATGCCTGTGGGCATAACATGAAAAAAAACTTAATTCTTCACACTAGCCCATTAGCCCCAGTCAGTCCTCCATATTCCCTCCCCCCAGAATTATTTCCTAAAGACACAGGTCTTGAGGCTGGGGTTGTGACTCAGTGGCAAGAGAACTTGCCTCGCACATGTGAGGCACTGGGTTTGATCCTCAGCACCACATAAAAAATAAACAAATTTAAAAAACGTATTGTGTCCCTCTCCAACTAAAAATATTAAAAAAAAAAAAGACAGATCTCATCTGGTCACTTCCATGTTCAGAATCTTTGTTGGTTGTACATAAGCCACACAATAAACCCAAACCCCTTCATTCTGCATCGAAGGTCCTTGTCTCTACCTCCCTGGAGTCCCTCCAGTGGGAGCTTCCACCCCTACTCTCCCTGCAGTGCATGCTCCTGACCTTTCTCTCTAACTGCCACTGGTCAAGTGAGACATACATACTCCTATCTTGAGCACTTGAAGTGTCTTTCCATACATCCAGAATACTCTTCCCCAAGACCTTCCGTCCCATTGACTTGCCCTTAAATGCCCACTTTTCCAAATGTCACTCAAGCAGAGCTCGCTCATTCGCAATGCCATGCTCCTGGTCCTCACAGAGCCCAATTTGTAAAAAGTAATAGATTCCTACAGGTCAGTGATGTGCTAAGATTATGTTTACTCTAAAAAGCCCTCCCCTTTTCTCTCCAATATTTTCTGTGGTACATGAATTCTGAAATCCATATCTATATTATGGTATAAAGAGAATATAAATCACAAACAGGTCGAGTTACACACCCAGTATTTAGAAACTAGTCTAGCCTTTTTCCTCCTAATCCCCCAGGATCCAGATTATTTTATTTCTTCCTCATCCTACCCAGACTCCACTCCACTTGAAAACAGCTGCCTGGAAATAAGTGGGTGTTTTTGTTGTTCTTGGGAAGGAATGAAACATTTCCTTTCCGTCTCTCCAGTTCACAAATCCCTGCATCCTGAATGCCTGCAATGTCCATATCACACATGGTTGCCGTCTGTGCAGTTTTCTTCATACACAGTACTTATCCGCTGGGGTTATATAGAGTCTACTGAGGTTATACAGGTCAAGGGAAATGCTGCACTTTTCCCCTGAAAGGTGAGGCAAATAAAGATTACTTCAACAGATGCCTAAAAAATATATAGATAGATCCATAAGTGCTGAGGTTAAAAAAAAATCAGATTTGATTATTCACATTATTGTGTTTTACAGCTCCACTCATTCATTAAACACACATTTATTGATATCTACTACAAGCCAGAAACTGCTGTGAGCACTGGATCTACAGCAGTAAAGCAAACAGATACAAATGCCTGTCTCCCACATTGAGCTAATGATATAGCAGAGGCCACAGTTAAGATTTTCGAAAGGATTTAATATCTGATTTCATTTTACCTACATATAAAAGTATATGTCATCTACTTACAGGTCTTACTAGTTTGTAGGTATGACTAAAAAAATAAAAAATAAAAAATCTGAAAGTGGCATGTAGTTTGGGACTTTGTAGGACTATTCCAAGAATGGTTTTCCAGATGAGAAAGCAAGGAGCTACATCAGAGTAGCAGAATCAAAATCCAAACAAGCTTTGAGAAGAGAATTATCACTCACTACCAAAAACATGTCTGTTTTTTGTTTCTGTTTGTTGATGTCTGTGTGTGTGTGTGTGTGTGTGTGTGTGTGTGTGTGGTGCTGGGGCTTGAACCCAGGGCCTTGTACATGCAAGGCAAGCACTCTACCAACTGAGCTATAACCCAAGCCCTGTTGTTGATTTTTAGTCAAACCTTAAGTCATTGCTGTGGTTTGAAGATGTCCCCCAAAGTTCATGTGCTAGAAACTTAATCCCCAATATAGCAGTGTTAAGATGTGTGAGTTTAAAGGGAGAGTTTCCTACAAACAGACCATTTCGGGACCCCTCTTGTATCTGTCTCTCTACCTCCCTCCTTCCTACTCTTCTTCCCTTCTCCCTTCCTCCTTCTGTCTGCCTTCAGTCCTGGAATGATGTTGCTACAGGCCCTCCTCCCAGATGCTGGCCTCTTGATCTTGAATTTGGCAACTCTAATATTCAAGCTATGTTTAAGCCACCCCACTCGCCCCAGACCACCTGCCTCTGAACTATCTATCACTGGTGAGAAAGCAGCTCTTATATTATTTAAATCACTATACTTTGGGTTTTGTCACAGCAGGTTAATCTACATATACTTATGTTCTTATCGTCTAATCTATAGATAGTCATTTTTTTTTAATTTTAATATTTATTTTTTTAGTTCTCGGCGGACACAACTTCTTTGTATGTGGTGCTGAGAATCGAACCCGGGCCGAACACATGCCAGACGAGCGCGTCACCGCTTGAGCCACATCCCCAGCCCAAGGTAGTCATTTTTTACTACATTAGTCATTATATATGATTCTAGGAATAGGTGCAGGACCACACAACATCCATGTCTTCTTTCCTCATTCCTAACAGAGCCCAAACACAGTATAGGTATCTACTCTTTCTCCATAAATCAGGTGCTTGGGACATGCTGACTCTATTCCTAGCTCTAGCACATTAACTAATTTAATAAATTGCTCAGGAGGATTCCTTTCCCCTTGCCATCAGCAGTTAGTTCAGGGGTGAGATGCTATCCAATTCCAGTCAAGAAGATGTGAATGGAGGTCTCTAAGAGAGACTGTTTTGGGTTGCCAGCAGAAAGAGCCTGTTTTCTGGCTCTTTCATGGGACCTGGAATTGATTCAGGTACTTTACAGAGGCTATAGTTAAGCCAGAGAGGAGAGCAAGGCCTTGAGACTCACAGGGAGAGATGAGTAAGAGTCCATCCCTACTCCAAGTGTTCCCATCAATACAATTTAGGGTTTTGGTCACCCATAGCAGATAGCACCTTAACTAATGGAGTATGATAAGAGGCCTCATACAATGTACATAACAAGTAAGCCAATTCTAGGGCAGGTACGATGACGCACACTGTAATCCCAGCGGTTCAGGATACTAAAGCAGGAGGATTGTGAGTTCAAAGCCAGCCTCGGCAAAAGCAAGGTGCTAAGCAACTCAGTGAGCCTGTCTCTAAATAAAATACAAAACAGGGCTGGGGATATGGTTCAGTGGTGGAGTGCCCCTGAATTCAATTCCTGGTACTAAACAAGTAAATAAATAAATAAGCTGTATCTAGAAATGAAAATAATATACTATCCCATCTCAATCAGAATATACTGCTCCCATATTAATCATTAAAAAAATGGAAGAAACGCCTGTAAGTACTATCATCCTAATGATATTCAAGGTCATTGGAACCACTACACTGAAGAAATCCTATGTGAAAATAACATTCTCCATTTTACTTTATTCTTACTTTATAATGGCAAACCACAGGACTAGGAGGCTACAGATTTCCAAAACTATAAAATCAAGACAAATATGTAACAATCTACTTCTTATGTCAGGCTGTAGTTTACTCCTGGAGAGGAGGCCAAAGTCCCATTTACTTGGTCCACTTCACTTCTGCTGCTTCTCTGCAACTGGACACACTGTGGGTTGTTATTCTTTGACTTCTTAGTACTTAGAGCTTTTCTAGACATTCCATACTCTCATCATATTGTACAGCCACTTCACCAAAACATAGGACTCCACAGAGAACAAGTGGCAACAACCTTTATTCTTTCTCTAAGAGGCTTTAAACTCATTCAGAAGCCCATTCATTTCTAGTCCTGCTGGAAATCTTCTGTTCCAAGGCTTTCCCATCATTCATTTAAAAAAAAAAATCAGAAGTCCTTTGGTCACCTTTAGTCATAAAAACAATTTGCATTTCAGCAAAAACATCCAGCCCCAAACTTCAAACTTTATTCTCCCCAACCCCCACCTCCAGGCTTCTCCAAGCACAGCCGGCTTCTCTTGGATCTGCCAGCTGCATCCTTCCATTCATAAGCCAGTGTTTCCTCAAATGGGAACTCTTCATCAGTTCTGCAGAGATTGTCTTACTGGAAACAGTGTTCTGCAGTTATTAGAGCTCAGGCAATCTCCTCTCCCAATGATGAGGATACTGCCTACCTGGGACATCTGCCTCTGGTGACATACCTTGTGCCTCTGCTGAGAAGGGCTCACTATCCCTGGCAGGAAGGACTCATGGGCACAGTCAAATTGTAAGACCATCTGGTCCTCTCCTGGTCCATGGAAGTCAGACCCAGTTGCCTTTTATGAATGAAAGCACAGCTCTGGGATCCCTGTGCAGCTGCCTCTCCTTGTTCTGCAGCCAGCCAGGCAGGTATAGTTTCAACAAGTGTTTGACCTCAAAATGTTTAAAGTCCAAGTTCAGTGTCTCCCAAGACTCCAGAGTACATAGACCGAGTCAAGACAGCCAAGGGGCCTTGTTCCAACCCCTTCACTCAGTTTGAGGTGAGATGGGATCATCTCTTTCCTTGCTGCCTTCTTGGGTCCTGTCTTGGCCTCTTCAGGCTTGATCATACCTTCAAGATGTCCAGCTAAGTGTTGCACACCTTCACAAAGGAATGTGGGTGTCTTTGCCACTTATTGTTCTGTTTGCAGTATATTGGGACCTTGGCCAAAACTGACACAGAATGAAACCTATTTCAACATCCTGTTTCACTTGTTTTTCCCAACATCCACTATGTCTACCTCCTCCTACATACCCTCCTCCAACAGCTAGGATGGCTTCAGTCTTTCCATCATCACAGCTTTTCTCTTTGCTTTCAAGAATGCTCTTTTTCCATTCTCTTTCTGAATGGTTCTGCCCCACCCATCCCCATCCCAGCTCTTTTTACTTGGGTATTATCTTTTTCTCCATGTCTCTTCTTCTTGCCACTGTCAGACCTCTAGAATCAATTGTCTCCAGTCATCACCTCTGTTTCTTCATCAGAAATTCCTTCTGAATCATCTACCCACATATTTCTCTTCCAGAATCACTGAAACAGAACTCTCAACTCACCTGTGATAAACACTTTCCAACAGATATTTCTGCAGTGATGGAAATGTTCTATATCTGCACTGTCTGATCGAGCAGCCACCAGCTACGTGTGAATAGTGAGACTGAGAGTCTGAATTTTCCTGGTATGTAATTTTAATTGATTTTCGTTTAAATAGCCACACATGGCCAGTGGCTACTGTTCTAACAACAAAGGTCTCCACAAATCAAATGGCTTGTTCCCCGTTCTCAACCTACCCTAATGCTCTATCACTTGCTACTGCTATTGTTCCTCCAAGAAATTTCCTTGACCCGCCAGTTTCAGAAGACGAGATTTAAAGAATGTGCAATATTAAATCAATGAGTAAAGAGGTCAGTCTGGGCTGAGAAAACAACATGGGCATATGTAGCACAAAATTAACCAGCAAATGCTCTGTTTTATGGAAAAGGAGATGGAAATGAAGACTATGATCAGACCAGAGCAGAGGATAAGGGCAGGGATTAGTGAAGAAGAAAACTGGGTGAACAAGCTAGAGACAGATCACAAGAGATAGGAAGAGAGTTATAGGAGTTAAATCAATTTATAGTTATTGAAATTCATAGTTTTAGAAATTTTTTGTAGTTATAGAAATTTAGAGTAAAGAAGGTACTTAGAGCTGAAGAAACAAAGGCTTGTTTAATATCACAGATAACTTTGTGGCAAAGCTATATCTAATATCCAGTTCTACTTTCCCCTATAATAGGGTTAGGCCTTTAAGGATTTAGGCAGACTTCAGTGGTTTAAGAAAAGAACTCTGGCAATGTTATGCAAGAGAGTTTGGAAAGGTGAAAGTTAAAAGATGCTGAAAGCAACGATGGTGATTCAAGAGTCAGGGTGGGTTGAATTCCTACAAAGTGATTTTCAAGTACGTTTAGCAGTGGATTCTCAATCTATAAAACATGTGAGATGTTTTATTAAAGTAAATTCATCTTTAGAGTTAAGTGGGATAAAATTATGTATTTTAAAGTCAATCAATACAAAGAAAGTTGCATTTTGGCCTTTTCCCAAACATGAGCTACCGCTGAGGAATGAGCAAATTCTTTGCGTTGGTGGTACCCAGTGTTGTGAGTTTTTAATATGTGATGTATATGTTTGCCCATGCTGTGTTTCATTACTTTTTTATAAATATTTTAAAGCATACTAAAACATAAGATTCAAAACAAATGCTTATAGGTCCCCTACAGCAGACCTGCAGCCCCCAGAGTTCTGCAGAACGTAGGGTAAAAATCGTTCAATCCCAGATTAGGATAAAAGATTCCCAATTCCATCACCCTGCTTTATCATTTTCCTGAACACTGACCATCTTTGATTATACTACACAGTCAACTTATTTATCATACTGTGGTCTCTGCCCACAAAGGCAGGGATTTTCATGTTTTGTTCATTGCTGCCTTCAGTTATTAAACACCTGCCTGGCATGTAGTTGGCACTCAATAAGTATTTATTCGTTGAATGAATAAAGTATCTTGAGTCTCCACCCTTGCCAACCAGTACTGCTTCACAAGCAGTGAAATTGCCTTCAGCCCTGCCACTTAACATGTCAGCAACACTAAACCATGGCCAATCCCCTCTGCTATTTCAGGTCCTCTCCCTGGTGGGTTCAGCACTAATTTTCTAAGCTGCCATAAGATCCTTTGCAAACACCTTCCTAACATATCCCATTTCTCCCTGAAATTATCCTTGTCCATGTCTAATGTGCCCATGAAGAAATGTAGGCTCCTTCAGGGGCCTTACTCGCCCCATCACTCTGTGTGACACCTGGCACATAGAAGGCACTTGAATATAATGTTGAGATTCTAGAATTGAATGGACAAATTGGAAACATATTACAAAGGAAGAATCAATGAGCCCTAATTCTTGACTCAAAAGAAACATAGGCAGGATGGGATGAAATCAGCCAGAAGAAAAAACCTTTATGGTTACTTGCAAGCTTGTGACTCTGTGAACTGAAGATAAGGAGCTCAATTTTATTTTTGATTTGCTTTTTTTCGTGCGGGGCGGGGGGGGTGTTTCTGTTTGTTTGTTGTTATTTGTTTGTTTGGGTAACAAGTATTGAACCCAGAGGAGCTGAACCACTGAGCCACATCCCCAGACCTTTTTATTTTTTTTATTTTGAGATAAGGTCTTACTAAGTTGCTTAGGATATCACTAAGTTGCTGAGGCTAGCTTTGAACTTATGATCTTCCTGCCTCAGCCTCCTGAGTTGCTGGGATTATAGGTGTGCACCATCATGCTTGGGGAAGAGCTCAATTTTAAATATACATTTGTGACTAAAGACTACTCCAGCAGAAAAAAAGCTATCCGGGTTCACAATGATCTTTATCTACAGTCAGCATCAGTAACACTTAAGACTAACATAAAATTTACCATGTAATCACGTTCCCTGTAAGTTTGTAATTCTTTCAACAACAACAAAAACTTCTTGTGTAACTCTATGCACTTTAGGACACTTCTGGGATGTGTCCTTTTACATTAAGAATTATTTTTCAAGGAATAGTAAGCAGCTCTGACTCTCTACCTTAAGATTACAATGATCTAAAGCACCAGCACATATATGCATTCAAATATTTGTTAAATAAACAGATTTTTTACATAATTCACTTTAGGAACTACTAAAAAGTATTAAGAGTAAATTACACTGTTGAAGTCTTCAACTGCAACATTTAGATCACAAAGAGAATAACAGCATCACACTGAAAATGTAAAGAAAATGAAAACTGCAAGAATCACACTTCAGAGTCTTGTGATATTTTTGGGGAGTATCATCAAAAGGATCAGCTCTTAAGATAAAGGGCCACTGTACATTAACAGGCTTTTAACTATCAATTTTTAAATCATGATATTAATTTTTATCATGCATAAAGTTTTAATTTCCCAAAATTCCATTTAAAAACAGCTGACTAAACACATGCTTTTTAGCTTATTTATTCCCATTATTTCAAAATTACAGTAAGGAGATTTCTAAAAAGGCAAAAAACTATGAGGGGAGACATAATGGAAGAAAGCAAACATTGCAAAACTCTGTACACTATGAAGCAGACGGACGAATGAAGACTGACTTAGCACAACCACAAGGCAGCTGTGGGGAGTAGCTGAATATCAAGCCACTTGAACAAACAGTCCTCGAGTGGCTCAAGAACTGGCAATACCAGGCTCCTCTGGATACCAGTGTAAAGATGAAGCAAAAAAGAATTGGTTGCAAATCTGTTTTAAAATCACTAAGCTCCCTTTCCCTCCACCCACTCCCTCCATCCCCACTCTCAGTTTGTTCAACCTGGATGGCTTCCAACTGCCCTCCCAGCCCTGGAATAAGGCTGGGAGAAGGTCAAGTAGAGATTGTTTAGTATAGAAAACCAAGGAACAACTGAATTACTGAAAAGAGAAGTGCTGCACAAAAGTTTACAGGCCAAATACTGACAGCTTTCTAGATTTCCTGCCCAGTGGGCCTGTCAGCTGCTGATAGCCAGGGCTACACCTTTATAGTGGAAGGGTCTTCCCCAGGGAACCAACAAAGAGAAGTCTTAAAAGTACTGATAGCAACAAAACGGCTAGCTGGGTTAGGGCAAGGCACACGGTTGACAAGTCCTAAACAGACATAGAGCTCCCACTCAGCTTCAGGGGGCTGTTGTTGTTGTTGTTGTTGTGTGTGTGTGTGTGTGTGTGTGTGTGTTTCAACCAACCTTGGATAGAAAGTACCTGGAAAAAAATTGCATCTGCACTGATCATAAACAGGCTTTATTTTTTTTTGTCCTCATTCTCTAAACAACACAGTATAATGACTATTTGCACAGCATGTAGATTGTATTAGATATTATAAGTAATATAGAAATGCTTAAAAGTATACAGAAGTCTGTATATCTGTTACATGCAAACATATATACACTATATAAAGAACTTGGGCTTCTGCAGATTTTGGTATCCTCAAGGAGTACCAGAACCAAACCCCCAGTGATACTGAAAGACAACTGTATACATAAATACACACACACACACACACACACACACACACACACAGGTATATATGTAATTATCTATGCATAAAGAAATGAAAAATGAAATAGAAGAGGTAGAAAATAAACTTGAGAAATCGCTCAGAACCCGGAGACAAAATGATGGAAAAAGGGGAAGTTGAGATTAGGCAACTAGAGGAAGATCAACATCCAAATAAAAATGATGCTAAAAAGAAGGAATGGAAAAACAGAAGGAAAAGATAATTCAAGACAATTTCCCAGCACTGAAGACTGAATGAGAATCTTTAAAGCCCACACAATGGATGAAAATAAACCCACACACATTTCACTGTGAAGTTTCATATCCCAGAGGAAAAGAGAAGACACTGAAAGCTTCCAGAGAGAAGGGGGCGGGAAACGAATTATACAAAGGATCAAAGATCCAGATTGTAAAGAAATACTCAGTTCTGGAAGCAGGAAAACAGTGGAGTAACATCTTCAGTGGTCTGAAGGAAAATTGTTTTCTACCTCAGATTCTAAACCCAGGGAAAAATAGAAGCATAGAAGTGCAGTAGACTAGACAATGGGGAATGGAGGGAAGGGAGGGGGAATAAGCAAAGGAAAGACAGGGCAACGAATCTGACATGGTTTTCCCATGGACGTACATGAAAACAACACAGTGAATCCCACCACCATGTCTATCCACAAGAATGGGACTCTAACTAGAGATATTCCATGCTTATATAATTATATCAAAATGGATTCTGCTGTCATACACAACTAAAAAGAGCCAATAAGAAAATGTTATTTAAAGAAAAACATTCTAAACCGGGTGCAGTGGCACACCTGTAATCCCAGCAGCTGAGGAGGCTGAGGCAGGAGGATAGCAAATTCAAAACCAGCCTCAGCAAAAGCAAGGCACTAAGGAATTCACTGAGACCCTGTCTCTAGATAAAATACAAAATAGGGCTGGAGATATGGCTCAGTGGTTTAATGCCCCAGAGTTTAATCCCCCGTATGCAAAAAAAAAAAAAAAAAAAAATCTAAACCCAATTGACATTAATCAGAGAGAAAAACAGAATTATCTTCAGACATTGAAGCCCACATATGTAGGACACACTCTTCCTCCATGACAAAAATCACTGGTCCCTAAGTCATCGTTGTACATTTTCCTTTCTCACATAGGGTGGAAGTGGCACATGAGGGGAAGCTGAGGGAATCTCAGATGACACCTCCACCTTAAAACGATCCTCAGCCAGGTAACAGGAAAATTCTCTCCAAATAGGGCAGCAGTTTTCTTCACGTTTGCACATCCCACTCAACCTTGCAGAAATGTGCAGTGCATGAGTAAAAGTTACTGAAATTCATCAATGGAAGGAACAGGAACTCTAGAGTGACTGTGAAAAGTCTGCACACAAATGGGATCTGAACTGAATTTAGAGCCCCTCAAAAATCACTTGTGACCCTAAACTACTGAATTGACAAAAATAAAAACATAATCACGAAAGTCAAAATACTCTATCAAGGAAACAACAAGCCATACCATAGAAATAATATGAATTCAAAATAAACAATTAGTCATTTGCAAGTATGTCTGTTCTCTAAATTTAGATAGAGATTTGTTTCTATCAAACATGATGTTTTAAAACCAGAATACCAAAGATGCACAGTTCACTAACTAATCGGTCAGTTAGTGAAATGTCAAGTTATGGCCTTACTTAAACTGTGTTAACCATGGCAATATTAGGTTAATATTTGTCCACAGATACCAAATCAAATGCTGTACTATAGAAGAGGGATTTATAAATGTAAATATGTGTGTGTATATATTTATATATTTATATCCATATACATTCATATATTTAAAGAGAGAGAGTAAATTTCTAAACCACTTTAAAAACACCATAGGTTTCTTTATCTTTTCTCCGAAGGGAAGAAATAGAGAAGAAAATTGAGAGGAACAAAAACATCACTAATGATCATGTCTACTTCAAGTTAGAAGTTAATGAACAATGCTAAGAACACAATTCCTAACTCCAACATTTAATTTCTTCTTCCAATAGGTAATAAATGCTCATTGAAAGTGATCATTTATTGAGTAGTTGCTATACTTAAGATAGCATTTTAGCAATATCTTTCATAATTATAATAGGAAGACATTGTAAATCAGGTCAATGTGTCTCAGGAGAGTCCACTTGTCCTTCCAGGGTCCTTTCCTGTCTAGTTCCCCAATCCTCTATTCCCTTCCCCATGTTACCAGATTTTGTCTTATTTCAAGGGTTTCTGTAGTCAGGGAACCAGATAATATGCATCAAATTCTCCATTTGTTTTCTCCTCCCTTTCTACGTATTTTCTTTTAAAACACAATTATTAAAACCCTTGCAAGAAATGAGTGAGTGGTAACTATGATACATATGTACCCTGTGAGATACAGATGTAGGAATCTGTCAATTTGCATGTCTTTCTGAGACTGCACAAAACAACATATGGGCTTTGCATAAACAAAAACTAATTCTGAATCTCTCCCTTGGCAGAAAATTTGACTATATAAAAATTTGAATCATCTTTTCAAATAAAATTTGTAAATTGTGTAGTGTTGTACATTTGGCTCTTAACTCTATCCAACTGATAATGCTCAGTTCATTATGCATATCTATGTGAGAAATAGGAAGCTAAAAAATAGGATTATTCATGTGAAGCATGAAAAATCAAACAAAGCATGACTGCACAGATAACAAGACCAATCTCTTTGAACTTTCAGATGTTTTTTTTTTAACAGACCCACGCTAAATTCTAATATTTCCTCCAAACCCAATTCTAATTTATGATTGGAAAATGTATATTTAAAGATGAAAATCATGCTAATAATTCTGAGTCAAAGTGTGCTTTTTAAAGTTGTTTAAAAATCTAGAAGTACAAACAGATCTGATCAATAGTTGCCAAGGACTATTTTAACATCACCTTTGTAGAGTTTCTGCAAGTTTTTTTTTAATGGTAAAATACATGAAACATAAAGTTTGCCATCTTAACCAATTTTAGAGTTCAGTACTGTTAAGTCCATTTACAATGTTGGACAACAATCTCCAGAATTCTTCATCTTGCAAAACTCTATAACTGTTGAACAACTCTTTCCTGAGTTCTTGGCAACCATGTTCTACTTTATGTCTATGAATTTGATCATTCTAGGTAGCTCATACAAATGGATTTATTTATTTATTTATCTATCTATCTATCCTTTTGGTGCTGGCTTATTTCACTTATCACGATGTCCTCAAGATTCCATGTGGTAGCACATGTCAGAATTTACTTCCTACTTCAGGCTATTCAATAATATTTCACTATATTATTACACTCCATATTTTTTTTAATATCTTCAGCCATTTGTTCACATTTGGGTTGTTTTCCACTCACTGCCTATTGTGAATAATAATGCTGTGATGTGGATGTACAGATATTACTTTTGAGACCCTGAATTCAATTCTTTGGGTCATACACCTAGAAGTAGAATGCTGGATCATATGGTAATTCTATTTTTAATGTTTTTGAGGAACCACCACACTATTTTCCATAGCATCTGCATTATTTTATATTCTCACCTTCAGTACACCAGGGTTAGGATCTCTCCATACCCTCATCAATACTTATGAAGCAGGTTTTATTTAGGATACCAGGATGTAGTCTCAGGACAGGGCAGTCTACTACCCATTACAACCTATATATATATGGAATTCAAAATGATCTGTATTTTTGTAATATCAACAATTACAGAAGACAACTATCCTAATGGTTGTGAGGGGATATCTTACTGTGGTTTTAATTTGCATTTCCCTAATGATCAATGATGGTGAGCATCTTTTCATACACTTGATGACAATTTGTACATCTCCTTTAGAAAAATCTTTCTGTTCAAGTCCTTTGCCCAATTTTTAATCAGTTTGTATTTTCGTTGTTGAGTCGTATGAATTTCTTATATATTCTGTGAGCTAACCCTCATCAAATCTATGACTTACAAATATTCTCTCCCATTCTATGGTTGTTTTTTCACTCTGATGGTTGTATCTTTTGACAAAGTTTTTAATTTTGATGTAGTTTCTCTCTTTTTACTTTTATTATCTGTGCTTTTGGTGTTATATTCATGAAATAAATGCCAAATTCAACGTCACAGGGCTTTTTACCTGTTTTCTTCCAAGAGTTTTATAGTTTTAGCTCTTACATTTAGGTCCTTTAGATTTTTAGTTAATGTTTAAATACTGTGTAAGGCAAGGCTACAACTTCATGCTTTGGTATGTACATATCTTAGCTTTCTCAGCACGTTTTGTTGAGATGGTCTTGGCTATTGAATGGCCCTGGCAACCTTGGTAATCATCACTTGACTGTATATGTAGAGGTTCATTTCTGGGCTCTCTATATTCTATGCCTGAGGTCTAGATACCTGTTTTTATGCCAGTATTACACTGCTTTGATTACTGTGGCTTTATAATAAGTTTTAATATCTGAACGTATGAGACCTCTAACAGCTTTGTTCTTCTTTTTCAAGATTATTATCTCTTCCAAGTCATTTATATATGTGTGTGTATGTGTATGTATATGTGTGTGTGTGTGTGTGTGTGTGTGTGTGTGTGTGTGTATTCCCCCCCCCCAGAACAGATTGTTGCATTTCTACTAAAGATGCCACTGGAATTTTGGACAGGGATTGTACTGAATGTGTAGGTCACTTCGTTTAGTATTAACATCTCAACAATACTAACCTTCACGACCTATGAACACAAAATATTCTTCCATTTGTGTTCTATAATATTCAGTACACATTTTTCCATATAGTTTTTAAGTGTATCACTAGGTATTTTGTAATTCTGATGCTATTTTTATGTAAAATTTTAGTTTTAATTTCCACTTGTTTCTCACTGACAAATAGGAATACGTTTGATTTTCATGTACTTGACGTTGAACTCCATGACCTTATTCAATGTACTAACTACTTCTGGTAAACAATTTTGCAGATTTTTCACATTTTCTATATAGATAATTGTCTCTGAATAAAGGTAGCTTTATTTCTTACTTTGCATACTGCATGCCTTTTATTTCCTTTACACTGCACTGGCTACAACCTCCAGTATGATGTTGAATAAAAATAATAAGAATAGACATCCTTGTCTTAATTCTGTCTCAACGATTCATCATTTAGGCTCTCACCAATAAGTTAGCCTGTTAACTGTTGCACAGATGCTGACAGAAGCATAAGGCTCCAGAGCCAGAGAAAAAGAACTTTATTACTCTTGACACAACCAGCAAAATAGGCATGACTGCATCTGTTTCTCTTGCCCCTAACTCTCCCAGGTGACACAGATAGGCACAGATAGATGCCTGTGCATGCAGAAGGTTGCACTACAACAGAACAAGGAGCTTTGGGCATCCACTGCTTTATAGCAAACAGTAAAGAAGCCTGTTCTATCCCAGAGAGAGACATTATCTTATCCCTCATGGTTGTTCCCTGGAAAAGCACTGAGAAATGGCCCAGAGAAGAAGTGTTCAGGGTACTGCATTCCTGGCATTCCAACAGGATATAAAAGATCACAGGAGACACATGGACTGTCTCTCTCAATAATTTACCCTCTTTTTTTTTTCCTTTAACCATCTTGATTTTTGGCAAATTTTCACATGAGCATGCCACTTGGCTGGCCATTCTAATTAATCTGATGGACAGAGGCTGGTACAAAATCTGTTTAATTTGCCTCATTTAATGAAAGCTACTATCAATAGGACTCCAAGCAGCAGGATGAGGCCAAATGCTCTATCAATCAGAACTATACCTTCCAGGTTCCAAGACTGAGTCAAATGTGGGTAAGTCTTGGGGGAAGGGATGAGAAGCAGGTTTTATTTAAGATACCAGGATGTAGTCTCAGGCAGTCTACTACCCATTACAACCTATATATATGGAATTCAAAATGATCTGTATTTTTGTAATATCAACAATTACAGAAGACAATAGATGAGTCCAAAAGCAACCTCTGTACCCAAAGGAGAAACATTACATGGTCCGCTGTCCCCTACAGATAAACACAAAACATAAAGGAGCTCAACAAACTCCAGTTTAAGATTTATTGTTCAACTTGATTTGTATCACAGTGGCATTGGCTCACTTAAGCCTCATAGGCAGAGGAATACCTCAGACTCCTGGAGCTACAGGAAAAGCAAATGAATTGTTATTAGATTAAAACAAAGTTATGCCAAACCGTGAGGTTTAAATGCAGGAGCACCTGTTATTAGCATTAGGCACAGAATAGCTCTGGACTCTCCGTGTCCACATGACCTTCTCTGACTTCACAGCATGGAGATGGAAATGACCAACCAAACAGTAGTAAGCTGCTACTTGAGAGGTAGATAAGGTGATTGTTTTTCCAGGTTGCAGTGGGGGAAATAAAATTAATTGCCCCCACCCTGCATGTTCGCTGGTGCCAAAACTGTAGGCCTTTTTTTCCAATCAGTTCCTCTGGGATTCTACCTCACTATTCCAAGTATCTTGAAATTAGGCTCATAATTTCCTCCTTGACCTTAGAAGTATGTTTGATTTTGGTTTTTCCAAATACTATTCAGATTTTTTCTTATTATCTTTTTGTGGTCAGAGAATACACTTGTGATTTCAATCATTTTAAATCAAGACAGCAGGATAATGGGCCCACAAAGAGTCCGTGTCTTAATTTTTATAACCTATGAGTATGTTTCCTTACAGGGAAAAGGGAAATCAGGATTCCAGAAAGAACTGAGAAGGAGAAAGTGTCTTGGATTACCCCAGTGGGACTGGTGAGAGAAAACAAAACCAATTGCCATGCGAGAAAAGCTCAGCCAGACGTTGCTGCTATTGAAGATGGATGAATGGGACTCCCAATCAGGAAGGTGAGTGGCCTCCTAGAAAAGGCAAGGACACATTTTCCCTCAATAGAGTCTCCAGAAAGAAGTGTTTTGCTGATACCTTAATTTAGCCCAATGCGACCCACTCTAGGCTTCAGACCTCTATAACTGTAAGATAAATAAATTTGTGTTAAGTCAGTAACTTTGTGGTGATCCATTGCCACAATCATAAAAAAAAAAAAAACTGAAGACATTAAATTTATTGAGACATTTACTACACAGGATAGAGTCTCTATTGGGTAATACACTTAAAATGAATGTTGATTCTGCTATTAATGGGCGGAGTACTATGCAAATATCAATTAGGTCAAGTTGGTGAATAATGATATACAAGTCTTATTATCCTTACTGATTTTCCAACTTGATCAATTATTGGAAAGAGGCTGTTGAAATTTCAAAATATGATTGGAAATTTGTCTGTTTCTCCTTTCAGATCTATCAGTTTTTTTTAAGTTGTTATAAGCTGCATGCACACTTAGGATTAATGAGTCTTCTTGATGAATGCCCCCTCTGTCATATGTAATATCCCTCATTTTCTCTGATAGCAGTCCTTGTTCTATTTTGTCCGATAGTAACATAACAACCTTAGCTTTCTTTTGATTAATATTTGCATAGTATATCTTTTCCTATCATTTTACATTTAACACATCTTTATCTTTCTGTTTAAAATGGGTTTTCCACAGACAGCAAATAATTAGGTGTACTCACTCCCCCAGCCTAACAATTCATTCAAAGGGGAGTATTCTGACCACACACAATTAATGTGACTATCAATATAATTAGCTTTAAATCTACCATTTTGCTATTTGTTTTATATTGTTCTCACCTGTACTTTGTTCCTTTTTTTTTTTCTTACTTTCTTTTGAATCAACTCAGTGTTGTAGGTTTTTTGTTAGTTTGTTTTTGAAGTACTGAGAATTGAAAGTAAGGCTGGTCTATCACTGAGCTACATCCCCAACTCTTTTTTATTTTTATTTTGAGATAGGGTCTAACTAAATTGCCCAGGCTGTCCTCAAATTTGCAATCCTCCTGCCTTAGCCTCCCATGTTGCTGGGATTACAGGTATGCACCACTGCTCCCAGCTAACTCAATATGTTGGGGAATTCAATTCTATTCTCCATTACTGGCTTATTGGTTATGTTTCTGGTTAACTGGTTTCTGTATTTTAAAGTGGTTCCCCAATGGTTAACCAAACCCACTTTTAGTTTTCCCCACTGTATACTCAATAAACACTCTCCCGTCACAAACTGTGTAAGAATCTTACAATGATAAACATCCATTTTTCCAACTCCCCCCATCCTTTGTTTTACTGCTGTCTTCATTTTATTTCCACTTGTTTATAAGCCCTACGTTATTAGTTTTGCTTTAAAAAGTTTATTATCCTTTAATTTTGAAAATAATCAGAGAAGGTCTCTTGTGTAACTACATTCTGATTATTTTTGATGTTCTGCGTTCCTCTCTGTACTTCCAAATTTTCATCTGGTACTATGATTTTTTAGGGGGAGGGGGAGGAGGCTGGGTACCAGGGATTAAACCCAGGGGCACTTGGCCACTGAGACACATCCCCAGCTCTATTTTGTATTTTATCTAGAGACAGGGTTTCATTGAGTTGCTTAGCACCTCACTTTTGCTGAGGCTGGCTTTGAACTTGCAATCCTCCTGCCTCAGCCTCCAATGCCACCGGGATTACAGGCACTCACACAATGCCTGGCTCTGATTTTTTTTTTTAACCTAAAGAATTTCCCTTAATATTTCTTTCAGAGAAGATCTGCTGATGATAAATTCTCTCAGATTTTGTTTAACTGAAAGTTCTCATTTTACTTCACTTTTGGAAGATATTTTTTGCTGGCCCTATATTTCTAGGTTAATGGCATTTTTCTTTCAACAATTTAAACGGTCACTTCATCATCTCCTGTCAAGCATACTTTCTTTTCCAAAGTCTGCTGTTATTCTTATCTTTGTTTTATATGAAATTTATCTTCATTTCTCCAGCTTCATTTAGAATTTTTTCCTTACTATTGGTTTTCAGCAAGTTGGGGTTCCTGCTGCATTTAGAGTTGTCATTAAATTTGGAAAATTTGTGGCCATTAGTTCTTCAAATACTTTATCTCTTCCTCTTCTTTGTCCTCTATTATATAAATATAAACATGCAAGAAGCTTAATATTATACCACAACTTTCTGAAGAAAATTAACATAGTATCAACTTTTTACTCTGTTTTATATTGGATATTTTAAAAGTAAATGTCCTCAAATTCTTATCTTTCCTTCTATAGAATCTAATCTGTTATATATCCATTCAGAGTATTTTTCATATCAGATATTGTACTTTTTATCATCAGAGTTGAATGGGAGTCCTTTTTTGAGTCTTGTCATATTCATGATTTCTTCTATCTTTTTGAGCAAATGGATGAGATTTATAATCAGTTTTCATCAAGTTCTATTATCTCCTTAATTTTTAGTGGTTTCTATTGATTATTTTTTTCTTCACCACACACTCCTGCCATGATGTGCTGCCTCATAGGGACAGAACAATGTGATCAACAAATATTTGATTAGAATCTCCAAAACTATAAGCCAAAATAAAACTCTTCTCTTTACAAGTTAATTATCTCAGGTACTTTGTAGTAGTAATGGGAAGCTTGCTAATACACATAATTGGTTTAAAGATTACTTTTAGGCTATGTTATGACATACCAAGACAGCTTTTAGGCTAGGGGTAATTTGTCTCCATTACTGAGGCAATGCCCTTAGCAGGATTCTACCTGATCTCTGTGTATTATGGGGTTTTTCCACGGTCTGGTGGTAACACAAACTATTCCTGCCTCTGAGGATTGTTTTGCCTACTCCTTTCTGTAGCTTCATTTCCCCATCCCCCATACTTCTTTCCTCTGATAATTTTCCCCCACACACTCATGCATATGCAGAACAGTTCTTGGCCAAAGACTGAAGGGACATAGCAGACCAAACTAGAGCTTTCCCTGTGGGCATCTAACATCTGTTTGGCATTCTTCCCCACAAACTCTCACCTCCTCAAAATCTGAATTTTGTTTCTTCAACTCAGCAAGACCACAGGGCATTTATTGGGTTTCTCATCCAGCATTGTGGTCAGGAAATTCTCCAGGTAGTAAGTTAGGGTAGTAAGAGGGCCCACACTTGGTTGGTTGTTTTGGTTGGTTTTCTCTCTTTCTGTAAAGAATTACTGTCATGTGCTGCCTGTTGTCTAAAAAAACATTATTTAACAGAAAGTCACTGTTACTCCATGATGACCAATGGTAAATTATTTTTTTATTATCCATTAAAAATTGTTTCATTTCTCTAAAAATCTATTTTATATCAGTTTAAGGAGAACCCACTGTAACAAATACTTATTGTCTGTTAAAGGGAAAAAAATGTAGTTGGAAGTATGTATGTTAGAATAATTTTTGCCACAGGGGACAAAATGATAGAAAAGAAAGTAAACAATCTCCAGGATGACTGTGTCAAACAGTAAAAGTATTATAGTTTTCAGGCCTGTCCTTATATCAATATTGTGGAGACTGTGAAGCAAGAGAAGACAAGGGAGACTTGGCTACTTCATTCATTAATAAACACTATTGAAAATCTTTTTATATCTCAGGCAAGTTTTAGGCACCAAGATTGACTTTTTTTAAAGATGCATGAAAGATCTGTTCATATTGTTCTCACAAGAAATTTAAAGTCTAATAGGTGATATAAAAATATAGACATGACAGATACATATCAGCAGGTAGTAAATATCATTAGAAAGGTATTTCTTAAGTGTGACAAATTCACAGAAGAAAGAGATTACTCAGCCTATGAACTTTAAATAGACCTGGATCATCCAAGAGCTAAAATAATTTTTTGAAGAGCCATTATTTAAATTTTAAAATTCCAGCTACACTAGCTTCAAACAAAAAGCTGAGATTCAAACTTGGGCCTTGTCTTGTTCTCTTTGAAAATTTTGGTTCTATTTCACACTTTCCCCCAGAACAATCCATTTCATATTTGTAAAAGACTTATTGTCCTTTAAAAAAAAAAACACTATCTTGGATAATTTATTTTAACATTTCAAGATTACATGTGCTTTATTATAGTAGCTTTATTGCTTATATCTTGAGAACTGTCAAAGCTTTTGAACCACCTATTGTCATAAAGTCCAATCACAATTACTATACTTCTCCCTTTGTACCAATGTATCTCAAAGTGTATCCCAGGCAGTTATGCCCATCTCAGATAGTTTATGAAGCTGTTCAAAGGCAAGACGGCCATTTTGGGGAGCTAAGATTGAAGGGAAGGGAGAGGGCAATCTCTAAAATTAGTTGTTCCCCTAAATTTGACAAATATGAAAAGTATTATTAATTATGATCAATATTATATTCTCAAAGATTCCACATACTTTATAGCTTATGCAGGTCAGCAGACCCCAGCTATTACTCAGTTAATAATCCAACGTGTCTCAGCTAACATATTTACATCGTTTGCATTAACATAAGCTAAATGTATATTTTTTCTTATGTTGTATCATAACCTTAATTCATAAATGGACCAGTAGTTCAAAAAAGATGATTGCTTGATGTTTAAGATTGGGGATTAAGATTGGGGATAAAGAATGGGGATGTGAGGGCCTAGGATTGTGGCTCAGTGGTAGAGCCCTCGCCTAGCGCCTAGCACGTGCGAGGCCCTGGGTTCGATCCTCAGCATGACATAAAAATAAATAAATAAAATGAAGATACTGTGTCCAGTTACGACCAAAAATAAATATTTAAAAAATTTTGCGGGGGCCGGGTTGTGGCTCAGTAGTAGAGTGCTTGCTGAGCATGCGTGAGGCACTAGGTTTGATCCTGGCACCACATAAAAATAAACAAAATAAAGGTATTGTGTCCATCTACAACTAAAAAAAATTTTTTAAAAAAATTAGGGGCTGGGGTTGAGCGTCAGTGGTAGAGCGCTTGCCTCGCATGCTTGAAGCCCTGGGTTTGAACCTCAGCACCACATAAGTAAATAAAACAAAGATATTGTGTCCATCTACAACTAAAAAAAATATTTAAAAAAAATTAAAAAGAATGGGGATTTGGCTTGGTGGTAGAGCCCTTGCCTAGTATGCACAAGGCCCTGGGTTCAATCTACCACACTGCAAAAAAAGAAAAAAGTAGGAAAATAGCAATATAAATTACCATAAGCAAAAACAGTAAATAGTAAGAGGTGCACACACACTATTCATTTATTGGATTAAGGATTCTTTTTAACTAGAAATAATCATTATGAAATTTTTCACTGAGTTAATAAAGCAAGATTAATTTAACCACTAACATCTGTTTTCCAAATTTGTTATATATCTCAGTTACACTCAGAACCTAGGCAACTACAAAGCCCTTGTCACTGTGCCAGAACACTGCCAACCCAAACTATTATAGTTATATTACAGGAAACAGAAATCTAGCACGTTTACACTACTAGTCTGGGGAAAAGAAATCCTAATCCTCAGCTAACCCCTACAACCTACATAGGATATAGTTAACTATAAAATCATATTCTAAAAATATAATGGCTGGGTAAAATATAATCACTGAGGCTATTTTAATATGTGTTCAGACTGAAAAGAATCAATGCTCTGTCATGTTAAAGCTTAAATACATTAAAATACATTTTTAGGTAACTGCTTCTTATGTTTATGTAAAGTTAACCTTAGTGTCAATTTTTAATTGTAAAACTCGTTAAGATGAATGAGGCTATTGTGAATAACTTCCTGAAAAAATCTGGTAGTTTTAAATATTTACACCTAAACTAAAAACACACAAGCACACTTATACACAACACTGAATAGCAGATGGGATCATTTCCTATGATGTAGTATCAAAGAAAAAAATAGAACAGATTGTACTATTTCTGTTTGGACAGTCATAACATGAACAGCAAGGAATTTCCAAGAGATACCTGTGAATAAACATGGCAAGGATTTTTTTTAAATTACTTTATGGGGCAAACATCAGTAAACATATAAGGTACACATATGTATACACATCTATATTGTCCTTCATACTGTATATTTAATATTTATGTGAATATGGATGACTAGGAGCTCTTTTTAATTACATCTAGATTGTAAATAAAGGTTAGTTGGGCTGGGGTTGTAGCTCAGTGGTTGAGCGCTTGCCTCACACATATGAGGCACTGGATTCAATCCTGAGCACCACATAAAAAATAAATAAAATAAAATACTGTGTCCATCTACATCTAAAAAAATATTTTAAAAAAAGTTCAGTTTCTATTTATGGCTTCACCTTAATCTGTTATCATATTTGATTACTCTCTCCTCCTGGAAAGCCCAGGAGGTTCCTCCTTTTCTCTCTCCAGCTTTTTAATACTGGGTTTATCACCAACTCCACTTACATTTGTAACTTTGTATAATTCTTAAATATATATATATATATATATATATATATATATATATATATATATATGGTTGTATAGTTGGTTTCTGGGGTACTTTCTTTTTCTTGGGGAGCAGGGAGGACTGGCATTTTTTCAGTATATCTTCTAACCTTTTAAAGAGAGATGTCTTTAGTAGTTCAGACTCCCTGGAAAACAGAGCCCAAGGCAATGACAGGAGGGAAAGGATTAAATGAGCAAAGGAAATGGGGTCAGGAAATAAGAGGGGTGGGTTAGTGAGCCAGTCAAACAGTTCCCAGTTACGCCACCCGCGCCCCATGCACACCCCATGGTCTGGCTGCGCCATGCTCCCAGTTCTCCCCCCAAGGCGGCCCCTGCCAGCAGCGCCAGCGAGGTGTTACTGTGAATTCAGGGTGTACCCTTATCTCCCTGTAATTATAACAGTCAAGTAACTCAAACTGCATTTGCACAGCTTTTTGTATTTTCTCCATTTGATTATCACATTGGAATAAACCAGAAAGGAAGGATGGCATGTTAGCATTTTACTAAAGGAAAAAAAGGTTAGTGACCTCTCCATGTCTTTCAGCTACTTCATGTAAGTTGCAGGTTCTTTGGGGTAAGAAGAAAATCTCTCCATTATTGGTTGGTTGCTGTTTTTGCTGTTAATATTTTGGTTTGGGGCTTGGGGGATGTTTTATTTTGTTTCTTTGCCTCTCAAACATTTTAAATGCTGACAACTATCCGGATACTTACTAATAGTGCCATCATTAAAATATAATGTTATTATTTACATTTTATTAGTCTCTAAAATCCATATGATCTTAACAGTTCTTATTTTCACAGAGTCCAGAAGTACTACATATTAAGTTAATGGTAAGTGTAACTCTAGCTAACATAGAATTTCCTAAGCTCTTTTCCTAGAGATGAAAAATAGAGAATCTTAGCCAGGCACAGTGGCGCATGCTTGTAATCCCAGCAGCTTGGGAGGCTGAGGTGGGAGGATCTTGAGTTCAACACCAACCTCGGCAAAAGTGAGGCACTAAGCAACTCAGTGAGACACTGTCTCTAAATAAAATACAAAAGGGGCTGGGGATATGGCTCAGTGGTCAAGTGCCCCTGAGTCCAATCCCTGGTACCAAAAGAGAGAGAGAGAGAGAGAGAGAGTGAATGAATGAATATGAATGAGAATGAATGAATGAATCTTTGTGTAAGAGCCTCTGGCATAAACACTCTTGGCTCTATATTGTCCCAAAGATCTAGAACTTACTACTCTGTCTATGCACTTTATTTCAAAAAAAAAAATTTAAGAAGCCTTGTGTTGGGCCACAAGGATATTGAAACCCAGCAAGCAAGGCTTGAAGGCTTTAGAGGAGAAACAAATATAAATTGACTATACAGTTTGTAAATGTAAAGAAAAGAATACAGAGTTAGGTATTGATGTCCATAAGGAGGGGCATCTAACCCTAAGAGTCTTAAATGTGGAGTGTGCTCATCTCTTAATAAATTAAACAGAAAGCTTTCTAGAACCAGGTAAAAACCATTATTTGAAAATATTAATGACTGCTTGTTACAAATTAGCATTATTTTATAAACAATAATTCTGCCACAGGACAATGAGATTCAATAATGCATGACCTCAAACAATGTCACTAAACCATAAAGTTTAAAAATTGGGCCTCTGCCTCAGAAATGTATTAACACAGGGGGAAAAAAAGTACAATAAAAACAGGAACAATGGCTAAACATAATTTGAAATAATAAAGCAAATAATATGTGAATAAATACTAAGAAATGTGAAATCCTAAGAACATAAAAAATGTCAAAAAAAAAATTGGGATGTCCAGAAAAAATGTTTCAAAAAGTAGCTTTACTTTGTCCTATTATTACTACCAATAAAAATGCAATGTATTTTTCTTTCATTCTTTAATCACTTAGTCCAAAAGCCATTAGATGGGGCTGAGCGATGTAGGCAAGTGTGGGGTATAAGAGGCCAAGAGAGGTACTGAAGGTTTCCACATGGCCCAGTGTGAATGCCAGAGCTGAGAGGAATGAGGAGGGTATTGTAAAGCCCACCATGAAACGTGGAAGCTGAGTGGGGCAAGGATAGCAATTGTGGGGTTGGTTTCTCATGAGGGTAATTGATCTGTAAGTAAATATAGGGAGGATAAAGGAAGCCATGTTTCTCACTGTCCTAAAAGAGAAAACGTGAATGAACCTTGTGGAGCTGGGTTGGAATCAAAGATCCCAGGGTGGACTCATGGTTTTTTAATAAGAATTGATGAAGAAATAGATATGCTACAGAAGTAAATGTCTGTACAACTCTGTTTACTGAGAGGGCCCAGAAACTGGGATACCTCAATAGCAATGAGCACACCTAATGCTTATATTCTAGTTTCTAAATACTATTACCCATGAAAAGGAAGCAGGGCTCCTTGGATAAAGGAGCCTATTACAAAGCTAGAGTGAAGGAAAAAAAAAAAAAAGAAAATGAACTTGGGAATGTCTCATTTTACCAGAGTCGGGTATTTAAGAATGATAGGGATGTATCAGAAGATATGAAAAACTAGTCTGAGGGGTCTCCTACCGATGGCCTGAGACAATTCAGGTATCCAAAGAAATAATTATATTAATGGCTTATAACTCACTGAATAAAAACAGGAATCCATAAGTCCATGATGCTCTGCACAAAAAATAAATTTTAAAATAGAAGAGAAAGCTTTCCTTAGTAGGATAGTAACTAAATAAACAAAAATATAGAATAATGAAACTAGAAAATTCATTTGGCACCCATGATAGTAATTATTTCAAAGTTAGATTTATCTATCTATAGTATTTACTCTTTATAGGACTGAGGGGTAGCTCAGTGGTAGAGTGATTCTCTAGCATACTTGAGGTCCTGGGTTCAATCCCCCGCATCACACACACAAAAAAATCCTCATGATATTTGATTGTTGCTCTATTTGTCATGATAGTGTCCACTGTCATTCACTGCCTAGAACCATTTATTCATTTATGATTACAAAATGGTGAAATTCCAATGTGGAAAGGTACTGAGGAATGAAACTGACCTAATTGTTATGTATGTGTATGACTATGTCACAGTGGATTTCATTATCACGTATAATTATGATGCATAAATTAAAAAATTACAAAAAAATAAAAATCCCCCCTCGAAAATATTATATAATATGGTAAATTCTGAATGTAAAATGATCCAAGCTTTTGTTTCCCAGCACTGTGTGGTTAAAAAAAAAGCATAAAAATTAGGAATCAGAGTAGCTCTCTGACCTACTCTCAGGGCTGGGTCAGATCACTTATTTCTCTGATTCTTAGTTTTCTCACCTAAAAAAACTGACATGAACTTAGATTCTTGATTCCAAAGTGTTACATTCAATAAAGCTTTTTAAAATCTTTTTTTAAACTGATTTTTTAAAAAATAAATGACAGTGGAATGCATTGCAATTCTTATTACACATATACAGCACAATTTTCCATATCTCTGGTTGTATATAAAGTATGTTGACACCAATTTGTGTCTTCATACATATATTTTGGATAATGATGTCCATCACATTCCCCCATCCTTGCTAATCCCCTGCCCCCTCCTTTCCCTTCCACCCCTCTGCCCTATCTAGAATTCATCTATTCCTCCCATGCTCTCCCTCCCTACCCCACTATGAGTCAGCCTCCTTATATCAGAGAAAACTTTTGGCATTTGTTTTGTTGGGATTGGCTAACTTCACTTAGCATTATCTTCTCCAATGCTGTTTCACCCAGCTATCCCCCTCCTTGGTCTATACCCCAAAGATTTAAAAACAGCATACTACAGGGACATAGCCACATCAATGTTTATAGCAGCACAATTCACAACAGCTTAACTGTGGAGCCAATCAAGATGCCCTTCAGTGGATGAATGGATAAAAAAAAAATGTGGCATATATACACAATGGAATTTTACTCAGCAATAAAAGAGAACAAAATAAAGCTTTTTATTTAAACAAATAAAATCTTACACGAAGCTACACTATATAAAAGTCAGATAAAAAACCTAGGATAAAATTTTCTGAGGGAAAAATGTTAACTAAAATGGGTATACTTACTAGAAACTATTAAAACTAGAACTTATGGATTTCAAGAAAATAAAGAAGAAAGTAGGATGGGAAAAGAAATGGTTGTAAAAGATTGTTATAACTTAATATTGTAGACTTGCTTTTTCTTGATTTACAAATAGTCAAATTTAGAAACCTTCACAGAATCTAAAACTCTTAGAGGAAGACTTCTGAGAGATGAGTTTCAAGAGATCATTATCATGAAGTGGAAACTGTTCGTCCATATCATTACATCACATGTAATTATCACTCAAAGGATTTCATTAGAATATTGCCTAAATGTGGGCTTATAATGGAAGTCACAGTATGCTCATTCTGGAGATCAGAGCTTTGGGGGAACTAAGAGGTTCCTCTTTCAACCCTCCATCCCAGAGGGCAAAAACCCATCTCATAAAGACAAGCACTCATCCACCGATATGGTAGGAAATTAGCACTTACCTATGCAGACATAGGTAGAACCACCTAGAACTGAAAACTTAAATGCCTTCTGTGATGCTTTTACATTTGGTCTAAAAACCATGAGTTATTATACGCCATAACAAAAAGCATAAAGCAAAAAGGCAGCAATATATGAGGATGGAGAAATTTAAATCATGGTGTTAAACAGGGATTTAATTTTCCTATTTGAGTATAATAAAAAATAAGGCACTAAATTACTGAACTTCAAAGATAAAAGAAAGAATTCATGTACCCAGAGAGAAAAAGCAATGTGAGAAAATCAGGCTGACCTCAGGTTTTTCCACAATAAAAAAGTCAAGGGATAATGGAACAAAATTCAAAAGGAAGAAAAACAGGACCCAAGAAGATTATATTCAGCCAAGTTATTATTCATGTATAAAGACATCAGGCAGACATTTTGAAACCCCAAAGAGCTTTAAAAATACCCATGAACCCTTCTTAAAAGTACTACTTGACAAGTAATTAAGAACTGAGTCAAAATAACTCAGAAGTGTACAAACAGTGGGAAAATTACTTGGGAACACTGAATGAATTCAAACAAGTAATTTTAAAAAGCAAGCATGCATTATGGTTGCAACACAAAAGGTGGACACAATCAACATGCAAGTGTAGAAGTTAATGCAGTTGATGGGGGGACAGGGTGAACCGGGACAGAGCAAAGAGTCCACCTTTCACAGCTGGAGGTCAAGGAAACACCTACACCTACAAGGGAATGGTGAGACAACACCACTGACCAAAGCAACTGAAATGCTTTTCTTACTTTTTTTTTTTTTTAATCTAGAGGGTTCTTTAAGAATGTACCTCTTTTAGGGAAAAAAAAAATGTGAAGTTCAAACATTCTGCCAGAATGTTAATTCAAGTGAAATGAATCACTTAATTTAAAATACCACCTCTTGTGTAACACCATTTATTAAACTGTTTTTGTCCATGTTTATATATGAAGAGAACATATGTCTGGAGTGAGGTACCTAATGTTAATTATGGTTATTTCCATAGAGTGGATTTCAAGATTTTTTTTGAATATCCGTTTTTATGCGTGAGTCAGGTGTTTTCTATTGGCAGATGGCACCCATGTGCACACCCTTCGTCCTTCTGACCCCTCAGGGCACAGGAGCTAGAAAGCTAAAAACTACATCCCCAGACTCCTTTATGTTCAGGCAATTTGGGTTCTGCCAGTTTGATGTACTAGATTTGGAAGATGAATATAAAACAAAACTACCTTTTAGCTGTTGGGACAGCCAATAAGCACAGTCTAGAAGTATGTATCTGCAGCGAGAAGAATTCACAGTCCCCAGTCTAAATACTAGCCCCACAGAAATGAAATGAGACAGCTTTGGCAGTGGCAGGTGGTACCCTAGCAACAGCAGCAGCTTCCTGATCTCTGCATGGCACCTGATCCAATGGTGACCTCTGGTCTGTACTCATCACAACCCCTCAGAATTTTGTATGGACCCAATTGCCTGAGTTGAATCCCTTTCTGCTTAAAATACCTAAAATATTTCAGTTCCTGAAATGAAAGCCTCACCGATACAGTACTTTACTGCATTTATTTTGCTTCTTCACAATTGCATGTGTCATATTTACATTTGCAGAAACAGTAATTTCCGTTTAAGAAAATAAAAAAAAAAGAATGGAAGCAAATATGACAAGATGTTCATGGTGTTTAATTCTGGATGGTGGGAAAATGAAAGGCTATTATCTTCTTTTCACTTTCCTATACTTTTTTCTAAAAATATTTCTCTTCTAAAGAAATAAGAAGATCCCTTTAGCTGTGGAGACAGGACTGGAAGGAAGCATGGCTGGAATCAGGAAAAACACTCAGAATGCTGATGTTATAATCCCAAACTCCCCTTGCAGTCCACGTTTTAGCTGGATATTTTTATCCTAATTCTATTTGGCTGAAATGGAAGTGGACAACCTTTAAATCCATATGGTCAGCACTACCTTCTATCTACTTTAGATGGAGCAGAAGAGGAGTGCCTTGAACCAAAAGCCAAACTAGTCTAAGACATCTCTAAATAGGCTGACTTAAATCACCCTAACATTTCCATTAAACAGATAAAAGGTCAAGGCCAGGGACAAGGACAGTAAAAGCTACTTTCTGGTTTCAATTTTATTTCACAGGAACAATATTCAGAACACTGTACTTGTCATTCCTTGCATGAACATATGATTAATCCTTTTTACATTTCTTGGGTAAATGACTTTATTTCTTGGTTTGCAGCTAAGCCAAGTGCCACCAGCAAAGCCTCATGAAGCTTTCCAAATACTCTTACAGCAGGCTTTCACTAATGATATATTTCTGCTCTGAAGTTTGCAACATCATCCTTTTAAGTATTAATAAGATGGAGATCTAAACCACATCAGGAAAAAAAAAGAAGACTGATATTTTTAGAAATGTGGTTAAATTCATAATATGGACAGAATAATAAAGCATCTTTTAGCCTTTCTACATACTATCCATCACTCAGGGGCTATGCTACAGAATTTATTAAATGATCGAGTGGAGGGATTATTACAAATATGAGCGAGTCAAAAGCACCAAAAAGAATGTCTAAACCAAAAGAGAATGAATAAACATGAAGAAAAAGCAATGCGTGGTTTTATGTTCTATAATAGTTAATAAAGAAAAACTTTGAGGACTCTTGTTTGAAAAGAATAGAAGTCTTAGTTACAAGCTACAAAAAGAAAAATATATACAGAGGGAAGGCATATTTTAAAACACATTAAAAAAATATTTAAGGGGCTGGGATTGTAGGTCAGTGGTAAAGCTCTTGTCTAGAACATGTGAGGCACTGGGGTTCGATCCTCAGTACCACAAAAAAAAATTTAAAAAAATAAAGGTATGGTGTCCATCTACAACTTAAAATAAAAAAATTTAATAACCTATAATTTGTTTTTTCAATATTATAGAAATTGGAGTATATCAAATCACTTTAATTAGCAGCTACCCTTGGATAAACTGTGTGGTCAAATCTGCAGGGAAAAAAATCTAAACAGCTTGTTTTTTTTTTTTTCAAAAAAATCAATATTGTATTGCTAACATATTCTTGAAAAAGCCACAAATTACCTGTGAAAAAAATAATTTAAGTTCTCAATATTATATGTGAAAACTTTATGGTCACAGAAAACAGAAACAAAATACAGACAACTATAAAGAAAAAAATGGTTAACCTAGACTGGAATAGCTGTCAGATTTCTGCAAAATGGACAGTAAAAGTGTCAGCAGGGGGTGGTTTACAATGTTTTCTCAGAAGATACTTTACTGATATAAATATATTATTTTCCAGCTTTATGTTGGAAGTTGACTTTCTTTTCTCTCTCCAACTCGTCTTTGCCCTCAAGGCCAGCACAGAAGGTTCCCTTAAGTTGATCACACATTAAAATATACCACATAGGAAATTTTTTACATATATAAATTAGGCCAGTAAGAAATTGAACTGTTTTCTAACACGGCAGTCAGTTATACCTGCTATAAACAACACAAATAACAATTCTACTGGTCAAGTAATTTTTTAAAACTTATTTTAACTCTTGATGCCTAGAGACTTAGTTCTTTCAAAATCATACATTAAGTTTTGAAAAATTTATTTATAAGAGCCATTTATGCTATATTTGCAAACACCATTGGAAATTATCAGAAAAAGGCTCTAAGAGGCTTACATGCCATGATTCAGAATGGAAGTTGGAAACACACTGAACCTGAGCTCTTATTAAGAGGAAAAGGCTGTTGATTGTGTGAGATTTTAAAGTGTTATTTAAGATTGTTCCTAAGACATGGTTCCTTCAAAATAAAAATAAGAAGTATCAACTAAGAGCACAGAAATCAAGAATGGTATTAGAGAACACTGGTGGAATGGAGGTGATGCTGAGTTTATGAAATGTAGACAGCAGTCTGAAAATAGGAAGGAGTAGGAGGAAGCTGCTGAAACAGGTAGCAGCCAGCGCTTGCCATGGTAACCAGGATAACCAGACGAACATCATAGCATGAGGCGGGAGAGTCCCTACCCGAACCTTCAGAGATTTCAATTAGTGGGTCCAGCAACCCATAAACACTAATAAATTACATTTAAGTAGACTAAACAAGTAACAGGGACTACTCCACCAATCTGTTAAGGGCTAAATTTCGGAGAGACTTTTGAAAGATTTGCAAATTAGGGGAAGAGAAAGACAGTATTTCCTCTACAGATTAACAATGGTACAAAAATAATGATGGTGGAAGTTGAGCCAAAGATGTATCACACTTTTACACTCAGTTCTCATATCCGTTCATGTCCTTGGTCCCAAAAGACACACTTTGACGATGAAGTAAATATTTTAGTTATAAAGTTCTTTCACTTTAGATCAGTGAGAAACTATGCAGCAGCATGACCACCACAAATCTGCCTGCCCAAAATTAATATTCTAAACATACTGTCAAGTTGGAGGGATTAGTACACCTTCCAACACCACTAGTCGATTTATACATGAACTTAACAAATTGCAGAAACATAACCTAAAGCGGGGAAAAGTATGAAAAGAGACAGTAAGATTGAAGCTCCCTTGTACTTATCTTCTTTAATCTGCAAAACTATCCAACGAGATGAATCTAATCATCTCAACTTTAAAATTAGGAAACTGAAGCTTGAGGATGTTAAATAACTCACCTCCTACCATAAATTACTAAGTAGAAGAGGCAGAAAGGCCTATTTGCCTTAAACACTCAAACACTATCTGTTACCACTGATTGCTGCTCTCCTGCTGAATGTGAGGCAAAGCACCAGCTAATACTGTATCCAGAGGGGTAATGCTTTCAAATATTTGATTCTTCTAAAAAATCGTTTTGTTAAATAAAACTATACATGTATTAGAAGCACATCTCCTGTTTTTATACCATATCAGAGAGTAAGCAACTAAAGTGTAGATGTGTTTTATTAATCTTTGTGATTTTAGCACATAAGTGAAACATGTTCAATACGTTAGTGACTGAGTGGGGGTGGGGAGGGTGGCCTGTGTTGAAACATCACCTGCGTTAGTAAATACACACAAGTGTCCTGGCCCATGTGCCAAGATAGAGCAAGGACTCCATTTTTATAATGTGGACTGTTTCAAGTGATAACTTGATTATTTTAGTATGGCACTGATAAACAAAAACTTTGCAGATATTTCCCTAATTTATTCAAAAGAAAAAAGAAAGATGAACTCTGGGTGCTTTTCATATCTGATTTTGAGGGAAAGACCTGAACTTTCATCAACCTCAGGATAGAGATTTTGATAAGTGATGTGGAAACCTGACAGGATACATGAAACTATAATAATAATCATGTTTAAAGTTGCAAAAAAAACCCATATTCTGAAGCATGACTTAATAGACCTATACTAATTCACTTTTTACACACATACACACACACACACACACACACACACACGCACACAAAATTACCCGATAATAATCTATGCATCCAAAATACCAAAACGCCAAAAATCCCTTTCATTCAACTGCTACTGAGTTTTCTACTATGTATCTTAAGACCATGAGGACTACAATGAAAAAAAATCTTTAATTCAAAACACATATTCAATCATAATAAGAATGCAAACAGAACTCAGTTAATTTTCTAGTTCATCTTTCCTGTTGTAGACAGTCTCACAAAATCACCATGGTAATTTCTATGAGAACTTCTCAAAAAAGGGTTCATGAATTCAGTGGATACTAAATTAAGTGTGTGCAGGTAAGGATAACAAAGTGCTCACAGCACAATACCAGAAGAAAAAGCCATTGTGCAGTTCAGTCTTACTAGATGCCTTCACTTCTGTTATCCTTTAAGACTCAGTTCAGTATGACCTTCTCTGCCTCTGTTACAGCATGCATCCATTACCATATATATTTGTATACATACCTTAGCTACTACAAGAAGGGACTGCATTCTGATTTTACTTATTTCCAGCATAGAACAAACCTTTAATAAATGCCAGAAGAAAAGTTCTTAATATGCTGCATCCTCTGCTATAATATATGGAACATGTACCAAGCAAGACACTAACGTTTAGTTACTCTTTCCACATACATTACCAAAGAGAAAGGTGAACGTTACCACAAATGCTAAAACAAATAAGAAGAACTTCTCAAAACTAGAACTATTTTCTATTCATTTAACTTTTTTTTAAGCAATTACTAAGTGGCAGGTAGTGTTGTAAGCATTGGAGATAGGGCAGGGAACAAAAGAGAATGAGAACCCTGTCCCCATGGAGTTTCTATCTAGTATTGGAAGATGGACATGAGAGAAAATAAATACACTCCCTAGTATAACAATGGTGACCAATGCTATGTGGAAAAGTAAAGCAGGAAGGGAAGGTGGAGCATACCAGGTTGCAGGTTGGGGCTGAAACTGTGGTTATACTGCCTGGGTAGGTCTCTCCTGAGGCAAGGGAAGGAGTTTTATTAGATGAACATAATTTTTCCTTTGTTTAAAAACTCATGGGTAAAAACATGTTCTACAAGACATTAATTATAAACAAAACTCCACTTGCATTTCTCTGCCTGGCCTTCATAATGAGATTTCACAAACTAATAAATTTAGAAACTATCTAAAACAGAACTAATGGAATCTATTGTCTGTTGACAATAGGCAGATCTATATTTCTTTTTTTCTTTTTTTCTATGTGTGTTTTTGTCTTTTATATATTGGGGATTTAAGGGGTGCTTTACCACTGAGCCACACCCCCAGCACTTTTTCCATTTTATTTTGAGACAGGGTCTCACTAAGTTGCATAAGACCTTGGTAAATTGCTGAGGCTGGCTTTGAACTTGTGATCCTCCTGCTTCAGCCTCCTGAGTGAATGGGATTACAGGGATGTGCCACCACACCCTGCTCAGATCTATATTCTTTGCAAGGTAACCATTTTTTTCTTGATAGTCACAATTAAAGTTTGCTTTAGATGCCAAGTAAATTTTAAACATCAAATTTACTATAGTTTATCTTCTATATTCTAATAGCAACATAATAACAGACCTGTTTTAAGTACCAAAGTATGTTCCAGACACTATTCTAAATAGGCATGCTATCTCATTTAAATTCTCACAAAAACTCTTACAAGGCAGATACAGTTATGATCCCAATTTTAGAGATTAGCACGGCTTAGAGAGATTAAAACACTTTTCCAAAGTCACTTAGATGGAAAGTAAGACTGCTGGGATTTAAGATCAGGCCTTTCTCAAATAGCAGAGCTCATCCATTGAACCATAATCTTCTATTGCCTCAAAGGTTAAGAGCAGCAACGTCATACAGCATTTTAATATACCCACTTATTAACCATTGAAATACAAACTTTATGTAGAAGGAGAACTCATAAGTTTTTTTGGTTTTTTGTTGGTTTTTTTTATTGGTTGTTCATAACATTACAAAGCTCTTGACATATCATATTTCATACATTAGATTGAAGTGGGTTATGAACTCCCAATTTTTACCCCAAATGCAGATTGCAGAATCACGTTGGTTACACATCCACAATTTTACATAATGCCATATTAGTAACTGTTGTATTCTGCTATCTTTCCTATCCCCTACTATCCCCCCTCCCCTTCCCTCACATCTTAAAAGTTTTTCTTATAGTACAAACATTAAGCAATCTGAACTGACAGAAGCAAAATACAGCCCCTATTTTTAAAGATCATCTTAGGAATCTATTATATAAGCACAACAAGTAGTGATTGCCAGGAGGAGCATTAAGATAGGAAAAATAAAATAAAATGTACCGATAAAAACAAAAGCAAACCACATCCTTCTGTCTCTAAGAATATCTCTAGTCTTACAGTCATTCCTTTAAAATTAAACCAACATAGAAGCTAGAAATGTATTATTGACCATAAGGTCAATTTTGTAGCAATAATTAAACTCAATGGCTAAGAAATAATGTAAAGTGTTAGTTAGTTAGCACACACAATGATATATACTTGTCATTTCAAGCCTTTATTATCTGAGATAGCAGCCATTTTTCTACAACATGAACAGATTACCTCAAAACAAAATATGTTTTTTATGTGGAGACAATGAGTAATTCTGTGTTCCATCTTCAAATTTTTTAAATGTTTAAAAATAATCAGTTATGAAAAGGCACCATTTCCCTAATATATTGACCTGGGTCATGTATTTTGTATTTGTATTTCAAAAAATTTCTCTGGTTTGTGTATGCAAAGCATTCTTTCTACATTTACACTCTGCTGAAAAAAAGAATTTTTTACCAAAAAGTACATTTTATCAAATGAGTTACTATTAATATTCTGTCAATACATTATCATTTGCAAAGCATTTTTGTTAAGTTTTTTTAAGTGTGACCAATAGCCACAGCTGTCTATTATCAATCTTAAGAGTTCATATTGAATTATTAAAGACATTTAAAAACCTAGGTCAATCTAAAGTAAGTTCAGTTTACAAGTCAGATGATTTATAAATATCTATCAGGCAAATTTTAGCAATATCTTTGAAAGTCTATTGATTTTATCACAAATATTTAAGCCTTTGTTATAATAAAAATTAGGCAATCCAGAATTTTAGCTTTTAATATCTTAACATCTTAATTGTAATGATGTTTTTAAGTATGGAGTCATACCCTGTGGGCTTTTTTGCTTTTTCTTATTTTTGCAGAAATTAAAAATTACTGAATTATTCAATGGTTCCTTTATATAGGGAACAGAGAAATTAATGCATGCTGCTAGGTGAATAATATTAACCTTTGGTTATTCCAACAAAAATGTTTAGTCTACCTCTGGAAATAAGAAGTACTATGCCATCTATTTATTAGATGTGTTTTATTAATACAAACTGAATGGGGTTTGAATTCCTGAATGGAGTATGAAAATTCCAAATTTCTATTTGCATTTTTATAATATAATGGAGTACATTCAAATTTTAAAACTAAAGTTTTTCTTAATACAAATGCAAACCTGTTACCTGCAAAGAAGTTTTAAAGTGAAAATAAGTAAATAATTAGCACTCATAAATCCATTATACAATGAGACCACTCTCATCTACTATACCTTCTTTTGATGTCTATATATGCACAGATATACATGAATGCAACAAAAAGGAGATCGAGTCTACACATAGTACTGTAATCACCTTCTATGCGTAGCATAATTCATATAATATTTCATTATTAGACATTTATGTCATAAATAAAAAATGAGAAATATCTTTCTGGTTAAACATTAGAGTACTTGGGAAATTGTTTACCTTGTAAGTCACCTCATAGTAAGCTTCAAAGTGTCAGGATCTAATAATCACTTTGTTTTTCTTTTCTCTTCAGCATTATATCTTAAAATTCCCTCTAGCCCTAAATTACGAAAATATTTATCTATATTTAGGCAAGTACTTTTATGATTTATTTATAATTTTGATCTTTAACTCACCTGGAAATTATGCAGTATTTATGGCGAGATAGGGATTGAGCTTCAAAATTTTTAACTAAATGGTAAGCCATTTGCCTCAAGAGGAATTATTGAGTAATCCATCTTCTTCCCCTCAGGTTTCAAATAATGTCTTTATTGCATTCTTGCATATATTTGTAGAAACAGTTCTAAATTTTATTCTGTTGCATTGATCTTTATGTTTATTTCCATATTTGGGCCAAATTAATTTCTTTTGTAGTTTTGTAGCTAAATTTTACTACATCTGATTGGCTAAGGACTTCTTCATTATTCTTCTTTTTCAATATATAACTATTTTTTCTAATCTTTCACATCATTTCCAATCACAGTTGTAATTATATTAAAATTACAGATAAACTGCACTATATATATATATATATATACACACACACACACACAGCAACCAAATTCTTTTTGTCCCTTAGCAAAATTTCATAGTTTTCGTGATATTTTGCACACTTCCTAAGTTTTTCACTTTTACCTTATATACTCAAAGAAATTCTTGTAATATTATTTGAGTTCTTAGAGTTTATTTTTGAAAGTCTGTTTTATAGTGTCTTAAAAGTGATAAAGTACACATAAAATTTACCATCCTAACCATTCTTAAATGTCCAGTTCAGTGGTATTATGTACATCCACACTATTGTGCTACTACCATCAGGATTCATCCAGAGAACTTTTTTATTCCCAGCAACTCATTATTTTATTAAATGCTGGCTTAAATCCCTCTTTGCTACATGGTCAGTTCTCCAAAGTGATTAAATAATTACCACTTCTCTTTGATCCAACAGCAGCTAGTTAAAATAGTCAACCTGGTGGCCCACTCCCATTTCCCTTCATTTTTCCAAGTCTGAATTAAACTTGTTTTTAAGCTTTTGCCAGTTCTGCACCAAACAATTGCGATTTTTCCATATACAACAAGAGATGCTGACTTTCATTAACAAGAGCTTGTTTTAGGAACCTTTCATTTGCATCCAACTAACTGGAGAGACCAAGAGCTTCCTTTCCTTAGCTTTGCAAAGTCAGTAAGTATCCATGCATGTCTAATGCATTGTGGTGGTGCATTGATTTTCATGTTGTGAGCTCACAGAACTCTTTTAAGTCTGAAAACTCCAAATCCATTCAACATAACTCCCCATTCTACCTTCTCCCAACTGGTGGCAACTACCATTCTTTGTCTCTATGAATTTGACTACTCTAGATACCTCAGACATGTTAAATAATATAGTAGTTGTCCTTTGATGTTGGATTATTTCACTTAGCATAATGTTCTCAAGATTCATCTACATTGTAACATGTGTCAAAATTTTCTTCCTATATGGGTCTGAATAATTTCTCATTATATGTATCCACCACATCTTGCTTATGTATTCATCCATCAAAGAGCGCTTGAATTGCTTCCATTTGGGGGGCCTTGTAAATAATGCTTCTGTGAGCATGACGTACAACTCCTTCATACTATTCTGCAGATCATGTGCTCACGTTGTACCATATAGATGGTTAATGAAAAAGTACACCAAGCTCCTCAGGCTTCATCAGCCTATATGTAAACATGGGGTCATAATCGTGACCATGATCCATACTTTACTGGCTATTTCTCTGACCTACTAAGTATGGAACCCTAGTCCTCCTCCCTCGCCCAAATATTTCCCAGGGAATGGCTCACATAATGCTCAGATTTGCCTGCCTTCTTATTGTACAGGAAAGTTAAGAACCTGACTTCTTTATTCCAGCCTCTCAATTGCTCCATACCCACGGGGGCCTTAAGGTAATAATGCCACAGGATGGTTTTCTTCCCCATCCTTTCATTATATCCTTTTGCCTATCCATAACAAAGGAGAAGGAAAGAACTGATCCACCAAGCAGAGTGCTTCTTCTTTAAGAGGAGGAGGAGCAAGAACATGAATACTCTTATGGTAATAATTTAGAATTGTTGTCACATAAATGGATGATGATAAGGTAGAAGTGTTTATTACAGAAGGTTGGATCTCCTTCAACATTCTTCCCGTTCTACTGCAGAATCTTAACTAGATCTATGATAAAATTGCTGTCTCCTTCTCAGATGAGACACAATCTACAAAAAGTTTACAATCAAAAAGCTCTGGTTTCTGGCTTGCCAGAGGCAAGACAGGCGTGGGAATTCTTTCCCTATGACTGCAAGATTTCATTAGCACCTTCCTGGCTTGTATCCTTTCAAGAACAGGCTACCCTATTGGAAAGACTGCCATTCACCTCAAGATGGTCTTTATCTTCTTAATCCTCAAAACAGCTTTCCCCAGTTTACCTAAGAGGAAACTGAGGCTTTCGGAGGTTTTGTAACTTACCCAATAAGAATTGTAATTGGGACTTGGGTTAGTTAACACATTTCAGGGCTTTCTGTATATGTGCTTTTTAAATTCCAAAATAGATTTATTTATCCATTTGGGGAACTTTCTTTTTCATGTTCTAAGTAAAATATTTGTATTTCACTAAAGGGGGGTGAGCAGCTGTGCATATATGATCTAGAGATTTTCCCAGCAAAACCTATTATTAATGCCTCTCTAAAGCATATTTAAAAATAATTAAAAATATATAGTTTGTTTTCATAGTCTTTCTTTTCCTTCATTTTAAAATTTGAATGAAGTTTCATTCTTGGAGCTGATCTTTGTCAACCATCTTCTGCTCCATCCATCTTAGCTTCGTGATCCCACGGTTATTCCCTAGACTCTGACTCAAACCCAGCATAAATTCCAGAGCTTGTCACTGTCACCTCCCCTTTGTATCCACCTCCCATCTCCTTGTCTCCTCTTGCCTGGCCAAACTTAGACAAACTGCATCCATGGTTGAACCCAGTTCTCCACTTACTCCACCATGAACATGGTCCCACAACTAGGCTGACAGTGCTTACTTTAATTTCATGGTCACTGTTCTCAGCGGTGCCTTCAATGCAACTTGGTATTTATACTGCATTTCCCTGGCCCATTTTCTCCTTCCCCTGCTCAAGAATGTTTTACTCTTCTTCTCTCCTCAGATCTCTAATACTTTCTCCTTCATCTTAATTCTCACCTGATGACCTAGCTTCCTAGTACACTGCAAAAATCAAAACAGTCAGAAAAGAACTTCCAGAAGTTTCTACCCATGCATCTATCACATTCTGTGGATGAACTGAGCTGCTCCAAGGGAAGACAGGCTTCTCATATTACCCCATCCTATCTCTCACATACAAGGACATGGCTCTTGCAATTTTTTTTTCTCTTTTCTGAATCTAATCTTCCCTTTCAACTGTATGACTTTCCTTAGGCCAAAACATATTTTTTCCTCTTAAAATATTATTTCACTTTTTAAAAGCTCTCCCTGGACCTCTGGATCCCTCTCCAGCTACAGCTTCATTTCTCTCCCATCTTTAAAAAAAAAAAAAAAATTTTGTTTTACATACTGGTTTTATTTTTAAGATTAAATCTACTCTGGGCCAGCAACCATACTCCTTCGATATTGATATGATAAATAGTATCTATGTGCTAATTATGTGCTTACCAATATGCAAAATTGTCAGATAACTGTTACAGCACCACTCGGCCCCACCCCCTGACCTCTCTGATTTTTTTTCCCTCCTAGTCAGTCTCCCTTCACTCACTATGCTCCAGCCATCCTTAGCCTCCCAATGTTCTGGGAATGTGTCAAGTGTGTCTACCTCAGGGCCTTTCCATTTGCTGTTCTTTTTGCTTGCTCCACCTCTTCATCCAGATACACTCATGGAACTCTCTTCAAATCAGTTAAGTCCAAATACACTCCACTAACACAGTTCTCTAAGTATCCCTAAGAATTTATGTGGGGTCCATGGAGTCAACACTATTTTCAAAACAATCCTGAAATGTATAGCCCTCTTAATAATCTGCAATGTGCTCGTGAAACTCTACAAACATATTTTCTAAAATGTGGCTGTAGAATGATTTCATCATTTTTTTGTTTGAGCATCATCAAGAAACACCAGATTATCCTTTTCATACTAGCTGAGAACATAACACTCAACCTCTCTTTACAGTTGTACTTGAAAAAAATAAACAAAAAAAACCGCAGATAACCTGAGATCTACAAGACTTTAAAAGTATTCCAGCCAACATCCACTTTAATGGAAGGACTGTTTCAAGTTCATGATGTTTATTCAATCTTCAAAAATAATTTGGACTTTATGCCTGGAGTTAGCCATAACTAAAAATGCCTTACTTAAATGCCCCCAAAGAATTGCTGTCACAAAACTGAAGTTTGGATGACGTCTGGACCTTATGAGAGAGGATGGTATAACTCAGAAGGTTGCCTTCTGAGTTTGTGTTTTGATGTAGGTGATGGGAACAGCTACTTCGTCCCTCAGCACCATCAGTGAAAGTCCAATAGAACACATTTCTTGTCCTGCCAAGAAAAGCTGGAAAGCTCTCTTTCCCATTAAAATCTGGAGGGCATTTTTGCCACTGACAGGAAATTTCTGAAAGTGTTATTATTGCTTCAGCTGCCAGGAAGCTTGAGACCAAATTTGTAATTCATCTTTAAACCGAACGTGACTCCTGCTCTATGTATTAACCTACTAACCTTCTTCTTACTCTCTTAGTCCTCTCTATTCATATTTTACCAAAGCTTGCTACACAGTATAGAATGTGAGAAAGTAACAGTATGTAAAGAGAAATCAGAAAAGAGGGGACATTTCAAGTGGACCAAATAATATATGCAAACAGCTGGGAAAATGCTTGCCTTACATTGGGAGCAGAGGAGATCTTGGCATGACTGGCCAGAGGGTTAACAGTGGCAGCAAACACAACTGGAATGTCAGGGCATTGACTCTGCCTGGGGTGCTGTGAGCCCAGGGTCTGTACAGTTCATGATACTTCATTAGGACCTCTGTTCAAGTATATCCTTATTAAGAAAATCCATCCTAGATGAATTCAACCAAAATACCCTCCGTGCACACAGACACACACACCACTCCATTGTTCTCTCTTTACCTTGTTTTATTTTCCTTCATTATGCTTATGAACACCTACCCTACGTGTTATATAAATTTGTCTGCTCCTATGGTTATTAACTTCTCCCTCAATAGAATACCAGTTCTACAACAACAGAACTTTTTATGTTATTTTACCAGCCCAGCACCTAGAATAAATAGTCACCAAAAAATATTAATTGAATGAATAGTAAGGTAGTTTAGCATCAAATTGAAAAAACCTATTAAACCATGCTAAGAAATTTAGACTTTATCCCACTAATAACAGGCAATGTCTAAGAGCTTATACAAATGTATTATGCATCATACTTCTCTTTTATAAAGATAACTCTGGCAGTGGCGTAGAAAATACACCAGAAAGGAAATCCATGCAAAAAGAAAAAAGGGATGGTTTGTAAAAGTTAAATGAAGGCAGAAAAGAAAAGATGAATTCATAAGAGACACATACAGTGAAGAAGGAGATACTATATCATAATAATGAAAGCAGGAATCAAACAGATCACCTGACAACCGTGTAACCTTGGGCAAGTTACTTTCTAATCCTTGGTTTTCCCCATTTCTAAAGTGGGAAGAATAATTGTACTTACCACCCTCATAGTTTTATCATGAAGATTAAATGAGATAATGCATTAAAATAGAGAACGGATTAAATCAGGTGACCAGTGACAGGTGGTGAGTTCCATGAGGTCAGAAACTATGTTTCAGACACTGTTATATCACTGATACCCATACTCTGCTGAATCATAGCTGGCACTGAATGCAGATTTGTTGAAAGCAAAGGAATTAATGAAGATGATTAACCAGAAAAGAAGTTAACCACAGGGAAATCTCTTCTACAGGATAAAACAAGTAGTGAAGATAAATTTGGTCAGAGGTGGGGAGACTGTGTCCAAATCTGCTCAGTTGGAGGATTTTGAGGAGAAGCTGATGGTGGGATCCACTACAGGGGATGTCTACTAGGTAAAAGAAAAAAAGAACCAGATGTCAAAAGAAGTATATGCTAGAGGAAGAACGATGGAGTTGAAGTCAAATCCTAACTTAATTGAACAGGTCAACTAAGGAAGATGCAAATAGAGCTAAAATAGCACTCCTAAGAAATGAAAACACTTAGCAATAGGAAAAGGCTTCACAGATAAAGACTGAGAAGCAGTAAAAAGGGTAATAAGATAGAGAAGAGAACTTAAAATTATGAAAGGAGAAGATGTGAGAAGAGAATGGTCAACGGCATCAAAATTTGGAAACATATACAACTGGGTGAAAACTAAGGCAAGACCATTAGATTTGAGCAATTCAATTAAGGGGCCTTTGCAAAAGAAGTTTCATGAAGTAGTTGGTGGGCCAATGCTAGATGGCAGTGGGCTAAGGGATAAACAGGAGGTGAGAAAAGGAGACAAGATTCAAAGATCAATACAAGATACAGTGGATCTGGCCATGGTACCACCGAAATCTGACCAGGTCACTAACTTCCACTACCACATCCAGGTGGTTGCTCCTATTAAACATTCACCAGGTATGGTGATTCAGCTACTATGGGGGCTGGGGGCTGAGAAGGATGGCAAGTTAGAGGCCATCCTAGGCAACTTAATGTCTCAAAATAAAATAAAAGGTTTGGGGATGTAGCTCAGTGGAGAATGCTTGCCTAGCATGCATGAAGCCTTGGATTCCAATTCAACCGAAAAAAAAAATCAAAAAGTATTTTTTCGTAAGATTCTTGTGATATACATTACTCTGGAAACAAGGTTGGCCCTAGCTAAACTCATCAAGTGGAGCAAGGCTATCTTCACTGCTCCTGCAGTATGGATTGTTTTTATATCCCATGGGTCTTTCACCCTAGAAAATATTTTTTAATTATTAAATAATGACCTGTAAAAAATATGATAGTTGCATAAAGCCCTTTAAATAGTCAAAAAGACAGCAGTCAATATATTTTATTGATCAAATTACTTCAAAGACATATATCAGGAGTCATTGAGTTATTTAGATTTTATACCAATTTTTTAAAACAATTATAATTATGGGTACAAAAGCCCTGTATTTCTTTAGTCATAATTACTACCCCAAATAATATAAATCACTACATCCACCACTTTGCAAATGAGAAATCCACAATCCAGAGAAATGAAGAGTCCAAGTCAGAAGAGTATGCTAGCTGATAGTCAAACAAAGTCCAAATCTCAGAGCTTTAACACAATAAAGGTATATTTCTCCCTTTTGTCACAATCTACTGTGGCTAGTGGAAGTGGAATGAGTAGTAATACACAGGCCTCTGCTCCATTAAGTCATTCAGGAATTCAGGAACCTTCCACTAGATAATCTGTATCTATCTGGCAGATGAAGGAAGAGACGGTGCAGATTATCCCCCAAAGAGCTTTAGAGGCCAAGTGAGACGTCATTCTCACAAGTATTGTACTGGCCAGAAACACAGTCACATAATCCACCAATCTGCAAGTGAGAAACAAAGTCAAATGGTGGGTCTCAAAGAATAAGAGAAACACAGATATGGATGGGAACAGCATTCTTTGCCACAGTAGCATGCTCAAGTCACCTAACAATACATGACAGAGCTAAGGAGCAAACCCAGCACTTTCTAATTGTTCTGAAGAACCTTGATATTCTGTGTAGCTGCTCATTTGATTTCACTAAATCCCCGATTTTAGCATTTCTCCAAATGACAATGACAACAGATGGTTTATATTACAAGGGTTCAATCAATATTACCGTAGACTAGTATTGTAGGTGTATAAATGTATGCTTTTTAATCTTTTATTTTCTGCCCTACAATTTCCTTTTACAAATCAATAGTTTTAGCTTCCTGAGGTACACGCACATAGACATAAAACCCGAACTAGCTACTGATGCATGGGACTCTAAGAACTCTCTTACTTTTGATGCATTCCAGCATTCTACCTGCTTTCTTCATAGTCCTTTCAGCCCTACTGATCTCCTCCTTGTGGCTCTGGTCTCTTATCTTTGCAAGTGCTGTTTCATCTCAGACTGCTCTTCCCACAGAGGGCCACCTAGCTCATCCCCTTGAGATTGTGGCTCAAATATCACCTTCTCAGGGACAGCTTCTCCTTTGCAACCCCTTCCCACTCCACCCTCACTGACATGCAAGCTTTGTTTTCTCGGATAGCACTTCTCACTTTTCTGGGATAGCACTTCTCACCTTCTCATATGCCACGCAATTTACATATTTATGAGTTCATAAATTTTCCCTGCATTAAAATGTGAACTTCGGGAGAACAGAGGTTTTGTTTATTTTGCTTACTGTTCTATCTCTGGCACCCATAGCAGTGCTGGAGACACTATAAATATTTTTTGAATGTGTGAATTGAGGGGCAAAGGAGTAAAATAAAGGAAAGCCCACACAGATAGATGTATACTATAGAAAGTGTTCTCACTCTGAAGCTAGATGCCCGGGTGTCCATTTCCCACTGTGCTTCACCAACTGCAGAGATAGCCTACATACTTAGGTATGTATCAAATACTATATTACACAATTTTAAAGTAATACAAGAGCTTGGGTGAATAATCCAAATCAAAATGGTATATCTGCTCAGGTATACATTCCTGCCATTTTCTTTTCTACATAAAATAGATGGCTAGCTGGGTGTGGTGACACATACTTATAATTCCAGCTACTGGTGAAGCTAAAGGAAGAAGGTGGCCAAGTTCAAGGCCAGTCTGGGCAACTTAGGGAGACCCTGTCTCAAAATAAAAAAATAAAATAAAAAGGGTTGGGGTATGGCTCAGTGGTAAAGCTTCCCTGGGTTCAATCCTCAAGACCCCCCCCCAAAAAAAATAGATAGATATAGAAAACTGGGCCAAAAAAGAAATTGTCATTTTCATTTCTTCACCAGTTAAAAATAAATTTTACTCACATTTGTTCCTCAAATCTCTCTTAATAAGTCAAATGGAAAATTACTTTTAAAGCTATATCATCATATTCTAGTTTCCCTTCAGATCATATAAATCTTTCCCCTTTTTAAAAGGTAGATCATGACCTTTTAAAAATACTATGTTACCTTATAAAAGTGAAACTGTTTTTTCTGAAAACCCATCTGAAGAGTTAGGTACCAAGAAACATTTTCTTCTATATTAGTTCTTTTGAAGATGTTTTTAAAAACAATATTTTTGTTCAGTTTAGTTAAAATTAATGTACATTTCAGCTAAAACTTTTAATTCCAAAACTCTCATCTCAAATGTTTACTCTTAGGCTTGTCACTCAAAAATACAGAATTCAAGAGCCAAAAGGCATTTTTGAAATCTAAAACATGGATAAGAGAGATGCTCACAGATTAAGCAAATTAAGAAACAGGGGCAAGAAGAAAGAGGAAGCAGAAGGGAGAGGAGAGGAATTTCAGGGAGAGGAGAGAGGAAAAGGAAGGAGAAGTAGAGGCCAGGAGAAGCAAGAGAGGCTAACTGCACACGTGTCCGCATGCTGTGGACCACGGTGGTGTACGAATGGTCCCAGCTACTGGTGATGCTGAGGTAGGAGGACTGCTTGATCTCAGAAGTGTGGGGCCAACCTGGTCCACACAACAAGACCCCGCCTCTTTGAAAAAATATATTTTTTAATTAAAAAAAAAGAAACAGGAAATCTGAAATAAATACATCAAACTAACATTTAAAGAATTCATGATACCAAATTACGTTCTGGTGGTTTGAAAAATTCCTGGTACTCAAATGGCTCCTGAGAAGGTTAGAGATTCCAGTTCCACACATGATAAAATTAATCATATTTCCTTGATGTAAAACAAGAGCCTAACAGTTCTCCAAATACCCGCATAACGAAAAGCAGAAAGGAGGGAGTTATTACTATCCATTTTCATTGGTGGTGGGGGGGGGGGGAAGCAACTATATAAAAATGGAAACACACTGAATTCTAAATTAAAGCTGTTATCAATAATAGCCTTTGACCACATTAAGCCACTTCACCAAATCAAAAATATGAATGTATTTAAAGTGACTAAATAGTCACAGAGTCTAATTCTCAATACCCAACAAAACCAAACAAATTTGCCCAGGGAAACTGCAATGTACTAACATGTTACGGTCTTTTCCAAAGGTCTATTCTTAGATGTAAAACAAACTCTCTTTAATTAAAACCTTTGCTTATAAACACATTTCCTGAGTAAGTAAAGCCTAACAAATCCAATAAGTGCAACCCTGCACCCTGGAAACAGAAAGAAACCCCAGGTCCTTTATAACAGTGGTTTCCTATAACCTTTCACCATTCCCACCAGGCAGTAAACACGCAACCTTAAACTTCGTGACAGCTTTCTAAATTTAGATAGCCTCAAATAATGCATCTTAAGTCATATGTAAAGGTTTGGTAAATTATTTATCATGTCTCTTATCTTTAATAATGGGATATCATGTTTAATTTGTAATCAAAATGGAAAGAAAGCTGTTATACCATATATTACTGAACTGAGAGTCAGAGTTTCCAGTCTATATTTAGTTCACATTAAAATGGAAGCAAAGACGCAAACCAAGCTAAAAATAAAATGTTCTACAAAGATGAATTTTTAAAATGGATTGAAATCTAGCTTTATTTGGTTCCTTAAGTGCCGGTTGTATTTAGCAGCACCTTAACTCTGCAGTGCTTTGCAAAGCCAACTATACCATTTTCCACCTTCTAGAACAGGTCAGTCAACTACAGCCCTCAGACCGTATTCATGGGCCACACCTGCTGATCACCTGCTTTTATATAGTCAACAAGTGATTTTTATGTTTAAACAGATTCATTTAAAAAGGAGAAAATTATGTAAAATTTGAATGCCACTATCCTTAAATAAAGTTTAATTGGAACACAGTCACACGTAAGTATTGTCCATAGTTGCTTTACACTACAATGGCAGTTAGGTAAATATTTTTTTCTTTCTTTCTTTCTTTTTTAACTAAGGTAGAATTGACAAATAATAGTTGTCTATATTTCTAGTGTGTGACATATTTTGATATATGTATACATTATGAAATACTTAAAACAGACTAATTAGTATATTTATCACCTCTCATACTTTTCTATGGTGAGAACATTTGAGATCTCTCTTGGCAATTTTCAATACATTTTTTTAATACATTATTAAGGATGGTAAGCACTCTGTAGTTACAACAGAACTCAGCCTATTGTCCAGAATAAGATCCAGAACCCATTTATCCTGTCTATCTAATAATATACCTTTTGACCAACGTCATTGCACCCCTCCTTCGGGCCCCTACCTGGTAACCATCATTCTCAGAAATGAGTAATTTTGACAGAGATTTCATGGCCTACAAAATTTAAAATATTTACTATGTGGTCCCTTATAGAAAGTTGGCCAACTTCTGCCATAGATGAACATTGATTATTGTTTGAGATATCTTGCTGCTCGTCACTGATCAACATGTAAAAATTCCCACTTGCCATTCATTTTATATTCAGTTTCTGAACAATAAACCTGTCAGTATCACATTATTCTTTTCTTTTTTTGTTTGTTGTTTCTTAGTTGTAAATGGCCACAATACCTTTAATTTGTTTATTTATTTATATGTGGTGCTGAGGATCAAACCCAATGCCTTACACATGCTAGGTGAGTGCTCTACCACTGAACCACACCCTCAGCCCTTATTCTCATTTCTTAACACTTTCTGGCCATGTTTCTGTTTCTCATCCTATTTGGATCATTGCCTAATTAAAATGTTTCCATCCAGAACTGCAGCTAATAGTTTTAAATAATATTTTCCAATTTATTCTGTTTGGGTTTTAAACACTGCACTTAAACCATCATGACCTACTAACACGCTACCACCTACACTATGGAAAACACTGAGCAAGTCTTCCCTAGTCTACTCTACCGAGGGTGAATGGTAAAAAAAATGATGTCTTAATTGCATAAATTACATTTCATAAAGCACAGAAAATTATAAACAACATTTTTATATTTTGCTTTATCATCAAAGTACAGAAGTTTATTTATACATCTTTCATGTTAAATTAAAGCCAACATACTAATTGAAGAATGTGACCATTATTCTTTTCCTACTAGGTGTAAAGAGATTTCTTAATCCACATAGAACACTGTCCCAAAGTTCTGAATATCTTTACAGTGTTTAGTTATGTTTTCTCTAAGTTTAAAGACTCAATTATGGCCATCCAAAATTAACCATAAAATGCTGGGCATGGTGGCCCATGCCTATAATCCCAGCAACTCAAGAGGATAAGGCAGGAGGACCTCAAGTTCAAGGCCAGCCTCAGCAATTTAGCAAGACCCTGTCTCAAAATAAAAAGTTTTTAAAAGGCCTGGGGATGTAGCTCAGTGGTAAAGTGCTCTTGGGTTCAATCCCCAGTGACCACCTCAAAAAAAAAATTAACCATAAAAATACATATAAATATCAAAAGTAATGAGAACACAATGAACCTAATCAGGAGGTATTTTTGACACACAAGTTTCATGACCTTAGCCAAGATGACTCAATGGCCGAAAAAGTCATTGAGATAGTTCCCATTTGTTTATGACAGTTGAACAATCTAGCCTGCAAGCTGTCTAAGATTCCTCTGGCCACTCCTGCAAAAATTAAAGATTACAGTATTCATGAACCAACAGAAAGCATGTAAAGCCTCCTTCACACTCCTGTTCAAAACCCAACTGGTTGGAGTTTGTGTTACTGTTCTTTCAAAATCTCATTCTCAGTATATACCTGTGTTATTCTCTAGGTTGCAGAGAACACAAAATCCACAAATTCAGGAATATTAGGGAAAGGCAAAGAAAAGGAAGTAAAAAGAGCAGTATTCTGCTCCCACTGGGCTTTCCACATCAGAACCATTTTCATTTTTGAAGGACTTTTTGCCTCGGGGAAATAAAGGCAGCCCTAAAATTACCTAGTTTTTAACATGTGAAATTCCACTCAGCCGATACAGAAAAGAAAAACAATGAAAAGAGAAAAAGGAAAAAAAAATAGTAAAGAGGCAGCAAGACCTACAAAGAAACCAAGGGGGGAATGGAAAATGAAAAGGGAAACAAAAGTCTACCATGTAGGTAGGCACGGCAGGAGGGCAGTAAGACCTACATGAGGATTTTATTAAGCCACCCTGATTTTTTTTTAGAATTGTTTTTAGTTGTAGATGGACACAATATCTTTCTTTCTTTTATTTATTTATTTGTTTGTTTGTTTGTTTATTTATTTATTTAATGTGGTGCTGAGGATCCAACCCAGTTCCTCACATATGCAAGGCAAGCGCTCAACCACTGAGCTACAACCCCAGCCCGGCCACACTGATTTTGAAAGCATATCAGTCCTATTCTTTACTTTAAAAAGTCAACATGTCCACCACCCAAAAGCTGAGATTAATGTGTTGTCCTAGAATAAACCCTTATTTCCTTCCATACAGAACTGATTCATTAAATAATGTGTCTTGTTAGGTTGAACCATTTGAAATTCCATATTTTTCACCAATTTTGACCTGCTAATAAGGCAATTTCACATAGCTCAATCTAATATATTGGAATATATCTCCATCATGGAATGTATTTCCATCATTAAGAACAGTTATATACATATGAGGTATGTATAAAAGCCACTACAAAAATAATCTCCATATTATATCTCAAAGAAAACATGTTTATAAAACATTCCTATCAGTATTTTTAAGATAAGGATGTCCATATATACAATATGTACTTCTAAAATATATATATTTATATGTATAAAAATGTATATATATGTATAATATATATTTTTCGATATATATGTGTATACATACACATACACACACAGACACACACACACACACACTTGTATGTACATAGAAATTTTCTGGAAGCACACCAAGAAAATGTCACCACTAGGGCTGAGGGTATAGCGTATAGTGAATGACAAAGAACTTGCCTAGCATTCCAAAGGTCCCAGGTTCAATTCTTAGCACCACCAAAAAAAAGAAAAAGAAAAAGAAAAGTGTCCCCAATGTCTGCCTATGAAAGGGAGACCAGAGGTCTGGAGTAAGAGGGAAATTACTTTTTATTAGATACCTTTCTATTAACATGTAACATCTATCTCTACTACTGTCTGAACATTTTAACATATGCATGTATTACTTTTTCTGTTAAGAAAAAGTCTGAACATTTTTCAAATTCACCGGTAATTTAATGTCCTTCACTAATGTCCAAATCATTTAAAATGTTACAAAGAACACTTTAAATAAGGTAATTTCTTCAGTTAGCAGCCTTTTTTCACCCTAAACCTAAACTCGCTACTAAGTAGCTTTACAACCCTAATCTTAGAGGAAATTAAAATTACTACACCTGTGTTAATAATATTCATATATCAGAAGCATTATATGTAAGTATGTAATATATATTTATTCAAGAAATATTTTTGCCCTCTATGTACAATATACTCTTCTTTAAGCCCTGGACTCATCTACAGATAAATGCTTGATAAAGAAAGCACATAAACATAAGCATGTGCATATGTATGTATATAGTTTACATGTGTGTTCCCAGGATTGAAGCCACCACTAGTAAACCCAATCTGCCAGACCAAGTGGTCTTTTGGTGAATCTTCCAAATGTATAAGCAGGAACTACTAGTGTTATCTTACATGTGACTGGGCTTTGAGCTAGTCCTGGGGCCCCATGTCCACCAAGTTTTTTCATCTTACACACCAGTGGAAAGGATCAAGAGACTATCTTTTTCTAAAGATTCTTCCCTTAATTCTTACCTGAATTAGAATTGAAGTCTAAGAATCAACAGTTAAATTTAGCAATTCTCAATCTATACATTCCCTCACCACCCTCACCTTCTTCCCTGAGAATCAACATTTAAGACGAGAGATACTTGGGTTGGGCACAGAGGTACAGGCCTGTAATCTCAATGACTTGGGAGACTAAGGCAAGTCAGATTAAAGCAGGAAGATTGCACAAGGCCAGGCTCCACAGTTTAGCAAGACCCTACCTCAAAATAAAAAATACAAAGGGCCAAAGATACAGTTCCTTGTACAGTGTTTCTAGGTTCAATTCCCAGTAACACACACACATACGCACACAAAGCAGGAAAAGAAGGGCTGTAATTCATGAAGCTTTTAGAATATATAAACATTCCGGATTGTGAGATGTGGAATGTGAGATTGAGGCTCACTGGTCTCAGCAATCTAAGATCCTGATCTAAGGTGTTCACTTATAAATAGCTGATGAATTCATGTGAACCCTAACATATATGAGCAAGTGTAAAATGCAGAATTTTTCATATTCAATACATTTTTTGAAATTCAAACATTTTATTCAATGATAATAATTATCTGTATTCATAGCAAAATCTGCTCAATATTTTTATTAGAAAGTCAAACAGAAACCAAAAATAATTATGCTTTTTCACTTTAGTCTCCATAAACTTGCTTTATCCCAAACCATAGATAACAACAAAATTAAAGAGTATAATCTTAGCTATTACCACAAGTTCACTGACCTTAGGAAACCAATTCTCATGAAAATAGTTGTAGAATGACTTTTGCAATTTTTTTTTTTAATTTTCACTTTTTGTAATGGGGATTGAACCCAAGGGCATTTGCCACTGAGCTACATTCCCAGCCCTTTTTATTTTTTATTTTGAAACGAGGTTCACTAAGTTGCTTAGGGCCTCCCAAAGTTGCTGAAGCTAAACTTGAACATGTGATCCTCCTGCTCACCCCCAAATCTCTGGGATTACAGGCATGTGCCACTCCCTGTGGCTGCAAATTTATTTTTAAAGAGGACAGCCAAACCCAATAATTTTACTGGTTCCCTTTTCGAATTCCTCATGAAAGTTGTTCATTGACAACAAACTCTCACTGTGGATTTTTAAAGATGAACATTAAAATATACGAATAATCTTTTAATATCCATAATCATTTGCTTTGTGTTCATGATCAAATTAAGACAACTTTGGAACCTTACAGGCCGGGACAGCACAAAGCTTCATAAACGAGTAACATAACCTCCATATAACAACATATATGTATATATGTGACATATATGCAACTTTTTAATTATCAAAAACAACCGTGGATGTATGGTCTCAACTCTAACTTTGCAGGAACTCGCAAAAACGAAAACCTGGCCAGCTTTCTGTTGGATGCAAGGTGAGTGCTCGAACAAGGAGCACCATCCATTTACCACTGGTGTAGGCTCAGGGCTTCTGCTTACCAGACAGCCGCAGGAGGAGGACAGGATGCCAGGTGTCACCTCCCACCAACCCTCCCAGATTGAGCCAAGAGAGGAGCAGCCTTCTGCCCACTGGAAGGAAAGTGGCAGGCGCACCTTAGTCTGGCTGGTTGGCCTACACACGCAGCGAACATGCTACCGAACCACGCCACCACAAAGAGGAAAAAATAAAACACTTCTTTTAAGTTCAGCTTTTCTCACGCTCCTGCCAAGAGGCTAGTTCCCAGTTCCTCGGGCCCAGCCTGACAGGGACTCAGGATCCCACCAAGGAAGCCTTGGAGCTCCCAGGCCTGGAATCCCAGGCTGCGGTGGTTAGTCCGCACACTTGGCCCCTCCCCTCCCCCAAACCCCGCCCCACACTCCAGGCCCCGCCCCCTCCCCTTTTCCCTCTAGTTCCTGGGAGCACCCAGCACGCGTTTGCTGCGCCCCAGGCGCCCTCTCCACCTCCCAACTCCTCCGCCTCCCAATCTCCACGCTCCCGCAGCCCTCCTTCCCGCCTCACCTTGGTCCGGATCTGCCCCGAGGTGGACACTTTTCGGATCAGTTTCTGGGGTCCCTCTTGCTCTACTTCGCTGTCAGACGAATCCTCTCCGGGCCCCGCTGAAGCAGCGGAGGGGGTGACCACAGTGCCAGTCCCGGCAGCAGCTCCTCCAGCCGCACCCGGAGGGTGGTGCTGGCCACTGGCCCCCGCCATCCTCTCCGACTCCTGCAGGGACAGAGCACCGCCCGGCGTGGGGCGGTGGCAGAGATCAGAGGGTGGGCTCTACCCTGGCAGTGCCCTGAACCCCGCGCCCAGCTGATGCCGCCATCTTCGGTTACCCTTACCCTAGCCACCGCCACGGGGAAAGGATCATTGGGGACCAGATGCCCAGCAGTCAGGGACTGGACAGGCTTTTCTGCTCCATTCCCGCCAGAATTTCTGTGTAATGAAGCACTGTAGACACAGAACCCTTTCCCGACTAGGACCCCTGTGTACCCAACCTCAGAATAAGACCAGCGCAGGTTGAGAGGACAGGATGACAAAGGGATAGGCCAAACGCCCTCCTACTTCCTCTAGGGTCTGGGGTCCTCGGGATGGACTAGAAGGCAGGACGGCAGAAAACCTAGGTAGTAGTCAATCCCGCCACAGGTCAGGCAGGGACGGATGGTGCTCTCTCCCTTGGTTATGGGCAGCAAGGGTAAGAATGGCCCCTCTCAGTACTTGGATCTACCTCCCGACCCCCTAGAGGGCATCCCACCACTTCCTGGACCCCGAATCTCTGCAGACACTTGGGCCTTGTTGCATGGTTCCAGCAGAAAAAAAGTCCCCTCTGCCCCGTGTTTGTCTCATGACCCTCAGCCCCACTCTGGGGACCATACCTCTCCCTCCTCCGCCTGGAAGTGCCGGTTCTTAGAGCTCTCTCCACTGTGGTGGTGTTTAGGTTTTGGTCCACCCCCACCCCCATCGGGCGCACGAGGAAGTGAAGGGTATTTTCCTGGAGGTTTAGCTCTGCTCTGAGAACTTTTCGTTCAGAAAGAGGAATCCCCTTTGGCTAACAGGAAACTGGAAAGGGCGCAGAGAGAGCGCAGAAACCAGAGAGGACACGCAGCCCAAGACGACAGAGTGCGAAATAAATGTCTTAATTGAAGTGCTAACCGAGACTGCCTGAAAGAAAACAAGGCATTCAAGCTATGTGAACACCAGTACCCAAACACAGGGCGGTGGGGGCGGGGTGTTAAAAAGGAGAGGGGGGAAAAAAAACCACACGTACACACACTGGGAAGTCCTGGGAGAGCCACTCCCTAACTACGACTGGAGCAGGAGGAAATGGGATCAACAGGCTGTAGTCACCGCTCAAAACTGGCCCCTTGCAAGCTAGTTGTGTGGGTGCTTGAGAACAGCAGCCTTGCTGCAGATCATGCACACTCAATATTCAAAGGTCCCTTGCAGGTCTGGAATAGCTTGAAGAGAAAATACTAAAATGACAGATTCTTCTTGTCATCCAAAGAGAACTTCAAACTATTGTTAGCTATATTTTTAAATAGGGTACAAAGTCCTTGACAGACCATTGGGTCTCTGCAACATGTCCTTACCCTTCTATACACATTCCTTTTTAATTTTATTTATTTATTTATTGGTTGACTTGACCTTTAACATTCCTCCATATAACATATAAGTATATATGTAACTTATATATGCAACTTTTTAATATTAAAAACAACACATGCAACTTTTTAATTATAACTAAGATTCTGGGTTTTTCCCTCCTAGTTGCAATATAACTTCCAACAATAATCTGATTTATGTGTTAGGGCTGACAGTTCTAACAAGTTTTAAGAAAGAGTATGCAAATCCTAACACTGTAGATTAAATTCATGAAAATGTAAAATGCACTGACTAGTTTCTATCTTCCAAGACAAGGAGACTGCTGCCACATAATGCTTACAGAGATGACTTCTCTAGCTTCAGCTACTGCTTAGGAAAAGAAGGAGCCAGCAAAATGAACTTGAAGATTTCTTCTGGCCCTATAAACACGTAATTTTATATCTAGAAACACATATATCACTGGAAATTCTTTAAGAGAAAAATAAGCAAAATAATGGCCTTTATCCCCATCTGACATTTAGTCACTGACAAGTCTATGACTTAGCAATGTAGTAAAAGATACCCAGTAAAGGGTCTTTTGAAAGAATAAGTTTAATTCAGCCCTCTTTTAATGTATAAAAGCACAAACTGGGACCAAAGTCAAAATTGTGATTACTATTCAAATGTTCTATTCACTTTATCATATTAAATAACAAAAATAAATTTGTCCTCTATCATTTACTCACACATTATGCTTTCAAGTTTTATATAGCAACATTTTCCAGAATTCAGGGAAGGGGTGGTTAAATGGAAAGTCTTTTTTAATGCCTATGCCTACTGTGTGATCCAAAAGGAATAGTATGGATTACATATGGGGGGGGGTGACCAAGGATTGGACTCAGGGGCACTTAACCACAGAGTGACATCCCAGCCTTTGTTTGTATTTAATTTAAGGACAGGGTTTCACCAAGTTGCTTAAGGCCTCCCTAAATTGCTGAGGCTGGCTTTGAACTCTTGATCCTCCTGCCTCAGTCTCCCAAACCACAGGGATTACAGGCATGCACCACCACACCCTGCTTGGATTACATTTTTATTCTTTAATTCAAACACTGATTGCTTAAAGATACTTTACAGCACTTTTACATCCAGGAACTGGGAAATTAATACCTCAAAGAAAATGTATTTCTTACTTATAAAGATTTAACCTCACAGTCAGCTCTATAATTTCTCTACCCTGTAGAAAATTCAGGGTGAGCCCAGTGTGGTGGTCCACACCTATAATCCCAGACTGAGGCAGGAGGATCACAATTTCAAAGCCAGCCTCAGCAACTTAGCAAGGCCCTGAGCAACTGCAGGAAGACCCTATCTCTAAAAAGGCTGGGAACGTGACTCAGTGGTTAAGCACCCCTGGATTCAATCCCTGGTACCAAAAAATAAATAAATAAATGACTCAGAAAATATGGTGTAGGCAAATGAATAAATGCCACCTCACTTCCCAAGAAAGGAAGCTCATCAAAATTCTTTTCAACCATCTCTTCTGAGAATCCCTAATTTAAGGTACTTTTATTATTGTTACTTTGAGATCTCTGAGATTTCCTGCATCATTCATATATATATATGAAGATGCATAAATCATAGCCAAATATCATGCTCATACCAATTTTATGAATATTAACATACAACTATCTACAGATGTAATCTGAATTATAGTCTTATCAATCACTACTCATAACAAAACAGAATACCATTAACAACTTTTAAATTCCATACATTCTGTGGTTTAATATTAAATATGATAGCATAAACAGGCTGAATGCTACATTTTATATCCTGAAGACAAGTGTGCACATTTAAAAATTCATATTCTAGGACTCCTGTTCCTCATCAGTAAGGAACACATGTTCAAGGAACTTTGCCAGTTGACCAAGTACAAGCCCAGAAGACTGTTTTCACTAAAACTTTAGAACAATTTCCATGGTACACTTTTCTTACATATTCATAACTTAACATTCAAAACTTTATCTTATTAAAATTTCCTTAGTTGTTATCTGAATGAAAAAGATTTGAGATCAATTGTGGTATCAATTGCACATACATGTGGTCACCCTTGTAACTAAGGCAAAAATCTTTCATTATCTAAATATAATGCAGTACTACATTAGTTATCTCTCATTTCTAGTCTGATCCTATTCCTTTGAAACTCTTTCCTTCCTAATTTTTTATAAATTTGGATTGTTTTACAGACACTATCTGGTATTATATCATTTGGAAATATAAACAAAATGTAGTAGGTGAAATGTACTCTAATACCCCTCCACTAAGAACTACATTCTACATGCCTGTAATCCCAGTGGCTCCACAGGCTAAGGCAGGAGAATCAGGAGTCAGCCTCAACAACTTAGGGAGGTCCTAAATAACTCAGTGAGACCCTGTCTCTAAATAAAATACAAAAACTGGCTGGGGATGTAGCTCAGTGGTTAAGTGCCCCTGGATTCACTCCCCAGTACCAAAAAAAATAAAAAGAAAAAAGAAAGAAAGAAAGAATTACTTTGTAAATAGTCCTACATTTTGTAAATTTTGGCTTGAATTCTACTTACCCCCTCCTCCAAGATATTACTCTGAGTAAGGATTGCTTGGCTAAACATCTTCCTGACAATCCATACCCACAACCAAAATACTTTTTAATTGATTATAAATTTAGGTAATACCTATATTTCCACTGAGACCTGATTATATTCCAAAGCTAGCATTAATGAAAATACACGGAAACTTAAATGCTAACATTATCATCTTTAGGCCCAATGTCCCAGCCAGAGTAGAGGGACTAATAGCTAATTTAAATGTTCCCATTTAAAGAACAAAGAATGTCATGAAGTCCCAGCAACTGCTTGTCAGCTGCAGACATGGGTGCATTTTTGACAAGAAGTACGGTTCTCTCGGCTGGGATATAGCTCAGTGGTACAGCCCTTGTCTAGCAAGTTCGAGGCCTAGTTTTGATCCCCAACACAATAAAAAAGAAACAAGAAAAAAGAAAAGAAATTATGTTTCCTTTACAGTTAGCTAGCATCCATTCCTGATAGTTCATTCACTCTTCTGCCCGAAGAGTAGACTCATTATCACATTTTAGATCACATCAAAAAAGAATGGGGGCTAGGACTATGGCTCAGTGGTAGTGCACTTGCCTGACATGTGTGAGGCACTGGGTTCGATTCTCAGCACCTCATATAAATAAATAGAATAAAGGCCTATCAACAACTAAAAATAATATTAACCAAAAAATAATAATAATAATAAGGCCAGGTGCCATGGCGCACACCTGTAATCCCCATGATTCAGGAGGCTGAGGCAGGAGAATCACAAGTTCAAAGCCAACCTCAGCAAAAGCAAGGCACTAAGCAACTCAATAAGACCCTGTCTCTAAATAAAATACAAAATAGGGCTGCGTATGTAGCTCAGTATTCAAGTGCCCCCGACCGAGTTGAATCCCCGGTACACCCCCCACCAAAAAAAAAAAAAGAATAGGAATACTGCTTGTTATATGCCATAAGGGATAATGCAACAGGATAAGTGTAATATTAATATCATTTATTTGCTACTGGATAGTCCTTTTTAAATGTAAATGAGCATACTTTCATGGTAAAGCAAAGTTGCCAATATTTGAATTTAAAAAGTAGATTTTTAAATAACTTAAAAATGGAGTCCAAGTGAAAATAGGTGTTCTTAATTGAGCTCTTTGAGGGTCCACAAGTTGGTTTTCATAAAATCTGATTCCCTTGAAATTGTGTTAAAATGTGTGTAAGAGGGTGGTTCCATAAGATTATATCCACTAGTGATGTTATAGCCATCTTAATTTGTATAAGTACACTAAACAATGTTTGCACAATGACAAATGCATTTCTCAAAATTTGTTCTATTGTTGGGCTGGGGATGTGGCTCAAGCGGTAGCGTGCTCGCCTGGCATGCGTGCGGCCCGGGTTCGATCCTCAGCACCACATACAAACAAAGATGTTGTGTCTGCCAAAAAATAAATAAATAAATAAATTTAAAAAAAAAAAATTTGTTCTATTGTTAAGCAAATGACTGCAAAAGACCATGACAGTATATTATTTAGGTGCATTTCTGGAGAAGAAAGTCCATTGCTTTAATCAATTCTTAAAGAGATCACTGACCCAGACAAAGGTCAAGAATCCAATTTTGATGGATTTGTGTTCCTTCAATACATTTAGATTAAGCTGATTCTTCCTCTTTTGCTCCACAAGCCTGAAATATTTAACATTTAAACACTTTTTTCCTAATAAATTCCTCCTTTTTATTGTATATGCCTCCCCCCCGGTTTTTTAAATATTTTTTGTAGTTGTATAAAGATACCTTTATTTTATTTATTTATCTTTATGTGGTGCTGAGGATTGAACTCAGGGCCTCACACGTGCTAAGCAAGCCCTCTACAGCTGAGCTACAACTCCATCCCCATGTACATGCCCCTTTTAAGTAATTTGGATAACTTGAGGTTTTTGGGTTTTTTTAAGAATTTAAATAAGAATTTCCTTTGTTAGTCCTAAAATAGACCTTTGTGGTCATAACATGTATGACCACAAAATTTCAAACTCATCAGAAATAACATTTATATCACCAGTCTAAGTTCTCCTGAACATGTTTTTTGGACTCTCTGAATGGAAATCATTAACATACATGGAACCAAACATTCTGTTGAATTAAGAATGCAAGCTTTCTGAGGACAATGCTTTGTGTCTGGGTTGTTAAACGCTATCCAACAGTTCCAGAACATGATAGGTGCTGGACCAAAACATTTGCTGAGCAAATACAAAGGCCTTTCATGTTTAAAGAAAATGAACCTAATTTTTAAAAGCGATTTCTACATTCTGGATAGTGTCACAGTTCACGCACACATTTCTGGTGGTGAAACTGGTACTGAATATTTTCTGTAGAAAATAAATGAGTGGTTTTGTTCTTGTCACTTCTGAGAAGTAAAGAGGTTGGGCAAGGTGGCAAATGCCTGTAAATCCCTGCAATTTGGGAAGCTGAGGCAGGAGGATCCTAAATTCAAGACTAGGCTGAGCAATATAGCCAGTCCCCCTCTCAGAATACAAAATAAAAAGGGTTAAGGATATTGCTCAGTGGTAGAGCACTCCTGGGTTCAATCCCCAACACCTCAAAAAAGGAAAAGAAAGGGGGTTCTTTAATTTGCTGGGCGCAAAGTAGTTGACATCACTACCCTAAAGAAACACTACATATGACCAGGTGTTTCCCATTGTGAGAGGCATGGGCTTAAAGTACCCAGGTGCTGAAAAGACTTCAAATACAAAAGTATAGGAGTAAATCAGGTCACTGGGATTTAATTCTCAATGATCTTTAATTTAAACGTCAAAATTAAATTGTATTTTTAATTTCAAGTACAACTTACTCCCCAGTGATAACCACAATAGAAGAAATATGAGCAGATGGGCGACCTAACAACATGTTCAAATTCACAAAAGCAAAAACAGCTGCAGATGCAGATGGATCAGAGTCCAAGGACACTTTTGAAAGGTCAGGAAACAGGAGGCAGAGAAACGTACCCTGAGCAAGGGAGCTGGAGTGTACACATTCGAAAAGAAAAAGGAGAACCAACCCTGGCACCTGACCTAGAAGCTCTCAACAGGCTGAGGCCGGCCCGACCAAACTCGCGGAGTCCCTGGGAAAATAGCATCCGAACTTATAGTCCGCAACGCGGGTGAGAACAGAAGCTTTTCTGACCAGTTCAGAATTTCAACCGAGACGGAGTACCAAACATCCAGGCAGGGCGTAGAGAGTCAAAATTCGATGCCAAGGAAAAAGCAACCCACACTGGATTACTGAGGTCTGAGTGGCACCGGGATTCCTAGGTAGAATCCCCGGAGGGATGCGAGATGGTTCTGTTTTGAGTTGTAAAAAAAAATAAGTCGAAGGGGTCTGGGGAAATAAATCCAAAGACCCTTGGTCTTCTCTTCCTTATCCTCGCACACAAAAGACACATGCACACACTACTCTCGGCCCCTAAAATTACTCAACCTCCGTGTTGCGTGTGCAGCGAAATCCCAGGCGAAAGCGAAGTTAGCTTCTGGCTTCATCCCCGGCAAAACCCCTTGACCCCTGGAAAAGCCTGTGGCTGTGGCGGCCGACAAGAGTCGGAGGCGTGGTTCTGGCTTCTAGCAGCGATCGGCCTCCCCAGGCGGCGGTCCTTAAAAACCTGTGCGCCCAGGTGATTGCCAGGGAGCAGTCTCAGGAGGGAAGACCCACCTCGTCCCAGCCCCACACGCTGACCGCACAGCCTGGCTTTCTCCTGTCCCTCTGCCTACACTCCACGCTCGAAAATCAAGTGAAAAGTTGGAAAGTCGATGAAGCACGGAAGCGGTCCTCTAAGGACCGTCACCAGTGGGTCGCCAATGGCCCCTCGGGGAAAGCGCAGCCGACCGGACAAAGGCGATCCGGGCGGCGCGCGGGCGGCGGAGGAAGCGCTGCCCCGGCTGGGAAGCAGCTGGGGACCTCATCCCTGGCCATTTCCTGAACGGAACCCGGCCCGGGCGGGGGGGACAGAGTAGAAGCGGGAGGGGGTGGGCGCGGGCGCGGTACCCACCGGTTCCTCCCAGGTCGGGCTGCGGGCGCCACTCGCGGGGCGCACGTGCTGCGGCTCCATCGCGCTGGCCCGCGGCTGGCCACCCAGGCGCGCGGACCCCGGCCCCCACCGCCGCCGGGGCCGCTGGATGCGATTCCCTCGTCGCGGTCCCTCTCGGCCGCCGCCGCCGCCGCCCCGGCTCCCGCCCGGGGGCAGCCACCGGCCCTCCCGCCGTCTCTGGCTTCCGCCGCGCCGCTCTCTCCCGCCCCCGCGCCGGTCCCTTCCTCCGCCGCCGCCGCCTCCTCCTTCTCCTCTTCGGTCCCGCTCCCTTGCGCGGCTCCGAGCGGTCCGCTCCCGGCTGCTGCTGCCGCCGCCGCCTCCCACGGCCGCAGAATCCGCCCCTCGCTCCTTCCTCCGCCCCCGGCCCCCTCCCCTTTTCCTCCCCGCTTCCCGCCCCTCCCCCCGCAGCCCCCTCCTCCCGGCGGGCGGCCCGGGACGCGCGTGACCCCCTGTCGGGCCTTATAAGGCACGGAACCGAAAGCGGCCGCCGGGTGGTCACGGGCACCGGGCGACCGCGCTGGAAGGAGCGGCCTCCCCGGGGGCCCGGCGCGGAGCTGCCGGCGGGCGCTCAGGGAGCCGCGGGGAAAGCTCGGGCCCGGCGGCCGCCGCGTTGGCGATCATAGCAGCGGTGGCCGCGAGGACTAGAGACGCCTGCCAGCGCCCCTCTCCCTCTTTCGCTGTCTACCGGGAGTCGGCAGCTCGCGCCCGCCCGCCTCTGTCCAAAAGCTGTAGGCGCCTCCCCGCCTCTGGGTGCCGAGGCTTGAACGAGATCACTTTGGACAGTCACCGGCTTCAACAGAGCGAGGGAGATCTTGGCACTCCCGAACCGCTCCAGAACACACGGAGCCGGGGATGGTTTCTTCTTTGTGATGTTAAGAAAGCTGCAGATGGGTTACCATCTGCAAGAGAGGTTAAGCTTGAGAAGTGCTGCTTTTATTCTTTTTTAATGATTACCGGTTTCGTGGAAAGAAAGTCGTGATGGGCTGAGACCATCTGCGCTCCAGTTTTAGCACCACACTGAAATTAGGGGAAGGGGCTGGCACGCCGCGAGCGCTCATTAAGCAGCAAGTCGCCTCCTCCCGTCCTTCGTGGGAAGGAAAAAAATGTTACAAATAGCATTTCAGATCATCTCCTTGGCACTGGATGTGGTTTCCATCTAGTTTTGTTTGTTTTGTTTTGTTTTTAGTTGAATTTTCTTTAGTGTGTTCCCTTTCTCCAAACATTTCTACTGATTTGAAATGTATTCCTTCTAGCCAGTTACAATGGAGCATGCCCATAATCCCAGTGACTTGGAAAGCTGAAACAGAAGAATGGCAAGTTTGAGGCCAGCCTCAGCAACTTATTGAGACCCTATCTCAATAAATAAATAAATATTTTGGGAATGTGGCAAATGCACCTGGGTTCAATCCCTTGTAAGCCATCCCCTACCCCCACAGAAAGAAAGAAAAAAAGAAAGAAAGAAAGAAATGTATACTTTCCAATTCAACTTTTTGAAGTTATCCTGAAAATATTAAAATATTAACATTTATATTTAATATCCAAAGTTAGTCACTATCTGTACCTCCTCCTATAAATATAACCTTAAATTTAAAAAATAATAATAAAATGAATCACTTTAACTCTCAAGTTCCCTTTCTATAAACTACACATTGATCTCTTGTGCTTTTTAATTCCCTCTTATTAATTAGTTTATTTATTTATTTTTCTCTTTTTGCAGTGCTGAGGATGAAACTCAGGACCTTGCACATGCTAGGCAAGTGCTTCAACACCAAGTTGTTCTCCCACCCCTAGCCATTACTTTTAAGTGCTCTAATACTCTACTCATCATTGTTACTATATTTATAATTATCTCATTAAATTTACCAACATGTCTTTTGTATTCTGTTCTTTCCTTTTGGGATAAATTCCTGACTTAGTGAAGTGTGTTGTTTTTGGTTTCATTCACCAAAGGTCTGGGTGAAATTTTTTCTTTCTCTTTATATCTCTCATTCTATTTTCCCTCATACTCTTAAATAATAATTTCACTGGCTATGGAATTCTTTTTTAAATTTTTTTATGTTTTAGTTGTAGGTAGACACAATTATCTTTATTTCATTTTTGTATGGTGCTGAGGATTGAACCCAGGGCCTCACACATGCTAGGCAAGTATTCTACTACTGAGCCACAACCCCAGCCCCTGGCTAAGGAATTCTAAGTTGACAATTATTGACACCTACACGTTGAAGTGACTATTGCATTACCGTTTGGCATTTACTGCTGGTTAATTAGAAGTCTGCAGTTGCTCTTATTATCACTATATAGATATTTTTCTCTCTACTAAATCTTAATATTTTCCTGTTTTGAGTTGATAATTGCATTATTGCTTTGTGTCAAGATGGGTTTTGTATTTGGATATATTATTCAGGATTTAGTATGCATTTTAACCTGAGGATCTAAATTCTTATTCTTCCTCTCCTCCTTCTTATTCGCCTTCTCCTCCTTTTCCTTCTCCTTCTCCTCTCTTTCCCCTTCTTCTCCTTCATCTTCTGTCCCTGAGAATGAACCCAAAGGCACCTAACCACTGAACCACATCTCCAGCCTTTCTTATATTTTTTTTTCAGACAGGGTCTTGCTAAGTTGCGCAGGGCCTCACTGTGTGGCTGAGGCTGGCTTAGAACTTGCAATCTTTCTCTTCAGGTTCTCAAGTTGCTGGGATTACAGGCGTGTACCGCTATATTTTAATTCTAGAAAAATTTCAGCCGTTATGTTGTCAGATATTGCTTCTCCCTACCCATGAAGCATGCATTTTTCTCTATTTTATATTTCTAGAACATCTGCTAGATATGGTTTGGGGTCTGTCATTTTATCTTTCAAGTCTTAATGTTTCTTTTATATTCTTCCATCTTTTTACTTCCCTTTGTTGGAGTTTGGTAATTTTCTCAAGCTATGGCACAATTCCCTAATTCTCTTTGAAGCTGTATTTAGTCTCTTTTTTAATGGATCCATTGAATTTTTATTCATTCCCATTTCTAGAATTTCATTTTTTAATTTATTTATTCTTTTTTTAATAGGACCTTAATTTGTTAGTCTATTCTTTCCTTTATCTCTTTAAACATTTTAAACACATTTATTTAGAAGTTCCTTTCACATTGCTCTGTTCTCTATTGTTGTTTGAATGTAAATTCTTCCATTTGTTGCACTTGCTGAGTCTTGCTTGTGTTGACTTGTTTTCTTGTATACTTTGTAACATTTTCCTGTTGTTTTCCAAGGGAATAATGCATACCCTATGAAGTCACTATCTGGAAGGGTCTTATTCTGAATCAGCCAGGGACCACAGATTTCTTTGGTTCACTTACCAAAGACTCAAACAGCTGTGGGCTAGTATACCGGGGACTTCTTGGATATCTCTCTCTCCAAGAGGCCTCTCCACTACTCATTCCGGCATGGTAGCTTCAGGGTAGCTGACATCTTATGTGTAAGATCAGGTGTCCCAAGATGTATGTTGAAAGAGAGAGCTATGTGAATGTTGTATCCTTTTTATAAGCTCACCTGAGAAGTCATGTAGCATCACTGTCTCCAAATCATTTAGTTGGAACTGTCACAAAACCCTAGATTGAAGGGTATAGGACATAGACCTCCACCTCTCACAGGAAGAGTGCCAAAAAAATTGAAAGACTAACATATGGAATTAGAGATATATACACAGGTACAGCCATTTTAGAAACAATCTACCAAATAGTGTTTTTTAGTAAATTTTGGTATTTATGCTTCTAGGCAATCAGAAGTCCATTTTCTGTACAGATTATAAGTATGAGATACTTCTTCCCTCTGACATAGCACCAGGAGAACATAGATTATGGGGAAAGCAGTTCACAAAAATACGAGCATATGGTTCTCAGATTTGGAGTAGCAAAGACCTGTTGCTTCTATTACAGCCAAATCTCTCATGGACCATATTGGAGTTTAGCAAATTTTTCCATAGAAATAATTTGACAAAGGCTTTCCACATGAGAATTCACTTGAAACAAATTCATAAGAAAATTATATCTTAGTAACAATGCATCTAAAACAAGAATTGGAAATTCCAGCCCCTGATCCCCTTTGTAATAGTAATAGGAATGAAACACACAAAAAGAGGGTCCCATAGCAAACCAAACTATCCTTTCATCATGTTGGCTAAGATTATCTCTGCTGTTTTAGTGAGAATGGGCTTCATGGTTCTTTAACAGAATGCAGTGCTGTGTTGTTTTTTATAACTACAACTCAAATGTGCAAGTTCTACAAATGAGTTTATCTTACTCTACTGTGCTTGTATCACACAATATAGAGTGGGGGAGGGGACTTAAAAATCATTAAAAATATATTGACTATAAGTATTGACTTGTAAAAATACTAAAAATATAGTAAGAAGGCAGATTTTTAAAATAGAGAATGTAAAAAAATATAAATATTATACAAATATGAATTAAGAAATTTGGCAGACTATATCCCAATGTAGTTAGTGATTATTGATTGACAGTAAGATTCCATAATCTTAATGTGCTTCTTTCTTGTTTTTGTTTCATGTGTGGTAGGATTATGGATGATCTCCCTCCACACACGTAATAAGCATTTGTTGTTTGTGAGAAAAGAATTGCTCATAATTAGGTTAGCAAAGAGATCAACACAGAAAAAATTTATGAAAATACAAATCTGACCTGGGTGCAATGGTGCACATCTGTAATACCAGCAGCTTAAGAGGCTGAGGCAGGAGGATCATGAATTCAAAGCCAGCCTCAGCAAAAGCAAGGTACTAGGCAACTCAGTGAGAACCTGTCTCTTAATAAAATACAAAATAGGGCTGAGGATGTGGCTCAGTGGTTGAGTGCCGCCAAGTTCTATCCATAGTACCAAAAATTAAAAAAATATATAAATCCCTGAATAATAATAATAATAATAAAGACAATTGTGGGACTGAGGAAGTAATGAGGCAGAGGAAAGGGGAAATAACAGGTGGCTAAGGTTTCTTCTCTGGATGGGACAAGAGTGAAGATTTGGGTCTAGAGTTCAGATAAAATGTTACTGTTTTAGTTGTGATTCAAGCAATGGAACAATGGGGGGTTCTTGCCAAGTAAGCACTTCGAAAAGATGAGAATCTAGTTTCTGTGATCCCTTAAAGTATATTCAGCAGACTTCATCTGGGCAGTGACCCTGCTCCAGTCACCTTAGATCAAGGTCAGAGCTCTCCAGGCTATCAGGAACTGAGCAGTGTGAATCAAGCCAAAGCCAAGTGCTGGGATCCAGGGATAGGCATGGAGGGATATCCAACCCACACGCCTCAGCTACAAGCACAGTGCCCATGGGGAACTTAAGGATTTGGAGTCTAGGAGGCTATAAAGTATAGTGGGAGTAGTGATCGGTAGTGGCCTTCAGGATCTAGGTACAGGGACAGGGCCCTTACTTGAGCAAAAGTACCCCAGGTTAAAAGATTAATGTTAGGGAGGGGGCAGGGGATTAGCAAGGACGGTGGAATATGATGGACATCATTATCCAAAGTACATGTATGAAGACTCGAATTGGGTGTCAACATGCTTTATACACAGAGATATAAAAAATTGTGGTATATATATATATGTGTAACAAGAATTGTAATGCAAAAAAAGTACATGTATAAAGGCATGAATTGGTATGAACATACTTTATATACAAAGATATGAAAAAATTGTGCTCTATATGTGTAATAAGAATTGTAACACATTCTGCTATTGTGTATTTAAAAAATAAAATCATTAAAAAAAGATTAATGTTTATGCCATGTTTTTCTTCTCAGGGATAGCTAGTAAACTTTCTTTTGGAAAACTATACAAGGGAGAAGTAAATGCCACAAGAATGAGGTTTGGGGCTTGGCCTTTTGTGGTACACTAACATTTTTGTGGAGAGAGCATGGCATTTTCTGTTAAAGAGAACTGTGCCCAAACTCCTGCTTTCTACTTATCAATCTTAAGACCTTGAGCAATTTATTTTCTCCTTTTAAAAATGAATGTAATAATGTCAATATCTCTTAGAGGACCAGGTGAAATGCTGTACTAAACATATCTGGCATAATACAGGTGCTCTCTGCAAACATAAAAGTTCCAGCAGAAAGAGAAAAAGAAGGACTATTCATGAATTTGTTGGAGAGCATTTCTTCCCATTATTATGACAGAAGTCATAGTTTTTGAAACAAGTAGCTACTGGAATTAGAAAACCATAGCTTTGACAAAATTTTGCATATATTGGGATTTTAAACTCCCTTTTAAATGAGTGACACTTGGGTTGTAATCTTCAGATCTACCATATGAAGTTGTTGTTATTCCTACTTTGCAGGTGAGAAGACCCAGGTTCAGGGATCAAGCAATTTGCCCAAGGTCACAGCACAGAAGTAGCACTGATTTGCGGAGTCCTCAGCATGCAGAGAACTTCTGTTAAGAAAGGCTTTCTGGAAGCAGGAAAGAGAGGTGCACATGAGGGAGGGAAAAGGAGGATAGACTACGTTGCAAGAACTTGGGTGGTGAAATCTTTACTGGGAGATTACTGTTGTTTGGTAGCATAGGGAAATACTTGTGTGTTTAGGCAAATGAAAAGGAGCCAGTAGAGGGGAAAAAGGACTTCAATGCCAAAGAGAGGACCAGTTGATGGGAGAGGTATGATGTTCAGACGGAGGAAGAAGTTTTAAGGAAATCTGTTTTTTCAGAGCCTAAAATAGAAAGGCAAGGAAGAGACACACCATAAATGTTAACTGTTGTTGTGACCTGGACTGGAATCCAGGTTTAAAGCATTTTCTGTCCCGTTGCCCCAGGATACAGCAGCTGCCTTCAGTACAAAGGTCTTAAGCAGGCTGGGTTCAGTCTGTCCTTTTCACCAGCCTCAAGGACACAAACCCCCCCTTTCCTAGAGCATCTCCTCTCAGAGTTTTCCTTTGATTCTACTTCCTGCACCACTTGACTTCCCATTCACTGGGGGCCTGGCCAGTCTCTTGAGGTGCCCCTTCCTCTCCTACATTTCTCTGCCTTTTAAACCTGGATGGCAACCTGGAAGGCCACAGATGGGGCAGGACATCAGGATCTTGACCTGACCCAGCTGGCTTTGCCTCACACCTCTGCCACAAGTGGGTTCCAGCTGCATGGAAGCCCAGAACAAGCTGCATACCATTCTGACTGCCCGGTCCTGCCTCTCCTCTTATGCAACCTCCACTCCCATGGACAATCACGTGGATAGTGCACCCGGTGAGGCTGGCTGCAGGCTGGAGATCCCAAGAGTAGTGGCTTAAGACTTAGGCCCAGAGGGAGTTTGGAGGATTGGAAGAATGATGCTGTTTGTGTCCCATCCTTACAGTGGAGGCATGGCAGCAAGTCAGAAAGGACACTGTGTTACTGCTGAATTGGAGGTGAGAACCATCTAACTAGATCTCTTGGGGACAGTCTCACCATCTTCAAGTTTAACTTTTTCACCAACAAGCAGTTATTGAACACCTACTTTGTGCAAATCATTAACTTTGGCTTGTCCAGAAACCATGTGAAACATCCCATTAGTTAAACATCTCTGGCCATAAGATGTGGGTGAAACTCTAAGAACTTGACAAACCAAAGTTTTGTCAGACAGAAGTTAAAGTGAACATCCATTTCATGTTTTCTAAGGGAAAATTTTTAGATGCATTACTTGCAAAATCATAGTTATTTAATTTATTTGCTCAACAAATCTCTATCAAGCATCTATTACACCTGAGGCTACACACAGCAGGGAGACATCTATGACAGATAATGGGGCCTTTACAATTGGGTATTGTAAGTGCGATGGTACACTAAGTGACAGGCATGAAGAAGGGATGGGTTAACTTGGAGGGTTGAGAAAGGTCCCCCAGGGGAAGCTACTAACTCTCATTAACTCACCAAGTTGGACAGGGAAGGGAAGAGCAAAAGACAAGTATTCCCAGGGGGCTGGGGGCCGAGTGGGGCAAAAACCTACTTCTTTATAAAGGCCAAGTGGCAAAAGAGAACCCTGCTGGTTGGTTCAAGTTCTGAATAGAATTGCAATATGACTATTTATTGCAGTATGAGGTAGTGAATAAAAGATGAGACCAAAGAAAGGAACAGAGAATGGATCATGAAGGTCCTAATACAGCAGCCAAGACTTAACTGTGCTCACATCTTTAACATAGTAATAATGGCAAGAATTGAGCTCATTGAATAACTAATCTTTTAAAAAATATTTTATTAGTTATAGATAGACACAATACCTTTATTTTATTTGTTTATTTTGTATGTGGTGCTGAGCCTCGAACCCAGTGCCTCACACAGGCTAGGCAAGCACTCTACCACTGAGCCACAACCACAGCCCTGATTAATTAATCTTTATAAATCTTAGAAGGCAAGTGAAGTTTGATTATAATAACTTATGATTTTCCACCTTAAATTCCCTCATATTATGTCTTAAAAACTAGGAAGCACAGGCACAAATTTTAAAAGACCTGCCTTTCATTTTTTCTCCCTTCCTTTCTTTCTCTCTCTCTTTCCATAGAAGGGGGGTTGGGAATCACAGGACTGATGATTGAAGAAGGGAAGGCATTTTGGACAAGCTTAGAAATCCTCTGACTAACCAGTTTGGCATCTTAAAAGATCTACAAATTAACAGTTCCTCCAGGGTGGAGCATAGACTACAAGCTGGAGCAGGCTTTACTCTTTGGGGAGGGGGCGGGGGAGGCTGGAAACCTAATTCAGACACAGGGCTATTACCATTTCATTTTTAAAGCACTGCTTTGGAGAAGGAAATCAAAGTGAATAAACAATCGCAGTTTCAACTTATTATTAAAATATGATATTCTTGCCTCATCAAAAAAAAAAAAAACACCTAATGTATGACAAGACATCAGATGAATGTACCTACTGAGTAAACTTTCCGAAAGAGAAATTTCTTGTTAGAATTAGTGACTAGACCATAGAATTAGTCATGTTGTTTGATTTATTGAAGCATATTATTAACCAGATTAAAAGATTTAAAGGGTTCCAAAAGCTGGTACTGAATGCAAGAGGTCACTAGCATCAGACACCTCTACCCACCCACCTCCCCAAAATGACATGTTGATTAATGAAATTAGTATAATAATTGTTTCTTTTCAGTTTAACAATAGTGGTATGTTATGTTTCTCAATGAACAGAGAAACAGATAGATTGTGACATGCATGGCCAACCCTCCCTTGGGTTCTTAGGAGATGAAGAAAGTGCAGAAAAGGGCAGTGAACTTTGGATTTGCTAGGAGGCTCTGTCTCAAACAGGGTGCAGCCCCTACCTGAGCTGAGCTGATCTGGACTAGCACCACACCCTGCTGCTTTTTCTGCCCAGAAAAACAGACTGGCCTTTCCTTGCCTTCTCCTTTTACTTTTCCTAAGGTAAAGAAAGAGTGGCCCAAAGAATTTTTTTACCAACTGTACTTTCCCATCCCCCAATCTCTGCTTACTGCATTTCTGGTTCAGTTTCCATCCCTCCCCACCAAATTTACCAGCCTCTTCCAGGTTGCCAAATCCAGTGGACACTTTTCAGTCCTCAACTAACTTAAACTTTCGACAGTGATTGCCCTTACAACACAGATAACCACTCCCTACTTTTTGAAATACTTCCTTCTCTTGGGTATGTTTACACAGAACAGTGCTATTACCCTCATTTTGCTTTCTTCCTGCCTCACTGGCCACTCCTCAGCCTCTGTGGCTGCCTCCTCCTGCCCAATTCAACCTCTGTATGTTAATATTTTCCAGGGCTCCCATTTAGGGCCCTTTGTCTCCTCTTCTTATACTTCTTCCCAGGGACTCTCATTCCATCTCATGGCTATGAACAGCAATTATATGCAGATAACATCTGTATTTGTATTTCCAACCCTGACTCTTCCTCCATACTCTATGCTCATATATTCACCTGCAGACTTGACATCTCTATTAAGATACCTATCAGCATATTAAATTTAACACATCCTAAATAGATGCCCCCTCAATCTGTTTCTCAATTTCCCCCATACCGATAAAAAGTACCAATATTCACACAGTAGATCAATATAAAGACCTAGAATGAATCCTCTTTCAACCTCAACCCTTGTGTCCAATACATCAGCAAGTTTGGTCACCTTTACCCCCAAAGTGTCTATCTGTCCACTTCTAAGTTTCACAGTTTCCATCTCAGTGCAAGTCACCATGATCTCTTCCCTGGCTGTTACCCCTATCTCCTAACTGGGCTCGCTCCTGTTCCTTCCACTATTACTCTGCCAGTACCATCCTTGTTCAATATGGCAGAAGAGTGACTTTTTAAAAAGCAGTTATCAGGTCACGTAAATTGTCTGCTTCACAGACCACTCAAGTTATCTGTCCCCTACCTACTTCTCTGACCTCCTGACATACACTTCATTGTCTATACTCTAGTCACATTGTCCTTTAAAGGTTCAAACATGCTCAGCAATCTCTCTGCCTTGGACACTTTGCCAAGATGCTCCTTCTGTTTGGGACACTCCTTCCCTAGTCTGCCATTGACTGGTACCTTTTTATCCAGTGCCACCTCCCTCAGAGACTAAAGTAGCTCCCCAGATACTTCCTCTTTGTTTTATAGTCTTCATAGAACTTGTCACTACCTAATATTATCTTGTCTTTATACTTGTTCATTGGATTACTAACTGCCTCCACTATACAATGTAAGCATAAGGTCAGCAGAGACCAGGTCATGTTCATTGCTTTATTCCCAGTGCTTAAGTGCTTGACACATAGTGCATGCTCAATAAATTGTTGTTGAATGAGTACTTTGTCCCATTGTTTCAAAGCTAATACCTATACAACACCTGCTATGACCTAAAGCCTTTAATATAGCTTTACATATATTCCTTCATTTAAATAACAAGGTAACTCTGGTGTTACATTGTATTATATCTGATTTTTTTTTTAACAGATGAGTAAATGCAGCACTTAGAGTTAGTGGCAGAGCTGGGGTTTCATCTGAGACAGTCCAGATCCAAAGCTCTGGCTCTTAAACATATTACAGAGCTTGGTTTAAACTACCAATTTCCAACCTTCCTAGGAAAGGATCCTCAGGCCTGTCAACCCTGACACCCTTGAGGGAGAGAAAAATCTTAGGGGAAGCAGGAAGAGCTTCAGACTGTGTTAAAGAAAAAAAAAAAAAAACCGCTGGGCACACCTGTAATCCCAGAGGCTGAGACTAGAGAAAAACAACCCTTAATTGACTTACCTTATGGCTATTGCTTGTCTTAATGAAATGCTCCAATCACTCTAATTGTGATTTAATAAAACATCCTGAGTTCTTGGGATTATGTATGTCCATCTTCTTCGGCACACCCCACCCCACTGAGGAGGGAGAATAGCAGAATAAGAGCCAACATTCCCTGATTCTTGTTCAATCAAAAAAAAAAAATCAGTCTATATGTGTAATAAAAATTATAATGCATTCTGCCAACATACATAAATTTAAAAAAAATAGTTAAAAAATAATTATGCCAAAAAAGAAAATGATCAGGGACTGGGGCTGTATCTCAGTGGTAGAGCGCTTGCCTAGCATGTGTGAGGCACTGGGTACGATCTTCAGCACCACATAAAAATAAACAAATAAAATAAAGATATTTTTTTTTTAAAAATGATCAATGAGAGAAGAGGTCAGTACAACCCTGGATGAGGTCTGCCCATACCTTCAAAAGGCCACTGTGTACATGTACCTTTAACACAGATGTATCCCCCCAGCACTAATGAGATGTGGGGTGTCTAAGTCCATTTCAGCCTGCTACAACAAAATACCATAAACTGGGTGGTTTATAAACGACAGAAACTTATTTCTTACCTTCTGGAGGCTGGGAAGTCCAAGATAAAGTCTCTAGCTTTATGGGGTCTGGTGACGACCTACTTCCTCAGATGGTGTCCACGCGGCATCAAAGGCTTCAGAGCTCCCTTGGGCCTCTGCTATGAGGGAACTAATTCCATTCATGAGCTACTCCTTCCAATGACTCCCTAATCCCTTCTCGTTGGAAACTGGATGTCAACGTATGAGTTTTAAGGAGATAAAAACATTCAGACCATAGCAGGAGACCTCAGCCCTTTGAGGTTCCTCTGTGGTCTTGTTTTGTCTATTCAACCACAGTGTTCAGACAGCACTTTCTGTCCTTCCCAGGCCCTGTGACCCCTGACAGTTCTTCCTTTTCCTTCTTCTAATCACATTGATTCCAGTCACCAGCCCTGAACCTAGATGCCAAACTCCCTGGCACTTCCCAGGCCCCTCCGGAAATTCTGGGATTAGATCCAGGTACATGCTCTTTCCTCTTTCCTGGGGCTCTGTTCTGACCTCTTGAGACCTTGAGCCCCCATCTGTCTGAATCCTTTTCTCCTTCAGCTTCTATAACTATGTCTAAAACTAAGACTGTCTGTGCATCTGTAAGATCCTGTGTCACTCAGATGATCAACCAGACATCCCACTGTTTCTGAAACAACCTGACAAGCCAAGGCCTTTTAGATTCAGGTATGTTGACGTGTGTGTGTGTGTGTGTGTGTGTGTGTGTGTGTGTGTGTGTGAATGTTGTTAATGTTTAGATTCTAGATGATTTAATTTAGGAATGACTTTTGTTATGTGGCTGGTCCATCCATTCCTCATTTATCTGTTCACTGGTATACTTTACCTCTCTGGGACCCTGCAATAGTAGCCACAATCTAGTCTTATCTATCATCCCTGGGGACCTCTAGGAGTCCTGCTGTCAAACCATACCAATCACTATGCCTGGACTTACCTCTCTGACTACTTTCCCACAGACTCATAGACAGTAAAAGATGACAACAACAATTAACCTGGAGCTCACAGTAGAGAATTCAGACTGCTGATAGCTACCAGGAATCCCACAGTGGAATACCACTCGGGCTCTTCTCTGAGTCATCCATCAGTCCAAAATGTTGGCAAAGATAGGAAAACAGCGAGATGCATTTAGAAAAAGAAGCATGACCTGGGGCAACCAATCTAGAACTAACAATTAAAAACCTGCCATTCTCATATGTGGTGATTATTTACCTGAGGGTAGCTGTATTAGTCTGTAACAAATATCTGAGATAATCAACTTATGAAGAGAAAAGATTTATTTTGGCTCACAGTTTGGGAGGTTTTATTTCAAAATCAAGTAGCTCTGTTGCTTTGGGCTTGTGGTAACACATGATAGAAGAAGCAGCTGGTGGACAAAATTGCTCACCTCCTGGCTGGAATGCAAAAGAACAAAAGGAAGAGATTGAAGTTCCACATTCACCTTCCAAGGCATACCCCAATGACCAAAGGCTTCTCTCTGGACCTCAAAATCTTAAAGTTTCTATAGCCTCCTCATAGTTCAATTTTGAGGAACAAATCTTTAGCACATAGGGCATTTAGGGAACATTTAAGATCCAAACTATAGGAGTAGCTAGAGTGTCCATATTGAATCTCACCAATATGGTGGTGGTGGTCATCTCTTCTTCTTTATTCCCAGGGCTCTTTATAACATGACCTTTATCATATCACAGATGCCAGCAGTAGGCAAAGTGCAGGAAGACAGATGAATTTGGAGAAAACAAACAGGCAAACAAACATCAGAGGACAGGATTTTCACTTTGCCTGTGGAAATAGATAACATTATTTCTTATCTCCTTTTCATGGGTTCTAGGAATAAACTGGCACTCCAGAGATATTCCCCTGTTCCTTCAAGAACAGACCGTTACTACAAATTAAGTTCAAGCTCATTTATGTGGTTGCAAGAACCTCAAAATAGTTTAACTTTACTCATGTTCCTTTTTCAAATTATTATTCATTTACTATGATTCCCAAACTCAGAGAAATCCATCTCAAAGGGATGATGTGGGACAGAGCACAGTGTGTTGAACTGGCTTTAGTCTTAGGTCAGGTATTTGGAGACCATCTCATTTAGTCCTCGTAGCTATTTTCTACACATGCCACAACTTTTTCGCCCAGTGACATTTTTTTTTTATTCATTTTGTTTTGTGCTTGCTTCACTAATGTTACTTGCAACTTTAAAAAAAATTCTAGTGCATATACCTGGCTTTCTTTTCAGTACCAAATTTTCCTTAAATGCATCTTTTATTTATTTTTCCCCTTAAATAAAAACACTTCTAAAGAATTCTTCCATATTTGATGGACACATAATAATTGTACAGATTATGGGGTACAGTGTGGTGTTTCAGTTCTTGTGTCCATTGCACAGTGATCAAAGCAGAGTAATAGGTATATCTATTCCTTCAAACATTTGTCATTATTTGTGGGTCACACCTCCTTTCCTTTCATACTTGAGTTTGGAGCTGGAACTTTATTTATATCTAGTTTAGAAGTGTTTAAATACTCTCAAAATTTTTTCATCTTTGTCAACCACAGTGCATAAATATGATATTTTCCAATATCATTTCAAAGTGTGAGTATTTATAATTTACTTTGGCAGATGCTGTGTAAAGATCATAAAGCTGTTCTTAATTTGTACATGAATTTATAAGTGGCTTTACCATTTGTTGGAAGAAACATAGAAACAATCTGTCTTCATTCCATTTCACTGTTTTCTTTTCTCAGTTTTACTTCTATATGCTTCAAATGACTAGTATGCATCAATTCAATACAATAAACTCAAACGATAGGTATAGCTCACCAACAGGTGTCATTAATACATTACTAGCTTTAATTTTAAGATTTCCCAAAGTGATTATAAAGGCCTTCTTCAATAAATATGATAATTTTATCAAACTGGTGATTTTACACTACTAATATGAAGATCCAAAAGATAATGATTGAAACTTGTGTCAGATTTTCATATTCGAGTTCCTTAAGAGAAATAGTCCAAGAACCATCTCAATAGAAACCCTCAAGAAGCATTTAATAAAAGTTAACACCAATTCTCAAGTTAAAAACAAAAACAAACAAAAACCTGCCTACAAGAGGAAAAGAAGGGAATTTCCCCAGCTTGAATATAGTGTTTATCAAAACTATCTTAAATATCCATCACAATTTTTGGAAAGTTGCATGTACTATTACCAAAGTTTTATTTGAAGAAAAAAAATTCTATATTTATGTAGCCAATCAATGTAAGCACATTCTCTCTCTCTTTAAAAAAAATTTAATATTTATCTAATACTCACTTCATAATACTTAGAAAAGCAGAAGCTGTTTTTTACTTGTTTTTTTTAGTACCCGAGATTGAACCTATGGGCCTTTAACCACTGAGTCACATCCCCAGCCCTTTTATTTTTTTTAAACATTTTATTTTTTTTTTAATTGTAGATGGACACAATACCTTTGTTTAGTATTTTCTTATGTGGTGCTGGGGAATGAACCCAGTGCCTCATGCATGTTAGGCCAGTACTCTACCACTGAGCCACAACCCCAGCTCCCCTTTATTTATTTATCTTTATTATTTTTATTGTAAGACAGGGACTCACTAAATTGCTTAGAGCCTCACTAAGTCGCTGAGGCTCTTTGAACTTGCCCTCCTCCTGCCTCAGTCTCCCAACCCCTGGTATTACAGGTGTGCACCACTGTGCCCAGCTTGACAATTCTTAAAGGTTTATACTCTTGAATATTCTGAGGATTATTTAGCTAATAAGTTTAATACCTTTTAGGCAAGTAAGTTTTTTTTTTTTTAAGTTGTCGATGGACATTTATTTTATTTATTTTTATGTGGTGCTAAGGATCGAACCCAATGCGCACATGCTAAGCAAGCGCTCTACCACTGAGCCACAACTCCAGCCAGTGAGTAAGTTCTAATTGGGGAAAAGACCACCACTCTCATTATGATAAAAGCAGAGCATTTCATACTTCTTTGTCATCTCCTTTCTCGTTTTTAGTTTTGTTTTGACATAATGACAAAAAAGAAATGGAATTGAGCATACATGAGGTCATTTTTCTCTGGTACAGTATTAGTGAATATTTATTTTTCAAAATTTCCCCATATTTAGTGAGGTATGGTTGACATATAAAATTGTATATATCCAAGGTGTACAATGTGAGAACTTGATACACATTGTGAAATGGTTACTACAATCAAATCAATTAACATACCCAACACCGTATAGTTACCATTTTGTAGTAGGGGATGAGGACATTTAAGATCTACAATCTTAGCAAATTTCAAGTCAACAACATACTCATCTGCTGTACAGTAGATTCCTGAGATTATTTATAATCGGAAGTTTGTTTAACCAACATTTTCCCATTTTCTCTACTTACTAGCTGCTAGAAACCTCCTCTCTACTCTCTGCACCTATGAGTGTAGAGAGGAAAGGAAGGAAAGGGAACATTTTTAGGTTCTACATATATGTGAGATCATATGGTATTTGTCTTTCTGTGACTTGGCTTTTTCCGCTCATAATGGATTTCCTCTTTTTATGGTTGAATGATATTCCGTTCTAGAGTATATCATATTTTCTTTACCCTTTTATCTGTTGATGGACACTTACTTAGGTGGTTTCCTTATCTGAACTATTGTAAATAATGCTGCATAGAACATGGGAAATGTCTCTTCAAGATATTGATATCATTTCATTTGTATATATACCCAGAACTTTAATTTCTGAGTCAAGATAGTTCTTTAAAAAAAAAAAATTGGAGGAACCTCCACACTGTTTTTCTTAATGACTATAGCAATTTACATTCCCACCCACAGTATACAAGAGTTCCCTTTTCTCTACAGTTTCCCATAATAATGGCTCTACCAATTTACATTTCCCACCCACAGTATACACATACCACCAACACTTTCTATCTCTGGTCTTTTTGAGAGTAACCATGTTAACAGGTATGAGTTGATATCTCATTGTGGTTGGTTTGCATTTCCCCGATGATTGTGATGGAAAGCAGCTTTTAGTATAAGCAAATAAATATTTAAAATCAGACTTCTTACAATATACCAACATAAATTCTGATAAGTTGAATATGTTGAAAGAAAATAACAAGCTTTGGAACTGTTTCTGACCAAAGAGATAATTTTACAGTCAACGAAAAGGAGCAGTGTTCTCATGCCCACAGAATTCAGCAGTCTTATCAAGTCCCCATCGTCTATGGCCACCATCTGAATGCTAAACTGGTACGAGTTTGGAGTACTTTCCTATAGGATGGGATACATTCTTGAATTAGTGGCCAAAGTGATCAATATCTGGTGGTGTTTCTCTCACAGCCAGAATAGGTTTAACCAACCCCAGAAATTGAAGGGTGAAAATAGAAGTCCCTCTTCTCACTACCACAGGTAAGAATCACTCATAAATGTTTGTTTCCAAGCTCTGAAACTTTAGATGTTGCTGGGTTAGATCATAGTTCTCCAGGCAGTTCCTTTGAAACCCTCAACAATGCTTCTTCTGTCCACCTGAGAGCTGACACTGACATGTGGCCATTTTGAGCTCTACTGAATTACTCTGTGAAGAAGAAATGAACAAATGAGATGCCACATCTATCTTAAACCCCCAAGATCAGCAGGTGTCTTTAAAAGTTCAACAATAGTAAAAATCAAGGCCTAAGAGAGATTGTTTAAAACATCCATAGACCTGAAAATACAGATCTCTTTTATTCAGTCTGTGAACGGTGCTGCCATTGAAAAAGAGAAGAAAATTACATAAATCACACTGATGGAATCATCAAAGACAATTTATCCTCAGTTAAGAAAAAAACAACAAAACTTTCTAGAATGACTGAAAGACTATCTTAGATATCTGTCAAATTCTAGAATCATAAAGACACGTTATATTTAATGGAAATGGATCAGAAGGAGACAAAGCTATTATTCAAAGATTCAAAGACAAAAAGATTTTTAAACTCATACAAAAGAAAGAGCATAAGCAGGCCCTAAAGATAAAATTATTATAGATTCCCCCCTAAATACTTGATTCCCACTATAAATCCACATTATATCATCCCACTGGTTTTGGGGGTATTACTTACCTTGTTTAGATTTTGGGTTGCTGCTTGTTTGTGTTTGAGGCAGAAGAATTTTTGCAAACATAGAACCTGAAAGATTATTTTGCCATAATTGCATCAAACAAGAAAGAACTATGAAGGATTGGGGCTGTACAGTGGAGAATAAATATAAGTGATTAGGATGACTCTTACAGCAAAGGTAGTTAAGTACCTATGTTAAAGAATTATTGTTGTGAACTCTAGAACTCCAAAAGATAACAGTATGAACATTGTTTCTGAACAAAATTTAAGATATTTAAAATAATGCTAAAAGATAAAAAAATTAACCCAATTAAAACTTGATATATAATGGGGAGCACAATAAGTGTTCATTTCCTTCCTTTCCTATATCGAAAATGTTCACAAAAGCACACAGAAACAAAGGAGAGGTGTACAAAACTAGAAAGGAGAGGTGTACAAAACTAGACTTTATAAAAAAAATAAGGACAGATAAGTGTTAGCAAACAATTTTATTTTCAAACTGAAGCAAGTGATGGTTTCTTGTAGGCTTAACCAAAAATTGTTGGACACCAGCATAACTGAGCCCCCCCAAAAAGAGAAATCAATTTAAAAAAAATAAAATAGGGAAAGATCTAGAAGAAGTATATGAAAAAGTGATTAGAAAGTATCTTATACAATTTGTACACTCATTTTTAAACCTAAGCAAAAATTCCAAGTATAAAACTGACAGAATATGAAACAGAAAACAAAACTTGGGAATCTCCTCTTATTTCAAATCTCAGAAAAATCTTTCCCTCTTTAGGTACTGTGTTGACTGCCTCTATCCAATCAGTCAGAAACTTCCGACTACCGGAAAGAAAGTACCCCTCGGCTCTCCCAAAGTCTCTGGGGTTCCTAGAAGATAGTTATTAACCTGCCATCAGTCCAGTGTGTCTTCGACTTTGCTTATTGTCTCACTTCACAACCCAGGTGGTTGCGCATGTCTGCCAAGCTGAGATTGAGTTGATGAACGTGCTCTTTTTCTTCCAAGATACAGATCTTCTTGAAGCTCATGACATTATTACAAATTGCCACACTCTAGTGAATGGTTCTGCTTCAACTAAGTAATGTCTGCAAGATGATGACACAGCAAATGTATCTGGGTGCAGAGGTGTTTCAGAGTTTATTAAAGTCCTTCTTTTGACTTACACACAGCTTTATGTACCTATGGGGGAAAATTACCTAGTTTGGTTGAGATTTGTTCATACATTGTGACCACAAGTTGGTCTCTCTTCACTTTCATACCTTTTTGGTGTCTGAATCCTAATTTTATGCTGGTCTTTCTGCCAGAGGGTCCATAGTCTTCTAGCAATTTATGAGCTCTCAGCACAAATCTTACCCTTAGAACTCACCCACACACCAGTCCTCCATAGTACTAACATGTCCCTACAACTCAAGAGGAAGCAAGATATCATCTCCCTGCCCCTGGTGGTTCCTGGCCTTCATACAAGTCAGTGATTTAAGCAGGGATGGATATACATAGTAAGTACCACCTACTTTCATCTACCAATGAATTCTGATATCGGCTATTATCTAGCTGATACGCCATGTGTCTTAGTAAGAATCCAAGGAGGAATCAGAAACCATTCTAGGTACTTCAACAGTTATGACTTCATGCAGGGATCAAATGCATGTGAGACTGCTTTACAAGCCCTAATATATACATTCACAATAGATACTTTCCTTAATAAAGTCACCAGTAAACTCAAAAACCAAATTCACTGGATAGTTTCTTTGCAGTTTTTAACATTGTAGGGACAATGTTTTTTTCTGAAACTGTCTCTTGGCTTAGCTTCCCCGGTTTTCTGCCTGTTCAGTTCATCCCTTCTTAGGCTCTTCATAAGTCCTTATACTTTTAACAAATAGATACTGAATAAATTAAATCAGCATTGATGATTAGACAGACTTGTGTGAGCTACTGTTTTTCTTAGTTTTCTTAGATCTTTCAGCAGAACATTTTTAGACTATAAATGTTTAAGCACTTTCTCCCAAAGAATTCATTTCATATTAGTGTTCTCCCCGCCCTGTTCCCCCTGCCCCTCTAAGAGGAAGCCAAAAACTGGAAGTGAAGCCATGCACTGAAAGCTACACAATAAGTTAAAATTTTAAAAATCTGCTGGTCAGTGGCATGGAGACAAGCCAGACTCCTGTTTCTAAACTCTGATCAGAGACAATAGTGCCTCTTCAAGTAATAAGCAAATAAAAATTCCCGGGGAAGTGACAAAATGCTTGCAGGCATTGTTTCTTGTTATTTCCTTGTTTCTGTTTTAATTTGCTTATTTGTTTGTTCTGTAGAAAAGAAGTTAAGAAAAAGCAGGTCCAACTTGATTTTTTCTTTCTCACCCATTTCTTCCCTCCACACTAAATAATTTGTTTAGAATTTTGAAAAGTAGTTTTGATTTTAATGGATTTAACCTAGTGAGTTTATTATATAATGGAATTATTCATTGAAATTATATTTCATTGAATTATAAGTATAAACTCATTTGAATTGTTTGTAAAATAACAAATTTGTTCATGTATATGTTAAATATCTGCATAGCATGTGTATATATTAGTTTATATATTTAATGTGTACATAAACATATTTTATGTATACACTTTATGTATCTGTGATTTCCACATCAGTGATTTTAAACCAAGTGCAATTGAAAATATTAGGAAAACAAAAGTTAAATCTGTCCTGAACATATATAGGCCTGTTTTTCTTGTCATTATTCCCTAAATGATACAGTATAACAATTATTTACATAGCATTTACATTGCATTAGTCATTATAAATAATCTCAAGACGACTTAAAGTATACAAAAGGAAGTGTATGCAAATAATATAATTTGTATGCAAATACTATGCCATTGTGTGTCAGAGACTTGAGCTTCTGCAGATTTTAGTATCCACAGGAAGTCCTAGAACCAATTCTCAGGAACAACTGTATATATAACTATATTTTGTATTGTAATATAGTTGGATTATTTTGATGTAAATATACAGCCTAGTTTTTTTGGGGAAAATAATAATTGACAATTTAACTCTGCATAAGTTGCTTATATGAATTATCTTAGTGCTATTTGGATTATTATTAATATTTAATCATTTGAACAATGAAGAAAAAAACAAAAATAAGGTGTACTGGCTCCAAAATTTGAAAGTAGGCCTTTGAGGTCCCCCAGGATCTGCTCCCATCTGCACTCCTCACTTCTCTGGTCTTTTCTCCTTCTACCCCACGTACACTTTGGCTGTTCTCCTTGCTGTGCCTTAAGTGTGCCAGGCACACCCCACCTTTAGACCTTCACCTGGGCTGACTCCCTTGCCAGGAATATTTTTCACTCAGAAACCCGTCACAGCTCATGACCTCTCCTCTTCCAAATCTTTGCTCAAATGTCAACTTCTCATGGAAGTATTCTTTGCTTGATCTGATGTAAAAGTGCACCCTGCCCCTCCTCTCAGGTTCGTGAAGCCCTACTCTGCTTTGCCTATTTCCCACAGCTCTTCTCCTCTTCAAACATTCCACATAACTTTTAAATACATATTAATTTTGTGGGTTTGGAGTTTACTGTGAAGTTGAATTTGGGGCCCACTAGCTCTCTTGAGAAACATCACCACCTGCTCACTCAGCTCAAAAAGTGTCAGTGAGCTGGGCATAGTGGCGTGCACCTGTAGTCCAAGTTCCTCCGAAGACTGAAGTGGGAGAATCACTTGAGGAGTTGAAGCACATGGCCTCTTTCAGGCTCATCCATCTGAAGCCACTTACAGGAGCTCCCAGCCTTTGGGAGGATAGAAGGACAACTGGAGTCATTTGCTTTAGTCTCCTCACCTCACTAGACCCACTTAAAGACAAACATATATCCCATTTGCTTCCTTTGTAAAAGAAATGACAATCAGAAATATTGGGGAAAGAGGAGGAGGTGACAGCAATTGGTGATACAACAATTCTTTCTAGCCAAGGGTACTATAGCTATTTCACATGAAAATCAAATGTGTCTACATAAGGATGCTCATTATTGTTGCTTTGTTTGAAGACGCAGACACCTGAAGCAATCTAAATGCCTACTAATAGTGACTGATGAAATAAAAATAGTATATGGAGTCAATGGTATATTATGCAACTATAAAGAAGTATGAGGAGACAAGATATACTAATTTGGAAAGAGATCTATGATATTTTATTGAGTGCAAAAGCAAATTATAGAACAGTAGGCAAAAAAAGACTTGTGGGGGGAAAAAACCCAAGAAATTATAATGTGGTGGGAAAAGCCTTTGAAATGTTTACTGAGTGTCCCTTCTTCCTACCATCATTACCAACTTCCAACCTTTCCATACCCGCCCCCCTAACCGACTGCAGGCAGTAAACAGGGCATCCCAGGCCTCAGGGGATCAGGGCCACAATTAAACAGAGAACAAAAGAATTAATTCTCTGCTTTTTTAGTTTCAAAATAGACTTATGAAACTCCTGGCAGAGATAATAGGTTAAACAATAGCTTTGAAAAGAATGAATGTTGATCTAAGAGCCAGTTTTCCTGCTTTAGGTGAGATAAAAATATTCCAGGAGAGTTAGTGGGAAAAATATAGTGCTGGGATCTGCCCACCTGGGGGCTGAGCCTCACATGGTCTGGAAGCCCAAGAGAATGAGATCCAGTTTCCAGATTAGGGACCGCTGACAAAGTTCCCTTCGCCTTCAAGGCACAAGAGCACGGAAGTGAGACAAACATAAGGTGTGCCATGCAGTTGGGCCAGGAGCACCTTTGCTGGCTGGATCCTGGGAAGAAGGTTTGGTTTCCTGTAAAGAATCAGGAACTTATTGCAACCTCTGGGTGAGCAGAAGGCAACACATCAGCTGATACAGTGTCACCACCTGGTTTGCACCAGATGCCATTATGGAAATGGAGGGGGAGCAGCAGCTCAGCACTAGATCCGACCATGGGCATCACAGTAGATGTCAGAGTGTTTAGATCTCACTCATGGCTGCCCACCTCTTCCACGTGCCTCTTTGCCAACCCCCAGAATCTAGAACAACAGCCACAACTATAAGCAAGGACAGAAGGGCAGAGCAGAAGAGCAGTTCCCCACTGACTGAGAACTCCTGAAATGACTGTTTCCTTTTCATTGACAAACATTATGTTTTTCCCCTCTCGACAGAACTGGTGCTCAAAATAGATACCAAGTTGTTATTTTTAAAAAGTTGTGTTTTTGCACTCCTGAATGTGGCATCCTGAAAATCATCATGACTGCTATGCATAGATATGTACTTGTTTATAAATAGAGACATTAGGGAGGTAATTCAGAAATGTAACAGAGAACATCCCTGGGGGTAGAAGTGAAGAGACAGGGGACCTAAAGACTTTTCACTTGTGCACTTTGAATTTTTCAGCATGATTAACTTTATTTTTTTTTTTTTAAAGAGAGAGAGAGAGAGAGAGACAGAGAGAGAGAGAGAGAGAGAGAGAGAGAGAGAGAGAGAGAATTTTTTTAATATTTATTTTTTAGTTCTCGGCGGACACAACATCTTTGTTGGTATGTGGTGCTGAGGATCGAACCCGGGCCGCACGCATGCCAGGCGAGCGCGCCACCACTTGAGCCACATCCCCAGCCCATGATTAACTTTAAAATAATCGCTAAAGACCTTGTCCTTAAAGAGCTCAGAGAATATGAAGTGGGACAGACAGATAAGGAAATAACTTAGAGTGTGATATGTTCCCCAATTAAATGTCACAAGTGAAGCAGAACAAATGATCCTTAGAGGTGACCACATGAGAACTCAGATGAGTCATCAAGGACCCTAGACTATTAGGAGGTATAGTGTCCACTAAGAGAATCCTTGCTTAGGATTATCTCAATTGTTACCTGAGGACTCAGTCCACAGGGGGAGAGTATCCCTGGAATATGAGTGACCCTTTTTATCAGGAAGAAGCCAGAAAGCTAAAACTAAATTTTTGACCTAGATCCAGGAAGAAAAGAAATAGGCATTGAACAATTCGGTTGTTCAATTCACCCTTTCCTCTGCATTAGTCCGTGCAAAGACGCAAAAGTGTAACTTTTTTTAAAAAATTGGTCTAAATAGTAGAATATATTTTGACACACGGCACACAAATGGAGCACACAACTTCTCATTCCTCTGGCTGTACCTGGTGCAGAGTCACACAGGTTGTGTAATCATACATCATACATGTATATAGGGTAATAATGTCTGTCTCATTCCACCATCCTTTCCACCCCTACACCCCTTCCCCTCTGCTCACTCCCCTCTGCCTAATCCAAAGATTCTTTATTCTTCCCTACCCTGCTACCCCTATTATGGACCAGCATCCATTTATCAGAGAAAACATTTGGCTTTTTTTTTTTTTTTTTGGTTTGGCTTATTTCACTTAACATGAATTCTCCAGTTCAATCCATTTATCTGTAAATACCATAATTTCATTCATGAGTAATATTCCATTGTGTATACATACCACATTTTCTTTATCCATTCAAATGTTGAATGGCGTCTAGGTTGGTTCCGTAATTTACTTATTGTGGATTGAGCATGCAAGGGTACCTTCTTAAAAAAAATATATATGATTGCAACTTGCTTTGCAAATGAGTACCAAAAAATCGATCCATATCTTTAAAATACTTTCCAGTGCCTGAGTTCCTCAGGGTGGTACATGTGAGACAGTAAAGGACATCTACTTGCTCAACTACTGCACTTTACATTGTTTAAATTGTACCACTTTCCAGAGACCTAAATGTAGAGATCCTGGTAAGTTTAAACAAAGTAAAACCACATTTTTTTTCCTATACCTATTGCTACTGTTATTAATATTACTATTGGTGGGACTGGGAAAGAGTAGAAAAAAAGAAAAAAATTTTTATTTGAGCAACATTCAGACAGATATCTGCATTTCATACTGAGAGTGGAAAAAGGAAGCCACAGTGTGGAAGGCTGGGGCATTTGAGGAGAGCAGGAAGGCTACTGAGGCCCATGGTGGATGTCAGAAAGCTCCCAGGATACCCAAGAGCTCCAGGGCATCTAAGCATGAAACCCTTCCCAGGGTTATGAGGACTCAGTTTTACTCTGAGTCATATGGAAAGCCAGGGCTGGAGGGGGCCGAGAAGAACTGTGCAAATATGATTCAGTATTTAAAGTCACTGCCAGGCTGCCACGGTTTGAGTGACTGTGGAGGCACAACAGACATCATGAACAAGGCAAAGGGTTGGTTCTCCCCATATGGTGCACCTAAACTGCTCTTGGGTGTCTTGTTCCTGTTTTTAAAAGGGAGGTTTTATTGTTCAGTATAATTTAATCTCCACCAAATAAAAAAGTCAGAATGGTGACAGGTGGGTGATTAGCCTACAGCATATTTTACTCCTCCAGTGTTCATAAAATAACCTCTTTCTGGTAGTAATTACTGAAAGTCTGGGCAGGAAAATCAGCAAGATGACAGTTAAGGCCACAGAAAATAAGAGAATGAGGAAGGGAACAGCCTCTTGAACCATGTGGTGGAGGCAGAGGAGTCTGGGTTTAGCAGCAAAGGGTATGTGGAGGGTGAAATATAGTTTAGAGTCGCTGCCTGGACAACCAATCATTTAAGGCTATTTTAAATTAACTTACTGTAATTTTATTTTGAAAGCCTGGGCTCCTACAGAGATCGGGGGGCAGCCCTGTGAGCATCATGATGTACCAGGCAGTAGAATCACAGCAAACCTCAAATAGAAGCAAATACTGGCTAAGATGGAACAGGGAGTGGGAATGGGCACATTCCCTGATACTGAGGCCACTTCAATCCAGGGATGGAGTAACCCCTTGGAAGGGATACAGCAGAGAGCTAATAGTTCTATGTATTAGTCTTCTTGGGCTGCAGTAACAGAATACCACAGACTGAGTGGCTTAAGCAACAGAAAGCTATTGTCTCACAGTTCTGGAGGTGAAGATATTACTCTGGAGGTTTCTCGTCTTGTAGGTGATTGTCTTCTCATTTTGTCTCCACAAGGTCTTCCCCAGTCACATGGATCCTTGAGGTCTCTGTGTGTCCAAATTGCTTCATATAAGGATCCCATCATATTGAATTAGAGCCTCATGTTGACAAAACCACCTCTTTAAAGGCTCTGCCTCAAAATACAGTCACATTCAGAGCTGCTGGAAGTTAGGGCTTCAATATCTGTATTTGGGGCCACACAATTCAGCCTTTAGCACAAAGATCCCTTACATACATAACCACAAATGAATTTGTATTTCAAGGGAAAAATGTAGAAGAGGAATAGAGATGAAATTTAAATGTCCTAAAATGCATTGAAAGGGGGAAAAATGCTTAGAAGTAAGTTAAAGAAAAGCACTTCCCAAAAGAGTTAAATCATTGTCAAATCATTCCAAGCCAGTGGTAAGCTGGGTTAATTGTCAAATACTTCAGCAAGACTAGTGGGGGAGTTAACAGCAGTTATTATCTTAAAAAGAACACATTTCTTTGAAATGCTATTATGTGTTAGAAGTGCATAAAAGGTTTCCAAGGAGAGTCCCTTTTGTGTAACGATGCAAATTGAACTGAGTGGTATGCATCATTTCTGGGGTGACATCTGCGGGTAAAGTCAGAAAAATCCAGAGGCTGCACACTATGTTAAAGGTAAATTTTCTTGAACTGGAGGAACCCAGCTAGCATCAGAAGATGGAACACACAGAGCTTGTAAATTAGAGACAATAAGGGGGGAATAGCAGGTTTTAGAATCTTGCAGGTTTCCTGCTGTTTATAGCTCACGGATCTAATATAGCTTTGTTTTAAGTTTTTAAAACATTCAGTTTGTGTGAAAATCCTCCTCTATAGATACTCTATTCCTTAGTGAAATAGACTAGGAAAGGAATTTTAGAAACCACCCAGATCTCTTTAAGAGAAATGATTTGCACCAGGGATTCCTGGCAATCTGAATTTTTCTGAATGTAAACAGAAAAACGTCTGGGGGAAGAAAGGGAGAATAAAAAACACTGACATGGGAGGGGAAAAAGTCAAAAAACAGATACAACAGTCTGCTATCACTAATTTTTATTCTCCTAAATTACTATTTTATTTCTCAGCACCAATCCCCTTTGGAGACCAAAAACTTCTAGCCCACTTATTTATGCTCTATTACAAGTGTTTCTCCCGAGGTTAGCATTCATTTGGGTAGGAAGAAGCAATTGAATCTGTGAAAGTGACTTGGCAATGGAGTTTTTTCCCCTGTAAATCCATTAGCCATCTGCTTTTATTACATTTAAGAATGTTCCCCGAGTCCAATAAAGCTCTGGGTGCATCTAGGCCATGCATCAACTATGTCTGAAGTATTTAGGTGTCACTGTGATGAGAACTTCAAAAATAATTATGTGCCAGAGTATTGCATTATTCACTAGGGAAACATACTTGCCTTAAAAGCTGTTTTGAAAAAAAAATTTGTCTGTGAAATTCCAGTAAAAGTTTCATCAGTTTTTGGGGGCACCCCTGAACCTCAGACTACTCTGACTCTCACCTCCGATATTCCATCTTGCTTACCAACTTCCTGAGGAAGTTAAAAGATCAGTGGCTGTGCTTCTGCTTCTCTGACTTTATCGTTGTCTTTACCTCCAATATCTAATGGCATCCCCCAAAGAACCAAGGCTGTTTCATTGATACCCGGTAGTTCACAGTGAATCTGAGAGACTGTACCACAGTATTCTGTTATGTGCATGAAATTTACAATGTGATGTAAAACAATGTGAGGTAGCTTAGTCTCATTGTAATCTTGTGAATGAACAAACAAAAAAACTTACCCTATATCTTACTTCACAGGTAATTTTCCAATAATATCCTGTATTTGCACAACATTTTTCAGATTTTATACCATCATCAAGTGAAAAATCTAGCAGTAGGAATACCCAACATTAAATAAAAGTGATACTGGCCAGGTCTGTCTCCCACTTCTCCCTCTTCCCCATCTCTCTTTTACATATTTTATATAATATCTTCCTCAATCAGGCCCTACTTCAGTGCACTGGATATTAAAGATCTAATCACGAATAAGATGAAGTGGCAACGGTAATGCAACATAATAAATACTGCAGTATAGAGACCATTTCAATATGATTTTAGTTTGGGCACCCCCCAACCACCTCAATTGAAGCCTAAAGAAAATACTTAGGTACAGGGAGTTTGTTTGGGTGATTATCCCAGGAAGTAGAGTGAGAAGTATGGAGAGGAATAGAAGGAGGGAGAAAAGTTAATAAAAGATATCAATGAGCAACTATGGGCCTCAGGGGCACAATACCACTGGAGGCCCTCTGAAGAACTGTGTAGAATGAACCTCAGAATCATCCCACTGAAGGCGCCACTGATTCTGATCCTCTATTATTTGGCAGTTGCCTCTGTGGGTAGCAGCTTCCCCCAAACTTCTATGTTAACTTCTGCAACTAAGCTGAGCAGCTTCCCAAGGGATTCTGGGACAAGTGTCCAGGCAGCAGAACACAGGTATACTTCAGAGAAGACTTGAAGTGAGGAGTAGGCAAAGTACTTGGGACCCTTCCTAGGTTGGCCAAGAAACTGTGACACAGCTTATCACAAGTATTGGCTACAAAAAGGATCAAGAGGCTCCTAATTTGATCATAGGAGATGGGACATAGTACGTTTCCTAGAGGAAATAATTCCCAAGCTAAATCTCAGAGAAAGAGAAGATTTAGGCCAGGAGAAAAAGCATTCTAATATATGAAAGAGCATAAGCAAGAGAGGACAATAGAACATTTGGAAAAGTGTGTGTTTAATTGGGATGTGAAAATAGGGAGAATGAGATAAATCCAAGGGGGAATTTAGGAGGCAGACTAAAAGGACTTGTTAAGGGTCAATGGTATTTTAGTGGGAGAAATGGGAAGAAAAAAATTTTTGATTGGGGTAATAAAGTTTGTGGATATAAGAAAAAGGATGGAGAACTCACCTATGGGGTGAGGACTATATACATGAAATGTCCAAGGTGCCTGTAGAATGGACAGGTGGGCAAATTATGTAGATAATTGGATGTCATGAGCCATTAGATACCTGCCCTTATTACATTTATAAAAGTACTCTGAGCCATGTATATAAAGCATTGGATGCATCTGGCCATGCATCAGATACTGTAGGGTTTAGGAGAGAGATAAGGTCTAGAAATATAGATTTACATACATCCACCCTAAGAGGTTACTCAGGAATGCAGGCAGAGGTGCATTAGGTGTGGTAGTATGTACCATACAGAGACAAAGGAGTGGAGGTCAGAGCTTTGATGTCTGAAAAGTAGGCAAAGAAAGAGAACTTCAGGATGGACATTGGCAATCTATTGTTAGAGGAGTAGAAGAAAGTAGTAAAATGGAAACCAAGAAAAATAGAAAATGTCAAATTGAGGTCAACAATGTCAGCCACTGTAAAGAGGTCAAGGAAAAGGCATTTAGTGACAGGGAATTTGTTAGTGATGATAGCACAGTGAGAAGTTGCTCTTCCTATTCCACGCCAACTCTGGGTGCTTTGTGTCTACTCTTATTTAACCATCCCAGGCGGACTTATTACCAGTACTTTGAGTTTCAATATTTTCTTACATAGTAGAAAGGGCAAGAAAAGTCTCTGGGGTCTCTTTAATAAGGACACTAATCTCATTTCTCAAAGGCTCTACTCCTAAGACCTAGTCACCTCTCAAAGGTCCAAATACCCTCAAACTGGGGATTACGTTTTAACATAGGAATTGGGGTGGAAGAGGTACACAGGTTCTCTAGTCTTTAGTCCATAGAAGCTATGCTTTCTCATAGATCCCCTGAGTAGGAAAAAGTATACCTCTTCCATGTAGACAAGAAAAAAGAAGGTAAGAGGGCTGGGGCTGTACTCAGTGGCAGAGCTCTTGCCTCGCATGTGTAAGGCACTGAGTTCAATCCTCAGCACCATATAAAAATAAAAAAAATAAAGACATTCTGTTCATCTACAACTACAAAATTAAAAAAAAAAAGACGGTAAGAGCTCGGTGGGAGCAGATGTTGGGTGAAATTGTAGAAAGTTGCTTAATTCAAATCAGCCTCTGTTTTCTCTAAGACATTAAATTCCTAATCCGAGGCAAAGAAAGGCAATATGGAGATATGGTAGGGAGACTAATGGCAGAGATGAAACTTCACAATAACTTCAGAGAGAAGACTTGGACATCCCAAAGGCTGAGACCTCAAAGACTCTCTGCTTCTGAAAATTGTCCCAACCCCATGCCATCTACCCAGGTACATGCATCTACTGGATCTGCCATGTTTTATGGTTTTCCCCCATAAAATAAAAATGCTTTACTTAACAATCATGGATCATTCCATGGACCAAACAATTGACTTATCCAGGGCTAAGCAGTAGATTCTGAGCAATGTGTGGGTCTTGATTCTGATCCCTATGGGTTGAGAGTGTTGCCCTCCCACTGGGGGACTTATACATTGTGGATGAGAATCTATCTCATCAAGTCCATGAATCTCACATACACCTTCAGGCACTGTTCTGGGAAGACAGAACCTTCTCAGAACCTTGGTGACTGTGACCTGCTTGATAGACTGCACATGGCTGGTGGGGGCACAGCAGAGATGCCATATTACAAAGTGACTTCATCTTCTGATCACAGGGTTTTGGTCCTCAATGGACATCTGACCCAAGTTTAGCCAATGTTATTTTCTTACCTTTCTAGTCAGAGTTCATTCTGTGTTAATGAGAGCCCTTTCCCAAGAACATTGGAAATATAAGTGAAAAGAAAAACAACTGTCTTTGAGTATAAGAATTTTAAGATAAAAAACATGGAGAATGTTGGTGGCTGTAGGGTTTTATGAAGGACAATAGGTAAAATTCCTATTATTTTTGTTTCATATCCATGAGGGATTGGTTCCAGAATCCCTCAGGAATACCAAGTCTACAGATGTGCAGGTCCTTTATATAAAATGGTATGAAATTTGCATATGACCTACATATACTCTCCCATATAATTTATTTTTCAAAATCATTCTATAATGTCAGAGGATGGGGAAATAAGCCATTGGTGAGGATTCTCTTAGAAATTCTGTAGAACTTATAGTTCTTTAAGCCCTTCTAGCAGCATGTGGATACAGGCCTGCTGGTAGACAGATCCCAAGAAGAGGAGAAAGAATGGAGCTGAACCACATGTATATTCAGTCCTTTTCCCCAAACACACAAATCAGATAAACCATCCTTACCTGCAAAGAACTTGGGGGAACAGGGGTGCAGAGAAAGCAGGAGTTGTTCCCTAATGGAAATGCCTCCTCAGGGAAACAAGAGGAAAAGGGATGAGAGCTCCTTCTGCTCATCCTTGGCATTTTCCTTCCATGTGAACTAGAGAAGCAGGTGAAACTCTGCAGAGACAAAAGAGCCAGAAACAAAGCAGATAAGAGATACAGAGAAAGTCCTGATAGCATTTGAATCTCTGGTTCCAGTTGTTCCTCCTACCTGTGGATTTTTCCATTTTGCTGTATCCTAACAAAATCATCAAGCTCTGGTCTTGGCCTCATAACATGAGAAGATAATATTCCCAGTGCATTTTTCTCCAAATTGAACTTTCATTAGAATCTTAGTGTTAAATATTGGAAACTATCTTAGCCTGGTTTCCCCACAAAGCACAGACTGAAACAAACACTTAAATACTTTCTTGAGGAGTGTGATTCAGGAAGGAGGAGTGAAAGGCAGGGGAGTGCAGCAGGGAAGAGGGAGAGAAAATACAAAGATGCATTCCTAGTTGCTTACACCTTCTCACAGACCTGCTGACTGCTTTGTGAAACTCAGGGATGCCAACCAAGGTAAAAAGTGGGAAAAGGTTTTATTGATAAGCTCCAACCCCTCAAGAGTTGTGGGTTGTTGCTTGCCAGGGAATTTCGACTACATCCCCTCCACGTTGTCAACAGAGAAGCCCTGGGCGGGAAAGCATAAGACCCGTATGTGCAGAGGACAGATGCTGTCTGTGTTTGAAAGAAACTGGAGTCTGCACAAACTGGGTATGAGAGGAACTGGAACAAGTCACAGGTGAGGCCCAGAAAATCTGAAGTGGTGGCCGAGAAGCATACATCAGTTACAGGGCACTTGTGCCTTCATGATGAAATTGACTTCATTTTCTCATGAAGAAGTGACATGTTTGTCAAAATATATTCCATATTTAAATGTATTGCACATTTGAAAAAAAATATATACTACATTTACACATCTTAAAATATATTATACATTTCTACTTAGAAACTCAATCTAAAAAACCTAACACTGTTCTCAGTTCAGAATAGACTCCTCTTTCCAGACAGGTTAAAATAAAACCATTTGTGGACTATTGTTGTAAATATCATGGCTTTAATGTGGTTAGTAATATATCAGGCTGCCTTCTCCAACCTCCTCTCACGCACTTCCCTAATTAGTTAAGCACAGCTCTATTCAACATTTACGAAATGGGAGAAGTGTATCTAAAAATAAAAACTCCCCCCAAATTGATATAAGATCCTTCCTCTGGAAACAATTTATTATTTCTTTTCTTTCTTTCTTTCTTTTTTTTTGGGGGTGGGTGGGTGGGGCTATCGGGATTGAACTCAGGAGCACTCAATCACTGAGCCACATCCCCAGCCTTATTTTGTATTTTATTTAGAGACAGGGTCTCACTGAGTTGCTGAGTGCCTCACTTTTGCTGAGGCTGGCACTGAACTCATGAGCCTCCTGCCTCAGCCTCCTGAGTCGCTGGGATTACAGGTGTGAGTCACCGCGCCTGGTTAATTTATTATTTCTATAAAATGTTGAATAGTATAATCATAAACTGTCATTTTAAGATCATCCCTCAGCCTAATAGGAACCTAAAAGAAAGCATAAAAAGGGAAGGTCATGCTTGGGACCTGGAGTACTTAGGATTTATCCTGGACAGCTCCTCCAGCTGCAGCAGCAGCGCCACCACCACAGCAATTGTGGACTTCATTTTCTTGCACTGGTGATAATCAAACAATTCATATTGTGCTGAATCTCAGTGTGTTTTTTTCCCCTCAGTTAATAGTATATTTTGGAAAGTTTTCCGTATCATAGGAGCTAGCTTCCTTGTTTATGTAACTAAGAACCCACTAATGGGCATGTCATTCTTGTTGTTTTTTTTCAAGTTGCAATGAACAAGCTTGCATGTGTATTGTTATGCTTGTTCAAATAAATAGATTTGTAGAATGACATGGAATTTCTGGCTTGCTCCAGTTTTTAAAATTGTATTGAAGACCCAGCCCCTGCCTTGTGGCCTACTTCTGGTAATTGGGTCACAGATTTTATTTTCCATGTGGAGGTCCCCGTCTTTCTTTTATCAGTACTACAGTCTCTAAAGAACTGAGACTTGGCTTTGCTCTCTTCAGTTCTCTATCAGAGATGAAAATTCTGCAACTGAACCTCTTTCCAGTTTTACTGCTACCTTGACACCACCTAACAGACTTCTCTGATGTCTGCTTGGGTCTTGAAATAGTTTCTGTACCTAGTTATAATGCCAATGCTTTGTCTACCTATTAAGAAATTGTTAACAAATTGTTAACAAATATTGAATCCCATTGATATTCTTTGTATCGACTTCCATTCGTTGCCTGAATTTCTGGATACTGTTTTATCTACTAATCTGTTTGTTTTTGTACCAGGGATTACACCCAGGGGCACTTAACCACTGAGCCACATGCCCATCCCTTTTAGTTTTTTAAATTTTGAAAGAGGGTCTTGCTAAGTTGGTTAGGGCTTTGTTAAATTGCTGAGGCTGGCCTTGAACTTGTGATCCTCCTGTTTCAGTCTCCCAAGTTGCTGGACTTAATAAGTGTGCACCACTGTGCCCAGCTCTAAACCGTATTATTTGTATCTGAAGATGAACTTCTTGAAAACATGGAGTTGCATAAGATTCTTGTTGGTAGCTCCAAGCCTGTCTCATGATAGGAGTTTGATATATGCTCTGATGTACTTGTGCATCTGAGGATTACTGAGGATTAGAGGATTCAGTCCTTGTTAAGGCAAAGGATATACTGTAATTAGAAAAAGGAGTTTAGGATTAGAATAGAAAAGGAGGTAAACAGAAGAGCAGAAATAGATCCCAAGGGCCACATAAATCAACTTGATCGAGTTTGTATCCTGGGTTTAGCACTAGAATGGGGGAAGGGAGACCTCTGATATAGAGGATTAAGGAGTATAGGAAGGCTTTTGGTTTGATATGAAGTTATCAAGAAGATTATAATCTTGTGTTAGAGGGGCTTGAGAAACACCTACTCTGATAAACTGAGGTTGGCTCCTGTTCCTCATACCAGAAACCCAAGTTATATAGTCTCAGAATCTAGGAGGCAGGGAGAAGAGTCAAACCTCACTGTTAAAAGTTAGAAAAATTGCAGAATATTTAGAGACTACACACACATGCACATATGCACACACAGTATGCACATGTATACCTAGGCACACAGACAAACACATGTGCCTCTGGAACAAAAGAGGAGGATTTTATAAGCATCTCACTAAAACTTCAGAAGGAAATTCTTTAAATTACCTACTTAGCAAAGGGTAGGGAAATACAAAAAGACTGCCAATAATTGCCAGTATGATGTATAGAATGTCATAGTTACCATCATTACATGATAAACTGCTTGTGTTATTTTAGGAAAGGTAAAAATATTTGTGAGGACATTTATACATTCATTCCCAAATTCAGTTGTTGTAATGTTATTTTTAATAAATATCTTAAGGTTGATTAATGGGCTGGGGATATAGCTCAATGGTAGATCCCTTGCCTAACATGCATAAGACCTTGAGTTTGATTCCCAGCACCACAGTTTATTAATTATTAATTAACTAATTAATTTAAATTTACTCATTAGGAAGAATAAAAAGTTTCTAAAAAAATTTTTTTACAGAAGTTGATGATTGAAAATTCCCACCAGTGGAATTTCTCCAAAGTCTCTCTAATTCCTCCAGTCAAAAGGGATTATACACAGGAAGTTTCCCCAAGGAAGATGGTAGTATTTTCTGGTGGCAGTAATGCCTGAGATGTGTCCTCAGCAAAAGGAATGGAGTTTGTTCATCTGACTAGATAAGAAGTGATACTTCAGGCAAGAAAATGTTATATACAAAATTATGCAAGTCCAGCAGAGCATGCCAGGTTCAGGAACTGCAGGTAAATAAGTGTTGGGACATAAAACAGAAGGGGCAGTGTATATAGTTACATATAAATTACCACACATTTTGTGGCTTAAAACGATAGCTATTAATTAGCTCATAGTTTCTGGACTTAAGGGTCTGGCACAAAGCAGCTGGGTCCTCTACTGAGGGTCTCAAGAGTCTGGAATCAAGATATCTGCTGCAACCTCACTTGGAGGCGTAACTAAGGAAAGCTCTGTTTCCAGGCTCCTTTCAGTTGTTAACTATTGTAGGACTTGTATTTTTAAGACTGAGGTCCCCATTTTCTTGCTGGCTCTCAGCCTGGGACTTCCCTCATCCTCTAGAGGATGCTCTCAGGTCCATGTTATGTGGCACCCTCCATTTCAACGATGGAGAAGCTCCTTTCAGGTGATCTCTCTCCATTTGAATCTCTCTGGCTTTTATTAATGCAACCAGCAGGGGCAAATGCTCTGCTTTCAAAGGGCTGGTGTGATAGGTTAGGCTAACCTGGAGATTTTTCCTTGATTACTGTCAATTGGTTAGCAACTTGCATTCCATCCACCATCTTCGAAATCTACCTACCACAGGTAGAATCTTGAGAAATGACACAAGAAGCTGTTCTGGATGTTTCGTTTAGAATGGAAGCCTGAAGGAAAGCAAAGTGGATGTTAAGGACTGGAAATTCCATGAAATAAAGTCTCTTACATAAACAAAATTGAGATGCTTTGCTTCAAGAATAGGAGACAAATTCAAATTTTCAAAGACTGACAAAGATGATGGATTTGCTTTGTGTATGTTGCAACTAACAATGGGTAGAAGTCACAGATAAGACCAGTGCAAAACAACGCAAAGACGAACTTGTAGTCTTTAAATTCTTTATGTTTTTCCAAAAGACTCTTAGAAAATACTATTTCTTTTTTTGGGGGGAGGGGGTTTGAACATGAGCAAAGTACCTTTGTTTTACTTATTTATTTATTTTATGTGGTGCTGAGGATGGAACCTAGAACCTCACATGTGCAAGGCAAGTGCTCTACCACTAAGCCACAACCTTAGCCCTGAAAATATTGTTCTTGAACCTTACTCAGATCTGTGGATGCAGAATCTCTGGGAGTAGAACAGATGATCCTTACCCCAGAGTAAAAACTGCCTCTTCTTTCAAGCCTCCTTCTGTTGGTTATATATTTAACCTATCACCTCTACTTCCACTTCCACCACCTCCAGTATTACTGCTTTGTTCTTTTGGATTTCTCATAAAGGGACTCAAATCAGATCCTGGGCAGATTCTCTATCAAGTTTAAAGTAAAATATTATATGGATATTAAAAGATTAAGTGGCTAAGGCTGCTTTCTTGTTCAATCACTAAAAGAGGAGATTGTAGACATATGGTATAACATGAATGAACTCTGAAGACATCATTCTAAGTAAAATAAACCAGTTGCAAAAGGACAAATACTGTACAATTCTGCTTATATAGGGTATATAAAGTAGTCAAATTCAAGGACAAAAAGTAGGAATGGTAGTTGCCAGGGACAGACAAGAAGAGTGGGGAATGGGAAATTAGTATTTAAGGGGTACAGAGTTTCAACTAGGCAACATAAAAAAACTTCTGGAGTTGAATGGTGATGGTGGATAACAACATGAATATATTTGATGCCACTGACACACTATCCTTACACATGGTTAAGATGGAAAAATTTGTGTTAAGAATATTTTACCACAATTAAAAAAATTAAAGGAATATTATATCATTGGAAATGTATGACAGTTTGTCAGTAAATTTCTCTCCTAGGAATACAGTACCCTCAAACAACTAAAGGACATTCCTAGGAAAACATTCCCCAACTCAGCTTAATGATTTTAAGAACTCAATAGTTTCAGTCACAGGCCCACATATTGGAAATAGGCATGCTTTTTTATTATATAGGATTCTTAAATATATATATATATATATATATATATATATATATATATATATATATATATATATGTTGTAGATGGACACAATACCTTTCTTTCTTTCTTTTCTTTCTTTCTTTCTTTCTTTCTTTCTTTCTTTCTTTCTTTCTTTCTTTCTTTCTTTCTATGCAGTACTGAGGATCAAACTTAGCACCTCAGACATGCTAGGCAAGTGCTCTACCATTTAGCCATAACCCCAGCCCATAGAATATAGGAGTTTTTTAAGAAAAATATTTTAATAATGTTTTTGTGGGTTTTTTTAATGCCTTTATTTATTTTTTATGTGGTGCTGAGGTTTGAACCCAGTGCCTCACACATGTTAGGCAAGCCCTCTACCACTGAGCTACAACTGCAGCCCATAGAATGTAGGATATTTTAATTAATTTATTTTTATTTTCTGGTTCAGATTGTTAAATGGCCTCCTGACTAGATTGTGATATACAAAGAAAACATAATCTCCAGAGCTTGTTTTATACAGGCAATTCTTCAAAGAGTGTTTGTAGATTACCTATAATAGGCCCTCTTCTTTCTCTATGTACAGATAAATAAATATCACATCAGAGAGCCACATTCCACCTGCCTCCATATTCATGTCTGGGTGCTAAGTTTGCCTTGTTCTAAATATAGACTTGGCAAGAGCTGAATGTCAAACATGATCAAGACCCATCTAGAAGCTAACGTTCTTGTACTTACAATGCTCATTATTATTTCCATTTCTGGAAGAGCCCCTATTTTATTGTCTACAAACTATAGGTTAATTTCTTATTTCTACAAGCCCATCTTCCTTAAACTTTTATATGAAATATTATATTTTAAAAGTCTACCTCTGGAACAATTTTTAAATTTGACACTAGCATATTATTTGAGGCTTTATTCTTGCAGAAGCCATTTAAGTACACAAACTAAAATTTCCCTCATGCTGCTTGGAATGCTTAGAAACCTTCCTTGGAATGCTTAGAAAGCTCATTCAGTGAAGTTTTATTTCATTGGATTGCACGTTTTCTATTTTTAAAAAGTTTCTGTTCATATGTATATATATATATATATATATATATATATATATATATATATATATACACACATAGTTTTTTTTAGGTGGACACAATATTGTTATTGGTGCTGACAATGGAACCCAGTGCCTCATGCGTGTTAGAGGAGCACTCTACCACTAAGCCACAACCCCAGCCCAAGTTTCTATTTTTTAATAGCAACAAAACAGTATCAGGATTTTGTTACAAATAACAAACAAGTCTAATAATGAGCATAAGTAAAAATTTTGCAGTCTTCCCTGGGGAATCTAGTATAAAATATCTACCAAAATTCAATTACATGTACATATATAAAAGATGACACCTATTTGTTCCTGAGGTAGGCATTAGTCATTCATTTTCTTAACTTATTATTTAGTTTTATATCCAATCCTGACTTAGAAGCTATTGAATCTCTACCCTTAAGCCCAAGAGACTGCCTTCTAGGAGTTAATATAATTGTGTGGTTATTTGTAAAACAGTAACAGCATTAGCAGAGGTGCCCCCATTGTGTGCCTAGCTTGTCACCACCCATGGGTTTACATTGTGGCTTTCAAGGCCACAGCTTGCAGGGCTTCAACATCATCATGAGGCGGCTGCACTTGGCTGTTATCTCTGTTGAGTGTTTCATCACCATGCTCTGCATGTCTATGTGTGGACATGACAGAAAAGTCACCCTGGCTGGAGGCACTTGAGAATGTGCTGTTCACTGGCCACACATTTACTGAAGCATAAAATCTGAATTTATGTTCTGTTCCATTATTTGACTTTTTAAAATTGTTTATCTTTGTGGAACGTTGTCAGCAGTTACAATGCAGTAGTTTTTTAAAAAATTATTATTATTTTTTCTCCCCTTGGTTATCTATATACCTGAGCTACTGGTTTCTTTTTAGTTCTTATTGGTGACCATAATATTATGGTCTGGTTATTTCCTGTCCTCGTGTGGCATATTCTTTCTAAAAAAAAAAAAAAATCTTATTTTAATGTCTTTTATACGTTACTGCTTATTTTTTCATGATATTTTCTTAAATATATTCAACATTATCTTCCTTTCTTATTTATTTATTTACTTACTTACTTATTTATTTTACTGGGGATTGAACCCAGGGTGCTTAACCCCTGAGCCATATTCCCATCCCTTTTTTAAAAAATGTTTTATTAGAGGCAGGGTCTTTCTGCGATTTTATGCATGCACTATTGCACCTGGCTCTTTTTTTTTTTTTTTTTTTTTGGCACTGGGGTTGAACCTGGGGGTACTTTACTACTGAGCTACATCCCCAGCCTTCTTATTTGTTATTTTGAGAGGGGGTGTCCCTGAGTTGCTCTGGCTGCCCTTGAACTTGTGATTCTCCTGGCTTCATCCTCCTGAGTTGCTGAGATTGTGGCAATACACCACCAAATCCAGCTCAACATCTTCCTCTTTTTAAAGAAACCAAACTGTTCCTGATTTTTAAAACTCTGCCATATATTAAAATTAAAACATTTTCCTTAATATACATTATTAAAAGCATGTTAAACTGCTTACATGGTATTGTGTGTTACATTATTGATATTTCACACTTGACAACTCAACCTGATGAGCTTGGTTGGATAACATAGCTTGTCAATGTAGGAAATAGAAAAGATCATCATTCTCCAATTGGGGTTCCATAGAACCCCATTTCCATAAAATGTTCATAGTCTTTATGCTTTAAAGGGTTCTTTTATCCAAAAATTCAGAAATCGGTGAATTAAACAAAGTAAGCTTATTTCCAGTATGACTTTTGAGAACTTTTTAAATGCCAAAATACCATATGTTCTCAGTGTCAGATGTGGTATGCAGCATTTCCAACACGTGTGTGCATGTTTCAGAGCACCTAGTAGGACTGATGTTTCATAAAGCACACTTTGAGATATATTAGAAGAGCTGATGAATTTACCTAGAGAATAATCTGACATAGTATAAAGTTAATTAAATAATGTCCTAAAACATTTTAGAGGTGTTTCAAGGAGCCATAATGAAAAACTTCATTAAATTGCCTTGAAATACTGCATAGTCCATTTAATTAGTGACTTCGTGTTATTATTTGGACAAAGATGGGTGAGATCTGAAGGTGTGTGGCCCAGTCTAGATGTGGAGCACAAAGTGAGTAGAGCCAACTACAAGGGCTGCTGCCCCAAAGTCTAATGAGACCAAATAGCAGGTGGCATTGTCACTCATAATGAAGAGACTGCTTTCAGCTTGGATCAAACATACAACACGTACGCCAGTTGTGGCAGTGTGAATACAGCAGAGTGTTGGGAGAGACGTAGTGGAAGCCTGCTGGTATGCCTTTTCTCTTCCTTCTTCTGCATGCAATGACCTGCAGGTGGGATGTATAGCAGCCATATGGTGACCATGAAATAAACATGAGAACAAAAGTTGATGGGCTAAGGATTGAAGGATAAGGGTACTAAGAGAAAGCCTAGGTCCCCTCAGTCTTCTTGAGCCACTGCACTGGCCTTGGACTGCTTTCCTCTGAATGTCTTGTTATGAGACACAAATGAAACTATTTGTTTAAGCTACCATTAGTCAGGCTTCATGTCATTTACAGCTGGAACACTTTCTTAATGGCACAAATACTCTGTCTCTATTGGGAAAGGGCCACTGTGGAAATAATGCTTGTGTGTAGCAGGTAGACCAAAAATCAGATGTGTCTGAACATCCTTGACAAAAAGTGGGAATGAGCCTTCCAGAAGCAGAGTTGCCTGAGCCCTGAAAAGCCCTTTGGGAAGACTCATCCTGTAGAAACAGATGCTAAACATTGTAAGAGCTGCACAGAGCAAGAAAGCTTTGGTAGTCAGAGGAGGAGGGAGCATTATAGAAATAGCACTGATATTCAAATATCAATCTGAAATGTCAAATTCTGGTATCCAAATTTGCTTCCTTATCAAGAACTCATTGGACTTACATTGGGTAAGTCAGAGGAGTGGTTCTTCTTTTTTTAAAAATATTTTTTTTTTGTTGTAGTTGGACACAATACTTTTATTTTATTTATTTTTATGTGATCAAACCCAGCACCTTGCACATGCAACGCGAGTGCTCTACTGCTGAGCCCCAGCCCCAGCCCCTGGAGGAGTGGTTCTTTAAAGAAAAAATTAAAGGAGATACTTACTTTTTAATAACCTCACAAGGCAAGCTCATCTTTTGCCCCCTCTAAGAGTATCCCACATTAAGAGGTCGTCTCCCCTGCTTTGCAACAGAACAGTACAACAACGTGGCATCTCAAAATCTTGGTGTGTCAGCTGCTTTGGAGGTCCTGACGCTCTAGGAAACGTGGCTGCCAAGTGTGAGAGGGTGGTACCCGGCGAAGAAGGGACACTTATTTTCTTGGAGGACCTTTCAGAAGTATTTAGAGAAATCTTTGCAGTGGGTTGAAGGGACAAATGGGTAAATTCTATTAGCATAACCCCACCTAAACATATAGACCTGAGGTCATTTGTATAACAGACTGTGCAGAAGTGTTAGCCACACTCTGAGGTTTTACCCCTTAAAATCAGCCTCTAAAGGGAAGGGGTCTATAGAGCTGAGGGCTAAAAGAGTTGGCTGTGCAAGTGACAGGGATACAAAATCACCCTCACTCTCTCATGTTTCTTTCTTGCAGAAGAAGACAAGGCTGTATGTGCCATCTGAGGTAATATCTTTGATTCTAGAATTTTAAGAGGAAACAGGGTAAGGTCAGAGAGTGGAATTGAGGATTGGACTGTTCAGAGCTGGCCTCAGGCTTAGGAAGAGGATTCACTGACTGTTAAGGTATCTGTCTGTGTTCTCCAACCTTTCCCACAATGGGAAAGGTAGTAAATGCAGGAAAGAAACCCCATAAAAGTATGTTTGGGGCTGGAATAATTCCCTGCATTCTAGTTCTGATAAACCATAGCACAGCAACAGGCAATAGACAGGCTCCAGATTCACCTAAACTGAATTATTGGCAAGACAAAAATATAAACTCAGAACCTAAATGGAAGCAAAACTGAAATTGTCTCTCCTTCCTCCCAACCCTATCTAATTTATGTGCGTGTACACACACACACACACAGTGTGTGTGGCGGTGTCACTGTGCATCCTTTTGTCCTACCTGGAGGTTAAGCTTTTTTTTTTCCTCTTTAATTTTTTAATTGTAGTGGGACACAATCCTTTTATTTATTTATATGTGATTCTGAGGATCGAACCCAGGTCCTCGCACATGCTAGGCGAGGTCTACTGCTGAGCCATAACCCCAGCCCCAAGATTAAGCTTCTTTAAAAGGAATAAGAGGGGGCTGGAGTTGTGGCTCAGTGGTAGAGCTCTTACCTTGCACATGTGAGGTACTGGGTTCAATCCTTAGCACCACATAAAATAAACAAATAAGTAAAACAAAGGTATTGTGTCCATGTTCAACTAAAAAAAAAAAAAAAAGGAACAAGAGGAAAGACTTTGGATGAACAGCTACATAAAGAAGCTCAGGTCCTCTAGACTCTTGGTTTTTCGTTTGCCAGCTGTCTGATTGTGAGTAACTCACACTAGCTTCCACTCTTAGTTTTCTTGTTTGCAAAATATTGCACTGTCTACTTCATAAGAATAATGTGAGGAAGAAATGAGATATATGTTTAATAAAGTGCGGTGCAAACAATGTATGTTCATTGTTGTATTATATGCACAGAGCATGGTGACATATGAACAGTGTGGGACAAAACAAAAGAGACCAAAATGTAGAGCAGAGCTGGGGGGTCCTGGCAGATAGCCTATCAAAAATACCATGGCTGAAGCCAGAGAAATCCTCAGGATTGGAAGTATTAGCTGGATACTGAAAATCAGGAAGGCTAAATATTCAGTAAATGATGGGAATGGCCAGGAATTTTCAAATATATTAAGTAGGCTGAGACTATTCATTTCATTTTTTTTTGCAAAAAATATAACTGCAAAAAAACAACAAATATGCTCTGATTTCACATATGTAAGGTACATATTCTATGCAAATTTATAGAGACAGAAAGTAGAAGAGAGGTTATAGGGACTGGGGGAGAGGGGTGAGAAGTTAGTATTTAATGGATACAGATTTTCCATTTGGGGAAATGAAAAAGTTCAGCAAACGGATCATAGTGATGATTGTGCAACATTGTAAATATACTTAATGACACGACACTGAATTATACACATAACAATGATTATCATGGTAAATTTAGTGTTATGCATATTTTAGCACCTCCAAAATATACTGGTGTAGAACCCAAGGTTTCAAAGAGTTCTAACAGGGAAAAGTGGCAATAGCACAGGAGCTACTAACCAAGGCTTGGATTGAAACGCATAGGTTTGGGGGTAAAACCCAGGTTTTTTCCACCTATGTGAGAGGCCTTTTCAAAATTCCTTATTAATGTCTGTAAAATCAACATAATAGATCTTGCTTCATGAAGTTTAGGATTAATTGACATAATGTAGTGACATACTTAGCAAAATATCAAGAACATAGTTGGTGCTCAATAAAAATTCACCAGTAGCAATTAATTGTAGTTAACAGGAGGCCCTCCTCATGACTTTGTGTTCTGTGTTTGCAGAAATGGTTCACACACCTGGGCTCACACCAGATGTAAAGGCAGAATTTAAAACATCCAAATTGCTGTGCTGACTAAAATAGAAGGAGAAGCAGTATGATGGTTAGGATGGCTCAAGGACTGGCGCTGAGAAACAAGGATGATAGAGAGTGGTTTGATTCTAGGTAGAGAGACTCAGTTGCTAAAAGAAGACAAGGAGTGTTTCTTTGACCTATTGCTTCCATTCTCCTGCTGTGGTCATGACAGGTAAAAGGAAATTGCGAAATTGTTCATACAGCATAACAGATAGAGAATAAAAGTTCTAGAGAACATTAATTAAAATTCTTCCTGTAAGTATGGAGATACAACTCAGTAGTAGAGCACTTGTCTAGCATGTATGAGGTCTGGGGTTCATTTCATAGTGCCACCAATAAATAAATAAATAAATTTCCTGGCCCTTCAAGCAGAGAATAAAAGAAAAATTCCTTCAGACACAGCTTTATATAAAGAACTCAAAGCACAATAAAGGTCTATAAAATCACTGTTCATTTCCCTTGGAAAACATACACAAAGCCCAGAAATAAAGTCCAGGAAAAAAATTGAGCATGAAAAAGAACTCCAAGGATAATTATTCTTTCTGCTATAAAGCAGGCTTAGCAATAACCACGCAGGCACTCGCCCAGGGCAGTTGAGAATTTGTACCAGATGAATGAATAATAAGGAATTCTGATGATTTTACTCTTATGGGACGGATTGACTGGTTGAAATAAAAGCAAAGATTGGTTTTAAATTTAGTTTTGCTTTTGTATAAGATGTGGGGACAGGAAAAATTAAAATCCCAGAGGCACATAAGAAAGAAAAGAAGATACAACTTTTAAGGACAAAAAACAGAGCATGAGTTACTAGGGTACAGACCATTACCATAGCTCAGAAGAAAGGAGATTCACTATGTGTGTTAAGATGCACAACAAGAAGCCTGGGGATAGTAAGAGAAAGAAGTTAGCAAGAAAGCTTGCATGGTAGTGCAAAAGCATTTGAAAATGAGAACCAAATGGAGCAATAATGAAAATGAATGGATCAGAGAGGAAAAAGGCTAAAGGAATATTACATGTAAGAAAATATTTTTAGGATATGCTGATTCCAAGAAGAAAACCCAGATAGCAGAAGAAAAGGAATTACATGAATCAAAAAAAAGGAGCACAAATAATTGTGTTAAAAAAGTTTAGAATTAGCATGAAAAAAATGATTTTAACTTTAAATTTCTTTTAAAGAGTCACGATAGTAGAAAAATTCCTGCTCATTTAGGTTTTTCAGCAAAAAGGTCCTGTAATAAAATGAGTGAGTCAGGAATAAAATTAGGGGAAAGTATGTACTTATTTTTATTCTAACACATACTCTCATATCCCCCATAACACTTACTGTGGTCTCATTTGAACAAACAAATGAGCCTCCTGGAAACAGTAAAGGTGTCTAATTGGTGAAAGAGTACTAGTATTGCTCTCTGGAGGACTGGCTTCCACATCTGAAGCATTAAATTACTTCAGGATGCGAAGATGCCCTTCTATGTTAAACTCAATTATTTAAGAGGAAATGGTGATCACACAGCTACACTGTGTTGAGAGGGCAGGGGGAGTAGGATCAGTTATAGAATAGTGGAAAGAAAATGTAACTTCTAGGATGATGCCTCAATTTTTCATTTGGGAAATAAGGACAGTGAACTCTATATGTATTCTGGGTTCTCATGGTTCAAATCCAGTGAACTGCAACCCAGGATTGATAGCCTAACCAAGAATAAGCAAACCAGAGTGATCCCAGCTCTTTCTGAGAGGTGCCTGAGGTCTTCTAGCCTAGGAGTGTTTGGATTCTGGTCCTTTTGGTCCTCCATTCTAATCTTGTCACACTGTGCTGCTGCAGGGCTCCAGGCTGTCCTGAAAAGTCTTCTCTGCTCTCCAGGTGATGGACAACTTCCCCTTACTTCTCCACAGCATGGTGGGTACTAGTGCAGGGCTTCAGTGGAGATTTTCTGACATTTGAGGAATATCAGAAAAACAAGTGTGACACCAAGAACAACTTGTACCTACTGTACAGGTCCAGACATACCTTACAGTGACCTAGAGTGACCATTCCCAACCTCTCTCCTAGCCTGCCTCCTTGTGGTAGTGTCTGTCAGTGGAGTCAGTGGGAATGCAGTTTGGAGGGCCAAAGATTCATTGGGAAATAAGACCCATGGAAATAAAAGGGAGGAAATGGGCCAGCAAACTGAGATGCAGACCCAAACAAAGTCTCTCCTGTCCAATGGGAGCTCCAGAGCGAAGTCTGTCTTTAGCGGGGCTCATATCTGGGCAAAAAGGGTAGACCCAAGTGTTACAGTCTTGCTTGAAGAGCAAGAAAAACATGACCTTCACTCAAAAGCCGAGGTGGACTGAAGTCTAAATAGCTGGAGGCTGTCAGCTAAGCATATTCCCTAGAGTCTTTTATTGTTGTTGTTGCTACTTTTGTTGTTGTTGCTGTTCTAATCAGTTATATATGACAGCAGAATGCTCTTCAATTCATTGTACACAAATGGAGCACAAATTTTAAATTCTCTGGTTGTATACGAAGTAGGATCACATCATTCATGCAATCACACATGTACCTAGGGACCTAAGGTAATGATGTCTATCTCATTCCACCATCTTTCCTACCCCCATGCCCCCTCCCCTCCTTTCCCTTCCCTTTGCCCAGCCCAAAGTTCCTCCACTCATCCCATGCCCCCTCCCCCCCATTATGGACCAGCATCAACCCTTGCAGTCTTTGGTTGTTGTTGTTTTGTAGTGCTGGGGATTGAACCCAGGGCCTTATACATGTGGCAAGCACTCTACCAACTCACCTACATCCCCATACCTCTTACAGTTTTTTTAAAAAAATGTTTTTGTAGTTGTAGAGGGACAGCATGCCTTTATTTTATTTATTTTTGTATGCGGTGCTAAGGTTCAAACCTAGTGCCAGTGTAAAGGTAAAATTTCCAAGCTGATTTTAAGCCGCAGAGCCTGAGTTAAAGTGTAAAAGACCAGGCATCCTAAAGTTTCCAAAGTGCAGAGATTGGGTTAAAAAGTAAAAGACTAGGTATTGTTAGAGTCCCTCTGCTACCCCCAAAACCTGTAATCCCTGTAGCTGTTAGGACAATACTGGAACTGCCCAGTAAATATTTCCACTGACTTTCTGGTTGTTTAATAGCTAAGGGTTCCGAGTTGCTTGGCACGTAGGCATTGCAGGACCTAAACCAATCAGTTTGAATGTGTACCCCACTTAGGAGCACCAATCACCCCTGTCCAATCTGTTCCCTCCAATGTATGCACTAATCCTGACTCAGGGTTGTTGTTCAATTTTCCCGCGCCTCATGATGATTTGTCCTGATGTATGCAAAGCCCCCCCCTCTCTCCAAAAAGTGTATTTAAGCTCCGCTTGAACTCTGCTCTGGGCTCTGGGCTGCTCTCCCTTCTTGAGTGAGCACAGAGTCCCAGTGCGCTGGAATGGATCCTCAATAAATCCCCTTTTGCCAATTGCATGGAGTCAGTCTCTTGGGTGGTCTCTCCCTCCGACGTTTCGCCGGATCCCCCCTTACACCAGTGCCTCACTATGCTAGGCAAGTGGTCTGCCACCAAGCCACAGCCTCAGCCCCCTTAACAGTCTTTTTTGAAGGAGGTTTTGAGCAACGCACATTCCCATGTCTGCTACACAACTCTACATATCCATTCAAAATCAACAGACAGGTCTCAGCATTACTTTCTCCCCAGTTCTAGCCAACCTGACTTTGACTATAGAGGAAAGAGAAAGTCTAAGGCCTGATTTTTGTATTCTCATATCCTTCCCCATGACTGACAGTGTGAATATTCATTCCATTCAAAGAAAACGCTCCTGCCACTCACAAGAGTGTGGTCTGACCTATGGCCCTCATAAGAAAATCACACAAAAGTCTAATAGCCATATATTTCCCCAATATGGGTTATCCTATTTTGAAAAATACCACATGTAGCCTATCAATGACTAATACAAATGGCACTCTGCCAAACTCAATAAAGATTCTTATTAGTCTTTTTGTTTTCAAGGGTGTCACGATCTTAGAATCTAGTTGCATCCAAGAGCATTTTATTAAAAGAACAATATATGTAAAAAGGACTTTAAGACTCATTTGCTATATAAATGCAAGATATTGTCTTTGTAATGCCAAATATTTACTGATGTATGAAAACATTCTTGACTGAATTTCTCACTTTCCTTCTAAATATAACTATCATGTAATTTCAAATAGTGAGTAATCAGCAGGAACAAGCTGAACTTTAAGAGAACATTCAAAGCATTTTCCGATTTTCCTTTTCATAGCATATTCTGATATGGTTAATTCTGAGCTTAAGTACAGATTTTTTTCGTCTAGAAATTAATTGGAATACATTTATTTGAAATCTTAAAACATGTTTCTCACTGGAACAATGGCATTTTTTACTTTCCTGGGTTAACTCACAAAAGATAAAGTATCCAGAATATAAAGAGTTATTTTTTCTTCTATGTAAGATATACATAGAAATATTATTTAATCATAACACTTAAGTAAACAGATTGTTCACCTTCACTCACTCTACAATTCAGTTTGCTATTTAACATATAAAAAATAACCCCCCAAATGGGAACAAAAACTTTAAAAAAGTAGGAGAGACCAGGGGCTTGAAAAGTGTATATTAGGGGGACATTTAGATAAGTTCCTCACTTCCTTCTTACCAATTTTATTTCTTCTGGCTTTTCTCATTCCCTATTCACTCTCAATTACCTTGCAAACACAAACTCTGGCTAGTGGGAGTGGTGGGAAGAGCAGTAATGGAAATTTTCCATCTTTTCTCCCTTCCCCTTTCTTCCATTCCTCCAGTTTCTTGTCTTGTCTCCATTTTCTTTCTCCATGTTCCCCTCACTCCTCTCTCTTCTTCTTTTGAACACTTCCCCTGTTCTTCTTCTTTCCTGAGCCATATTCTTTAAATATATATATTTAAATATATAAAAAAATATAAATATATATTTTTATATATTTAAATATATATATTTATAAGAATATATATATATAAATGCTGCAGTCTGGCTGGGCACAAAATCAGGAGCCACCACACACCTTGTAGATTCAAACAGCAACTCTTTATTCTCGAACTGTCACCGGCACTCTACACACAGGTTCTGCGCAAGATCCACGTTCTGGCAAAATCCATGTATTCCAAATACTCTGAATCCCATGAGAACGCAATGGGAACTCAAGGAGCGGGCATGCCTGAGGCAGCAGGATACACCCTATTCCCAGCAGGGTACACCTTAAACCTGGAACTGCCCTAAACCCAAGGAGCAGGATACTCCCTAAAACCTGATCCGCCCTAAACCCGGATCCACCCTGGTCCTTGAGCAAGGTCACCTTACTCAAGCATACATGCAATGTCACTGCAAATGACCTGGGTCCAAAGGCAAGCCCATTTCCACAATGGAGAGTCCTTCCTCTAAGCAACATGGAGTGCATCATTCCTACTTGGCAATGGCTCTCAGCATATATATTTGAAGAATATATATATATATATATATTTAAATTAAATATATATATTTAATTTAAATATATATATATTCTTTAATATAATTTAATTTAATTTAAATTAAATATATATATATATAAATATATATATATATATATTTAAAGAATATGGCTCAGGAAAGAAGAACAGCGGAGGTGTTCAAAAGAAGAAGATATATATATATATATATATATATATATATATATATATATATATATATATATACCTTTATTTTATTTTTATGTGGTGCTGAGGATGGAACCCAGTGCCTCACACGTGCTAGGCAAGCTCTCTACCACTGAGCCACAACCCCAGCCCCACTATTATTTCTTATGCCATTTCTTTCACCTTCTTTGGAATCTTTGGCCATTGCCTGGATGGGACTCTCACCATCTTTCACCTGCAACCCACATGATTTTCCTGCCTCTGATCTTATGCCTACCATTCTTTCTCTATCCTATAAGATAAATCTAATTATATTATATCCTAACTAAAGACCCCAATACTTTGGAGATTAAATCTAAACCCCTTATGTTTGGCTCCTGCCTACCTCTTGAGCCTTATCTCCTTGCTACTACTCTATCAGTTTGAACTGATTGATTCCTTTCTGGACCCTCTGCCTGGCTTGGGCAAGCCTCCTTTGGGCCCCCTCAGTGCATGCATCTAACTTAGCAGTTTTAGTTACCATTTCTCCTACCAAACTATAAGCACCTTGAGTGCAAACTCTTTATGTGCAGATTATGTCTTTTATCTGTAGTGTGGTACTGCAGAATTAAGTCCAACCCATCACCAGTTTTGGCCACAAGGACGAGGCCCTGCTGGAACAAGGCAAAGAGTGAGCAGGAATTACAAGAGTGTACAACAGCAGCACATGTGAAAGATGTTTGTCTCCATAGGTGCAGAAGTCTGCACCAGCACCAGGAAAAGGGACCTCAAGTGAGGAGGAAAATTCTCTGCATCTGAAGCAAGACAGTTTACAGCAGCCCTATTAGACCACTGGCAAGGAAGTGGGACTAAACAAGGTACAAGTAAGCCAGGAACTCCCCGTACTCTTTTTAAAATAGATTACAGCAGAAACAAAAACAAATACTAAAACTGTGTTGTGGCTCTAATACTTGAGTCTCATAAACTCTATTGAAAATGAGTGCTAAGTATATAGTTTGCTTTTTAAAAGAGTTTTTTTTTTTGCAGTACAATCTTTGTAATGGAAACATCATATAATACTTGGTTAAATTAATTATATGTATAAAACATTCTGAATATATGTATATATTCAATTTTGAAACAACTCCTATTGCAAATGATTATCAAGGAGTATAATTTTTTTTTTCATTGGAGGGCGTCCTTTCATCTAGAAACCATTTTCTTCCAGGCAAAATTTTAAAATTAATGCTTTTGGGCTACATGTGGTGGTGCACACCTATAATCCCAGTGATTCTGAAGGCTGAGGCAGGAGGATTTCGAGTTCAAAGCTAGCCTCAACAACTTATTGAGACACTTAGCAGCTCAGCGAGACCCTGTCTCTAAATAAAAAACAAAAATTGGTTAGGGATGTGTCCCAGTGGTTAAGTGCCCCTGGGTTCAATTCCTGGCGGCATCATCATCATCGTCATCATACTTTTGGACTGGGGATATTGTTCAGTGGTAGAATAAATATTTTCCTAGCATGCATGAGGCCCTGGGTTCAATCCCCAGTTCTGTAGTTCAGATCTGAAGTTAGGAGGAATGTAAAGGTTTCTTCCTTCAATGTCTGATGGCTGGACTCTTCCTAGAATTTCAGTTCTGCTGTTTCCTGTTCCTTTGATTGGGATTATTAGTGTTATCTTCAATCAGTAGCTTCTTTGCAAAGATTTTTAAAAATTGTCAATTTGGGGGGATTAGCTTATTTAAAACTAGATATTATAATCCATGTAAACTGTAGTATGTAGTAATATGCTGAAAGCAAGTGAATGAAGGAGATTATAAAGGTCAACAAATTCAATAAGCAATTCTCAGTCTTTTCCCAGGACATCTTGTGTTCCTGATATGACTGACATAGATGGCGTAGGGGCACCAATGTCATTCTATACATAAATATGAGTCTTAACTCACTTTCAAGTGGATTTCCAACTCTTAGGAAAACAGTTGTAATTTCCTCCTCATATTTCATTAAAAATGTAAATAGTATTTCTATTAATTTCTTCCTATACCCCAGTGGTTTGTCTTCCAGAACTCTGGTGATATGTGTCCCCACTTTGGAGATCATTAATTCATATCCGGACTTCCAAACTTTAGGTTGTTTAAGAATCTCTTGGAGGTTAGAGATGTACATATATATGTATTCAGATATATATGTAGTTAGATGTACATATATATGTACATATAAACATATGAACATACATATGTATTTAGTCAGATTTGTTGAGAAATAAGTTATATACAATAAACATTTCCTTTTTTAGGTATAAAATTCTTTGAGTAATGGCCATTGTATGTAACCACCAACAAAATCAAGATTTAGAAAATTTCATCTCCTGTCAAAATTACCACATGATCCTTTCTTGCCTGCGTCCTGTGCAGGTGATGGAAATGGGGTTTCACTTAGTGGAATGGTCTGGCTGCAAAATAAAAGCTAAGAAAAATAGAATGACAAAAAACCCCACAGGACAGGGAAAATAATTTAAGAAAGCAGGGTGGGATGGACTACCCGATCATATTGTGCCAGCATCACCATTAATCTAATTCTAGCTTTTTTTTTCCTTTTCTTTTTTTTTTTTTTTTTTTTTTTTTTTTGCTACTGGGGATTTAACCCAAGAGTACTTACCAGTGAATCATATCCTCAGCCTGTTTAAAATTTTTTATTTTGAGACAAGTTCTCACTAAGTTACTTAGTAGCTTGCTAAATTGCTAAGGCTGGCTTTGAAATCATGATCCTCTTGCCTCTTGAGTTGGTAGGATTACAGGTCTGAGCCACCACGTCCAAGTTCATTCTAGCTTTTTATCACCAGCAAAAGAAACCTCATTTCCATTAAGTGGCCTGAAAATATTTATTTTAAAACTTTGTTGAACCTGTGGATTACCAAGTCTCAGAGCTTAATTTAGTAAAGGTGATGTCAGTCCCTAGAATCTGCATCTTCGACAAGTCCTCAGATAGTTCCAAACCACATTTTGAGAAAGTCTTTTCTCAAGATAAAGCTATTTCAGTACATCACATTACTGTCTAATTTGAAAAGAGACACACACGTAGTAATTGTTGACTTAGAAATATAACCTAGGTTTCCATTACACTTTATCATCGTCTTCCAGCAAATGAGGTCTCATAAATATTAACAATGAACATTTTTTTTATCTTAGTGTCACTGCCGATTCAGTATACTGTCTCCTTTGTAAATACTCTTCATATATTTCTGAACATCTACAAGATTATCCTGTCCTCTAATTGTAGAGTCATTTGGAGATTCTTCTTAGTGCCACAATGAATGGTGTTCATACCCAGAATAGATACCCAAAATGTTGAAGTCCATGAAACTTCCAAATATCCCTTTCTTAGACTGGATTTCTTGGAAATAGACTCTGAGATGGAGAACTGTCTGTAAATGTTTCTTTGAGGGAATGCTCTCAGGAGATACACCTGTAAGGAAATAAGGAAGACATGTTGAATAGAGAGGCAGGATCATGAGTTCAAAGCCATCCTCAGCAAAGACGAGGCACTTAGCAACTCTGTGAGACCCTGTCTCTAAATAAAATACAAAATAGGGCGGGGGATGTGGCTCAGTGGTTGAGTGCCCCTGAGTTCAATCCCTAGTAATAAAAAAAATATCTGGAGGGAAGATGGTCCTTTGGTATTTATCTCATATTGAACCAAGCCGGCAGGACCTTTGTATTCCTGTCATTGCCAGTCATTGGCTATAAGATGCTCTCTAGAAATTAGCATAACCACCCTGTGGTGGAGAGTATGTTCCTGTGAGGGACACAATTGTGAACCATTAGCAGCTGATAGTCCCAGCACCTCAGGTATAAGTAGTTAGGCTCTGAAGAGCGTATCTGAGCATAATTCTATGGTATCCACTACTGTCCACTCTGCACCACATGCTTTTTTATACTAATTTCATTTAATTTGGAAACAGCTTCTTTGGATTCTAGTGATGTTGTTTCTTGGGAAACACACCAAATAAATAAATAAATAATTCGGAAGGACTCAAGCCCCCACTGCTGCACAATGGATCTGGAGGCTGCAACTGCCTTTCTATATTCACTTTGCAATAACCAAGGACCTCATTCTTGTGAGGTCAGAGCCCCTGGTTACCATGAGCCTGCAGCTTCTGTTTGTTGATTTGCCATTCAAACTAGGCAACTGAGAATGAAGAGGTATTCCCATGGTTTAACTGAACACCACACACTCCACCCAGCTGCCATTGTGTAGTAGCAACTCCAACTTCTCCTGATGGTTAGGGTATGGGATCTACGCTACTCCCCGCTCTAGCATGGAGAAACCCTAACAGAACACTCCTGAAGCCAGGGGAACTTTAAGAGAATATACAGGGCATTTAAGAAGCTGTACTTTTACCTTATTTATTACAAAAGTCATTCTAGATAGAGAGGAAATAATTTGGAGAAAAACTTCTTGGAACTGTGCTGTTTAATCTTGATTCCCCAAGCCATTCCCATCAGGAAACCAAAGGACTTCATTGATTCTGTGTTTTTTGTGGACCTAACACATGCTAGGCAAATGCTCTACCACTGAGCTACATCCCCAGCTCACTTCATTGATGCGGTATCTTTATCTAACTCCACCCTACCTCTTTCTTTCACAGCCTGAAACCTTGAAAAATAGTCATTACCAGCATTTTCAAAATCATTTTTAAAAATAGTAGTTTCATGATATAAAACAAGCAATTTTACGATAAATGCATTTGGGAATTTTAATTATAAATAGTATCCAAGATTTACTGATGTCTTATTACAAATCAAAGTATGATGTTAACAGTTTTTCAGTATCTTATTTATTTTATTCAGGAATTAATCATTCAACAAATATTAACTGAATTCCCAGTAGGCACCAGTCACTGATATAGATGCTGGGAATATAGTGCAATGCAACAACTACAAAGACAGGATTTTTACCTTCATGGAGTTCACACTTTGCTCAGAAGACATTTACTAGCCAAATAAGCACAGAGACAAAAGTAACATTGTGACCATGCTTAATATTACAAAGGAGGGATAGATGGTACTGTCAGATAACATAATTGAGAAATTGATTTAGAAAAGTCATTGAAGACTTCCCTAGGAATTGGAAATTATCCCAGCATATGAATAATATCATATCACATAAATATATATTTGGTATATTTATGCCAACATTTTCCCATGTTCAACTTAAAAAAAATCAACCACAGATCAGGAATCTTAGAAACTCTATAAAGAAAACCACACCTATGCATATTATGGTTCAACTTATGAAAAATATAGATAAATAAAAAAGCTCAAAAGCAGCCCCCCCAAAAAAAAACCACCCCAAAAAACTCTCTGTCTCTGCTTCTCTTTCTTACACACACACACACACACACACACACACACACAGACATACACATGAGCCACCATACCCAGCTATGATGACACTTGTAAAGGACCAAAAGAAGAAAAAAAACCCAGAAATTCTGTATTCTGAAAGTGTATTTCAGAAAGAAAGAAGACATTAATGTTTCAGGTACACACAAATCAAGCAATTCATTGCCAGTAGACTTGCACTAGCAGAAAAGCTAACTAAAGTTCTTCATGCTGAGGGAAAATATTACCTAATGGAAATACAGATTCATAGGATGGGATGCAATGCACTGAAAATGGTAAACATGTGGGTAAATATAAATGAGTGTTTTCTTAAAATTTTTAAGCAAAGGGATGTGTGCTGGATTTTGTGTGGTCAACTTGGAACCACCACTTCCATTTGAGGCTACCTTTCTTGGAATTCCTTTTGCTGTGTGGTTCTAGGTTAGGGCTGCCTGAAATAAGAACTATGGAATGCAGAAATAAAGCAGAAGCCATTACTCTTGAAAGGCTCTGGTGGTCAGACATGCTGATAGAAACAGAGGTAACTAGCAGTTTCACTTTGTGCTCATTCTCCTTCTGTGTCCAATCTTCCCAACTTCTGGTGCTATTGTTGAGCAGTGATCCCAAACTCAGCACCATGTACTTGGCTATGCGCTCATATGTCATTAAAACAACCCTGGGAAAGTTTGCAAACGACTGCCATGTTTTCTGATATGTTTTACTATTTTTAGTTTCCCTTTTAACTGACTTCTTTTTGTGGCATCTGATAATCCTGTTTTCCTTCAGATGGTCTAGTTTGCTCTTGGTTTTGTTGACACTATGATTTCCTGGTTCTACATCTCTCACCCTCTTTTCAGCCTCCTGATTTCATCTGCCTAACCTGAAAGTGTGCTCTTCAGGATTCTGTCCTAGCTTCTTTGATTCTCTTGCTCCTGCACATTCTCAGAGTGATCTCTTTCATTAGTCCAAAAACATAAATTAGATCTGTGCAAGTCATGGGAGGTCCAGGAATGAGATACTGATTTTACTCTTAGGATGTCCAAATTCTATTAGAGGAGGCAGAATACTAAAAGAAGATTTTTTAAAATATAATATTGTAGAGTGACTGGTGGGAGAAGTTTGGATCATGAAGGTACTCATGTAATTAATAGGGAGTTTTCAATTAATTTTGAGAGTAAAGAAGAATCAGTCAAGGATTTCATGTTATAAAGACAATTAGATTTGCACATTAGAAAGTTCATCCTGGAAATGGGGTGGAGAAGAGATTAAAGAGTGATAAGTTAGGAGGTTCCTGTAGCAAGCAAATTATGATTAAGGTCTAAACTAGGGCAATGACATAGAGACAGAAAAGAAGGAAAGGATTAGATGGCTATGAAAAAGGTAAATTAGATGAGATTTGTTTATCTGGATATAAGAAGTGAAGATATAAAAAGGTTGAAGGAAGCCCCACAGTTTCTACTTAGCTTACCAAATCAATATGGGTTACTAGAGACTTAGGGACATATGAGGAGAAACAAGTTTAATGAAGAAGGGATGAATTCAATTTTGAGTTTAAATTATTTGTAAAATCTTTAGATTAGGATTAACCAATGCCAGGTAATTCTTTGTTATAAGGGGTTGTCCTTTTCCTGAAGGATGTTTAGCAGCATCCCTAATCTCAACCTGCTAGATGCCAGAAGCACTTGACCCCTAGTCAGTCGTGAAAATAAAAAATGACTCCAGACATTGCCAAATGTTCCCCAAGGGACTAGGGATGAGGAAGGGATGAAACTGTTGGCTTGCTGAGAATCACTGATTTAGATGGAGATTGCTCCCATGGTTTCAGCTGTCATGCATATGCTAATGATACTCATACCTCATATCTCAGCCCACACCTTCTCCTGAGCTCTAGACTCAAGTAATCAACAGCCACATTGGCTGGACAGGATGAGGACCAATTCCATTCAAGGTGATATTTACATTCATTCCATCTGTACACATTCTTTTCGGGATCCCATTCATGGTGCCAGTTCTTTAAATTCATAAAAGGCACAAACTGTTGTCCAATTCTTGTATGTACAGAGGAATTTCTCTTGAGAAAAGAAAAAATGAGAGAGGAAAGAGATATGATTTTACTTTTGTTTATGGGTTTTCTTTTTTTTCTGGGAGTAATGGCTTCTTGGTAGCTAAAGAGGTACATCTTCTAAGACCTTTGGGAAATGTATGAATTGAGAAACAGACTATTCAATTACTTGACATTGGTCAGATAATAGGTTGTCCTAAATTCATGGATTTAAGTGTGTCAAGGAGAGTTCATTCTCTTGGTGTGGAAACTGAGCTAACAATTTTTTCCCTTTCATTTTGTTATTTTCCCCAATACTGAAATTAATATGTTTATGGCAGAAATATTTAAAACAAAAAGGTTCAAAAAATTTTTTGTTTACCCATGAATTGATCACTCCAATGATATTTTTCTATATTTTATATCCTTATAAAAATTAGAATCATGTTGGATATAAAATTTTGGTTTTTATATTTTTAAACACTAAGTATAAAGATTTCATGACTGCAAAGTTGTAATTCAGTTAACCGTTCCTATTGAGTAATTACTTTTCAATATTTTAGTGTCATAAATAATGCTTCAGAAAACATCCTCACCCTAAGACTACAGTAACATCTATTTTAGTAAGCTAGAGTCCTAGAGGGGTGTATCTAGGTCCCTGATACAGGTTGTCATATTGCATCCCAGAATAACTGTACCAGTTTCCACCTTCATCCTCAGCAATATTTAAGATGATTTTCATCTTTCTTATCAAGTCTCTTTTTTAAAAATTGCTGCCTGTCTGATATTCACAAACATTTTTTTCATCTTAAGTTGGGCAATAATATTTGTGTTATTTGCATTTTCTAAGAGGCGTACTGCCCATTGATACAGTGGCTTCTCTTCCTTCTTTTTTAAATTACAGAAATAATAGACACTTGTTTGAACTTGCATTCATTACAACAAATGTGTTATTTTGTAATTTAATATAACACTGAAGGAAATCAAAGGTTTTCTTATGCCAGTCTCCACCCCGCTGAGGTAACCATGATAACACTCCTGTTCATGATGCGCCACACTGTTCTGTACACTTACATAACGCATATCAACACAGGCATGAAAGGGGACTGTACATTTCTTTTCCTTTTACTATTATGGCTATTCTTTTTTTTTAGACTTTTTTAAGTTTATTTTTTATTTGTTGATCAGACTTTTTTTTTTTTTTAATGTTGTGCTGCAAATCAACCCCAGTGATTGACACATGCCTGCAAGGCAAGAGATCTACTACTGAGCTACAACCCCAGCCCTCAGGCCTATTCTTATTGTTATGCCTTTTACTATTAGTTTTATCATGCCCAGGACTCTGCTTGCTTTGATAACTTAATAATATGTCTTAAATGTCATTTTAAGTCAATGCACCTAGACTTATTGCTCCTCACTTTTAAAAATAGATAGCTGTGCATGTATCAAAATATCATGTGGCTGGAGTCAGTGGCACATGCCTGTAATCCCAGAGGCTCCAGAGGCTGAGACAGGAGGATTTCGAGTTCAAAGCCAGCCTCAGCAAAAGCGAGGCACTAAGCAACTCAGTGAAACTCCGTCTCTAAATAAAATACAAAATAGACCTGGGGATGTGGCTCAGTGGTTGAGTGCTCCTGAGTTCAATCCCTGGTACTTGACCTGCCCCCCAACCCCCCTCCTGCCCCCAATCACATGATATCCCATTGACATGTAAAAATTTTATGGATTTAAGTATGTTGATAAATACATTTAATTTAAAAAATAAAAATAGGTAACTCAGTTGAAAAAAGTAATAAATAAACATAATGCAAGAGTATATGGTGATAGCTGGGCATGGTGGCACATGCCTGAAATCTCTGCTACCTGAAAGGCTGAGCAGGAGGACTCCAAGTTTAAGGCCGGCCTTGGCAATTTAGTGAGACCCTGGTTTTAGTACAAATATCCAGAAGCAAATCCTTCAGTTGAATACATCTTTATGACAAGTTGTTCCGTTGATCTACTCATGTATATCCTTTAAGAACCATCTCGAACATCACCTACTCTGAAAACCCTCACTGACCTTTCCTAGGTGTGACACTGTGCCTTAGAGTATCTTGAGGCTAAATCTCCTACACATGTCTCACTGTATTATGTAATTCTTTGTTTGTATGTCTGTCTTCTATACTTCATGCAAGCCCTTTATTTCAAAGTACCTAGCAAGGTCCTGTTTATACAATAGTCGTTTAATAAATGTGGTTGAATGACTGGGTGCTCAAACCCATATCAATCTCTTCATTGCCTCCCCCCCTCCCCATTATCTCTAAGAGCTCTTAGTGCTTATATCAATCATTTTGCTAACTGCCTTAGTTTTTTTCTCCATTCTTTCAGATGTGTACTGGGTTCTGTTGACATTAAACATAGATGTCTTGACCAAGTGTATCTAATTCTTTCAGCCTCAGTTTCTTCATCTGTAAAAGGGGGGGTGTTAAATAGTACCTCAATAAAAGCGTTGTGTGAAATAATTCATTAAAGTGCTTAGCACAATTTTTGGCACATAGTATGTGCTCAAAGTAAGCAAAGCATTTTATAAGCTTGTATCCTACCTACATCTATGTCATCTCTCTCTAGCAGTCTCCTAGGGTGGTTGTGAAGAATAAATAAGATACTAATGAAATCATGTTGTAATACATTGAATATTTATTACATTTATTTTCACCGTCTCTCTAACTAGGTTAGAAGCCTGTGTCAGCCTTCATTACTCAAGTCCCAGTCTTTGAGCAGGATGCATAGAGCCTTCTTTACTCAGCCTAGCTTCCATTTTACAGCCTCATCTCAATCACTTTCTTCTCAGCATCTATCATAGATTTATGTGCTTGTGAGATAGGTGTTCAATACGTATTTAAAGACAGTGGCAGCTTTAGAATTAGCAAGGCCTTTAGCTAACAGTGAGGCCTGCTCTCTTTGTTGGATGTTTGTTTGTAGAACTTGATAACTTTTTGCCTTGGTCAATTCACTCCTGACATTTTGGTGATGTAGTATTACATTAGGCTTCCTCTGCTTTGTGGTAGGACCGTTTCTGCTTTTGGAATGTATGAAAAGGAGGCTGTCTTAGCCAGTGCCCTACTTTTCTCCTACTAGAAATACAAATTATGTTTATATAACTCTTGTATTGCTGCATGACTGAAAAGTGCTTGATTGGGATCCTTTCTGATAGTTTAGCAGTATTCACCATCACAATGTAAAATTTTCACTCGGATTTTAGGAAGGGATAATAAAACCTTCAGAAACAGAAACAACAAAACCTCCAAAGGTTAAGGCTTTCAGTTACTGGATGGAAACACTGGTATGGTTACAATAAATCAACATGGGTGAAAGTTCCCATAATCTCATGCATGTTTTCTCAATTCCCAAAAAGGATTTGAAGTAACCTACGGGGAAAGCGCATTACAATAAGACCGAGAAATGAAGCCCGTGCGAGTTATCTGAATTCCGATGCTCCTAAAACCCGTCAGCATTTTCTGAACTCCCCAGAGTTTATGGGGCGACAGGGCAACGACTGGAGGCAGGCCTGGAGAATCCAGGTGAGGGGTCGCTGGGGACGCGAGGTGCGCAGGGGCGGAGGTCCAGCAGCCCGAGTGCCCAAGCCGGCTCCACGAGCTGGCGCTCCCCAGGATCTCTCCGCCCCGGTGGGCCGGGCCAAGAGGGCTGAGCCGGCCGAGCCGGGGGAAGGAGTTTCCGGCGGACTCAGCGTGGTGTCGCTTCCTGTTCTTCTTGCCGCACCGCTTCTCGCTGTGGTCCCGGGACGCCGTTGGGCCTGGGACCCTTAGCTGTCCCTGGCAGGACCCCGGCTCCATGCAGTCCCGCCTCCTGCTCCTCGGAGCGCCTGGCGGCCGTGGGGCCTCGGCCTCGCGGCGTGTGCGACTGCTCCTGCGGCAGGTGGTGCGGGCCAGGCCGGGCAGCGATGGGCAGCGGCCGGAGGTCAGACTGCTGCACGCCGGGGCGGGGGCAGACACAGGTAACCCAGGCGCCCCCGCCTTGCTCCCTGCAGCCTGCGCTGGGTCCGGGCCTCTGCCGGCTGCTGCCTGGCGGCACTCGGCTGGAGCGCTTGCTGTCACGATTGCTGAGAGATCTAAGTTCTCATCCCATCTCTCTGCTAACTGCTGCGTAATGTGGGGCAAAGCGCTGGCACTCTCTGGGCTTCATTCTGTAACTTGAGGGTCTGGACTAAAGATCCTGATGACCTGTTCTCCTTCTCCACTGGCGCGTTTACCCCCAGAAATCTGACTTGAATTATAGTACATGTAGAGGTTAATGCAGCAGCCTTGCAAGTTTTTGAAAGCTGGAATTGACCTTGCTTTCTGAGTGACCCCAAAGGCTTGGGCCTGGAGGCCATAGTGCTATGCCATATAGCTATGCCATATTCCCTGCAGGGATTGACATTGAGTAAAAGCATACATTCTGGTCAAAGAACCCATAGTTGACTGTGTGATATATCTCCACAAATCTTTTGGAGATCTACACTAGTCTTTCCAAGTTCCACATATTCTTAGAGCTGAAAAGTCAAAGGTTCATTTAGCCTAAACACTAAATGTGTGTGTGTGTGTGTGTGTGTGTTTGTGTGTTGTTGTGATTTGCTACAGATCACACAACTAGTGACTACACTAGAACTACATGCTCTGATTTCTAAACTTGGCATTTTTTTTTTTTTTGTCTCTACTTGAGGTGGTTTCAGGAATCCTCTTTGTTTTATATTGGAATTTGAGTGTTTGTGATGATTAAGGGAAGAGATGTATGTTGCTGTTCTTCAATGTCTAAGTTATTTCTAGGAAAAATTTTGTCAATGTCATTGTTGCTTAGAATGATGGAGGTTTTCACTATGAAATCGTAGATTTCATTGTTCCTCTTGCTTTCTGTCTTCACCTAATACTTTTTCTTCCCAAGAAATGAGTCAGTTTTACCTCCCGTTCATTCATTCATTCATTGAACAAATGCTTCCAGCAGAACTGACATTCAGAGTTTGCCTTTCTCCAGTTGTGGTGTCTAGAATATTTGTTTTGTTTTTATTTGTTATGTTATTTGATGTTTGTTGCTCCTCTATCCTAAAGGCAGAGGTCAAGGGCAGGCATGTAGCATAATCTATACCTTGGGTTTTGGAGCTAAACAGTCTTAGTTGGAATCCACTTCTGCACTATCTAGCCGTGAGGACTTGAAGGTAGGTTACTTGTGTTCCAATTTTAACTGTAAAATGAGGTTAGGAAGATAGGGTTGTTGTGAGGATTCAACTTGCAATTCAGTACATATATTATTAGTATTGTACATTCTTAGCTAGGTGAAAGTTATTCTGCTTCAGTGGCTTTAGAAGAAATGAAACCAGTTACTTTTAGGTTCAGAAGCATCTGGATAGGCAGATGGAGTAGAGTTAATTGACACATTTTTAAAAATAGAAGTTACTCTCTATACCTGAATAATACTTGTTGATTGTAAAAATATTAGAAACACATGTGAATGTAAATTTTAAGTCTGTATTATATAGATGGTGGTAAATGCCCTCAAAATTTGTGCTATGTTCAACAATTCGAAGTATAGGCGTTGTTTCAAATGCAAGTCACAGATATGTGAATAACAGTTTAACTTCTTAGACTCAGCCATTGACTTTGGCAGAATCAGAACACAAGAAGTACAGTATGTTGACCTAACTTGTCTTGCTGCTACAAAGATTCGTAATGCTGAAGGTTTGAGGCATGTGGATCCATGCACCTGGAAACTTACCGGAGATCTGGGCTCAAGTAAGAAAAGTTATGAGCCAGGGAAATAGAAGGCAGTTCTTGGCTACCCTGACATGATAGGGCAAGGCCTTCCAGGTTGGAGTGGCCTATTTGGAACCAGAGGTCATATGTTGACAAATGTAAAAAAAAAAAAAAAAAAGCAGTAGTTCATAATGGATTCATATTTATAATGAAAAGAGGCTCTGAGCTGCACTGATATATGTGACCAATAATTTACTAACTCCTCTTTATAATTGACATTGCTTCCTTAGCAGTTTTGGCGGAAAAAAAGTACACAGCAAAGTACATAAATAACATATTCTTCTTTCCCCTGGACTTTATGTCTTATTTATCATTATGTTGCTTTGGGGCCTGCCAACACATTGTATTTAATAAGCCTTCAGTGGCTTACTAGGTTAAAGATCAGAGAACCAGTGTGAGAAGCTGTGATTGCGTTGTTGGCTCTCAAGATAGAAACTTTACTAAGCCTGATAAGAAGAAAGATAGGTCATTTATGGAAAAACAAAACAACACAAAATCCCAAAGCCACTGTTTTTTATTCTTTGTTTTTAGATAGAGTAAGTATCTTCAATTTGTAAATTCTTTATCCCTTTACACTTCTATTAGTAGTAGTGTCTCTTGGTTTTAGAAACAGAGGGGTTAGTTAACAAGGAGTTTATTTACTGCAGAGTTTTCAATAAAGAATATTGTAGTGTTTTCACAGATGGAGCCAAGTAAGTTGGTTCAGTAGGACTCTGATGTGAAATGGATTCAAATATACTGGAAATAAAATGAGAAACTCAGAAACACAACTATGTAAATCCACTATGACATTTAGTGTTCTCTTTCAACACAATTATTAATGGATTCACTGCTTTTTCTTTATGACTTCTGTGTATGAATTAAATGTTTATAGAAATACTTCAAAATACTTTTGCATAATCAATCTATATTCATTATAGAAAACTGGAAAATACAAATCCCCTAAATAGTCCTCCCACCCAAATTTATAATTGTCAACTTTTTAAAAATATTTTTTTAGTTGTTAATGGACTTTATTTTGTTTATTTATATGTGGTACTGAGAATTGAACCCAGTGCCTCACACATGCTAGGCAAGCACTCTACCACTGAGCCACAATCCAAGCCCCAGTTGTCACTTTCTTGCTGTTAATCCTATCAAGTTTTATTGATCTCACTATAATAAAACATTTATGCAAAAACATCGTTTGAAAAATGGGATATGTGTTTTGTGACACATTATTGTGAATATATCAACATAATATTGCCATGCATGATCATTTAAAATAGGAATTATTAAATTAATGTATTTATCCACATAATTTATCTTATTGGTTTCTCATTCTTGGATATGTAGATTGTCTATTTTAAAACATAAACAGTGAAATAAATGTCCATTTATAAACATTTTTGTGATTTTGAGATTACACCTTTGGGCTATAATAGAAATAGTAATAAATGACACTGGGGAGGGAAAATATAGAACTCTGGCTTTAACTGAGAAATCCAGTATAAAGGGAAAAGAACTATACTTTGGTTTAGGTCTTAATTCTATATTGACTTGGTATTGAACCTTGGGAAATTATTAACTATTTTGACCCTGCAATAGGACATTTTGACTCTGAGGATCTTCTGATAGTGTTTATATAGTAAAGAATTTAGCAGAAATATTCCAGAAGAGTTGTAAACGTACAAATCATTAGGAAGACCCATATCAGGAACACGTAGAGCAAGATGGAAATTGATATATTTGGTTTTCTCTTGGGTCTCAGTTTTGTGTATTAAAGAAAGGTGCCACTGACCCATTTGTTCTTAACCTGAGGTGATTCCCCTCCCCCAGGGGACATTTGGCAACATCTGGAGATGGTTTTGGTTGTCAGAGCCATGAGGGAGGGCTACTACTGTCATTATGTGTGTGGAGACTAGTGATACTGCTAAACATTCTATAATACACAGGACAGCTCCTCTGTTTTAGTGAGCTTTTTTGCTGCTGTGACCAAAAGACCTGACAAGAACAATTTTAGAGAGGAAGAGTTTATTTGGTGCTCACAGTTTCTGAGCTCTCTGAACATAGATGACTGTTTCTAGATGGCCACCTCCATGGCTCTGGTCCAAAGATAAGGCAGGACATCTTGGCAGAACAGTGTGGTAGAGGAAAACACCCCCACCAGGAAAGAGACAGCTCCACTCTTTTGGAACAAAATATATATCCCAAAGGCATGCTCCCTATGACCTACTTTCTCTAGACACACCTGCTTACAGTTGCCACCAAGTTAATCCCTATGAGAAGATTAATTCATGGACTCTGTTAAGGTTTTCATAACCCAATCATTTCACCTCTAAACTTTCTTGCATTGTCTCACACATGAGCTTTTGGGTCACTTGATATCTAAACTATAACACTGTCACAATGAAGAAGTATCTATCCAAAATGTCAATAGTGCCACGTTTGAGAAACCATGAACTAAACCAACTTCTTTTTCAAAGCTTGTTAAAAACTTCATACAAATCAAATTTAAGAGTTTAACTAAGCAATGAATGATTGGCAAATCAGATAGCTCTAGAACCAGAAAAGTTTCAGCGAGGTTCACATAGCAATGAGGGCAAGCAGCATTTATGGACAAGAAACAAGTGCAGTTCAGAAAGAACTTGATGGATTATAGTTCACTGTTTGCCTTATTTGCCCATGGTTTGATCAGTTGGCAACCTGTGTTGACTGAAGCTGGGCTTGGTGTGACTGGCTAAGACTCAGTTAATATAAAGTTAGTATATTAAGTTAGGTTTTCAACTAGTTTACTAAGTTGATTTACATTTTTAGAAGCCTCTTGCTTGATGCTCTAATGTTTGGGGATTTTCAGATACCTTTTTGATTTGATTTCTAGTTTAATTTCACTGTGGCCAGAAAGCATACTCTATGATTTTAGTCCTTTGAAATTTATCAAGACTTGCTTCATGGTCCAGTTTATGATATACTTGGGTGAATTTTCCATGTACATTTAAAAAGAACTTGTAATATGCTGTCATTGGGTGTAATGTTCCAAAAAGGTTTTGTAGGTCAAGTGGTTTCAGATCAATACTCTTCTCTGCCCTTATCTTTGATACTTAATCTTAGCCAAAAGACTAAGAAGCAATTGTCCTAACTTCTGTATTCCTTTCTCCCCCTGTTCCTTCCATCAATTTCTGGAGAAATACATTAAATTATTTAGATGATTGTGAATTTATCTATTTCTACTTTTCTGTCAAGTTTTTTTTTTCTTATTTTTCCTTCATATTTATTCTCTAGCTCCCTTGTTGCCCAGGTCATCATCATGGTTTTGCTCTTTTCTTTCACAGAGAAAGAGGTTAGGATGTTGCTTTATCTAGTTTCCTTCTTTCCTTGCTTGCTCTTCTGGCTTTTTAGGCCTAGAGGTGGTCATGGTTTTCTGTTATGGCTAGTCCCAGGATATTGCATTATTCTTATTATTTTTCTGCCCTCACCTTTGTTAATCGTTTCTTGATCATACTCTTTTCAGTTACTCAATTTAAATGTAACAATATCCCATCTGTTTCTTTGAAGGTCTCTGATTGACAAATCGATATGCTTGGTAAGGCATTTTAGTTAGTAGAAAAATCCAGCGCAGAAACAAGAAATAGGGAGGAGACCAGTTGTGGCTGGAGTAGGATGAGTGCAGAGAAAAATTATAGGAGATGAAGTCAGAGAGGAAACTGGGGAAGCTAGATTAAAAATATACCTGTAGGCTATTGCAAAGAATGGAGGATTGACCAGAGGATTGGTATTGATGCATATTTTATTAGGATCACTGTAGGTACTCTATTGAGACTAGACTGTGGTGGAGCAAGGGTTGAAACAGAAAATCTGTCAAGATATGTGAGAGAAGGCTTTTTGGACTACCATGGATTAGGGTATAAAAGAGAAAAATTAGGAATTTCTTGACTCCATGCTTTGTGGTCTGAACTGCTGGAAGGAAGAAGTAGCCATTAGCAGAATGGGAATACTGAGTTGAGCTTTTTGATGGGAAGATCAAAAGTGCAGTTCTAAATACTGAGGAAAAATTTTAATACTTTAAAAAAACCTCAGTAAAAAAGTTATAGATATACCATGTTTTATTTTGTGATTCCCCTGTTATTTAATATTAAGTTAAAATTTTTTTGTAAAAAACATATCAAGAGATGTCTTAGTCTGCTTGGGCTGCTATAACAAATTTCATAAACTGGATTATTCACAAACAACAGAAATTTATTTCTCACAGTTTGGGGTTTGGAAATTCAAAAATCAGGGTGCCAACTGATTAGATGTTTTAGTGAGGGCTAACTTTTTGGTTCATGTTGACACCTTTTACCTCTATCTTCACATGGTTAAAGGAGAAAATGAGCTGCCAGATAATTATAGTCTTTTTAAGAATTGAAATAACATTTATGAAGGATTCTCATTTGAAAATGACACAGCTATAATTCTTTATAACTATTCTGTAATAAAAAGCAGTAAGTATCTCTCTTATATTTGTAAGGAAGGTTATACTTTAAAAACTGATACTTTAGAAAGTAGCTAATTTATGTTTTCTTTGCACTAAGAAAAATAGGGTAGCATAATCTGTCAGCCAATGCCTGGATGTAGTTAAGGTTGTACTGTGAGACCCTACTGACCACTACATTTTTGAAAATATTAGAATTTAAAGACCAGTGGTTCTCAAAGTTGCATTAAAAATGACCTGGAGGGCTTGCTGAAGCAGATTGCTCGACAATACTCTAGAGTTTCTGATTCAGTGTTCTGGGGGGCCTGAATATTTGCATTTTTAATAATTTTCAGGTGATGATGTTGCTACTGGTCTTTGAAAGTGTGAAGACCAGAGACTGAAGACGGTAGTTATTATCACCATGATTTAAGTTCTTAGTCTCTAGAGTATCTGACTAGTTATAAACTGGCCATTCTGAAATATGAATTTTCCACAACTACTTTTTGAGTGTCTTTGAACCGTGTCCAAAGTTCCAGGTGCAGATGGTGTCAGTATGCCTAACTTGCTGTTAGGACAAAGCAGAGAGCGATTATTTGGTTTAGTCCTGTACTTTAGGAAATCAGTCATAAATTAATGTTAGTTTAAAAACTTGAAAGTATAGAAGTTACTGAGAACTTTTGTAGTTCTTTTTCTACTTGTTTCATGTTGAGGTTCTTGGCATTTATGTCACTTAGAGTTTTGTTCTTTTAATATGGATCTAGAAATATTAAATTTTGGGGTGGATTGCTACAGAACCTGAAATTGTATGTAGTAAAATAAGGATGTATAAAGATATAAAAAGGTTGAGGATATGTGTTAAAAATTCAACTATTCATGCTTTGGATACTCTTAAATAACATATATCTTCTGTATTATTATTGCCTATGTTAGCATTACTATTAATGAAAAAACAAAGGTGGTTAATATTGTATTGTGCTTCATCTTTTTTTGCTAACCCAAATTTGAAATGTGAATTTTAATAATACTTCATTTCTCCCTGATATAACTTATACTGTGGACAGAAGTTTTTGAATGCACTGCCTTTAACATGGTCATATGTGTAGTACATTTCTGTGATGTCCTCTCTGTAAGTCAGAAGAATCATTGTTGATAAAGGTATGGTATATGTCACTTGTCCCTTGTAATGTGTGTTTTCTTTATTCTCTTTTTAGGTGATACTGTTAATATTGGGGATGTATCCTATAAGTTGAGAACTCCTAAGAACCCAGAACTTGTGCCGCAGAACTACAGTAAGAAATATTTATTTATGAATGAATATATTTTAAACTTTTTAAATGGGAATTTTCAAACAAACACAACCTAGAGAGAATATTAAAAAAGTGTAGGATCTAGTTTATTAATATTATGCCAATCTTTAACTTGAACCTCTTTTTTTTTTTTTTTGTTCTGGAGTATTTAAAACCTATCCAAGACATCCTATTACTTTCTTTATTCATGACTATTTAGTAGAAACATTAGTTTTTCTCACTACCCTTAAAAATAAAACTTGGGATAAAGTTTACATCTATTAAAATGCATAAATTTTAAATGTTTATTTGGTTAGTTTTGACAATTTTATAAACCTATATAACCACCAGGATTACTTTTATTACGTCTGTATTGGCTTTCCATCTCTGTGACAATATACCTGACATAAACTCAGATTAAAGGAGGAAATATTTATTTGGCTCATGATTTCAGAGGTTTCACTTTATGGTTGGATAGCTCCATTGCTCTGGGCCCATGGCAAGGCAGAACATAAATGTGGCAGAGTGAAGGTACCCACCTCATGGTGGCTGGGATGCAGAGGGATACAGCTTAGAACAAGATATATCCTCAGTGACCTACTTCCTCCAACTAGGCTTTACTCCTAAAGTTTCTACTACCTCCCAAGAATGCCACCAGCTGGGGACCATGTCTTCAACACATAAACCTTTGGGGGATATTCCAGATTCAAACTGTAACAACCTCCAAATGTTCTCTTTGCCTTTATCCTGTCTTTTCTGCCGTGATAGATTAGTTTTACCTACTCCTTAGCTTTTTAAAAGTAGAGTCATGCAGTGCCGGGTTTCTGTTCTCGCGATTAAAAGGCTCAGGGGTCACTCTAGTTAAACTGGGCTAACTGGGCTGCACGAAATAACCACACAAGAGACACAAATACCTTTTTCTTTGGGGTCACTGTGACGGCTCCTCTGACCTTAAGGGTCTGCAGAAAGAGAAAGAGCGAGAGCACGCGCTGACCCCTTTTATTGAGGAGAAGCTATTCAAATGAGGCAAGGGGTCAGGTTTCAGGGGGCTGAGTCTGTCTTCATGATGTCCACTGTCAGCAGGTTGACTCTCATCTGGGTAGGCCACACCCAAGGGCACAGTAAGAGAAGGGGACACACACAAGGCACTTCCATGGAAGATTCTATCCTAAACAGGGCAAGGGGTTATATTACAAAGAAACAGGTGAGCATAGCTTCACCCATGGGGCTGTAGCAAGACACACCCATTTCTGTGACTGAGCGCCTCAGCACCCAGCTGGGGAGTGGAACTCAGTCACCCATAAGGTTGGCCTCCCACAATGCAGTATGATTGTGTGTGTGTATCTAAGTTCTTTACATCAAGAGAATGAATTTAAGTTCATTCATGTGGCTGCACCTATCTGTTTGTTTTGATTGCTGAATAGTAGTTTATTGTAAAAAATACCACAGTGTGTTCATCCATTCTTCTGTTGATAGATATTTGGATAACTTCCATTTTAGATTGCCATAAATAAGGTACTATGAAAATTTGTGTACAAGTCTTGTGATCATAAATTTTCACTTCTTTTGAGTAGAAAACTAGGAATTGAATTGATGTATTATAGGATAGATACCTGTTTATAACACACTGGAAATAATTCTCCAAATCAGTTGATCAGTTATACTATTTCCATTTTTTTTGGTACCAGGAATTGAACCCAGGGGTACTTAATTACTGAGTAGTACCCCCAGTTCTTTGTTTTTATTTCGAGACAGGGTCTTGCTATGCTGTGGGACTCACTGAATTGCTGAGTTTGGCTTTGAACTTGTGATTCTTCTGTCTCAGCTTCCAGAGCCACTGGGATTACAGGCATGCATCACTACACTTGGCTGTACCATTTAACTTTTAACAGTGATATTCTACATCCTTACCAACATTGGTGTCTTATTCTATTAGGTATGAAATAGTAACACATTGTGGTTTTTGTTTATAAGTTTTGTTCAGATGTAATTCATATACCATAAAATTCACTTTTAAAGTGTATAGTTTATTGATTAGTAGCATATTCAAGGAGTTGTATAGCCACACCACTAACTTTAGAACATTGTTATTACTCCTGAAAAGTTACATATTAATAGTCACTCCCCATTTTTTCCTTTTCAACATCAACCCTTGGTAATCACTATGCATTATGTTTTTATGGGTTTGTCTATTCAGGACATGTTATATAAATGGAATCATACAATATGTGGCCTCTGTATCTGGCTTATTTCACTTAACATGTTTTCAAGGTTCATTGTTGTCATAGTATGTATTACTATGGATGAATTATATTCCATTGTATGAATATTTTACAATTTATATATGCATTTATCAGTTGATGGATATTTGGTTTCCACTTTTGGTCTGTTATGAGTAATACTGTTGTAGAAGTTTTTATACGGGCATATGTTTTCAATTTTCTTACATATGTACCCAGGAGAGAAATTGCTAGGTCATATGGTAATCCTTTGTAACATTTTGAGCAATTACCAAAATGGTTTCCAGAGCAGCTGTACTATTTTACATCCCCATCAGCAATGAATAAGGGTTCTCATTTCTCAATATCATCTCTGCTTTTTACTGTCCATCATTTTGATTGTAGCCATCCTTATGCATGTGAAGTGGTATCTTATTGTGCTATTGTGCTTTTGATTTGACTATTCCTAATGACTTGCCATTTCTTTGCTCAAAATCATTTTACTTCTTTTCTCAAGAATTTAAAACATCTTTCTTATACCTTGGGAACAAAGATAAATCCTTAGCTATTTTGATCTAGACTTAGCCTAATCTTTCCACTCTCTTTTTTCTATGTTTCAGTGATTGAGCACAATATAGAACATGTTTTTTTTTCCCCCTTTAGATTTTTCCACTAGACTATGTGCTCTTTAGGAAAGAAATCTTATTTTCATCTAATGCAAAATTACATTGACTCTATCTCCTAAATGGCTTTGCCATCTGTCTTCTCTACTCTGTCCCCCCCTTATTTTATTTTTTTCTTTAATTTTTATTGTTGGTTGTTCAAAACATTACATAGTTCTTGACATATCATATTTCACACTTTGATTCAAGTGGGTTATGAACTCCGATTTTTACCCCGTATACAGATTGCAGCATCACATCGGTTACACACCCACTGTTTTACATATTGCTATACTAGTGTCTGTTATATTCTGCTGCCTTTCCTATCCTCTACTATCCCCCATCCCCTCCCCTCCCATCTTCTCTCTCTACCCTATCTACTGTAATTCATTTCTCCCCCTTGTTTTTTTCCCCCTTTTCCCTCACTTCCTCTTGTATGTAATTTTGTATAACCCTGAGGGTCTCTTTCCATTTCCATGCAATTTCCCTTTTCTCTCCCTTTCCCTCCCATCTCATGTCTCTGTTTAATGTTAATCTTTTCTTCCTGCTCTTCCTCCCTGCTCTGTTCATAGTTGCTCTCATTATATCAAAGAAGACATTTGGTATTTGTTTTTTAGGGATTGGCTAGCTTCACTAAGCATAATCTGCTCTAGTGCCATCCATTTCCCTGCAAATTCTATGATTTTGTCATTTTTTTAATGCAGAGTAATACTCCATTGTGTATAAATGCCACATTTTTTTTTATCCATTCATCTATTGAAGGGCATCTAGGTTGGTCCCACAGTCTTGCTATTGTGAATTGTGCTGCTATGAACATCGATGTAGCAGTGTCCCTGTAGCATGCTCTTTTTAGGTCTTTAGGGAATAGATCAAGAAGGGGAATAGCTGGGTCAAATGGTGGTTTCATTCCCAGCTTTCCAAGAAATCTCTATACTGCTTTCCAAATTGGCTGCACCAATTTGCAGTCCCACCAGCAGTGTACAAGTGTGCCCTTTTCCCCACATCCTCGCCAGCACTTGTTGTTGTTTGACTTCATAATGGCTGCCAATCTTACTGGAGTGAGATGGTATGTTAGGGTGGTTTTGATTTGCATTTCTCTGACTGCTAGAGATGGTGAGCATTTTTTCATGTACTTGTTGATTGATTGTATGTCCTCCTCTGAGAAGCGTCTGGTCTGTTAAGGTCCTTGGCCCATTTGTTGATTGGGTTATTCGTTTTCTTATTGTTTAATTTTTTGAGTTCTTTGTATACTCTGGATATTAGGGCTCTATCTGAAGTGTAAGGAGTAAAGATTTGTTCCCATGATGTAGGCTCCCTATTTACCTCTCATTGTTTCTTTTGCTGAGAAAAAACTTTTTAGTTTGAGTAAGTCCCATTTGTTGATTCTAGTTATTAACTCTTGTGCTATGGGTGTCCTATTGAGGAATTTGGAGCCCAACCCCACAGTATGTAGATCGTAGCCAACTTTTTCTTGTATCAGACGCCATGTCTCTGATTTGATATCAAGCTCCTTGATCCATTTTGAGTTAACTTTTGTGCATGGCGAGAGAAAGGGATTCAGTTTCATTTTGTTGCATATGGATTTCCAGTTTTCCCAGCACCATTTGTTGAAGATGCTATCCTTTCTCCATTTCATGCTTTTAGCCCCTTTATCAAATATAAGATAGTTGTAGTTTTGTGGATTGGTTTCTGTGTCCTCTATTCTGTACCATTGGTCCACCTGCCTATTTTGATACCAGTACCATGCTGTTTTTGTTACTATTGCTCTGTAGTATAGTTTGAGGTCTGGTATCGCTGTACCGCTTGAGCTTAGAGTTGTTTTTGCTGTTCTGGGTCTTTTATTTTTCCATATGAATTTCATGATTGCTTTATCTATTTCTACAAGAAATGCTGTTGGGATTTTGATTGGCATTGCATTAAACCTATAGAGAACTTTTCGTAATATCGCCATTTTGATGATGTTAGTTCTGCCTATCCACGAACAGGGTATATTTTTCCATCTTCTAAGATCTTCTATTTCTCTCTTTAGGGTTCTGTAGTTTTCATTGTATAAGTCTTTCACTTCTTTTGTTAGGTTGATTCCTGAGTATTTTATTTTTTTTGAGGATATTGTGAATGGAGTGGTTGTCCTCATTTCCATTTCAGAGGATTTGTTGCTGATATACAGGAATGCCTTTGATTTATGCATGTTGATTTTATATCCTGCCATTTTGCTGAATTCATTTATTAGCTCTAATAGTTTCTTTGTAGATCCTTTTGGGTCTGCTAGGTATAGAATCATGTCAACTGCAAATAGTGATAATTTAAGTTCTTCTTTTCCTATTTTTATGCCTTTAATTTCTTTCATCTGTCTAATTGCTCTGGCCAGTGTTTCGAGAACTATGTTGAACAGAAGTGGTGAGAGAGGGCATCCCTGTCTTGTTCCAGATTTGAGAGGGAATGCCTTCAATTTTTCTCCATTCAGAATGATGCTAGCCTGAGGCTTAGCATAGATTGCTTTTACAATATTAAGGTATGTTCCTGTTATCCCTAGTTTTTCTAGAGTTTTGAACATAAAGAGATGCTGTACTTTGTCGAATGCTTTTTCTGCATCTATCAAGATGATCATATGGTTCTTATCTTTAAGTCTATTGATGTGGTGAATAACATTTATTGATTTCCGTATATTGAACCAGCCTTGCATCCCAGGGATGAATCCTACTTGATCATGATGCACGATCTTTTTGATATGTTTCTGTATCCTATTCGCCAGAATTGTATTGAGGATTTTTGCATCTAGGTTCATTAGAGATATTGGTCTGTAGTTTTCTTTCTTTGAAGTGTCTTTGTCTGGTTTAGGAATCAGGGTGATGTTGGCCTCATAGAATGAATTTGGAAGTTCTCCCTCTTTTTCTATTTCCTGAAATAGCTTGAAAAGTATTGGTATTAGTTCCTCTTTAAAGGTTTTGTAAAACTCTGTTGTATACCCATCCGGTTCTGGGCTTTTCTTAGTTGGTAGTCTTTTGATGGCTTCTTCTATTTCCTCAATTGATATTGGTCTGTTTTGGTTGTGTATAGCCTCCTGACTCAATCTGGGCAGATCATATGACTTAAGAAATTTATCGATGCCTTCACTATCTTCAATTTTATTGGAGTATAAGAATTCAAAATAATTTCTGATTATCTTCTGTATTTCTGAAGTGTCAGTTGTGATATTGCCATTTTCATCCCGTATGCTAGTAATTTGAGTTCTCTCTCTTCTTCTCTTCATTAGCATGACTAAGGGTCTGTTGATTTTATTTATTTTTTCAAAGAACCAACTTTTAGTTTTGTCAATTTTTTCAATTGTTTCTTTTGCTTCAATTTCATTAATTTCAGCTCTGATTTTAATTATTTCTTGCTTTCTACTTCTTTTGCTGTTGTTTTGCTCTTCTTTTTCTAGGATTTTGAGATGAAGTATGAGATCATTTATTTGTTGTTTTTTTTCTTTTTTTAAGGAATGAACTCCAAGCAATGAATTTTCCTCTTAGAACTGCTTTCAATGTGTCCCATAGATTCTGATAGGTTGTGTCTGTGTTTTCATTTATCTCTAAGAATTTTTTAATTTCCTCCTTGATGTCTTCTATAACCCATTGATCATTCAGTAACCTATTGTTCATTCTCCAAGTGATGCATGATTTTTCCTTCCTTCTTTTATAGTTGATTTTCAGTTCCATTCCATTATGATCAGATAAGATGCATGGTATTATCTCTACTCCTTTATAATTTCTAAGAGTTGCCCTGTGACATAATATATGATCTATTTTTGAGAAGGATCCATGTGCTGCTGAGAAAAAAGTGTAACTGCTTGATGTTGGGTGGATTAGTCTATATATGTCAATTAAGTCTAGGTTATTAATTGTTTTATTGAGTTCTATAGTTTCCTTATTCAACTTTTGTTTGGAAGATCTGTCCAGTGGTGAGAGAGGTGTGTTGAAGTCTCCCATGATTATTGTATGGTGATCTATAGGCTCTTGTACTTGAGAAGAGTTTGTTTGATGAACATAGCTGCACCATTGTTTGGGGCATATATATTTATGATTGTTATGTCTTGTTGGTGTATGGTTCCCTTGAGCAGTATGTAGTGTCCCTCTTTATCCCTTTTCATTAACTTTGGCTTGAAATCTATTTTTTTTGATATGAGTATGGACACTCCTGCTTGTTTCCGAAGTCCATATGAGTGATATGATTTTTCCCAACCTTTCACCTTCAGTCTATGTATGTCTTTTCCTATCAAATGCATCTCCTGTAGGCAGCATATTGTTGGGTCTTGTTTTGTGATCCATTCTACTAGCCTGTGTCTCTTGATTGGTGAGTTTAAGCCATTAACATTTAGGGTTATTATTGAGATATGGGTTGTTCTTTCAGCCATATTTGTTTATTTATATTACTTAACATGGTTTGTTTTTCCTCTTTGATTATTTTCCCCCCGTTACTGTACTACCTCCCACTGTTGGTTTTCATTGTTATTTTCCTTTTCCTCTTCCTGTAATGTTTTGCCGAGGATGTTTTGAAGAGCTGGTTGTCTAGCTGCAAATTCCTTTAACTTTTGTTTATCTTGGAAGATTTTAATTTCATCTTCCATCCTGAAGCTTAATTTCGCTGGATACACAATTCTTGGTTGGAACCCATTTTCTTTCAGTGTTTGAAATATATTATTCCAGGATCTTCTAGCTTTCAGAGTCTGTGTTGAAAGATCAGCTGTTATCCTGATTGGTTTACCCCTAAATGTAATCTGCTTCCTTTCTCTTGTAGCTTTTAAAATTCTCTCCTTATTCTGTATGTTGGGCATCTTCATTAAAATGTGTCTAGGTGTGGATCTCTTATGATTTTGCACATTCGGCGTCCTGTAGGCTTCTAGGATTTGGGACTCTGTTTCATTCTTCAAGTCTGGGAAGTTTTCTCCTATTATTTCTTTGAATAGATTGCTCATTCCTTTGGTTTGGACCTCTATACCTTCCTGTATCCCAATGACTCTTAGGTTTGGTCTCTTTTTGTTATCCCATATTTCTTGGATGTTCTGCTCATGGTATCTTAACAGTCTTGCTGAGCTGTCTATGTTCTTTTTATTTGAAATACTGTGTCTTCATTGTCTGATATTCTATCTTCTAAGTGTTCTACTCTGCTGGTAGTATTCTCAATTGAGTTTTTAAGTTGGTTTATTGCTTCCTGCATTTCTAGGATTTCTTTTTGGTTTTTTTTTTTTTTATAACCTCCATCTCCCTGTATAGTTGATCTTTTGCTTCTTGGATTTGTTTATGTAATTCATTGTCGAAGTGATCTTTCATTGTCTGATTTTGCTGTCTAATGTCTTCCTTGAGATTCCAGATCATCTGAAGCATGTATATCCTGAATTCTTTATCTGACATTCCATCTGTTGCAGATATTACCTCTTCTAACGTTGAGTTGACCTGCATTGCTTGTGGTTCTTTCTTTCCTTGTCTTTTCATACTGCTCCCGTTTCTTTCTGCTTTGTGAAACTGTTGTGTTATTGACTTTTCCCACTATATATTTATATTGCTCTTATATAGTTGCAAAGTCTCCCTCGAAGGCGTGGGTGGTGGCTCTGCCCCTCCTCCAATTGGGACAATTTGCCTACCTCGCTGGCAGGCCACCGGGCCTGTTCTGCCGGTAGGTAGCAGGTCTGCCTACCTTGCAGGTGCGGGTGGCGGTTCTGCCCCTCCACAGGCCGCTGGGCCTGATCTGTCTGTTGGTTGCAGGTCCACCTACCTTGTAGGTGCTGGGGAGGCTGTGCCCCTCCGAAGGCCACTGGGCCTGTCCTGTTGGTGGTCGCAGGCCCGCCTACCTAGCAGGCAAGGGCAGCGGCTCTGTCCCTCCCCCAACCAGGGCGATGTATGTACCATGCTGTCGGGCCCCTGGGCCTGTTCTGCTGGTGGGTCGCAGGTCCGCCTACCTTGCAGGCGCTGGGGAGGCTCTGTCCCTCCACAGGCCGCTGGGCCTGTTCTGTCAGTGGTCGCAGGTCCGCCTACCTAGCAGGCGAGGTCGGCGGCTTTGCCCCTCCCCCAATCAGGGCAATGCATCTACCATGCTGTCGGGCCGCTGGGCCTGTGCTGCTGGTGGGTCGCAGGTCCGCCTACCTTGCAGGCGCTGGGGCGTCTTTTCCCCTTCGCAGGTCCCTGGGCCTGTTCTGCTGGTGAGTCGCAGGTCTGCCTACCTCTCCCCCCTTTATTTTACTATGTTTTAGGTTTTTTCTTTTTAATTATATTTTCTTAGTGGTCATCATAGGGATTACAGTTAACACCTAAAGCAATTTTTTCAGGCTAATACTAACTTTAATTTTAATAATATAAAAAACTTTGCTTCAGTATATGTAGGTCTGTTCTCTCCCACCTCCTTTGTGTTGTTGTTGTTTTTTTGTTTTTATTATTATTATTTAATATTTACTTTTTTTAGTTGTAGTTGGACATAATACCTTTATTTATTGATTTTTATGTGGTGCTGAGGATCAAACCCAGGGCCTCGCACATGCTAGGTGAGGGCTCTCCCACTGAGTCACAGCCTACTGTGTGTTATTATTGTTATACAACTTATATCTTTATACATTAAAAGTCTACAGTTTTATAATTTTTGCTTTATGAAGTTGTCTTTTAAGTTAAATAGGAGAAGAAAAGAATGGACAAAAACATGTTTATACTGTCTTTATATTTGCTTATATTATTTTCTTTACCAGTCTTAATTTCTTTGTGTAGACTTGATTTACTATTTATTATGCTTTCATTTCAGCCTGAAAAAAGGACTTTAGTATTTCTTATAGGGGAAGTCAGCTAGTAAAGAATTCTCTGTTTTTGTTGATCTGGAAATATCATAATTTCTTCTTTTTATTTTGAAGGATAATTTTACTGGGTATACAGTTCTTTGTTGACGGTTCTTTTGAGCACTTTGAATATGTCACCATATTGCCTTTGGCCTCCCTCCTTTCTGATGAGAAGTCAGTTATTAATCTTATCAAGGATCCTCTATGTAATGAGTTGCTTTTCTCTCTGCTGTGAAGATTCTCATTTTGGCTTTTGATAGTTTGATTTGGATGTGTATTGTTTTAGTAAGCTTTTTCAATGCTGTGACTAAAAGAATAACCTGGAACAATTGTGAAGGAGGAAAAGTTTATTTAGGGGCTCACAGTTTCAGAGTTCTCAGTCTATAGATAGCAGGCTCCATTCCTCAGGGCTGGAGAGGAGGCAGCACATAATAATTGCAGAAGAGTATGGTGGAGAGAAATAGCTCACATTTCTGATGATCAGAAAGCAGAGACTCCACTCGCCAGATACCAAATAAGTCACCCTCCCCACCAAGGAATTCCCTCAGGGACCCACCTCTTTCAGCCACACTGTACCCTCCTTCAGTTATCACTCAATTAATTTTGTCAGGGGATCAATTCACAGATTGCTTTAGGGCTCTCATAACTCAATCATTTTTCCTCTAAACCTCTTTCATTGTCTCACATCTGAACTTTTGGAGACATCTCACATCCAGCCATAACAGGTACTATGGTTTGGATGTGGTTTGTCCCCCAAAGGTTCATGTCCTAGAACCTTGTGCCTAGTATGGGAGTGCTGGAGGATGGTCGAACCTTTAAAAGAAGGGTCCTACTGAGTGATAATTAGGTCACTGGGGAACTACTTTTGGAAGGGAGATTAATTCTGGCCTTTTGGAATGAATTTCCTGGAGGATGGTTTGTTATAGAAAGAGTAAGACTGGACCCTCCTTTTTGAATTTCTCTTCTAATGTTCCTACCATGAAGCCCTCTATCATGTTATGGCACAGTCAAGGGGGCTCTTACCAAATGCTGAAAAGATAGGGCCACCTGATCTTGGATCTTCAGTCTCCCAATCTGTGGGATAAATAAATCTACTTTATTTATAATTATTTTATCTCAGGTATTTTGTTATAACAATGGAAAACAGACAAATACATTAACAGTGCTAATTTCTAAGTTCATCCTATTTGAAGTTTGTTGAGCTTCTTGGATACTTAGATTTAATGGTTTTCATTAGTTTGGCAATTTTTTAGCCATTATTTTTTCTCTTGTATCTATCTCTTTCTAGTACTCCTTTATTTGTATGTTGATAAGCTTGATGATATCCTAGTGGTCTCAGAAACTTCATTTTTCTTTCTGTTACTGAGACTAGATACTCTGAATTGGCCTGTTTTCAAGTTTGCTAATTCTTTCCTCTCTCTGATCACTTACTTATCTATCTTTAAGGTTAATTATTCTTTACCTGTTCACATTTGTTTTTGAGTTTCTCTAGTGAATTTTTTCATTTCACTTATTATAGTTTTCAAGTTCATAATTTTTATTTGGATTTTTGAAATAATTTTTATTTTTATTGATATTCTTTATTGAAATGTCATCCTCACATTATCTTTTAATTCTTTAGACATGATTTCATTTTATTCTACAATTTATTTGTAATGATTGATTTAAAGTGTTTGTCTGCCAAGTCAAATGTCTGGCTTCCTCTGAGACAGTTTTTTATTAACTCTTTTTTTTTCTATGAACCATATTTTTTATATGTAAAATAGTATAACATGGCAGCTCTGGAAATCAGATTCTGCCTTTCCCAGGATTTCTTGTTTCTCCTTGTTTATTTGCTTTTGTAAGCTATTTCTTTAAATTCCAAATTCTTTGTCATGTGCAGTGCTTTAAGTTTCTGCTCAGTTGGTTTAGTAGTAAGCTAATGATTAGACAAGAGATTTCTTAAATGCGTTGAACTAATAATTCTCTTGGCCATTGCTGAGGGTCTTTTATGCCACTACATTGGGATATGATTTCATTGTCACAAACAGCTTATAATCATGTTTTAACTTCTGTTTGTACAAACCCTTCAGGGTCAGCCAGAGATAACCAATTAGGCCTTGCTGTGCATGGCTTTCTAGATTTCTAGGCATATAGTAGAGCTGCTGAAGCCTTCTATGAATATCTCATTCCTAGTTTTTCAATTTTTTGCCCCTCCTTTTGTTAGTTCCAGTTGGTATCAGTGCCTCATGCAGCTGTGACATTAAATAATTGTAGTTGATTTTATTTATTTAGTTTTTGAACACATGCCCTGGTCTCATGCTATTTACACACAGTGAGCTCTGAGTAGGTTAAATAAAGACAAATTTTAAGAGTAGATATTTTTCAGGGAGCTGCCAGACTGACCAAGAAGGGACAATTCTCTGGGAATGGGGCTTTTGGAGCACTCCAAATTGTACTGTTCCATTTAAGTGGTTGCCAGGTAATGGTGGTTTTTACTGTGGTAATGGGTGGTTGGTTTTCAAGACAATCGTAGAGCTGAGAAATTAGGGATGGAATTTGGGCAAGTTACACATAGAACTTGCTTTTCTTACTGAAGTTCATCTCTTTTTTTTCTTGGATAAATGCTCGTTAGACTATTCAAAGCCTTTCATTAATTTGTAGAGTTCTAAAAAAGTTATTGACAATTTTTGCAAGTGTTCTCTCTTTTTTTTTTTTTAATGGAGAAATGAATTTCAGAGGTCCTTTCCCTACTATTCCAGTAATACCTGTGCTCTTGTGGTTTTAATTTGCTTTTCCCCTGATGAGGGATGATGGTCAAGACATTTTCCTATACTTGCTGGCCATTTGTATATCTTCACTTGTGAAATGTCTACATCATTTACCTATTTAAAAATATTGAGTTCTTTGCCTTTTTATTATTGATTTATAAGATGTTTTCATATATTATGCATTATATATTATGGATATCCTCCTTTGTCATCCATATGCATTACAAATGCTATTCCTAGTCTATTTGCTTAGTCACTTTCTTATTGGTGAAGAAATTTTAGCTGCATTTGATTTATTATTTATTTACTTCATTTACGATTAATACTCTTTGTATTTTAGAAATCTCAGTCTACTCCAAGATTATAAAGACAGTCTTTTTTTCCCCTTTCCAAGAAGTTTATAGTTAATTTTGGTGTCATGAAATGCAATTATATTTATAAGTAACAGCAACAAGAAAGTTAAAACTTTCAAACTTTGGAGAAATGAAGTCTAAGGATGGCAAATCAATGTAATGCCTAATCTATTGGTTAAACTAGTTGTCACTGAACAGGTTGTAGATGAATTTGTGAAAGTCTGCAAAGAACATTTAAGTTTACACATTGTCAGTTTTTGTTATTTTAAAATTATACCTATTTTTTAAAATTTTAAACTAATGTTGGTAGTCCTGTGTGTAACAAATGCCCTGTAATCATTATCTATGTCTAAATTTCAGCAAATGTAAAACAGCTAATGACTCTCCTATTCAATCAAGCTATTGAGTTCTTTTTACTCAGTAAAAAGATAAGTGCTTTTTCATCTCAGTTTGTAAACTCATTGGCATAAATTTTTTAATATTAAAGCCTTCATTATTCTTTAAATATTTGTAGAATCTCTAGTGATATTCTTTTATTTCTCATATTGGGAATTTGTATTTATACTTTTTAATAGTATAAATCTTACTAGAGTTTATCAATGATTTTGACTTTTCAAAGAAATACTTTGTTGATTTTCTCTATTGTTGTTTCATTCATTTCCATTCTTAATATTTCCTTATTTTTACATACTTCAGTTTTTATTCTAACTCCAGCTTCAAAACCCAGAGCAAACCATAATTAATCTCTCTTAGCTATATATCTACCAGATTTTTGAATTGCTGGGGAGCTCTCTTTGCCATCTGTATTTTGCATTCTACAATTTAGATTTCTCTTGTCCTATTGCCTTGCCTCTAGAGGCCACTTCACTGAAGAAAAAGAAAACCTCAAAAAAATTTATGTGTACTAGCCCAGAAGCATCCTCAAGGAACTTCTCCTTTGCACTGGATAAAGACCCTAGTGCCCATGTGGAATTTCTGTCATGTCTTCTATCCCACCCCTGGCGTCAGTGGGTTGTTCCCTTGCATTAAGAAAAGGTCCAACATACTTCAGAGAGGGTACCTCTCAGCTTCTGCTCTGTTTGGCTTTTAGTGTGCACTCCTATGTACCTTCACTTGGTAAGAGCTGGTGGGAAAGAATAGATAGGTAGTTAGTTGCAGGTTTTCTTTGTGGCTTGGATGGCTCAGTTTACTAATTCATCATGCCAGCTCATGTGTGGCCATTTTAAGTTTGTCAAAAGTTCAGTATATTCAGTTGCTTGGCCCATTTATTGATTGGGTTATTTGGTGTTTTTTTTTTTTGGTGTTAAGATTTTTGAGTTCTTTATATATTCTAGAAATTAGTGCTCTATCTGATATGCATGTGGTAAAAATTTGCTCCCCAAAAGTAGGCTCTGTATTTACCTCACTGATTATTTCTTTTGCTGAGAAGAAGCTTTTTAGTTTGGGTCCATTCTATTTATTGATTCTTGATTTTAATTCTTGTGCTATAGGAATCTTATTAAGGAAGTTGGGGCCTAATCTGACATGATGTAGATTTGGGCCTAATTTTTCTTCTAATAGGCAGAGTCTCTGGTTTAATTACTAGGTACTTGATCCACTTTGAGTTGAATTTTGTTCATGGTGAAAGATATGGATTTAATCTCATTTTGTTGCATATGGATTTCCAGTTATCCCAGCACTATTTGTTGAAGTACTTTTCTTCAATGTATGTTTTTGTAGCCTTTGTCTAATATGAGATAACTGTATTTATGTGAGTTTTTCTCTGTATCCTCTATTCTGTACCATTAGTCTACCAGTCTATTTTGGTGCCAATACCATGCTGTTTTTGTTACTGTTGCTCTGTAGTATAGTTTAAGGTCTGGAATAGTGATACCACCTGCTTCACTCTTCTTGCAAAGGATTGCTTTAGCTATACTAGGTCTCTTATTTTTCCAGACGAATTTCATGACTGTTTTTTCTATTTCCATGAGGAATGTCATTGGGATTTTGATTGGAATTGCATGAACAGAGACTTCTCAGAAGATGATATACAATCAGACACCAATTATATGAAAAAATATTCAACATCTCTAGCAATTAGAGAAGTGCAAATCTTACTCCAGTTAGAATGGCAGCTATCAAGAATATAAACATGGATGCATAACCAATATGATCCTGCAGTCTGTACACATGGTAAAAATAAGAATTCATACCCCACTTGAATCAACTGTATGAAATATGATATGTGAAGATCATTGTAATGTTTTGAGCAACCAATAAAAAAAAGAATATAAACAACAGTAAGTGTTGATGAGGATGTGGGGGAAAAGGCACACTCATACATTGCTGGTGGGACTGCAAATTGGTGCCACTGGAAAGCAGTATGGAGAATCCTTGGAAAACTTGGATTAGAATCACCATTTGACCCAGCTATCTAACTCCTTGGTCTATACCCAAAGGACACAGCCCATCAATGTTTATAGCAGCACCATTCACAGTAGCTAAACTGTGGAACCAACCTAGATGCCCTTCAGTATATGAATGGATAAAGAAAATGTGATATATATATATGTATATATATACACACATACATACATATATATATATATATATATTCCATTGTGTGTGTGTGAATATATGTGTGTGTGTGTGTGTGTGCGTGCGTATGTATGTATACACATACAATGGTATATTATCCAGCATTAAAAGAGAATAAAATCATGGCATTTACTGGTAAATGGATGGAATTGGAGAATGTAATGCTAAGTGAAGTTAGCCAATCCTAAAAAAACCAAATGCCAAATATTTTCTCTGATTTAAGGATGCTGATTCTTAATGGAGTTGGGAGTGGGGGGGGAAATGGGAGGATTAGATGATCTGTAGATAGGGCAAAGGGGAGGGAGAGCAAGAGAGGCGCATGCGAGTAGGAAAGAAGGTGGAATGAATAGACTTCACTACCCTAAGTACATGTATGAAGACATGAATGGTGTGACACTACTTTGTGTGCAATCAGAGATATGAAAAATTGTGCTCTATATGTGTAATATGAATTATAATGCATTCTGCTGCCACATATAACAAATTAAAATTGAAAAAATAAATTAAAAAACGATGCTAGCAAATGGAATCCAACAGCAAAAAAAAAAAAAATAAATAAATAAATTCAGTATGTTTCTCTTCTCATATCTATGGCAGGTTCTTCATCTTGCTGCCTGGGATTCTACCAGGAATGAAAGTTAGCTATGAGTCTTTTCCTCTCCTTAAAGGGCTTATTACTTTCTAGATTTTAGTTCATTTAGGTTTCTTTGTATTCTTACTTCTATGATAAATTTTGAAAAACTGTGATTTTTATAGATTAAGTGATTTGTTCTAGTTGTTATGTTTGAAGTGAAATTCTCTTCATCCTAACTAGAAGTGGGAGTTGAGAACATTTATTTTTCATATTCATTATTGAATGCTTATTATGTGTGAGCATATTATTGTAGTAGACAGGTTTTCTTTTCTGGGGGTAAGACTAGTGACATAAATTCTCAACAAGTTGTTATACTTGTCTGGAGAAAAATTAACAAAGTAGATTTGTAATGAGATAATTGGGAAAAAGGGACATTTTTCATGATTTCTGTGTCTTTTCTTATTATGAGTGTAATTAAATTTTATAATAAACTTCAGAATGAGGAATAATATTGTCTCTTGATAGACAATAGGAAAAAATTTATTTAATTCAATTTCTGTAGGAAAATGACTGCTGGGGGTGGAAATTATATTTAAAAATTTGTCAGTACTACTTTCTAGTTGCATGATTTTTCTCTAGGTAGTTTAACTGCTGGACTCTCTTTGGTTACATGGGGATGATTGTTGCAACCTCACAGGTATATTTTAAGGATTGAATCAAATCGCCTAAGACAAATGTGTAGAATAGTGCCTGGCACTTAGTGTTCAATAAATGAGTCGCCAGGAAACCATTCCCTTGGTCTTCTGATTCTTGTTCTCTTTCATTTCCCATTATTTTATACCTGTGAATGACATAGTTGAATATGAAGATTATTAAGGAAAACTTTCGTTCTATACTAAAAATGCGTTAGTCTTAATTCTGTCTTTTCCTTTAAATAATTAATCTAGTACATTTCATCTAGATTTGATTTTGAATTTGCCTTCAGCCAGGTTGTTTGCAGGATTACCAGTGGCTGTAGGCTCTTCAAATAGCTTCAGTTTCCTTCAGAGATAAAATTTGCCATGTTTACCATGTGGCAAGATGCTAACCTTTTCAACAGGAAGACAGGAAGTATAGTCAGTGCCTGACAGTTTTCAATAGGATAGCACTACCCATTTCTTCTTTTGATATCGAAGATACTATAATCTCCCATATGAGGTTGGCTGAAACATTTTGTCATATTCACAAATGCTTAATCATTTCATAAGTCTTTTTAAGTGAAAGAATCCATAAGAATATCTGTACTAGTTTTAAGAATTCCATTCTTATTTTAGTAATAATGTGTTTTACAAAACTTATGAATTATAGCCTTTGAATAAATGTATTTTCATATCTTACAAATGGCCACAGGACAATATAGTAGCTGGTTGAGGTCAAGCCCCAAAGTATAAAGGCTTCTAAATGTAGCAAAACTATCAGAAATTGTGATTAGCAAACCCCACAAAAACCAAAACAATAATAACAACAAAACAACCAGTACATTTTCTTGCTTATATACTTTTTTTAATATTTATTTTTTAGTTATAGGTGGACACAATGTCTTTATTTTATATTTATGTGGTGCTGAGGATCGAACCCAGTGCCTCATGCACGCTAGGCGAGTTCTCTACCTCTGAGCCACAATTCCAGCCCCTTGCTTATTTACTTTTAAAAACTGTTTTCATGCATCCTTTATGTAATCAAATTTTTTCATTTCTTTTATGTTTAGCTATTAGTAGCTTACTCTTTAAAATTTTTCTCAAGATAGTTTATGTTGAGAATAGTCTATAGATCCTAATTTGTGTTTTCTTTTGCTTGTTATCCATTGATCATTATTCCTTCCACAGTCACAATATCCTTGTCTTTTGTCTTTCTCCCATCAAGATGATTGTAGCATATGCTTTACTCAGTAGCAAATTGCTACATTGACAGTACTTATGAGAGACTGTGTCCATTTGTAAGAAAAAGATTTAGGAGTTTAGCTTGATATAGGAGAAGTAGCTGAGTCAACCAAAGTCTTCAGTATCAGCAAAAGCATCATGTGGTTGCCACCTATAGATTGAAAAGATAAAATATATTATACAGGGTTTTGTGCATCCATTGATTGTATTATATTAAAATATTCTATTGAACTTTTTCTTTCTCAGAGAATATTTACAAATTGGGAAAATTTGGCTTTTCTGATGTTATTGCATGATTGAAGACATGAGTTTTGGTTCTCAGAGAATTTTGATGCTTTCTTTTTTTTAAGTTTTAAAATATTCTAAAATATTTTGGAAATGAAGTTAGGTTGAAGTTTGATACCCTGTTACTTTCATTCCTGTATTTTTGCCTCAGTTGAGCTTTAGCCTTTTGGATATTTAATATTTTCAAATAAAGCATAGACTGATAGACTTTTTTTTTTGGTGGAGGTGGGGTTCCAGGGATTGAACTCAGAGGCACTCAACTACTGAGTCACAATCCCAGCCCAATATTGTATTTTATTACAGACAGGGTCTCACTGAGTTGTTGAGTACCTCGCCATTGCTGAGTCTGGCTTTAAACTCGAGATCCTCCTGTCTCAGCCTCCTGAGCCACTGGGATTACAGGTGTGAGCCTGGCAAAATGATAGACTTTTGTTGAAGAAAGGAACTTTAGTAATTATTATTCTCTCTAAAACTCTATTTCATAGTCAGGAAATTAGGACTACAAGAAAAAGGTCAGAAGACTAATTAGGAAAGCCTAGATTTTCTGACTTCAGTTTGGTTTTCCTTTTGCAGCCTGCCACAGTTTCTAGCTATTTATGAGCTACTCTTGATTTTCTGTAGAATTAATTCTGGAATGGAAAGTAGAATGATATGTTAGAAAATTTTCTTTTAGATTTAAAAGTATAAAAGATTATTTAAAAATGCTGAATTACTTGAAGCGTGGCATGATATTTTATTTCTATCTTTATCAAAGTTGTCAGAGCACTGGAAATCACACCATTGTTATAGTGTTATAGAAATGAAGAAATAAAAATCACACCATTGAGATATGAACCCTGCTATCCATATTTAACATGTGTTTAATACAATGGTAGAATCCTGCTAACTGGTATTTGCTATGGACTAGAAATGTTCTTAAGTGGAAGTCTAAGATTTGATGAAAAACCACATGAAAACAGTATTATCAAAGTAAGATTGCTTAATTCACTGAACACCTGAGATAATGAATGCTTACATTCTATACTCATTTGTCAGCTTTTCTTTTGAACTTTTTCTGTTTTCATAGTGTTGAGCAAAGCAGCAAAGCAGGACATCTTTCTAGTTCTAGCACCCATCTTAGTGCCTGGCACATCATAGAAACAGGAGTTGGATTGCTCTTTAGTTTTTTTTAAAAAATAAACTATCTCTTGTCATCTCCTGCCTTAACCATTGTAATTTCCATTTATCATCTTAGTCTATCGTGATAAACTATAAGTGTCTTTTGCCTTTTTGTGTGAAAGTGAATCTTAAGGCTTAGGTGAAATTGGCAGTTTAAAAAAAAGGGAGATTCTTTCATATTTTTTTGCTTGAAGTTAAACTATATTGTATCAAAGAAGGTTATTTCTTCCAGGGTTTGCCTTATGAGGTGATGTTCCAGGGTAGATAGTTTTCAATAGATAACTTTAAACCTGACCTGAGAGTTATATTCTGCATCCTTACATAATGTTCTTGTTGCAATGAGCAGACTAATTATACATGAGGTCATTTAAGGTTTACTGGACTCTGAACTTTTATCAGAGCTGTGAGAGCTCACAAAGATTTTCTATAAGAATTACAACATTGTGTTCTTAAAATGGATCACAGGATGAGAGGATTTTTTTCTTTAGTTTATAAATAATTTTGAGGTTTGAGAAATTCATCAACATCATAAATGATAGAATAGCATGGGAAAATGGAATTCTTGTGTAAATATCGGTAATGCAGAATAATTATTGCAGCTATGTGTTAGCTCCTTTTTAATATTTATTTTTTAGTTGTGGTTGGACACTATACTTTTATTTATTTATTTATTTTTATGTGGTAAGGTAACCCAGGGCCTCACATGTGCTAGGTGAGTGCTCTACTGCTGAGCCACAACCCCAGCCCTTATGTGTCAATTTTAATGAATTAGTGACAAGTTACGCAGAAAGGTCTCTGGATTACCCAAGATTCTCTTACTACATAGTCAAAGCTTAAAAAACAACTAACCAACCAACCAAACAAAACCCAGAAAACATAAGAGAAATAGGGCTTCTAATACTTAAGATCTGCCTTAATTTGTTGCAATACTTTTTAATTTCAGCCTAGTTATGTATAAAAATTGCTTATTGTATCATTTGTATACCTCTAACTATAGAACAGATATAGAATATATGTTTATATACTTACTGGCCACTAGATTTCCTCTTCTGTGTCACAGCTATTTAAATCCTTTGCTTATTGTCTACTGAATCACATGATTTTTCTTATCAGTTTGTAAGATATATTTGTATTTTAAGCATTCAGTCCTCTATCACATGTGTTGTATATGCAATAAAATTATTTTTAATTTAATTTTTAATAGTTGCACTAATTGCATCTCATTATGAAAGAATTTATTTTAAGAAGTACCTTTGGTTTTCTTTAGATGGATTTAAAAATTTTTTTTTAAGTTGTGGATGGACACAATATCTTTATTTTATTTATTTTTTTTGTGGTACTGAGGATTGAACCTAGTGCCTCATACATGCTAGGTGAGTGCTATGCCACTGAGCCCCAGCCCTAGCCCCCTTTAGATGTATTTTTAAGAAGAATTCTCAGAAGGAAGAATTTATCAACTTTTAAGTCCTTGAATGTGTCCCACAGTCTGTCCTGGAATCTTTATAGTAATCTTTATCCAGTTCCTAATTTTTCTTTAATCTTCTTTCTCTTAGGAACTGTATGCAGAGTAAATTTTTTTGATATATTTTATTACTTTTTATTTTCCATTTAATTGCCCTTGTTGCTTTCTACAAATTTCATTGCAGATGTACAATTTTTTTAAAATTATTTTTTAATTGACAAAATTTTATGGTACATAACATGATGTTTCAAAATTATAGAATGACTAAGTCAAGTTACTTAACAAATCTTTTACCTCATCTATTAATTTTGTGATAACATTGAGAATTGATTCTTTTTGTAAGTATACGATACATCATTATTAACTATAGTCAGCCTGTTGTATAATAGATCTGAACTTTTTCCTCCTGTCTAATTGAAATTTTATGTCCTCCCACCAACATCTTTCCAATGCCCTCTGCCACCAGATACACAATTTTTGAGCTATGAAATATGTTAAATAGGCTTCTTTGGATGTACCTGGCAATTTGGCTACAATGAATGACATTGTTTATATGAGAAAATGAATTCAAATAGTAATTGCCTAAATTAAAAATCATTTTAATGCATATACAACACATGCGATAGAGGACTAAATGCTTAATATATAAATATATCTTACAAATTGATAAGAAAAATCATGTGATTCAATAGACAGTAAGGAAAGGATTTCAATAGCTGTGACACAGAAGAGGAAATCTAGTGGCCAGTAAGTGTATAAACATATATTCTATATCTGTTTTATAGTTAGAGATATGCAAATTATATGATAAGTTAGCAATTTTTATACATTACTGGGCTAAAATTAAAAAGTATTGCAACAACAACAAAAAAGTATTGGAACATCAAGTACCTATAGAATTTTAGGGCAATGACTTTCTCATATTTTGTTGGTAGATGTATGAATTCTTATGACTTCTTTAGAAAGTAATATAAAAAACACCAAGTTTAAAAACCAAATCATTTATAAATTGAATTATAATCATTGCTATCATTTTAATATGTGTCATTTTAGTATTTAAAAGATTGCTAGGAATAATTTAAACATAAAACTGTACATATTTATATATTTAAAATGTACACTTTGTTAAGTTTTGATATGTCCTATAACCAGGAAACATCTAACTATAGTCAGAATACTGATCAAATAAATTTATCACCCCCAAAGCTTACTTGTGACCCTTTGTGATGTTTCCTGGGTTCCTCCATCTTCTTGAAATCACTGATTTGCTTTATAGACTTACCAAGATTTTCTAGAATTGTATATAAATGCAATCATACTATAGAAATTATTTTCGTTTAGCTTCTTAGCATAATTACTTTGAAATTCTTCCATGTTGCAACATTCAAAAGGATTATTCTCCTCTTCCTCCTCCTCCTCCACTTCCTCCTTCCTTTTTTTTTTTTGAGAACAGCATTTTACTGTATGGATATATTAAAATTTGTTTATCCATCTACCTGTCAGTGATTATTCAGCCCATTAACATTTTGAGGCTCTTACAATAAAGCTGCTCTCAACATTCATGCACAAGTCTTTGGACATATGCTTTCTTTTCATATATATATGTATGCTATATTACACAGTAAGTGTTTGTTAAATTTTTTTAAGGAACTCCCATTCTGTTTCCTAAAGTGATTGTATCATTTTACATTTCCACCAACAATGCGGAGTTCCAGTTCCTTCACATTTTTGTCAGCTCTTGGGCATGGCCAGTCTTTTGGATTTGTTTTTATGGAGGAGGTACCAGGGATTGAACTCAGGGACACTTGACCACTGAGCACATCCCCTGCCCTATTTTGTATTTTCTTTAGAGACAGGGTCTCACAGAGTTGCTTAGAATCTCACTTTTGCTGTGGCTTTGAACTCACAATCCTCCTACCTCAACTTCGGAGCCACCAGGATTACAGGCATGTGACCCTGTGCCTGGCCAGTCTTTTGAATTTAACTGTTTTAATGGATGCGTAATGATATTTCACAGTGAATTAATTTGTGTTTCTTAGTGACTAATGCCTTTGGCATTAGTTGCAGTGTTTGTTCCAATCTTTCACCTATTTTTTTGGGGGGGAGAATTTTTTATGTTCTTTTTTTGAGTTTTGCTATTTCTTTCTCTACCCCCACCCCTGCCATTTCGCTATACACCCTTGATATCAGATGTAAGTTTTGAAATATTTTCTTCCTGTCTGTGACTTATCTTTTTGTTCTCTTGTGTTCTTTGAAGAGTGAAAATTGTAAATTTTAATGAAGTCTAGCATATCAGTTTTTTAACTTTGTTTTTACTTTGATAGATTGTGCTTTGGTAGTCACCTGAGAAATGCAAAAAATCTTTAACTGAATTCCATACAGACTTTTTTCCCTAATTTTTTAATTAGATGTTTTTATTTATGTCTATCATTCTTTTTACATGAATTTTTGTAAATGGTATAAGGTATGGGCCAAAGTTCATTTATTTTACATATGGGTATTCAATTGTTTCAGCACCATTTGCCAAAAAAAAAATCTATCCTTTCTTCACTGAATTGTTTTTGTTCTTTTGTCAATGTATATTCCGTGTCCATTACTAGACTCTGTTCTGTTCCATTTGTTTATCTCTCTTGACACCAGTGCCTTACTGTCTTGACTGTTGTAGCTTTATAATAATATTGAAATGAGGTAAAGTTACTCATTTTTATCTTTTTTACAAAGTTGTTTTGCATATTTTAGGTCCTTTGCATCTATATGTGATTTTGTAATCAGCTTGTTAATTTCTATATTAAAAAAGCCTGCCAAGATTTTGGATTGTGATTGCTTTGAATGTGTAGATGATTTTGTGGATGATTTTGGGGATATCTTCATAATACTGAACTTTCCAATCTATGAACAATTCATATCTTTCTGTTTAGGTCTTCTGTAATTTCTTTCAGTGGTGTTTTACTGTTTTCAGTGTATAGGTCTTATATATATTTTGTCAACCTTATCCTTGGAGTATTTTACATATTTTGATGTTATTTTGAATAGTATTATTTTTCAACTGTAATATAGAAGTACAATTAATTATTGTATATTGATCTTGTTTCTTGGTACCTTGCTAAAGTCACTTTTTAGTTCAAGAGTTTGTTTTTGTAGATTGCATCACATTTTCCACATAAACAATCATGTTGTCAATAAACGAAGACAGCTCTGCTACTTTTTTTCCCCAATCTGGATGCTTCTTATTTCTTTTCTTTAAAATATTTTTTTTTCTTGTTTCTTTTATTTGTTTGCCTTATTGCATTTATTAGAACCTTCAGTGTAATGTTTAATACAAGTTATGAGAGAAAACGTTGTCTTGATATTATGGGGAAAGAATTCAACCTTTCTCCCTTATGTAAAATAGGTATAGTTTTTTTTTTTTTTTTGGTACTGGGGATTGAACTCAAGAGCACTTGACCACTGAGCCACATCCCCAGCCTTATTTTGTATTTTATCTAGAGACAGGATCTCACTGAGTTGCTCAGTGTCTTGCTTTTGCAAAGCAAAAGGCTTGCTTTGAACTTGCAATCCTCCTGCCTCAGCCTTCGGAGCTGCTGGGATTACAGGTGTATGTCACCACACCTGATTGATTTTTTTAATTAGGAAGAAATGTCAGATTTTTTTGAGTGCTTTTTCTGTGTTATTTGACAGTTTTCTTTTTCTTTTTTAGTTTGTTAATATGGTGAATTACACTGATTGATTTTCAAATGTTAAACTAACTTTGTTCCCAGGATATTTCCCAATTAGTGCTGATGTATTATTATTTTTACATATTGTTGGACTATTTGCTAAAATTATATTTAGAATTTGTGCATCTATATTTATGAAATATATTGATCTGCAGCTTTGTTTTCTTGTTATGTTTTTGTCAGATGTTAATATCAGGGTAGTGCTAGCTTTAGAATGAATTTGAAAGTGTTTTTGCCTCTTCAGTTTTCTGAATACCTTTGTATAAAATTGATATGTCCCCCTAAATGTTTGTTAAAACCAGTGAAATTATCTTGGTTAGGAGTTTTTGTTGTTGTTTTTTTTTTGTGTGTGTATATGTGTGGGAGGATTTTTAATGGTAAGTTCAAATTCTTTCATACATATGGCTATTTATCTCTTCTTGTGTCAGAAGACCCGGCTCTTTTAAGAAACTTTTCTTTACAGGAATTTGTTCATTTCATCCAAGTTGTGAAATGTATTAGCATAAAATTTTTCACAATATCTCATTATTTTACTTTTTAAAAATTTTAATTTGTTATGTATGGCAGCAGAATGCATTACAGTTCATATTACACATATAAAGCACAATTTTTCATATCTCTGATTGTACATAACATAGAGTCACACCATTCATGGCTTCATACATATTCTTAGAGTAATGATGTCTATCTCATTCTACCATCTTTTCTACCCCCATACTCCCTTTCCTTTGCCCTATCTAGAGATCATCTAATCCTCCCATGTCCCTTCCTCATCCCCATTATGAATCAGCATCCTTTAATTAGAGAAAACATTTGGCAATTGGGTTTTTGAGATTGGCTAACTTCACTTAGCATTAAATTCTCCAATTCCATCAATTTATCTGCAAATACCATGATTTTATTCTCTTTTAATGCTGAGTAATATTCCATTGTGTATATATATCACATTTTCTTTATCCATTCATCTACTGAAGGGCATCTGGGTTGGTTCCACAGTTTAGCTACAGTGAATTGTGCTGCTGTAAACACTGATATGGCTGTGTTCCTGTTATATGCTGTTTTTTAAGTCCTTTGGGTATAAACCAATGACTGGGATAGCTGGGTCAAATGGTGGTTCCATTCCCAGGTTTTCTGAGGATTCTCCTTACTGCTTTCCATATTGGCTGCACCAATTTGCAGTCCCACTAGCAGTGTATGAGTGTAACTTTTTCCCCACATCCATGCTCATTTTTTTACTTTTTTGATGTATGTGTACCTTTATGTCTCTTTGTTATTTCTGATGTTAGTAATGTGTATCTTCTTTTTTCCTCTTTTTGGATCAGTATGTCTAGAAATTTGTCAATTTTATTGTTATTCTTAAAAATTCAGTTTTGTTGTTTTTTCTTGATTTTTCTGGTTCCTATTTCATTGATTTTTAAGCTCTAATCAATATAATTTCCATTCTTTTTTTAATTAAAATTTTTTTGGTTGTTGTAGATGGACAGAATATTTTACATGTTTTATTTTTATGTAGTGCTAGAGATTGAACCCCGTGCCTCACACATGCTAGGCAAGTGATCTGCCACTGAGCTACAGCCCCAGCCCTATAATTTCCATTCTTTGGGCTTCATTTGTTCTTCTTTTACCACTCTGTTAAAGGACAACTGAGACCCCTAATTTTAAATACTCCCTTTATCTCAATATAGGCAGTTAGTGCTATATAATTTCTCATGAGGCAGTGAGTGGCATGCCAAAAATTTTTATACATTATGATATCCTTTTCATTCAGCTTTAAAAGCATTGTAATTCCCTTATTTCTCTTTTGACCCGTATTTTCTTTGTTGTTGTTGTTGTTGTTTTGTTTTGTTTTTGTACCAGGGGTTGAACCCAGAGGTACTTAACCACTGACCCACATCCCCAGCCCTTTTTTCTTAATTTTTCATTTTGATACAAATACTTTTTAAGTTGCTTAGGGCCTTGCTAAATTACTGAAGCTGGCTTTGGAACTCACGATCCTCCTGCCTCACCCTCCTGAGCCACAGGGATTATAGGTATGTGCCACCATTCCTGGCACAACTCATGTGTTTTATTTTTTAATTTTCTTTTTAGTTGTTGAAAGACCTTTATTTTATTATTTATATGTGGTGCTGAGAATTGAATTCAGTGCCTCACACATGCCAGGCAAGTGCGCTGCTGCTGAGCCCCAGGCCCCCATGTAATTTTTTTTTAAATATTTTTTTTTGTGTTTATATTTATGGTATACAATTTAAGTTGTGGAATAAATATATATAATGAAATAGTTATTATAGTGAAGCAAATCAACATATCCATCATCTTACATAGTTATACATTTTTTGTTTTTATTTATGGCAAGAAAATCTAAAAATTTCATTTAGAAGCATCATAAATCCATGATAGTTTTATTATATTTAGTTCTCATGTTGTAAATTAGATTTCCAGACTTGTTCATCCTGCTACTACTTTGTGTCCTCTTGGCTTACATCTTCACATTTACTATCCTCCCCACCCACCATCCCTGATAATCTCTGTTTTATTCTCGTTCATTGTGTATTTGATCCTCATACCCCATTGATTTCCAAATATAAGAATATCATGCAATTTTTTTTAGTATAACGTCCCCCATGTTCATCCAGATGGTAACAAATTGTAAGATTTTCTTTTTTAAGTCTGAGTAATATGCCATTGCATGCATAGCTATATACCATAGTTTTCTTATCCATTCATCCATTCATAAACACTTAGTTTTGCTAACATGAATAATGCTGCATTGAACACAGGAGTACAGATTTATTGATGAGAAGTCAATTTATTTCCTTTGGGTATATGACCAGAAGAGGAATTGCTGGGTCATGTGGTAGTTCTATTTTTAATTTCTTTAGAAACCACCATACTTTTTCTCATTATGGTTGTTCTAGTTCACATTCCCTTTCTCCACAAGCTCAGCAACATTTGTTATTTTTTCATAATGTCTATTCTAATGGGTGTGAGTTAGTATCTCAGTAGTTTTTATTAGCATTTCCTGATGGTTAATGATGTTAATGTCTTTTTATATACTAGGTGACCATTTTTATGTCTTCTTTGGAGAAATGTCTATTCAGATCTTTTGCTTATTTTTCAATCATATAATTTTTTTTCTATTGAGTCATCTGAGTTCTTAATGAGTTTTGGATATTAACCATTTGTATATATGACTTGCAAAATTTCCCTCCAATTTTCATTTTGTTGGTTGTTTCTTTTGCTATACCTAAGATTTTTAGTTTGATGTCTGGATTATTTATATTTGCTTTTGTGGCCCAAGTTTTGATAATAATAATAAAAAAAATCATTGCTAACATCAATGTTCAGGAGTTTTTCATCCATATTTTCCTCTAGGAGTTTTGTTGTTTCAGATACAGCATTTAGGTTTTTGATTAATTTGAGGTGATTTTTGTATATCATGTAAGTTAAAGGTCCCACTTTTTTTTTGCATGTGGAAATCCAGTTTTCCTGTACCATTTACTGGAAAGATTATCCTTTCTCTAAGTATGTCTTCTTGGTGTCTTTGTCAAAAGTAGTTGACCAAGTGCTGGGGTTGTGGTTCAGTAGTAGAATACTTGCCTAGTATGTGTGAGCCCCTGGGTTTGAGCCTCAGCACCACATATAAATAAATAAAATAAAGGTATTGTGTTCAACTACAACTAAAAATAAAAAAAAAAAGTAGTTGACTGTATATGTTTGGATTTTTTTCTGTGTTCTCCATTCTATTCTATTGGGCTATGTGTTTGTTTTTGTAGCAGTACCATATGATTTTGATTATTATAGCTCTGTAATAAAATTTCAAAATAAGAAGTATGATGCTTCCATCTTCTTCTTAGAATTGTTTTGGCTATTCAGGATATTTTGTGGTTTCCAGAGGGTTTTAGGATAGTTTTTTCTGTGAAGAATGTTATTGGGATTTTAGTAGTGATTATATTGAATCTATATATCAATATTGGTAAAATAGACATTTTAATTATTCACCAATTCTTATGATCCATGATTCTGAGGTATATTTTCACATATTTGTGCTATCTTCAATTTCTTTCATCAATATTTTTAGTTTTCAGTATATATATCTTTTACCTCCTCATTTAAATTTATTCCCAAGTGTTTTTATTTGGTTCGATCGAATAGGATCATTTTCTTGTTTTTTTTTTCAGCTAGATCATTATTTATGTATAAATGCTACCGACTTTTTAATGTTGATTTTGTACCCTGCAAATTTATTGAATTCACTTATTTTTTTTTTTGGGGGGTTTCGAACTTTATTGCACAAAGAACCAAGAGGAGAGCAGGTCGGACGTTGCCGCTCTTCCCCTCGCGAAGCGGGCGCGGCGGACACGGAGGCGACCCAGAAGGCGGCAGGCACCTTCACCTCCTCTGCCCTCAACTGTCGCCTTCTTCCTCCTCCACCCCCCACAGGCACCAGGCGGCGGCCGCCCCGGCGGACCGGACAGCCCGGCCGAGTCGGGCGGCGGGGGCCGGCGGGCGGCGCGGGGGGCAGCGCCGGGCCGGGCAGGCGGCCTTCCCCGGGGCGGCTCCCGGCTCCGGCTCCAGCTCCGCGCCCGGCCCAGCCCGGCGGCGGGAACGCGGGCGCCAGCTCGCCGCGGCCCGCCGCCCGCACACACCCCCGGCCGCCGGCTCCCACCCCGCCCGCCGCCCCCCGCCATGAGCGCCGCTGCTGGCTGCAGGCAGAGTCGCTGCCGCCGCGGCCACCGCTGGCTCCAGTCCGCCGCCATTATTCTTTGTTCGCTGCGAGCGGCGGCGATGTTGTGGGGCTCGGGCGGAGGCTCCATCTTTACCGCGGCCCCTCCTGCGAGGGGAAGGCCCCGAGCGCCGGTGTCCGGCGCCTCCCCGTCCCCCCTCCGTCCACCTGGCTCTCTCGGGCTCCTGCCTCCTCCTCCTGCTCCTCTTACCGGTGGTACAAGCTCCTCCGTCACTGCTTTCCTTGAATTCACTTATTAATGGTTGTTTGTGTATGTATGTGTGTGTGTGTGTGTGTGTGTGTGTGTGTGTGTAAAATCTTCGTGGTTTGCTACGTTATATACTATGTCATCTAAAATAGAGATTATTTTACCTCTTCCTTTCTGATTTGGATGCCCTTATTTCTTTTTCTTGTCTATGATTGTTCTTGAGAATAATTCTATGTTGAAAAGAAATGAGTGTGTACATCCCTGCATTGTGCTGGATCTTAGTAGAAAATCTGTTTTCCCCCATTGATTGTAATGTTAGGTGTAGGTTTTCATAAATGGCCTTAAATGTTGAGGAACTTTATGTCTATTCCTAACCTGTTGAGAATTCCTGTCAAGAAAGGATGTTTGCCTTTGTTGAATGTTTTCTTGTATATTGATGGAGATAATCATGTGCTTTTTTAATCTCATTTTGTTAATGTAGTATATCACAGTTGATTGATTTGCATGTGTTAAATGAATCTTGCATGACCTACTTGGTCATGATGTATAACTTTTTGGATGTGTTGTTGAATTCAGTTTGCTAATATTTTATTGATGATTTTTACATTAATTTGGCCTATTTTGTTTTCTTGTGATGTCTTATCTGGCTTATGTATCAGGGTAATGCTGACTTCATAAAATGTGTTAGGAAGTTTTCTATCTTGATATTTTGGAAAAGTTTAAGAAGAATTTTATTTAATTCTTCTTTGAGTGTTTGATAGAATTCAGCCATGAAGCCATCTGGTCCTGAGCTTTTCTTTGTTGGAAGGTGTAAATTACTTCTTCAACTTCTTTAGTTGTTGTTGACCTGTTCAGACTTTCTGTTTCTTTCTGATTCATTCTTGGTGGGTTGTGTTTATCTTAGAACTTATCCATTTCCTCTAGGATATTTAATTTGTTGGCATAGACTTGTTCATAATAGTCCTTTATGATCCTTTTTATTTCTGATGCATCTGTTATAATGCCTTTGCTTTCATTTTTTATTTTACTTATTCAAGTCTTCTCTCTTTTTCTCTCCAAGTTAGAAAAAAAATGTGTATTCTGCCACTGTTGAATGGCAAATTCTGTAGATTTAAAAAAAATTTTTTTTTAGTTGTTGATGGACCTTTATTTATTTATTAACTTATATGTGGTGCTGAGAATTGAACCCAATGTCTCACACATGCTAGGCAAGCACGCTACCACTGAGCCATAACCTCAGTCCTCTGTAGGTGTTTTTATGTCCATTTTGCCTGAAGTGCTATTCAAGTTTAGTATTCTTTTTTTTAACTTTTTTTATTGATTCTTTTTAGTTATATAAGAGACATTAAGATACATTTTGACTTAATCACAAAAGTAAGGAATATAATATGCTCTAATTCAGACCCAGCACTCCCTCCTTCCTCTCCCTCCTCCTGTACCTCTCCCTTTACTCTAATGACCTTTTAGCAATTTATTGATAGTTTTTTTTTTTAAACTACTGTCTTGTGTGTATACTTGATGCTGGGATTTACTGTGCTTTATTTATGTGTGTACATACAAAAGGTCAGTCAGATTCATTTGACTGTCCTTCCTTTTCCCATTCCTCCTTTCATTGATGTGGCTGTGTCCTTGTAGTATTCTGTTTTTAAGTCCTTTGGGTATAGACGGAGAAGTGGGATAGCTGGGTCAAATGGTGGTTCCATTCCAAGTTTTCTGAGGACTTGCCATACTACTTTCCAGAGTGGTTGCACCGGCAATATATGAGTGGACCTTTTTCCCCATCCTCAGCAACATTTACTGTTGCTTGTTTTGTTCATAATTGCCATTTTGACTGGAGTGAAATGAAGTCTCAGTTTTACTTTGCATTTCTCTAATTGCTAGAGATGTTGAATATTTTTTCAAATATTTGTTGACTGATCATATTTCTTATTCTGTGAAGTTCAATTCCTTTCCTCATTTATTGATTGGGTTATTTGTTTTTTAGTGTTTTGTTTTCTGAATTCTTTATATATCCTAGAAATTAATGCTCTATCTGAAGTGCAGGTGGCAAAGATTTTCTCCCATTCTATAGGTGCTCTCTTCATCTTCTTGATTGTTTCTTTTGCTATGAAGAAGCTTTTTAGTTTGATACCATCCGATGTATTGATTCTTGATTTTACTTCTTGTGCTTTAGGAGTCTTGTTGAGGAATTTGGTTCCTAAGCATGACATAACAGAGACTGGCCCTACTTTTTCATCTAGTAGGTGCAGTATCTCTTGTCTAATGCCTAAGTCCTTGATCCACTTTGAGTTGAGTTTTGTGTAGAGTGAGAAATAGGCATTTAATTTCATTTTGCTATATATGGATTTCCAGTTTTCTGAGTACCATTTGTTGAAGAGGCTATCTTTTCTTCAATGTATGTTTATGGTACCTTTGTCTAGTATGAGATAACTGTATTTATGTGGGTTTGTCTCTGTGTCTTCTATTCTGTACCATTGGTCTTTATGTCTGTTTTTGTGCCAATACCGTGCCGTTTTTTTACTATTGCTTCTTAGTATAATTTAAGTTCTGGTATTGTGATGCTTCCTGCTTTTTCTTTTTCCAAATGAATTTCAAGACTGCCTTTTGTATTTCTATGAAGAATGTTATTAGAATTTAAATAGAAATTGCATTAAATCTGAATAGTGCTTTTGGTAGTGTGGCCATTTTGAAAATATTAATTCTGCCTATCCAAGAACATGGGAGATTTTTTTCATCTTCTAAGGTCTTCTTCAATTTCTTTCTTTAGTGTGCTGTAGTTTTTGTTGTAGTGGTCTTTCACCTCTTTTGTTAGATTGATTTCCCCATTTTTTTGAGGCTATTGTGAATGGCATAGTTTTCCTAGTTTCTCTTTCAGTTGACTTATCACTGATATACGGGAGCGCAATTGATTTATGGGTGTTAATTTTGTATTCTGCTACTTTACTGAATTAATTTATGAGTTGTATAATTTTTCTGATGAAATTTTTGGGTCTGTCTTCTGAATATGGAATCATGTTGTTAGCAAATAGGGATAGTTTGAGTTCTTCTTTTCCTATTTGTATCCCTTTAATTTCTTTCTTTGAGATAGGGTCTTACTTAGTTAGACTGGCCTCAAATTTTCTGACCCTCTGCTTCAGACTCCTGAGCTGCTGCATTACAGGCATGTGCCACTCCTCCCAGCTATAGATGTTTTAAAGTTTATTTTGTCTGAATGCAATTCAGATCCAGTATTCCATTTTAATTTTCTGCTTGTTCTATTTATTATTGGAAATATTATATTGAAGTCTCCTGCTATTATTTTATTGTTACCCATTTCTGCCTTATATTTGTTTTATGTATATAGGTTTAATAGTGTTGGGTGGTTACATACTTATGAATGCATACCTTCTTTGTCTTTTGTAGTAGCTTTTTATTTGAAGTTTAGTTTCTTAGATATCAGTGTAGTCACCCATTCTTCTTTGGTAAACATTTGCATAGAATTGTTTTTTGCATTCCTTCATGTGTTGTTGTTTTTTTTTTTTTGGTAGGGGGTACCCACAATTGAACTCAGGGACACTCAACCACTGAGTCTTGTCCCCAGTCCTATTTTGTATTTTATTTAGAGACAGGGTCTCACTGAGTTGCTTAGTGCCTCGTTGTTGCTGAACCTGGCTTTAAACTCATGATCATTTTGCCTCAGCCTCCTGAGCTTCTGGGGTTACAGACATGTGCCACTATGCCTGGCCTATGTGTATTTTTTAAGCTGAAGTGGATTTCTTGTAGGCAGCACAGTTAGATCTTCTTCTTCTTTTTTAAATCCATTCATCCACTCTGGGTGTGTGGGAGGGCACTGGGTACTGAGCTACCTCACCAGCCCTTTTTATTTTTTGAGACTGGGTCTTGCTAAGTTACAAAGGCTGTCCTTGAACTCTTGATCCTTCTGCCTCAGGCTCCCAAGTTGTTGGGATTACAGGTGTGCCATCATGCCATTCTATGTCTTTTGATTGAAGAATTTCATCCATTTAATTTCAAGATTTTTATCATTAGGTAAGGACTTTCTACCACCATTGTGGTATTTTCTGGTTGTTTTTTATAGATTCTTTGATAATGAAAGTATAATGTGCCACTTGTGTGGGTTGAATGTATTTGTGGACCTTGGAGGTTTATCAGTTTGGATGTCCATGTCTTTCAAGACATGGGAAGTCATTAGCAGCTATTTTATTAAATAAGTTTTTTGTCCCTTTCTCTCTTTTCCTTCTGGAACTCCCATAATATGAATATTTGTTTGCTTAAGGTTTCCCATACTCCTGTGGCTTTTCTTCACTTTTTTTACCCCTCTGCCTGAGTTATTTCAAAGACCTGTTTTTATATTTACAGATCTTTCTTCTGATTGATCTAGTTTGTTGTTGAAGTTCTGTATTATATATTTTTTTATTTCATTGAAATATCAGCCCCAAGGATTTGTTTCCTCTTTTTTTAATGATGACCATCTCTGTTGAATTTCTCATTCAGATCATGAATTGCCTTCCTAATTTCATTAAATTTTGTCTGTATTTTCTTGTGTCTTACTGAGTTCCTTTAACATAGTTATTTTACATTTCTTTTCAGGAAATTCATAAATTTCCATTTCTTTGTGGTCTGTTACTAAAGAATTAGTGATATCGTGTTTCCTTACTTTTTCATGTCTCTTGTGTCCCTGCATTGATTTCTGTCCATCTGGTAAAACTTTTACCTCTCCCAAACATCACAGAGGAAGACTTTCCCCTATAGGTGGGCCGAAAGGTGCTGGTCACAGTAGCTCTGGGTAGGTGCAATTATGTAGACTCTATGCAGCATCTTTAGTTGTGATCAACATCATTGATGAGTCCAGGTGTCTCAGTGGTCTAGGGTGCAAGAGTTTGTAGCAGTGATGGTGGTAACAGGTTATTGGGGTCCTCAGTGGTAAGGATCTCTTTAGAAATCTTGCTGTGTTTGTCTTTCCCACAGTGGGCATTTTTAGCTGAGAGATTTATCATGGTTGTCCAGTCAGATATTGTCCAAAGACAGTGATAATGTCACTGGGGTCCAGGGTATAAGTGCTTGGTGTGGCTTTGGAACTATGGTTCTGGGGTTAGGGACTTTTGAAACTATGGTAGCTTTGTAAGAATGAAACCTGAAGAATTGGTTCTCTATCTTTCTCTCTTTTTTTGTTTTGGTGTGCCACTCCTTGAACCCAGGGGCACTTAAACTCTGAGCCACATCCTTTTTATTTTTTATTTTGAGATAGGATCTTGCTAAATTGTTTAATTCCTGCTAAATTGCTGAGGCTGACTTTTAACTTGGTGATCCTCCTGCCTTAGCCTCCCAAGCTGCCTGGATTATAGGTATATGCCACCACACCCAGCTTGGTTCATTTTCAAAGGCATAGGTAGATACATTTCTCCCACAAAGTTGGGTCTGTTTCTCTGAGGCAGTACACTGGGACCACAGGGCAGGGATGTATGGATGTGACTTTGATCTTGGAGGGAAGGGCACAGCACTGGCATGGCTATGGGGAAGAAGTGCTTTGGGGGCTTGGGCCCTGGAAGACAGGGCACATCTGCAATTTGGACCTTAGAACCAACAGGACATAGTGGCAGCATGGGCCCTGGCACATGAGAGGTACCATGCATTGGTGACTCTAGACCCCCAAATGGTGGGAATGACACAAGCCATGCTCTGCGTGGCCAGGTGCTTCATCAGTAGCAGCAGTAGCAAGAACCTAGGAGAGGCAAGGCATAACTGTGGCTTGGGCCCTGGTAAATAAGCACCGGTGCAATGAAGATGCCCCCCTTTGGGTGCCTCAACAGATCATATTCTGGGTGCTTACTTCAGTTCCTGGAAGATGGAGCCTTGTGGCTATTCAACCTAGATGGCAGGGTAGCTAAACTCATCCAGGCCTTTGATTACTTACAGTACAAGTTTCTGCTTCAGTTTAGCCCCAGAAAACATAAATACACAGGTCAAATGAGGCTTTGATTCTTCAGGTCACGGTGCTGTGTCAGCTGTGGCTTTAGGGGGTACAACTGCGTTAGTGTGTCAGATGGTTGGGATTTACCCCTCCCAAGGGAGAGGGCTCCATGTTGGCTTGGGGACTAGAATTTGAAGTTGCTCTGGTAGTTCATGGCTGGTAGAGAGAATTGTGCCATTTCAGCTAAGGCCCTGAATGTGGGCTGTACCAATTATTGGGATGGGGTGTGTGTGTGTGACATGCACATGAAAGCTTGTTCCAGGGAGTAGAATGTAGCAGTTTCTAAGCTCAGGAATGATGGACTACTAGTAGAATTGGTGCAGTGGTGTCAAAGCCTCTAGTATTGAGGGATTCCATGGCTATTTGTCCCTGGAGTAAGGTGTACTCTAGCAGTGGTTCTGGTTCCGTGATAGGATAGTTAAATAGTAGCTTGAGCCAGGGGTGTGGGGTGAAGTTGTGAGTGGGTATGGAATTGGGGATGGGCAAGGCTCTGTTGGTTTCTTCTCTGCGGGTAGCATTATGTGGACTCTTGGGAGCTCCCTTGGCTGCTTTCCTTTAGTTATTTTGGTTGAACTATGGATATTTATTTTCTGTTTTGTGATTTTTTTTTAGGGGAGATCACTGAGAACTTCTGCTTAGCCATTTTCCTGATATCACTTGGCAGTCATTTCATTTCTTATTTAGATATGTGCTATTTAGTTTCTAAATGTTTGGAGACTTTCTGAAGATCTTTCCATTATTAATTTCCAATTTAGTATGGGGCAGAGAACATACTTTGTATACTTGAATCCTTATAATGTTCCTTGGTGATGTTCCTAATATTTAAATGTTCCTAATATTTAAAAAGTGATAATATATGCCTTCCATATAAAAATATTCTATAAGTACTGTTTTGTGACCATTTTCACAAAGCAATATATTCTGGAAAGTTTTTTTTTTTTTTTTTTAGCAAACATTTTCTAAAGCTCAACCTAAACATTTTTTTGAGGTAGAATTTTTGGCTCAAAAAATCAAAACAATGTAAAAATACATATTGAGAAATATTTCCTCCCATTTCCTTTCACATTATTCTTACAGTATTAGTTTCAAGGATATTCATTTTGTATTTATCATGCAAACACAAGCAAATATGCAACCTTTACCCAAAAAGTGTACAGTGGGACACTTAGTCATTGTATGTGAATATACTATAATTTATTTACTCTATATTTACCAGTTTTTCTAATTTTAAGAAAAACTAAATACCTTCTCTGTGCTGAGTACTGTGCTGGCCAATGTTATGGTTTTCATTTAGTTTTTGTTACAGCCATATCACATGAAAACTCATCAGCTCATTTTATAGATAGTGACTTTATATAAACTGAGATCTTATATATGTATTATTTTCTGATAACATCTTCAAGGACATTCTTGTACTTTGTGTTCTTGATGATAAGCATATAGATTTCAATAAATGGACCTGTGTAAATACTTGAGCTTTTTAGTTCAGTTAGCCCATGTTGTAAATAATGAGGGCTTTGGTTCTAAACACAGTGTATTGTGTCCCCTGCCTTCATTTCCCTCTTTGAAGTCCACTACATCCATTTACAAATGATACACAGTAGATACATGATGGTTTAGTAGAAGAGCATGCAATTACAGTGAGGAGATTAGTTGTGCTTCTTTTGAAATCTTGCACTGTAATATGTATAGAAAAAAATTCAGGGGAGTGTGATGGATGTGAGTTAAGATATCTCTGAGAGATTTTGTGGGATGACTGTGGCGGATGACATGGTACCATGATAGCTTGTCCCCAAAGGGTAAAGTGCAGCAGTAGATATGAGAGAGTACCAACTCAGGCTCTATTGATTAGGATGTGTAAATACTGGGTTCCTTTCTCTCTCATTTTTTCAGGGTGGGTTCTAGGCCCAGAGGATAATTTTAGTGTAAACCCAAGAGTCCATTCATAACCACTTAGTTTACACTGTGCAGCCTGTTGTCCAGGCCACACATCAGGGGAAAGGATTTTTCAGGTGAAGATAGGTCTTTTCCTACCTGGATCTCATTGACTGAGGGACTGGACAAAGTACTTTAGCCATAATCCTCATAATAACCATACCTGATAAGTATTATTACCCTTTTTCTGAAAATAAGGAAACTTAGAATAGGCAAATTCTTGTCCAAGAACACTGATAAATGACTGGTAAAGGAAAGTGTCAAAATCACAACTGTAGTTTTTAACTATAGTTTTGTTTGGAATCAAAGTTTTTTTTTTCTTTCTATTGTCTCTTGGGATACTAAGCAACATCACTAGTTTTGAAGAATTTATTATAAGAGAATTTGAACTATGTTTAATTTTCTGGAATTCTAATTTTTACTTTTATGACAAATTGGAGTCTGTAAAGGAAGAAAATTAAAATTTAGATTACTCTAATAAAATTATTTTAAAGCCCTTGAATATGACTGATCAAAAATAGCAATTTTTTAATATTTATTTTTTTTAAAAAAATCAATAAAAAATAAAATAATACTATGCTTAAAAAAAGGCAATTTTTTTTTGAAACAAATATCGACAAGGAATTGAAACAATAATTAGCCCAACACGAGCCAGGTATTTTATTTCTACATAGAAAGGGAATCAAAATATGGTACTGCTTTGACATAAGCTTATTATTAGTAGACTCCTGAAAGGTAGCATTTTGTGCCTGAAAACAAGTTGGGGATTTCTCTCATGTGCTGGGCCATGTTTATATTAGGTTATGCACGGCAGCATGGCAGTTTATTTTGCAGATGTTCATAATGTACAGTCTTAAATCTTATTTCTATTTCTGGCATGCTTTTAAGTATGACTCATGCTTTCTTGAGGCCATCCTAAAAATACAGCTAGTTTCAATCATTAATGTAAATACACCACAGGCATCACATAGCACTATATAATGCTTTCTTTTAGCATTTTAATGAAATTTCCTGACAAATTAAATATGGGATTTGTTTGTTTGTTTGTTTTTCAAAATATACTATCCTAAAAAAGGAATAAAGAAAGTAGAATTTTTTTATGGAGAAGTGAGTCCTGTGATAATATAATGTACATAACATAATGACTGACATTTTAATAGAAAGAATAGAATATATTATTGATATCACCAAAAATAAGAGAAATAGAACTAATGGACAGAACATTGAGTCCACTAAAATTTTTGATGTATCCCTGTGGGTCTGCACTTGTAGGGAAAGTCTTGAACCTAGAGGACATAATGACTAGAATGTAGGCTTTAGATTGGAACAACTTGGGTCTAATATTGGTTTAAGGACTTACCAACTGAACAAATGATATTGCCTTTTCAACTTTGCTTTTCTTATTATAAGAAATAATGAGTATTTAACAAACACATAGCACTTACTGGACCATGTTCTAGCTCTGTGAGTACAATTTTTAGGTCCCTTATACAGATGGGGAAACTGCACACAGATTAAATAACTGGATTAAGGTTACACAGCTAGTAAATAATAGATTTACAATTTGAACCCAGACAGTGTGGCTCAGGTCTGTGTCCTTACACAGATGTAGTCTGTTGCCTCATTGGGTTATTGTGAGATCTAAATTATTTTCTACACTATAGAAGATCATTTGTATTTTTATCTAGCACAGGATAAGAATGCAATAATTTATGGTTATTAGGGCTATTTTTTTTGGGGGGGGAAGATGAAAGTAGGGAAAAATATGGTCATTGTAAGATACACCATAGCCTATAAGATCTGCCACAAGATTAAGAAGCTACTTAGAATTGAAAGTGATGATGAAAGCCTTAGATATCCTGACATCTCCTCCAGGCCTACATAAAGGAAGAATTTGCTACTGACTTGCATCCCTAACAATGTCATCTTGCAACAGGTAGGGGAACTGAGAGGCATGCTTTCTCTGGGCTTAATATTGACTAATTACAACTCCTTAGCAATGTGCTGGTAATGGAGGCAATTGAGGAAAAAAAAAGTCTATATAGCATTTCTCAATTAGGATGCTATTAACCTTTTGGCAGTATGGGACTATCTTGGACATTTCATTTAGCATCACTAAATATTGGTAGTAAACCAAATTATTCCTAATTGCCTGAAGCTTTGCAACAATTGAAAGTATTCTGAGACATTTCCAGATGCCTTCTGCAGGTATTGGGTTATGGCAGTACTACCATTGGTTGAAAACCACTGTTGAGTGCTAAGAATAAGGGAAGTGGTTGCTGAAAATTGTCAGATATTTCTTAAGCCAGTGGTTCTCAACACACATGAAATGGAGGACACTCTCATGAGCATTCACAGGTCTATACACAATTCCTAGGGTTCTAACTTTAAATAACTCCATGCCTTTCTGCATTTGATTGAGAACTGCTGCCTTGGATTTAAAACAACCTTGAAAATGAATATAGTTCCAAGATCAAGACATTTAAATAGACTGGAACTATCTAGAACTAAAATAAGACTGTTATTATGAATAGTTACCAATAGTTATAAATAATAAAAGGTGGGAGGAAGCTGAAGAGACCAACTTGGCTTTACCTTTTAGAACTTGGCAAAGTTCAGTAGTCAAGTCTAGATAATGGAATATCAGGCACATTGCCAAAGTTGAACACAAAGAGTAACATGAAACTGTGAGAGTAGGGTAAGAAAGCCTGTGGCCAGAATAAGCCAAGGTTTGTAAAGTAGGAAAAAATACCCCAAATGTTTTTAACAATTTATTTGATATTAGAGTAAGAAGAAGTAGTAGCTCTGCAGCATAGGGAAATTGTGTCATATTACTGATAAAGAATTTAGGGTTTCTTAATTCTTATTTATTTTGTCCTTAAACAGCAGGGAGACTGACTTATTTTGAAATAAGATTAGACTGTTTATCACAAAGATGGATAGGAAAAAAATAGTTACAAGGACATCTGTTAGTTATATGTGAGGTTAACTCTGTAGACCCAGGTGAATTGAATCCTAATACCAAGAAACTACTTGAAAGAGTTCTCAGAAGTATAAATATTAGAGCAGTGTTTTTCAATCAGTTTTTTATTATGGTTCTTTTAAGGACATTCTTCTCCATCTCAATTTTCTTCTCCAATTCCATGAAATTTTAATACCACAGAGATGTTGTATACCCATTTTTGTAAAGGTCCTCCTTTTAGAGGACCACAAGACATTGTTATATCGAAGATTTTTTTTCTCAAACTCTCTTCCAGTAGCTTCCCCTGAAGATGTATGTCCCCATCCATGTCTTACCTCTAAGACAAAAAAGGAGCCAAGTACCTCCACTTGCGTTGATTTTCAGACATAGAGGAGTTTGTTTTGGGGAAATTACAAGATGCTTTAGTTTACTCCACTGATGTAATAAACCAACCAATCTACCCAAAACCTCTCCCTTGATCTTTCTACCAGGATAAAGAAAACCAGAAAATTACCTTTTCTAGCGATTAGTTTTCTTTGGGAGTGAGGGGCTAATAATGTTGTGCTGTCAGAGGACAACAAAACAAAACAAAACCACTTGCACTTCTATGCAAGCTTTCTTAGTTGGATGTTTAAATTATTTCATGACTTCATTGGATGATTAAACAAAGTTAAAAAAGCATGGATATTCAATATATGCAAAAGAGTATATAATATACGTTTCTCACTTTATGTATATATAAAATGTAGCATAATAAAGCAAACACTGTAGCCCATGTCCAATTTAAAAACTAGACTACTACTCATATACCATTGTATCGTTCCATGAGGATCTCTGTGATTCCATGCCCACCTCACATCCCCATGCATCCAGTTTTTTGAATTTATCATTCCTTTGCTTTTTGAGCATTGTTTTGTCATGTTATCTCAAAAGAATTCATTTTCTGGTTTGTTGAACTTTATCACAATAGTTCAAATGATTTATTTTGTGACAGTTTTTCACTCGATATGATATTTTTAAGGTTCAGCATTTGTTGGCATTTTCCCTTATCTGAAATGCTTGGAACCAGGAGTATTTTGGATTTCACATTTTTTTAAAAATGTGGAATATTTTTTTGGAATATTTGTTTATATATTAGAGATGAGACCCATGTTTAAACATGAAATTCACTTATATTGCATTATACACATTGTGTATACACATTAATAATGTGTATACACATTATACACATTATAATGTGTATACACATTATACACATTATACACATTGCCTGAAGATAATTTCAAACAACATAGTCCATTTACATTTTGACTACAGCCTGTCACATGAGATCACATGTGAAATTTTTCACTTGTGGTGTTATCTAGGCACTCAAAAATTTCACATTTTGGAGCATTTAGATTTCAGATTTTTTTCGAAGTAGGTTATAATTTATTCTGTTTTTGTTCTTTTGTAAATTTTCCATCATGTGTAGTTTATCATTTTCCTTTCCCCAGTTTTATTTCATTTTGAACAATGTTGCTCAGAGTATTCTACATGTCTTTTAGTTGTACAAGGGCAAGAGATTTTCCTATATACCTAGAGATGGACTCTTTGAGTCATTGGGTAGTTTACACATGAACAAACACAATTTATCTGTATTAATTTAAATATTTTAGAACATGTTGAGGTAGAAGATAAGCACATTGGAGCTTATTTAGTAGCAGACTTAGAAGGGCATTGTATAGAGTAGTCTTCTGTTCCCAAAAGAATTTGTACAGAAGAATAGATTTAAATTATAAATTCCAAAGTAGTTTTGAATCTACATCAGACTTTCTAGTTGTGGAGTTTGGGAAACCTTAAAAACATTGCTAACTTAAGTTATACTTACTTGTCTCCAAATTTTCAAGTCTGTGATAATCATTAATTGAGGTGATTGTTTGTATCTCCCTTTTGGAACAAAAGGGTAAGGCTGTGGAATTGTGGTAAAATAATGATACCAGTTCCTCAAGTTATCCTTGAAAATTACTTTCATTTCTTTAGGGAAACTTATAGTTGATTATTCAAATGTCCTTATATGTTTTCACATGTAGGGTATGTGACTTTTTGTGATATCAAAGACTTCGTGCTGTTTTATCATTGATAATAATAGTTTTATTGTGAAAGAGTAAAAATTCACCAGGTATCTCTATAGTCTCAGTCTCATTTCTTGTCTCATACACACACACACACATACACACACACACATATTTTAAAATATACAGTCTGCATTGCTCAGAGATTTGTACTAAAAATGTTAGTCCAATTTGCATTTCATTTTCTCTTTTTTCCTACTTAAAGTTTCAGACCCTCCGACTCAATCTGTAGTTCAGCATCTAAGATGGATAATGCAGAAGGATCTTTTGGGGCAAGATATCTTTCTGATAGGACCACCTGGACCTCTTCGACGCTCTATTGCTATGCAATACTTGGTGAGCAATCAATTCTTGTCAATTCATAAAGGTCTTAATTTTGATAATCTATGTAACAAAGTAAGTAAGCATTAAGATTTATAAAAATATCAGAATTAATGACTTCTTGAAATACCAGTATCAAAGGGTAATATATAAATGTTTGGCAAAAGTTATTTGGGAAGAAAGTACACATCTACTATGAATGGCTTTAGCAGATTTTTCTGTAACTAGAAATTCCTCCACTTTAAATAGAAAAGAAGTAAGAACCCAGACAAGTAGTGGATAGAACCAGCAAACAAACAACAAACACACTTTAGTTTTAAACTACCCAGTGAACTTTCCTTATCTCAGGTTTACAGCTTAAAAACCCAGTTACCTTGAATTGATGAAATGATAGTCTTTGGAGGGAATGTAAAGGTTTGTAAATCATTTCTAATGTGTTATATGCTTTCTTTTTTTTTCTTTAACTAGACAAGAAAACAAATTATCAGAACTTGATTAGCACGTTCTATCTTTATCCAATAATAAGTGATGGAGCTCGACTTTAAATCTCATATTGTTTCCCCTTTTTGACATGTTATCCAATGCTAGAGGTTCTTTAATAGAATTGAAATGTTTAAATATCAACCCAAATAAAGTTTTATAAGACTTTTCTACAGATTTATCAATGTTAATCGATTGGCATTGCTATACTGAATCAAGGAAGAATGCCATCAAATGAAGTTGTGCTCTAACAATAGTTTTTAGGATGAAGGGAAAACCATTGTTTAAAACTCCTTTGTATTATTTGGTATTAAAGGATTGGTTTCTATGTTATTGAATTCTACAACATATACTTAATTTTATTTCAGTGGTGAATTTACTTTGGTACTTCAAAAAGCATGTGAGGAAGGAATGATAAAAATACGTTGGACGGGCTGGGGTTGTAGCTCAGTGGTTGAGTGCTTGCCTGGCATGTGTGAGGCACTGGGTTTGATCCTCAGCACCACATAAAAAAAATAAATGAATAAAAACAAAGATATTGTGTCCATTTACAACTAAAAAAATGTTAAAAAAATACATTGGACAAGCTGGGCAACAGTGGTACATACCTACAAACAGCTATTAAGAAAGATCACATGTTTGAGGTAGGCAACTTAAAGAGATTTTGTCTCAAAGTATGAAAAAGACTGGAGGTGTAGCTCAGTGGTATAGGACCCCCAGTTCAAACCCCATAAAATGGATAGGACAGAACCTAATTCTTACTACCCTTACCTTTTGTATCTTACTTATTCCTAGATTCAGTGTGTGAGGCCTAACATGCCTTTATAGCATTATCATGTCTTTTTAAATAATGTTATTGTATTTTTATAACTTTATTTTATTAATTTTTATGTGGCGTTGAGGATTGAACCCAGTGCCTCGAACATTGTTAGGTAAACACTCTGCTACTGAGCTACGACCACAGCCCCTTATAGGCTCTTTATTAACACACATGGTGAAATTGTTTTGTCTAAGAACAGGGGATCAGCTATTAAGAATCCCTCGAAATTTCTGCCTCTAAAGACATTATCTACCTCTTTAATTTTTAGATGTACACTCTCTCCCTTGCTTTTTTCAAAGACAATCTCATTGAGATTTTGATTCTGGCAAGACTTTGAAGCTTGTTGGGATTGTGGAATGAGAAGGACAAGGAGATTTTAGGGGCGTTTTTGGTTAAAAAATGCAACATAAGTCTGTCACTGTAAAGCCTGTATGTTTGAAAACAACCACAACCAAACTTTAAATTGTGAAATACAGCTGAGGCAGCCATATGATGTGGAAATACACGTTTGAAAATTCAATACTAGCTTAAGCCACCCTGCAAACTGTGCAGTGAGTACTATTGTCAATAGGTATAAGAGCCTTTATTTAGTCATGCCCAGAGTAGATAATATCTTTAGAGGCAGAAATTTGGGGGCAAACCTGAAGAACCAAAGAGAAATAAGTTGATAATTGTCTTTATGTGATATTTAACTCATACAAGGTTTGTAGATTTAAAAACAAACAAACAAAATAAAGCAAAACAAAAGCCCCCAAACAAAACACTCAGCAGACCACTGCTACCTCTTCCTAGTTCTGTTGTGGCTTGCTTGGTCTACTGTCACGAAGAAGCACCTGAAGAGACTGTAGTGCTTGTCATGGCTGTCCCAGGAAGCTGTTAAGACCGAGGATAATGATAACATTGTCCTCAGTGTGGCAGTTCAAGGTTTAACTGTGGTGCAATTTAACAATCAGAGGCATACATAGCCTTGTCAACCATTGTGAATGACAGGGTTTTCAGTGAAGGGGATCACATTCAGCCAATGAAAGAAGCAGATACAAAGGTAGTAGTGATGTGTTCCAGAAACAGGAAGGAGGTTATCTGCTAAAAAGAGAAACTGGTACTTTCCTCCAAAATTGGATCTCACAGACAATTCATTTGTATTTAGGAAAATGTTGTTTGGTAACACCACATCTTTATCACTGTGCAGTATGTATTCTATGCTTAAAAATGTTTCCTCTTTTCCATACATAAAGTTATAGCAACATGGGAACAAGCATACTTTAAAAATGGAATGAAAATAATGATGTATTTTTTTTTTGCTAATATAAAATAACAATAGGATGGAGAGAAAAAGTTATTTTCTGTGGTAGTAACCCTTTATGCCATCAGTGACATGTTCATTCAACTTTTTCCTCTATTCTCTGGTAAATTAATTTGTTTTCCCTGTTTAGTAAAGACTTATTAAATCTCTTATTTGACTGGAAAATATCATTGTTTTTAATTCAAGGATAATGCAAGGATAATGTTAGAGGTTTTTTTAAATCTTGATGTTCTATATCAGACACAATGAGTTTGAATGGATAAATTATTTGGAAAGAATTGTATTATGGATGGTTTTCCCTTCAATCACATGATGTTTTGGTAAAATGATTTCCCCCGCTCATTCCTCTCCTTCTCTCCTCTCTCCTCCTTCTTTTCCTCTTCTTCCTCCTTCTTTTTTCATCTCCTTCAGCTGTGCTTGTGTGTCTCCTCTCTGTTGACCTGACTTGACATTTACCTTACTTTAATTCTTGGAAAGTTATCTAACTTACTGTATATATTTGGTAAACATTGGTCAATGGAATGAAATAATTTAAATCACGTTTAAAATTACATGAACTTTATTTATAGAAATTGTTATAATTTGTGAGTGCCAAATAGGAATATTGCCACATTATTATTCATGATATTTGAAAAGAATTCTACAGAAGAAATTAAGGTTTACAGGATCTAATTTTGATAAATTATTGCCCTAGTGGGACTGAGTGCAGTAGAAAGAGAGCACTAAGAGATATATGCATTTTGATTAGTATTCAATAGGTTGTATTTTTCTCAACGCTGAGATTTTCATCCAGAATTTCATTTAAATGTTCTTCTCGAGGGTATTGTCATTGTCAAATAAGTTGTTCCAAATCATTTCCTGGTAGTTTGATTTTAGTTCTTTAACAACTCTCTATTCTACAGGAGCTAACCAAACGGGAGGTTGAATACATTGCCCTGTCAAGGGACACCACTGAAACTGATCTCAAACAGCGAAGAGAGATCCGTGCAGGCACGGCTTTTTACATTGATCAGGCAAGTTCTTATTCCACTCCAACCTGTGAATGGTTACTCCAGGACTGTATGAAATTGATTTTTAAAGTAGAAAGAGAGTGGCTCATATAACAGTGAAAGATAGATATACTATGCCCTCTCTAGACAGATTTAATTTAGATTTTAGGTTTTCTCATTCTTGGAAATGTCTCCTTGGTTTAGTACTAAATGAGAAACACTAGATGAAATTAATGGTTCCAAATTGTCAGCTAATGATCAACATGCCAATTTCTTTCTTTTAATTTTTCCCTTTGGTACTGGGGATTGAACCCAGAGGCGCTCAACCACTCAAGCCAAATCTCCATCCCTTTTTTAATTTTTTAGTTTGAGACATGGTCTCACCAAGTTTCTTAGGGCCTTCCTAGGTTGCTGAGGCTGGGTTTGAATTTGGGATCCTCCTGTCTCTACCTCTGAGCCACTCAGATTATAGGCATGCATGATAGTTATTTAATTTTCAATTTCTTCCTAGTTTTTACCTATACATATTTGATTATCTAAATACAAGAATTAAGAAGATTTTATTATAGGAAATTCACTAGCATACTTATTTAAGTATGAATGAAGGTCAATTGGGTAACAGTGTATTAGAGGGAATGAAATTAAATATTTACTGCTATGACTTTAGCTTTTCTTGAGGGGTGTCTTAGGTATAGATTGCCAACTAAAATAATCTTCTATTATTATTATAATATTTTATAATATCCTAATATTATAATGATGCTGATTAAATATTTCTCAAATATATTACTTAAAATATTAAATGTTGTTCTTAGGAATACCTTATAGAAAGTAGTGTAGAGACTATAAATAATCAATTTATAGAGAAATGATTTCAAATATACAATAAATTCATGGAAATATGATTGAACTTTTTGTTTGTAAAAATAAAATTAAAACACTAATGTGCTGCTGTTTTATTTTCACCTCTCAAATTGGGGAAGAGCGAAGAATTCACTAAGGTCCAGTGTTGATGAGGAATAAGGGATGAAGAAGCAGCATTGCTGTTGATGGCAACATAAATCAATGCAGTATTTATTTATTATTTATTATTTATTTATTTTTATTTCTTACATACATGACAATAGTGGAATACATTACAATCATAATTATTCATTCACAGCACAATTTTTCATATCTCTGTATATAAAGTATGTTTACACCAAATTATGCCATTATACATGAGCTCTCTTTTTTTTGCATTACAATTTTTTTAAAGAGAGAGGAGAGAGAGAGAGAGAGAGAGAGAGAGAGAGAGAGAGAGAGAGAGAATTTTTTAATATTTATTTTTCAGTTTTCGGTGGACACATCTTTATTTTTTATTTTATGTGATGCTGAGAATCAAACCCAGGTGAGCGCGTTATTGCTTGAGCCACATCCCCAGCCCAACATTACAATTCTTAATACACCTTTATACCACAATTTATCATATCTCTGTTTGTATATAAGGTATGTTGACACCAAATTCACATCTTCATACATGTATTTTGTATAATGATGAGGGTCTCCTTCCACCATCCATGCTATTCCCCTTCTCTCTTCCTTTCCCTCCCACCCCTATGCCCTATCTAGAGGTAATCTTCCTCCCTTGCTTTCCCTCCCAACCCCATTTTGAGTCACCCCCCTTATATCAGAGAAGAATTGATTTTATTTTTTTAAATACATGACAGCAGAATGCATTACAATTCTTATTACACATATAAAGCACAGTTTTTCATATCTTTGTATATAAAGTATCTCACGCCAATTCATGTCTTTGTTTTTTTTTGCATTACAATTCTTATTACACATATATACACAATTTTTCATATCTCTGTTTGTATATAAAGTTGGTTGACACCCAATTTGTGTCTTCATACATGTACTTTCAATAATGTTATTCATTACATTCCACCATCCTTGCTAATCCCCTGCCTCTTCCCTTTCCCTCCCTCCCCTCTTTCCTTTCTAGAATTAATCTATTACTCCCATGTTCCCACTCCCTACCCCACTATGAGTCAGCCTCCTTATATTAGAGAAAACATTCAGCATTTATTTTTTTTGGTATTGGCTAACTTCACTTAGCATTATCTTCTCCAACACCATCCATTTACCTGCAAATGCCATGATTTTATTCTCTTTTATTGCTGAGTAAAATTCTATTGTTTATATGGGCCACATTTTTTTTTATCCATTCATCCACTGAAGGGCATCTAGGTTGGCTCCAAGTTGAGCTATTGTGAATTGTGCTGCTATAAACATTGATGTAGCTGTGTTCCTGTAGTATGCCGTTTTTAAGTCCTTTGGGTATAGACCAGGGAGTTATATAGCTGGGTCAAATGGTGGTTACATTCCCAGGTTTCCAAGGAATCTTCCATATTGTTTTCCATATTGGCTGTACCAATTTGCAGTCCCACCAGCAATGTATGAGCGTACTTTTTTCCCCACATCCTCGCCAACACTTATTGTTGTTTGTCTTCATAATAGCTGCCATTCTGACTGGAGTGAGATGATATTTTAGATTAGTTTTGATTTGCATTTCTCTTATTGCTAGAGATGATGAGCATTTTTTTATATATTTGTTGATTGATAGTATATCCTTTTCTGAGAAGTGTCTGTTCAGGTCCTTAGGCCATTTGTTGATTGGGTGATTTGTTTTTTCAGTGCAGCTTTTTGAGTTCTTTATATACCCTAGAGATTAGTGCTCTATCTGATGTATGAGGGGTAAAAATTAGCTTCTATGTTGGCTGTCTGTTCACCTCACAGATTGTTTCTTTTGCTGAGAAGAAACTTTGTAGTTTGATTCCATCCCATTTATTGATTCTTGGTTTTAATTCTTATGCTATAGGAGTCTTATTAAGAAAGTTGGGGCCTAATCCCACATGATGAAGATTAGGGCCTACTTTTTATTCCGTTAGATGCAGAGTCTCTGGTTTAATTCCTAGGTCCTTGATCCATTTTGAGTTAAGTTTTGTGCATGGTGAGAGATATGGGTTTAATTTCATTTTGTTGCATATGAATTTCCAGTTTTCCCAGCACCATTAGTTGAAGATGCTATCTTTTCTCCAGTGCATGTTTTTGGCCCCTTTGTCTAATATAAGATAACTGTAATTTTGTGCATTAGTCTCTGAATCCTTTCTTCTGTACCATTGGTCTACCAGTCTGTTTTGGTGCCAATACCATGCTGTTATTGTTAATATAACTCTGTAGTATAATTTAAGGTCTGTTATAGTGATGCCACCCGCTTCCTAGTAAAGATTGCTTTAGCTATTTTGGGTGTCTTATTTTTCCAGACGAATTTCATGATTGCGTTTTCTATTTCTATGAGGATTGCCATTGGGATTTTGATCGGAATTGCATTAAATCTGTATAGTGCTTTTGATTGTATGGTCATTTTGATAATATTAATCCTGCCTATCCAAGAGCAAGGTAGATCTTTTCATCTTCTAAGGTCTTCTTTGATTTCTGTCTTTAGGGTTCTGTAGTTTTCACTGTATAGATCTCTCACCTCTTTTGTTAAGTTGATTCCCAAGTATCTTATTTTTTGAAGTTATTGTGAATGGGGTAGTTTTTCTCATTTTCTTTTCAGAGGCTTTGTCACTGATATGCAGAAATGCCTTTGATTTATGGGTGTTGATTTTATATCCTGCTACTTTGCTGAATTCATTTACTATTTATAGAAGTTTTCTGTTGGAGTTTTTTGGGTCTTCTAGGTATAGAATCATATTGTCAGCAAATAGTGCTAACTTAAGTTCTTTTTCCCTATCCCTTTGATTTCTTTTGTCTAATTGCTCTGCTCAGTGTTTCAAGAACTATGTTCAATAGAAGTGGTGAAAGAGGGCATCCCTGTCTTGTTTCAGAGGGAATGCCTTCAATTTTTCTCCATTTAGAATGGTGTTGGCCTGAGGCTTAGCATAGATAACCTTTAGATGCTGAGATATGTTCCTGTTATTTCTAGTTTTTCTAGAGTTTTGAACATAAAGGGATGCTGTATTTTGTCAAATGCTTTTTCTGTGTCTATTGAGATGATCATATGATACTTATCTTTAAGTCCATTGATGTGATGAATTACATTTATTGATGTCCTTATGTTGAATCAACTTTGCATCCTTGGGATGAATCCCACTTGATCATGGTGCACAATCTTTTTGATATGTTTTTGTATTTGATTTGCCAGAATTTTATTGAGAATTTTTATCTATGTTCATTAGATATATTGGTCTGACATTTTCTTTCTTTGATCTGTCTTTGCCTGGTTTTAGGATCAGGGTGATATTGGCTTCATAGAATGAGTTTGGAATTACTGCCTCTTTTTTTAATTTCCTGAAATAAATTGAAGAATATTTGTATTAGTTCTTCTTTAAAGGTCTTGTAGAACTCAGCTGTGTATCCATCTGGTTCTAGGCTTTTCTTGGTTGGTAAGCTTTTGATTTCTTCTTCTATTTCCTCACTTGATATTAGTCTGTTTAAATTGTGTATATCTTCCTGACTCAATCAGGGCATTTCGTATGACTTAAGAAATTTGCTGATGCCTTCAATTTCTTCTATTTTATTGGAGTATAAGATTTCAAAATAATTTCTAATTATACTCTGTATTTCTGTAGTATCTGTTGTGAGATTACCTTTTTTATCACATATGCTGGCAATTTGAGTTCTCTCTCTCCTTCTCTTAGTTAGCATGGCTAAGGGTCTCTCAATTTTATTTATTTTTCAACAAACTACCTTTTTGTTTTGTCAATTGTTTTTCCCATTGTTTCTTTTGTTTTGATTTCATCTCTAATTTTAATTATTTCTTGCCTTCTAGTGCTTTTGCTGCTGATTTGTTCTTCTTTTTCTAGGGTTTTGAGATGTAGTGTGATGTCATTTATTTGTTGACTTTTTCTTCTTTTAAGGAATGAACTCCTTGCAATGAATTTTCCTCTTAGTACTGTTTTCATAGTGTCCCAGAAATTTTGATATGTTGTGTCTGTGTTCTCATTTACCTCCAAGAATTTTTTAATCTCCTCCTTGATGTCTTCTGTGACCCATTGTTCATTCAGTAGCATATTTTTTAGTCTCCAAGTGATGAAGAAATTTTTATTTTTTATAATGTCATTGATTTCCAATTTCATTTCTTTATGATCTGAAAAAATGTATGGTAGTATCTCTACTTTATTGTATTTGCTAAGACTTGCTTTGTAGCATAGTATATGGTCTATTTTAGAGAAGGTTCAATGTGCTGCTGAGAAGAAAATCTATTTTCTTGATGCAGGTTGAAATATTCTATATATATATATCAATTAAGTCTAAGTTATTGATTATGTTATTGAGTTCTATAGTTTCTTTATTCAACTTTTGTTTGGAAGATCTATCTAGTGGTAAGAGAGGTGTGTTAAAGTCACCCAAGATTATTATGTTGGGGTCAATTTGACTCTTGAACTTGAGAAAAGTTTTTTTGATGAACATAGCTGCATCATTGTTTGGGGCATATATGTTTATGATTCTTATGTCTTGTGGGTGTAGGTTCCCTTGAGCAGTATGTAATGTCCATCTTTATCCTTTTTGATTAATCTTGGCTTGAAATCTACTTTATTTGATATGAGTATAGAAACCCCCTGCTTGCTTCTGCAGTCCATGTGAGTGGTATGATTTTTCCCAACTTTTCACCTTCAGTCTGTATATGTCTTTTCTATCAGATGAGTCTCCTAGAGGCAGCATATTGTTGGGTCTTTTTTTTTTTAATCCAGTGTGCTGGCCTATGTCTTTTGATTGGCAAATAGTGATAATTTAAGTTCTTCTTTTCCTATTTTTATGCCTTTAATTTCTTTCATCTGTCTAATTGCTCTGGCCAGTGTTTCGAGAACTTTGTTGAACAGAAGTGGTGAGAGAGGGCATCCCTGTCTTGTTCAGATTTTAGAGGGAATGCCTTCAATTTTTCTCTGTTCAGAATGATGCTAGCCTGAGGCTTAGCATAGATTGCTTTTACAATATTGAGATATGTTCCTGTTATCCCTAGTTTTTCTAGAGTTTTGAACATAAAGGGATGCTTTACTTTGTCGAATGCTTTTTCTGCATCTATGGAGATGATCATATGGTTCTTATCTTTAAGTCTATTGATGTGGTGAATAACATTTATTGATTTCCGTATATTGAACCAGCCTTGCATCCCAGGGATGAATCCTACTTGATCATGATGCACGATCTTTTTGATATGTTTCTGTATCCTATTCGCCAGAATTGTATTGAGGATTTTTGCATCTAGGTTCATTAGAGATATTGGTCTGTAGTTTTCTTTCTTTGAAGTGTCTTTGTCTGGTTTAGGAATCAGGGTGATGTTGGCCTCATAGAATGAATTTGGAAGTTCTCCCTCTTTTTATATTTCCTGAAATAGCTTGAAAATTATTGGTATAGTTCTTCTTTAAAGGTTTTGTAAAACTCTGCTGTATACCCATCCAGTCCTGGGCTTTTCTTAGTTGGTAGTCTTTTGATGGCTTCTTCTATTTCCTCAATTGATATTGGTCTGTTTAGGTTGTGTATATCCTCCTGACTCAATCTGGGCAGATCATATGACTTAAAAAATTTATGGATGCCTTCACTACCTTCTATTATATTGGAGTATAAGGATTCAAAATAATTTCTGATTATCTTCTGTACTTCTGAAGTGTCTGTTGTGATATTGCCTTTTTCATCCCGCATGCTAGTAATTTGATTTCTCTCTCTTCTTCTCTTCGTTAGCATGGCTAAGGGTCTGTCGATCTTATTTATTTTTTCAAAGAACCAACTTTTAGTTTTGTCAATTTTTTCAATTGTTTCTTTTGCTTCAATTTCATTAATTTCAGCTCTGATTTTAATTATTTCTTGCCTTCTACTTCTTTTGCTGTTGTTTTGCTCTTTTTCTAGGATTTTGAGATGAAGTATGAGATCATTTATTTGTTGTTTTTTTTCTTTTTTTAAGGAATGAACTCCAAGCAATGAATTTTCCTCTTAGAACTGCTTTCAATGTGTCCCATAGATTCTGATAGGTTGTGTCTGTGTTTTCATTTATCTCTAAGAATTTTTAAATTTCCTCCTTGATGTCTTCTATAACCCATTGATCATTCAGTAGCCTATTGTTCATTCTCCAAGTGATGCATGATTTTTCCTTCCTTCTTTTATAGTTGATTTTCAGTTCCATTCCATTATGATCAGATAAGATGCATGGTATTATCTCTACTCCTTTATAATTTCTAAGAGTTGCCCTGTGACATAATATATGATCTATTTTTGAGAAGGATCCATGTGCTGCTGAGAAAAAAGTGTAACTGCTTGATGTTGGGTGGATTAGTCTATATATGTCAATTAAGTCTAGGTTATTAATTGTTTTATTGAGTTCTATAGTTTCCTTTTTCAACTTTTGTTTGGAAGATCTGTCCAGTGGTGAGAGAGGTGTGTTGAAGTCTCCCATGATTATTGTATGGTGATCTATTAGACTCTTGTACTTGAGAAGAGTTTGTTTGATGAACATAGCTGCACCATTGTTTGGGGCATATATATTTATGATTGCTATGTCTTGTTGGTGTATGGTTCCCTTGAGCAGTATGTAGTGTCCCTCTTTATCCCTTTTCATTAACTTTGGCTTGAAATCTATTTTATTTGATATGAGTATGGACACTCCTGCTTGTTTCCGAAGTCCATATGAGTGATATGATTTTTCCCAACCTTTCACCTTCAGTCTATGTATGTCTTTTCCTATCAAATGCATCTCCTGTAGGCAGCATATTGTTGGGTCTTGTTTTGTGATCCATTCTACTAGCCTGTGTCTCTTGATTGGTGAGTTTAAGTCATTAACAATTAGGGTTATTATTGAGATATGGGTTGTTCTTCCAGCCATATTTGTTTATTTATATTACTTAACATGGTTTGTTTTTCCTCTTTCATTATTTTTTCCCTTTACTGTACTACCTCCCACTGTTGGTTTTCATTGTTATTTTCCTTTTCCTCTTCCTGTAATGTTTTGCCGAGGATGTTTTGAAGAGCTGGTTTTCTAGCTGTAAATTCTTTTAACTTTTGTTTATCGTGGAAGGTTTTAATTTTATCTTCCATCCTGAAGCTTAATTTCACTGGATACACAATTCTTGGTTGGAACCCATTTTCTTTCAGTGTTTGAAATATGTTGTTCTAGGATCTTCTAGTTTTCAGAGTCTGTGTTGAAAGATCAGCTGTTACTGATTGGTTTACCCCTAAATGTAATCTGCTTCCATTCTTTTGTAGCTTTTAAAATTCTCTCCTTATTTTGTATGTTGGGCATCTTCATTATAATGTGTCTAGGTATGGATCTCTTATGATTTTGCACATTCAGTGTCCTGTAGGCATCTAGGATTTGGGATTCTGTTTCATTCTTCTAGTCTGGGAAGTTTTCTCATATTATTTCATTGAACAGATTGCTCATTCCTTTGGTTTGGACCTCTATACCTTCCTGTATCCCAATAACTCTTAGGTTTGGTCTCTTTATGTTATCCCATATTTCTTGGATGTTCTGCTCATGGTTTCTTAACAGTCTCACTGAGCTGTCTATGTTCTTTTCAGGTTGAAATACTTTGTCTTCATTGTCTGATATTCTGTCTTCTAAGTGTTCTACTCTGCTGGTAGTACTCTCATTTGAGCTTTTAATTTGGTTTATTGTTTCCTGCATTTCTAGGATTTCTGTTTGTTTGTTTTTTTATAACCTCTATCTCCCTGTATAGTTGATCTTTTGCTTCTTGGATTTGTTTATGTAATTCATTGTCAAAGTGATCTTTCATTGTCTGATTTTGCTGTCTAATGTCTTCCTTGAGACTCCAGATCATCTGAAGCATGTATATCCTGAATTCTTTATCTGACATTCCATCTGCTGCAGATATTACCTCTTCTAAAGTTGAGTTGACCTGCATTGCTTGTGGTTCTTTCTTTCCTTGTCTTTTAATGCTGCTCCCGTTTCTTTCTGCTTTGTGAAACTGTTGTGTTATTGAATTTTCTCCCTATATATTTATATTGCTCTTGTATAGTTGCAAAGTCTCCCTTTCCAGATTTCTCCTGCAAATCACTTCCAAAGGCTTCTTAACCACATGGGTAGGCACAGTCACAGCAATGACTCCTCTTCTTGTTACATGTTTTCTGATAGTCGACTTTTCATCACTGTTGTATTAGCTCATCTCATGAAACAGTAAAGAAGTCCAGTCTAATTTATTGATCTTCAAAATGCATGGGAAGTTAGTAGACCTCTAGTTTTAATAGATAATGAGTCCATGATCTGCCATTTGCTTCCTGGTAGTGGCACCACCCCTTCCTCTTTCCTTTTACTGTCTGGGCCTTGGGGAGCAGCTCTTGGGAGGCAGCTGCCGGTGCCCCAGCCCTGAAGCTTGGTCCATGTGCACATATTTGATTCCAGCATTTCTAGCAATCTTTCTTCCAAATATATTATAAAACACATAAACTTATGTTTATAGGGATATTTATTGTAGCTCTGTTTGTAATCACATGAAACTGCAAGTGAACATAGCAATGATGTATATTTAAGAGATTAATGATATAAATAATGGTAAGTAGAATTCTCGTAGCCATTAAAAAGAATGAAATGAATCTATAGAAGAGTCCAGGCTATAGTAAATAAAAAAAAAATAAAGTTGTAATGCCATATATATAGTACGATACCATTTATGATAAAAGGAAAAAAGAAGTATATATACATTTGTGTATACTTTGAAAAGTTCCAGAACGATGCACAAGAAGTAGTTAATGGAGCATACATAAAATGTGTTGCAGGAGTATGACGTGGAGTATGGCATGGGATAGAGAAAGGATTTTCATTGTTTTTTTTTAAATTTGAAGCTTTACCTTGGATACACTCTTACTTTATGATTAAAAAAATATAATTAAAAAGAAAAATACTGTGCAGAAGGTTTTGGGGTAATTAGATATTCACATGGTCTCATAAATTACTTATCAATTTGAAAAGAAAAAATATACTTAAAATGGAAATATTTGACATCACCATCTCAAATGATGGTGGTGAAATTTAGCATCATCTTGTGGGGAAATCTGAGTAGTTAAGATTTCCCACAATTAAACAGTAATTTTGTGAATGAATCATAAATGAATTTATTTTATTTGAGAGTTGTTTATGCTGAAGCACATTACCTATAAATGCCAATAGGTAACAGGTATTATTAGATATTTTCCACCTAACTTTCCAAAAGTATAGTAAATTTTTATGTGTTTATTATTTTAAAACTTTGACTTTTCATATTTTATATATTTATATATATTACAAGTTTTACAGTTTATAAAATATTTAGTGTACCATATACATACATGGCAGTATTTTACAATTTTATATATTCCTGATGAATTCCATTCTCAATGAATATCAATTAATAAATCTGAATTGCCTCAGATTTTTTTGAGGTTTTATTTTGTTTTCTTTTTTTTTCTTCCACTTCATTTTCTGGTAGTTAGTATTTCCTTATTGTGCCATTTATAATCAGATTCTCTCAGCTGCTTATTTAAAGGCATGCCATCACATCCAGAATAAAATCCAGACCCTGTAATATGACCTACAATATCCTATAGGATCAAATCTTTGTCCATCTCGTCTCCTTTAACTTTTCCTTATGCCTTCTAGGCTCTAACCACAGTTGCCTTTCTTTGTCCTTATATTTTATCCGCTTGGTTTGATCTTCCAATACTTTATAATCCTGCCTTTTCCTAATTCCACCCCTTTTCCACATATATTGTACTGTACCATGCTATCGTATTACACAATATAATCTTCAGAGCATTTATCACTATCTGAAGTTACCTAATTACTTCTTGCCTTCCACATTAAGTGTCTGTGTTCCCCACTAGACTATAACTGACTTGCTCACCTCTGGCACCTAAAAATTATATAGATCATAACTGATACTCATGCTTGATTATTGATTTCATCTTTAAATAATTTACCTTGAGAAAATCTTTACTAAATTAAGAATAAATTTGTTCTGGATGTTCCTTTGGCTTTCCTATGATTAAGATATTGATATTCTTGCATGTATTTTTGAATCATCAAAATGGATAATTCTCATTTGAGTTCTAGATTTATGAAGTCGCCAGTTGACTACCAGCTAGTCATATGTTTATTAGACCAAAAAGCCTTTACATTTAGTTAGAAATTCCTTTTATTTCTTTAGTATTTTTAACCATTGAATCTGATGTCTAGACTGGAGAGTCACTATCTTTATTCACTGTCAGGTGATGGCTGATAACCTAGGTGGGTCAACATAGGTGAAAAATACCTGTGGCTGTCTAGTAGGTATTGAGTCTGGGGTTTCCAGTGTAGTTAGCATTATATGTGCCTATGTCTGATGTCTCCATGATCAAGAATGGGTGTTTCAGCTGGAAACCTTCGCAAAACTTCCAAATTCCGAGTTAGAAGTCATGGCCATTGGTCTCTTTACTCATTCTCAGGCTGTACTAAGGATGGTTGATGAGGAAGAGAGAAATTGATCTTAATTGCTACCTTTGAATTCCTGAATGAAATTAATAAAATAAGAAATAGGGAATTTATATTTTTTCAAAGTAAATTTATTTTTCTGATTATTAAAGTCATAAATATTCATTATGTATGTGCATGTATTTATATTTATTTATTAACAATATGTATTGAATGATATGTTCCAGGTGCTATCTAACTGCAGTGAATAAAGAAAACCCCAAGCATTTCTGTCATTATAGAGCTTGTGTTTTAGTAGGGAAAACAAAGAAAACAAAGGATAGTATAATAGGAAAAATTGTAAATAGCATAGGGTAGTATTTTAAAATTACTTGAAATGTTCCCCTCAAAGACCAAAAATGTGAATGTTTTTCTGTATTTTTGTCTATATGCATGTCTCTTTATTATGTGTCATGAATAATTTTTACAAAAATGGTGTATACAAAAACATATATCTTTTTTTTATACCTGACATTTTTATTGGGAGCATCTCTCTGTGACTTAGCTATTTCTCAAAAATATGATTTTCAGTGTTTGTACAATATTTTATCAAATAGAATACTGTTGTGTAACATTCTCATTTTGTCTACCTTCCCACATTGTTAGTCATTCAGGTTCTTTCACTATTACAAATAATGTTTGATGAATATCATTGTATCATGTTATTATCTCTGATGAATTTTTTTTGACTGAAATCCTAGGGGTATTCTCACTAATCAAAAGGTCTAGAAAGTTTTAAAAGTCTTATTATTTATTGTTAAGCCTCTTTCTAAAAAGGGTATACCCATCACACTCTTCTCTAATCCTTTGAATGATTATCTCATGGTATATATATACTTTGCCAAATTGATGGGCTTTAATTTGTATTGAAAATTATTAAGTAGGTGTATCTTTTTAAATACTTACTGGCTATTACGTATAAGATGTCAGTAAGTGGAGTGATATGGGTGGAAAAGACATACTGATAAAAGAAATTATAGCCTATAAAAATATAATTTACATCTTCTTATCTATATAAATATTTGCCATAACTTATCCACTTGTTATGAACATACTTTTATTACTTTTTGTGGAATTCCTTTGCTATGTAGTTTATAAGGTAAGCTTTTAAAAATAAGAATTGGTTAAATAATGAAAATATGAACATTTATTAGTGTATTTAACACCCAAGGAGAAATAAGGAGACTAACCTAGATACTTTGCTGTCACATGAACTTTCATTTGCCCTAGAAGATAAAGTAACCTGAAAAAAGTCCCAAGTCATTGTAACCTTAAAAATCTATTACTATCTTTATTTTTGTATGTTGATATTGTCATGTTCTGTTTATATTCCTGTGATTCCAAAGAGCTGGAAAAAGGAGACTTTTAAATAAATATGTAATTTCTTATATTACTCAAGTATAAACCAATACAACTTACCTATACTATGAATAAATTACAGTCAGATTTTCTGCCTGGCCAAGTGGAGATATTCTTTATCCCCAAGATAATTTGGGGAGCAGAAAGCATGGATGGAAAAGTTTGAAAGATTTTCTTTAACTTGTTCTAAGCCAGAAGTGCTTTTTTCATTGGTATCTTGTGATATTCGATAATATGTAAAGTACAAATTTAATATCAAGTATAAAAATGCAAATTAAATAATTATATTTTAATATATTCTATTTTGGATTATTCTGAATTCCTTCATTATTACTAAACCCCTCTAAGACTTCAAAAATACCACATGGCTTTACTGCTACTTATTATTAAAAGTAACTCTTAATTGAATAATATTATACCATCAACCAGAAAATAAGGTTTTTATCTTGTGTAGATGTCATTTATTTACTTTAGCAAATAAGCAAAGCATTACTTGTAAATTATACCTCATTTGTAGATGTTAAAATCACTTTCTCCACGTAACCAGTGTTAAAATTTCAAAGTTGGATTTCAGATGTTCATTCACAAATGAAATATTTAGAATTTAGAATACATTTTGTACTTGCACCAGACCATTTGCAACTGCACTGCTGTGTGTCTTAAGTATCTCTTATTCAGCTGGGGAAGAACTCTCTCTATTTACTTTGACCTCTATGTTAGGCAGAGCTCAGGCCTTGCTTCTTATTATGTTACTATCATAGTCAGAACAACTCTTATCTACTTATTAATGTTAACTGTTTGGCAAATTTATATAACTCTAAAAATATCAAGGGAGATAAAAGGAAACTTTTGTTGGAGAAGATGTATGTCATGCTAGGTGTTTTATGTCATTGCATTTAATCTACAAAAAATGACTTTCTGGTTTAATAGGTGAAGTAACTGAAGCTTATTAGCTATGGTCAGAAAAATAGCAGAAGTGGGATTTGAACCAGCTCTGAAAATTTCAAGCCTCATATTCTTTCTACCAAATTATGCTACTTCCCTAAAAAATGATTGTGATCACGATGATCACATGGATGACTACAGTAACCAGTGACAATTATGGTAATATTTATAATGACAGCAGGTATTTTTAAAAAAGAAAATTAGATTGTTTTTGTTTTCCCAAATAAATGAGAACTATAATTAGTTGTCAATGCCATATATTATGTATTCACAGTTTATTTGGGTCAGATGTTATAATCATGGCAAAATATAATGTGATTTATATTTGCAAAAATAGGCCAATTAGCTTGCTTGATTGGGTCATAATTCTAATGAGGCTAAGTCTATAGGTTTCATACATGAGCAAACTAATATTGTACTGGGAGACATTCTTGCTGCAAACTGTCCCTAACTTTATTGTTTTTTTTTTTTAAAGGAAGAATTTTATTCAGTAAACAAATATTAATGGTGTCCATTGTTTGCACAATCCTGTTTTAGGCACCAGAAATACAGCCATGTATAGAACAAATAAAATCCCATGTACTTCTTTATAGTGAAAACATTCAGAGTCCTTCTTTCTTTTTGAAATGTGCAGTACAGCACTGTTATCTACAGTTGGCCTACTGTGCAATTATACACTAGAACTTGCTCCGAAATGTAACATAGTATTTCTTATTGACTTTTCCCCATCCCTTCTTCCCTGAAAGTCTTCCTAGACACTGGTAACCACCATTCTACTCTTGATTTCTAGGAGATTAACTTTTTTAGATTCCACATGAGTGAGATCATGAAATATTTGTCTTTCTGTGCTTAGCTTATTTGACTTAACATAATGTTCCAGAAAATGACAGGATAGTATTCCATTGTGTTGATTGTTTTTTGACAGTTTACCATGTGCCAGAAATTATTCAGTCTTTAACACAGTCTCTGTGATAAGCATTATAATGAGTCTACATTCAGAAACAAATGGAGGCTTAGGGAGATAAAATGACTAAGCTAAATCCTGGATAGCAAGTAAGTGGTGGAACAACTGCTGTAGTCTCTTGTGTTGCTGTAACAAAATACCTGAGACTGGGTAATATATAATGAACAAAAATGTATTGTCTCCTAGTTCTGGAGGCTGGGAAGTCCAAGTCAAGTGTCTGTCTGAGAAGGACTTCTTTGCTGTATTATCCTATCGCTGAAGGGTAGAAGAGTAATAAGAGTATGGAGCAGGATGAGAGAGAGGAGGAAGAATGAGGAAGAAGGAGAAGGGAGAGATGGAGTGGAAGAGTAAAAGGGAGAGGGAGAGGGAGAGGGAGAGGGAGAGGGAGAGGGAGAGGGAGAGGGAGAAGGAGAGGGAGAAGGAGAGGGAGAGGGAGAGGGATAGGGATAGGGAGAGGGAGAGGGAGAGGGAGAGAGAGGGAGGGAGAAGAGGAGAGTGAGGAGTCAGGCCAAACTCATCCAATTATCAGGAACTTATCAGAATAAGTAAACTTCTGCCAAGTAATGACATAAATCTATTCATGAGGGCAGAAACTTCATGCTCTAATTACCTCTTAAGGTCTACCTCTTAATACTGTTATGGTAGGGATTAAGTTTCCAACACATGAACTTTGGGGAACATATTCAAATTATTGCTCTATCTAAATCTATTATGATATTTTAAAATGAAGAACTTAAATGTATTTTTTAAACTTTTTCTTTGTCTTCCTCAGTACTTTTACATTGTAGTCTTTTTGAGGAAGTATGAATTTGTTTGGGATCATTTTTGTGAAATAATAGTTATATTAACAATAACTTACATTTTAACCAATTCAGCAGCTTTAAATTTTTTTCTAGTACTACTTTGATTCAGAAGTTGCACAATACCTCTTGAGGATATTTTCATTTAGTAAAAATGAGGACACAGACGTCCAGATTAATTGTTTGCCTAAGGTCTTATGTCAAACCAGAAGCAAATCTAGAATAGGGGCTTGGATAGTTTTTGATTTTAGGTCATGTACTTACTTTTGTTTTGAAATTGTTCATGTCCATGTGTTGAGTTGTTAAAGCTGTGATATGAGATGGCTGGGCTAAAAGAATCTTGTTGCAATTTACATTTGAAAAAATTAGGTCTCTGGAAGTTTTGTGGCTTGAAGGACAAAAAGTATCCTTAAAATTGGCCTAATTTCTATTTTAAGGAACCATCATAACTAGTCATTCCTCTTAAAAATGTATGTGCATTGCTCCTTTGTTTTCTTATACAATTTCAGAAATCTTTTACTACAATTACTGAGCAATCTATGTAGAAAAATTTCAAAATATCTAAACAAAGTCTCTCATGCTTGAGCTTATTCTATTCTGTTCTCATAACAAGTCTAGGCATAGATAACTGTCATCCTTCATATAAAAATTCTTTCTAAACTTACATAACAACATCTTTTAACTGAATGGCTGCATTTTTATTCCATAAATGTTAATTGCCTGCTGTGAGCTAGTTTTATACTGGTATGCTTAAAACATGGGGTTCTCATCCTTTGAAGACTTCTGAATCCTACTAAGATGTGAAAGAATGGTGCAAGTTTCCTGTTGATCCTCCAATCTTAAATGCTGAACAAACAGAGGATGAAGGGAATGGGGCATTAGTGCAGGGAGGGTAAGATGCTTAGGCCACCATCAGGAATAACAATTTTTTTCTCTCCAATTAAGTTGAGATTTATGTGTAACATAATAATTTTGATAGAATACATAATGTTGTACTTTGTATTTGCTTTAGTCAGTTACTTATTTTAAAATTTTATTTTCTTCTCTACAAATGCAAACTGTATTACAGTAGTAAAGTTTGGCAGTACTGATTAAAGCATTTAGCTTATTTTATAGACTATTTTAAAGAAGAATTAGGAAGCAAGTTGATACTAAAGTAGTAAATAGATGCTATTAGTTCTATAAATTTGAGTGTTTCAAACTTTGTTACCAAAAATCATCTACTTAAGGTTTTCTCTTGAATGTATTTCTGCCTACATTTAAAAATTTTAATTTTCACATGTTCTGGTCTCCAACCATTCTACCAAAGGGCAAATAGGGAAGAAAGTTAAAATTATTTGGTGATCTTTTGCTTATCATTTTCCCTTCTTTTTCCCTCCTACAAATTTACCATTCTTATGGATTTGTAATTCTCTCTTTATATTTTCATCTTTGGATCCAGTTGGACTATAAAACATCCATTCTCATTGTGATGAAAATTGTGTGTAAATTTAAGAAATAATTTATGTTATATTAATAAGAAAGAAAGTTTGGGAAGATTTATTGTTTTAACTTTAAAGATATTCTTAGTGAAGATGAGGCAAGTCCTATACTCATGGATCTTATTGCTAAAAAATACCTTATAGATGGTTTAGTCCAACATCAAGTAGCAACTTTCTTAGTTTTATTTCAATCTTATGCATTCTCTTTCTGTGCCCCTCTGCTATCTCCCCCTCCTACTCAACATCATTTGATCATATCCTTTTCTTTGAATCACTGGCCTCTACCACTCACATTGTTCCTAACTCTGCTTTTGTAGTAAGCTTCTTCCTTCTCTTCTTCATGGGGAATTATCTTTGGAATGTTGCTCAGTTTGGGTCTTGATGTTTCCTCATGATTTATAATTATGCAGTTTTAGTACGACTACTAGAGAAGGGATAGGTTTATTTCAGGGCATCATATTAGAAGTCTAGTATGTGACCTCTACTGTGTAAATATACCTGTATGCATTTTACTCTAGAGAAGAGGTGCAAGCAATATGGATCAGGTTTTCAAGAGGACATTACATGGTATTATCTTTTCTAACTTTGTGGTCACAATACCTCCATTTGAGTAGACGAAAGAATGCCTTTGTATATTTGGCTCCTGTTTCTGATCCCTCTACAAGGCTTATCCTGAAAATATTCAGTGAGTAGTAGACCAGAGTCTACCTGAGGTGCATAAAAGCAGAGCTACAGTGTTTGTTGTTGTTCTGTGTTGTCAGCCTTTGTTTTCTCAGGCCCCCACAGTTGGCTAACCACTGAATTTTGATTGGTAGTTCTAATTTTATCTCAGTGAACATGAGTTTTAAAACTTATGAAGTTTTAAAAAGTCTAATACAGTATTTAGTCTATTGTATACAAAGATTGATTAAAAAAACCCTTCAGGTTTTTAAGAAATAATATTGCCCAGGTTATGATAACCTAATTAGTTTCTTCTTCTTTCTTTCTTTCTTTTTTTAATTCTGAGCTATGCTTTCTTGGAGTAAATAAATTTTTGTGAAAGAAAGCTTAATTGAGACCTTACCTGAAACATGAATTTTGCTAGCTATATAAAAGACAAAACTTCTGGGATATTAAAAAAATCAAATACAAATTACTTTTTGTTTTGTCTTTTATATAGCTAGCAAAATGAGATTCTTAGTTTTGTTTGTTTGTTCCTTAGGAACTTCTAAGTCATCTCTATCTATGCATTTAAAAATTAATAAAGCTACAGAAGAGGATTAAAATATATAGAGTAATGGTAGATTTGAAGGATTCCATGAATTGTTCTTATTCTTAAAATGGGATGATTTTAGACTAATATGATTTATTAAAATCTGATTCTTTTATAATACCACAGACACCTGAAATAAACTAAGCCCTATTATACTGTGTAAAATCCAGTGGTTTATTAAAAGGAAGCAGCCTGCAAGCTTGATTAAACAGTGCTTATTTGGTCCTCTATTCTTGAAAAATCAATACTTTACTGGTCCAGAAATTTCCTTGGCTATGAAGAAGAAGAAGGAGGAGGAGGAGAAGGAGGGGGGGAGGAGGAGGAGGAGGAGGAGGAGGAGGAGGAGGAGGAGGAGGAGGAGGAGGAGGAGGAGGAGGAGGAGGAGAAAAAAGAAAGAAGAAAGAAGAAGAAGAAGTTGTTTAGCTCCTTTTATGGGCTGATTATAATTACTAAAGGGAAATTAAATTTTGAGTAAAGAGGTCACTTTAGTTAAACAGATTTTTCTAGTAAAGCAATATGATGTGTACATGGATGGGAGAAATCACATGCAGTTCATTGTCACAAAAGTACCACATGTGAAGCAACTTATGTCAGGAAGTGACACTGGGGATCCCATAGTATGATAGGCTTATTTGACCAGTTAAGGAGCTTGGACTACTGTGGAGGAGATCTGAGAGGTAAGGAAGACCTGAGTTTGGGATGTAGTAGAAAGAGATGAGTTCAAGAGATATTAAGGAGGTTAAATCGTCAGAACATGTAGATGAATGTAAGACGTAAGATAGGAATCAAGGGTCCTATCATGGGTGAATGGTTTTCCCATCTTAAATAGAAGAGAAGCAGATTTTTAAGGAGGGGGAAGGCTGTGCTCCGTGTTGAGCTGAAGAGCTTGTAGGTCTGAATGGAGCCATCATGTGATAGAACCATATGGTCTGCAGTTTGGGTTCTGGAGATTGGGAAATCATTAGCATAGAAGTGATGTTTGGAACTGTGTAATTCAGATTAATGAGGAAGTACCTTGTAGAGTAAGAAGTACTGTGGGTTAAGGATATAGTTCTGAACATCACATTCATTTAGTGGACAGACAGAAAAAGAGAGACTTTTTCTAAGAGAATGTAATGTCATGAGGCCAAAGAAAAAGCCTTTTAAGGAAGGAGTGGTCATATAAATTTAGCACCATTAATCTTGTCTGTTGTTCAGTATGCAAAAGAAACATGATTGAAGGTTTCCTTTTTAAAGCTGATTTCCAAGGATTTTTTATGAAGAAGTTTTAATTCATATTTTGTTTTTATTCTATATTGTTCAGGACCTGCAAGTTCAAGGATAATTATATATAAATATGTGTATATATATATATATATATATATATATATATACACACACACATACATACACACACACACATACATATCTTCAGTAATTTATTGATATTATAATTTTCCTGTGACTCACCATTTGGGAGTCTTTTATTTCTCACTTTTCTCTACTACGAATTTTCTTAAATTTATTAAAATACTTACAGTACTGGCTAAGTCAGTGTATTGTAGGCTACAGTAAAACCTCCATCCAGCTTCAGGTTCTACCTGAATTCTTTTGAGGATGACTCATTTATAAACATTATGGTCTTCAAGCCTTCTTACCTCGTTTATTTGATCTTCACAAGAAGCTTGCAGAACATTTAGGGCAGATTACTTTCTTTAGTTGCCTGTTCTAATTTAAGGAATCTGCTCCCTTGTTTAATTATCTTACAAGTTCATAGATAGCACTTAGTTTCTATTCCTTTGGGCACATAATCTAAGATGTCTGTGCCAAAAGGAACCCTAGAGAACATCTCTTTCACTGTCTTTTTTTTCACAAGTGAATAAACAGGCACAAATAGGTAAAATCGCTTGCCTAAGATCGCATGGACAGAAAAAACTAAGATTGGAACTTAGCATTCCTGATTCCCTGTCCCTATAACAAGAAATGCAAGTATAGTTTGCAGTACATGTAAAATTAGGTCAAGGCCCTCTGCTATCTTTAATATTCTCATTTTGCTCTTATGTGTTTTGGAAATAGTGTGCAGTTCGTGCTGCCACAGAAGGCAGAATTCTCATTTTGGAAGGCTTGGAAAAGGCCGAGAGGAATGTTCTGCCTGTATTGAACAACTTACTGGAAAACAGGGAGATGCAGCTTGAAGATGGACGCTTCCTGATGTCTGCTGAGCATTATGACAAACTTCTGCAAGTAAGAGAAGAAAAATCCTCCTGCTTTGTCTTTGTTGTCAAACTGTGGGTAGTGTCAACTATGGGTGGCATGTCATATAAAACACAGTTCTCTTGGAATCAGGACAAGTGTTCATTCAGATGGCCCTTATCTTTGGCAAATGAGTTTGCAGTTTTACAAGGCTGTACTTTTGTAGACCATGTCAGAGACCTCTGAGATTTCTACAGTTTCTTTTCTGTCAGTTTAATAACTATTTTCTCTCTTAACACATTTTTCTCCTTTTTCCCCCTTTTCTTTGCTCAACAATGTTTATTAAAATTCTAATGACTTTTAGACAGTGCTCAATAACTTTTGACGCCAGTGGTTTTGATTGAATTCATGCTTCGTGACATCAGGGATACAAAGCTGAATAAAGTTCAATTCTTAGCCTCCTGAACCTCAAACCCCAACAGGTATTGACCAAAATGAATACTATATTTAAAAGACACCCTGATGGTCCAAGCCAGGGCATCTCATGCCTGGCTTCTAACTGGATTCCCTGTTCAATTCTTATTCCTTCATATAGCAGCTAATGATTGCTTTAAAACATACATCAGATGCACCAGATTGGGTCACTCCTGTGCTTGACCTTACAGGCTTGCTCTTCTACTCAGGGTAAAATCTAAAACCTTTATAATGGAATTGAATGTTCTGTATGATCTGGGCCCTTACTATCTCCTGCCTCTTGTCCTTCTGTCCTCCACCTCTTTTACTTCACTCCAGCTACTAGTATTCTCTTTACCTTAAATCTGCTAAATAGGCATTCTATTTCCAAGCCTTTGCACAGGTACTTACCTCTTCCTGAAATGTTTATTTCCCCAGGCATTTACTTGGCTTGCTCCTCTAACTTAATCAAGTGTTCAAATGTTACATTGTCAGTGAAGCCTGCCCTGACCCCCCTATTTAAAATTGTAATTTGCCCTCTGCTTCTATACATCCTAACCCTACTCTGTTTTATTTTTTCATGTTATCTTCTAATATCCTATATAACTTGTTTACTATTATTTGTCTCCCTCTACTAGAATATAAGTTTTGCAAGTACAGGGATTTCTTTTTACTAATGTTGTTTCTCAAATTCCTTGAACAATGTAGTGGGTGTTCATTAACTATTTGTTAGATGGATAAATAAGTAAGTAAAATTAAATGCTGTGCAACAAATACAGGATATGGGGCTCTTCAAAAGGCTTTGGATGTGTCATTTAATGTCATAAATGACAAGAAGATGCTTAGTCCTTATTCATTTAGCTCAGGCTGTACCAAATTGGAGCTGTATGTGCTTATAGCCTTCTGTGACTGATTGTTCTGCATCGACATTCTAGGACTCGGAGGCTTTCTCATCCTTTTCTGTGCAGATACATATATGCTAATCTTATTGGCTAATCACTCAAGAGCAAGACCCGTTTCTTATATTTCTTGATCCTCCTCTCGGGGCGCAAATACAAGTCCAGAACACATGAGGCACTAAATAATAGATGTTGATGCCAGAGGGTCTGATTGAACTGATGTCCCATGGCTGGTAGAACCAGGAGCATCTTTTTCTGATCCCTGCTGCCCAAAGCTATTTCTCTATAATCAATCTTGCAACCCTTTTAGTAGTGGGTTTCTTTCTTGTCTGTGAGAGTTTTTTGATGGTGTTTTTCTCATGCAAGTATAGTAATTTCCATCTAGATCTATCTAAAGGTCATCTAATTCTCATACAATTAGAAAGGGATAATGGAGGTTTTAATCAATAAGAAGAGCTAAATTTTTATTCCTTCATTTTGCTATAGTTCACGTACTGAAAGGAAGACCTTTTTTATTATTTGTCTGTAAAAGAAGGTGAAAACATGCAGGTCACTTTCTCTTTAGACACTTTTAAATTTCAAAATAATTGTTTTCTCCTAAAAATTATACTATTCAACCTTTTAGGACATGATTTGGAAAAGAATACTACTTAGAATGTGGAATTGTATGTTTTAAAAGCAAAAGCATCACTTCACAACAAAAAGTTTGATATATTCTTTATTCGTAGAGTATAATTCTGCACAAAATTATTGAACCTTTTATTTTGGGTAAAAACTTGCAACATGGGAGTCAAAAGGGTTCAGTTATGTAGGGAATGCTTATAATTAAAAGAGAAAGATCTTTTTTCCCCTCAAAGAAGATATTAGTATAAATACATAATTTTTATTGGTAAATGTTAATTCTGTACTCACATGAGATCTGTCTCATGAGAATATCACAGAATATAGGCAATATCTCTTCATGAAACTTTTACATCTTAAGGCAATTTCTATGGTAAACAGATTCCAACACCATAATTTAAGTCCCACTTATTTCTAACTAGACTCAATATACTGAGTTTTAATATCTCAAAAATTGTATTTTTTCACAGAGGTAATGGTTGTAGAATTTTGTTATTATAGAAATAATCAGTCTGTATAAACTTTATATGTATTCTAATTATCACTTTTAGGTAAATGAAAAACAGAAATATTTGATTTTCTGGAGGTTGTCTTGTTGGTTTTTCAGACAGGGCTGGATCCAGGCTCTTGTTTTCTAATGTATGTAACATAGTGTTACTCATATGTAACATAGTATTACTCGGTTAATTTATGAATTGGGATCTTTTTATTATCATTGAAATAATCATTTTTTATTTTTTAAAAATTAATTCATGCAATCTATCCACAGACTTTTGGATTCTTATGTTCTACAAGCAATAATAAGTCCTCTTATGAGGTTGGATTAGCATGAGACAGTCTTGCATAGAAGTAGCTGCACAGTCATGTAGCATTGAGGCCCTGCGTTCCAGCCCCAGCATTGCAAAAACAAAACAAAACAAAATCCAAGTGAAAAGTCACTAAAAACTGTCTCACAACAACCTGTGTATTTTATACATGGTTGTGTTTTTTTTTGGATGTGGGTGGGGAAGGAGAGCAAAATAAATAAGTTATTTACTTAAAAAAAAGAAGTAGCTACACAAATGTATAAAGATAGAAGCTTGTAAAAGATTTAATGAAGGGGTATAAAAGTGGTTCTAAAGGGGGAAAGGATCAGAAAAGGACCTGTTTTTATGAAGCTGTGGTGTGTACTAAGATTTGAATGATACTTGTTTTTATGCTGTACAAAGTGAAAAAGGTGTTTCACTGAAAATGGAGCAGTGTTGCTGAAGCTCCATTTTTGGAAAATAACAGTAGTATGATGGGTTGAAACAGAGTTACAGAAGGTTGGATTGCTGAGACTGGGAGAATGAGATACAAATCTTGCCAGGAAAGGCAATGAGAAGTTTTTATACTGTCAATGTGGGCATTGCCCTCTGAGGATCTGCTGAAAGCGCTGGACCTTTCCCTCAAAATGTACATATGCACATTTATATAAACTTTATATACCATGGATACTATTGTTTAAGGCTGTGAAGAGCCATTAAGGAAGAGAAGGAAGGAAGGAAGGAAATGATTTGTAGCATGTGCCTGCTACATACATACATTCTCACACTTAGTTTTCACAGCAGTCATAATAATGTAGATGATATTATTTCTGTTTTATAGATGAGAAGACTGAGGTTCCAACGGTAAATGATATAACCTTGATAATTTAAGTAGAACATGCATGTATCAGGTAGTTGAGCCAGGGTTTGTGACTTCAAAACTATGCAGTTTACGTTCTTTCAGTGCCTCCAGTGACCATGGGTAAGTTATATAACTCCTTTGAACTTAAGGTTTTTCATTCAGATCATAAGGAGATTGTCTGGATTCTGGTGCAAGTTAAATGAGAAAAAATCATGGAAAATGCCTACCCTGTAAATTTTCAAACATGTTAGTTGTTATTAGCAGTATGTTTTTCTAGAAATATTTCTGTAAACATAATATCTATTTAGGCTCTGTGGGTGATCTCCACTCTGGATGGTTTGTCTGTCCTCTTGATCATCATGTCTTTTCCTTATTTTCCTGACTTTCTTCCTTTGTATTATTGAGTGGGGCTTGGAGATCTGACTCAGCTTTTCTTGGTTCCTTCATGTATGAGGGACTTTTGTTTCCAAGACTGGTATTCATGTTGCAAGCTTTCCCTGGATCTGGATTTTACTTTGCTTCCTTCCTTGACTGTGTGATTTTGAAAGTGTTTTCAAATTCAGTTCTCTTAACAGGCAAGGCTTAGGTGTCTTGGCCTGGCAGCTCTTGCGGTTGTAATCTGTTTCATTTGTGCTGTAATTTTTGATCTCTCCCTTTCTTAGGATCATACTAAAGCAGAGTTGGATGCTTGGAAGATTGTCCGAGTTAGTGAAAATTTCCGAGTGATTGCCTTGGGCTTGCCAGTGCCCAGATATTCTGGGAATCCATTAGATCCCCCTCTTCGTTCTCGATTTCAAGCCAGAGATATTTATTTTCTACCCTTCAAGGTAATTATGACCAAGATTGATTAAGTCTTTAAAATAGATTTTTGTCCACAACAAGAAATTCAATTCCTCTTCAGTAGTTAATGGACAGGAAAAAAGATACGGAATAAGGAAAAATCTCTGGGAAGTAGGATGAAAAATTTTTGTGGCATTATTTGTTTGAAAGTTTTTAACAAGATTTATATAAAATGAAATGTAACAAGAAATTATTTTTTCCTATGAATTTCTTGGTGTCTGCCTAATTAAAAGGTTTGTTTGTATCTATAAACTTTTCCATTTAATCTGTTCTAGTTTTTATTAATTTGATATATTTCTATGTCATTTTAGGATCAACTTAATGTATTATATTCAGTTGGAGCCAATGTTTCAGCAGAGAAGTAAGTGTACTTTTATAAATACTGGTCACTTAACATTGAATTTGTTTTGCCTATTCATTGATTGATATATTCATTCCATGACTATTCTTTTAAGAATTTTTTTAGTATTGCAAGGTTTGGTATATGCTGGTGATAAAATCAATAAAATAGATCATTGATGGTAAGAAGCAGAATTAAGATCTAGTAGAACTGAAAGAGATTCAAGTAGCTTAGTTTAACCCAGTGTAGTTACATGCCACAATTTCAAATTACTGGGGCTATTTGTGGTTGAGACTTTGTGAAGGCTTCACAAAAACATTGATGTTTGAAGTGAGTCCTAAAGAATGTGTAGACTTTTGCCAGATAGAGAATGGAATGAAGGAATTACAAAGGACTTTTCTAAAAGCATGAGATATGAGAGTTTATGCTTTGTTCTTAAGGCTATAAAAATCTGCTGTCTAGAGTTTAGATTTGAGATTGAGAGGAGATAAAGCTGGCAGGGTAGATTTAGATCAGGTTGTGAAAACCTCACCTATCTTGATGGGTTTAGGAAATTCATGTGTCTAGCTAATCAGCTTCTGAGTTTTAAATGGAACATTGGGATATGGGAGTCACTGTTCTTCAAGAATTAACAGTAGGGATCATTTTAGATTAATTAAATTGGCCCAGCTATTCGCTATTTAACATACTTATACTTATTTTAAAACTATTAGAATAAAATTTAATATGATTTTTTCCCCCAGAGTTTCTCAGCTTTTGTCTTTTGCAACAACTGTCTGTTCCCAAGAATCTTTTGCTCTTGGACTTCCAGATTTTCCTTTAGATAGTTTACCAGCTGCAGTTCAAATCCTGGTATGTATAAACCAAATTAATGACTGGTGAACCCAAATATAGCAAAGCAAATTTAAAAGTAATCCTTGGGAATTAATCACTTTGGGTTTTCTTATCATATTGTTCTGTAAAAGGCCTAAGGTTGATTTGTTGTGCAGTATAGTAAACTATACAGAGCCCAAGTTCTAAAGAACTCCTAGCTTTGGAGAAGGAGGAGGTAGACATGAGATGTAAGTAAATATAAAGGTGGAAGGGAAGGCTTCAGCCGTATCAAAGAAGAGGTGTACTGCAGTGAGTTAGGCCTCAAAGTTGCCCCACCTGGGGCAGTAGAGCTGGGCTTTCTTATTCTAGCACCCATTAGTCATTGGTTAATAGTTGTCCCAGGGGATGCACATTTCAAGTCATTACCGTCTCTCCCAGCTTGTGAGCAAAGCTGGTTCCAGGAGCTGAAGGGCAGTCTTCTTAAAAAGACCTCAGGGCTGGTGTTATGGCTCAGTGGTGGAGTGCTTGCCTAGCATGTATGAGGCACTGGGTTCACTTCTCAGCACACATATAAATAAATTAATAAAATATAGGTCTATTGACAAATTTAGAAATATTTTAAAAAGTAAGATCTACAACAGCTGGCTGTGGGAAGGGAGACCTGAGAGGAACAAAGAAAGGATATAAAGAGACCTGAGGGGATAGGGTGGACAACAGCTGTTGTCCACTACACTTTAAAAAAGTGCATGGCAGTTAAAGGCCTTGTAGGCAGAGGACGCATTCATAGGTGTTCAGTCACAAAAGAACCTGGAAGGAGAGTGAGAATAAGTTGTATCCCTAGAGAAAGTGTGTATGGTGAGAGAGATGTTTGAACTTGATTTTGAAATATTTCATGGGGAGTGAAGTTGCCTGGAGTTTATGATGAAGAAATGGCCTGTAAGACATTTTGAAGTAGGTAGAACATTAGGTGATCAGATTTAGGTTACAGGAAAACACCTCCCTTGGTGTTGGCATCAAGGAGGTTGGGGAGAACCTGGATGCCAAAGATATTCAAAGGCTTGTTATAACATTTAGTGAGACCCTGCCAAGGAGGTCCATCTGAAGTAGTAGCAATACTGCTTTCTTTAGTCAAGGAACTCATTTTTAAATGTTAATTGTTTTTTTGAATTATTTCTATTTAGACAAGAAGGGTAGTTTTTACATTGCTCTACATATCCAGAAAGGCATTTCTTCTGTTTATCCAATTTTGCACTTTTTTTTTTGTTTTTGCTCAGAACTTTGTGCTTTGAAGAGTGTCATATCTCAACAAGCCGTAAAATAGTCAAACATTCATAATCCCTTCACCTAGAAGCACCAATTACTAACATATTGCCACATTTGCTTGACCCCTCTTCCCCCCCTGAACCATTTGGAAATAAATCGTAGTATTCTATTAAATATTTATGACTTCTAAGAATTAGAGCATTTTTCTGCATAATGAGAATACTGTTACCACACTTTACCATATTAACATTAATTCTGTAATATCATCTAATAGATAATCCATATTGAAATTTTTGTGTTGGTCCCTATCAGTAGACTCTTTATTGTGTAAACAGAATTGAAAATGCAATTTGGTTTGGGGTGAAGGATTTGAGGAAAATGAACACTTTCTTTACTTTGCACTTATAGCTATGAAGCTAAGTTAATGTAGATCAGATGAACTCAGATTATGAATAAAGGAGGAACATGTGCTTTGGGATGAGTAAAGTATGCAAATGTGAATAGTTTCAGATGTAAAAGTTTACATATGAAAATTTACAGTATGTGACTACATACTGTAGTCACATGTAATGGATAATTGAAGATTCAGGTCTAGACCTCAAGGAAGAGCATGATTAGACATAGAAACACAGGAGCCATTGACACATAGATGAAAGGTAGGAGTGAGTTCACTTAGAAATGAATAGGAACAGGAAGAGGAGAGGAAAGAATATTTTATTTTTTACACTTCTGGAAAATTATTGGTTATTTTTATAGGGCAATTTTAATGGCACATATACATGTAAGATACATGTTCTGTGGTTATTTTAGATGTTGCTTATTCCTATGTATTTGTGCTCCTAAATAGGATTCCTTTCCTATGATGTCAATTAAACACGCAATCCAGTGGCTTTATCCATACACTATTTTATTAGGACATGAAGGGAAGATGGCTGTTGAAGGTGTTTTAAAAGTGAGTATCTGTTTCCCTTTCTTTCCTTTCCCTTACATTTCAATTTTCCCTTCTTTTGCCTTCCCTTTCCTTTATATCTTCCCATTTCTCTTTTTCCATCTCTCCTAGTTTTCTCTAGTCTCCTTTCATCTTTTTTCACCATCCCTTGTCTTCCTTTCTAGTCACGAAGGCATTAGATGCCAGCAACAGTAATGAGGAAAGAAGCACAGAGGGACTGGTGTGGAGAGATTGAGAAAATAAATAGATCGAGCACATGAGTGACTATGATAAGGATATTGAGATAATGAGAGCTGTTGGAGAAGGGATTTATAAACAAGGAAAGGGGTAATGAGGTATTGAATGAGGTATTGAATTGAAATTGGAGATATGATTTATGTTTTTGATACATATGAACAAATAGATAATATAGTATTACATTATAGTATTTTATACTACATATAGTATTATATATAGTATATATAATATTATACACACACACACCACATATTTATAATATATATAGCTCTCTTAAAACAGCCAAAAAATTGTATGATCATGCCATATGCCTAGACACTGATTACTAAAAGAAATCAAAACTCCTTGGAAATAGGGTTTTCTCAAGAATTGAGCCATAAAACATATAAGATGAACATTGAATTTCTTAATGTTCCAGAGAGTAAGGAAATGTTTAACAAATAATATTGACATTTCAAAATGACAGAGGAGTCAGCTTGAAAATTTGACCATTAAAAATAAATAATGATAAAAATTAATAGAACTTGTTTCATAAAATGGGAATCCACAGATCTCTATGATATGAATAAATTATAAAAATAGGGAAGAGAAAGAAAAATCTTTTAATGTGAAATGCTTACTGATAAATAAGGAATAATATAACTAGAAAAATCACCATTTGGATTCATCAGAATGGTGGTTGTTTTAGGAAGGTGTCACCAAGGGATTTAAAGCTGGCAGATAGATCTTCGGATATGAATACAATTTCTGAATCTCTCTCTACTGTGTACAAAATACTCAATTGCCTAATATATATATATATATATATATATATATATATATATATATATATATATATATATATATATATATATATATATATATAAATTTTGTATTGGGGATTGAACCCAGGGTGCCACATCCCCAGCCCTTTTTTATTTTTGAGACAGAGTCTTGTAAGTTGCTTAGGGCCTTGCTAAGTTGAGGCTGGCTTTGAATTTGTGATCCTCTTGCCTTAGCCTCCCAGGCCACTAGGATTATGGATGTGTGCCACTGTGTTTGGCAGAAAGTAGTATTTTTACAGTAAACATGAGCTTGACCAGCTGGAACAAATTGACATGATGTATCTCCCGAATGATGGGCTTTGAAAGCATCATTCTTGGGGAGTTCCTACTAAGAATTGAGGATGTAAGTATGGCCTAGTCCTAGGTTGAAGGCCATCTTACAGAATGAAGACCTATGTTCTTTAAAACTGTTCAGACAGTGTTCCATGTTGAAAGAGACTGAAGAGCCATGAGCTAAATATTCCTGCACTGGATCTTGAACCATATAGGAACAAATGACATTGTTGGTGCACTTTGTAAGAAAGATCTGTGCATTGGATAGTATTTTATTAAATTAATTTCCTGTTCTGGAAGTTTATGTGGTGATTAGATTGGCTAGAGTTCTTGTTCCAGGAAGTATGAACCAGAATGTTTAAGGGTGTGTGACATCATATCTGCTGCTTGTTCTCTAATAATCAGAAAAAAAATCAATACTTATGTGTGTTTTAAATTTTTGTTCCTTCTAATACAGTCTGGTTAAGGTACAGATTTCTAAGGAGTAGATAGAATGTTAACACTAAGCTGTAGTGGCTATGTATACAGGACCTTAATTTTCTGGGCTATAATTTGACGCTCTTGAGCACTTGGGATGTTTGTTTCTCCTTTATTCTCAAACCCACATGTAGTCTTTGGAAGTATTGAAGCACTCTGTGTTCATCTAGTAATAGAAATGAGAAAGCAGGAGAGTGGCATAGGAGATTCTAGTTGTTTCAGTAAGATTTTTTTTTTCAATAGATCAGCTAGACACAGAACCTAAGAAATAATGTTTTCATTGATTAATTATGTTTAATAGTAATAACAATAAAATCATAGAAAGCTATTTCTCATAGATAATGAGAAATACAATTATGAATGGAACCTAAAGAAAAGCATAAGGAAGCAAGGAGTTAATAATGGTCAATAAAGAGGCAAAGGAATGTAGAAGAAAGCAAGAGAATAGAAGTGGTGAAATAGTAGTCACTGATGAAAGAGAAAAAAAGAGGTCTACTCTGTGGGGTGTGTGTGTGTGTGTGTGTGTGTGTGTGTGTGTGTGTATGTTTGAGAGAGGAAGAGAGGGAAAAAAGGAGAAGGAGAAGGCGAGGATATTAAAAACCATTAGAAAATGGGGAAAGTCATACGTTCAGGAAACTACCATTTTCTGACTATGTAGTTCACTTTTAGGTTTATTTTAGGTACTGAAAATAAAAAGAGAACTGGAACTTATCTTTGGTTCAGTCAACATCTGAGCTAAATTGGCATTGGTCACTGAAGCAGAACATCTAGTATTCAAGATCAAAGGCTTCCTCAATTCCAGATGAGCTTCCCTAGTGCCCTCAGCACTATACCTGTGCCTTGGGAACAAGGAGGCATACTCAGGGAAGAAGAGAGTCTCAGAGGAAGTACTGATAAAATGAAGCAATGCGATTTACTCTGTGACACACCTGAGAAAGATGTTCAGTATCTAGATAGATCCATTATGAACAAAGGTCTGTATCTTTACAAAGAAACCACTTTGATGTGTTTCTGGTCTCTAATTTTTAAAAGTACTTGTATAAATTATATAAAGTTGTAGAAAATACTTTTTAAAAAATACCTTTATTTTATTTTAATGTGGTGCCAGCGATTGAACCCAGTGCCTCAAGCATGCTAGGCAAGCACTCTACCACTGAGCCACAACACTAGCTCTGGAAAATATGTTTAATGAGTTGCATTTTCTGAAGAAAATAGTATCATTTTGTTTGCCCTTAATTTTAACCTCTTAAGGGGAACATGATGATGAAAGGTTTATATTACAAACAAATAATTTTTAATTTGATTGTAGAGAATTTAAAAAATGGAAAAAGATACTGGCATTAATCAGATAAAAGTGTAACTGTCTTTTCTCACCTTAATTACCTGAAGTGCTAGTTAATGCACAGATTTCTCTTGTCTGAAACTAATGAAGAATTTTCTTTTGGTAAGATTATTATACACTGATATATACATAAATATACACATAAGGTGTAAAATATCTTTCCTTAAGAGTGGATTGTACCCTGAATGGTGGTACATGCCTTAATCCCTGCTACTCAGGATGCTAACACAGGAGGACTTGAAGTTCAAGGCCAGTGTGGGCAATTTAGCAAGACACTATCTCAAAATCAAAAGGGCTGGGACTATAGGTCAATGGTAAAGCACTCCTGGGTTCAATCTCCAGTTGGTGTGTGTGTGTGTGTGTGTGTGTGTGTGTGTATGCATGCACACACGTGTGCAGGGAGTGGAACCGTCTATTCATTGGTATAGTTTTTTGTTATCTGTTCTGGAGCACTCTGTGTGGCCTGCTTCTTATTTAAATTTTTACATTGTTTTCCCAAAGCGTTATTTTAAGCCAATATTCACAGATGAATGAAATATTATCTATCTTCAAACAATTTTGATAAGAATGGTGAAAATTAAAGTACTTTGTTGAATTTGGAAAAATGTTTAATTAAGGAATAGAAATGTGTATTATAATGGAACTAGTCAATAACTTTTTCTTCATAAGGGATAATTATTTTCTCTCTCAGATTGCTATAGAAATGAATGAATAGTTGTCTTTGAGTTACATATCCCCCTGAATTTTAGTGTATTCACTTAATTGTGTTGCATTTTTAACAAATGAAATTTTTAACAAATGAAAATGTAGTCAGCTAAAAATCATAGCACCTTTCTTTTTTTGAACTAGCTATAAAAATGACTAGAATAATTTTTATTCCCCAGATGGTGCTTATTATGTGATATTCATATTCTAAAAACATTTTTATAGTTATGAAATTACTTCTAGCTTTTAGTTAAAGATGCCTTGAAGATTCATTATGAATCTACCACACTTTGAGAGTTGGCATCCTTTATCACAGTTTAGTAACAAATATATCCAGGCTTTTCTCAATATGTCTCAGCTTTCAGTTCTACGTAAGTAGAACTCCATCATAATAAGTGTTAAATTAGTATATTCCCTAGGTGATTTAGAAAGGATATGCTGCTGCTTGTTCATTGATAATATAATCTGAATGATAGTTTTGCAAGGGAAACTTGGAAGGGTCTTGAATTTAATATTTTCACTCAGTTCAACCAACATTAGTTGAACATTCATTATTTGACAAATGATTATATGTCTGTAGAAATCTAGAGATATAGAAATGGATGCTATTTGATCCCTGCTCCTGAGGAACTTACCATAGTGATGAATAGCTCTGGTCAAACATGAAGTAGCCCAGTGAAAATAGGAATTAAATGGATGTGAGAAATATCTTAGATGCAGTAATGTCTTAGATGTTACTAACTGATAAAATGTGGGTTGGGTTGAGAGACTGTGAGAAAACATGAGAAATCAAGAATGTCCATGGATACTAACTTGGACAAACGAGTAGTTACAGCTGCCATTAGTTAATATGAGAACTTGCAAGGAAGAAGCACAATTGGGGTGTAGGCTAAATAATTCTGTATGGTATGATCTTTTTTGAATTTGAGATTTCCAGGGAGGTTTATCCAGCAGACATGAAATACAGATCTGGCTCTGGAACTATTTTGTTATTAAAGATAAATACTTGAGAGTTGTTAATGTGTGGGAGTTGTTTGAAAGAACTCAGGGGAGCAAGTAGAGTGAGAAGAAAAACTGGCCAAATGCTGAACCTTGGAAACACCAACATTTAAGGTATGGACAGTGGGGAAAGAACATGCAAATTAGGCTGAAGTAGAATGGTCAGAGAGAAGTAGAACAGAAAGAATATTCTGATGAAACATTAGGAGTGATGTTTTAAGAGGAAAATGTTAATAGTTTCCAGTGCTACAGAGATATCTTATTTAAACAAGACTTTTAGATTATTCACTCAAAAAAATTATTCATTCCAATCATCCTTCCACAGGAACACTTAACCAAGCACTATTATGCTGAAAATGTAGCAGTAAACAAAACAGACAAAAGTCCCTGCCTTCATAGAGGTTGATTTTTGGTTAAAAAGTCAATTAGTTAAGTAAATGATGCTATATGTCAATTGAGGAATTCATGTGTTCACCAAGAAGGTAACACTTAGATAAAGATCTGAAGGAGAGAAGTCCTATGGATGAAAGCACTTCAGAAATCACTAGAACATAAGCCCTGAGCAGGAACATACCTGGGCATTCTAGCATCAGCATAGGATAGTGTGATGGTGCAGAGTAAGTGAAGGAGAGGTAAGTAGGAGATGAAGTTAGAAGGTAGGGGAGCTCAGATCATGTAAGGTTCTGTAGGCCATCAAGGAGATTTCTGCTTTCAGTCTGAGTATGATGGAATACCATTAGGAATTTTTAAAATTTTTTTGGCAGTCTTGGGGATTGAACCCAGGGATACGTTACTACTGAGCTATATCTCCATCCCTTTTCAAAATTTTTTACTTGGAGATAAGGTCTAAGTTGCTTAGGGCCTTGCTAAGTTGCTGAGACTGGCCTTAAACTTGTGATCCTCCTGCTTCAGCCTCCCAAGTTGCTGGGATTAGAGGTGTGCACCACCTTGCCTGGACCATTAGGAGGTTTTGAGGAATGTCTTATATGACTGATCATTCAGCAGCCCTGTTTTGGTTGCTAAGTGGTGAATAGACTGTGAAGGGTAAGGGCAAAAGCAGAGAAACACCAGTTAGCAGATTGTTATAATAATTCAGTTGAGAGATTATGGTGATTTTTACCAGTTATGAGTTGGTAAGAGGTAGTTGGATTTGGGTTATATTTTCAAGGTATAGTTAACATATCTGCTGAAGGGTTGGATGTAGGGTTAAGACAGGAAGTCAAGGATAATTTCAAAGTCGTTGGATTGAGGAATGGGAATGATAAAGTTGGAGAGAGAGAAAATGGGGGGAAGGTTAAAGACCTGAATGTTGGACATGTTTAATTGGGGACACCTATTAGCTATCTGAGGGGAGATAATAAGAGGGAAGTTTGCATATGCCAGTTAGGAACTCAGGAGAGAGACTGGAAAGATAAAACAAGGAGTCATGAACATATAGATAGTTTGTAAAATCAAGACTGGATGAGAGTATTGAAAAAGTAAATATAGATAAAAACTACATCTAAACCCACTTGGAAACCTCAAATTCAAAGGATTCCACTGTATGGAGTTCTTTAGTATCCACTCCAAATGTGTATCTTCTTTCTACTTCCTCTCATTAATGGCATCACTATCTTTTCACTTTTCCAAGCTAGAACTCATAAACACTCTTGATTTCTCACTTTCTTTCACAGCCCCCCAACCTGCCCTATTTTTTTTTAAATCAGTTAATGATATCTATCAAATGATCCATTCCTGAAGTACTCTAATATGCACTGGTTAGGAAGATGAAGGAGAAGTCACAAAAGAGACCAAGAAGGAGGAATCAATGAAATAGGAAGAAAATTAATTTATTAAATTTGGCAAATATGGTATTATTGGTAGAATTATTGAGAACAGTGTTAGTAAAGTGGGGATATAAGCCAGAAATTTGTGGGCATAAGAATAAGAAAGATGAAGCAGTGATTATAAACTACTTATAAAATAAGCAATGGTGAGCAGAAGGAAGAAGTTGATGGGTTGCTGAAGGATGATGTAGAGGGATGGGGAAGAGGGTGGTAGAGGGGGGGAGACTATTAAAGCACAATGCATGCATGCATGGAATTGTTACAGTAAAATCCATTGATTTGTACAGTTAACATTACTTGATATTTATAATTAAAAAAAGGATGATGTAAGTGAAGAAATGACTGTTTCCTGGAATGGGAAAAATAAACATGTTTTTTGGATGTAGGGATGACATTTGTTGAGTACATGTAAAATATGGCTTGGGCAAGGTGAGAAAGGACATTTCCAGAGCACCATTGTACTTGATTTAAAATGATATAAGAACTTATTTTCTATCCAGAAACTGTACTGATGGGATTGCTTTAATTTGAAATTGAGAAAGACTGGTGGCTTTCCATCTACTGTCACTTAAAGCAGAAGTCCTTTTTACTGAGAAAATGGGAAAAGAAATAAATATTGATGAAATTATGGATGATTTTGAGGATTAAAGAAAAAATATTTTCATTTTATTTTTCTCATTTAACAAACCTTACATGACTACTGACTAGGGTAATTGTAGGTTGTAGAGATTTTGGAGAGAGCCAAATAGATTGAATAGTTCTCTAAAGAGACTTACATTCTAGTAAGGAGTAGAGAAGTCCAAGGCAATGTTGTAGGTGGGAGAAATATCTAGATTGCCTGCCAAAAAATGGGATAGAGGGCTTAAACTGACTTCTTAGGAGGCAAGTATTGGTTTGTATTAGTTGCTGAGGTGCTCTGGGAAAATAGCCCAGGAAAGATTGGAGCCACATATTTGTTTAGCTGCTAATCAGCATGGTCTGGATAATTTCTCTTTTGCTGCTCAATAGCCTAGAAAAATGTAGGAAGAAGGTGCAGCATAGTGGATCAGGATTGGGAATTATGAGGATGAATGCCATTGCCTTATTACTAACATCTATGTGATTTACATTTCATTCTGTATAATTATAAATCACATTATAAATAATGTAATCCCAAAGAAAGTTAGTTGGAAATGTTAGTTCTGTTTAATTGAAATTAAAGAATTCATAGGAAAAGCCCATAAAGTAGTAAAGTAAATAAATGCTGATTTTCTACATATTACTAGCATGTAGTCTAAAAGATTTTATATTCCTCTTGTACTCCTTTATTACTTTTCTGATTAATAGTTCCTCTCAATTTCTTATGTCAGCAAATGATAATTCACCTTGCAACTTGAGATCTTTTACTATTCAGGTTGAATCTAGCCTATTTCTATTCCATTAGCTTATTTAGCTTAATTATTTATAAAGATATAACCAATGTAGTAAATGATTCTTTGCATTTGCATTTATTTCAGGAATATGAGTGCTCTAACATCAATCCTGTATCAACTTATAATGACATTATTATAACTGGGGTAAAAGCATACTATTTCCTGTCATTTTATAAATTTTAAGGATGATTTTAGTATCTATCACCTGTGTACTTGGTTTAAGTAGAATGGTATTATTAGAAAGTAGAAAAAGTTCTCATTAATTTTTTTTACTTCTATTTTTATAGAATTGAAAAGTTTTGGTTCTAATTAGATGAATCTTCTAGATATCCAACATTGATACTAAAATCAAATGTAAATTTTAGGGCTGGAGATAGAGCTCAGGGGTAAACACTTGCTTAGCATGCATGGGGTGCTGGATTGGATCCCAGGTACTGCAAACAAACAAGCAAACAAAAGTAAATTCCATGACTTTTACATGATTTTCTTGTAATTTTACAGCGTTTTGAACTCCAAGATTCAGGAAGCTCTCTGCTTCCTAAAGAGATTGTTAAAGTGGAGAGAATGACTGAAAACCATGTCTCCTATGCTTGTGTGACTATTCAAATTGCAGGACAAGAGGTTACCATTAAGGTAATGAATCACAATTTCTTCATTTTAAGATGCATCTGGTTAATATGGCCTAAATTAGGCATATGACCCTCTCATAAGTCTTATTTGGCTCTGTAGCAACACATCTATGTCTCTGTATCTCCTTTCTGTATTAGGATTTATTATTTATACTATTTACTGTGTTTCCTTGATATATATTATACTATTTAAATCCCCCAATAATCTTGAATGTAAACTTTATTATCACCATCTTATAGGTTAGACAACTGAGATGTACCTTGATTAGTGGATTCATCCATGGTTATAATCTAGGAGGTGGCACTGCTGGTAATTCTAGACAAGGTCACTTTGCACTACACTCTTCTGTCTTCTTCAAATGATAATCTATGGTAGAAGCAGATGAATAAGGACTATATTGGAATGAATGGCAATAGGGACCTAGAGAGGGAAGTAATACAGGAATTCTGGAGGAGTAAGGAAAGCTTCAGAGATGAGGTGAAACTTGAGCTAAGTTTTGAAGAATGATATAGAATTTTCCCCATGGCCCAGGGATAGAAAGGTGATAGGACATTGGGAAGTTTAAACAGAATGTTCAAAGTCATGAGGTATGAGCCAATCTTCATTATTTGCTTGACTTTGGTAAGGGTTCACTAACTTCGTTGACTCCTGTACCTTTTGTTAACTTTTCATGTTAGTACCAGGATGATCTTTCTTAAATGCAAATTTGATATTGTTTCCAAACTTAAAATTATTTAGGGTTCATGTTGTATATGTCTGATCAAGTCCCAAGTCCTTAGAAGAACATGACATCCAGGATAATGATATGGAAGAGGATAAAAAATAAAAGAAGATCATAATCTTACTCATATAGAATCTAAAAAAGTTTATCTCAGAAGTTGAGAGTAGACTAGTTACTACTAGAGGTTGGAGAAAGGGGGAGAGAGGAACAGGGAGATGTTGATCAGTGAAAACTACATTACAGTTAGACAGGAGTAAGAATTTTCTGATGTGCTATTGTATAGTAGGATGACAGTAGATACTGATAATGTACTAAAAGTGAGGAGGAAGATTTTTTGAGGTTTTAATCATAAAGAAATAATAAATGTTTAAGGAGATAGATATATTTAACCTGATTTAACTAATATACAATTGATAGTTCATTGAAACATCATATAGTAATCCATGAATATGTATAATTTTTATGTTTTATGTATCAGTTAACAATAAATTTAATTTTTAAGAAAGTTCTTTAGGGAATGAAAGAGCAATCAAAGATGAAAACCAAATGAATTGAGACCACAAAGAATAAGTATAGAAATAAAAGCTAAAAAAAAAAATAAAAGGAAAAGTAGGTGGGAAGCATGGGAGGAAAGGTTTTTTTGAATAGATGCTTCTGAGGGTAAAAAAAGATAAGAGTAAAAAGAATTTGTGGACATGGGTTTTGGAAATCAGGAGGTCAGTGGTGAGTTGGAGATTTTGACATGGGCTGATTTTAAATTCCGTATTATGTCTGCAATTTGAAAAAAGGTTCATTCCCCACTAGAGATTTTTTTATGAGTTATAAAGGCAAGAAAATGACATGATTCTTATGTACATATGTGACAGCATGGGACTTTAATTTTAGAGGAATGATTAATTTGGGTGTTGGATAATAAGATCATCAGATCTCTGAATGGGAAAATAATTGCTGCTCTATACCCTTATATCAGAGAAAACATTTGGCATTTGTTTTTTTGGGATTGGCTAACTTCGCTTAGCATTATCTTCTCCAATGTCATCCATTTACCTGCAAATGCCATGATTTTATTCTCTTTTATTGCTGAGTAAAATTCCAAAATATCAATAGCTACTATAACTAAGTGTAATCCCAGCATCTCAGGAGGCTGAGACAGGAGGATCTTAAGTTCAGAGTCAGCCTCAGCTACTTAGTGAGGTCCTAAGCAACCTATTAAGACCTTTTCTCAGAATAAAAAAATAAAAGGGGTTGGGATATGTTTTAGTACTTTAACATCCCCGGGTTCAATCCCTGGTACTGAAAAGACAAAAAATAAAACAAAACAAACTTTGAATTGAGGAAGGAATTATTAATTGTGTATGTGGGAGCTTTTATGTGGCAGCTACTTATGTCCTTTAAGTTGCTAATATTTTGAGAAAAGCATATGAATATTTTATCTACCCCTCTTTAATTTGCAGGTGCCAGCTGGGACCAGACCATTTGGTCAATCTTGTGCATCAGACCAATTCATACGGACTTTAAGTCATAAGCAGCTACTGGCTGAAATGATGCAATCTCATATGGTTAAGGACATATGTTTAATTGGGGGAAAGGTAAGAATGGCAGCTTTTTTGCAAACTTTTATTTCCTGGCTTTTCTTGTTTTGATTCATCCTTTGAATGATGTGTTTCCATTTATAGGGTTGTGGAAAAACAGTCATTGCCAAGAACTTTGCTGATACCTTAGGATACAACATAGAACCCATTATGCTATATCAGGTATAATATTCATCTTTACCACTTGAACTATAAACATGTATGTTTGGCCTATTAGTAGTTGTTACCTATTTTGAATATTCATATAGATAAATAACTAAAATAGCAATCAAGTTAGAGTATAATTATACTTATTTGGAGCTTTTGAAAGTACATTCTAGGATACTTGTTTTGTGTAACATACCAGAGATCTGTTTTACTAAAAAAATTCATTTTATGTGTATGCATACACATACACAGAGTACATTTACTAGTTATTTGGAAATAAATGAAGTTGGTTTGGGCTGCTGTGGAAGAAAATTAGGTATTTACTGAGTGGATTATTATAATTTTTAATGTCATAAAATATATATAACATAAAATTGCCATTTTATTTATTTTTTATATTTTAAATTTTCCAATAAAAAGACCAAGTGGTTGAATGGATTTCCAAAAACAAGATCCAACCACATTGATCTTTTTTAAATTGATTTTTTAAAGAATAAACGACAGCTGACTACATTACAATTCTTATTACATGTGTACACACAATTTTTCATATCTCTGGTTGTATAAAAGTACATTGACACCAATTCATGTCTTCATACATGTACTTTGGATAATGACGTCTATCACATTCCACCATCCTTGCTAATCCCCTGACTCTTCCCTTTCCCTCCCACCCCTATTCCCTATCTAGAATTCATCTATTCCTTCCATGCTCTCCCTCCCTACCCCACTATGAGTCAGCCCCCTTATATCAGAGAAAACATTTGGTATTTGTTTTTTTTGGGATTGGCTAACTTCACTTAGCATTAACTTCTCCAGTGCCATCCATTTACCTGCAAATGCCATGATTTTATTCTCTTTTTATTGATGAGTAAAATTCCATTGTGTATATATATGCCACATTTTTTTTTTATCCATTCATCCACTGAAGGGGATTGGCTCCACAGTTTAGCTATTGTGAATTGTGCTGCTATAAACATTGATGTGGCTGTGTCATGTAGTCTTTTGGGTATAGACCTAGGAGAGGGATAGCTCTCTAAAATTTGCCATTTTAGTCATTTTTATATATGTACAGTTAACTGGCATTAAGTACATTGACAATGTCATGTAATAATTGCCACTTTCTTTTCTAGAACTTTATCATCCCAAGCAGAAACTTTATATTCAATAAACAATAGCTCCCGATACCCTACACCTCTCCCAGATCCTGTTAGCCTCTATTTTACTTTCTGTCCCTATAAATTTGTTTATTTTAGGTGCCTCATATAAGTAGTCAAAATTTTTGTTCTTTTGGTCTAGTTTATATATATTTTCAACATTTCTCTGTGGTATAGTGTGTTTAAGAATTATGATCTTTTTATGGCTTAATAATATTTTGTTGGATGTATCTATCACTTTTTGTTATGCATTTATCTCTTGATAAAACATTGGCTTATTTCTATCTAATGGCTATTAAAAACGATTGTGTACAAAAATGTGCTTGAGTTCCTGCTTTGAATTCCTTTAGTTTATACTTCAGAATATAATTGCTGAAGCATATAGTAATTTTGTTTAACTTTTTGAGGCACCAATAAGTGGTTTTACACATTTTCTGTACCATTTTATATTTGACCAACAATGCATGACATCCTCGACACCTATATTCAGCTTTTGTTTTTGTTTTATAATAGTCATTCTAGCAAGGGTGAGGTGATAGCACATTGTGGATTTTATTTGTATTTACATAGGAGTAATGATGTTGTGCATCTTTTTATGTATACATATTGGCTATTTGTATATTTTGGAGAAATGCTTATTCTTGTTAAGGTTTTTGCCCACATTTTAATTGGGTTGATTTTTTTTTTTGTTGAGCTATTGGAGTTTTTTATACATTCTTTATATATGTGTGTGTATGTGTGTGTGTGTATGTGTGTGTGTGTGTATGTGTGTGTGTATATATATGTGTATATGTATATATATATATGTATATATATATATATATATATATTAGTTGTTGATGGGCCTTTTTATTTTATTTATTTATATGTGGTTCTGAGGATTGAACCCAGTGCCTCACAGATGCTAAGCAAGCAGTCTGCCACTGAGCCACATCTCCAGCCTTATACATTCTAAAAATAGAATCCATTCTCAAATATATGATTTGCAAATATTTTTTTCATTCTGCTGGTTGTCTTTTGATCATCTTGACAGTGTTCTTTGATTCACAAAAGTTTTTAACTTTATTGAAGTTCAGTTTGTCGTTTTTCTTTTGATGCCTATGTTTTTAGTGTTATTTTCAATAAATTCAGCTCAGTGGCCAGGATTTCCCCATATATTCTAACAGGTTTACTGTTTTCTGTAGTACATTTAGATTTCTGATCTGTTTTGAATTAATTTTTGTATAGTGTGTAAGACAAGTGTCTACCTTTAATTTTTTATTATTTGGATATCCAGTTTTCCTAGCACCAATGTTGAAAAGATTGTTCTTCTTCCATTGGAATTCCTGGCACTCTTGTTAAGAATCAGTTGAGTATAAAAGTAAGGTTTTATTTCCAAGCTTTGTATTCCATTGATTTATGTGTCTATCCTATGCCAATACCACACTGTTTTAATTACTGTAGTTTTATAGTTAAGTTTTGAAATCAGAAAGTGTCAGACCTCTACTTATGTTATTTCTTTCCCAGATTGTTTTGACTATTCAGGGTCCCTTGAGATTCCATATAAATTTTATGAGATGTTTTATTTTATTTCTGTAAAAATAAATGCCATTGATATTTTGAGAGAAGTTGTATTCAGTCTGCAACTCTTTTTGGATAATATTGTCATTTTAATAGCTTAGTCTTTCAATCAGTGAATATGGTTGTCTTTTCATTTATTTTTATCTTATTTCATATCTTTCAGCAAAAGTTTTTCAGTTTTCAGTGTATACATCTTTGTCTCCTTGGTTACATTTATTCCAGGGTATTTTTGAATAGATTATTTTGGTGGATGTACATGTTGCACATAGTATGGAGAAAAAGCAAGCCTACAGCTGGTATTCTTACAGAGTGAAGTTTTCTGCCATGTATTTTTTTGTGATGATCTCTCCTAACATATTTTTATCCTGCTAATTTTTTGATGCTGTAAGTCAATCTTTGGTTGATTTTGGTAGCTTCTTACTTAAAGCAGAGTTTAATTTTATTCTTTGAAAGATTTTGAAAGTGAATGTGATACTATTTATTTACATTTTAGGATACCTTTTGTGATTTTAGGTTATTCTTTAGTCATTAGGTTATTCTTTTGAATTGTTTCTAACATTAAATATATTAATGTTAAAAATGTTGTTTCTAAAAAATAATATTGAAACTAGTTAGTTTTTGTGGCATTAAATCAGAAATTTTTTTATTGCTCATATTTCAAATTATTCTACTGAGAATATTCCTTTCATATGGCTTTAAGGTAGTTTGTGCCTACTTACTAAATTGGCCAGAGTTTAGATGGAATTGTAGTTACATGATACTCCTAACTTTGGGGCTGTAAGTACAGGAATATGTTATAAAGGTCCATGTAAGGATTCTTCCTAAAATTAATCCTTTCCTTTGCTTAATTTAACCCATTCTGAGCATCAAGTACCATTTAGGATTTTGACTTGCATTGAAAACAGTTTGGAAAACAAAAGAGAAGCACTGTCTCTTTATAAAGCTGTGGTGAATCCATGCCTCTACTATTTTATATAGTTTTCACTATCATATTTCAATAAATACAAAAGCATAAAAAGGAGGTTATGGTCATTAAAACAATCAACTGATTGAAGGACTTAAAAAGTTTCAAATATTTACTAAGAATCACTGTCATCTTAAAAGATGAAGTCTGTGAAGAATCATATGTGAAGGTGATGAAATCAAGAAGAATGAGTTAAGGCAAAGAGATTTAAACTATCAAGGACCCCATGTATGTTTAAAGTAAAGTATAGGAAAAAGAAAATATATTTTTAGATTCTATAACAGGTTGTGAATTTGAGGATCCCCCCAAATATATTTTGAAATGAGCTTTTATAAATTGATTCTAGGTCACCTAGATTTTTTAAAATAGGAAGTAAGGATATTTGAGGGGATATATCTCTTAATAAATCTATGGAAGATGCCATGATAAATACCTTGACCTTTTACATAATCATGCTTCTTTGGCAGAGATCATAAGAAAAGAAAGTTGTCTTTGTATGCTCACTCATCTTTATTTCCCCTTCCATAGTTCATGTCAGAAATAATCTGAGGACAGCACTTTCTCTTTTCACCAACCTATTCCCTGTCAACTTTCTGATATCCAATAACAATATTTTTTTCTGCCAAACATCAATGGGGAAAACTTTGATCATTAGTATATTTTGAAAAACAAATTAAGATTTTAAGTAATAGAGTCTAATTTACCTTCAGTTGCCATTGCTTTGAACTTATATGGACAAGACATTTTGAAGAAAATACTTCTTTTCTGTTTGATTCCATTCTATCTTAGTATTGTTTATAAATTTATGAACGTGAATATTTTCTTCACATTAAAATAAAACTTTCATTCTAATGAAAGCTGGAAATAATCTGTATACCTTATCAGTTTTTTCAAACAGTACTGTTCCTGTGCTGGGTTTCTATAATCAGTTTATGGTGATTTTTATACTATATGCTTGAGCTGTGAAATGTTTGTTTACCTCACCCTGCTGTTCATTAAAAAAAAAAAAAAAAAGAATCAAGGGGTTGGGAATGTAGCTCAGTGCTAGAGCATTTGCCTAGCATGCTCAAGGCCCTGGGTTTAATCCCCAGGGATGGGGGATGGGGGAATGAACCAAGGAAAAATGTATGTGAGGTGTATCTGATCATTCAGAAATTCAGAATCTCTTAACTACACTGAAAAACAAAAAACAAACAAACAAAAAAAACTAAATGTACCCTTCCATTGAGGATGTTATCTTAATATGTGAAAGGCTTAGTTTAAGAGTCTGAAGAACAGATTTCTTTTTTACATACTTTTTTTTATATTTATGTTTTTTAGCTGTAAGTGAACACAATACCTTTATTTTATTTTTATGTTGTGCTGAGGATTGAATCCAGTGCCTCACGAATGCTAGGCAAGCACTCTACCTCTCAGCCACAACCCCAGCCCCTTTTTTACATACTTTTTAAGAATGACAATGAGTTCACAAAAATTATTTTAATGTTTTTTTTTCTCTCCTATTCAGTCTGTTGATGGATGGATGATCAGGAAGATACAAGTTGATATCAGGCTATTCTGTTTCCTGACACACTTCTGACTCATAAAATCAGTTTCTTCTAGTTTCTATCACAGAATAAGGTCACTTAATTATATCTTAGCAATCTTCTGTCTCTAGAAAACATGGATGATGATAATTGAAAGGTACATAAGTTTTCCATGAGAATATTTTGCCTGCCCTTTGCACATACCCTGTTGGCTTTATAGATGTCTTATAAGAATCAGAGAAACAGTAGAGAGATAAGCAAACTAATAGAATATCCTGAACAATCCTCTTTTTCCACTTTGCTTTTATGTTCATTAATCTTCAGAGAAAATGTTCAGAGAAAAATAATTAAGTATAGACCTTGGAATGGATTAGAGAAATATAATAATTGTAACATAGTCTGGAGATGAATTTTTTTTCTCTTTATTGCTTCTTTCCACAAATGAGTCAAAGCAAATGTTGGGCCTTGAATTGACATTTGCAGATTTTGTGATTTGAATAATCAACTGGGTTTATATTGTGAGATCAAATGTAAGACGTTTTTGCTTGCACTTACAAATTTTTGGTAAAGCTCATTGATTTCCCTGGGACAATGGAATTTAAAAAATTAAAGAATGAATTTGGTTTTAATAATAATGTTGTCTACATTAATGAAAGTATTCCAGAGGTTTAATCCAATGTAGAGAATTTAGTGGGAACAAGTGATCCACCATCTGTTTTCCTAGAAGATGTGGAGACTTCCTTGTTATTTGTACGTGCATAAAGCTACACTTAATCTGTGGGTTTTGCCTTATTTTTAGACTTAACTATTTTTAGAACTGGATTTCATATGAAGCAGAAGGAAAACAGAGCTTTAACACAAATTTGTGGCAGTAAAATAAGTTTTATAATAGGCTATAAAAATTTTCAATCATTTGACTCAAGTGTTAGGTCAGATTCTTTTAACTGATTATTCTTTTTTTAGTGTTGAAGCCAGTGATTTCATAGTTATAAAGAAATACAAGTTATTATTCTTTCCTTCACAACCAGAAAAGGGCATATTTCCAGATTCCTTTTGAGACCATCATAAATACACTGGCTCTGAGATCTCCTTAATACTATTTGGATTAAAAGCTAAATCAAATCCAATCAAAAATTTAAGAGTAAGTAAGCATATGGGTCTTTTAATGTAAGTAATCAAGGTCTAAAACATGCTGAAGTCTTAGGGTCATCTTTGGCTCCTTAGAGAAGTTGTTTTTTTTTATAGCTAAACTGAAACCAAATACATTTTTTCCTTCTCCCAACTAATGTGCATCTCCAATTCTTTATTTTATCAAAGATAGTAGTCTGCTGCTTTTAACTGCCAAAGACTTTATCACATTTTTATTTGTGTTTATGTCAGTGTTTTTGTTTATTCCATAGGAACTTTACTTCCAAAGTCGACTGTTTTCATAAGCTTTATCAACAATAGCTTCCTAAGCTTTCCAGCCACTTTCAGCCTGGGTTTTGTCCAATTTATCTTTCCTATTATTATTTGTTGTTCTTTCTAATTTCCCCCTTGCTTTATATTTTTAAATCACTTTTCATAGTTTGCAAGTTAAAATTGAAGTTCTGTTGTTTAGCACACAGTGCTCTTTTGCTTCTCCCCTCCAAGGCCTTGACCTGTACAAGTTAACAGCAGTGACATGTGCTATTCAGTTAACTCTTTGTTCCCTTCATGGACACCTAATAGATGGCTAGTTAAAATATGAAGTTTTCAAATGCTATTGTCTCTAGCCATTTTGTAATATAATTGTAAACCAAGGCAGTTATTTTTGTTGTTGTTTTCATAGAGATCTTTCTCATTTTTTTTATAGCTACATATTATTTTATCATGTGAACAAACCAGAGGGTATTCAATCAATAGCCTCTGTATGGAATATTGGGTTGTTTCTAATACTTTGTAATTACACATTAAATTGCAATAAATAAACTTATGTGTATATAATTTCATGTTATTAGGAGCATATATTCAGGATAAATTCCTAGGAGTAGGATTGCTGGGTTAATAGATATGCTTAGTTTTGTCAAATTTTGTTAAATTTTTCTCTATAAGCATTGTGCCATTTTTGTACAACAATGCCAACAACATTCTATCCAACAATGCCAACAGAGTAGACTGTCAAAATTTTTAATGTTTTGTCAATCTGATAATTAGAAATGTTATCTCAAAGTAATTTTTCATTTCTTTGGTGGAAAGTTGAACATCTTTTCTGTGTTTTTACTTTATGAGAGCTTTATGAAGATAAAATTCATAGCATAGGATCTGATTTTAAGGGCTATTCTTGTATCTTTTTTAAATAATTGTCTTGTCTTTTGCCCATTTTTTCTATTAAGTTTTCATCATTTTCTTTTAACTTTTGAGTTCTTAATATTTTAGGGATACTTGCCTCTTATTTTCTCTCAATTTGTCAGTTGCCCTTTGACTTTATTTATGATTATTGTTTTTTGCACTGTAAAATTAGAAAGATGTTTACAGTTAGATTGAATTCTTTCTTTCATTGCATCTAGATTTTAAGTCATGGTTAGATGGTCCTTCCTTACACCCAAGTTATGGAAGAATTCCCTCTGCCTTTGCCAAACTTCTAGAGTGACCCCGCTCTAATTGTTTAAATCCTCAATCTGTTATCTTTCTGCTCACAGCTGGAAAAAGTCCTCCTATTTTAAAGACTCACATTATATAAGATTGGGTCCACATGGATAACATAGGATACTCTTCCCTGTTTTAAGATCCTTAATATAATCACATCTGCAATGTTCCTTTTGTGATGTAAGATAACATATTCATAGGCTCTGGGTTTTGGGATATGGCTATTACTGTGAGTTGGGCACACTATTTATCTGCCCACCATATTGATCATTTTGGAAGATCAGATCACTGAAATAGTATTGATAAAAGACACCTGTATCAATCTGAATAATATTTATATTAATTTAAATTCTACATTTAGCTATGAACACCTGACTTCATTATGTTTATTGGTTTAGCTGTGTCCATATATTTGTGGAATTATTTCTTTTTTTCACTTTTTATTATATATATCCATATATATATGGATATATATATTTGAATTTATTGTAATTTGATATATATCACAGCAGAATGCATTTCAATTCATATTAAACATGTATAGTTCAATTTTTCATACCTCTGGTTGTATATAATATAGAGTCACACCATTAATGTCCTCATACATGTACTTAGAGTAATACTGTCCATCTCATTCCACTTCCTTTACTACTCCCATGCCCCTCCCTTCCCTTCCCTTCCATTTGCCTTATCTAGATTTCATCTAATCCTCCCATGCTACACCCCCTTCCCCATTTTGAATCAGCTTTCTTATATTAGAGAAAACATTCATCATTTGTTTTTTTGGGATTGACTTACTTCACTACCATTATATTCTTCAACTCTATCTATTTGCCTGAAAATGCCATGATTTTATTCTCTTTTAATGATGAGTAATATTCCATTGTGTATATATACCACATTTTCTTTATTCATTCATCTACTGAAGGGCATCTAGCTACTGTGAATTGTGCTAATGTAAACATTGATGTGGCTGTGTCCCTGTAGTATGCCGTTTTTAAGTCCTTTGGTAATAGACTGAGGAGTGGGATAGCTGAGTCAAATGGTGGTTCCATTTTCAGTTTTCCAAGGATTCTCCATACTGTTTTCCTTATTGGCTGCACCAATTTGCAATATATGAGTGTGCCTTTTAAAAGCTATCTATGTTAAGCCCCAGGCCAACATCATTCTAAATGGGGAAAAATTGAAAGCATTCCCTCTAAAATGGGAACAAGACAGGGATGCCTCTTTCACTACTTCTATTTAACATAGTTCTTGAAACACTAGCCAGAGCAATTAGATGAAAGAATTTAAAGAGTCATGGATAGGTAGAGAACTCAAATTAGCACTATTTGATGATAATATAATTCTATACCTAGAAGACCCCAAAAATTCTAGCAGAAAACTTCTAGAAATAACAAATCAATCCAGCAAAGTAACAGGATATAAAATCAATACCCATAAATCAAAGGCATTTCTGTATAGCAGTGACAAATCCTTTGAAAGGGAAATGAGGAAAACTATACTATTTACAATAGCATCAAAAAACAAACACAAAAACAAAACAAAACTTGTGAATCAACAAAAGAGGTGAAAGACGTCTACAATGAAAACTACAGAATGCTAAAGAAAGAAATTAAAGAAGACCTTAGAAGATGGAAAGATCTCCCTTGTTCTTGGAGAGGCAGAATTAATAGTCATAATGACCATACTACTATATAGATTTAATGCAATTCCAATCAAAATCCCAATGACATTCCTCATAGAAATAGAAAGAGCAGTCATGAAATTCATCTGGAAAAATAAGAGACCCAGAGTAGCTAAAGTAATCCTTAGCAAGAGGAGTGAAGCAGGTAGCATCAGTATACCAGACTTTAAACTGTACTACAGAGCAATAGTAATAAAAACAGCATGGTATTGGCACCAAAATAGACTTGTAGACCAGTGGTACAGAATAGAGGACACAGAGACAAACCCACATAATTACAGTTATCTTATATTAGACAAAGGCACCAAAAACTTATATTGGAGAAAAGATAGCCTCTTCAACAAATGGTACTGGGAAAATTGGAAATTCATATGTAACAAAATGAAATTAAACCCCTGTCTCTCACCATAAACAAAACTCAAAGTGGATCAAGAACCTCGGAATTAAACCAGAGGTTCTGTGCCTATTAGAAGAAAAAGTAGGCCCAAATAGCTATCATATCAGATTAGGCCCAGACTTCCTTAATAGGACTTCTATAGTGTAAGAATTAAAATAAAAAAATCAATAAATGGGATAGATTCAAACTTAAAAGCTTCTTCTCAACAAAAGAAACAATCAGTGAGGTGAATAGGAGAGCCTACATTTTGGGAGCAAATTTTTACCACATGCACATCATATAGAACATGAATCTCTAGGATATAAAAAGAACTCAAAAAATCTTTACACACACACATACACATACACACACACACACACAATAAGACCCAGTCAATAACTAGGTAAGGGAACTGAACAGACACGTCTCAGAAGATGATAAGCAATCAATCAACAAATATATGAAAAAATGTTTATTATGTCCAGAAATTAGAGAAATGCAAATCAAAACTACTCTAAGATTTCATCTCACTCAGTCAGAATTGAGGCTATTAAGAATACAAACAAGAATAAGTGAATTATTTCTTAATGAGTTATTTTCACTGTACTAAAGTTTACACATTATCTTAAATTTTTATTTGAAATTATGTGTGTAGAAAATTCATTATATGTCTATGGATTTTTTTTCTGAGATGATAAGGGTTGTAAGGCAAATATTATGAAATATTCTTTATAAAATGAGGATATTGGCTCTATCAGAGTTGAGAACCATTGGGCTAGACCACAGCCTAGTGTTTGGTATGAAGAAGATATTCTGTTGAATATATACCATCTTGGAGATATGGTAAATCTTAAATATTTTAAGTAGGTCATATACTTTTATGTTTATCAAATAGATATGATTATTCAAGCAGTTATATCAACTTTCTCATAAAAATATTTAGTAGCTTCTTCATTTACAACATTCCATAATTTACAAAAGCAGAATAATTGTTTTGATCAATTCCTGATTTTTAAAAAAATTTATTTGTTCTTTAGTTATTCATGACAGTAGAATGCATTTTGACATATCATACATAAGTTGACTATAACTTCCCATTTTTTTTGGTTGTACATGATGTGGAGTTACACTGGCCGTGTGAATACATGAGCATAGGAAAGTTAATTCTGATTCATTCTACTGTCTTCTTCATTCCTGTCTTCTCTCCCTTTCCTCCACTTCCCCATCCTGTCTGGTGAACTCCCCCTGCCAACACAAATCTATTGTGTGTGAGTCACCATCCACATATCAGAGAGAACATTTGGCCCATGGTTTTCAGGGATTGGATATTCACTTTCTTTCTTTTTTCCTTCCTCCCTCCCTTCCTTCCTTGGATTGAACCCAGGGGAACTTAACCACTGAGCCACACTTGCAACCCTTTTTAGCATTGTGTTTAGAGACAGAGTCTCGCTGAGTTACTTAGGGCCTTGCTAAGTTGCTGAGGCTGGCTTTGAACCTGGGATCTTTTTGTCTCAGCCTCCTCAGCCACTGGGATTACAGGTGTGCACCTTGGTGCTTTGCTGGGATTGGCTAATTTCACTTAACATGGTAGTCTCCAGTTCCATCCATTTACCAGCAAATGTCATAATTTCATTCTTCTTTATGGCTAAATAATATTTCATTGTGTATATGTACCACGTTTTATTTATCTCTTCATTCATTGAAGGGCATCTAGGTTAGTTCTGTAGCTTAGCTATTGTGAATTGAACTGCTGTAAACATTGATGTGGCCACATCACTATAGTATGCTATTTTAAGTCTTTTGGGTACATGCTGAGGAGTGGGATAACTGGTTTAAATGGTGGTTCCATTTCAAGTTTTCTGAGGAGTCTTCCTACTGCTTTTCAAAATGGTTGCACCAATTTGCAGTCCCATCAACAATGTTTGAATGTACCTTTTTCCTCACATTCTCACCGACATTTATTGTTGCTTGTATTCTTGATAATTGCCATTTTGCCTGGAGTGAGATGAAATCTCAGTGTAGTTTTAATTTACATTTCTCTAATTGCTAGTGATGTTGAATATTTTTTCCTATATTTGTTGATTGATCATATTTCTTCTTCTGTGAAGTGCCTATTCAGTTCCTTTTCCCACTTATTGATTGGGTTGTTCTTTTGTTGTTAAATTTTTCGAGTTCTTGATATATTCTGGAAATTAATGCTCTATCTGAGGCAAAGATTTTCTCCCATTCTGTTTTCTCTCTCTTCACCTTCATGATTGTTTCCTTGCTGTGAAGAAGGATTCTTTATTTTACTTCTTGTGCTTTAGGAATCTTGTTGAGGAAGTTGATTTCTAAGCTGACATGATGGAATTTTGGGCCTACTTTTTCTTCTGGTAGTAGCAGTGTTTCTAGTCTAATGCCTAGGTCCTTGATCCACTTTGAGTTGAGTTTTGTGCAGGGTGAGAGATAGGGGGTCCATTTTCATTTTGTTGCATATGGATTTCCAGTTTTCCCAGCACCATTTGTTGAAGAGGCTATCTTTTCTCCAATGTATGTTTATGGCACCTTTGTCTAGTCTGAGATAACTGTAGTTATCTGGGTTTGTCTCTGTGTCTTCTATTCTGTACCATTGGTCTTTATGTCTGTTTTTTTGCCAATACCATGCTGTTTTTGTTACTATTGCTCCTTAGTATAATTTGAGATCTGGTATTGTGATGTCTCCTGCTTTACTTTTATCACTGAGGATTGTTTTGGCTATTCTGGGTCTCTTATTTTTCCAAATGAATGTTATGACTCTTTTTGCATTTCTATGTCATTAGAATTTTAATAGGAATTGCATTAAATATGTATAGTATTTCTACGTATGGCTATTTTGACAATATCATCATCAATTCTTGACTTTTGAGAAGTAACCAGTTCTTATAGGATTAAGCAGGAGGCCCTACTTTGAGATAGACTCATGTCATTCTCAAATTATAATATTTTTCCTTACGTTTTTCAAAAATATTTTTTGATAATTTAATAATTTTTTTGGCGATTTCTTTGAAGTGATCAAAGTTTTTTACTAGAAGGTAATTAATTAATTAACTCATTAATTCTTCAAAATAGGCCAGTAAAATGAAATATTTTGACTTTCAAAATGAAGGGTAAGAAAGATCTTAAGCTTACTGTAGATTAAGGTCAAAGCTTATAAATACAGCACATAATTTATTAATTTTCAAAACATTTTCTTGCCTGCTAGATTATACATCTTTAAAAACAGCAGCAGAGAGCCTCACTGCGAGGTTGGCACTAACTGGGTTGAGGCTCTTGAAGTACCATTTGTTTGATTTGGAATGCTATCCTTCAAGTTAGCTTGATTTGCTTTAGAATGCTACTGTTCTTTTTGCATCACAGTTTGTTCTTTAGTATGGTCTGTTTTCATATTTGCTTGCCTCTAGAAACCAAAACAATAGAACAGAAGATTGATGGAATTTCCATAAATTAAAGATTGTTTTGAAATGATACAATTCCATCCCATGAGTATTTTATTTTTATTACTGAAACTTTGTAAAACATCTTGGTCTTTCATCTTGAGAGATAATATCAAAAGGTGAGTGTAATGGCACATTTTATTTTAAGCTATTTGGTAGATTGCTTGGACTACATGTGAAAGGACATAGCACAGAAGTTATGTATTGAAAAGACAGGATATTTGGTGATTTAACTTTATACTCTTTTAAACTTATAGATAATTATATATTCTAAAGATGCAAAATGTGTCTTATAGATTAATTTTGATAGAACGTTATAAAAGTTCATTTTAAAGAAACTCTTCTGTTGCATAAATTTGTCATTTGTAAATCAGCAAATTTTATATTTGCTTTTGTAAAACAATTCCAATTTGATATTCAAATCTTTTATATATTGAACACTTTTTTTGGTGTGGGGGTACTGGGGATTGAATTCAGGGATGCTTTACCAATGAGCAACATCACTGGTAATTTTAATTTTATTTTTCAAAAAAAATTTGAGACAGAGTCTTTCCAAATTGTTGAAAGTAGTCTCAGAATTTGTGATCATCTTAGCTCAGCCTCCCAAGTCTGTGTGCCGGTACACCTGGATAACGTACATAGAACAGCTTTTAAAACTTTATTTTTTCTTTCTTGATATTGGGGATTGAACCTAGAGGCTCTTAACCACTTAGCTACACCCCGAGCCTGTTTTTTAAGATTTTGAGACAAGGCTTTGCTAAGTTGCTGAGACTGGCTTTGAATTTGTAATCCTCCTGCTTCAGCCTTCTGAGTCACTGGCATTATAGGCGTAAACCACTGCTCCAGACTTCAAACAGCTTCTCCAGGATTCTAGGGCTTTAAATCACTATTTATTTTTTTTTCTGTGGCAGTTCTTGCAGTTTATTCATTGTATTCATTAGGGTTAGTAAAGTTAATCTTCCATTTTCTTCCCTTTAGGACTGCATATTCAATATAATTAGAATTTTTAATAGCAGAATTACATTTTTTTGTTCTGTGTGCCTTTTTAAAAGTTTTATAAATATCATGATAATAGCAGAAAGGAATTTTGAAGAAAAGATAAATCACCCTTAATACAACACTATAATGCAACACCTGGCTTCAATTTTGAATATTCTCTTCCAGTTTTACATGTAAACTAACATGTTTTACATATTTATTATGAAAATGAAGGCACATGTTTCATTTTGCTTGTACTTTCCCCTAATTTTATATAAAAATATTTCTATATTGCTTCATCTTTAAAATTTGATTTCTCATGGTAATTCAATAATTAATGTTATTTAATATCATGATTTACCTATGTACTTTTTGTTATATTTTTTAGTAAAGCTTTTACAATTTTTTTTCATATTTATAGATGGACAGCATGCCTTTATTTTATTTGTTTAATTTTATGTGGTGCTAAGGATTGAACTCATTGCCTCACATGTGTTAGGCAAGTGGTCTGCCACTGAACTACAGCCCCAGCACCTTTATTACAGCTTTATAGTTTTATATATAGTAATTCACTTCATCCTGACAAACTCATACATGCATAGAATTCGATTTCTGTTCATAACCCCCTCCTCTCTCCCCCGTTTCCCTCCTGTCCTTTCTCCCCTCTCTGATTCTACTTCCTCTACTCTATTAGAGTTCCTTTTACTTATCTATTAATTTATATGATTGGTTCTTTCTACCTATGCATAAAAATGAAGTTTCCTTTGCTGTGCAGAAACTTCATATATTTATATATGCACATAAAATGATTTTCAAGAATTCATTTTGCATTGCCTCCCCTTACCTATCCCTTCACTCTGTCTCTTGATTCGTCTATATTACTGATTTTCTTTTTCTTTTTATATTATCATATCCTTCCCTCTCACTTTTCTTTATTTTACTATAGCTTCCATGTATGAGAGGAAATATTTGACCCATGATTTTCTTTTTTAAAAAAATTGGTTCTTTTTAGTTATACATGACAATAGAATCCATTTTGATAAAACTATAGAAGCATATATTATATCCTTTTCTAATTAGGACCCCATTCTTGTGGGTGTAAATGATGATATAATTCACTTAGGTATTTTCAAATATGGACTAGGAAATTTATGTCACATTCATTCCACTATCTTTCCTATTCCTATCCCTGCTCCTATACCCTTCATTCCTCTTTGTCGACCTTTGGGTAGAATTCTGAGTGTGGCTTATTTTACTTAGCATGATATTCTCCATTTTGATTTGAGTTTTGTGCAGGGTGAGAAATAGAAGTCTAGTTTCATTTTTCTACATATAGCTATCTAGTTTTCCCAGCTCCATTTGCTAAAAAGGCTGTGCTTTTTCTAAAATATATTTTTGGCACCTTTGTCAAATATCAGATGGCTGTAGACCTGAAGCTATTATCATACTAGCTAGTATGATGCCTTTAGTTTTGTTTTTGCTCAAGATTGCTTTTGCTATTTACAGTCTTTTATTATTCTATATGAATTTTAGGATTGTGCTTTCTCCTATGAAAAATGTCACTAGAATTTTGTAAGGAATTGGATTGAATCTGTAGATCAATTTGGGTACTGTCAACAGTTTAACAACATTAATTCTTTCAATTCATGAACATAGTATATCTTTCCTTTTTGTGTGTTTCTCCTTCAGTTTCTTTTTTCAGTGCTTTATAATTTTCATGTATTGATCTTTTACCTCCTCATTTAAATTTATTCTTGCCATCCCTTTTGATGCTATTATAAATGGGAAAATGGGATTATTTTTATATAATTTAACATCAGTACATAGAAATTCTGGCCTTAGGTCTTAGGGGAACCTTTTAAGAGAAAAAAAAAAATAAAGACAGAAATACTATAAAAAAAAAATTTACTTTATAAATTTAGGTTCTCCCATGTATGGTGTACATTTATTTACAGTTGCTATATCCACTTGATAAATTGACTCCTTTATCATTGTATGATGACTTTGTTTGTCTCTTAGGAGTTTTAGATTTAAAGGTGATTTTTTTCCCCCCCTGATATAAGTGGAGTCATTGCTGCTCTCTTTAGCTTGCCGTGTGCAATTTGCAATTTGCAATTTACCTTCCCCCCCACCATTCTCTTTGACATTCAGCCTATGTGTGTCTTTAAGACTAAGGGGAGTTTTATATCTTTGTAGACAACTTTGGTAGGAAAAACCCTTCTGTAGTCACTTCAGCAGGAGACTCTTTGGGCAATCTAGTGGGGTTTTGGATGGTCTTGCTGTTGAATCTTTGAGTCAGTAGTCAGTGCGTAAGTCAACGGGTGGGTAGGTCTGGATCCTAGGTCCATGAGAGCTGACCTGATCTTGGCAAGCCTTGAGCCTGAGTCTATAGGACCTAACTTGTCAATGGGGCAGCCCTAGCATCTGGGTTCATGGGAATGGACCTGATCTTAAGTCCATGGGTTCTATCTGATGCCAGGGCCCTTGATGGCCTAAATTCCTTTTAAAGTCTACACTTGGCTTCTTACTTAATTGAAGCAATATACTTTTTTGGGGGGTGGGGGTGGGGGTAAATGGATATCTTTGTGTTATCTTAACGAATTTAGTTACCATGAGATATTTATTAGTTTTGTAAAAGCTCACTAGGAGGGCTTTGGCATGTGTATAAAAATAAACATTACAAACAAAGCCAAGTCCATTAGCCCAAGGGAGAAAACAGAAGAAAAATGACCAAGAAATCCTACTAAATAAGGAACTCTAGTTTGAAAGGTATTTCTTTTACCATTCCTGATGATCCATAATCTCTGAGAAGGAAAGAATTTCGAATTTGGGAATTCTCTGTGGATTAATTCCAAGGATAAGGGCATAGTATAATGAAGTTGTAGTGATATTGGTAACAACAAACTGGTATGCTTGATCATCACCCTTGAAATTTTGTATTAAATGTACTTTACAATAATTTCCATTAGAGGTCTTAGGGGAACCTTTTAAGAGACTCAGAATTTTATAGTTATTTAAGACTACTATAAGAATGAGGAGTTTCAAAGATTAGTAAGATTAATGATGATGTTATATATGTATAAACATTCATCTTTTCTAAAGAAAATAATTAAGTATATAACTTATATTTAAAAATTTGTGTTTTTTAAATGCCATATATTTTATGTATACAATCCATTTTTGAAAATAAGAAGTGAATGTATGCTTTTCAGTTATATCACCTTGTTGCCTTGTATGAGTCCTACATGCTTTTTTTAATTTCCCTCTTATTATAAAAATCTTTTATTCAGGATCCATACCACTTTCTAAATAGAACATTACTAATGATTTTCAAGTTGGTCTTATAGTAGAGGCAAGGCTTTCTGAACTGTTTGAAGTGCAAGCCTTTGGTGGGAATCATAGTGATAGAGCCAAAAGGACATAGAAGGGAAAGAGCACTGTTTAATAGAACTGAACTCATGTCTCCGGACTTGTAGTTGAAGTATCATGTGATTTGAGGTGGTAGAAGCTGCTAAAATCTCAGTTTTATGCTCTATTGACTCCTGTTAAAAGATAATAACTTGAAGAATGACCTTAGACAGCTCAGCTCCTGTGGTGCTTTCTGTTCATTTCCTGTGGTTTTCTTAAACGCTCCCAGATTTAGGTGACTGTAGGCGGGCATCCTTGCTCTGGGGAGGATTGCTGGGGAGGATTCCACTGTGCTGTCACATAAGTGGAAAGGTGGGTAGATTATAAAGTTTGTCCTTTAAGTGCAAGGATTTTGTTTTTTAAATCTTTGGAAGCTTATTATCTGTGCTGCCTCAGACAAGAGACTCTTCTTTAATGACTCCCAAATCCATTAGCACTTTCCAATTTTCCCGCCTAGTAAGCAGGTGTTTGGCTTCCTGCTACACAATGTCTCCCATGGAGGAGCAGTTCAAGAAAGCAGTTTTTTGTTTTGTAAGGATGGTGACAAAAGGGATACATTAAATCAGTCAAAAGAGTTATCAAGTACTAAAGCCATGGCACACTTCTTAGACTTTCTCCACCCTCTTCACGCCAATTACCAGTCTTACCTTACTTGCTTTTTGTAGAATTCAGGGTAACTTACAGACATTTCCTGTGACTCCAGTCCATCATCCCTGGACCCATTATTGAGGCTTTGGTGCAAAACACATTTGTCTTAAGGAATTTTACTTTACAGTTATAAAGAACACATCATTTGTCTCACTTTTACATTTGTAGATATCTAATTAGAATATGTTGCATTCCATAATCCACTCATTAGGGAGTAGTAAGAGTGACTTTTTAAGAATATAAATAGGATTATGTCATTTCCCTACTTAGAATACATGAATGGCTTTTTTATCCTTAGAATAAAATTTTAAAAACTCCTATTTTTGGTAATTGGAATTGAACCCAGGGGCACTTGACCACTGAGCCATATCCCGAACCCTTCTTTATATTTTATTTAGATACAGAGTTTTGCTGAGTTGCTTACAGCCTTGCTAAGTTGCTGAGGCTGGGTTTGAACTGACAATCCTCCTATCTCAGCCTCCCGAGTCACTGCGATTATAAGTGAGCGCTGCTATGCCTGGCCAAAAAACTCTTTATTTGGACTTCTGAGCCCTCCATCAATGAAGTTACCTATTAGAATCATTCAAGGATATTTGAAAAATCTCCCTGTCCAAGCCCTACCTTCAAAGAGTCTGAAGTAATTGGCATTATATGAGATCTGGACTTCAGTGTTTTTAAATTTTAATTAAAAAATCAAAGCAGGGTTGAGAACCACTGCCGGGTGTCCCACGATTGCCTTTTCAAACTTCTCCCTCCATGCTACACACTCTGTTGATGATGTATTAGTCTCACTGGTTACTTTTAGTCCTTTAAATCTGTCTAGTTTCTCTCTGCTTCAAAGCATTTTCACAAATCACTAGTTGCAAAGGCATTATGAAACAATGTTTCTAGTTTTCTAATATATATATATATATAATATATAAAATAGGAGAGAGAGTAGAATGACATTTGGTTGCTTATCTTAATTTTATATATATATATATTGCCTTATTCGCACCTACCCTGACCTTGGCTTTCTGTATTATTTTAAGATCTTTAGTTGAGTTGGTTGTTAGTAAGATAGTGGATTTTATTACTGGTTAGCTTCAAGAAGAGAATTTTGCTTTATGTTAATAAAATAAATCTTTAGCTAGATTCAAAATCAACTTCCTATCAATAGCAGAGTAACATAGGCTTGTAATATCAATATCTTATCATATACATAAAAGGAAACGTTTATTTTATATGTGACAGGTTAAAAATAGTTCTTTAAAAAAACTTGAGGAAGAGGCATGGGAGAGTTTACAAATAATTTTACAATATATGTATAACGAGAGGCCTTTTTAAGATCAAACATAAATGACACTGAAGAATGTTGGACTCATGCCCTGTGTTCTGCTCCCTGAGCGTGCTTAGACTCTGTAAATGTCTTTGTTTCTATTCTAAGACCTAAAAGTTATTCACATTCTGTGTTTGGACAATATTTATGCAGTATTATGCTAATAGGTATGGACATAATTAATATTTAATGCAAATTTAATAGTTTAAATCAGTTAATCTTAGTGTATTCTTTTATTCATTTAAATCCTAGATTTTCTTAAGTGTTCATATGATTGATGACACACAGACAGACAGACAGAGACACACACACACACACATCTCATATAATATATACGGGAATTTTTGTGGAAAGCCAACAGAATTCCAACTAGTTTCTTTTTTAAAACAAAATGATAATGCTTATTTACCCCTATCAAAAATATTAAATGCCTAACATCTATGTTTAAGTAAGAGAATGAAAAATCAAATCCACCTAGAGATATTCTTTGTTGCCTACAACTAATCACTACTTTTAGACTCCTCTCAAAAAAGTTGATTGAGACTATAAGAAGAAATTGATTTGTTTGTGAAGCAAGCCTGAGAGGTATATAATTGGTACATTCCTCTGTTAACTGTTAATCTACCCATGGATTAATTAATCCAAACTAGTTCTTTTTCTTTGTTGCCCTATTTATTATATCCTTGAGGACAACCCAGCTCTTCTTATTAATTGTGTGTTCTTGATTGGGTAAACTTTAACCTTTTTGTACCTTGGTTTTCTCATCTGTAAAAAGAAGACAATAATTGTACCTATCCTTTAAAGTTGGAAGGATTACATGAGTTAATATATGTAAAGTTCTTAGTGCCTAGTGAGCTTTTCAAAGTTATTTAGTTGCTATAATTTTTACTTATGTTTTAAATTCTTTAACATAGCTATTCCTGTGATGACTTGATCAATGGGACCCATTTTTTTCTGTCTCATTTTCAAGAATTGTGCTGCTTCTGATTTGGTGTCAATATTGTGGTTATTATGACTGTGTGTCAACTTTTGTGTTGGGCATTAGAAAGATTGGATTCAGATTTTAGTTATTCTTACAGTGTGCATTTTGTTTACTATCTTTTCTTTTCTTGGTTTCATCTTTCTTTGTTCAGTTTTATTTATTCACTTATGTTTAATTTTATAATATCTTAAACAAATTTTTGCAATTCAAGTTAAATACTTTCTGAAACTAGGTTCATATACAAGGTGAAAATGTGTATTGTTTTAAGCTGAGTTGCAATCAAGTTCTTTATACAGTTTGATATCCTACTTTTTGTCATAATCATTTTAGTTCCTTATTAGAAAAATTACATATGTATTATATATGTAAATTACATATGTATTAAATATAAAATTTTATGTTCTATCAATATCATAATTTTACTTACATATCATATTATATTTAAGAGATATGGTTAAAATTTCTTTATACACTGAAAATATGTATCTTTCCAAATGATATTATAATTTGAAAGTAATTCTATCTAATTCTAGCCACTCCATACACAACCACCTTTTATACAGTTATTTTTTTGAGCTAATGACTTATATGTGTATTTCTCAAGAGACTCATTAAAAAATTAGCTTAGACTATTTCAAAAGTCCTATAAATATTTGAGGCATATAATTGCTTTAAGTTTCAAATTTATATCCTTTGATATATTTCATACAGTTTTGCTTCTCATTTTATTAGGACACTTTGATTTTTCATTCAGTTTCTCTGTTGCAAAAGAAAAAAGCATAATTTATTATGAAACAGGATCTTAGGAACTATTATGAAACAGGATCTTAGGAACTATATGGATGTTTTCCAGGGATCTGAATGAAGGTGAGGTGATGAAGGTTAGACAATGGTAGCTTGAAAGGAACTAGGTTTCATGTCCTGTTGTTTTCAAATTTTTAAGGAAATGCAGAAAGAGGAAATGGTTCAGGCTTATGATATCATTAGTGCTATTTTTATTCTCTTAAGTTCAAAGGTTCTAGGGATAAGAACAATATATGTAAAAATGAGGACATTCATCTTTTTTGAGTTTTTATTAGTGTGCTTTCAAGATGTCCATTAAAAAAAGAGCACATTTTAACTTTCCAACAAAGAGGTACAGGTAGGCAGGAAGAATAAGGAAATCATATATATGAAATTATAAATATATGTATATATATAATATATGTTAAGATAAATAAAATATTGAAATGTTAATTTTAGGGTGCTAAAAATTAAATCCTTTATAGACTTAAACATGTGAAATGGCTTTATTGTTTTAACGATAAACTATTACCTAAAATTAATTCAAGTAATTGACCCATTTAGATTATACCAGAATTTTTCTGTTAGTTTTTTTTTAAATTTTTTTATTGGTTGTTCAAAACATTACAAAGCTCATAATATATCATCTTTCATACATTTGACTCAAGTGGGTTATGAACTCCCATTTTTACCCCCAATACAAATTGCAGAATCACATCGGTTACACACTCACATTTTTACATAATGGCATATTAGTAACTGTTGTATTCTCCTACCTTTCCTATCCCCTACTATTCCTCCTCCCCTCCCCTCCCATCTTCCCTCTCTATCTCATCTGCTGTTGTTCAATTCTCTCCCTTGTTTCCCCACCCCTTTCCCCTCACAACCTCTTATATGTAATTTTGTGTAATATTGAGGGTCTCCTACCATTTTCATATGATTTCCCTTCTAACTCCCCTGCCGCCACTCGTCTCTGTTTAATGTTAATCTTTTCCTCATGCTCTTCCTCCCTGTTCTGTTCTTAGTTGCTCTCTTTATATCAAAGAAGGCATTTGGTATTTGTTTTTTAAGGATTGGCTAGCTTCGCTTAGCATAATCTGCTCTAATGCCATCCATTTCCCTGCAAATTCCATGATTTCGTCATTTTTTAGTGCTGCGTAATACTCCATTGTGTATAAATGCCACATTTTTTTTATCCACTCATCTATTGAAGGGCATCTAGGTTGGTTCCACTGTCTAGCTATTGTGAATTGTGCTGCTATGATCATTGATGTGGCAGTATCCCTATGGTATGCTCTTTTAAGATCCTCAGGGAATAGTCTGAGAAGGGTGATAGCTGGGCCAAATGGTGGATCCATTACCAGCTTTCCCAGGAATCTCCATACTGCTTTCCAAATTGGCCTCACCAATTTGCAGTCCCACCAGCAATGTACAAGTGTACCCTTTTCCCCACATCCTCGCCAGCACTTGTTGTTTGACTTCCTAATGGCTGCCAATCTTACTGGAGTGAGATGGTATCTTAGGGTGGTTTTGATTTGCATTTCTCTGACTGCTAGAGATGGTGAGCATTTTTTCATGTACTTGTTGATTGATTGTATGTCCTCCTCTGAGAAGTGTCTGTTCAGGTCCTTGGCCCATTTGTTGATTGGGTTATTTGTCATCTTATTGTTTAATTTTTTGAGTTCTTTGTATATTCTGGATATTAGGGCTTTACCTGAGGTGTGAGGGGTAAAAATTTGTTCCCAGGATGTAGGCTCTCTATTACCTCTCTTATTGTTTCTCTTGCTGAGAAAAAACTTTTTAGTTTGAGTAAGTCCCATTTGTTTATTCTTGTTATTAACTCTTTGGCTATGGACGTCCTATTAAGGAATTTGGTGCATGACCCCAAAGTATGTAGATCTTAGCCAACTTTTTCTTCTATCAGACGCAGTGTCTGATATCTAGCTCCTTGATCCATTTTGTGCATGGCAAGAGAACGGGATTCAGTTTCATTTTGTTGCATATGGATTTCCAATTTTCCCAGCACCATTTGTTGAAGATGCTATCCTTCCTCCATTGCATGCTTTTAGCCCCTTTATCAAATATAAGAAAGTTGTAATTCTGTGGATTGGTCTCTGTGTCCTCTATTCTGTACCATTGGTCCACCTGCCTGTTTTGGTACCAGTACCATGCTGTTTTTGTCACTATTGCTCTGTAATATAGTTTGAAATCTGGTATTGCTATACCACCTAATTCACACTTCCTGCTTAGAATTGCTTTTGCTATTCTGGGTCTTTTGTTTTCCCATATGAATTTCATAATTGCTTTGTCTATTTCTTTTTTTTTTTATTTTTTAATATTTATTTTTTTAGTTCTCGGTGGACACAACATCTTTGTTTGTATGTGGTGCTGAGGATCGAACCCGGGCCGCACGCATGCCAGGCGAGCGCGCTACCACTTGAGCCACATCCCCAGCCCCTGCTTTGTCTATTTCTATAAGAAATGCCCTTGGGATTTTGATTGGCATCGCATTAAACCTGTAGAGAACTTTGGGTAATATCGCCATTTTGATGATGTTAGTTCTGCCTGTCCATGAACAGGGTACATTTTTCCATCTTCTAAGATCTTCTTCTATCTCTCTCTTTAGGGTTCTGTAGTTTTCATTGTATAAATCTTTCACCTCTTTTGTTAGGTTGATTCCCAAGTATCTTATTTTCTTTGAGGATATTATGAATGGAGTAGTTTTCCTCATTTCCATTTCAGAAGTTTTTTTGCTGATATACAGGAATGCCTTTGATTTATGCATGTTGATTTTATATCCTGCCACTTTGCTGAATTCATTTATTAACTCTAGCAGTTTCTTTGTAGTCCCTTTTGGGTCTGTTAAATATATTATCATGTCATCCGCAAATAGCGATAATTTAAGTTCTTCTTTTCCTATTTTTATGCCTTTAATTTCTTTTGTCTGTCTAATTGCTCTGGCTAGTATTTCAAGAACTAAATTGAATAGAAGTGGTGATAGAGGGCATCCCTGCATTGTTCCAGATTTTAGAGGGAATGCCTTCAATTTTTCTCCATTTAGGATGATGCTAGCCTGAGGTTTAGCATATATAGCTTTTACAATGTTGAGGTAAGTTCCTGTTATCCCTAGTTTTTCTAGTGTTTTGAACATAAAGGGATGCTGTACTTTGTTGAATGCTTTTTCTGCATCTATTGAGATGATCATATGGTTCTTATCTTTAAGTCTATTGATATGGTGAATAGCATTTATTGATTTCCATATATTGAACCAGCCTTGCATCCCAGGGATGAATCCTACTTGATCATGGTGCACAATTTTTTTTGATATGCTTTTGTATTTGATTCGCCAGGATTTTATTGAGAATTTTTGCATCCAAGTTCATTAGAGATATTGGTCTGTAGTTTTATTTCTTTGAAGTGTATTTGTCTGGTTTTGGGATCAGGGTGATGTTGGCCTCATAGAATGAATTTGGAAGAGCTCCTTCTTTTTCTATTTCATGAGATAGCTTGAAAAGTATTGGTATGAATTCTTCTTTGAAGGTTTTGTATACCCATCTGGTCCAGGGCTTTTCTTGGTTGGTAGTCTTTTGATGGCTTCTTCTATTTCTTTCTTTGTTATTGGACTGTTTAAATTGTGTGTGTCTTCCTGACTCAATCTGTGCAGATCGTATGACTTAAGAAATTTATCGATATCTTCACTATCTTCTATTTTATTGGAATATAGAGTTTCAAAATACTTTCTAATTATCTTCTGTATTTCTGTAGTGTCTGTTGTGATATTGCCTTTTTCATCCCGTATGTTAGTAATTTGAGTTCTCTCTCTTCTTCTCTTCGTTAGCATGGCTAAGGGCCTGTCGATCTTATTTATTTTTTCAAAGAACCAACTTTTAGTTTTATCAGTTTTTTTCAATGGTTTTTTTTTGTTTCAATTTCGTTGATTTCTGCTCTGATTTTAATTGTTTCTTGTCTCCTACTACATTTGCTGTTGTTTTGCTTTTCCTTTCTCGGTTTTTGAGGTCTAGTGTGAGTTCATTTATTTGTTGTTTTTTTTCTTTTTTTGAGGAAAGAACTCCAAGAAATGAATTTCCCTCTTAAAACTGCTTTCATTGTGTCCCATAGATTCTGGTATGTTGTGTCTGAATTGTCATTTGTCTCTAAGAATTTTTTTAACTCCTCCTTTATGTCTTCCTAACCCATTGATCATTCAGTAACATATTGTTCATTTTCCAAGTGATGTAGGATTTTTCCTTCCTTCTTTTATCATTGATTTCCAGGTTCATTCCATTATGATCAGATATGGTGCATAGTATTATCTCCACACCTTTATATTTACTAAGAGTTGCCCTATGGCATAATATATAGTCTATCTTTGAGTAGGATCCATGTGCTGCTGAGAAGAACATGTATCCACTTGATGATGGTTGATATATTTTATATATGTTGGTTAAGTCTAGGTTATTGATTGTCCTATTGAGTTCTATAGTTTCTTTATTCAGCTTTTGTCTAGAGGATCTGTCTAATGGAGAGAGCGGTGTGTTGAAGTCACCCATAATTATTTTGTTGTGGTTTATTTGACTCTTGAACTTGAGGAGAGTTTGTTTTATGAACGTTGCAGCACCATTGTTTGGTGCATACAAATTGATAATTGTTATGTCTTGTTGGTGGATGGTTCCTTTTAACAGTATATAGTGTACTTCTTTATCCCTTTTGATTAACTTAGGTTTGAAGTTGATTTTATTTGATATGAGTATGGCCACTCCTGCTTGCTTCCGAGGGCCATGTGAGTGGTATGATTTTTCCCAACCTTTTACCTTCAGCCTATGTATGTCTTTTCCTATCATATGAGTCTCCTGAAGGCAACATATTGTTGGGTTTGTTTTTTTGATCCAGGTTACTAGCCTATATCTCTTGATTGGTGAATTTAGGCCATTAACATTTAAGGTTACAATTGAAATATGGTTTGTACTTTCAGTCATGTTTTTTTATTTATTTATTTTAGTTTGGCTAGTTTTTACCTTTTGGTTATTTTCCTCCCCCTTTACTGAGATACCTCCCTCTGTTAGTTTTGGACACTATTTTTCAATTCCTCTTCTTGTAGTATTTTGCTTAAAATGCTTTGCAATGCTGGTTTTCTGGCTGCGAATTCTTTTAGCTTTTGTTTATCGTGAAAGATTTTAATTTCATTGTCAAATCTGAAGCTTAATTTTGCTGGATACAGTATTCTTGGTTGGAGTCCATTATTTTTCAGGGTTTGAAATACATTGTTCCAGGATCTTCTCGCTTTCAAAGTCTGTGATGAAAAATCAGTCATTAACCTAATTGATTTACCCTGAATGTAATCTGCCTCCTTTCTCTCGTAGCTTTTAATATTCTCTCCTTGTTCTGTATGTTGGCTATCTTCATAATTATATGTTTTGTAGTTGGTCTATTACGGTTTTGAATGTTTGGGGTCCTGTAGGCTTCCAGGATTTGTCAGTCCATTCCATCTTTCATCTCTGGGAAGTCTTCTAGAATTATTTTATTTAATAGGTTGTCCATTCCTTTGGTTTGGATCTCTATGTCTTCTTCTATCCCGATGACTCTCAAATTTGTTTTTTTTATGACATCCCATATCTCTTGCATAGATTACTCGTGAGATTTAAGCATCTTTTCTGTGTTGACTATGTTCTTTTCAAGTTGATAAACTTTGTCTTCATTATCTGATGTTCTTACTTCTCCTTGATCTAGTCTATTTATAATATTCTCGTTTGAGTTTTTAATTTGGTTTATAGTTTCCTGCATTTCTAGGATTACTGTTTGATTTTTTTTTTTAATTTGTTTGTTTGTTTTAAAGCAGCGCTGGGGATTGAATCCTGGGCCTTGTGTACACTAGGAAAGTGCTCTACCACTGAACTTCATCCCCAACCCTACAGTGCTTTCTAAAAATATAAGATAGGGGTTGGAGGTAGAGCTCAGTGGTATAGCACTTGCCTACCATGTACATAGCCCTGGGTTCAAATCCCAGCATCACAAAACACACAAACACACACACAGAAAATCCAACATAAATATATAAAATATATATAACAGATGGGGGATGGGGGTTTAATAATTGAGAGAAGTGGGGGGGATTTTTTTTTTTCTTTTTGAAAGTGGACTACCGAAATCTAGTGACTTCAATACCTGGGCATACTTTTATCTGTTGCTTATGATCCATAAAAATTCTAAGCAGTGGCACATGCCTATAATTCCAAGCTTGGGAGCCTGAGACAAGAGAATCCTGAGTTCAAAGCCAGCTTCAGCAATTTAGCAAGGCGCTAGACAACTAAGTGAGACCCTGTCTCAAAATAAAATATAAAAAGAGCCGAGGATGTGGCTCAGTGGTTAAGCCTGCCAGGGCTCAACCCTCTACACCAAAAACAAACAAACAAAAATCTACTAAAGTTTAAAATCAAAGAAAACTACATATTCTCTTTTCTGGGAGACATTTAAGTTAATCGGAAGTTCATCATAAGAGTAAAATAATCTGAACTTGATGGATGGGACCAGTAGAGAGAAAGTGAATGAACATGAAAATAAGAATTCTGAAAAGCCATCAAATTTTCTTGACAAAACATATAGGCCAGTTAAGGAGAGAAGTATGAGTGGAACCTAGAAGTCAGAATGGGGAAATTAGGCAGGACATTAGGCAGTGGCACGTGCAGGTAATTCTAGCTACTAGGGAGGTTGAGGCAAGTGAATCACAAGTTCAAGGCCAGCCTGAATAATTTGGCTAAACCTTGCCTCAAATAAATAAATAAATAAGGGTTGGGAGTGTAGCTCAATAGTAGAACATTCCTAGATTTAATGCCAGTACTCCCGCCCAAAATAATAAATAAATAGAGATAGATAGATAGATAGATAGATAAATTCAATAAGGCCAAACCCAGGGAATATGAAGCCACAGATATAAAATGTAATTATGTTGGGCTGGGGATGTATCTCAGAGTTAGAGTGCCTACTTACCATGTTCAACATCCTGGATTCAATCCCTAGCACCACTAAGTAAATAAATAAACCCATAACATTTTTAGCTGTTTGATTTTTTTTTTAAGATCTCTATCTCCTGGTAAAGCTCGTTCTTTGCCATTTGAATTTGTTTAATTCGTTTTCAAAATATACTTTCATTGCTTGTACTTGCTGTCTCATGTATTCTCTAATATTCCTTTCCATCTGAGTTAGGTATGCCTTGAGTTCTTTCCCTATCCATGTTTCTGATGCTTCTAGGTCTTCCTGTAGAATTAAGTTGTCCTGCATTGTTTGTACTCCTTTTTTCCCTCGTTTTTTCATGTTATTCACATTACTTTCCAGCTCTATTTGATTGCTGTGTTTCTGCTCTCTCCTATAGATTTGTTTTGGTTTTGTATATCTCTGTTGTCTCTCCTTTGTGTTGGTAGACTATGCCTGCTAAAGTGGATTCCGCTGGGAAGGAATTCCGATGGCCGAGCTCCAGTGACATCAGCTCTCTGCTATGGAGGGCCCCAGGCTCCTTGCTGGGGTGTCCAAATGGGGGGTGGTACTGGACTGTCTCTGATTGGTTTCAGCTCCTGGTCGCCGGAGGGTGGGCGGTCTCTAGCCAACCAGTCGCGCTGGCAGCTGGCGCGCAATTGGTCGCTGGCGGGCAGGCGGTCTCCAGCTGCCCAGTCGCACGGGCAGCGGTCCGGCTGTCGCCGGCAGGCAGTCGCGAGGTTGGTCGCCAGCGGGCGGGCAGTCTCCAGCCGCCAGGTCACATGGGCAGCGGGCCGGCTGTCGCCGGCGGACGGGCAATCTCTAGCCGCGAGTCGCGAGGGCCTGGCCTCTAGTCCCCTGGTTTCTCTTGCTAGTCCTGGCTTCTGCTGCTAGACCAGTCTTCCCCTGAGTGATGCCTCTTGGCAGTTCAAACTGTACTCTGGGCCTGCCGTTTGCTGGGTGTGGAGGGTGGCCATTGAGAACCCCGGCACTCTATTGTTTTGATTTTTTCCGCTTGCCCCTCCCCCAGTGCTGGCAAGACAGGTTTCATTTTCGCCGCTTATGGGAGGGGGAGATGGAGGTCAGGTGTCTCTAGCTTTCCCCGTGTCTTTATGCAGGCTCGTTCTGATAATCCCTCCCCCGGAAAGCCTAGGAGAGATTTTATGCAAATTCCCCACTGTATGGGAGATGGGCTGAGTAACACACACCTGTTTTATTGTTGCAATCTGTAGGAGACTGGTGGTGGTTACTTCAGCTCTCCAAGATGGTGGCCACTGGCTTCCTTGGTGGAGTTTCTGTTGTTAGTTTGTTTTTATTAGGTCCTATTATTCTGTGAAGGCTTAGTTTGATATTCCTGCATCCTCTCACAATTGGAAATAACTTTGGATTTTTTTTTAAGAGAGAGAGAGAGAGAGAGAGAGAGAGAGAGAGAGAATATTTTAATATTTATGTTTTAGTTATTGGCGGACACAACATCTTTGTTTGTATGTGGTGCTGAGGATCGAACCAGGGCCGCACACACGCCAGGCGAGCATGCTACCGTTTGAGCCACATCCCCAGCCCAGGATTTTAATTAATATTGAGAAAAATAAGGGCAACTATTTTCGTTAAGAAAAGGCTGGGATTTTTATCTTTAAATGTAGCATCTTATTTATAAAACTGACAGCTTATATAAATGGAATGTCATTTTTTCTTCTGAGGATGGTTTTTATTTTAATGCAAAGATATATTAGAAATGAAGAATGATTCTTTCTAACATGAAGGTATGCAGAGAGTTTAGGTGATAAAACTTGAACTGAGGTAGTCTTGTAAGAAATGTCAAATATTTTCCATTTTTCACTACTTTGTTTTAATGCTAACCTTAAACATTTAAATAATTGAAAAAAGGAAGAATATTTCTGATCTGTACTTGTTGTTAGCATTAACAGCATTGAACTATGTTGATCTGTTATAGCTTGTTATGTAGCAAGAAATAATTATTTTGTTTTACTTCAGTAAATGTAAGGGAGTCTTTGCTCATTTGGAAAGAGAAGCTGAATTCTCATCATTTGTATTGATAAATTTTACTTGAATGAATAAGCACTATAAGCATTGTGTGAACTAATAAGATATTAAAGTACTTTGGAATCATGACCAAATGAAATTGTACTTTTTTTTTTTAATGTCATGCAGAATTGTGGTTCAGGAATGAAGAATTCTACTAAAATTAAAATAATAAAAAATGTTCAACAGTTGTTAGCCTTAGGTCCTTAGTACTCTAAACTTCTGCATCAGAGTCACCTTCCTCATTTTCCTTTTCCTGGACCCAAACAGAAGATTTATGAGCAGAATTGGGCTCATATGTTTTCAGTCTACAGCTGAGATTTTCAAAGTTAACACCCAGCCATTTCTTGCAAATAGGGTATCAGGAGATCCTTTGGTCATGCCACCTACTCTCTTAATTCCAATAGGAAGGAAACAAGCCTTATGTTTTCCTTTTGTTTCTTTCATTCTTTCATCTTTATTCTATGCTATTTTGTACATTTTGTATAGTTGAGGAATATCATAAATCCTATTTGAAAAAGGAAGGCATATAAGTAAATGAGACAAAGATTCACGTTAGCTTAATGTCTTACAAAGCAGTGCATCCTGCCTGGGAGGTATATCAGAATTATCTACATAATGTTAATAAAAAAAAGATAGGTAGAATGAATGTATTTTATCAGAATCTTAAAACTGGTGGGGTCTAAGCTTTGTGTTTTCCGAAAGTTCCCCAGCTGTTTCTGATATGTACCTTTAATTTTGAATCATTATTATAAGTATGTTTTCAGTTTGATTATCTAGGACAGTATGTGCTTATCTCCATGGTGAATATTTTTATGGAATAGTAAGTACTAAGAGTTTTAAGTTTACTTTGTTTTAATACTAACTTTAAAGAGATTTTGTATGTGTGTGTGTATACACACACATATAAATATATACTTGACTTTAAAAAAAATTATGAAAATTACTCACAAGCACTTTTATTTTGGATATTGTCATATTTTTCTTGCAGAGCAATCTATTTGCTATTCTATACCAACTAGGAATTAGCTCATTGCCACTATGCACCATCCTGCTAAGTACTAATGATAGAGATGTGTTTAATGTTGGCTGTTCTAACTATCATGGGCAGCATATGTTGATACTATTCATCCAGTTTGCGTAAGATTTAAAATTCATAGTTGAAGAACTAAATAAAATTATTAAAAGACTTAGGCCAAATTTTAATAATGTGTTAGAAGGACTTGCTGAATTTGAATGTTGTTTATTAATTGTCTTTGATTCAGCACGAGTGTATTACATTTTTAAGTTAATACCTTTTTATAGTGTGAACATGGACATAGTAAGACTTACGTTTTAATCTTGAGTTCAGAACAGACCTGTTACCATTGTAAATATAAGAAAATTCATCAATGTTTTATCTACTTAAAAGTTTCAGTGGTAATCAAAGAATTTATAAAAGACTTTAAATTTTTGTGTAATATTGACTATAAAAGTTCAGCTTGTTTGATGTATGTGGCATAAAATGTATCTGAAGTTGCTAACAGTAAAGAAATTATTGCCTTCAATCTTAATACATGTAAGAAAAAATTGTTCATGTCATATGGCACTAATCTTGTACAGTAGATATTTATATATCATAAATATTAATAGTTTGTTTAAGTCTGTTACACTATTTTAGTTCTAGCATAATGTGTGTGTACCTTAAAAATTTGCTTGTAAGTGCCATGCTATTGTTTCTGAATTCCTGTACCTCATCTGATGACTGTCCTCCTAGATTTCCTCCATTATCAAGCCTCTTTTAAAAATAATTAGTCACTGTGATAGGCTGTAGTGGCTTTTCAGGAGAACTCATCAACTGCAAGAAAATGCACATTCTTGATAAGGATCTCTGAAGGTTGATTTTACATAGTCTCTCATTTTAAAATGGGATCAGTGCATTTTACTCCCTGCAGGAGTAGAACTGAGTTAAATTCCATTAAATTATTGCTATTATCTAAATGAACATTTTAAAAGAGAAGGAAATTCTCAATGAAAGGAGAAGGGGGAACAAATCCTCACTCTTACTATGTAATGCTAACAGATAATAGGAGGAAAACTTTAAGCTTTCTGATAATCTTTCTTTTTGGTGAATTTGAGAAGATGACTTCCCAGTTGTTATACGAAATATTATGTACAGAAAGAGGGCCAAATCCATGTCTTAAAAATTAACTTTTTTTGTGATTTCTGCAATTGGTTTTAGGATATGACAGCTCGTGATCTGCTCCAGCAGAGATACACACTTCCAAATGGAGACACTGCCTGGAGGTCCTCACCCCTTGTGAATGCTGCTCTGGAAGGCAAGCTGGTCTTGTTGGATGGCATTCACCGGGTCAATGCTGGCACACTTGCTGTATTGCAGAGGTTTGTATGAGTCACACACTCATACACAAAAAACCCAAAACACACAAATATGCAGACACACACCATGTCGACTTAAGCAGTAGACATGGATTGCTCCCATTTTTTTTTTTAAACTGGGTTTCTACATCTTGAAAAGCTCATATTTCCGTGTCCGAGTAGAATGTGAGATTACTTATTTTTACAGATATATTACAGCAGAAATCCAAATAATGAACATTTTGGGAAATGCCATAGCCATAATGTTTTTTTTCTTTTTTTTTCATAGCTGAAAAAAAATTTCTCAATAATTTTGAAGGACTTTATATTTGCAGATTTACATATGCAACAAATTACACAGCTGGAGTTTCTGTATTTTTTTAGAGTTATAACTTCACTAGTTACAAATTCCACATTGATCTGGATCTATATTATTAGTTAATTTTGTTGGAATCTTTGTTTTTTGAGAAAGAGAAAAATGGAGCTTTAATATAAAATGTTTTAGCTATTTGATTATATTGTATAGAGATTAGAAAAGCTGACTTTGCAGTAATAAACTTGAAAATTTATGTCACCATTTTTAAAAAAAATTTATTTTAGTTTAGATGGAGAAAAATATTTACATATTCTTAAAACTTCTGTAGAATTTAGTGTTGAGAGAAGCCTCTTCATGTGTATTTTTTGTGGAAAATATTTCTACTCTGTGTCATTTTAGAAAAGTGATTAGTGATATCTTTTATTCTTCTTGGTTCTATGATTTGTGGACATTGATTGTCAACTTTGAATTATAGGAAAGAATCAAATAAGTGCAATAAGCCATTTCCCCAACTAACTATTCAAAAAGTTTTTGTCCTTGCAAAATGCAGATAGTATATTAAAGATCCCAAATGTATTAATTCTAATTAGATTTGAACACATTTAAAAATACTATCACAAACTTTCAGTGATTTACCATAAATATTTTATACTTATAATATTTTTATCTTCCAAGGAGAAAAATGTGTAGACAAAAATAAAATAAAGTCACCTTTTATTTACTGTCTCTTGAATGTTCAGCTAAGCAAGAATAGCAGCAGCAGCAGCTATCATTAATTGAGTACTTACTCTGTGCTGGACATTATTTTAAGACAGTGCTTCTCAGGTTTTCAACCTTGGAATTAGCAGATTGGGAATTTAAAAATACCAATGCTGGGTTCCACCCTCACAAATTCTGATGTTAATTGGTTCAGGCTGAGGCTTGAACATTGGCATTTTTAAGCACTTCCCAGAAGAACTTAATGTACAATAAAGATTGAGAGTAACTCTGTTAATCATTTTTTATATTATTCAATTTTCATAGAAACTCGGTGAGGTTGTAAAATTATTGCCTTAATTTTGTAAAAGATAAAAATGTAGAGATGTTACTCCCTCTCATTCAGGGAGTAAAATGCCAAGCTAGAGTTGAACCCAGGTCTGGCTGAGTCCACTGCCCTTGCCTATAACCTCTGCATTATAGACCCATTGAATGGAGAGTGTGGCAGCTCCTAACATGGGTGTCATCAGACTTAGTGGTTGGTGCTTTTTGCCTTTTGCAGCACCTGGAACACAGTGCTGTTTCTGGTGTAGATGTCTAGGCCAGCATCAGAATTGACATATGAAATATCAGTGTAGTGGGGCTGGGGCTGTAGCTCCGTGGTAGAGCGTCTGCCTTTCACGTGTGAGACACTGGGTTCGATCCTCAGCACCACATAAAACAAATGAAATAGGGGCATTGTGTCCAACTATAAATAAATAAATACTTAAAACAAAGAAATAGCAGTGTAGTTATTTCATTATGAAGATTTTTGATATTTAAAATCATCTAATTCCAAAGATAGAAATATTTTGATAATACTTTCCTTCAAAGAGTTATATCAGATTCAAGTGTATGTGCCAGCTGCCTTGCTCAGTAATATATACCCTATGGTAATTCTGAGACACTCATTCAACTGTTTCTTTTTGTCCCTCTTCTCCACCTCCTTGCCACTCTTTCTCCTCCTTCTCCTCTCCCTCCCCCTCACTGGCTACATCTAGTATTTGTGACTGTAGTTCTCCAGTACAGAAAATAAGTTTTGCCAAATATAACAGCACTAGCCACCTTGAAATCTTGAAAAATCCATCTAATGAAATAATTTGATTCAAGTACAACCTATAATAGACATGATTAAAATGTCAGTCGAGTGCTTCTATTTCTAATAACGTCACTGTTCAGAATTGGCTAGTTTGTTTTCTGACATTCCCTTTATCCCACTAGGTTGATCCATGACCGAGAGCTTAGCCTCTATGATGGTTCTAGGCTGCTGAGGAAAGACAGATATATGCGTTTGAAACAAGAGCTGCAAATGTCTGATGAGCAGCTACAGAAGAGGTAATTTTGAGTGCCCTATTGTTATTGGTAATTTATTGCTAAGTAAAATAATGTTTATTTTTTTCCTAAACCTAGGGTCAAACCAAAACATCTTTGAAAAGCTTAATTATTTGGTGTGCTGAGCATGATAAAAGTTTGGCACTCCCTAAAACTTGCGGTTGCTATCCAGGATACATACACGCGCACACACACACACACACACACACACACACACACATGCACACTCACACATGCTTTGTCTTCTCAAGCTTCTCAAGCTTCTTTTAACTAAATGCCTAAACTTTGGTTTTGTTACCGAAAGCTTTGTCCTTGTCCCCAATGTCAATCCCGTAATGAGGACACTAATTTGAGTAAAAGGCAAAAGAACTTTTAATGCTTTGCTAGCAAAAGAGAAATACAGAGGATTCCTGTCCAGGAGGCTGTGATTTTGCCCATCAAGGGCAGCAGGGAGCTTTTAAAGAGGTGATTCAAAGGCTACATACCAGGATTCTCTGTTGGAGTTGTGATTCACTTGTTAATTTGGGAGATAGTCATTTTTGAGATCTTGTGGTACAATCCCAAGTCTGAATGACTTTGTGGATATGCACTCAAGGACAGACAATTCTGCTTAGGATGGGAAAGAACAGCGGACCCCCACCTCCCCACCCCTGTGAGATTAGGGAGGTGGAGAGATCAGGAAGGAGTAGGGAGAGAGGAAGAGAAAGAAAATAAGTCACAGTGGCAGAGTAGCAAGGGCTGTACCCAAAGCACAAAGTGGACCACTGTTACAATGTTAACAAAGTAATGCCCCCTCTTTGTCTTACCAATTCAGTTTGGTCTCATTCTATATATTCCCTCAGCAAAACAAAAGCTGGACCCACAATTAACTGGATCCATTCTCCTAGGAAGTCTTCAGTTTTACCCAAGAAGGATGCCACCTGATAACAGTGTTAACCCAGTGTGGCTTATCTAAGTCTTCTTCCAGGGATGTGACAAATAAATACGATGGGTGAGACTTGATTGGATCCTGGAATAGAAAACAAAATGAAAGCAGCTATAAAAGACAAGTAGGAAAGGTTAAATATCAACTGTGTATATATTATATGATGTTAAATTCATACTAATTTTCCTAAGTATCACAATGATATTGTGGTTATATAAGAGAATATTACCTTTTTAGGATTTGCTCTCTGAGATTTTTAGAGATAAAGTAGAATATATATAAAACTTACTTCACAATGTTTCATGGGGAAAAAAAAGAAAAAAAATAGATACATGTGTGCATGTATGTATACAAAACACACACCAGAGAGAGAAAAGAGAAAGATAAGTGAGAGTATAATACAAATGTGATAAAATCTTAATAACTGAAAAAAAAATCTAAGTGAAAGATATCATAAGCCCCCACAGGGCTTGCTGCCACAGTTTAAATTTTTAGTGAAATTTTGCTTTAAAATTTCCTTGCAATGTTTTCTTAGGGGGAAGTGTTGAATTCCTTACTATCTTTGTATAAGTTTTTAAACATCTCACTTGATTATACAGCTGCTTATGCTTCTAGGGCATACATTATGAAATTGCTGTAGCCCAGAAAATGGTCCAGTTGAGGGTTTAAGTTCTAAAATCCTTCTTATTTCATACTTTTTTTTTAGAGAGAGAGAGAGAGAGAGAGAGAGAGAGAGAATTTTGATATTTATTTTTTTTTAGCTTTCGGCGGACACAACATTTTTGTTTGTATGTGGTGCTGAGGATCGAACCCGGGCCGAACGCATGCCAGGCGAGCGCGCTACCGCTTGAGCCACGTCCCCAGCCCAACATTTCATACTTTTGATTGATAACATTTGGCGTTTGTATATTATTTGCATGTGAATCACAAGTCAGGAAAGAACTCATATTTTCAGAGAAATAAATAAAAGCAACTGGGCAATAGCTCACAGCAAATCTGCCTGGAAGTTTCCCTTAAGACATCAGGTTCATTTACTTGACACCAAATGTCCAAGAAATGACAATTCTTTTCTCTGAAAAGAACCCAAGTTCTCCTTTATGGTCACAGCAGTTTTACAAATAAAAACAAGGAACAAAGTGGCCCTGAGCATCACATGCTGGGTTTGGCTCACATTCCACAGTAGTACTTCTTCTCAAAATTTTCTACCTGTGTTGTTCAGTTTTTTCTCTTTCACAAACATAATCCTGCTCACCTCTATTTCCAGAGGAGGGAAAGTAGAGAGAAATCATAGCAATACTTGCTTTCTTTCATTAAAATTTTTTTGTTTGACTATTTACTAGTGTTAACCAGGCACTGAAACTAGAACCTGATAGTGTTTTATGAAAAATGCTTGTCCCCTGTCATTGATTCTATGAAAGCCTCTCATTTCCCTCTATTCTCTTCCTAAAGGCCACCACTTTCAACTCTTTGTTTTGGTATTTACCTCTGTCACTAAACAATATGCTTTCATTGGTATCTCTTTCTTTTCTTTATTTTTATTCTTGAAGTACTGGGGATTGAACCCAGGGGTGCTCTACCAATGAGCTACATCCCAGACCTTTTTACTTTGTATTTTAAGACAGGGTCTCAGTAAGTTGCTGAGGCTGGCTTCAAGCATGGAATCCTCCTGCCTTAGACTTCAAAATAGTTCTACTGATATTTCTTGATTTATTCTTTAGTGTTATCAATTACATATTGATTTTCTGCATAGATAATTAATGTTTGGCTCTTTCACTGTCTCTTTTGTGTCTTTCTATCCACCCATTCTTCCTAAAGAGTTATATAATTTTGTTTAAAACTTTGTCTAATTTTTACACAATTATGACAGCATAAGAGTATATACACGTGATTCATTTAGTATACTATAATCATTTCTCCTTTATACATACCTCTTTTTTCCCTAAAATTAGTAATTATTTGCATATGTAGAGAGATATAAATAATTGCAATCCAGTTTTGCATGTTAGAATAGAGATTTGTACAATAGTACTTTGGGAGCACTGAGTGGGGAGACAAGTATTTTTTCATAAAAAGATAAAAAAGTGTTTTAGTCAGCTTTTTCACTTCTTTGACCCAACAAGAACAAGTTTAGAGGAGGAAAAATATATTTTGAAGCTTACAGTTTCAGAGGTCTCTATCCACAGATGGTTAATTCCATTCCTCAGGGCTTAGATAGGGCAGAACATCTTGTTGGGAGTGTCTGGTGGAGGAAAGCAGCTGGGAACAAGACATGAATGTGTGTGTGTGTGTGTGTGTGTGTGTGTGTGTGTGTGTGTGTGTGGAGCACTCCACCCTCCGAGGACAAAATATATATCCCAAAGGCATGTCCCCAGTGACTCACCTTCTTCAGCCATACGCTACTTGCCTACAGTTACCACTCAGTTAATCCCTATCAGGGGATTAATGCTCTGATTAGGTTAAGGCTCTCATAACACAATCATTTCATTGTGAACTTTCTTACATTGTCTCACACATGAGCTTTTGGAAGACATCTCACATCTAAACCCTCTTTTTATGTATATCTCACTTTTTCATCTCAAATACTTCCTCTGATGTCAAAATCTCTCAGCATATTGAGGTAGTCCTATATTTATCAATTACATCTTCTATCAGTTTCACCTTTCTCCAACAGAGTATTCCGACAAGCACTTATCTGGAGTTATTCTTTTTTTTTTTTTTCCTGTGGTGTTGGGGATTGAACACAGGGCCTTGTGCATGTGAGGAAGCACTCTACCAACTTATTCATTCCTCATCAGTACTCCTCCTTTGTATCCAAGAAACAATATTTTCTTATGATATTAAAATGTTATCTCTTTATTTTGTTGTTAAACATTGCCATGTTACAGAATCTGCTTCATTCTGATGGTTTGGGATACTAGTAAATTTCTTTGCCTTTTCCTGGTTAAGCTTGATTTAATTTGGTAAACTATTTTTGCCTTTCTCTGAATAAATACATTCTCTTTTACAATTATAACATTTTACAATTACAACATTTCTTATAAGTCAGTTAGTTGGCAGTATTTCTTTCAGGACTGTATTTATTATATAACAGCTTATTATAACTGTGTTTATTACCTAACAGCTTGACTAGAAGGACATAGTATGGTATAAAAACAAAGAAATTTGTACTCAGCAAATTAATTTACATCATGAATTGTTCTTGTGAGTAACACAATCTGTTATCTAGCATAAGTTGATCTTATATGCTGTCCATATCTAATATGTCACTCTTGGCTACAAATTAGAAACTCATGACTTGAATTGTCTATCATTTCACTTCTGTACTTATTCACAGAACTAAAGTTCAGCAATGTGAATACTATTTTTATAATATTTAAACAAACTCAACCTTTATTTTATTTTTATTAATGCTCTGTTTCCTTATGGGAGATTTTAAGATAGAGAAAAAGGTCAAAAGTAGAATGACAAGAAAATTTTTGTTTTGTTTCTTAAAGGGGAAGGGTTTTGGAGAGATGGGGAGGGTGTTCTGGGATGGTATGTCAGTTGCAGTTGTCTAAGCTTCCATAGTCTTGCATAAAAATAAATCTCCTACCTCTGGGCATCAGGATTCTAAGAACAACTTCTACTAATCTGTGGTATAATAACTCCTAACTTTAAAGCTTTTGTTCCAACTACAGTATTGGGTAATTTTGTTGAACAAGAATATCATAGAGGCAATCTCTAGAGTCAGTACTCTCTGGGTACTCAGGTGATTAGAATAATACCCAGACTAATGATTTGGTAGGACTTATTTGGATATTATAAGCTTTTGTTATTGACTATTGGCATTACTTCACTCTTTCAGGTTAAATATTTATTGAATGCCAACTCTAAGATGATATAGTCACTTCCTGTTGTATTGCACCACATATGAAGACAGACAGATATGCAAACAAATAATTACAATGTAGCTTTTAAATATTAGAGTAGAGGTCTGTACAAGGGACCATGAACACAGGAGAGGGAATGACTAGAAACTGTCTTGTTAGGTTTGGGAAGTCTTCAAATGCTTTTTAAGTTGGCATTTCCCAGAGTTTTCCCCTAAACCTTTTCTTTGGACAGTCCCAGTCACTCTTATATCCTTACCTGTTGTTGGTACAGTGAGCTTTCCTCAAAATCTCTTTTTACAATTTAGTTGTCTGTCCTAAGACTACTAAATGTCTTCCCTGAGGTGTTGTGGAGAAAATCTGAATTTATTTCTACCAACCTACTATTCCTCTAGAATTCCTGACCTTAGTGGACAGAGCCACTTCCTCTTCGTACACCTAGCCTAGATGTGTACAGTACCCAGCAATTAATTTGATTATATCACTCTTTAAATCTTTCAGTAATTTTCATCACCTGCAGTGCCCAGGGCCAACATCTATATATGCTTTCTATGCTGCTTTATCCTTCATCTCTCAGGACCAGTGTAGCCAACTTCTGTTACTCCTGTTAAGACTCACCTCCACCGTGAAGCCTTCTGGGATATTACTGTAACTCTTTCCTAGACCAATGAAGGTTTAAGAGCATCTTTGCTTTTAGGCATAATGTGGTAAGTTTAGATACATGGTTCTGCTTCAAGATAGGAACAGTTTCCAATATTGTATTTGGCAAGATTTCCTTAGTTACAAGTAGCAAAAAATTCAAACTGTTGCAAAAGTGAATTTATTAGTACCTCATATGGTAAAATGAAAGGCAAAGATGCAGTAGAAACTGAAGAAATAACCCGAACCTGGGACTTTAATATAATCAGGACTTTCTGTCTTGCTTCTGTACCTCATCCTTTTGTTTCTCATGTCAAAATATGTGGCACAAAGTAGACTATTTGGGGAGTAATTTTGAATGAATGAGTAAATCTTAACCTGGAATAAAGTTTAGAAAACATAGGTAAAGTTAATTCTATTAACAAAATTTTGAGTGGCCTTGTGTGCTAGCAACATTTCTTCACATAAACTTACTAATTAGGAATATTTTGGTGCCCTTTGATGACAAGTCTGATAACATAGTATTCCATAATTAAGAGCTGCTGGCTGTGTGCTACCAATCCTTTTCAATTTCATAGCATGAAACCCACTTTCTAAATAATTATATTTGACTCCTTTGCCAACCATCATTGTTTACTAGTTTATACCTAGGATCATACACTTTGATCATTTCCAGAATGTTCTACAACCTTTTACATTCTTAGCAGGTAATTATATGCCTAACAACCTTTAGAAATGTTAGGAACTCTTGTTGCAAGATCCTAGGAATTATCTGGATATGGTGGTTAGAAAAACAGTGATAGCCACATACATTAGATATCAGTCCTGCCTGCACTGCTTGCAGGAAATAAGAACCACAATAGAATTGTTTCCGTTCATGAGAGAAACTTATTTTGGGGAAGGAGGGAGTACAGATACTACAAGCTGCTAAATACTACCAGCTGCTAAATGTGTCCCTTCCTGCTGATAGCCAGAGCATGGATGAGAGAGATGAGTTAATAGTTCATTTCACCAGGAAAGGGCTTCTGGTTATCTCAGGGAAGCAATACAGATTGTGGCCTTGCCTTGGTTGTATTTAGATGTGCTCTAATATTTTTGTATTTTCATTGAATATTTTACAGTTATTGTTTGTTATTGAACATTAAAACCAGCTTACAACCCCTCTGTCTTCATTGATTACTGATGAAATGTAATTGGACATTTGAGCACAGTCCTTAATGAATTAGGTTTTCTGTACCCTTTTGTTTTACTCTTACCCATGTTTGAAGATAGTTAGGACCTATGTCCCAGAAATTTTAGCATCTTTTTTTGCTAGCAAATTTGTCTGTGTAAATTTTTAACCAAATTCAATATAGATCCAGGATTTTATACCAAAAAAAAAAAAAGACCAATAGAAACTTTTATTTTGAAAATAATCCTGTATATTTTTTAATGGACAAGGAATAATTTTGAAAACTTATGTCTATGTAGGTATAATTATTTGCTATGTATTTTCTCAGTTTGTCCTTTTGATACGGGTAATATAGGAGATCATTATTTTCAGTTCTTATCACTTTGTTTTTTTCTTGTCACAAAGATCTTCAAAAAGTTTCTTGTAGCCAGGCATAGCGGTGCATGCCAATAATCCCAGCAGCTCCAGAGGCTGAGGCAGGAGGAACATGAGTTCAAAGCCAGCCTCAGCAAAAGTGAGGTGCTAAGCAACTCAGTGAGATCCTATTTCTAAATAAAATACTAAATAAAGCTATTGATGCTGGTCACTGGTCGAGTGGCCCTGATTTTAATCTCTGGCACTCCCCCCCCCCCAAAAAAAAAGTTTCTTGTAGTACTGGTAATTGACAATAATTTATATTGTCATTTATTTGTTTGGCATCTGCTTTCTTCCAGGTGTTACCCTAGATCTTGTATGGTATAAGGAAACATTAGAAATGTGTCTATGCAACTTGCTTTGTTGCACAGAAAAAAATGAAATATGAGCTATGTATGGAACTATGCAACTTCTAGGTTCTGAAATGGAACCATAAGTATAACAGCAGGGAAGGCCAACTTAAAAATCCTTTTCCAGCCCATGACTGATGTCATTATAGAAACCTTCTGTATAATTCTTTCAAGTGCCTTAATATGTAAATTCAGCAAAAATATGCTATATAATGTCTTTCAAAAGATGGGAGCTTATCAGTGCCTTTTTATTTATTAAAATCTTTGTTGAGGGATCATTGACATGTCATAAACTTTATTTAAAGTGTACAGTTTGATGATTTTTGATATTTATATATACTTGCAAAACTATTGCCACAATCAAGATATTGAGTGCATATATAATCTCCAAAGTTTCTTCAGACCCCTGTGTAATCCCTTCCTCCTGCCCATTCTCACTGTCTTCTGCCATCCCCAGGGATCTTCTTCTGGTCACTATATATAGCTTGTATTTTCTAGGGTTTATGTAAATGGAATCACACAGTATATATTCTTTTTTGTCTTGTTTCTTTTACCCAACTTAATTATTTGTGATCATCCATGTTGTGTATCAGTAGTTTGCTTCATTTTATTGCTCGGAAACTATAATTATATAAGTATTTTAGTCTCTACAAACATTTATGCCGAGCATGGTAGCACACACTGACGATCACAGAGACTCAGGAGAATTGAAAGTTGGAGGCCAGTATGGACAACTTTCTGTCTTCCTTGTCTCAAAATTAGAAAATTAAGGGGCTGGGGTTTTAGCTCAGTGGTAGAACTCTTGCCTGGCATGTGTGAGGTGCTGGGTTCGATTCTCAACACCACGTATAAATAAATGAATAAAATAAACATACATCAACATCTAAAAAAAATTTGTTTTAAAAGAAAAAAAAAGAAAGATAAAAAGGCTGGTGTGGCTTAGGTGGTATTGTGCCCCTAGGTTCAAACCCCAGTACCAGAAAAAAAAAATTAAAGAAACACCTCTGTCTACAAACATATTGACCCCAATATTTCAAATGTTGACCCCAATATTTTAAATCTTTAAAAATCCTCTTAAAATACATTTTTGCTTTTTAAATCTTTAATCCTTAGGAAATAATGCCCATGTGAAAGTAAGCATCTTTTTTGTTTTATTTGTTGTTTTGTTTTTGTCATTGTTAAATTCTGGTAAAATTAAACCTAACTTTGATTTTAAATTTTCATGGTGCTTGTTTCCTTATTTTCAATTATGAACCAGTTTTTTCCGATTTAGTATTACCAGTGGTTTGTCAAGTCACTCTGAAGTCCATGGTAAAACCTCTGCTCTCTAACTTTCAGACTTGGGGAATCTAACTCAGGAAATAACTCTCTATGTAACCTATTTGTATGTAAGGAAGTTTTGTGGGGAGAGCCTAGGAAAAAAAAAAAAGGTTCTTCTCATCCTGTTATTTAGTAGTTTGGTGGTTGTTTTTATTGTCAGAATAGCCTTCTATGCCCAGCACATCAGCTGTCTCAGAAATGCCCCCTCCAAATCTGGCCATCTTACTGAAGTACCTTGTGAGAATCAAAATTAAAGAGCAAGCCACAGGCAGTAAATATCTCAGGCAATGGCTCTATCACCTTATTTAAATTCAGGCCACCTCCCTTGTTCTCATAGTACTTGCTTCCTAATCTCTTAGTTTAATGATATAAATTGGGCTTTCCTTTTTGCCTTGCCTGTTGGATTTCCTTTTTTTTTTTTTTTTTTTTTTGTGGCAGTACTGGGGATTTAACCCCAGTAACCCAGCCCTTTCTTTATTTTATCTGGAGACAGGGTCCTCACAAAGTTGCTGAGATTGGCCTCAAACTTGCAGTCCTCCTACCTCAACCTCCCGAGTCTCTGGGATTATGTGTGCACAATACCATGCCTGGCTACCTGTTGAATTTTGACTTTGTTTAACTCCCTGATTTGCTATCCCTCACTATCTTAGGTAAAAATCTACATCTACAGCTTTAATTTTGTGCATCCAAACCAGGCTTTGTGTCTCCCATCTTTTTTTTGTCCCCATTAGGAGTCAGAAGGATCAAGGATGTTATCTTGATGGGCCTTGAGGCAGAGTGATCTGAATTATAACAAACTACTTAGCTAAAATAGAAAATGAAATAACTTGCCTCTTTAGCTTTCTGATCGCAGGATGTCCCATGCCCATTTTCTGGTATATTACTAATTACTAGCAATCCTGAATGACCATGCTGTCCTCGGGACTTTCAGGCACTATCCATGTTGTTATCCTTCCCTGTTTTCCCAGAACAACTTTTTGGGACAGATCATTCCTCAGGCCCTGCTGGAACATCTTTTTTTTTTTTTTTTTTAAACCTAGATAAATGAAAGGATATCAGGTAGTTTTTATGAATTCATCCAGGTCTTCTATATGGCCATTTCTAAAATTGCTTTCTCTGGTTTAAAAATTATGCTCTCTAAAATTATTAGGTGATTTACGTACTCTAAAATTACAGATCATGTAGTGAAGGACTTGGTAGACATACCCACTGTATTGATATGACTTCCTCTTATTTGAACTCTTCAAAGAACTCATCTGATTCTTTTTACATGTCCTACCTCCCAGTAGTCTGGCAACCTAATCACTTAATTCAGGTACCAGTGAAATAGTTAATGTTGAAATATAGTTATATACTGATTTTTTTTGTTTTTTTTTTCTGAAATTCTTGACAAGTATTTCACTTTTTATTTACTTTTCCTCAGCATTAACTATATTACCCTCTAAAAGCAATATTTCTGATGGGTTTTTGAGTAGAATTGATGAAACCTGACAATATTTCCCACATGCTTAGATTGTAATAAGTGGTTTCCTATCTCTCATCTACAACCAACTCAAGTTATTTCACTAGCCATGGGAAGTCTTATCTTTTTCTTCTATGTGTACTAAAATGTTTATATGCCTTCTCAATTTTCCTAAGAGAGATTTTTTAAGAACATCACTTTAAAAATTGTAACATTTCTATAACGATGCCAAAAGAATGGATTATGTTAAGCTTTGGTTCTCTTTGCTTTTTTTAGACATTTTTTGTGCATTATAATTATACATAATAGTGGGATTCATGTTTATATGTTCATAACATGCACACAATACAACAATTTACTTTGGTCTTTTTCATTCCCCAGTATCTTCCCTTTTCCTCCTTTTTATTTTTCTTTACCTTTTTAAGACCTAAGTATTCTCTTGCTGATCTAAAGTTTAAATTTAATCTAACCCCCTTCAGCTGCTTTAATTTTTTGTATTTGAAAAAGTCTTCCTATCCTGAATTATGCTTTTTGGTCTTTCTTTGATTGACATAGAGTGGCCTCCTTGCAAGACAGAAGATTTTGAGGAGATTTTAAATAAAGAAAGAGAATGAGTATGATTAATATAAATGTGATAAAGATAATTAATATGAACTGAATGGGATTTTAGTTTAAGGGACTTCAGGGAAAGATTTTTGAAGGCATAACAACACGTTACAAGCAGTGATTTGTGTTAGGACTGGAGTTTCGTAAATAGACATTGTACAACATTTATTAGTATTAGTAATTATGTTATTTTTCTTAATCTTAGGATCTTTGGATACCCTGACTTTTTTTTTCTAAACTCATTCTTTGAATAACAATTTGGATATTAATAGTATGACAGGGTTATCATTGCCTAGACTCCAATTACCATGACCTAATCTCTAATGTGAAAGGTTATGTTTTCTTGTTATTTTTCCTTTTTAGATCCATTTTTCCTATACACCCTTCCTTTAGAATCATTGCCTTGGCAGAGCCCCCTGTTATTGGAAGCACAACACAGCAGTGGTTGGGACCAGAATTCTTGACCATGTTCTTTTTCCATTACATGAAACCCCTTGTCAAAAGTGAAGAAATCCAAGTCATTAAGGAAATGGTAAGAGTAAGGCCAGTGATAGCCTAATGTCTATAGCTGCTCTCTTTCTAATGTACCCTAATACATGCTGGGGCAGAATGGGGCATTTTGTCTTTTCCTCTACATTTATTTCCAAATATTTTCATATAATACTATAAGTCAATGGTTCTTAACCTCTTAACATTTTTTCAGAATTATTTGAAGGGTTCAATAAAACACAGATTTTTGAGCTCCATCTGTTTTTTGAGTCAGTAGATTTGAGATGGTATGTGACAATTTGTATTTCTGACTGGTTCTCAGGTGATAGTTGATGCTACTGGTTTGAGGACCACACTTTGAGAACCACAGGTTGAGGCCACCTTTCCCCTATCTTATGCAGAGTTTTGCAATTCCTTTCTGTTTATGTTCAGTCAGAAGTGACTATTTTAACTTCCTACTGTAAGAAAAGGCCAGATATATAGTTAGTTCCTTAGATTTTAGAGAAAATACTAAGTAGTTCTGGTTCCCTCAGGACTATAATCTTACACTTACCTGCCTAGTCAATTGGTAGCTTCTGATATGTGGGTAATCCATTATTGAAGTGTTTGCCCTAACCAAGCATTGTGTTTACCACTTTGTAGTTCTAGAACTGCGCTATTCAATGTGATAGCATTTTAGCCACACTAAACAAAAAATTTTAAACTCAGTTTCTTAGTCACCTTTCAAGTACTCAGTAGCTATGTGGGATGTGTTGACTACTGTATTAGCACAAATAAAGAAAATTTCCATCATCATAGAAACTTCTATTGGAGAGTGCTGTTTTAGATAATTAAAAATGAACATTTTTCATAAATGGATTCATTTCCTTTGAAATACCAGAATGAAATGGTTAATTTTAGGTATTGTGAGCATGGTTGTGTACAAGGGTATAGGCTTTAGGGTTCAGCAACTTGACTCTTAAATGTCAAATCTACTACATATTAGCTTCTAGATCTTGGATAAATTACTCAATCATAGTTTCCTCACCTGAAAATAGGGATAATACTACATCTTACACCATAGGATTTATTTAAAGAATAAATAAGGTAAAGTATGTAAGGAATAGAATTAAAATTCTAAAAACTTCCATTTACTTAAGTGACCCAAGACACCCTGAGCAGTGTACTTTCAAAATGGTTGTATTATGCCAATCATCATTGTAACATCATTTCTATTCCTTTTAAATTAAAAATTGAAAGTTATTGATTAAATTCTTATAGTTTAAATTAGATATTTAGTTACATTAAGGTTTATAATAGTTAAAAGCAATTAATGTCTTTTATTTGAGCAGCTGCTCTCCTGAATTGATTATGGCCCTCAAGTATGATGATTAAAATTTTTTGAGAAAAAAGGATACTTTGAGCATTCTTTACACAATAGTATCTTATCTTTCTTAGTAGACAAACACACACATATAAAGCAATTTTGTTTTAGTAATGAAAATGCCTAAATCAGAGTTTAAAATTCACAATGAAACTAACAAAACCAGAAATGAAAACGTTTAATGGTTACACTATATGTCAGTTTTTAATTGCATTAATTGTTTTGTTTTATGCTGGTGATTAAATTGTATATGGAGAAGAGTAGCTTCATACTGATTCATGATCTATGTATGTAATTAATAATCATGTACTTTCTATAAATGTAATTCTAATATTATTTGCTAAATAGTTATCATTTCTGGCCAATTGAACAGATATCCTAATTATTTTTTCTGATTTTCCTCAATTCTCTCATAAAATAGGTCCCAAATATTCCTCAGGAAGCCTTGAATAAATTGTTATCATTTACACACAAACTCAGAGAGACCCGGGATCCAACGGTAAGTCTGGGCTTTGCCAAAGGATGTTCTCTTGTTGACATGCTGTTGTTTTAAAATCTGTTGTTAAATTGGCATTTTTAGCCTTTATCTTTGGTTTCTCCTGTACATATGTTTAACTACGATTTCAGTGATTTTAACATTTTTTTCCATATCTTTGTGGCTCATGTAGAGAATATAATTTTTTACTTTATGGGAATATTTGGGACTCTTGGGGTTCTACTTTGTTCCCTTCATACCTTTCACTGAGCAGCAGCATCTATTCTTATAGCTGTGTCCTGTTTCTAACCACACCCAACCCCCTCTATTTGTATTTCTATCCCAGGATGGCATGTTGAAAACATAAAGTCCTATCACTTTCTAACTCTGTAACTCTGTTCTCATCTGTAAAATGGCAAAATTTCCATTTATCTCAGAAGAAGGTTGCAGTGATTAAACATTAAAATTTATGTAAAGAATCTCCTCTTTAGTAACTGCTTTAAAAATGTCAGTTTCTTTACTTTTCAACTAGATAACTTTGAGATTACTATAAATTATCTAGTACAACTAAGCTATCTTTTCCCTTGAAATTGTGTTCCCAATTTAATTTCCTTTAATAATCTACCAAATTACCCAAGTTAGAAAGCTTGACATTTTTAATTCCTTGCATTTCTTATGTCTTCTTTTAATAGGAAAGTAAATTTCACCAATTTAGCATCTTTAAATGTTATATCTCTTCTTTGATCTATTGTCAATAATTGTTTCATATCAGATTTCACAGTCTTTCTCCTGGGATATTGTTATTTCCTCTCTACTGCTCTCTTTACCAACAATTCATTCATCAAGGGGTTGTCTGTTAGTTTCCTATAGCTGTTATAACAAATTATCATAAGTTGGTGGCTTAAGAGAACAGAAATTTGTCTGGTGGACAACAAAATTTATAAATCAGTGTCATCCAAAATCAAAGCATCAACAGAGCTGTACCCTGGGAAGCTCCAGGGGAGAATATCTTCCTTGCTTCTTCTGGGTTTTGGTGGCTTCCAGCACCCCTTGACTTGTGATCTCATCATGTCAGTTCTGCCTCCATCTTTTTGTCACCTTGTCTGTGTATTTGTGCCAAATTTCCCTCTGTTTCCCTCTTACATAAGATTTCATTTAGGGCTCACCAAATAATTATCTCCTTATTTCAAAATCCTATCCTATCTGCAAAGAAAACTGTCATAAAAAGTGATGTTCACATATTCCAGAGATTATGATGTGGATACCTTTGAATGGAAGGGCTTAGGGTTGGGGGACCCTGGACCATTTTTCTAGATGTCACATGTTTCCTGTTAATTAACATCTAGTGCCTCATCTCCAACTTCTTTCCCCCCTACTCATTCTTCAGCTAGCTGTATTGATCTCTTTGCTATTCCATGACCACAGTAGTGCCTGCCTCGAGGCCTTTGCTACTTGACATTTCCTCTGCCCATGTGTCTCTTTCCCGGATGGCTGCACATTTACTCCTTCACACCTTTCAGATTCTCTCAGGTGTTACTTTTTAAATGTCATATTCTCTCAGGTGTTACTTTTTAAGTAAAGCTTTCTTAAATTTCTTCTCTATTTTATTCCTATCTCTCTGCCTACCTTAAGGTTTTTCAGAGGACTTATATGACCTTTGGACACAATAGACATGTTTTAGTCAATTATTTTTTGTTCTCTGTTTTCCCTCACTTGGATTTTTATCCACAGCAGCATTGGCTTTTGTTTGTTTTATTCTCTGTGGTATTTCCGGAATCTGGAACTTTGCCTGCAACACAGTAGGTATTCAACAGGTATCTGTTACATAAATGAATGAATGAGTCTTCTTTATTGTCCTTGGAATGACCTTTCTCAATCCGTTTATGGAGTTCTTCCCTTTCTTTAAAACTATTAGGAGATTCATTCTCTTTGTCCACAGATTAAAGACAACTCCTTTTTCCCAGTCTCATTTCCTACAACCTCTTTTGAAGCCCCCTCAGCTCTGTTCACACATGGCTTCTTCCTGGTTTTTTTTTTTTTTTTTGACTCTACCACTACTCTGCTCTGTATTATGTCTGAAATATGCTTTCTTCCCATCCACTTGTCCCTCAGATACTCTATTCTGTCAGGTCTCTCATCCTCCTTAGGCAGAAGTAACCTCTGTCTCTCATCTGCTTTCATGACACTTGGTGTATACTTCTGATATTGAGACATTGCCATTGTATTAAACTTTATTTTTATATCCCCAATTAATACTTGAACTTTTTGAGTCTGGGTCTTGTTTATTCTTTTATTCTTATTTCCCAGGCTGGTTGGTACCTGCCACATAGTAGACACTTAAATCTTTGATGAATGAATGAATCAATGAATTTGTTAAGTAATTACTTATTAGCTGATCACCCCTACATTTTTCTCTTGACTTGTGATCTCAACAGGAGAAAGAAAGGTTATTTTAATAATTTCTGATAAGATCTTTTATATTTTTAAGCTGGGTACTAATAATCATGTTAACATGTAAAACCCTTTTTGGTGTGCTTTTAAATTACATAATCATGGTAACTAATGCTTCTCATTCTCATCCTATTTTCTACAGATAAAACTGTAGTTAGAAATTTGATATTATGAATGTTAAATACATTAGGAATTTTAAATTAAAGTATACTCTCAATTTTTAATCAAAAATATGAGAACAGAAATTACTAGACTCTCTATTCAACATGTAAATGGCTCAACAGATAGCTTAGTTCCGATTTTTTTCAACACTGCATATTATTGCAAAACATTTTGGTTCCATCAACTGAAGGAGTTGTTATTCTTCAAATTCATGAGAAATCCTCACTGATCACTAGAATTAAATGTGAAGTCTGAACTCTGTGTTATGCTTAGAATGAGATTAAAATGTTATATCCTAGAAAGTTACCTGAGGGTTTAATAAGATTCTTGTCATCAGAAGCCTCTGTTGGGAGTTTAAACTTTTTCTTGATTAAAATAGGAAAATTTCATCGTGCTAGATATTAAGGATGGGGATTTCTAAATTATTTCTAGCCTCTGATACTTTCAGCCATACTGGCTGAATCTTATCCTTAGTTCCTCTCAGTTGGAAAGTCCTTTGAGATACTTGTTGCATCCTTTCTCTTCATGTTTGCTGCCATAATTGGAGTATAGGATTTTATCTTTTCATAGGCAGATTAATGAAGTAACTTTCTGTTTCCTGATTATAGGCTCTCTGTCCTTCAACTACTTTACATATGGCTGCTGATTTAAGTCAGGAATTAAGCCAGATAATTTGATTCTAAAATCAGGGTACTTCTTTGCACAAAGTTCCCTTTTGTTTAGGAATAAGGTCAAACTCCTCGGAGTGTCTGATATTTGAGAACAAGCCTTTCAGCAGGGCTCTATAGTAGAGCTGTGCTGATGTCCTCACAGCTTACATGAATTTGTGTTCCATTTGCTTTCATGCCTTTGTTTGTAGCAGTTCTCCTGCCTACTGGAACATTTTAAGCCACTGTAGCAGTTGTCAACTGTTCCACTTATTTTAGCATTAAATTACATGCTATTTTGAATTGAAATTTATGGTTACTTATCTTTAAATATTGTCTCTATGTCTAGAATGCAAATTTATTGAAAACAAGGATGCACCAAATGTTTGCTTGTGAATGAGTTCTTTGAAATTTAGAACATGTTGTATAATAGAGGATATGTACTAATAACAGTAGATCAATATCTTATGAAGCTGAAGTTCGTGAGGAAGGAAATAGTCAATAAATTTTTCTTCTTTGGGACTTACAAAGATGACCTTAGGTGAAAACTTTGAACAAGAAAATTAATGTGAAATGTGTCTTTGGCTTTCTCCCCTTATCTATTTTGAACTTTTATTAATTTTACAGAATCTCCTTTATTAGGCCCTTTGAGCCATGTTAGTGCTCCTGTCACCTACTACATTTCACTCTTGTCTTTGGTGTGCCCTCCCAAAGGTCCAGTTGCTTCAAAAATCCTTCTCTGGTTTTCAGTAGAAATCACTGTTTTCCTAACATTGCCGATCTGAGTTGAGAATTAGGCCATTAACAATCTGGCTCATTAAAATTATGGTAATGTCCTATCCCTTTCATCTCTCTGATTTTTTTTTTCATTGTAAAGAGGGTAACTATTTTAATGATCTCTGCCACCTGTTGAGCACTCATATTTTTCCGACCTGTACTAAATGCCTCAAAATCTTTTTCTAATGTAATTCTCAAAACAACCTTAAAGGTAAGTGTATTATCATTGCCATTTCAAAAATGAAGGAACTGAGGCTTGGAAAGGTTAAATAATTTTGTGAAGTTCATACAGTTAATGAAGAGTCTGACTTATCAAACTTAAAGCCTATAAACTTTATCATGATATTATGGTATCTGCCAAGAGAATTTCAAGTTCAAGTCAGCAAATGTTTATTGAGCACTTATCATGTCCTAGGTTCAACAGGAGCAACTCTGTGAGTGGAATCTGAGAAAGTAAGAAAAGAAAAAGAAATTATTCTGACAGTAGAGGGGAAGGATTTCAAACATCAAGCTGCCACACAAGATAACAAACTGATTTACACATCTGTGGTCAGCACCCTAAAATATTCCACAACTCCTTTTCTCTGGTTCAGAAACAAGAGATTTCCTTAAAGTTCTAGGAATTTTTAGAATACCTTAACAAATTAGGGGAAAAAAAAGAGAAACAAATAGTCATTTGTACATAGGAATTATTTTTAAGACAGGTATGACCTGTGTTGTATAATACCCTTCACCTATTCACTCTCCTCCACCCCAATATATGAATATAGCACTTAGCACAATTAAAATAACTTGAATTGAATTGATACTTTTTATAATGAAAAAATTGCCTTTACACATATTTAAAATGCAAGTTGATTTTTTAATTTTTATTTGTAATTCATTAACAGTGCATATTTAATTTAAACTGGGCCTTATCCTTCAGGAGTAATGAATTCTGCTGTGATACCCATTTAAAGGTTATTTAATAAGTTGAAGCAGGTCTCTTAACAGACTTTCCTTACCTTTTTGATAGGCACAGTCCTTGGCAGCATCACTTTCTACTCGACAATTGTTGCGGATTTCTCGTCGGCTGTCACAGTATCCTAATGAAAATCTTCACAATGCTATTACAAAAGCTTGTCTTTCCAGGTAACCATACTCTTCTTTCACACTGACTTCAAGTCTTTGGATCTTTGCTAAAACACAACATAAATTTAATTGATAGTCTACATTCACAGGTTCATAAAAAGTATTGGTCTGAATATATGAATATATCAGCCTAGTCATCAGTCATTAGAATTTACTTAGTATAATATATTATGTTATTTGGACATGAAAACAATTACAAGGCTGGGGGTGAAGCTCAGTGGTACAGTATAAGCTTAGCAGGTATGAAGCCCTGGTTTTAATTCCTAGCACCAAAAAATAAAATAAAATAAAATAATAATAATAATACAAAATTTTAAACAATTTTTTTATATTTGTTTTTTAGTAGTAGTTGAACAAAATACCTTTATTTTAATGTGGTGCTGAGGATCGAACCCAGGGCCTTGCACGTGCTAGGTGAGTGTTTCACCAGTGAACCACAACCCCAGCCCCAAATTTTAAACAATTTTAAGAAGTATTTTACAGATGAGAAAACTGAGTCACTTGCTCAGATCACGTAGTAGAGGTCTGAGACTTGAATGCTGGTTCATAGGTCTTCAGAGCTGGGGCTTTTGTGCATTTTAATTATCTCCTTGCAAATTTGCCTTGGGATTTTCCATGCTTGATAGTACTGCCCTCTTCTCTAATTTTAACAAAACTAAGATGTTTTAAGTCTACACTAATAGTTTTTATACCAATGGGGAATGATTATAAAATATTGACTTATAGAATTTTCTTACAGAATCACCTTTTCATGAAACCATTTTAAAAGAGCAATAAAAAAGATTGAGAACAATTCCAGTTAACATAAAATATCTTCTTGAATACAAATCTTATTCTTTTAAGTTGATATTAGGTCTTGTTTAATTTTTTTCCTTTTTTTATGTTGACTCACATAAAATATTTTTGAAATATTAAAAAATGTTTTATTGGATACTATATTATTTACCAAATATATTTTCACAATAAGTCCAATACTAGGTATGATCAGGAAGCATCTTTTTTTATACCTACAACATGTTTGAGTCATCCTATAAGCAGATTGGTTTGTGCTCACTGTCTCAATAGGTACATCATGAAAATGTTAATTTATATCCCTGTATTATAGGGATATAAATATCCCTATAATATTATATTATAGGGATATAAATATCCCTATAATATTATATTATAGGGATATAAATATCCCTATAATATCCCTGTATTATATCCCTGTATTAAAGGGCTCAAATTCATTATAAGGGTCTCTCAACAGCTGCCCACACTGACAAGATGAGCTGGGTTCAAAATAGCTGGCTGCAACATTAACTAAGAAAATGGCAAGAAATCACACAACACAGAAGTAGATTTCATGTCGAGGGTAGGATGTCTCTGCAACCTTAGGGTCAGCATCTACCCTGAGCAGCACTGAAAAGAGAGCGTGTACCAGGAATCTATTTTTATGGGTGGGTGACCCACAAAGGAGATCCAATGGAATGTTTTTCACCAAATAAGGCAGGGGATAATGTTTCAAAGGTGAAGTCTTGCTTTGTGATGTCTTGTTGTCAGCAGATTGATTGACATCTTGGCAAATCACACCCATCTCAGGTGCTGTGTGGGGTCACAGGCAGAACAGAGGAAAGGGACACTTACAGCCCAATCAGCGCACAGCTCCAGACCTGTTATAGCTCCAATGCACATAGTTCACACATAGAGCCCATGGATGGCCCGCGACAAGGGTCCAGACAAGACATGAAAGATATATAATGTGTTCTCCCTCTTAAGCCAAATCTTTCTCTCTCAAAACTAATTTTCACAGGCTGGATTTATAAGCAAACAGCCTATGAGATGCAATGTAGTGTGCACATTGTTACCCCTGGTAAAACTCTTATAGAAGGGAAAAGAAAGAAGCATTTGGATGTTCAACATCTCTAGCTATTAGATAAATGCAATTCAAAACTACTCTAAGGTTTCATCTCATTCCAGTCAGAATGGCAGCTATTAAGAATACAAAGAACAATAAGTGTTGGCAAGGATGTGGGGAAAAAGCACATTCACACATTGCTAATGGACTGCAAAATGCTAGAGTCAATATGGAAAGTAGTATGAAGATTCCTTTGAAAACTTTGAATGGAACCACCATTTAACCCAGCTATCCCTCTCCTTGATCTATACCCAAAGGACTTAAAAACAGCATACTACAGGGACACAGCCACATCAATGTTTATAGCAGCACAATTCACAATAGCTAAACTGTGGAACCAACCTAGATGTCTGTCAGTAGATGAATGGATAAGGAAAATGTGGTATATATACACAATGGAATATTACTCAGTAATAAAAGAGAATAAAATCATGACATTTGCAGGAAAATGGATGGATTTGGAGAATAGAATGCTAAGTTAGCCATTCCCCCCAAACCAAATGCCAAATGTTTTCTCTGATATAAGGAGGCTGACTCATAATAGGGTTGGGAGGGGAAGCATGGGAAGATTAGACAAACTCTAGATAGAGCTAAGGAGAGGGAGAAGAAGAGAGGGAGTAAGGGGTGTAAGAAAAAGATGGTGGAATGAGATAAACATCATTAACCTAAATATATATACATATATATATGAATATGAAGACATGAATGGTGTGAATATATATACTTTTTATACAACAATATAAAGCAGGGGATAATATTTCAAAGGTGGAGTCTTGCTTTGTGATGTCTTGTGGTCAGCAGATTGATTGACATCTTGGCAAATCATACCCATCTCAGGTGCTGTGTGGGATCACAGGCAGAACAGAGGAAAGGAACACTTATAGCCCAATCAGCGCATAGCGCCAGACCTGTTATAGCTCCAGTGCACATGGTTCACACATAAAATTAAAAAAAAAAAAACAATCCCAGTAGGCCCAGAGTGTTCTTTTAGACCCTTTTCATATGTTCTAATATTTTCATCCTTCAAATTCTATTGCTGTCATTTTTATGATAGTTATGCATATTGTCCATTATTCCTTGATTAGAGGAATTAAAAGAGAATCAATCTATTTATGGCTTAGGATAATATGAAATGGTCCTTTGTAACTCTTTAATGTAATAGACAATTTTTTTTTTTAGTTAAATTAAACTCCTTAATGTTGCAACTTGAATTTGTTTTTCCTGTGGTGTATCCAGCTAAACTGAGACTCTCCATTGACTTTAGAGTAATTTTTTGAGACATAACAAAAATGACTCCTTTCCTTTAACTAGAATATGAGATTTCCAACGAAAATTTGAAAAAAGTCTTCAGTCACCTATTTTTGAGTTATAAACTGAAGAAAATATAGATAGTGTAATTACCTAAACAATATTTTGTCTTAGATAGGATTTGTTATAAATATGAGATAATAGAAGTTGACACTGAGTACTAAGCAGTGTAAACAACTTTGAAGCTCAAGGAAAAACAGTAGTATGAATATGTTAGAATTAACTAGCCACACCTCCAAAATTCTATGACCTGTAAGATATAGGTAGGCAATCAAATCAACTTTCGGTTTCCTCTATTTAAAAAAATACGAGAGTAAATCCAGTAAATAAACAACAGTGATAAAAATTTGGAGAACTAATATCAACTATCTTAAAGCATCTGAGAGAGCTGAATATAGCTCAGTGGTAGAGCTTTGAGCCTAGCGTACACAAATCTCTGAGTTCAATTTCCACTACTGTCAAAAACAAATGAATAAAATAAAGCATCTGAGGATGTTGATAACTGGCAAAATTTAACTTATTACTAATAGTCATACAATCTACATAGAAAATGTGAGAAAATTTTTAATAAAGGTGAGAAAGAATTAAGGAATTGATTTTCATCAGATGTTTTATTTGGATAGATATTTGAGAACATTAAAAGAAGTAATTTCAGAGTGATTCCATGTTTTTCCTTTTATATGAGACAAAAACTGAAAGGATCTCTTTTAAAACACTAATATTTTTAAAACGTTGAATTAAAGAGTGTAGAAGCCATTGAAAAACATAAGCAAGATAAACTGAAGTAAATATTCTCTGTTCACTCTGCCAAATTAGAAATTGTGAAAAAATATAATAAAAAATAATAATTTTTTTTATTTAAACTTGAAAAGAAGAAAATATCACAATTCAGGTATAAGAAATGAAGTAAGCTTGAGGTTGCCATGGGACCTAGCAATTCTGTTCCTGGATTTTTAGCCAAGAGAAATTTTAAAATGTCCATACAAAAACTTGTACATATATGTTCCTAGCAATATTATTCGTAGTGGCTGAAAAATGGAAATACACAGTAGATTGAATTGGACATAACTTTCCTATGTTCACAAATGAATATACATTCAGTGTAACTCCACTTCATGTACAACTACAAAAATGGGAAGTTATATTTCATGTACATATGATATGTCAAAATACTTTCTATTGTCATGTAAAACTAAAAAGAACAAATTTTTAAAAAGAATATTAGGAAAAGAAATAGGTAAATATATGGGAAATTTAAATGTATTATGAAAAGTAAAGAAATAAAAATGAATACTAATAATATAGGGAAACTTTTTATGGGAAATTTAAATGTATTATGAAAAGTAAAGAAATAAAAATGAATACTGATAATATAGGGAAATTTTTTATGGGAAATTTAAATGTATTATGAAAAATAAAGAAATAAAAATGAATATTAATAATATAGGGAAAATTTTAACAACAAGGTGAAACCAATAGTAAACAAGAGACTATAGAAACTGGAAAAAGATGAATATCTTAGTTCTATTTTCTTTTTTTAAAAATATCTTTATTTTATTTGTTTATTTTTATGTGGTGCTGAGGATTGAACCCAGACCCTTGCGATGTACTAGGCGAACACACTACTGCTAAGCCACAACCCCAGCCCTTAGTTATATTTTTTAGGAAGAGAATAGAAGTATCAAATCACTTGGTAGTTGGTAATTCAAGTATGCACGCATAAATTTGGGGTAACCACAAAAAAGTATGGAAATAGATCTTATGGGATTAGAATGAACAAACGGAGAAAAACTGATATCAATGCAACATAGGTAGAAATGAAAGAAAAAAATCAGCATAAAAAATAAACATGAGATAATGTTTAAAGTTAACCAATTTCTTCCTTCCTCCTCCCTTCCTTCCTTCTTTCCTCCTGCACTGGGTGGTGGGGGAGGAGTTTGAATCCATGGGTGTTCTGCCACTGAGCCACATCCCCAGCCGTTTTTATTTTTAATTTTGAGACAGGGTCTTACTATATTGCCAGGCTGTATTCCTACTTGAGCCTCCCAAGTAGCTTTGGATTACAGGTGTTCCCAGCTAGAAGTTAGCACAAATTCACTGTTGGAGATTAGGGTATTGACATGTGAATTTTAGAAGGGACAAAAATGTTCAGTTATAGCAAAAAGATGATATTTCTGAGGTTTTCTCTTTTCACTTCGCTTTTATTAAAATGTACCTGGTTTTGATTTATCTAAAATGTATGTTACACTTCTAAAACTTATGAAAAATTCAGAATTATCTCAAGAATGTGAAGAAGGTCCAAAATTCTATTCTTACTTCACTGTTAAAACATATTATTGAGAAAAGATACTATTTTGATAAAGAAAAAGTATTTCATAAAATCAAATAGCCAAATCCAAAATGAAACCAAAGCAAAAACAAACATCACTTAGTAAACCAGGTTTATTTTTAGTAAATCATGAATAGTTGGGAAAGTCTTTAATCTGATAAAGAATATGTACCAGAAATTTATAGCTGATTCTTTTGGCAAAACACTTGGCATGTTTTCTTTAGAATTAGAAACAGAGCAAGAATATCATCTTTCTATATTTTTAGTATGTGCATTTGCCCAGGATTATATCATTGACTACACAAAAAAATCCAAAGATAATACATGTAAATTATTTGAACAAATAAAGTTTAGTGAGGCTACTTATGTACTGTACTCAGTAACATTCCTGTACTCTAGCACCTATGAATAAATCTAGTCATTGAGTATGTAATGCTTCTAAGGAGAAAAGTACAAATTTTTATTGAAATTTACAAAAGAGGACTTAAAAGGGAAGCTATACCTACATGAAAGGAAGGATTCATTAGTTTAAAACTGTTTCCCCCAGAACTGAAATACAGATATAATTTAATGAAAATCCCACAAGGTTATAGTGCATTTGAAAAGCTTTTTTTTTTTAAATTATAAAAGGAGATTTATTTGGTTAGTTTACAAAATCAGAGGCTGGATATTTCCACAGTGGCTGTCCCAGGCTGGACAGCCAGCGAATCAGTAGCTACTCAGTCCAAGAAGCTGGAGCCTCAGAACAAGAAGAACAATGATGCCACCCCAGTCAAAGGCTAAAGTCCTAGAAGGTCCCCAAAGAGTCACAGGTGTGAGTCCTCATTGGAAGAAGGAAGAAGCTGGAGTCTGATGTCCACAGGTGATAGAAGCAGCAAAAAAATGCACCAGCTCAAGAATCCAACTTGCACATGTGTGTAGGCTTCCTTCTTCTTCACTTTTTGTTCCATTTGGGCCCCAAGTCTATTGGATGGTGCCACCCAGGCACCCATTTGGTTGGGTCTTCCTCCTGGATACACTGATCCATGTGCGAATTGTTTTTGAAAATACCTTCACAGACCTCAAAGTTGACATGTAAGAATCAAATTCCAAAAACAGTGTAGGAAATTTCGAAGATTGAGCAGGGTATACTTACTCTATCAGATATCAAGATCCATTGTTAAACTGTATTCTTCATATTTATTTTGTATTTGTGTAAGGGAAGACAAATAGACTATTAGAATAAACTAGGAAAAGATGTTTTACAAGATTTATAGTCAAGAAAATATTGGTATTCAAGGGACTACAAATATTAAGGAAAAAGAATCAACCCTAAATGGGCAAAGAATGAATAGGCATTCATGAGAAGAAGGAGTAATTCAAATGGCTAATAAACATCTGAAAAGATATTCAACCTCATTACTAATAAGGGAAATGAAATTTGAAATGAAAAACAGCTACCATTTTATACTTGTAAAAACATTTTCTGTAATATGTCTGCAATTTTCTGAACTACTAAAATATTTCAGAGTTTAAAAATGTTTACTTTTTGTTTTTGTAAGTACTTCACTGCATGAAGTAGCTAATTTTTCTGGTGTTAACAGCTGACCACAATAAAACTCCATTTTCTTCTCACCTTATGACCTTTTGGAAATAGAAATGACAGTTTATCTTGTTTTTTGCGTCACCTGTTGACTTTAGCAAAGCTACAGTTAGAAGTCTTTGTACTAACCTTCTCCCAAGGATAGCACAATGTCAGGAATGTACCAAAAATTATTGGTGATAAAGTGTGGGGGTCTTTTTGTTTGTTTGTTTGTTTCGGTTTTTGTATTCTTCAGTGACTTTATTCCATTTTGAGGCAGTAAAACAGAATAGAATTTTGTTGAAATTTTTAAAACAAAAATTAACCTAATTTGTATTCATAAGATATTTTATTAAACAGACAAAAAGGTAAATAAACTACCTAACCTAAATTTATTGAACATTAAATTTATTAAAATTATGCTTATTTTCTTGTAATTTTATTTCTTAAATATTTACTTTAGGAGACTGTTTAGAATTTATTTTTGGCTTTAAAAGCTGATTCAATTTTTTAAGGCTATAATTTTAAAAATTCTAAGTCTTCTGTGGTTTTCTGTTCATTCAGCTAACTAAGAGATCTTAACAATCATTTTTAAGGGCCTTTAGAAAATGTTTGGTTCCGTTTATAAAACTTGGCTAAATTAAATATCTTTAAACATTTAAACCTGCATTAATAATTTTCTGTTTAACTATTTCAAACTGTATTTGTAAGTAGGATAAATCATGTTATCTTAAATTACTATTTGTAAATTTAAGAATTAAAATTATAAATATTTTTTAGAGGAGGGAGAGAGAGAGAGAGAGAGAGAGAGAGAGAGAGAGAGAGAGAGAGAGAGAGAGAGAGAATTTCAATATTTATTTTTCAGTTTTTCGGCGGACACAACATCTTTGTTTGCATGTGGTGCTGAGGATGGAACCCGGGCCGCAAGCATGCCAGGCGAGCGCGCTACCGCTTGAGCCACATCCCCAGCCCCTAAAATTATAAATTTTATAACAAATAAATTAATTTGTTACATCTTCTAAGTAAGACTGCTTGAATACACTGAGCCTCTGTTTTTTTCCTCACTCTTATTTATACCCCTCGTCCCATATTTGCTAGACTCCACTGGCTTTCCAGGCAATCTAGAAAGGTTCCAATTCATGGTCAATTTGAGGATGTGTTGACAGACCACGGTGATGTCAGGGATGACTGGAAATAGCAAACAAGTCTAGTTTGTAAGTGGGCAGTGCCAATTGAGGTGGTCTGATAGGAAGTAATGGAGATGCAACCACAGGGTGCACAGATACAGTCACTACTACCATCTAAGTCTGGAGAATGGTGAAAGGAAAATTGATGAGGTACTAGGACCAGGGTTCAAAAAATAGAACAAAAGCCCAGTTATTGGGTCTGGGAGTTAAAATAAGCACATGGTTTTGAAAAAGGCAAATGATCTAAGAGTTTTGATAAAATGTCAGCATTGTAACAGATAAGTCTGACTTGATGCTGAACTGATGAACTATTGGCACAGAGGTCTATGAATTCCCTTGCATTGCCTAGGACCAAAATGAAACAGTAGCTAAGAGCTAGTGTCAGATCTAGGAGTGGAATGCTATAAGGATAGTGATTATTCCATAGCAATCCCTTTATGGACATCTGTTGCCTCTGGCACATACCACTCCATTATTAAAATTATTCTCAAACATGTTGGAACCATTGTCAAAGTTTTAGAGCTATGTAAGATCTAAATTATAAGTGGTATGTTCTTAGTGTATTTATTTGAAACACTGTATTTTCTAGTGGTTATTTTATAAAAGTATGGTACAGATAATCATGGATTAAAGATTATTTCTGTGGGCTCACTTGGGATCAAACTCGTATAACTTTATTTGTGTGGGTGGTAATCTATGTTTCATGTTCCCAGCACATGATATGTTTATAATTGAAGAATGCCTCTTGTCACTCACCAAATTGACAACACAGTTATAAAATAGATATGGAGATACACTTTTGTATTTAATTATTTATGCTGCAGTACTGGGGATCACACCCAGGACTTCATGCACGCTAGGCAGTGCTTTGCTACTAAGTTGAATTCCTATCCCTGGAGGTATATATTTTTTAATGTAAGGAAGATCCAAGATTGATAATTATTCATTCAGTAATTTGTTAAGACTAATTCACCTCCATTGATTTGAATTTGTGACTGTAAACTTAGAGCAGTCCAAAGTATTGCTATAATATCTATTTAATAAAATTTGATAAACCAATAACAAACAATATTTATGAAGTATATTAAATCCACTTAAAAAGCAAGTTATTTCAATTTTTATTCTGTAATATGTTGTTTGTAAGTGAGTATGGCTAAGTACAAATGAGCTTTATTTAGTTATTAAAGGAGATCCCACAAACATCCTTTACTTTATATACTTTATACTTATATATTCTAAAAATTTTGTATGCTTTGAATCTCATAGATCCAGACCAATTTCCCATAATAGGTAGTAAATACTAAAGTTGTGTGTGTTTGTACACGTGCACCCATGTGCATTTAAAGATATTTGAGAAGCCTAATGTGGTGGCGCATGCCTGTAATCCCAGAGGCTCGGGAGGCTGAGACAGGAGGATTGAGAGTACAAAGCCAGCCTCAGCAATGGCAAGACACTAAGCAACTCAGTGAGACCCTGTCTCTAAATAAAATACAAAATAGGGCTGGAGATGTGGCACAGTGGTCGAGTGTCCCTGAGTTCAATTCTTAGTACCCTCCAAAAAAGATATTTGAGAATCACAGAAAACTTTGGCTTTATCATTCCATTCCCCCATTCTCTGCCAGGTTCTTACCAAGCCTTGCTAGGTCAGCTTTAGAGAAAAATCTGGCAGATGCTGCAATAGAAATAACTACCAATGATAATCTGGAACCAGACCTGGAGTATTATAAATGTAAGTATTTAATTTTTTTTTGTTTTAAGTGAAAAAATAATTATCAAACATGCTATTATTTTAATTTCAATATAAATGTTTTTAATGCATTTTGTTTATGTACTGAGTTGAAGAATCTGTTTTTTGGAAATGTGAATGCTATTTATAAGTTAAACCTTAGAATATTTACTGCATTGCAGTACATTCTTGATGGTTCTCCCTGGCCTTCAAGTGTCACAGTTGATACTAACATATTAAAGGCTCTGAGAATCCATTTTGTAATTAACTTGTATAATTTTGACAATATATTTTTTTCCAAATATGTTTCATGATATTATCTAAAATTCTGCTTTATTTGCACAACATTTAAATATTGAAGACCACTATGGGACATGTTTGGGCAACTTTTTTAGTTTGATTCAGACTAAACTAATATTCAGAATAACATCTTATGCTTTCGTACTCCTTCCATTTCCACCTGTTGTTTGTGCTGCTTTTTTTTTCTGAGTAGCCATAAGTATAAATTTGAATTTTGAGGAGAATTATTCATAAAAGTTTCCTATTCTTCAGTTAGAGCACAGCGAAAGTTTACCCATTTTAAATGCTTTTGCCTGTTTTTTAAAATTTATTTTTAATTTTTTCGTTGTAGTTGGACACAGTACCTTGATTTTATTTATTTATTTTTATGTGGTGCTGAGGATCCAACCCAGGTCCTCATCCATGCTAAATGAGCTCTCTACTGCTGAGCCACAACTCCAGCCCCTGTAATTAACTGTTTTATCAAAACATTTAATATATGACCATTTTCTAAAATAGACTACTGTGATTCTCTTTGTAGTAGACTTTTTTTTTTTTAATAATGGAGGTTACCCTGAACCAAGAATTTGGTATTAAGAAAATTAGATGACGTTTTGGGAGTCAGATTATAAATTTAATATACTGATAGATCTGAATAGAAATTCAGAGTCAACTCAAAAGAGAGAATAACTCTGGGCCTTGAAGATTCAGAGTGTTATTTGATTGAATCCATTGATATATCCAAAGAAAGACTGTCATTTCAGACAGGCCCTTGTTAGCAGTGACCCTCTTGTAGAATATAAGGGACCTAAGTGTTGAGACTTTTCAAATTGACTAATACCATTAATTTTTAAAATCATCTGTCCTATAGAGAATTCATTAATTTACTTTCCTTGTTAGAGTCCATGCTTACCAAACAACCTTCTTGAGAATATGGCTTTCCATGCAGGTCCCACTCCAAATAATAAGCTTTTATGGCAAACAGTGTATTATAGTTGATATGAAAGTTGCAGTTTCCATTGTGATGTAATATTTTGCAATTTTATTTTCTTAGTCAGAATGTGTTTAATATTCTCCTGAAAGTTAGATTTACTCTCAGTTCTGATTATAAAATTAAGTTTGAGCCTACTAGATTTTGAGGAACTTGATAAATTTACCAAAATAATGTCATCCTGTGAAATTACTTACAAGATAGCTAGCCAGCTTTCTCCCAGAAATGTACTAGCAGCATCATTCTCTGAGTTCATATCCCCTTTCTGCTTATCAACATTGGTTGTGTAAATTCAATTGTCCTAAAGCTAATGGACATGTTCCACAAACTAAATTGTAGATGCTATCAGATGCTGTTTGAACCTGAAATTACAAGTGTCATCTCAGCACACAAGTATAAGAGTTGATTCACTGCCATATTCTGGCTCTGTCCCTTTATAGTTTTATATTGGGTCTATTTCAAGGTCTGGTGGTAGTAAATAAATACTAAATACTTAGTGTGATGGCTCTTGGCTTTCCTTCCCTGTAGAACTTTTGAAAAAGGAAAATGGTAAAGATCTGCTGTGCTCTGGCAAATGTGTAGTGCCCAGTGGTACTTAAACATGTGACAGTGTAATTATTTTTAGTTTAAACTTGTTCAGAGTACTCTACAGAAGCAAGTGCTTTCCCCCATATTGTCTTAAAATATGCCTTAACATATTGAAAATAGCATTTTAAAAGATAAACAATTTGAAATATTCTTATTTGAAGTAGGAAAACAAAAGATAGGTGGATTACTTAAGGCATTGTAATTGTGTATCTGCTTGTTGGGTTATTTTCATAGGATGGAATATTACTAGGAGTCAAAGGATTAAAAATACTTGATTTGATAGAAAGAATGTCAGATTAGTTTAAGTTCTATTTTAAGCTCCACTTTTACTAGCTAGGTGATTTTAAATAAATTATTTAAATTATGTTCTTGGTTTCCTCATAATTCTCGTCTCATTGTTAAGTTACTTGAAATTATATAAGGAAAAATATAAACCTCATAGTTTGTGATCTGGCACATGAAAAGGTCCTTAATAAATGGTAGCTTTTATTATTGTGATCATTAATATTATAACACTATTAGTATGAATGTTATTGTTATTATTGGAAAATGTCAATGAGCTTGAATATCTGATTACTACAGGGAATATATAAGATGGGTTCTTGACTTCAAGAAATTTATTATTATTAAATTCCTGTATTTAAAGATCTCTTTAAAGCAAAAAGAGAACAATACAATAAAAGTTATTACTGAATAACTGTATGGCAAAGGTTCCCAGTTCCTACTTCAAATAAGAATATTTCTGATACTATTCTATCAGAATCACCTGGATATTTATTTGAAAATATAGATCTTCTGAACTATTCCTGAAAATAATAGTTCAAGAGGTCCAAGGGTTTGGTTCATCTGTATTTTTTACTAGACCTCTCAGGGATTTTCTTGTGGAGTTTTTCATTAGGTGCTTCCTAAAGATGATATTTGGGGTACTTGAAAGCTTTTGAATGTGTACTTGGCTTATGTGTATATTATAATCCTGACCAGATAAATTTATGAATATGGCTTGGCTATGTTCTGGGTTGTTTTTTTTTTATTTCTCAATTTTATCTATATACTATTTGCTAAATTTATTGCTTTAAAATTATTACATTTTAGAACATTATAAGCTGTATATAGAACTGTAGTGTTTAATTACCATCTTCAAGCTTATTTCTTTAGATGTTAAATTAAAATCCCTGAAGAGCTCAAGGTGTTACAGAAGCTATCCTACATTTTATGTTGGATGGACTTATCATCTTTGGATATTATTTGTAGGATGTAGTTATGACTAATTCTCTGTCTTATGTAAAACATTCAGGTGAAGTGGTATCTGGATCACTGAGGATTGGTACTATTAGTGCACCAATATATAATACCCATGAGAAAATGAAAGTGCCTGATGTTCTTTTCTATGACAACATTCAGGTAAGAGCATCACTTCATTTACTTTCATAAATAACCACTTATTGTGGTAGTTAGCTCTGAGAAATGATACTTATGTTTAATTATGTATGTAATTTTCTAAGTTAAATGCAGATGATGCAATATGATGTGTTGAAACATCTTTTATTAAAGTATTAAAAACTTTAAGATTCTTTTTTTCCCTCCTCTGGTGGGATTTTCTTTTCTTTTTTTTTTAATTAAAAAAAATAAATGATAGCGGAATGCATTACAATTCTTATTACACTTATACAGCACAATGTTTCACATCTCTGGTTGTATATAAAGTATGTTGACACCAATTCGTGTCTTCATACATGTACTTTGGATAATGATGTCTATCACACATTTCACCATCCTTGCTAATCCCCTGCCCCCTGCCTTTCCCTCCTACCCCTCTGCCCTAAGTAGAATTCATCTATTCCTCCCATGCTCCCCCTTCCAAAGGTACTTGAAAATTGGAGGAGTTGCTGTTATCATTAGGGTTATAAATTTCATATGCACACATAAACAAATATTGTATGGCTGTACTTCAGGTTGATAAAGTAAACCCATTATTAAATTAAAAACAAACAGAACTTCTCATTCTCTTTTTTCTTCTTAGTGAATTCGTTTCAGTAATTCAAAGAAAGTGTATCTTATACATCCTACAATTCCAGTATTTTTCTTTTTCTTTTCTTTCTTTTTTTTTTTTTAAGGGAGTATGATGGAGAATTTTCATCTTACAAACTAACCAATAATTATTGACTTTCCACTAAGATTCAGATATAAGTTTATACCTAGAAAGCCATATTGTAGATATTCAATTCAATTAGATTATTTTCAGGGAATTACCCTGAATATAACAGTTTTCTTTTCCAAGTTTTCCATGAAGTGGTCCTTCGGTCCTTCCTGCCAGCCTTTTCAATTTTGTGTGTGTGTGTGTGTGTGTGTGTGTGTGTGTGTGTGTGTGTATACTGGGATTGGACCTAGGGACACTCTACCACCAAACTACATCTCTGCCCCTTTTTATTTTTTATTTTGAGACAGGGTCTTCCTAAGTTCCTGAGGCTAGCCTTGAATTTGTAATACTGCTGCCTCAGCTTCCCGAGTTGCTAAAATTATAAGTGTATGCCTCTATTCTAGGCTATGTATTTCTTTTATAATGAAAAAGTACTTAAATTTTCTGTAATGTTTCGTTATTATTCTGCATGTAAATAGTACATTTAATTTACAAATTATGTTAGAACTTCTTACTATTTTTGCTATGTTAAGGCATTAGCAAAATTGAAGTTAAATTTATTTTTTAATCTGACATTCTACAATTCTGTTTTTTGTTCAAGCATCATAATTTAAATCACTAAATTATAATAACAATATAGAAGGTATCCAGGCAAATTCTTCTTTCTTAATAAAAATACTGGCTTAAAATTTTGAAATCTGTCCAAGCTACACTAATTATTTTTGGCATAGCAAAGGCATAACTCTGATTTGATTTTAATTATTAAGAAGCAGTTAATTAATGTAGATTTTATTTTTCTTCAGAAACATTAGTATTCTTGCATAATCAGTACACAAATAAACAGAAAATTAAATTGTAAGACAGAGGAGGGGAAAAAACTCTTGCCTAATAAATAAAGACAAAAACTTGATTAGAAGGAAAATATACTATTTCTAAAAATTGATGGTATCACCCTCTGTCCATGTAATGAACAAAGAAAACAAGAAATCAGGATATTGTTATAAGTAACATTTAATTGAAAAGCTCTACAGCAGCAAGGGTTGAAAAGATTTCAGAGTGTTTAAGAATATAGGAAATTCAGTAGGAAAGAGGACCATTGTGCTCTTGAACATAGTGTCTGTTGCCAAGGTGTTTATGATATAGACATGGAGGGCTGCAGGGCTGCTGTGAACTTTACACAGAGCCCCTGAGGGACTTCTTGTAACCTGTCTCCAAATGTACCTCCTCCTCTAAAAGCATTATGAATTAACCACTAATGAAAAAGTTTTAGCTGTACCAATTCTAGGGACAGTGGCTTGATTAAATTTGCTTTTGCTATGTATTATTGATTCTGTTTTTGCTGCACTTCGGCTTTGAAGCAGTATGCTTCAGAGTCTTTTGCAGATTGAGGTACCATCTTGTTTTATGCCCTGTTGTTCCTTTACCACATTGCATTGAGAATGGTTTTGAAAATGTGTTCTTATATATCATAGGGCAAAGCCCTGTGTTTTCTTTATTTTGTATGTCTAGCAAATAACAAAGTACCGGGGATTAATAAAAGGATAAATAAGATTCTGAGTGTTCATGCTAAGGAATATTTTTTTCATCCAGCCACTCATTAAGAAATATTAGACTTGTATCAGTAAGGAGGAGAGATTTGAGGGAAGGAAAATTAATAGTCTCTTAATAAGCTTTAGATCTGAAAAAAAAATCGTAAATATTTATTGTGGGTCAGACCTTGTCCTAAGATCTTGAGATAAAGAGATTAAAATAGTCACGTGAGCAAATGCATCTTTAGAGCTCAAATTGCTCTTAATCTAATGGAAAAACAGGCAAATACACATGGTTACTTCACAGTGTGATGGAAGTATATACAAGTTATTGTGCTTACCTTTGTGAGGTGATCATCCCTGATGATAAAGATCATAGAAAATTCGTTAACAAGACAAAGCTGGACAAGTCTCTCAGAGACCAGCATTTGTAGAGACCTGCTTATATGAAAGAGTAGCTCATTTAGCACAGAGTAGCACAGAGCTGAGGTTGCATATGGAAAAGTTTAAGAGATGAGCCTGATGAGTTAGGAAAGGATCAGATCATCTGAGCTTCTCAAATTAAGGAGCTGGGATTTCTTTCATTGGTTTCCTCACCGATGAAAGACTTTAAGCACATTTGCTAACTTTGCATTCACTCTTGAATGTTGTCTAAGAGTTAGAACCAAGGCAAAGAAAAACTAGTTTAGAGTTATTCTAACATTCTGGGTAAAAATTAAGAAGGATCTGAAATGAGGTAGTGAGAGTAGGGTCAGAATAGAGTGGACACCTCACAGGGCTATTTAGAAGGTAGAGTCCTTGGAACTTTGTGTTTGTTTAAAACAAAGATTCTGCCTCAGGGAGCACACAGTGTGGTGGAAAAGTAAATTGAAGAGTAAGTAGAAAATTATTCTAGATTCTTCCCATCCCTGGAACATTGTGTGAAAGAAGGAGAGTGGTAGGGGATGAACCTGAGATTAAATCAGAAACATGAGAAGTACCTTTGTTTCTAAAGTATTGAGTCACTTAAAGAGTTTTGAAAAATGAATTGGCAAGATTTTGAACAAAGAAGTGATTGTATGAGAATATTTATAGAGAACATATTGACTCAGGGAAAGGATGAAGTTTCAAAAAGCTAAATTAGCTTAAAAATTATATCTACCTACCTGTCTATGTATATAGGCCAGAGATAATAATACCCTAAATTCAAACTGTGGTAATAGCAAAGAAATAATGAATACCATTGATCTTTTTTTTTGGGGAGTTGGTCGTCTTGGATTTTTTTTTTTTTGATCTTGATAAAAGAGAAGCAAGGTGGGCAGGGTGATTATGATAATGATGAACATTCGATCAGTCAATAGAAAATGATGCTATTAATTATGAAAAGAAAAGGAAGAATGAAGTTGTTGAAGAGAATGTAATAAGCCAAGTTTTGGATTTGAGTATGCTGAATTTAGGAGACTGGGCAATAATCAGGGGGTGTTATTATTAGTCATCGCTGAGAAATCTTGATGTTTGAAGATAAGGGTTAGCTGCAGCCATGAGATGGATGAGAGAATTTAGGTGGTGTAAGGTCAGAAGTAGCTCTTCTAGCACTGATGTGTGGGTACCAACTCTGCACACAGCCCTCACTTGGATCTTAGGTAGGTGACTGTGTCCAGATAGGCATGACTTGTTCTACCCTATACTGAGACCCCAAAGAAAGCAAGTAAAAAGTTAATGGAGAGAACAAACAAAGGAACCAGGGGAAAATCATATGGAAGGAATTGCTACAACAAGATGATCTAGTCCAGAAGACTATGGAGAAAAATTATTAAAGGCAGGAAAAAATCAGGAGAGAAAGACACCTAACTGAAAGCTTAGCCTTAAGAAATCTTCTGCAGTGCCAAGTAAAAAAGAAGGCAAGACAAGAATTATGTTGGTTATGACCTTAGCCTTCATTAGTGTTTGTGGGTTTGAATAATCTAGTTAAATGTAATGAGCATATGAAGTAGGAAGATTTAGAATAAACAATACAGATAAGAATTCAAATATAGTTTGCATTCATTTTCATTATTATGCAGCCATCAAGGTGCTCCTTGCAACTTTTCTATCCATTCCTCATGCAGATTATCCTATTTATTTCAGGAAGAATTCTGTGTTTTATGGAAATTGGTATTGACTTTTCATCTGAATTAAAATGTAAAGATCTCTGGCGTATATTACCACAGAACTCAGTTTTAAATTATTTTCTAGGACTCACTTTTATAGGGAAATCATACATCTCAGTTTATCTTAGTTTGCTTTTAAGACAGTCTCAATTTAGGCTGGGAATGTAGTTCAGTTGGCATAGTGCTTGCCTAGCATACACAAGTCCACTGGGTTCAATCCTTAGCACCACCAAAAAAAAAAAAAAAAAAAAAAAAAAAGATAGTTTGTACCTATTGTGACCCAGCATAATTATTAACAATGGCTGGCTCTTTATTTTAAAACTGTGCCAGAATGACAATAAGTAAATATGCTCATTTTATTTCATGCCTTGTTAAAACTTTAGCTCCCGAATGTATCTAATTTTAAAAAACAAAAACTATCAAGATAAACATCAGGGGGTACTCATTTGTTCTCAAGGTAGGAAAATGCTTTCTTAGTTTTCCTTTCTAAGAAACAGACAGAATGAAAGTATACTAAATTTGACAAATGAAAGGAAAATTTCCTGGCTCTCTAAAAACTAACTTAAAAAAAGAAAAGCAATTTACATACCAGATAAATATCTATAGATATATAAAATGTTAATATAAAAGGTTACTGCAAAAGGTTAATTTGCCTTTTTTAAAAATAGGGAACTTCAATAAGTTTAGTACTTATGAGGCTGTTATTTGATTTGATACAGAAAACCAAGAGAAAGTAATAGGGATATTAACTGTGCTAGGATGTAGTTCTTTTCCTGACCCCCAATGAGCTTTTGTAACCTACTTATAGGTGGCCTATTTTTTAAGATACAAAAGAGCAATGTAACTTTCTCTGTAGCTATTGTGAACAACCTTAATCTTGTTCTTTTATTATATTGTGTCATAATTCAAATAAAAAACTGTGGAAGTTAAATAATATATTTCATTTCAAAGCTATATATAGTTTTGAAGGTAATGGTTAAGATGATGTCCGTCTAAAAAGTTCCATAAAAATTGCTGATTATTTTTGGAAGCCATTATATATTTACATTAGCAAGTGTCAATTTAAATTTATATTAAATTTCAAGACAATGCTACGTAGTTTAAATAAAAATACTTGAATTATAAAAACAACTTGAACTGGTCAATTGGTTGTACTTGCTCTAATGGGCTGTTTTAAGTTTTCAGTATCAGTGACCCAATTGGTTATGTAGTTTACTTATATCTAACTCATTAATTTTGTTTTCTTAAAAGTTAAATTACTTGAGTATTCTATCATAAAGGATGTCTTAACTTCCAAGAAGATATCTATATAGTTAACTTAAAACACAGTTAACCTGTCTGTGGTCCTTTTTTTCTCTAGCACATGATAGTGATGGAAGACATGCTCAAAGACTTTCTCCTTGGAGAACACTTATTATTGGTTGGTAACCAGGTAAGTTATGGGTGAAACCCAACCTCTAAAAGTAAATGACAGTAATAGTTTCAAAGCAGTAAGTTTTTTTGTTGTTGGAATAAGTTTTTGAAATTGCTCCCTTTTTCTCCCAGTAAAATGACTCGTTTAATTAAAAGGTGAATGTCTACCTTAGACTTAACCTTAGACTTACTTCAAGGCTTAAATCAGACCCCATTCTACTCTACAAGTGTGCACTCTTCTTGCTCATATCTGTTACTCCAACCCTGCTCACCGTCACCTATCTCCTGGATTAAGGCAATAATTTCCCACCAAATACACTATAAACTGTCTTCACTCTGCAATCAGATTGATACTTGTATAACTAAAATGTGATTAAGTTTCTCTTTTGTGCTTGAATTGACTCCCCATTGCCCTCAGGTATGGTCCTAAGTCTCTAGTAAGCTTGACAGGCCTGTAGAATCCAGCCTCTGCCCACCTATATGGTCCAAGCTTTGGCTCTTCTTTTCTCTGCATGGCAGCTTGAGCTTCTCAGAACTTCCATCAGTTTCTTATTTCCTTTCTGGTCCTTAGTGCATGTTTTGTTTTTTTTCTACATGCAACACTCCCTGACTCTTTATGTTATGCCCTGCCCTAACTCCTAGGAGGGAGGTTTTCCCTTCTCCCTAGCTCAGTTAAGTTCTCCTGACCTCCTCCCTCTGTCCCCTTCATCACACAAGTTATGTGGTTTTGTATTTACCCATGAATGACTCTGCCCAACTTGTCTGGAAGCTCTTGGAGGGCAGAGACCTTGTTTGTCTTATTCATCTCGGTCCTTGGTTCCTAGCCCAGTACTGCTATAGATATTCAATATATGTTTATGGAGGAAATGAATAGATATTCTGTAGTTAGAGGGTGCTGATAATTTTCCTTAGTTGAATTATCATACCCACAGTAAATGGCACTTTGGGTCTCATTTTTAATTAGTCTTAAATTAATGGTAACAAGCTTTCAGAAGTTTGTCCTTTATTTTTTCTTTTTTGTACTTATAAAAATAGTACATATTCTTAATATATTTAGCCCCTCAAACTTACAATTTTAAAGTGCTGTTTAAAAATAAAAATGGGCCAAATGAGTGTTTTACTGGCTGAGGCATAGGCTTGAGAGTTAGCTGGCTAGAGATCCAATAGCAGTGTTCCTACATAATGGTGTGTGACTTTGGGAAATTGCTTATCTTAGACTATTTCCTGATGTCTAACCTGGGAATAAAAATAGTTTGTATTCTACTGGGCTAATGTGAGGATAACATGATATAATGCATGGAAAGTACCTCACACTGTTCTGCCAGCTAAAAATAAAATCACTGTAAAATTTAAAAAGTACTTTAATGTATCTTGTTTCATGTTTTCTAAACGAGAATTAAAAAGTAGAACAATAAATTATTCTTCGTGGCAGTTTTTTCCATAAAAAGCCCCACCATCTTTTCTTTTCTTTTCTGAAAAATCATTTTTCTGTATACCTGAGGTGAAAGGATGAAGATCAGTTGACGGTATTTGTTCCTTGATGTTGAAAACCATAAGTCAAGTTGTTGTCTCACTTTGAAAAACAATGAGTCTGTGGATTTTTAAGTCTTATATAGCCCAGAGTGCTTCACAGACTTTTTATCAATTTAACCATGGCACTCAGTGTTTCCTTTTCAAAACTTCTTCCATCACATGAATGTCCTCAACACAGAAACTGATGGCCTCTCACCAGCAGCAGACAAACCTATAGAGGAGAGTAGACTGGGAACATATCGACCTGGGCTCAAGGGGCAACTTTTCTAAGTAACAGGCTTAGAAAAGGAAGGTCCTTGGAGTTCAAGGCATGGGGTCCAGGTGTTTTTGAAGCATTCATTGATATTGTTGTGCTAAGGTTTGTTGAGTGGAATGCAGTTTCTCAGTAAAGATAGTTTTTACTATTAAGCTATTAATAGAATCAGGATTTCAGGACAATCATTTACATTAATGTCAATGTTAGAGTCTTACTAGTAACCAGAGATGGGGAGCATATTCTAACCTCTGGAGGAATGAGGGGAGCTATGCAGGGTGAGGGGTAAGATGGAATGGAGGTTTGCTTCTCCTTTTTGAGAAATTAAAAAGAATATGTGAAAGTATTTTGAAATTATTCTGGAGTGCTATACTAATATTGGTGTAAAACTTGCCTTGCCTCCTCTCATCTGTTTCGAGTCCCAAGGAAGGGAATGACGCTAGAACAAGGGCTAGGCAACAGGGTAGGTGTGGTGGAGGGAAGAGCAGCTACAGTTCTATGGGCATGTGGTTAGTCCCTAGCATCTGTGAAGATGGATGATTCAAACCTGTCTAGGGTAGGTTCAGGAACCAGCTGTACAGGGTTGAAGATACTCAGGGGCAAGGCAGGAGGTATAGGGTATCACAAACTTGTCAGTCCCATCACATTTTACATCTTGCTTTCTTATATCCCTATTTTACCACCCTCCACTTAAGAGAAAGAAGAATTAACAAAGGGAGATTATGTTCATTAAAAGTGTGCTATGTGTCATTGGCCTTTTTCATATTGGAAGGCATTTCTCTTCTTTCATTATAAATCTCTGAGATTGTCAGTGTTCTATTATAGTACAAATGCTAAAGGAAGTATTAGGTGTGTAAGTAATTTCTGCTACCTGTGTCCATTAAATTGTTTAATGAGAAAGTCTAACTCTCTTAGACTGCCATTTGATACCCTCTATTGTCTGATCTCACTGTTTTCTGCCTACCATCTCATTTATCCCCTCAAGCTCTTGTTCTCAGAGAAATTAAATGGTCTGTGTTCCAAATAAACTTTTTTTTTTATCAGTGTTATATTCCAGCCTATGTTTGCCACCATACTGTCTTCTTTCCTCCATCCTTGCTTATTCAAATGCTTTCCAACTCAGAGTGGCAACGTATATTGAGAATGAAGTAAACTGGGAATCTTAAGGCCTAATTCTGTGTTCAGGTTTTTAAACTGTGTGTATGATATGGGGTAAATTTCTAATCTCCTAAATAGGCTTTTTCTTTCCTCTCTTCCTCCCTGCCCCCCTCTCATATCCATAAAATAATGATTGGAAATGGATGTTTTCTAAGGTTGCTCATAGCTCTAATATTCTATAATAGTGGGTCAATATAGATTTCCTTGATTTATGCATCTGCCTGTTCTGTCTCTACTGAAAAGAATGAGCCCCTCAAGAAGAGTCTTCATTAATTTTGCTTTCTTCCCAATGCCTTGTATACAGTAGATGTTAAATAAACACTAGATTTTAGAGGACTATAAAAATATAAATTCCTAATGAGTAGGTAAAATGATTTAGAAATAATATGAATTTTAAATTTCAACTTGTATTATTTTTAGGAAATTCTGAAAATGATTGACTGTATTTTTTCTTCTGTAAGCTTGCAGCTGCTGAATTAAGGATACAAATGGATTAGATATAATCTAAGAACTCTTCTTTGAAGAGAGTAAATAGTCAAATGGCCCCCTCAACTAGGTATGATTCCATGATAGGATTAGAGACTGGCAGTGTTATCACTAGAATTGACTAATAAAAACTTATTATTTTAAAATTTCATAATAATTAGCTGAGTAGTACTAAGAAAATTAGATGGGTATAACGACCTAGGCTTACATTTTATAGGTTGGGGAATGGAAATTATATTCATTTATTTAGATTGTCTTCAAAATCTAAATAATACATTCATATACTTTAGCAAACTTCTTTTTTTTTTTTTTTCAAGCTTTTTCAATAGCTAATGTCTGTGTTTAGAACCAAGTAAGATTCTATTGTTAGACTCTTGACTGCCTCCTGGAAGGTGTGAGGACATGCAAAGCCACCTGTAGTGTTACTTGCAGATTGCATACCCTGCTGTGCTTGTCTAAGTACAGGTGCAGAGATTTTTTTTCTTTCTGTGTGCTCTCTGCATCTTGGTCATTTAGAAGAGTTCTCTCTTCAGGAATGTGTGCTTTTGCAGCCACAGTAAACTCAGGTCCTTCTTCTGTAGCTTTGAAAATGCCATATTTCATCCATCAAAGGTATTTCAAACCTCTGTTAATATTTCATGTACTTTCTCACTTTCACCTCATATCCACCTTCTGAAACATGACAATGAAAAAATAAAGAGACAAGCAAGTGAAGATACAGGTGATAGTTTGGGACTATTGACTCTCAGCTTTCATGCAATACTGTAATTGGTGTTTTCCCTCAAATGCAAAGTGACAGCCATCTGGGAAAATGCCCATTTAAAACACATGATTTATTTTGAAACCAATTAAACCATTTGTAGCAACTGAGCAGGCTCCTACCTTTCTCTTTCTAAAGCATTAAGCAATGACTACTCAAAAAAAGGTAAACTCAGGCCCAGTGATGCATGGCTGTAATCCTAGTGATTTAGGAGGCTGAGGCAGGAGGAATTGGAGTTCAAAGGCATCCTCAGCAATTTAGCAAGGCCCTAAGCAACTTAGTGAGACCCTTCCTCTAAATAAAATATAGAAAAGGCACAGGGATATGGCTCAGTGGTTATGTGCCCATGGGTTCAATCTCCAGTACCACCCCCCAATAAAAGTTAATTAAAAGTGAAACATAGAGATTAAATATTGACAAAGAACCCAACAGTGAGTTGGCATAAATATGTGATAAAAACTTAATGAATGCTCCTTCCACAAACACCTGTAGAGAGATGTCTACATAGCTTTCTGTTTGCAAACTAGATGCTGGCTGAAGTTCATGAAAGAAACTTCAACAATTGAAATTATAACTGGAGCTATTTCAGAAGACTGTTTTTCTGGCAGTTTTTACAAATGAAGAAATTAAATTGAATAGGTGTTGATTCTGAGGCATCTCAAGATTCATCACCTTTATTTTGCCCAATCCTACTTTTTTTTTGTAGATGGTATTATCTTTTCTAAGAATCTATAGTATTAGACAAAATTTCATGTTCCTTGGGAAGCTAAAAACAGTCACATAAAACAACACTTGTCATAGCAAAAGAAAATAACTTGCATCTTTATTTTGGTGAAATAAAATAGACTTGTTTATCCTTTATATTTTCTATGTGGGATTTTGTGGCATAACACATTGCCTTTCCAGTAAATGAAGCAGAATAGCTGTCTTTCAGCCAAATAAGATGGGGAACCCTGAAATCACATGCTTGATGGTCACATTGGATACAGTACTCCATATCATGGAACTGCTAAGTGTGCTGTCACATGCATTATTTTCTGCATATTATAATTATCATATTATATATATATATATCATGCAATTAAGAGCTCCATTATTGTATTACTATTACTATTATTATTATCATAGCACAATTTTCTACATAACAAAGAGAGATGATTATTTGTTTTCTAATGAGTGATGCTTTAGTTTGGTCCCGGCTTTAGGTGAAGAATAAGCTTCCTGCCTTCTGCATCTTCCCATACTGGCTTTACTTTTAATTTGTAGAGTCTTATTAAATTTGATACACAAAAATTTATTATGACAATGGAGGTTATAGAATCACCCTAGAGGCACATCATTTCTTTTTGTTTAAAATATCCCAAAGAATAAACTTATGTTTAGGGGTAAAAATGCTTGAATTTTCAGAGATAGTTATATTTTATTAGATATTTGAAGGGAAAAAAATTTTGCAATGTGATGCTATAAACTGCTTAGATACCCTTACATAAGAATATCTTTAAAATCTGCAGTGTTTCATTTTTTAGAAATGAAAATTTAATCAGTTACATAAAATAATGTCACTTGGTTGTTTTTAGAACTAGACAACATTTCAAAGCAAGTCATCAAAATTTAATTTATATTTAATGAGGCACAATTAATTATTCACAATTACTTCTGCATGAATATAGCCCAATAAAATAATTTGCTAGAGTTTGTCAACATTTTGTCTTTTTGATTTTAAGCCAGCTTTGTGTATCATTTTATCAAATAATGGCAGTCTGCTGATGTTTTTCTATTTAAAATCTCCTTTCGTTCCATGTTCATATTTTTTTGCCCTTACCAGAATTCTGTGTGTAACAGAATTCCTTAACAAATAAAAAACCAACTCTGGAAGATTTTTATATAGGATGCCTTCTGTATCTCTTTTATTCATGTTTTTGTTTTTACATGACTGATTCTATGGGCACTCTTCACAGTTGCATGGCAATATCTGACCTAATAGCAGTGATACAATCCAAGAAAGCATCTCTTACCTATTTCCTGTGAAAAGTTAAAGATGAACCTACTTGCCTAAAAAGCAGAATGTCCTTTATAGAGAGATACCCCTAATGACAGACAGTCTGGCTCCAAACTCCTTTTTTAGTTCTTCCAAAGTATAGTGTCCAATCCTTCCATGCCCAGAATTCTGCCTGAGTCATTTTTTTGTGGTATATACTTTGTATGGTCTCTTTCCCTTCTCTCTTCCTGTGAAAATCATACCATTTCAACAACTCAGATGTTGTTTTCCTCTATGAAGCTTTTCTTCATCTCCCCCAAATAGAAATAGTCTTGTTATCCTTTGAACTTTTATAGGATTTTCTCACTATTTTGATCACATTTTCTTTGAAATTGTTTTGCTATGTATTTGATTTCATCTCTAATTGAATTAGAAGTTTATGAGCAAGGATTTTCCTGTGTCAAACTTATCTTCTGTTTCTCCCCCGCTTACTCCCTCCTTTGTGTACCCCTTCTCTCTGCAGTGAACTGGTGCCTCTGCCACCTCTATCTTGGCTTCAATGTACTCTTTCTTGTCCACTGTTCAAAGCAACCAAATTTCTGGGTAGCTGTGACTCTCTGACTGTCCAGTATGAATTTCAGTGAATTCCCTTTGTTACTCACCTCACTGAGAAGCAGTATCTCAAGCCATCAAGCAACTGGAAAGCGCACCCTTCTCTAATCTTCCATCTTTGGTCCCTCATTCCACACTCATTCTTATAGTAGTAGTTATAATAGTAGTAGCAACAAAAACAACATGATAAGTAACTTGTTGAGTAGTTTTAATAGGATATAATAAGAGCCTGAACATACAGAGTAAAGGACATTTAAAATTTTTTTATGGAAAAATTAGTATACTATAAATAGCAGATATGTAACAAATCCCCTTGAACCTAGCAACCAGCTGCTGCAGTTAAAAGTCCTTTTTGCAATTTTGTTTTATTTATTCCCCTAACACTTATTTTAATCTCATCTTTTAATAAATTGTCCTTCTTGCAGGTACTTCAGTATTTATTTATAATATAACCACAATTTAATTATTATACCTATTAGTAATGATCTCTTAATGTGATATTCCATCTATTTTCAGTTTTCTCATTTATCTTGAAATGTTATTTTATAGCAGTCTTATTCCAGTCATCCTCCAAATAAAGCCTGGCCATTGCATTTAGCTGATACAGCTTCCAAGTCTCTTCAAAAGAAAGATGGCCCATTTTTATTAGTATAAACATTTTATTCAAAATTATACCAATTAATGAGTTTCTATTGGTAAAATATCTTCAAGAGTAAGGTTCACTAAGCCAATTTAATTTCTTAATTAATTTATATCACAAGATTATGATACTTATTTTTCCAGGCTTGAAATAACTTCTTTCTTTTCTTAATTTTCATAGCACTGATTTTAAAATTTTTTTATACATTATGAAATCAGTGAATATGTATTTAGGGTCAACTAAATAGAACTCTATGTACATTGTTACTATATAATTCTTTGTACTTTCTCTATTAATTATAACTTTACTGTAATCAGGGACTTCATTTTTTTATGGATAGAAGCTTAGCAAATGTTTACTTGAATTAATTAATATTGAGATACTGTGCATATTTTATTGCCAAAATTAAAGAATGTGTGAATTTACTAATTAATTTGAACTGAGTCCTGGCAGGTTGTTACTGTGTACCATCAGAAATATACTGTGTTGCTATGCCAGAGCAATTGACTGAAATCTGTAGAGAGGCTGAACAGTTTGTCCAGAGATTTTCCTGTGTTTCCAGCTGGTAGTGGCAGCAGGGCTTTTGATAACTGAGTGTGCTGTGCTTCTACTAGCTCCAGTAGTAGGAGGGTGGGGAGGAATCCTAAGACTGTGAAATGCATGTTTTCATCAAATGCAGTGATACTCATCTCTCTCTATAATATATATTCTGTCCCTTCCCCAATCCCTTGGTTAGTGAAGTTGCCTAAATTATAGTCTGGAAATAAGTCTCATTTTTTTCACATTCTCTCTGACAATTTAGATAGTCTATATAGTAGGTTTTTTGTTTTATTTATTTATTTTTTTGGTGCTGAGGTTGGAACCCAGGGTCTCACATATACTAGGCATGTATTCTACCACTGCTATACTGCCAGCCCTATCCAGTGTTTCTTAGTGAATCTTTTGTTCACACTTATTTTGAATTTGTATATTGTTCTTGCAGACACATTTATTTTTTTCCCCTTGAAGTATTTATCAGGATTGCTTTGGTGGCAACTAATGGCTGACCATACTACCCAAAAGTTTCTCTTTGCCCTTTATAGCAACAAAACATTTCAGAGGGGAATCGTAGAAATATATCTTTTATTATGTGTGTGTAAAGAGAAGTTACAGTCTTGGAAACTAGAGGTGCAATTAACTTGACTTCTCATTTGGCTTCTCTCATTTGACTTCTGAGTACTCTTTGTTGGCTTTTATACAGGGAACCCTGTGTGTGTGTGTGTGTGTGTGTGTGTGTGTGTGAATGTTTAGGGTTATTTGCTTTGTAGTTAAAGTATTTTTTTTCTGATTACATAGGTAATATGTATTTATTGAGATAATTTTGAAAAATAAGAAATTACTAGTGATCATATAGTATCAATCTCTTATTTGGTTATAGAATTAAATAGCATCATTATAAGATATTATTTAGAGATTGGTTTGTCTAGGCCCTCCATATTCTGCATATTCAAATGAGCATGCCTAGGCTCAGGTGGTGGCAGACACCTCCATCTGAGAGGAATTTCACAGGGAGTATAGTCCAAGTGTCCCAACGCCTAGTATAATATACTTTTAGCCATTTTAAGCAAAAATTCAAAGGTTCAACATTTGATGGAAATTTTAAAGTTAAAAAAAGCAGCTGAAATTTTTTTCTTGATTTACTGCGATATCAGTTTCTTTTGTTCTTTTTCATTGTGTTTGATATTTGTTAATGACATTCATATAGTAACTTTTCTACAAAGGAACATAGGGCACCATGTAAAGGAACATAGGGCACCATGTAATAAAAATATTACATGAACTGAACCAACTTTGTGAAAATTATTAAGGAATTGGGGCAACTGGAAGAGAGACTCAAAGAAACAATGTTTTAGAGAGTATGAGGGAAATCTGAGCATTGGAACTGGCACACACTCTCTTGCAGGCTATTTAAAATATTACTGCAGAAAACAAGATCTGGAATGACCCCTCCCTGTTTACCCTCACGGTCCTTAAATTCTATCCAAGAAGTCCCAGCCTCATGATGGGTGATTGTTACTTGCTTTAGGTTACTTTATGGCCTTCTAGTAGAGATCTTTGACTCTATGACATCAAGAAATAATCATGCATGTCAGTTTAAGGAGGCTACTTCTTGACTTACCTTTTCCATGACGAAATGGAAAATACAGTCCAATCTCTTTAGTCAGTATGGATTTGTGTTCAGAATCTCGTGTACAAAGTTCTTAACTTCTTAAAACTAAAATTTGCCTCTCTCCAAAGCATTTTCTCCTCATGTGGCTGGTATAAGGATTTAAGTGCACTGAAAGGGCATTTATGCATGTACCAAAGGGCTTGTGTTAGTCAGCTTTTCATCTCTGTGACCAAAATACCTGACTAGAACAACTTAGAAGAGGAAAAGTTTATTTTGGCTTATGCTTTCAAAAGTTCGGCCCGTGGGGGCTGGTTCCATTGCTCTGGGCCTGAGGTAAGGCAGAATATCACAGTGGAAGGGCATGGCAGAAAGAAGCTCTTCAACTCATGGCAGTCTGGGAACAGAGAAGGTGTGAAGCACCAGAGACAAAATATGAATCCCAAAGGCATACCCTACCTGCCTAGTTACAACCCAGCGGTCCTTTAAGATTGTCAACCCATCAAATGGATTAATGCACTGATCAGGTTACAGCTCTCATAATCTAGTCATTTCACATCTGAACATTCCTGCATTATCTCATATGTGAACTTTCAGAGAACATCTCATATCCAAACCATAATAGGACTCTATAAATGTTACCTTCTTCCTCTTTATTTTCACAAAGGGAGTGGAAGATTCCCGGAAGAGGTTTCTACCCTCTTTAGTAAAAGCAGATCATATGACTTCCTTTTCCTTTTCTTCCCTCTTTTGCTCGAAGTTTAATAGTATTATCTGCAGATTTTATGTGAGTCAGTGGTGATAGAGACATAAATAGGAAATCTTGTCTTGTCTCAAGAAGTGTGTCTACTTATCAAGGCACCTGGCATAATACTAGATAGAATACAGTGTGCAGAGAGAGAGCAGCTTAGGAACTGAAAGGAGGATGTCATTCTGGATCTTAGCACTGAAGAAGAGAAGCAAATGGACAGTCAGGAAAAGCTACAGAGAAGTGAAGACAATTCATCATAATACTAAGGAGTGAGTAGAAGATGACAAACAGGGAAGGATGGGCCATTTTAGTCAGAAGAAACGACATGAAGAAAGATGTGGAAGTATGGAGATACTTGTTCAGGAAATGGTCCACTGATAGGAGCATGTGTGAGAATGGCAGAGGGTGGCAGAATAAGCTTGCAAGTTTATCTATTGTTGTGGGCCTCCTCCAAGACTTGTTACTGATTCTTCAATGTTTATCTCCCAGGAGAATCATTCTTGGTCCACATCTCATTCCTAGACTAGTTTTCCTTTGCCTACTTCTGGTCCTCTATAGTCCTTTTCTCCCACTCTTTTTCATTCTCCTTCTCCCCCTTGACAGAACATGTGGAAGGGCATGTTCCTAAGCTCTGTATTCAATTCCTGTTCAAGGATATACTCTCAGAAGCCCCTGAAGGATTTTATGGCTGATCTCTTTGAAGAAATAGGATAACTACAATAAAAAACAGAAAAGATTAAAAGAACCCTATAATCCTCCATAGTTCTTACAAGTCATGTTCCCTAAGCTTTTCTCTCACAGAAACTGGAGGCATGCTTATTTCCTGCCCCCAGTTTGATTCCTATCTACAGGATTTCACAAATTTCCTACTTTTCTTAACTCTGTATTTAATGGTCCCTCTTTCCAGTACATGTCATGAAGAACTCAATAGGACAAAAAAGTAATGATAAAAATAAGGGGCATTCTTATGAGATAGTTGGTATTTTTTAGGATCGTTCACCCCATAGATCCCTTTTTAAAAATTTTATTAACTAAGTATTATCCTTAACACAAGTAAATAATGATTGTTTTAATTAGTTCTTGTGTTACTGTGACCAAAATACCTCATAAGAACAATTTATTGGAGGAAAAGTTTGTTTTGGCTCATGGTATCAGAGGTCTCAGTAGATTGATGGCTGACTCTGTTGCTCTAGGCCTGTGCTAAGGTAGCTCTTTATGGTGGAAGGACCCAGCCCAGGAGAGCTGCTCAGCTCATGGCAAGATCAGGAAGCAGACGTGGGAGGAGAAGGGGATGGGATTCCAGGAAGGATGTATCCTTCTAGGGCACCTCTCAGATGACCTAACTTCTCCAGCCGTGCCCCACCTACCTACAGTTTTCACCCAGTCCATGCAACAAGGAAGGGCTGATTACTTATAGCTCTCACAGTTCGATCATTCCACCTCTTAATATTCCTGCAGAAACACAGGCGCTTTAGGTGGACACCTCATATCCGAGATGTAACAATTTATTTTATTTTATTTTTTATTAAAGGATATAAATTGTACATACAGGATAATAATGGCTAGCAAGTAAAGATGCACAGGAATAAAATGAAAATCTTAACAGAGTGTTGTTAAGCAGTTGTGCATGAAGTGATGTTTTGTTTTTTAAATTTCCTAGTGAGGAATATGAGTATATGTATTTTTATAGTGGAAAAATGAAATGTTGTTTATGTATTTATTCAATTAAAGTAATCCTGAGGATTTTCTGTTCTAGGCAGAAACTATGATTGGAAGGAACAACTGCTAAACTGTTTCATTTTGTTCAGGATATTTACAGAAATTCCTTCCTAGATTATTCTTTTAGCATTTCCTCGAAGGAACTACCAGAGCTTCCTAAAATGAAGTAGGAAGTGACCTGATGAGATCTCTGTTGTAGAAAAATAACTAAACAAATTTATTTTGGGATTTATGATGGGACTGGCCCATCATGAGTCTTGAGGTAGCAAAGCAAATTGGACCCTTTCCAGGAGTCCAGAGGGAGATGAGCTACTCATGAGCTGAGACAGTAAGCTGGAGAGGAAGGAACAGATATGGAAGCAGACACTTCAAAGTAAACATGTCCAAAATTAAACTGCATTTAAAAACTCCTCCCCCACCAGCAAGTTCAGTTCTCCCCTATTTCTTTCTCAGTAAAGGATCTGACCTACTACCCTGCTGCCCAAGATAGAAACCTTGATTTCTGTATCTCCTTTCAGTCCATCACAAAGTCCTTTTAGATCTTTTTCCTAAATAGCTCCTAAGTTCATCCAGTTCTCTTTACCTTATAATTAGGCCACTATCATCTCCTTCTTGAATTTTTTAAGTCTTCAAACTGCTTTCCTTTGCTATCAGTTTTCTTTTCTCTCTGTCTCTCTCTCAGATCATTCCATCAGAGTTATCTTCCAAAGCAGAAAATCTGTTCTTTTTACTCCTCTGCTTTTCTGTATTCTCAGTGAACAGTGCAAACTCTCAGCTTCTAAGTCTTTGCGAGAGTTAGACCCCACTTCCCTTTCTACTTTCCTACTGCTCCCTTCCTCACCCCTAATGTAGCATTTGAGTTCACCCTTTCAGCTCCCCAGTTCACTGTTGCCCACAAGTTTTTCCACATACTTCTCTCTCCTCCTTCCCTGTACCCTCTGACTGCTTGATATCTCAATGTAAATATAACTGTTTGCAGTGGGCCTTTCTAAGCCTTAAGTTAAATCTTAACTTTCTCAGGTGCTTCATATGATGACTCTAGGTCATCCTGTATATCTGTAAGATTTGCTTAGTTGCCTGTGTTCCCTAGTAGAATGTAAGTCATGAGTGTAGCCAGAAGCTATTGTTTTTATTTCTAGTTTTAAATTTACCACCATATCTAGCACTACTAGGAAGGTGTTATAACTCTATGTGCTCATATAGTTGATGAATTAGACAAGAAAGAAGGGATGAGGAGGGAAAAGGAGGAAGGGAAGGAGGAAGAGAAAAAAGAGAAGGAAGGAAAAAAGGAGCGGGAGGTAAAGAAAACTCCAGGTTTTATTGATAGGGATCGCAAAGAGCCTAGTGACATTTTGAATGGCATTTGGGGGAAAATGGGGTAAAATACCACCAAAATATAAAAAGTATTCTAAGATTTTTTCACTTAGTGGCAAGACACAGAGCAATACTAATATATTGGAGTTAAAAGAAAAGATGAGTAGTTTGACTAGAATCCTAATGAATTTGGTATGAACATCTGGTACAGAAGTTTAGTTGTCAGAGTAAGAGGTCTCCAATGGAGCTTAGGAAAGAAGTGTGAGCCATATGTGATGACTGAGGTCATGGGAGTGGGTGAGACCTCCCAGAGAGTATGTGGAACAAGAAGACAGCTGAGGTTGGAGTTCTGCAGATCCTGATACTTAAAGAAACACAGCAAAAAATTCCTTAGTAGTAGCTGAGGATCTCATCCTACATCTGTGGGAACTGTGAGCTCCTAAATGGTGCATTGCTCAAGAGAAATTTGGAAAAGCATGACTGATCCAGTAACTTTGCAGTTGGTAAGGGAGGAGGAACTCCTTGATAGTAGCTTTTCATGACTCATTGCTTTCAGGAAATCCTTCCTATTTCTGACATGCTAATGCATTTATGATGTTTGCTTCTCTGTAGGATCACTGAATTTAACAGAGCTGAAAAATTAACACAGACATTTTACTTACCCAATTTTATCTATTTAAAATTTTATGTTTATTGCAGCATGCCATTTAAAGCTTACATAGCTGTTGTAATTGACATGCAAATGTGCAAATGTGATTTTCTGTCTTTGTACTTCTGTGCTAAGCTTGAAATTATTTTGGGTGAAATCCAGTTAGATACTGAAAAGATTCCCTAGAAGATGAAATGGCCCATTATTCCTGCTTTAGTGAATCTTTCTGTTTGGCATTCTGCTCTGATACAACCTTAAAGTTTTGTAGGAGAAATAAATTGAATAATTCACAAATTGTCCAGCTTTTTAAAATTTACAACTTACCACAGATTCCATTATTAAATGTTCTTATTAACATGGTCATTAGATAATTAATATTTACTGAGTGCATTGTTAGTATCAGGTGCTCCCTGGGGTCTGAGAATATAGTGATAAACGAAGCAGGCATAGGTCCTTCTCTCCTATAAATATCCATGAATCCTGCTTAATTGATTTGAATTTCCAGCTTGGTGCTCATAAAATACTTTTTTCCATAAGATGTTTAGTACATAGTTAAAATAACTCTAATAATGCTTGCCTCTCTATTTGACTTTTGTTATTACTACTAGGTACCATGCATTGCCCTGATGTACCTAATTATTTTTTTAGAATGGATCATAGAATTGAAGAAAGAAATAATTTAAGGCTCAGATTTTCTTTAATAAATTTATCACTGAAAAATTAATATAACCCATAATGTAGAAGCTAAGAACATGAGCTTCAGAATCATACACACATAACTTCTATGAGATTTCGTGTCTTTTTATTATTATTTTTGTTATTTTAGTTATACACCAAAGGATTCATTTTGACATAATTATAAAAGCATGGAATATAATTTGTAAAATTGGTTCTAATTTAGACCCCACTATTTTCTCTTCCTCTCTCCTCTCCTGATTTCTCTTCTCTTCCCCTTTTTTTCTTCCCTCTACTCTACTGATCTTTGGGCTATTTACATTTTTTTTAATTAGTGTCTTGGGCATATACATGATGGTGAGATTCATATATATATATATATATGAAAGTTGGGTCAGATTCATTGTCGATTGTCTTTCTCTTTCAACCCTCCTTCCTCCCCTTCATTCCCCTTTGTTTACTCCACTGATTTTTCTTCCCCTCCTCCTCCTCCTCTTCTTCTTCTCCTTTTCCGTCTCCTCCTCCTCCCTTTTCTCTTCTTCTTCCTCCTTTTCTTCCTCCTCCTCCTCTTCCCCCTGCCTCCTCCTCCTCTTCCTCCCCCCCCCGCCTCTTCCTTCTTCTCCTTCTTCCCAGAGCCTCCCTTATTTTGGATTAGCTTTCCCAAATTATAGAAAACTTTTGACCTTTGACTTTTTGGAACTGGCTTATTTCATTTAGCATGATAGTCTTCAATTGTATCCATTTACTGGCAAATGCCATAAAGTCATTCATCTTTATGGCTGAGTAATACTCTGTTGTGTGTGTGTGTGTGTGTATTTACTTTATCCATTCATCTGTTGAAGAGCACTTAGGATGGCTCCAGAATTTAGCTGTTGTGAATTATGTTGCTATGAACAATCAAGTGACTGTGTCACTATAGTATGTTGATTTTAAATCCGCTAGATACATACCAAGGAATGTGATAGATGGGTCATGTGGTGGTTCCATTTCCAGTTTTTTGAGGAATATCCATACTGCTTTCTAGAGTGGTTGCACCAATTTTTCAGATCCACCAACAATGTACCTTTTTCTCCACATCCTCTCTGATATTTATTGTTACTTGTATTCTGATAATCGTCATTCTGACTAGAGTGAAGTGAAATCTCAGTGTAGTTTTAATTTGCATTTCTCTAATTGCTAGAGATATTGAACATTTTTTCATATATTTGTTGACCAAATGTATTTCTTCTTAGTGAACTGCATGTTCAGTTCATTTGAGCATTCATTGATAGGGTTAATGTTTTTTTTGGAGTTAATTTTTTGAATTGACAGCAGAATGCATTACAATTCTTACTGAGCATATACAGCACAATTTCTCATATCTCTGGTTGTATATAAACTATATTCAAACCAATTTGTGTCTTCATACATGACTTTGGATAATGATGTCCATCACATTCCACCATCCTTGCTAATCCCCTGCCTTTTCCCTTTCCCTCCCACCCCTCTGCCCTACCTAGAATTCATCTATTCCTCCCTCCCTACCTACCCTACTATGAGTCAGCCTCCTTACAGCAGAGAAAACATTCAGCTTTTGTGTTTTTGGGGATTGGCTAACTTCACTTAGCATTATCTTCTCCAGTGCCATCCATTTACCTGCAAATGCCATGATTTTATTCTCTTTTATTGCTGGGTAAAATTCCATTGTGTATAGATGCCACATTTTTTTTTTTATCCATTCACCCACTGAAGCATCTGGGTTGGGCTCCACAGTTGATCTATTGTGAATTGTGCTGTTATAAACATTGATGTGGCTGTGTCCCTGTAGTATGCTATTTTATCCTGGAGATTAATGCTCTACCTGAGGTGTGGGTGGTAAAGATTTTTCCCATTTTATAGGCTCTCTCTTCATGCTTTTGTTTCCTTTGCTGTGAGCAAGTTTTTTAGTTTGATACCATTCTATTTATTGATTCTTTGATTTTACTTCTGTGCTTTGGGAGTCTTGTTGAGGAAGTCATTTCCTGAGCCGACATGATGAAGAGTTTAGCTTACATTTTCTTCTAGTAGGAGAAGGGGCTCTGGTCTAATGCCTAGGTCCTTGATCCACTTCAAGTTGAATTTTGTGCAAGGTGAGAAATAGGGGTTCAATTTAATTCTTCTACATATGGATTTCCAGTTTTCCAAACAGCATTTGTTGAAGAGGCTATCTTTTCTTCAGTATATGTTAATAATGCCTTTGTCTAGTCTGAGATAACTGTATTTATGTGGGGTTGTCTCTCTGTATTCTATTCTATTCTATTCTATTCTATTCTATTCTATTCTATTCTATTCTATTCTATTCTATTAGTTTTCATGTATGTTTTGGTGCTAATACTATGCTCTGTAGTATAATTTATGAGATCTGGTATTGTGTGCCTTCTACTTTTCTTGCTAAAGATTGCTTTAGCTATTCTGCTCTTCTTGGTTTGCCAAATGAATTTCATGACTGGTTTTATATTTCTATGAAGAATATCATTGGAATTTTAATAGGAATTGCATTAAATCGGTATAGCACTTTTGGGAATATGGCCATTTTGACAATATTAATTCCCCCTGTCCAAGAACATGGGAGATTTTTCCATCTTCTAAGGTTTTCTTTAATGTCTTTCTGTAGTGTTTTGTAGTATTCAGTATAGAGGTGCATCACCTCTATTACCAGTGTCTTACATTTTATGGGGAGACCAAATAATAATTTGTTTATTTTTTTTATTTTACCTCTTTTGTTAGATAGAATCCCAAGTATTTTTTAGGCTATTGTGAATAGGATAATTTATCTAATTTCTTCGTCAGTTGGTTCATCATTGGTATGTAGGAATGCAATTGATATGGATGTTAATTTTATATCCTGCTATTTTGCTGAATTCGTTTTTTAGTTCTAGTAGTTTTCTGGTGGAGTTTTTGGGATCTTCTATATTTAGGATCATGTCATTGGCAAATAGGGATACTTTGAGATCCTCCTGTTCATATCATCTTAATTTCTTTCTTTTGCCTAATGGCTCTGGCTGGAGTTTCAATAAATATGTTGAATAAAAGTGGTGAAAGAGGGCATCTCTGTCTTGTTCCAGTTTTTAAAGAATAAGACTCTCAATTATTCTCCATTTAGAATGATATTGGCCTTGGGTTTAATGTATATACCTTTTAAAGTACTGAGATATGTTCCTACTATCTCTAGTTTTTCTACTGTTTTGAACATGAACCAATGCTGTAGTTTGTCAAATGCTTTTTCAGCATCTATTGAGATAATCACATGATTCTTGTCTTTAGGTCTATTGATTTAGTGAATTAAGTTTATTGATTTCCATATGTTGATCCTTCCATCCTTGCATCCCTGGGATGAAACTTACTAATCATGGCACACTATCTTTTTAATAAGTTTTTGTATGTGATTTGCCAGTATTTTATTAAGAATTTTTGCATCTATGTTCATCAGGGATATAGGTCTGAAGTTTTATTTCATTGCTCTATCTTTGTCTTTCAGAATGCAGGTGATACTAGATTTGTAGAATGAGTTTGGAAGGGTTTCTTCCTTTTCTATTTCACAGAATAGTTTTGAGGAGGAATGGTGTTAGTTCTTTGAAGGTCTTGTAGAACTTGGCTGAGAATCCCTGTGGTCCTGGGGTTTTTTCTTTTTTGGTGGGCTTTTGATGACTTCTTTAATTTTGTTGCTTGAAATTGATATGTTTTAATTTTGTATGTCCTCCTGGTTCAATTTAGATAGGTCATATGTCTCTAAAAATTGGTTGAAGTCTTTAAGATTTTCTCTTTTATTGGAGTATAAATTTTCAAAATACTTTCTTATTATCCTCTGTTTTTCATTAGTGTCTATGGTGACGTGTTCTTTTCCATCATGAATTTTAATAATTTGAGTTTTTTCCCTCTTTCTCATGGATAACATGGCTAAGACTTTATTGATTTCATTTATTTTTCCAAAGAACCAACTTTTTGTTTTTTTGAAAAATTTTTGGTTTCAATGTTATTAATTTTGGATCTGAGTTTAATAATTTCTTGTCTTCTGCTTTTGGAGTTGATTTTTTCTTCTTTTTTATGGCCTTGATATGTAATCTTAGGTAGTTTATTTGGTGACTTTCTATTTGTTTAATGAATGAGCTCAGTGCTATGACCTTTTCTTTTAGAACTCCTTCATAGTGTCCCAGAGATTTTGATATGTTGTGTCGCTATTTTCATTTACCTCTACATGTTTTTTTAATTTCACCTTTGATTTCTTCTGTTATTTATTGTTCATTCAATAGCATTTTATTTTATCTGCAGTTGTTAAAGTAGCTTATATTTTTTACTTAATAGTTGACTTCTAATTTCATTCCATTGTGATCTGATAGAATGCAAGGTATTATCTCTGTTTTTTATTTGCTGAGTTGTTTTGTCTCCTAAGATGTAGTCTATTTTAGAAAATCATCCGTGTACTGCTGAGAAGAAAATGTGTTTAGTCATTTATGGTTGAAATATTCTACATGTCTGTTAATCTAAATTATTAATTTATTTTGTGGTCTTGTAGCTTCATAATTTACTTTTTGTTTGGAAGATCTATCCAGTGGTGAGAGAGGTGTGTTCAAGTCACCCAATACTATTGTGTTGTGGTCTATTTGATTCTTGAAATGGAGAAGGGCTTGTTTGATTTACATAGATACTCCATTGTTTAGGGCATAAATATTTACAATTGTTATACCTTGTTGATATATAATTCATTTAAGCAACATGAAATGACCTTCTTGTTCTCTTCTGATTAACTTTGGCTTGAAGTCTACTTTAATATGAGGATAGAAACCCCTGCTTGTTTACAGGTCTATGTGAATCATATGATTTTTCCCATCCTATTACCTTCAGTCTGTGGATGTATTTGCTTATGAGGTAAATCATAAAAAATCAGCATATTTTTCAGTCTTACTTTTTGATCCAGTTCTCCAATCTGTGTGTTTTGATTGATGAGTTTAGTCCATTTACATTCAATATTAAGAAAGGATTCTTATTCCCTGTCATTTTGATTTATTTCTGTTTTTTAATTTGAATTAATTTCTCCTTTGATTGATTATACTTCTATTCTTCCCTTATTTGGTTTTCAATTTTATCTCTCCTTTCTTCTTCATGAAATATTTCATTTACTATGTTTGTAGTACAGGATTTCTAGTTTTGAATTTTTCTAGCTTTTGTTTATCATGGAAGGTTTTTTTTTTTCCATTATCAATTCTGAAGCTTAAGTTTGCTGGGTATAGTATTCTTGGCTGGTATTTTTTTTTTTTTTTGCAGAGCTTGGTAAATATTATTCCAAAACCTTTTAGGGTGTGAGTTAAGAAATCATCTGAGATCTGGATTTGTTTCCCTCTAAATATGACCTGTTATTCTTAGACTTTAAAGTTCCATTCTTATTCTGTATGTTAGGCATTTTCATAATAATGTGCTTTGGTGTGGGTCTATTGTTTTTGTATATTTGTGGTCTTGTAAGCCTCCTATATTTGATTTTTCCATTTCATTCTTAAGGTTTGGGAAATTTTCCAATATTATTTTATTGAAAAGACTATGCATTTCTTTGGTTTATATCTATTTTATGCATATATTTGGTTTATAGCCTTCATCTATCCTGATAGATCTTAGATATGATCTTTTCATATCCTGATAGATCTTATATATGATCTTTTCATGTCATGCCATATTTCTTGGGGGTTCTATTTATAGTCTCTTAACTTCTTTTTTTTCCCATTTTTTTATTGGTTGTTCAAAACATTACAAAGCTCTTGACATATCATATTTCATAACCCAATTGGTCTCTTAACTTCTTTTCTCTATGGTCCACATTGTTTTCCAGATTATACATCTTGTCTTCGTATTCTGAAACTATTTTCCAAGTGGTCTATTCTGCTAGTGATTGTTTTTATTGAATTTGTAATTTTCTTTATTGATTCCTTTATTTTGAGAAATTCCACTTGATTTTCCCCCAATCTCTCTTTCTTGTAGTGATCTTTCATTTTTTGTGTTTTCTCTCTGATTTCACTCCTTACATCATCCATTACTTCGCAGATCAGTTTTAATATGAACTTTCTAAACTCCTTCTCTGATATTTCTTCCACTCTGATGTTGATGCATTCTGTTCTTGAATTTTGGGGTTTGTTTGGGGTGGTTTGTTTTCTTGCTTTTCATGTTATTTGTTTGTCTACCCATTTAACCATATGGGTCTGAGGCGATAGAGTTTCTACTCTGAGGATTTCGTGTCCTTGAAGATTACCAGTGTCTTACATTTTATGGGGAGACCAAATAATAACAAACAATGCAAACAACATTCAGCACTAAACTCAATACTTAGTTTTTAATTTGATATCAATATGTTAATTGGTGGGCTGGGGATGTGGCTCAAGCGGCAGTGCACTCACCTGGCATGCGTGCTGCCTGGGTTCGATCCTCAGCACCACATACAAAGATGTTGTGTCCGACGAAAACTGAAAAATAAATATTATAAAATTCTCTCTCTCTCTCTCTCTCAAAAAAAAAAACTATAATTAATGAGTTTAAAAAATGTTAATTGGCACAATAAATAGAAATGGTATGTTTAGTAGTTGCCAATAGTAAAAGGAGTAAGTTTGCAAAAGGGTTTGCTATTTCAAAAGGTGAATGGGGAAAATGCAGAAGAGATGTAGGATGTGACAATTATGCAGGAGAAGGAGAGAAAGTAGAAGTAAAAAAAATAAAGTAAGACTGAAAGAGAGAACAATAGAATTTGGCTATTAGCAAAAGAAAAGAGAAAAAGAAATAGGCAAGTGAAAAACAATACAAAATAAAAACAAAATATAGTAATCTAAAACTCTAGCCCTGAAAAGACAGTCGTGAAAAATAACTACCTTCAAAAAATGCTAGAAAGGAGAAAAGTGAGACAAATATGTATATGTACAAATGTCCATGACCCATTCATTACACAAACTGTTTTATTCACCTTTTGCGCTACTGTGAGTAAAAAACTTGACCAGAACAATTGTAGAGGAGGAAAAGTTTATTTAGAGATACATGATTTCAGAGGTCTCAGTCAATAGACAGCTGGCTCCTTTCCTTGGGGCTGTACATAAGGCAGAACATTGTGGCAGAAGAGTGTGGCAGAGAGAAGCAGTTCACATGATGATCAGAAAGCAGAGAAAGAGTGACTCCACTCTCCAGATACAAGACATATACCCCAAAGCCACACCCCCCAATGCCCACCTTCTCCAACCACACCCTACCCACCTTTAGTTACCATTCAGTTAATCTTTATCTGGGGATTAATTCCCTTGTTGGGTTAAGACTCTTACAACCTAATCATTCCTCTTCTGAACCTTCTTGCATCACCTCACATGTGAGCTTTTTGGGGATACCTCACATCAAAACCATAACACTAATGCATTTTATAACTGCTTTTTCTATTTCTGTGAAGAATGTTATTGGAGTTTTGATGGAAATTACATTGAATTTGTATTGCACTTTTGGTTGTATGGCTATTTTGGTAATATTACTTCTTCCTTTCCAAGAACATGGAAGGTCCTCCTATCTTCTAAGGTCTTCTTTAATTTCTTTAGTGTTCTATAGTTTTTATGATAGAGGTCCTTCACCTCTTTGTTAAATTTATTCCAAATATTTTTTTTTATTTAAGGCTATTTTGAATCGGATACTTTTCCTAATTTCTTTTTCACCAGATTCATGATTGGAATATAGGAACACAGTTGATTTGTAGGTGTTGATGTTGTATCCTGCCACTTTGCTAAATTCATTTATGAGGTCTACAAGTCTTCTTGGAGTTATGTCAGTCTTCTAATTGTAGGATCCTGTTATCAGCAAATAGAAATAGTTTGAGCTCTTTTTTTTCCTATTCATACCTCTTTAATTTTCTTCTCTTGTCTAACTGCTCTGGCTAGAATTTCAAAGACTATGTTGAATAGAAGTGGTGAAAGTGGGTATCCTTATTTTGTTCCTGTTTTGAGGAAATGCTTTCAGTTTTTCCTCCATGCAGAATAAGTTAACCTTGGGTTTGTCCCTGTTTTTTCTAGTGTTTTGAAACTGAATGGATGCTGTGCTTTGTCAAATGCTTTTTCTGCATCTCTTTAGATAATCATATGATTATTGTCTTTATTTATTTGGTGAATTATATTTATTGATATCCGTATTTTGAATTAACTTTGCATCCATGGGATGAAACCTACTCAATTATGATGCGATTTTTAATCTGTTTTTGTATGCAGGCTGTACCTTATTAAGAATTTTTTCATCTTGTTCATGATTGATATTGGTCTAAAGTTTTCTTTCCTTGATGTGTTATTGTCTGGTTTCATGTCTTTGCCTAGCTTTGTAGACTAAATTTGTTAGAGTTTCCTCTTTTTATATATCATGGAGTAATTTGAGGAGGATTGTTATTAGTTCTTCTTCACAGGTCTGGTAGTACTTGGCAAATCATTCAGCCAGTCCTGAGATTTTGTTTGTTGGAAGACTTTTGATGGCTGCTTCAATTTCAGCACTTGAAATTGATCTGTTTAAGTTTTCTATATCCATCTGGTTGACTCTTTTTAGGTCATATGTCTCTAGGAATTTGTCTATATTGTCAAGATTTTCTAATCAATTTGAGTATAAATTTTCAACATAGTTTTTGATGAGTCTCTGGGAGTTCAGTAGTGTTTGTGATGATATTTACTTTCTCATCTTGGATTTTTATAATTTGCATTTTTCCCCTCTTTCTTTCGGTTAGTGTGGCCAAGGGTTTATTGATTTGTTTATTTGTTCAAAAGACCAACTTTGTTTCGTTGATCATTTGTAATGTTTTTAAAATGTTAGTTTCATTGATTTCATCTCTGATTTTAATTATTTCCTGTCTTTTACTGGTTTAGGTGTTGGTGTGCTCTTTTTATATGGCCTCGAAATGTAATGTTAGATTATTTATTTTTTGTCTTTATTTTTTTAAATGAATGAACTCAATGCTATAAACTTTTCTCTTAGAATTGCCTTTTTACTGTTGCAGAGATTTTGACATGTTGTATCACTGTAGACATTGTTTCTAGGAATTTTTTATTTCACCCCTGATTTCTTCTGCCATCCATTCATCATTCAGAAGTATATTATTTAATCTCTTTTAGAAGTTAATTATTTAATTATCATAATTCCGAAGTGTATTATTTAATCTCTTTCAAATGATTATTTAATCATCATTCAGAAGTGTATTATTTAATCTCTTATTTAATTTATTTTTTAGTTTATCATTTATTTCTAATTTTATTCCATTATGATCTAATAGAATACACGGTATTATCTCCTTTTATTTTATTTTTGCTAAGATTTCCTTTGTGACCTAAAATATGGTCTGTTTTAAAAAATGTTCCATGTGCTCCTGAGAAGAAGATGAATTCAGTCATTGATGAATGAAATGTTCTATACATGTCTGTTAACTGCAAATTATTAATTGTATTTTTTAATTCTATAGTCTCTTTCCTTAGCTTTTGTTTTGAAGACATAACCAGTGATGAGAGAGGCATGTTTAAGTCACCCAGAATTAATGTATTGTTGTCTATTTGATTCTTGATATTGAGAAGGGCTTGTTTGATGTATGTAGGTGGTCCATTGTTTGGGACATAGATATTTATGATTGTTATATCTTGTTGATATATGATTCCTTTCAACAGTGTGAAATGACCTTCTTTGTTTCTCCTGATTAAATTTGGCTTGCAGTTCACTTTATGTGATATGAGACTAGTAACCCATGCTTATTAATGAAATTCATGTGAGTTGTATGTTTTTTTCCCATTTTTTTCACCTTCAGTCTTTGTATGTCCTTGACTGAGAGATGAGTCTCTTGCAGACAGTGTATTTTGGGTCTTGTTTTTAAGTCCAATCTGCCAACTTTTGTCTTTGATTGCAGAGTTTAGATCATTCATATTCAGTGTTATTATTGAGACATGAGTTTTTAAAAAAAAATAGTTTTTAGTTGTTGATGGATCTTTATTTAACTTATTTTATGTGCAGTGCTGAGAATTGAATCCAATGCCTCACACATGGTAGACAAGTGCTCTACCACTGAGCTACAACCCCAGCCCAAAAGAGATGAGTTTTATTTCATATCATTTGGTTTATTTCTAGTGTTTAAGTTGGATTTAATTCTCCTTTAGTTGAGTATTTTTCTAGTGTATTTCCTCCCTGTGCTAGTTTTACTTTGTATTTTTCATGAAAATATTTTATTGAGTATGTTTTGCAGTACAGTCTTTTTAGTTGTGAATTGTTTTAACTTTTGTTTATCATGGAAGATTTTTATTTCACATTCAAATATGAAGCTTAATTTTGCTGGGTTGATATACTTGGTTGGCATTCATTTTCTTTCAGAGGGTGGTATATATTATTCCAAGACCTCCTAGTTTTTAGGGTCTAGGTTGAGACATCATATGATCTGTATTGGTTTCCCTCTAAATGTGAGCATTATTAACTATTTATCTCTTGTAGCTTTTAAAATAAATCCTCATTGTGTATGTTAGGCATTTTCATAATAATGTTTCTTGGAGTGACTTTATTGTGATTTTGTATATTTGGAGTCCTATATGCCTTCTGTATTGCAATTTCCATTTCATTCTTAAGGTTTGGGAAATTTTTCAAAATTGTTTTATTGAAAAGATTGTGCATTCCTTTAGTTTATATTTCAGAGCTTTCATCTATCCCAATGTATGTTAAAATTGGCCTTTTAATGTTGTTTCAGAGTTCTTAAATATTCTTTCATGGTCTCTTCACATATTTTCTCTTTAGTTGACTTTATTTTCAAGGTTATATAGTGTGTTTTTGCAGCCTGAAAATCTGTCTTCAAAGTGGTCTAATCTATTGGTGATGCTTTCCATTAAATTTTTAATTTTGTTTGTTGGTTCCTTCATTTGAGGATTTTTACCTGGTTCTTTTTCAGTATCTCTTTTTCTTCATTGAAGGGATCTTTCATTTCCTGTATTTTCTCTCTAATTTTATACCTTACGTTTTATTTTAGCTCATAGAACAGTTTAACTACAAACTTTCTAATGTCTTTCTCAGACAGTTCTTCACCGAAGTGTCCAGCATTATGGGTGTTTGAAAGTCTGTGGTTGAAGCTTTTTCATATTGTTTTTGTGTCTGTTCATCTATCAGTATATTCTGACTTCTTTCAAGTAACAAACTACTTTGTGAGAGTATTTTTCATAAGAGCCCTGGGTTGAGTGAACATCCAGATAATTATGTTTTAAGCGAATGTATGACCTTTGCTGATAGAAATATCAGCACCATTTAAAAACATGTCACATATTTACTCTAGTCACTTCTGAGCCAATCTTCCTTCTGTTCAGCCTTGTAAGAACCAAAATCTTGTAGCAGTTTTTCTCTGCATTTCCTAAATTCAGATATAAACCTATAGTAAAGTTCTGGAACAGGTCAAAAAATTAATTAGTAAATTTGGTGAACTTAATATAACCTTAAGTGAGGGCTAAAAGGGAGAAAGAAGAAAGATTGGGTAAATAGGAGAAGAGAGAGAGAGAGAGAGAGAGAGAGAGAGAGAGAGAGAGAGAGAGAGAGAGAGAGAAAGAAAAACTATGAAAGGATAACTTACACCAAAGTTGAAAATAGAAATAGATGAATGGGTGTAATTTGAGGTAGTAGCATTTAAGCCAAAAGAAAAAGGTATAAACAAGAGAGATATAGGAAAACAAAGATAGGAAGATTGATTCCAATTAATGTTTTATACCATTAGATGAAATACATTCAAATCAGTTAAAGGTACAGTATTGCCTGTTGTGTTAGCAATTTCTGTTCAGTTAAGGAGTTATTTATATGATCAAAGTTGAAATACATGGAACTATGGCACATACTTATAATCCCACCGGCTCTGGTTCCTGAGGCAAGAGGATTGCTAAATGTCAGCTGCGGCAATTTAGAGAGGCCTCAAGCAACTTAGTGAGACCCTGCCTATTATATTTTATATAAAAATATAAAAAAGGGTTAAGGATTTTGCTCAGAGGTTAAGTGTCCCTGAGTTATATGCCTGGTCTTTGCCCTGCAAAAAAGTTGAAATTAGAGTTGTTTATAGTATAATATGTCAAGGTGAAGAAAATTCTTGTTGAATGTTGATTTGGGTTTCATTGAGATTTTGACTTTAACAGATTTCCATCAGTCTTTGGATGTGAGTCTTTCCTGAGTTACAGGGACACAGGAGCCAATTCCATATTTGCTATGTTCCTCTTACCAGAAGTTTCTGGGTTGTCAGTTCTGGGGCCAGCAGCTGACTGCTTAGAGGGTGCATTGTTGTGCTTGGCTGCTTCTATTGTATGCAGTAGTTCAGGATGCAGGCTTTGATGTGCCCCTGGTTGCTGTGTGCCACTGATCTGCTCCCCTCTACTGGATCCTCTTCACTAGTAAAGATCTTGGTGGATGTCTTTGAGTGCAAGAACTCTGGTTGTGGGTTTTCTGTGGGTGTTCTGTGGTGCAGAAGTATGGTGCACAAGTATTCTCCCTGGTGATGTGGCTTTCTGATGTATTGTAGGTAAGGGTCTCTTGTGATTAACCTGTCTCTCGTGGTTAACCTGGACTCTTGTTGCTCCAGGTTGTGAATGGTGGGCTTTGATTCCCTGTGCTTTCTAAGTCTGATGCAAGTTTCCCTAAGTATACAAACAATGCCCAGTCACTTGCCAGTTGTGATCATGACTTACCTGTTAAGGCTGGTATCAGCCTCTTCCTGTTGCATAGACTGGTAATTTCCCGCTGGATCTTTTATGTCACTGGATATTTAGTCAGCTCCCCTCTGGTAAGGCCTGTGATCCTAAGGACTTTCCCTAAGCTTCCCAGGGTACCTCCCCCCAGTGTCAGAGATCAAGGCCTAGTAAGTCCACTTTCCTTTGTTTAGGGCCTAATCTGCTTCATTGTTTTCTGTCCAAGGTGAGCAATTGGACATTGTGCAGAGTTTAGCTGGACTAGGTACACTTCCCAGTACAGGTCCCCTCCAGCTGGTTCAGTCCTCTTGTTTGAGGTGAGCAGCAAGGGTGAGGGAGGGCTTTTGGCCAGTAGTGGTACTTTTTAAGCTCTTTCTGGCTGGATTCATAGGATTTTTAAGAGGTCCTACTGCAGGGGACTTCCTTCTGGTGTAATTTGCAGCTGTCTGGGTATAAGAAGACAACCTGCTGATTTAAGGGGTTAACTGGTTGGCTGAGGGCTCCACAAGATGGCTGCCACCCCTTGGCTCAGTTTTCTTTTAAGCTCTTTGAGCTGTTTTAGAGACCTGTCTGTTACTGTTGTGCTTTAAATCTTTTTTTTTTCTTCTTTCCAACAGTTTTTAAATGGTAGAACTTAAGAGAATGTCTCCCCTACCCCCACAAACCCTTCTTTCTCTGTTGCCCCTTTTCCTTATCCAGAGGTTTGGGATAGAGTTAGGGCACTCTGAGTTTATTTTCTTCTCTGGTAACCTATCATCCAGTCTCTCCAGGTCCCAGACTATGTAATATCGAGCATTTATTTTGTCACTCACCTCTCAGTCATGCTTTTCCTTTGCTGCCTCTTTTCTGTGTTGTGAGGCGATTGGGACTTGCTGCCTAGCTCACTTCTACTATCTTTCCTCTGTTGCATTGGTTTCTTGATTTGTGAAATAAGAATGATTAATCTTCTTTCATGGGACTGTCTCAGTGTAATGATTAAATGAAATAATGTGAAAAATACTAGCACAGTATAAGAAATTAATACATTATTGCTGTCACCTATGATATAAAACTGCACATTTTAATGACTTCTACTTTTTACATACAACCTAATTGTTAAAAGATTCATTTGTATTCCACCTCTAAGTGAAAACTTTAAAATAGGGAAATTATACCAGAGCAGATTCCATTTTTAGTAGTGTGTCTTCTAGAAAGGACATGGACTCCTGGGATGAGTAAGTGGCAAAGAAATGAGGGCATTTCAGGGGAGATCAAATAGAGTTGAGTTTTATTAATATATCTTGGTTACAATTTTAGGTTTCTAGGGTTTTAAAGGAGTAGAAAATAGGATAAAAGGAGAAGTGAGTGTTTGATTAAAGCAGAAAATGTATAGTATTGGTTGTCTTCCTGCAACTGAGAACCATATTTCTAAAGAACTGATTAGAAAACCCATTTTTTCCTACATAAATGATTTCACTCTAATGTCATTCTTCAAATCTGGAATAAATATTCTGCTGTAATGTCTGAACTTCATTGTAAAATTGTAGAACAAAATAATTAATATGTAGGAGAGTAACTTATGGATTTCCCTTTAAAACAGAAGAGCTTAGAATTAATATATCTAGAAGTAAATTTTTGACAGAAACCTTATTTCATATGAGAACTGTGCTATATGTTTTTGCTAGTTTGGTTTTCATTAATAATAAACTAAAACTGTACAACTTTGGGAAAATAGGTTTTTATAAAAGATTCTTCTGGTTTGGCAGAAGAATCAAACAAAACAAAAGTCCCTTTTTGTATAATACTATCTGTGTAATTACAGGGTGTAGGAAAAAACAAGATTGTTGACAGATTTCTTCACCTGCTCAACAGACCACGAGAATATATCCAACTTCACAGGTAAGAGTATTAGACCCACCACTTCTTAAAATCTGATTAAATTATTCATCTTTTACCTAGTGCAATTTAAATATACCTCCCTTCCATCCCATCTCCCATATTGGTGAACCCAGGGCCTTGTCCATGCTAGGCATTCTCTCTACCACTGAGATACATCTTCATCCCTTTTTAGTTTTTTATTTTGTGGCGATCTTTCTAACTTGCCCAGACAGTCCTTGAACTTGCTATTCTCCCACCTCAGCCTGCCAAGTATCTGGGATTATAGGCAGTACCACCACACCAGGCCTAAATATACTTTCTTAAAGGCCCATTTTATAAACTAGTTTCATTCCTGTTCCTCTGCTCTTATCTATCTTCTCCTTAAAAGGTAATAAAACCATACTATATTTATTTTTAAAGTGACTAATACTTTATAAATATGAATTAATAGATCTTTTGTGGACAGAGAGTGATGAACATTACATTCTAGGAGCAGATCTCATTAACATTGAGGCACTTAAATTAGAAGAAAAGTAAGTGGAGCCTAAGTCTATTCATCTAACAAGAAGCTAAAATAGCTCACATGGAGGAAGAGCAAACTATATGGCTCTCAGGTAGGAAATGACGAACACAGACATGTGGAAGAAGTATGTTAGTAGTGTTTTTTATCTTAAAACACTTTTTGGATTGTTTAGTTTTGTGTGGTCAGAGTACTCATTCAGTAATAGCTTTTAAGCAAATTTTCTCAGCATGGATCATTTTTTAGCTGTATTGTGAACCTGTTCCATATTTTAAAACATAAAACCAGCAGATCTACTCAAAATAGAAAAATGAGACAGAATAGTAGGGAGGGAAAGAGGAAGGGAGAGAGAGAGAGGGAGAAAAATATATCAAGTTTTGAGCAACTTAAAACTAGTTTAGAATGTTATTTTACTTCCAGGAAACAAAAGACATTGTACAGTGACAAGAACATTGGCTTGATTTTTTTTTCATAGTACTAGAGATTAAACCCAGGGGCACTTAACCACTGAGCCCCCCCCCTTTTATTGAGACAGGGTTTTGCTAAGTTGCTTAGGGTTCAGGTTAGTTGCTAAAGCTGGCCTCAGAGTTCTAATTCTCCTTTCTCATCCTTCTGACCACTGGAATTACAGGCTTGTGCCATCACGCCCAGGCCCATTGGATTGAATTTTGAGAACTAATTTCTGGTTTGGGTCTTTTGCTAAATAATTATGAGTTCTTAGAGAATTATAGGAAAGTAGAAGGCAATTACTAGGTCAAAAGAAAAAGAAAAAAGGATCAAAGGAAAGTTGAGATATGCCTAAACACTCCCTCATGGGATATATACTTCTGGCTATGGCAGACTAATGTACCAGATTAGCACTACCACAATAAACAACTATAAACCTGGACAAAATTCATAAACACTAGGAAAAGAATAACCACCAGAGATCTGCAGTCTGAACAACTATCAGAACTCCTGCATGATTGGCAGCCTGCATTAAACCCTCTGTTTTCCAGAAAATATCTTATAAAGCTTATGCTTTAGAAGTAGAATTAGTCTATCTCTAATTAAAGTTACTATATACCCACCCTTAAAAAGTTTAACAATAAGTCTCAAAAAAAATCAAAGGTGCTTCTGTTTTAGAAGTTCTTTCTCATACAAAATGGCTTTAAAAATAAAAAGAATGGATTTTGAGCAGACAGGAAAGATAGGAACAAAACTGAACACTCAACTAAGATAAGACTGAAAAATCTAAACACTTCACAACATACCGTTAAATGATGTCAAGCCTTCAGTAGAAAATTACTAGATATACAAAGAAACAGGAAAATTGGTCAATAGAAATGGACTAAAAAGCTAAAAAATGATAGAATTAGCAGGCAAGAACTATAAAACTGTTGCCATAAACATTTTTAAGCATTACAAGAGGGGAAATGAGAGTAATGAGGGAATAGAAATACTCAGTATAGAAAAGACAACTTTAAAAAATGCAGCTTCACGTATCAACAACTGGAATCTCAAAGATTATAGGAAAAAAATGGGACAGAGCATATATTATGAGATATAATGGGAAAACTCCCAAATTTAATGAAGAACAAAGTCATCAGTCTAAGAAGTTCTATAAATGTCAGCAGAATACACAGGAAGCCACAGCATGGCACATCATGTCAAATTGCTGAAAACTAATAGAAGTATCTTTAAAACCACCAGAGGGAATGAAAGCCATAATACATACAGTATAACAATGATAAAAATTACTACTGACTTTTCATGGAGAATAAATATAAAACATAATTCAATGAAATGGTTACTTTTAAAGCAACAAGCAAGAAGTAGGATAGTACATTCAGCACAAATGCTCTTCAAATATAAAATAAAAGACATTTTCAGACAAAAGCTAAGAATATAGATGTGAAAATTCTTAACAAGTATTAACAAATCATATTCAAGGAAATATAGAAGTATAATATGTTAACCAAGTAGATTTTATCCCAGGAATGTAAGGTAATAATATCTCCATTCTTACACCTGGCATTGATTATCTATGTTCTCCATCAATTCTGCTAGGATGTTATTATTATTATTCAAATAACCAACTTCTGGAATTGTTAAACCTTTCTTTTCTTATGTTTCTTTTTCATTTGAATAATTCCTGTTTTTGTCTTTATTATACCCTTTTATTTTCTCCAGACTCAGTGTATTGTTCTTTTTTAAACTTTTTATGGGATTGCCTTCTTAATCATTGATTTTTGACCCTTAATTTATCATATATGCACTCAAAAACCATCTATTTTTGTCTCTCTTGGGTCTCAGTTTGTTCATCTCTATGTAAGAGGAACAGACAAGGGTCATTTATCGTATCACTTTTTGCTCTATATTTGAATATCTTTGAGTCTTCAAGAAAAATATGGTATTTGAGGTTCTTTTAAAGGTTTAGAGGATTAGAGAGAGCATGCCTTACTTCCTGTCTGGCCCATCAACCTCTTGTCCTAAAATAAGAAATTGTCCATAAAATAGTGAAGAGTTGAATCCTGCTAATTTACATTCTGTGGTAAATCTGACATTGGTTAGATAAATGTGTATATATATTATCTATGATTAATTTTCTAAATTTAAAATGTAGGAAAAATTTCAAAGCCAAATACTTATATTTTATATCACCTGTTGCTGTATTATTAATTGATAATAGTATGTCAAATAAAATTATATTTATTCATTTAACAGGGGCCCTAGTATCTATGTTTGACAATATTGGATATTAACTTATTACGTAAAAGTGGAAGTCCAAAAGCTCAGTTTGCGATAAATGCCATTAAAGAATTTTCACTAATTAGACCTATATCCCCACTAATTTCAATGTAGGGAATTTTTTTCTTTTTTATACAGCTTTAAGGTTGTATTTGCCATAAAATTTAAGCTCATAAAATTGCTTTAAGGGAAACCTATGTCCAAAAGACTTAAAAATAGTGGTCTTAAAAATATGTTTAGGACTTCTTTGATCTGTAGATGATCTATGTAAGGCCTTGTCTTCATTCTAGACTCCTGATAGATTTGTGATGTTACCATCTAAATGATCAGTCAGTCTCAATTTAATTTAGTCATTGGAACACAATTAGTTATAAGAGTCATTTGAAACATAGTCTTGATAAGTAAAACCATCACCAAACACACATGAATAAAACAACCACAATGCTTTTATGTATGGCCATCTTGTGTTTTGATTATCAGACTTCACAAAATGAACAAGCTGGGAAATTCATGTACTTAGTTAAAATCAAAAGTATATCTGAAGAATATGATGTAAATAATTTAAAAGATTAATGGATGCAATCACTTATGCCTTACATTTGTGAAATGTATCTATTTACTTGTTTCTTCTATGATGTTAATTTGACATGAAGGACACTTGCAACTTCTGTAGTTGTATTGCTACCTTGGATAAAAGTACATGTCTATATTAAAATCATAATAATCTAAGGGCTTTGAAATACTTATATTACCAGTTTTTTTTATTTGCTACTCTTCAGATTTAAATATAGCTCAGGTCCAATCATTAGTATGATATATGCTCTTGTTATTTTTCTAATAGTGGTACCTACTGGAAATAGAGTTCCCACATCCCCTACTATAGCCTCAACTTTCTCTTACAATGAATTTTCCTAGCAAATGCTCAGCTTATTCCAGGATCATTCTATGCTCTATTCACAAGTTTTGAAGTTTAACCCATTCCTGTCTGCATTCCTTCATCTAAAAATGCACCCTATTTCTCCACCAAGACTTCAAAGTTTCATCCATTGGTGACCTCTCATTTCATTCTGGGTGTGGCTGTTCCCACCTCTCAACCTCTGAGAAGCTGAATTTGTACCAATATGATAGAAAGAATACAGGTTCTAGAGATTGAATCCTGTCTTCACTAACTTTTGTGTGATTTTGAACTCCTTCAGTCTTAATTTCCTGACTTATCAAATTGAAGTGTGTCCTTCCTAGGGTGAAGACTAAATGACAGAATATGTGAAATGGACTCAGCCAGTGTCAAGCATTTTTAGACAAGCTACTAAGTATTAATTTTTTATCACATAACTTTCTTTCTTTTCTATCTCTGATTTGAATGAGACAGGTGGACCATCCCTAATCCAATATTCAACATGCTTCAAAGTCTGAAACTTTTTGAACACTGACATGATGCTTATAAAGTTTTGGCTTTTGGAGCATTTCATATTTTAAATTTTTGAATTAAAGATGCTCAATTGGTAAAATTTATGCAAATATTCCCATTCCCATAACCATTGAGCTACATTTCCATCAGTTATTTATTTATTTATTTTTATTTTTTATTTTGAGAAAAAGTCACATTCAGTTACTGAGGCTAGTCTTGAACTTACAATCCTCCTGCCTCAGATTCCCTATTCACTGGGATTATAGGCCAGCACCAACACATGTGGCATGGCCATTGGAAACAGGCCATGTAAATAACAAGTCAGTGTGGTAAGTTTGGGATGTATGTGTGTAGACGTAAAAATTAATGGCAAGAGGCAGACATGGGCTTACAGAGGTATCATAGTCCCTGCTGAGGCTAGATTGAATCCTGACTGCAATGAGGTATAATGAAAGCAAGAAAGATGATGTTGACCGTAGTCTGTGGGCTACTCAAAGTCATATGGATCTTGAATCACATAGAATACTAGGAAGTGATATTAGGAATCCAGATAAAATTATTGGGGCTAACCAAAAATATTGGTGATGAGAATGGAAAGAAGGGATCTATTAAGATAGTTATAAATGGCTGGTTTTACAATTGTTGAAAAGTCTGTGGAGGGAGAAGGGAAAGGAGAAGTGAAGAAGTTGTTAAGAGAAGTTGCCTCCCTTATCACAAGGCAAGTACTTTGTATGGTTCTCAATATACAGTGGATGCCACTAAGTATTTGTTGGAATGACTTGGTATGAGCTAATTTCATCTGGAACTTGCAGCTCAAGATCCCGCCTGATAGCCATCCTTATCTAGAGGCACTACAGGCTACTTCATTGTGGAGCCAGGTTCCTCATATATGTATGGGTTCGACCAGTGACTGTTATGTAAGTGCTCTAATCAGCTGAGATAGTTAAAATATTGCATATTGGAAGGTTATTGTTAAAACATTTGCTTTTTATCTATCATATTTTAATATTATTCTCCCTTTGTGAAACCAGATGAAGTAAAATATGTGGCAAATTGAATGCAAAACTCTTCCCTTGCCCATCTTAAAATCACATATCCTGGAGTAAATGATGACATGCTTTTCAAAGCACAGCATAATCAACACACCAGGCTCTCCTTAGGCAGAAGAAAACTGAGTGTGACAGCACAAAATTTTGAAATTCACAAAATCCCAGCAGGCAGAACTATCTGGTAGAAAACAGAAAAAGTCAAAGCTTTTCTTAAGTCTCATGGAAAACATTATTATTGAGCCATTACAATATCCTTAGCCCTGATTGGAGTAATAGGGACCTGAGGATATGTCAAATGGCAGCTGCCACACAAAACATCCAGGTCCCTCTTCCTGTGTCTTCTTCCCTATTATGATTTTGAAAAAGCTGTTTTGGAAACATTTTTATCAGCAGTTGGACAGTAGTTCTCCTAGTAAGAATGCCTTATACTGCCTCTTTAAAAAAATGAGTTATGCCGCTGCCTCATGCTTTAGGTTTATAATAATTTTGACTCTTCTCTGATTGACCTCCAAATACGTTTAAATTTCTGTATTTTTCTTTTTATTTAACAAACATTTACATGGCAGCTATTATGCGCTAGGCACTGTTCTAAGCTGATTTCAAATTACAACTTATTACTGCTAACTACAAGTGTATAAGATCCATATCATTACTATCTCTGTTTTGCAGATGAAGCCACTGAGTCACATAGAGGTTAAAGAACTTGGCTAAAGTTACACAGCTGGCTTCATACATTCTGGCTTCAGCCCTGTGCTCTAACTACTGCTTGATGCTGTTCCTTGACTTCATTGTGCTGAATCAGACAGTAGAGTAGGGAGGATAGTAAGTACTTTACTGTGGTTTTAACCTGTGTGACAGAACTGTCAATCAACCATCTTTTTTATTCTGTACCTCAGTCTATGTATAATTAACTTGTTGTGTTAAATTCTAGCCTTATGTTCCTAAGTCCTGTTGAATCTTTTCTGCATTATTTTCTTTGGCTAATTATTTCATAGTTTTATATTTTTGGCTAATATTAATATCCTTATTTCATTTTCTTCTCTTTATTATTTCTCTGTATCATTAAACTTTTTTTGTATCTATATCTATAATGATTTATTTGTGGTGCTGGGGATTGAACCCAGGGCCTTGTGCATACAAGGCAAGTGCTCTACTATATCCCCAGTCCCTAAATTTACTTTTATTCCCAGTCACATCTCCTCCTCTGAACTGTGTCATCAGCAAACTTAATGGCACTGTTTTTTTTCTCTTCACCCAGGAGATTCATAAAAACATTAATTAATTATTGTGGTTTATTAAGGAATATTCCTCCCAAGTGGACACTACTCCAGTGATGTCCTTCCTTGAAGCATGTCCACCAAAAAGTTGTTTTATTATGGCTTCTAATTTGTGGGTTACAGAGGCTGGTGAGTCAGAACTATAGACAAATTCCTGAAACTGTAGATAGCAGCAAGTGGCATGCTCTAGGCTGTTCTGGAAAAGACAACTGGAAACAATGAGGAGTCTGTGGGATTCGTTTTCATTTTTTTATTTCCTGAATCACAAGCTTAAGAAGCTTGAGAACCACTAAAACAGTGTTTTTTCTTTATTTTGTTATATCCCTTGCCACTAGAGCCTACTACATTCCTTTCAACTGTTATGTGCATTTTTAGTTTGAGAAAAACTTTTAAAAATCCCCAAAATGTAAATACAAATACGTAACACAGAGCCAAATTTATCACCCAGATTTAACTGTTCATATTTTTCCAAATTTGATTCCTTTTCCAGAAATTAAATACTATAATTATAGCTAACATTTCTTTTAACTGCTACTTCCAAAATCATATCACCTTCCTCAACTCAATCACTATTATAAATTTACTTTATAAATTCTAGTCCTTTTTTCCCCCCTCACACGACAATTTTGGTTAAAAAATTATTTCACACTGATTCTCATTATAAAATTCCTTATAAAAATATGGAATAAGCTCAATATTAGAATTGTTCAAATCTCAGATCATCTGGACAGGCTTAACATCATGTCCCTACCACTTAAATCTGGTGCCCCACTTGGGCCTTCCTAGCTGGCATCAGCTGCACTGTCCTTAGATGAGCAGAAAGAATGAAAAAGTGTCTTGGTCTAATATCCAATACTTCCAAAATTCCTTTTTATTTGTTTATATTAAAATAATGTTGTTCTTATAAGATACATATTGCTCTAGCCAGATTCTTTAAATGGTGGCAACAATGACAAAATAAGCAGAAGGAACAGCCCAAGGTGCTTCAAATTAGTAAATAAACTGGTGTATTAAGGTGATTGCTCAGTTCACAATTCTGTTATGAATCTTCTGTTAATTGAGATGTATCTATAATGATTTATGCAGGATAAATTAAGAGCCTTGTTGAAAAACCTAAGAATTATTTCTTCATTTGCCTTTAGTCATTCATTTATTCATTCATCAGTCAGTCAGTCAGTCAACAAGTATCTTAGGTAGGGTTATCTTGAAACAGATCTCTTGAGCCAGAAATCAGGATGTTTGTATAAGTGATTTGAAAAGGAGAGATTTTAGGTGAGAACTATTGGAAAGTAAAGAAGTCAGAATAAGTTTGGACAAATGAGGTGGTTCTAGATATGACCTGGTCTCAGTCTCTTCACAGGGAGCTCTGGAGTGTGAATGGTACTACTCCATTATCTCACCTAGAAGCAAGAGAGCCAATAGTTTTAGCTCCCATATCAGTAAGTCACTGGTTAAGGGCTGCACCCTGGGAGAGAGGGCAGGAAGCACTTGTAATTAGTATTTCTCCAAGAGGTAGCTCCCACGGTGGAGGGAAGAAGAGTTTAGCTGTAAGCATTTATAGGTCAATGCTGTAATAACTGGAGGATGAGTGCATTTGCTGATAAAGGAGATCTTGGTAGAGTACCAACAGCATCTACTATATCAACCCTATATTGAATTTCTGTTATGTCCTTAGCACTGTTTTAGAACTGGAGAACTTACCAATGAATAGGATAGACAAAGGTCACAGCTGCCATGAAGATTTCTATCTAGTAGAGAGAAGGTGTACAATAAAAAATAATGTAACCAATAGAAAAAAAAATGTTAAAATGAAAATGATAGCTAGGTATAGTTGTCCATGCTCATAATACCACTGATTTGCAGGGGTGGGGAGTACTGAGGCAGAGGATTATTAGTTTGAGGCCAGCCTCAGCAACTTAATGAGGACCTAAGCAATTTAGTAAAAACCTATCTCAAAAACAAACAAACAAACAAACAAACAGGGTTCAGGATGTAGCTCAGTGGTAAAGTACCCCTGGGTTCAATTCCCATTCTGAAAAGAAAAGAAAATGATGTACAAGACATTAAAGGGTAATGTGATAGAGAGTAAATGGGAAATTAATTGAGAAATAGAGCTCAAACATTGCTAAGTTTGGCAGTAATGACTATTTATATAATTGTGGTGGGATTTGCAGTGCAACATTCTGGCATTTCAACAACTATCTTTTCTAGAGACTCAGCAGGGCTACTGACCCAATATGTAAGATGGATCTGTAACAGAAATAATAAACAGACCTACAGATCAAAATAACTAGAGAGTTGTGAGAACTTGGGCTAATGATAGTTTTGAATAGGATTCTAGTAAATAGTCCAAATTACCAGAACTAGCTAGATTTAACCCTGTGGGAATAGAATCATTAGTATCAGCTTGGTAGTAATAGGAATTAATCCTTTCCTCATCTCTACTCTGGACTATTGCAGTAGCCTCTTGGTTAAGACCTTAACCCCCATCTCCTTTCCATGTCCCCACATTGTTCAAAAAAAAAAAAAAAGTTGATCACTTGTTGTCCTGCTTAGAAGCCTTCAGTGACTCCCATTACCAGCAGCATCAAGTCCATACTCCTGAGTTTGAACACCATCTGTTTCACTTGTCTTGCTTCCACCTGTTCTCTCCCACACACTTAGGCTTCATCCACTGCCTGTGGCTCTGCATACATATTCTTGGCTCCTTAACTTAACATATGCAGTTTGGAATTCCCTATCAAGTCTACCTGGAAAACTCCTACCTTTTTCTTCAAAATGTAAATCAAAGTCTTTTCCAGTAGGAAAAATTCTTAGACCTTTCCTTCTCATTCTCTTTCACAAGCAGATGTTTCCTTTCTTTGTGTTACTGTTTTTGTAAAACGTTTTGCAAGTGGGGAACAAAGAAAGCTTTCTGTGTTTGGTAAATGAGATTGAAAAATTGCATGTTGAGCTTTAGGTGGTGCAGTCAGTTTTGCCCTTCTGTCATTTGGTTCTATGTAGGTGTCCTTGTGAGCTGTTTTTCAGCTATAGAAATCAATTGAATTTAGGGCTAGAACTTTAAATCACAAAAATAATAAAGTGAATCAATCACATTGCTTTCTCCCAAATAGTCTTCTTTAATTTTTAATGAGAACAAGAAGTTTTTTTATTAGTACCAAATAAAAACTAAGATATTGTTTTTCACTGTTAGGTCATTTTTTTTGGTTTCCATATTTATAAGTTTTAGAATGTTTCTTTTCCAAAAGGACTTTTATTAATGGTTAAGGTTAGGGCTATTGACATAGAACAGGCTCTGCTAGTATATCTGTCTTTATCACAGTTACATGTTCCTATCCTCAGTAGGTAGCTTATGGGCAGGGATATGTCTTCAACTGCCTTTTCCACTATGATGTCTAGAGTATAGCCAATGTTTCATAAACATTTGCTAAACAAATGAATAAATGCAATGTCTTTTCCTTTTTCTTCCACCTTTCAGACATCCATTCAGAAAGTCTTCCCTCTGAAATGGATAGATGGTTGGTCCTCCAGTGGCTTCATGTTTTCCATGAAATGAAAGTCAGACTAAACTATGAAATTTAAGACTCCATACATTCTGGACTTACCCTGCCTATCCAGCTCTCTCCCCTTCACATAACTATGTTCTAGACATGTTGGGTAACTAGATGTTCCCTAAAACTTCTCTTGTATCTCCAGACTGCTCCACATTTGACTGATGCTCTGCCTGGATGTATCTTCTACGCATCACTGGCAGATAAAATCAGATTTTATTGTTAGAATCATGTCTTCTTCAGTCAGAATTGGTTACTGTCTCCTCTGAGTTCACATTGAACTTTATTTTGATATCTTTGTTTTTATAACCCGTATCACTTCTGACATGAACTAGATTTAATTATCTTATATCTATCTCCCTATCTGTCATGTGTACTTCCTGAAGAGCAGTGTCTGTATTATTCATGTATAATACTTTGTGCCTAATAATCTGCTTTATACATTATAAGTACATAATTAATGTTTATTTAATACACTCATGCATTCATTCCTTCTTTGAGCAAACATTTTTTGCTGCCTACAATATACACAACATGGTGATAGGTACTAGGTGCATAAAAAATAATGTTATTGTACTCTTGTCTATAACAGCTATGCCTAGCAAGAGAGACAATCATATTAACAGCTAAAGTTCATCTTAAGTGTAGAGTACTTTCTATGGAACAATTATTAGTTCAACTGGTAGGGTAGAAGTGAAAAGTAAGGGGTGCTTCTAAGAGTTGGGAACATTTGATCTGAGCATAAAAGGAATGGACCTTATAAGTATGTCAGGCAATGAGAAAAAGGAAGAAAAAACTTCAGAAAAGAGGAAAGATATACTTGATGCTTAAGGAACTTTTAATAACACAGTTTGGCCTTAGGGTATATGATTGAAGGGACTGAAATGCACCCATCTGAGCAGCATTATTAAATATATACTATACTCTGGTTACTTTTCTAAGCTTGAGTGATTGACCAGGGAACAAAAGCAACATTCATGTTATGCTCTAGTTGCTGGCAAGAGAGAGAGATAATGAGATAATGAAATATGTCCTATGTCAGATATTGATTAAAAAAAATAAAGTAGGAAGGGAGTCAGGGGCTAACAATTTTAAATAGATTGGCCAGGGAAGGCCTCATTGAGAGAACTGGTATTTCAATATCATTGTGCAGTAAACTATTTCTTGTTTTTTGCCCCTATAAACATGCCTTGTTTGTTTCATCAATATATTAAGTACTTCTTACTTCTTTACCTCTTTTTTGGAGTGGTTTTAAAGATGTTCTGGTTTACTTAAATGAACAGCAGTAATACCTAAATTCAAACAAGAGAACAGGACAAATGAACAATATCCTTAGGTTCATTCTGAGATATTATAAGAGATGGCTCAGGAGATAAGAGAACTTTTCCGTCTCAGTATGACATAAACTATGTGGAAACTTTAAAAGGTGCAGTTGTTGAAATGTCTACCAGTAGAAGTCAGAAAATGCTGCACATACCATCTTTTCGCATTATTCTGGAGACTGGCCACAGTGATTACCCTGACATAGTTCATAAATCAATGAAAAATGATTGCTGTGTATAACCACTCATTTAATCAGGGTTCATGAAATAATGTGATAGATACCAGAACAGAAAAAGGATCCAGATGCTGAACTTTCTATGCAGTGTCAGCTATCTTCAGTTCAATCAAGTTTCCAGAAGGTGTTGGCTCACAACCACAGCTTCTTGTTGCTGTATCCTCAGTGGTGACTTAAATGTTTTTATATTGAAACAAATTGGATATATTATGGAGTAGCTTTCAAAACCTACATAAAATTTTAAGGTAAAATGCAAGATGACAAGGAAATGTGTTTAGGGCCTGCTTTAGTTCTCTGCCTTCTAATTCCTCACATAGCTGTAACTTTTATTTTTTTAATATATATTTTTAAATATGTAGTTGGACACAATACCTTTATTTATTTATTTTTATGTGGTGCTGAGGACCTCACAAGTGCTAGGTGAGCGCTGTACCGCAAGACAAACCCCAACCCATGTACCTTTCCTTCTTTGATTAAAATTAGTCTTGAAGAGATACTAGGATTGAAGTGAACTCTAGATTTTTGAGCTAAAAGCAGCAAATATTGTCTTTCCTATAATGCAGTAGTTCTGTTTTAAAAGAGAATCTGAAAAAAAAAACTAAAAACTAAAAAGCTTCTCATCAAAAGAAGCAATCAGTGAGGCGAATAGAGAGTCTACAGAATGGAGCAAATCTTTATTTACCACAAGCATATCAGGTAGAGCACTAATCTCTAGGATATATAAAGCACTCAAAAACCTTAACACCAAAAAACCAAATAACTCAATCAATAAATGGGCTAAGGAACTGAAAAGACACTTTTCAGAAGAGGATATACAATCAATCAACAAACATATGAAAAAATGTTCAACATTTCTAGCAATTAGAGAAATGCAAATCAAAACCACTCTAAGATTTCATCTCACTGCAGTCAGAATGGCAGCTATCAAGAATACAAACAACAATAAGTGTTGGCAAGGATGTGGGGAAACAGGCACACAATACATTGCTGGTGGGACTGCAAATTGGTGCAGCCAATCTGGAAAGCAGTATGGAGATTCTTTGGAAAACTTGGAATGGAACCACCATTTGATCCAGCTGTCCCACTCCTTGGTTTATACCCAAAGGACTTAAAAACAGCATACTACAGGGACACAGCCATATATCAATGTTTATAGCAGCACAAATCACAATAGCTAAATTGCAGAACCAACCCAGACACCCTTCAGTAGATGAATGGATAAGAAAATTTTGGTTATATACACAATGGAACATTACTCATTATTAAAAGAGAATAAAATCATGGCATTTGCAGGTAAATGGATGGAATTGGAGAATATAATATGAAGTGAAGTAAGCCAAAGGGCAAATGTTTTCTTTGATATGAGAATGCTGACTCATAATGGCGATGGTGGGGGGAACATGGGAGGAATGGAGGAACTTCAGATAGGGCAAAGGGGAGAGAGAGGAAGGGAGGGGGCAATGGAGTAGGAATGATGGTGGAATGAGTTAGACATCATTACCCTAAGTACATGTATGAAGACATGAATGGTGTGAAAATACTTTGTGTGCAATCAATGACTTGAAAAATTGTGCTCTATATGTATAATATGAAATGAATTGCATTCTGCCATTATGTATAACAAATTAGAATAAATAATTTAATTTAAAAAATAAATCTGAAAAAAAGAGAGAATCTGTTATAAAAACCTAATAGGAAAATTATAAAAAATTAAAGCCACATTTTCTTTATAGATTTTGTAAAAAAAAAAAAGTACTCACTTATTTATACACTGTTTTTATTTGACTGGGGTGGCTAAAGTCTGGTTAATTTAAAACCATAGTATTGTAAATTTTTCCAGGTTGATAAACAAGCAAATGAAGATAAAAGAATGGATTATAGTATATCAAATAATATTATGTAAAAATTCAACTTATATTGTAAGTTTTAGTCAATATGTATTACACCAAATATATATATTGGGTTATTAACCAAGAGACATGCTTAACTAGCTTTGTGGAGAGCACTCCTCTTCTGGTAGACATTAATGGCAGCAGGATCATGTATTATTTGTCTTAATGATTAAAAATGTGTTTTAATTTTGGGCTGGGGTTGCATCTCAGTGGTTGAGAGCTTGCCTCTCATGCATGAGGCGCTGGGTTCAATCCTCAGCACCACATAAAAAAATAAATAAATAAAACAAAGATATGGTGTCCATCTACAACTAAAAGAATGTTTAAAAAATGTGTTTTAATTTTATTCTTTCAATTTAATTGCCTGTTGTAAAATATCTTTTAGTACTTAATATGCAAAATATAGTTCATTCTGTAATTCAAAGTAATATGTTATTAACATGATAAGTTCCTTTAAATGCTATATGAATGTAAGTTCATTGCAGGAAGGAATTTTTACCTGTTTTGTTCACAGATAGTCCTCCAGTATCTAAAGTAATCCCCATTACTATATGTTCAATATTATTTGTTTAATGAAAGACTATGGAATATCATGATATGAAAAATGGTCATTTACTAATTTTTATGTTTTATTACGTTTTTATTTTGTTACTCAATTTATAAATTATTATGTAGTATATTTTCTAATAAAGATTTATCCAGCCAGGTGTGGTGGTGCACACTTGTAATCCTAGTTGCTCAGGAAGCTGAGGCAGAGGGATCGAGAGTTCAAAGCCAGCCTCAGCAATGGCGAGACCCTAAGCATCTGACTCAACGAGACCATCTCTAAATAAAAATACAAATAATGAAATAAAATAGGGCTGGGGATGTGGCTCAGTATTGGAGTGCTTCTAGGTTCAATCCCTGGCAATCCTCCCCACCCAGCCAAAAAAAAGATGTATTCAAAGGACAAAATATTCATCAAACTCACCTTTGATTGCCTCTGTGTACACAACTTTGTATTTCTGTATTTATTCTTCTTTTCTCTTTTAAAAACTAATTAAAATACTCATTTTTCTATTCAGATAAAGGACCTATAAACTGCCTTTTATTTTTTTCTGGAAAATAGAAAAGTTCCTTCAAAGAAATTAGATCATATTGAGTCCCTGAAACTTAACCCAGCAGAAAGCTAGTTTTCAGAGTAACAATAAAAAGTACAATTTTCTTTTTACCATTTTAGTAGATTTGTTTTATTTCTAAAAACTTAATAACTGATAAGATTTTCAGAGAAATTCAAGAAAAGATTTATCATCATGGCTTTGAATATTGAATTTCTTTTAAAATAGTGTTAATAAAATAGTCCTAAGGAGACATGGTAGAGATAAATAGATTTTGAAAACTAAGCATGTTTTGAAATGATTAGCTGGTGACTGTTTTGCTGTAGCTAATTTCTACCTGCTTTCCCAGCAACAACCTACCTCTGAACTGCAAAGTGCTGCATCCCAGTAGACTTCCTTCCATAAATATTATCCTCTAACGTCTTTCTTTCCTTTGTAGTTTGTTAGGATTTTTTGCATTTTGTCTTGTTAGCGATGAGTAATTTACTACTAAATAAACTACTATGTATCTCCAAAACAACTTTTTTAAAAGCTGGAGTTTTTTCAGGCACTTTACCAGAAAAAAAATATTTTGCTTATCTTTCTAAAAGAACTTTTTCCTCAAAGCATTCAAGACATTCAAAGCACTGCTTATATATAATACTCTTTCCCCCTTTCATTCTTTTCCTTTTCCTTTTATGTTTCTTACTTTTCACCATAATATTCTCTCATATATTCTATGTTATTTCCCTTGGTAGAGGTGAGCTCTTGGGCTTTGAGAGGGTAAGTGATTGATCAAACCAAAAGTATTCAAATTTAGCCCACTGCTGGTTTTTTAACTAACATGACAGTAACCATAGTCTTATTTTGTGTCTTCTTTTTTTTGAGTTGGTTGGCAGCACTGCTCATAACAAGGACTGTATCTGTTTGAGGTTCTAAGGAAGTTTCTTCCTGTTTTCGGGAAAATCAATTTGTCATTTGCAGGTAGAGGGTAGTGTTATGTGCCCCTATTCAGCACAGAAACCAGAATGTTTGTAAATAATTAATTATTAAACTTGTTTGCATCACCTTTGTCTTAAGTACCACTCACTGTTTTATTAATGATTATTAGTGTTCTTTACATTTCTTTCAACTTATTTTTAATGAGCATTGTTAAAACAATATTTTGATGATGTCATGAACTCTTCTTCATTTGAAAAATTACTTTTTGACAATATTACTTCTCGATAAGTATTTACTACTCAATAAGAAGTATTTACTTCTCAATAATAAGATATATTATGCTTATATCTTATTTGCTAAAAGTATCATTTAGTTCTATTTTTATAATCACCCGTTTGTTTAAAATAATAAGCAAATATCTGGTGCCTCTTTTGATCTATATTCTTCTGTCTTTTCTCATGTTTGATACATTATTGAATGGAGTGCTTGTATAGCCATCTTTATTTTAATGAAGATTATAAAGGAGATTTTTGTTGGCTATTTGAAACTCTTGTATCTTCCTTCTTCCTTTACTCTTAAGTTTATCTATTAACTTTCTTCCTAAAAGAAATAAAAACATCCATCTATTAAAATATAACTCATTAAAATATAATATTCAAAATAAACACTATTTTGAGAACTTTTCCTCATTCGTAAATTAGAAGATATTAGTTTAAAGTAACTTTACAAGCAACATTTCAGAACAGATTGTGCTTGCTCTCTAGAGGCTAATTTTATTTCCTTATTTTAACAAAAACTTGGTCTTTACATACTTTAATTGCATCTGGAATCATTGTGAGTTACTATTGAACATCAGTAACTCCAATTTAAAAAAAAATTAAAATCACAAGGTTAAAAGAAAAATAGAGCTTAATGTGACATTTCTTTTTTTATTATGCAAATTTTTATTTATATATGACAGCAGAATGCATTACAATTCTTATTACATACATAGAGCATTATTTTTCATATCTCTTGGTGTATATATAGTATATTCACACCAATTCATGTCTTCATACATGTACTTTGGTTAGCAGTGAACCATCATTAATTATCCCATGTCCCCTTCCTTCCCCTCCAACCCCTCCACCCTATATACTAGAGGTTGTCTATTTCTCTCATGCTCCTGCTCCCTATCCCATTATGAATCAGCCTCCTTATATCAAAGAAAACATTTGGCATTTGGTTTTTGGGAATTGGCTAACTTCACTTAGCATTATCTTCTCAAATTCCATCCATTTATCTGCAAATGCCATGATTTTATTCTATTTTATTGCTGAGTAATATTCCATTGTGTATATATGTGACATTTTTATCCATTCATCTATTGAAGGGCATTTAGATTGGTTCCACAGTTTAGCTATTATGAATTGTGCTGTTATAAAAATTGATGTGGCTGTGTCCCTGTAGTGTGCTGTTTTTAAGTCCTTTGGGTATAGACTGAGGAGAGGGACAGCTGGATCAAATGGTGGTTCCATTCCCAATTTTCCAAGAAATCTCTTACTACTTTCCATATTGGCTGCACCAATTTGCAGTCCCACCAGCAGTATATGAGAGTACCTTTCCCCCCACATCCTGGCCAACACTTATTGTTGGTTGTATACCTAATAGCTGCCTTTCTGACTGGAGTGAGATGAAATCTTAGAATGGTTTTGATTTGCATTTCTCTAATTGCTAGTGTACATTTTTTCATGTATTTGTTGATTGATTGTACATCATCTTCTGAGAAGTATCTGTTCAGTTCCTTGGCCCATTTATTGATTTGGTTATTTGTTTTTTGGGTGTTTAGCTTTTTGAGTTTAATGTGATATTTCTTTGAGCAGTCCTTTATTGACACAGGCTTTAATTGATGGACATCTGTAGTTTGTAATACCATAAGAAATAGGAACAACTGATAATAAATGTCAAATATTAGCTAATTAATTCATCGAGTATTACTGGTAACTGAAAACCATCTCTTTATTAAACCTTAGGCTAAAAATAATATGACAAAGGTGTGTTTCAACTTTTTTCTCCTTAGTTTAGTTGAAATTATTGACTAAATTTTTATTAGCCAGCATTTCAAAGATGTTTTTGAGAGAAACAAGTCAAAATAGAATTAAAATTTGCAGTAAAATATTTTCTTAAGGTCATTGCTTTTTGTGTGGAGAATTAATATATTTTATTAAAGATGCTGATGAATGCAAAACAATGATTTTAATGATATGCTTTTTAAAAAGAATTATCACAGTGTCTTTAAGAGTCTGTGCATATGCTATCTACAACAACAGTAAACACTTTATCCCTTACTAAGTTGAAGTTTATAGTTTATAGGATGTCTTTTTTCTTGTATTATATACTATGCAGAAGGTAGTATATTGTTTTTCACCCTTATCAGGGTAACTATCCAAAATGCAAGCCAACCAATTTTAAGCTCAGTATCATTTCACATATGTTACTAGTCTGCTTTTTCTTTGATGTGCCAGATGAAATGATCAGTAATAAGAAGAGAACAAATCCATTCTTATTCCATAAGTTCCTCTTTCTTGCTGACTTTTCCACTGAAAACCATGTTTCCTATTTGTATTTATCTTCATTTTAGTCTTTTATGGAAATCATCTGATTTGTGCTTGTTCCCTCAAACATATGGTTTTTATTTCTAGCACAAAAGTCTTTTGAGAAATCTAATTTGACAAGTCGTATGCTATCAGAATCCAAGTGTTATAGAGCAGTTTTATTTGCCTCTTTTTTTTTTTTTTTCTTTTTTTTTTTTTTTTTATTGGTCGTTCATAACATTACATAGTTCTTAATACATCATATTACACGGTTTGATTCAAGTGGATTATGAACTCCCGCTTTTACCCCGTATACAAATTGCTGTATCACATCAGTTACCCTTCCATTGATTGACATATTGCCTTTCTAGTGTCTGATGTATTCTGCTGTCTGTCCTATTGTCTACTATCCCCCCTCCCCTCCCCTCCCCTCCCCTCCCCTTTTCTCTCTCTACCCCTTCTACTGTAAATCATGTCTTCCATTTGTATTCTCTTGACTTACCCCTCCTTACCTCTTATATGACATTTTGTATAACCCTGAGGATCGCCTTCCATTTCCATGCAATTTCCCTTCTCACTCCCTTTCCCTCCCACCTCTCATCCCTGTTTACTGTAAATATTCTTCTCAAGCTCTTCGTCCCTACCCTGTCCTTGTTTACACCACTTATATCAAAGGAGTCATTTGGTATTTGTTTTTTAAAGATTGACTAGCTTCACTTAGCATAATCTGCTCTAATGCCATCCATTTCCCTCCAAATTCTATAATTTTGTCATTTTTTAATGCAGAGTAATACTCCATAGTGTATAAATGCCACATTTTTTTTATCCATTCATCTATTGAAGGGCATCTAGGCTGGTTCCACAGTCTTGCTATCGTGAATTGAGCTGCTATGAACATCGATGTAGCAGTGTCCCTGTAGCATGCTCTTGTTAGGGCTTTAGGGAATAGACCGAGAAGGGGAATAGCTGGGTCAAATGGTGGTTCCATTCCCAGCTTTCCGAGAAATCTCCATACTGCTTTCCAAATTGGCTGCACCAATTTGCAGTCCCACCAGCAATGAACAAGAGTGCCCTTTTCCCCGCATCCTCTCCAGCACTTATTGTTGTTTGACTTCCTAAAGGCTGCCAGTCTTACTGGAGTGAGATGGTATCTTAGGGTAGTTTTGATTTGCATTTCTCTGACTGCTAGCGATGGTGAGCATTTTTTCATGTACTTGTTGATTGATTGTATGTCCTCCTCTGAGAAGTGTCTGTTCAGGTCCTTGGCCCATTTATTGATTGGGTTATTTGTTATCTTATTGTCTAATTTTTTGAGTTCTTTGTATATTCTGGTTATTAGGGCTCTATCTGAAGTGTGTGGAGTAAAGATTTGTTCCCAGGATGTAGGCTCCCTATTTATCTCTCTTATTGTTTCTTTTGCTGAGAAAAAACTTTTTAGTTTGAGTAAGTCCCATTTGTTGATTCTATTTGTTAACTCTAGCGCTATGGGTGTCCTATTGAGGAATTTGGAGCCCGATCCCACAGCGTGTAGATCATAACCAACTTTTTCTTCTATCAGATGCCGTGTCTCAGATTTAATATCAAGCTCCTTGATCCATTTTGAGTTAACTTTTGTGCAAGGCGAGAGATAGGGATTCAGATTCATTTTGGTGCAAATGGATTTCCAATTTTCCCAGCACCATTTGTTGAAGATGCTATCCTTCCTCCATTGCATGCTTTTAGCCCCTTTATCAAAAATAAGATAGTTGTAGTTTTGTGGATTGGTTGCTGTGTCCTCTATTCTGTACCATTGGTCCACCCGCCTGTTTTGGTACCAGTACCATGCTGTTTTTGTTACTATTGCTCTGTAGTATAGTTTGAAGTCTGGTATAGCTATACCGCCTGATTCACACTTCCTGCTTAGTATTGTTTTTGCTATTCTGGGTCTTTTATTATTCCATATGAATTTCATGATTCTTTTATCTATTTCTACAAGATATGCTGTTGGGATTTTGATTGGCATTGCATTGAACTTATAGAGAACTTTTGGTAATATCGCCATTTTGATGATGTTAGTTCTGCCTATCCATGAGCAGGGTATGTTTTTCCATCTTCTAAGGTCTTCTTCTATGTCTTTCTTTAGGGTTCTGTAATTTTCATTGTATAAATCTTTCACCTCTTTTGTTAGGTTGATTCCCAAGTATTTTATTTTTTGGGGGGATATTGTGAATGGAGTAGTTGTCCTCATTTCCGTTTCAGAGGATTTGTCGCTCATATACAGGAACGCCTTTGATTTATGCGTGTTGATCTTATATCCTGCCACTTTGCTGAATTCATTTATTAGCTCTAATAGCTTCTTTGTAGACCCTTTTGGGTCTGCTAGGTATAGAATCATATCATCTGCAAATAGTGATAATTTAAGTTCTTCTTTTCCTATTTTTATGCCTTTAATTTCTTTTGACTGTCTAATTGCTCTGGCCAGTGTTTCGAGGACTATGTTGAACAGAAGTGGTGAGAGAGGGCATCCCTGTCTTGTACCAGATCTTAGAGGGAATGCCTTCAATTTTTCTCCATTCAGAATGATGCTGGCCTGTGGCTTATCATATATTGCTTTTACAATGTTGAGGTATGATCCTGTTATCCCTAATTTTTCTAGCGTTTTGAACATAAAGGGATGCTGAACTTTGTCAAATGCTTTTTCTGCATCTATTGAGATGATCATATGGTTCTTATTTTTAAGTCTATTGATGTGGTGAATAACATTTATTGATTTCCGTATATTAAACCAGCCTTGCATCCCAGGGATGAATCCTACTTGATCATGATGTATAATTTTTTTGATATGTATTTGAATCCGATTCGCCAGAATCTTATTGAGGATTTTTGCGTCAAGGTTCATTAGAGATATTGGTCTGTAGTTTTCCTTCTTTGATGTGTCTTTGTCTGGTTTCGGAATCAGGGTGATGTTGGCCTCGTAGAATGAATTTGGAAGTTCTCCCTCTTTTTCTATTTCCTGAAATAGCTTGAAAAGTATTGGTGTTAGTTCCTCTTTAAAGGTTTTGTAAAACTCTGCTGTATACCCATCCGGTCCTGGGCTTTTCTTAGTTGGTAGTCTTTTGATGGTTTCTTCTATTTCCTCTATTGTTATTGGTCTGTTTAGGTTGTCTATATCCTCCTGGCTCAATCTGGGCAGATCATAGGACTCAAGGAATTTATCTATGCCTTCACTATCTTCTATTTTATTGGAGTATAAGGATTCAAAGTAATTTCTGATTATCTTCTGTATTTCTGAAGTGTCTGTTGTGATATTGTCTTTTTCATCCCGTATGCTAGTAATTTGGGTTCTCTCTCTTCTTCTCTTCGTTAGCATGGCTAAGGGTCTGTCAATTTTATTTATTTTTTCAAAGAACCAGCTTTTAGTTTTGTCAATTTTTTCAATTGTTTCTTTTGTTTCAATTTCATTAATTTCAGCTCTGATTTTAATTATTTCTTGCCTTCTACTTCTTTTGCTGTTGTTTTGCTCTTCTTTTTCTAGGATTTTGAGATGAAGTATGAGATCATTTATTTGTTGGTTTTTTCTTTTTTTGAGGAATGAACTCCAAGCAATGAATTTTCCTCTTAGAACTGCTTTCAATGTGTCCCATAGATTCCGATATGTTGTGTCTGTGTTTTCATTTAACTCTAGGAATTTTTTAATTTCCTCCTTGATGTCTTCTAAAACCCATTGATCACTCAGCAACCTATTGTTCATTCTCCAGGTGATGCTTGCTTTTTCCTTTCTTCTTTTATCATTGATTTTCAGTTTCATTCCATTATGATCAGATAAGATGCATGGTATTATCTCTACCCCTTTGTATTGTCTAAGAGTTGCCCTGTGACATAGTATATGGTCTATTTTTGAGAAGGTTCCATGTGCTGCTGAGAAAAAAGTGTAGCTACTTGATGTTGGGTGGTATAGTCTGTATATGTCAATTAAGTCTAGGTTGTTAATTGTGTTATTGAGTTCTATAGTTTCCTTATTTAACTTTTGTTTGGAAGATCTGTCCAGTGGTGAGAGAGGTGTGTTGAAGTCTCCCATGATTATTGTATGTTGGTCTATTAGACTCTTGAACTTGAGAAGAGTTTGCTTGATGAATACAGCTGCACCATTATTTGGGGCATATATATTTATGATTGTTATGTCTTGTTGGTGTATGGTTCCCTTGAGCAGTATGAAGTGTCCTTCTATATCCCTTTTGATTAGCTTTGGCTTGAAATCTATTTTATTAGATATGAGTATGGACACTCCTGCTTGTTTCCGCGGTCCATATGAGTGATATGATTTTTCCCAACCTTTCACCTTCAGTCTATGTATATCTTTTCCTATCAAATGCGTCTCCTGTAGACAGCATATTGTTGGGTCTTGTTTTTTGATCCATTCTACTAGCCTATGTCTCTTAATTGGTGAGTTTAAGCCATTAACATTTAGGGTTATTATTGAGATATGGTTTGTTCTTCTATCCATATTTGTTTATTGATGTTACTAAACCTGATTTGTTATCCTCTTTGACTACTTTCCCCCCTTTACTGTCCTACCTCCCATTGTTGGTTTTCAATGTTGTTTTCCATTTCCTCTTCCTGTAATGTTTTGCCAAGGATTTTTTGAAGAGATGGTTTTCTAGCTGCGAATTCTTTTAACTTTTGTTTATTGTGGAAGGTTTTAATTTCATCTTCTAACCTGAAGCTTAATTTCGCTGGATACACGATTCTTGGTTGGAGCCCATTGTCTTTCAGTGTTTGAAATATGTTATTCCAGGATCTTCTAGCTTTCAGAGTCTGTGTTGAGAGATCAGCTGTTATCCTGATTGGTTTACCCCTAAATGTAATCTGCTTTCTTTCTCTTGCAGCTTTTAAAATTCTCTCCTTATTCTGTATGTTGGACATCTTCATTATAATGTGTCTAGGTGTGGATCTCTTATGATTTTGCACATTCGGCGTCCTGTAGGCTTCTAGGATTTGGGATTCTGTCTCAATCTTCAATTCTGGGAAGTTTTCTCGTATTATTTCACTGAATAGACTGTTTATTCCTTTGGAATGGAGCTCTGTGCCTTCCTGTATCCCAATGACTCTTAAATTTGGTCTTTTGATATTGTCCCATAATTCTTGGATGTTCTGCTCATGGTTTCTTAGCAGACTTGCTGAGCTGTCTATGTTCTTTTCCAGTTGAAATACTTTGTCTTCATTGTCTGATGTTCTCTCTTCTAAGTGATCTACTCTGCTGGTAGTATTCTCAATTGAGTTTTTAAGTTGGTTTATTGTTTCCTGCATTTCTAGAATTTCAATTTGTTTGTTTTTTATTACCTCTATCTCCCTGTGAAATTGATCTTTTACTTCCTGGATTTGTTTGTCAATGTGATCTTTCATTGTCTGATTTTGCTGTCTCATGTCTTCCTTGAGACTCCAGATCATCTGAAGCATATATATCCTGAACTCTTTATCTGATATTCCATCTGTTGCAGCTATTACCTCTTCTAAAGTTGAGTTGACCTGCATTGCTTGTGGACCTTTCTTTCCTTGTCTTTTCATACTGCTCGCGTTTCTTTCTGCTTGGTGCAACTGTTGTGTTTTGAAATTTACCCCCTATTTATTTATGTTGCTCTTGTATACTTGAAAAGTCTCCCTTGCAGGTGCGGGCAGCGGCTGTGCCCCTACTCCAATTGGGGTGACGTGTCTACCACGCTGGCGGCTCTCTGGGCCTGTTCCGGGAGTGGAAGGCGGCTCTGCTCTGTCCCTATTCCAATTGGGGTATCGTGACTACAATGCTGGCAGATCGCTGGGCCTGTTCCGGGCGTGGGCGGTGGGCTTGGCTGGCGGGATTCCACCTAATGGCAGTCCCTAACCTCCCTGCTTGCTAATTAATGGCTTCTCTGAGGCGCCACGCCTTCTGTAGCTGCAGGGCAGGCCGCGCGAATCAGTTGGCCTGGATCTCCGGGGTCCTGCTGCTGGCTGTTTTGATGTTGCAAGCTGTTGGAGAGTGGTGGTGTATTCTTCAGCTTTCCCGGATGGTGTCCACTGACTGCCTGGATGGAGTGTCCGCTGTTTTGATGTTGCACTCTGAAGGAGAGTGGCGGTGTATCCTTCAGCTTTCCCGGATGCTGGCCGCTGACTGCCTCGGTGGAGTGTCCGCTGTGGGGGATGGGACTGTACCGCTTCCTTCCCCTTCTGAGAACCCGTGCTCGGCCCAAGGGTCCGTGTGGGCTTGGCTGGTGGGATTCCACCTAATGGCCTTCCCTACCCTCCCTGCTTGCCAATTAATGGCTTCACTGAGGCGCCACGCCTTCTGTAGCCACAGGGCAGGCCACGCGAATCAGTTGGCCTGGCTCTCCGGGCCCTGCTGCAGGCTGCTGGGATCCCTGGCACTCTATCACTTTGATTTTTTCTGCTTGCCCCTCCCCCAGCGCTGGCTAGCCAGGTTTCCTTTTGGCTGCTACTGGGAGGAGGGGTTGGAGGTCAGGTGTCTCTGGATTCCCCCTGGCCTGTATGGAGGCTCAGCTTGATACTCCCTCTCCCGGCAAGCCTAGGAGAGATTTTATGCGAATTCCCGCTGTCTGTGGGGTGAGCTGAATGACACCGACCTGTTTTGATGTCGCACTCTGAAGGAGAGTGGCGGTGTATCCTTCAGCTTTCCCGGATGCTGGCCGCTGACTGCCTCGGCGGGGTGTCCGCTGTGGGGGATGGGACTGTACCGCTTCCTTCCCCTTCTGAGAACCCGAGCTCGGCCCAAGGGTCCGTGTGGGCTTGGCTGGTGGGATTCCACCTAATGGCCTTCCCTAACCTCCCTGCTTGCCAATTAATGGCTTCACTGAGGCGCCACGCCTTCTGTAGCCACAGGGCAGGCCACGCGAATCAGTTGGCCTGGCTCTCCGGGCCCTGCTGCAGGCTGCTGGGATCCCTGGCACTCTATCACTTTGATTTTTTCTGCTTGCCCCTCCCCCAGCGCTGGCTAGCCAGGTTTCCTTTTGGCTGCTACTGGGAGGAGGGGTTGGAGGTCAGGTGTCTCTGGTTTCCCCCTGGCCTGTATGGAGGCTCAGCTTGATACTCCCTCTCCCGGCAAGCCTAGGAGAGATTTTATGCGAATTCCCGCTGTCTGTGGGGTGAGCTGAATGACACCGACCTGTTTTGATGTCGCACTCTGAAGGAGAGTGGCGGTGTATCCTTCAGCTTTCCCGGATGCTGGCCGCTGACTGCCTCGGCGGGGTGTCCGCTGTGGGGGATGGGACTGTACCGCTTCCTTCCCCTTCTGAGAACCCGTGCTCGGCCCAAGGGTCCGTGTGGGCTTGGCTGGTGGGATTCCACCTAATGGCCTTCCCTAACCTCCCTGCTTGCCAATTAATGGCTTCACTGAGGCGCCACGCCTTCTGTAGCCACAGGGCAGGCCACGCGAATCAGTTGGCCTGGCTCTCCGGGCCCTGCTGCAGGCTGCTGGGATCCCTGGCACTCTATCACTTTGATTTTTTCTGCTTGCCCCTCCCCCAGCGCTGGCTAGCCAGGTTTCCTTTTGGCTGCTACTGGGAGGAGGGGTTGGAGGTCAGGTGTCTCTGGATTCCCCCTGGCCTGTATGGAGGCTCAGCTTGATACTCCCTCTCCCGGCAAGCCTAGGAGAGATTTTATGCGAATTCCCGCTGTCTGTGGGGTGAGCTGAATGACACCGACCTGTTTTGATGTCGCACTCTGAAGGAGAGTGGCGGTGTATCCTTCAGCTTTCCCGGATGCTGGCCGCTGACTGCCTCGGCGGGGTGTCCGCTGTGGGGGATGGGACTGTACCGCTTCCTTCCCCTTCTGAGAACCCGAGCTCGGCCCAAGGGTCCGTGTGGGCTTGGCTGGTGGGATTCCACCTAATGGCCTTCCCTAACCTCCCTGCTTGCCAATTAATGGCTTCACTGAGGCGCCACGCCTTCTGTAGCCACAGGGCAGGCCACGCGAATCAGTTGGCCTGGCTCTCCGGGCCCTGCTGCAGGCTGCTGGGATCCCTGGCACTCTATCACTTTGATTTTTTCTGCTTGCCCCTCCCCCAGCGCTGGCTAGCCAGGTTTCCTTTTGGCTGCTACTGGGAGGAGGGGTTGGAGGTCAGGTGTCTCTGGTTTCCCCCTGGCCTGTATGGAGGCTCAGCTTGATACTCCCTCTCCCGGCAAGCCTAGGAGAGATTTTATGCGAATTCCCGCTGTCTGTGGGGTGAGCTGAATGACACCGACCTGTTTTGATGTCGCACTCTGAAGGAGAGTGGCGGTGTATCCTTCAGCTTTCCCGGATGCTGGCCGCTGACTGCCTCGGCGGGGTGTCCGCTGTGGGGGATGGGACTGTACCGCTTCCTTCCCCTTCTGAGAACCCGTGCTCGGCCCAAGGGTCCGTGTGGGCTTGGCTGGTGGGATTCCACCTAATGGCCTTCCCTAACCTCCCTGCTTGCCAATTAATGGCTTCACTGAGGCGCCACGCCTTCTGTAGCCACAGGGCAGGCCACGCGAATCAGTTGGCCTGGCTCTCCGGGCCCTGCTGCAGGCTGCTGGGATCCCTGGCACTCTATCACTTTGATTTTTTCTGCTTGCCCCTCCCCCAGCGCTGGCTAGCCAGGTTTCCTTTTGGCTGCTACTGGGAGGAGGGGTTGGAGGTCAGGTGTCTCTGGATTCCCCCTGGCCTGTATGGAGTCTCAGCTTGATACTCCCTCTCCCGGCAAGCCTAGGAGAGATTTTATGCGAATTCCCGCTGTCTGGGGGGTGAGCTGAATGACACCGACCTGTTTTGATGTCGCACTCTGAAGGAGAGTGGCGGTGTATCCTTCAGCTTTCCCGGATGCTGGCCGCTGACTGTCTCGGCGGGGTGTCCGCTGTGGGGGATGGGACTGTACCGCTTCCTTCCCCTTCTGAGAACCTGTGCTCGGCCCAAGGGTCCGTGTGGGCTTGGCTGGTGGGATTCCACCTAATGGCCTTCCCTAACCTCCCTGCTTGCCAATTAATGGCTTCACTGAGGCGCCACGCCTTCTGTAGCCACAGGGCAGGCCACGCGAATCAGTTGGCCTGGCTCTCCGGGCCCTGCTGCAGGCTGCTGGGATCCCTGGCACTCTATCACTTTGATTTTTTCTGCTTGCCCCTCCCCCAGCGCTGGCTAGCCAGGTTTCCTTTTGGCTGCTACTGGGAGGAGGGGTTGGAGGTCAGGTGTCTCTGGATTCCCCCTAGACTGTATGGAGGTTCAGCTTGATACTCCCTCTCCCGGCAAGCCTAGGAGAGATTTTATGCGAATTCCCGCTGTCTGTGGGGTGAGCTGAATGACACCGACCTGTTTTGATGTCGCACTCTGAAGGAGAGTGGCGGTGTATCCTTCAGCTTTCCCGGATGCTGCCCGCTGACTGCCTCGGCGGGGTGTCCGCTGTGGGGGATGGGACTGTACCGCTTCCTTCCCCTTCTGAGAACCCGAGCTCGGCCCAAGGGTCCGTGTGGGCTTGGCTGGTGGGATTCCACCTAATGGCCTTCCCTAACCTCCCTGCTTGCCAATTAATGGCTTCACTGAGGCGCCACGCCTTCTGTAGCCACAGGGCAGGCCACGCGAATCAGTTGGCCTGGCTCTCCGGGCCCTGCTGCAGGCTGCTGGGATCCCTGGCACTCTATCACTTTGATTTTTTCTGCTTGCCCCTCCCCCAGCGCTGGCTAGCCAGGTTTCCTTTTGGCTGCTACTGGGAGGAGGGGTTGGAGGTCAGGTGTCTCTGGTTTCCCCCTGGCCTGTATGGAGGCTCAGCTTGATACTCCCTCTCCCGGCAAGCCTAGGAGAGATTTTATGCGAATTCCCGCTGTCTGTGGGGTGAGCTGAATGACACCGACCTGTTTTGATGTCGCACTCTGAAGGAGAGTGGCGGTGTATCCTTCAGCTTTCCCGGATGCTGGCCGCTGACTGCCTCGGCGGGGTGTCCGCTGTGGGGGATGGGACTGTACCGCTTCCTTCCCCTTCTGAGAACCCGTGCTCGGCCCAAGGGTCCGTGTGGGCTTGGCTGGTGGGATTCCACCTAATGGCCTTCCCTAACCTCCCTGCTTGCCAATTAATGGCTTCACTGAGGCGCCACGCCTTCTGTAGCCACAGGGCAGGCCACGCGAATCAGTTGGCCTGGCTCTCCGGGCCCTGCTGCAGGCTGCTGGGATCCCTGGCACTCTATCACTTTGATTTTTTCTGCTTGCCCCTCCCCCAGCGCTGGCTAGCCAGGTTTCCTTTTGGCTGCTACTGGGAGGAGGGGTTGGAGGTCAGGTGTCTCTGGATTCCCCCTGGCCTGTATGGAGTCTCAGCTTGATACTCCCTCTCCCGGCAAGCCTAGGAGAGATTTTATGCGAATTCCCGCTGTCTGGGGGGTGAGCTGAATGACACCGACCTGTTTTGATGTCGCACTCTGAAGGAGAGTGGCGGTGTATCCTTCAGCTTTCCCGGATGCTGGCCGCTGACTTTTATTTGCCTCTTTAAAATTAGAATTCAGCTTGAATTTACTGTTCTTAATCTGCTGTAAAGCACTATAATTATTAATGTAACACTGAATTTCCTTCCTACTGACAATGATGCAAGAGTTTCTTTTTCTTTTTTGGTCCTGGAAGGTATCATGTTGTTACCCATTAAATATATGAGAATTGAGGTGAGAAATTCACTATATTGCTATAAAAATCTGTGTGAACACATCTTTTTCCTTTCATTACCCACCCCCTTCTCCATTGCTAGAATATTGACAGTGAATTTAAGTGAGTTAATTAAGCTCTATTCTTCATTAGTTCAAAACTCTAAAAATTAATATGTTAACAAAAGGCAGTATACAGGATGTCCAACAGTAAATTTACAAATACTAATGTAGAGAAAATGGATGCTTGTATATCATAACATTGTCCTAGAAATATTTAATCCATACCAAAAGTTGATAAATACCAATAAATTGTCACAACATATTTTCACTTTCCTTAACATTTTCCAGGGCTTTATTTTAGATATATTTTAATTTGATTTTTTAGGGACGATAAAAGAATAATTCTTTGGAATGGATTTTTGGTAAAGTGTATGAAGCAGTATATCATGGGGACAGGTGCTAAGTACCCTAAGGGCTGGTGTCATGAGGTTAGCAGCTTGGAAGAAGGTTCAGGAATAGCAGTAGGCCAGATCCCAAGAGAATAAACAAAAGAAACCAATCACCATTTGTTCAAGTTAGAGGAAAAATCCTTTCAAGCTAGGTATAAACAAAGCAGGTAATCTGGAAATTGTAAATGTCAATAATTATATTGTCAACATACCAAAGTAGGTCCTGATAATTAAGGACTTTGACATGAAAAATACCCACTAGCCAGGTGTGGTGGGACATATTTGTAATCCCAGTGCTCAGGACAGTGAGGCAGGAGGATCACCTGTTCAGAGCCAGCCTCAGCAATTTAGTGAGGCCCTAAGCAGGTTAGTGAGACCATGTCTCAAAATTTTAAAAGTAGAATGAAAAGGGCTGGAGATGTGGCTCAGTGGTTAAGTTCCCCTGGATTCAATCCCTGGTTAAAAAAAAAAATAGTTACCCACTACATTAGTAAGTCTACATTAGTAAGTCTAAAATTCAACTCAGCTGGAGGACAGGATAGACATTAAAGCATCTACTCTCAGTTCCATGGCTGATCAAACAGCTTCTGAACATTGCTGTGCTTTCTAATAGAGGTGAATTAGGACCCTTCCTTTCCTCTAAGAGAGTCAGCCTTAATATAACCCAAAAATTACTAGAGTGGGTTCCAGATTTTATGTTTTTTTTAAAAAAAAAGTTTCATCATCCAATAAATTTGTATTCTGCACTATAAATCAAAATGTAAGGTTTCATTTTTTTACTTTTTATCATATTTTATTTTATTTGTTCAGCAAATATTTATTTAATTCCTTTCATAAGCCAGACATCTAGATACTGGGGACAGAAGTGGGACAATATAGATGTTCTATATTTTAGATCTTCTAGCCAGTGTAGAAAAATAAATCTTGAAATAAATAATTGCAATATAGTATATTAAGGATTGAGATAGGAGAGATCAAGGGTCAAAGGGAATACACAACAAGAGCACATACTCTGGTCTTCAAAGAGTCAGGGAAGAGACTTTGAAGGAGTATTGTTAATACTAAAAGTCTAAAGATCAAGTAGAAGTTGGGCCAGGAAATCTCAGTCACTTCAAGAGCCATAACAATAACAACCAATGACTAAAGCTGGCATGTTATTATACTCCTGCTGCCTTCCACATACTATGCCACAGACTTTCCAAGCATTCCTTTAGCAATTTTCCTGGGCAGATCTTATTACTTACCCAAGATCATATTACTAACAAGTAGCCAGAAGGAAAATTTACTGATTATTCTGACTCTAGAGTCCTCTTTCTGCTACCCCAACTGCCTCTCAAAGCAATTAATTAATTTCTATTGAATTTGTTTTGCTTTAAAAAAAATTTGAGTGCTATGTTAAATTTGCTTTGGTTTTGATTGATATGTGATATTACTTTTTTAAAAAAATAGATACACATTTTACAATTTTCACAGATGATAGTAAAATTTGGCATTTGGGCGTGAGTTTCACATGCATATTATAGCACCAAGTTTTGAAGTTCACATTCCAAGTAATGTCTTACACATACAATTTCAACTTCACATTTTATTTTAACTAAATGGTAGGGTCATTTGAAAAGACAACTTTGAATCATTCCAAAGAAAGGCATTACTCATATTTTAATAGTAGTTCTAATTCTCTGAGACTTAATCCAGCTGGCCGTAGTATTTTATTTTTTAAAAATACAGTATATATAGAAGGAGATGATATTAAATTGATCCCCTCAAGTCTTTGAACCTGCCTAATACCTACAGCTTCTGTGCATGTTTAACAAAAATATCCATAAGTAATACAGACCTTATATCTCATCAGGAAAGAGGCTTACAACACCAAGATAACTCACTATCAATACTTTTGAAGATTCTCAATTAAAGGAGCATTTGATAAATAGGAAAAAGTGGCTTAAGAAAATAAATTGGATTGCTGTAAACCCAGCAAAATTTTTAAAATCCAATTAAGTAATTCTTCAGTGTTCTTGGAAGTGGTGTGAGTCATGCTTTAGTACCTAGTGATAGCTAATTGGGCTATATCATATAATTTGTAGACTTGCTTTATTTATTTGACCATGTCAACATGCCAATTATTACCAAACTTGCCCATCCTATTATTATAATTTTTTTTTCTGTGCTGGGAATGAACCCAAGTGTAGCTACATTTAAATTTTATTTTTAAATTTTGAGACAGGGTCTTGTGAAGTTGCCCAGGCTGGCCTCCATCTTGTGATCCTCCTGCCTTGGCCTCTGGATTGCTGGGATTATAGCATGCACCACTGCACCTGGCTGAGATTACTTCTAAGTAACATAAATATTATATATAATATAAAACATTTTTTGAAATTTCTCTATTTCATCCTCATGAGGTAATTCTGAGATATGAAATGATCATAAAGGAGAAAAGAAAAAGAAGAACCTGATTAATCTATAAACCTAGATTAATTCCCAAACCCTTGTAATTTATATTAACTTAACAACATACCATTGCTGGATGAAATTTCACTTGTTATTTTTATTTTTATTCAGAAAAGCAGGATGGTGAAACAAAATTTTAAAAGAACTTCTCTTGTGTGGTATTTTATTTGTAATCAAACATTGGTTTATTTCCTTATTAACTATAAAACATGTTGGTTTCACCTTAGGGACACCACAGTACAAACACTTACTCTTCAGCCTTCAGTTAAAGATGGACTGATTGTGTATGAAGACTCACCTTTGGTTAGTAATCCAATCATATGAATATTTTAAATATTTTAAATGATAGCTGTGTTTCATCCTTTGAATAAGTAGAGAAATCTCCCATAGATTCTAATGTTTTTTAGACTAACTAGAATGCACTTGTTCAGGTATTATTTTAGGGACAGATATTTAAATGTAAATTATTGGGAAATATTATTTCTAAGATTATGTTCTCTTTTCAGAGAGAAGGGGTGGGGAGAGAGAGAGTCATAAATTTAGGGAATGACAAAAGTCCTTTACTGATTTCTCTTCTAAAATTTTTTTAAGGTTGCTATTGTTTCCAAACGTGTATAGTTTGAAATTAGGTAATATTTCTAGAAAAGTGTTTTTTTTCTTTTGGTGGTTTATTCTAATAAAGTGGTTTTGTCTAATCAAATATCAGTGTTTTAGGAAGCTGGGGGGATCCAGTCCTCAGCTTCCCATTTGAGACCCAGGGAAATCCCAGCCTGCCAGGCATGTGACCCTGTGCAGCAAACTCCTGCACAACTGCAGCACCAGTAAGCCATCATGGGACCTCTGTGGTCCAGACACAGAGATGTGAGTCTAGGATCTCCTGCCTGAAGTCATTTGGGTTGGGCCCAACTTTCCTTTTATCTGTGCAGAGATAGGGTTGAGGATAAAAGCTCCATGTTTTCTTTTTATACCCTAAAATTTACTTATAACCCTTAATGGTTTTTTTAATCTCTCATCAATTCTTTATAAAATAATTGTGGTAAAAGAAACCACCTATTTAATGATGTGTTATTTCCTTAAAATCATTCATCACAATTGTGCAGTCAGAAAAACTTATAGTTCATAATGTTATATTTCTTGCTAATTAAAAACAGTCTTTACATTTAAATTCATTGAGCATTTTCTCCTACTCCCCCTGGGGGAAAAAGTTTTAAGAGTTTTTAGCTTTTATCTTTATTTAATGATGTCACCATTCACACAGTCACTCAAGTCCTAGGACTCTTATTTTTCTTTTCCCCTCTTACTATTCAAATGGTTGCCCAACCTATAGTTTCTACCTCTGCTGAACTCCTCAGATTAGTCTAACACTTTTTATTTCTGTTTTCTAATGCTGATGCCCAATCAGGTTCCCAAACAAACTCTTTTAAACAAATTGTTACAGTAATCCCCTTTTAGTTTATTCTGCATGTGGCTGCCAGATTAAATATCCTAAAGTGTAGCTCCACAGTTTTTTTCCAACATGTGTGAACTCACAAATATTAAATTATATCCCATTATTTAATGAGGGAAAGTATGTATTTATTGGTCTGGCAAACAAATTCCTTAGTAGTAGAAACCCAATCTACTCTTCTAGTGCCTTTTTTCTCTTTTCTTAGATTTGACTTCTATTTCAGTTAATATAAACTACTCATATTCACTCTTCAATAAATATGCTCCAGGAGTTTGACCATTGGTTTGCTTTTTTGTTTTGAATACCACATCTCCAGCGCCATGCATTCTGATTTATTACAATATTAAAATATTACACTTTTTTAAAGAGCTAGAACAAATGCAATATTTTGATACAATTGCTTATGGTGTCTCAACTCATCTTAAATTCCATGGCACTTTGATTTCTCTATTTATTATACTTGTTGTACATCTCCCCTATTCTAGGTATGAAATATTATTTGATATCATTATCATAGGAATAATTCTAAACTGAAGGTAAGTGAAAGGATTCCTGTGAAATCAGTAAAATAGTGACTATGTGAAGATTCTTGTGGAGATACATAAATTTCGTTTTTAGCTGTGCTGCAGATTTTGAGTATATATGGTAGTGTGTAGCCATAACTTAATACTAGCTATTATAAATCCAAAGCACTAAGTGATGAAGCTTTAATAATGCTTACTTTTATTATTTGTGTTTGTTTATGATAAGTTTTCTGTCTTCGAAGGTTAAAGCAATAAAGATGGGTCATGTTCTGGTTATAGATGAAGCAGACAAAGCCCCAACAAATGTCACTTGTATTTTGAAAACTCTAGTAGAAAATGGAGAAATGATTCTAGCAGATGGAAGACGCATTGTAGCAAGTGAGTAATAAAACTGCAATGTTTACTGTCATACCTGTAATTTTTATATCTCTGGTATGGACTCAAGCAGTAGGCATAATTTCAATATAAATTAAATTGTCCATGTTGATAATTATTTATAAAAAATAACATTTAAGTCTAGCTTTGTTTTACTTTTTTGTGGGAGAAGGTGCTGGGGATTGAACCCAAGGCCTATTGCATGCTAAGCACATATTCTACCACTGAGCTTATTCTGAGTCCCCAGTTTTATTTTTTATAGCCAGGAAGGCATTTTTAAAAATTTCTGTGGTAATATTAGGACAAATCAGTGTCATATTTTTCTACCCTGAGAATACTAATATATACTTTATCAATTCATTTCTCCATTATTTGTGTTATTTATTTTCTTTAATATCTGAAATTTTAAGACTTATTTTATTATTAGCTCAATATAATTAGAAAATTTGCTAGACTTATACATGTACATATACACACACATAAAATACTTATTATGTATTTGTGTATTTATATGCATATATATATACATATATATATATATATATATATATATATATATATACACACACATACGTACACATTAGATACACAGTCTTCTTTAGCAGGAAGTAGTTCTCCTCTATTTTGGATTGTCTTCTTCTTGTTCCTACTCACATACCCTTTTTGTTATTGTTAGGAAAAAATGAAGAAGGATAAATCTTATCAGTTTATTTAACCTACAGAGAATATTAAGTTTGTTTAACACAATGTGAGAATATTTTCTAGCTTTCAATTTTAAATTTTTGCCTCCTGAAAAGACTAGCCATTGAAAATACATATCCAATAGCCTAGTAACCAAACAAATTAGGATAACTAAAGTCTGCAGTATTTGAAGATAGTGTAAAGAAGACCCCATTCAAAAAATACAAGATGACCATCATAGAAGTGTTCCTCCTGGACATTACCATTGTAAGGTTGCCATATTGAACCTCAGTTCAGACTAATAATAGCATTCTATTATTTTAATTTTACACTGAGTTTCATGGAAAAAAATAAGAATTTGTGTTAGTCTGAATATTCTCTCTTAACATCTTTTCAGACTCTCAGGATTGGAATTCTGCCGGCTCTTTTTAGAGGTATCTCAAGGACACTAAAATAGGAAGAAAGATTTTCTAAAACAAAATCATAGTTAAAGAGTGATTATTTCCTGGCAACCCTCTACGTTTTCTGATATGTTTTTGAAAGATAACCGACAAGTAGATAGGCAAAATAATTTCTAAACTCAAGCATGATTGTTCATGACTAGAATTTGTTATTGTTGTTATTTTGTTATATTTTGTTTGTTTTGCTTTTTTGGTGCCGGGCACTAGACTCAGAGCCTTATGTTAAGCATGGGTTTTTTCGCTAAGGTACACCGCCAGCCGTGTAGGTGATATTTTAAATAAAGGTACCTGAAGCTCTTTTAATGGAGCTTCATAAACCATCAATTCCAGTCCTGTCTTTTTTCATTTTCCTTACTTTTAAAAAACATTCTCCATTTTTATTATCATATTTCTTTTAATTGAATAATTAAACTTTGCCTATGGCTCCATACTCCTCTGGTTTTCTTTACTAAAATTAATCGGGATAAATGTTAAAAAGCTATAGGTTGTATTAGCACATGCATATATGACACATTGAAAGATTATTGTTTGGTATCATAAATGATTGTAAGTATAGGTTCTTACAGACTCATCTCAAAACTCCAGGTGTGTCATAACCATCGTGTTTTAAAGGTGGGCAGCCTAAGGCTAGGGTTTACATAAACCTAGATGATAAGTGGTTCTTCTTAAAATAACCATAATAAAGCTCTTACTAGCAGCTCAGACATTATCTGGAATGTGCACCAACCAGGAGATTGTAATATTTAGTTCCTTTAATGCCATAAACACGTGCATAAAACAGTTCCCTAATTGGAAACAAGTCAGCTGGGTTTTTAAATTTTTTTTAGTTGTAAATGGATGCAGTACCTTTATTTTAATTATTTATCTTTATGTGGTGCTGAGGGTCAGTTGAACCCAGTGCCTCACACATGCAAAACGGGAGCTCTATCACTGAGCCACAACTCCAGCCCCACAAGTCAGCTTTTTACTAATGAATTGGCAGTTTTTGAGACCTCTATTTTATGTAGTTATGTTGTAGGGCATGTGACCTAAACAAGAATGATATCTTAAGCTGCATACTCTAAGGCTTTGTGCAAAGGGATGCAGCTGATAAAAAGTAAAGATTGTGTGGATTTTAGCCTTGGGTATTCCTTGTAGCTCATTATAAATTTTTATTTTTTTATTTGTTTCAAGAATAATGATATCTCAAGCCAGTATTGTAAGACAGTGTATGGATAGATTTGCTTTTTGATATATGTTGCACATTTACATAAATATGCAAGTTCTTGTAGAGTTTAGTATATTTATCAATATTCTGTTCTTGAGCAAACTTTTTCAAGCAAGTTTTTCCTGCAATTCAGTTGTCACTATGACTACTTGTGTTAAAGTCAATAACTTGACATTCTTAAAAATTATTAAATATCAATAAAGAATAAATGGAAATTTTGTTTTTCAGATTCGGCCAACGTGGATGGACGAGAAAATGTTATAGTGATTCATCCTGACTTTAGGATGATTGTTCTAGCCAACAGACCTGGATTTCCTTTCTTAGGCAATGATTTCTTTGGCACCTTAGGTAAAAACAGTAATGCTGATAATAACAATCACATTAACAATAATATTAATAATAACAATGTTAATGACAGTGCCAGAATGGCTGTCACGGTTACTCTATGCTGTACCATAATAACTGCCCTGTGTATCTTATATTCAAAGAGATTATTCTTCTCTAGTCAATTAACTAATGACTGATAGAGGTGGGCTTCATATCTAAGTCAATCTGATCCAGAGCCTTTTTTTCTTAATTATGTTAAACTATATGTCATTCAGGTCTTTTTGGAATGAAATAAGAAATGTTTTTAGTGTCTGTTTTTGTTGCATTTCCCTAACTATGAAAAGGGCTAAAACAACTCTGAGGAAACACATTCACACTGATTAGAGGCCCTGGAATAAACTTAATCATCATAACCTTGAGGAACTTTTCTTTTCTGTGGCAAATATATATTTCTGGACTCTAATACTCATAGGATCTTTGGCCTAGTAATTCCACATTAAGGAATTGACCTGATTTAAGTACAAGTATAGACAATACAGCATGTTTGTAATAGCAAGAAAAGAAACAAATCAAATACAGTAAGTCATGAAAGTGGTACTCTATTTATTCTTTGAGGTTCTTTTCAGGGTAGAAGGGATGTATATACACATATATGTCTTACTTGTGTAGAATTTCTCCTAACATAGAAAACTGGCAAGAAGGGAGGGTTGTTTGTCTTGAAATTCAGAAATGGACATGTAATTTGTTCATTTACTATTTTTGTATTTTTTTAACCATATATAGATATTTCTATAAAAGCCATTACCCATTCGTGCATTACTGATACTCTTACAATGTAGCAACGTGAAAACACTAAAGTAAACTTGTAATTGTTTCTAGTGTGAAAGGTTTGAGTTTTTTTATGTAGTTTCTTCATGGGTCACACACATCATATTAATTTTAATGTCTATAAGAACATTAATTCCCTATTCTGTCTTTGTCTTTCATCCTCCTCTGAATCCTGAAATCTGCTGTGGCTCAGATGAAATGCCAGCCCTCCCTGCAGTCACTTCTTCCACTGAAGTCCTTTCAAGGAGTGTGTGTGTGTGTGTGTGTGTGTGTGTGTGTATTTCTCTCATACTGGGTCTAGAGGAAATAAAGAGTCTTTGCTTCTTGTTGCTATTTATGGGTTATTCTCTTTGTTTCTTCCTTAAAAGTTCCTAGCTTTACATCTTGTGTCGTCAAGATTATATTATTACAACCCCTTGTTGCTGTCGTCTACCTCCTTGTCCTTTCTCCATGATTTTTTGTTCTTTGTTCACTGTCACTCTAACTCTTAACTGCTCTGGGAGTGTTCGAAGTATAATGCATGTGGATTTTCCAACTCTCTGGTTTCAGGGCTTCTTGGATGTTTTTATTCAAGTGATTTTATTCCATATTATACCTCAACCACTCACTTCCATGGACATATCCTAGTTTTAATTACTGAAACTCTGCTATAATCTCAATTTTATAATTCTATTTATAACTTTTCCTTGGGTTTTTATTTCATCACTGCAAAACCTCCAGTATTTCCTGTTACTACTTCTAAGTAAGTACCCCAAATCCAGCAACCCTTCATAACAATTAGAAAACATACACACATGGAGCTGAATATGGTTAGAAAAAGTAACCTCACTTTTCTTGACTAGGGACCTCAGGTGTCCCTTATTGCAATCACACTGTGCCTTCCTAGTTCTTTTACTTTCATGTTCTCTTAGGTAAGTAATTCAGATCTTCTCTCCCCTCACAGCTCTAACCCTGCTGGGTGAATTTTCTTGTTTGTTTTAAAATTGTACAATACTTCTGCAATCACTTGTGAGAAATTGAAACATAGAAAAAGAAGTCTTCTTCACTTTCCCACCAGTCCATACCACCAGTTAGGTATGGACGACCCATACCTAACCAGGATTCAGTTTCTTGACTCACTTTCCATAGGCCTATTATTTTTTCCTAGCTTCCTACCGTACTGAGAAAAAAAAATAAAAACAATAGAAGTTCACATCCATAGACTTGTGTCCCCTGAACATTCCATCCATAGTGTTGTGGTTTCCCACCATTTCCAGGTAAACCATTCACACTTTCATCAAGAGCCAGTCCCTCCAGATAAGTACACAATTCCACTTTCTTAAGGATAGAGCTTGAAAAATTCTGCCTTTCCTCTCCCATATCAGCAGTTTCCTTCTTTGTTCAATTGTTCCCATCAGCAATCAACTTTGTTTCCTTTTAAGATATCTTCAATCTTAAAAAAGACCCTCTAATCCTCTTTTTTTGCTAGCTGCTATTGGATTCTTCTACTATCCTTTTTAGCTACACTCCTCACAGCAGTTTTTCACACTCAGAGAATTATCTATACTTGATAGCTGCATTTCTCCTTCACCAGTATCTCTTAAGTTCATTCTTATAAGATTTTTGTTCCCATCTCTCCACAGAAACATTCTTGTCTAGGTTATCAGGGACTTTTCCACTGTTAAATTTGGTGATCAGTTTGCAGTGCTCATCTTTTTTAATCTGTTGGCAGTACTGAATAGAGTTGACACAGTTGGTCACCCTCTTTTCCTTAATGCACTTTCTTGTATTTGACTTCTAATTCTCCTCCAGCTGCTTTTTTGATTTCTTTCTACATTAATGACTATTCCTTCTCAGCCTCCTTGTTGCATGCTTGGTATAATGCTGCTAGTCCTCTTTTACCTAGCTGTGCTCATTCCTTGGTAAAATCAGAACATGTTATGTTTTAAAACACCATTTATACTCTTGTTGTTGCCAAATTTTTATTTCCAGTTTAGACCTGTCTCCCAAATTATACACTGATATCCAACTGTCTATTCAATAGTTCCCATATCTTGGATCTAACATATCCACAATGAATTTACTTTTCTTGATCTATAGTCTCTTTTTTCATTTCAAATGATAACTCCATTTTCTTTGGCCCCAAAATATTTCTTGACTTTTCTCTTTCCTTTGATTTCTTACCATCTATCAGGAAATCTTATTGGCTCTATCCTCAAAATATATGCAGAATTATGTTATATTAACTATATTACATTACAGCTGTATCATATTATAATTATATTACACTCATCACTTCTATCGGTCACCATTTTGATCTGAGCCACCACAGCCTCTCATCTGAATTATGAGAAATAGTTCTCTAGTGGATCTCCCTGTTTCCACTGTTATCTTTTGTCTTGAACTGTGAAGGATCTAAGATTTTACCCTACCTGCCTTTAACCTAACAAATTAGCTTGCCACCATTTTATGGCAGAAGATACTGGACTCCTGGGTCAGAGGAAAAGGAAGGATTATTACTCAGCAAAAGCAGATTGGCATTTGCACTAGTTCCTCAAGGCCTAGGTCCCACAAGATAGCACAAAGAGGATCAAATGATTCCTGCTTTTGCATGAGATGCTTTGCAGCGGGGGTGGGGTGGGGGGGGAAGCTTAATGTTAGGTAATCCAAATGTTTTATCATGGACAATAAATATGCCTTATGTTGTTCCAGAGGGAAAGATATTTGCCTTACAAACATTCTTAAAAATATAGTCAATGGAGTCAGCATCTTTGCTAATAAGATATGCTACAATGCTATAGATTCCAATACCCTTCTGTAGTCTTTTCTCGAACAACAGTCCATTCTTTTGTTAAAATTCCTCCCTGGCTTTCCACTTTACTTTGACTATAAGTAGTCTTTATAACAGTTTATAATGTCCTGTGAGATATGTCTCCCACATCTTGTCTTTCTGACCTCCTGCCTTATCCTGTTATGAACTGCTCTCCCTGTCATTCATTCTGTTCCAGCCATTCTGTTCTCCTTCCTCTTCTTTTCACATGCTAGATATTTTTGCTTTAGGGTCTTTTATTAGCTGTACTCACTGTGTGTGATGCTCTTCCCCCAGGTGTCTACATTTTCTTAGATGCTACCTTCTCAATGAGTTCTACCTGGTTGATTTTCACCACCATAACTACTTCTTTTGACCTATACTATGCCTTTCTTTTTCTTTGAAACTTATACTTTCTAATAGTTATCATTGATCTCTCTTTGCTTGAATATAAACTTCACTAGTATAGGGAATTTTGATACATATGAAATACCTAAATACGTAAATACATATAAAGTACCTAGAGTTGTACTTGGCACATAGAAGATGTTTAATAATTATTTGATGAATGAATAAATATGGAGACAATTGACTTTTTAAAATCAGTGTTAAATTTCATTTTCAGTAAAAACTGTTTTACATTTTATATTTGAAAACTTTGTGATAAAAGTAGAAGTTATCATGGCTTTCATTTTAATTGAGTTACTTTTAAATACACACACACACACACACACACACACACACACATATGCACATAGCCCTACCCTCACACACAATAACTTTATTCAGATGGTTTCTAAATCAGAGCAAGATCTTACTGCTATCTGACTAGGTATCTTCTTTTTCTAAAATGAACCCCTTAAATGATTTAAATTTATTTATTTTAATTTTCTTTATACCTGTTCTTTTAGATTATGGATCAGGGAATTTTATGACTCAGCATGAACAATTCATCCTTCTTTTCAGAATAAAGTGTATGTCTCTAATTCATTCCTTCTTGTATAAGTAACAGATTAAATATTTTGCATTTAGAATTCCATTTCTTGGTTTTAATTTAGACAACATCTCTGCAGTTTTCTTTTCTAAAACTCTCCTCTAAGGTATATTCTAGCAATCTGCACACTATATAACTTGTTAGGGTCATAATGATACTAATTTTCCATTATTTAGAATACATTTTAAAAAGCATTCACATAAGATGAATATATATAATTTCTGAAGATCTTCAACATTTGTTAAAATTAAAAAGGCAGTCTCAGAACCACGTGAAAAATACACTCCTATTAATAGAAAAGGAATAAATCACTAGAATTGTATTTGTTTGCATATATGCATTTATTTTAAAATACTAAAGCAGATCTGGAAAAATAAATGCGCTGAGTGCCTTTGAGAGAGGGAGTGACATTGGCAGAGATATTGAGGAGACTTTACCTTTGTATTTCAGTATCTCTCAGGAAGCATTTTATTCAAGTATTATGTAAATTTTAAAAAATATTTATTTGTTAGTTGTAGTTGGGCACAATACCATTATTTATTTATTTTTATGTGGTGCTGAGGATTGAACCCAGGGCCTCGCACATTCGAGGCACACGCACAGTCGCTGAGCCACAATCCCAGCCCCTATTATGTAATTTTTAATGGGAAAAAACTCATGCCAAATAAACCACCATCACCCAGTTTTCTTCCACTTCAGTCATTTCTTTGCTTCTCTCTACAATCCTATTGTTGGATGGGCTTTCTATACTTTGATGAGCAACCAATGGCCCTTCAAACAGCTTTGCATTTTCTCCAGTAACATTATAATGGATTAGTCACATGATAAATGTGAATCTTCTTTCTCCCTTAGGTGACATTTTTAGCTGCCATGCAGTTGACAACCCCAAACCCCACTCAGAACTTGAGATGCTCAAACAGTATGGACCAAACGTGCCTGAGGCCATCCTTCAGAAGCTTGTGGCTGCCTTTGGGGAGTTGAGGAATTTGGCTGACCAGGGCATTATTAGCTATCCTTATTCCACCAGGGAAGTAGTAAACATCGTCAAACACTTACAGGTATGGCACACACCTGGAAATAGAGGTTTAGAAGAAGCCACTAATCTCTTTTTATTCAGACTACATAATTTATAATAATCCTTTCAATTTCTATAAATAATCCAATTACATAATACAAAGTGTCTGCAGTCTAAGTTGTGAATGTAGAAGACAAATGAACATTATCTATTAGGCCTTTGAATTGGCTTTGGCAAAGTTCTATACCATGGTCATCACCAAGCAACTAGGAAATTCGTGGAGGAGGGTTCAGAGGAGGAAGGTGAAGTAAGAGTGAGGCAGTGAGACAATGGGGAGAAATGTTAATTTGTTTGATTTACTCATTTCATAACATATATATATATATGTGCGTGTGTATATATACACAGACACACACACACACATATCTATAGAAACATTACATTCTATCCCATAAATATATAAAGTTATCTGTGAATTAAAAGAATATATTTGGGAAGAACAAAAAGAAAAATAGAAAACATTATTCTACCTATAAAATCATAAGTCCAATTCAGTCAGTTTAGATCCCAGAACCTAAAGAAAATCAAAACACAAACAGAGCCATTACAGAACCCAGAGGAACCACCAGTGTACATTTAGCTGAAGTGGTACTTGTTTTCTTTCCCTCTACTGTTCCCTATTTTTCTATTCACTGTACTTTTTATGTTCTTCCCTTATTTTCTTGTTCCTTTATTTTTTCATTTATTAATAGACTAATTTTTCTAAATACTTTTGTGTTCATATTAACACTGCCTTAACTAATATTTTAAAATTGGTCATCTGGAACTCCTTTTAAGGAGGGGGGTTCTGAAAGCAGGTATAATCACTGAACACCTGGTTCTGAGTTCTCCCTGATGTTTAAGAGTGGGAACAGTTACTCCTGAAATTCTAGTATTTATTTAAAAAGAAGCAAACATTAAAGGATAAAAATGTATGTTTTCCAACTATCTCTGTATCTAACAGGCTAGTAAATTTCTGCTAAAGTTCATTTGTGCATTTTGTTCTATCAGTTTAATAAATCTTTATAATGTTGTATACTTTATCACATACATAATAAGGATTTTATTTTATTTTTTTAATACAGAAATTCCCCACTGAAGGTCTTTCCAGTGTGGTTCGGAATGTGTTTGACTTTGATTCCTACAACAAGGACATGAAGGAGATTTTGATTAACACTTTACACAAATATGGGATACCTATTGGAGCAAAACCTACCAATGTGCAGCTGGCAAAGGAGTAAGGCAAACTCACTGTTGATAAAATGTTCTTGAGCATTACTCTTCTGATTCTGAAATACTAATAATTTCTAATCTACTGAGTTGGTGTGGATTTACTGGCTGGTTTTCAGTTGAATAGCATCATTTATAGACTTGTAAATTGAGAATTTCAATTATAAATATCCCATGAGTAGATGTAATACAATCAAATAAAGGGAAATATTTGTTTCTTTAACAGTGTCTGTTCTTTTGTTGAATTACAATGGGTCTCATTATTTCATAATCCAGTGCAAAATTGTACAAACATGAAAACTACATTCTAATGTATATTTTGTTATGATGTTCTTATTTATATCACCATATAGCTTATGGTAGTTTTCTGAATTTATAATCACATTAACTCTGTTATTTATTTATTTTTTAAAATTTCAGCTTCATAGTTGAAAGAGATAGGCAGTGAGAACAAGCAAGTTTATTTCGTGTGGGCCAGTTGCCTTCCTTTTTATTTAGTAATCAAGGCTATACTTAACCTTAGTTAAGATTCTTGCAAATATGTTGTTTACCAGAATGATGGTTGGTAGAGTTTGTTAGAAGTAACTCGGCCAGTGCAGGTTCACTGGAAAATAATTTTATCTTATTTTTTAAAAATATTCTTTAGTTGTCAATGGACCTTTATTTTATTTATTTATTTGTATGTGGTGCTGAGAATCAAACCCAGTGCCTCACACATGCCAGGCAAGCACTTTACCACTGAACCACAATCCCAGCCCTCTGGAAAATAATTTTAAATATGCATAGTTTATGGATAATGCATCTAATGTCAACTTTGTCATAAATATGATCATTTTTCATAAATTCATAAGATACAATAATTAATCAAAGTAAAATAATATTTGACGGTCTCATATAGAGGCAATATAAAGTTTGTTAAATACAAATTAGTGATTAGTTCAGTAATATATATTTTTTTCTAAGTGCATACATCATCCTTATTTATTTGTTCTTCGAAGTCATTGTAAAAACTTGTCATAATATACATATACACCATTAAAATAAATTTTTAAAGTATCAGAAATTTCTTAAAGAGAAACAAATATTTCCCTTTTGTGGTAAAAGCACAACATAGAATTATGTTAAAAATTATCCGTGTACTAGTTTGTACTAGTTTGTGATTTTTTTTCAAGAATGATTGGGTATCAGTTACTTAGCATAAACTTTTCTGTACAATTCTATTTTACCTATTGATTAGCAGTCAGTATGCGCATTTTGAAACTAGGTGAGTAATTGAATAGGCATAAGTTATCTCCTATATTAGTAAGTTCAATATGCAAACTTCCACTACTACCCCTGTTTATTACTTCCTTTTTATAAACTACTTTTTCATTTGGAAATGGGCCAGTTTTATTAATATTAATAAATTTATATAATTAGAGTTATTTTCATGGAAAATAGGCTTATGATTAAAAGTTATTGGTAATATTTATTTAAATATTAAAATAGTAGATCAATCATAAGAAAATTGTTGGCAATTTCAGTTTCTACAGATGACAGATTGATGGTTTAACTTACGATCATCCTAAATTCTAAACTGAAAACTTCTTGCCATGGCATATTAATATTTGCCTTTGCAAGTTAATTACAATTCTAGTACTTACACATGAGTGGATGCAAAAATATACTGAGCCTGGAAGCAATATGGTCATACTCATCCTTAAGATGGGGTTGGAAACAACTATTTGTCCACCTACTGCATGTAGCTAAAAATAAACTTATAGCAGATGTGGAGGATGAGTGCATTTTTCCTTTGGAGTGGAGATAATGGTTGACTATAATTTGCATAATCATTCAAAGCCTTGTTTTCCTCATCTGTAAACTACAGTGACTTCAGCAGTTCAAAAGTAGTGATGTTTTATTGCCCATTAGTGAAATTCATAGGTTCCATAGCACTATTTCTATTAAATTATCAGCCTTGTACTTAAAGAAGGTAGCATGATAAAGTGAACAGCTTGGGAATCTAGCAGTCAACCTGCATACCTGGGCCAGAAATAGAGAAACAGTTAAAAAAGACAAGAGTCCTGCCCTCAGAGAGCTTGCAGTTAGTTCCATCTTGGTCATTTGAATTTAGAGAAGTTACATCCTGGTAAAATGAGAGCTTTGTATTATAGACCATATAATTAACTATCTAAATCAGGATATTTTTGAGAATGGAGTGGGAGAGCTATTGATGATAACTCTGAAAAGAGATGTGAAGTAAGACTCTGTTCTAGTCCAGCCTGAATAAGTGTTTTCTGGTTGTCCTCATTATAGAGCATTAGCAAGGTCCCTTCCTATTCTAACATTTTGCATTTTTCATGCAATCTTTTAAAAAAAATTTGTAGTTGTAGATGGAAAGAATGCTTTTATTTTATTTGTTTATTTTTATGTGGTGCTGAGGATGGAACCCAGTGCCTCACTCATGCTGGGTAAGTGCTCTGCCAGTGAGCAACGGCCTCAGCCCTTTAATGTATTTTTAATGTCTCTCAATTCTGCAAAAATGAGCCAAAAAATAAAGAAATAGTACAGGTTAGATGTCTCTAATCCAAAAATCCAAAATACTTCAAAATCTGAAACTTTTTGAGTGCCAAAATGATGCCACAAATAGAAAATTCCACAGGTATATTATAAGGTATACCTGAAACATACATGAATAATATTTAGATTTGGGTTCCATCCCCAAGATATCTCATTATGTAATTGCAAATATTCCAAAATCTAAGAAAAAAATTCAAAACCCCAAACAGTTTTGGTCCCAAGCATCCAGATAGAGGATCATCAACCTTTACTAATACTTACCTTTCTCGCTCTTAGTACCACACTGTCGACAGTAATCACATAGACTTCTGAAGATTTAAAGTTGTCCCCATGCCATCTAATATTTGACTTTGACTTTTCTCCACCTTTTGCTAAATGTTTTGTTCAACTAGACCTTTAGACTAAACCAGTTCTCCGAGGCTGGTTCTGCCTAGCTCTGCAGGTTGTTTGTTGTTTGGAGAGGATCCTCTTTAGATTTCATCTCCTAGGGAAGAAGGGTAAAATGACTCAACTACTATTACTATCCTTTTGCCCTGATAGACAAATTTTTATTGCAACCTGTTAATTTTCTTTTCCTTTAATTTAACCATAGTCCTTATTGAATGGGAGCAAAAATTACTTTGAGTCTAGACCAAGATGGGCATAGTTACGCTTAAGATGAGAACAGAAAGATAATTTTGCCTCCTACTACATATAGCTAAAAAGAGACATAAAGCAAATGTTGTAGCAGAAGGAAAATTTTTACACAAGAGAGAGATGACACTAAACCATTATTTGTATAGTCATATAGCTTCTTTTTCAGTTGAAATCAGAATATACTCTGACTGTTTAGAGCAGTAATATCATTTTAGTGCTCTTTGATGAAATTTCCAAAAGAGAGATATTGTTACTTGCCTTTGTTCTCCTAAGTAGTATAGTGTTGTTACCTTTCTCTAGGTTTCTACACACTTTTTAAAGGCCAATGTGATGAGACAAACTTAACTTGTCTTCTTTAATAAATTTTTCCCAAACCTGGCATTTTTAGACCAAGCTTTATTTGATGGTTCTTTTTACTTTGCTTTAGCCCACCATAATTAGCTCTTCTTCCTGATTTACAAATATGTTTTCAGTTCTTAGTAGTAGAATCAGCATTGGCTGATTACCTAGCCTTCCACATAGAGTTTACCCATTTCCGCTAGTATCTCCTGAGGTTGATTGTTTTGTTGATTGGTTTGGTTTTGGTCCCTTTGAAAGTTTCCAGTACACAAGAAAGCATGTCAAGGAGATGATAAACATAACCAAATAAGGAGGTACACTGTTAGAAATTATTTTTAAATGTAAATATTATGCTTTACATGGGATTTGAATTTAATTCTCTGTTTTTTAGTCTATAGAGCAGCAACTCATCAAGACAATCAGTGTTGTGTGTTGTGCATACACACATCCATAAATCTGATTTTTTTTTCAGTACTATAAGCAGAGATAGGAGGGTTTGGGTTAAAATATGAACTCTTGAGTTTTAAACTTCATTGTTGGATATACACCCACAATTAAACATATATATATAGATATATAGATATATCTATATATATATAGATATATTTATCAGAAGTACATCTAAACATTCAACCAAAAGCATATAGATTATCTACTCTAGGAGAATATAGATAACTATAGATAAACATATAAATTTCTAAGTAGAGTTTGCTTGTTTTGGCCTTACATGAGCTTTTATTTCTGAAGCTTCTTTTATTTGAGAGTAAACATACTGCTAGCATGTTAGCACTTCCAAATTAAAAAGTGTGTTTCACAGCAATTTGCAAACTGTCATTTCGGGAAAACATTTGTTTTAAAGGAAGAAAAAATCCCGTTTTCTTTTTCTAAACATCCATTTTAAGTGACTTATCTATTTTATCTTAAATTTGTGTACCATTTTCTCCATAACCATTCTTAAAATGAGAATTGTCATCTTTTATGTCTACAATGGAATGTGGATATTCTAGTTCTAAATAAAAATTGTGTAACATTTATAATGTCATAATAATGCAATCATGGTAATGGAATAATAATGATGATGAGAGAAATACAGATAACTATGTGCCTAGCACATGTCCAGCTATTCTCTACACAAATCATATAATCCCTTCAATAACCTATGGGGTGTGTGTGGTGTGTGGTGTGGTGTGTGTGTGTGTGTGTGTGTAGAATTGAATTTTGAAGTTAAGGAATTTGAGGTACAGAACAGTCACATATCTTGCCTATGGTTAGACAGCAGGGGTACACCATTGGTATTTGTATATTCAGAATTCTAAAGATAATATAAATAGATTGACATGATTATGGGCAATTTCTAAATCAAAGTTATTATTGGAGACTGGAAAGTATTGTTGTTGCATAAAAGAACCTTTGAATTTTAAATAATCAAGTTGGAAATCACCATTGTTCCTGATATTCTATGCTTATAATAGACAAATTCTTATTCTTCAGAGAATTACGACAGATTCAGATTTTTAGGTTTTAGTCATATTTCAAAATGAAAAAATCAGCCACAAAACTGATGAATATAGACTTTGGACACAACAGTGATTATTTTAGAAGCCTATTCATTCCTATTTAAGTTTTCCTTTTTGTTATAATGCAGGATCTTGAAATAAAACACAAAGTAATTCATTCCAAAAAATGAGAATTTGAGAAAACTTTGCAGGCCTACCATGTGTAAGACATGCACTACACATCATTTCTTCCTGATTTGGAACATGAAAGCTATTAATGGATATTTTTCCCTCAAAGATTGTGATCATGTTAAAATGAATCAAACATACAAGAAAGTTCTCTCCACTGTCTGAAGTTATATTTTTGTGTTTTTCTCTCCCTGTCTTCCATGGTAGATACCCATCTGTATGTAAAATCTTTCTCTTTGCTCCAAATTCTTTGCTGTCAACTCTGTTGATTTCTTTTTCAATGCTGCTTAGTTTATTCTTAAACCACCTTTTCTTTGTCCTAGAGCACTGCCTATTTGTCACTGGAAAACTAGTTATGTTTTACTAATCATTTATTTGTATCAGTCAAGTAGTATTAAAATTTTGAAAAATTGAGAAGTTTTGTAAGCTTTATTTTTAAGACAAATTTACTGAATAAAGAGTTATATCCCATTTATTTTTAAAGTAAAAAAGAAATGAAAATTTCTCTAATTCTACCATCCAGAAATAACTGTTGACAGATCCTTCTGGACCTTTCCTAATGATTATGTGTGTTATTTCATGCACTGAGAAATATTTCTTTTCAATCATTTTTATTCTTCTGAGCCTTTCATCTTCATAGAAGACACATGTTCCTAAAAAGGGATTCTTTTTAAAACATTTCATTCTCAAGCTGCTTTCTTGAAAAGAAAGTTATCTAAATGAATGAGATTTAATTATGTATAACACTTCTCTCACATTTCTACTTTTTTCTACCATTCCCCTCTCTCCTTAGATTTTAAGCTTAAAACATTTATTCTAACCACAGTGGATAGATACATAAGGCATATGAGATACTCACATAGGAATAAAAACGTTAATATCAATGCTTTGTGTCTTTATGCATATGTTTAAATGTCATTATGCTTTTCAGACCTATAAAAATGCTCTCCACCAGATAGTCTGCACATCTAAAAATGACTGTGATGTGTGACTACACTTTTAAAGTGTCCATAGCTGGTGAAAAGCCCTATTAGAGCCTGTAATTACTGCTCAGATGTCCTGTTGTTAGGCATTCTGTCGCTGCTATCATGCTTTATTTAAGGTATTATAAAATCTCATTTTTCAGGAAAATAAGATAACTTTGAATTAATGAATTCCAAAACCACTTAGCCAATATTTTTATTAATTTTTTTTAATATGTTCCCAATTTAACAATTGAAAAACACAGTGGGGACAGAGCAGGAAACTTAGTGGTAGAGTTCTTGCTTAGCATGTGTTATCCTGGGTTCTGTCTTTAGTATCACAAAACAAAGACAAAAATACAAAAAAGTTGTAGCTGTAGTTGTCTTCTAGAGAGGTCCTAAAAAGAGCAAAGGAGCCTCTCTTCTTTCTCTAGTATTTTAATGTTCTAAAACATAATTTTCTGTATTTTATTTTTTAAATGTCCATTGAGTCTTTGGGCACTGGAATTTCTCATTTTTGTTTGATACTTTAATAAATTTAAAATTTTAAACAAAGGTCTGTTCTGAAATTGCTGTTTCTGGGGACCATCTTTGCCTCCCAGTATAGAAAAGCCTAGAACAGACTATGATGCCTATTCTAAAAGTAGAACCCTGGCACCTTTACCAATGGCAAATGAAAAATTAAGTTAGCCCCAGGCATTTCTGTGATATTTCAACACAGTGTAATTAAGTCTATGTGTTGATAGGCATCAACCTGAAAATAAAAATATCAAGTGAGAGTAGACAGCTTTATTTATTTATTTATTTATTTATTTTGGTGCTGGGGATTGAACCCAGGGCTTTGTGAATGCTAAGCATGATCCCTACCACTGAGTTACCCACCCTGCCCATTCCCCCACAAAATGTTTTAAAGCAGCAGAAATGAAAGTAGTTGGTATTTATCAAGTCCTTACTAAGTGGGCTTTAAGCACTTTACAAATATCACAGATCCTTAATGTATATAACAATTCCACTTTTTATACTGGGTATTTTTTTCCTTTTTTCATTTTTAACTATTAGGTATTAAGAGGTGTGTGTGTGTGTGTGTGTGTGTGTGTGTGTGTGTGTGTGTGAATCTGTAACAGATTAAGGAAATGAGTCTCAGGAGATATTAAATAGCTTAGCAGTTTATACAACTAATAAATAGTAGTATAGGGATTTAACCACAGATTTGTCTGGTTCCAAAGCTTATCGTCTTTATGTTTATTCCACTGTTTACACAAGAAAAACAATGCAATGTAAAACTGTCAAGATTTGAAAGATAATGTCTGTTTCTTAGCATTTGGGAACATTTATATTAAATATGATATACATACTACATTTTACATTAGTGGCTATGCCTATTGTTTTAATCAGTGTCCTTTGAGTTAAAACCATTTGTCACATTGATTCCAGAAGCAAATAAAAACATCCTTTGCATAAGATGTGAACAAATTATCATAAACCTTTTCTGCAATAAGGACTTTTTAGGGGGTTGGGCAAAAGTGGTAGCATTCACAAATTCTTCAAAATTAATAGAACAAAGTTTCTCCTACAAAGAATCCTTTATTAGTATTACCATCCTTGAATACATGATCATTAATATCATCAGCTTTAACTGATTAGTCATACATTGTTGTTCTTTACCTGGGCCCCTGTGAGTCTAGGTCTTTGCAAGTTTGGAACCAGTAGCTCCTATGTTCATAGTTCAAATGGAGTATCCAGGAAAAACAGGGTATGCCTTCTGTTACTTGAGCCCAAACAGATCTGGACAGAATTTGTGGGTAGGTATCTGCTGGAGATTCAAACTTGGAACACTGAATTGTCCTTTTTATTCTTCACACTCCTGTATTCTATGATTTACTGTCCTTAATTGAATAGGAAAGCTGAATAAATAGTAACTCTTCTCCTTTTTATCAGTAACCATTCATTACTTTCTCAGTCAATTTCAGCATATTTTAATAGGATTCCCAATGAAATTAGCTAAGAGTATGTTTTCCTTTTATAAAAACTATTTGTGTGCCATTGCAGTGTGTTACAGAATCGTGTTTAGTATTTATCTTTCTTTTCAGAGAGTGCCAGGTGTGTGTATTTGCAGACTGAACAGCTTCATCTCTTTTGAAGTTGGTTTTGAAAGGATATCTGTCAAAAATTGATTTTCTGCTTTGAAGACTTATCATGTATAGTTGGGCCATCAATAGCAACTGCTGCTTCTCTAACAGAAAACAACTATGGAGTCTTCAAAGTACCAGAAGCATCAAAAAGACTATCACTAGGCAGGACCTTTCTTTGGAGTAATTTAATTAGATTTCCATTTAAAAGTAGAAATGATTATCAATTTACTATTTAAAAGTAGGAATGATTATCAATTTATTTTTTATCCCATTAAAGTATAATGCTCTCAGCCTACAGTTTTCAGCCTCTTTTGTTTCCTCCAAATAATTATATGCTCTAATTTTCTTTTTTGTATTGATAGTTTTTACAAGTAAGTTCATAGTGTAGATCACAGAGTTCTACACAAAGATTTATTTTCATAAAAGAACTCTTAGTTTTCAAAAATAATAAGGTCTACATAATGACAACTCAGAACTTTTATAAGCAGAGGGCGGTATTGGGTTTTATATTTTCATTCTCTGTCCTATATTATCTTGCTATATCATGAAGTAACTTCACAGCCATTTCATATGCTTCTAATTTCTTTATGAACGTGTAAAAGAAAATTTAAAAATATACCCAATCTACATAGAAATTTTTAAGATGTATGAATCTTCTTTCTTATGCATCTTAAGCATTTTCACAGAATTATTCTTGACCCTTTAAATTTTTGTAAGTGAGGTTTTATAAGAGCCTGTCACCTGACTAGATGGAAGTCCCCAGTCCTTGGCTATAGCTATCTCTTCCAAATACACCTGCAAGGCAGACTGTATCATTTGTTGAGTCTTCTAAGTGAAGGAAGTGGCAAGACATGTAGTCAGAATACAATGAGGAAGATTTGCCATGGTAAGTTTGCAACTTGCCACTCAGATGAGAAAACATGTAGGGTCAAAATGTTGGTAGTTCTAATGTAAGCAAGTATTCACTCATTTAATAGATACTTCCTTAACACTAATGTGGCAAATACTAGATGGGGAGTAAGAATTATAAAAATGAATAAGACTTAATATGTGCTTTCCAGGAGGTCACAATTAATTTAAAAAGCAGTCAAGTAGACAGACTTGTGTTATATTAGAGCTGTACAGATGGAGCAAAGAGGCAGGGTTGCTGCCACTGCCTTTGAGGAGAGGTTGTGAGGATAAGGATGCAGAGTCTTTCAGGGACTACTATGCATTTCCCAGACAAATAAAGAAGGGAGAACACTTCAAGGAGAGAAGGTGTATGAAAGCATGATGCATTTTGGAAAGTGCAGGTAGTCTGCTGACTAACACATAGGGTTAACTGAGGGCATGCTGGGTGGGGAGTCTTACTGGGATCCAAGAGCCAAAGGAGTCACAGGATTACCAGCCTTAGAGTAGCATGGTCAGATTCATAATTAAGAAAGGGCCCTTTTGCCTTCTAAAGATAATAAATAAAAAGCTATGAACCTGAACATAGACCTATTGGGAGGCAGTTTCAACAATCTGGGTGATGACAAATGAGGAGGGTATATGTTGTACCTGTGGCAATGGAATAAAGGCAAGGCAGTGAGAAAGAATTAGGTGGCAGAAGCAATGAATTCTAAATGTCAGAGACTCAGATGAGTAAAATGTAAGCTTTAATTTCATTGGATCAACAATTTAATAAGGAAAACAAGTAAAACTATGATAGATGCAATGTCATATTTGAAGTGCTACATTCACAGTAGGGTGTTCATCCTAAGAGTCCTTCCTGTGGGAAATACAGGAAATTTTTCTCTAGGAAATTTTTAACCACTGAGAAAGTTTTCAGTCTCAGTCATTCTTGTTGTGGGTGATTATAAAAAGAAAGAATATTTGATTCAAAAACACTTAAGATGTGATTGATAAAGTAGATGGCAGAAAAGGAGAAGACATTCTTGCAGTACAACTTGAAGAAAGATGAAGGAAAGGAAATCCAGACCCCAGGACTGTAGTTTGGCAACTTCTGTAAGGAGAAAATAAAAAGAAAAAAAAACAGAGATGTGTAGAGCAAGTTAACAACATCTGCTTTGGCACAAAGTAATGCTGGGCAACAGCACTGAGACTGCACAGTGTCATTCTGGGGCTTGGGGAGTGTATTTGAAAAGTACCTGCCAAGAACAGCAAATTTTCTCCAAATCTTTTCCATCTCATACATCCAAATTACTCTGTATTTCTGTGACCTCTGCAGGATCTAGGTGGCAGAGGTGCGCAAGTCTTAAGTCATTAAGTGAAAGCCATAATATCTCAGTGTAGAACCAGGCACAGAAAGGGAAAACACATACTCATGTGCACATCATTTCCAGCAAAGTAAAATTAATTGGCCAGAAACATGTGAGTTGTTGGGAAGTATGACTCTGAAGTTTCTAGCAAACAAGGGAAGATATTACTGGGAATTAATGGTTCCCATTACTACTAATTTAATATGTTTAAGGGGGCTTTGTCTTTTCTTTCTAATGTGCTGACTTCTTAATTTAGTAAATATAATAATGATTATGAAGGATTTCATACGTTCACTTCTGGCTTGCTCTTGCTAAAATTGTATTTTCTCTCATGTCCTTAAACTTGAAAATTATGGATTCTATAGAACTCTATTCCTAGAGTTTCATGTGTGTAAGTTTACGTAGAAACACAGGAGAGCAGGGAGTTTGTATGAATAAATGTAGCAGGGGGATGCATTTGAATTGGATGTTTGGAGTGAGAAGGATCTCACCAAGGAGACCATAGCAGGAATTCTGTGCAGAAGGAATGACTTCAGGGATGCATGAAAATGCATGGCATGCTAAAGAAAAGCAATAAGCAGTTCAAGTAGGACTAAGGCATAGATTGGCTGGAGAATAAGAGGATGGTGTAAGAACCAAAACTGTAAGTATTTGTCAGAAATATTCTATGAAAATCTTCAGTGAACTCAATTGGACAACCTGGAAATTTTTACCAGGTGTTAGACGTAAAATATTAGAAACAAGTGAGGCCTACTAAAATTGAAATAGTTCTATTTCTTCTCAAAGATGATAGTGATTGTCAAGTTTTTGAATTGATGGAACTACCCTGAAGGGTTTCATTATTCCTGTGAAAATTAGTAGTTCTTGTGGTACGAAAATGTTTTAGGAATTGTTGATAATAGGTATGTCAACAACTTCCAATTGCATAATGCCCCTAAAAAGATCCAAATCTTTTTCATGTGTTTTCCTTCATACTCCAGAAATAGTTTTGGCAAAGGTTCAGAGAAGTCAGAAATTTGCCAGAACATGCTCTTTAAAACCCTGGTTCACCTCTTTATGGAAACAGTCTAAGACAAATCTCTTATATGTCATTCAGATGATGGGACTTGACTTTGCTGTCCATATGCATCAGGCTATGAATTTGTTTCTTTCTGAAACTTACTTAAGTATTATAATTTGATCTGAGTCATAATTTTGATATTCACCTTTTTTTTAGTTGAAATTTTTACTTCCAGATCTTTATTATTACTTCCACAAGGGATTAAAAAATATCACAACATATAAATTAAAATACATCATTGTTTCAAGAAACATAAATTCATGAATGATACTGAAGATAAAAAGCAATGCTATTCATAGGCCTAAGTTCATTCTCCTCCCCACTTAAAATCAAATCCAGATATCATTCTAGCTGAGACTTTAACAAAGTTAAGCAATGCAAGCGATGGGATCTTAAAACCATGGAAAATAACCATTGTTGTTTCAATCAAGTCAGATATAAAAACTGAACTCTGGTAGACTTGGATGACAGATTTCAGTTATAGAATATAAGGCCTTTTGCTAACTGGTTATTAATTTAGAAGTACCCCTGAATTAACGTTGAGTGTGTTTCAAATTCCAAAGCTTACTCATGCATCCAAGTATAATGCTTCTCCTTTCCCCTGCCCACTAACATACTGAAGGGGAGAAAGTTAGGAATGGTCAATTTTTTCCACAGTTCTTTGGGAGGGCTTAGTGAGAGAAAAATAAACAAGGGGCTATGGTTTACCTCTGTTGGACAGCCTAAAGTCCATATTAAGAGTCTAGAGAAAGTATTTCATGTGACCAAGGAACAGGATGGAGTCAGTTTGGTTGTGCAACTCCAGGACACCCTGCTTATGTGTCTTTCAGTTATAGTTGTCATTGCCAGTAGCATCCTGTTATGTGGTTTCAGAATAGATTCTATATGGGGTACCTGAAGGTCCTTCCCAACCAAACTCTGCCAACCAAACAGCCTGTGCTATTTTTATATAGAGCCAGGCAGCCTGTAATTTCCATGACTGTTATTTAGAGTGAGTTGGCAAGTTCAAAGCAGATTTTATGCACATCCCTGGCATTGTCAGTAGGAACTGGAAGTTGAGCAGTTACTTTTTCTCAAATGGATGAAGGGGTGTCCCCCACCCTTTTCAGTATTTCAATGTTATTTCTGTAATATTATCAACGGATACATTAAGTGTGTGTGTGTGTGTGTGTGTGTGTGTGTGTGTTGTGCGCGCACATGCATATGCTGGAGATCATACCCAGGACCTTGTATATTGTTAGCCAGTGTTCTACTAGTGAACGACATTCCTAGTCCTAGGTCCATGTTTCAGGCTAGTTGTCAACCAGAATCATTTTTATTACACAATTCTTCACCTGTAATTAGATTTTAAGATGTGAAATGGTTCTCTTGTTTTCAAAGAACCAATTTAGGTGTATTTAGAGCTTCTTAGTATATGCTTTAATAAAGCGTACCTATCTATCAGGACACCTATTCTATAGGGAGGTATACATATTTTCAAGCAGAGCAACAAGTTAATGCTGGCCTTTTAAACTATCACTGACATTTCCTTCTTCTTGCTTCAGATTTTCTAAACCATAAGGAATTTTGAAAATTACAAATGAAGAAGTTAAACCGGGCATGGTGGCTCATACCTGTAATCCCAGCAGCTTGGGAGGCTAAAGCAGGAGAATCATGAGTTCAAAGCCACACTCAGCAACTCAGTGAGACCCTGTCTCTAAATAAAATACAAAATAGGGCTGGGGATATGTCTCAGTGGTTGAGTGCCCCTGGGTTCAATCCCCAGTACCAGAAAAAAAAAATACTGAAACATTAACTGATATTCCCCTTCCCAAATTTGCATAGCTGGTTAATACAAGAACCAAAACTAAAAACCAGCTCTCTTTGCATTGTTTTATTCTGTGTCTTCTCTGGTAAAGAGTAATTAATGTATTTATTTCCTTTATTTTTCTCCTTATATATTTGAGACCTTATTTTCCTTTATGAAAGCAAATGAAGAATATAGTTCATTCCCTAAACTAGCAAAGAGAGACCCTGAGCCTTGGATATATTTTAAAGATCTGCCGTTGACACAAAAATGCATTTTCATAATATTCAAAAGAGAATACAATTATAGTCAATCCCCTAACTCATCATTGGCCTCCCTCCGCCCCCAGCACACTCCACACTTTTTTCCAGTGAAAAGATGGAAGTACATGGGTCATAAGACAGTATAATTGTTCAGGTACTTAAAATGTATTTTGGATAATAGATATGAAAGCACATGTGCCTTTTGGAGAGACCTGTCTTAGAAGAATTTCAGTGGGAATTTCTTTTTCTTTCCTCTTATGTCAAACATTAGCATTTCAAAGGGACAACAAGCATATTCTGCCTGAATGTTTAGATTTTTATATTAAGCAAAAAAAAAAAATCAAAGCCTAATATGGTCTTACTAAACATAAAGAAATTTTTGTCAGACTATTTCTTTACTGAAAATAAAATTATTTCTAAATGTAAATCTGTACTCTTTTTAATGTCCATTAGACTGACTGCAAGCACCTTTAAGTTGTAGCCATGTTCCTATTATTTTTAGAAAACTTGAAAGTATAAGTTATTATTTTTTGGAATTCAGTTTATCATGGAATAAGAAATTTCTAATGGGTTAAATGACAAATCAATGATTCCCTTTTTTAAAAAGTTCAAAGTCAAATTAGTATAATTTGGAACTGTAGCCTTGATTCTCAAATTTGTCTACAATTTTATACTTTAGCTTTGTCATATTTGCTTTTTTAAAAACTTTAAAATAAATTAAACATAGAATTATTCCTTTAGAAGTTAGGATCCTAACTTTCTTGGTGGGAATAGCTATAAAATATGGTCCCAAGAGGGTTTCTGGGTGCTGATGATGTGCTACTTCTTTGGTTCAGATGTGTTTAGTGTTACACTTACATGAGTAACAGGCTTATATAGGCATTTCTGTATGTTATTATGTATCAAGCAAACTGAAAGAAGTTAAAATGCCAAAAGAAAGTCTATGAAACTTGCTGTGTATAACTGACAAACATGGGCCTAATAATACTGCACACTAGTTATTATTACTTGGTTCAAACTTTAAAAGAATAAATTGAAAATTTTGATAGATTGCTAAAGTTTTAAAAAATGACTATCTGTGCTGTATTTGCTGTATTAGAAATTAATAGTTATTACTGAACATTTTACCAATTCAAGGAAAAAATGTGTGAATCTTAATTATGTTTGTCTTTGAGGTAAATATGCAATAGGACTTCACCTTCTGTATTTCTGAAATGTGGAATCTTTTTCATCTTAATGTGTATTCTAATCATCATCTTTTTTTAATAAAATGAAGCATAATTTTCTCCCAAACAAAGCATTCTTTAGATTTATTTGTGTGGTTGATACTAGAGGGCTCATTATGTTATTCTATGATTTGGAAACAAGAATGCTCATTTTTCCAATCATCCTTAACAGGTTGCCTCTACCAGAGCAGACATTCATGGGATACTGGACGATTGGTCAGGCAAGAAATGGAATGCAAAAACTCCTGTGTCCAGCAGAAACTCATCAGATAGACATAAAGGTTGATATCTTTATTATTTTCTCTTAAAATATTGACTCTTAGAAATTTTTCCATGTCTTCCCTGAAGAAAATCCATACAATAGATCTTGCAGAAATGACTTGTTCTGACTTTTTTTTTTTTTTTTTGCTTCTATTCTTTCAAATCTTTCTGGTCTACAAGGAACTCCATGTAGACAATTCCTAATGTACAGATAAAATTTCTGAGAGCTAATGTATGTTTTATGATAGTCAGGTATGTTTTCCTAGGACTTTTTCCTAGGACTGTTGCTCTGCTTTATTTGCCTTTACTTTGTGTTTGCTAACAGAGTTAAAATTTTGTGCTTTTATGAATTGCCTGCCTCTTTTTAGCCATATATTGTTGACACATAATGTCTTCATGTGAAAAGGTAAAGGAAAAGAGGATTAGTCATTAGTTGCAATTAAAATCACTCTAGGTATTTCAAGCAGAAAGGGTTTTATCATGGGGGAAAAGGTGCTTGTAAAATCATTAGAAGGACAGGAAGACTTGCAGCCAGAGGCTAGTCAGTTTCAGGGTCAGTGATTCTGCAAGTGCTGTCATCCTGTAGCTGGGAGTTGCACAGGAAGGCAGAGTCAGCAAACTTTTTCTGTGAATGGCCAAAAAGTAAATATTGTAGGCTTTGTGGTTGCACAGATTCTGTTGCAACTACTCAACTCTGCCACCATAACGCAAAAGCAGTCATGGCAATATGTAAACAAATGAATGTGGTTGTGTTCTGCTAAAATTGTATTTATAAAAACAAGTAATGGGTCAGACTTGCCCTGCAGTCCCTCATGTATCAAACTGGCAATAAAGGACAGAATCTCTGCTTATATTTTTAGATTTTCCTTGTTTGCTATGGCTGCAGGAAGATGCCCACTCCCTTTGTTCTGTCTTCCAGATCTCATTCAAGTGTATTTAATTGGCAGAACCAAAATCACTTCCAAATCTTTCTCAAGGGAGTGTGACAAATGCATTTGTTAGTCTTCTCGTCCCTGATGCACGGACTAGATCGAATGAGATGGGATGGGGATGCCAATATCTAGCTCAAATATTTTTGACTAAAGACTAAAGATAATCATGCAGATCATTGAAATATTAGTTACATCCATGGAGTTCTTCCAGGAACTCCAAGTACCCAGTACTAATATTCATAACATCATTAATTTAGTTTCTCTGCCTATGTTTATTATTGAATAATTATCACCATGTGTGAAATACTCTTTCATAAGTAACATTAATGAATGTCAGTAAGTATGGTTTTAAAAAATTAATTTCAAATGTCATATTTTTTCACATTTCATTTAAAAGACTCATATTCAACCCTTATGTTTCTTTGTTATGATGTAAAAAAATCATTCTTTACAAAGGAAACATATTAGAACATGGCTCATTAATTTATAAGTCATTCTGGTTTGGACAACTCTAGGTCCTGATATATGGAGTTTGAAGTGGGCTCTTGGTTTGGCAAGGAATAAAGTAGTGAAAAATCTTGTGGGATTTTACATATGGTATATTTTGTGATTAAAAACAAAAGAAAATGAGAAATCATTAACCAAGATAGCACGTATAGAAAGCATTTATAAATACAAGTATGGAAATATTATTGTTATAAGTACTATGTCAGAAAATAAAATGTGGAGTAGATCCACATTAAATACTCAAAATATAAATTCTATATTTTGGAAGAACTTTAGCTTTTCTATGTTTTTGTGACTACCCAAATTTCTTAATTCAAACAACTACTTTATTATAGGGTCCAGTGTTTATGAACATACAGAAGTATCCAATAGAAAGATTTGAAAAGAGATCCCTAAACTTTACTGAAGAATGTGTCTCCTGGAGATTACCACTGGGTGAAATTAATTTAATTTGTGACATTGCTACATCATGTGGTATGTTAAGTTTATTTTTTAATCTTTTATTCCTATATTGATTTTTTTAAAGGCTTTAAAACACTCTCTAGTTATCAAGGAGTCTATGATAAACTCGGTGACTGTCATTCTTGGATTTGATAGCAATTATATATAATTTAGAACTAATTTCCTCTAACAACCTAACAAAATGCCATTGTGGAATCCACATAAGCACTGCTGAGTTTGTATGCATATGTCTGTTTCTCATTACAATTGTAGCACGAAGTTAAACACACCCAGGCGTGTGCTAAAAATAGAAGGAAAAAAGAAAAAGGAGAAACATTGGATTTTTTGGCTGGGATTCCAGTTTGGTGATTGCATAAACCACAAAAGCAGGGCCAGAGTGATTTGCAGTTGCTAAACTTTTCATTGTAAAGAATGGCAAATAAAGAATGGGAACTGTTGGCATCTACATTTCTGGACTGTTGCCATTACTTACTGATTGACGCAGGAGGCCCTGAGTACTTTTTGGCAGTAGTTCTTCAACTGCTGTCAGTTACTAAGGCAATATAAACAGAAGAGGTAGCTGGGGGAAGGGAGAGTATCTCCAGCATCATTTAAGATGGAATTGTTGAGGCAATGTTGAGTATCTTGTGTTTATTCCTGTAAGTTTTATGGGTATAGTTTATACCCCAAGTCAGCTATTTTGAATAAAAGTATGCTTTAAAATATTTACAGATTTTTTATTGTTGTTATTTGCTTGTTTTGGGTAAAGATTTATGCTCCTAAGATTATTTCATATTTGTTTGTAAAGTAAAAGTCTGAGATTTTATTTAAAAAAATTTGAACTCTGACCCTTGTCTCATATTCAGGAATCATAGGTAAGTGTGTTATGATCCTCTGCCCAGGCCTATGGCAGGTGGTAAATCAGTTGTACACTCTTCCCATTAAACCCGGTCACAGGCTCTTATTTCTCAATAGCATTCAGGCAGCCCCTTCCTGTCAGTCAGAGGCGACGCTGATAAATGTGTCTCATTTGCTGTCCCTGATAGAATTTAATCCTCTTATTTCAGTATTTCTACATTTGCAAACTAGATTTTTTGTTATTTTTATTTCTTGGTGTTTTGTGTATATGTGTGTTTTACCTATTCTGCACTTCAGATAGAAAAGAGTTAGAGTTGGAGTTAATTTTATATCTATGAGTCTGAGCCAAAGGCCAGATGATACTTAATACCTGAAGTAAAAGAGAACAATTAATAAATTTATTAACTAAATTTATGTAAACATTCTTACTGTATTTTCCAAATAGCACTGATGGCTATTTTTTTTACTGAGGTTAACTTATTGTTTTAAAGTTAGTATTTGTAATATATCTATATGTAATATAACTATTACATATTAACATTGTAGATATGGCATTCATACATGTAGTCCAGATTTTCTAGGATAGTTCCAAATTTCAATATATATCATTGTCATACTGTGTGTCTGAATTTTAGGTTCAAAAATACAGCTATTTATAAATAGATATCTGGGTACTGGGTGATGCAGGTAGCATTTATGAGACAAAGCAGCTTAATTCCTTGCCTCAAGGCACTCACATAAGACATTATCAGAAGTTTGATCCAGAGCCTGGTTACTCAAAGGAAGGAACTCAAACAAGCAACCTGGGAGCTGATTGAAAGGACAGAATCTGTATTCCCACCACAGACTTACTGAATCAGAACTTGCAATTTAATTAGTTCCCCAGGTGATTCATAGTCATTTTAAACTGGAAGAAGCACCAGTATAAAATTCAGAAAATGGACTTAAGAAAGCACCCCGTTTAAGATGTTAGAAATTTTATAATAAGGAATACTGAAATATGAACAAAAGTTTGAAACTGAAGATCTGTAAGGCTACGATTTTTAAAAGTGGAATTAATTAGATCCTAAATATCTAGTAACTATCTAGAAAATGAAAGATCAGCAGTTAGAAAATATTGAACTGTTGTTATTCTGAAACAACAATGGAAAAGAGAAAACCGACTTTCATTGGAACACAAGGGAGAATTTCCTGACATTAAAAATTGTTAACTAATTAATGATGTTATCAGGAGATATTGTGGCCTTTTCTTGGGAACAAATAGATACCTCCTGAAATAGATAGGTGTAACTCTACATTTAGGGAACTAAGGTGCTTTTCATGGTCTTTTTAGTCTAATCAGTGCATCTACAAATCATCTGCTGGGTTTCAACTGTATGTTCAAACTTCATAATTTAATTTTTCCTAGGCCTCTTGATCAGTTGGTAAGTCATTTTCAAACCACTAAATTAACACCTTTTTGCCATTTCAGAAAATGAGGAAAATACTCTGTATATAACTACATGCAATCCTGTTTCCTTATACTTTATGAATATGACTGGGGAAAGTGGCTTCTTTGTGGACTTATATGATATCTTCCCAAGAACTGCCAGTGGACTTTGGCACCCATTTGTGACAGTGGCACCACTGGGAAGTCCTCTCAAGGGTCAAGTTATTCTCCACGAAGAACAGGTACACCAGGCTACTCACATTCTATAATTATGGGAAAAGTAACTGATGTGAAGAAAAAGGAAAGAGTAATTTTCAACCTAAAACTGAAATATGTGTTTTTCATGATTGAAGAGAATCATGAAAAATTCATTTATATTGGGGGACATATCAGGAGTTATATTTTATCAGTTCCACAAAGGTAGGCTACTATCTTGCTCTCTGTACCAACTTCAACAGAATTTTTAAGTCTGGAAACTGCCCAATCAGGGTTTTTCAGCCTTGCCACTTTTTGATATTTGGAGCTAGATAATTCTTTGTTATGAAACTTACTCTCTCTTAGGAGAGAGAGCCAACAAACAACCAAACCAACAAATAAACATGTCAATTTCAGGTAGTGAAAAGTGCTATATAGAAGCGGTGACATCTGGGGAAGTGATGGAGAAGAAGGAGGAAGAGTTGGGAGGGTGAACAGTGCTAAAAAGAGTGCTGAGATACCTTCTGTGAGAAGATGTCATTTTATCTGAGACTTAAATGACATTCTTTATATAGAAGTAGCAATGTAAATATATTGCATGGAATACACTGGAATCCCTTAGTATCTATGGTGCTCAAGGTCTATCCATCACTTCTAGAGATTAGTGCACTAAGACAGTACTGATAAGAAGTACAGATACCCAGATTCATGCTAAACCTAATTCTAAACAGATGCTACAGCTCAAAAGACAGATGCTATAGGTCAATGAACAAGACAACAAAAATTCTTGTCCTAAAAAGCTTATATTATGGTTCAAGAAGATAGACAATAAGCAAAATAATAATAATAATAATAACAACAACAACTTAAACTATAACTTTAGCTAGAAGTTGAGATGCAAGAGACAGAAGATTTCCATTTAAAATAAGGTCCTCAGAGCTTACCTAACTGAAGGGTTGGCAACAAAGATCTGATGGAGATAAAAGAGAGAACAGATATCTGGAGGAAGAGAGTTCTATGGGAATCATAGATTCAAATTCCCAGAGACTGAATCATGCCTATTTATTTTTAAAGAAGTCAGGTGGGAGCCTAGGAGTAGCTCAGTTGGTAGGGGGGCTTGCCTAGCATGTATCGCTGCAAAAAAAAAAAAAAAAAGATGACATAGAGAAGTGTACATGGAAGATTGAATGACAGGAAAAGTAAGAAGTGAGGTAAGGAGGTTATTCAGAGATGAGGAAGAGAGAGCAGTGGGAAGCAGATTGTGTAAAACCTTATAGGCCATGGAAGGTTCTGGTCTCTGACTATGAGTAAAAGGAGGAGGTATTAGAAATTCTTTTGGCAGAGGAGAGCATGATCTGACTTATATTTTAAAAGAATGTCTATGTTTGTTCAGTGATAAATAATCTATAGGTGCTAAGGAAGAATGAGACGAATTAGTTCAGAGATTTCTTGCAGCAATCCAGGCAAGAGATAATGGTGGTTTAGAGAAGGATGAAGGTCTTAAGTAATGGTAGATCTTGGATATATTCTCTAGGTAGAGTTAACAGGATTTTTTAACAGAGCAAATATATGAGGTAAAAGAGTGTGAACTCAAGAGCAACTTCAAGATTTAGGGCCTGAACAACTTGGAAGAAGTTGTCATTAATTGAAATGGAGAAGGAATCAGTTACGAGGGAAACTCAGATGACATTTGACTAAATTTGAGATACTGTTAAACACCTAAGTAAATGATGAGACTGGAGTTCAATGCAGAGGTCAGAAATAGAAATATAAATTGGGGAGTCATTGGTATATAAATGTTACATAAGTCATGAGACTGAAAAAGGTCACCAAGGAGTAAATGTAGGTGGGAAAAGTCTAAGCACTAAGTCAAGAAATCAAGGACATGAAGAAGGAATCAACAGCAGGGATTGAGTGGCTGCTGATGAATATGGGTAAACCAAGGAGGGCAGTATCCCAGAAGGCAAGTGATGTCTCAAGGAGAAAGATGGATTGTTAAATAGTGATGGTGTGTCAAGTAAGAAATTACAACATTATCTTATGTTATTATTTTAAGTGCCCAGTGAGGTAGCTGTAAGGCATATTTACATATGAGAACAGTAGGCTCAGAGAGTTTAACCTTTTCTGTGGATACACAGCAGGATTGAGATTCAAATCAAATTGGATTGACTCACAAGAATTAAACTTTACCCATTCTCTTACTCACTGCAGGTACTTGGAAGAAGAATACTATAGTGTGAAAAATTTTAAAGTCTTCGTATATTTGTTGATCGATTATACTTCTTCTTCTGTGAAGTGTCTGTTCAGTTCCTTAGCCCATTTATTGATTGGGTTATTCATTTTTTATATTCTGGAGAATAGTGCTGTATCTGAGGTCCATGTGGTAAAGATTTTCTCCCATTCTGTAGGCTCTTTCTTTACGTATATAAGTGATCAACAAATATATGAAAAAATGATCAATATCTTTAGCAATCAGGGATATGCAAATCAAAACTACTCTAAGATTTCATCTCACTCCAGTCCAAATGGCAATTATCAAGAATACAAGCAACATTAAATGTTGGCAAGGATGTGTGGGGTAAAAGGTACACTCATAGATTGCTGGTGGGAATGTAAATTGGTATAACCATTATGGAAAGCAGTATGGAGATTCCTCAGAAAACTTGGAATGGAACCATCATTTGATCCAGCTATCCCACTCCTCAGTTTATACCCAAAGGACTTAAATGCACGCACATCAATGTTTATAGCAGCTCTACTCACAATAGTTAAAACTATGGAACCAACCTAGGTGCCCTTCAACAGATGAATATATATAAAGAAAATGTGACATTCTTAAAGAAGAATGAAATTATGGCATTTGCTAGTAAATGGATGGAGCTGGAGAATATCATGCTATGTGAAATAAGCCAATTCCAAAATAAAACAATGGCCAAATGTTTTCTCTGATAGGCAGATGCTAACTTACAATAAGGGGAGGGGTTTGGCTAAGAAAGAATAGAGTTACTTTAAGTTAGGTTGGGGGGAGTGAAGGGAGGGGAGGGGTATGAGGTTAGGAAGGATAGTAGAATGAATCAAACATTATTTACCCTGTTTACATAATATAACTATATGACCAGTATGATTCAATACCATGTACAACTAGAAGAATGAGAAATTATATTTCATTATGTATGATGTATCAAATTACATTCTACTGTCAGGTATGACTAATTAGAACAAATAAAGAAAAGAGTTCATAATAGGAAAATATTAAAGAAATGCAGCATTGTTACCTGTAAGTAATACTACCAAGAAATAATACTTTTAGATTTTATTTCAAGAGGAATATATTGGATAAATAAAATGTCACTAACTTTTTGAGGAAATAAGTTAACTTAGTTGTTACCTAAATAATTATCATAAATTCTGAGTTAAGATATTTTTCTGGGTTCAGTTTTGGGCTTGTTTTTCCCATTTTCATTTTCTACTAGAAACAGAGTTCATCCATATCCAGATATTGCTTATAAAAGTTCATGTCCAGCAAATTGGAATAAGGGTTTTATTTTAGTGTAAACAACAAAATATCAGTGTCTGTTTTGAATCCTATATCTATAAGAATCATTAAAAGCACATAATATGTTAGTGATTTTTCATTCAGTAAGTCAATCAAATTTGTATGAGAAATGAAATTTGTAGGGGCTGGTGCTGTAGCTCAGTGGCAGAGAACTTGCCTAGCATGTGTGAGGCTCTGGGTTCAATCCTTAGCATCACCTAAAAATTAAGAAATAAATAAATGATATTTTTAAAAAAGAAATGAAATTTGTAATATTTATTCAAACAGTTCTGCCAAATTTTTAGCTAACAAATTCTCTGTCAGTTTTACATACATACAAATTCTCTAACATTATCAGATTTTTATGTTCTCAGCATGTGTTTCATTTTCTCAAAAAATCCAGTTATTTAACAATGTTGTTGATTAATATTCTGTTTGATCACAATGACTTTCATTGTGAAGCTAGTTCAGCAACCACAACCAGCATCTTGTCTCCTGGCATCTTATATACTGTCTTACTTATCCCTTTGGCCACAGTGTCAATAGTTGTTCAGAAAGGAGCTTAGCATCCTGAGCAGACATGCAGTATGTGGATGCTTCCACTATCCTGTTCTCTAAACTGCCTCATCCTTTCCCAGAGAGGATATCTTGGCTGTCTGTTTTATAAGATGGGCCTATTGGGATGCCAGACCTGTTGATTCCAACAGCTGTGAAATTTAACAACTGGTAGATAATTCTAGTGGAATGGGAACTGGGTGGACTGCCATCAGTTTCTTCTTCTTCAACCTGTCCTCACTGAAAATGAAGCTGAAATATTGTACTGCCATGAGTTTACCTATCCCTGTCTTCTTAAAATAAAGCTTTGCCTTCAGATGCACTTTCCTTTAGTTTAAAAAATTGTTCAAAAATTCCTTGCTAAAATAAAATCTTTAGTGAAAAAAGGAAAACTTTGCTATGCCCAAAAATAAAGACCCTCCCCTTCCTTCACCCCCCATGGAATTATTTATTACATCTGCACAGAGTTTAGAATTTCAGACTTGGGGACATGGAGGTCATCCAGAGGTTACTTTTCTCCCAGTCAAATACAAACATAATAAAATTGTTCACTTATTTCTCCTCCCTGCCCTGCTTAAAAGAGCGCCAAAGCCACAGTTAACTTGTACTCATGTGTGATGTGAAATTCTATTTTTAAACTCAGACAGAATATATCATTAGTCATTTACAGAAGGAAACCATTAACATCTTAAAAGATGGAGCCACAGAACTCCTTCATGTTGCCAATTACTTATAAAACTAATTTGAAATACAGTCATAGATGGAAATATATACATTTTCTGTCACTTGGAAAGATACAGAAGATACAGTTTTTCAGTTCATTTATACCAGGTTATGAATATATAAGTTTTAGACCCTAAAAAAGAATATAAATGGGAAACTTCACTAACTTATTTTTCTGCTTAAGCATATCTTTATCTTCTGCTTATTTGTTGGTTTAATTGTTTTGAGGGGACAAAACATTAGGACATCTTTTAAAATTTAATGTTGGGGCTGGGGATGTGGCTCAAGCGGTAACATGCTCACCTGACATGAGCGCGTCACTGGGTTCGATCCTCAGCACCACATAAAAATAAAATAAAGACATTTGTCCACCGAAAACTGAAAAATAAATATTAAAAAATTCTCTCTCTCTTCTCTCTCTCTTTTTTTTTAAAAAAAGTTAATGTCTCTCAAATTGCTTATGTGCTAGGAATTTATGTAAATGTTATATATAGTTATCATCCAAGAAAGACTTCTTTACTAAAACATACTCAAAAAATAGTTGATCTAGAATGGAGACTTTATAATTTTTTGACTTATTTGTATGTTTTCTTAAGAAAAATTCTAATTTATCACTACTGTTTTTAAAACTTTAGAATACCAACGAACAATACTTCCTGATTAGATGTTAATTTTTAAAATTATATTTCTAACATACTTTCTTAGTGGAGGCTTACATATTATATGGAATGATACATTTCAAGGGTAATGTTGTGGGAAAATTAAAGTTTTATGAACATGCTCAGTGAAGTTTATAATACAATCATATTTCAATATATGGTCTGACATGAACTGTGTGGTACAAATGCTATTTAATTCTTGAGCACTTCAATAAAGTTAGTTTGTAAAATAAATATGAAACCACACTATAAGTTACTAAATTTGCATTATATTAATTAATATTTTTATATTAATATTTTTATATTTTCATTAATATTTTTATATTTCTTTTTACTTCCCCAACTATATAACATAATAGAATGCAAGGATCATGATTAACTTATGGTTATGTTCTCCTTTGTGCTTTAAATTTAAGCTGCCCTGTTGACATTATGGAATAATTGAGCAAATATTTCATATTTGATTGTTTTCTATAGGTTCCTAAGAATATTTTAATTCTTTGGATGCTTTGTGACTTTATTTTCCCCAAATAAAGTTCTTAAAATGAAATATTATAAGGGTTAGGATAACTGGAGAACCCAAATTAAAACAAAACAAAACAAAACCAAGAAAGGAGAATTGCATAACATTGAGGCCTGACAAACAACTTGCATGTGTCTGTTTTGCAAACTTGTTAGTTTAATCTTAAAACATTTTAATGTTTCAACTAGGAAAGCCAACTTCTTTACATCTCTTTAAAATATCTAATCTTTTCTGACTTTCTCAATTTTATGTTTTTGTTTCTGTTCATGTATTATAATGCTTAAAGTTTCTTTCTTTTCTTGAAAAAGAATCCTATTTACTGAGAGATTATTACCTCATTGCATAGCTGTGATTAATAATGCTTCATTTGTATATAATTTTTCCCTTGTACAAGTTTTTTTATGGATTAGTATAAGAATTTATTTGCAATAAAAACCCAGATAGAAATGTTAGATCATCAGCAGCACATAAACTTAATTTTCCAGGTGGTGTCAGCTGTTCTCCCAAATGGCTGTACATGCTAACTAATAGTACAAAAGGGTCACAAGTCCCTGTGTCACTGCCCACACTCAGCATTGTCCAGCTTTATAATGTTGTTTAGTCTTGTAGGTGTAAAGTGATAGCTCCTTTCTTAAAACTTGAATTTCTTTGATACCCTTTACAAAATTAAATGAGAAAATGTCTCCTTCATCCAAATCCATTTTCTCACCTTGCTAAAACCTCTTAGCACTACATTTTCTTCATAATACAGCACCAGTAATGAAAGTCCTTCAAGCTCAGTGAATTTCAAGATGACACTCATTACTAACTGGGCTCTTGGGGTCCTTCATATTTTTTTTTTGCTAACCCATCTTTATATCTAGTACCTATTTTCTAAGTTGAACTTTTGTTTCTGAAAAGGATAAATGAGATTTAAGAATGCAGAGTGTAAAAGAGCTTTCAACAGGACATTTTCTAAGTGTAATTTTGATAAAAGTAAATGAACTTTTAAAAACTATCAATTCTCTTAATTTCCTTGTTATTATATAATAAAACATGGTTCAGCTGCCTTATACTTAAAAGGGAATGATTTTAAGATAAAATCTTTTAGGAGAAGGTTACACAATTAGACATATCCTGATAAAATCACTCAAAACTTTAAATTCTATAGTAAGGAAAATCACTGAATGTCTTCATGATATAATTATTTCAATATTTTTGTCTTCCTTTTGGGTTCCCCTTTATTTAACCTTTACTCTCTTTAACCTTTACTGCTCTTTAAAAATAATTTTGAACTTAATACTGTTTTCTTTATTTCCAGAGTAATGTCATCCTCTTATTAGATACCACTGGCCAGGTCCTTCGTCGTCTCATCCTTCCTTTAGAAGAGGTAGCATCTAAGAAATCTTCCTGGTGGAGCAAGGAGGAAGAAGTAAGGAATGTCAGATCTCTGTTGGGCAGATTGCCAACAATTTTCTGTAGCTTTCTCACCATGAAAATGCAAGCTTGCGCATTCCTTTTGGTGCTTAAAAAAAAAGAAAAAACTATAATGCACAAGAGAGACCTCTTGTTACATCTGTGGATTTTAACATCTAATATATAGAGATATGATACAATATATAAAGATAAACCTATAAATAAATATCAGTAGCTTCTTTTGGTATACGTTATACTGAGTTGAAGATTGCCAGGACTAACTAAGAATAATAAAAGAACATTATGAACTGTTTGATTATGATATTAATAACAAATTCTTCATCATTTAACCTATTTTTCAGTTATGTAGTTCTTTTTTAGGTTTATATGATAAAACTATGAGTAGAATACCCAATTGTCTCACCAGATAAATAAATGTTTCAGTTTATTAACCAAATTGAATAAATGAACACTGAAGGCCAACCCAAGAGAATTTATTCTGATATAAAATAAGGTTTATCCAGTACTGTATAAGACAGCATACTTAGGTCTTAACAGACCATGAGAAAAAAGAGATTTTTAAAAAATGCTACTAAGTATTTCTGACGTGTTTATGTTATATAATGTAAATTCCACAGTTAATCACCAAATAACATGTTTATTTCAAATAGTACTTTACAGTATTTAAAAACAATATTCTATGGAGGTTTTAGTACATAGTCCACAATAAATTTTGAAGTATAGTTTAATCCATGTTATTGTAAAAGTCTTGAAGTGATTATATATCTTCTCCGAGAGTTATGTATTCTTTCTACACAATGAAGAAATTTATTTAAAGGGAAGCAGCTAAAGAAATATGACTACATCTGAAACATTTAATATTTTGTTTTGTCTTTAGGAAACTTATAAAATGTGTAAAGAATTTTCACACAAAAACTGGCTAGTATTCTACAAAGAAAAAGGGTAAGCTCTTTATTGAATAAGACAAACTGGGTTACTTATTTTATTAATCCTGTTTCCTGTTTTAATTATACTTGTTTAGTACAAAGCTAATATAACCAAATTATAAATGTTTTAGTGTGAAAGTAACTATGCCCACGTTTGTAGAACACTGAGAAAGATAGAAAAAAAGAGCACTAAAAATTTCATAATGCAACACTACTAATATGGCAGCTGTCACTTTCCATTATTTCTTCTCCTTCACATCCTGACAGTTTAGAATTTGTTTATGTGTTTTCTCAATTAACATTTTCTGTTATTACTTAGTGCATAATATATCATGAAAGGATTATGCTGGTCACTCAACTTATCCTTATCATTCCTTTTAGACACGGTTTTCTTTTCCTTTTTTAGAAACAGATTGACTGTGCTGGATGTTTTGGAAGGGCGAGCTCATACCATCTCACTTCCCATCAACCTTGAGAGAGTTTTCCTTGTAGCAGAGGACAAATGGCTTCTGGTGGAAAGTGAAACAAATCAGTGGGTGAATCTGTACTGTATAGCATCTTGTGCAATATGCCATAGCTTAACCTTATTTATCAATTATCCAAAACCCTTACTCCATCTTTCTTTTATCTCTTTTAACAACTTCTATATCTGGCACCATCTCTATTGGTGAAAAGTTATAAGAAGAGAGAGGAGAAAATTAAAATAAATATCACTTCTCAGAGTGTGACACTGAAATTAACAGCAAAAATAATAACTTTTACATATGATCCATATTAATTTCAAATTTTTTTATTTGCACATTGAGAACTCACAGTGTTCTAGCCAAGCAGTAGGTATTTCAAAGTAGATTTTCAGTTTATTCTCCCTTCTAAGAGCCCTTGACTCTATCCTAGAGCTATTGCCTTTTTGTAACTTCTCAGAATTCATACCTTAGAAATTTCTTCTTTTCATCTTTTGTCCTCTTATTTGGTTATGGTTGTTTGTTTGTGTTGCCTTCCCCCATTGGGACTGTATATTTTTTGATCAAAGGCAGTGTATGGCACTTGGTTTATAAAGAATTCACAGTAAATTTCAAGTCCCCTTCCCTTATGACTACATCCATTGGCTAAGTGAAGAGTTCTGTCCTTCTGATGACAAGCAAAAGTGGCTCACTACAAACAGTTTCTGGCTATTCATGCATCCACATTTTAGACAGCTTAAAAATAAATCTGTCAAGAAGATTATAATGATGAGGACTTCTGACCCTTAGCTGGTCACAAAGTCAGAGTTCATGCTCTCACTTTCTGCCTGACCAGACAGACATATTAATAGAGGGCTCCAAGATTATAAGGGTGTGCCCTGTTAGCATTGCTTTCCTTTAATAGCCCTTTATCTTATAGAAAGCCTTGAATGTTTGATTTGCCTTCATCACTGCATTGTCATTGGGTACTATTCTTTATAATGGTGTTAATAGTTTTGAGAATTTATTTTTTAAATTCATGATGAAATGTTGAAACAGTAAATTATACTCAACTATTTTTTAAAAGGCTTTTGGAGCAAACAACTAGTTTTTCTTGGTTTGCCCTAATGATTTCTCGAAAAAGAAGCATTACACTTAAGTTGAATGTCCCGTTTGTTTACAGAAAATATCTTTTAACTAAGCCTGCACACACTGAATCTGAGAACAGTGGGGTTTGCCAGTTGTATATGTTGAAAGAGGAGCTGCCTAGCACAGGGTTTGGAATTACACAAGGTAAATACTATGTTGTCTGTGTTTATGGCTGTTTGGGTGCATGCTTATTCACAAACTATTCTCTAGATTTATTGAAGAACAATAACATCAAGATTATGTGATATTTACACCAAAAGAAAGAAAAAGTAATTGCTACCCTGGAAATAGGAATAATCTGCTTTCAAAGTATTATAAGGAAGCCCACTCTTTTAAGTCTTGTCCTTGAAATTTTTAAACTGTCAAATAAGAATTTTCACTTACATTTAGGTTCCAAGACTAATTTAGCATAGCATCTTTTCTGTTTTCCACAGGCCATCAGAATTTCTATTTAATTCATCACAGTGTATGGCAGTGTATGGCACTTGGTTTATAAAGAATGCACAGTAAATTTCAAGTCCCCTTCCCTTATGACTACATCCATTGGCTAAGTTTGGGGAAGTGAACAGTACTTATGAAAACATCTAAAACTTTACTGTTGCCAATACTGGGTTGGGTCAGTTTTGCATCTTTTCTGTGGGGAGCTATTAATGATGATATTTATTACTAATAAAATTCTGAATTCCATAAATACTTGGAATCACTTTGGGAAGAAGCTTTGATTATAAAAACAGTTTTCTCAGCAAAAGCTCATGAGTGCAATTTAGAATGTTTTCTATTTTTTACTGTGTTTTTCTGTTTGAGTTGTTGAGAATGAATCTTGCAAAAATTTAATTCCTAGAGCATTTTAGGGGTCAATAGTGCCTAATGTGTGTCTGACATTTTCAGAAATGGTGGTCAGCATACCTCATAAAATTTCAAGTGATCAACTGTCATCTGAAAATCTGAGTTCAGCTGTAGGACAAAAGATTGCCTCTCCCAACCGAATTTTCTCAGATGAGAACAATTATGCTGCCATAGTGGTTGGCTTCCCAGATCTCATGGTGAGCACCAATGTTTTACATTATTGTATAATTACTTCTTCGCAATTTGATGTAAAATCTGTAAGCCTATTTAAGAGACAATTAAAATGTAATAGCTTTCTGGTAAACATTTTAAATCAAGTTTTCATTTGAAATCAGTAAAGAATATGTTTTACTCTATACCAATCAAATTGTAATTTAATGATCTAGTTTAGTAAGAAACGAGTATCTTCATATGTAGGAGTTCATATGACACATTTAACATTTAACCTATTGAAGATGATTTTTTTAATCATGTCATCTTAATGTGTGTTCATGGACTCTGCCAGGAGGAACAATTTGAGACTAATAAAGTATGCCTTCTAGAATTTTTTCAGGTTAAATTTTAGTGTCATTACTATAGATTAAATTTTTTAACTCATATTTACTTCCCATTGAGTTTTATTCTGATTTATCATATCTCTGCAGAAGCCTGCTAATAATGTAATGGGTAATGGTCTTAATTTATTTTTCTCCTAGATGGGACTTTATGCTGTTTTCTATCTTTATTGCTAAAAGAAAGGCTATTTGTAACTGAGTTCAGGTGAAACTGGGCACCATCTTCCCCTAGTGGAGGGGAAATGAAATATAAAGGTTATTTTAGTACAAATTTCTGTATGCTAACCTTAGATGTAACTCCATGGTTTTGAGTAAACATTTAATTTTAATAATTTCCTTTGTAGCTTTTAGATCAGACAATATAATAATTTAAAGATGAAAGTATTAGCTGTACTTAGTAATACACCAATCTCACATGCCTCTAAATTTTAATGTAATTAATAAATTGTGAGTACTTGAGGATATAAGACATTTGAAATATAAAACCCAATGGATAATACATGGCTTAGGACTTGCCGTATGCCTTCCTAATTATCAAGTAAAAAGCATTTGCTATTATGTTATCTAACTCAAAATGAAATATATTGTTGAAAAACAGTGCCTACAGCAGCCTGATCAAATAAAAGAGGTGTGTTTAATATGCTATGAGTAGAAAAAAAAACTTGGATTTTTTGTGAAAGTGTAACTATTTAAAACAAATTGATCTTATCACTGTTTTTTGATTAATGAAATTAGTATAGAAATATAATATCACCATAAAAGGTTAGAAAGTAAAAACTAAGTAAAATAAACTATTAACCCTATAGAAGTCTTTTACCTTGTAAGAGTCACCTTGTTAAAATAAAAGCTATATCCTTAATATTTAGTATTAAACACACCACCAGTGAATATTTGTTAATGAAAGAGTTAACTAGGCAGCCTTTCAGACTTTTATGGTAACAGTCATATTTTCTTTGGGCCCATCTGCAGTAATAAGGCACTGTATGGTTCTAAGCCTTTTCATATATAATAGTTAACTTTTTTTTTTTTTTTTTTTTTTTTTTAGTACTAGAAATTGAACTTGGGGGCACTTTACCACTGAGCTACACCCCTAGCACTTTCTATATTTTATTTTGAGACAGGATCTTACTAGCTGTCTAGGCTGGCCCCAAACTTATTACAATCCTCTGCCTCAGCCTCCTTAGTAGCTGGGATTACAGACATACACCATGAGGCCTGGCATAATAGTTTTTTTAAAAAAAATAACAATTCTACAGTTTTGTGGATACAGAAACAGAAACAGAGATGTTCTATTCCCCCAGGTCACAAGGCTTACAACTAAGAGCCTTAAGATTTGATCTCAAGTATGACTAAACCCTTAACTCATACCTTTTCTTTTCAAACTTTTTTTTGGGGGGGTGGGTAACTAGCGATTTAACCCAGAGGCCTTTACCACTGAGCTACAGCTCTAGTCCTTTTTATTTTTTATTTTGAGACAGAGTCTCATTTGCTAAGGACCTAAGTTTCTGAGGCTGATCCTCCTATCTCAGCCTCCTGAGTCATTGGGATTATAGGTATGCATCTCTACACACAGCTAACCCATATACTTTCTTTTATACCATACTGCCTTTCTGCTTTTATGTGAATTTCTTTAGATTCTTCATAAAACTATCAACAAAGGAGTATGAAACCCCTTACTATTTCTTAATAAAACTATCAAAGGCAACAGATTATTACAAATTTATATAATTCTCTTAACCTAATCCCAAATAGTTATATAAACCTATAGCAAATATCATCTTCAATAGTGTTAAGATAATTAAGATCTTTAACACTGTTAAGATAATAAAAAGATAATCTACAAGCTAGGAAACTACATTTCTAACAAAGGATTTATACCTAGGATCTATAAGATTCTTAAAGCTCAAAAGTAAGAAAATAACCCAATTTTTAAGATGGGCAAACAGTGAACTAAAAATAAAATATAAAATAAAATATAGAAAGTGCTAGGGGTGTAGCTCATTGGTAAAGAGCCCCCAAGTTCAATTCCCAGTACCTTGTTAAATTAAGGTCAGAGCCTAAGTGGGGTAAGAAGGGCATTCATGTCAGGGAAGGGGTAACTACTGGTGATGGACATCAAGTCTGAGCTTATAAAGGGGCAGCTTGTTGTGAGAAATGGGATCCCAAGTAAGATGAGGAAAGTGCCCATGCATGAGTCTAACCTAGTGTAGGCTTTGGGGATGAAGCAAAGAGAGCAGGGCTCTGTCCATAGGGTAAGGTTAGTGGTAGAGATGGGTCACTTATAATGGACTTGAAGAAGAAAATAAATATATTAAGGATGTTATAATAAAGATAATGAACTATGTTAAGTATAATTAAAATATATTAAGGATAATAAAAATTGGTTTCTCACTTTTGGAGAAGGCAATAGTGAAAGGAAGAAATCTAGAATGAACCCTGTAGCTTTTGGATTGTAATTGGATATGTTTGTATGAACTCAATTTTCAATGTATTTAGGTAGATATAGAAAAATATTAAAGGTAAGTGTGGGGGAAAAGTGGACAAAAGATTTGAACAACATTTAGTTACAGTAGATATAGAGATGGCAAATAAATCCAAGAAAAGATCTTCAACATCATTAGTTATTAGTGAAATGCAAATTGAAGCCCTGGTAAGATACTATTAGAATGGCTAAAATAAAAAATACTGACAAGAATACAGAGTAAATACAGTCCATATATTTTTTTATGAATATGGAAGAACAAACAATAACAAAGACATCACTGAAGAAAAATGTGAAGAAAAACTAACCAAAGTTACTTTACCTACTAAATTTCAAGCCTGCATATAAATTTGTAGGAACTAAGACCATGTCTTCTTGGCCTAGAGGTAGAAAAATATGCAGTAGAATAGAATGCAGCCTCCAGAAACAGAGGCATGCATACATTGAACTCTGTTTTATGAAAACATTTGTAGATCATTGGGCAAAAGTTAGTGGTATTTTGGCAAATATCTGTCCAGATAAGAATAGACAGACATGTGTCCCTGTCTCACAACATGCACAAAAATTAATTCCTTATGGGTTAAAGATTTAATTCAAAAGACAACACCTTAACCTTTTAAGAGGAAATATAGGAAAATATAGTTTATTATCTTTTGGAAGGATAAATATACATGGTAAAATTTTAAAATAAACCAAAGGAAAAAATAATAAGAAATTCCAGGAGAATTAAATATAGGTGTACCAGAGATGTGTGATTGGGTAGGGATACTCCAAGGGTTTAAAAATACCAGTTATGTTGTTTTCTTATCTTTATACCAGATACATAGTTTTATATTATATTATGTTTGAGCTAACTATACTGCCATATTCCCTCTTTTTAGTTGTAATTTATTTCAAAATAAAAACTTAATATATATTTCATATTTGTCTGGAAATTATGATTTTTGGTAAAGCAGCCCTCTCCTATACCAAATTCAAAAAGATAATTTGATTTTCTTATTCCTGTCAGACAGGTTCACCACTGGTGTATACTTAAAGGAATATATTGTAAAAGTTATGGTGAATGTGTTATATGGTACTTTAAGTTTTTGTTCTTCCTTTTCCTTCCTCCTTCCCTCCCTTCCTTCTTTCTTTCCTTCCTTTCTTCCTTCCTTTTTCAGTCACCCAGTGAAGTTTATTCTTGGAAGAGGCCATCATCTTTGCATAAACCCAGTGTCACTGATACAGCATTTTATGGCGGAAAGAAGAAGAAGGGGGCTCCAAGACAGAGAAATTGTGTGACTCTTTTAGATACTAATCAGGTAGTCAGAATTTTGCCCCCAGGAGAAGTCCCTCTAAAAGATATCTACCCAAAAGGTGAGAAGTTATCACTATCTGATTTGGTAGGGGATATTTAGTTTATGATTATTATTTCATATTTTATAAGTAGCTAAAAAGAGCTATATGGGTTTTGTGTGTGTGTGTGTGTGTGTGTGTGTGTGTGTGTGTGTGTGTGTAGGTGGGGTTGGGAGGAAGGTGCTGGTTGTGATTTTTGGTACTGAGAATTGAGCCCTGTAATGCTCTATCATTGAGCTATATCCCCAACCCTTTTTATTTTTTATCTTGAGACAATGTGTCATCAAGTTTCTAAGGCTGACCTGAAACTTACACTCCTTCTGCCTCAGCCTTTTCAGTAGCTGGTGTAAAATTACAGGTGTGTACACCATGCCCCATGGGCTTTGTGTATTTTGAAACCGCTCACTAATCTTTACACAGTGTATGGTTGTATGCACTGCTGTTAGAGCTCATCAACATTCACATTACAATCTGTAAAGTGACTTTACCTAGAACATGTTTTTCAAGAGCCTTTTAAAATGATTAGGATTTAGGCATAGAGAGTCCTGAGACCAAAGGCCCACAGCTTAGCATGAGACCAGTTCACTCATCAGTGCTCTCCATGTCAACTTGTGTTTTTTTACTACACAGTATATCCAAATGCAGTGCTGATCACTTCTTCTATAAATTCACTTGATCGCTAGAACCCTATCCTGTTGTCATCTTGCTCTTTGATTTATGTGTGAGGAAATTCTGACACAGTGAAATAAAATTACTGGCCTAGGATTACCCACCAATAGCCAGCAGAACTCAGATTTATCCCAAGCTCTTCCAATTCCAGATTTAGAGTTATTTGTATAAAACCACACTGGCATTCATCAGAATAGGTAATTATAAAAAAATTAAACATTAAATCATTGAGTATTATTGTTTGCACTGTGGTAGTAGAAATGTGTTTATGCTGTGTTTATGTTCATTCTATTGGTGTGGACTTCACAAGTATAATGCTAAAATGTATGATAATAATAATCTATTAGTGGATTTGAAAAGTCTTGGTTAAATTATAATATTTAGTTCCTTCCCATCTGAAATTCAAGGAAAATAAATCCCTAGTTCCCTAAACAGTCTTCCTGTGATAGAAGAGGCAGATGAATAAATTGACAATTACAGCACTATGTCATCAGTGCTATGATAAGAATATTCACAAGGCAATATAAAAACACACAAAAAAGAAGCTTTTAGCTGAGACTGCTGACTAGGAGGTGACTCTTGAAGGATGAGGCGAATTAATTGAATGGGAATTGTTCAACAAAAAGGGAGGCCTGCGTGAAAGGTACAGGATCTTGACAAAGCACTCCAGGAAAGACACTATGATTTATACCAGAACTTAGCACACCTTTATCTACCCAGAAATCTGGGGCTCCACTTGATGCCTTTTCTCCCTCATTCTCTACATCAAATCCCTCATCAATCATAATGTACTTTTGATACTTCCTTCCTGATATTATCAAGTTCTGTTACCAACATCCAGTGCACCACCGCTGGAGTAATGCCAGGGCCTCTTCTACTCTTTTCCTTTCCTACTTATTCTCTACATATCAGATGACTGACTTTCTAATGTGTACGTTTGTTCTTAGTAAGGTCCAATTTATATATAGTCAAATTTTACCCTTTCTACTGTGTAGTTCTGTGAGTTTTGCAAACACAAATAGTTGTATAACTCATCATCCAACTGATAAAGAAGAGAAGTATCCTCACCCCAAAAACCTTCCCATGTCACTTACAGCCAACTGGTCTATCTACCCCCAACCCATCACTGATCTGACTTCTGTCCTTATAGATTCCCTTTTACTAGAATATCATTAATGATATCATACAGTATATTGTCTTTTGAGTCTTGCTGCTTTCACTTAATAAAATGTATTTGAGAATCATTTGTTTTGTGCATGCCAGTAGTTTGTTCCTTTTAATTGCCAAGTGGTAGTTTATTGTATAGATATACCACAGTTTGCCTATCTGTTCACAAATTTGTATGTATGTATGTGTATATAATTTTTTAAAGTAATTAATAAGACAACTATGAACATTTGAGCCTAGATTTTTAAGTAATTTTTTATTGGTTGTTCAAAACATTACAAAGCTCTTGACATATCATATTTCATACATTAGATTCAAGTTGGTTATGAACTCCCAATTTTACCCCAAATACAGATTGCAGAATCACCTCGGTTACACATCCACATTTTTACATAATGCCCTATTAGTAACTGTTGTATTCTGCTACCTTTCCTATCCTCTACTATCCCCCCTCCCCTCCCCTCCCATCTTCTCTCTCTACCCCATCTACTGTAATTCATTTCTCTCCTTGTTTATTTTCCCCTTCCCCTCACAACCTCTTATGTGTAATTTTGTATAATGTTTTTACTTTACTTGTGTAAGTCCTAGGAATGGCACTTCTACATTCTATGATAAAATTGCCGAAACTGTTTTCCCAAATGGCAGTTCATTCCTATCAGCAATGAATGAGAGTTATAGTTGCTCTGCATCTTCGCCAATACTTGGCATTGTCAGATTTTTCACTGTTTTAACAGGTTATAGTAATTTAATTTGCATTTTCTATAGCACCTAATGATATTGAACATCTGTTCACATGTATCTTCTTTAGTGAAATGTCTCTTCGCTTCTTTTGCCCATTTCTAATTGGGGTATTCATTTTCTTATTAATGGCTTTTGAGTGCTCTTTATATATTCTAAATACAAATCCAGTGTCAGATTATTTGTATTTTTCATACATTTTTTCCCTATTTGAATAAAAGGCAAATCTCCTGTGTTTTCCTCTAGAAGCTTTATAGTTTTAGATTTATGATACATTTTGAATTAATTTTTTATAAAACAGTGCAAGAGGCAAACATAGAAGCCCAAGAACTAGGCCTAGTTGGAAAGAGGATTCTGAAGAGCCTGAGTAGAGCTTGATCAAGGAAAGAATCTTTGTCATTACCATACTGAGAGCTCTACCTTTATTTCCACTGCTTTACACACTACAGTTTATTCCTCTATTGTTTGTCAATGCACATTTAGGTTTATTCCCCCAATTTTTTGGTCATTATAAAGAGTAGTGCTGTGAATATTCTAGCAACTAACTCTCTCCTTATACGAATGTTGAGAGTCTGTAATGGGTCTATCTAGGAGTGGAATTACAAAATTGTTATTCCTGCAGCATAAAAAAAGTCACTGGAAAATATCATAGTGAGAAACTCTAAAAGCCTTTTTATTATGGCACACATCACTCTTTTAATCCATGAATAAATAGAAGAGTATTAAACCTAGTGGTTAACAGATGTGCATCAAATTATATTTCTAAAAGGAGTGAATTTTTAAGTATAATTTCACCTTCCCTTTGAAAATCTTCTTGGTTGTTTCACCTGACAGTTTTTATACCTCCTTCTAACTTTGGCACTGTGCACATATCCTGTCCTCACTGTTCATGGGAATTATGTGATAAACATTGCAGCAATGACTTCCCTTTAATGGTTTGTGGACTAATCCCTAAATACAGTTTATACCCATCTTTAAAATCCACCTGGATTATAAGTGTAATGAAAATATATTGAGCCTTCATCCTCTCTACAGTGTGGAAACATTTTAAATGGACAAGGACTTGGCTCAGTTTGGAGGGAAACCTGGCCACAGTTTTCATTTCCTTAATTCAATCTTATATTCTGTTCAAAGACAGTCATAAGACTATTTTTGTAAATATTCTTGTTTTCTGAGCTGATTTATTTTCAAATCAGTAGACATTAAAATTTTGATTATTTTACCACCACTGCCATCATGCTTAATATTTCCCTGAAGTGCTCTGTAGCCACAAATTCCCTTTCTTATACCTGGAAGTATATTTTTAGTACCAGGAGTAAAATTTTTTGCTTTCTTCTTGAAACAGCAGATACAGCCATTATTGCATTTTCTCACCTTCTGTGTTGTGGAATTAATCTACCCAGGGAAAGTAAAGAAAGATGTAGAAAAAATGTTTTTAAATAAGTTGGCTTACGATGCTTTCACAAGCAACCTGAAAGTGCTGATGGCAGTAGCTCAACTTAATTCTACTTACTATATTTTTTAAAAAAAATGCCTTTTAAATTCTATACCCAAATGTTTAAGTTGGTTCGCTAAGCAGCTCTAGTCATCCCAACAGTTTCAATAACTGGTTATTTTTGGCAAAGAACCCTGGTCTATAAATAATTCAACCTACTTCAGCTAGGTTCTAGCATCAGGAATTGTCAAAATCGACATATGGTGTAAAGCTTTATCCAAGATTGACCTTATATCCTAGGCAGTACAATGCAGACGGTGCGTGACTTACGCTAAGCATGTTCATTTTATACAAATGGCTGTCTGGGTACAGCCACTGCAGCTGGGTGGTCAAATTGCATAGTAACACTCTTTGCTTAGCCTTCCTTCCCCTGTACATTTCCTTCTCTTCCTCCTGAACCTTTTGCCCTCTGGGCCCTCCTCTTGCCTATCTCTTCAGTTCATACCTGGCCTCAGAGTTATAATTCCCACTCTGGAATCTTTTCAGAGTCCCCCAGGGCCCACCTCTTCATGCTGTGAGCTCTTTAAAGGTGGCATCTCCTTCTTCTCTATCTTCTCTGTATCCTCAGATACAAAGTAAGCTCAAACACATCTGTTGAATAAATAAGAGATATGTTGAGTTGTTCAGATAACCTGAGGAAAAACTCCTTCAACTGCAGTCATGAAATAAAATGCCAGATTTCTCTCTCTCTCTCTCTCTCTCTCTCTCTCTCTCTCTCTCTCTCTCTCTCTCTCTCTCTCTCTCTCTCCTGCATTCCATTAATTTAGTGTGGACATCTCATTGTTATGTGAAGTTGTAATAAAATATAGGTAGGTAGATAGAATGATAGATGATTGATAGGTAGACAGACAAAGATGGACAAAAATCTTAAAAGTTTTGTAGTAGGGTAAGTTTTATCTTGTTTTTAAGATATCTTAGTGTCCAAGGTTTTGTAAAAGGGCTATTTTAAAAATAGCCATTGTCCTAGAGCCAGCTCAGGTAGGAGATGTGTGCAGTGATTGGCAGAGCAAGATGGGTTTCAAACCATCACTGTACAGCTAAATCACCTCAAGTCAGTCCTATAGTGACATTAGCTCTATAGAACTCAGCTTCTTCCTCATTCAAATAGGAATCATGAGTCTTGCCTATAAAGACAAAGTAGAATTAGTGACACACACTAATGACAGGTAGTGCTTTGAGGGAGGCAGAGGTATTTGGAGCTGTGGAATAGAAGTCAGAAAGCCATGGAATTTTCTGGGAGAGCAATCCCAAAATTTCAGTTACAGGCCCTGGCCGCCATATCTTTGTCTTTTCCTACCCCGAAGTTTGTATACTCTTCATGATCCAAAGTCCTTACTTCCCTGCCCCATCCTCATCTCACCTTCTGTTTTGCAGAACCCTAATAATGACAGATACTATATGCTGAGCTACTACTAATTAGATGCTTTGCATTTATTCATTTCATCTCATCCTCAAAATAATGCTTATGATGCTCAGATGCTATTATTATCTCTATTTTACAAATGAGAAAGCAGACCTCAAAGATGTAAATATTTTTACCAACAGCTAGGAAGTATCACAGCCAGAACTGCTCACCAGATCAGTCTGATTGGAAAGCAGATACTAAATTCTACCACTTTATACTGTCTCCTGTTAGGCATCGTTGTGACTTCCTAAGAAGGGAAACAGAATTCAAATGATTAAATATTTTTAAAATAACTATGCTAAAAAAATCGACCATCTTGGAATGCTATCAAAGATCATGAAGAAAAGGACAGGTTATTTTTTCTGACAGTAAATCACTACCTAATATGCTTCTACTTGACAATCTTTGTGTTTCTCCATAATTTTAAGTCTAGCTTTGAGAGCTGGACTTGCCCAGTACCTTTTCAAGTAGGTCCCACAGTTCTTTTGTAGGATAGTGGTAACTTCATTCTGCTTTTAGCAACAATCAAGCATTCTTGGGGTCATGCTTTGGTATCAGGCAGTCATTAATACTTGTTTCATGTCGTGACTTGTTTGCAGGTGTTACACCCCCACAGACAGCTGGTTATATAGAAGTCACTGATCTGCACTCAAAAAAACTTCGATATATCCCTATTCCCAGGTAACCCATTGCACCTTTGTTCTTAGCTTGATATGTCATAAAAATGAGTGAACTATTTTTTGCTTCCGTAAATGAAAGCTTTCCCTCCTGTTCCCACTTAACAGTTGGTTTGTATCTTACCTTTCTTCTGCATGTTTTACTGGTATGTTTATTTTTGTTTTGGAAAAATATTCAAATATTTGGAACATTTTACGTAGGTATAAGTCTAACACTCTTCTAGCCTTTGTTCTCTTTTGTTTGATCTGTTCTAATGCTCAGTTCTTTTCTAAACCAGAAATAGCATTGTTAGTATTGCAAAAATGTTAATACTTATTAACTTTATGTATTAGTTTTCTGAAGGAAATGCATTCAAAATGTCAAAGGAATTTAAACAGCATTTATTTAATATTGTTTCTAAATATATTACTGTGTGCAGTTATGAAGGCCACACAGTAGCCAAAGGATTCCCAGAGATTTAGAATGAAACTGATTACCATTCACTGCTTTTATTATTGACCAGTCATTGAAGTGAAGCCTTTAAACTAGCTAGGCTCAGGATACAGAAAGAGTAATTACTTGTCTCTGCCCTGAGGAACATTGGTATCCTCACCTGTAGCCTTTTCTGGGCATATCCATGCCTTGTCTCTCTCTTGAGCTAATAAGCTTGCAACTGTTTGTTCGATGTAGCCTAGGTTGCTCATTTTTTCCTTTCTTGACTGCCACCATTTCTGCCACCAAAGCCTGATTCCTCTTATCTTTCTACTCTACTTTGATCTAGATAAGATTGACTCCCCTCCTGTGCTTTCCCATATGCAACTGAGCTCTAACAGTGGGTAAAACCTTGCCTGAAATCTCAGAGGACCCTGGAGACCCACTAATATCAGAGGAAGGACAGGAACAGTGGAATCTCCCAATCACCCAAAACATCACCAGGCATCCTTTCTTTCTCCTCTTCTAACCCACAGAAGAAAATAGCTCAGTATGACAATTCAAAATAACAATTGCATTTCTTAGGACCCTTTAATCAGATTCAAAACATATACAACATAAAATCATTATTCAAAGAAATAGATTTACTTGTTTCAACATATGTGATTTCTTGCAACATGTTAATGTGTTGGTTTAATGGAAAATGACTTTTAGACATTTGAAGAAATTCCTTATTCCACCTTAGTTGTATGCTTATCTAGTCCATTTAACAAAAACAAATAATATACTTTTAAAAATCATTTTAAAGCACTGATGATTTTTTCCAATACTTCTCTTACTTTCTCCCTCAAGAGTTTTTTATTTTGGTGTTTTTTAGTTTTTTGTTTGAGCTACATGTTCTGTCTACAATGAGAAGAACTTCTGGAAGAGCAGTTGTGTGTACAGCCATGTAGTAGCTGGGCACCATAATTCATTCATTTAGAGTGTTGCTGTCCAGTGGAAATATAATGCAAATCATAAATTTAATTTTATATTTCTTATAGCCATAATAAAACATTAAAAAGAAACAGGTGAAATTAAATTTAATAATACCTTTTATTTAAACCATATTATCATTTTGACATGTATTCAAAATAAAAACTGTAATGAGATATTTTATATTTCATTTTTCTTCTAAGTCTATGAAATCTAGCAATACTTACAGCATATCTTAATTTAGACTAGCCATAATTCATGTGCCATGTAATTTAGAGCATGTTTCATTGTCAGTATATCCTGGCTTTCTGTTGAGATTAACTATTGCTATTTGTTTTTGTTTGCATGTATATAATATAAGGGAATGACCTATCTAAATTTCAGGGGTTTTGCTAGTTGCTTAAATTTAGCATTCTGCCAGATATTAGGAATTTTCCATTTGATGGCTAACTTCAAATCATAAAGTACAATAAAAAATATAATGTAACTAGAAGTCCAAATGAATGTGCCACTTTTGCCCTCATGCGTTAATTCTACAAATTTTTTGTATTATCTCTTTGCCTTTGTAAAATGATACTGCCCAACTCTCATATATGACTGTATATAAATCTAAGCTTCATTCCACTATAATTCTGTGTTTTCATTCAATTATGTAAAAGAAAACATGCATTTTTGTTAAAAAATAAAAAAGAATTGAAGAAGTTCTGGACCTGATGTGCAAAATGTAGTAAGTTTAGATTTCTTCAGTACTTCCTTTTTCTTATTATTAAAGAAATTGTTCCTCTAAATTTAAAGTTTTATGGTAGAGAGACAAGGAGGGACAACAAATAGATACAGTGCTCAATAGTATCATATAACATCAGTGTTCTTGGCAGAATGTCAAACATCAGAATTTCACATGAGTAGATTTCATTATTCCTGAATAGCTCTTTATTTCATCGTCTGTACCTACTATTTTTTCCTAACCAAATACCTTTGAGAGAGCACCGTGAAATAAATCCTACAGCATATCAGTGGTTACTTTATTTAAGTCCTCTAGAGGTCCTATAAAATAATTTTGAAATACCTGTTCCCATTCTACTGTTCCCTTCATCATGTAAACATTCCCTGAAACATCTGCATTCCAAGAGTAGTTGTTCTTGGTTTCTGTGTGTTCAGTGTCAACTGAGGCATACTGAAAAAACACCAAAATCATCTTGATTTATTCTTTAACATAGAATTTACTTCATGTATAATGGTTTTGTGGTTTCCAAAAACCACAGTGTTAGTTTATTGTCGGATCAAACCATCCCTTTAAGCTATTTTATTTCATACAGAATATATCATTTGTGTTTAAAAAGCCAACAGTAGTATTTGGAATTTATGATCTGTGTAACTTGTATATAAAAGCTATTCTTAAAGGAAGTATACAGTTGACTTATACAGATAAAAGTTGTATTCCAAAAAAATTATATATATATATTAGAAATATGTAATAAAGAAAATAAATATGAGATATAATACAAGAAGTATATAAATTCCATGTTATAGATAAATTTCACTTTATAAATCAGGAAATACAAATGAAATTGAAATCCTTAAATAAAACATTGGTTTCAGCATTGACATGAGACCTTTGAATAGTGAGGTCACCAATGCAGGTGTAGGAGGGATGAGTTGATGTGGAATTCCTTTCTTCCTGAGAGTGAGTTGCTAGTGTCATATGGTATCCAGGAATATTAGAAAATGTTAATAACCAATAAATGGCTGTATTTTTGTTCTTTACCAATGTATCTGTTATTGTTTTTTGTTTCTTGAGGTTTTTTTTTTTTTTTTTTGGTTACTGGGGATAGAACCCAGGGATGCTTAACCACTGAGCCACATCTCCAACCCATTCTATTTTTCATTTTGATATAGGGCCTTGTTAAGTTGCATAGGGCCTCACTAAGTTGAACTTGGAATCCTCCTGCCTCTGTCTCCCCAACTGGGATTACAGGCATGCACTACTGGCAGTATCTGATCTTTTAATGTACCTACAATTAGAGTTCTGGCTTAGTGCAGGCTGCTATAACTATAATAGGTGGCTTAAGTGATAAACATTTATTTCTCACAGTCTGGAAGCTGGGAAAGTCCAAGACAAGATACCATCTAGTTTGGCTCCTGATAAGGGTGCTCTTACAAGTTACTGCCTTCTTAATTGTATCTCAGCATGATGCATGAGTGGGGCAGAGTTGTGGAGAGAAAGCACAAGCCCTCTGGTCTCTTCTTAAAGGGACAATCCTATCTTGGCGGTTCTACCCTCACGATCTTCTCTAAATTTAATTACTACCCAAAGACCTCCCGATGCTATCACATTGAGGGTTAGGTCTTCAACATATAGATTTGGAGGAAACAATTAGTCCATAAAAAATCGTTATCACAAGTTTAGTGAACTGAAATCACTTTTAACTAGCTTCATTACTTAGACTGTCAATAAGCAATATATTATAATTAATTATTAACACTTTTCCTTCAAAATCCTTGTTAAATTAATTTTTGTTCTGCCTCAGGATTAAAAACTCAGTATGTTCAATGTCTCACTTTGGTCATAACACATACCTTTGTAACCTTCTTATGCTGTGAAGTAGGGAAGAGTCAGGTATAAAATAATGAATAATGTGGTGAACATACTTTTTAAACAGGAAAGAATAATACACATATAAAATATCACTCAACTCCTTTATTTTTAATGTTTCTCATCTTTGGTTTTTATTTTTCCTTTTTCAGTTCAGAATCTCTCTCACCATATACTACATGGCTATCTACTATTTCGGATACAGATGCACTGCTGACAGAGTGGGACAAAATTGGTGTTGTTACTGTTGATATGGGAGGTCACATCAGGCTTTGGGAAACTGGACTTGAACGTCTGCAGCGATCACTCATGGAATGGAGAAACATGATTGGGCAAGAAGGTGACAGACATATGCAGGTACTACTTAAATTAACTTACCTCCTTTTTTGTTTGTTTGTTTTTTCTTCATTATAGAAGGACACAATACCTTTATTTTATTTATTTATTTTTATGCGGTACTGAGGATCGAACCCAGTGCCTCACACTTGCTAGGCAAACTCTCTACCACTGAGCCACAACCGTAGCCCCTAATTTATCTCTTAAAGGTAAGCATTCAGGTATAAATTTCATTCTAGATGCCCCAATCAGGAAAATTTTTGGCTGAACAACTCAAATATACTTGCTAAAATAACTAAAATAAATTTGAACTCATAACATTGAGGATCTGACAGCATATTCTTATAAGCCTAAATTTCTAGAACGTTAGCAAAATATTCACCCAATAGTTTTTAACAACTGCCTTATTTCCAGATAATGCAAATTTAGCAGTGACCAGGAGAAATTACACTACTATGGAAAAGAAATATGGGAACAGGCCACCAGAGCAAAAGGAAACCCAGTGACTCTAGAAATGACTCAGTCAGCACCTAGTCTAGTTGTTGTCTGGAATGAATTATAACAATGAGGAAGGCATACAGTATACTCATACATACTAAAGCATATAATAATTTTTTTTTGAAATTTATTTAATCTTCAGAACAAAACTTCTTTGTTTATATTTCATTCTTATCTAACAAAAGGGAAGGTAGGAAGGGGCATGTTGGTGAATAGCTGTGATCCTAGCTAGTCAGAAAGCTGAGGTAGGAGAATTACAAGTTGGAGGCCAGCCTCAGTGAGACCTGTCTAAAAATTAAAAATGAAAATTAAGAGGACGATGTTGCTCAATGGTAAAGAACTCCTGAATTCAATCCCCAGTACAAAAAAAAAAAAAAAAAGGAAGCTAGGTTTCTACCTAACAAGATAAGACATTTCAACCAAGTATTCCATGAATAATTGGTTAGTAATTACTATTTTATGTGATTACTTTGTGATTTTTCCTTAAAAGAGAAATAAATATATTTGTAAATGAATAATACATATTTTTCTTAGATTCTTTTTAAAAAATATTTCTTTATTTTTAGTTGTAGTTGGATACAATACCTTTATTTCACTTAATTTTTATGTGGTGCTGAGGATCGAACCCAGCGTTCGATGATGATATATTTTGTCTTCATTATCTGAAGTTCTGGCTTCTACTTGATCCACTCTGTTAGTGATACTCTCAATTGAGTTTTTAATTTGGTTTATCGTTTCCTTCATTTCTAGAATTATTGTTTGATTATTTTTTATAATCTCTATCTCCTGATAAAGATGCTTAACTTCTTCTTTTATCTGTTTATGTAATTCATTCTCAATGTGTTCTTTCGCTGCTTGAATTTGCTGTCTCATATCCTCTTTAAGGTTCCATTCCATCTGTCTAAAGTATTCCTTGAGTTCTTTATTTGACCATTTTTCTGATGACTCTAGGTCTTCCTGAATATTTAGGCTGTCCTGCATTGTTTGTACTCCTTTTCTTCCTTGCTTTTTCATGCTGCTCATGTTACTTCTTGTTCTGTTTGACTGCTGAGTTACTGTTTACTCCTATAAATTTATTTGATGCTTGGGAGGAAAGGTATTAGAAGGGAAGGGAAGAAGTCACTAAAGAGAATGAGAGTAAGCAGGTAGAATTCAAGGGAGGGGGAATAAGATAATTGAAAAGAAATGAAAAGACAAAAGAAGAAAAAAAATAGGTAATAAAAAAATTTTAAAAAAAATAATAAAAAAATTAAAATTAAAATTGGAAGAAAAAAAATTTTTTTTAAAAATTGTAAAAAAAAAATTAAAAAACAAGAAAGAAAAAATGAAAATGAAAGAAAAACCCAAATCAAAATTAAAAAAAAAGAGAAAAGAAAAAAGAAAAAAAAAACTAATAAATGCAGTCTTAGAGTTTGATTAACTTCTATTCCAGTAGTTGGAGCTGTGCCCACTGGGCCAAGCTTCTCCTCTCAATAGGCAGGAACCAATCACTGTGCAGCAGCTTCTCCTCCCAGACTGGGCGAGTCTCCAATCCTGAGTGCCTAGGGCCTCCTCTTGTGTCTTCCCCACTTTTCCTCTAGCCAGGCCCCTCTCATGGGTGCCACTCACCACAATACTGGGTACACGCCAGGTCTGCTGCTCCCGGGAGCCCTGTTTTCATGAATGACTGGGCACACTCTTCCAGTTTGCCATTCCCTCAGACCCTAAGTTTGTAGAGCTTGGGGCTGAGAATCCTCAGCGAATTTTACTGCCCCTCCGGTAGCCACGCCCCCGGTAGCTGGTGACCTCAGCTGTCAGCACTGGTGGGAGCGGTAGTTCCGCGCCGCAGGTCCCGCACCACCTCTAATTCATTCGGTCTGGCTACCGCGCTCACGGGAGAGCTGGGAGGGGCCCTTAAGGTTTCCCCGATGTGTGGAGAGGGAAGGCTAGGGGATTACACACCTGTAGCCGCAGGGTTCAATGAAGTTATCTCCTCCGCCGCAGTCTGATGATGTCAGTTCTCTGCCATGGTGGTATCTCTTGCAAATGGCGACAGTTCGTTTCCCTTTGCCGGGTGACCAATGCAACCGGTGGGTCCTTACTGTCTCTCCCAAGCCCCATTTCAAACCTGTGGCCGTTACCTATGAAGGCTCGGTTGGCATTACCTCCGTAGGATCAGAAGGGCCGACCAGTTGTTTCAGCCGGATGGATCAGTGCTGAGTCACAGCTGTTTGTCTGCGGGAAGCAGGCAAACGGGAGCTTGAATTCAGCCGATCCGGGCTCGGTGTGTGTTCTGAGAGGCCCAGACTGTTCACCCCAGATCCACATCAGCTCAGCATTGCCTAGTGATCCTGAGCAAACAGATTTAGGCTGTTTACGACTCCCTATGCCTGCACAACTGAAGAGGTCAGAGACTTGATCTCTCCGCGCCCGCCGCCATGTTGGAATCTCCCTTCTACATATGCAGTTTTGATCAAGGAACTCCAGTGGTCCACATAATGTAATAATTTGAACTTTGTCAATGTACACAGAATTTGCAGAGTTTTCACTTAACCTGAGCTGGAGCCGTTCAGCAGCAGGCATCCTCATCTCAGCCTGACTTTATAGTTCTTAGCTCATGTTCCTATCCATGTACCTGTTGTGAAACAAGAAAGTCTCTGTATCCTTTGGAAAATGCCCCCCTCTAAACAAAGGAACAAACAGGGAAAAAGCAAAACATGACAACAACAAAAGTATTCTAAATCTAAACAGCAAATAGTATCAGCCCACAACTGAAGAGAAAGTGAAGAAATCTGTGCTTATTCAGAAAAATAGAAATTTGGGCTGAATTATGGAGTTGGAATGCCACATGGACTAGTGGCTTGGATGCATATGATGAATTTTGTCATACATTCTGTGAGGAGGTAAGGAGAGTAAACTCACAAACTTTCAATACATTTTCCAGACAGAATTTTATTTTTAGCTTTATTAATGAGTCTACCTCTCAATTTACAGAATTATATGAGTCTTAAGGAGTTTATGAAAAGGTTTTAATAATACATGACTGCACTTTATGAGAGAAATTCCATGCTATAATGGTATTTCTGGTTTGGGGAATTCGTAAATGCCTCAGGACTCATTTCTTAAGATTACCTGCTACATAGCATGAGTCTCTAAGATTTTCATCTCACTCTAGTCAGAATGGCAACTATTAAGAATACAAACAACAACAAGTGTTGGTGAGGATGTAGGGGAAAATTCACTCTCATGCATTGCTGGTGGGACTGCAAATTAGTGCAGCCAATTTGGAAAGCAGTACAGCGATTCCTTGGCAAGCTGGGCATGGAACCGACATTTGACACACCTAATCCACTCCTCAGTCCCAAAGGACTTAAAACAGCATACTACAGGGACACAGCCACATCAATGCTTATAGCAGCACAATTCACAATAGCTAAATTGTGGAAACAACCTAGATGTCCTTCAGTAATGAATGGATAAAGAAATGTGGTATATATACACAACTGAATATTATTCAGCTTTAGTAAGAATAAAATTATGGCATTTGCTAGTAAATAGATGGAGCTGCACCATATCATAGTAAGTGAAATAAGCCAATTCGAAGAAACCAAAAGCTGAATGTTTTCTGATATGTGGATGCTAACCCACAGTAAGGGAGTAGGGTAGGGAAGCATAGAGGAACTTTGGATTAGACAGAGGGGAGTGAGGTGAGGTAGGAAGGAAAGTAGAATGAATCAGACATTATTATCATATGTGCATATATGATTACATGACTGGTGTAATTCTACATAATGTACAACCAGAAGAATGAGAAGTTATAATCCACTTATGTGTGATGTTCAAAATGCATTCTACTGTCATGTATAACTACTTAGAACAAATTAAAAAATAAAAAATAAATTTAAAAAATTCTTTATGTCAGAATCACAGCAAATAATCAGTTCCTAAAATAATCTAAATTATTAATCTAAGTAATCTAAAATAATCTCTAAAATACATTTGTGATCTACTTCACAGTATTACTATGGCTCACTCTAAAGTCTCAATAAATACAAACTCTTAAAATTATGCTTTTTTTGTTGTTGTTTCTTTTTTGTGGTTTTGCCGCTGGTGGTTTGTGGTACTAATGATTGAACCCAAGAATGCTCTACTAGTGAGCTACATTCCCATCTCCAATTTCCTTTTTTACTGTTTTGTGTAACATGGACTCCTACTGACTCAGCCTCCTGAGTATAGTTCGTCTTTTTGAAGAATATACTATTTTTGAAGATGTTGTGGAAAGAACATACATGATAATGAGAATATCCTCAAAAATTTATTTTTCCAGGTAGAACATATTTGGTTTCAACTTAAAATATTCACTATCCTAAGCCAAATTTTATTCTCAAATGTCATGTTCTATTCACAATTCCAGGATGAGCAAGTAAGGAATATATTATGAAATGACAGTAAGAGTTCCATGTTCCAGCATATACTGGAGTGTAACCTGTGTATGCCAATGTGATCTCTCAGATTAGGAGAATGAGTTTAATATGAGTGAGCATTACAATATGACTACAGTACAAAGCACTTCTCAATTTAGGCTGCATAAAACGGCCTCCCCAATACAAAATAGAATGGGCCTCTTCTCTAAGCAGCTAATCGGGCTATTCTTCAACTATCATTTGTTAATATTCATCTTCTATAGGATTATGTTAAGGCAGAATATATCCAAAGAGATGTGAGTAGGATGGTGAAAGCGTTTGAACTGAAGCCACATAAGTTATGAGAGAAGAACTGGGAATAATTAGCCCAGAGAAAACAATGCTTGATTTGGACATGGCTAAATATTTCCAGCTCCTTGAAACTCAACTACAGCTACTTTGTCAAAAACAAAGATATATTATTCATGATGTTTCATAATCTATTTTTTCTCTTAACTCATTCAATGGGTTCATACTATTGGTTATGTGTATTTTTATAAATTCTTTTTTCCATATGTATTTATACTTGACTTTCATAATTTATTTGTGTCACTCTAGTGCCTACCCTGTTGATTAGTGCTATATTTTAATTCAGATTCAAAGAATGCATGAACTTTCAGAGAGTTTGCTGTTCTTGAACTTATTTGCCTAAATTATGATGTGTGTATTAGCAATTACATAGTTTATACCATATAATACACATTTTCCTTATGAGCTATGGGACAAATAAACCATATTTCTGTGGTTGGCTAATTATTATATTTTATTTATTTGTTATTTCTTTTTATTCTTCAAGTTTTGTGGTGTGTATGTGTGTGTGTGTGTGTGTGTGTGTGTGTGTGTGTGTGCATATTCTCACTGTGTGGATAGGTTAGAAAAAATAGATATTTATGTAATCTTACTTTCATTTAATTGCTTTCTTTTGCATCTGTTTATGATTTAGCCTTGTTTTGTTTTGACTTAGGTGAGATATAATTATATACAGGTTTGAACTGTTTTGATCTTATATTTGCTTGTTTGTTTTTATATTGGTTTATGTCCTTAATCCCACAATACCAAATTTTCATGCTCCCTCTCCTCTTTTGTCTTTTAATTACTTTTAGTTAATTTTTTGTAATTCCTTCTTTATAGTCAACATCAGCTACCTATCTCCTGACTCTTTTTGGTTTACTTAACATATTTCAAACTTTTCTTGCCTTCTGTCTAATAGAATTAGATAGTTAATGTAATTCACACCCCATTCATGTTGTTGTGATTATTGATAGAATACACGACATAGTAGATACCTGCTGTTTAATTCTTGATTGAGCTCATGATTTTTTGTTTTTGGTATTGATGGTACTGATGCTCACCTCAACATTCCTATATAGGTGGCAATTATCGCTATAGATGTCAAAGTGGACAGCAGACACTGTATATCTGTTGCTAACAGTAGTGCTATTCCTGGCTCCCACTTCCTGTAAGAGGATCTGGAAAATGATTGGAACATTTCAAGTTCACAGAGTCAAGATCTTGCTGTGGAGCAATACTCACAACTCTGCCAAGTTAGGAACAGCAAATCTCACTCCACACATGATGATCTAGCCACACATGATTCTTCACATTACTTCAAGGGCAGAGAATTGGGGAAACGAAACCCCCAAACAAACAAACAAAAAAAACCAGGTCCCAAGTAGGAACAATCAGAGGGGCACCTCAGGTTGCACTCTTAGATATCTACTCATAAAGCAAAAAAGACAACTATCCACAAGAGGACTTAAAAGACGAAGGAGAATCCATTTAACTGATGCACAAGTCCAACCAAGACCTCTGAAAACATGAGGAAATAGGCCAAGAAATCTCCTCCAAAATTCAGAATCTCCCAACAAAGGATCCCACAGATATGGAAGTAGATGAAATTTCAAAGATTATAAAAATGATTATTAAAATGTTAAACTAAAAGAAGATCTAAGCAATGAATGAAGAAAGCTAATATTGGAGAAAAAAGACCACTTCAATAAACAAATAGAAATATTGAAAAGAAACCAGTCAGAACTCATGGAAATGAAAGACACAAATCACACATCAGAATAGCTCAACTGTGGAACCAACCTAGATGCCCTTAAATGGATGAATGGATTTTTTAAAAATGTGACATATATACACAATGGAATATTACTCAGCAATAAAGGAGAATAAATCATGGCATTTGCAGGTAAATGGATGGAATTAGAGAAGATAATGCTAAGTGAAGTTAGCCAATCCCAAAAAAACCCAAATGCCAAATGTTTCCTTTGATATAAGGAGGCTGATTCATAGTGGGATAGGGAGAGGGAGCATGGGAGGAATAAAGGAACTCTAGATTGGCCAGAGAGGGTGGGAAAAGAAGGGAGGGGGCGTGGGATTATAAATGATGGTGGAATGCGATGATCATTATTATACAAAGTACATGTATGAAGACATGAATTGGTGTGCAAAAACATTGTATAAAACCAGAGATGTTGAAAATGGTGCTCTATGTGTGTAATAAGAATTGTAATGCATTCCACTGTCATATATTAAAAAAAGAAAGAAAGAAAGAAAGAAAGAAAGAAAGAAAGAAAGAAAGAAAGAAAGAAAGAAAGAAAGAAAATTCCACTGGAAACCATCACCAATAGATTAGATTTCATAGAAAACTTGAGTCCTTGAGGACAGAACTTCAACTTCAGGCCTCCAAGACAGGGTAAAATGTCTCAGATGGGGGTGTTCTGGCGGCCAGCATGGAGGTGGCAGGACCAGCTGGAGCTGGGGGAGTCACTAACTCTGAGGGAGAAGTCACCCAACCAGAGGGCTGAAAGTCCAGGGAGGGAGCAGAGGCCCCGCGGGGGTGACTGAGCCCCTGGTGGCAAGTTTCTAGTCAAAGTCCAGGCCAGGCCTCTACCTTTAAGGCAGAGTGCCAAGGTGGCAGGAACCCTGCACTCCCCAGAATTCTGAATGCTTTGGTCATAATTGATCCCTGCAACGCTCCAGGACATTCAGCTAGAAGGTGGATGGTCATAGAGCGGTTTTTGGAGCAGAGCTGAGGGCTCTCTGAAGCTCTAGCAGTGTTTCATGGTTTAGAGGCCTAGGCTTCGGCTTGGGCCAGACCTTGGGTCAGGTGGGAGGCAGCTTGGCTTCCCCCACTGGCCAAGTCTCCAGCTGCACCACAGATACGCCTGTGGAGGTCTCCAAAGCTGTGGAAGACAGTTCCCTTCGTTGTCGAGGAAAAAAAATTGAAACCACAGAATCAAGGTTGAGATCAGAGAATACAAGACTTAAAAAGTATTCTACTGATCTGGAAAAAAAGGATGAAGCATCACAGCTTCAAATAAACCTTCTGTGATGGAGCAGAGTGATCCTGCTGCAGAAAAGGGAACAATTTCTCCACAGAGTTCATCAGTGGGAGAAGTGTTCAGACTCCAACAAGCACTGTTTGATGCTGAAAATGAAAGAATGAGACTCAGGAGTTTAAGACAGGATACCAGCCTTGCTGAAGACAATCTGAAACTTCAAATGCATGTCCAGGTTTTAGAAAAAGAGAAGTCCTTATTGAGTCAAGAAAAGGAAGAACTTCAGATATCACTTTGCAAACTGAGCTGGGAATATGAAGTCATTAGAAGTGTGGCTTCAACAGACATGTATTTGAATGTACAAATACATGACTTAACACTGAACTTGGAGGCTAAGGAGCAAGAGCTGTATGAGAGTATTAACGAAAAGCAAATGCTGAGAGCTGAGTTAGAATATCTGTACAATGAACACCGGGAAGCCATAACTCACATGAATTGGATAATAGATGACCTATCAAAACAGCAAAATGAAGGAGATGGTCTAATCAAGAAGTTGAAACAAGATCTGGATGATGAAAAAGAGAGAGTTCACCAACTTGAGGAGGATAAAATGGACATAACTAACGAGTTGCATGTACAGAAAGAAAAGTTAACTCAGAGTGCACTGAGCCTCAGTGATTTGCATTTAACCAAGCAGAAGCTTGAAGCTAAAGTCAAAGATTTAGTAGGTCAGCTATGTCAGTCACAAAAAAGTAGTTTAAACATCCAGCAGGAAAACCTGGAACTTAAGGAATACATTAGCCAAAAGGAAGAGGAACTATGTAGAGTTCGGAACGAGTTAAGACATGCTGTTAATGAAGACTCTAATTTTAAGGATGACTTGCTTAAAGAAGGGGAAGTCGAAATTACAAACTTGAAGCAAAATCTTGCAGAAGTAGAACAGCTCAATGAAAATTTAAAGAAAGTTGCTTTTGATCTGAAAATGGAAAATGACAAGTTGATTTCAGCATGTGAAGATGTAAGGCATCAGTTGGAAGAATCTATTGCTGGTAACAACCAAATTTCTCTAGAAAAAGACACTATTATGGAGACTCTGAAAAGAGAGAAAGAACAGATCCAAGTAGAACTGTGTCAGGCCAAAAAGAGACTGTTGGAAGAGGCAAACAATTACAGGCAGACTATTCAGGAACTCTCAAATGTATGTAATTGGAATACCTCTGCCTTACAGCTGGAACAGGAGCGTGTAGTGCAACTCAGTCAAGAGAAAGACTTTGAAATAGCAGGACTCAAGAAGAATATTGAGCAAATGGTTACTGATCAAAAAGAAACTAAGGAAATATTGGCATCTTGTTTAGAAGAACAGAAGCAATTGATGCAACTTATAAATGAGAAAGAAGTTTTCATTGGCCAACTCAAACAAGAAAGTTCAGAACTGCAAAAGGATTTAGATAAGTATTCTCAGGCCTTAAAACAAAATGAAACTTTAAGGCAGACCATAGAGGCAAAAGACAAAAGTCTTAGTGCCACAAAGGAAGAAAACAGACATCTGCAAGAAGAATTGGAAAGACTTAGGGAACAGCGGAATCGAGTTGGAGCTGTGGCTGCACCTCAAACCCTCGATAGTATCACAGAACTAGAATCTGAGGTATCTCAACCGAATGTCATCAAGAATCTTCTGGAAGAGGAAGTTACACATCATCAAAAGATCATTGAAGATCAAAACCAGAGTCAAATGCAACGACTTCAGTCTCCACAGGAGCAGAAGGAGGAAATGGATAAATTTAAATACCAGTATGAGCAGATGAAGGCTGCACATACCCAACTGATTTTTAAAAAAGACAAGGAAATTGAGAATTTGCAGAAAACCATCAAACAAATAAAAGCCCAGGGGCATGAAGAGAGACAGGACATTCAAACAGAGAATGCTGATAGTTTTCCAGAAACAAAAGAGAAAAGCCTTAATATAGAAAATGGGAATGAAAACCATGCCATATGTACAGCCAAAATGGAAAAATTTGTGAAAAGAATCAAAGAACGAATACTTGACATTCAACTTTATAATTCAAAGAATATATCTTTAACCAAAAAGATCCATCAGCTGTCTGAAGAGGAGGTTGAGAAACTCACTCAAATTATCCAGCAGAAAGACATGGAGAGACAAGCTCTTTGTGCTTGAATGTCTCTAGTTTCATACACCTAAGATGTCCTTGACCTCCAGCAGCAACTCCTCCAGACCTTCACTATGGAAGGAGAACAAGGATGATTTGTTAGTATCCATTTAAATATTTCAATTGGCTACAAAGTCACTTCAGGTGAAATTCAATTTTCTAGGTGTTAAATATAGCTATTTTGAATGGGAAGATCCAAAAGTGTCCCCAACATACCCTTGAGACCAGATGAACCAACTAGGCTTAATAGTTCTTTATCAGGACTTTTTATTCAACATTGTCCAAATACTAAAACAAAATTACACTTGGAGGGCCCAAATATGAAATTTAGTGGTTCAATTCTAAGATTCTCTTTATCAAAATTCTTTAATCAAAACTTATCCATTTAACTATTTCAATTGGCTACAAAGCCACTTCAGGTTAAATTCAATTTTCTAGGTGTTAAATATGTCCATAAGGAAAATGGTTTCTACTCGTTAAGTGTGAGTCAAACCAAAAGTCTTAATACATCAATCATTTCCAATGGAAAAGTTAATTTGTAAGAACGTATCATTAAAATCTGGACTGTTTATCTAAACGATTCTCTGGGTTATCAAAACGAGTATTTAAAATTAATCTTTTTTTATTTTTGTAAATTAAGATAAAAGATGAATCAAGAGTTTCCAGCTTGAGCTGGGTGAAAGTCGGAGAGGAGAGAAAGCAGATTATGTGGCAATTGCTTCTCTGACACCTGTAGTTTCTAGAACCATTAAGAACATTTTTATTAAAATTAATTTAGTATGAAACAAATTTTTAAATATAAATTATATTATAATTAAATATAAATTAATATTACTACCTTTAATTTAAATTTATTTTAATAATTAATTTTATGATAGTTTTATTACCTTTAACTTTATTTTTTGATGTAGCACTTAAAATTTTATTTGTATTGCTTTTTAATTTAATAAAATTAATTTATATAAAATTATAACATAATTTATATTTTAAATTTATTAAATTTTATTTAAATTAATAAAATGTAAAGAAATGAATTTAAATAAAATTTAATATAAATTTTATTAATTAATATTCATTACATAATTTAATATAAATTTTCATACAATTAATTTTAATGAAAGTGTTCTTAGTGGTTTTGGAAGCTCCAGGTGTCGGAAAGGTATTTGTTTTATGATCTGCTTTTTTCTCTTCTCCGATTTCACCTAGCTTGGGCTGGTAACTTTTGATTTATCTTTTTTCTTAATTTACAAAAATCAAAAATAGAAGACAAAATACCTGGTAGCTATAAATATGTATCATCTTTTCTTCCTTTTTATTTCTTTTTTAAAAATTTTCTCTCAGTTCCAACTTTTTGGTTTTTTTACACACCAGAATTAAAATACCTAACATAGAAAAGAAGGCAAGAGCACTAAAAGCTGCAAAAAAAAACCCATCAGGTATCATTTAGGAACAAGCCACAAAGGCTAACTTCTGGCTTCTGAACTCAGATCCTAAAGAAGAACAAGGCCCAGAGTGAGATATTCAAGAAAGCTCTTAAAGAAAAATTTTGTCAGTCGAGATTTCTAAATCCAGCAAAGCTCTTTCAAAATCAATGTAGAAAGAATTGCTTTATATGACATGGATAAGCTAAAAGAATTTATGATCACTGAAGAATCACTACAAGGAATACTCAAAGATAAACTGCACAAAGATATACCCAAAAAATAACTCCCAAAACTCCTAAATAGATGATGACCATGAGAAGAGCAACCAACTAACTGAAAATTAAGACAGAATTAAATGTAGTAAACAAACCAAAATATCAGAAAATTACAAACCCATATTCACAATAACCCTGATTGCATCTGGCCCCAACTCCTCAGTTAAAAGACACAGATTAATGGATTGAATCAAAAAACAAAATTCCACTAAATGTTGTTTGCAAGAACCTCTATCACCAGCAGACAGGTCATCCAAGTATAAAATTAATAAGGATTTTTCTGACTTTAATACTATAAATCAAATGTACCTAATAGACATCTAGACACTATTTCACCCCCAAACAGCTGAAATGAATTTACCTTTTTCCAGAAGCTCATGGAATCTTCTCCATTATTGATCATATTTTAGAATGAGTACAGCTTGCAAGACAATATTTATTGAGCTCTGCATATAAAATATGTTCATGAATTTGATGTGCTTTGACAGAAACATGTGTTTTTCCAATAGCAAACAAGCATAAAAATAAATCCAAGTGTTGCTACAACTGCAGTTCCTAGAACCCATTATTTAAAATCCATTTTTTATTAAAATGTGACTCTATATTTTCAGAAACATGGGTTAATTATAAACCCAAATTTTTCTTGCTATATTTCATGATATTCCCTGTAAAGTATATTTTTAATTTGTTACATTTATGTTCCTCTCAAGAATACTATAAAGTTATATCACATTTTTCCTTAGAAATAAAATCATATACTTTCAAAGGCTTTTGATGACTATTATTGTGGGACCAAAAAGGTAAAAGGTTATAACTTTCAAATGTCATTTTCTAATTATAGTGAGCAAATCAGAAAGGGATTTCTCTGTCTATTACTGGTAGAATCTCTATGAGGGCTTTCAGTAGTACTTCCTTCACCATCTATCTTTGAAATGCACAGAATCTTCTAAAACCCAATGTGGGACTACAACTTAAATGTTCTTGTGTATAGCCATGACAGTGACAGATACAGAATTAGCACACAATCAATTCTTAGAGAATCATGGAAAGCAATACATGGAAAAGATGACTAATTTATATTAAGCACCATTGATCCATTCCCTCTTTTAAAGAAAATATTCTGGGGCTATGAATCAGTGCAGTTCAATGCAACTTAGGTAACAAAGGTTGGCCTTTCTTTAGGCACTAGTCCAGAAGTTTTGACTTTTGAAGATCTCAGTAGAATATTAAGACCTATTTTCCGTTTTAGAAATCATTAGATTACTTAATTGGCATTCAGTAAATTTAGTTTTTCAGTGCACAGACTTTGTACATCCTTTGTATATCCTTTGTGGTGGTGCAAGAAGCATGGTCCTCTTGAAAGCATGCTTCAATCTTTGTTTTGGTCAGTAACTTGGAAAACAGTCTGTCTCAGCCAGTCAGTGTTACAGAATTGTTTTATATAATGGTTACATGTACATATATCTTTGGGAAGCTGTCTTAACTCAAAAAGGCATTGCCTTTCTGACCTTTTCCTGCCATATCTCCTAGTGATATATATCTGTAGAGACGACTTTTACCAAGATGATCTAGGGATGTGCCTATGTGGTAACCCTTGGCAATGTTACCTATTATTTTTATCACTTACCCCTGTTCTAATATTCCCTATTAGAGAAATCTCAGAGATGGAAGTTCGTTTTGAATCTTTAAGGTTTTCAAGAGTACCCACTAAGACTGCAAGTCCCCTGGGCAGTGTAATGTCCAGTGGTGTGCAGATAAGCCAGCTCCTCACAGGCCAGTAGGGAGAGTTAACAATGCCAATTTCCTGGGTATAAGCATTTCCTCCAAGGCTGATGACTAGCTACCAAAAGTTGAAAGTTTGTTTGTAAAATTCCTGAATATTGAGCAGTTATCTCTCACAAGCTGGTACAATTTGGCTCCAGCATGCCACTGGCTTAATTAAGTCTTTATCAACCAACTGCCTGAGGAGAATGATGACAGTTACCTAAGAGCGAGGATTTTGAGAAACAAGGCAATGGAATGTGAATAGGAAGAGAGAGGTGAAAGAAAAGAAAAGGGAAGGGAGGACTGAGAACACAGACTAGATGGTGTCATGCTGTCTCTGGGAAATGTAGTTGCCTAGAGTTGTACCAGTTGCAGGTGTGCAGGGCCCTTCTTGAACTGGGAGCTTGGTTTGAGCCAAGAATGGGAGAGAAGTCTGTCCTCAAGTGAGATGATGCCCCTGGGTTCATGTGTAGGGGCCTCCTTTCTTATATCCATTGTATTTCAGAACAAAGAAAATGTGCCACTTGATATTGCATTCTTTCCAGAAGTAATGCTTCCATTGATAACAAGATTATCTGAAATTGTCAAATACAACTAAAATTAAATCAGTAACTACCTCCTTAAGACAAGCAAATCAGCAAGTTTGTGATTTTAGGGAAACTATATTTTCATTAACCTTTTGGGCAATACAAGGAGAATGACATCCGTATAAACTTTGAAAATTGTGGGTTTTATATACTTTTAAACTAAGGTTAAAAATAGAAATATCAACTTTCTTTCACTCTCTAGGAAAGGCCTAACCTGAGAAATTTCTTTTCAAATCATCAGCAGGAATATTTTAGCTCTCTTTTCTTATGATAAGCTTTAAGATCATTATTCTGAATGTTACCATATCCCCAGTGCATATTGTTGAGTAAGATGATACACTAGTATGGCAGTATGTATAAACGTAGATGTATAAACAATGTGATCCTGCAATGTGTACACGAAATAAAAATAAGAATTCATACCCCATTTGAATCAAATGTATGATATATGATATGTCAAGTTCATTGTAATGTTTTGAGCAACCAATAAAAAAAAAGAAAAAAGAAAGATGATAAATAAATGAAAAGGCAATCTTAGAAAAATTTATTAAGGCAATTTTCCTTATATAAGGAGTAAATTAACTCAGGAATATACCTACTATAAGTTGAGGTGTCAAATTCAATGAATAGGTTCGTATTCAATGGCTCTATAATTTTTACAATGCTGAAATTATTTGGTGCATTATATGTATAGTCAACACATCACAATGAATATAGAAATAAACTTTCTTATCATTATGTTTACAAACATAATTATGATTTTTATTCATAAGCAGCATAGCATATTATTTAAGAACATGAAATTCAGAGTGGTCATACCAGGTTTCAAATCTCTTTTGAACATTGTATGGGATCTTTGACAAATGAATTACTCTTTCGAAACCTCATTTCCTAATCATAATATAAAGATAATATAAGAAAAAATATATGATAAATGCCTAGGACAGAGTGAGTACTCAGTAAACAATAAAAATTAGAAACAGGATTTTGGTAATATTGGGCTACAGAATACTTTAATGCTTATATGGAAACAAAGCAAATTAAAATGAAACAGTGTTACCTAAATATCCAACATTAAATCATGACCCAATGAGTTACATAATTCATCATCTATCCTAGTGTTAAAATGAAAGCTTTGTTTATAATCCTGTTGGAGAAAGTTTTGTCAAGCCCAAAAAAGGAATTGAAAAAATGGCCTTTGCCTAAACTTGTCAACTTGAAGGAAAGCAGGAAATCAATGATAGGACAATTGTCAGCATAGGGTTATAGTGTTTAGCCTATTCTAAAGACAAATTAGAAGACTAAAAAACACACAGCAAAACATACATCATTGAGCCTAAGTCCAGAGAACAGTAAAGAGCAATTCAAATTTGATGCTGTGTTTCTTAGCTTTTCTTGTTTAGATTTTTGCCTTCATTAGCTTTAGGACTTGAAGGCACTGGGTAGCCCTGGAAATTGATGTGTGGGTGGCACAAGAAGTTGGAAGATTAGTCAAAAGTCTGTACAGAGGCTGCCTAGGCATCTTGGCTTTCTCCTCTACCTTGTGCTCTCCCCTACCATACAAAAGGCAGGAGCTATAAGGGAGACTCCTACAACTTAGGATAGGGCAGGAGTGAGACCATACAAGGAAGAGATAAAGTTAAAGTTTACCCCTTTCCTTACTTGGATACAAGGAAGCTGCCATCTGTGTGTGTGTCTGTGTGTGTGTGTGTGTGTGTGTGTACACATATACACTTCCTGGCAGGAAATTATCAAAATTCTTTTTGGTCAGTGACATGCCCAAGACAAGAATATATATGAACAAAAGTAAAATATATTGCAATGGAATTGAAATTATGATAGAGAATTTAGGAATCATAGAAAGCAGCTCAGTTTGGTTAGATACACTGGGAGGACTGTATACAAAAGCTGGAGAAAAGGCAGGAGATTAATCTTGTATCATATTATCAAGGTCATGAGATTTTTCCTGAAGGCAGTAGAAAATTAAGCAACCCTTTAATTACCTTTTATCACTGTTAGGGAAGAATTTTCATTTATCTTTCTATCTGTGTCCACAGAGAGCTTACAGCAAACTAAACAATTAGCGAGAGAAAATGCATTCATTAAATGGCAATACAGGTTGCTGGACATTCTACGTAGAATTCCCGTCAATTCTTTTGAAAAACATAGTTTAAATATGATGTAAACACACTCTTAGAGATTAAGTCAAGTCATCTGGCTAGTTCCAGATACAGGGCAAAAGCTTTAGAAAGATGGAGCAGAAAATAACCATTGTTTAAATTTCATTTTTTCTGTTTTGATTTAAATAGAACATCTTATTTTATTTTATTTTCTGGTTGTATGAAAAGTATGTTCACACCAATTTGTGTCTTCATACGTGTACTTTGGATAATGATGACCATTGAGTTCTTTCCCTAAAACTTTACAAAGACTTGCCTGTTCACTAGTCCTACCCTCATGCAAAAAGCCACTTTTTTTACAAGTAATTTTTAAATATCAATGGGTAACTTCTTACACAATGTATGGAATCAAAACAAACAGAAAAAAAAGAACTTTGAAATATAGGGGTGGTACAGATAGTAGAAAAACATTTCACAAAAGGACAATTGATATTCTCAGAGAGGTAAGAAAATATATTACAATCAAAAACTGAAAATGGATAATATTTTAACGTAGGAAATCTTCAAAGGACAAGGAAGATCTCTAGAAAATTAAAAAGTGATAGAAGGTTAAGAAAAGTTGATATAAGGTATTGGATATTAGAGAACACTTCCAAAACACAAAGAAAGTTAAAATAGAAAAAAAGACGATGGCGAAGTTGTATCTAATATGAACTCTAGGAAGAGAACAAGAGGGCAGAAAAACACACAAAAAGTAATTTGAGTAATTTATGGAACAACAGGTATTAGTGTAACAAATGGGAAAGTATATCCACCTGAAATTTTAGAGCCTCATAGATAATGAAGCAATGATGAAATCTTCAAAGTTGGAGGCAGTGGAAAACAGGTCATATGAAATGTGCTAGAAAATTCCATACTATCATCTCTCAAATCCTAATGAGAGTAATATGGGAGTACTGGGGTTGTAGCTCAATGGCAGATCACTTGCCTTACATGCGTGAGGTACTGGGTTCAAATCTCAGCACCACAAAAAGATAAATAAATAAAGATATTATGTCCATCTACAACTAAAATTATATGGAAAGAAAGAGAGAGAAAGAGAGAGGGAGAGAGAGAGAAAGAGAGAGAGAGAGAGAGAGAGAGAGAGAGAAAGAAAGAAAGAAAGAAATCCTAATGGCACTGGCCTTCTTGGCAGCATTAGAAGTCAAAGGGAAAATCATTTCCAACCTAGAGTTTATATCTAGCTGCACACTGTTAGTCATGTGTGCAGGTAGGAAATATTGTAAAAACACTGTCCAATTTTCAAATCTAAAAAAAAAAAAAAAAAACTTGCATTTTTTCTCAGAAAGCACCATACAATAAGAGGATATAGCCAACAAAGAGGAAGACATGGGTACAAAGAGTGGCTTTAACCAGGAAAGAGGCAAATGTAATAAATTCCCATTAAGATAGTGAAAGAGTGTCCTAGCTGTGCAGGGGGCCTGGAAGCAACCTCTCCAAAATGAAGAGGGAAGACACAGGGTCTAGAAAGAGTAGATATCTTATTTTTTTTCCTGGTATAGGGACTGAATCCAGGGGTTCTCTATCCTGAGTTAGATCTTCAGCCAGCCTATTCACTCATTCATTCATTCATTCATTTTGAGACTGAGTCTTGCTAAATTGCTTCAGGCCTTACTAGGTTTCTGACTCTGGCCTCACACTTGCCATCCTCCCCCCTCAGCCTCCCAAGTCCCTGGGATTACAGGTATGTGTCATGGTGCCCAGTTGGATGTCTTTTTTAATAATAGAAAGGAACTAGTAATGTGATAGACTGGTGACATGAGAAGAGCTCACAGGTTTGGTGAAGAATTCTGGAACAATTAGAGATAGATACATAAAACATAGTTATGAATTAATGAAGAGTCCTTAAATAGAACATTGATTAGTGAGGAAAATGAAAAAGTAAAGTATGTAGTAGTAATATATAAAAAATAGTATATTAATTATATAGTAATGTGTATTATTTTAATGGAAATATATATAGTAGTATATAATTACACATTTCTTTACACACTGAAGCATACTATCATACTTATGTAGTAACAAGTTTAATAATTAATCTTTATTGTTTATGATACTACTCTATTAGGAAGATGAGAGGAGGAAAATTGATATGTATTTGAGGTGAAAAAGGTAAAATAATCCTTACCTTTCATAGTAGGAAGTCAATAGATTATGTCTGAAGAGTAAAGATAACCTAAACCAGGTGTGGTGGTGCATACCTATCCCTTCAGGAGTACAGGGCAGAAAGGTTGAAGTTCAGAATCACCCAAGGCAACCCTGTCTCAAAGTAAAATAATTAAAAGGGATGGGGATAAATCTCAGTGTTAGAATACCTCTAGGTTCAGTCCCCAGTACTATAAAATAATAACAATAATAATAATAATAGTAATAATAAATAAAATATTATTCCAAAATATGGAAGTAAATAGCAGAAGTCATAGTAAGTAGAGCTTTAGCAGTTTCCTTTAGGGGCTAGGAATAGATGATGGGACACAAGGTTTCTCATTGAAGGATAGTATATATCTACACAGGTATGTAGCTTCTCCTCAAGGATGAAGTTGAATCACAGAAGTTAAATGACTTTATTTTGTTTTTGTTTTTAAGTAATAATCTTTGTAGAAAAGTTGTCTGCTGTGTCACATGTGTATGTGGTGCCAGGGATCAAACCTAGGGGCATTGCACATACTAGGTAAGTGCTCTATCACTGAGCCACATTCCCAGCCCTGGTGGTCTGTTTTTAAGGGTATCTTTCTTAACTGCATCCACCTTCTTATATGTTTCTGCCCAGAGAAGTAGAAAAAGAACTCACCTTTCTGTGCCCTGTTGATATCAAGGTTGTGATAAGTAACATTGTTACTGACCAGCTTTCCAGAAATTTTTTCAAACCTTGCTCCTGCCCACTGATCTCTACCCTCAGTTTAAGGAATATGAATTTAAAAATAATACTAAAGTTTGGTCTTTTGTTCATACATATGCAAAATTAAAATTTTTAATTAAAGTTTCACACAAGTGATTAAAGAGACATATCTTAGTCCATTTGTGCTCCTTTGACAGAATACCACGGACTGGATAATTTGTCAAGAACAGAAACTTATTGCCTCACTGACCTGGAGTCTGGGAAGTCCAATATCAAGACTCCAGAGAGTCTAGCAATTCTGATTCCCAGGTAGTGCCCTTATTTATCCCTAGATCACCTAAGATTGAATGACAAAGAGACAAAAGAGAACTAAATTTACTTTACTATAGTAATACTAGCCCCATACATGAGGGCAGAATCCTGAGGACCTAATCATCTCTCAAATATCTGACTTTTTAATATAGTTACAATGGCAATTAAATTTCAGTAGGAGTTTTAGAGGGAACAGACATTCAAATGATAACAAGAAACAAGGCCTGACAGGCGTTAAAATTATTTTCTAGAACTTATTTGAGCCTCTGCAGAATTTTCTGGTGGGAAGATGGAGGTATGAGTATGGTCTTCCCCAATATAATTATTGCTCACATTCCAGGCAGAGCACAGCACACATATTTCTTCTACAGCCTATGGCCCAATATCAGAGCCACCCATGCCTTCTGCTCATATCTAAACACAGCAGAAAACATTGGCTCTTAGAGAGAAAGATGCAATGCATTTAAAATGGAAAGGTGAAGCCCTTGAGCTGCTGGGCACAACAGAAGCCTGGCTGGGGCAGGAAACTAGACTGGCTGGTCTGTCCCAGAGGAAGATGGCATCTCATACACTTAGAGTTGCTTTTCTTTCTCAAACTGCTTTGTTTCCGTGGTTTCATTTGCATTTTATTTCAGCCATGTTTGTGTACCCATGAAATAACTGTGACATTTAAAAAGTGAATTATCATTGATACTCAGCAGATGAATAAATTTTTATTAACTACAATCTCAATGAAAATTCTATACTAGGGAATAGCCTTCCAGCAGTCCCAAGCTGTAATTAATGCCTACACATCCAGTTTGCTCACATGGGCTAGGAATGTCGCTCAGGAGTAGAGCACTTGCCTAGCACACACAAGGCCCTGGATTTAGTCCAGCACAAAAAAATTAAAAAATAAAGAACAACAATATTTACATTTGTTTGTCATCACAAATAATTTTTTTGGTGGATAAGTTTTCCTGTCATGTCATCATATTTTTAATCTATGGCTTTATCTTTAGAATCTCAGTTCTTTTTTTAATTGATTTTTTTAAAAAATAAAAAATAATGACAGTGGAATGCATTACAATTCTTATTACATGTATACAGTACAATTTTTCATATCTCTGGTTGTATATAAAGTATGTTGACACCAATTCGTGTCTTCATACATGTACTTTGGATGATGATGTCTATCACATTCCACCATCCTTGCTAACCCCCTGCCCCCTGCCTTTCCCTCCTAACCCTCTGCCCTATCTAGAATCTCAGTTCTTTAAAATTCTGTTGGTTCCCTCTGCCCCAGTATTTCTAGTTTATTTATAACTATATAACAACAGTGTTTATAATCTAGGCCTGGCTCCAGTAAGGTTAATGAACCACAATTTCCTAGGGAGATGATGGTGATCCAAGCTGTGTCATTGGCAAGTTGTCATCTATTGAATTCAAGAGGTTCTGGACAAACAGTAGATATTTGAGTCCTTTGAAAATCATTAGCCAGCTTGTTCTGCTGCAGCACTTACTGTGGATCTGCCAAGGTGGACCCTACAGGGAAATACCAGAACACCCATCATGGTTTTTATTCTTGACGAGATTAGACTATACACTTGGAGAGACAAAACTGAAAATTGTGAACTAGCAGCAAGTGCCAAACAATGTGTAGTTCAATGTTAAATGAGGGATTTGGGCCCCTGTGCTGCTGTGTTTCATAGGAGAGGTGTCTGTGCTGATGAATTTTATAAGCACAGGAGTTGAAGCTCAGGCTGTGCTTTTTAAATGGATGTACTTAGATAGTTAAAAGATGAGGGAGAGGCATTCCAGCATTGCATTCCAAAAAACACGACTGCAAACATATCTAAAAGGATGAGCATGATGTGTTTCCCTAATAAAAGGAAGATTTGTGCCACAGCTTGGGTCACCAAAAATACAATGATGACCTGGGAGCAGTTGCCATAGGAGCAGTGAGTAAATCCAGCTAAGCACAAAGTCCCAAGGGCAAATCCAGGCTCAACACCAACCATCCCAAGGAGGTAGCTGAGCTCATGCTAGAGCAGAGGTGGGAGTGAGTTATGGGTCTAAGCATAGAAACCTGTGGGCTAGAAAATTGGAGAAAACAGAGAATTCATTTCAGCACAGAACTGAAAAGTGAAGGAGCCAGGTGTGGTGGCACCCACCTATAATCCTGGCGGCTCAGGAGGCTGAGGCAGGAAGACTTCAAGTTCAAAGCCAGCCTCAGCAACTTATCAAGGCACTTAGCAATTCAGTGGGACCCTGTATCTAAATAAAATATTTTTTTAAAGGGCTGGGGTTGTGACTCAGTGGTTAAGCACCCCTCAGTACCAAGAAAAAAAAAAAAAAGCAAAGGAAACTCGCCTTCTAGGCAACCCTGGTCTGTCCTCAGTGCATCCTTTAGCCTGTTGTAAGAGGAACCTGACCAAAGCAAAGGTCTCTTTGGGCAGTGGCTCAATAAGGAGCTACAGGCAGAGAAGAAAGCAGACTGTGTGAAAGCCCCAGTGAGGTCTTCACGTTCCCTAAGACTGGGAGTTGCTGAAGCTCATTGTATAGGAAAGGTTTGACTTAAGAGAGAGGTGGATAGTGGGGTAAACACCCCCCCCCCATGAAGTGGGGCAACTGTGAGTCCGAGATAATGACTGGGTGTATGTGAGCTGATAGAGACTGGCTGAGTGTGGGCCACGGAGGCAGATGCTATGGATGTTTCTAGTTTGAGTGTTTGGCAAATGGCATAATATTGAAGGAATCAGGAAAGTTGGAGAGGAGACAGGGCTCAGGCATTTTTTTTTTTTTTTTAGAGAGAGAGAGAGAGAAAGAGAGAGAATTTTTAATATTCATTCTCTAGTTCTCGGCGGACACAACATCCTTGTTGGTATGTGGTGCTGAGGATCGAACCCGGGCCGCACGCATGCCAGGCGAGCGCGCTATCGCTTGAGCCACATCCCCAGCCCGGGCTCAGGCATTTTGAATACACTGAGTTTGAGATAATGGTGGACAGTCAGCCAGTAACTGAAATAAGGAACTAGAATTGTAAGCAAGCAAGAGAGTTTTGAAGATCCTTACCAGAGAGAAAATGGTCAGATGCCAAGGAAAAGAGAGATATCTGGCAAAATGCTCAGGACCAGACAAAACATGTTGTTTTTAGAAATACATAGAGCCTGATGTTTCTTCAAGTATGTTCTCAGACACATTCTTCATAAGCATCTATGTTTACGCTGTTGGGAAACACTGTTAAACTTGGTATCCTCTAAGAGATGTACTTATGACTAGTAAATATCTGATTTTGAGAATTCATACTGTAAAGAAAACTCTTTAACTTTAACCTAATAGGCTATTTATTTATTTTGATTTAAAAAATACTTCTGCAAGTTTCCAGTTCCTAGTCCTGTTTTTTTTTGCTCCAGTTCACCATGGATTCTGTTTAGTAGTAGGTCTCTTAGGACAAGACCTTTGTGCTGATTGTCATCCTGACTCATGATGCAGCCAGGTCATGTGTCATTCATGACTTCAGAGAATAAATATGGGATGTATGTGAGAGGTAGGCTACTAGTTAAAAGAATAACTTTCTCCAGTACCTAATACCTTTTAACTCCAGATTTATTATGAAATGAAGAGGTATGTAAAATGATGTTTGTCAGGAGCATTGAAAATGACAAAAATTTCATCTCACAATAATTTAAGTTACAAAAGGGAGTACATTGGCTCACAGAACCAAGAAGTTCTAGGACCTATGGCACAGACCAAACCAAGGGCTGAACACATGTCATGATACCTATTCTTTCTCCTCTCTGCCCTGCTTTTTTCTGGGGTGGCTTCCTGCTCACAATGCAGTTCTTCATCAAGTACATAGTTCTCACAATTGGCAATCCCAATAAAAGGGGCTTGTCTCTTCCTGTAATTTCAGCAGAGTGCTCCAGTAGGTTGGCCAGGTCACATGCCCACCTCTGAGCCAGTCACTGTGGCCAAGAAATAAAATATTGCAATAGGTCAGTCATAGGCCATGTCTTCACTCCTAGTGTGAGATAAAAGAGATCTGCATTAGTCCCACTCACCGGAAGCATAGGAATTAGAGAGGGAAGACAGAAATCCCCCAACCAATACTGAATAAGTAAAAATTGACAATGTGATTTTGGTGGTGGTGGGGATTGTGGTGTTTTTGATAGTTAGCTCCAGCCATTTCCAGGTGATAGCTGATGATCTTTCTTTCAGAATAGGAATTTCTGCCATCCAGGACTGTTATTAGGTTTATTTTGTTTTACAATCAGCACAACATTCATGAAAAATAATCCTTACCAAACGCAATTGGGTAATTAGGCCAATGGTGGTTTAGCATCCAATGATTTTATCTTTCTTTTAATTTCTGGAATGGAATTAAGAAATACATTCTTCATTTTCCAACTTTATGTAGGGAAGAACTAAACATGCTTGTGCAGTCTTCTTATGAGACTTTCCAGGGTTCTGAAGAAATATGAAGCCAATTCTTTCCTGACATCCCTGTGGTATCATTGGGATTCAGTGGGTTTTCCCCTAAAAAAAAAAGAGCTTACTAAAACTGCATAATTTTCATTAGTTTGGATATTTGTTTAAAGAATACATTTAGGACTGTTAAAGTGCTTACAATTTCACATTACTGGCATTGGTTTAATAACCTTTCCATAAAGAACAACATGTATAAAGCCCTAGTAGGAAAATTCGAGACTTAAATAGGTTTTGTGTTAGGCAAAGAGGAAAGTGCTGCATTGAATTGTAAGTCAACATTAAATCAACTTCATGTTGACATCTAAGACCACCAATAAAGAGAAAACCTGACATAACATCAGAAATAAACATGTGTTCTAGTCTTGTTTGGGTTACCTGAGCCAAATGTTTAAGGACTGTTTCACAGCAATCAGTAGTAGCTGATCTTCACTATAATTCTGGCTCTCTTAATCCTAAAATATAATATATTCCCTTTTTGTAGCCCATAATTATTTATAAGTTTAAAAAAACAGTTGTATATCTCTGTTACACCTATGGCTTGATGGTTTGAATAAGACTCAGATTGCTCTCCAGGTGAAACAGGAACCTGCCTCATGATTCTGAACATAGCTCTGATCTCACTCAGGCCCAACTCAAGAAAGGATGGATGGAGAGAATATGAAAATATATGTGTACAAACATATTAATGACCTTGGCATTTTTGGAGATTTTAGGTCAGTTATTTTGTAAAATACCCTTTGATTTGGGCTCATCTGATGTTTCCTCCCTTTGGATTCAGTTTATGTACTATGTTCTTCTCAGTGTGCCCTATTAGGTGGCACATTATGGCAAATTGTCCCATTACAGGCAGTGTTAACTTTGCACATTTGGTTAGGCTATTTTATATGCTGTGTTTCTCCATTGTGAAGTTATTGTTATTTCCCCTTTATAATTTATACATGTATTACAAGACTATACAAATATCTTGTTTCATTGATTTTTTTATCCATTATCATTCATTGATGGTTCTTGCTTGAATCAATTATTCCTGCTATGGTTGCCCCTGATGATTTCTCTGTTTCCAACATTGTCCTTCTATATTCATTAGTTGGCATTCTAAGGTAAGGAGCTGCCCTCCCTTCTCCATTTGTTTTTTTATTAATATCACTCATGGGTTTCTGTCTCATTTAATAGGCTCTAATATATTTTTCAGCTTATTTTAAAAATATTTTTTAGCTGTGGATGGACACAATATGTTTATTTCTATTTATTTATTTAATATTTATTTTTTAATTGTAGTTGGACACAATACCTTTATTTTATTTATTTTTTATGTGGTGCTGAGGATCGAACCAGGCCTTCGCACATGCTAGGCCAGCACTCTGCCGCTGAGCCACAACCCCAGCCCTGAGCTTATTTTTTTAATGTTTAAATTATTTCAGATTTTGCCAGTGGGAATTTTTTCAGGCCAATTCCCTTGTCCTTTTTACAGGCCTCTATCATTTCTAAATACTTTCTTACTTTGTGACACAAAAAGAAAATCCAATTACTTTTATACCTAATATTCTGTAGTACTATCTATACCATTTTGGGGGGCAGTTTAGCATTGACTATTACTTAGGCCAACCTGGTAATACAAAAGAAGCATTCAAACTTCTATTTATCCAACTCACTAAGTTAGTCCACCCACTTGAATGGATGTGCACAGCCCCTAACCATGCATGTGCCCCGCTCATCAGCTTCTCTCTACTGTGTTTTCACACTTACACTCCCACCAGTGGGGTTATGAGCCTACCAAGGAATAGGGGACATCTAGAGGCACACAGAGTCCCAGAATGCTCTGTTGTTCAAACTCATGTATTTTGGAAGAAAACCTAAAGAGACCTAAGATAATATAGCCACTACTTAAGTCGAGCATTTTTCTGCATTGTAACACATAGATGTATTGTGAAAGAAGCCTAAGAAAAGCATCCATTATAATCTAGTAGTCTTATTAAAGATTTGGTCAGAGAGAGGCAACCATTTTCCTATAGACTTTGGGCATGTATCAAATAATATAATGATTTTTTCTGTTATTTGGCACTTATATAGCCTGTTAAATTTAAGCAATAAATTGCTTCACACTTTTCTTGTTCATTTGACTGGAGTTATTGTTTCTGCTAACCACAGGAGGGTGTCATTGAGCTTAGAACAGGAATAGTCCAGACAAATCAGTCTGAGAACTTCAACAACTACTGGCAAATTCTTGTCATTTCACTGTATTTAGAAGTTATAATAGAATATAGTCAGTAGGCTGGCCAGAAGTTGTGGGTCAATGTTCTTTCTCTTGATCAAATGAAAGGCTTTTATGAACAGAATTCAGAACTTTCATTGAAGTAGCAGAGCACAAAGAAATCTTCCCAGAATTAAGAGAGCCAGATTCCCGCCCTGATGCCACCACTCACATGTGACTTTGAGCTGTCTCTTCGGCTCTCTGAGTCTTCATTTCTTTTTCTGTAACACAAAGTAGATGATAAACTGATCTAAGGGCCCCTCCATGGAAAGCAACAATAAAGACAAGGTCAGAACATTAAAAGTACACCAGGAAGAATTTGTCCATTCCAGCAGTTTGTTTCTTTTATCCACTGCTTAGTAGGCACTAGCTGCTTCTCATATGATCATTACAGCCACCATTTAATACATTACATGTATTATTGTTCCTATTCTGAGGTTAGAGTTAAGTCATGTACCCAAGGCTGAGAGGTCTTTCTAAGTCTCTAACTCAGAGGCTCATGTTTGTGTTCCTTTCTATCAGATGGCTTCCCTGGCACCAAAAGACTAGTTTTAATGCAGGTTGCGCCCGAGGAGAGAGGCAGTATTAACTTTGAACATTTGGTTAAACAAATGAAGGTTATGCTCTTAGACAAGAATACAGATAGTTTTCTACCCAGTAGAGCTCAGACCAAATGCTTACCAGTGTGTGTGTAGGCAATGTAGATGAGGGACCCATGCCAGGAGGAACTTAGGTGAACAAGAGGTTGGGCCCCACCTAGAAGCAGACTCCACTGGCCCAATTTAGCCTCTGCCTCTAATTTTCAAGAGAAGGCTGAAATCTCATTAATATGAAAATTTGACAGCAATGTTAGAATTTTTCAAGCTAGGGGAAAGGCAAAGTACTGAAAGACCTATAAATCTCTCTTTTCTCTGACCTGGGTGGGAGCAGGGTCAAGAAATGAAGCCCCATTCTCTTCTAAACTTTTTCAAGACTGCTCTGTTGCTGAATTTGCTTCCTTGTGCTGCAAACGCTCATAGGTTCTCCTAAAGATGCTAAATAACTAGAAAATTGTGCAACCTGTTTTTGTAGGGCTGACAAACTATATTTTTTTTCTTTTCAAATTTCCAACAGTTGAAAAAATTTAAAAGAACTGTATTGACTGTAAAAATGATATGAAATTCAGATTTCAGTGTCAATGTGTCAAGATTTATTGAGACACAGCCACACTTACACAGTATTTTCTATGGTTGTTTCTGCACTACAAGGTGCTGCTGAGTTAATTTCAAAAAAGACCCATTGGCTCATGAAGTCTAAATAAAATATTTACTATTTGTTCCTGTATAGAAAAAGTTTGCTGATTTAGCAAACTAGCTGTGTTAGAATACAGAAGCCATAAAAATGGGCAGTCCACTTCTGCTTTCTACCTAATGTAAGTTTTAAAATACAATCTGCTTATGTCAGAGGGAAGGAAAGGGGGAAATAAAGAGAAAAAAATAAACATAAATATATCAAATTATTTTACAGGTAGGAAGGGATGAAAATTATGTTTCTCTCCCCAGATTATATCAAATATACTTATTTATATGCTGCTCAAGTCACAACAATCAACAACAGAACTGTATTAACTTTGATTAACTTTGGAGAAAAATCGAATCAGGCTCAGAGTGGGTTTATATTTCTGCACTTTATAAGTAACAAAGCAAAATTCTATGGTTCCAAGAAGAATGAGAAGAATGAAAATGGAGCACTGTCCACGCAGTCCTTAAACATGCACTCTTGGGCCTGGCTCGCCTTCACTCACATTGTCCTCTGTGGGACAGCCCACACCCCGTCTATGTCTCCTCCTACACCACTAAGGACTGGTGTCAAGTCCTCTGAGGCTCCAGCCTGTGCCAGCAGAGCACCTCCCTCCCTGCTTGGCACCCCTTGCCCTGATAACATTGTGGTCTCAAACTCTGATGCATGCCAGAAGGGGCAAGCTTCCCAAGAACAGAATTTATATCCCACTGTGTCTAGCATGGCCAGTACTGTCTGGAAGTCTGATACTGTATTGGTGCTCAAATTCTTGGTGCATCAGTGAATCAATAAATTAATGTATAATTTATTTGGTTACTTAAAGCTTTTCAGAGGTCCCATGTAGAAATGGTAAAAGCTGGAATACTCTTTGGTGTTTTCTTGAAGGCTAAATCTTTTGTTCCTGTAAATGAGTTCATTATTCTCTGGCTATTGTCTCAATCTGATCAATCTGCCCTATACCTTTTACTTTTCTACACTGGTTAGTTTGTGACTATGGAATGAACAGGTGTGAACCAGTGTTCAGAACTGAGTTTGATTCACAGTTCTGTCTTGTGGCCTCAGTGAGTGGTTTAACCCTTGAGAAGCTCCATTTCCCTGCTTTAAAATAAAACTAATCATAGCACAACCTCATATGATAGTTATGAAGCCAAATGAGATAATACATGTTTAATAGCTTCATGAACAATAAAGTAGTACATCAATATGTTATATTATTTATGAAAATAAATATGTACAATTAATGGAAAAAAGATTATAGAGTATAAGGAACTAATTTTAAAATTCACAAAAGAGCTATTGAACTAAATTTTAAAAATTAAGGAACTTGTTAAGAATGTGTAGTAACCCTCCTGGGGGGAACTACTTTTATTCATAATTTACATAGATTAAAATGAACAGTCTACCCAGGAGCAGTGGCACCCACCAGTAATCCCAGCAACTCTGGAGGCGAGGCAGGAGGATCTGAGTTCAAAGCCAGCCTCAGCATAAGGGAGGCACTTAGCAACTCAGTGAGACCCTGATTCTATATAAAATACAAAATAGAGCTAGGGATGTGGCTCAGTAGTCGAGTGTCCCTAAGTTCGATCCCAAATACCTCCCCACCTCCGCCAAAAATATGAACCATAGTCCAAGGACTTAAGATTCTTTCCTGTTCCCACTAGTTTTATAATGGCACAACACTTGTTTTAATGATAATTTTCATTTGTCTCTAACGTGTGTGAGCTCCCACCAGTGATAGGATGTCATCCTTCTGAGATGTGGAAACAAACGTGGGCATAAAACTTTTGGTACATTTTTTTCCAGTTCTAAATTTCTGTGGTATAGGTCTGGGGATTTCAGTCAGTGATAGAGTGTTTGCCTAGCATGTTCAAGTCGCTTTATTCAATCTCCACAACACAAAAATTAATAAAATAAATAAAAACCAACATTATTCAATTGATATGTCTTATTGCTACAAGTAAATTCTGTTTTGCCACTAAAAGACAGTGTAAAGTTAGAGATACATTTCAGTAGAAAAAATTAGCATACCCCCCTCAACAATGAATTTTTGGAAATTATACAATGAAAGGAAAAAAATAATGAATTTGTGATTAAGTAAAAACAATATAAGAGAAGCAGTATTCAAAATATTCATAAAAACTGTTGCATTCAAAATATTCTCCAAGAAACACATATAAAATAAAATTATCCCACAGAAATGAAGAATATATGATTATCAGTCTATTACAAGAATCAATTTATTCTTTTGCATCTTATTATGTAGATTGGACATTCCTTATCTTAAAATTAAAAACTTGGGACCAGAAGTGTTCAAAATTTCATATTTTGGAATAGTTCATATGCATGATGAAATGCCTTGGGGATAGTGCCCTTCTAAATAAGAAATTCATTTTTTTATATTTACATTTTACACAGTCATAAGGCAATTTTATACAGTATTTTTAGTGCACCTGAGTTGTGACTGTGACCGACTCAAAGAGGTCTAATGTGAAACTTTCCACTTGTGAGAATTGTATTGATGCTCAAAAATTTCAGATTTTGGAGAACTTTTATTTTATACTATAGATTTCAGATTTTAGATTTTCAGATGAGGGATGCTCAGCCTAGTATTCTTGAGTAACTAAAGAGAAGAATAATTTACCCTGAGGATTGACTACCTAACCCTTGACTAAGCAGGGAAGTTTGGGAGGTCCCGAGTCTTCCTCCTCTCACCTATTCTACAGAATCTGCTAAATTCAATCATCATAGATAGTAGCTCTGAACATGTCCCTCTTGATCAAAAACCTTCAGAAATTAAAGCATTGTCAATAGGAACTGCTCCTCCTGGCATTCAGTTCCCATAAACACCCCTAGCCTGCCAGAGCTCTCCTTTATTCCCTGCTCCCCAGCACAGCACAGCCTGTCTCTCCCCTGCACTTTCGTCCAGGTAGATCCCTTCTTTCACCCCCTTCTTCCTCTCTCTGCCAATCACAGTCATCCAGTCTCAGAGGTCTATCCCAAATGCCACTTCTTTCACCCCATCCTTCCCAAGTGGATATGTTATTATCATTGTCATCCTTGTCTTCATCTTCCTCCTCTTCCTCCTGACTCCAGCCCAAAGTATGTTTGTACAGTAATTATCACAACCTTCCTCTACTTACTTGTGCAGTCATCTTATTTTTCTTATAAGATTTTAAAGTATTTGAATACAGAGACTATTTTCCTTATATTTATTTTTCCTAGGCCCTGGTACATATTACACATTGCTAATTATCAAATTTTTTTCAAACATTATACTGCTTAATCTCCAGCAATAATTGGTGTTAGGAATTCAAGCTGAGACCCTTCTTTAACAAACAATGTTATGGAAATATTATTCTCCCACTTAAAATGTAGGCCTTGTTGTTTTTAGTATATTCATAGAATTATGCAGCCCTCATAACTAATTCCAAAGCATTCTTATTATTCCAAAAAGAAACTGTGGACCAAATAAGCAGTCGCTCCTCATTTTTCTCTTTTCCTCAACCCTAGTGAACCACTAGTCTACTTTCTGTCTTTGAAGATTTGCCAATTCTGGACATTTCACATAAATGAAATTTAAAATATATGGTTCTTTATGCAAGCTTCATTCACTTAGCAAAATGTTTTTAAAGTTCATTGATATTATGGCATGCATCAATATTTCTATTTTCTTTGTTTCTGAATAATATTCCATTGTATGGATTTACCACTTTTGTTTATTTATCCATTCATAAAAATATGAGTTGCTTCTACTTTGGAGCTATGGTGGATAATGTCACCATGAACATTCATATACATGGTTTGAATCAGCATGTTTTCAATTGTTTTGATTGTACACCACAGTAGAATAACTGGGTCATATGAAAATTCTATATTTAACCTATAAAAGAACTGCTGGAACGTTTTCCAATATAGCTGCAGTGTTTTATGTTCCTGACAGAAATTGGTGATGATTCCATTTTCTTCGTGTCTTTGCTAACACTTGTTAATATTCATCTTTTTATTGTACACATCCTAGTGAGTATGAAGTGGCTTCTTATTGTGGTTTTGGTTTGCACTTCCCTGATAACAATGATATTAAATGTTTTTTTTTAAAGTTTATTGGTGATTTGCTTATCTTCTTTGGAGAAATATCTGTTTAAATACTTTGCTCATTTTTCAACTGGCTTTTCTTTTTACTGATTTGTTATCAAATCTCCTTTTCTATTTTTGGAAGAGTTTGTGATAAATTTCATTAATCTTTCACCTGTTTGGAAGAATTCAGAGGTGAAGACATCTGGTCTTAAAAGTTTTCTTTTTTGGTAGTTTTTAGCTATTGATTAATCTCTGTACTTGTCATAAGAAGCCTGGGATTTGAGCATGCCACATGATAATAGGCTAGGACCTAGGAATGTCTACTATCACTTATGTCTTCTCTCCTTGAAATTCCAAATCAAAGAACTTCACACTCAAGATGATCAACAAAATGGGATCCAAAGTACCATTGTATTTTGTCTCTTTTATTAGTTAATGAATCAGTCCTCAGTTACCCTCAAGGAATAGTACAAACAGAAAGAAAAATTGGTCCTAAAGGTCAGAGGTGGGATTCTTGCATCGCTCTCGTGCTCTCTAGGCCATATCTGCAGAAGCCCCAATTTGACCCCTCCTATGTGCAAGACAAGCTAAGCCTTCCCAAAGGTAAGCCATAAACCAGTCAGTTCACTTCACCAAAGTGAGAAGTACCAGGAGGCCTATTACACATTTAATGCACAGTGATGCTGCCTGCTTATGAAGTGTAGGTCAATGGATGTCCTGGTCATTGACCAGTTAGTTTGGCAATCAGATGCTAGGAAGGAAGATATGGCAGACAAAAGTTGGCATTAAGGAGCCATTTACAAAGAGCAAAGCTTTAGATAGATATAATCTAATATAGTTTATTATTCTAGTCTTAAACAAATGGCTCATTTAAAAAAAAAGATTCATGCCTGTTTATTATTGTGAAAATCATAGAATGGAGGCATAAAAGAACCAACTCTGAAATTGGACAGAGCAGCCTTAGAAATCTGGGTCCCCTCTATACTAGCTATGTGACTATGAGCAATTTACTATATTTCTATAAGCCTCAGTTTCTTCAGATAAAATAAAAATGATAAGAATTAAAAGAAAAAAAATATAAAAATAAATGAGATAAACCATACATAGAACATATTTCAGTGTGGAAAATATTAAAATACAAGTAATCAATGCCATCACCAATTTTAAATAAGCTGAGCTCCAGAAGAAGTTAATGACTGACTTGAGATTATACATTTACTTTATGACAGAACTAGAACTTGAAAAGTCAGGTCTGCATTTCTAGAATTCTTTCCTTAAGAAAAGGGAACTGAGGAAGAAAAAATTACTTTTTATTTTTTTCTTGCTATTCTTAGAGGAATTATTCTAATTCCTCTGCCCAATTCAGCTATTTCCAGGAACCTGAAACCTCAGGCTCTTCCTCCAAAAGTTCTGGGCCCATGTGGCCATGGGTGGTCTCCAGAAAATACCCCTGTCCCCTCTAAATGTTAGGCCCCTTTTTTTTCATGTGGAATAAATCCTTTGGGAAGTCCTCTGGGCTCTCCTCTATCCCAGGAGCTCTGAGGAACCTACAAGCTCATTTTCTCAGGGATTTGACTGAGACATTCCTTCAACTTCCAGTGTCCTTGTGATCTGGGGACAGTGGACCTTGCTCACATCCGTGGACATGGACGCACAAGAAAGGATGTCACACAGAAACTGAACTCAGGCACAGAAACCCTGCCTCATCCCCTATTGTCTCCTTGACTTCCTCACCCCACCCCACAGGGCCTGAAGAACATCTCATTCTAATTTGATACTCATTATTTGAAAACAGAAAACCCAACATAAAAATCTCAACATCCCCTGACCTCTTGTGTATTCTTCATAGATAATTCCCTAGAAATGCACAATCCTTCTGTAGTGATAGAAGAAAGAACCCCAGGGGTTGACCACTGTATAAAACGGGCTGATAATAGTGATAATACAAGGTCTGCAGATGGATGAAGAAAGACCTTTGACATTTCTGTAATAATTATATAATTTGGTTGGTTAGCATATAGCTACATTAAATTTTATAATTACCAGCATCAATTTTAAATTTATTTTCATTAGGTGGTTTAAAAGAATAAAACTTTAAAATGGGAAAAATATTTATTTTAGCTAACTGATGTCATTCCATTCAATTTAAAATATTGAACCGATCTGTGATCATAATAAAACCGATTTAAAGAAATAAATGGCTCCATAAGTTTTAAATTCATACACAAAGTGGAAAGCATCAGCCTAATATTTTAAACTATCTCTAAAAGCATTGCTTTATTCTTGAAGACTCTAAGTGTAAATGTTACTTGTGATTTGTGATATTACTTGCTATTAATAGTACTCCCGTCTATGTGTTATTATTACTATTATAAAATCATTATAATTGTGTGTCTCCTGAGTTGATAAAAGCTTTTGTAGGTCTACAGACATAGAAGAAAAAATTTTAGTGCCTACCAAATACAGCAAGAACTATTGTTTGAGACCTTTTATAGATGTATAAGATATTCTTCTGGGTGATTTGAACAGTGTTTACATACAGGAAAGTTCACAGTTAAGTCTGACATTCTCTGAAAGAATCCTTTGTTCTATAGAAAAACATACTTCCTCCATTCTTTGAGTCACCTTGTGAGTGAGTGTGAATGAGTGTGTGCTTCATAGAAGACAAATTAGGTTACTTATTGAACTCTATACGTGAAAATCAGGAATTGCATGGAAATGGAAGGAGACCCTCATTGTTATACAAAATTACATATAAGAGGTTGTGAGGAGAATGGGAAAATAAACAAGGAGAGAAATGAATTACAGTAGATGGGGTAGAGAGAGAAGATGGGAGGGGAGGGGAGGGGGGATAGTAGAGGATAGGAAAGGTAGCAGAATACAACAGTTACTAGTATGGCATTATGTAAAAGTGTGGAAGTGTAACTGATGTGATTCTGCAATCTGTATTTGGGGTAAAAATGGGAGTTCATAACGCACTTGAATCTAATGTATGAAATATGATATGTCAAGAGCTTTGTAATGTTTTGAACAACCAATAAAAAAATCTCAAAAAAAAATAAAAATAAATTAAAAAAAAGAAAATCAGGAAACTTGTGTAAGAAGTTTTAATGAAAGGGAAAATAGTACACATTCTTTTCTTTGCAGTCTTGGAAGAGCATTTTTTTCAGCTGCATGCAGAAAATATAGAAATAAATGGGAAAATTACATTCTATGTTGTCCTGGGAAAATTCTTTCATATAATATACAATAAAAATACATCTGAGTGAGTCAGCTACTATGTAAGTAAGTGCTTCCTTCAAATTCTGATGAAGTCTGTCTACATGAAATTATAGGGGAAAGATACTGGGGTTTACCTGTAATAAGCACAAAAGGCAAGAGTAGATTCCTTCCTGTCTATATGCTTGTTCCTGAGGTTGCACTTGCCAAAACTCACTCATACTGTGTTCTTGTGGGAGAGTTAGCCATACTAGGGCTCTTCCATCACACATGAGCACTGTGTGAAGTTAGGAAAGGATGTTCTCACTAGGAGGATGGTTTCAAAATGGCTCTCTCTGGGCAAATTAGTTAGAAAGGAAATAATGAAGAACTGCTTCCTTTAGCCTGCCTTCCAGAGCCTGGTGTTCTAGACACAGGCGTTGTGTAACTTTCAGTCCTGCTCACACAGTGAAACCCTCTCTATACAACCCGAGGCAGCTGCCCCATTAAGAACACAGCAATCTCCTTTTTTTTTTAAGTTCTGCCCCTGTGTTAACTCAACCAAGGCTAAAGTATGAGAACATTGGCTCCCCAAGCCCTGCTGATATTAGAGAAAGCACAGGTGGAAATAGCCCTTGGAAGAAAACCCAGTTCCAGTCAATGAGAAGGAAGCTCCTGCATTCATTGGTTGTTCATTAAGTTAACTAACAACTGTTTGTTGAGGATCTACTCTGTGCCAGGCCTTGTACTAGGTGTCAGCTCATCAAAGAATAGAAGCCCTTAGTGTCTGTCCTTATTGTTGAGAACACAAGCAAAATGGAGTCAGGATGCCTCACAGTAGCTGAGAGTCCAGGTCAGAGAGGTTCAGGTTCAGGCAAAAGGGTTAAAAGGGGAACAAACTGGAAGCCAGTTTCTAGAAGAGAATTGCAAGGTAGGGGTGTTGTTCCCTACAGAAAGGTCAGTCTAGACACAAGGAGTGCAAAGAGTGGGATCCACTAAATGGGTGGGACTGGAGAACGCCATGCTAAGGCAACCTCAGAAAGCCAGGGTAAAATGCTTCCTCCCATTCGTAGAAGCTAGAGAGAGGGAAATAAAGGGAATTTTTTAAAAGATCTCATGAAAGTAGAAGGCAGATCAGCAGAGTAGAGGAAGGGAATTAAGAGAGGGAGAGGAGAGAAGGTATAGGGAAGTACTGGAGAATGAAATCTATCTATGTCCTTGTGCTGCTATGCCACAATGAATCCAGGTTTTATATACAATTTTAATATATTAACTATAATAATAATAATAGAAGGGAGATATGTACAATAGAACAAGCAAATCAGGGGTGGGAGTTGGGGAGGGAAAGGGAAGGTACTGAGAAATAAGAGTGAGCAAACTGTTGTGTGCATGTACACGTATTGTATACTGAATACCACTATTATGTATAAAATTATAATGCACCCATAAAAAATATGAGAGCAGAAGCAGGATTAACTGTAGGCCAAGCAGCACTTGGGGCCAAGTGGCCACAGCTATCCAACCCATCTTAGCCTAGATCTTAGAGAATTACCTTGAAAAACTGAACATTGCCTATTCGGTTTGAATAGTCACCGTAAGAAACAGATCCCAGAAAATTTATTGGTAAATTGTTGATATGAAATTCAGAATTTTGAAGTTCATATTTCACTCTTTAAAACATTGCTGCACTGAGAATAAACCTTTTTTAGGCAAATATGCACTTTTACCAAATGGGAGATATATGTCACCAGTGTTGCCCTTGGTGATTGCTGCCAAGAATCAGAGTTTAATTAAATACCCAAATGGCATGATTAACTTGTCCAAAGGGTTGGGTTTTGTCTACATCTTCAGTTATTATAGAGCAACCATATAATTGTGCTTATAAGACTGAAAGGGGTGCTTTTAATAATTATACTGGTATAACAAGCATTAACATGAACTATTCCAGGCACAACAGGACATATGTTATTACAACTGGTTATTAATCATTTGACAACTGGTTATTAATCATTTGACTTTTATATTATTTATTTTAGAAGGTAGTTTTATAGAATCCCTTTGGTGTTTTGGAAATACAATTCCTAAATATATGATTATATAAGACATATGCATACCAAGGAAAGGTTTCCCCATTTCATATACTATTTTTTAGATAAAGTCTTCTTTGCTTTAAGAACCTATGATGGGGTTGGGGTTGTAGCTCAGTGGTAGAATGCTAGCATGGCACATGTGAGGCATCAAGTTCAATCCTCACAACTGCATAAAAATAAATGAATAAGATAAAGTTGTTGTTTTTTTTAAGAACATTATGCACACAGTATGGAAGCAAATTAACATGACTCTTTTACCACCTATGACACTGTGGTTGCTGGGCAAACATCATTCCCTTGTCAGCATTGCCCAAGACTGATGAATTGATAACTTTTAATAAGTAAAGTACAGAGTAGGCATTTTAAGAATAATAATTAAGCAGCTCAGCAGGATGGGCTCCTCACCTCAGCAGACATTATAGCTGTAAAAAAATGCTGAGTCTGAACTTCTGAATAAGACTGATCAGAATTCCAAACAGCTCCAGACAGGCTACATATAATCTTAAGCAAATACCCCAAATGATACATTTCTAAAGAAATTTCTAAATAAAATAATCTATTAACACTAACATTTTCATTTCTCAAGAACCAGGAAGTCTCTCTAAATGCTTTGGAAAGTATTCATAGAATTCACATTTTAGTTTTGTTTTGTTTCGTTAGTTTTTAAAATTACCTTTTTCTGTAAGAACTGTAGGTCTTATTCCAGGAGTCCACTCTAGTACATTCTTTCTGTAGAAAATGTTTCCAACCTGTTGATTATTTATACCTTGCTCACAAACAGCATAAGTACTTTCCAGTCCTCCTAGTCCTTTGTCTTCATTCAAGCATGTGCTTGAAGACTAAAACATTTTTATACATACCTTGCAGAAACTAAATAAGGGCTAGTTAGAAGAGAAAGTCTACTGTTATGTTAGCAATTTGTTGTTATCCCAGTGATTATGAGAGGTCAGGACTGGTAGGAGAAATTCTCAAACAGATTCCCCAATCTACTTTTTTCCTAGCTGTTTCCATCATTTTTGTGTTTTTTTCTTTTTAAATAAAACAATCAATTGTTGGGATACTTAACTTCAACAAATTAGAAATGTCACTTTCAAAGAATAAAGGCCTCTAATTTTTCTTTATTTGGGGGATGATCAACTGAATCAATCCAATTGATTCATTATCTGGGGAAGTGCTTTTTGAAAAAAAAAATTGCCATCAACAACAGATAAATCTGAAAACAAAACCTTCAGGCTTGGAAATTTACTTCTATTTCAAATATAGACAAATCAGAGATTAGACAGAAGCCCCAATCTTAGCATTTGGTAGCTGAATCACTAGATAAAGCTCTTCTCGTGTACTTTTTTAATACACAAAAATAGACAAAGAGCTAGAAATAGATTTTTAACTAGCAAGCATAGGATTTTTTTAAGAGTGAAAGGAGTAAGATTTATTCAAGAGTGAAGAATAGAAACAGAATTCGTGCAGAGATGAGAGGGGACCCAATAGCAGGTTACCTCAAGCATAGAATTTTTACTTCAGTGGGTATGTTATCCTATATGTTTTCATTAACCTACCAACACTCTGAATGATTGCTTTTTCTTGCTGGTTTCTGTTATTTCTTAGTTTAGTCATCTGTCAGTTTAAAACATTCAGGTTTATTGAGCAAAGAGAGTATTCTTATTGTTGTTGTTGTATTTCCCAGTTATACATGACAGTAGAATATAATTTGACTTATTTAATCCAACCTGGAGTACATCTTATTCTAATTAGGATCCCAGTATTGTGGTTGTACATGACGTAGATATTGACTGTGGTGTATTCATATATATACATAGGGAAGTTATGTTAGCATCATTACACTGTCTTTTCTATTCTTCCCCCTCCCCCTTCATTCCCCTTTCTCTAATATACTGAACTTATATTCCCCTGTCCTCCTTGTTGTGTGTTAGAATCCACATATGAGAGAACATCTGACGTTTTTGTTTGGGGATTGGCTTGTTTTGCTTAGCAAATAGTCTCTATCCACCTATTTTCTGGCAAATGTCATAGAGTCATTCTATGTTATGGCTGAGTAATATTCCACTGGATGTATATACCACATTTTTTTATCCATTCATCTGTTGTAGGGCACCTAAGTTGGTTCCATAGTCTAGCTATTGAGAATTGAGCTGCTAAAAACATTGATATGGCTATGTCATTGTAGTATACTGTTTTTAAGGGCTTTGGGTTTATACCAAGGAATGGGATGAGTGAGTTGAATGGTGGTTCTAGCTCTAAATTCTATTTTATACTGCTTTCCAGAGCAGTTGCACCAGTTTGCAGCCCCACTAGCAATGTATGAGTGCACATTTTCCCCATATCTTCACCAACATTTATTGTTACTTGTATTCTTGATGGTAGCCCTTCTGACTGGAGTGAGATAAAATCTCAGTGTAGTTTTAACTTTCATTTCTGTAATTACTAGAGATGTTGAACACTTTTTCATATATTTATTGACCATTTGTATTTCCTCTGTTACATGTCTGTTCAGTTCCACTGCCCACTTATTAAGTGGGTTTTTTGTATTATGATTTTTGAATTCTTTATATATCTTGAAGATTAATGCTCTATCTGAGGTGCAGGTGGTAAAGATTTTCTCCCATTCTATAGGTTCTCTCTTCGTTTGTTTCCTTTGCCGTGAAGAAGCTTTAGTTGAGCCTATCCCATTTATTGATTCTTGATTTTACATCTTGCACTTTAAGGGTCTTATTGAGGAGTTGGTCCTAAACCAACATGATGGATTGTTGGTCCTGTATTTTCTTCAAGTAGATGTTGGGATTATGGTTAAATGTTTAGGTCTTTGATCCATTTTGAGTTTTGTGCAGGGTGAGAGATAGGTGTTAAATCTCATTCTGTTATATATGGATTTCCAGTTTTCTCAGCACCATTTGTGGAAAAGTCTATCTTTTCTCCAATGTATATTTATGGTGCCTTTGTCCAGTATGAGATAACTGTATTTATGTGGGTTTGTCTCTGGGTCTTCTATTATGTTCAGTTGGTCTTCATGTCTGTTTTGGTGCCAATATCATGCTGTTTTTGTTATTTTAGCTCTGTAGTATAATTTAATGTCTGGTATTATGATGCCTCCTGCTTTACTTTTCTTGCTAAGGATTGCTTTGTTTATCCTGGGTTTCTTATTTTTCCAATGAATTGCATGACTCCTTTTTCAATTTCTATGAAGAAAATCATTAGAGTTTTAATAGGAATTACATTAAATCTTTTGGTAGTATGGCCATTTTAACAATATTAATTCTGCCTAGCCAAGAACACAGGAGATCTTTCCATTTTCTAAGGTCTTCAATTTCTCTCTTTAGTGTTCTGTAGTTTTCATTGTACAGGTCTTTCACATCTTTTGTTAAACAGATTCCCAGGTATTTTTTTTTAATTCTAGATAGACCTTTATTTTATTTTTTTATATGCGGTGCTAAGAATCAAACCCAGTACCTCACATATGCTAGGCAAGTGCACTACTGCTGAGCCATAACCCCAGCCCCTCCAGGTATTGTTTTTCTGAGGCTATTATGCATGCAATATTTTTCTTAATATTTAATATTTATCTTCCAATTGATTCACCATTGGTATATAGGAACACAATTGATTTATGGGTGTTAATTTTATATCCTGCTACTTTGCTGAATTCATTTATGAGTTCTAGAATTTTTCTGGTGGACTTTTTTAGGTCTTCTAAGTAGAGCATCTTGTTGTAGGCCAATAGGGATATTTTGAGTTCTTCTTTTTCTATTCATATACCTTTAATTTCTTTATTCTGTCTAATTGCTCTGGCTATGGTTTCAAGGATGATTTTTAAAAAAATGGTGAAAGAGGATATTCCTAATTTATTCCAGTTTTTTGAGGTAGTGTTTTTAATTTTTGTCCACTAGAATGATATTGGCCTTGGGTTTAGCATAGATAGCTTTTAAAATGTTGAGGTATGTTCCTATTATCCCTAGTTTTTCTAGTGTTTTGAATATGAATTGATGCCGCATTGTGTCAAATGCTTTTTCTGCATCTGTTGAGATAATCATGTGATTCTTGTCTTTAAGTCTATTGATGTGGTGTATTATATTTATTGATTTTCCTATGTCGAACCAACCTTGTATCCCTGGGATGAAACCTACTAGGTCATAGTGCACTACCTTTTTAGTATGTTTTTGTATGCAATCTGTAAGAATTTTATTGAGAATTTTTGCATCTATATTCATCGGGGATATTGGTCTCAAGTTTTCTTTTCTTGATATGTCCTTATCTGGTTTAGTATCAGGGTGATAGTAGTCTCATAGAATGAGTTTGGAAGGGTTCCCTCCTTTTCTGTTTCATGGAATAATTTGAGGAGTATTGGTATTAATTATTCTTTGAAGGTCTTATAGAACTCAGCTGAGAATCTTTCAGATCCTGGGCTATTCTTCTTTGTAGGCTTTTGATGGCATCTTCTATTTCATTGCATCAAATTGATCTGTTTAAATTGTGTATGTCCTCCTGATTCAGCTTGGGTAGGTCCTATGCCTATAAATATTTGTCAATATCTTCAAGATTTTTATTGGAGTCAAAATTTTTAAAATATTTTCTGATTATCCTCTGTATTTCATTAGTTTCCATGGTGACATGTCTTTTTCAACATGAATTATAGTAATTTGAGTATTTTCCCTCTTTCTCATAGTTAGCATGGCGAAGAGTTTATCAGCTTTATTTATTTTTTCAAAGAACCAACTTTTTGTTTTATAGATTTTTTTGAATTGTTTTCGTTTCAATTTCATTGATTTTGGCTCTGATTTTTAATAATTTCCTGTGTTCTACTGTTTTTGGTGTTGATTGTTTCTTTTTTCTATGGCATTGAGATGTAATGTTAGGTTATTTATTTGTTGACTTTATATTCTTTTAATGAATAAGCTCAATGTTATGAACTTTCATCTTAGAACCATTTTTATAGTGTCCCAGAGATTTTGATATATTGTGTCACTATTCTCATTTGCCTCTAAATATTTTTTTAATTTCACTCCTGATTTCTTCTACTTATTTGTTGATCATTCAATAGCATAATCTTAAGGTGATATATTAACTTCAATTTTTATAATTGATTTCTAATTTAATTCCATTATGATCTGAAAGAATACAAGGTATTATCTGTATTTTTATTATTTGCTGAGTTGCTTTATCTCCTAATATATGGCCTATTTTAGAAAATGATCTGTGTGCTACTGAGAAGAAAGTGTGTTTAGTCATTGATGAATGAAATATTCTATACATGTCTGTTATGTCTAAACTATTAATTGTAATTTTTTAGTTCAGTAGCTTCTTAATTTAGTTTTTTTGTTTGGAAGATATATCCAGTGCTGAGAGATGTGTGTTAAAGTCACATAGTATTATTGTGTTGTGGTCTATTTGATTCTTTTTTTTTATTGGTTGTTCAAAACATTACAAAGCTCATGACATATCATCTTTCATACATTTGATTCAAGTGGGTTATGAACTCCCATTTTTACCCCAAATACAAATTGCAGAATCACATCGGTTACACATCCACGTTTTTACATAATGCCATATTAGTGACTGTTGTATTCTGCTACCTTTCCTATCCCCTACTATACCCCCTCCCCTCCCCTCCCATCTTTCCTCTCTACCCCATCTGCTGTTATTCTTGAGATTGTAAAGGGTTTGTTAGATTATGTAGATGCTGCGTTGTTTGGGGCATAAGTATTTAGGATTGTTATGTCTTGTTGATGTATAATTTCCTTAAGAAGTATGAAATGACTTTCTTGTTCCCTTCTGATTAACTTTGGCTTGATGTCCACTTAATCCGATATGAGGATAGAAACCCCTTCTTGTTTACGAGATCCATGTGAATGACATTTTTTTCTGTCCTTTTACCTTCGGTCTGTGGATGTCTTTGCCTAAGAGGTGAATCTTTTGGAGACCACATATTGTTGGATCTTGATTTTAATCCAGTCTGCCAGTCTATGTCTTTTGATTGATGAGTTCAGACCATTTACATTCAATGTTATTATTGAGTAATGATTTTTATTTCTTGTCATTTTGGTTTAATTCTGGTTTTTAATTTGATTTAGTTTCTCCTTCAAAAGACTATTCTAGTGTAGTTGCTCCCTTTACTGGTTTTCACTTTTATTTTTCATTTCTTCATGAAATATTTCATTGAATATGTTTTATAGTGCAGGCTTTGTAGTTTTTTCTAACTTTTGTATCATAAAAGATTTTTATTTCATTGTCAATTCTTAAGCTTAATTTTTATGGGTATATTATTCTTTGTTGGCATCCATTTTTTTTCCTTGCTTAGTATATAATATCCAAGATCTCCTAGGTTTTAGGTTCTGGGTTGAGAAATCAGCTGAGATCCTCATTGGTTTCCCTCTAAATGTGACCTGTCTCTGGCAGCCTTTCAGATTCCATCCTTATTCTGTATGTTAGGCATTTTCATAATAATGTGACTTGATGTGGATCTATTGTAATTTTGTATGTTTGGGATCCTGTATACTTCCTGTGTTTGATTATCCATTTTATTCTTAAGGTTTGGGAAGTTTTCTGACATAATTTCATTGAAAAGACTGTGCATTTTTTCATTTATATCACCAAGCCTTCTTCTATCCTGGTAAGAATGTGGTGTTTTCATGTTTATCCTGTATTTCTCTATTTTCCAATTATACATTTTAGTTTTGTTGCCTGAAACTCTATTTCCAAGTTTTTTAGTCTGCTGGTGAGGCTTTCCATTGAGTTTTTAATTTGGTTTATTGACCCCTTCATTTTGAGACTTTCTGGTTGATCCTTCTTCAGGATTTCTATTTCCTTACTGAAGTGATCTTTCACTTTTTGGATTTTCTCTCTGATTTCACTCATTAGATCATCTTTTACCTCAAAGATCAGTTTAACTAAGAATTTTCTATACCCCTTCTCTTACCTTTCCTTCACTGTGATATCATTGGATTCTTTTAATGAGCTACTTTGATTTGTTTGGGATGGTTTGTTCCCTTTCTTTTTCATGTTGTTTCTATGACTACCCATTCATCACTAAGAATCTGAGGTGACAAAGATTTTACCTTATGAATTTATAGTATTCCTGAAGATTTCTATTACCTCATGATTTAAGGGGAGAGAAATATTAACAACCAATACAATCAATACTCAGCATTAAACTAAATACTTTGTTCTAATTTGGGCATCTACAATGTTAATTGGCACTATAAGCAGAAATGGTATGGTAAGCAATTGCCAACAGTAGACATATTATGCTTATAAAAGGATTTGCTATTTCAAAAGGTGAAGAGGGAGAATGCAGAGATGTAGGATGTAAAAATTGGCAGGGAGGATGAGAGAGTATTAATAATGAGTTAAATCAAGAGTGAAAGAGAGAACAGTGAAATTTGGCTGTTAATGAAAGAAAAAAGAGAAACAGAATCAAGGGAAACCAAAGAAAAACAAGCAAGTTGGCTAAAATTATTTTCTCTGGAGTATATTAAGTCAGCTATGTATTTGTGTTTGATATTTATGTGTTTTGATTAAAATTTCTTGGACATTTTGTGAGATGTCATAATAAAAGCTATCTCCAACGAGCAAGAGATTGTTTTAACCTTTTTCTTAACTAACAATAAAAAAAGTTAAACAATAAAAAAAAAAGCCAGGCATGGTGGTACATGCCTATAATCTCAGCACCTTGGGAGGCAGAGGCAGGAGGATTGAGAGTTCAAATCTAGCCTCAGCAAAAGTGAGACCCTATCTTTAAATAAAACACAAAATAGGGCTGGGGATGTGTTTCAGTGGTCAAGTGCCCCTGAGTTCAATCCTTGATCCTCCCCCAGTAAACAAATAAATAAACAATGTAAGACAAAACCAAGGTATATTAATCAACTACCTTCAAGAAATGTTTGGGGGGGGGCAAAAGACAGAAATGCTTGAAATAAGAAGAGTGAAAATATATGTATATGTTTAAATATCCATAGTCCATTCAGCACACAAAAGTTTAAAAAAATTGTTTCCTTGTGATGGTCAAAAATTGTCTATAATATTATATGTTGGTTGTCAGTTCCCAATTGTTTTTATTTATGGTTTATCTTGAGATATGTATTGTGCACAAGAATAGTTATCAGTTGCTGTCAGTTCCTCCTTTTTGTGGAGCTTCTTCTCATTGTTGCCCATTCTCAGCTTCCCTTCTTAGAGGTATGAGGTAGCACAGGTTGGAGGGTATTGTTCATTTCACTCACAGCAAGGGGTCGCTGTAGAGTTCTGTGAAAGGGGTTCCTAGAGGTGAAGCTCCTAGAGGTGGGGTTTGGGTTTAGCCAGATGCCCAACCCAGTGCTTTGTGGAATGATGTCTTGTGAAGCTTTTCAATCATCACACCTCCAGAGCCCAGTGCTTTGTGGAATGATGTTTTGTGAAGTTTTTCAATCATCACACCTCCAGAGCCCACTTCCTTCCATAGTAGGTCTTCAGTACTGCTTAAATCTCCCTTGGTTCTGCTTGAGAGGTGGAGAAACCAGTACATTGACCCCCTCCACCTCCACCGCACCAGTATCTCCTCTACCTGGGCTCAGTCCCAAAGTGCTCCCTGGCCCACTGCCAATGGAACCAAGTCCTGTGTAGTCCCCAGCTGGTCCTTTGAACCCAGAGATTCAGTGTGAGTGTCTCGAATTCCCCTAGGTATGACACTGTCCATGGCAGATTTTCACCTGGTTTTCTAGTCACACTCTGGGTTGTGGGGTGGGCCAATGCCAGGTCAGGTTTTTGGACCCAGTTGGAATTACCCAGGTCTGGAGGCTTTGTTTTGGACCCACACCTGCCGACTATGTAGCACAGAAGGAAAAGATCTTGGCTGACCAGAAGTCACTGGGATACATACAGTGTCCCCTCTTATGAAAATAAAGTACAGCTAAAATGCTGGATCAGCTCAACAATGTCCACAATTGCTGTCTTCCCTTCAAGAGACACCTCAGTGCCACCCAAAATTCGGACTTTCTTAGTTTCTCTCTCTGACCTGCCCACAGTGGATCCACCTCAGTAGGCACCAGTGCCTGTCATGGGTTCCTCTCTCCCTTCCTTCCTTTCTTCCTTCCTTCCTCCCTAGGCCATTCTGAGAGTCCAGTATTAAATCCCAGTAGGATTTTTTTTAATGACCTTAAACCATGGAGCAGTTTGGAAAGTATAACCTTCTCTACTGTGCCATCTTGACCCCTCCTGCAAATGGAATATTCTTAAAAAATTTCTTTCCATCTTGGTTTATGTAAGTCTACCAGCAGGAGAATTTTACCACGGTGACTATGAGCCATTGGGCTCTGGCTTCCTGTTAAACTAGTTCTTTTACTTTATGGTGTATATACATAAGGGAGAGCAAAAGTTGGCTCCTGTGAGCCTTTCTAAGCCTGGACATGCTAAAAACACTGTTGTGAATAGGCTGTCACAGACTCAAAGGTCACATTTCCATTTTGTTCATTTTGAGAAATGCTTTTAGGTAATTATTTGTATTTTGTACCTAAAAAGTTTAGGAACATGGGAGGGGGTTGCTTCATTTCCCTGAATCTTATTTGCTAGGCTGAGGGCCTTCTTGAAATTGTAAAACAGAGTGGCCATGCAGTTCACAAAGAGCATGTTGCTTCCAAGCATGACTCACCCACATATCGTTGTGTTGCTGTTTCTGAACACCTTTGTTCTTGCAAAGATATGCCACTCAGTGCCATGTGTAAAGTTAATCTGTATACACAAGATGACACTTTCTCTTTGACTTAAATAGCCATTTCATAGATTGCATTTAGTGGAAGACACACTGTACAACTCAGCTGTGAACAAGGGATTCTTGACTTGGAGGACCCTAGGGGTTAGCAGTGGATTTAGCTTACATGGATTGACGAGACTGTTGTAGTCCAGAGGAAAACATGGAGATTTACAGAGTGCTGTGAAAGCCCAGAGGAATGAAAGCATCTTTTGTTTGGGAAATTCAGGTTCGTCTTCTGGGAGGTACCAGTTGCAGGGTAATTGCCCTCATTTCTGTACATTGCAGTTTGTACAGAAAATAGTGTTAGGTTCCACTGATTTAGTCTCTGTTCTTCTTTCTCAGACCATCCCTCCATCTAGCACTTAATATCTCCAAACAGATGGTATTCACCCCCCAAACTTCCATTTCAAAGAGCATATTTGGAAATTTCCTTGAGATAAAAAGGAGGAGTCTTTTAAGCCTAGTCTTGACAGTCTCACTCGGTCTTCACATTCTTCAGCCTCAAACCACTCTCCCCCAAATTCTCAGATATTAATCTCATGGTTCCCAAAGATCAAATCTCCTGTTATTCTCACTCTAACTTATGTAACTCCAACCCTGTTCACAGCAAAGCCTCTTCACACAAGTGTCCCATGCATGTGGCTACTGCCAGACTCCATTCATCACCTGTCAATCTGTGACTTTCAAACCCTCCTCCCCCTCTGCAGAGTAGTCCTTGCTCATGTCATGAGTAGCCTCCATGTTGCTAAATTCAGTGTGCCCAAAAGGTCATCATCTTATTGGTCCCTGAGCTGCATTGAACTCAGTATACTGCTTTGAAGCTCATTCTTCCCTTGGCTTCCATGGTAATCTCATCCCAATTTCCCTCCTGCCTCTCCTGACTGCTCCACCTCAGTCTCCTTTGTGGATTCATTTTTCTCCTGGGCCACTGTCCTTTTCATTCTAAATTCTCTTTCCAAACCACTTACTTGCTGCCTTGATTTCAGGTTGTTGGTGGTTGTCAAGTATACAAACAAAAATAGTCATAGACATGGCAGGAATTTTAAAATGGGGGATGGTGGTATATGGGTTTATAACTATTTAATAGATGAGAAAACTGAGGTTCTGGGAATTTGAGTCTTATACAAGGTTTCCAAGCTCCAAAGTTCCCGAACAAGAACTAAACACCAGCCACTGGTTTCTAGGCTGCTGGCATGGACCTTACTGCTTCTCTGCAATTTTAGAAATGTTGCAAGTAAATCATATTTGAAAGCTGAAAATATCTTTTTTAAAAAGGCAAACCCACAACAAGTGCAGTGAGTACTCTTACAGCCTGGCAGGATTGTGGGGAGGAGGGCAGAGAGGAGGAGTTGCAAAGTAATATACATTTTAAGTGTTTATCCAGATGTAAAGACTGAGTTAGGTGTTTTTTGTTTTTTGTTTTTTTAATAAATGCACATGATGATTACTGGTGAAGCAGTGCCACAATGATGAACACATTTCTCCCTGACGTTCTTCAATAAGGAAAATGAATTTAGCAGGGAGGAACCTTAAGTTCTTCTCTGGTTATTGGGGTTTTCTATGTGCTCTGATCAGTTTATTCCACTTTGACTCAGCGGAATGAGTGGGTTTGAGAATGAGGCATCTCATAATCATGAACCTCTGTGAATATGTGTCATGTACACAGATTGTGGTGAGGGCTACAGGGAAGCTGTGCTCTCAGTGTAGACTGTCGCTTCACCCCTTGTTTTCACCTCAGCCCCCACTCACTGATGCTCCTTCTGCCTGAGTCCTCCAACCTCCTGTGCTGTCTGACTCTTACTCTTCATTCAAGATTTCCCTTGGTCATCACCTCTTCTAGGAAGCTTGTCCTGACCCCAGCCTGGGTTGGAGACCCTTCCAGCTGTCTCTGCTGACACACTATGCTGACCCCTGGCTTGGTACTCTACCAACTCTCTGCACTGGCATTGACTAAAGATCCCTCCCACTCTCTGCTGAAAACTCCATGAAGTGTAGAACCAGGTCTCATTTGACTTTGTAGCCAAGCATCTTAGCAGGGTGTCTGACTCACGGCACTGTTTATTAAATAAACTATAGTCACCTTCCCCCTTGTCTATGTTTCATTTTTCTGAGGTTTCAGTGATCCAAATAAATAGAAAGTTCTAGAAATTAACACTTCATATGTTATAAATTTTACACTGTTCTGAGTAGTATGCTGGAATCTTACACCATTCCTCTCTGTCCCACTCAGATATCATCCCTTTTAGAGTATATCTGAGAATCCACACTGTAGGTGCTGCCTACCCATTAGTCACTTAGCTGTTCTTGTTGTGGTGTCATAGTGCTTGTGTCCAAGTGATCCTGAGTTTATTTTAGTAATGATCCCAAAGAGCAAGAGTAGTGATCCTAGTAATATTGTTACAGTATATTGTTATCATTATTCCATTTTATTCTTTTATTAGTAGTCTTGTAGCATGCTTAAATTTAAACTGTAGCAGAGTTATGAGTATATAGGAAATGCACCAAATGTGTAGAGTTCAGTACTATCTGTGGTATCAGACATTCACTGGGGTTTAGAAACAGGTCCTTGCAAATAAGGGGTAACTACTATACCACATGAAGGTAGAAGGTTGACAGGCAAGTTGTACATATAGATGTACATAGTTTTAAAAATTAAATGTGTTAAGACTTAGTGTGAAACAACTCAGAAACAATCATTTTTGCCACCATCTCCCTCTCTCTCTTTGAATTTTCCACCAGTGTACTCATGTTTTCTTCTTGATTTTTCTCATATTAGGTCATTGTCTTTTGACTGCAATCACAGAGTTCAGGATTTAGCTTCCACTTCCCCATTCTACTATGTGATGCATTCCTCACCCAGTAAATGTACACTAGAATTTGATTTAGACTAGTATTCAGGTTTCATGTTATAATAACTATGTAAAATATTACCAGTCAGGAGAACCCTGTAACTCACTTGAAATATCTCTGCAGCCATGCTGAGGGCCATTGCCAAGTAGGAATGACGCATCGAAATCCTTGCCAGCGTACCCCATGTTAAATAGACTTGCCTTGGAAATTTGCTGTGACCTTGCATGTGTGTTTGAGAAAGGTGACCCTGCTCAATGACCAGGGTGGATCCAGGATTAGGGTGTATCCTGCAGGTTTTAGGAAGTATCCGGGCTTAAGATAATTTGGGTTTAGGGGTTCCCAGTTTAAGACAAGTTTAGGGCGTTCCCGGTTTAAGACAATAGGAGTTTTAGGGAAGTTGGAGGTTGAAGATTATTGCTGCTGGGATTAGGGTGTTCCTGCTGCTTGTTCCCGTTGAGTTCTCGTGAGATTCAAATGGGATTTGGGAAAAAGCCTCGGGGAGTAGGTGAAGCAGGCAGGCAGATTTTGGATTTCCCCTGAACGTGTGTGGAGGCCGGTGTGATTTCGGGAATAAAGAATTGCTGTTTGAATCTACAAAGCTGTGGTGCCTCCTGATCTTGTGACCAACCAGGCATTGGCACAGCCATCCTCCTCATTTTCTAAGTGAAGAATGTAAAGTGCAGATAAGTAACTTTGTCCCAAATCACTTCACCAATTAATTCCAAAACTAGGATCACTGTGTTGTCTCTGCTATATACCCCTTCCTCTCAAACATTTCCAATACTTCTCAGGCACTTTCCTTCATTTACTATCTGTGTCTTACAGAGGCCTAACCTCATTTTCTATTTCAGACTCAGAAAAATGATACTAAGACATATCAAAATAAGACAGGAGTGGAAGACAAAGTGTTTCTGAAAACCAGGGTTCTTTTAAGCTACCTCAAATGGCTGTACAACCCTAATATTACAGTGTCAGGTCATGGGGTCCAGTGATGTCAGTGGAAAATTCCTAAGTGTCATAAAAAAATTGCACAGCAATGCAGACCATGGGGGGATACAGAGGAAGTCTGACTGCTACCCTCTTTGCCCAGCTCAGCCCTCTGAGATCCTAGATTAATTTATAATCTCTACATTGTATTTTCTCCTCTCCCCTCTGTATGATCCACTTTTCATTGTAAATCGCCTCTCCATGATGTCCATGGCAAATTTATCCAGATCCCAAACACTGTGCTGTCTGAAGCTTTCAACCTTCCTGGCCTCAGTGGCTCTCTGGAAGGAATCCTGAGATGGGCCTAGTGGGAAACTAATGGAATGGGCTGCAAGGAGAAGAGGAACCACTGAGGGCAGAAATGGGAAAATTGGAAGGACATCCAGAACTTCAGACATTTTAGGAGTAAGAGTTTCATGATATAAGTGGAACCTGACAGACTCAGACTGGTGAAGGAACAAAGGATAAAATGACCAACTCTTCAATGTTTGATTATATGAATCCTTAATTGATTACAGTCATTATGCCATTTGTTTGTTTGTAATTAGTGTGTAGCTCAATGTCAATGATCCATAATATAACTCTGTGTCATTAACTGTGTGCTAAATTTAATTAGAAAGCTTTACCCATGGTATTTAGTGTTCCAAATTTGTTGCTCAGATAGCAAGAGCCTTCACAACTGAAAATTAGAAGAATGTTTTACCAAGCCCCAGATCTAATAAGACTCTTCTCCTATCCCCAAATTCCTGCTTTGCAACTTGCCTCCTTAAGTCTCAGGAGAGCAAATATCAAGCTTTTACAAATTCTTGGAGCCCTGTATACCAGTGTGCCCATTCTGTGTCCTTGACATGGCTATAGTGGCAATGTCAGTAACTGTCATTCACTTACTCACCAGAGTCTCTGAGCTTCTGTGCTGCACCAGGTCTGTGCAGGGCTGCATATGACAAGGAGAATGAGACCTATTCCTACCATCTGACACTGGCATCTAGAGCTCATCCTAGTTTACATGCCTAGCCACCTCTTCCTACGTGCCACACCCTGATTCACTGCAGTATGATTTTGTCACTGAAATATATTCTTTAAAATAATTTAAAAAAAAAAACTTTAAAAAGAGGAGACTTAGCAGCCCAGAAAAAAAACTATGTGTGTGAATGTATGCAGTATGCACATACACACATACGTAGATGCACTACAATAAAAGTACATTGCCATTACTTAATACATGACTCCTGCTTATGCTCCTTTTGCTAATTTGAGCCTTTTAAGTCAATGCAACAACCTGAAATTCTCCCTCCCACAGTGAGCATCAAAATACAACTGTGAATGTTCTCAGCCACTGAGTGCTATTCCACCCACTCCTGAGTTGTGTGTGTGCAATGCAGATTGCTCATTTCTCTGTTGCCTTGCCTTATGCTGCTGTGTTGAATTCTGGTTAATAGTTTTAATGCATAGCAACTGCCAAAAAGTATGTAAGTGACAATTGTGGGCTTGTGGGAAGCAAAAGGGATTGTTATCTCTGGCATTACAACACAGGTTTTAAAGGGACTCTGAGTACCTTGAGGAAATGGCTAGGGACATGCAGGGTAAACATCAGTAGGCAGTAACTTCATAAACATCTGTCTTTCCTGAGGTGGTGAAGCATGGCTGGTAGAAATGTTAGCTAGGGGCCTGGTGTGACTTCAGTAGAAACAAAGAAAATGGAAAACAAGTGCTGAGTTTTGAGCCAGAAATGCCCCTCCATAGGGACTGTGCTGCAATAACCTGTCCAGAGATGCTCAGTCAGTGTCTTTTCTGACAATAATTACCCAGCTAAATGCTGTTGCACATAGTCATGATGGGTGCTTCCAAGAACCTTCAGGACCTGGGTCATATTAAAAATCCCCATTGCTTCTCCCCAGAGCAATGGTGGGAGTGGCTTTTGTACCCACCCTTCTCTCACTAGCTTTCCTTGACACCTCAGAGGAGTCTGTTGACCTGTGAAGTACAGGCAGTAACTTCATAAATATCTGTCTTACCTGAGGTGGTGAAGCATGGCTGGTAGAAATGTTAGCTAGGGGCCTGGTGTAACTTCAGTGGAAACAAAGAAAATGGAAAACCAGGTGCTGAGTTTTGAGCCAGAAATGCCCCTCCATAGGGACTGTGCTGCAATAACCTGTCAAAAATTGAGAAATCAGCTTTCTTCTTTGGAGAAAGAAGCTTCAAAAATTGAGAAATCAGCTTTCTTCTTTGGAGAAAGCACAAAACTTAAGTATAAGATTAAAGTCACCCAGCCAGGAAATGCCAGGAGAGGTAGTTCAGGTTCAATAATAATAATATAAGTATATGGTATGAAATGTCAGTTGCCGGGATCACCTTGAACATTGCAAAACCAAAGTATTTGTACACTGTTAAACATTGTACCCAAGGTTGCCTTGTGTCTAACCCTTCCCTTGGCTATGGAGGTCTGAGGCTGGTCATTGATTTATCCCAGTATTAAATATTAATCTTTTTAAAAATGTAGTCCCCCCACCCATATTTTCTTATGATGCATTAGAATGTTAACCTTTTGAAGGTTAAAAATAAGAGGCCAAAGTAGAAAAAGTAGAATTTATGAAGAACTGACAGTTTTCCCCACCCCTGCTGTCTTGGAATTTAATTAGCAGTTGTTTTCCTGTGAATGTTTGGAATACTAAATGTGCCCCTGTGAGGTGGTGAAGGAGGGGAACATCTCTTGCCAGTAAACTCTTGGTGTCCCTGGTATCTGTGGGTTGTGAACATTTGTTTTTGACACTCACCTACACACAAGGATAACAACAACAACACTTGATTTCCCATAACAATTTGTACGTATAATATCTTAACCCATGAAATGGCCTCTTATTTTCAGCATTCTGCATTCTGTATTCCCAGATTTCCAAAAAATCTTTATCTTTCTTCCTATTGAATGAAATAAGTATACACTCTTAGTCAAGTGAAAAGTTGTTTTGAATGAGTTTTGCAACCCTATAATATTTTGGACAGCCATTCAAACTGCTGTTCTTGGAGGAGCGAGCAAGTAAAGAGGCCATCTTTGTAGACTCACAGGCCATGGTAGAAAGCCCATCCAGGGACTAGTGAGGATTCTGACCAGAAACTGGGTTGAGGCATTGGTAAGAATGTGATAGACATCATCATCCAAAGTACATGTATGAAGACAAAATTGGTGTCAACATACTTTATATACAACCAGAGAGATGAAAACATGTGCTTATATGTGTAATAAGAATTGTAATGCATCCTGCTGTCATTTATTTTTTTAAATCAATAAAAATAAATAAATAAATTAATTTTTTAAAAATAATGGAAGTCAAGAATTTAGAGAACAATTGAGAGCTGATGGGGATACATGTATTCTGATTTTATTAGAAGATGGCTCTCTGCTAACCTGTGGCCTGCCAGGTACCAATCATGGACTGGCAGGCAAGACAGGAAAGAGTCTCACCAGGTACCCAGGTGACAGCTTATTATGGAGAAAGTTATATTCAAATTAAACTATTAATATTTTGTCACCAAACATCCTCCCATGGATGCATTTAGCACATACTTATTAAGGACCAGTTATGTACAAGGCTAAAAGTAGAAGCCACTGTACTAGCTACACTTCTCAGAGAATAAAAAACATAGTCAAATGCCACAGTCTGGCTGGGCACAATTCAGGAGCCACTTGTCAAAAGAAACAAACTTTATTTTTAGAACCACACACGCCAAACAAAACAGCTCCTCAGGAAAACCTTCAGAGCCCAACTGCCACCACAGGCTTCCCACAAGCCTCTCAACCTCCCCCACTCCTCCTGCTCTTGAGGCTGATTGGCTGGGTCGTGTGGGCGGAGCCAAAAAAAAGTCCCCCAATGAGCAGCTCCGTAGTCTGAAGGGGCGGGGAAACAGCCCAATGAGCATCACCGCAGAGGAGCCAATCAGCTAGAAGTTGCTGGGGCCGCTGTGAGCCAATCATCAGCTGGTAGTCTGAAAGGGCGGGGAAACAGCTCAATGAGCATCACCGCAGAGGAGCCAATCAGCTAGAAGTTGCTGGGGCTGCTGTGAGCCAATCATCAGCTGGAAGTCTGAAAGTTTGCTGGGGCCCCTTTGGCTGTGGCTCTCAACATCTCCCCCTCTCTGTTTAAACAACAAGCATGTGGCTTAGGGACCGTGCCTGCCTTAGGTTGTCCAATAGTACATATGGTTCTTACCCGTTATCAGATGAGCTGACCTCAAGGCGTCAGCCTCCTGTCTTAGGTTGGTACCATTGCAATTGGATCTTACCCGTCACTGACTACCAGTTCAGTATACAGCCACACCTGTGGATAGGTCTTTGTACTAGCGGGGCGGGGGTGAGGTTCTTTGCCTCACCTCTGTTGGCCCCCAAATTTTAGCTGAACGATCATGACAAGCAGAAGGGAGGAAGATACACCAAGCCAATTGACGGCTCCTTTTGGAAAAATTGTACCACCGATGACATCATCAGCAAAAATACCCCAACACTACCACAAGTCGCTGCACCAACAGATAGTTCACAATGCATACAGGTGAGTGCACAATGCATACAAGTGATACATAGTCCAGGCAAGTTCTGCAAGCAGTTCAGTGATGGCTATTGCAGAAGCTGTAGATTGGTTTTATCTTTGTCTTCACCGGCACTGGGATGAAGATAGGAATTCTGGCAATAATGACTAAAGAAAAAATTATGTAACATTCCAGAAGGCACTAAAAGAAAACAATTTTCTTAACAATTTACATTATCTTGAAGAGAATTATTAAATATAATGAAAAGGAAAGGTGAAAGTAAACAAACAGATCTGTTAACCTCCTTTTTTGTTCACATATTAAAACAATCCTCAACAGTTGTTTACCCAATTTAAATTAAACCAGTTAAATCATGTGAATAAAAAAAATATTTGGATGCATTTTTTCATGAGCGCTCATCATATATGATATATGGACATACGTACGTACAAACATACAACATAAAACACAAGTGTGCACACAACACATAACATAATAGTAAAGGCCTTATAACTTTTTACAGGTGAAATCTCCATTGCAATGTTTAAAAACTCTATAGTCAAAAAATAGGACTGATCATCAAAACATTAACCTAGGTCTGTATGAGCTCAAAAAACAAAATAGAACTTTATGATGTGGGAAAGGGCAATAATAAAATAGATATTAAAAACAGCATCCTGGTTCTGTCTCAGATGTAAGGATAGCCAAACTGGAGTTCTGGATATCAGCTGTTATGGATTTGAGCCAAATCATCTTCTTTTTGGACTGTAGAAATTGCTTTAGTTAATCTCTCTGGAATCCAAATCAGCTGCTGTTCTTCCTGTGGAAACACGCAAACAGAACCCCGACTCCAGACAATTACTGGTTCAGGACCTTTCCATTGTCCTGTTAGAATATCCTTCCAAAGTACCTTGGGCTTATGTACATTTTTTGGACACATATGCCTTTCTGCAGCACTAAGTCCTGATGAATCCAAATTTAAAAAGTTTAGAGTAAAAAGGGTTATTTTAGGTTTATCTTTGGGGAATATATACCCCTTCCCAATTCCTTCTTTTTGCTTTAATAAGTACATTTTAATAGTTTGATGAGCTCTTTCAACTATGCCTTGTCACTGTGGATTGTATGGGATTCCTGTTATATGAGTAATGCCAAATGTTGAGCAAAATTGTTTAAAAGAGGTAGAAGTATAACCAGGGGCATTATCTGTTTTTAACTGTTTTGGAATGCCTACACTGGCAAAATTTTGTAAGCAATGAGCTATAACATCTTTAGTTTCTTCTCCGGCATGAAGGGAGCCCATCAAAAATCCAGAAGAAGTATCAACTGTAACATGTAAATATTTTAATTTTCCAAATTCTGGCAAGTGTGTGACGTCCATCTGCCAAATATGGTTAGGTATCAATCCTCTAGGATTGACTCCAAGATTAACTTGTGGTAAAAAGGTCACACAATTTTGACATTGTTTTATTATTTGTCTAGCTTGTTCCTTAGTTATTTTAAAACGCTTTTGTAAAGTATTAGCATTGACATGGAACTTTTTATGAAAATTTGTAGCTTCTTCTAGTGTAGAGAAAATATGTATGTCATGTGTAGTTTTATCTGCTAAATCATTGCCCAAACTAAGGGCTCCAGGCAATCCTGTATGTGCCCTGATATGTCCTATAAAGAATGGGTCTTTTCTGTCCCAGATTAGACTTTGTATAGTGGAAAGCAAAGAGAAAACAGTAGAGGAAGGGGAAATCCTACCAGCATCTTTAAGGGATACTATAGCATTAACTATATACAGACTATCGGAAAATAAATTAAATACAGAATCTTTAAACATCACAAAAGCTTGTAATACTGCATTAAGCTCTACCTTTTGAGCTGATTGTTTGGGTACTAAAAATGTAAAAGTTTGATCAGGTGTAACTATTGCTGCTGTACCATTATTTGACCCATCAGTGAATATATTTGGAGCATTCATGATTTTTTTTTTCTTGTCATTTTTGGAAAAATTATAGGATGCAATGACCAAAAAGACAATGAAGGATCAGATGGTAAGTGGTTATCAAATGAAACATTAGATTTGCACATGACTATTGCCCAAGTATTTAACTCATTAGCTAACTCATCAATTTGATTCATAGTATATGGAGTAATAATTTTATTGGGAGAAATTCCAAACACTCCCTTGTCTGCTTTTATTCCTTTGAGTATTAATTGTCCTACAGCCTCAGGATACCTAGTAAGAATAGTGTTAGGAGAATAAGTTAAAGGTATCCATAATAATGGACCTTCTTGCCAAAATACTCCTGTAGGAATATTTTTTGTTGGTAGTACAATAAATAATAAAGGCAAACTTATATCAATTCTATCCAAATGCATATTTTCCATATATGTTTCAATGATTTTTAATGCCTTTCTTGCTTCAGGTGTTAACATGCGGGGTGAATTTGGATCTGATGGACCTTTTAGGATATCAAATAAAGGTCCCAACTCTCCTGTTGGTATACCTAGATAAGGCCTTATCCAATTTATGTCTCCTAATAATTTTTGAAAGTTGTTAAGTGATTTGAGTTGATCTACTCGTATTTGAATTTTTGGTGGACGGACCATGGTTGAGGATAATAGAACTCCTAAATAATTAATTGGAAAATTTAATTCTACTTTATCTATTGCTATCTCTAGATTATAATTTTTTAATAAATTTGTAAGTGTGGCACAACATTCCAGCAATGTGTTTTTATCTTTATGTGCCAATAATACATCATCCATATAGTGAAATATTTGTAGTTCAGGATTTTGATTTCTAAGTGGCTGGATTATTTTGCTAACATAAATTTGACACATAGTTGGGCTGTTAGCCATCCCTTGAGGGAGTACTTTCCACTCATATCTCTGATCAGGACCTTCATGATTCAGTGCAGGGATAGTAAATGCAAAACTTGGACTATCCTCAGGATGAATTGGAATTGAAAAAAAAATCTTTAATATCTATAACTAAAACATACCAAGTTTTTGACAAAGCAGACAATTGAGGAATCCCCGACTGAGCAGGTCCCATAATAACCATCTCATTATTAATGGCTCTTAAATCTTGAAATAATCTCCATTTACCCGATTTCTTTTTGATGACAAAAATGGGAGTATTATGGGGAGATACAGAAGGTTGTATATGTCCTTCCGCTAATTGTTGTTTGACCAGGTCATGGGATGCTTGTATCTTTTCTTTAGTCAGGGGCCACTGAGGAACCCACACTGGTCTTTCTGATTTCCAAGTAATTTTTATTGTCTCAGTGGCCCTTTGTGAAAATCCAACCCATGTCTGTCTGTTCCTTGATCTATTTGTATTGGTGCTGCTATGCCTTCTTCTTGTTTTTCTAATCTTTTTCCTTTCCTAAAACCTGTCTAGTCATAATAGCCTTTCTATCCTCCTGAAATGTGCATCCGTCCTTTCTCCCTATCTGTTCCTCAGACGTAAATAGTTTTTCCTCAGATGTGAGCGGTTTTTCTTCCATCTCACTCATCTCCAGGGACAGGCAACTTAAAACAAAAGTGAAGCAAAACAAAAGAATAATCTTAAAATGGCCACCCATCCTCTCGCCCTACCCTCAGGGGCGAGCAGTTTAACTTATCACTTACCCTCAGTTGTTCCCCGTGTGGCCCACCAAATGTTTTTCTTGTCATTTTGATGGTTATATATTAGTAAATTGGTATTTTGCCCTCCTTTTAGGCCACCCCTGTGGAATCTGTCATTTTAACTTGGACTGGGTGTTTTTGTTACATATTAATGGCTCCTAGTGAAGAACATCTTCCCAGTGAGAAGGTACTCTAAGACTCTGTAAACTCAGATCAGGATACATAGAACATTCCAGAGCACTGGGACAGTGGATGTTTTGAGTTATAGTTTCAAATTTTTAAAAAGATTTACCAAACACATTTGTGCCAGAAATCAGCATATATATAAGTCTTTGGAAGTTTGTAGGCAGAAAGAAGTAGGAAGGTAAGATAAGGGGGTTGGGTAGGGACTGTGGGAAAAGGGCTCCAGCCAGAGAGAGGGGAGAGGTTGCTGGCTGACTTGAAGAAGCCCATGAGAAAGGACAGAAAGCTATCTACACCAGAAGACAGGGCTTATACAGGACACACCAGGGACCAGCCACTGTTGATCACTTGTAATGTCACAAGTCACCCAGCATTGGTTTATCAGGGCCAGAAGGAAGGCCTCATAAACCCCAGGCCCCATCATAACATCTCTGCCTTCTTTCTGATTCCTAGACTTTCTAATAAAGGAAAAAGATTTCAAATCTCAATTAGTAATAAAGACACTTAGAATATGACTGCCTTCTAGGGTTAGTTATTTAGTGCGAGTGAATGTCAGCTACAGTGTCGTTAGTGGATATTAGTGATCAAAAGAGAAGACTCTGGTCTTCTCTGCTTTGTAGAGGTAGTGAGGGATTAAAGAGGGCAGAAGGTCATTGAGTATTTGAAAGTAAATGTTACCAACGGGCCAGGCAAGAACTGAAGATAAATTGCATATTTGATGGCTTTGCCAGAGATGAAAATTGGAAAAGTTACCTATGAGACAAAGGTATTTTTGTCATGCATTGTCATTGTAAAAGTACAGAGTCTTTTAAAAACTGGTGATTAGCTTTTTATTTTTTTTTAGCCAGCTGACATCATATGAAAGATCATCATTCCTATGTACATGTTAATGCAACTTCCATCCTTTCTGTAACTGTGAGAGAACAGAATAACAGAAAGTTATTCTGTGGGTACGAATAACCTCAGACTCTAATATGATTCAGGCAGATGTGGTCAGTACCATATGACGGCCTGTATCACCCCATGCTATGATTTTGCTTCCATTTATGCAATATCTTAATAGAAGCCAAGATCCTTTTTCATGCATCTCTGTATCCTAGTGAGTTGTAAATACACCCCCAAATAGGCACAAGAGTGTTTGTGCTTATAAAACAAATGGATAGATACATTCAGTAGGTTGCTAATCCATCAAGAAAATAGTAGGCAGCTGTAATAAGTACAATCACTGATCTGATATAATTATGGAAGTGTTTAATGTCAGAAAATTCAAGGTATATCTTCTTAAAAGTAGAACCTTCTCAGAAAGTCAAGACAGTAGCTTCTGCCCTGCTGCCTTTTATTCATCCCTTAATAGATGAATCAATTAGTTCTCATGCCCTTGGGTCCAACTTGCAGAAAGCCCAACTAACAGTGACTCAAACTCTAAGGACACTTATTGTTTGCTTATGTCGAGGATAAAAGCTAAGTGACTCCAGGGCAGGATACCTAGCTCAAAAGTGTCTTAAGAAGAATACACTCTTCCTTCACTCTGCCACCTTCTTGTCACTACTTGGTCTCCAGGTGGAGGATACAGCTCTGTACGTCATGTCCAAACTCACCTGTGTCCCAAGGCAGGCAGTGGGTGTATGTGTGTTTCGGTGTGCACATATGTGCAGTGGAGGTAGGAGAAAATAGTGCATTCAGGATAGTCAGAAGCTTTCCCCAGGATGTTCTCTTCTTACCTGGGAGGGAAAGCTTTCCTAGAAGCCTCTTGACAGACTTTCTCTGACATCTCAGGTCACATGACTTCCCCTAGACCAATTCTCTAGAACCTGCACAGGGGAATTGGATTTTGCTGCTTAATTCCATGATTCATCTGATTCTGTTCAAAAGAAAGAAAGAATGGATTTTGTATAGGCAAGTAGAAATTTCTGCTTGGTAACAACTAGATGGAAAATGGTAAGCAACTATGTTGTCCACTCATACTTCCAAGAGCTAACTTGTCTTCTAAAATTATATCCTGGTTATTTATATCATTTCATTGATTTTTTTAAAGGTTGTGCTCAAGGAAGAGTTTAAAATATATGGGCCTTTCCCAGAATTATAGGGCTTCAGTGAGTCATGTCCCTTCCCTGTACTGGCTTTGGGTTGCTTTACTCTGAAACATTATGACTTATAGTTTACAAAATCCATGCTTTTTTTCCATTTAAATTCATAAGTGAGAGGATAATGATTCTTAGGATCACTGCCCACATACCTCAAAGGAAGTAGAGGGTGTCCACTTTAGGAAACACGTCAAGGATTTTAGCTTGTGTATCAGGTTCTATCAAAAGTTATAAAAAGCCATATTTTCTGGTTTGAAGAAAATTTTGATTCCTTTAAGTAAATTCAGTAGTTTCTGTGTCTTTAGAATGACTTACTTGAGCTTTTTCTGGATGAAACCACCTCTCAAGGGAAATGCTTTACAAATGCTTCTCAACACAAGAATGACAACAGACAGTAGAATGGCCAGTGGCTCTATAGCACACATCTGTCTCCAGGAAATAAACTTCCTCAAGTGACAGTCCTTCCTTGGTATCTGTTTGAGTTTGTGTTCTGAGTTGAACTCTTTGAGCCTTTCTGCTTGCCCCTTTTATGAAACTTTATGTCAAAGAGACCTTAAAATGGCTTTGACCAATCCTTGACATGTACATATGTAATCCACCTAGAGAAATATATTCCTTGAGTATAACAGCATTCATAAGACAACCCCAAATTAAATCAGCTTACTTTTAATTAAATAGTTCTAGAATTTTATGGCATTTTTTCTCTGAAATAAATCAGGGTTTGGCAAATGATTATTTTTTCAAGAATTAGTCAGTTTTCCAACATGTCTAGGCCCCCACCTGGGGTTGGTTGGGGTTGCCTTGTGGTCAATGCAAGCAGCACCATTTCCCAGCAGATGACATGGCAAGACACACAGGTGACAAAGAGCACATCAGTTCATTTCTCTCAGCACTTACACATTGTTTTCTGCCCCACTGATAGCTACTACAGGTGTCTTTGCAACTTTAAAAGCATGATTTTGGAGTTAACTATGGAAGCTATTAGTGGTGCTTTTTCTTTTGCCTTAGGCTATTAATTTCAGTACCTAAAATCTATTTTCTCAGAGGAGACTAACTGGAGTGTGTGAAATGTCTAAAGGAGATAAATAATGTTTGATGAAAGTACAAGACACAGTGAAATTTGCTTTTCATTTCACCTCTTCCAAATTCTTTTATATATTTTTAAATAGTATACCAGAACGAACACACACACACACACACACACACACACACACACACACACAAAGTGAGGAATGGTGTTCAGAACAGTTTTTTCAATAAAACGATCACTGCTGAGACTATTTTTGGAACTTCTTTTTTTATAATTGGCTTATAGAAGAGTCAAACTCCATGTAAGCAAACTAGTCTCATTATTGAATTGCACATGGGTTTTGACTAAAACCCCACCTCATCACCTTATTAACCAGATTTGGTCCAGTGAATCAACCACAGGAGGTCAGTGCCAGGTAGAGTGACAGGGGAAGTTCCAAAAATGGTCTGAGCACTGACAGTTTAATTGCAAGAACTGTTCTGAACACCATTCCTCATTTTGGGGTGTGTATATTCTGGTATGTTGCTTTAAAATAAATGAAAGAGCTTTGGAAATAGGGGGAACTAAAGTGCCAGTTTTTCTGTTTGAATTGCAGGAATCATAAATTTAGTGTTAAAATAAAGACAAATTAGGAAAAATAGAAAACACCGTAACATTGGAGTGGGTCCAAAAAATAAACAAGCAACTTTTGATATATGTAGGAGAATAGAACATAAATCTACCACTCAGCCACATATATATGCATTTTCTGATTTTGTTTCTACATATTTTATATAAAATAGCATTTCTCAAAGTAATGGAATTTCTTTAAAAATGAAATGACTAAAATGTAGGTTTATTCACTGAGATTGATCGGCAAGGTGGTGATTTTTTTAAATGGCTGGGAAAGTGTCTGACTGTTGAGATCCATTTTCTCTGTGTCTCGGAGGTCTCCTTCTTTTTGTAAATGTAGCATGTTCTGTACCAGGGAAATTCTGAAGCTGAAACCCCACCCATTTCCTTTTCTTTTATAAAAAGAATTTGTTAAAAAAGTACTTCATCTTCTTTCCAATTAGATGGAGGCTAACTAAGGAAATTTTTGCCAGACACAAACAGCATCTGTCATGTATATAGCCTAAGATTATGAGATACCTTAAGGACTTGCAGGAAAAGAATTCTTTCTGTCATGCAATTTCTGGTGTTGGTCCCAGGATAGTGATAATATTTCATTTCTTCATTTTTAGATAACAATCAACAGAGACAGTGGAGAAGATGTGAGCTCCCCTAAATACGGGAAGGAGGACCCAGACAACATGCCCCATGTGGGTGGCAATACTTGGGCTGGTGGAACAGGTTGGTAGCACAAACGTGGCATTCTTGTGGGTCTGGCTTCCTATCAAGCCAGCACACTGCTCTGCATAACTCCCCAAGAAGGCTCAGAGACCAGCTGAGCTTCTCGGCCTTCCCTATTAGTCAGTCAATGTGTTCTTACCCTTGGCTCCAGTGTGGCATCAAGACATAAGAAGAACCTGGCATTTTGATTCCCATAGGCTCCACTGACCCAAGACCTAACACCATTCTCACCCCCTTGGAGTTGCTTCATTGGTAAAAGGGTGATACTAACTGCTTCACCAGGTCATGATTTGGACTGAAAAAAGATTGTGATAGTAAAAGCACTGAGCTCAGTGGCTGGCCTGAGGATGGTATTCATTCAAGCGTTAATCCCTTCTTTTAAACTGTGTGCACTTGGGTTTTTGCCAGAAATCTACAGTATATTCTTTCTTAAGCAACTGATTTGGTAAAGAAATAGTCCTTGTGTTTCACATCTCAGAAGTGAGTGTGATGAGGATGCAAGATTTTGAGAGAGGAGGGTTGGTTACTATTTGCATGGATGCCAAGAGTAAGCAAATGAATATTCCTTCCTCTCAGCTGCCAGACCCTACCATTGTTCCATGACTGCTTTCTTCCTATTTCCTTGGGCAGCTGGAGCCAACACATTTGCTGGGCCAACACATCTGCTGGGCCACAGGAATAGGGCCAGAGTGTTCACTGCCTGAGCTTATCTGAGCCCTAAGGAGAGCTGGCAGGGACTCCAAGCTTCACCTTCCTTGAGGACAATCTGCATCTCTTAGCCTTGTCAGCCTGGGCAGGAAATGGGTTTCTGTGCTAAGACAATGAGCTATCCAACAGGTTGTAGGCTTCTTGCCTGCTCTGTTTATTCATCAAGCAGCTCTTTAAAGAAAGGCTATTTTTAGAAATGTCCTTTGATCTGGAAGGTAGTATCAAGCCAACAGGATTTAATCCATATGGAATGCATTGAGGAACTAGCAGGCCAGATGTAGGCTCCCCAGCAGGGGACTGCTCCCAAGTGAAAGTTCTTATTTACTATTCAACTTGCATCTGCTAGCTCCAATATCTGTCCAGATGATACCTGTGTTTCCCCTTTTACTTTTCAGTTGATCAAGAGCCCTTGGCTTGAACTTGTCTTTTGATCTTTGTCATTTTTCTCCCTCAAAATTCTGTACATTGAACTTAGCTCTGGCCCAACCAGTCCTCAAAGTCCCCCTCCCTTGCCTACCTCCCTTGCCCACCTTGCCCCTTAACTCATGGACTGGTTTGGGATGTCCAAGCTTAGCTTTAAAGTTACGCCTTGCAGAACCTCCAGCAAGAGTTTTCACCTTAAAAGTACAAATTGAAAGCTCTGGGAAGTAGAAATCATGAAGAACTCTCATATCCTTTGTACCCCAGGGTAACTTTCCCTAGGAGCCATGTGACTCCTTCTGGCCCTCACTCACATCAGCCTCTACCAGTTGCAAGTTCTTTCCTCCTTTCTCCCAAATGATGACCTCTGAGCACCTAAGAAGTGCTGAGCTCCAGTTCACCTCCCCCCATAGCTAAGAATAGCCTCTGGAGGAAGGGAATGAGGTCCCAAACACGCCTTCCCATCAATAGCTCAGTGTCACTACCCAGTTCCTGTTCCCTCTGCCACAGGCTGATTGTGAATGGGAGCCAGGAATCACAAAAATAGAAGAAGTAATTTTCTAGCATCCAATTCTAAATAAAAATGATATAAGATGTGCTCCAGTCAAAGGATGCTGTATTTAATAGGCTGTTGTCATGGTAGTTCCCAAAAGGAAACTACCTACCTGGACTTTCATAAAGGAAGTGGTTCATGCTAAGTGTTCCTTCTTAGTTTATTAGACCAATTAAAGCTTCAAAGTAGAAAAATAATTTATTATAATTTAGCCAAAGTCTAAAAGCTTTCAATTTTTTCACTTAATAAATCTAGAATTACCTCCTCCTGTGCATGGGAGTTATTTAAACAATAATTGTAAGATTGGTAACTTATGTAGCTCTTATTTTTTTGCCAGATACTTTTCTAAACATTTTTGCTTTATGACAGTCTCATGAAGTAAATCATATTAGTGTACTTCTTTTATAAATGAAGAGACTGAGACAGAATATTTGCATAATTTCCCGAAAGACACAGCTATTGAGTTGGAGTCAGGCTTCAAACTCAGGCAGTCTGCCTTAACTAGTATAGTATACAATACTGTGCTTACTGCAGTATACGATACCATCCCTCAACTGAGGTCTCATCATGAGTTCTCAAGTTATGTGTGAACAAACAAAATATACTGTTTACTAATAGTCTAATCCTTATAAAGCAAAGATAATAAGTTGGCCAACTCTAGCCAAAACATGTATATATTTTCTTTGGTCAGTGTAGCATTTATTGATTGATTGATTTATAGCAAAGATTGAACCCCAAGATGCTTAACCACTTGAGCTACATCCCCAGCCCTTTTCATTTTTTCTTTTGAGACAGAGTCTCACTAAGTTGCTTTAGGGCCTTGATAAGTTGCTAAATTTGGCTTTGGACTTATGATCCTCTTGCTTCAGCCTCCCGAGTCCCAGGGATTAAAGGTGGGCAACACCATTCCTAGCCAATGTAGTATTTTAAAATAATTTCATTTGGAATATATCTAGCCAATGTCACCACCACTTCTTATAATGGTACCTACCTAGCCTTATAGCCATTTAACTTTCATTTTTAACATAAATTGTTCATACAGTATTACATGACATATACTTATAAATATGTAAATGTGGGTTTATATTGAAAGGCTGCTCTGAAACTGTTAATATTTATCCATTGTATATTATTCAAAGCTAAAAGTCAAAGTTGATATAATAATTGGCTTCTGATCTTAGTTAAGCCGGAGGTCATCATTAGGTCACTTAACTTCTCTGTGTATTGTTTTTCATTATTTTCAAAACAAAAGAAATTTTATCTATAGCTTCACTGTCTTTTTCTATTTTGTGGGAAAATAAGGTAATAAGTGAAGGAAGAGTTGCTCATTTATTTAGCAGATATATTATAAGTATTTATATTGTTCAAGCAATTAGGGCAGAGTTAAAAATATAAATAAAATATGATCCCATCCATTACATAGTTTTTAGGAAAAGGAAAAATAATGAAGAGTAATAAATAGTACACCTGAGTATCAATCCCTATGAGGTATAGGCCTCAGACGAAGTGTGTCATAGAATTCGTAATGGAACTTGAAAAACATGTAGATTTGGATGGATAAGAAAAGTGGAAAATCATGCTAAATAGGGGAAAACCTTTATTTTAAGAAAAAGGTCATTTGAATTTTTAATTACTGTTAAGTACAATTAATATACTTCTCAGAAATATCTTTTTTTTGTGGGGTTGGGTAACCAGGGATTGAACTCAAGAGCACTTGACCTCTGAGCCACATCCCCAGATCTATTTTATATTTTATGTAGAGACAGGGTCTCACTGAGTTGCTTAGTGCCTTGGTTTTGCTGAGGCTGACATTGAACTAGCAATTCTACTGCCTCAGCCTCCCGAACCACTGGGATTATGGGTGTCTACCACCATGCCTCGCTACTTCTCAGAACTATCTGCAAAACCGTAATCTAATTTTTGTTTTGTAGTCAGGTTCAGATTTATCATCTGTATTTTCCTTGTTTCTTTCCAGGAGGAAGAGACACTGCAGGTCTGGGGGGAAAAGGAGGTCCTTATCGGCTGGATGCAGGTCACACAGTGTACCAGATCTCTGATGCTGAGAAGGACGCCGTTCCTGAAGAGGTCAAGAGAGCTGCAAGAGAGATGGGCCAGAGAGCATTTCAACAGAGGTGAGTGTTCACGTCACATCTACAACAGTGCTGTTGACTAACAGACACATACATACTTGCACGCATGCATACATGCACACTGTTAGGTGCTAAACTCACATGGTACAGAGCCTGTAGCCTCCAGCTATACATACTTGCACGCATGTATGCATGCACACTGTTAAGTGCTAAACTCACATGGTACAGAGCCTGTAGCCTCCAGCTATGCAGATAATGGCAAGATCAGTGGGTTAATATGAGGTAGCACTCATTCCTGTGCCAGGATTTGGAGATGAGACAAAGCTAAATGAAGAGGGCACCAGGATAGAGTGCACAATATTGATGAGGGAGAGAGTCAGCTTGCCTGCCCACGAAAAAGGGTAAGAGCTGGAAAGAGATGAGCAGTAAGGTGGGTTGGGGAGGCTTTTTTGGCAGGTGGGGTCTTTGAAACCAGGCCAAGGAACCTGTGGCCTTCTGATGTTCCACAGCTGTTTTAGGCCATTTCATTGGCCCCATCCACTAGATGCTTCTCTAGACTTCCATGTTTATTCTTAAGCGAAAAAAGAAAAACACCAAAGAACCAGCAATATCTCCTTTCTGATTGATGGACTTGGTAGCACTTTGGGAAACAGATTCACATTTTTGTGCTCAATGAAAGGAGTTGGGTGCAGTTAGAAAAAGGTGTGCTCAAGTGTATGAGACTGATGAAATTCCCCCCATTACATGCTGTGCTTTCACATCTGCAAGTAAACAGTACAGAACAATAAAGAACTGCTGGCCACACTTTCAGGAAAGCCTGTGAGCCTCAGAATGGGCCTGAGAGGCAGAAGTGTTGCTCTCAGCCTTCCTGCTGGCTTCCCAGATGAGCACAGTTTATTTATGGTTATTGAATCTGAATTTGCTCTTCTGGAGAATGGAGACTTCACTCTTCCTTCCTCTCAGAGAGGTTATTAGGACAGATAACCATTTTTGGAATGAAAGTAGTTGAAATCTCTGAAAAAGACGCAGGAGAAAAATTATACTATAATGAAAAGTCATGTTAGAATTAAAAAGAATTGACTGTTTCATATGAATAGTAAAGTATCCATTTAGGAAAAGATTAATAGGTATTTCTCTCCCCTCCCCCCCAACCAGTTGCTATTGTTGCCCCTCTCAGTTCTTCACAGGTAATTATCCAGTCTAAATGCTTTACAAGCAGAGTGCTCTGGCACACAGGTCACTTGCAGGGAGACGGATAAGTCTTGCAGTGGTGCATGGGCACAAGTATGCAACCCCTCTCTGAGTGCCACTAATGATAAGGAGCCTGGTTCTGTTGAAGACCATTGCCCTCCAGGGGAATGAGGTCAAGGGGCCTTGGTGGTAAGACAGCTGAATACTGGATATAAAGAGGAGAGGTGTATGATTTTGTCACTAATTCCCTCACTTTTCTCAGTGAGTATTGCTTTGGCTATTCTGGGTCTCTTATTTTTCCAAATGAATTTCATAAATGCTTTTTCTATTTCTAAGAATGTTATTGGAATTTTGATTGGAATTTTTTGAATCTGTCTAGCACTTTTGGTATTATGGCCATTTTGACAATATTAATTCTGCCTATCTAAGAACATGTGAGGTCTTTCTAAGGTCTTCTTCAATTTCTTTCTTTAGTGTTAGGTAGTTTTCATTGTAGAGGTCTTTCACCTCTTTTGTTAGATTGATTCCCAAGTTTTTGTTTGTTTGTTTGTTTTGACTTTTGTCTTTTGAGGCTATTGTGAATGGGATAGTTTTCCTAATTTCTCTTTAGCAGATTTATCATTGGAGTATAGGAACGCCATTGATTTCAGTATTAATCGTGTGATTTGAATGTTAATCGTGTATCCTGCTACTTTGCAGAATTCATTTATGAGCTCTCACAGTCTTCTGATGGAGTGTTTAGGGTCTTCTAAATATACAATCTGTCATCAACAAACAGAGATAATTTGAGCTTTTCTTTTCCTATTTGGATCCCTTTAATTTCCTCTTCTTGCCTAATTGCTCTGGCTGGGGTTTCAAGAACCATGATGAGTAGGAATAGTAAAAGTGGGTATCCTTGCTTGTTTCTGTTTTTAGAAGAAATTATTTCAGTTTTTCTCCATCCAGAATAATGTTGGCCTTGGGTTTGTCATACATAGTATTTTCAATGTTGAGGTAAGTTTCTTATATTGCCTAGTTTCTCAGTGTTTTAAAGATGAGTGGGTGCTGCATGCCTCCCATGTATTTTAAATCATCTCAAAAGTATTTATAATACCTAGTAAATGTAAATACTATGTAAATAGTTGATATACTTTATTGCTTAGGAATAATGATGAGAAAAATGTCTGTAAGAGTTCACTAGAAACATAGGTTTTTTTCCCCAAATATTTTGGATCTAAGATTGTTTCATCAGTGATATAAAACCCATAGATATGGAGGGTCAACTGTAAAGCTATCACCTTTATACTTGATTTGGAGACTTGCCAACACTAGGCAGTCCTCATCATCAGACAGAAGTCCACTCATTGCCTTGAATAGCCTGATAGTATTGATGGGTTCCTCATATCGTTAGCATAGCATTTAGTTAGCATTCATTTGAGTCTGGTTTTAACCCAGATACTGGTTCCTATATATCAAGAATTGATCAATTCAGGCAAAACAACACAGGGAAACAAGCATGAGACATGCATAAAATGCAACAGAAACATTACATCAACAAAAAGTGAATGAAATAGTGAGGAACATGTACACATGTAGAAAAGCATTTAGGATGGGTGTCAGCTGTGGAAATTGCATCAGCTACCATTTGCAAAACTAATCAGCCCCATATAGTAGTACATATAGTAATGTACATATGTATGTATGTACATACATTAGCTGCATGTACTACTATATGAGGCTGATTAGTACATACATTCATATGTACATATGTATGTACATACATTATGTATATATGTATGTATGTACATACATACATACAGCTAATGTATGTTTCCCTCATAATTGATTTAAAATCATAGTATTTAACTGTAACCTGTAAGAAAAAATAAAATGAGAACCAAAATACCCAGACTCTTACATACCCATAAATACACCCTTTAAAAATGTACTGTGCCAGTTGATCCACAGAGATTACTAGAATGTTAAGCAGCTGTACCTGACAGTTTTGATCAGAGGTAAAGAAGTAGAATGATATATTTTTAACGTTTTGTTGGCTTGAGAATATTACCAATAAGAAGCTTATCTAAACCAGGAGCTAAAATTTCCTATTTTCTTTCTTCATTCCTTTCCTCAGTCTTTCAGAATTTGTTACGTGCTTTGAATCTTGTAGGTTCTGAAAGATGACACAATCTGGAATATGTTTTCCATATTTCCTCATAATTAGACAGCATGTGATGTGCTTTTAGGTGCTATGTGATCACACCAAAGGTACTGCTATACTTGTAGCTGATCTGGCTACAGACTACTCTGCCCCAGATGACTTAGAACTGCCTGACTCCTTCCCTAATATGTATTTATATATCTCTATTTATGTATGTATTAAGTGTGTGTGTGTGTGTGTTACCTTCCCCATTCCCTCTCCCACCTAATTGCCTCCCCAACAAGGACAAGCTATGCCTACATATTTTTTTTCTAGTCAACACTAGTCTCCTTCCTTTGAGAGAGAACATACAGACTTCCAACACATGAAGTAAATAGGCAGCATATCCTACAGGGTTCACTGTGCCCAGCTTCTGTCAGCCTTGATACTTGAGATGTAACTTAAAAAATGAAAATTTATAAAGAAGTTTCAGAGATTGCCAAAGCTAAACATAAGAGGTATTGTTATGAGGTCAAGTCCTAGATACACATTCCTTTTCATTCTTTGAACAGAGTTATTAAGATTTAGAGGGGCACCTTGGTATGTCACCTTGAGAAACAACCATTCAGATGTTATAATGATTTTGTCTATAGTTACTCATTGATAGTGTTTTCAAATTGTTATCTAATAGCATTTATTCAGTACCATTGTACGCCAGGTGTTTTGCTAGATATTGGATATTCAAAGAAAAAAAAAAGAAAATGTCATCTTTCTTCCAGATAAATAGAATAGAAAGCATCGAAGTGCATTACACATAAGTATTTTTAATGAAATCTTTTCTCCAATTGTACACATAAACATTTATGCATTTGTTTGTACTGGATCTAAATGTGAAGCATATTTTCTACTTTGGAAAAGTTTGAGAAATGCTGTGAGAAAGGGAAATAGACCTAACTCCTAAAGCAATGAAGCATAAGATTCCATGATGGACGTCTGTAAAAGTATGTGGAAAAGGAATGGACTGTTTTACTCAAGAGATTAAGCAAGACTTCCTAGATGTGGCCTTTGAACTGGAACTTGAAACATTTTGGTGTTGACCAACAGAGCTGGGTGGTAAGGCAGGAATGATCAATCTGCCCCCTGGTAGTCTTAGCCCAGCATTGTCAGGCTCTAATAAGCCCTCAGCACTCTAATTTTGATTCTTCCCAGTGCCTGTCAGAGAATAGAAAACACTTATTCTTCCTCAGCATTTGAGGTTTCTCTTCCAACCCACATGATAAATATACTTTACATAAGAATTTCAGCTAAATACTTGTGATCCTTTCTTCCAACATTGTGCGCGCGCGCACACACACACACACACACACACACACATAAATGATTGTGTTATTAGATTAGGCTTTTGAGGTGTGTTCATTATTCCCTGGCCAATATTAGCCCCTATATATTTATGCACGTAAATGTGTGATTGAATTAGTGTGTTATGGCTTCAACACTGTAAAACCCAAGAGGTTCTCAGAGAAAGACCCCTCTACTTAAGATTAATTTAAGAAGCCTTCTCTTAAATAATCCTGAATCTTGTTTCACTTCAGTCATCTATTTGAATCTATTTTGAACATCTGTTATCTGTTAGGTACCATGCTAAGCACTGTACCCAAAAAGATGGAAAAGCTACAGACCCTAGTTGGGGAGACAGAGGACAGGCAGTGATAGCTGGGATAGTAAATGCTGTGTCCGAGGAAGGAATGAAATGAGAAGAAAGCACACAACTCACTGAAACTTTATAGTGGAGCATAAAAGAAACCAGAGACATGGGAAGGGAGAAACTTCAAAAATCATATGAAAAATTTTATGTTAGAGGTGGGGCAGCTTGGCTGGTGGCGACTGCTGGGGGTAAGGGGGGAACTCAGGCAGAGAGAGGACAACATGATTTATTTTTTTTAAAAAAAATTTGAATTGAATTTGGGGAACGTTTGGAATAGAGAGGGTGGCTCAATATGGACCCAGTTAATGGGAAAGTAATTCAGTGAAATCCAACCCCAAATCACTTGGCACGTGGTTGAGTTCAGCAGGAATTAGGGATCACCCCTGTGAAAGCTGGTTACCAGTACAGGACCTATGTATAAGCACTGTGTGGCAGCCAGCAGACAGTAGATCAGGAACTCATAAAGGAAGTTGCCAGCAGTCATCTCTGATGAATCCCAGAGTGTGACTCAACCACAGTGACTGAAATAGGTGCACAGAAAATTGTGCCTGGAGCAAACAGCCTCCTAATTTCAAGGACAAAGAGCTACCCACCAGAGGTTCTGGGAAGATGCTAATAAGGGCCACACAGGAACTTCTGCATCCCAGGCTGGGTACCTGGTAATTTGTGTTAACAGTGGTGGATAGGAAACTTTAGTCCCTATACCCTGAAAGTGGATTTTAATGAAAACCTCAAGATCCAGACATCCAACAGAGATCAGAATCACCCCAACAATAGGGGGCCTCCAGCAAATCTCAAATACCTACCAGAGTTCCAAAGTTCAGCCAAGACTAAACCCCAACTACTGCAACTTCCAGTTTTGAACTCTACACCACCCACACTTACAGGAATACACCATTTGTCAGCCTCCCCGGTGGATCCCACCCTTTACTGAGAGACTGGAAGCTAAGAGATCTCCCTAGCCACAAGGACTGCAGCTGGTTAGGACACAAAGATGTGAGTCCTAATAACCCCCAGCTCTTCACTCAAGGGTTACAGAGCCAACAATAGATATAAACAATGCAAAACAATAGATATAAAAATGCAAACCTGTCACTTTCAAGAGTTTGACCACCTCAGAGGAAACAAGCATTTTATTTCCCATTAAGTTTTTTCTTCTGTTTTTACTCATCTCCGTTTTTTCACTTTTTTCTATGTATTCTCCCTAATTTTTTCTCTTCTTTTTTTCCCCTAATTTTTACATGGTTAAAAATTTAAAATTTTTTATTGTATTTTTTTCCATTTTCTGCAAGTTTTGGTGTATGTGTGTGTGTGGGGGTATTCTCACTGTGTGAATAGGTTTGAAAAATATATTATGTAATTTTACTTCATATAATTGCTTTCTTTTGCACCTGTTTATGATTTAGCCTTGTTTTGACTTAGTTGGGATATAATTATATATAGGCTTTAACTGATTTGATCTTACATTTGCTTATTTGTTTGTATACTGGTTTTTGTCCTTAGTACCACTTCTTTAGTTTCTCCACACCCCAATACCAAATGTTCATGCTCCCTCTCCTCTTTTGTCTTTTAATTACATATAGTTATTTTTTGTTCTTCCTGCTTTATAGTCAACATCAGCTACCTATCTCCTGACTCTCTTTTGTTTACTTTTTAACATATTTCAAACCTTTTCTTGCCTTCCTACCCTATTTTCTCTTTACTTAAGAAACTTTAATTCTACTGTCTAATAGAATTAGAAAGTTAATGTAATTCTTATCCCACTCATGTTGCTGTGATATTGATAGAATACACGACATAGTAGACACCTGCTGTTTAATTCATGATTGAGTTCATGATTTTTTATTTTTGGTATTGATGGTACTGATGCTCACCTCAACATTCCTATATAGGTGGCAATTATTGCTATAGATATCAAAGTGGACAGCAGACACTGTACATCTGTTGCTAACAGTAGTGCTATTCCTGGCTCCCACTTCCTGTAAGAGGGGCTGGAAACTGATTGGAACATTTCAAGATCATAGAGTCGAGATCTCACTGTGGAGCAATACTCACAATTCAGCCAAGTAAGTAACAGCAAATCTCACTCCACACATGATGATCTAGCCCCACCCGAGCCTTCACATTACTTCAAGGGCAGAGAATTGAGGAAACAAAACTCCCAAACTAAAAAAAAAAAAAAAACAGGTCTCAAGGAGGAACAATCAGAGGGGCACCTCAGATTGCACTGTGGGATATCTACTCATAAAGCAAAAAAGATAAATATCCAGAAGAGGACTTAAAAGGAGAATCCATCTCAACTGATGCACAAGTCCAACCAAGACCTCTGAAAACATGAGGAAATAAGCCAAGAAATCTCCTCCAAAATTCAGAGTCTCCCAACAAAGGATCCCACAGATATGGAAGTAGATGAAATTTCAAAGATTTTAAAAATGATTATTAAAATGCTAAACTAAAAGAAGATCTAAGCAATGAATGAAGAAAGCTAATATTGGAGATAAAAGACCACTTCAATAAAGAAATAGAAATATTGAAAAGAAACCAGTCAGAACTCATGGAAATGAAAGACACAAATCACACATCAGAATAGCTCAACTGTGGAACCAACCTAGATGCCCTTAAATGGATGAATGGATTTTTTAAAAATGTGACATATATACACAATGGAATATTACTCAGCAATAAAGGAGAATAAATCATGGCATTTGCATGTAAATGGATGGAATTAGAGAAGATAATGCTAAGTGAAGTTAGCCAATTGCCCAAAAAACAAATGCCAAATGTTTCCTTTGATATAAGGAGGCTGATTCATAGTGGGATAGGGAGAGGGAGCATGGGAGGAATAAAGGAACTCTAGATTGGCCAGAGAGGGTGGGAAAAGAAGGGAGGGGGCGTGGGATTATAAATGATGGTGGAATGTGATGATCATTATTATACAAAGTACATGTATGAAGACATGAATTGGTGTGCAAAAACATTGAATAAAACCAGAGATGTTGAAAATGGTGCTCCATGTGTGTAATAAGAATTGTAATGCATTCCGCTGTCATATATTAAAAAAAGAAAGAAAATTCCACTGGAAACCATCACCAACAGATTAGATTTCATAGAAAACTTGAGTCCTTGAGGACAGAACTTCAACTTCAGGCCTCCAAGACAGGGTAAAATGTCTCAGATGGGGGTGTTCTGGCGGCCAGCATGGAGGTGGCAGGACCAGCTGGAGCTGGGGGAGTCACTATCTCTGAGGGAGAAGTCACCCAACCAGAGGGCTGAAAGTCCAGGGAGGGAACAGAGGCCCCGCGGGGGTGACTGAGCCCCTGGTGGCAAGTTTCTAGTCAAAGTCCAGGCCGGGCCTCTACCTTTAAGGCAGAGTGCCAAGGTGGCAGGAACCCTGCACTCCCCAGAATTCTGAATGCTTTGGTCATAATTGATCCCTGCAACGCTCCAGGACATTCAGCTAGAAGGTGGATGGTCATAGAGCGGTTTTTGGAGCAGAGCTGAGGGCTCTCTGAAGCTCTAGCAATGTTTCATGGTTTAGAGGCCTAGGCTTCGGCTTGGGCCAGACCTTGGGTCAGGTGGGAGGCAGCTTGGCTTCCCCCACTGGCCAAGTCTCCAGCTGCACCACAGATACGCCTGTGGAGGTCTCCAAAGCTGTGGAAGACAGTTCCCTTCGTTGTCGAGGAAAAAAAAATTGAAACCACAGAATCAAGGTTGAGATCAGAGAATACAAGACTTAAAAAGTATTCTACTGATCTGGAAAAAAAGGATGAAGCATCACAGCTTCAAATAAACCTTCTGTGATGGAGCAGAGTGATCCTGCTGCAGAAAAGGGAACAATTTCTCCACAGAGTTCATCAGTGGGAGAAGTGTTCAGACTCCAACAAGCACTGTTTGATGCTGAAAATGAAAGAATGAGACTCAGGAGTTTAAGACAGGATACCAGCCTTGCTGAAGACAATCTGAAACTTCAAATGCATGTCCAGGTTTTAGAAAAAGAGAAGTCCTTATTGAGTCAAGAAAAGGAAGAACTTCAGATATCACTTTGCAAACTGAGCTGGGAATATGAAGTCATTAGAAGTGTGGCTTCAACAGACATGTATTTGAATGTACAAATACATGACTTAACACTGAACTTGGAGGCTAAGGAGCAAGAGCTGTATGAGAGTATTAACGAAAAGCAAATGCTGAGAGCTGAGTTAGAATATCTGTACAATGAACACCGGGAAGCCATAACTCACATGAATTGGATAATAGATGACCTATCAAAACAGCAAAATGAAGGAGATGGTCTAATCAAGAAGTTGAAACAAGATCTGGATGATGAAAAAGAGAGAGTTCACCAACTTGAGGAGGATAAAATGGACATAACTAACGAGTTGCATGTACAGAAAGAAAAGTTAACTCAGAGTGCACTGAGCCTCAGTGATTTGCATTTAACCAAGCAGAAGCTTGAAGCTAAAGTCAAAGATTTAGTAGGTCAGCTATGTCAGTCACAAAAAAGTAGTTTAAACATCCAGCAGGAAAACCTGGAACTTAAGGAATACATTAGCCAAAAGGAAGAGGAACTATGTAGAGTTCGGAACGAGTTAAGACATGCTGTTAATGAAGACTCTAATTTTAAGGATGACTTGCTTAAAGAAGGGGAAGTCGAAATTACAAACTTGAAGCAAAATCTTGCAGAAGTAGAACAGCTCAATGAAAATTTAAAGAAAGTTGCTTTTGATCTGAAAATGGAAAATGACAAGTTGATTTCAGCATGTGAAGATGTAAGGCATCAGTTGGAAGAATCTATTGCTGGTAACAACCAAATTTCTCTAGAAAAAGACACTATTATGGAGACTCTGAAAAGAGAGAAAGAACAGATCCAAGTAGAACTGTGTCAGGCCAAAAAGAGACTGTTGGAAGAGGCAAACAATTACAGGCAGACTATTCAGGAACTCTCAAATGTATGTAATTGGAATACCTCTGCCTTACAGCTGGAACAGGAGCGTGTAGTGCAACTCAGTCAAGAGAAAGACTTTGAAATAGCAGGACTCAAGAAGAATATTGAGCAAATGGTTACTGATCAAAAAGAAACTAAGGAAATATTGGCATCTTGTTTAGAAGAACAGAAGCAATTGATGCAACTTATAAATGAGAAAGAAGTTTTCATTGGCCAACTCAAACAAGAAAGTTCAGAACTGCAAAAGGATTTAGATAAGTATTCTCAGGCCTTAAAACAAAATGAAACTTTAAGGCAGACCATAGAGGCAAAAGACAAAAGTCTTAGTGCCACAAAGGAAGAAAACAGACATCTGCAAGAAGAATTGGAAAGACTTAGGGAACAGCGGAATCGAGTTGGAGCTGTGGCTGCGCCTCAAACCCTCGATAGTATCACAGAACTAGAATCTGAGGTATCTCAACCGAATGTCATCAAGAATCTTCTGGAAGAGGAAGTTACACATCATCAAAAGATCATTGAAGATCAAAACCAGAGTCAAATGCAACGACTTCAGTCTCCACAGGAGCAGAAGGAGGAAATGGATAAATTTAAATACCAGTATGAGCAGATGAAGGCTGCACATACCCAACTGATTTTTAAAAAAGACAAGGAAATTGAGAATTTGCAGAAAACCATCAAACAAATAAAAGCCCAGGGGCATGAAGAGAGACAGGACATTCAAACAGAGAATGCTGATAGTTTTCCAGAAACAAAAGAGAAAAGCCTTAATATAGAAAATGGGAATGAAAACCATGCCATATGTACAGCCAAAATGGAAAAATTTGTGAAAAGAATCAAAGAACGAATACTTGACATTCAACTTTATAATTCAAAGAATATATCTTTAACCAAAAAGATCCATCAGCTGTCTGAAGAGGAGGTTGAGAAACTCACTCAAATTATCCAGCAGAAAGACATGGAGAGACAAGCTCTTTGTGCTTGAATGTCTCTAGTTTCATACACCTAAGATGTCCTTGACCTCCAGCAGCAACTCCTCCAGACCTTCACTATGGAAGGAGAACAAGGATGATTTGTTAGTATCCATTTAAATATTTCAATTGGCTACAAAGTCACTTCAGGTGAAATTCAATTTTCTAGGTGTTAAATATAGCTATTTTGAATGGGAAGATCCAAAAGTGTCCCCAACATACCCTTGAGACCAGATGAACCAACTAGGCTTAATAGTTCTTTATCAGGACTTTTTATTCAACATTGTCCAAATACTAAAACAAAATTACACTTGGAGGGCCCAAATATGAAATTTAGTGGTTCAATTCTAAGATTCTCTTTATCAAAATTCTTTAATCAAAACTTATCCATTTAACTATTTCAATTGGCTACAAAGCCACTTCAGGTTAAATTCAATTTTCTAGGTGTTAAATATGTCCATAAGGAAAATGGTTTCTACTCGTTAAGTGTGAGTCAAACCAAAAGTCTTAATACATCAATCATTTCCAATGGAAAAGTTAATTTGTAAGAACGTATCATTAAAATCTGGACTGTTTATCTAAACGATTCTCTGGGTTATCAAAACGAGTATTTAAAATTAATCTTTTTTTATTTTTGTAAATTAAGATAAAAGATGAATCAAGAGTTTCCAGCTTGAGCTGGGTGAAAGTCGGAGAGGAGAGAAAGCAGATTATGTGGCAATTGCTTCTCTGACACCTGTAGTTTCTAGAACCATTAAGAACATTTTTATTAAAATTAATTTAGTATGAAACAAATTTTTAAATATAAATTATATTATAATTAAATATAAATTAATATTACTACCTTTAATTTAAATTTATTTTAATAATTAATTTTATGATAGTTTTATTACCTTTAACTTTATTTTTTGATGTAGCACTTAAAATTTTATTTGTATTGCTTTTTAATTTAATAAAATTAATTTATATAAAATTATAACATAATTTATATTTTAAATTTATTAAATTTTATTTAAATTAATAAAATGTAAAGAAATGAATTTAAATAAAATTTAATATAAATCTTATTCATCAATATTCATTACATAATTTAATATAAATTTTCATACAATTAATTTTAATGAAAGTGTTCTTAGTGGTTTTGGAAGCTCCAGGTGTCGGAAAGGTATTTGTTTTATGATCTGCTTTTTTTCTCTTCTCCGATTTCACCTAGCTTGGGCTGGTAACTTTTGATTTATCTTTTTTCTTAATTTACAAAAATCAAAAATAGAAGACAAAATACCTGGTAGCTATAAATATGTATCATCTTTTCTTCCTTTTTATTTCTTTTTTAAAAATTTTCTCTCAGTTCCAACTTTTTGGTTTTTTTACACACCAGAATTAAAATACCTAACATAGAAAAGAAGGCAAGAGCACTAAAAGCTGCAAAAAAAAAACCATCAGGTATCATTTAGGAACAAGCCACAAAGGCTAACTTCTGGCTTCTGAACTCAGATCCTAAAGAAGAACAAGGCCCAGAGTGAGATATTCAAGAAAGCTCTTAAAGAAAAATTTTGTCAGTCGAGATTTCTAAATCCAGCAAAGCTCTTTCAAAATCAATGTAGAAAGAATTGCTTTATATGACATGGATAAGCTAAAAGAATTTATGATCACTGAAGAAGCACTACAAGGAATACTCAAAGATAAACTGCACAAAGATATACCCAAAAAATACCTCCCAAAGCTCCTAAATAGATGATGACCATGAGAAGAGCAACCAACTAACTGAAAATTAAGACAGAATTAAATGTAGTAAACAAACCAAAATATCAGAAAATTACAAACCCATATTCACAATAACCCTGATTGCATCTGGCCCCAACTCCTCAGTTAAAAGACACAGATTAATGGATTGAATCAAAAAACAAAATTCCACTAAATGTTGTTTGCAAGAACCTCTATCACCAGCAGACAGGTCATCCAAGTATAAAATTAATAAGGATTTTTCTGACTTTAATACTATAAATCAAATGTACCTAATAGACATCTAGACACTATTTCACCCCCAAACAGCTGAAATGAATTTACCTTTTTCCAGAAGCTCATGGAATCTTCTCCATTATTGATCATATTTTAGAATGAGTACAGCTTGCAAGACAATATTTATTGAGCTCTGCATATAAAATATGTTCATGAATTTGATGTGCTTTGACAGAAACATGTGTTTTTCCAATAGCAAACAAGCATAAAAATAAATCCAAGTGTTGCTACAACTGCAGTTCCTAGAACCCATTATTTAAAATCCATTTTTTATTAAAATGTGACTCTATATTTTCAGAAACATGGGTTAATTATAAACCCAAATTTATCTTGCTATATTTCATGATATTCCCTGTAAAGTATATTTTTAATTTGTTACATTTATGTTCCTCTCAAGAATACTATAAAGTTATATCACATTTTTCCTTAGAAATAAAATCATATACTTTCAAAGGCTTTTGATGACTATTATTGTGGGACCAAAAAGGTAAAAGGTTATAACTTTCAAATGTCATTTTCTAATTATAGTGAGCAAATCAGAAAGGGATTTCTCTGTCTATTACTGGTAGAATCTCTATGAGGGCTTTCAGTAGTACTTCCTTCACCATCTATCTTTGAAATGCACAGAATCTTCTAAAACCCAATGTGGGACTACAACTTAAATGTTCTTGTGTATAGCCATGACAGTGACAGATACAGAATTAGCACACAATCAATTCTTAGAGAATCATGGAAAGCAATACATGGAAAAGATGACTAATTTATATTAAGCACCATTGATCCATTCCCTCTTTTAAAGAAAATATTCTGGGGCTATGAATAAGTGCAGTTCAATGCAACTTAGGTAACAAAGGTTGGCCTTTCTTTAGGCACTAGTCCATAAGTTTTGACTTTTGAAGATCTCAGTAGAATATTAAGACCTATTTTCAGTTTTAGAAATCATTAGATTATTTAATTGGCATTCAGTAAATTTAGTTTTTCAGTGCACAGACTGAGTTACCGCCACATCCTTTGTGGTGGTACAAGAAGCCTGGTCCTCTCTTGGAAAGCATGCTTCAATCTTTGTTTTGGTCAATAACTCGGAAAACAGTCTGTCTCAGCAGGTCAGTGTTAGAGAATTGTTTTATATAATGGTTATGTGTACATGTATCTTTGGGAATCTTTCTTGACCCAAAAAGGCATTGCCTTTCTGACCTTTTCCTGCCATATCTCCTAGTGATATGTATCTGTAGAGCCAACTTGGACCAAGATGATCTAGGGGTGTGCCTATGTGGTAACCCTTGGCAATGTCTCTATTATTTTTATCACTTACCCCTGTTAGAAAATATTCCCTGTTACAGAAATCTCAGAGATGGAAGTTCGTTTTGAATCTTTAAGGTTTTCAGGAGTACCCACTAAGACTGCAAGTCCCCTGGGCAGTGTAATACCCAGTGGTGTGCAGATAAGCCAGCTCCTCACAGGCCAGTAGGGAGTGTTAACAATGCCAATTTCCTGGGTATAAGCATTTCCTCCAAGGCTGATGACTAGCTACCAAAAGTTGAAAGTTTGTTTGTAAAATTCCTGAATATTGAGCAGTTATCTCTCACAAGTTGGTACAGTTTGGCTCCAGCATGCCACTGGCTTAATTAAGTCTTTATCAACCAACTGCCTGAGGAGAATGATGACAGTTACCTAAGAGCGAGGATTTTGAGAAACAAGGCAATGGAATGTGAATCGGAAGAGAGGTGAAAGAAAAGGGAAGGGAGGACTGAGAACACAGACTAGATGGTGTCATGCTGTCTCTGGGAAATGTAGTTGCCTAGAGTTGTACCAGTTGCAGGTGTGCAGGGCCCTTCTTGAACTGGGAGCTTGGTTTGAGCCAAGAATGGGAGAGAAGTCTGTCCTCAAGTGAGATGATGCCCCTGGGTTCATGTGTAGGGGCCTCCTTTCTTATATCCATTGTATTTCAGAACAAAGAAAACGTGCCACTTGATATTGCATTCTTTCCAGAAGTAATGCTTCCATTGATAACAAGATTATCTGAAATTGTCAAATACAAATCAGTAACCACCTCCTTAAGACAAGCAAATCAGCAAGTTTGTGATTTTAGGGAAACTGTTATTTTCATTAACCTTTTGGGCCATACAAGGAGACTGACATCCCTATAAACTATGAAAATTGTGAGATTTACAGACTTTTAAACTAAGGTTAAAAATAGAAACATCAACTTTCTTTCACTCTCTAGGAAAGGCCTAACCTTGAGAAATTTCTTTTGTAAATCATTAGCAGGAATATTTTAGCTCTCCTCTCCTGACAAGTTTTAAGATCATTATTCTGAATGTTACCATATCCCCAGCGCATATTGTAGAGCAACGTGATAAATAAATAAAAAGACAATCTTGGAAAAATTTATTAAGGCAATTTTCCTTATATAAGGAAAGTAAATTAACTCAGGAATACACCTATTATAAATCTGTAAGAATGTATCATTAAAATCTGGACTGTTTATCTACATGCTTCTATGGGTATTTAACAATAGGAGTATTTAAAATTAATCTTTGTATTTTTGTAAATTAAGATAAAAGATGAATCAAGAGTTTCCAACTTGAGTAAAGTCGGAGAGGAGAAAGCAGATTATGTGCAATTGCTTCTCTGACACCTGTAGTTTCTAGAACCATTAAGTACATTTTTATTAAAATTAATTTTAAAATTCAATATAAAATAAAAGTTTAAAGTATATTATAATTAAATATAAATTAATTTTATTACATTTAATTTAAATTTATTTTTAAAATTAATTTGTTAGTTTTATTACATTTAATTTAAATTTATTATTTAATTAGTTTTGTTTATTAACTTAATAAATTAATTTATATTAAATTATAATATAATTTATATCTAAAAATTTATTAAATTTTATTTAAATTAATTTAATAAAATAAATTTAATTTAAATAAAATTTAACATAAATCAGATTATTTAATATTAATTACATAATTTTATATAAATTTTCATACAATTAAATTAATCTTAATGAAAGTGTTCTTAGTGGTTTTGGAAGCTGCAGGTGTCAGAAAGGTATTTGCTGTATGGTCTGCTTTTTTCTCTCTCCAACTTCACCTAGCTTGGGCTGGAAACTTTTGATTTGTCTTTTATCTTAATTTACAAAAATTAAAAAGGGAAGACAAAATACCTAGTGTGTGTGTATGTGTGTGTGTGTGTGTGTGTATGTATATATATATATATATATATATATATATATATATATATATATGTCAGCTTTTCTTTATTTCTTTTTTTAAAATTTTCTCTCAGTTTCAACTTTTTCTTTATTGGATTTTAAAGCTCTTTTAGGATAGGGACATGTGGTTTATCTTTTAAACCTCCAGCAATTTACTAAAAATAAAAGAAAGTACTAGTTGTGACTGTTTTACATAGTATGGGAAAAGGACCCAAAGCAAAAGTGCATCATCTTTAGAAGAATTTTTGTAAAAAGGGGGAAAAGAAGGTTTATTCGGGGGCGTTGCCAGTCCCCTACAACTTTCGGATATGGTTCTCTATGATTTCATCAGTCATATAGGTTGATGTGACCACCACCACAGCCAGGAGACACATTTGCATCCTAGGGACTACTGAAATCACTTCCATGATACCAGCACTAGCTGTTTAGAACTTACAATAGAGTATTTCTTTAGTTTTTTTGCCACGAGACACACTTGCATCTCAATACCAGTGAAAGCACTTCCACGGCACCAGCACCATCTGTTTAGAACTTAAAAATCAGAGTATTTCTTAAATTTTTTTATCAACCCATTTAAAAAATTCCTGACTTTATGCTTCATTGTATGAGAATGTTCATATTTACAGTTTGAAGTAGTATATCGAAGAGCTATTTCTTGCACGTTTTGTAAATTAGGTATGCCTTTGAAATAGAAAATTTGTATGGCCAGAAAAGTTGGAAACAAGGCTAGTCCAAATATGTAAAGAAGGCTTGCTCCAACTAGAGAGAAATTTTATCAACAAATTGGAATTTCCAAAGTAGAATTATAAACAAATTGGAATTTCCAAAATCACATGGTGAAAGTTAATGTGTATTGGCTAAATATTCCTAATCCCATCCTTCAGTTTTCCTTCAGTGAAAGTTTTATCCTCTTCATCAAATATTATCTTTATAAAAAGTTATTATTTTAATATAATTTTTGTGATGCATTTCTTTACAGGCAAAAATAATAATTTATTCTTTATGGGTCAAAGAAAACAAATACAGGGTAAAGGAACTTGAATACTCAGCATGTAATAAAGGGGGAAAATAAAACACCATATTCAGAATGCACAAGAACTTTGGGACAGGATTAAAAGAGCATACCTGAGTGTCATTGGGATAGAAAAGAACGTGGAAATACAGGCTGACAGCATTAAGAACATTTTCAATGAGACAGTAAAAGAAAAATGTTCCTTTATCAGAAATGAGGGAGCATCCACATAGAGGGGGCATATAGGGCCCCAAATAGACAAGGTCAAAATAGAACCTAAGACACACGATAATCAAAATACCTCAAACACATATCCATAATAACCCTGAATGCATATGGTCTCAACTCCCCGGTTAAAAGACACAGATTAATGGATTGGATCAAAAAAAACAAGATCTAACTAAATGCTGTTTGCAACATCCCCTATCATCAGCAGACAGGTCATCCAAATATAAAGTTAATAAGGATTTTTCTGACTTTAATACTATAAATCAAATGTACTTAATAGACATCTACAGAATATTTCACCTCCATACAGCCGAATTTACCTTCTTCTCAGAAGCTCATGGAATCTTTTCCATTATTGACCATACTCTACGTCACAATATAACTCACAAATATTATATATTTCTAGGTCATGATATAAGTCACGAATATATATATATATATATATATATATATATATTCTATGTATGTATATATATCTATGTATATATATTCGTGACATATCATATATATATATGAGCATCTTATCAGATCATAATGGAATAAAACTAGAAAACAACAGCAAAAAAAGGAACTACATAAGCACATGGTGATTGAACACCACTATTTAAATAAAATATGATCATAGAATATATGAGAAAAGAAATCCAGAAATTTTTAGGAAACAAATAAGAAAAGAGATATAAGACATCAAAATCTCTTGGACAGTAGGAAAGCAGTTCTAAGAGAAAAAAATGAATACCTACATTAAAAAAATAGAGATATCCCAAATAAACTTATGTTCCACTTCAAGGCCTTAGAAAAGGAAGAGCCAATTAATTCCAAAATGATCAGAAGACAGGAAATAATATCAGAGTCCAAATTAATGAATAGAGAATAAAAATATACAGGATCAATGCAATAAAGAGTTCTATGGAAAGCTTAATAAGATTGATGAACCCTTAGCAAAATCAACCAAAAGAAAGAGAAGACCCACATAAACAAAATTAGAGATTTAAAGGGAGATATCATCACAGACACTTCTAAAACACACACAATCATTAGAAATTATTTTGAAATTTTATACTCCAATAAACTGGAAAATCCATAAGATGTCAACAAATTTCTGGACAAATATGACCTGCCCAAGTTGAACCAGAAAGACATAGAAAACCTAAACAGACAAATATCAAGTAGTGAAATTGCAACAGCACAAAACCTTCCAACAGAGGAAAGCCCAGGACCCGATGTATTCTCAGCCATGTTCTACCAGACCTTGAAAGAAGAACGAATACCAGTCATTCTCAATTTATTTCATTCCCAAATATATTCTATGATCACAGTATAATCCTCATACCAAAACCAGACACAGACACATTAAGGAAAGAAAACTACAGACCAATATCACTGATGAACATAGATACAAAAATCCTTGATATTAGCAAGCCACATTAGAAATCACATCACAATAGACCAGGATCAAGTGTATTATCCCAGACATGCAAGGTTGATTCAACATATGCAAATCAATAAAATGTAATTTGCCACTCAAGCAAAATTAAGAACAAGAATCATATAATCATCTCAATAGACGTAGAAAAGGCCTTGGATAAAGTTCAACACCCCTTCGTGTTAAAAACATGAATGGAGAAACTAGGAAAAGAAAGAATTTACCTCAACATTACAAAAGCTGTAGATGACAAACCCAAAGCCTGTACTGAATGGAGAAAAACTGAAAGCATTTCCTATAAAAGCAGGAACAAGACAAGGATGTTCAACCTCACCACTTTTATTCAATATAGTTCTTAAAATCCTAACCAGAGCAATCAGGCAAGAGAAGGAAAATAAAGATTTACAAATAGGAAATGAAGATGTCAAACTTTCTGTTTGCTGATGACATGAGTCTATACTTAGAAGGCCCCAAACACTGCACCAGAAGACTAGAGCTGATAAATTAATTCAACAAAGTAGCATGACACAAATCCATAAATCCATAGCTTTTCTGTATTTCCACAGTGACTCTTCTGAGAATGAAATCAAGAAAATCATCCCATTCACAATATCCTAAAAAGATTCTTGGGAATTAATCTAACCAAGGAGGTGAAGGACAGCTATAATAAAAATTATAGAACACTGAAGATAGAAATATAAAAAGACCTTAGAAAATGGAAGACCTCCCATGACCTTGGATAGGCAGAATTAATATTGTTAAACGACCCAAAAGCAATATACATATCCATTGCCTTACCCATCAAAATACCAATGACATTCTTAACAGAACTAAAAAAATGTCCTAAAATTCATTTGTGAGAATAAGAGACATAGAATAGATGGAGCAATTCTGAGGAAGAAATGTGATACGTGAGACATGACAATACCTGATCTCAAATTATACTATAGACCTACAGTAAAAACAAACAGTCTAGTACTGACATGAAAGTAGAAATGAAGACCAGTGGAATAAAATACACAACACAGAGACCAACTCACATACATACAGCCATCTGACACTTGACAAAGGTGCCAAAAAATATATGCTGGAGAAAAGACAGCCTTTTAAACAATGATGCTGGAAAAACTGCATATCCATATGTAGAAGAATGAAACAAGATCCCTATCTCTCACCCTGCCCAAAAGTCAAATCAAAAGGGATCAATAACTTAGGAATTAGACTATAAATTTTGTAACTGCTAGAAGAATACCTAAGGTCAACATTCCATTATATTGGCGCAGACACTCTCAAAACTCAAGAAATAAAACCAAGAATTAATAAGTTGGATGCCATCAAATTAAAAACTTCTGCACAGCAAAGAAAATGATTAAGACCATAAGGAGAGAGTCTACAAAATGGAAGAAAATCTTTGCCAGATGCTTCTCTGACAGGGTATTAATATCCAGAATATATAAGGAACTCCAAAAACTTAACAACAAAAAAAAATCAGTAAATGGACAAAAGAACTAAATAAATCTTTCTCAAAAGAAGAAACACAAATGATCAACAAATAAATAATAAATATTCAACATCTCTAGCAATCAGGTAAATACCTATCAAAACCACACTAAGGTTTCATGTCACTGTGGTGAATGACAATGATCAACTACGAATAGTAACAATAAACGCTGGCAAAGATGTAGGACAAAAGGTTTGCTCATACATTGTTGGTGGGACTGCAAATTAGTGCAATAGTTCAGTAAAGTAGTATGAAGATTCCACAAAAATGTAGGAATAGAACCATCTTAGGTTCTGCAAGTTTTGGAGTGTGTGTTGTGTGTGTGTGTCTGTGTGTGTTCTCACTGTGTGGGTAGATTTGAAAAATGTATACTGTTTCTATTGATTGTAGTGGTAATATTTATACACTAGAAATCAGCAAATATGTACTACAAATTGGGGCCTTTTTGTGTTTGGGAAGGAGTGGTGGGTCCTGGCCATCATTTTTTTACTCATTCACCAACATACCACTGGACATTGAATCTGAGGCATTGCTGGAGATCTTATTTCTTTCCTTTTCTCCTTGAAGTCTGAGTTTCCAAGGAATTTCATACAATTTTAGCAATAGGTGAGTAAAAGAACACATGAACATGCTGTAAGCTCTTGTCTTCTTTTTCCCCTCTGGTTTCAGGCTAAAGGAGATCCAAATGAGTGAATATGATGCTGCAACCTATGAAAGATTTTCAGGTGCTGTTCGGCGACAGGTGCAGTCCCTCCGAATCATCTTGGATAATTTACAGGTAATCTTCCATTTGTGGATCAAGAAATAACTTGGGCCCAAATCTGGACACTTCCCCAAACTTTCATAGATGGTTAGCTGAACCCTAATCAGCCAATCAGAAAAAAATTAATCAGTGCCAAAGTGTCTATATTAAACTATGGTCTCACCACCATGTCTTAGCTGAGCAAAACACACCTAGTTAAGTGTTCCAAAGGAAAATATATTACCTTACCTTTCTTCCTATCCAAGAAGCAGTAAAATTACCAATAACCCTAGCAGACACTAAACTTTCTCATTCCCCTCATGTAAGATCTTAGGGCATCTCACCTTTACTGGAAATTCACAAATATAAGTCATTTTACTCTGAAGAAACACAGGAGCATTCTGGATTTTCCAGGTGACTATTCACTATCCCCTGCACCCCCTCTTCCTGCTTTGTACTTGCCCCTGTACTGCCTGGATCTTTTCAGTTTTACAAAACTCTGAGCCAGTTGATACGCTATTGCTCCTAAAAATATTAAAATGTCAATATTTCCTAAGCAGAGATGTTATTTCTGGTCAGTTTGCACAAGTAATTAAGGAAGGGTTGAATTCATGCAAGTTTTCTTTTGCTTAATGCATCATTGAGCACTCACAAGTGTTTGAAGACTGAAACCAGCTGGTGAAGCAGTACTCTAGAAAGAAGAGACCTCTGAGTAGGGGACAGACTCCAGTACCAGGCTGCTTGGAAAATGGCAAATAGTATCTACAGTGACTAGTGTTCAGAGTTTGGGGATGTGCTTGGGGGTAGAAACTAGTGGAAGAGAAAGCTTAGGGAACAGGAATCCTAAAAGGTTGTGAGCACCATGCAGAGGCTGATATGTCTGTAACCAGGGAAGAGCCATGAAGATGCATGAGCAAAGGAGTGGCATGGTCTGTCTTCATCAGGAAATGGCATGGCCAAGAAGGGAGAAGGTTGCAGAGAAGGAGGTGAAAGCCAGAAATCAAATCATTAAATCATTTCAGTTGTTTAGGAGAGAAGTGATAGGAACTCAAAACAGGGACAAATGAAGTGAAAATGGAAAAGTTGTGACAAATTCAAAAATCATGTTAGTGGCTGGAAAAGAAGACAGTGACTAACTGTGGCGGAGGGGAGTGGTGAATGGAGCAGAGAACTTTCCAACCGTGGAGGACAGACCTAGAGAACACAGGAAGAGGGAAGCCTTGATTAAAGAAAGCACATGTTTGCTTTGGATGTTAGTATATTTTCTCACTACTAGCCCACCTATGCTGAAGTGTCAAACATGATATTTGAAGTTTTTAATATGTGAACCATAATGGGGTGGAGGAAAGTGGAGGAACTTTTGATGCGGCAAAGGGGAGGGCAGGGAGGGGCTAAGGGGATAGGAAAGATGGTAGAATGAGATGGACAACATTACCCTAGGTACATGTATGATCACACAAATGATGCATCTCTACATCATGTACAACCAGAGAATTGAATTGCATTCTGCTGTCATTTACAACTAAGTAGAACAAATCAAAACAAGAAAAAAAAATCATTCTTGCTAAAAATATATGTGAAGAACTATGAATTTAATAATAAACAGTGCCTAAATTCCCATGTTATTTTAAAATTTAAAATTTAAATTAAATAAATAAGATTTTAAAATTTAGATAAAAATCAAGAATACTTTCAGTTAATTCTGTTGGTTTTGGTTAATTAAGTTGGTATAATGAGGACTAGAAGTAAAAAGTGTGATACTTCATGTTACATATGGAAAAAGTGAATTTTTTTATTCTTTAAAATGATTACAGAAATATAAATTTAATCTGACTTTTTAAGCACAATCATGTCAGCAGTTTTTCTTGCTGAAACTTCTTGCAAATTGCAACATGTTATATAAAATTACTCTGATTGCTGTGTGAAGAGGGGTCTGCAAGAGGACAAAGGTGGGAGTAGGGAGGCCAGAGGGAGGCTTGTGGTGGTACAAATGGGATTTAATGCTGCACGTGAGGGATAGACATGCAAATTGCAGAGAGGGTCAGATACTGCCAGAAATTGAAAGGATTTACCAGTGGATTGCGTGGGTGAAACAGGAGTCATGATGTCTCTTAGATATATGGCTTGAAGAGCTGAAATAGTGGGTTGCCCTTTGCCTTTTGCTGAGGTGGATTCTGGGGTTTCAAACTTGTTAAGTTTAAGATGCCTATTATAGATGCATACCCATAGGTATGGTTCTCAGATCTTTTGAGGTACAACATATTTAGTTCTTGAAGAAAAAACACTGAAGTTGTTTTTCTTCATAAAACCAGAATGTAAAATGACAGTAATCTGTCATCCAAAGTAATGGTTTAGAACCACATTTGTGTCCAAGGGTACAAATTCTTATAATTAGAATCACCTTTGTTAATACGTGAATCTCCATTTTCCCTCACAATGAGGTGTTACTTTAAGAAAAAAAAAAGGAATTCCTTGGAATAAGAAGATAAATATCTTCTCTCTTCTTTGCAATGTTCTTTCATTATTTAGATATTTTTAACTGTTATGTCAAAATATGTAAAACCAGAAAGTAAAATTTATTTCTACCAATTAATAATTTGTTATTTTATGGACACTATACAAAAGTTCCTTAATATAGCAAATATTTGTGTCCAAATGGTTGGCTAAACATGGGGAATAGTTAAAATAATGGGAGCTAATATTAATGAGAGAATCACTCTTCCTATCTATCCTCAAACATTCATTTACAGTTACGTATTTACCCAACAATAGTTATAGATGATCTTCTCCATACTTTGTTCTATATAGAATGCTTACATTTTCTACCAATCTATTCTGAAAAAAATAATAGAAAACTGTCATAATTGTAGAGTTTATAGATGAAGGAAGTCTTGCTTAACCAGAACCCAAATAAGTGAAAACTTCAGATTAATCAGAATGTTTTCAGTGCTGAAATCACAGGCAGTATCACAAACCACAAAAATAACTGGTTTTGGTCAATTTTATTCATTTAATGTCCTCCATGCTACAAATGTGTGTGTATACTTTCTAGCTAACCAAGAGTTCCCAGAAAATAAATTAACCAGAATACATCATTCTCTGAGTTTTTCAGTTAGTCAGAGTGTTCTGTATGTGAAAGTAATAAAACTATATTTCTTTTTTAGAAGAACCATAAGTTAGATGTTTCATATAATGTAATATAGTCACACAATCTAATTTAATAATGAGTTCTTGTTAGTGTAAATTTAAAATATAATACAAGGGGCTGGGGATGTGGCTCAAGTGGTAAGTGCTCGCCTAGCATGTGTGAGGCACTGGGTTCAATTCTCAGCACCACATAAAAACAAAATAAAGATATTGTGTCCACCTAGAACTAAAAAATAAATATTTTTTAAAAAATAAATAAATAAAATTAATACAAAACAAATAGACATTTTTACAAAGAAACTTTGCTTTATTCACTAGGACTATGTAATAAAAAAATGTATGACTCCTGTTGTAAGTAAAAGTATATATTTAAATTCAGTGTGATCTAAAAAGAACAAACTAAAAATACTAAAAACTAAATAGAGTGTGTATTTAGTATTTCTAGAAGTATTTCAGTGAATACAATAAAATACAGAAGACTTTGCAAACACATTGAAAATAATAAATATTTCTTTTTAAAAAATGATTATTTTTTTTTCAGTGTTAAGGATCCAACCCAGTGCCTCACACATGTTAGGCAAGTGTTCTGCCACTGAGCCACAGCCCCCAGCTCTGAAAATAATAAATATTTCTATTCAGACTTCAACAACTTTTTAAAGAACTCCCCCTCCAGTCCATGGTCCCCAAAGGCAATTCGGACAGGCTTTTTCCTGTTTTGAGTTTCCAAGTATTGGTTGATGGGCTAGAGGATAAAAAATAAATTTTCCCCTAATTTATCTGCAAATTATAAACCTGAGAACTATATAACAGTGCTACTGTTAGAAAAATATTTTTGTGCCCAGTATCTCTGAATCAAAAGACCGAAACATGCTTTCACTTCTCAAAAACAAAAGCTACTGATTCTTGATCCTGAAAGTGTCAGTAACAAGCATGATCCAAAGTAATTCATTTGCTGCAAATAAATATTAAAATAAAGGGAGTTTACTGCATACCAACCAGGATGGCTGAAAAAAATTAAAACTATTAATATCAATGTTGGTGAGAATATGCAAATGCAACCCTCATACACTGCTCGTGCTAATGTTAATTAGACAAACCACCTTAGAAAACTGAGTAGCAATATCTACTAAAGGTGAATATATCCAGTCTTGTGACTCAGAGCTTTCCCACAACCAGAAATGCACATGTATCTTCTCTAGAAAACACATTCAAGAACATTTATGGTTGCATTATTCAAAATAGTCCCAAAATGAATACAGCAGGATTATAGATGGAATTATAAATATAATAAATTGTGCAAGTCATATAATGTAATAACGTTAAACCTATGAGAGAGAATACAGTACCACAAGATACAACAATATCCCAATATCCATGGGATATTATTGAGCAAAGAAGCCAGAGACAAGAGTATATGTTCTTTGACTTCATTTTTATTAAGTTCAAAATCAGACAAACCTATTCAGTGCTACTAGAGATCAGAATAAGTGTTACCTTTGCAAAGAGTAAAATCCAGGACAGGGCCCTGAGAGACTTCAGAGGTATAGGTAGTTAAATGGTATTTTCACAGCACAACAGTTCGTTAAGATCTGCACTTACGATTTCTGTACTTTATTATTAGCATATCATACAGGAATTTGACTAAAGAAGAAGGGAAAGAGGAAGAGGAAGGTGCAGGGAGGGAAGGAAGGAGGAAGGGCAAGAAAAAGTAGCATATTACTGGAAAAAGCATATCCCTCCCTTTCACTCGTGCTGCAAAAATATAATATTCTAAGAGTAAAATATTTTCAATACAGTAACCCCTTTACCAAGGAAAGTAATAGGAACATATGTCCTAAATAGGAGCCCCTTCTGTCATTTTTATAAAGTATTATTAACATGAATACTAAAAGAAGAATTCCACGGTGCTGTTGAACTATTACATAAACTCCACTGGGTGATGGCTCTGTTTCTCCTCATCACTCTGCCATTTCCCCTCAGCATCCCAGCTCCATATCACCTATAATTCCCTTCTTGTGCTGTGAATCTATTACTGCAATTTCTGCACCCTATAATGCTGGTTAGGAATTGAAATCACTAAGTCAAGACTTCACAAAGCTCACACAGGAGTTAACATTTGTTCATTTTGTGGTCTAGAAGACCTGCCTCAGAATAAATTAACCTTGAATACCAAGGGCTAGAGCTGACCAGTAGGATTTCTTTCTCACAAATGTACTAAAGAAAATCGAATAAAAACTTCTTGTGGTAAATGATAAATTCCCTAGGATGAGTTAGTCACATACAAGAATGTCTAAAATAACAAACTACTTCAGATCACTATATTACAGTGGGATCTTTATAAATAGATTTGCTAGTTCATTTTTTAGGACTGAATAGTATTCTATTGTCTGGATGTACCAACAATTTAATTTATCCATTACCTATTGAAAAACATTGTAGTTGCTTCCAAATTTTGGCAGTTATACATAAAATTGCCATAAATATCACGGCAGAGTTTTATGTAGACAGAAGTTTTCAACTCATTTGTGTAAATAGTAAGGCATGCAATTGGTGGATGGTGCGGTAAGAATATGTTTAGTTTCAGAAGAAGCGGCCAAGCTGTCTTCCCATGTGGAAACACCATTTTTCATTCCCATGCACAGTGAGAGACTCTGCATCCTTAACAACATTTGTTGTTCTCAGAGTTTGGGGTTCTGATCATTCTAATACGTTTGGAGTGATATCTCATAGTTGTTTTATTTTGATGTTCCATATGTTACATATATTAACATATGTTTAAGATATTTTCATATGATTATTTACCATCAATCTGGTTTTGTTTTGGCAGGTACTGGGGATTAGACCCAAGGGAGATGAACCTAAGCCATATTGCCAGCCCTTTTTAAATATTTTTTATTTTGAGACAGGTTCTCACTAAGTTGCTTAGAGCCTTGCAAAGTTGTTGAGGCTGGCTTTGAACTCATGATCCTCCTATTTCAGCCTTCCAAGCCCCTGGATTACAGGCATGTGCTCACCACGGCCGGCCAATGTGACTATTTTAATGACGCGCCTTCTCAAGTCTTTTGCCCATTTTTAAAACTTTTTTTTACTGTTGAGTTTTAACAGTTTTTTAGATACTAACCCTTTATTAAAATTACCATATTTAATGTAGATGTATTAATGTAAATAAATGGAAACCCCTAGGTCACCAGCATAAGATTTTAATTTTGGTGGGCAGGTCCTGGAACCCCACTGTACCAGGTATATCTTAGAAATGTATCTTTCCCAGTTGTATATTCTTCATAAGAACCCCATGATCTCACAGGGAAATGGGGCATATTGGAGCAAAGCTGCTGTCATATAAAACTTGATACAGAGTTACAGGTGGTAGAAGGATCGAGTAAGCACAGACTTCCAGAATACTTTCCACTATTTCAATAATCAGACAAGACAACCTTGATTGCATAGTGCCATCCTCCCCGTACCAAAAATTGGGACTTAACTCCTGTCTCCTCTTTTTTGTCATTCCTGGAATCAGGAGTAGGTAATCCCTCAGACTGCCAGGATGATTTATGCTTGGAAACAACACAATGGATGACCATTTAGGTACCTTTCAATGTGACATTCTAATACTCTTGGAGGTACCAAGCTGCAGAGCTCAGTCTTCTAATGCCTCTCATAGATGAAGACAGACTCTCACAGGATTGTCAAATGGAAAAATAAGCAGTTAAGAAAGTAAAAGAAAACATGGTCACAGTGGTCAGCCACCATCGAAATGGCATGGAAGTTAATTTTTGAGCTGGCTTTAAGAGCAATACAGAATTAGTATCAGAATAAAATTATATAACATGTTTGGTAACACATGTGCCATTGTTATCATCAAACATTGGTTTACTAAGTTTCATAAATATTTTGACAAAGCAATGCCCTGATCACGCCCTTCCCAGTCCTCCTAGCTGCTACATGCTTTTATTAACCAGTGATGATTTCACTGTTGTAAAGGCTACCCAGTAAGTAATTTTTGTGATTTTTAAATGCAGATCATAATTATTATAAAATTAAATTTAAACCCCATCATTTTACCATGGAGGAATTTTAAAATGCTGAAATTCTAACTATAAGTCCACTCTCCTCTCATATTTTGGTGTTTCTAGAAATGAAATACATCCTATAATCTTGTTTACATGCATTAAAACATTTCAACTATTCTTCCCCCTTCTTATGGTAAATATACTCATGGGCTGCAATAAACACATGCCTTTATTGGGATATTACAATTCTTTATCATTTAACTATCACCTGATCTAGTTGTGTTTTGGCAAAATGTTATGTGAAAATACCTTAAAAAATAATTCAGAAAATTTCAGAATATAGAAAATCAGAAACGTGTGGGGTACAAAATGTTCACATACTGTTGTTTCCAGCTGTTTCCATGTACACAATAAGACACGGAGAACTTGAGTAGCAAATTTCTTTCCAAAAGGAAGACTTCTGAAGATCACATTCTCTCTGGGCTTTCTGACAATGTCAACAAGTTCAAGCTGATTATTTTGGTACCTAATAAATTTTCTAGAAGAACAGAGACAGAAAACCCATAGGAAATGCATCATCATTACCTTTCCAGATATAGAACTTTCTTCAGGGGGTCATTTTCATACTGTCTTCCTGTCCGTATGCCCTTCAAGTGTTCCATATGTTAAAACAATTAAAACTAACAAAATACACATAAATTGCATTTCTTTGTCAGCAGAGCAGAAAGCAGTCCATTTCTGCAGTTGTGTTTATGCAGAAACATCATGTATTGAAAAGTTCCCTGGTGTGTTTCCTATTATTCATGCAGAAAGTGTGTCAAAGATCCTGCAGATCTCGTTAAAAATAAAGACTTATGTATATGTGTTTGTGTGTCCTAGGCTAAAGGTAAAGAAAGGCAGTGGCTAAAACACCAAGCTACTGGAGAACTAGATGATGCCAAGATCATTGATGGGCTGACTGGAGAAAAAACCATCTACAAACGTCGGGGTGAGCTGGAGCCACAAGTAAGTAGTGGAGGACTGGTAGCATCGGACTTGCTTAGTTTGGCCTTGTTTCTAGAAACTCACTTTCTTGAGTTGTGTGTCAAAACATCATAAACTCTGAATGTGGCAACCAAGGAAATCATTATAGAAGAAGGAGAAGGAGAAGAAGAAAAAAAATATTATACTATTTATTGTACCTGTTAAGGTCTCAGCAAGAAACACAAGGCACACTCATACTGGGTAATTTAAGTAGCAGTGAATACAGAAGAATTTAGAGAGTATTTACAAAGATAAGAGTAGATTTATGAAAGCCAAAAGATTCACTGTGGTAACCCAGGCTGACATCAGCAGGGATCTGACTCTGCCCTGAAATCTAACACACAGAGCAGGAGAACAGTTCTGGAATCTGGAGAAGGTAGTTCATGGAGCTGTGGCCTTTGGTAAAGGTAGAGCTGACCTCTGGGCAACAGCAGAGAAAAAGCTGAGGTAACAACCCCCCAGCCTCTCACTTTGATCTGACAGTGCCTCCCATTGGCAGAAACCTCTGGAAGCCAGTAGCCAAGAGAGCTGCCCATGTGGCCCATCCCACTCCTGGGACATGGAGCAAGTGCCCTGGAAGGGAAACTGAGGGCACCCTGTTGTCTCTGATTCCTAGAGTATTCCTTAAGTGAGAGCAATAGAGCCATCTTGGTGGTTTTCTACTATTCTGTACCTTTAAAGATCTGTGTCCATCATGGGATTTAAGAAAATTTTAGGAAATAAGGAATTCTCCTTTAACTCTCAATGTGTTAATTCAAGTTTCAGTTAGCCATAGTTTTGAAAACTTTGCCATATAATGGCAACACAGTGAAATATTAGGTCTCTTGATTTCCTATAACCCTACAAAACCAGAACTGCGAAGTTCCCACTGAGAGCTGGGGGAGCAGTGCCTGGAGAGAGCAGGGAGAGTCCATCTACTTAAATGTGTTCTCAGAGAGGATCTGGTGGTAATTTGGGGAGTTCTTATTTCTGTGTCACTGGGATGAGTCAACAACTGTGTTCTTTACTGACTCATTGTGGTCAACAAATGTGGTTGGATATATATGAAATTGTGAGCAGTCATGAAAGCCTGTGTGGCACGATTATTCATTTGGACACACTCAAAAGTTTTGAAGAAATATATTGAATTGGCTCCAAACCATTATCCTCTAATACCCAGAGCATGTTTTGAAATTTCTGGCTCTGCCGTTAGTGTTTATGCATGTCAGAAAGTTTACAGTAACAAAATAACTTGGAATTTTTCTTCCTTCGTGTTTCTCTTTCTCTCTCTCTCTCTTTCTCTTTCTCTCTCTCTCTTTCTTTCTTTCTTTCTGTAAAACTGACAAGATTTTTCAAAATTCTGCACATTGGCCAAAATTGTCCAAAATCAAACTGAGTCTCTCAGGTTTCACATTTAATTGATAGTTGCTTCTATACATCAGCTTAAAGACACTTTCATGCTTTAAACTGCCAAGAAAAGAAAAGAAAAAAAAAAAAACACTAGTTCACTAACTCCAAGGAAATTTTGAAAGCTTGCTAAGGACAAAAATCATTTAAAAAAATTTTCCTTAGATTGTTTGCCAGACTCCCTCTCCCATAACCTTGTTTTAAAAATCTAGTATTTCTTGCAACCTACATGGGAAATGGTTTTCAACTGACTGTATAACAGATACAAATAAAATTGATGTTGGCTTCCCTCCAAAATAACAGACTCCTGCTAGAATTACTGACTTCGAGGCATGAAGAGAAAATGACATGTTAGGATTTGTATCTTTCCAAATTATTTTAAGGCACCAGTCTCCAAAAGGCAACTTTACTAGACTAGATTGGGCCTTGCAAGGGCTCTATTCCAAAGGAAAATCTTTTTAATATGATCCTAACTTCCTTATGCAATTTCAATTACTGAAATTCAATCTACAGGCATCTTTCACCAGCCTGGTCAACCTTTTACAGGGTCAAGTCTGCAGCTGATCTGCCCACCTCATGACTAGCACTCTGGTGCCTGTGTGAGCTCCTCAGGACTGCAGCCATTGATGACATTGTAGTTCACAAGCTCTTTCTGTCATTCCCTCCCTCAGCTGGGGAGCCCACAAGAGAAACCCAAGCGCCTGCGCCTGGTGGTAGATGTGTCTGGCAGCATGTATCGCTTCAATGGAGTGGATGGCCGGCTTGAGCGCTCAATGGAGGCCGTGTGTATGGTCATGGAAGCTTTTGAGAACTATGAGGAGAAATTCAAGGTAATGGCATGATCTAAGGATGATGAGATTCATCCTTGACCACATCTGCACAGAGTGAGCCCTGAGTTATGGCATGATGATGATAGGTGCTTGGAGACTTCATTCCCAAGCAGACAGAAATCTCTATTCTCTTACCAGCTCACTTGGCTCATTTGCCAGTGCAGAGAAAGTAAGACATTTGCTTCATCTGCTCTAATAATCCCATAATTTAAAGGACTGATTCCATCTGGTTACTACTGAAGAAACTCTACCATTATGTGACACTAACCATAAGGTTCAGAAAAAGGAACAGCTACTTAGAAGCACCAGAGTCTGTTGCCCTTGTAACAATAATACCCACACACCGTTGCCCAGTCACCAGACAGACAGCCTTCCAAGGTTTGAGCTCACCCCCAGAGCGTGCTGTTCTCAGCATCACTGTCCCTTTGCACATGGGCAATGATTCTACAGAAATGAATGTCTCCCCAGCTGACAATGAAAATGACCACCCTGGCAGAAAAGCAGCCTCCCATTTAAGCTATTTCTATTTTGCTCTTGCAGAGTTTGATGCACACCCTCCATTTCAGAGGTTTGAGAGTAGAGACTAGATTTCCCCAGTACTGCTGTGTTATCCCCTGACAGAAGCCTACTCGTCTGCTCTTAATCAACCGCAGAGAGCACCTGCTCCTCTGGCCCTTTCAGAGCAAATAAACTTGTGTTACCATGGTTATCACAAGCCATGCAATTATTATCAAAAGTTCAGTGGAGAGAAATGGTGTATGTGGGACATGTAAAGGACACAGAGTCTATTCATAGATAGTCTAGACCTTATTCTGGGTCATACCTGTCCTAAGAAACAAGTAGTATTAGTTCATTCACTGTTTAGCTTGACATCCCACCAGCATCTCTGGTTGCTACCTGGGTTATGGCTCTGTGTTATGCCTCACACAGCAAGAAGCAGGCCATTTACTTTGAGCTTATTATTAAGCTGACTATCCATTGAATCTCCCAGGGTCCCTTATATGAATCAAGTTCTGCAAGAGAAATTCATTTTAGGATTGACTGCTGGGGAAAGGGCAGCTTTAGACAGTGAATGCTGTGGGTTACTAAATTTTCACCATGAGGAGTAGTTATGTTTCCCTTGAAGAACTAGAATCGGTATCCCCTTGTGAGTATTGAAAACCATGGAACTATTCAAGATTCTCACTTTGTCCTAGTTTGCCAGGAAGCGTGGCGCCAAAGTCAAAGACCCATTATGACAATTTTATTTTGTCTTATGTCTTAAAAACTTGTATTTAGCTTTTTCTTTCCCTTGACCTTCCCTCACCTCAGATATAAGTTTGTCTTCATTTTTTTTAATTTATTACTTTTTCATGTTTTGTAGGTCAAAGGAAAATATTTTTAAAAATTTTTATTTAAAAGTATTTCAGATCCTTTCTAGTATATAGTAGAGTTTGATTTCCTATATCACTTGGACCACAGGTGACCAGTGGATTTCTAAAAATCCATCTTAGTAGCATAAATAGCTTTATCACACCTAATGTTTAAAAACCTATGGATTTTTAAATTTTTCCAGAGCTCCTTACAGACCTTCCCTACACATTGTCACATTGGAGACTTTTTGCTATCTTTCTACCCCCCCCCAACACATATCTGAGATTCTAGTGGCCACAGGCCACTCAGTCTCTGCTAAGCCTCCTGTGGCCTCCTTTGTAGAGGAGAGGAAAGAGATGGGTTGGAACTACTATATTCTGTGAGAGTTTTATATAACTAAATGTTTAGGGATTTAAGTAAGGGGTATAAAATGTAAAAGGAACAAAAGAAGATAGAGTGAAGAATAAATCTCTGTCCACCCCTCTCAGTTCTGAAATTCCTTGTCTAATGATGACCACTATTAGTGGGTTTTTGGTCACTTCTCAGAGATATTCAGTGGTATACTCACGTGGTTCCATTGCATGCCCTGTGGTTTGTATGGTTATGTTGATCATATTCAAATCATTTAATCTCTCTGTACTTCCATTTTCTCATTTGCAAAGAGGTATAAGAACTAGGAAGGACTAATTTACTTAGAAAACATAAAATAATGTATGAACCAATGATTACTTGAGGAGCTCCTAATGAAAATTTTGTATTCTTCAGACCAGAATTGCATCAAATGTCTTATCTTTAGGAATTCAGATTTGTGATCTGAGATTCCCCACCCCCAGTTCCAGATGGTTCTTAATGTCTTCCCAAATTTATCCTTCAGCAGTAAAGTGTATTTGCTTTGAAACCTTCAGAAGCCTGTGTCCTGGTGTGGTGGTCTAGAGTCTTCCTGTCTCTCTTGGCACTTGCTGTTTTCTGTGTAGTGGTCTCAGCCAGCTGAGCTGTAGATCATTACTATCAAACTTCAGTGGCCTTGTTTAGAGTCTCTCTCCATGTTTTACTCCCCCACATTATCATGACACATGCCAAACCACAGTGAGCCTAGAGCCAAAATTACTGAGTAGGAAAGGTAATTGGTAATTCAGTGGCAGGACACATTTCCAAAGCATTCAGAGTTTTAAAGTTTTTCATAATTGTTCTACCAACAAAATTTGATTATTCCCAGGCATAGTGTTCACAGTAGGTCATCTAAGACAAGAGCAACATTATTTGCTTATAATGAGCATAATTTTTAACATTCCTAGAACACTTAGAGACTACAGTGAAAGGTAGAATAGTAATGCTTATATGAACCATTTTATTTTAGTCAAGTTATTTCTTTTTCTTTTATCTTCATTTTTAATTGGTTCCTCATGATTTCACCCTGTCTGCTTCATCTCAGTACAGCTAAAAGCATTCCACTTATATTGGTAGAACATGTTGTTTTTTTAATATTTATTTTTTTAGTTATAGTTGGACACAATACCTTTATTTATTTATTTTTATGTGGTGCTGAGGATTGAACCCAGGGCCTCGCACGTGCTAGGCAAGTGCTCTACTGCAGAGCCACAACCCCAGCCCCATGATGTTTGATAAAGTGGACTTTTCTGAAATACTTCATTTGTAGAAAGGACTTTACTGCTTAAAAAAAATATATTAAAGGTCAGAGGTGTTAGAAAACCACTATTCCAGGACAAATGCTGGATTATAGCTCTGAGGGCTTTCTTTTTGGAAGATGTGTCATAGATCCTTAGTTCAGTTAGATGATTCACTCCTTCTTTGATAGGTGAAAACAAGGCCTACATATTCTTAAAACTAAGAGGAGCCAGCTTTTCATTCCATTTCTTGGGTATACTATTAAATATAGAACCTTGAGGGCAGGAATGACCTTGGAAATTATCTTCATCAACCTCTCTTTTACAGATGAGAAAACTAAGATTCAAAAAGGTTGAGTGCTTTGCCCAGTGTCATAGCTGGACCATGAAAAGCCAGGACTTCTGATGTCACTTCACAGAATATGAATGAGGAATTCAATAAGGAGATAGAAATATTGAAAAAGAACCAAACAGAAACCTTAGAAATGAAAGACAAAAAATAAAATAAAATGTTCAGTTGAAAGTCTGTCTAATAGTGTAGACCATGCTAAAGACAGAATCTCATACCTGGAGAACAAAGTAGCCTGCCTTGAAATTCAGACAGTAGTAAAGGAACATAAAAATAAGTAACCATGATTAGAATATACAAGAATTCTGGGACTCATGAAGAATCCAAATTTAAGAATCACTGAAATTGAGGAGGGTTGTGAATTGTGGCCTAATTGAATGGATAACACCTACAGGGAAATAATAACAGAAAAATTTCCAAGCCTTCACAAGGAGATGGACATTCATATACAGGAAACATTCAGAACCCCAAATAGAAAACATCAAAAAAGAACCTCTCCATAGCACATTAAAATTAAAGTACCTAACATAAAGAATAAGGATAGAATTTTTAAAGCCTCAAGAGACAAATTTCAGGTCACATTTAGAGGCAGGCCAATAAGAATCACTTCAGATTTCTCAGTACAAACTCTACAAGGCAATAGGGCTGGGAATGGTGTGTTCCTGGTCCTGAAAGAAAATCACTATCAACCAAGACTGCTGTATTCAGCAAAACTATCATTCAAAATTGAAGATGAAATAAAAGCCTTCCAAGATATTCAGAAACTACAAGAATTCATGAATACCAAACCAGTACTACAGAACTTAAAGAAATATTCCATACAGGAAAAAAAATCAAAAACCAACCTCAGAACACACAAAACAACAAATCTCATTTGAAGAGTAGCTAAGCAAATGAGAAAGAGGACCAAATTAAGTGTGATGAACAAACCAAAATGGAAGGAAATTATAAACATCTCTCTATAATAACATGGAATATAAATGGTCTCAACTCTTCAATTAAAAGACAGACTGGAAGAATAGATTGAAAAACAAGACCCAACTTTGTGTTATTAGCAATAGACACAACATACAGGCAAAGAGAAACACAAGCCAAAAGGATGGAAATTGATACACCCTTCCAGTGGGACCCCAAAACAAACATGAGTAACCACTCTCATATCTGACAAAGCAGACTTCAAACTGAAATTAATCAGAAGGGACAAAGAAAGTCACTTCATATTGGTACAGGGAGAAATCCAAATAAGAAGATAAAACAACAATAAACATTTATGCCCCAAATATGGCTGCAATTAATTACATAAAAAATGCTAATCAAATGAAGCCCCAGATAGACCTCAGTGCACTAATGCTGGGTGATTTTGAAACATCTCTCATGATTAGAGTGGTCATCCAAAAGATTCTTTGGACCTGAAAAAAATTAGGTTCAAATGAACCTAAAAGACATATTTAGAGTATTTCATCCAACAATAGCTGAATACACACTCATGGAACCTTCTCCAAAACATACATTTTAGGCAACACTTAAAAAATACAAAAAAAAATGCAGTAGTTCTTTGCATCTTATCAGATCAAAATAAAATGAAATGAAAAATAAACACAACAATACCCTATATAATCACATGGAGTATGAACAATACTCTTTGGAATGATGAAATGACTATGGAAGAAATCAGGGGAAAAATTACAAATTATTAGATTCAAGTGAGAATAGTGATACAACACACCAAAATCTCTGGGATACTATGAAAACAGTTCTAAAAGAAAAGTTTATAACTATGAGTGTCTACATAAGAAAATCAGAAACATCCCAAATAAACAACCTAATGATGCATCTCAAGGCTTTTGAAAAAGAAAAACAAACCAATTCAAAAACCAGTAAAAGGAAGGAAGTTATTAAGATCAGAGCTAAAATCAATGAATTTGAGAATAAAACACAATGCAAAGGATCGATGACAAAAAGTTGATTCTTTGAAAAGATAAACAGGATTGATAAACCTTTAGCCAAACTAACCAAAACAAGAAGAGAGAAAACCCAAATTAACAAAATTAGAGAAGAAAAGGAGAAATCACCACAGGCATCTCAGAAATCCAGCAAATCATTAGGGACTATTTTTAAAAACTTGCATTCCAATAAACTGTAAAACCTAGAAGAAGTAGATACATTTCTGGACAAATATGATCTCTAAAATGGAATCAAGAGGACATAGAAAACCTAAACAGACCAATAACTTGTAATGAAATACAAGCAGTAATAAAAAAAGCATTCCAACAAAGAAAAGCATAGGACCAGAATTATTCTGGAACAGAATTCTACCAAAATTTTATAGAAAAACCAATGCCAATTCTTCTCAAATTATTCCATGAAATAGAAAGTGATAGATACTTCCAAATCAATTCTATAAAGCCAGTATCACATTTATACCCCAAACACATAAGGCTGTATGAAGGAGAGAAAACTACAGACCAATATCCCTGATGAACTTAATCATATATTAGCAATTATGCTTAATTCATCACATAAATAGAATTAAGGGCAAAAATCACTGTAATATCAATAGATGCAGTAAAGAACCCATTTATTATAAAAGCACTGGAAAAACCAGGGATAGAAAAAACCTACCTCAACATCATAAAGGCTATATGTGAAAATCCCAAAGCCAACCTCATAGTAAATGGGGAAAAACTGAAAGCATTTCCTTTAAAATCTGTGACAAGTCAAAGTAGAAATTCTAGTCAGAGCAATTAGTTAAGAGAAGGAAATTTTTAAAAAAGGAAGTAAAATTGGAAAAAAATAGGAAAGGGAGAAATCACATTATCACTCTTTGTAAATTGTATGATCCTATACATAGAAGATCCAAGGAACTCCACAAAAACACTGGTAGAGCTAATCAACAAATTTGGCAAAGTAGCAGGTTACAAAATCTACATACAAAAATCAATAGCTTTCCTATATAACAACAACAAATCTACTGAGAATGAAATCAAAAAGACAAAATTCCATTCACAATAGTCTCAAAAAAATTGCAAATTTACCTAGGGGTAAATCTAATCAAGGAAGTGAAAGACTTTTACAACAAAACTATAGAATACTGAAGAAAGAAAATGAAGATGACCTCAAGATGAAAAACCTCCCATGTTCATGGATAGGCAGAATTAATATTGTCAAAATAACCATGCTACCAAAAGCAATATACAGATTCAGTGCAGTCCCCATGAAAACGCCATTGATATTCTTCACAGAACTAGAAAAAAAAAGTTCAAAAATTCATTTGGAAGAATAAAAAACTCAGAAGAGCAAAATCAATTCAAAGCCCCAAAAATTGAGGCTAAAGGTATCACAATATCTAACTTCAAATTATAGTACAGAATTAGAGTAACAAAAAACTGCATGGGACCGGCATAAAAACAGACATATAGACCAATGGTGCAGAGAAAAGACACAGAGAGAAATCCAAACTATAGAACAAATGAGCCCATTGGCTGATCCTGCAGGGTAGGCAAAAGCCAAGCCTAAGAAAACATTCCTTGTCAAAGGCAGGATGTATTAAAAGCCTTGACACTGGGCTCTGACATCAGTAGTTATCAAATGTTCCAGTACAGTGGGTTTCCTGGGTACAGCAGGATAGCCACAGTATGTGCTTAACACCATAAAAACAGTATAGCTCCAAATGTTTCTAGCTTTATAATTTTTTAGTGCACAAAGAAGCCTCTTGATAACTCACAAGTCTTGAAAAATGTACAAAGCTTCTGTAGTTGAACTTCCTGATTATGAGACCCTATATAATAAACTTGCCAAACTCATTGTGGGTCATTGTTCCTCCCTCTAAGAACAGTGTCCCACCTGGCCCCAGCTTTGCTTAAAAATGTCTGTTTTACTTTGTCTCTGTGTTTTTCTTAGTCTCCTAACACCCCTCCTCGAGATCCTTTGTTGTTGCTGTGCTGGTCATGGCACCATACACCTTTAGTCATCTGGTCCTTGACAAAGGTGCCAAAAATCACACATTGGAGAAAGGACAACCTTTTTCAATAAATGGTCCCAGGAAAATTGGTTATCCATATGTAAAAACATTGAACTAGACCCTTATCTCTGACCCTGCACAAAAAAAATTAACTCTTTATGGATCAAATACCTATGAATTAGATGAAAATTCTGCAACTCCTAAAAGAAAATATAGGGTCACAGGCAATGACTTTCTTAATAGAACCTCTAAAGCTCGGAAAATAATGCCAGGAGTTAATAAATGGGATAGCATTGAATTTACAACCCCTATGGAAATCAGTATGGAGGTTCCTCAAGACTAGGGATGGAATCACCATATGACCCAGCTATACCACTTCTTGTTATTTTTCCTGAAGAATTAAAGTCTTGCAGTGATATATGCATACTCATGTTTGTAGCAGCACATGTCACAATATAAGCTATGGAACCAGCCTAGGTGTCCATCAATGATGAATGGATAAAGAAAATGTGGTATTTTTACACAATGGAGTTTTATTCAGCCATAAAGAAAGAGGAAATTGTGTAATCTCCAGAAAAATGGATGGAATTAGAAACCATCATGTTAAGTTAAATAAACTTATTTAATGTTTAGTTAAATAAATTCGTGTTAATAACCATTGTGTTAAGTTAAATAAACTTAAAAGACTGAGAGCCACATGTTTTTTTTTTCTCATATGTGGAAGCTAGAGAGGAAAAAGGAAAATAAAGGTGGGATTGGTCTCCTAAAAACCAAATGGAGAGTAGTAAAGGAATGAGACTAATGAGTGAGAGGTAGGGAGGGAGGTGGGACGTAGTGGGGAGTGATATTGGCACAATTGTGTTGTCATATTATGTGCAAATATGTAACAACATATCCTATCAATATGTCCAACTATAATCAACCTATTAAAATGAGGAAAAAAGAAATACAAAAAAATCACATTTTTGGATCTGCGATTTTTAGCTCAAAAACTAAAATTACATTTGCTTAAAAAAATTTCAGGAGTAAATGTACAATTTACATATCAGTTTTCTACTCTCAGCATCCCACCAATAAAAAGAGGATATAATAGACAAACAAACAATAAATCAATAGTTCAAGTGATTTGATTAGGCCCTTATTACCTCCCTTTCAATTAACTCAAACCAAGTAAACTTAATTATATCTGAAAGTTCATTTTGCCATTAAGTTAACATTATCAAGAGTAACTCCCCATCCTATTTCCATATCCTGCCCATGCTTACAGGAAGAAGCTTATAAAGAACAGGTGCACTGGGGCATGGGATCTTGAGGACCACCTTAGAATTCTGCCCATCATTGTTTCTATGTGTGTGTGTGATTGGAAAAAAAAATTCTCCCTGAAAGTTATGAATGGAATTCAGGGTAGTCCCTGAAGCCCTCATCATACTTTCCACCTCCTCCAGAAAGCAAAAAAGAAGGTGGATCCAAAATGAGGATCTGTCTGCATTTCAACTGTTGATAAATACACATCTGCTTCTGTGCATTTTTTAATGGCCAAATATTGAGCAACTTTGGACCATCAGATTCCAAAGAGATAGAAATGCAGAGGCTCAGTGATAATTCTCTAGTGGACAATGTTTTCTAACTCTCTGATTCTTTGCATAGTATGACATCGCTGGACACTCTGGAGATGACTACAATATTGCACTAGTTTCAATTAACAAAATCCCCAAGAACAACAAAGAAAGACTAGAAATTCTAAAGGTAAATATGTTGTTATCTCTATACTGTGAAAATTTCTATGTGATTAGCTAAAGACTATATAAAAAGATTCACTGAAGAAGCAGTAGATATTAGAAAGAAAATGATGTTCTGTTTCACAGACTTTCAAGTTATAAACAGAAAACACCCATGAGACCTCAAACCCTTTTCTCCATCATCCGAATTTGAATTTACTCTGTGCTATTTTTAGAGTATTCAGTATTGGATTGGGATTATACATTTCAGTATTGCATTGGGATTCTGTAACCTGTGACTCCTCATATATGCTACATGTTCAGTAGAAGGAAAAGAATGATCCCTTGTAGAGTACTAATTTATGCTTTTCTTAGTATCTTCTAATAATAAATTTAATTGCACATACTTCAATCTGCAAGAAAAACATGCATGTCATGATTTAAAACAAATTTCCTCCATTGCTACTGATGTAAGTACAATATAACTTTATTGGAAATTTAATCCATTCCTTATTTTCACCCATGTGATACCAATTCTTATACTTTCTTACATCTTCTCACTTTAAATGGAAGCTTGAATTTTAAAAGTAATTGTCAACAGTAATAGTTTGGAACATTTCCTTCTTTCTAACAAAAGTCTACCAAATGCAAATATTACTGTGTACTGTTGTTACTCTGATGTGCAAGTTAAATAAACTTGCTCAGAAACCTGTTACTGACTTGTAAAAATTAGCTTTTATGCATTCTCACAGTCAATAGAAAAACCATCCTGTTTGTTCAAAGAAGCTTATCACCCCTGACTTTTGCTTTGACTCTTACCTCCAGACAATGCATGCCCACTCTCAGTTCTGCATGAGTGGAGACCACACGTTAATGGGGACAGAACATGCTATCAAGGAAATTGTCAAAGAAGAGGCTGATGAATACTTTGTCATAGTCTTAAGTGATGCAAATCTGTCACGATATGGAATAAAACCTGCCACATTTGCCCAAATCCTTACAAGTGACCCTCAAGTAAATGCTTTTGCCATTTTTATTGGATCATTGGGTGATCAAGCAACCAGGTAAGTGTCATCTCAGGACACTGCAAAAGGCAGGCATAGATAGAATGAGTGTCTGTGTTTTAGTCAGCTTTTTTGCTGCTATGACTAAAAGATCTGACCAAAACAATTTTAGGGGAGGAAAAGTTTATTATAATGGACTCATGATTTCAGAAGTCTCAATCCATAGCTCAAGGTGAGGCTGAACATCATGATAGAAGAGAGTGGCAGAAGGGAGCAGCTCACATGATCAGAAAGCAGAGAGATTCCACTCACCAGAAACAAATATATACCCCCAATCCCTTCCCCATGCCCTACTTCCTCCAGCCACACCCCACCTGCATCCAGATACTACTCAATTAATTCCAGTAGGCGATCAATTCACTGATTGGATTAAGGCTTTTTATGACCCAACCATTTCTTCTCTGAACCTTCTTGCATTGTCTCACACATGAGCTTTGGGGGGACACCTCACATCCAAACCATAATAGCCTGACACAGGCAATCTGGTGGGATGAGCACCATGAGGGGAACTGAAGGACATATAGGAAAAACAATCTAGAGATGCCACTTAAGAGTTTGCAGTCTAGCTGAGGAGATGTGATGTTTTAGCTTATGTTTAGAGAAGCAATCATAAATTTAAATTAACTGTTTTTTCAGATTATGTTTAAACTAGCAAACTAATTATCAAATTGGTTTGTTCATTAATGTTAGATAATATTTTATACATTTGGCATCAAGGTCCCAAGCATAGTCTAATCAGTTTGTGTCCAAATCATATTCAAAATAGTGAATATGTTAGTTTTCTTGGCATAAGACAAAATGTGTATATTTGTGTCTAAATATTTTATATGTAGACATATATATAGACAGACAGACATATAGACATACATACATGTATCTTCACATACTTGCTTCTCTAATAAGTGATATAAATGTGTATATATGTGTGTGTGTGTGTGTGTGTGCGAGCGAGCGAGCGCGCGCGTGTGTGTCCACTGTTACTAGGCAGACAAAGCAGATGAAACACTTGGAAACTAATTAAGACACCATATATAGTTATATTCTACACTAAATATGCTAAATGTTCACTGAAGAAATTTATGGTCAAACAATAAATACCACTGAGGATGATCTGAAAGGAAAGATCTGGGTAAACTTTCATAACTTAAATGTACTTATCTTTTAACATTTATCTTTTTGAATGACAAACCAAAATACCTCATATTTCTCTACATATAATATTTATAAAAAAAACAGAAAACACAGGTAAAGGTTTATCTGCTAAAACTAACAAAAAAACAAAACTAAACAAAAAATCTTCCTGAGCCCCAAAGGTCCTGTCTTTCCTATTTCTCCTCTTTAACCTGTCGTGCTCTGTGATTCACAGGCCATGAACTAGGAAAGGTTTTAGTATCCTACATGCTGACATCTTCCATCACCTTGCTACAGAATTACTGAGGAAGGTAAAGAAGAGACAATATTGTGTCATCACCATCACTTTAATACAACTGACTTTTATGCATTGGCACTTTGCATCTTCTAGAACCTCCTTGTCCTTGAAAGCAAACCATGCTTTTTCTAGTCCTGTTTTTCACAGCACAGCCCAGTATTAGGCAGATAAAAACACTAGTTGAGCTGAAATGGCTACTTTGTCTTCTAGTAAACAGATCCTGTTTGAATACTTAAGGAAGCACATAATACCCTTGTGATTTCCTAGGAAAATGGTCCAAAGCCACTGGCAAAAGATATGTTGCAGAATTTTCTGGTTTGCCAGGCATGCCAAATGGATGATACTACACAGGATGGCTGACTTTTATGAAATGTCAGTCCAAAACCAGACTCCATTGCCACAATGAAAAGAGGCATTCCTTTGAATAAAATTGTATCTTGTGGTTTTATTACCTTCAAAAATGTTCTTTTGTTCCAAGTAATAAGTTAGTATTTTTAAAAATTACTGTAAGCTTATATAACCTCAGTATTATCAAAGCAGCAGTTGGAAAAACCAGACTGTATTACACATTTGTGTGAGTTGGAGCCAAAAAAGGAGAGGAGGGTAGAGAGAAAATAAAACCACTCAGGATTTGGCTGGGCAAAATTCTTGGAGCCCTGTTTTCTAGAAGGCAAAGCATTTAGATGTCCAGTATGAGGCCAACACATTTGCTGAAGCCAGGTGAGCTAATTCCAGTTGGGTCCCTAGGGCTCTGTTCTACTAAGGAAATATACAATAGCAGAAAATAACAGTCATGAAAAGGAGAAAATTTTTTCCTTTCCACATCCACTCGTTTTCTTACTGCAAAGACCTTCCTTATGGTTTATTGCTTTTACTCTCTCTCTCCCTGTTGCTCTTCCAGGCCTTTCATTGTTTAGTGACAGCCAGTTAAATTGCAGGCAGTAAGCAAGGTATTAGAAAGTAAAAACTTCCTTTCCTAAAATCCCACTTGGATATGATTTGCCAGGGAGGAAGATGGAAAGGGATCCTCAATTTGCAATGGTAACTTTCTTTTCCTTCCCCTCCTGGCAGGCTCCAGAAAACCTTACCAGCTGGCAGGTCTTTCATTGCCATGGATACCAAGGACATCCCTCAGATTTTACAACAGATCTTCACCTCCACAATGTTGTCAACTGTTTAAGAAATGCCCTCCACTGGCATAACGACCCAGGATTTAAAACAAGAAAAAGGAATGTTCTAAAGAGAAGACATCTATAAAGCAAACCCATGCAATGACTATATAATTCTAGCATTGCTTGCTTCTTCCTACACTGACTCCATAATCAGGATTCAGAAAAGCAGCCAGAAGCAGACTTGTGCCTGTAAATCTGCAGCCACTGATGGGTTTAGAAATCCTCAGTGGGAGCAAGTTGACCTTCACATTATGCAAGGTCATGGTTAAAGGAAATTGTCATGAGAACTACAGTGTTTGGACTGTTTCAAAAACCTGAGAGGTAAAGAATCCTTGCTTTTGCCTTAACATATCATCTGTCACCTAAGATAAGAGAAACAACCCCATCACACTGAAACTCTGAGACCACGTTCTGACTTTGGGATCAAGTCTGTGCAAACCCCAACCAACATGCTGCTGTCTCATAATTATTTTTATTTTCTCCCTCCTCTGGATTGTCTAGCAAACAACAGTTTTATAGTATTTAACCCACTGAAAAGACCCTCCAACAGCAATATTTTATAAAAAGTTGGATTTTCTCAATAATTCCATTTTCTTGGCCAAAGCCAAAATAAATCAGAAGATCCTTAGAGTGCTTGATTTCCTAGGTGACTTTTAAAAGGCTCTTTGAATAACAAAGAACAAATGTCTTGTTCTCCCTGCCACCACATGGAAGAATAAAGATACCTGTGTGAAGTTCCTGGTTCTTCTTGTCCTTCTAGTGCTTCTCAAAAGGTTCACACTACACTATTTTGGTGTTCAAAGCACAATGCTCAAAATAACAGTTGCTTGTAAGAGGTTATCTATTGAGAACATTCATATAAAATTACTTAATACAACATAAAAGGCATTATATTTGAACTACATGGTGATTGGGCATTTCTTTAGCTGAAAGAAAGCGAGGAAGGGGAAGAAGGAAGAAAGGGAAGATTCTTGAAAACTAAATTCTTAAAAAAATAATGATAATGTGTCAAAATGCATTCTACTGACATGTATAACTAATTAGAATAAAAAAGAATCAAAATAAATTAATTAAAGACACAAAGCCTTAGAGAAGCTCAACTCAAGAAAATCAGCCATGCTCAGAGGCAAGCAGGGACACCAAGTGGGCTAATGCTTATGGCCCCTCTCACCCCATACCTCATGCTGCTGCTTATAGACCTGCATGTATATCTTGCTTCTACTGCCTAATTCTCATTTTTTCAGTCCAGTATCCTTTCTGTAACTGGTCCATATTCATAGAGCCATTTTCTTTTCCCTTGTCTTTCAAAAACCACATCTAAACACATTCACGCAATTCAGAGGACATGGAGCACTGCTGGGAGACATTTCTAACTTCTCCTACCTTCCTGGGCACAGCAGTAAAGCTGAGGAAATGCCCATCTGAATGGCAGCTTAATTCCAAGGGATGCCCCTTTGCTAGTGGGTTCCTACCTCATAAAGCCTTTGGGAGTTAAATCTAAGAATGATTAAAGGAACAGTCTTTTACCAAATTCTCTCCATGTATAACTACTTGAGTGAACAAAAGTCATACTTTTTAAAACAAGGAAAGAATATTCTAAAGTAATTTAATTTCCTCTTCCCAACTAGTCAGATATCCTTTGCAATTGTTGTTTAAAAAAAAAAGGAAGAAAGAATGAAAATAAAAAAACAATAGAGTGCCTGGCTTTTCTTAGTTTTTTTAAAATTTTAATTAGGTATATATGACAACAGAATGCATTTTGATTCCTTGTACACAATTGCAGCACAATTGTACATGATGTAGCATCACACCATAATGTGCAGTCATACATGTACCTAGGGTAATGATGTCCATCTCATTCCACCATCTTTCCTACCCCCATGCCCCCTCACCACCTTTCCCTCCCCTTTGCCCCATGAAAGTTCTCCATTTTTACCATGTCCCCCCAATTACAGATCAGCATCCACTTATCAGAGAGAACATTCGGCCTTTGGTTTTTTGGGATTGGCTTGCTTCACCTAGCACGATATTCTCCAACTCCATCCATTTACCTGAAAATCTGGCTTTTCTTAATTTGTATTAGGGAAGAATGGTGGAGGAGGGAAGGGGGAATAAGATGGTTTGTTTTCATTTCTTGCAATACCTAAGAACTATGTGCATTTATTATTAAATGCCACTGTCCAGATATGAATTCTAAGTAGCCTTCTTCTCAGAACCTCCAGGGCAGACTTCTGGGCTACCCAGCCACTGACCCTGGCCCTGACTAGAGCCCAGAGTAATGACAGGTCAATAGAGAAATCCTCCGTACATGGAGCAACTTCAATGATGTGGCTCTTCTCTTTAACTTGTTTATGTTTTTCCTTCTTGAAAATGAGCTAAGAACCTTCTTAACCAAGATTACAAGTTGGGTCGGTGATGAAAGTTCTGTGCTGTGCAAAAGGAGCCCTCAGGAAGGAGCTTGCACATTTTCAAGTCCTTCTGTTGAAATGGTTTGCTCTGTGACAAAACAGGAGTTTAGGAAGGAGGATCAGAATTAGCCCAGCCTTGGTTGAGGTTGCCTGGGATTCCTGGTTGGAGGTCAGGAGGGCTGTCAAGTGTTTCCACCCTACACACAACCCAGTAAGACCCCAGATACATATATCCCTAGAAGACTTGGGGGAAAAAATGATTGGGCCCATATTCCCAAACCCAGGTAAAACTATCCTTCAATAAGTCACTTTACAAAGTCACTTCACAACATGATTTGTGAAATGGAATGGGTGAGCAGATGAACAGATGGGTGGATAAATAAAAAATTGCCTGGGCAGGTAGATGAGCAGAAGAAATAGTCTACACTGTTTAAAATACTGAAGAAGAAAGGAGATTACCAGGACTCTTATTAATATCCACACTAATTATAGGATAACAGAGGTGGAGTCTCAGCTTTAGCTCAGGCAGGAATGCTGCCATATTTGCTGGAGTGGCACCATAGGCCACCCCAAGTCCATCCACATGAGAGATAAGGAGCCACCAGGAAAGAATTTCACCCAAGACATACAAGCTTCATCCTATTATAAAATCTTGAAGTGGCAGGGGCAAAAATGGTTGTGTAACACTGAACATGAACTTGTATCCAGGTCAGCCCTGGTGTCAAGCAGACACCCAGGTATCTCTGCCCAGAGGACACAGTAACATTTTTCTAGATGAGCCTGAGGCGGTTCCAGGACCCATGCTGCCCAGCAAGGCACAGAAGCTTTGACAACAGATGTCAAGTGTATGGATATTGGATTCAAATCATGTCTCTTGTTCTAACTAGTTTTCTTTCCTAAGGAAGTTTCTCTTGTTTTCTTTTTTTTTCAATATTTCATACTGAAAAATATATATCATAAAATTCATTCTTTCAAAGTGTACAATTTAGAATATAGTTTGGAACTTTTTATTTTAATTATGCAAATATCACCACTACCTAATTCCAGAATATTCTCATCAGCCCCCAAAGAAACCCATACTCCCTAGTAGTCACTTTTCCATTGCTCTTCTCCCCAGCCCTCAGCACCACTAAACTTTCTAACTCAATGGGTTTGCCTTTTCTGAATATCTCAAAATATATGCTTTATACAATATCAGGCATTATTTGCTTCTTTCAATTGTAATATTTTTAAGGTTCTTTTTTGTGCAAATAATATTCAGTTGTAAGAATATACATTGTGTTTATCCATTCATGAGCTGATGGGCTGGCTGGCTATATGATGATTCTGCTGTGAACATTATTATTTGTGGACGTGTTTCCAGTTCTCTCAGGTATATAACCAGGAATGGAACTGATGGCTCATATGATACCTCTATGTTTAATTTTTTGAAGAACTGTCCAATCTGTTTTCCAAAGCAACTGCATCATTTACATTCCCACCATCATACAAGGTGCCAATTTCTTCACATCCTCCCTAACACTTCTTTGTCTTTGTGACTAGAATCATCCTGGTGCATGGGAAGTGATACCTCATTGTGATTCTAATTTGCATTTCCTAATGACTTAGTAATAATAAGCATTTTTTCAGGTGCTTATTGGTCAGTTGTCTATCTTCTTTGTAGAAATTTTTTCCAAATCCTTCTCCCATTTTAAACTATTGTCTATTTATTATTCAGTTTTAAGAATACTTTATAAATTCCTGGGCCGGGCGCCATGGCTCTGCCTGTCATCCCAGCAGTTCGGGAAGTTGAGACAGGAGGATCGCGAGTTCAAAGCCAGCCTCAGCAAGGACGAGGTGCTAAGCAACTCAGTAAGACCCTGTCCCTAAATAAATTACAAAATAGAACTGGGGATATAGCTTAATGGTCAAGAGCCCCTGAGTTCAATCCCTGGTACCAAAAAACAAAAAAAAAGAATTCTTTATAAATTCTCAATGCTAGACCATTATTGCATATGGTATTCGAAAATACTTTCCTCATTCAAAAGGTTGTTTTTGTTTGTTTTGGTTTGGTTTGGTTTGTTTTTTTTTTTTTTGGTACCAGCAATTGAACATAGGTGCACTTAGCCACTGAGCCACATCCTCAACATTTTTTTTTTTTTTGAGACAGGGTTTGCTAAGTTAATGAGGCTGGCTTTGGATTCATGTTCCTCCTGCCTCTGCCTCCCCAGCCACTGGGATTACAGGCATGTACACCTGCTGTATGTTCACTCTCATGGTGATATCCTTTGAAGAAGTTTTTAATTTTGATAAAGCCTAATTTATCCATTGTTTTCTTGGTTGCTTGTTCTTTTAACATCATATCTAAGAAGCCATTGTCTAATCCAAAGTCAAAGATTTATGCAAACATTTTCATCTTAGAATTTTGAGATTTTAGCTCTCAAATTTATATCTGTCTCATTTTGAGTTAATTTTTGTATATGATGTGATATAAGGGTCAAACTTCAAAAATTTTCAGTTTCCCAGCACCAATTAATGAAAAGATCATTATTTTCCTTTGTCAAAAATTAGTTGACCAGGGCTGAGGTTGTGGCTCAGTGGCAGAGTGCTTGCGTACCATGAGGCAAACCCACAAGGCACCAAGGCACTAAGTTCGATCCTCAGCACCACATAAAAATAAAATAAAGATATTGTGTCCACCTAAAACTAAAAAAATAATTTAAAAAAAAGAGTTGGCCATAAATAAATGGGTTTATTTCTGGACTTTGAAATTCCAAATGCACACATATGCCCTTGGTCTGTGCAACAGAAGAGTCTGATTTTCAACTCTAAATCTCAATTCCAGGTTTCCAGAAAATTAAAGATTTGACTGGCTCTGTGTGGGTTTATATTTTACCACGTGTTCAGCTGTGCCAGAATAGTCCAGACTTTTGGGACCACCCCTACAACAGACACTTGAGGGATGGCATGCAGGAGGCAGAAAAACCAGCAGCTGTGTAGGATATCTGCCTTGTATATTCCTTGATGACAGTCTTAGAAGATTCAGTTTAAAAGTCTTCCTAATTTAGTAGTCCCTAACCCTAGTGGTTCTGTTTCTTATAGTCATCTGATAGAGCTTTAGGATCACCCAGGGCAATACATACTTTTGGGTACTCTGATTCAGTTAGTCTGGTGAAGTAGTCAGGGGTTCATATATTAGGAAAGAAACACTCTTAGGTGATTCTCGTGTGAAATTAGATTGAAAATAACACACTGTATTAAAATGTTTCTTGTGCTGTGGTAGATACAGGGATTAAAAGAGAGAGAGAGAGAGAGAGAGAGAGAGAGAGAGAGAGAAGCATTAAACTATAAACAAAAGAGAGAGAGAGAGAGAGAGAGAGAGAGAGAGAGAGAGAGAGAGAGAGAGAGAGAGAGAGAGAAGCATTAAACTATAAACAAGTGATGATCCATGACCCAAGGAAATTGTGAACAAAAGAGCTATGGTAGGACTGAAGTATGGTCCTTCATTTCTTGATAGTAATGAAGGTTGAGTCACCCTTACTATAAATTTACAGGTGGGCAACACCTACATCTCAGTTACCCACCTGGCTGTTAGACTCCTAAGGTCCAGACAGCATGCTGGCTCCGGAGATGGCCCTAGGAAACTACCACAGCTTAAGGTCTTTTTGTTTGATTGTTTTTTGTTGTTATCAGGGATAGAACCCAGGGATGCTTAACCACTGAACCACATCCCCAGCCCTTTTTATTTATTTATTTTTTTTTAGAGAGAGAGTCAGTCTTGCTGAATTGCTTAGGCTCTTGCTAAGTTGCTGAGGCTAGCATTAATTTGCAATATTTGCCTCAGCCTCCTGAGCTACTGGGATTACAGACTAGCTCCACTAATCCCGGCTCACTACTTAAAGAGTTCTTAGCCCCCATATCTGAGCTCCAATGAAATTCAATAAAAGATGAGACATACTGGCAGCTGAAAAGAGAACAGTCCAACATAATTGACACCCAGCAAGATAGAAATGCTGGCAAAGTGACCATGACAAAAATCACTGTCCTCGAGTAGCACAAGTCCAGTGGGAAAGGTGGCACACATTTAGTATTCATTTTAATAAGAATGAATACAGGGCCCTGGATAGGATTAGACTATTAAGAGAATGATACCTGAACCAGGTGATACCTGTAGGGATCTTAGTGAGAAGGAAAGAGAAAACCTGACAAGAGCCTCCTTAGCCCAGGTATAGTTAGTTGGCATGTACTTTGCGCGATCTTCTCAGTTAAGTCTCCTACAAAACCTGTGGTTGGGGGCAGGTGGCTTGCTAACTTTATGGGATACATAAGACACTGACTGACATTTTAAGTGCCCAGGTTCATATAGCTGATGGCCATAGGAGCCAGATTCCGATTCAGTTGAGTTTGATCTTAGAACCCTACTGGTTATTTCTGACCAGTAACTGCTTTTACTACAACATAAGATTCCCAGGAGAGGCACACTTGATGTGGGGAAGTTAGAGAGAAACTTCCTGAAGCCAGCAGTGTTTGAAAGGTGAGCAGGAAGACACGTAGGGTAAAAGAAGCAGCCTGAGGATTGCCAGGATAGGAATAGGACTGGGGTAGTGTCTCAGTCAGGCCCAGACAAGAAATTGGAACCACAGTAAGTCGATTTAATGTGCGGGTCACTTAAAGAATTTTTGAAAGGGCAAGGGCAAGTGAGAGATACTGAGGAACCCAGAGATCAGCCACTGCAGAAAAGAGAGGGCTCCTCCATCACAGCAGCCTGGAGGAAGGGCAGCTGAGGCTGGTGCTGAACTTTTTTTGAGGGTCTCTGAGGCCCAGCTCAGATATGGCTTGAACAGCTATGCTGTGTAGCCTTCTGAAAGAGACTCCTTAGGGATGATGCTCAAAGTTCTGAGGGCCCTCAGATTATGTTTAAATGGTTGTGAATAAGTTTTTCTAATCCTCTTTTCTCTAAACAAACTTGGGTGTTCCCTTCACCCCTTGGACTAGCTCTATTTTCATTTTTTAACAAACTAGTTAACAGAATTAACTGAATTTGTCTGAAAATTTTGTAGTGGCTCTCAGTGTTTTGGTAGTATTTTAAATTCCATCTAGTAAATGACTCCTGGCAGTACAACCAAACAAGTGTCTTAATGGACCATGGAGTAAATGATTATTTGAGAGAACTTTCTCTCCCCCATGATGTAAATAGTTTATAAGCTGGTTTGACTATTAAATACTGTATAAATTGATAATTTATGTTTTTTGTACTTCAACAAATATGTGACTATTGCCCCAGTACATGGCCAGTAGGAAGACACCCCCACAGTTTCTGGGAACCCTATGCTGTAGAGAGCTGCTCCCAGGGGGCTGAGCAGGAGTCCAGTGGATGTGTAGAGGCCAAGTCCTGCTATGGAAGGGCCCTGTGGGGGCTGGGCCAGGCTGATGGGCTGCACAGTGAGTGCCAAGGATAAGGTGGTGGCTCAGGGCTCTAAAATTAGCCACAAGAACCTGAAGGGGGATGAGGGTAAGGCTACACAGGAGTTGAAGTTCCTGCTGTTAGGTGAGGCCACGTACTGGCACCCCTGATGTTGGCCCAAATCCCAAAACAAGGGCTTCAAACTCGCAGGCTGGCTCTGGGCCCCACAGCTGGGTTTGAATCTGGGACAAGCCTGGTCAGGACCCCCAAATAAGAGTAGGGAAAGTCTGAGCAGCTCTCTATAGCATATGGTTCCCAGCCACTATGAGAGGTGTCTTCCTGCTGACCATGCACTGAGGCAATAGTCATGTATTTGTCAAAGTTCAAAAATCATAAGTTATCAATTTATACAGTATTTAACAGTCAAACCAGCTTATTAAATAATTTACATCATGGGGGAGAAAAAGGTCTCTCAAATAATTCTAGGCCACACTAGATCAGACTCTCCTATTATACCCCAAATCCCCAAGTCAGGGCAATGGTGCCTTAACATTAGCTATCCATACCCTGCTTGGCCATTCACCCTCAATAACCAGCCTCACAGAGTCTCAGAACACCATGCCCCCACTGTCATTCCATTCTTCCCTAGACTTGTCATCTCTTTCCCCCAAGTGTTCCCTCTATTCCTACTGAACATGAGCATCCCCTGGGGCTCCTTCCAGGCCCCTACTCACTCCTTCCTTCAACTTTCTTCCCCCTATCCTTACTCTGGAATCTATATCCTCCACTTTTGCACTCTGACCCCAAGGAACCCCTCAAGTGGGAAACTGTTCTTGAGCCCTCTACAGCAGGAACTCCTTCAGAGCCCCTGCTTCTGGCTAGAGGCATCACTCCCCAAAACTGGGTTAGGCAGGCCCCCATCCCCCAGCTATGGCCTTTGACCTCCTATAAATTTTCTCCCACACTGTGGCCTTCCCAGATTCTACCAGGTGGGTTCTGCTAGGAGGAGAGGAACTAGGGGCTGGAAAGGGCCTGGGCTGGGCTAGGCAGACCCCACAAACACAAACACACACACACACACCCCTCAAAGGCCTGGACTAAGATTTCACTGGTCACCTTGTGGGAGGAGGCCAGACTCCAAGCTTCCCTGGAAGGTTTTGCTCCAAGGGAATATTTCCCAGTTTCCAAGGCCTGTCTGGGCCATTGATGGGGAAGTCTGGGAAGTAGGAGGGAGTATGGACAAACAAGACGAGTGTCGCTGCTAGAAGGAGTCTTAACAAAGTCACTTTCTGAAGACATTTCTGATTTTTTTTTTTAAATGGGCATTTACAAGACATGTTATTTTCGAATGCTTTCATACCTCTCCAACCTCTCTACCACTAGAATGTCTAGATGTTGCAAAGTGTTTTAAAAGGTTGGGGGGAAAGTTGAGAAGGGTTATGTTTGTTTGCTTTTTTATACAAAAACCTTCTACAAATGGCGGAGGGCAAACCAAAAGGTGGGGGAATTCCGGTCCTGGAGCTGCGTGTTCCTCTTCCTGTTCTCTGCAGAAGGATGACGCCCAGCGTCCTGAGGGCCGCAGACCAGAACCTTGCTCACCTTCCAGGGCAGGCCTTTGACCGGCCTTGTCTGGAGGAATTAAGGTCTCCTGGAAGCTGCATAGAGCACCAGCGGGGAGCGGAGACAGGGCCTGATTGGCGCCTGGGCATCTAACGCTGGCCTTCTTGGGCCCTCAAAGCCCCCGAGGCCTCCTCCATGGCCTTCAGCAGCCACCCTTCTCCCCGTGCTACATCTGCCGCCGCCCGAAGGCACCGAGGCTTGCATGGCGCCACGGGCCAGTGCACTGTCCATGTGTTTCCTCAGTTATGTTTTCAGTGTATTTCCTGAGATATTACTTGCACACCATTCTCATCCTCTTCTGCCACTGGACCCCAATTACACCTGTGTGATAACATCCCATATAGTATCTCAAATCTTGGTCCCCCCACCCTCACCCCAACTTCCCAATTTTTTTTTTCTGGGTTTTACTTTATACTGATTTATATTTAGGTTCATGTATTCTTTCCTCAACTACATCCAGGTTAATGTTAGGACCGTTCAATGGAACCTTCACTCCTGATCATAGTGTTCATTTCTAATGGATATTTTTTTAAAGTAGTTTCTGTGACTTTACTGATGAAATGGACTCCTCATCTCTTGCATGGTATCTAATCCACTTCTTAAATTATGTCTTTAGCCTTTTTATTACCTCATTTTAAACTGTCTGTCTAGTGAGTCTTCACATGTTGGTCACCTCTAGGTCTTCCTTTGTTGACCCTGGGGTCACACTCTCCTGCTGCTGTGTGTGTCTAGTGGATATTTTATTTAAGTAGTGGCAGATGTCCTTCTTTTAAGCTGCTAAAAGGAGGTGACCAGGGTGGGGAGGAGGCTGAGTCAATTTGATCTCCAGTTGAGCTAGAACTGGGCTTTGTTGCTTCTGTTTTTTGTGTTCTAAGGGCTATTTCTGCTTTAAAGCTCTGTTGTGCATTTTTAGGGTTAATGTAGAGTTGTCTTGTTTTCTATTCCACTCCTTTAATGATTAGTCAATGCTCTGACATAGTATCTTTTAAATAGAAATTTTTAGGTGTCAGATTTCTTAACTGATTATATTAGATGTCCAGTAGAACTTTCTGTGATAAAGAAAGTGTCCTATGTATGCTTGGATCAATGTGATAAGCACTAGCTACATAGGAAGCTATGGAATTGAATTTTTAATATCAATCTAATTCAATAACCATCTGTAACTATGGGTCATCATAATGAGTGGTACAGATGGACATCCTTTGTATATTGTGAAAGCCATGATGAATATTTAACACACTTGTTCATGCTTTTTACATGTATTTCTACTTTTGATACAAAAGATGTCTGGCCCTTTTGATGTTGACATTATATGAATCTTGAAATTTGAGTTTGGGTTCTTTATAAAGAACAAAACTTTGTGAAATGTGAAAAACTTTGGATGAGCAGTTAGCTTTGTAAACGAATATCTATGCATTTTCAAAAATCAGTGAACTATGTGATCTAGTTGTAGGAGAAGCCCCATCACAACAACAATCTCACTTTATTTCCTGAGGCTTTCACACACCCTGCTGTATAGATGTTCTAGAAGTTCAAAGACAAACCAGCCAGACAAGACATGCATTATTAAACTAACAAGGTATGAAGATATAAGTAGAATTCAATACAATTCCTAAATCATGTCTGCCACACCTCCCCCACCCTCCCATACCTGTTAAGATATGTTTGCCATTTCAGCACTTGACAGAAGGACCAGGAGGTAGGCTGGGAGCAGGACACTGAGTATTAGTTTGGTGCCACCACTAAATTAGTCAACATACCTTTGTAAAACTGTTTTACTAATCTATAAAGAAAAGTCACCTGTTGCTAGATTCTGAAATCTGTATTATTTTAAGACCAGAAGGAATCCTTTTGGAGGTTTTTCAGTTTCTCTTCTGCCTTTAGATAGAATTGTTCCTGAAAACTTTTCATCATTATTTATATTAATTATATTAATGCTTTGAAATCACAGTGGCAACGTGATTGGTTCTTGTTTTTCCACTTTGGGGATAAGATAAATGTTGTTGAGGGAGAAAATGCTCATATGTGTGCTATTTTATCTTTCTATGTAGCTGGACAAACTTGCCAGCATAAGAATGCTGAGGAGCAAGAGAAAGAACTCCTCTTCTGAACCTGAAGACTGTGTGTGCAGGCTATGACTGCTCACCAGCATCTTCAGACATGATGGGAAACGTACCAAAGCCACTGTCAGAGAATGAAGTCCTACAAGTTTTTGGTTTTTTGTTTTGGATCCAAGGATTGAACCCAGGAGAGTTTTACCACTGAGCCACTGCCCTTTTATGTTTTATTTGAGTGTCATGCTAAGTTGCTTAGGACCTCACTAAGTTGCTGAGGCTTGCTTTGAACTTTATATCCTCCTGCCTCAGTTTACCAAGCCACTGGGATTACAGACATATATCCCTATGTCTGGCATCCTACAACTTCTTAAAGAGATGATGGTAAGAATTTTAATTCTCTATAAAATGAGACAAAGTCTAAGGTTTAGGTGCTATGCATGGGAACTCTTAGCATATCTCTTAGCACAACTTAGGTTTCATAGGGTGATTTCAAATATCATTGAAGATAGCCCTTTAGCCATAGATTGCTTTTGGGACATAAAAATAAAAATCTGAAGAAAAGCATCACACCAGTTTCTCCAGAGTATCTATACTCTATATCAACTGGTATATCTCCAATATATTATCTAAGTTGTCTGAGTTTATTTGATGTTTAGGTGGTCACAGTCCTCTGATTTTTGCATTAATTGTGTTGGTTTTTTAAAAAGTTTTATTTTATTCCTTTCTTAATTTTCAGTATATCCATATTCATTATGGTTCTGCAACAGTTATGTCTATAAAATTAAACTCCTTTTGAAGTATGGACTCATTTCTGGTTCAAACTAATTTGACAATAACTTAACATGTTAACTATATTCAAGCCATTTACTAAAAATGAATGCTAATTTAATTGAAATAGACTTATGCACACATATAGTTCTATTTCCAATTTGCTTATCTCCTAGGATTCCAAACATTTGAAAAATTAAATTGACTAAGAAATGCCAGAAGGTAGTATTCAGTAATTAAGTTCTTTATAAGTTTAGTGTAGGAAGAAACTAGTTTTTGACATATCTAATTAACTTCTGTGGAAATCACAATATATAGAATATTATATTGTTAGAAAAATTTAGTAGGCATGGTGAAGGAGGCCAAGTCTTAACTCAGGATAGGATTTGTGTAGGCAGAGGAGAGAATAGTATCTTGAGATGAAGGAAATAACAGTAAGCAAAGGTGTAGAGCTAGATTGAATATAGCTCCATGGGGACCGGTGAGAGGTCAGTAAAATTAGATTGGTGCTGAGAGCCATTACCAAGTAGGAATGACGCATCGAAATTTTCTTGTCAGCCTACCCCATGTTGCTTAGAGGAAGGACTCTCCATTGTGGAAATGGGCTTGTCTTAGACTCAGGTCATTTGCAGTGACATTGCACGTATGCTTGAGTAAGGTGACCTTGCTCAAGGACCAGGGTGGATCCTGGTTTAGGGCAGATCAGGTTTTAGGGAGTATCCTGCTCCTTGGGTTTAGGGCGGTTCCAGGTTTAAGGTGTACCCTGCTGGGAATAGGGTGTATCCTGCTGCCTCAGGCATGCCCACTCCTTGAGTTCCCCTTCCCATTGAGTTCTACTGGACACAACATCTTTGTTGGTATGTGGTGCTGAGGATGGAACCCGGCTGCAGGCATGCCAGGTGAGCGCGCTACCACTTGAGCCACATCCAGCCAGACTGTGGCAGATTGGAATAATAATTTGGGGCAGATTAGGAGAGGATTTTGTGTGTCATTCTGAGGAGTTGTTTTTTTCTGAATCATGATTTATTCTGTTTGTTATTTTGTGTATTGTTTTGATCACCTGATCAATTTTTAGGGAAGTTACTTCATTCACTATTAAGAGTGTAAGATGTGCATGAAATTTGAGAAATGGGAACAGCTAGTCTTATTGGTCGGCTGGAATCAGTGATTTATTTGCCATTATGCTGCCTTATTTTCTATTCATCACAAGCATTTGTGTCCAGGAAGCTTGAGAAGACCCAAAAATAATCAGAGCTTAATTTGTGTCTCCATAGGGTTTTCCCTTATCAATGATCCTAACTATTCATCACTGGGTGTATATTTTTAATGAATGAACCCTAGGCTATGCCAGATCTTGATGAAGTGCTAGTTTTGGTTTGTTAATCACATATGTGTAACTCCTTCTCCACTCTTTTCACACCAGGAGTTGATATGTTTTCTGTGAAGAACAAAGAAAACTTTTTGCTAGCCTTTGCCTCTGTTGTTGAGGTTTGTATGAAGTAAGCTCTCTCTAGTGTACCATTAGGAACTCAGGATGGTAAAGTGCCATTTTCTTTCTCTCTTCCATGCACTGTAAATGGAATCACTTACCTTAATAACCTGTGAAATTTTTGAAATGGTACTTTTATGGATCATTTGTGACTCCTTAAATTTTTTTGGTCACCATAATAGGTGTCACATGAGTAAGCAGAGGAAGGAGCCTATTGATGTTAAACATTTATCACATTTTATTACCACACACAGTTAAAAGGAAAAGTACCCAGAAACTACTGTATATAATTTATATTATTTTTGTTGTTGTTGCTAGTAGGCAGAAAAGGAGGAAGACTGTCAGTTTTAATACGATGTATGGGGCAGATGGAAATAGAATTTTTGAAGTATTTGCAGAACACTTCTTTGATAAGTGGGCCAGATCACTTATTAAACAGGGTAGGGCTGAGGTAGGCTGTCCAGTATCCTAAGGAATAAGTCTGTCCCTACTAAGGTGTGTTCAAAAATAAGGAACAGATTCTTTTCTTCCCTTACTCTGGGTTCTTGAATATATCACAATTCTCTGAAGGGAAAATTTGCTGTTGATTCCAAAGCTGAAGACTAAGAAGGATCTTTTCCTCCTCTGAATGCCAATTACTGATATTCCTCAGGGTTTTCTGGGTCCCACACTTTTTTTAAACAAATTTGAGATTGTTTCTGAGAATTCTAGACTTCAGCTGGCATTGGTTTTTTCTTGCACATATCTATAATATTTTCATTAATAAAAACTGTATTGAGAAAGCCACTCTGGGTAATGGGCCAGGTTAACCTTTTGGCATTTGCACCCATGGAAGTTTCATACTATCTAAAATGTGTGCAGAGGTCCTTTGTTTTGGTGTTATATAGTTTTAAAAATAATTATTCTTTTTAATTTTTTAAAGTGTTTGTTCTTTTTAGTTATATGTGACAGAGTGTATGTAATTTGACTTATTTATACAAATCTCTTATTAGGATCCTGGTTTTTTGGTTGTACATAATGTAAAGATTCACTGTGATGTATTCATATATGTACATAGGAAAGTTATATCAGAATCATTCCACTGTCTTTCCTATATCTGTCCACCATCCCTTCCTTTCCTTCCCCTTTGTCTAGTCTACTGAACTTCTGTTCTTCCCCTAATCCCTTTATTGTATGTCAGCATCCACATATCATAAAGAACTTGATTTTTTGGGATTGGTTTATTTCACTTGCATGATAGTCCCCAGATGCATTCATTTCCCAGCAAATGTCATAAAGTCATTCTTTTTTATGGCTGAGTAATATTCCATTGTGTATATATATACCACATTTTCTTTATCCACTCATGTGTAGTAGGGCACCTAGGTTGGTCAAAATATTTATAATTTGCTTTGTTTTGGCACTGGGGATTTAACCCAGGAGCACTTAACTAATGAGCCCTTTAAGAAATATTTTAATTAGAGACAGAGTCTCATTAAGTTGCTTAGGGCCTTGCTTAGTTTCTGAGGCTGGCTTTGAAATTGCTATCCTCCTGCCTCAGCCTCCTGAGTTGATGGGATTACAGGTATATGCCAGCACATCTGGCAGTATTTAATTTTTATGTGAAGTTAAAAAACTTTGTTTTGAAGAATGCTTCTTTTCCCTCCTCAAGACAGTCCTTTGGAAGACTGTACTGACTTGATGACTTAATAAATGGAAGTACAGCGTAAGACTTGAATGTTTGTACTCATTTTGTTTTTACCTAGGAAATGGTTTTACTGGGTCTCTGTAATAGTCTAATTTCTGAATGCTTTCCTAGAGTAGTGATACACTTTTCGTTCTTCTTTTTAAGGGCTTTTCCCCCTTTTGTATTTTGGTCAAGGTGAAGTTTTAGCCAAAAGTCCATCTTGGTTCCTTTGTGGATCTTAGGTATGTGAAGTAGTTGTGTTCATGATTGACTATACAGTTGATTGCTGAAGTCTGTTTCAGAGTTTTTTTCTTGTACTCCTTATAGATACAGGTAGGTTTGAAACTGACTTGTTTATTTCAAGTTTTGCCTCCAGTTCTAGCTCTCTCAGCTTATTTTTTCCTGACCCTGGATAAAATTCCAGATGAGTCCCACAGCTTTCCTGCTGCATTCAGGTAGCAAAAACCATGGCTTAGGATAAATAAGTCAGTTTTCTTCCCCCAAAAGCAGCTGTTTTTTTTTTTTTTTCTTTTGTCAGTTTGTTCCACCTGGAGCCCGCAGGAGACTGCAGGTGTGTGTGTGGGTGTGTGGGCCTGATTCTCATCCTTGCATCCTTTCTCCCTACACTCTAGACTGAATCTGTCTCTTCCAGGATTAGACAGGAGCACCTTGGGGTGCTATGTTAGTTTCTTATTGTTACTGGTGCAAATTACCATGGTTTTAGGGGTTCAAAACAACACAGTGGATTGTAATTGTGTAGGTTAGAAAGTCACCTTGACCTCACTGGTTCTGTGGGTTTCTCAAGGCTGTTAGCTAACTAGGCTCCTAGTTCAGGCTTTGTGAAGGATCTTCCAAGTTCATTCAGTTGTTGGCAGATCCAATTCCTTGCAGTTGTACAAGGATATTGATGTTCCTGTTTCCTTGCTGACTACTAGCCAGAGATTGCTTTTAGTTTTTACTTTGTAGAGGCCTTTCTCCTGTCCTTGTGTGCCTGTTTCTCAGATGCATTGAATCCATCTCATGCTTAGAATTTCTCTGACCTCTTCTGATGTTTCAAACTTCTACCTCCATTTAGAGAAAATTCTCTGCTTTAAATGGTCATATTAGATTATGCTCACCCAGATGAATCCAGATAATTTATCTATTTTAAGATTCATCACATTGATTATATCTGCACCGTCTATTTTGCCATATAATATATAACCTATTGTTATGGTTTGGATGTGAAGTGTCCCCCAAAAGTTCACATGTGAGATGGTGCAAAAAGGTTCAGAGGAGAAATGATTGGGTTGTGAAAGTCTTAATCATTGATTCAGTCCTCTAATAGGGATTAACTGAGTGGTAACTGAAATGGTAAGGTGTGGCTGGAGGAGGTGGGAATTGGGGCATGGCTTTGGGTATATATTTATATCTGGTGAGTGGAATCTTTCTCTGCTTCCTGATCTCATATGAACTGTTTCCTCCCACCACACTCTTCCTTCATGATGTCTTGACTCACCTGGAGCCCCAAGAAATGGAGCTGGCCTTCTAGAAGACCTTTGAAGACCTTTGAAACCATGGGCCTTCAAATAACTTTTCCTCCCCTAAAATTGTTCTGGTCAGATCCTTTAGTCACAGCAGTAAAAAAGCTGACTGAAATACCTATTTATAGGGTCCGGGAATTCGGGCAGTATGCTTCTTTGTAGGGGCCATATTTCCCACGTCACTAGTGACTTCTCCTTTTTGGCTATTTAACCCTTGTCTTCTGTGTGTCCAGTCCTCTGTTGGGTGATCTTTTGGATACAGTATTTCTTAGATGGCTTATGCCAGAGTCTTCCCTGGGATATATATTCTATTCTTGGAAGCTAATGATCTGGTCTTCATCGTGTTCCCTCCAAATCCTGTCTTTTACAAAGAGTGGTTTACTCTTGATGTTTTCTACAAATACCTTGAGATTTTTACAGCTATTTTGTTTCAAATACTTGTCCCTCTAACTTTAAATAGCTTTCTATTAATGGAATCCTCTTTTGCAACATGTGACAGTACTGACCATTTTCACTTGCTAGCATTTCTTTATTTGCTTTGGAAGTATAATGATGCTTCTTTCTCTCTCCTGATTTTCATCCTTTCTGGTTGGTTCTTTCCATATTTCCTATACTATCTGTCCTTTAATTTCCTTTGGCCCACCAGTCTTACTTTATCCACTCTGGTTTTCTCTGTACTCCTTCTGGAGGATTGAAACCCTTCCAGGTTGTAAACTATCCCTTATATTCTGATACCTTGCTGTTTCTCCTATAGAAGAGTAGCTGCAATCATGCTCTTTAAAAGATGCTAAACCTCAACACATAAGAAATGAAATACATCATGTGCCTTAAAAGCAATATATTTCCATTTCTACCTTCCTTAGCTCCCTGACTGGAAAGCCCACACTGAAATCTGAGTCATACTTGATCCTATTAAAGCATTGGTCACATCCATGTACTTCTCTGTCCTTATTAGCTCTGATTATATTTCTCCCCTGCTATCACTAAAACTCTTATTAACTCTTACTGGGGTATTGCAGTGGCCCTCCTCATTCATCTGAGTCTCCTTGATAACTCTTACATGTTATGTCTTAGCCCAAATATTACTTTTCCTTAAAAGCTTTCCATCCCCTTCCAGATTGAAGCACTATTTACCCTGCTTCTCAGAGCTGCTAAGGTTGATTCATGAGTCCCTTTTTGAATTCATCATTTAAAAAATATTTGTCTCCCCACTAGATTAACTTCTTGCACTATCAGAATCCTCAACAAGTGACTATTGAACCAAGTGCAATTTCCTAACTTTTAAGATGTGTAAGATATTGTATTTCTTCTCCCTCCCCCTCTTTTGGTACCTCGTGTAGAACCCAGGGATGTTTAGGCACTGAACCACATCCCTAGCCCTTTTTATGTTTTATTTTGAGACAGGGTCTCAATAAGTTGCTTAGGGCCTTGCTAAGTTACTGAAGCTGGCCTAGAATTGCAGTTTTCCTGCCTCCATTTCTCTAGTCACTGGGATTATAGGCATGCCCCACCACTCCCAGCAATAATGAATCTCTCTTTAGACCATATGACTAGATGGAGATTAGCTTTAATTTCTAGTGTTCCCAGTAACACCAAAACATTAATGAATGGAAGAGATTTTTCATGAATTCATAGCTTTCTTTATTCCCCCCCCCACACTTTCACTTGAGAAATTGAAGCTTTGCAAGCAGGGTCCTCTGTCAGAATGTCATCATTAAAGGAGTGTCAAACAGAATCATTCTGATAAAAATTAAATTCTGGAATTTCTGTCTACAATTGTGTAGGAAAAAATGGTCTAATCAAATACTTGCTCAAAGTACTTAGGTATGAAGAGTGCTGCTTTAATCCTTTCCTGGGAAGGTATTTATCAGGCTTTATCATAATGTAGAAGAAAGCACATTTATATGAAGCCTTTATCATCTCTTAGGCATGTATTGGAAGTGTCTGCTGCATAAAGAGTTTAGATGACCTATCTAATACATACATTGCCTTTTTAGTGAGGGGAAACAATGTGGGCAGTAGTAAAGGCACTCACATTTGATTTTGAAATTTCAGCATATAATATAAAGTGAAATCTACTTCTGTTCAGCAGAATTTCCTAATTAGAGTATTTTAGGCATATACAAAAAGTACAGAACACAAATAACCATAGATATAATTTTTTGAAGTCCCTTGTGTATTGCTTCAAATCACATTCTTTCTACTTCCTGGTGGTGAACAATACCCTGAATTTGAGGTTTCTCATTCTCATTCATAAAATAAACATTTTTCTGCATAGTAGTCACAAAGTACAGAAAGCCTTTTTTTCTTCTGATGGTAAGTTGCTAACTCAATGTTCCATAATCTTCTAATAGTTTAGCATGTATATCATACAAATAAGGACATCATCTTTCATAACCACAATACAACTACCCAAATCAGAAAGTTAACACTGATGAGCTTCTACCACCTAATCCTCAGATACTGTTACCAGTGTAACAATGATGTCCTTTATAACAAAAGAGTCTGGTTCAATGTCATGCATTGTATTTAGCTGATATGTTTTAAAAATCTTCAGTCTGACATAATACCTGTCTTTACTCATATTTTATGAATTTGATGCTTGCAGATTTCAGGATGGTCAATTTGTAGAATGGCCCTTAGGTTTAGTAGAACGTCTTTCAGTTTGCATTGGTTTTATAAGACTTCTTAAGTTTTATAAGTCTGTTAAATATGAATGGGATACCTTGTACTTTAAATGATTTATTTTTCTAATCACAAGTACAAGTGAGCATCTTTTCACATGCTTATTGGCCATTTGGTTTACTTTTCAGTGAACTTCCTATACATATCATTTACACATTTTGTTGGGGTATTGTCTTTTTCTTACCAATTTGTAGAATCTGTCATACATCATGAGTAATACATGTCCAGTTTGTGTGTATTGGATATATCTTGTCCCAGTCCGAGTCCAGTCTTTTCATTTTTGGTAGGGTCTCAAGTATAGAAATGTAAAATTCAGTGTAGTCACATTTGTCAGTCATTTTATGATTTGTGCCTTTTGTATATTATTTAGGAAATCCTTCTGTATCTTGAAATCATAATTTATTCTCCTGGTCTTACATCTAAAAATATTAGAATTATTTATCTCTAGGTCTATTATGAGATTTTGATCAACTTCTTTTTCTTCGTGGATAACTAGTTTCTCCAGAAGTATATATTAAAAGTCCATTCTTTTCTATCACTTGTATTGCCTCCGGTGTTATTGATCAAGTCCTTGCACATATGTGGGTTTGTTTCTGTAGTTTGATTTGGTCCATTGGTAGGTTTTCCTAACTCTGCTATATCTATTGTCTTACTTACCATAGTTATATAATAAACCTTGCTATCTAAAACTCCACTCCCTTATTCAAGACATCATGGCTACTAGATCTTGGCATTTGGCTTTTTCATATTCATCTTAGAATCATTTAGTTAAGTACCATTATAAACCTTAAGGAATTTATTGAAATTGTATGAATTTATTGACTGATATAGCCAAAATGGATACAATAGTGATGCTAAGTTTTCCCATCTATAAACATAGTATATACATTTATATCTAAGGGTTTTGTTTACATTTTCTCTATTCCTGAACAGTATAAACTTTCTTCCTGTATTCACTTGCATTAAGTTGGCTTGTTCTAACTAGACTGGCTATCCTGTTGCGTAGACAATTGATTCTAATAATTTTTTATCCTTTAAGTTGAGTACATCCTTTGTCATTGATGAAATGAGCAACTACATATGATATGTTCCTTTCTTGATTGATTAGATCTGTTTTCCAGTCTTTTTACCAGAATCTGGTTTTATTGGATTATGAACATTTAGCCTTATTCATTTTTATGCCCATAGTGCCTCATGGTACACATTGCATATACTCAGTATCAGAATCTTCTAAAACCCAATGTGGGACTACAACTTAAATGTTCTTGTGTATAGCCATGACAGTGACAGATACAGAATTAGCACACAATCAATTCTTAGAGAATCATGGAAAGCAATACATGGAAAAGATGACTAATTTATATTAAGCACCATTGATCCATTCCCTCTTTTAAAGAAAATATTCTGGGGCTATGAATCAGTGCAGTTCAATGCAACTTAGGTAACAAAGGTTGGCCTTTCTTTAGGCACTAGTCCAGAAGTTTTGACTTTTGAAGATCTCAGTAGAATATTAAGACCTATTTTCCATTTTAGAAATCATTAGATTACTTAATTGGCATTCAGTAAATTTAGTTTTTCAGTGCACAGACTTTGTACATCCTTTGTATATCCTTTGTGGTGGTGCAAGAAGCATGGTCCTCTCTTGAAAGCATGCTTCAATCTTTGTTTTGGTCAGTAACTTGGAAAACAGTCTGTCTCAGCCAGTCAGTGTTACAGAATTGTTTTATATAATGGTTACGTGTACATATATCTTTGGGAAGCTGTCTTGACTCAAAAAGGCATTGCCTTTCTGACCTTTTCCTGCCATATCTCCTAGTGATATATATCTGTAGAGCCGACTTTTACCAAGATGCTCTAGGGATGTGCCTATGTGGTAACCCTTGGCAATGTTACCTATTATTTTTATCACTTACCCCTGTTCTAATATTCCCTGTTACAGAAATCTCAGAGATGGAAGTTCGTTTTGAATCTTTAAGGTTTTCAAGAGTACCCACTAAGACTGCAAGTCCCCTGGGCAGTGTAATATCCAGTGGTGTGCAGATAAGCCAGCTCCTCACAGGCCAGTAGGGAGAGTTAACAATGCCAATTTCCTGGGTATAAGCATTTCCTCCAAGGCAGATGAGTAGCTACCAAAAGTTGAAAGTTTGTTTGTAAAATTCCTGAATATTGAGCAGTTATCTCTCACAAGCTGGTACAATTTGGCTCCAGCATGCCACTGGCTTAATTAAGTCTTTATCAACCAACTGCCTGAGGAGAATGATGACAGTTACCTAAGAGCGAGGATTTTGAGAAACAAGGCAATGGAATGTGAATAGGAAGAGAGAGGTGAAAGAAAAGAAAAGGGAAGGGAGGACTGAGAACACAGACTAGATGGTGTCATGCTGTCTCTGGGAAATGTAGTTGCCTAGAGTTGTACCAGTTGCAGGTGTGCAGGGCCCTTCTTGAACTGGGAGCTTGGTTTGAGCCAAGAATTGGAGAGAAGTCTGTCCTCGAGTGAGATGATGCTCCTGGGTAGGGGCCGCCTTTCTTCTATCCATTGTATTTCAGAACAAAGAAAACGTGCCACTTGATATTGCATTCTTTCCAGAAGTGATGCTTCCATTGATAAGATTATCTGAAATTGTCAAATACAACTAAAATTAAATCAGTAACTACCTCCTTAAGACAAGCAAATCAGCAAGTTTGTGATTTTAGGGAAACTGTATTTTCATTAACCTTTTGGGCCATACAAGGAAACTGACATCCCTAAAAACTAAGAAAATTGTGGGGTTTATAGACTTTTAAATTAAGGTTAAAAATAGAAATATCAACTTTGACTCTCTAGGAAAGGCCTAACCTTGAAATCATCAGCAGGAATATTTTAGCTCTCTTCTCTCATGACAAGCTTTAAGATCATTCTGCTGAATGTAACCATATCCTCAGCACATATTGTTGAGCAATATGATAAATAAATAAAAAGGCAATCTTAGAAAAAATATTTAAGGCAATTTTCCTTATATAAGGAAAGTAAATTAACTCAGGCATATACCTACCCTAAATTGAGGGGTCAAATGCCATGAATAGGTTCATATTCAATGGCTCTACAATTTTTACAATGCTGAACTTATTTGGTGCATTATATGTATAGTCAACACATCACAATGACTATAGAAAGAAACTTTCTTATCATGTTTACAAACATAATTCTGATTTTTATTCATAAGCAGTATAGCATATTGTTTAAGAGCATGAAATTCGGAGTGGTCATACCAGGTTTCAAATCCCTTTTGAACATTGTATGGGATCTTTGACAAATGAATTATTCTTTCAAAACCTCATTTTCTTTACTTTTTTTTAAAAGAGAATTTTTCAATATTTATTTTTTAGTTTCTTCTTTATTTTATTTTTATGTGGTGCTGAGGATCGAACCCAGTGCCCCGCACATGCCAGGAGAGCACATTACCACTTGAGCCACATCCCCAGCCCTCAAAACCTCATTTTATAATCATAATGTAAAAATAATATAAGAAAATGTATGATAAATGCCTGACACAGAGTGAATCCTCAGTAAACAATCAAAATTAGAAACATAGGATTTAGGTAATATTGGGCTACAGAATACTTTAATGCTTACATGGAAACAAAGCAAATGAAAATGAAACAGTGTTACTTAAATACCCAACATTAAATCATGACCCAATGAGTTATATAATTCATCATCTATCCTAGTGTTAAAATGAAAGCTTTGTTTGTAATCCTGTTTGGAGAAAGTTTTGTCAAGCCCAAAAATGGAATTGAAAAAATGGCCTTTGCCTAAACTTGTCAACTTGAAGGAAAGCAGGAAATCAATGATAGGACAATTGTCAGCAGAGGATTAGAGTGTTTAAGCCTATTCTAAAGACAAATTAGAAGACTAAAAAACACACAGCAAAACATACAGCATTGAGCCTGAGTCCTGAGAACAGTAAAGAGCAAGTCAAATTTGGTGCTGTGTTTCTTCGCTTTTCTTGCTTAGTTTTTTGCCTTCGTTTGCTTTAGGACTTGAAGGCACTGGGTAGCCCTAGAAATTGATGTGTGGGTGGCACAAGAATTTGGAAGATTAGTTAAAAGTCTGTACAGAGGCCGCCTAGGCATCTTGGCTTTCTCCTCTACCTTGTGCTCCTGGACAGCAGCACTCCCCTACCATACAAAAGGCAGGAACTATAATGGAGACTCCTACAGCTTAGGATAGGGCAGGAGTGAGACCATACAAGGAAGAGATGAAGTTAAAGTCTACCCCTTTCCTTACTTGGATCCAAGGAAGCTGCCATCTCTCTCTCTCTCTCTCTCTCTGTGTGTGTGTGTGTGTGTATACATATATACACTTCTTGGCAGGAAATTAGCAAAAGTCTTTTTGGACAGTACTGTGCCCAAGACAAGAATATATTTTTTTTAAAGGAGAAGAAAAGTAAAATATATTGCAATGGAATTGAAATTATGATAGAGAGTTTGGGAATCATAGAAAGCAGCTCAGTTTGGTTAGATACACTAGGAGGCCTGTATAGGAAAGCTGGAGAAAAGGCGGAAGATCAATCTTGTATCATATTATCAAGGTCATGAGATTTTTTTCCTGAAGACAGTGGAAAATTAAGCAACCCTTTAATTACCTTTTATCACTGTGAGGAAATAATTTTTATTTATCTTTCTGTGTCCACAGAGAGCATATAGAAAACTAAATAATTAGTGAGAGAAAGTTCCTTCATTAAATGTGTCTTTTGGTCACAGCAATGAAAAAGCTTACTAAACACTAGGTATAGAACTCTTGGTTGGAAATTGTTTTCTTCTTTCTCCATGTCAGAAATTAACCTTATTGGTTTACCTTTAAATGTGACCTGATGTTTATCTCTTGCAGCTTTTAATATTCTTTCCTTATTTTCTATGTTAGGTATTTTGATTATGATGTGTCTTGAAGAACTTCTCTTCTGGTCAGCTCTGTTTGGGGTCCTGAATGCCTCCTGTGCATGTGTCCTTTCTAACGCTGAGGAAATTTTCTGCAACTATCTCATTGAAAATGTACCTAATACCTTTAGCTTGTATCTTCATATTCTCTTCTACCCCAGTGATTCTCAGGTTTGGACTCTTAATGTTTTCCGAGAGTTCTTGTATATTCTAATCATGTCCTATCATTTTCCCCCTTAATTGCATTCTATGTACTCAAGTCCATGTACCTTATTTTCAAGGCCTGAAGTTCTATTGTCAACAGAATCTAATCTGATAGTGATTCTTTCAAGTGAATTTTTAATTTGATTGATTATGTCTGAGAGTTCTGATAGGTTTCTTTCAATTTTTCTATTTGTTTATTGAAGTAGTCTTTCATCTCCTATATTTGCTCTTATTTCTCCATCTTATCAGGGATACCATGCTGAATAAAGTCCAGTTCTTAGCTTCATGAGGCCCAAAGCCCAGTGTGTATTGATAAAAATGAATAAAATACTTAAAGGAAACTCTGATGGTCCAAGCCAATAGTATCTCATGCCTGGCTCCAAACTGGATTCCCTGCTTCCATTCTTTTTCCCCTTCACTATTCTTTACCCAACAATTAATGAAGAACAGTGCATCAGATTGGGTTACTCCTGTGCTCTGTCCTCAAGGGCTTCCTGTTCTAGGATAAAATTCAAAGTCCTCACAATGTAATCTGGGCTCTGTGTGATATTAGCCCTTACTACCTCTTGATCTGTGCCCTTCTGTACTCTACCTCTTTACTTCACTCCAGCTACAAATAATCCTTTTACCTTAAATCGGCTAAGTAGGTATTCTCCTTATGTAGCAAGGAGCATGGGTTTGGGTTCTTTGTCTCACAAATTTGAAAAATGAAATCCAGGGACATGAGGATGAGAGTCTTGTAGTTTTTCAGCCCTGGTGCACAGAGACCTGACCTTGAAGGAGCCCGAATTTCATGCCTGTAAATTTTAACCCTTTTCCTGCTTCACTTCATATATATACCTTTGCATAGGTACTTTCCTCCTCTTGGAATGTTTTTCTCCCAGATGTTTGCTTGGCTTACTCCTCCAAGTCTGTTCAAATGTTCAATTTTCGGTGAAGTCTGCCCTGACTTCCTATTTAAAATTGCAGTTTTCCATCTGCTTTCATACATCCTTACCCTGCTCTATTTTGTTTTTCAATATTGTCTTCTAACATCTATACAACTTACTTATGATGTGTTTAGTTCATTGTCTGCCTCCCTCTACTAGAATATAATATTGCAAGAATAGGGATTTCTTTTCACTAATGTTATTTCTCAAAATTCTCAAACACTGCTTGGCATGTGGCGGTTGTTCATTAAGTATTTGTTGAATGGATAAATAAGTACAAAAAACTAAATGCTATGCAACAACTATAGAATATGGTTCCCTTCAAAAGGCTTTGGATGTGTCATTTAATGTCACAAATGACAAGAAGACACTTAGACCTTGTTCACTTAGCTCATGCTGTGTCACATTGGAGCTCTATGTGCTAATAGCCTTCTATGACTGACCGTTATGCATCAATATTCTAGGATTTGTAGGCTTTCTCACACCTCTTTCTTCTGTGCAAATATGTATGTGATAATCTTACTGCCCCACTGTGCAGCAAATTGCTCAAAAGTAAGACCTGTTTTCTTACATTTCTTTATTCTGCTCTCAGGGTGCAAATTCAAATCCAGAACACATGAGGCAATAAGTAATAAATGTTGATGCCAGAGGGTCTGATTGCACTGAAGGTCCACAGCTGGCAGGGCCAGGAGCACCTTTTTCTGATCCTTGCTGTCCAAAGCTATTTTCTGCAACCCATCTTGCAATGCTTTTAGTACTGTTTCTTTCCTGTCTGTGGGAGTTTCTTCATGGTGTTTTCCTCATGTAGTATAATAATTTTCATCTATAGATATCTAAAGATCATCTCATTCTCACACAATTAGAAAGGGGTAATGGAGGTTTTAATCAATAAGAAACATTAAATTTGTATTTCTTCATATTGCTATAGTTTGTGTACTGAAATGAAACAATTGTTATTATTTGTCTGTAAAAATAGTTGACATCATGCAGATCACTGTCTTTTTAGATGCTTTCTAATTTCAGAACAACTATTTTCCCCTTGATTATTCACCCTTTTTAGTATATGATTTGGAAAAGAATACTACTTAGATTGTGGAAATGTAGTTTTTGAAAGCATAAGTGTCACTTCACACAATCAGTTTAGCTTGATATTCTTTCTTTCTTAGAGTATAATTCTGTACAAAGTTATAGAACCTTAAACTTTGGATAAGAATTTGGGATGTGGGGGTCAAAAGGATTCAAGTACCTAAGGAATGCTGACTATCTGTTTTTCCACAAAGAAGATATTAGTATAAATAGATAATTTTTATTAGTAAATGTTAATTCTGAATTTATAAAGTCTATCTCGTGAGAAGATTACAGAATATAGGCAAGATCCCTATTACAAAATCCTTCCATTTTAGGGAAGTTTTTGTGGTAATCAGAGTCCAACACAGTAATTTAAATCCCATGGGTTATTTTTAGCAGACTCAATATACTAAGTTTTAATGTCTCAAAAATCTTACAGGCTTCATAAAGGTGACTGAAATAGAATTGTATTATTACAGAAATAATCAGTCTATATGAACTTTATTTATATTCTGATTATCACTTTCAGGTAAATGAAAAATAGAAATATTAGGTTCTCTGAAGATTGCCTTCTTGGTTTTCAGACAAGGCTAGATCCAGACTCTTGTATTATAGAGTACATAACATAGAGTCACTCTAATAATGTGTGAATTGTGATCCTTGGATTATGATTGAAATAATTGTTTATGATTTAAAAAATTAATTCATACAATTAATCCACAGATTTTTGTATTTTTTTAAAGAGAGAGAGAGAGAGAGAGAGAGAATTTTAATATTTATTTTTTAGTTTTCAGCAGACACATCTTTCTTTGTATGTGGTGCTGAGGATCAAACCCGGGCCGCACGTATGCCAGGCAAGCGCGCTACCGCTTGAGCCACATCCCCAGCCCAGATTTTTGTATTTTTATGTTCTACAAGCAGTGAGTTCCCGTATGAGGTTTGATTAGTGTGAAACAGTCTTGCACAGAAGTAGCTGCACAAATGTATAAAGATAGAAGTTTGTATATATAATGAAGGAGTATAAAAGTGATTCTAATGAGAGAGAAGATCAGAAACGGGCCTATTTTTATGAACCTGTGGTTGGTGCTAAGCTTTGAATGATATTTGTTTTTATGCTGTACAAAGTGGAAAGGGTGTTCCACTGCAAATGGATGGTGTTGCTAAAGCTTGTTGTTTGGAAAGTTGGAACATGGTCATAGAAGGTAGGGATTGCAGAAACTGGGAGACTTAGACCCAAATCCTGCCAGGAAAGGCCTTCATGTAGGAAGTTTTCAAAATGTCATTTGGGTGTACCCTCTGAGGATCTCCTAAAAGCTGTGAACCTTTCCCTCATAATGTATGTATACACATTTATATAACCTTTTGTAAGCACCATGGATCCTATTGCTTAAGTCCGTGAAGAGCCATTAGGGAAGAGAAGGAAGAAAATTATTTGTAACAGGTGCTTGCTATGGACCAGTTGTATTCACATCCATTGTTACATTTAGTTTTCATAGCAGTCATAATAATATAGATGATATTATTTCTGTTTTATAGATGAGAAGACTGAGGTTCCAAGGGTAAAATAATATAACCTTGGTAATTTAGGTACAGCATGCGTATATCAGGTAGTTGAGCCAGGATTTGCAACTACAAAACCTATACAATTTCCATTATCTCATTCTACCATATACTAGACCATGAGCAAATTATATAACTCTTTTAAACTTAAGGTTTTTTATTCAAATAAAAAGGAGATTAAGTATCTATTTGCATTCTGGTTCTAGTTAAATGATAAAAATTCATGGAACATGCTTACCATGTAAGTTTTCAAAAACATTATTGCTAGCGATATGCTTTAGAAATATTCATGTCTTTAGGATCTGCAAATGATCTCCACTCTGTGGATGGTCTGTATGGTCATATATTTTCCACCTAAATCTGTTCTTCTGTGTTACTAAGTGAGGCTTAGAGATATGATTCAGCTTTCCTTTGTTCCATGGTATGTGAGAGGCTTTTATTACCAACACTGGTCTTCACGTTACAAGCCTTTCCTGGCATTATGATCTGGATTTCACTTTGCTTCCTTCCTTGACTGATGATTTTGTGAGTGTTTTCAAATCCAGTTCTCTTAACAGTCAGGGCTTAAGAGTCTTTATTGGCCTTGCAGCTCTTGCGGTTGTAAACTGTTTCACTTATGCTGTAGTTTTTGATCTCTTTCTTTCTTAGGATCATATCAAAGCAGAGTTGGATAGTTCCAACTTTCCAAACAACAAGCTTTAGCAACACCACTCCATTTGCAAGTTAGTGAAAATTTCTGAGTGATTGCTTTGGGCTTACCAGTGCCCAGATACTCCAGGAATCCTTTAGACTTCTTTCTCTCTCTATTCTTTATTTAAAGCCAGAGATAATTTATTTTCTAACCTTCAAGGTAAGCATGACCAAGGATACTAATTTCTTAAAATAGGGTTTTGTTGGTGTTTTTCCCTACTGCAAGAAAGTCAATTGTATAAAAATGTTACTATGTTCCTAAATCTCTTCTTCAGTAGTTACGGAAAGGAAAAGGATATGGGGTGAAGAAAAATCTCTGGAAACTAGGAAGAAAAATTATTGTGGCATTATTTGTCTGAAAGATTTTTAAAGGAATGACTTTTATAAAATGTAACAAGAAATGATTTTTTACTCTTTTAGTGTCTGCCTAATAAAAACGTTTTGATTGTCTATAAATGATTCCATTTTACTTGTTGCATTTCTTATTAATTTGATATATTTCTATAGTATTTTAGGGTCAAATTAAGGTATCATATTCAGCTGCATCCAGTGTTTTGTGGAGAAGGAAGTGTACTTTTAAATACTGGATACTTAACATTGAATTTGTTTTTGTCTATTCATGGATTGAGAGATTCACTCAACAACTCTTCTTTCAAGAATTTTTTTTGTATTGCAAGGTTTAGTACATGCTGTGATAAAATTAATAAGATCATTAATGGCAAGAAGCTTAAGATCTAGAAGAGCTAAAAGAGACATGAATAGCTTAGTTTAACCCAGTGTAGTTACATGCCATAATTTAAAAATACTAGGGCTATTTGTGATTGAGACTATATGAAGTCTCCACAAAGGCATTGATATTGACCTGAAGAATGAATAGACTTTTGCCAGACAGAAAATGGAATGAAGGAATTCTGAGGGATTTTTCTAAGAGGATGAGATACAAGAATCTATGCTTTATTGTTAGGGCTATAAAAATCTCCTACTATCTAGAGTTTAGGTTTGAGATTGAGAAACATAGGCGATAAGGCTGGCAGAGTAGATTTGGATCAGGTTGTGTAAATCTCTCATATTCTGATGGGTTTAGGAAATACATCTGTCTAATCAGCTTCTGGGTTTTAAATGAAATATTAGGAATCAGAACTACGGTCTTTAAAAAATAATAGCAGGAATCATTTTAGATGAATTAATTTGGCCCAGCTTTTTTATATTTAACATATTTATATTTATTTTAAAACTATTAGAATAAAATTTAATATGATCTTTCCCCTAGATTTTCTTATCTCCTTATCTTTTGCCACAACTCCAAGAATCTTCTACTCTTGAACTTCCAGCTTTTCCTTTGGACAGTTTACCAGCTGCAGTTCAAATCCTGCTATGTATAAAATAAAGACTAGTGTACCCAAATTAGCAAGAAAATTTGAAAGTTAACCATTGAGGATTAATCACTTCAGGTTGTCTCATCAAATTGTTTTATAAAAGGCTTAAGGTTGGCTGGCTGTGCAGTGTAGTAGATTGTGTAGCATAAACAGGAATCATTCCAGGTAGTCATAAGTATTACTTGCCTTTTACAGTTCCCTTCCTGTTTGATCCTTTAAGGAACCTCATTTATGAACTCTTGATTTGACACAGGTGTGGTCTTAATTTAGGAGCTTGGAAAATGCCTTTCATAGAAGTAGTAAGAAAAGAGAATAGGTTCTTGTCACCCTACTTCCATTTGCTGGCTGCAAGCCACTTCAGTCACTGGCAGAGTAACCTGATCTCCATCTAGTGGCCAAATGGACTTACATCATCAGAAGGGAAAGACTCCTTTGCATTCCTGCAGCCTGTGTCAGCACTAGGCCCCCTGCATGGGAGGTCTACTCACTTCTGTGTTGTGTGATTCCTCTTGGGTAGGAGATGTTTCTTTGGATCAACAGTGAAGGCTGGGAAAACAACCTACTAAGCTATTTGTCAGGAATTGACCCTCTCTTTCCCTGATTTCTCTGTAAAGTAGCAAACAAACTGCCCATATTTAGATAAATAGTATAGTTACATGATTTACCTCTGCCCTTACTGTCTTTGCTGTATTTCAGCTTTCTAGAGGTATTATCTTTGAACCCATTGTTGATTTGAATTTTTGTTTTGTAAGTAAACCATTGTTATAATTTTAAATGAGTACAGCTTTCAAAAGAATACTGACTGAGCAATTAATATAAAATGTGTTCATTGATATGCTTTGAGAACATGTGTTTTCCTATATTAGACAACTATAAAAACAAATGCAAATTGCTATTACAACCAGAGTTTCTAGAACCCATTATTAAAAATTCCATATTTATTACAATGACATACCATGGGTTAATCATAAACCAAAATTTTTCTTGCTGTATTTCATGATGTTTTCTATAAAAGTATATTTTTAGTTGTTACATTTATGTTTCTCTTAAGAATGTTATTACAGGTATATCACAAATTTCCTGAGAAATTAAATCATATTCGCTCAAAAACTTTTGGTAACTTGGGTGCTCTCATAATCCAATCATTTCACCTATAACCCTTCTTGCATTGCCTCATACATGAGGTCTTGGGGACACCTCACACCTAAACCATAACAATATTCCTTTTCAGAAAGAGAAATCCTCTGACATGCCCAAGAGAAGAGCCTTTGTGATGAGAAAATCAGGAAGTTCTTCCCTTAAATCTTTACAAGACCTACCTGTTGGTAGCCCTACCCTGTGCACAAAAGAATGCCACTTTTTTTAGACCTAAGTTTTAAATATTAATGGGTAGTTTCTTACACAAAGGATGGGATCAAAACAAACAGAAAAAAATGATCTTTGAAAAACTTCCCAGTACAGATACTAGGAAGACCTTTCACAAAAGGACAATTGCTATTCTCAGAGAGGTAAGAAAAAAATATTACAATTAAAAACCAAAAACAGATAATATTTTAATGTAGGAATCTTCAAAGAATAAGGAAGACCTCTAGAAAATTAAAAAGTAGTAGCAGAAGTTTAAAAAAAATCAACATAATATATTGGATATTAGGGTACACTTCTAAAACACAAAATTATTAATAAAAGAAAGAATGTGGGAAAGTTTTATCTGACTAATTCAAACTCTAGGAAGAGAAAACACAATAGGAAAGAAAAGAACATAAAAGGTAATTTAAGAAATTCTAAGTTTTCTAAGAAATCTCCCTAGTGCTTTCCATGATGGTTCCACCTATTTGCAGTGCCACCAGCAATGTATAAATGTGCCTTTTCCCCTACATCCTCACCAACACTTGTTATTGCATTGTGACTAGAGTGAAATGTAATCTTAGAGTAGTTTCAATTTGACTTTCTCTAATTACTAGAGTTTTTGAACTTTTTTTTCATATATTTGTTGATCCATTGTATATCTTCTTCTGAGAAGTGTCTGTTCAGTTCCTTTGTCCATTTATTGATTGTGTTTTTCTTTTCTTTTTTGGTGTTAACTTGAGTTCTTTATATATCCTGGAAATGAGTGCTCTACGTGATGTGCATGTAGTAAAGATGTTCTCCAATTCTGTAGTCTCTCTCTTCACATTATTGATTGTTTCCTTTGCTGAGAAGAATCTTTTTAGTTTGAATGCATCCCATTTATTAATTCTTAATTTTATTTCCTGTGCTTCAGAAGTCTGGTTAAGGAAGTCAGGACCTAATCCAACATGATAAGATTTGGTCCTACTTTTTCTTCCATTAGGTTCAAGGTCTCTGGTATGATTCCTAGGTCCTTGATCCATTTTTGAGTTGACTTTTGTGCATGGTGAGAGATAATGGTTTAATTTTATTTGCTGCATATAGATTTCCAGTTTATTTGACCCCGCTATCCCACTCCTCAGTATATACCCAAAGGTCTTAAAATCACCATACTATAGTAACATAGCCTTATTAATGTTCACAGCAGCTCAATTCACAATAGCTAAACAGTGGAACCAACCTTGATGCCCTTCAATGGATGAGTGGATAAAGAAACTGTGGTATGTATACACAATGGAATATTACTCAGATTTAAAAGAGAATAAAATTATGGCATTTTCAGGTTAATGGATGGTGTGGAGAATATCATGCTAAGCGAAATAAGCCAATCCCCCAAAACCAAAGGCCAAATGTTCTCTCTGATAGGTGGATGCTGATCCATAATGAGTGTGTGTGTGCCAGGGGTGGGGGTAGAATGGAGTAACTTTGGGCAAAGGGAAAGGAGGAGGAAGGAGAGGGGAGGAGGCATGTGCGCAGGAAAGATGGTGGAATGAGATGGGCAGTATTACCCTATGATGTGACTCTACATCGTGCACAACTAGAGAAATGAAAATTAGTGCTCCAATTATGTAAAATGAATTGCTGTCGTGTATAACTAGTTTGAACAAATAAAAAATGTAAATTTTCACTGAACAACAGGTGTTTAGTATATCAAATTGATCCACTTGAAATTTTAGTACCTCATTGGTAATGAAGAAATGGAAAACAGGTTATACAAACTGTGGTAGAAATCCTAATGGCACTGGGCTTCTCCACAGCATTGGAAACCAAGGGGAAAATTGTTCCCAACCTAGAATTTATATTTAGCTGCACTGTTAATCATGTGTGCAGGTAGAAAACACTATCCAATGTGCAAATCTAAAAAACTTGCATTTCTCAGAAAGCAACTCACTATATGATATGTTCCATAAGGAGGATGTAGCCAAGAAAGAGGAAGGCATGGGTACAAGAGTGGCTTTAACCATGGAAGAGGCAAATGTAATCAATTGATAGTGAAAAAGTGTCCTAGCTGTGCAGGGGGCCTGAAAACAACCCCTCCAAAATGTAGAGGGAAGACAAAGGGGTCTAGAAAGAGTGGACATCTTGGTTTTTTTCTGGCATGGAGACTGGATCCAGGGTGCTCTACCATTGAGCCACATCCCCAGCACTTTTATTTATTGATTTTTTTTTCTATTTTGAGACAGTCTAGCTAATTTGCTTAGGGCCTCATTAGATTGCTGAGTCTGGCCTCAAACTTGCAATCTTTCACCCTCATGCTTCCAAGTCCCTGAGATTACAGGTGTGTGCCCCTACTCCCAGTCTTTTTTAAAACAAGAACTAGTAATGTGACATAATGGTGCCATGAGAAGAGTTCACTGGTTTGGTGAGAATTGTGGAACAATTAGAGATAGATACATAAAATAGAACTATGAATTAATGAAGAGTCCTTAAATAGTACATTGATTAGTGGGGAAAATGAAAAATAGTTTACAGTAGTAACAGTATATAATAGTATATTCACTATAATAATAACATACTTATGTAGTATGATAAAAACATATTTATATAATAAATAATTCATCTTGAATTGTTAATGATACCACTCTATGAGAAAGATGAGAGAAGGAAAAATGCATAATATGTGTTTGAAGTGAGAGAGGTAAAATAACCCTTACCTTTTAGTAGGAAGTCAATAGATTATGTCTAAAATTGAAAAATAAAGATTATATGAGCCAGATGTGGAGGCTCATGTCTTTAATCCCAGCAGGAAGCTGAAGGAGGAGGATATAAGTTCAAGGTTGTCCTAGGCAACTTAATGAGACACTGTCTCAAAAAGTAAAAAGGAATGCAGATGTGGCTCAGAGGTAGGGCATTCCTGGGTTCAATTCCCAGTACCACACACACACACACACACACACACACACACACACACAAATATATATATATATATATATATATATATATATATATAATATTTATAAAATATGCACACATATATTTATATATGAATATTACTTAGAAATATGGAGGTAAATAGCAGGTGTCATAGTAAACAGAAGCATTTACCTTTAAGAGTGGGAATTGTAGAGGTGAGAACAGATGACACAAGATTTCTATTTTTGTTGTACATCTTCTAATATTATTTGAGCTATTAAACTATGTACACTTATTACCTTGATAAAAGGTATAATTTATAAGGTACTATTATAAATTAGTTTAAAATAATAAGTAAAAATTCAGCAAGTGGAAAGAGGAATACCAGTAGGAATGATATAATTCCTCAGGCATAGAGATTCAATTTAACTCATCTTTGGATTTAACTCATCTCAGTATTTAAAATAATAGTATTTTTTTAAAGAGAGAGAGAGAGGAGAGAGAGAGAATTTTTAATATTTATATTTTAGTTCTCGGTGAACACAACATCTTTGTTGGTCTGTGGTGCTGAGGATCGAACCCAGGCGAGCGCGCTACCGCTTGAGCCACATCCCCAGCCCCCCAAAAATAATAGTATTTTTAATGTAAGTGAATGAGCTAATTGGTTAATTTTCCTTCTTTCACTGCAAAATGCCTCAAAGTTTCCAGTTATGGAGCAATCAGGCTCCACCTTGTCTCTCCCACTGAATGCAGCTATAAAACCTGGACAGAATTCATAAGCACCTATTGAAGTCTCTGAAAAAAAATAAATGGTAGCAGATGGCCCAAGGAAGACCAGAATTTAAACTATCACTGAATTAGCTATGAATTTCTCCATCTTTCTTTCCAAATTTCCTGGCTTTGACTCAAGTTAACCTGATAACTGAAGTAGAAGGGAATTTCCTCAGCCTCTTAAAGGGCATCTGCCAAACTCTGAAGCTAGTGCCATATTTTATGGTGAATGGCCAAATGCTTTCCCCTAACACTTGGAATAAGGTAGAGATTACCATGCCCACCACTCTCATATTTCAGCATCAAACTGAAAGTCTTACACAGTGCAACAAGAAAATTAAAATGAATAAAAGGCACACAGATGAGAAAAAAATGAAATAAAACTGTCCCTATTTGCAAATAATATAAATGCCTACCTAGAAAATCTCATGAAATCTACCCAATCATTAAGCAAACAAGCAAAAAAATTATTTAGAACTAATAAGGATATTTAGCAAGTTCAAAAATCAATCATACTTCTATAATTTAGTTAACTAATAATTAAAATCTTTATATGCATATATACACATGCCCATACTGTTTACAAGTAGCTCCTCCTAAAAATGAAATAATTAGTTATAAATTATAAATCTAACAAGACTTGTACAGGATATGTATGCTGAAAACTATAAAACACTAATGAAAGATAACTTAAATAAGTGGAGAGAGACAGAGTTCATGGATCAGAAAATTTGATATAATAAAGATGACAATTCTTTCCACATTGACTTATAGATGTAATACAATCCAACCAAAGTCCTAGAAAGTTTTTTTTATATCTATAAACAAGCTGATTCTAAAATTTATATGGGAAAGGAAAGGAGCTAAAATATCCAAAACAATTTATTTTATTTTTTACCATATGATTTATTTTTATTTTTTTTAGTCCTACATGACAGCAGAATGTATTTTGACATATAATACATACATGGAATGTACATACATCAATCATATTGTCTATTCTATTTTGCTGCCCTTTCTATCCTCCCTACTCCTCCCCTCCTCTCCCATCCTTTCTCTCTATCCAATCTAATGTGACACACTTTTTTTCTTTTTCTCATCACAACATCATACATGGATTCTGTATAACAATGAGGTTCTCCTTCCATCTTCCATGCAACTCCCCTTCTCCCTCTTTTTCCCTCCCACCTCTCTTCCCTATTTAGTGGTAGTCTTCTTCTCATGCTCTTCCTCCCTATCCCATTTTGAGTCACCCCCCCTTATATCAGAGAAGACATTAGGCATTTGTTTTTTAGGGATTGGCTAACTTCACTTAGCATAATCTGCTCTAATGCCATCCATTTGCCTGCAAATGCCATGATCTTGTTATTTTTTAGTTCTGAGTAATATTCCATTGTGTATAAATGCCACGTTTTTTAATCCATTCATCTATTGAAGGGCATCTAGGTTGGTTCCACATGCTAGCTATTGTGAATTGTGCTGCTATAAACATTGATGTGGCTGTGTCTCTGTAGTATGCTCTTTTTAGGTCTTTTGGGTATAGTCCGAGAGGAGAATAGTCAAAACAATTTTTAAAAGAAGAATAAAATTGGAAGAATCATACCACACAATTTTAATATTTATTATGATACTACAATAATCTAAGATAGTGTGATGTTGGCAAAAGGATAAAAAACCAAATCAGTGGAATGGAAGAGAATGTCTAAAATAGACCTAGAGACATTTTGCCAATTAATTTACAGTCAGGCTGCCAAAGCAGTTAATGAAGATGTTGCAAATTTTCCAGTACCATTCAAGTGACCAAGGCAACAGGATTTGATCTTGATTTCTTGAAGAGCAAGCCTACTAACTAACATGAAGGAGGTGACAACAAGCAGAGTAGAAACAGGGTATTTGACTAGGTATCCCAAATGTCACTCATAATCCACTATAGCAACCAATTACTTTCTCAGAACTAATGGTAACTCTTAGGACTCCTGTCTTTTTTCCTGGTTAAAAAAATAGGGCATTGAAGGATAGGTCCCATAGGCAGATAGCTTCTCTTCAAGAATGGAGTTGAGGTCTGGGGTTGTAGCTCAGATAGTAGAGCATTTGCCTTGCATGTATGAGGCACTGGGTTCAATCCTCAGCACCATATAAAAACAAGTAAATAAAATAAAGGTATTGTGTCTGTCTACAACTAAATTTTTAAAAAAATAATGGATTGGATCACAGAGGTTAAAGAACTTTATTTTTTTAGTAAAGTGATCTGGTGTGTGTCTGTGTGTGTGTGTGTGTGTGTGTGTGTGTGTGTGTGTTTGTCGCTGGTGATCAAACCTGGAGCATACAGGGTAAATGCTCTACCACTGAACCACAGTCCCAGCCTACCCCATGTTGCTTAGAGGAAGGACTCTCCATCGTGGAAATGGGCTTGTATGAAAAAGATTATCATAATTTATAAACAAACTGCAAAAATGGATAAAAGGAAAAGCACTCTTAAATTTATTTGTTGACATCTTTGAATATAAAGGATAGTAATAAAATTAATTTCAAGTTCCTGGTTCTAATTATGTATAGGACCATTTTCTAATTATGTCTAAATCCCATCAAAAATTTAAAAATTGTTGAATTGCAGAACTGGACAAGATTCATTTAGTCTTATATTGACCTGGAAAAGGGTCATGAAATCTTCTAATTTTTATTTGGCACTAAATCATTAAACATCTACCTGAATGTATAGATTAAACACCAGGAAGACCTTTGATATTGTGGATATGAAGAGAAATTCATATGTGGTTAAAAACAGCATTACACTTTTAGAAGAACTGCAGGTATGTCCCAGGGGAGGATTAGGGGATCATCGTGGGCCTTTTCTGAAGATGCAGGCATAGTAATGTAATGTTAGCAAGACAGAGATTGTTACCAAGAATAATTATGTTGGCTTTAACCCATGAGACAAAACTACTGAAATCAAATGATTGTTGTTGACTTAAGCATTAATTTTTTAAATTAGTTCTTTTGCTATTGCTATGTTTCTAGTTTTTAATCTCCCAATATTATGCTTACTGATTTATGTGGATGTTTTGATCTGCTATAATACTGTCTTTACAGGACTCATTTTGTAACACCTGTCATTCCTCTGCTTGTCTATAGTGTTTTTCCTTTCTGACTGAATTTCCCCACACCTGCCCATTTTCAACAAATTGCTGCTTGTATGTATTTGTGTAATTCTACAAATAGTTAACTCTCTCACTCAATTTGACAGGATTTAATGAGCCTGTATCTTGTACAGTCCACATTCATGAATGAAAATATTGATCCTAACATTTATAATTCAGAGTTGTTTTGATTTGAATTTCTCTAATTGCTAGAGATGTTGAACATTGTTTCATATGTTTGTTGATTGATCGTATGTATATCCTCTTCCAAGAAGTTTCTGTTCAGTTCCTTGGCCCATTTATTGATTGGGTTATTTGTTTTTTCCAAAATGATTTCTAATTATCTTTTGTATTCTATATTTCTGTAATGTCCATCATAATATTTCCTTTTTCATCACGATGTTAGTAACTTGAGTTTTCTCTCTCCTCTTCATTAGCATGGCTAATGGTTCATCAATTTTTTTTTTATTTTTTCAAAGAACCAACTTTTTGTTTTGTCAGTTTTTTCACTTATTTCAATTTCATGGATTTCAGCTCTGATTTTAATTATTTCCTGTCTTCTACTGCTTTGGGGGTTGATTTCTTCTTTTTCTAAGGCTTTGAGATATAATGTTAGGTGATTTATTTGTTGACTTTTTCTTCTTTGAAGGAATTAACTCCATGCAATGGACTTTCCTCTTAGAACTGCCTTCATAGTTTCCCAGACATTTTGATATGTTGTAACAGTGTTCTCATTTATCTCTAAGAATTTTTAATCTCTTCCTTCATATCTTTTGCAATAATAGCATATTATTTAGTCTCCAGGTGTTGGAGTATTTTTTATTTTTATTTTATCATTGATTTCTAATTTCATTCCATTATGGTCTGATAGAATGCAGGGTAGTATTTCTACTTTTTTGTATTCACTAAGTTTGCTTTGTGAATATATGGTCTATTTTATAGAAGGATCCATGTGCTTCTAAGAAGAAAGTATAATCACTTATTGAAGGATAATATACTCTCCATTTCTGTTAAGTCTAAGTTATTGATTTTTGTATTAATGAGTTCTATACTTTCTTTGTTTAACTTTTGTTTTGAAGGTCTATCCAGTGGTGAAAGGTGAGTTAAAGTCACCCAGAATTATTGTGTTGTGGTTTATTTGACTCTTGAACTTAAGAAGAGTTTGATTGATAAACGTAGATGCTCTATTGTTTGGGGCATACATATTTATAACTGTTATGTCTTGTTGATGTATGGTTCCCTTAAGCAGTATGAAATGTCCATCTTTCTCCCTTTTGATTAACTTAGGCTTTAAGTTTGCTTTGTTTGATATGAGAATGGAAACCCCTACTTGTTTATGTAGACCATGTGAATGATTATATTTTATCCCACAACCTTTCACCTGTAGTCTGTGGGTGTCTTCCTATGAATTAGTCTCTTGAAGGCAGCATATTATTGGGTCATTTTTATTAATCAAATCTACCAGCCTCTGTCTTTTGATTGGTGAGTTTAGGCCATTAACATTTAGGGTTATTATTGAGACATGATTTTGTTTTCCAATCATTTTTGTTTACTTTTGGTATTTAGCTTGGCTTGGTTTCTCCTTTGGTTGGCTTTTCCTTTATTGTAGTTCTTCCCTTTGCAGATTTTCATTGTTGTTTTTCATTTCTTCCTTGTGGAATATTTTGCCAAGAATGTAGTACAGGCTTTCTTGCTGTAAATTCATTTAGTTTTTGTTTAGCATGGAAGGATTTTATTTCATTGTAAAATTTGAAGCTCAATTTTGCTGGATATAAGATTCTTGGTTGGCATCCATTATCTTTTAGAGCTTGGTATATGTTGTTCCAGAATCTCCTGGCTTTTATTAGAGTCTGGATTGAAAAATGTGCTGAGGTCCAAATTGGTCTTCCCTTAGGTAACTTGATTTTTCTCTCTAGCAGCCTTTAAAATTCTATCCTCATTCTGTATGCTGGGCATTTTCATTATAAAGTGTCTTGGTGTAGACCTGTTGTAATTTTGTTTGTTGTCCCTTGATAGAAGTGCGATATCCCATATATCAGTTAGTTTCTACTTTTACATTTACAGTTTTGTCAGTATAATTTGATGTCCTATAGGCCTCTTGTATTTGATTTTCTAATTCACCCTTCATGCTTGGGAAATTTTCTGATATTATTTCATTGATGAGATTGTGCATTCCTTTGGTTTGAATCTCTGAACCTTCCTCTATCCCAGTGAATCTTAAATTTGGTCTTTTGATGGTATCCCATAATTCTTGGATATTCTATTCATGGTTTCTTACCACCTTCACTGTGAGGTCAGTTTTATTTTCAAGATTGTATATTTTGTCTTCATTGTCTGAGGTCCTGTCTTCCAAGTGATTTAGTCTGTTGTTGATGCTATCTATTGGGTTTTTAAATTGGCTTATTGTTTATTTCTTTCAAGGATTTCTGTTTGGGTTTTTTTCCCAGTGTCTCTCTTTCTTGAAATAATCTCTTGCAACCTGTATTTGCTCTCTTAACCTCTTTGTTGGAGTGATTGATTTTTGCCTGTATCTGCTCACTTAGGTCATTATTTAATTCCAAAATTCTTTTTTATAGTTATGTATATTCTGAACTCCTTCTCTGACATTTTACCTACTGCGCTATCTATGGATTTTATTGTTGTAGTATCTTGGTTTGTTTGGGGGCACTTTCCTACCTTGTTTTTTTTATGATATCTATGTGTCTTCCTTTCTTGCAGTGTAGATCTGAGATATTACAGCTTCTGCCCTATTGTCTTTTAGTGTCCCTATAGGTTACCAATACCTCACTTTTAAGGGAGAGATCAATATTTCAGCGCTCAATGTACCTAACATACAGCCATATATCAGTTAATTTCTACTTTTACATTTACAGTTTTGTCAGAAATGAGTTCAGTTATCTTCTATCATGTAGTCAACAGGCTTGCATAATGGTTTACAGTTTCTAATAGTAGAAGGGAGGACTGGAGGATTAGCTGAGATGTTTATGAGGTAGGATATGAGAGTAAGGAGGTATTAGATTTCATGACTAGTGAGAGGGTAATCATAAGAAGTTGGCTGTTAGTAGGAGGAAACAAGAGATAGGCAACCCCATGCAAGACCCCCTGTTACCTCAACAATAGGATAACTGTTAGCACCCCTAGTAGAGAAACCTCTGGTACATCCAGGCCCACAGGGACCTTGGTGACATCTTACCAGGTCCTTAATGTTTGTTGTCCCTGATAGAAGTGCGATATCCCAGTTTCGTGTTGGTGGCATCACAAGTCATACCCTGATGTTGGGCTATGGAGCCATGCTTTGGTGAATAAGGAATCTAGAGCTAGAGGAGGGTGGGTCTCTGTGTAGGCGCAGGGTCGGCCCCTCTCTGGATCTTCAGGCCGCGATGTTGGTTGTTTTTTTAAATGTACAGTTAAAATGATTTTCCAACAGCTCAAATTCATCCTGCTTCTTATCGCTTGTTTCTTGGGCAGCTCTAGTGGTGTTTAAAGTTCTCTGCTATTATTGTATTGTGCTGTTCTTCCAATAGGAGATGGTAATTAAGAAACCATGAGATGACAATGAAGAAACCAATCCTTTTTTTTTATCGGAAGAAATTAAGTTCAAATTAAAATTGTATATGTTTAGTCTTTTTAGAATCTTACAGGTTAAGATACCTTTTATTAGTTTGTTTTTGTGTTAAAGGATTACGGATAAGATGTTACTTGTTGGCTGAAGTTTAGAGACTGAAGTGGTCAATGTTTATAACAGTTGTTGGCTTTAGAGGTCAACTGAAGTTGTTTTCATCTTGGTCATTGAATTGTTTCTTAGTCGGAGACAGTTTGTATACTCATACTTAACATTTTAGAATTTTATGAGCATAATTAAACTTACATCTGATAACCACAAAGTAGTGATAAATTTGAAAGTGCCAGTGAGAAGAGATATGACCACATCAGGGTAGAAAAGAAGAAACACTTCTGAAGGAAAAGGCAAAAAAGAAAGTTCTATGTATATATAATTAGCTTTTTCAGTGAGCATAAAGGAAAGGTAAATAATGAAATAAGGAGGGAAAATCATGTCAAGAACGGTAGTGCTCAACCTTGATATCCAGTAGAGTCATTTGGGGAACTTTAAATATCTCAGTGTGCAGGCCATGTCATTTAACAATTATACCAGAATTCCTGTGGCTAGGACCCAGGCATTACTATAGAGTAAGTCTTTCCTGAGATTCCAGTGCTCAGCCAAGAGTAAGAACTCCCAGGCTATAAAGGATGAGCCTCATCACCAGATGGCCTTTAGTGTAACATTATTCAACAATAGACTAGGAGTTGATCAATGTAAAGGCTGAGGTTGGTGAACATTTGCCACTGTAAGGCTGGTTGCATATGGTAACATCAAAATATACATTTAAGTGGCATACATACTGGAGCTACTAAGAATTTCACTATGACACTTGGTAACTTGGAGAAATCCTTAGAGAAGAATCTGCTCTATTTTAGAAAGAGATGTCCCAAAGAACAGTTATCATCAAGGAGAAGAGTATGCTTGGTTTTAAAGCTTCAATGAACTGATTCATCTTCCCAGCTGGTAGCACTAAACTTAAGTAACTAATTCAGATTTGAGGCATTCTTTGAATTCTTAGTAATTCTTAGTTATTCTTAAATGGAAGAAGTCATCCACATACTTAAATCCTTAACAGGTTAATAATTGTGATGTGCATAAGGCATTTGCTCCTTATTTTATGGTGGAATGATTGGATTATGAGTGCCTTAATCAGTGCATTAATCCCCTGAGTGGTAAGTGAAGGCAGGTAGGGTGTGGCTGGAAGAGGTGGGTCATTGGGAGTGTGATTTGGGGGTATATATTTTGCATCTGGTGAGTGGAGTTTCCTCTCTGCTTCCTGATCAGCCCTGAATCACTTTCCTCTACCACCCTTTTCTGCCATAATGTTCTGCCTCATTTCAAGCCACAAGGAATGGAACCAACCTCCTATGAACTGAGACCTCTGAAACTGTGATCCCTCAAAATAAACTTTCCCTCCTCTAAAATTATTCTTTCGGGTCTTTTGGTCACAGGAGTGAAAAAGCTGACTAGAACACTCAGCATTTCCTTTTCTGCTCTGCCAAGTTAGGTGTTCTTAGTTTGGGTCTTTGGTTCTGTTAAAGAAATTAGACTGCACTGATAATCATCATTCTATTCTTTGTTTCATTTTGATAATTCCTGTGTGAACGTTGCCTAGAAGTAGACTCTTAATGGTAATTGAATGAATCAAAGACTAAAGTGTTTTCTATGTTGCTGAGAGTGCTGATTTTCATAGGGTAATTCTTATATTGATTTTTCATAGTAGTTGTGTACAGCTATTAAAGGAGAGGCAGGATTAATTTATTATTATGAATAATCATTGATGCAGCATCAATTAAGTATTTTGAAATTTATTTCACAGGGAATTCTTAAGAGTAACTGACAGATTTTTACCTCAAAAATTCATCAATGAACTGAAAATGGTGCCTGCAGCTGAGAGATTTGTGATGTACCTGGAGTCCCTCCAAGTTGATCAGCAATCCTATGAGGCAATTCATCTATGTCAACATCATCAGGGTATGTTATAAAAAATTGATGACATCTGTTTCATACTTTCTTCATGGTACTTTCAAATAAATGGTTAGGAATACCTCAACTTTTTCTCAAGTAAAAATTGAATTCATAATACTTAAATACCTTTATGCACAAAGAAATAGTCTCAGTGGAACTTTCTGTAGTTATTATTGAATGGTACATAACTCATGGACTTAATATTTTTCATAGAATTTTTTTAAGTTAAGATTTTTTTCAAGAGAATGGTTACACTTAGTCTTTGATTCATTCATTTAGTGTGAGTGAATTTCACTCTGGGTTTTGGTATTGCATACATATTTGCTGATTCTTGTTTGACATAGCAAAAAATACCACTAATTAATTTTTCCTTGTTTGAAATGGTGTTTTTGTAGGGGCCCATAGGCCAATGTTGCTATATTTAGCAAAGAAAATTGTAGGACACCGAATAAACTTTGAATTTCAGCTATACTAAAAATTTAACTGAGTGTCTTGTATTTTATCTGGCAATACCACATAGGTATTTCTGGAAGTCAAGTTTGCTCTTTTGAAGTGGGGCTACTTTTGGGTACCTTTGAGAAATAATTGTGTAGAAAATTTAAAAATCGGTATAATTTTGATAAATGGGGCATATTTAACATTGTCAGATTAGTACCTGATAGCAGACATACTTTTTAAAAAAAAAACAGTGTAGCTGATGAGTATCATGCATGTTAGTTTTTTTAATTAATTTATTTTACAGTAGAATGCATTCTGACATATAGTACACAAATGGAGCACAACTTCTCATTCCTTTGGTTGTACATGGTTCAGGGTCACTTCACTAGTATAATCATACATGTATATAGGGTAATAATATCTGTCTCTTTATACTGTTCTTCCCATCCCCACAACCCTACCTTACTTCCCTCTATACAAACCAAAGTATGCAATTAACATACATATGTTAATTTTAACGCCTATAAGGAGAGACTGTAATTTGTATAGAAGCTATAAGTCAATGCTAAATTATGTTGGAGACTGAACAAGAGTATTCTTGAAAAGGTTTCAGCAGGTCATTATGAAATCTTTGAGCAGTTAGAACACTTCTGAGTCCGAAGGCTTTGAGGAAAATCAATTCTGGCTTTTTGTTGTATCAGAAATGAATATTTCTGCATAAGTATATATGGATGTAGGCTTGAATGACATACTATAATTGGAGGCTAATGATACAGCAAAACCTTTGGAAATATTCTAATAAGTACTTTTCTGAACATATTGCGGGGAGTATGTAGGGTTGAACTCAGGGGCACTCGACCACTAAACCACATTCTCAGCCCTATCTTGTATTTTACTTAGAGACAGGGTCTCACTGAATTGCTTAGTGCCTTGCTGTTGCAAAGGCTGGCTTTGAACTCGTGATTCTCCTGCCTTAGTCTTCAGAGCCATTGGGATTATAAACTTGTGCCACTGCACTCAGCTTTTTTTGGACATTTCTAAAGTTTCGATATATTGTGAGAAAGTCCTTGACCATACAAGTATTTTAAACTGTAAGACCCTGTCTGTTGAGACATGAGAATGAGTGAGGTTAAAAAAGAGTATGAAGAGTAAACCATCTTTAGTATATTTCAGTTGTCTTTTCTTTCATATTTTACCACCTCCAAACTGATATTTACACTGTAAACTAATAGGCATGAAACTAGAGCCTTCATATGTGTTAGTTACTTCTCTTTACCAGGCAGTGTTTAGCAGGTAGTAAATGCTCAATAAAGATTTATTGATTGAAACAATGAAGATTTAATTTTGACTTCTTCAGTCTTCATGTAGCCCATGTTAGGAGCTGGGATTAAATTAGAGAATTCAACAGGTATATTTGTAAGTGAAATGCTTTTGTTTTCAGTTTCATCTATACCTGAAAATGTGTTCATTCAAAAAAATATTTATTGAGCACCTACTATTTTCTAAGTATTATGTTTAGTATGTAAGTAAGCAAAACAGATCCAATACCTGTCTCTCTGGAGTTTAAATGTAGGAAAGAAGGCATTCAGGAGTCAATTAGAGAGGCAACTCAAGGTCATTTGTTTATCTGTCAGCCTTGGGGCACTGGAGATATTCATAGTTTCTCAATATAATTTGAAGTACCCCTCCCCCACACTACTACTACTTCTCCACTTCTCTCTCCTTTTTGAGATGATTATGATAATAAAAGAAAACAATATTGAAAGATTTCATGAATGTATTCATGCATATTATAATGAATAGGATTATTTATTGTGATTTCATATAACAACACTGGCAAGTTTTACAGTGTGTCCCTATTTTTTAAAAGTTTGATAAAAACAAAAGTTGTGGAAACATTTCTCCTTATAAGGAGAGCAATGTATGCTACTTGTTCAATGGCACTTGTGTTCTTATAAGTAATGGTTTAAAAATGAGCTGTTCCAGGCCCAGTGGCCCGCCGGCGTGGTAGACAGATCAACCCAATTGGAGGAGGGGCAGAGCTGCCACCTGCGCCTGCAAGGTAGGCAGACCTGCGACCTGGAGAACAGGCCCAGCGACTCGCCTGAGTGGTAGACAGACCTACCCAGTTGGAGGAACCCAGCTTCCTGCCGGTGAGGTAGACAGACCACTCCAGCTGGAGGAGGGGCCCTGCTGCCTGCCCATGCGGTCACCTGACCAAGCTCTTGACAAACATAAGGTTTCCCTAACACCCCCACCTCATCAAACACCTTGTGAGAAAAACTGATGGAACCTAACCCTAACCCTAACCCAATAGAGTCAAATGTATGAAAGATGATTTATCAAGAGCTCTGTAATGTTTGGAACAATCAATAATAAAAAAAAAAAAAGAAAAAGAAAAATGTGTGTGTGTGTGTGTGTGTGTGTGTGTGTGTGTGTGTGTGTGTTGGGGGTTCCCCACACTTTTTCCCTTCCATCCTGTGAGGACAAAGCAACAAACAGCTTTGACCTTGAATTTACCAAACTGGGACTTGTTAACTTGTTAATGAATTGCCCAATCGAATGTATTTGGTTACAGCAGCATTAAGGTACCCAGTCATCTCTATTTCTTCCCTCTCTGGGAAGGACACATTTACTGGTTCTAGGATTCCTGGCTTCCAGGCCTTGTCCTTTATCACTTTGAGTATTTCAATCCACTGTGTTTTATGCTGCAGTGTTTCTAATGAAAGATCTGATGAAGAACTTATGGGGAAATTATGAGGAGCCCTCCCTCCCTGTCAAACCTGTAGGTGTGCCTAATGCTCTAGAGTGTCTCAGGGAACAGAGCATTGTTATATTATCATGATGTGAGGTGCTACCAACTTTTTGACACTCATATTGAGTGTTGGATGAAAGAAAAAGAAATACCTTAAGTGTAGATATATTGAGGTCTTTCAACACCAAAGTCAAGACTTTTAGACTTGAAATGAAAGTCCATCAAGTACTGTACAAATTTTAATTTTTAAAAATTACTTATCAGTTTCCATAACCCATTGAACTGAAAAGCTTCCGGAGTCCTTTCTTATTCTTACTCTGAAATTGGCAAAGGTCCTGTAGGCCCAAAAGGACATGGCCACTGTGGGTGATGCCCAGGCATGACTGGGTTATTTCTTACTCTGAGCTCACAAGGAGCCACTGTGAGGGAGTCTCAATCCCCGGGTATATAACAGAGTGACTGAGGCTGGGTTTTTGTCCATAAGTACAGGAAGCTCTTGGTGGTGACCTGTCGGACTCCCAGCTAGTTAGTGCGTTTGGTGGTTGGCGGTTGGTGGTTGTGTTCTTTGGCGATTGGTTCTTTGATTTGGGTTTTTTGTTTTGTCTTGTTTTGTTTTTTGATTTTGGTTTGTTGTTTTAGTTTCTTATTTTGTTTTTAGCTAGCATCCTTAGTTGGTGTTCCTGCTTAGGATGCATAGTAAGAGTAGTGAGTCTAGTGTAGTGCCACAGTGGCCTGGCTCCTTCCAGGAGAAGGCCTTCACAGACCATTACCAGGTCTTGAAGGACATTGGGCATGGGGCATTTGGTAAGGTGATCCTAGCCCGCCATCTGCGCACTGGGGCCGAGGTGGCGGTGAAAATCCTGCCAAGGAGACTTTGGAGGAGTTTGACTTGCCCTGAAACACTGGCGATGAAGACCCTGAACCACCCGAATGTGATCCACCTCTTTCAGGTGATTGAAACCCACCAATATGTCTACCTGGTGATGGAGCATGGAGGCAGGGGATCGCTCTTTGACTTCATCCCACCTAGGGGCATGCAGGAGGAGGAGGAGGCCCGGAGACTGTTCAGACAGATCACCTGTGCGGTGTGCTACTGCCACAAGATGCACATCTTGCATGGAGACCTGAAGCCCCAGAACGTTGTGCTGGATGCCAGAGGCAACATCCGAATCATCGACTTTGGCTTAAGCACCGTTCTCAAGCCTGGGCAAGAATGGAACAGATACTGGCACCCTCTGGAGGGCCCCGCAGTGGACACCTGGCAACTGGGTATCATTTTGTACTTTATATTGACAGGGAACTGCCCAAGGGACATCTACCAACCTGAGTTGGAATTTCCCCAGCACGTGTCCCCCGAAGCACAAAGGCTGATCAGGAAAATCCTGGCAGAGGACCCAGGAGCAAGCCCCTCGGCAGAGGAGATCTTGGCAGACCCGTGGCTGAATCAGGGTGAGGAGAAGTCATCTTTCCATGATGTGCCCCTCCCCAACCTCTCAGACCCCACTGTACTGACAATGCTGTTCGACATGGGGTACGACCCTTACAGTACCTGGGTGTCACTGTCCCAGAAAAAGTTTGATGATGTGATGGCTTCCTATCTCATAATCCAGCAGCAGATAAGCCAGGGGGCAGGCTGCATGAAGCCTGGGAGAAGGGATCCTTCCACTTCCCCTGCCCTCCCGCAGAGGAGGGCGAGTGAGCCTGCCCTTCACACCTTCCCCTTGCCCTGTGAGCATCATCAGCCTCAGGAGGCCAAGGAGTCAGGGCAGAAGGGCTTCAGAAGGGCCAGCTGGCCTGCCATTAGTCTCCGCTTCCTGCATGAGAAGCCCCCCACTCCCAGGCTAGCCTCCCAGCATCACTCTGTGGCCGACTCACCCCAACCCTGCCCATCAACAACAGACAGCCTTGTCTCCCAAGATGCCACCACAGTGCATCCCCAGGGCCACAGGAAGGGCTGGAAGCGGGTGAGGCAGATGATGGCTGCGTGCTTGCGCAGACTGTGCTGTTGCACACCCTCATGTGATGGCGAAAACGAGGCTCCTACACCAGGGGAGCAGAAACCTGCTAGGTTCACAAATCGGGTGGTTCCTACATAAATGGACAGTTCAGATGGACCAAACGAAGAAACAGCCAGCCAGAGGACTCTCTACTCCGTGGATGCTGTTGTCACTATATGACCATTGGTCACCTAGACTCCAACAGCTGCAGGACTGAGTGCCTACTGGCTGGGCTTCTCCACATGGGGTCCAGCCAGGAGCACACCTGGATCTACCTGGACATCAGGTGTCCCCTGCCCCACCTACCAGAGTCATCAGATGAGACTGTTTACCCTGGGACCCTTCCCCTGCCCTGCTCTTCTCTGTCCTTTCTCCCATGCTCCTGGGATGGCAGAGATATTTCTTAATAAATTTGTTTCTCTCAAATTGCATAGTCAAATTGATGTTCCAAAGATTTAAAAAGAAGGGCTGATGTCAAAAAGTGGGGACAGGGGGTTTCCAAGTGGGGCAAGAGCCCACCAGGCATCCATTCCAAGGCCTGGACCACTGTGCCAGTGTAGAGGAGGACTCACTCACCTCAGCCATCAGACAGGGGAACTTGCTTGGCTTTAGCAGTGTAGATGGGGACTCAGTTGCCTTAGTGTAGAGGGTCTCCAGTGTAGATGTGTACTCACTTGCTTTGACCCAGTGCCTTGGAGATTTGCTCTCCTTAACCCAGTTGAATGGGGATTTTTCCTTAGAGCCAGTGTAGACATGAATGAGTTTGAGTTCATGTCCTTTGGCAGAAGGAATCCCTTCCTGAGGTGTGTGGAGAAGATGGGTGGGTGGCAACTGTTGGAGAAATCACATCTGAGAAGGCAGAATATATCCAAAGAGATGTGAGTAGGATGGTGAAAGCGCTTGAACTGAAGCCACATAAGTTATGGGAGAAGAACTGGGAATAATTAGCCCAGAGAAAACAATGCTTAATTTGGACATGGCTAAATCTTTCCAGCTCCTTGAAACTCAACCACAGCTACTTTGTCAAAAACAAAGATATATTATTCATGATGTTTCATAATCTATTTTTTCTCTTAACTCATTCAATGGGTTCATACTATTGGTTATGTGTATTTTTATAAATTCTTTTTTCCATATGTATTTATAGTTGACTTTCATAATTTATTTGTGTCACTCTAGTGCCTACCCTGTTGATTAGTGCTATATTTTAATTCAGATTCAAAGAATGCATGAACTTTCAGAGAGTTTGCTGTTCTTGAACTTATTTGCCTAAATTATGATGTGTGTATTAGCAATTACATAGTTTATACCATATAATACACATTTTCCTTATGAGCTATGGGACAAATAAACCATATTTCTGTGGTTGGCTAATTATTGTATTTTATTTATTTGTTATTTCTTTTTATTCTTCAAGTTTTGTGGTGTGTATGTGTGTGTGTGTGTGTGTGTGTGTGTGTGTGTGCATATTCTCACTGTGTGGATAGGTTAGAAAAAATAGATATTTATGTAATCTTACTTTCATTTAATTGCTTTCTTTTGCATCTGTTTATGATTTAGCCTTGTTTTGTTTTGACTTAGGTGAGATATAATTATATACAGGTTTGAACTGTTTTGACCTTATATTTGCTTGTTTGTTTTTATATTGGTTTATGTCCTTAATCCCACAATACCAAATTTTCATGCTCCCTCTCCTCTTTTGTCTTTTAATTACTTTTAGTTAATTTTTTGTAATTCCTTCTTTATAGTCAACATCAGCTACCTATCTCCTGACTCTTTTTGGTTTACTTAACATATTTCAAACTTTTCTTGCCTTCTGTCTAATAGAATTAGATAGTTAATGTAATTCACACCCCATTCATGTTGTTGTGATTATTGATAGAATACACGACATAGTAGATACCTGCTGTTTAATTCTTGATTGAGCTCATGATTTTTTGTTTTTGGTATTGATGGTACTGATGCTCACCTCAACATTCCTATATAGGTGGCAATTATCGCTATAGATGTCAAAGTGGACAGCAGACACTGTATATCTGTTGCTAACAGTAGTGCTATTCCTGGCTCCCACTTCCTGTAAGAGGAGCTGGAAAATGATTGGAACATTTCAAGTTCACAGAGTCAAGATCTTGCTGTGGAGCAATACTCACAACTCTGCCAAGTTAGTAACAGCAAATCTCACTCCACACATGATGATCTAGCCGCACATGATCCTTCACATTACTTCAAGGGCAGAGAATTGGGGAAACGAAACCCCCAAACAAACAAACAAAAAAAACCAGGTCCCAAGTAGGAACAATCAGAGGGGCACCTCAGGTTGCACTCTTAGATATCTACTCATAAAGCAAAAAAGACAACTATCCACAAGAGGACTTAAAAGACGAAGGAGAATCCATTTAACTGATGCACAAGTCCAACCAAGACCTCTGAAAACATGAGGAAATAGGCCAAGAAATCTCCTCCAAAATTCAGAATCTCCCAACAAAGGATCCCACAGATATGGAAGTAGATGAAATTTCAAAGATTATAAAAATGATTATTAAAATATTAAACTAAAAGAAGATCTAAGCAATGAATGAAGAAAGCTAATATTGGAGATAAAAGACCACTTCAATAAAGAAATAGAAATATTGAAAAGAAACCAGTCAGAACTCATGGAAATGAAAGACACAAATCACACATCAGAATAGCTCAACTGTGGAACCAACCTAGATGCCCTTAAATGGATGAATGGATTTTTTAAAAATGTGACATATATACACAATGGAATATTACTCAGCAATAAAGGAGAATAAATCATGGCATTTGCAGGTAAATGGATGGAATTAGAGAAGATAATGCTAAGTGAAGTTAGCCAATCCCCCAAAAAACAAATGCCAAATGTTTCCTTTGATATAAGGAGGCTGATTCATAGTGGGATAGGGAGAGGGAGCATGGGAGGAATAAAGGAACTCTAGATTGGCCAGAGAGGGTGGGAAAAGAAGGGAGGGGGCGTGGGATTATAAATGATGGTGGAATGTGATGATCATTATTATACAAAGTACATGTATGAAGACATGAATTGGTGTGCAAAAACATTGTATAAAACCAGAGATGTTGAAAATGGTGCTCTATGTGTGTAATAAGAATTGTAATGCATTCCGCTGTCATATATTAAAAAAAGAAAGAAAATTCCACTGGAAACCATCACCAACAGATTAGATTTCATAGAAAACTTGAGTCCTTGAGGACAGAACTTCAACTTCAGGCCTCCAAGACAGGGTAAAATGTCTCAGATGGGGGTGTTCTGGCGGCCAGCATGGAGGTGGCAGGACCAGCTGGAGCTGGGGGAGTCACTAACTCTGAGAGAGAAGTCACCCAACCAGAGGGCTGAAAGTCCAGGGAGGGAGCAGAGGCCTCGCAGGGGTGACTGAGCCCCTGGTGGCAAGTTTCTAGTCAAAGTCCAGGCCAGGCCTCTACCTTTAAGGCAGAGTGCCAAGGTGACAGGAACCCTGCACTCCCCAGAATTCTGAATGCTTTGGTCATAATTGATCCCTGCAACGCTCCAGGACATTCAGCTAGAAGGTGGATGGTCATAGAGCGGTTTTTGGAGCAGAGCTGAGGGCTCTCTGAAGCTCTAGCAATGTTTCATGGTTTAGAGGCCTAGGCTTCGGCTTGGGCCAGACCTTGGGTCAGGTGGGAGGCAGCTTGGCTTCCCCCACTGGCCAAGTCTCCAGCTGCACCACAGATACGCCTGTGGAGGTCTCCAAAGCTGTGGAAGACAGTTCCCTTCGTTGTCGAGGAAAAAAAATTGAAACCACAGAATCAAGGTTGAGATCAGAGAATACAAGACTTAAAAAGTATTCTACTGATCTGGAAAAAAAGGATGAAGCATCACAGCTTCAAATAAACCTTCTGTGATGGAGCAGAGTGATCCTGCTGCAGAAAAGGGAACAATTTCTCCACAGAGTTCATCAGTGGGAGAAGTGTTCAGACTCCAACAAGCCCTGTTTGATGCTGAAAATGAAAGAATGAGACTCAGGAGTTTAAGACAGGATACCAGCCTTGCTGAAGACAATCTGAAACTTCAAATGCATGTCCAGGTTTTAGAAAAAGAGAAGTCCTTATTGAGTCAAGAAAAGGAAGAACTTCAGATATCACTTTGCAAACTGAGCTGGGAATATGAAGTCATTAGAAGTGTGGCTTCAACAGACATGTATTTGAATGTACAAATACATGACTTAACACTGAACTTGGAGGCTAAGGAGCAAGAGCTGTATGAGAGTATTAACGAAAAGCAAATGCTGAGAGCTGAGTTAGAATATCTGTACAATGAACACCGGGAAGCCATAACTCACATGAATTGGATAATAGATGACCTATCAAAACAGCAAAATGAAGGAGATGGTCTAATCAAGAAGTTGAAACAAGATCTGGATGATGAAAAAGAGAGAGTTCATCAACTTGAGAAGGATAAAATGGACATAACTAACGAGTTGCATGTACAGAAAGAAAAGTTAACTCAGAGTGCACTGAGCCTCAGTGATTTGCATTTAACCAAGCAGAAGCTTGAAGCTAAAGTCAAAGATTTAGTAGGTCAGCTACGTCAGTCACAAAAAAGTAGTTTAAACATCCAGCAGGAAAACCTGGAACTTAAGGAATACATTAGCCAAAAGGAAGAGGAACTATGTAGAGTTCGGAACGAGTTAAGACATGCTGTTAATGAAGACTCTAATTTTAAGGATGACTTGCTTAAAGAAGGGGAAGTCGAAATTACAAACTTGAAGCAAAATCTTGCAGAAGTAGAACAGCTCAATGAAAATTTAAAGAAAGTTGCTTTTGATCTGAAAACGGAAAATGACAAGTTGATTTCAGCATGTGAAGATGTAAGGCATCAGTTGGAAGAATCTATTGCTGGTAACAACCAAATTTCTCTAGAAAAAGACACTATTATGGAGACTCTGAAAAGAGAGAAAGAACAGATCCAAGTAGAACTGTGTCAGGCCAAAAAGAGACTGTTGGAAGAGGCAAACAATTACAGGCAGACTATTCAGGAACTCTCAAATGTACGTAATTGGAATACCTCTGCCTTACAGCTGGAACAGGAGCGTGTAGTGCAACTCAGTCAAGAGAAAGACTTTGAAATAGCAGGACTCAAGAAGAATATTGAGCAAATGGTTACTGATCAAAAAGAAACTAAGGAAATATTGGCATCTTGTTTAGAAGAACAGAAGCAATTGATGCAACTTATAAATGAGAAAGAAGTTTTCATTGGCCAACTCAAACAAGAAAGTTCAGAACTGCAAAAGGATTTAGATAAGTATTCTCAGGCCTTAAAACAAAATGAAACTTTAAGGCAGACCATAGAGGCAAAAGACAAAAGTCTTAGTGCCACAAAGGAAGAAAACAGACATCTGCAAGAAGAATTGGAAAGACTTAGGGAACAGCGGAATCGAGTTGGAGCTGTGGCTGCGCCTCAAACCCTCGATAGTATCACAGAACTAGAATCTGAGGTATCTCAACCGAATGTCATCAAGAATCTTCTGGAAGAGGAAGTTACACATCATCAAAAGATCATTGAAGATCAAAACCAGAGTCAAATGCAACGACTTCAGTCTCCACAGGAGCAGAAGGAGGAAATGGATAAATTTAAATACCAGTATGAGCAGATGAAGGCTGCACATACCCAACTGATTTTTAAAAAAGACAAGGAAATTAAGAATTTGCAGAAAACCATCAAACAAATAAAAGCCCAGGGGCATGAAGAGAGACAGGACATTCAAACAGAGAATGCTGATAGTTTTCCAGAAACAAAAGAGAAAAGCCTTAATATAGAAAATGGGAATGAAAACCATGCCATATGTAAAGCCAAAATGGAAAAATTTGTGAAAAGAATCAAAGAACGAATACTTGACATTCAACTTTATAATTCAAAGAATATATCTTTAACCAAAAAGATCCATCAGCTGTCTGAAGAGGAGGTTGAGAAACTCACTCAAATTATCCAGCAGAAAGACATGGAGAGACAAGCTCTTTGTGCTTGAATGTCTCTAGTTTCATACACCTAAGATGTCCTTGACCTCCAGCAGCAACTCCTCCAGACCTTCACTATGGAAGGAGAACAAGGATGATTTGTTAGTATCCATTTAAATATTTCAATTGGCTACAAAGTCACTTCAGGTGAAATTCAATTTTCTAGGTGTTAAATATAGCTATTTTGAATGGGAAGATCCAAAAGTGTCCCCAACATACCCTTGAGACCAGATGAACCAACTAGGCTTAATAGTTCTTTATCAGGACTTTTTATTCAACATTGTCCAAATACTAAAACAAAATTACACTTGGAGGGCCCAAATATGAAATTTAGTGGTTCAATTCTAAGATTCTCTTTATCAAAATTCTTTAATCAAAACTTATCCATTTAACTATTTCAATTGGCTACAAAGCCACTTCAGGTTAAATTCAATTTTCTAGGTGTTAAATATGTCCATAAGGAAAATGGTTTCTACTCGTTAAGTGTGAGTCAAACCAAAAGTCTTAATACATCAATCATTTCCAATGGAAAAGTTAATTTGTAAGAACGTATCATTAAAATCTGGACTGTTTATCTAAACGATTCTCTGGGTTATCAAAACGAGTATTTAAAATTAATCTTTTTTTATTTTTGTAAATTAAGATAAAAGATGAATCAAGAGTTTCCAGCTTGAGCTGGGTGAAAGTCGGAGAGGAGAGAAAGCAGATTATGTGGCAATTGCTTCTCTGACACCTGTAGTTTCTAGAACCATTAAGAACATTTTTATTAAAATTAATTCAGTATGAAACAAATTTTTAAATATAAATTATATTATAATTAAATATAAATTAATATTACTACCTTTAATTTAAATTTATTTTAATAATTAATTTTATGATAGTTTTATTACCTTTAACTTTATTTTTTGATGTAGCACTTAAAATTTTATTTGTATTGCTTTTTAATTTAATAAAATTAATTTATATAAAATTATAACATAATTTATATTTTAAATTTATTAAATTTTATTTAAATTAATAAAATGTAAAGAAATGAATTTAAATAAAATTTAATATAAATCTTATTCATCAATATTCATTACATAATTTAATATAAATTTTCATACAATTAATTTTAATGAAAGTGTTCTTAGTGGTTTGGGAAGCTCCAGGTGTCGGAAAGGTATTTGTTTTATGATCTGCTTTTTTTCTCTTCTCCGATTTCACCTAGCTTGGGCTGGTAACTTTTGATTTATCTTTTTTCTTAATTTACAAAAATCAAAAACAGAAGACAAAATACCTGGTAGCTATAAATATGTATCATCTTTTCTTCCTTTTTATTTCTTTTTTAAAAATTTTCTCTCAGTTCCAACTTTTTGGTTTTTTTACACACCAGAATTAAAATACCTAACATAGAAAAGAAGGCAAGAGCACTAAAAGCTGCAAAAAAAAAAAAAAAACCCATCAGGTATCATTTAGGAACAAGCCACAAAGGCTAACTTCTGGCTTCTGAACTCAGATCCTAAAGAAGAACAAGGCCCAGAGTGAGATATTCAAGAAAGCTCTTAAAGAAAAATTTTGTCAGTCGAGATTTCTAAATCCAGCAAAGCTCTTTCAAAATCAATGTAGAAAGAATTGCTTTATATGACATGGATAAGCTAAAAGAATTTATGATCACTGAAGAAGCACTACAAGGAATACTCAAAGATAAACTGCACAAAGATATACCCAAAAAATAACTCCCAAAGCTCCTAAATAGATGATGACCATGAGAAGAGCAACCAACTAACTGAAAATTAAGACAGAATTAAATGTAGTAAACAAACCAAAATATCAGAAAATTACAAACCCATATTCACAATAACCCTGATTGCATCTGGCACCAACTCCTCAGTTAAAAGACACAGATTAATGGATTGAATCAAAAAACAAAATTCCACTAAATGTTGTTTGCAAGAACCTCTATCACCAGCAGACAGGTCATCCAAGTATAAAATTAATAAGGATTTTTCTGACTTTAATACTAAAAATCAAATGTACCTAATAGACATCTAGACACTATTTCACCCCCAAACAGCTGAAATGAATTTACCTTTTTCCAGAAGCTCATGGAATCTTTTCCATTATTGATCATATTTTAAAATGAGTACAGCTTGCAAGACAATATTTATTGAGCTCTGCATATAAAATATGTTCATGAATTTGATGTGATTTGACAGAAACATGTGTTTTTCCAATAGCAAACAAGCATAAAAATAAATCCAAGTGTTGCTACAACTGCAGTTCCTAGAACCCATTATTTAAAATCCATTTTTTATTAAAATGTGACTATATTTTCAGAAACATGGGTTAATTATAAACCCAAATTTTTCTTGCTATATTTCATGATATTCCCTGTAAAGTGTATTTTTAATTTGTTAGATTTATGTTTCTCTCAAGAATGCTATAAAGCTATATCACATTTTTCCTTAGAAATAAAATCATATACTTTCAAAGGCTTTTGATGACTATTATTGTGGGACCAAAAAGGTAAGAGGTTATAACTTTCAAATGTCATTTTCTAATTATAGTGAGCAAATCAGAAAGGGATTTCTCTGTCTATTACTGGTAGAATCTCTATGAGGGCTTTCAGTAGTACTTCCTTCACCATCTATCTTTGAAATGCACAGAATCTTCTAAAACCCAATGTGGGACTACAACTTAAATGTTCTTGTGTATAGCCATGACAGTGACAGATACAGAATTAGCACACAATCAATTCTTAGAGAATCATGGAAAGCAATACATGGAAAAGATGACTAATTTATATTAAGCACCATTGATCCATTCCCTCTTTTAAAGAAAATATTCTGGGGCTATGAATCAGTGCAGTTCAATGCAACTTAGGTAACAAAGGTTGGCCTTTCTTTAGGCACTAGTCCAGAAGTTTTGACTTTTGAAGATCTCAGTAGAATATTAAGACCTATTTTCCGTTTTAGAAATCATTAGATTACTTAATTGGCATTCAGTAAATTTAGTTTTTCAGTGCACAGACTTTGTACATCCTTTGTATATCCTTTGTGGTGGTGCAAGAAGCATGGTCCTCTCTTGAAAGCATGCTTCAATCTTTGTTTTGGTCAGTAACTTGGAAAACAGTCTGTCTCAGCCAGTCAGTGTTACAGAATTGTTTTATATAATGGTTACGTGTACATATATCTTTGGGAAGCTGTCTTGACTCAAAAAGGCATTGCCTTTCTGACCTTTTCCTGCCATATCTCCTAGTGATATATATCTGTAGAGCCGACTTTTACCAAGATGCTCTAGGGATGTGCCTATGTGGTAACCCTTGGCAATGTTACCTATTATTTTTATCACTTACCCCTGTTCTAATATTCCCTATTAGAGAAATCTCAGAGATGGAAGTTCGTTTTGAATCTTTAAGGTTTTTAAGAGTACCCACTAAGACTGCAAGTCCCCTGGGCAGTGTAATATCCAGTGGTGTGCAGATAAGCCAGCTCCTCACAGGCCAGTAGGGAGAGTTAACAATGCCAATTTCCTGGGTATAAGCATTTCCTCCAAGGCTGATGACTAGCTACCAAAAGTTGAAAGTTTTTTTTTTTTTTTTATTGGTCGTTCATAAGATTACATAGTTCTTAATACATCATATTACACGGTTTGATTCAAGTGGATTATGAACTCCCGCTTTTACCCCGTATACAAATTGCTGTATCACATCAGTTACCCTTCCATTGATTGACATATTGCCTTTCTAGTGTCTGATGTATTCTGCTGTCTGTCCTATTGTCTACTATCCCCCCTCCCCTCCCCTCCCCTCCCCTCCCCTTTTCTCTCTCTACCCCTTCTACTGTAAATCATGTCTTCCATTTGTATTCTCTTGACTTACCCCTCCTTACCTCTTATATGACATTTTGTATAACCCTGAGGATCGCCTTCCATTTCCATGCAATTTCCCTTCTCACTCCCTTTCCCTCCCACCTCTCATCCCTGTTTACTGTAAATATTCTTCTCAAGCTCTTCGTCCCTACCCTGTCCTTGTTTACACCCCTTATATCAAAGGAGTCATTTGGTATTTGTCAAAAGTTGAAAGTTTGTTTGTAAAATTCCTGAATATTGAGCAGTTATCTCTCACAAGCTGGTACAATTTGGCTCTAGCGTGCCACTGGCTTAATTAAGTCTTTATCAACCAACTGCCTGAGGAGAATGATGACAGTTACCTAAGAGCGAGGATTTTGAGAAACAAGGCAATGGAATGTGAATAGGAAGAGAGAGGTGAAAGAAAAGAAAAGGGAAGGGAGGACTGAGAACACAGACTGGATGGTGTCATGCTGTCTCTGGGAAATGTAGTTGCCTAGAGTTGTACCAGTTGCAGGTGTGCAGGGCCCTTCTTGAACTGGGAGCTTGGTTTGAGCCAAGAATTGGAGAGAAGTCTGTCCTCGAGTGAGATGATGCTCCTGGGTAGGGGCCGCCTTTCTTATATCCATTGTATTTCAGAACAAAGAAAACATGCCACTTGATACTGCATTCTTTCCAGAAGTAATGCTTCCATTGATAACAAGATTATCTGAAATTGTCAAATACAACTAAAATCAGTAACCACCTCCTTAAGACAAGCCAATCAGCAAGTTTGTGATTTTAGGGAAACTGTATTTTCATTAACCTTTTGGGCCATACAAGGAAACTGACATCCCTAAAAACTAAGAAAATTGTGGGGTTTATAGACTTTTAAATTAAGGTTAAAAATAGAAATATCAACTTTGACTCTCTAGGAAAGGCCTAACCTTGAAATCATCAGCAGGAATATTTTAGCTCTCTTCTCTCATGACAAGCTTTAAGATCATTCTGCTGAATGTAACCATATCCTCAGCACATATTGTTGAGCAATATGATAAATAAATAAAAAGGCAATCTTAGGAAAAATATTTAAGGCAATTTTCCATATATAAGGAAAGTAAATTAACTCAGGCATATACCCACCCTAAATTGAGGTGTCAAATGCCATGAATAGGTTCATATTCAATGGCTCTACAATTTTTACAATGCTGAACTTATTTGGTGCATTATATGTATAGTCAACACATCACAATGACTATAGAAAGAAACTTTCTTATCATATTTACAAACATAATTCTGATTTTTATTCATAAGCAGTATAGCATATTGTTTAAGAGCATGAAATTCGGAGTGGTCATACCAGGTTTCAAATCCCTTTTGAACATTGTATGGGATCTTTGACAAATGAATTATTCTTTCAAAACCTCATTTTCTTTACTTTTTTTAAAAGAGAATTTTTCAATATTTATTTTTTAGTTTCTTCTTTATTTTATTTTTATGTGGTGCTGAGGATCAAACCCAGTGCCCCGCACATGCCAGGAGAGCACATTACCACTTGAGCCACATCCCCAGCCCTCAAAACCTCATTTTATAATCATAATGTAAAAATAATATAAGAAAATGTATGATAAATGCCTGACACAGAGTGAATCCTCAGTAAACAATCAAAATTAGAAACATAGGATTTAGGTAATATTGGGCTACAGAATACTTTAATGCTTACATGGAAACAAAGCAAATGAAAATGAAACAGTGTTACTTAAATACCCAACATTAAATCATGACCCAATGAGTTATATAGTTCATCATCTATCCTAGTGTTAAAATGAAAGCTTTGTTTGTAATCCTGTTTGGAGAAAGTTTTGTCAAGCCCAAAAATGGAATTGAAAAAATGGCCTTTGCCTAAACTTGTCAACTTGAAGGAAAGCAGGAAATCAATGATAGGACAATTGTCAGCAGAGGATTAGAGTGTTTAAGCCTATTCTAAAGACAAATTAGAAGACTAAAAAACACACAGCAAAACATACAGCATTGAGCCTGAGTCCTGAGAACAGTAAAGAGCAAGTCAAATTTGGTGCTGTGTTTCTTCGCTCTTCTTGCTTAGTTTTTTGCCTTCGTTTGCTTTAGGACTTGAAGGCACTGGGTAGCCCTAGAAATTGATGTGTGGGTGGCACAAGAATTTGGAAGATTAGTTAAAAGTCTGTACAGAGGCCGCCTAGGCATCTTGGCTTTCTCCTCTACCTTGTGCTCCTGGACAGCAGCACTCCCCTACCATACAAAAGGCAGGAACTATAATGGAGACTCCTACAGCTTAGGATAGGGCAGGAGTGAGACCATACAAGGAAGAGATGAAGTTAAAGTCTACCCCTTTCCTTACTTGGATCCAAGGAAGCTGCCATCTCTCTCTCTCTCTCTCTCTCTCTCTCTGTGTGTGTGTGTGTGTATACATATATACACTTCTTGGCAGGAAATTAGCAAAAGTCTTTTTGGACAGTACTGTGCCCAAGACAAGAATATATTTTTTTAAAGGAGAAGAAAAGTAAAATATATTGCAATGGAATTGAAATTATGATAGAGAGTTTGGGAATCATAGAAAGCAGCTCAGTTTGGTTAGATACACTAGGAGGCCTGTATAGGAAAGCTGGAGAAAAGGCGGAAGATCAATCTTGTATCATATTATCAAGGTCATGAGATTTTTTTCCTGAAGGCAGTGGAAAATTAAGCAACCCTTTAATTACCTTTTATCACTGTGAGGAAATAATTTTTATTTATCTTTCAGTGTCCACAGAGAGCATATAGAAAACTAATTAGTGAGAGAAAGTTCCTTCATTAAATGTGTCTTTTGGTCACAGCAATGAAAAAGCTTACTAAACACTAGGTATAGAACTCTTGGTTGGAAATTGTTTTCTTCTTTCTCCATGTCAGAAATTAACCTTATTGGTTTACCTTTAAATGTGACCTGATGTTTATCTCTTGCAGCTTTTAATATTCTTTCCTTATTTTCTATGTTAGGTATTTTGATTATGATGTGTCTTGAAGAACTTCTCTTCTGGTCAGGTCTGTTTGGGGTCCTGAATGCCTCCTGTGCATGTGTCCTTTCTAACGCTGAGGAAATTTTCTGCAACTATCTCATTGAAAATGTACCTAATACCTTTAGCTTGTATCTTCATATTCTCTTCTACCCCAGTGATTCTCAGGTTTGGACTCTTAATGTTTTCCGAGAGTTCTTGTATATTCTAATCATGTCCTATCATTTTCCCCCTTAATTGCATTCTGTGTACTCAAGTCCATGTACCTTATTTTCAAGGCCTGAAGTTCTATTGTCAACAGAATCTAATCTGATAGTGATTCTTTCAAGTGAATTTTTAATTTGATTGATTATGTCTGAGAGTTCTGATAGGTTTCTTTCAATTTTTCTATTTGTTTATTGAAGTAGTCTTTCATCTCCTATATTTGCTCTTATTTCTCCATCTTATCAGGGATACCATGCTGAATAAAGTCCAGTTCTTAGCTTCATGAGGCCCAAAGCCCAGTGTGTATTGATAAAAATGAATAAAATACTTAAAGGAAACTCTGATGGTCCAAGCCAATAGTATCTCATGCCTGGCTCCAAACTGGATTCCCTGCTTCCATTCTTTTTCCCCTTCACTATTCTTTACCCAACAATTAATGAAGAACAGTGCATCAGATTGGGTTACTCCTGTGCTCTGTCCTCAAGGGCTTCCTGTTCTAGGATAAAATTCAAAGTCCTCACAATGTAATCTGGGCTCTGTGTGATATTAGCCCTTACTACCTCTTGATCTGTGCCCTTCTGTACTCTACCTCTTTACTTCACTCCAGCTACAAATAATCCTTTTACCTTAAATCGGCTAAGTAGGTATTCTCCTTATGTAGCAAGGAGCATGGGTTTGGGTTCTTTGTCTCACAAATTTGAAAAATGAAATCCAGGGACATGAGGATGAGAGTCTTGTAGTTTTTCAGCCCTGGTGCACAGAGACCTGACCTTGAAGGAGCCCGAATTTCATGCCTGTAAATTTTAACCCTTTTCCTGCTTCACTTCATATATATACCTTTGCATAGGTACTTTCCTCCTCTTGGAATGTTTTTCTCCCAGATGTTTGCTTGGCTTACTCCTCCAAGTCTGTTCAAATGTTCAATTTTCGGTGAAGTCTGCCCTGACTTCCTATTTAAAATTGCAGTTTTCCATCTGCTTTCATACATCCTTACCCTGCTCTATTTTGTTTTTCAATATTGTCTTCTAACATCTATACAACTTACTTATGATGTGTTTAGTTCATTGTCTGCCTCCCTCTACTAGAATATAATATTGCAAGAATAGGGATTTCTTTTCACTAATGTTATTTCTCAAAATTCTCAAACACTGCTTGGCATGTGGCGGTTGTTCATTAAGTATTTGTTGAATGGATAAATAAGTACAAAAAACTAAATGCTATGCAACAACTATAGAATATGGTTCCCTTCAAAAGGCTTTGGATGTGTCATTTAATGTCACAAATGACAAGAAGACACTTAGACCTTGTTCACTTAGCTCATGCTGTGTCACATTGGAGCTCTATGTGCTAATAGCCTTCTATGACTGACCGTTATGCATCAATATTCTAGGATTTGTAGGCTTTCTCACACCTCTTTCTTCTGTGCAAATATGTATGTGATAATCTTACTGCCCCACTGTGCAGCAAATTGCTCAAAAGTAAGACCTGTTTTCTTACATTTCTTTATTCTGCTCTCAGGGTGCAAATTCAAATCCAGAACACATGAGGCAATAAGTAATAAATGTTGATGCCAGAGGGTCTGATTGCACTGAAGGTCCACAGCTGGCAGGGCCAGGAGCACCTTTTTCTGATCCTTGCTGTCCAAAGCTATTTTCTGCAACCCATCTTGCAATGCTTTTAGTACTGTTTCTTTCCTGTCTGTGGGAGTTTCTTCATGGTGTTTTCCTCATGTAGTATAATAATTTTCATCTATAGATATCTAAAGATCATCTCATTCTCGCACAATTAGAAAGGGGTAATGGAGGTTTTAATCAATAAGAAACATTAAATTTGTATTTCTTCATATTGCTATAGTTCGTGTACTGAAATGAAACAATTGTTATTATTTGTCTGTAAAAATAGTTGACATCATGCAGATCACTGTCTTTTTAGATGCTTTCTAATTTCAGAACAACTATTTTCCCCTTGATTATTCACCCTTTTTAGTATATGATTTGGAAAAGAATACTACTTAGATTGTGGAATTGTAGTTTTTGAAAGCATAAGTGTCACTTCACACAATCAGTTTAGCTTGATATTCTTTCTTTCTTAGAGTATAATTCTGTACAAAGTTATAGAACCTTAAACTTTGGATAAGAATTTGGGATGTGGGGGTCAAAAGGATTCAAGTACCTAAGGAATGCTGACTATCTGTTTTTCCACAAAGAAGATATTAGTATAAATAGATAATTTTTATTAGTAAATATTAATTCTGAATTTATAAAGTCTATCTCGTGAGAAGATTACAGAATATAGGCAAGATCCCTATTACAAAATCCTTCCATTTTAGGGAAGTTTTTGTGGTAATCAGAGTCCAACACAGTAATTTAAATCCCATGGGTTATTTTTTAGCAGACTCAATATACTAAGTTTTAATGTCTCAAAAATCTTACAGGCTTCATAAAGGTGACTGAAATAGAATTGTATTATTACAGAAATAATCAGTCTATATGAACTTTATTTATATTCTGATTATCACTTTCAGGTAAATGAAAAATAGAAATATTAGGTTCTCTGAAGATTGCCTTCTTGGTTTTCAGACAAGGCTAGATCCAGACTCTTGTATTATAGAGTACATAACATAGAGTCACTCTAATAATGTGTGAATTGTGATCCTTGGATTATGATTGAAATAATTGTTTATGATTTAAAAAATTAATTCATACAATTAATCCACAGATTTTTGTATTTTTTGAGAGAGAGAGAGAGAGAGAGAGAGAGAGAGAGAGAGAATTTTAATATTTATTTTTTAGTTTTCAGCAGACACATCTTTCTTTGTATGTGGTGCTGAGGATCAAACCCGGGCCGCACGTATGCCAGGCAAGCGCGCTACCGCTTGAGCCACATCCCCAGCCCAGATTTTTGTATTTTTATGTTCTACAAGCAGTGAGTTCCCGTATGAGGTTTGATTAGTGTGAAACAGTCTTGCACAGAAGTAGCTGCACAAATGTATAAAGATAGAAGTTTGTATATATAATGAAGGAGTATAAAAGTGATTCTAATGAGAGAGAAGATCAGAAACGGGCCTATTTTTATGAACCTGTGGTTGGTGCTAAGCTTTGAATGATATTTGTTTTTATGCTGTACAAAGTGGAAAGGGTGTTCCACTGCAAATGGATGGTGTTGCTAAAGCTTGTTGTTTGGAAAGTTGGAACATGGTCATAGAAGGTAGGGATTGCAGAAACTGGGAGACTTAGACCCAAATCCTGCCAGGAAAGGCCTTCATGTAGGAAGTTTTCAAAATGTCATTTGGGTGTACCCTCTGAGGATCTCCTAAAAGCTGTGAACCTTTCCCTCATAATGTATGTATACACATTTATATAACCTTTTGTAAGCACCATGGATCCTATTGCTTAAGTCCGTGAAGAGCCATTAGGGAAGAGAAGGAAGAAAATTATTTGTAACAGGTGCTTGCTATGGACCAGTTGTATTCACATCCATTGTTACATTTAGTTTTCATAGCAGTCATAATAATATAGATGATATTATTTCTGTTTTATAGATGAGAAGACTGAGGTTCCAAGGGTAAAATAATATAACCTTGATAATTTAGGTACAGCATGCGTATATCAGGTAGTTGAGCCAGGATTTGCAACTACAAAACCTATACAATTTCCATTATCTCATTCTACCATATACTAGACCATGAGCAAATTATATAACTCTTTTAAACTTAAGGTTTTTTATTCAAATAAAAAGGAGATTAAGTATCTATTTGCATTCTGGTTCTAGTTAAATGATAAAAATTCATGGAACATGCTTACCATGTAAGTTTTCAAAAACATTATTGCTAGCGATATGCTTTAGAAATATTCATGTCTTTAGGATCTGCAAATGATCTCCACTCTGTGGATGGTCTGTATGGTCATATATTTTCCACCTAAATCTGTTCTTCTGTGTTACTAAGTGAGGCTTAGAGATATGATTCAGCTTTCCTTTGTTCCATGGTGTGTGAGAGGCTTTTATTACCAACACTGGTCTTCACGTTACAAGCCTTTCCTGGCATTATGATCTGGATTTCACTTTGCTTCCTTCCTTGACTGATGATTTTGTGAGTGTTTTCAAATCCAGTTCTCTTAACAGTCAGGGCTTAAGAGTCTTTATTGGCCTTGCAGCTCTTGCGGTTGTAAACTGTTTCACTTATGCTGTAGTTTTTGATCTCTTTCTTTCTTAGGATCATATCAAAGCAGAGTTGGATAGTTCCAACTTTCCAAACAACAAGCTTTAGCAACACCACTCCATTTGCAAGTTAGTGAAAATTTCTGAGTGATTGCTTTGGGCTTACCAGTGCCCAGATACTCCAGGAATCCTTTAGACTTCTTTCTCTCTCTATTCTTTATTTAAAGCCAGAGATAATTTATTTTCTAACCTTCAAGGTAAGCATGACCAAGGATACTAATTTCTTAAAATAGGGTTTTGTTGGTGTTTTTCCCTACTGCAAGAAAGTCAATTGTATAAAAATGTTACTATGTTCCTAAATCTCTTCTTCAGTAGTTACGGAAAGGAAAAGGATATGGGGTGAAGAAAAATCTCTGGAAACTAGGAAGAAAAATTATTGTGGCATTATTTGTCTGAAAGATTTTTAAAGGAATGACTTTTATAAAATGTAACAAGAAATGATTTTTTACTCTTTTAGTGTCTGCCTAATAAAAACGTTTTGATTGTCTATAAATGATTCCATTTTACTTGTTGCATTTCTTATTAATTTGATATATTTCTATAGTATTTTAGGGTCAAATTAAGGTATCATATTCAGCTGCATCCAGTGTTTTGTGGAGAAGGAAGTGTACTTTTAAATACTGGATACTTAATATTGAATTTGTTTTTGTCTATTCATGGATTGAGAGATTCACTCAACAACTCTTCTTTCAAGAATTTTTTTTGTATTGCAAGGTTTAGTACATGCTGTGATAAAATTAATAAGATCATTAATGGCAAGAAGCTTAAGATCTAGAAGAGCTAAAAGAGACATGAATAGCTTAGTTTAACCCAGTGTAGTTACATGCCATAATTTAAAAATACTAGGGCTATTTGTGATTGAGACTATATGAAGTCTCCACAAAGGCATTGATATTGACCTGAAGAATGAATAGACTTTTGCCAGACAGAAAATGGAATGAAGGAATTCTGAGGGATTTTTCTAAGAGGATGAGATACAAGAATCTATGCTTTATTGTTAGGGCTATAAAAATCTCCTACTATCTAGAGTTTAGGTTTGAGATTGAGAAACATAGGCGATAAGGCTGGCAGAGTAGATTTGGATCAGGTTGTGTAAATCTCTCATATTCTGATGGGTTTAGGAAATACATCTGTCTAATCAGCTTCTGGGTTTTAAATGAAATATTAGGAATCAGAACTACGGTCTTTAAAAAATAATAGCAGGAATCATTTTAGATGAATTAATTTGGCCCAGCTTTTTTATATTTAACATATTTATATTTATTTTAAAACTATTAGAATAAAATTTAATATGATCTTTCCCCTAGATTTTCTTATCTCCTTATCTTTTGCCACAACTCCAAGAATCTTCTACTCTTGAACTTCCAGCTTTTCCTTTGGACAGTTTACCAGCTGCAGTTCAAATCCTGCTATGTATAAAATAAAGACTAGTGTACCCAAATTAGCAAGAAAATTTGAAAGTTAACCATTGAGGATTAATCACTTCAGGTTGTCTCATCAAATTGTTTTATAAAAGGCTTAAGGTTGGCTGGCTGTGCAGTGTAGTAGATTGTGTAGCATAAACAGGAATCATTCCAGGTAGTCATAAGTATTACTTGCCTTTTACAGTTCCCTTCCTGTTTGATCCTTTAAGGAACCTCATTTATGAACTCTTGATTTGACACAGGTGTGGTCTTAATTTAGGAGCTTGGAAAATGCCTTTCATAGAAGTAGTAAGAAAAGAGAATAGGTTCTTGTCACCCTACTTCCATTTGCTGGCTGCAAGCCACTTCAGTCACTGGCAGAGTAACCTGATCTCCATCTAGTGGCCAAATGGACTTACATCATCAGAAGGGAAAGACTCCTTTGCATTCCTGCAGCCTGTGTCAGCACTAGGCCCCCTGCATGGGAGGTCTACTCACTTCTGTGTTGTGTGATTCCTCTTGGGTAGGAGATGTTTCTTTGGATCAACAGTGAAGGCTGGGAAAACAACCTACTAAGCTATTTGTCAGGAATTGACCCTCTCTTTCCCTGATTTCTCTGTAAAGTAGCAAACAAACTGCCCATATTTAGATAAATAGTATAGTTACATGATTTACCTCTGCCCTTACTGTCTTTGCTGTATTTCAGCTTTCTAGAGGTATTATCTTTGAACCCATTGTTGATTTGAATTTTTGTTTTGTAAGTAAACCATTGTTATAATTTTAAATGAGTACAGCTTTCAAAAGAATACTGACTGAGCAATTAATATAAAATGTGTTCATTGATATGCTTTGAGAACATGTGTTTTCCTATATTAGACAACTATAAAAACAAATGCAAATTGCTATTACAACCAGAGTTTCTAGAACCCATTATTAAAAATTCCATATTTATTACAATGACATACCATGGGTTAATCATAAACCAAAATTTTTCTTGCTGTATTTCATGATGTTTTCTATAAAAGTATATTTTTAGTATGTTACATTTATGTTTCTCTTAAGAATGTTATTAAAGGTATATCACAAATTTCCTGAGAAATTAAATCATATTCGCTCAAAAACTTTTGGTAACTTAGGTGCTCTCATAATCCAATCATTTCACCTATAACCCTTCTTGCATTGCCTCATACATGAGGTCTTGGGGACACCTCACATCTAAACCATAACAATATTCCTTTTCAGAAAGAGAAATCCTCTGACATGCCCAAGAGAAGAGCCTTTGTGATGAGAAAATCAGGAAGTTCTTCCCTTAAATCTTTACAAGACCTACCTGTTGGTAGCCCTACCCTGTGCACAAAAAATGCCACTTTTTTTAGACCTAAGTTTTAAATATTAATGGGTAGTTTTTTACACAAAGGATGGGATCAAAACAAACAGAAAAAAATGATCTTTGAAAAACTTCCCAGTACAGATACTAGGAAGACCTTTCACAAAAGGACAATTGCTATTCTCAGAGAGGTAAGAAAAAAATATTACAATTAAAAACCAAAAACAGATATTATTTTAATGTAGGAATCTTCAAAGAATAAGGAAGACCTCTAGAAAATTAAAAAGTAGTACCAGAAGTTTAAAAAAAATTCTACATAATATATTGGATATTAGGGAACACTTCTAAAACACAAAATTATTAATAAAAGAAAGAATGTGGGAAAGTTTTATCTGACTAATTCAAACTCTAGGAAGAGAAAACATAATAGCAAAGAAAAGAACATAAAATGTAATTTAAGAAATTCTAAGTTTTCTAAGAAATCTCCCTAGTGCTTTCCATGATGGTTCCACCTATTTGCAGTGCCACCAGCAATGTATAAATGTGCCTTTTCCCCTACATCCTCACCAACACTTGTTATTGCATTGTGACTAGAGTGAAATGTAATCTTAGAGTAGTTTCAATTTGACTTTCTCTAATTACTAGAGTTTTTGAACTTTTTTTTCATATATTTGTTGATCCATTGTATATCTTCTTCTGAGAAGTGTCTGTTCAGTTCCTTTGTCCATTTATTGATTGTGTTTTTCTTTTCTTTTTTGGTGTTAACTTGAGTTCTTTATATATCGTGGAAATGAGTGCTCTACGTGATGTGCATGTAGTAAAGATGTTCTCCAATTCTGTAGTCTCTCTCTTCACATTATTGATTGTTTCCTTTGCTGAGAAGAATCTTTTTAGTTTGAATCCATCCCATTTATTAATTCTTAATTTTATTTCCTGTGCTTCAGAAGTCTGGTTAAGGAAGTCAGGACCTAATCCAACATGATAAGATTTGGTCCTACTTTTTCTTCCATTAGGTTCAAGGTCTCTGGTATGATTCCTAGGTCCTTGATCCACTTTTGAGTTGACTTTTGTGCATGGTGAGAGATAATGGTTTAATTTTATTTGCTGCATATAGATTTCCAGTTTATTTGACCCCGCTATCCCACTCCTCAGTATATACCCAAAGGTCTTAAAATCACCATACTATAGTAACATAGCCTTATTAATGTTCACAGCAGCTCAATTCACAATAGCTAAACAGTGGAACCAACCTTGATGCCCTTCAATGGATGAGTGGATAAAGAAACTGTGGTGTGTATACACAATGGAATATTACTCAGATTTAAAAGAGAATAAAATTATGGCATTTTCAGGTTAATGGATGGTGTGGAGAATATCATGCTAAGCGAAATAAGCCAATCCCCCAAAACCAAAGGCCAAATGTTCTCTCTGATAGGTAGATGCTGATCCATAATGAGTGTGTGTGTGCCAGGGGCGGGGGTAGAATGGAGTAACTTTGGGCAAAGGGAAAGGAGGAGGAAGGAGAGGGGAGGAGGCATGTGCGCAGGAAAGATGGTGGAATGAGATGGGCAGTATTACCCTATGATGTGACTCTACATCGTGCACAACTAGAGAAATGAAAATTTGTGCTCCAATTATGTAAAATGAATTGCTGTCGTGTATAACTAGTTTGAACAAATAAATAATGTAAATTTTCACTGAACAACAGGTGTTTAGTATATCAAATTGATCCACTTGAAATTTTAGAACCTCATTGGTAATGAAGAAATGGAAAACAGGTTATACAAACTGTGGTAGAAATCCTAATGGCACTGGGCTTCTCCACAGCATTGGAAACCAAGGGGAAAATTGTTCCCAACCTAGAATTTATATCTAGCTACACTGTTAATCATGTGTGCAGGTAGAAAACATTGTAAAAACACTATCCAATGTGCAAATCTAAAAAACTTGCATTCTTTCTCAGAAAGCAACTCACTATATGGTATGTTCCATAAGGAGGAAGTAGTCAAGAAAGAGGAAGGCATGGGTACAAGAGTGGCTTTAACCATGGAAGAGGCAAATGTAATCAATTGATAGTGAAAAAGTGTCCTAGCTGTGCAGGGGGCCTGAAAACAACTCCTCCAAAATGTAAAGGGAAGACAAAGGGGTCTAGAAAGAGTGGACATCTTGGTTTTTTTCTGGCATGGAGACTGGATCCAGGGTGCTCTACCATTGAGCCACATCCCCAGCACTTTTATTTATTGATTTTTTTTTTCTATTTTGAGACAGTCTAGCTAATTTGCTTAGGGCCTCATTAGATTGCTGAGTCTGGCCTCAAACTTGCAATCTTTCACCCTCATGCTTCCAAGTCCCTGAGATTACAGGTGTGTGCCCCTACTCCCAGTCTTTTTTAAAACAGGAACTAGTAATGTGACATAATGGTGCCATGAGAAGAGTTCACTGGTTTGGTGAGAATTGTGGAACAATTAGAGATAGATACATAAAATAGAACTATGAATTAATGAAGAGTCCTTAAATAGTACATTGATTAGTGGGGAAAATGAAAAATAGTTTACAGTAGTAATAGTATATAATAGTATATTCACTATAATAATATATATTATTTTAAATTACTGTACATAGTGAAGCAAACAATCATACTTATGTAGTATGATAAAAACATATTTATATAATAAAAAATTCATCTTGAATTGTTAATGATACCACTCTATTAGAAAGATGAGAGAAGGAAAAATGCATAATATGTGTTTGAAGTGAGAGAGGTAAAATAACCCTTACCTTTTAGTAGGAAGTCAATAGATTATGTCTAAAATTGAAAAATAAAGATTATATGAGCCAGATGTGGAGGCTCATGTCTTTAATCCCAGCAGGAAGCTGAAGGAGGAGGATATAAGTTCAAGGTCGGCCTAGGCAACTTAATGAGACACTGTCTCAAAAAGTAAAAAGGAATGCAGATGTGGCTCAGAGGTAGGGCATTCCTGGGTTCAATTCCCAGTACCACACACACACACACACACACACACACACAAATATATATATATATATAATATTTATAAAATATGCACACATATATTTATATATGAATATTACTTAGAAATATGGAGGTAAATAGCAGGTGTCATAGTAAACAGAAGCATTTACCTTTAAGAGTGGGAATTGTAGAGGTGAGAACAGATGATTAGACACAAGATTTCTATTTTTGTTGTACATCTTCTAATATTATTTGAGTTATTAAACTATGTACATTTATTACCTTGATAAAAATACAAAATTAGTTTAAAATAATAAGTAAAATTTCAGCAAGTGGAAATAGGAATACCAGGGGAATGATATAATTCCTCAGGCATAGAGATTCAATTTAACTCATCTTTGGATTTAACTCATCTCAGTATTTAAAATAATAGTATTTTTTTAAAGAGAGAGAGAGAGGAGAGAGAGAGAATTTTTAATATTTATATTTTAGTTCTCGGTGAACACAACATCTTTGTTGGTCTGTGGTGCTGAGGATCGAACCCAGGCGAGCGCGCTACCGCTTGAGCCACATCACCAGCCCAAAAAAAATAATAGTATTTTTAATGTAAGTGAATGAGCTAATTGGTTAATTTTCCTTCTTTCACTGCAAAATGCCTCAAAGTTTCCAGTTATGGAGCAATCAGGCTCCACCTTGTCTCTCCCACTGAATGCAGCTATAAAACCTGGACAGAATTCATAAGCACCTATTGAAGTCTCTGAAAAAAAATAAATGGTAGCAGATGGCCCAAGGAAGACCAGAATTTAAACTATCACTGAATTAGCTATGAATTTCTCCATCTTTCTTTCCAAATTTCCTGGCTTTGACTCAAGTTAACCTGATAACTGAAGTAGAAGGGAATTTCCTCAGCCTCTTAAAGGGCATCTGCCAAACTCTGAAGCTAGTGCCATATTTTATGGTGAATGGCCAAATGCTTTCCCCTAACACTTGGAATAAGGTAGAGATTACCATGCCCACCACTCTCATATTTCAGCATCAAACTGAAAGTCTTACACAGTGCAACAAGAAAATTAAAATGAATAAAAGGCACACAGATGAGAAAAAAATGAAATAAAACTGTCCCTATTTGCAAATAATATAAATGCCTACCTAGAAAATCTCATGAAATCTACCCAATCATTAAGCAAACAAGCAAAAAAATTATTTAGAACTAATAAGGATATTTAGCAAGTTCAAAAATCAATCATACTTCTATAATTTAGTTAACTAATAATTAAAATCTTTATATGCATATATACACATGCCCATACTGTTTACAAGTAGCTCCTCCTAAAAATGAAATAATTAGTTATAAATTATAAATCTAACAAGACTTGTACAGGATATGTATGCTGAAAACTATAAAACACTAATGAAAGATAACTTAAATAAGTGAAGAGAGATAGAGTTCATGGATCAGAAAATTTGACATAATAAAGATGACAATTCTTTCCACATTGACTTATAGATGTAATACAATCCAACCAAAGTCCTAGAAAGTTTTTTTATATCTATAAACAAGCTGATTCTAAAATTTATATGGGAATGGAAAGGAGCTAAAATATCCAAAACAATTTATTTTATTTTTTACCATATGATTTATTTTTATTTTTTTTAGTCCTACATGACAGCAGAATATATTTTGACATATAATACATACATGGAATGTACATACATCAATCATATTGTCTATTCTATTTTGCTGCCCTTTCTATCCTTCCTACTCCTCCCCTCCTCTCCCATCCTTTCTCTCTATCCAATCTAATGTGACACACTTTTTTTCTTTTTCTCATCACAACATCATACATGTATTCTGTATAACAATGAGGTTCTCCTTCCATCTTCCATGCAACTCCCCTTCTCCCTCTTTTTCCCTCCCACCTCTCTTCCCTATTTAGTGGTAGTCTTCTTCTCATGCTCTTCCTCCCTATCCCATTTTGAGTCACCCCCCCTTATATCAGAGAAGACATTAGGCATTTGTTTTTTAGGGATTGGCTAACTTCACTTAGCATAATCTGCTCTAATGCCATCCATTTGCCTGCAAATGCCATGATCTTGTTATTTTTTAGTTCTGAGTAATATTCCATTGTGTATAAATGCCACGTTTTTTAATCCATTCATCTATTGAAGGGCATCTAGGTTGGTTCCACATGCTAGCTATTGTGAATTGTGCTGCTATAAACATTGATGTGGCTGTGTCTCTGTAGTATGCTCTTTTTAGGTCTTTTGGGTATAGTCCGAGAGGAGAATAGTCAAAACAATTTTTAAAAGAAGAATAAAATTGGAAGAATCATACCACACAATTTTAATATTTATTATGATACTACAATAATCTAAGATAGTGTGATGTTGGCAAAAGGATAAAAAAACAAATCAGTGGAATGGAAGAGAATGTCTAAAATAGACCTAGAGACATTTTGCCAATTAATTTACAGTCAGGCTGCCAAAGCAGTTAATGAAGATGTTGCAAATTTTCCAGTACCATTCAAGTGACCAAGGCAACAGGATTTGATCTTGATTTCTTGAAGAGCAAGCCTACTAACTAACATGAAGGAGGTGACAACAAGCACAGTAGAAACAGGGTATTTGACTAGGTATCCCAAATGTCACTCATAATCCACTATAGCAACCAATTACTTTCTCAGAACTAATGGCAACTCTTAGGACTCCTGTCTTTTTTCCTGGTTAAAAAAATAGGGCATTGAAGGATAGGTCCCATAGGCAGATAGCTTCTCTTCAAGAATGGAGTTGAGGTCTGGGGTTGTAGCTCAGATAGTAGAGCATTTGCCTTGCATGTATGAGGCACTGGGTTCAATCCTCAGCACCATATAAAAACAAGTAAATAAAATAAAGGTATTGTGTCTGTCTACAACTAAATTTTTTAAAAAATAATGGATTGGATCACAGAGGTTAAAGAACTTTATTTTTTTAGTAAAGTGATCTGGTGTGTGTCTGTGTGTGTGTGTGTGTGTGTGTGTGTGTGTGTGTGTGTTTGTCGCTGGTGATCAAACCTGGAGCATACAGGGTAAATGCTCTACCACTGAACCACAGTCCCAGCCTACCCCATGTTGCTTAGAGGAAGGACTCTCCATCGTGGAAATGGGCTTGTATGAAAAAGATTATCATAATTTATAAACAAACTGCAAAAATGGATAAAAGGAAAAGCACTCTTAAATTTATTTGTTGACATCTTTGAATATAAAGGATAGTAATAAAATTAATTTCAAGTTCCTGGTTCTAATTATGTATAGGACCATTTTCTAATTATGTCTAAATCCCATCAAAAATTTAAAAATTGTTGAATTGCAGAACTGGACAAGATTCATTTAGTCTTATATTGACCTGGAAAAGGGTCATGAAATCTTCTAATTTTTATTTGGCACTAAATCATTAAACATCTACCTGAATGTATAGATTAAACACCAGGAAGACCTTTGATATTGTGGATATGAAGAGAAATTCATATGTGGTTAAAAACAGCATTACACTTTTAGAAGAACTGCAGGTATGTCCCAGGGGAGCATTAGGGGATCATCGTGGGCCTTTTCTGAAGATGCAGGCATAGTAATGTAATGTTAGCAAGACAGAGATTGTTACCAAGAATAATTATGTTGGCTTTAACCCATGAGACAAAACTACTGAAATCAAATGATTGTTGTTGACTTAAGCATTAATTTTTTAAATTAGTTCTTTTGCTATTGCTATGTTTCTAGTTTTTAATCTCCCAATATTATGCTTACTGATTTATGTGGATGTTTTGATCTGCTATAATACTGTCTTTACAGGACTCATTTTGTAACACCTGTCATTCCTCTGCTTGTCTATAGTGTTTTTCCTTTCTGACTGAATTTCCCCACACCTGCCCATTTTCAACAAATTGCTGCTTGTATGTATTTGCGTAATTCTACAAATAGTTAACTCTCTCACTCAATTTGACAGGATTTAATGAGCCTGTATCTTGTACAGTCCACATTCATGAATGAAAATATTGATCCTAACATTTATAATTCAGAGTTGTTTTGATTTGAATTTCTCTAATTGCTAGAGATGTTGAACATTGTTTCATATGTTTGTTGATTGATCGTATGTATATCCTCTTCCAAGAAGTTTCTGTTCAGTTCCTTGGCCCATTTATTGATTGGGTTATTTGTTTTTTTCAAAATGATTTCTAATTATCTTTTGTATTCTATATTTCTGTAATGTCCATCATAATATTTCCTTTTTCATCACGATGTTAGTAACTTGAGTTTTCTCTCTCCTCTTCATTAGCATGGCTAATGGTTCATCAATTTTTTTTTTATTTTTTCAAAGAACCAACTTTTTGTTTTGTCAGTTTTTTCACTTATTTCAATTTCATGGATTTCAGCTCTGATTTTAATTATTTCCTGTCTTCTACTGCTTTGGGGGTTGATTTCTTCTTTTTCTAAGGCTTTGAGATATAATGTTAGGTCATTTATTTGTTGACTTTTTCTTCTTTGAAGGAATTAACTCCATGCAATGGACTTTCCTCTTAGAACTGCCTTCATAGTTTCCCAGAGATTTTGATATGTTGTAACAGTGTTCTCATTTATCTCTAAGAATTTTTAATCTCTTCCTTCATATCTTTTGCAATAATAGCATATTATTTAGTCTCCAGGTGTTGGAGTATTTTTTATTTTTATTTTATCATTGATTTCTAATTTCATTCCATTATGGTCTGATAGAATGCAGGGTAGTATCTCTACTTTTTTGTATTCACTAAGTTTGCTTTGTGAATATATGGTCTATTTTATAGAAGGATCCATGTGCTTCTAAGAAGAAAGTATAATCACTTATTGATGGATAATATACTCTCCATTTCTGTTAAGTCTAAGTTATTGATTTTTGTATTAATGAGTTCTATACTTTCTTTGTTTAACTTTTGTTTTGAAGGTCTATCCAGTGGTGAAAGGTGATTTAAAGTCACCCAGAATTATTGTGTTGTGGTTTATTTGACTCTTGAACTTAAGAAGAGTTTGATTGATAAACGTAGATGCTCTATTGTTTGGGGCATACATATTTATAACTGTTATGTCTTGTTGATGTATGGTTCCCTTAAGCAGTATGAAATGTCCATCTTTCTCCCTTTTGATTAACTTAGGCTTTAAGTTTGCTTTGTTTGATATGAGAATGGAAACCCCTACTTGTTTATGTAGACCATGTGAATGATTATATTTTATCCCACAACCTTTCACCTGTAGTCTGTGGGTGTCTTCCTATGAATTAGTCTCTTGAAGGCAGCATATTATTGGGTCATTTTTATTAATCAAATCTACCAGCCTCTGTCTTTTGATTGGTGAGTTTAGGCCATTAACATTTAGGGTTATTATTGAGACATGATTTTGTTTTCCAATCATTTTTGTTTACTTTTGGTATTTAGCTTGGCTTGGTTTCTCCTTTGGTTGGCTTTTCCTTTATTGTAGTTCTTCCCTTTGCAGATTTTCATTGTTGTTTTTCATTTCTTCCTTGTGGAATATTTTGCCAAGAATGTAGTACAGGCTTTCTTGCTGTAAATTCATTTAGTTTTTGTTTAGCATGGAAGGATTTTATTTCATTGTAAAATTTGAAGCTCAATTTTGCTGGATATAAGATTCTTGGTTGGCATCCATTATCTTTTAGAGCTTGGTATATGTTGTTCCAGAATCTCCTGGCTTTTATTAGAGTCTGGATTGAAAAATGTGCTGAGGTCCAAATTGGTCTTCCCTTAGGTAACTTGATTTTTCTCTCTAGCAGCCTTTAAAATTCTATCCTCATTCTGTATGCTGGGCATTTTCATTACAAAGTGTCTTGGTGTAGACCTGTTGTAATTTTGTTTGTTGTCCCTTGATAGAAGTGCGATATCCCATATATCAGTTAGTTTCTACTTTTACATTTACAGTTTTGTCAGTATAATTTGATGTCCTATAGGCCTCTTGTATTTGATTTTCTAATTCACCCTGCATGCTTGGGAAATTTTCTGATATTATTTCATTGATGAGATTGTGCATTCCTTTGGTTTGAATCTCTGAACCTTCCTCTATCCCAGTGAATCTTAAATTTGGTCTTTTGATGGTATCCCATAATTCTTGGATATTCTATTCATGGTTTCTTACCACCTTCACTGTGAGGTCAGTTTTATTTTCAAGATTGTATATTTTGTCTTCATTGTCTGAGGTCCTGTCTTCCAAGTGATTTAGTCTGTTGTTGATGCTATCTATTGGGTTTTTAAATTGGCTTATTGTTTATTTCTTTCAAGGATTTCTGTTTGGGTTTTTTTCCCAGTGTCTCTCTTTCTTGAAATAATCTCTTGCAACCTGTATTTGCTCTCTTAACCTCTTTGTTGGAGTGATTGATTTTTGCCTGTATCTGCTCACTTAGGTCATTCTTTAATTCCAAAATTCTTTTTTATAGTTATGTATATTCTGAACTCCTTCTCTGACATTTTACCTACTGCGCTATCTATGGATTTTATTGTTGTAGTATCTTGGTTTGTTTGGGGGCACTTTCCTACCTTGTTTTTTTATGATATCTATGTGTCTTCCTTTCTTGCAGTGTAGATCTGAGATATTACAGCTTCTGCCCTATTGTCTTTTAGTGTCCCTATAGGTTACCAATACCTCACTTTTAAGGGAGAGATCAATATTTCAGCGCTCAATGTACCTAACATACAGCCATATATCAGTTAATTTCTACTTTTACATTTATAGTTTTGTCAGAAATGAGTTCAGTTATCTTCTATCATGTAGTCAACAGGCTTGCATAATGGTTTACAGTTTCTAATAGTAGAAGGGAGGACTGGAGGATTAGCTGAGATGTTTATGAGGTAGGATATGAGAGTAAGGAGGTATTAGATTTCATGACTAGTGAGAGGGTAATCATAAGAAGTTGGCTGTTAGTAGGAGGAAACAAGAGATAGGCAACCCCATGCAAGACCCCCTGTTACCTCAACAATAGGATAACTGTTAGCACCCCTAGTAGAGAAACCTCTGGTACATCCAGGCCCACAGGGACCTTGGTGACATCTTACCAGGTCCTTAATGTTTGTTGTCCCTGATAGAAGTGCGATATCCCAGTTTCGTGTTGGTGGCATCACAAGTCATACCCTGATGTTGGGCTATGGAGCCATGCTTTGGTGAATAAGGAATCTAGAGCTAGAGGAGGGTGGGTCTCTGTGTAGGCGCAGGGTCGGCCCCTCTCTGGATCTTCAGGCCGCGATGTTGGTTGTTTTTTTAAATGTACAGTTAAAATGATTTTCCAACAGCTCAAATTCATCCTGCTTCTTATCGCTTGTTTCTTGGGCAGCTCTAGTGGTGTTTAAAGTTCTCTGCTATTATTGTATTGTGCTGTTCTTCCAATAGGAGATGGTAATTAAGAAACCATGAGATGACAATGAAGAAACCAATCCTTTTTTTTTATCGGAAGAAATTAAGTTCAAATTAAAATTGTATATGTTTAGTCTTTTTAGAATCTTACAGGTTAAGATACCTTTTATTAGTTTGTTTTTGTGTTAAAGGATTACGGATAAGATGTTACTTGTTGGCTGAAGTTTAGAGACTGAAGTGGTCAATGTTTATAACAGTTGTTGGCTTTAGAGGTCAACTGAAGTTGTTTTCATCTTGGTCATTGAATTGTTTCTTAGTCGGAGACAGTTTGTATACTCATACTTAACATTTTAGAATTTTATGAGCATAATTAAACTTACATCTGATAACCACAAAGTAGTGATAAATTTGAAAGTGCCAGTGAGAAGAGATATGACCACATCAGGGTAGAAAAGAAGAAACACTTCTGAAGGAAAAGGCAAAAAAGAAAGTTCTATGTATATATAATTAGCTTTTTCAGTGAGCATAAAGGAAAGGTAAATAATGAAATAAGGAGGGAAAATCATGTCAAGAACGGTAGTGCTCAACCTTGATATCCAGTAGAGTCATTTGGGGAACTTTAAATATCTCAATGTGCAGGCCATGTCATTTAACAATTATACCAGAATTCCTGTGGCTAGGACCCAGGCATTACTATAGAGTAAGTCTTTCCTGAGATTCCAGTGCTCAGCCAAGAGTAAGAACTCCCAGGCTATAAAGGATGAGCCTCATCACCAGATGGCCTTTAGTGTAACATTATTCAACAATAGACTAGGAGTTGATCAATGTAAAGGCTGAGGTTGGTGAACATTTGCCACTGTAAGGCTGGTTGCATATGGTAACATCAAAATATACATTTAAGTGGCATACATACTGGAGCTACTAAGAATTTCACTATGACACTTGGTAACTTGGAGAAATCCTTAGAGAAGAATCTGCTCTATTTTAGAAAGAGATGTCCCAAAGAACAGTTATCATCAAGGAGAAGAGTATGCTTGGTTTTAAAGCTTCAATGAACTGATTCATCTTCCCAGCTGGTAGCACTAAACTTAAGTAACTAATTCAGATTTGAGGCATTCTTTGAATTCTTAGTAATTCTTAGTTATTCTTAAATGGAAGAAGTCATCCACATACTTAAATCCTTAACAGGTTAATAATTGTGATGTGCATAAGGCATTTGCTCCTTATTTTATGGTGGAATGATTGGATTATGAGTGCCTTAATCAGTGCATTAATCCCCTGAGTGGTAAGTGAAGGCAGGTAGGGTGTGGCTGGAAGAGGTGGGTCATTGGGAGTGTGATTTGGGGGTATATATTTTGCATCTGGTGAGTGGAGTTTCCTCTCTGCTTCCTGATCAGCCCTGAATCACTTTCCTCTACCACCCTTTTCTGCCATAATGTTCTGCCTCATTTCAAGCCACAAGGAATGGAACCAACCTCCTATGAACTGAGACCTCTGAAACTGTGATCCCTCAAAATAAACTTTCCCTCCTCTAAAATTATTCTTTCGGGTCTTTTGGTCACAGGAGTGAAAAAGCTGACTAGAACACTCAGCATTTCCTTTTCTGCTCTGCCAAGTTAGGTGTTCTTAGTTTGGGTCTTTGGTTCTGTTAAAGAAATTAGACTGCACTGATAATCATCATTCTATTCTTTGTTTCATTTTGATAATTCCTGTGTGAACGTTGCCTAGAAGTAGACTCTTAATGGTAATTGAATGAATCAAAGACTAAAGTGTTTTCTATGTTGCTGAGAGTGCTGATTTTCATAGGGTAATTCTTATATTGATTTTTCATAGTAGTTGTGTACAGCTATTAAAGGAGAGGCAGGATTAATTTATTATTATGAATAATCATTGATGCAGCATCAATTAAGTATTTTGAAATTTATTTCACAGGGAATTCTTAAGAGTAACTGACAGATTTTTACCTCAAAAATTCATCAATGAACTGAAAATGGTGCCTGCAGCTGAGAGACTTGTGATGTACCTGGAGTCCCTCCAAGTTGATCAGCAATCCTATGAGGCAATTCATCTATGTCAACATCATCAGGGTATGTTATAAAAAATTGATGACATCTGTTTCATACTTTCTTCATGGTACTTTCAAATAAATGGTTAGGAATACCTCAACTTTTTCTCAAGTAAAAATTGAATTCATAATACTTAAATACCTTTATGCACAAAGAAATAGTCTCAGTGGAACTTTCTGTAGTTATTATTGAATGGTACATAACTCATGGACTTAATATTTTTCATAGAATTTTTTTAAGTTAAGATTTTTTTCAAGAGAATGGTTACACTTAGTCTTTGATTCATTCATTTAGTGTGAGTGAATTTCACTCTGGGTTTTGGTATTGCATACATATTTGCTGATTCTTGTTTGACATAGCAAAAAATACCACTAATTAATTTTTCCTTGTTTGAAATGGTGTTTTTGTAGGGGCCCATAGGCCAATGTTGCTATATTTAGCAAAGAAAATTGTAGGACACCGAATAAACTTTGAATTTCAGCTATACTAAAAATTTAACTGAGTGTCTTGTATTTTATCTGGCAATACCACATAGGTATTTCTGGAAGTCAAGTTTGCTCTTTTGAAGTGGGGCTACTTTTGGGTACCTTTGAGAAATAATTGTGTAGAAAATTTAAAAATCGGTATAATTTTGATAAATGGGGCATATTTAACATTGTCAGATTAGTACCTGATAGCAGACATACTTTTTAAAAAAAAAAACAGTGTAGCTGATGAGTATCATGCATGTTAGTTTTTTTAATTAATTTATTTTACAGTAGAATGCATTCTGACATATAGTACACAAATGGAGCACAACTTCTCATTCCTTTGGTTGTACATGGTTCAGGGTCACTTCACTAGTATAATCATACATGTATATAGGGTAATAATATCTGTCTCTTTATACTGTTCTTCCCATCCCCACAACCCTACCTTACTTCCCTCTATACAAACCAAAGTATGCAATTAACATACATATGTTAATTTTAACGCCTATAAGGAGAGACTGTAATTTGTATAGAAGCTATAAGTCAATGCTAAATTATGTTGGAGACTGAACAAGAGTATTCTTGAAAAGGTTTCAGCAGGTCATTATGAAATCTTTGAGCAGTTAGAACACTTCTGAGTCCGAAGGCTTTGAGGAAAATCAATTCTGGCTTTTTGTTGTATCAGAAATGAATATTTCTGCATAAGTATATATGGATGTAGGCTTGAATGACATACTATAATTGGAGGCTAATGATACAGCAAAACCTTTGGAAATATTCTAATAAGTACTTTTCTGAACATATTGCGGGGAGTATGTAGGGTTGAACTCAGGGGCACTCGACCACTAAACCACATTCTCAGCCCTATCTTGTATTTTACTTAGAGACAGGGTCTCACTGAATTGCTTAGTGCCTTGCTGTTGCAAAGGCTGGCTTTGAACTCGTGATTCTCCTGCCTTAGTCTTCAGAGCCATTGGGATTATAAACTTGTGCCACTGCACTCAGCTTTTTTTGGACATTTCTAAAGTTTCGATATATTGTGAGAAAGTCCTTGACCATACAAGTATTTTAAACTGTAAGACCCTGTCTGTTGAGACATGAGAATGAGTGAGGTTAAAAAAGAGTATGAAGAGTAAACCATCTTTAGTATATTTCAGTTGTCTTTTCTTTCATATTTTACCACCTCCAAACTGATATTTACACTGTAAACTAATAGGCATGAAACTAGAGCCTTCATATGTGTTAGTTACTTCTCTTTACCAGGCAGTGTTTAGCAGGTAGTAAATGCTCAATAAAGATTTATTGATTGAAACAATGAAGATTTAATTTTGACTTCTTCAGTCTTCATGTAGCCCATGTTAGGAGCTGGGATTAAATTAGAGAATTCAACAGGTATATTTGTAAGTGAAATGCTTTTGTTTTCAGTTTCATCTATACCTGAAAATGTGTTCATTCAAAAAAATATTTATTGAGCACCTACTATTTTCTAAGTATTATGTTTAGTATGTAAGTAAGCAAAACAGATCCAATACCTGTCTCTCTGGAGTTTAAATGTAGGAAAGAAGGCATTCAGGAGTCAATTAGAGAGGCAACTCAAGGTCATTTGTTTATCTGTCAGCCTTGGGGCACTGGAGATATTCATAGTTTCTCAATATAATTTGAAGTACCCCTCCCCCACACTACTACTACTTCTCCACTTCTCTCTCCTTTTTGAGATGATTATGATAATAAAAGAAAACAATATTGAAAGATTTCATGAATGTATTCATGCATATTATAATGAATAGGATTATTTATTGTGATTTCATATAACAACACTGGCAAGTTTTACAGTGTGTCCCTATTTTTTAAAAGTTTGATAAAAACAAAAGTTGTGGAAACATTTCTCCTTATAAGGAGAGCAATGTATGCTACTTGTTCAATGGCACTTGTGTTCTTATAAGTAATGGTTTAAAAATGAGCTGTTCCAGGCCCAGTGGCCCGCCGGCGTGGTAGACAGATCAACCCAATTGGAGGAGGGGCAGAGCTGCCACCTGCGCCTGCAAGGTAGGCAGACCTGCGACCTGGAGAACAGGCCCAGCGACTCGCCTGAGTGGTAGACAGACCTACCCAGTTGGAGGAACCCAGCTTCCTGCCGGTGAGGTAGACAGACCACTCCAGCTGGAGGAGGGGCCCTGCTGCCTGCCCATGCGGTCACCTGACCAAGCTCTTGACAAACATAAGGTTTCCCTAACACCCCCACCTCATCAAACACCTTGTGAGAAAAACTGATGGAACCTAACCCTAACCCTAACCCAATAGAGTCAAATGTATGAAAGATGATTTATCAAGAGCTCTGTAATGTTTGGAACAATCAATAATAAAAAAAAAAAAGAAAAAGAAAAATGTGTGTGTGTGTGTGTGTGTGTGTGTGTGTGTGTGTGTGTGTTGGGGGTTCCCCACACTTTTTCCCTTCCATCCTGTGAGGACAAAGCAACAAACAGCTTTGACCTTGAATTTACCAAACTGGGACTTGTTAACTTGTTAATGAATTGCCCAATCGAATGTATTTGGTTACAGCAGCATTAAGGTACCCAGTCATCTCTATTTCTTCCCTCTCTGGGAAGGACACATTTACTGGTTCTAGGATTCCTGGCTTCCAGGCCTTGTCCTTTATCACTTTGAGTATTTCAATCCACTGTGTTTTATGCTGCAGTGTTTCTAATGAAAGATCTGATGAAGAACTTATGGGGAAATTATGAGGAGCCCTCCCTCCCTGTCAAACCTGTAGGTGTGCCTAATGCTCTAGAGTGTCTCAGGGAACAGAGCATTGTTATATTATCATGATGTGAGGTGCTACCAACTTTTTGACACTCATATTGAGTGTTGGATGAAAGAAAAAGAAATACCTTAAGTGTAGGTATATTGAGGTCTTTCAACACCAAAGTCAAGACTTTTAGACTTGAAATGAAAGTCCATCAAGTACTGTACAAATTTTAATTTTTAAAAATTACTTATCAGTTTCCATAACCCATTGAACTGAAAAGCTTCCGGAGTCCTTTCTTATTCTTACTCTGAAATTGGCAAAGGTCCTGTAGGCCCAAAAGGACATGGCCACTGTGGGTGATGCCCAGGCATGACTGGGTCATTTCTTACTCTGAGCTCACAAGGAGCCACTGTGAGGGAGTCTCAATCCCCGGGTATATAACAGAGTGACTGAGGCTGGGTTTTTGTCCATAAGTACAGGAAGCTCTTGGTGGTGACCTGTCGGACTCCCAGCTAGTTAGTGCGTTTGGTGGTTGGCGGTTGGTGGTTGTGTTCTTTGGCGATTGGTTCTTTGATTTGGGTTTTTTGTTTTGTCTTGTTTTGTTTTTTGATTTTGGTTTGTTGTTTTAGTTTCTTATTTTGTTTTTAGCTAGCATCCTTAGTTGGTGTTCCTGCTTAGGATGCATAGTAAGAGTAGTGAGTCTAGTGTAGTGCCACAGTGGCCTGGCTCCTTCCAGGAGAAGGCCTTCACAGACCATTACCAGGTCTTGAAGGACATTGGGCATGGGGCATTTGGTAAGGTGATCCTAGCCCGCCATCTGCGCACTGGGGCCGAGGTGGCGGTGAAAATCCTGCCAAGGAGACTTTGGAGGAGTTTGACTTGCCCTGAAACACTGGCGATGAAGACCCTGAACCACCCGAATGTGATCCACCTCTTTCAGGTGATTGAAACCCACCAATATGTCTACCTGGTGATGGAGCATGGAGGCAGGGGATCGCTCTTTGACTTCATCCCACCTAGGGGCATGCAGGAGGAGGAGGAGGCCCGGAGACTGTTCAGACAGATCACCTGTGCGGTGTGCTACTGCCACAAGATGCACATCTTGCATGGAGACCTGAAGCCCCAGAACGTTGTGCTGGATGCCAGAGGCAACATCCGAATCATCGACTTTGGCTTAAGCACCGTTCTCAAGCCTGGGCAAGAATGGAACAGATACTGGCACCCTCTGGAGGGCCCCGCAGTGGACACCTGGCAACTGGGTATCATTTTGTACTTTATATTGACAGGGAACTGCCCAAGGGACATCTACCAACCTGAGTTGGAATTTCCCCAGCACGTGTCCCCCGAAGCACAAAGGCTGATCAGGAAAATCCTGGCAGAGGACCCAGGAGCAAGCCCCTCGGCAGAGGAGATCTTGGCAGACCCGTGGCTGAATCAGGGTGAGGAGAAGTCATCTTTCCATGATGTGCCCCTCCCCAACCTCTCAGACCCCACTGTACTGACAATGCTGTTCGACATGGGGTACGACCCTTACAGTACCTGGGTGTCACTGTCCCAGAAAAAGTTTGATGATGTGATGGCTTCCTATCTCATAATCCAGCAGCAGATAAGCCAGGGGGCAGGCTGCATGAAGCCTGGGAGAAGGGATCCTTCCACTTCCCCTGCCCTCCCGCAGAGGAGGGCGAGTGAGCCTGCCCTTCACACCTTCCCCTTGCCCTGTGAGCATCATCAGCCTCAGGAGGCCAAGGAGTCAGGGCAGAAGGGCTTCAGAAGGGCCAGCTGGCCTGCCATTAGTCTCCGCTTCCTGCATGAGAAGCCCCCCACTCCCAGGCTAGCCTCCCAGCATCACTCTGTGGCCGACTCACCCCAACCCTGCCCATCAACAACAGACAGCCTTGTCTCCCAAGATGCCACCACAGTGCATCCCCAGGGCCACAGGAAGGGCTGGAAGCGGGTGAGGCAGATGATGGCTGCGTGCTTGCGCAGACTGTGCTGTTGCACACCCTCATGTGATGGCGAAAACGAGGCTCCTACACCAGGGGAGCAGAAACCTGCTAGGTTCACAAATCGGGTGGTTCCTACATAAATGGACAGTTCAGATGGACCAAACGAAGAAACAGCCAGCCAGAGGACTCTCTACTCCGTGGATGCTGTTGTCACTATATGACCATTGGTCACCTAGACTCCAACAGCTGCAGGACTGAGTGCCTACTGGCTGGGCTTCTCCACATGGGGTCCAGCCAGGAGCACACCTGGATCTACCTGGACATCAGGTGTCCCCTGCCCCACCTACCAGAGTCATCAGATGAGACTGTTTACCCTGGGACCCTTCCCCTGCCCTGCTCTTCTCTGTCCTTTCTCCCATGCTCCTGGGATGGCAGAGATATTTCTTAATAAATTTGTTTCTCTCAAATTGCATAGTCAAATTGATGTTCCAAAGATTTAAAAAGAAGGGCTGATGTCAAAAAGTGGGGACAGGGGGTTTCCAAGTGGGGCAAGAGCCCACCAGGCATCCATTCCAAGGCCTGGACCACTGTGCCAGTGTAGAGGAGGACTCACTCACCTCAGCCATCAGACAGGGGAACTTGCTTGGCTTTAGCAGTGTAGATGGGGACTCAGTTGCCTTAGTGTAGAGGGTCTCCAGTGTAGATGTGTACTCACTTGCTTTGACCCAGTGCCTTGGAGATTTGCTCTCCTTAACCCAGTTGAATGGGGATTTTTCCTTAGAGCCAGTGTAGACATGAATGAGTTTGAGTTCATGTCCTTTGGCAGAAGGAATCCCTTCCTGAGGTGTGTGGAGAAGATGGGTGGGTGGCAACTGTTGGAGAAATCACATCTGAGAAGGCAGAATATATCCAAAGAGATGTGAGTAGGATGGTGAAAGCGCTTGAACTGAAGCCACATAAGTTATGGGAGAAGAACTGGGAATAATTAGCCCAGAGAAAACAATGCTTGATTTGGACATGGCTAAATCTTTCCAGCTCCTTGAAACTCAACCACAGCTACTCTGTCAAAAACAAAGATATATTATTCATGATGTTTCATAATCTATTTTTTCTCTTAACTCATTCAATGGGTTCATACTATTGGTTATGTGTATTTTTATAAATTCTTTTTTCCATATGTATTTATAGTTGACTTTCATAATTTATTTGTGTCACTCTAGTGCCTACCCTGTTGATTAGTGCTATATTTTAATTCAGATTCAAAGAATGCATGAACTTTCAGAGAGTTTGCTGTTCTTGAACTTATTTGCCTAAATTATGATGTGTGTATTAGCAATTACATAGTTTATACCATATAATACACATTTTCCTTATGAGCTATGGGACAAATAAACCATATTTCTGTGGTTGGCTAATTATTGTATTTTATTTATTTGTTATTTCTTTTTATTCTTCAAGTTTTGTGGTGTGTATGTGTGTGTGTGTGTGTGTGTGTGTGTGTGTGTGCATATTCTCACTGTGTGGATAGGTTAGAAAAAATAGATATTTATGTAATCTTACTTTCATTTAATTGCTTTCTTTTGCATCTGTTTATGATTTAGCCTTGTTTTGTTTTGACTTAGGTGAGATATAATTATATACAGGTTTGAACTGTTTTGACCTTATATTTGCTTGTTTGTTTTTATATTGGTTTATGTCCTTAATCCCACAATACCAAATTTTCATGCTCCCTCTCCTCTTTTGTCTTTTAATTACTTTTAGTTAATTTTTTGTAATTCCTTCTTTATAGTCAACATCAGCTACCTATCTCCTGACTCTTTTTGGTTTACTTAACATATTTCAAACTTTTCTTGCCTTCTGTCTAATAGAATTAGATAGTTAATGTAATTCACACCCCATTCATGTTGTTGTGATTATTGATAGAATACACGACATAGTAGATACCTGCTGTTTAATTCTTGATTGAGCTCATGATTTTTTGTTTTTGGTATTGATGGTACTGATGCTCACCTCAACATTCCTATATAGGTGGCAATTATCGCTATAGATGTCAAAGTGGACAGCAGACACTGTATATCTGTTGCTAACAGTAGTGCTATTCCTGGCTCCCACTTCCTGTAAGAGGAGCTGGAAAATGATTGGAACATTTCAAGTTCACAGAGTCAAGATCTTGCTGTGGAGCAATACTCACAACTCTGCCAAGTTAGTAACAGCAAATCTCACTCCACACATGATGATCTAGCCGCACATGATCCTTCACATTACTTCAAGGGCAGAGAATTGGGGAAACAAAACCCCCAAACAAACAAACAAGGTCCCAAGTAGGAACAATCAGAGGGGCACATCAGGTTGCACTCTTAGATATCTACTCATAAAGCAAAAAAGACAACTATCCACAAGAGGACTTAAAAGACGAAGGAGAATCCATTTAACTGATGCACAAGTCCAACCAAGACCTCTGAAAACATGAGGAAATAGGCCAAGAAATCTCCTCCAAAATTCAGAATCTCCCAACAAAGGATCCCACAGATATGGAAGTAGATGAAATTTCAAAGATTATAAAAATGATTATTAAAATATTAAACTAAAAGAAGATCTAAGCAATGAATGAAGAAAGCTAATATTGGAGATAAAAGACCACTTCAATAAAGAAATAGAAATATTGAAAAGAAACCAGTCAGAACTCATGGAAATGAAAGACACAAATCACACATCAGAATAGCTCAACTGTGGAACCAACCTAGATGCCCTTAAATGGATGAATGGATTTTTTAAAAATGTGACATATATACACAATGGAATATTACTCAGCAATAAAGGAGAATAAATCATGGCATTTGCAGGTAAATGGATGGAATTAGAGAAGATAATGCTAAGTGAAGTTAGCCAATCCCCCAAAAAACAAATGCCAAATGTTTCCTTTGATATAAGGAGGCTGATTCATAGTGGGATAGGGAGAGGGAGCATGGGAGGAATAAAGGAACTCTAGATTGGCCAGAGAGGGTGGGAAAAGAAGGGAGGGGGCGTGGGATTATAAATGATGGTGGAATGTGATGATCATTATTATACAAAGTACATGTATGAAGACATGAATTGGTGTGCAAAAACATTGTATAAAACCAGAGATGTTGAAAATGGTGCTCTATGTGTGTAATAAGAATTGTAATGCATTCCGCTGTCATATATTAAAAAAAGAAAGAAAATTCCACTGGAAACCATCACCAACAGATTAGATTTCATAGAAAACTTGAGTCCTTGAGGACAGAACTTCAACTTCAGGCCTCCAAGACAGGGTAAAATGTCTCAGATGGGGGTGTTCTGGCGGCCAGCATGGAGGTGGCAGGACCAGCTGGAGCTGGGGGAGTCACTAACTCTGAGAGAGAAGTCACCCAACCAGAGGGCTGAAAGTCCAGGGAGGGAGCAGAGGCCTCGCAGGGGTGACTGAGCCCCTGGTGGCAAGTTTCTAGTCAAAGTCCAGGCCAGGCCTCTACCTTTAAGGCAGAGTGCCAAGGTGACAGGAACCCTGCACTCCCCAGAATTCTGAATGCTTTGGTCATAATTGATCCCTGCAACGCTCCAGGACATTCAGCTAGAAGGTGGATGGTCATAGAGCGGTTTTTGGAGCAGAGCTGAGGGCTCTCTGAAGCTCTAGCAATGTTTCATGGTTTAGAGGCCTAGGCTTCGGCTTGGGCCAGACCTTGGGTCAGGTGGGAGGCAGCTTGGCTTCCCCCACTGGCCAAGTCTCCAGCTGCACCACAGATACGCCTGTGGAGGTCTCCAAAGCTGTGGAAGACAGTTCCCTTCGTTGTCGAGGAAAAAAAATTGAAACCACAGAATCAAGGTTGAGATCAGAGAATACAAGACTTAAAAAGTATTCTACTGATCTGGAAAAAAAGGATGAAGCATCACAGCTTCAAATAAACCTTCTGTGATGGAGCAGAGTGATCCTGCTGCAGAAAAGGGAACAATTTCTCCACAGAGTTCATCAGTGGGAGAAGTGTTCAGACTCCAACAAGCCCTGTTTGATGCTGAAAATGAAAGAATGAGACTCAGGAGTTTAAGACAGGATACCAGCCTTGCTGAAGACAATCTGAAACTTCAAATGCATGTCCAGGTTTTAGAAAAAGAGAAGTCCTTATTGAGTCAAGAAAAGGAAGAACTTCAGATATCACTTTGCAAACTGAGCTGGGAATATGAAGTCATTAGAAGTGTGGCTTCAACAGACATGTATTTGAATGTACAAATACATGACTTAACACTGAACTTGGAGGCTAAGGAGCAAGAGCTGTATGAGAGTATTAACGAAAAGCAAATGCTGAGAGCTGAGTTAGAATATCTGTACAATGAACACCGGGAAGCCATAACTCACATGAATTGGATAATAGATGACCTATCAAAACAGCAAAATGAAGGAGATGGTCTAATCAAGAAGTTGAAACAAGATCTGGATGATGAAAAAGAGAGAGTTCATCAACTTGAGAAGGATAAAATGGACATAACTAACGAGTTGCATGTACAGAAAGAAAAGTTAACTCAGAGTGCACTGAGCCTCAGTGATTTGCATTTAACCAAGCAGAAGCTTGAAGCTAAAGTCAAAGATTTAGTAGGTCAGCTACGTCAGTCACAAAAAAGTAGTTTAAACATCCAGCAGGAAAACCTGGAACTTAAGGAATACATTAGCCAAAAGGAAGAGGAACTATGTAGAGTTCGGAACGAGTTAAGACATGCTGTTAATGAAGACTCTAATTTTAAGGATGACTTGCTTAAAGAAGGGGAAGTCGAAATTACAAACTTGAAGCAAAATCTTGCAGAAGTAGAACAGCTCAATGAAAATTTAAAGAAAGTTGCTTTTGATCTGAAAACGGAAAATGACAAGTTGATTTCAGCATGTGAAGATGTAAGGCATCAGTTGGAAGAATCTATTGCTGGTAACAACCAAATTTCTCTAGAAAAAGACACTATTATGGAGACTCTGAAAAGAGAGAAAGAACAGATCCAAGTAGAACTGTGTCAGGCCAAAAAGAGACTGTTGGAAGAGGCAAACAATTACAGGCAGACTATTCAGGAACTCTCAAATGTACGTAATTGGAATACCTCTGCCTTACAGCTGGAACAGGAGCGTGTAGTGCAACTCAGTCAAGAGAAAGACTTTGAAATAGCAGGACTCAAGAAGAATATTGAGCAAATGGTTACTGATCAAAAAGAAACTAAGGAAATATTGGCATCTTGTTTAGAAGAACAGAAGCAATTGATGCAACTTATAAATGAGAAAGAAGTTTTCATTGGCCAACTCAAACAAGAAAGTTCAGAACTGCAAAAGGATTTAGATAAGTATTCTCAGGCCTTAAAACAAAATGAAACTTTAAGGCAGACCATAGAGGCAAAAGACAAAAGTCTTAGTGCCACAAAGGAAGAAAACAGACATCTGCAAGAAGAATTGGAAAGACTTAGGGAACAGCGGAATCGAGTTGGAGCTGTGGCTGCGCCTCAAACCCTCGATAGTATCACAGAACTAGAATCTGAGGTATCTCAACCGAATGTCATCAAGAATCTTCTGGAAGAGGAAGTTACACATCATCAAAAGATCATTGAAGATCAAAACCAGAGTCAAATGCAACGACTTCAGTCTCCACAGGAGCAGAAGGAGGAAATGGATAAATTTAAATACCAGTATGAGCAGATGAAGGCTGCACATACCCAACTGATTTTTAAAAAAGACAAGGAAATTAAGAATTTGCAGAAAACCATCAAACAAATAAAAGCCCAGGGGCATGAAGAGAGACAGGACATTCAAACAGAGAATGCTGATAGTTTTCCAGAAACAAAAGAGAAAAGCCTTAATATAGAAAATGGGAATGAAAACCATGCCATATGTAAAGCCAAAATGGAAAAATTTGTGAAAAGAATCAAAGAACGAATACTTGACATTCAACTTTATAATTCAAAGAATATATCTTTAACCAAAAAGATCCATCAGCTGTCTGAAGAGGAGGTTGAGAAACTCACTCAAATTATCCAGCAGAAAGACATGGAGAGACAAGCTCTTTGTGCTTGAATGTCTCTAGTTTCATACACCTAAGATGTCCTTGACCTCCAGCAGCAACTCCTCCAGACCTTCACTATGGAAGGAGAACAAGGATGATTTGTTAGTATCCATTTAAATATTTCAATTGGCTACAAAGTCACTTCAGGTGAAATTCAATTTTCTAGGTGTTAAATATAGCTATTTTGAATGGGAAGATCCAAAAGTGTCCCCAACATACCCTTGAGACCAGATGAACCAACTAGGCTTAATAGTTCTTTATCAGGACTTTTTATTCAACATTGTCCAAATACTAAAACAAAATTACACTTGGAGGGCCCAAATATGAAATTTAGTGGTTCAATTCTAAGATTCTCTTTATCAAAATTCTTTAATCAAAACTTATCCATTTAACTATTTCAATTGGCTACAAAGCCACTTCAGGTTAAATTCAATTTTCTAGGTGTTAAATATGTCCATAAGGAAAATGGTTTCTACTCGTTAAGTGTGAGTCAAACCAAAAGTCTTAATACATCAATCATTTCCAATGGAAAAGTTAATTTGTAAGAACGTATCATTAAAATCTGGACTGTTTATCTAAACGATTCTCTGGGTTATCAAAACGAGTATTTAAAATTAATCTTTTTTTATTTTTGTAAATTAAGATAAAAGATGAATCAAGAGTTTCCAGCTTGAGCTGGGTGAAAGTCGGAGAGGAGAGAAAGCAGATTATGTGGCAATTGCTTCTCTGACACCTGTAGTTTCTAGAACCATTAAGAACATTTTTATTAAAATTAATTCAGTATGAAACAAATTTTTAAATATAAATTATATTATAATTAAATATAAATTAATATTACTACCTTTAATTTAAATTTATTTTAATAATTAATTTTATGATAGTTTTATTACCTTTAACTTTATTTTTTGATGTAGCACTTAAAATTTTATTTGTATTGCTTTTTAATTTAATAAAATTAATTTATATAAAATTATAACATAATTTATATTTTAAATTTATTAAATTTTATTTAAATTAATAAAATGTAAAGAAATGAATTTAAATAAAATTTAATATAAATCTTATTCATCAATATTCATTACATAATTTAATATAAATTTTCATACAATTAATTTTAATGAAAGTGTTCTTAGTGGTTTGGGAAGCTCCAGGTGTCGGAAAGGTATTTGTTTTATGATCTGCTTTTTTTCTCTTCTCCGATTTCACCTAGCTTGGGCTGGTAACTTTTGATTTATCTTTTTTCTTAATTTACAAAAATCAAAAATAGAAGACAAAATACCTGGTAGCTATAAATATGTATCATCTTTTCTTCCTTTTTATTTCTTTTTTAAAAATTTTCTCTCAGTTCCAACTTTTTGGTTTTTTTACACACCAGAATTAAAATACCTAACATAGAAAAGAAGGCAAGAGCACTAAAAGCTGCAAAAAAAAAAAAAAAAAACCCATCAGGTATCATTTAGGAACAAGCCACAAAGGCTAACTTCTGGCTTCTGAACTCAGATCCTAAAGAAGAACAAGGCCCAGAGTGAGATATTCAAGAAAGCTCTTAAAGAAAAATTTTGTCAGTCGAGATTTCTAAATCCAGCAAAGCTCTTTCAAAATCAATGTAGAAAGAATTGCTTTATATGACATGGATAAGCTAAAAGAATTTATGATCACTGAAGAAGCACTACAAGGAATACTCAAAGATAAACTGCACAAAGATATACCCAAAAAATAACTCCCAAAGCTCCTAAATAGATGATGACCATGAGAAGAGCAACCAACTAACTGAAAATTAAGACAGAATTAAATGTAGTAAACAAACCAAAATATCAGAAAATTACAAACCCATATTCACAATAACCCTGATTGCATCTGGCACCAACTCCTCAGTTAAAAGACACAGATTAATGGATTGAATCAAAAAACAAAATTCCACTAAATGTTGTTTGCAAGAACCTCTATCACCAGCAGACAGGTCATCCAAGTATAAAATTAATAAGGATTTTTCTGACTTTAATACTAAAAATCAAATGTACCTAATAGACATCTAGACACTATTTCACCCCCAAACAGCTGAAATGAATTTACCTTTTTCCAGAAGCTCATGGAATCTTTTCCATTATTGATCATATTTTAAAATGAGTACAGCTTGCAAGACAATATTTATTGAGCTCTGCATATAAAATATGTTCATGAATTTGATGTGATTTGACAGAAACATGTGTTTTTCCAATAGCAAACAAGCATAAAAATAAATCCAAGTGTTGCTACAACTGCAGTTCCTAGAACCCATTATTTAAAATCCATTTTTTATTAAAATGTGACTATATTTTCAGAAACATGGGTTAATTATAAACCCAAATTTTTCTTGCTATATTTCATGATATTCCCTGTAAAGTGTATTTTTAATTTGTTAGATTTATGTTTCTCTCAAGAATGCTATAAAGCTATATCACATTTTTCCTTAGAAATAAAATCATATACTTTCAAAGGCTTTTGATGACTATTATTGTGGGACCAAAAAGGTAAAAGGTTATAACTTTCAAATGTCATTTTCTAATTATAGTGAGCAAATCAGAAAGGGATTTCTCTGTCTATTACTGGTAGAATCTCTATGAGGGCTTTCAGTAGTACTTCCTTCACCATCTATCTTTGAAATGCACAGAATCTTCTAAAACCCAATGTGGGACTACAACTTAAATGTTCTTGTGTATAGCCATGACAGTGACAGATACAGAATTAGCACACAATCAATTCTTAGAGAATCATGGAAAGCAATACATGGAAAAGATGACTAATTTATATTAAGCACCATTGATCCATTCCCTCTTTTAAAGAAAATATTCTGGGGCTATGAATCAGTGCAGTTCAATGCAACTTAGGTAACAAAGGTTGGCCTTTCTTTAGGCACTAGTCCAGAAGTTTTGACTTTTGAAGATCTCAGTAGAATATTAAGACCTATTTTCCGTTTTAGAAATCATTAGATTACTTAATTGGCATTCAGTAAATTTAGTTTTTCAGTGCACAGACTTTGTACATCCTTTGTATATCTTTGTGGTGGTGCAAGAAGCATGGTCCTCTCTTGAAAGCATGCTTCAATCTTTGTTTTGGTCAGTAACTTGGAAAACAGTCTGTCTCAGCCAGTCAGTGTTACAGAATTGTTTTATATAATGGTTACGTGCACATATATCTTTGGGAAGCTGTCTTGACTCAAAAAGGCATTGCCTTTCTGACCTTTTCCTGCCATATCTCCTAGTGATATATATCTGTAGAGCCGACTTTTACCAAGATGCTCTAGGGATGTGCCTATGTGGTAACCCTTGGCAATGTTACCTATTATTTTTATCACTTACCCCTGTTCTAATATTCCCTATTAGAGAAATCTCAGAGATGGAAGTTCGTTTTGAATCTTTAAGGTTTTCAAGAGTACCCACTAAGACTGCAAGTCCCCTGGGCAGTGTAATATCCAGTGGTGTGCAGATAAGCCAGCTCCTCACAGGCCAGTAGGGAGAGTTAACAATGCCAATTTCCTGGGTATAAGCATTTCCTCCAAGGCTGATGACTAGCTACCAAAAGTTGAAAGTTTGTTTGTAAAATTCCTGAATATTGAGCAGTTATCTCTCACAAGCTGGTACAATTTGGCTCCAGCATGCCACTGGCTTAATTAAGTCTTTATCAACCAACTGCCTGAGGAGAATGATGACAGTTACCTAAGAGCGAGGATTTTGAGAAACAAGGCAATGGAATGTGAATAGGAAGAGAGAGGTGAAAGAAAAGAAAAGGGAAGGGAGGACTGAGAACACAGACTAGATGGTGTCATGCTGTCTCTGGGAAATGTAGTTGCCTAGAGTTGTACCAGTTGCAGGTGTGCAGGGCCCTTCTTGAACTGGGAGCTTGGTTTGAGCCAAGAATTGGAGAGAAGTCTGTCCTCGAGTGAGATGATGCTCCTGGGTAGGGGCCGCCTTTCTTATATCCATTGTATTTCAGAACAAAGAAAACGTGCCACTTGATATTGCATTCTTTCCAGAAGTGATGCGTCCATTGATAAGATTATCTGAAATTGTCAAATACAACTAAAATTAAATCAGTAACTACCTCCTTAAGACAAGCAAATCAGCAAGTTTGTGATTTTAGGGAAACTGTATTTTCATTAACCTTTTGGGCCATACAAGGAAACTGACATCCCTAAAAACTAAGAAAATTGTGGGGTTTATAGACTTTTAAATTAAGGTTAAAAATAGAAATATCAACTTTGACTCTCTAGGAAAGGCCTAACCTTGAAATCATCAGCAGGAATATTTTAGCTCTCTTCTCTCATGACAAGCTTTAAGATCATTCTGCTGAATGTAACCATATCCTCAGCACATATTGTTGAGCAATATGATAAATAAATAAAAAGGCAATCTTAGAAAAAATATTTAAGGCAATTTTCCTTATATAAGGAAAGTAAATTAACTCAGGCATATACCCACCCTAAATTGAGGTGTCAAATGCCATGAATAGGTTCATATTCAATGGCTCTACAATTTTTACAATGCTGAACTTATTTGGTGCATTATATGTATAGTCAACACATCACAATGACTATAGAAAGAAACTTTCTTATCATGTTTACAAACATAATTCTGATTTTTATTCATAAGCAGTATAGCATATTGTTTAAGAGCATGAAATTTGGAGTGGTCATACCAGGTTTCAAATCCCTTTTGAACATTGTATGGGATCTTTGACAAATGAATTATTCTTTCAAAACCTCATTTTCTTTACTTTTTTTAAAAGAGAATTTTTCAATATTTATTTTTTAGTTTCTTCTTTATTTTATTTTTATGTGGTGCTGAGGATCAAACCCAGTGCCCCGCACATGCCAGGAGAGCACATTACCACTTGAGCCACATCCCCAGCCCTCAAAACCTCATTTTATAATCATAATGTAAAAATAATATAAGAAAATGTATGATAAATGCCTGACACAGAGTGAATCCTCAGTAAACAATCAAAATTAGAAACATAGGATTTAGGTAATATTGGGCACAGAATACTTTAATGCTTACATGGAAACAAAGCAAATGAAAATGAAACAGTGTTACTTAAATACCCAACATTAAATCATGACCCAATGAGTTATATAATTCATCATCTATCCTAGTGTTAAAATGAAAGCTTTGTTTGTAATCCTGTTTGGAGAAAGTTTTGTCAAGCCCAAAAATGGAATTGAAAAAATGGCCTTTGCCTAAACTTGTCAACTTGAAGGAAAGCAGGAAATCAATGATAGGACAATTGTCAGCAGAGGATTAGAGTGTTTAAGCCTATTCTAAAGACAAATTAGAAGACTAAAAAACACACAGCAAAACATACAGCATTGAGCCTGAGTCCTGAGAACAGTAAAGAGCAAGTCAAATTTGGTGCTGTGTTTCTTCGCTTTTCTTGCTTAGTTTTTTGCCTTCGTTTGCTTTAGGACTTGAAGGCACTGGGTAGCCCTAGAAATTGATGTGTGGGTGGCACAAGAATTTGGAAGATTAGTTAAAAGTCTGTACAGAGGCCGCCTAGGCATCTTGGCTTTCTCCTCTACCTTGTGCTCCTGGACAGCAGCACTCCCCTACCATACAAAAGGCAGGAACTATAATGGAGACTCCTACAGCTTAGGATAGGGCAGGAGTGAGACCATACAAGGAAGAGATGAAGTTAAAGTCTACCCCTTTTCTTACTTGGATCCATGGAAGCTGCCATCTCTCTCTCTCTCTCTCTCTCTCTCTCTCTCTCTCTCTCTCTCTCTGTGTGTGTGTGTGTGTGTGTGTGTGTGTGTGTGTATACATATATACACTTCTTGGCAGGAAATTAGCAAAAGTCTTTTTGGACAGTACTGTGCCCAAGACAAGAATATATTTTATTTAAAGGAGAAGAAAAGTAAAATATATTGCAATGGAATTGAAATTATGATAGAGAGTTTGGGAATCATAGAAAGCAGCTCAATTTGGTTAGATAAACTAGGAGGGCTGTATAGGAAAGCTGGAGAAAAGGCGGAAGATCAATCTTGTATCATATTATCAAGGTCATGAGATTTTTTTCCTGAAGGCAGTGGAAAATTAAGCAACCCTTTAATTACCTTTTATCACTGTGAGGAAATAATTTTTATTTATCTTTCAGTGTCCACAGAGAGCATATAGAAAACTAAATAATTAGTGAGAGAAAATTCCTTCATTAAATGTGTCTTTTGGTCACAGCAATGAAAAAGCTTACTAAACACTAGGTATAGAACTCTTGGTTGGAAATTGTTTTCTTCTTTCTCCATGTCAGAAATTAACCTTATTGGTTTACCTTTAAATGTGACCTGATGTATATCTCTTGCAGCTTTTAATATTCTTTCCTTATTTTCTATGTTAGGTATTTTGATTATGATGTGTCTTGAAGAACTTCTCTTCTGGTCAGGTCTGTTTGGGGTCCTGAATGCCTCCGGTGCATGTGTCCTTTCTAACACTGAGGAAATTTTCTGCAACTATCTCATTGAAAATGTACCTAATACCTTTAGCTTGTATCTTCATATTCTCTTCTACCCCAGTGATTCTCAGGTTTGGACTCTTAATGTTGTCCGAGAGTTCTTGTATATTCTAATCATGTCCTATCATTTTCCCCCTTAATTGCATTCTGTGTACTCAAGTCCATGTAACTATATAACAACAGTGTTTATAATCTAGGCCTGGCTCCAATAAGGTTAATGAACCACAATTTCCTAGGGAGATGATGGTGATCCAAGCTGTGTCATTGGCAAGTTGTCATCTATTGAATTCAAGAGTTTCTGGGCAAACAGTAGACATTTGATTCCTTTGAAAATCATTAGCCAGCTTGTTCTGGTGCAGCACTTACTGTGGACCTGCCAAGGTAGGCCCTACAGGGAAATACCAGAACACCCATCATGGTTTTTATTCTTGGGGAGCTTAGTCTATATATTTGGGGAGACAAAACTGAAAATCGTGAACTAGCAGCAAGTGCCAAACAATGTGTAGTTCAATGTGAAATAGGGATTTGGGCCCTTGTGCTGTAGTGTTTCACAGGAGAGGTATCTATGCTCTTGCATTTTATAAGCAAAGGAGTTGAAGCTTAGGCTGTGCTTTTTAAATGGATGAACTTAGATAGTTAAAAGATGAGGGAAAGGCATTCCAGCATTGCATTCCAAAGAAACTCGACTGCAAAACGGGCTCAACACCAATCATCCCAAGGAGGTAACTAAGCTTATGCTAGAGCAAAGGTGGGGTGAGTTCTGGGTCTGAGCACTAGAAACACATAGGCTGGGAGATTGGAGAAAACAGGTTATTGATTAGTTTCAGCACAGCATTGCTGACATAGGGCATTTATAAAAGTGAAGGAAACTCAACTTTCAGACAACCCTGGTCTATCCTCAGTGCATCCTTTATCCTGTTGTAAGAGGAACCTGACCAAAGCAAAGGCCTCCTCAGGCAGTGGCTCAATAAGGAGCCACAGGCAGAGGAGAAAGAGGACTGTGTGAAAGCCCAGTGAGGTTTTCAGGTTCCCTAAGACTGGGAGTTGCTGAAGCTCATTGCATAGGAAAGGTTTGATGCTGAGGCTGCATTAGGAAGGTGGACCTGATAGAGGTGGATAGTGGGGGAAAGACCCCCCAGTGAAGTGGGGCAACTGTGAGTCCAAGATAATGACTGGGTGTGACTGATGGAGACTGGCTGAGTGAGGGCCACGGAGGCAGATGCTGTGGACGTTTCTAGTTTGGGTGTTTGGCAAATGACAGAAGGATTCAGGAAAGCTGGAGAGGAAACAGGGCTCAGGCATTTTGAATACACTGAGTTTGAGATAATGGTGGATAGTCTGATGACAGAGTTCAGCTGGTAATTGAAATAAGGAACTAGGGCTGTAAGCAAGTGAGAGAGTTGTGATGATCCTTACCACAGAGAAAATGATAAGATGTCAAGGAGAAAACAGAGATCAGGCAAAATGCTCAGGACCAGAGAAAACAGGCTGGGTCTTTAGTAATACATATAGAGCCTGATGTTTCTACGTTCTCAGATGCATTCTTCATAAGAATCAATGTTAGCTGTTGGGAAACATTATAAAACTTAGTATCCTCTTAGAGATGAAGTTATGACTAGTAAATATCTGATTTTGAGAATTCCTTCTGTAAGAAACCTCTTAAATTTTGTTTAACCCTGTGGTCCCCAAGTATATTTTGATTTATATTTACTTTGATTTTTAAAATAATTTTGAAAGATGCTAATTCCTACGTCCTGTTCTCTTTGCTCCAGTTCACCATGGACTCTCTTTAGTAGATCTCATAGGATAAGATCCTTGTGCTGATTATAATCCTGACTCATGATGTTACCGCTGTTGGCCGGTGACGAGTCCTTGCTTCCCGATGTTGAAGAATAACACCAGAGAAGCACGCCGAGGCAAGGTCAGAGTGGAAAGTAGAAGTTTATTAAAGGACAGCAGAAAAGACTTCTCCCGGAGGAAGACGGGGACCCAAGAGGTGGAATCGGTGGAAGTGCAGTTGTTTCCCCTTTTTATAGTTTTGGTGATGGAATGTAGGTTGGAAGGCCGGAGGGGTGGGACACTTCTTTGTGATGGGCTATCTTTAAGTTTTCTGGGGGCTGTTCATTAACACTTCTTTGAGGTGGACTTTGGCCTAGGGCCTTTTGGGACTTCATTAACATTCCATGAGTTGTCCTGTGTTTTCCCTGAGTCATTCTCAGCATGGCCTCCATTTTAGATTTCACTCGGTATTAGACCCGATTTACCTAACTACACTGACTACCTAATTTTAAATCTGGCTTCAATGATACAACCGGGTTGCATGCCATTTATGACTTCAGAGAATAAATATGGACTGTTAAGGGTAGGCTACTACTTAAAAGAATAACTTTCTCCAATACCTACTATTCTTATAATTCCAGATTTATTGTGAAATGAACAGATATGTAATATGATGTTATCAAGAGCAGCAAAAGTAACAAAAATTGGTTCATACCAATTTATGTTACAAAAGGGAGTACATTTGCTCATAGAACCAAGAAGTCCTAGGACCTAAAGCCCAGATAAAACCAAGGGCTGAACACATGTCATGAAACCTCTCTGCCCTGGTTTTTGTTTTCTTGTTTTGTTTTGTTTTGTTTTTGGTATTGGCTTCCTGCTCATGATGCAATTCTCCATCAAGTGGCAGAGTGGCCCTGGTAGCTCTAGTTCTTATAACTGGCAGTCCCAACAGAAGCGACTTGTCAGCACAGCATTCATGAAAAATAATTCTTACCAAATGCAATATGGTAATTAGGTCAGACTTAATTTTCTGGAATGGAATTTAAGAAATACATCCTTCATTTTCCAACTATTTGAAGGGCAGAAATAAATACACTAGTTCAGACTTCTTAATATACTTTCCACTTGCCAGTGTTCTGAAGGAAATCTGTCAAGTCTTTCCTGACAACTCTATGGTGTCATTAGTATTCCATTAGTTTTTCCCTCTAATACTGGATAATTTTCATTTTTTAAGGTTTTTTTTTTAAGGAATGCATACCAATTGCCGAAGTCCTTACATTTCACATTGCTGGCATGCGTTGAATAACCTTTCCATAAAGAACAACATCTATAAAGCCCTAGCCTTAAATAGGTTTTGTGTTAGCCAAAGAGAAAAGTGCTGCATTAGATTGTGAGTCAGCATTGCATCAACTTCATGTTGGTATCCAACATCACTGATAAGGAGAAAACCTGACATAACATCAGAAACAAACATAGATTCTAGTCTGGTTTGGGTCAGATGAGCCCATAGAATCATTTATAGCATTTAAGAACTGTTTCACAGCAATCAATAGTGGCTGTTACTATAATTCAACTCTCTTAATCCTAAAATACAATATTTTCTTCTTTGTAGCCACAAATTACTTTTGGGTATAAGAATCAGATGTACATCTCTCTTACATCTCTGACTTGATAGTGGGAATAAGGCTCAAGATTGCTTTCCAGGTAAAACAGGAACTGACTTCATATTCTGAATGTAGCTCCCATCTCACCCAGACCCCAGTTCAAGAATGGATAGATAGAGAGAATATGCAAGAGTGGGTGTGTGTTCCTTTACAAAATAGATTTTGATTCTTCAGCTTCTGAATTTTTCACTCTGCATAATCTTTAGTGAATTTGAAAGAAGCATAGAGATTCACAAGGAGCATAGATTCACCAAGGATAGATTCACCTGTTGATTAAAAAAAATAGAAATATGGGGCTGGGGATGTGGCTCAAGCGGTGGCGTGCTCGCCTGGCATGCGTGCGGCCCGGGTTCGATCCTCCAGCACCACATACCAACAAAGATGATGTGTCCGCCAATAACTAATAAATAAATATTAAAAAAAAAATAGAAATAAGGGGAAAAAGCATTAGAACCTTAAACCCAATGTCTATTTATAATTTATATCCTCAGGTATAGAGAGGTAACTTATCCTTTTTTTCATTTTGAATGTTTAACAATTGCATTTTGACTGTTTAAAAAATTTCTTCTCTCTCTATATATCTACATGTATATGTGTATGTATACCTTTATTTTATTTCCTCAAAACAAGACCACTGTCCTACACAGTTCCAACACAGACCTCAACATCAGGAACTTAACCTTGATACAGAATTAATGTCTAATCCACAGACCTTATGCAAATTTAAAATAATAGAAGAATGCATTGCAATTCATATTATACATATAGAGCACAATTTTTCATATCTCTGGTTTATACAAAGTATATTCACACCATTAGTTGACATTTTAAGGTAAACAAAACCTTCAATTCTGCATTTGTTTTTATTAATTTCAGCTCATGGGTTTTATCTCATTTAATAGACTCACGTATAATGTTGAGCTTATTTGTTTTGATGATCAAATTATTCCAGATTTAGCTATTGGGAGTCCCCTCAAGCCAATTTCCTTATCCTTTTGACAAGCCTCAATTATTTCTAAATACTTTCTCACTTTGTGGCACAAAAAAAATCCAATTACTTTTATACCTAATATTCTGTACTGCTATCTATTCCATTTCTTTGGGGCAGTTTAGCATTGACTATTAGTCAACCTGGTAATACAAAAGAAGCATTTATTGTATTGCCAACCTGGTAATACAAAAGAAGCATTCTAACTTCCACTTATCCAACTCACTAAGTTAGTCCACCCACTTGAATGGATGTGTACAGCCCCTGACCATGCATGTGTGGCTCATCAGCTTCTCTCTACTGTTTCTTCACACTTACCAAGGGATAGGAGACATCTTGGAAGAAGATGCAGGTTAACCATCTCCTGGGAGGACTCTTACCCCTACACATTCTAGAGGCACACAGAGTTCCAGTAAGCTCTATTATTCAAACTTGTGCATATTAGAGGAAAACCTACAGAGACCTAAGATAATATAGCCACTACTTGAGATTTTTCTGCATTGTAAAAGATAGTTGTATTGTGAAAGAAGCCTAAGAAAAGTATTCATTATAATCTAGTAGGCTTATTAAAGTTTTGGTCAGAGAGAGACAAACATTTTCCTATAGGCTTTAGCCAAGTATTAAAATAATATAATAACTTTTATGTTATGTTATTTGGCACTTATTTATCCTGTTAAATTTAAGCATTAAATTGCTGCACACTTTTTGTGTTCATTTAACTGGAGTTATTATTTCTGCTAACCACAGGAGGGTATCATTGAGCTTAGAACAGGAATAGTCCAGACAAATCAGTCTGAGAACTTCAACAGCTACTGACAAATTCCTGTCATTTCACTGTATTTAGAAATTATAATTAAAGAATACAGTCAATAGGCTAGCTAGAAGTCGTGGGTCAATGTTCTTTCTCATGATCAAATGAAAGGCTTTTATGAACAGAATTCAGAACTTCCATTGAAGTAGCAGAGCACAAAGAAATCTTCCCAGAATTAAGAGAGCCAAATTCCTGTCCTGATGCCACCACTCATGTGTGACTTTAAGCTGTCACTTCAGCTCTCTGGGTCTTCATTTCTTTTTCTGTGATACAAAGTAGATGATAAACAGATACTTAGACCCTTCCACGGAAAGCAACAATAAAGACAAGGTCAGAACATTAAAAGTACACCAGGAAGAATTTGTCCATCCCAGCAGTTTGTTTCTTTTATCCACTGCTTAGTAGGCACTAGCTGCTTCTCATATGATCATTGCAGCCACCAGTTTAGGTATATGTATTACTGTTCCTATTCTGAGGTTAGAGTTAAGTCATGTACCCAAGGCTGATTTGTCTTCCTAGGTCTCTCAGAGGTCCATGTTTGTGTTTCTTTTCAATAGATGGCTTCTCTGGCACAAAATGACTGGTTTTAATGGAGGTTGTACCTTAGAGAAGAATACAGATAGTTCTCTGCCTGGTAAACCTCAGACCAAATACTTACCAGTGTGTAGACAATGTAGATGAGGGACCCATGCCAGGAAGGTCTCAGGTGAACAAGAGGTTTGGCCCCACCCAGGAGCAGACTCCACTGACCCATAGCCTCTTCCTCTAATTTTCAAGAGAAGACTTAAAAGTACTCTAGAACCCACAGATCTCTTTCCTTTGACCAGGGTGGAAGCAGGATCAAGAAATGAAGCCCCATTCTCTTCTAAACCTTTTCAAAATTGCCAAATTTGCTTCCTTGCTCTGCAGACTCACATAGTTTCTCCTAAAGATGCTAAGTATTTAAAATAGGAACTGGCAAATTCTGCCAACTGTTTTTGTAGGGCCCACAAAGTATAAATCATTTTTCTTTACTAATTTCCAACAGTTGAAATAAATCAAAAGAACCCTATTAAGTGACATGTGAGAAATGATATAAAATTCAGAGTTGAGTGTCTGTCTATGAGTAAAGATTTATTGAAACACAGCCACCCTTACACAGTATTTTCTATGGTTGGTTCTGCACTACGAGGGTGGTGCTGAGTTAATTTCAACAAAGACCCCTAGGGCCCTCAGAGTCTAAATAAAATATTTACTATTTTTTCCTGTACAGAAAAAGTTTGCTAACTGTGATTTAGAATACAGAAGCCAAAAAAATCAGCTTTCTACCTAATCTAATATAATTTTTAAAATACAATCTGTTCAAGTCACAGGGAAGGGAAGAGGGGAAATAGAGAGAAATAAACATAAATTTACCAAGTTATTTTTCAGGTATGAAGGGATGAAAATTATGTTTCTCTCCCCTGATTATAACAAATACACTTATTTATATGCTGCTGAAGTCACAGTAGTCAACACCAGAACTGTATTAACTGTTGGAGAAAAAAATCTAATCAGGCCCAGAGTGGTTTTATTTTTTCTGCTCTTTGGGAGTAACAAAGCAAAATTCTATGGTTCTAAGAAGAATGAGAAGAATGAAGAGAGAGCAGTGTCCACACAGCCCTTAAACATGCACTCTTGGGCCCAGCATGCCTTCACTCAACATTGTCCTCTGTGGGACAGCCCACACCCCATCTGTGTCTCCTCCTACACAGCTGAGGGCTGATGTCTCTATAAGTCCTCTGAGGCTCCAGCCTGTCCCAGCAGAGCACCTTCCTCCCTGCTTGGCATCCCTTGCCCTGATCACACTGTGATCTCTCACTTGGATGCATGCCAGAGGGGCAGGCTTCCCAAGAGCAGAATTAATGTCCTTCTGTGGCTAGTACCCCCAGCACTGTCTGATACCCATCTGGTTGGTGCTCAATAAATTTTTGGTGCATCAGTGAATCAATAAATGAATGGATAATGTATTTGGTTACTTAAAGCTTTCCAGTGGTCCCACAAAGAAATGGTAAAAGCTGGAACATTTTTTTGGTGTTTTCTAGAAGGCTAAATCTTTTGTCTCTATAAGTGAGCTCATTAGTCTCTGACTATTGCCTCACTTAGCAAAGAACTCAGATCAATCTGCCCTGCAATCTTTACTTTTCTACACTGGCTACTTTGTTGCTATGGAGTGAACGGGTGTGAACCAGTGTTCAGAACTGAGTTTGGGTGTCCTGTGGCCTCAGTGAGTAGTTTAATAGAAGTTCCATTTCCCCATTTTAAACTGAAACTAACCATAGCATAACCCCACAGGATAGTTATGAAGCCAAATGAGATAACACATGTTTAAGTGCTTCATGAACTATAAAGTAGTACACCAGTGTATGGTATTATTTATGAAAATAAATCTGTGCAATAAATGGCAGGAAGACTATAGAGTATAAGGAACTAATTTTAAAATTCACAAAAGTGTCATTGAACTAAAAGTTAAAACTTCGGAACTTGTTAAGTATGTGTAATTACCCTCCTGGAGTGAACTAATACTTAATTCCTAACTTAAATAGATTAAAATGAGCTGTCCAAGGAGTTAGATTCTATCCTATCCCAACTAATTTGATCATGGCACAACACTTGTGTGATGATAATTTTCATTTGTCTCTAATGTATGTGAGCTCCCACCAGTGGTTTATCCTTCTGAGATGTGGAAGCAAATGTAGGCATAAAACTTTTGGTATATTTTCTTCCAGTTTTAAGATTATATGGTTTAGTTGGAGGGATTTCACTCCATTATAGAATATTTGCCTAGCATGTGTGTCTGTGTTCAATCCCAAACACCACAAAAATTAATAAAGTAAAATTCTGTGCTTTGATATGTCTTGTTACTACAAGTAAATTCTATTTTGCTACTAAAAGACATTATAAAGTTAGAGGTACATTCCCCCCCCCTACAATGAATCTTTGGAAATTATGCAATTAAAGGAAAAAATGAGAAATTTGTGATTAAACACTAACAATATCACAAAATTAGCAATATTTAAAATATCAATGAAAAAAATCTATTGTATTCAATATATTCACCTAGAAACACATACAAAATAAAACTATTCCAAAAGTAATGAAGCATATATGATTATCATTCTAATATAAGAATCCATTTATTCTTTTGTATCTTATTATTGGTTGAATATCCTGTAGCTGAAATAATTGAGACCAGAAGTATTTAGGATTTTGGATTTTGGAATATTTGTGCATACATGATGAAATGCCTTGGGGATAGGAACCAAGTATAAATGAAAAATTTATGTTTCATATACACCTTGCACACAGCCTGAGGACAATTTTATACAGTATTTTTAGTGCACCTGAGTTGTGACCGTGACCCACTCAAAGAGGTCCAATGTAAAATTTTCGACTTGAGGGGAGGTCGTGTCGGTGCTAAAAATTTTTTGGAGAACTACATATTTTATATTTTAGATATGATAGTTTCAGATTCAGGATGCTCAACCTAGTATTCTTGAGTAAAGAGAAAAGTAGTTGACCCTGAACATTGACTACCTAACCCTTGACTAACCAGGGAAGTTTGGGAGTTCTTCCTCCTCTCACCTATTCTACATAAACTGCTAAATTTAGTCATCATACATAGTAGCTCTGAACATGTCCCTCTTGATCAAAAACCTCCAGAAATTAAGGCATTATTAATGGGAACCAATCCTCCTGGCATTCATTCAGTTCCCACACACACCCCCACCCTGCCAGAGCTCACCTTCATTCCCCGCCCCCCACACAGCCCACCCGGCCCCTCCCCTGCACTTTCCTCCAGGTAGATCCCATCTGTGGTACACTCCCTTCTGCCACCCCCTCCTTCCTCTCTTGCCAATCACAGTCACACCGAGTCTCAAAGGTCCATCCCAAATGCCACCTCCTTCATCCTATCCTTCCCATGTATGTCCTCCTCCTCCTCCCAGCTCTAGTCCATGATATATTTGATATATTTGGTGGTGATCAAACAACCTAACTCAATTTATTGGGCAATTGTCTTATTCTACTTTATAAGGTTTTAAAGTATTTGAATACAGGGACTATGTTTTCCTCATTTATTTTCCCTAGTTGTCTGTTACATATTACACCTAGAAAATTATCAGTATTTTTTAAAAGAAAATGCTTAATGTCCAGAAATTATTTGTATTAAAAGATTTAAGCTGAGATGCTTCTTATAATAAACAACTTTATGGAAATATTTTTCACCTGTTTAAAGTGTAGGGTTTCATGATTTTTAGTATATTCTAGAATTATGCAGCCCTTGTGACTAATTTCAAAACATTCTTAGCATTCCCAAAACAAACTCTGGACCTAATGAGCAGTTGCTCCTCATTTTCCTTTCCTCCCCAATCCTAGGGTTTCATTCACTTAGTAAAATATTCAGGTTAATCAATATCACCATTTCCTTTGTTTCTAAATAATATTCCATTGTATGGATTTACCATCTCTGTATCCATTCTACTTTGGGCTATTGCAGATAACACTGCCATGAATATTTATGTATATGGTTTTGTATGAGCATGTTTTCAATTGTTTTGACTGTATACCTATAGCAGAATGTCTGGGTTATATGGAAATTCAGTGTTTGAACTTTGATGGAACTACATTATAGCTGCAGTGCTTTATGTTCTTTCAGTAGTAGGTGATGAGTCCATTTTCTTCCTGTCTTTGTCAATACTTATTATTATCCTTCTTTTTATTGTACACATTCTAGTGAGTATGAAGTGGCTTCTCATTGTGGTTTTGGTTTGCACTTCCATGATAATAGTGATATTGAAGATCTCTTAAAATGTTTATTAGCTATTTGCTTATCTTCTTTGGAGAAATATCTGTTCAAATCCATTTTTTAATTGAGTTGTCCTGTTTTGTTATCAAAGGTTTTGATATATAACAGTTATCAGATGATTTGCAAATATTTTCTCTCTTTCTGTGGGTTACATTTTCACTTTCTTAATGGTACCCATTGAAGCATATGTTTTTAATTTTGCAGATGCCCACTTTATCTAGTTTTTCTTTGATTACTTGTATTTTTGGTGTCATCTCTAAAAAAGCCATTAATTAGACGTAGCCACATCAATGTTTATAGCAGTTCAATTCACAATAACTAAACTAGGGAATCAACCTAGATGATCTTCAACAGATAAATGGATAAAGAAATTGAAACACAATGGAATATTACTCTGCCTTAAAGAAGAATGAAATTATTGCATTTCCTGGTAAATGGATGGAACTAGAGACTATTATGCTAAACAAAATAAACCAATACCAAAGAACGAAAGGCCGAATGTTTTCTCTGGCTAGTTCACAATAGAAGGAGGCTAGGGAAGAATAGAAATACTTGAGATTAGAGAGGAGTGAAGGGAGGGGAGGAGGTATGGGGGTAAGAATGATAATAGAATGAATCAGACATCATTACCCTATGTGCATATATGATTATACAACCTATATGTATGATGTGTCAAAATGCATTCTACAGTCATGTATAACTAATTAGGACAAATAAATTTAAAAAAAACATTAAAAATTACTTAATTCAAGGTCACAAATATCTGTGTTTCTTCTAAGAGTTTTATAGTTTAAACTCTTACATTTAGGCATACGATCCATTTTGAGTTGATTTTTATGTATGCTATGAGGTAGAAATCCCAATTCATCCTCTGCCTATGACCATCTAATTTTCTCAGCACTGTTTTTTTTTTTTTTCCAAAAGACTCTTCTTTCCCAATTGAATTGTCTTGGCCCTCTCTCCCATCAATGATCTTTTGACCATAAATTTGAGGAATATTTTTGGACTCTTGATTCTGTTTCATTAATGTCTGTGTTTATACTTTATGTCAGTATTGCACTGTCTTGATTACTACAGCTTTTTAGTGAGTTAAGAAACCATTAAAAAAAATAAAGAAACCATGAGTCTTCCAGCTTTGTTTTCTTTTCCAATAGTTCTGAGTGTTCCACTCTACTTCTGCAGGTCCCTTGCATTTTCATTGGAATTTTAGAATTGTTCTTCCCATTTCTACAAAGAAGACAGCAGGTTATTGATCGGGATTAATTTAAATCTGTAGATCAATTTGGGTAATACCGACATAAACAAGATAGAGTCTTCTGTTTCATGATCATGGATACCCTTCTACTTATTTAGGTCTTTATTAATTTAGTTCAAAAGGTTTTGCAGTTTTCAGAGTATTGGTTTGGCATTATTTTATTCTTTTTGATACTATCATAACTGGAATTATTTTTAATTTCACTTTTAGATTATTTGTAGCTAGTATATGGAAATACCTTTTTATGTTCTGTAATGTTACTGAACTTGCTCTAATAGTTTTTGAATGTTTTTTAGTTGTAGACAGACACAATACTTTTATTTATTTATTTTTATGTGTCGCTGAGGATCAAACCCATTGCCTCACTTGTGCCAGGCAAACGCTCTACCAACTGAGCTATAACCCCAGCCCACTCTAATAGTTTTTAGTGGAATTATTTGGATCTTCTATTTATACAAAACCATGCCATCTGAAAATAGAATTTACTTCTTGCCCATCTGGAGCCTTTTACTTAACCTTCCTGCTTTAATTTCCCTAGTGAGATTCTTCAGTACAGTGTTGAATGGGTGTGGTGTGAATATCCTATTCATGCTCTTTCACCATAGGGTAAAAGCATACAATCTTTCAACATTAGGTATGATATTAGTTGTGTTTTTTCAAAGATATCTTTTATCATATTGATGAAGTTCCTTTTATTCCTAGTTTGTTGAACATTTTTAACGTGGAGTACTGAATTTTTCAAGTGTTTTTTATTTATCTATTAAGGTGATATGGTTTGGATGTGAGGTACTCCCCAAAATCTCATGTGTGAGAAATGCAAGAAGGTTCAGAGGAGAAATGATTGGGTGTGAGAGTCATAATCTAAGCAGTGAATCAATCCCTGATGGGATTAATTGAGTGGTAACTAGAGGCAGGTGGGTGTGGCTGAAGGAAGTGGTTAATTGGGGGACGTGGCTATGAGGTATATATTTTGTATTTGGAGAGTGGAGTCTGTTTCCTGATGATGCGAGCTGCTTCCCTCTGCCACACTCTTCAGCAATGATATCCTTCCTCACCTCAATCCTGTCCATACTCACCTCCTGTAACTGTGAGGTCTCAAATAAACCTTTTCTCCTCTACAGGTGTTCTGATCAGGTTCTGACTGAAACAGTGATCCATGTGGGTTTCCCCTGCTTCATTCTGTGAATATGGTTTATTACATTAGTTGATTTTCATGTGTTATGCTAACCTTGTATTCCTGGGATAAAGCCTACTTGGTCATAATGTTTAATCCCGTTTTTATATATAGTACTGGGTCCAGTTTGCTATTATTTTGTTGAGGATCTCATTCCTATACTCAAAAGATGTATATAACCATATATCTACATTGTTCTTATATTGTGTCTTTTTCTGTTTCTGTATTAGAGTAATACTGGCTTTCTAGAATTGCTTGAAAGGTGTTCCCTCATTTTCTATATTTTAGAAGAGTTTGTGAAGAATTTTTAAACACTTGGTAGAATTTGGAGGTGAAGCCATCTGGTCTTGGGTTTTCTTTTGTGGAAAGTTTTTAAGCTGCTGATTAATCTCTGTATTTGTCCTACGAAGCCTGAGGATTTGAGGATGTCAGGTGATAGTAGGCTAGGACCTAGGAATGTCTACTACCACTTATGCCTTATCTCCATGGGATTCCAAACCAGAAGATCTTCCTGCTCACAAAGATTAGCTCAATGGTATCCAAAGTACCAATGTATTTGTTTTCATTTATTAGGAAATGAATCAGTCCTCAGTTACATTCAATACAGGCCTAAAAAGTCAACGCTGGACTTCTTGCATCCCTCCTGTGTTCTCTAAGCCATATCTGCTGAAGACCCAACCCGACCACTCCTAAGTGCAAGCCTAGCTAGGTCTCCCTAAGGGAGGTAAGCCATATACTAGTCAGTTCACTTCACCAAAGTGGGAAGCACAAAAGGGCCTGTTACACATTTAATGTACAAGGACTCTGCTTGCTGATAAAAGTACACTTTTATCAATGAATGTCCTGGTCTGATTAGATTAGATTGGCAATATTTCCTAACCAGATGCTAGGAAGGAAGATATGACAGAAAAAGCTGGGTGAAGGAGCCTACCTTCCTCTTCTATTATAAGCAAAGCTACAGATTGTATGTAGTTTGTTCTTCCAGTCTCAAACAAATAGCTTATTTTAAAAAATCATGCCTGTTTATTAATGTGAAAATCATGGAATGGAGGTACATGGAACTCAGCACAGCATAATTCATAAAAGAACCAACTCTGATATTGGACAGAGCAGTTCTTGAACTCTGGCCCTGCTCTGTACAAGCTATGTGACCATGAGCAACTTACTCTACTTCTACAAGCATCAGTTCTTCAGATAAAGTGAGAATGATAAAACTTAGAAGCTAAAAAATGAGATTAATCATCCATAAAGCCTATTTCAGTGTGGAAAATATTAATATACAAGTATTGAGTATCATTACAATTTTAGGAATCAGAGATCACCACAAGACAGCCCTGATAAGTAAAATGAACTCCAGAAGTTAATGACTGATGTGAGATTATACATTTACTTCATGGCAGAACTAAAATTAGAAGTTGAAAAGACAGGTCTATATTTCTAGAACTCTTCCTTTTGTTAAGAAAAGGAAACTGAGGAAGAAGAATTTTAAATAATTTTTTCTTATTATTTTTAGAGCCACAACCCCTAATTCTCCTGCTCAACTCACTCAGCTCCTTCCAGGAACCTGGTTCTTCAGGCTCTTCCTTTAGAAATGCTGGGCCCATGTGGCCATGGGTGGTCTCCAGAAAATACCCCTGCCCCCTCTAAATGTTAGGCTTTTTTTTTTCATGTGGACTAAATCCTTTGGGAAGTCCTCTGGGCTCTCCTCTATCCCAGGAGCTCTGAGGAACCTACAAGCTCCTTTTCTCAGGGATTTGACTGAGACATCCCTTCAACTTCCAGTGTCCTTGTGATCTGGGGACAGTGGACCTTGCTCACATCCGTGGACATGGACATGCGAGAAAGGATGTCATACAGAAACTGAACTCAGGCACAGAAACCCTGCCTCATCCCCTATTGTCTCCTTGACTTCCTCACCCCACCCCCCAGGGCCTGAAGAACATCTCATTCTAATTTGATACTCATTATTTGAAAACAGAAAACCCAACATAAAAATCTCAACATCCCCTGACCTCTTGTGTACTCTTCATAGATCATTCCCTAGAAATGCACAATCCTTCTGTAGTAATAGAAGAAAGAACCCCAGGGGTTGACTGCTGTACAAAATGGGCTGATAATGGTGATATACAATGTCTGAAAAACCTGCAGATGGGTGAAGAAAGACCTTTGGCATTTCTGTAATAATTACATAATTTAGTTCATTAGCATATAGTTCTATTAAATTTTATAAATATAATTACCAGCATCAATTTAAATTTATTTGAACTAGGTGGTTTATAAAGAATAAATCTTTAGAGTGGGAAAAATATTTATTTTAGCTAACCGATATCCTTCCTTTCAATTTAAAATATTAAGCTGATCTGTGATCACTATAGAATCACAGAATTCTGTTTAAAGAAATCTGCACCTCTATAAGTTTTAAACTCTTACCCAAAAAGAAAAGCATCAGCCTAATATTTTAAACTATCTCTTAAAGTATATTTTTATTCTTGGAGATTCTAAGCCTAAATGCTACGTGTAATTTATGATACTGCTTGTCTTCAGCAATATTCTAATCTGTGGTTGTTATTGATATTATGAAAGTCATTATAATTGTCCTTCTCCTGCGATGATAATAACTTTTTGCAGATCTACAGGTTTGAAGAGAAGATTTTGTTGCCTGCCAAATAGAGCCAGAACTATTGTTTGAGACCTTTTATAGACATAGATGAAATTCTTCTTGCCATTTGAACAGTGTTTACATTCAGGAAAGTTCACAGTTAAGTCTTTGACATTCTCTGAAAGAATCTTTTGTTCTCTAGAAAAACATACTTCCTCATCCTTTGAGTCACCTTGTTTTTAGTCACTTGTTTACCTTTCTGAGGAAATAGTGCCTACCTCCCAGGAATGTCAAGGGAAGAACTGTTTCAGAAATAAAACTCCCTCTCCATGAAGAAAGAGGACTTGGTTGCTGGCAGAAAAAAAAAAATCAGAAATAGTTTTTAAACCTGGACCAGATAAATAATGTAATCTCAAGATTCCAAAATTATTTGAATAGATTTTTTTCCCAAGGATAAAAAAAGAAGAGGGGCTGGGGTTTTAGCTCAGTGGTAGCATGCTTTCCTAGCACATGTGAAGCACTGGGTTCGATCTTCAGCACCACATTAAAAAAATAAACAAGTAAAATAAAGGTATTGCGTCCATTTATTAAAAAAAGAGAGAAACATTTTAAAATCATCATGAATGACATTAATCAGGCTTAGAAAAATGAGATTCTACAGAGGGGACTATGGGCCTGATCCAGAGGCATTTTCTGTTGTGTTGGGAAAACTCTTCTCTGCTACGTACATTCTCTAAGACGTGCATAGCTTAATATTCCCTCCTGGTTGTTGGGATCCAGAACTAATTTGCTGATGAGCTTAGGCTTAGTGATACTTAGTTATCAATCCATAATGTGGCTGATTCCACATGTGGCTTCAAAACTGGTTTTGAAGAAGGAAAGGATCATCACAGTTTTAGTTTTGGGGTTTATTTTGTTTGCATCAGTAGGGATTGAAGCCAGGGCCTTAGACATGTTAGGCAAGTGCTGAGCTGCACCCCAGCCCAACACTTGTTTGTTCATCAAAGTATGTCCATTGCCTGCACAACGCCCTGAACTTAGTGGACACCCAGTAAACATTTGGTATGAATGAAATGAAATAAACATATATTCAGAGTGACAATTTTAAATAAGATTTTTTACATTTTTTATCTCTTTCAAATAATAGTCTTTTAAAGTGCACTTTTTAAAAAATATTTTTAGTTGTTGTAGATGGGCACAATATTTTTATTTATTTTTATGTGGTGCTGAGTATCGAACCCAGTGCCTCACACGTGCAAGGTAGGTGCTCTACCACTGAGCTACAGCCCCAGCTCACTAAAGTGTATTTGTTTTAAGAAAACGCTGCCTATATATAGATTCCATGTGTTAGTGTATTAATTTATCCTTATCTAATTTGCACAAGTGGAAGATTACTTATGGTTTAGGATTATCTTTAAGAATTATTCAAACTGCTTCAGAAACCCTAAAAATGAGTTATTCAAAAAATATATTCTCTGAGCTTCTTTTTTATTTTAATCAGGTATATATGACAGCAGAATGCATTTTGATTCATTGTACACAATTACAGCACAACTTTACATTTCTCTGGTTGTACATGATGTAACATCACACCATATGTACAGTCATACATGTACCTAGGGTAATGATGTCCATCTCATTCCACTATCTTTCCTAGCCCCAACCCCCTCCACAACCCTCCCTCCCTTTTGCCCCATCAGAGTTCCTCCATATTTCCCATGCCCCCCCCATTATTGATCAACATCAATTTATCAAAACATTCAGCCTTTGGTTTTGGGGGGATTGGCTTATTTTACTTAGCATGATATTCTCCAATTCCATCCATTTACCTGCAAATGCCATAACTGTATTCTACTTTAATGCTGAGTAATATGCCATTGTGTGTGTGTGTGTGTGTGTGTATCACAGTTTATTAATTCATCTATTGAAGGGCATCTAGGTTGCTTCCACAGTTTAGCTATTGTGTTGAGCTGCTATAAATATTGATGTGTGGTGGCATTACTATAGTATGCTGATCTTCTAATCCTCATTTATGTCCCAAGTTTATGTCCTCAGATGGTATCAAAATCTGTGATATTCATGCTCTAGGCCATTTCCATTGGAACTGCTTCTTCTCTGTAAATGCTAGACATATGTGTTTTACTACCATTACTAGAAAGCTGGGTGTGTGATATGTGGAGGAAAGGTAAGAAACCTTTCTCTGCCTATTGTTGTTAAGAACTATATATACTTTCCTGTCTTTACTCTTTGTAGCTTCCCATGTGACCAAAGATGATGGTGCCATTTCACAGATAAAGAAAACAGAGATTACATAATGTACCCAATGTCCTATGCCCAAAAAGTTATATTATCATATGAGCAACTGGGGAAGGCACTGAGTCTGCAAGTCAAAGTCATGGTCAAGATTGTCTTATAAAGCTAATTCAGACTAAATAAAAATACTGTTTTTAATAACCTTCTAAAAGATATGCTAGCCCTTTGATCCAGGGTTCTTGCTCTCTAAAACACTGAATTCTGTAACTTTGTAACTTTCAAGAACAAATTTAATGTTAAAACTAGTATAACATAGTAAAATGAATCTACTAAACCTGGCTTCTGGAATGAGATAAACTGGAATTTGAATCCTCACTTAATTAACAACTGTGAGACAATGAGTGAGTTGCTATACTTCATTAAGCCTTGGTTTCTTGCCATGCAAGGTAGAAATAATCCCTAATACAGACAATTACAAGTATTAGAATAATATATATAAGGTGCCTAGACAGGGAGGGCAGAAATCATGATGGCAGAAATGAGGGCAAGGATCGTGGTTGTTTTGTTCACATTATCTTCCAAGTGCATGGTACAGGCACATGGTAGGCACTTATCATTAGTACTCATGGAGCGAAGGAATTTGTGAATGAATGGATGAGTGAATGAGTAAATGAATGAGTGCTCCTCAGCAGCCATGAAAATCAGGAAACTTCTATAGCAATTTTAATGAGAGGAAAAAAATGATACACATTTTCCTCTTTGCATTCTTGGAAATGCATTCTTTTTTCTTTAAGGTACATGCAGAAAAACATAAGTAAATGGAAAAAATACATTCAATATCATCCTCTTTTAAAATATTCTTAATTTGTTAAGCAGATAAGTAGAATAGGTTCAATTACAAATCCTAACTTGGAACTTGTGGACAAAGAACTGCTTTTTCCTTGGCACTGTAGCATTATCTACTCTCATTTTTCAAGATATCTGTTTCTCTCAAGTCTTGCTTGGAGCAGTCTTGTGGTTGGAAGTATTTTGAGTCCTCTTCATGCTACATCTTTTGAAACAGGAAAAACATGTTTTCAGGAGTTTAGAAATAATTGAGTTCTCATTCTAGCTGTCAGAGTCATAAAAGGGCCCTGTCAGAATTTGGGCAGAGCACTGAGTTAGGTAGGAAACAGCAGTCTGGTATTTATAATATTTGCAGTAACATCAAACTTCCTGAGTAAAGTCATAAATGAACAGCAGCTCATGAGTATTAAGTAAGAATTGTACACTGTGTGGAATTTTCATACAACCCAAATTTCAGAAAATATCCTTGATTAAAATCCTGAGTTATTTTTTCTCAATGCTAATATTAACATGATACATACCGGGCATATCTTTACTGATAAATGAATGTTCTATATTAAGCAGTATATTTTTTACCCTCAGAGGATGCAATAATAGCCAAGCACTGTAATCCCAGCACCTTGGGAGGCTGAGGCAGGAGGATTGTGAGTTCAAGGTCAGCCTCAGCAATTTAGTGATGGCCCTCAGCAACATAGCAAGACCATGTCTCTAAAGTATAAAAAAGGGCTGGGCTTTGGGATCAGTGGTTAAGCACCCCTGGGTTCAATTCCCAGTTCAAAAAAAAAAAAAAGATGCAATAATATATGATCTTAACATGGCCAAGCACTATTCTAAGTAATTATGTATAAAACCCTTTTTAACCTCTGTGATGTTAGAGGATATTTCTGAGTAGAGTAATATACATATCTGTTCAGACTGGACGGAATGTGCATTTGATGATCCTAGAAAAGTACACATGAGCAAAGCAAGCCACCTCCTTAGACCGTCTTTTCTCAGGTGCAGCACACCTAGGTTTCACATATAGCTTAAAGCCTCACAGGAAGAAATTCTCTGCAAAAGCTTTCCAAGGGTTTTCCCAAGGCTGAGAGCATTTGCCTCACTTCTCTGAGAAAAGATCCTTTAATATAATACACAATAAAAAACATCCAAGTTAGTCAGCTACTGTCCTAAATGCTTACCTTCGAATTCTGATGAAGTCTGTCACTTCAGATTTACAGGGGAAAGATACTAGAGTTTACCTGAAGTAAAAAGGAGGAAAGGCAAGAATAGATGCATTTCTTTCTCTATGCTTATTCCTGAAGCTGCACTTGCCAAAACACACTCACACTGTGTTCTTGTAGGAGCATTAGCCTTACTAGGGCTCTTTCAGCACACATGAGCACTGTGTGAAGTTAGGAAAAGATGCTGTCACTGGGAGGATGGATTGCAAAAATGGCCCTCTGTAGGAAAACTAGTTAGAGGAAAATGAAGAACTGTCTCCTTTAGACTGCTCTCCGGAGCCTGGTGTTGGAGACAATGGCATTGTGTGACTTCAGCCCCACTCACATTGTGAGACCCACTGTGTACTACCCTGGACTGTCCCATTTAGGACACACCAACTCTCCCATGATTCTTTAAGCTCTGCACCTGTGTTAACTCACCCAAAGCTAATGAGAAAATTAGCTTCTCAAGCCCTGCTGACATTGGAGAGAGCCAGAATAGAAATGGCCCTTGGAAGGAAATCCAGCTCCAGTCAACAAGAAGGAAGCTCCTTTATTCATGTATTGTTCACTCAGTTAACAACTGTCTCTTGAGGATCTACTATGTGCCAGGCATTGTACTAGGTGTTAGCTCTTCAAAGATGAGAAGTCTTTAGTATCCTTATTGTCAAGAACACAAGCAAAAAGAAGTCAGGATGCCTGATGGTGGCTGGGAGTTCCAGGTCAGAGAGATTCAGGATCAGGGAAAGGAGTTCCCCGAACTTCAGAGAAAGGACAAGGCAAGGAACCAAAGGACAGACTCATAGGACATGGGACCAATTGGAAGCCAGTTGCTGGAAGAGGAATGCAAGGTAGGGGACTTGTTCCCTAAGAAAGGACAGGGGTAGTCCAACTAAATGGGTGGAACTGGAGAACACCATGCTAACTAAAATAAGGCAAACTCAGAAATTTAAGGACAGAATATTTTCTATCATACATGGAAGCTAGAGAGAGGGAAATAAAAAGAATTTTAAAAAGTGATCTCATGAAAATAGAAGGGAGATCAGTAGAGTAGAGGAAAGGAATTGAGAGAGACGGAGGAGGAGGATATAGGGAAGTACTGGGGAATGTAATCTACTAGATTCTGCTATTTCCATGTGCCAATATACCATAATGAATACAGCTTATATGTATAATTATACTAAATAAAATAATAATAATAGTAGAGGGAAATCAGTACGGTAGAACAAGAAGATCAGGCTGTGGGAGGAGGGGAGGAAAAAGAAAAGTACTGGGGAATGAAATTGAGTAAATTATATTATCTGCATGTGTATTATGCATAATTATAATGCACCAATAAAAAAAATGAGATTAGCAGTAGAATTGGAGGCCATTCAGCATATGGGGACAAGTGAGCACAGCTGTCTAGCCCACCTTAGCCTAGAGCTTAGAGAAATATCTTAAAAAAAAACAGAACAATGCCTATTCTGGCTTTTGTTTTGTACCAGGGACTGAACCCCAGGGGTGCTTAACCACTGAGCCACATCCCCAGCTTTTTTTCTTTTTTCTTTTTTTCTTTTTCTTTTTTCTTTTTTTTTTTGAGACAGGTTGCTTATAGCCTTGCTAAATTGCTGATGCTGGCTTCAAACCTGCAATCCTCCTGTTTCAGCCTCCTGAGCCACCAGAATTACATGCCTGGCATCTTTTTTTTTTAAGAGAGAGGAGAGAGAGAGAGAGAGAGAGAGAGAATTTTTTTAATATTTATTTTTTAGTTCTCGGCGGACACAACATCTTTGTTGGTATGTGGTGCTGAGGATCGAACTTGGGCCGCACGCATGCCAGACGAGCGTGCAACCGCCTGAGCCACATTCCCAGCCCTGCCTGGCATCTTAATAAAGAGTCAACATAAGAAACATTGAAGGCATTCCCTCTAAAATCTGGAACAAGACAGGGATGCCCTCTATCACCACTTCTATTCAATATAGTTCTCGAAACACTGGCCAGAGCAATTAGACAGACGAAAGAAATTAAAGGCATAAAAATAGGAAAAGAAGAACTTAAATTATCACTATTTGCGGAAGACATGATTCTATACCGAGAAGACCCAAAAGGGTTTACAAAGAAATACTAGAACTAATAAATGAATTCAGCAAAGTGGCAGGATATAAAATCAACACGCATAAATCAAAAGCATTTCTGTATATCAGCGACAAAACTTCTGAAACAGAAATGAGGAAAAACACCCCATTCACAATATCCTCAAAAAAAAATAAAATACTTGGGAATCAACCTAACAAAAGAGGTGAAAGATTTATACAATGTGAAAACTACAGAATCCTAAAGAGAGAAATAGAAGAAGATCTTAGAAGATGGAAAAATATACCCTGTTCATGGATAGGCAGAACTAACATTATCAAAATGGCGATATTACCAAAAGTTATCTATAGGTTTAATGCAATGCCAATCAAAATCCCAACGGCATTTCTTGTAGAAATAGATAAAGCAATCATGAAATTCATATGGAAAAAATAAAAGACCCAGAATAGCAAAAGCAATTCTAAGCAGGAAGTGTGAATCAGGCAAATTAACATGACTCTTTTACCACCTACGACACCGTGGTTGCTGGGCAGACATCATTCCCTTGTCAGCATCTCCCAAGACTGATGAATTGCTAACTTCTAATAAGTCAAGTACAGAGCAGGCATCTTAAGAGTAATAAGCAATGTAGCAGGACGGACCTCTCACCAGTCAGAAGACATTAAAACTGCTGAGCCAGTACATATAAGAAGGGTCAAAATTCCAAAGGCTCCAAACAGGCTATGTATAACCTTAAGCAGGTGCCCCAAATATTATATTTCTAAAGATATTTCAAGTAAAATAATCTATTGACACTAGCATTGTCATTTTCCCAAAACCAGTAAGTCTCTCTAAATGCTTTAGAAAGTATTCCTCATAGAATTAATATTTTAGCTTTCTTTTGTTTCATTAATTTTTAAAGTTACCTTTTTCTGCAAGAACTGCAGGTCTTATTCCAGGAGTCCACTCTTGTAAGTACATTTCTTTCCCTAGAAAATATTTCCAGGCTATGGATTATCTGTGTCTTACCCATAAACTGAATAAGTCCCCTGCCAGTTCTCCTAGTCCTTTGCTTTACTCAAGTGTATGGCTGAAGACTTAAAAATTATGCATACATACCTTGGAGGAACAAAGGGTAATAAGAAAAGAAAGTGTACTGTTATGTTAGCATTTTGTTATAATTCCAGTAATTATCAGAGGTCAGGACTTAGTAGGAGGACTTTTCAAACAGATTCCCTACTCTAATTCCTGTTTCTATCTTGTCCTTTTTGTTTTTATATTTTTCTTTCTAAATAAAATAATCAAATGTTTAGGTATTTTTCTTTCAACAAATTAGAAATGTTACTTTCTTAAAAAAAAAGCCTCTACATTTTCATTATTGTCAGCATGATCAACTGAATTGACTTATTATCTGGGGAAGTACTTTAGTTTCAATTGTCATCAAACAATTTTTTATCTATAAAAAGTTTCAAAAAAAGTTTCAGACTTTGAAATTTATTCTATCTTCAGAATCTTCTGTCCAAATCATAAATTACTTTTAGCATTAAGTACCTGAATCACTAGATAAAGCTAACCTAGTGTATTTTTTAAATCAGCAGAGCTAGAAACAGAGATTTTTATTTAGCAAGCATAGTTTTTCAATCACTGAATATATGATAGTCTATGTGTTTCAATCTACCAATAGTCTGAATGATTGCTTTTTCATGCCAGATTGATTTCTTTTCCTTCTTAGTCTAGCCATCTTTCAGGTTTAAAACATTCAAGTTTATTGAGCAAAGGGAGTATTCTTCAAAAAAATTTCTTTCCAGTTTGGTTTATGTAAGTCTACCAGCAGGAGAATTTTATCACTCCCCAGGGTGACTATGAGCCATTGGGCTCTGGCTGCCTGTTAAACTAGTTCTTTTTATTTATGGCATATGTACATAAGGGAGAGAAAAAGTTGGTTCCTGTGAGCTTTTTAAGCCTGGACACTGCTTTACTCCTGCTAAAAGTGCTGATGCTGACGTGAATAGACTGTCACAGACTAAAAGGTCACTTTATCATTTTGTTCATATTGAGAAACACTTTAGATAATTATCTGTCTTTTGTATTTAAAGAATAGAAGCACGGGAAGGGGCTGTTTCATTTCCTTGAATTTTCTTTGCTAGGCTACCCAGGGCTCTCTTGAAATTGTAAAACAGAGTGGCCACGCAGTCCTCATAAAGCACATGGTGCTTCCAAGCATGGCCAGACCACGTGTTATTGTGTTGCTGTTTCTGGAGACCTTTTGTTCTTGCAAACATACCTCACTCAGTGCCATGAGTCTTCCTCTGCATGTGTAAAGTTAATCTGTACACACCAGCTGACACTTCCTCTTTGATATCAATAGTATTTCACAGATTGCATATAGTGGAAGACACACTGTGTAATACAGCTGTGAACCAGGGACTCTCGACTTGGAGCAGCCTAGGGGTTAGCAGTGGATCTAGCTTATATGGATTGATGAGACTGTTGTAGCCCAAAGACACATTGGAGATTCACGGAGTGCAGGTTTGCCTTCTGGGAGGTACCAGTTGCAGGGTAGTTGCCCTCATGTTGGAATACTTGCAATTTGTACAGAAAGTAGCCTTAGGTTCCATTGATCTAGCCTCCTCTTCACACAGGTGTCCCCATGCACGTGGCTACTGCCAGACCTCCATTCACTCACCTGTCAATCTGTGACTTTCATCCCCTCCTCCTCCTCCTCTGCAGAGTAGTCCTTGCTCATGTTATGAGTAGCCTCCATGTTGCTAAATTCACTGTGCCCTTTTCGGTCATCATCTTATTGGTCCCTGAGCTGCACTGAACTCAGCACACTGCTTTGAAGCTCATTCTTCCCTTGGCTTCCATGGTAATCTCATCCCAATTTCCCTCCTGCCTCTCCTGACTGCTCCACCTCAGTCTCCTTTGCAGATTCATTTTCCTCCTGGGCCACTGTCCTTTTCCTTCTAAATTCTCTTTTCAAACAACTTATTTGCTGCCTTGATTTCAGGTGGTCAGTGATTGTCAATTACACAAACAAAAATAATAGAAATGACAGGAATTTATAAAAATGTATAGTAAATATGTAAAATGAGTTCTCTTTTATCTGTTTTATTTTCATAATGTTTTTAATGTGTATATGTTTGAGTGGTACTTCACATTTTTTCAAACCATTCTTAATGTAGCTATAAACAGGTTCCAAGCTAGAAATGATTAGAGTCCTGTCTGAATGCAACCTAATAATTCTGTAGATGAAAAAACTGAAATCCAAAGAGATTAAGTACTTTTCTTAGAAGTCACACAGCTGGTTCATGTCTTATTCAAATACCACAATAGCTCTGTGAGGGAATATGGATTTTTCACTATTTAATATATAAGAAAACTGAGGTTCTGGGAACTTGATTCTTGTACAAGGTTTCAAAGCTCCTAAGTTACAGAACAAGAGCTAACTACCAGCCACTGGTTTCTAAGCTGCTGGCATGGACCTTACTGTTTCTCTGCAATTTTAAAAATGTTGCAAGTAAATCATACTTGAAATCTGAAATTATCTTCTTAAGAAAGGCCAACTCACAACAAGTGCAGGGAGTACTTTTACAGCCTGGCAGGATTGTAGGGAAGAGGACAGGGAGGAGGAATTGTAACATAATAAGAATTGTAAGTGTTTATCCAGATGTAAAGACTGAGTTGGATTTTTTTTTCTTTTAATAAATACACATGCTGATTACTGATGAAGCAGTGCCACAATGATGAACACATTTCTCTCTGACATTCTTCAATAAGGAAAATGAATTTAGCAGGGAGGAACCTTAAGTTCTTCTCTGGTTATTGGGGTTTTCTATGTGCTCTGGTCAGTTTATTCCACTTTGACTCAGTGGAATGGGTGGGTTTGAGAATGAGGCATCTCATAATCATGAACCTCTGTGAATATGTGTCATGCACACAGATTGTGGTGAGGGCTACAGAGAAGCCGTATTAACAGAGGCACAGTGCTCTCAGTGTAGACTGTCACTTCACCCCTTGTTTTCACCTCAGCCCCCACTCACTGATGCTCCTTCTGCCTGAGTCCTCCAACCTCCTGTGCTGACTCTTACTCTTCATTCAAGATTCCCCTTAGCCATTACCTCACAGCCTGGGTTGTGAATTCTTCTTCTAGTTGGCCCTGCTGACACACCTGTGCTGACCTCTGGCTTGGCACTCACCCACTCTCTGCACTGGTTATTGACTAAAGACCACCTCCCTCTCCTGGTGAAAACTCCATGAAGTGTAGAACCAGGTCTCATTTGACTTTGTAGCCAAGCATCTTAGCAGGGTGTCTGACTCATGGCACTGTTTATTAAATAAACTACAGTCATTCATCTTCTCCCTTGTCTGTTTTATTTTTCTGAGATTTCTGTGATCCAAATATATTAAATACAAAGTTCTAGAAATAAACACTGCATATGTTATAAATTTTGCACTGTTATGAGTAGTATGTTGGAATCTTACACCATTCCTCTCTGTCCCACCCAGGACATGTATCATCCTTTTACAGTATATCTGTGAATCGTCTCTGTAGATGCTAAATACCCATTAGTCACTTAGTAGCAGTTCTTGGCATCTGATAGACTGTTGTGGTATCATAGTGCTCATATTCAAGTGATCCTTAATTTTATTTCATAGTGACCCCAAAGAACTAGAGTAGTGTTGCTGAAAATATTGTTACAGTATATTGTCATTGTTAGTCCATTTTATTATTGGTTTATTATTAATCTCTTATCTTCCTAATAAGCTATAGCAGAGTTATGTATATAGAAAAAGCAGTGAATATGTAGGATTCAGTACTATTTGTGGTTTTAGACATCTACTGGGGTCTAGAACCAGATCCCTACAGATAAAAGAGAACTAGTATACCATAGGTGGGTAGCAGTTTGACACACAAGCAAGAAGTGAGACACATGAAGGTCAATCTGGTATGTGAGTATAGTTTTTAAAAATTAAAAGCTGTAAGACAGCTCAGAAGCAAACACTTTTAGCTCTTTCCACTGCCTTATTTTTTATCCCCATGTCTATCTTTCTTTGACATACTCTCTCTAATTTTTCCACCGGTGTACTTATGTTTCTTCTGGATTCTTCCATTTTAAGACATTTTCTTTTGGTAGTGATTGTGGAGTTTAGGATTTAGTTTCTACTTTCCCATTCCTACTATGTGATACATATCTCCCACAGCAAATTTTTGCTAGAATGTGAGTTAGACCAGTATTCAGGTAAAACGCTACCAAACAGCAGAGCTGTTTAGGTCACTTGAGTTACATCTCTGCAACCAACCTCCTAATTTCTAAGTGAAGAAACTGAAGTGAAGATAAATAATTTTGGTCAAAACCAATTCACCTATTAGTTTTAGAACAGGGTCAAAGCCAATTATCTAACTCCTAATAAGCTGGCTTTTCCATGATAAGCTGCCTTGCAAACAAACTGGTTTATTTTAGGCATTATATATATATAAAACAAAATTTTTAAAGCAGAATGAACCAATTTGGAGAAAACCCAAACTTAATATGATTATATCAAAATATTCTTTAAAATTAACTTTTGTTTTATTCTAATTGACCCCTGGTGACTTGTTGGAACTAAAATGAGTTTAGATAAAAGTAAAGAATTTGGACCTGGAAAGGATTTTTATGGAAGATGAGGAAACTAGTACCCAGAAAGATTAAAGAGCTTCCCAATGTCACAAACAAGTTAGGAGCCTCACTGAACTTTGAATGTCTTTCCTAACTGAATAGGTTTCAGTGTTTAACCCAGTTCTTGCTCTGCTGTATACCTCATCCTCTCAAACACTCCCAATACCTCTCAGGCATTTTCCTCCATTTACCATCTACATCTTACAGACGCCTAACCTCATTTTCTATATCAAACTGAGAAAAATGATGATAAGACATGTCCAAACAAGACAGAAGTCAGGGGACAAAATGTGTGTCTTAAAACCAATGTTCTTTTAAGCTACTTCGAAAGGCTGCACAACCATAATATTACACAATGTTAGGTCATGGGTTACAATGATGTCAGTGGAAAGAGACAGACATGGAAAAATTCTTGAGTGCCATAAAGAATTACACAGCATTGCAGGCCCTAGGAGGATACAGAGGAAGGTCTGACTGCTACCCTGCTTGCCCCAGCTCAGCCCTCTGAAGCCCTGGATTAATTTAGTGTCTCTGTGTTGTGTTTTCTCCTCTCTCTGTATGAAACACTTTTCATTGCAAGCGGCAGTGCCATGAGTACTGTTTCATTGAAAAAATTTTACATTTCTTCAGTTTGTATTTCCAAGGCTTCATATATCCCAATAAATAAATCTTAAATTTGTTCTTTTCAGGTTTTCCCATAGTTCTTGGAAGCTCTGTTTATGGTCTCTTAACATCTTTTCTCCATGGTCAACATTATTTTCAAGATTATACATTTTGTCTTCATTGCCTGAAACTGTCCCCCAAACGATCTAGTCAGTTGATGATGCTTTCCATTGAATTTTTAATTTGGTTTATTGATTCCTTAATTTCAAGGATTTCTGGTTAATTTTTTTCCAGAATCTCTTTTTAACAAAGTATTTTCTCTCTGATTTCATTCCTTACATCATCCTTTACCTCACAGATTAGTTTAACTATGGACATTCTTATCTCCTTCTCTGACATTTCTTCCACTGTGGTGTTGATGAATTCTGTTTTTATAATATTGTGGTTTGCTTGGGGGGATTTGTCCCCTTGCTTTTTCATATTGTTTGTGTGTCTACCCATCTAACAGTATGGGTCTGAGACAGTAGAATTTCTACCTTGTGGACTTATAATTGTCCCTGAAGTTTTCCAGTACCTCACATTTTAGCAGGAGACAAATAATAACAACAACCAATGCAAACAAGTCACATCATTAAACCAGATATTTCCTGTATGACATCTTCAATGTTAATTATCACAATAAACAGAAATGATATGCTCAGTTGTTGCCTACAATAAAACCAGTTTGTTTGTAAAAGGGTTTACAGTTTCAAATGGTAGACAGGGATAGAACAGAAGTGATATAGGATATGATGATTACGAGGGGGGAGGATAGAAGATAGAAGTAAAAAATTAAAGGAAGAGGAGGTGAGGGAACAAAAGAGATTGGTTGTCAGTGGAAGAAAAAAGAATCAAAGGAAACTAGTAAAAGAAAAATAAACATATAAAGTAAAAAAATTTTAAATTAAAAAACATCTTGTCTTCAAAAATGTATCCATGAAAAGTATCTGCCTTCAAAAATGCTAGAAAAAAAGAAAAAAAAACAAATATGAATATATATAAGTGTCCAGGAACCATTAAGGGCACAATTAAAGAAAATTTAAAAAGAGGAAAAAAATAGAAAAGAAAAAAATCTCAATAAAAAGTTAAATAATTGTTTCCATTGGAGTTCAAAAGATTCTCAGCTTCTCTTAGCAGTATGATATGGGGTTGTCTGGATTGTGATAATCCACCCTCTGGGTTGACTGCTGTAGTTAGAGAGGTAATCCTGTAGGTGGAACTCTTAGAAGCAGGGTTTAGGCTTAGGTATGCTCCAGACTCTTCTCTAAATTTCAATTGAAGATTTTAAATCAGTATACCTCCAGGGCCAAGCAACTGACAGTCCACACTGGAAGACTTCACCCCAGGGATATCCCTTGGGTTCCATTCGTGTTGTGGAGGAGCCAATTCTTAGTCCACTACATCACATTGCTGAGAAGCTGCCTACCTGATTTTTTTGGTTTCATGCCACAGAGCATCCAGGAAAGCAACCTTCTCTATTCCACCATCTTGAAACTTCCCCTTATTTTTCATTTCTTCTTCATGACATATTTCATTGAGTATGTTTTTTGTATTGCAGGCTTTTTGGTTATGAATTCTTTTAGCTTCTGTTTATCATGGAAGGCTTTTATTTTACCTTCAATTCTGAAGTTTAGTTTTGCCTAGGTATCATAATATTGGTTGGTATCTGTTTTATTTCAGAGCTTGATATTTCCAAGCCTTCCTGGCTTTTAGGGTCTGAGTTGAGAAATCAGTTGAAATCTGAATTTGTGACCAACCATTTTTCTTTTGCAGCTTTAAAAATTCTACTCTTATTCTATGTTTTAGGCATTTTCAGTATAATGTGTCTTAGATTAGATCTGCTTTGATTATGTCTATTTGGAGTTCTATATGCCTCTCATATTTGAATTTCCATCTCATTCTTTAGATTTGGAAAATTTTCTAATATTATTTCATTGAAAATAGTGTTTATCCCTTTAGTTTGTATTTCAGATCCTCATCTACCCTAATAATTCTTAGATTTGGTTTCTTGATGTTATCCCAGATTTCTCAAATTTCTGGTTATGGTCTTTTAATATCTTTTCTTTATGTTTAACTTTATTTTCAAGATTATATATTTTATCTTCAAAGCCTAAAAAAAAATCTATCTTCAATGTGGTCTGTTTGTAATGCTTTCCATTGAATTTTTAATTTGGTTTATTTATTGTTTCATTTTCAGGATTAGCTTGGTTCTTTTTCAGAATCTCTATATTGAAGCAATATTTTACTTCCTGTGTTTTCTCTCTGATTTCAGTCCTTACATCTTCTTTTAGTTCATTGAATATTTTAATTTTGAACTTTCTAAATTCTCTCCTGACATTTCTTCCACTGTAGTGTCAATTGAGTCAGTCATTGAAGCATTATGAGCTGTTTGGAGTGGTTTGTGCCCTTCCTTTTTCATGTTGTTGGTCTACTAATCATTTGTATAATTATCTCTTCTTCTTTTAAGCAAGGAACTACTTTGTGAGCTTCTTAAGAGTCCTGGGTTGAACAAATATCCATATATTAATACTTTAACTTCTTCCAATCCCAGTATTAGCACCACTTTGAGAGACGCCGCTGAGTCTATGTACTAGAGTCACTTCAGAGCCAAGTCTCATATTCTATTCAATCTTATGAAAGAGAAAAAAAACTTGATATTATTTTCCACAGTTCCTCAACTCCAGGTATAAGCTTGTAGTAAATTTCTGGAATAGGTTGAAAAATAATTACTAAATTTAGTGAAATTGCTATAACATTAAGTAAGGCTTAAAAGTATGGGGAGAAGGATGGGGGAGAGAGAAACAAAAGAAAGAAAGAGAAAAAATAGAAAATAATAATATACACTAAGGTAGAAAGGAGAAAGATGGGAGGGGATTTTTGAGGTAGTATCAGACAGTGTGAGAGGGAAAATAAGGGGGTATGAGGAGCAAATATAAACTAGAACTAGGAAAACACAGACAGAATTATTCAAAGTAATGCTTTAAACCATTAGAAGGAATACATTCAAATGGGTTGAAGGTACAAAATTGGCTATTAAAGTATCAACCATCAATCAAGTTAAAGAGTGATATATATATAATTAAAGAGTTACTTATAGTAAATCATGCCAAGTGTAAAGATTCTTGTAAAATCTTGGTTTGGATTTCATTAGAATTTGGACATTGAATATATCCATCATTTTTTGGTCATGAATCTCTCCAGAGTTATAGGGGCACAGGAGCCACTTCCCTATTTACTATGAACAATTGCTGCATCTTGATCGTTTCTCTTGTGTGCTGTAGTTTAGGATGCAGGGCTCTGAAGTGTCCCTATGGTTGCTGTGGGTCACAGAGTACCTGATTCCCTCTACAAGATCTTTTTCATGGTGGTATAGACCCTTATGACTGTCTATAAGCACAGATTGTCTGGTTGTTGATTTTCCATGGTTGTTCTAAGGTGCACAAGCATTCCCATAACCTATGCTGCTCTCTGGAGTTCTATAGTAAAGAGACTAGGGTGGTTCACCAGGCTTCTAGTTTCTGCTACCCCAGGTTATGAATAGTGGTACCAATTTCCTCTGTTGACTACAGTTAGTGCAGAGTCCATCCAGTGCCCAAACAGTATCCTTTTACTCACCAATTGTGGACTGCGGGTAAGCTTGGTGCAGTTGTTTCCAGCTGCCTTGAATCACGAAACTTTCCACCTTGACTGATCTCCCTCTGGCTATGATAGTGATCCTAGCACCTTTCCCTTAAACTTCCTGGAGTACTTAGGCAACTTCTTTTAGTGGCCTTTTGCTGACTGCTTCCACCATTCAGGAACCAGACCTCTATATCACTGGATATTTAGGCATTTTCTCTACCGTCTGGGCCCAGTGATCAAGGAGAATGACCCTCTTAATGCATCTTAGGACTCAAGCAATTTCCCATGGTGCCTTCCCCCAATGGTAGTGGTTGGTGCTGGTATGGAACCTGATGGATGTGATTTCTTCTCCTCAGAAGCTATGCAGAGCTTTCCATCTCTCTCTTGGTCACAAGAAAGCTGAGAAGAACACTGGGGTTAGGCACACTACCCCACAAAATTCTGCTCCACCCCACTCCTCTTGTTCACGTTGAGAGGGAAGGGGTTTCTGAAATTTTCAACTAGTAGCAATCTTTCTAAGTTCTTTCTATCCAGATTCTTAAAAGATCCTACTGCAGGGACTTCTTTCTGGTTTATTTGTTACTGTCCAGAAGTGGGTAGATGCCTTGTAGATTTAGGAGTATGACTAGTCAGCTGAAAACTGCACAAATTTGCTGTGTACCCCGACACAGCTTTCTATTCACATTTTGGTTTTAAACCATTTGATCTGCTTTAAGAACACTGCTGATCATGTCATACTTGAATTTTTTCTGCCTTTCCATATGTTTTTAAGTGACTGAGCATTAGAGCTTTTCTGCTCCGCCTCAATCTCTCTCTCTCTCTCTCTCTCTCTCTCTCTCTCTCTCTCTCTCTCTCTCTCTCTCTCCCTGCTTCCCTCACTCTGGTCTGGGTTCAGAGTTGGGGAACTTGCACTTATTTTCTACTCTGGAAACATATTTTCAAGTCTCTCCAGATCTCAGACTTTGTAATATTGAGTCTTAGAGCATTTATTTTATCACCCAACTCAATTCTGCTTTTCCTTAACTGCCTTCTTTCTGTTGTGAGGAAATCAGGAATAACCCCCTAGCTCCCCTTCACCATCTTCTTTTTCTTCCTGCATTTTCTTATTGGTGCATTAGAATGTTAATCTTTAAAAGTTTAAAAATAAGAGGCAAAAATAGAAAGGGTAGAATATACAAAAACCTGACAATTTTCTTCACCCATGCTGTTTTAGAATTTAATTAATAGTTGTTTTTCTGTTAATGTTTGGAATACTGAATGTACCCTGTGAGGTAGCAGGAGAGGAACATCTCTATGCCAGTGAACTATTGGTGTCCATGGTATCTGTGAGTTGTGAACGTTTGTTTTTGACAGTCACCTACACATGATGACAACCACATCCCATAAAGATTTGTAACTATAGCATCTTAACTCATGAAACAGCCTCTTAATCCCATCATTCCATATTTCCAGATTTCCCAAAAATCTTTTTCTTTTGTTCGTATTGAATTTAAAAAGAAGAAAGAGAATAAATAAGCAAGGTACCCTTAATCAAGTGAGAAGTGGCTTTCGATGGGTTTTTCAACCCTATAATATTTTGGACAACCATTCAAACTGCTGTGTTTGGGCCAGGGAGCAAGGAGAAAAGCCATCTCTATACACTTACAGGTAATGGCAGGGAGCCCATCCAGGGCTCAGTAAGGGTTCTGGCCAGAAACTGAGTTGAGGTGTTGGTAAGGATGGAATTTAAGAACAAATGAATGCCAACAGGAATACATGTATCCTGATTCTGTTAGAAGATGGCTCTCTGCTCACCAGTGGTTTGCTGACTGACAATTATAGACTGGTAGATAGGGCGGGAAAGAATCTCACCAGGCACTCAGATGACAACTTATTATGGAGAAAGTTGTATTCAAGTTAAACTGTTAATATTGTGTTGCTGAGCTGCCTCCCATGGACATATTTAGCACATATTTATTAAGGGCCAATTATATACAAAGCTGAGAGTAGAAGCCACTATGCTAGCTACTATTAACAGATAATAAAAAAATAGTCAAATATTTGTAAATTGGCATTTTGCCCTCCTTGTAGACCACCCCTGTGGAATCTGTCATGTTAATTTGGACTGGGTGTTTTTGTTGCATAGTTTTGTTGCATTGTTTTGTTGGCTCCTAGTGAAACATCATTGCAGTGAGAAGGTACTCTGTCTGAGACTCTGTAAACTCAGATAACATAGGATGCACAGAATATTCCAGAAACATTGAAATAGAAGGCAGGGGATGTTTTGAGTTATAGCTTCAAATATTTATTAAACAGATTTATCAAACACATCATTTGTGCCAAAAATCAGCACATACATAAGTCTTTGGGAGTTTGTAGGCAGAAAGAAGTAGTAAGGTAAGACCAGTGGTTTGGGTTGGAACTGTGGACAAAGAGCTCCAGCCCAGAGTAAGAGGACAGGTTGTGGGCTGACTTGAGGAAGCCCATGAGAAAGGATAGAAACCTATCTACACCAGAAGACAGGGCTTGTACAAGACACACTAGGGACCAGCCATTGTTGCTCACTTGTAATGTCACAAATCACCTAATAGGCATTTGTTTTCAGGGCCAGAAAGAAGGCCTTATATGCCCAGGCCCCATCCTAACACCTCTGCCTGCTTTCTAATTCCTAGACTTTCTAAAAAAGGAAAAAAAAAGACTTCAAATTTCAGTTAGTAATATAAGTACTTAAAAAACGAATGCCTGCTTAGATCAGTTTTATTAGTATGAATGTCAGCTACAATGTAATTTGTGGATATAGTGATCAAAAGTCAGAGTCTTCTCTGCTTTGTAGAGATAATGAGGGATTAAAGAGGGCAAGAGGTCATTGAGTATTTGAAAGCAAATGTTACCAATAGGCCAGGTAAGACCTAAAGATAAAGTATACATTTGATAACTTTGCCAGAGATGAAAATTGGAAAAGTTACCTATGAGACAAAGGTATTTTTGTCCTGCATTGTCAAAGGTTCAGAGTCTTTTAAAAACTGATGAATAGCTTTTTATTTTTTAAGCCAGCTGACAATATATAAAAGCTCATCATTCCTAAGTACATGTTAATGTGACTTTTATCCTATCTAACTATGAGAGAATTTACTGATCTGTGAATAAGAATAACCTCAGATACTAATATGATTCAGGCAGATGTGGTCAGTACCTTATGTTATTATTTTGCTTCCCCTTATACAGTATCTTAGTAGAAGGAAAGATCCTTTTTCATGCATATCTGTATTCCAGTGAGTAAAAGATACACCTCAAACAGACACAGGAGTGTTTTTGTTTAAAAAGATCAATGACTGCATTCTCCCAGGATTACATCTTGACTATTTATATCTCCCAGGATTACATCTTGACTATTTATTTATATATTTATTGATAACTTTTTAAAAATAATGAGTTCAAGAAGAAGCCTAAATATAAGGGCCTTGCCTAGACTTATAGGGCTTTACACGTCATGTCCCTTCCCTGTGCTGGCTTTGGGTTGCTTTATTTTGGAACATTTTTATGATTTTTAGATCGTGATGTTGTTTGTTTCATTTTAATTCATAAGTAAGAGGATAATTATTCTTAGGATCACAGTACACTTAACCTAAAAGCAAGTAGAGTGTGTCCACTATGGGAAACACACCAAAGGGTTTAGCTTATGTATCAGGTTCTGTCAAAAGTCATAAGGGCAGTGATATTTTCTGATTCAGAGAAAATTTTAATCCCCTTAAATGAATTCAGTAGTGTCTATTTCTGTCATTATAATGACTTACTTCAGTTTTTTTCTAGATGAAACCACCTCTCAAGGGAAATGCATTGCAAATACTTTTCAACACATGCATGACAAAAGACAGCAATTACAACTTTCTGAATGACTACTAGCTCCATAGCACACATCTGTCACCATCAAATAAACTTGTTCAAATGACAGTCATTCCTTGGTATCCCTTTTAGTTTCTGTCCTGAATTGAACTATTCAAGCCTTCCTGCCTTGATTAATAGTAGTATTAACCATTATTAATTCATGTAAGAGATACTCTAAAATGGCTTTGAAAAGGCATCAGGAGACATAACTTCCCATCCACCTAGAGAAATATAATCCTTGAGTGTGAAGGACTACCTGTGAGGAGGCGCACAAAGAACAGACCTACAGACACAAAAGTACAAGCAGACAGACAGGAGGAGCAGAGAGGAGTGAAGTGAAGTGGTGAAGAAGTACAGAAGTGAAGTGTCTGCTCCTCCCTGCCTGGGAGTTTATTAACTCAAAGAATACACACCTCCCATTACCATGACTGTATTCTAATTACTATTTCTTTAACACAAGTGCTAGCTAACTTAGATAAGGTCCAGGTTAATACAAACACACAGCCTGTCACACTCAAAGACATTACTGTGGAAACCAGGTAGTGCCTGCATAGTTATCTTATTACCTCAGAGGGAGACGGCTGGGCATCCTAGGTCAGGGAAGCAGGGTAGACTTGTGAAGGATAATACTATGGCAGCCAGGCATCCTGTGCTTTTGCCCAGGAGTTTCCCAGTAGCTAGGTATCTGTGTCTTTGTACAGAAACTTCCTAGTCAACAAGGATATCACAATCATGAAGTTTGTAGACCCCAATCCCAAACACAGAACTTCCACACTTGAGTACAGTAGCATTCATGAGATGACCCCAAATTAGATCAACTCCCCAGATGCCTTGCTTTTAATTCAATGTTCCTGGAATTTTATGGTATGTATTTCTTTGAAATAAATCAGGGTTTGGCTATCAATTGTTTTTGTCAAGAATTAGTCCATTTCCAACATGTCTAGGCCCCCACTTGAGGTCAGCTGGGGCTGCCTTGTGGACAATACAAGCAATTCCATTTCCTAATAGATGACATGGCCAGACATACAGGTGACAAAGAACACACTAGTTCCTTTTACCCAATTTATACCCGATGGCTACTACAGTGTCTTTGCAACTTCTAAAGCATAATTTTAGAAGTAACTATGGAGGCTATTGGTAGTGTTTTTTCTTTTGCTTTGGGCCATCAATTTTAGGACTTCAAAGGCTATTCTCTCAGAGGAGACTGGAGTGTGTGAAATGTCTAAAACAGGTAAATAATGTTTGATGAAAGTACAAGACACATTGGAATTTGCTTTACATACCTCTTCCAAAATTCTTTTATTTTTAAATAACATGCCCGAATATGCACATACAAACACACACACACACACACACACACACACACACACACCCCACAGTGAGGAATGGTGTTCAGAACAATTCTTTCAATAAAATTGTCACTGCTGAGATCATTTTTGGAACTTCTCCTTTATAATTGGCTTGTATAAGAGTCAAACCCATGTAAGAAAACTAGTGTCATTATTTAATTGCACCTGGTTTTGACTAAAACCCCAACTGTTCACCTTATTTACCAGATTTGGAACCAGTGAATCAACCACAGGAGGTCAGGGTAAAGTGGCAGGGGAAGTTCCAAAAATGGTCCAAGCAATGACAGTTTTATTGCAAGAACTGTTCTGAACACCATTCCCCATTCTAGTATGTTATTTAAAAAGAAATGAAATAACTTTGGAAATAGGAAAAGCTCTCACAGAAGAGAACTTTGAGACTCACTCTGTTTGAATTGCATGAATCATAAATTCAGTGTTAAAAGGAAAGGCAAATTAGAAAAGCTACAAAATACTATAACAAAATTGTAGTCGGTTCTTTGTCGTGTGTGTCTGGCCATGTCATCTACTAGTAACTTTTAGTATATGTGGGTTTACAGAAATAAATCTATCACTGAGACACATATATATGCATTTTATGTTTTTGTTTACTGTACATTTTATATAAAGCTACATCTCTCAAAATAGTGGAATTTCTTTAAAAATGAAATGAGTAAATACATGTTTATGGGGTGAGCTTCATCAATGAGGTGGTGAGTTTACCATTTTCCCTATCTCATTCTTTTAAAAATATTCACAGCACATTCTGCACCAGGAGAATTATGAAGCTAAAACCCAGCTCAAAGAATTTCTTAAAATTTTACTTCATCTCCTTCCCAAAGGGATGAAAGTTAAATTTAATTAAATTTTTGCCAGACACAAATAGCATCTGTCACGTCTGTGATAGATTATGAGATACCTTAAGGACTTGCAGGAAAAGAATTCTTTCTGTCATTCAGTTACTGGTTTTGGTCCCAGGATAGTGAAAATGTTTCCTCATTTTTAGATTTTTAGATAACAATCAACATAGGTAGTAATGAAGATGTGAGCTCCCACAAGGGAAGAAGGACCCAGACAACATACTCCATGTGGGTGGCAATACTTGGGGTAGTGGAACAGGTTGATAGCATGGACATGGCATTCTTGTGGGTCAGGCTTCCCATCAGGCCAGTACCACCTCTGTCCCCAGAAGGCTCAAGGGCTAGAGCTTCTTTGCCTTCCCCATTATTCAATCAATTATTCAATCTTACCCTTGGCTCCAGTGTGACATCAAGACATAGAAAGAACTCTGCTGTTTTAAGACCTAACACAATTCTCACTCATTAGTGAAAGGGGTATACTAACTGCCTCACCAGGTCATGGTTTGGACTGAAAAAAGATTTGATAGTAAAGCAGTGAGCTCAGTGGCTGGCCTGAGAATGATAGCCATTCAAGTGTTAATCCCTTCTTTTAAACTGTGTGCACTTGGGTTTCTGCCAGAAATCTACAGTATATTCTTTCTTAAGCAACTGATTTCAAAAAGAAGTAGTCCTTGTCTTCCATATCTCAAAAATGAGTGTGATGAGAATGCAAGATTTTGAGAGAGGAGGGTTGGTTGCCATTTGCACGGATGCCATGTGTAAGCAAACGAGTCTGTTCCTTCCTCTTGCCTGCCAGACTGTACCATTGTTCTATGACTGCTGTCTTCCTATTTCCTCGGGCAGCTGGAGCCAACACATCTGCTGGGCCACAGGAATAGGGCCAGACCGCGCACTGTCTGAGCTTATCTGAGCCCTGAGGAGAGCTGGCAGGGACTCCAAGCTTCACCTTCCTTGAGGATGGTCTACACCTCTTGGCCTTGACAGCCTGGGCAGGAAATGGGTTTCTGTGCTGAGACAATGAGCTATCAAACAGGCTGTACTGTTTATTCATCAAGCAGCTCTTTAAAGAAAGGCTATTTTTAGAAATGTCCTTTGATCTGGAAGGTAGTATCAAGCCAACAGGATTTAATCCATATGGAATGCATTGAGGAACTAGCAGGCCAGATGTAGGCTCCCCAGCAGGGGACTGCTCCCAAGTGAAAGTTATTATTTACTATTCAACTTGCATCTGCTAGCTCCAACATCTGTCCAGATGATACCTGTGTTTCCCCTTTTACTTTTCAGTTGATCAAGAGCCCTTGGCTTGAACTTGTCTTTTGATCTTTGTCATTTTTCTCCCTCAAAATTCTGTACATTGAACTTAGCTCTGGCCCAACAAGTCCTCAAAGTCCTCCTCCCTTGCCTACCTCCCTTGCCCACCTTGCCCCTTAACTCATGGACTGGTTTGGGACATCCAAGCTTAGCTTTAAGGTTATTCCTTGTAGTCTCAGAACCCCCAGCAAGAGTTTTCACTTTAAAAGTATAAATTGAAAGCTCTGGGAAGTAGAAATCATGAAGAACTCTCATATCCTTTGTACCTCAGGGTGACTTTCCCTAGGGGCCATGTGACTCCTTCTGGCCCTCACTCACATCAGCCTCTACCAGTTGCAAGTCCTTTCCTCCTATCTCCCAAATGATGACCTCTGAGCACCTAAGAAGTGCTGAGCTCCAGTTCACCTCCCCCCATAGCTAAGAACAGCCTCTGGAGGAAGGGAATGAGGTCCCAAACACACCTTCCCCATCAATAGCTCAGTGTCACTACCCAGTTCCTGTTCCTTCTGCCACAGGCTGATTGTGAATGGGAGCCAGGAATCACACAAATCCAAGAAGTAATTTTCCACCACCCAATTCTAAATAAAAATGTACTAAGATGTGCTCCAATCAAAGGATGCTGTAATTAATAGGCTGTTGTCATGGTAGTTCCCAAAAGACTTTCATAAAGGAAGTGGTTCATGCTAAGTGTTCCTTTTTAATTTATTAGACATATAAAGTTTCAAAGGAGAAAAAAATGTATTATAATTCAAATTTTCTATTTCACAAATCTAGAAATTACCTCTATTATGGAAATTTTAAATAATAATTATAAGACTGATAATTTATATAGCTCTTAGTTTTTGCCAGGTACTTTTCTAGGTACCACGAAGTAAGTCATATTAGTATACCTGCTTTATAACTGAAGAGACTGAGACACAGAGACATTGAGTAAAATTTCCCCAAAGACACAGCTATTGAGTTGGGGCCAGGATTCAAACTCAGGCAGTCTTTCGTAACTAGTATAGTATATAATATGTACTTACTGTACTGTACAATACTGTTCCTCATTACTGAAGTGTCATCCTGAGTTCTCATGTTACCTGTGAGTGAATAAAAGACACTGGTTATTAGGATTCTTATAAAGCAAAGGTAATAAATCAGTAGCCCAAAGACCAAATATGTCTAGTAGATGTATATATTTTCTTTGGTCAATGTAAAATTTTATTGATTGATTTATTGATTGATTGATACCAAAGATTGAACCCCAAGATGCTTAACTACTGATCCACATTCCCAACCCTTTTCATTTTTTCTTCTGAGACAGAGTCTCACTAAGTTGCTTAGAGCCTTGAGAAGTTGCTGAATTTGGCTTTCAACTTGTGATCCTCCTGCCTCAGCCTTCCAAGTCCCTGGGATTACAGATGGGCAACACCATTCTTGGCCAGTGTAGTATTTTAAAGTAATTTCATTTGGAACATATGTAGCCAATGTCACCACCACTTTTTAAAATACTACCTACTAGACTTATATCCATTTAATTTTCATTTTTTACATAAACCATTCATAGAGGATTATTATATGACATATATGTACCAGTACATAAATTTGGATTTATATTGGATGACTTTTCTGAAGCTAATAATGTTTGTCCATTGTATATTATTCAAAGCTAAAAATAAAAATTGATACAATAATTAGCTTCAGATCTTAGCCAGAAGTCATCATTAGGTCTCTTAACTTCTCTGTTTATTATTATTCATTGTTTTCAAAACAAAAGAAATTTTATCTGTAGTTTCATGTCTTGTGGGAAAACAAGATAACATGTGAAGGAAGAGTTGCTTAATTAGCAAACATATAGTAAGTGTCCATAATTTCAAGCCTTTATTATACACCTATATATATTAATTGTTAATAAATATGTTAATTGTACTTATATTATATATACACAAATATAAATTCTATATATGTATGTATACATGATATATGTACAATTATATATATAATCATAAATAATTATATGTGCATATATAAGTGTATACATAATGATAAAATATATATTATTTATAAATTATATATAATTATATAATTAATGTACCTCACAGAACTATCTTTTTTAAAATTTTTAATTTGTTTTAATTAGTTATACATGACAGTAGAATGCATTTATAACAATTTTATGTATCATACAGAGATGGGATATAATTTCTCATTTTTCTGATTGTACATGTTATAAAGTCACATCAGTCCTGCAGTCATTTATGTATATAAGGTAATAATGTATGTTTTATTCCACTGTCCTTCCTTATCCCCATATCCCCTCCCCTCCTCTCCCTTCACTCCCTTCTACTTAATCTAAAGTAACTCTGTTCTTCCCTAGTGCCCCCCTTATTGTGAATTAGCATCCACATATCAAAGAAAACATTTGGCCTTTGGTTTATAATGGATGGAGTTGGAGAATATCATGCTAAGCAAAATTAGCTAATCACAGAACTATCTTAAAGCAGTAATCTAACTTTTAGTTTCAGACTTAACATCTGATTTTCCTTGTTTCTTTCCAGGGGAATACACTGCAAGTCTGGGAGGGAAAAGAGGACCTCTTTTCCCTCCCAATCAGCTCCTGAACCACTGGGTTACAGGTGTGCACCACAATGCCTGGATACTTCTCAGAACTATCTTAAAACCATAATCTAATTTTTGTTTTGTGGTCAGGTTCAGACTTACCATCTGGATTTTCCTTGTTTCTTTCCAGGAGGAAGAGACACTGCAGGTCTTGGGAGAAAAGGAGGTCCTTATCGGCTGGATGCAGGTCACACAGTGTACCAGGTCTCTGAAGCTAAGGATGACATGGTTCCCGAGGAGATCAAGAGAGCTGCAAGAGAGATGGGCCAGAGAGCATTTCAACAGAGTAAGTGTTCACTTCACATCTACAACAGTGCTTTTGACTAACACACACATTTGTACACACACATGTACACTTGCATGTATGCATATACACAGGTGTGTACACACGCATACATGCACACATGCATACACATTGTTAGGTGCTAAACTCACGAGGTACAGAGACTGTACCCTCCAGCTATGCAGACAATGGCAAGATCAGTGGTCCGAAATGAGGTAGCACCTATCTTCTGCCAGGATTTGGAAATGAAACAAAGCTAAATGAACAGGGGCACCAGAACAGAATGTACAATATTGATGATGGAGAGAACCAGCTTGCCTGCACAGAGAAAAAAGGTAAGAGCTGGGGAGAGAAGAGCAATGAAGTTGGTTGGGGAAGCCTTGTTGACATGTGGGGTCTTTGAAACCAGGCCAAGCAGCCTGTGGCCTTCAGATGTTCCGCAGCTGTTTAGGCCACTTCATTACCCCATCTAAAAAATAAGAAGAGTCCACTAGATACTTTCACTAGACTTCCATGTATGTTCTTCAGCTAATTGAGAAAACACCAAAAGAACAAACAATATATCCTTTCTGAGGGACTTGGTAGCACTTTGGGAAACAGATTTATATTTTTGTGCTCAATGAAAGGAGTTGGGCGCAGTTAGAAAAAGGCATGCTCAAATGCATGTGAATGATGAAATTCCTCCCACATAGAACATCTGGTATTTCATTACATGCTGTGCTTTCACATCCTGCAAGTAAACAGTACAGAACAATAGGGACAGAAATGCATGTCCCGCCAGCCATGCCCTCAGGAAAGACTGTGAGCCTCAGGATGGGTTTGAGAGGCAGAAGTGTTGCCTGCTGGCTTCCCAGGTGACCTCAGACAGTTTATTTATACTTGCTGAGCCTGAATTTGCTCTTCTGGAAACTGGAGACTTCCCTCTCCCTTCCTCTCAGAGAGACTATTAGGACAGATAACTATTTTAGAGGAATTTCTCAAAAAGAGGCAGAAGGAAAATTATACTATAATGAAAAGTCATGTTAGAATTAAAATAATTGCTCTGTGTTTCATATTAATAGTAAAGTATCCATTTAGGAAAAGAACCAAATGATAAATATGTGTCATTCTTCCCTCCCCAGCTAGCCAGTTGCTATAATTGCCCCCTCAGTTCTTCACAGGTAATTATCCAGTCTGAATGTTTGCCTCAGTGGACAAGCAGGTTTCTCTGGCACACAGATCACTTGCAGGGAGAGAGGTAAGCCTTGCACCTTGTCCAGGTGCTTGGACACAAGTATGCAACCCTTCTCTGAGTGCCACTAGTGATAAGGAGCCTGGTTCTGTTGAGGACCATTGCCCTCCAGGGGAATGAGGTCAAGGGGCCTTGGTAATAAGACAGCTGAATTAGTGAATATAAGAGAGGAGATAAAATATGGAGAAAAGAATTAGAAAACCATATCCCTGTATTAAATACTGTAGAGAAGATTCCTAGTCTAAGAAAATGATAATACCATAGGGTAGTTGAAATCCAGATGAGGTGAGCAAGAGTGAAAAAAGGGGAGGAAGAAATCTAAATACATAAAGATCCTAAGATGGAAAAATTTTCTTTAACTCTTTATTATGGACTTTTTCAAGTAGAGAAAAACACAATTATCCTGTGAAGATGACCCCTGCAACTACAAGAAGACAGTGGTTCAAGATCTCCCTGGAGTATCTTGAAACTAATACATGATATTCTATCATTTTATCATCAGTATTTCCAAGTGTTTTTTACAATACAAGAAACTCAAAAACCACAAACACAAAACACTGTTTACCATGCCCTTAAAAGGTAATATTCTTACACAATTCATAATGGTACATCAGAGAAGGTCACTATACTAGTTGCTTCATGGTGTGAAACCAAGAAATCAGCTATACAGCAAGAGAAGAAGGCACTTAACTGAGAATTCATTTTGTGTATTCAAAGCAGATCTTGCTACTGGCAGTTGGTACCTACTGGTGAAGATCCCCCCTGCATTAAAATAGTGGAGGGATACATCTATTAAAGGAACCCACATTTTTAGGGAGTCTAAGGTTTGTCAGAAATCAAAGACACTGTCCCAACTAACCTGAAAAGTGTCCTGCACAATATCCTTGTGTAGGAGAGAAGTTGCATCTCTCCCAGATGTCAGGGAACAGAGGAAGGAACCATTTTGCAGCTCTGGTGCAGGGGATGGGCAAATGAGGAACTGAATCCTGGCAACTGTGCCTGTTTCTAAATACATGTCTGGCAAACCCATATCATGTTACATAGAGTGTGCCTAAGTGACTAGGAGAAAATAAAATGTGGAGAGGGATTTATAAAGGGAAATATGGGTCAGGGAAATCCACCCAACTTCCCCTCTCCTCCAGACTGGCTGCTTGAATAATTGGCTGAAAGACAGGCCTGACTGGGAGAGATGCACATGGCTGGGAATTTGAAAGGGTGTTGTAGGAAATGGTTCAGAGTCTGAACCCAAAAGTCCAGAAAACACAAAGTTCATGACTGACTGAGAGAAACAAAGTTTTGCCCCTCCACTACACAAGTGAAACCCAGGTGTTTTTCCTGGGAGATAGTCCCCCAGTGTAATCTGGCAACTGCTTAGCTCTGGAAGTGTACTGATTTAAAATCTTTAGAACAATCACCATTCAATGAGGAACCTGGAGGTTACCTAAATCTCAACTCTGCCAACCAGGAGCCAGGCCTATGGGATTTCCCTTTACACTTCAGTAACCCCGCCTAACACTCCGGACAAAGAAAGCCAAGAATCTTTTAACCCCAGTGTAAAAAAGTTTTCATTGAGATCTTTTTTCCCCCTATTTTCTGCTCTCTGTTCAATTGTGACTTGAATGGTTCATGGACACTTATACATATTTGTATGTTTCTTTTTTCTCATTGCTAGCTTTTTTTGAAGGCATTTATTTTCATGAATCAGTATTTTGAAGACTAAGATGTTTGATTAGAACATATCATTTTTTCTCTCACTTATCTGTTTCCCTTTCTCTCTGTTCCTCTGATAACAGCCAATCTTTATTCATCTCTTTCATGATTTATTTTTTACTACTGCTTTCTTTCCTCCTACCTCACAGTCATCACATCCTATATCACTTCTTATTTATCACTGATCCACACTTAAAATTGTAAACGCTTATGTAAACTTACTGTTTTTACTGTGGGCAATAACTGACCACATCATTTCTGTTTGTTGTGATGATTAATGTTGTGAATGACAAATCAGGAAGTATTTGTTTTAATGTAGTTTATTGTTTGTATTGGTTGTTTTTATTATTTGTCTCCCCCTAAAATGTGAAGTACTAGAAAACTTTAGGGACAATATAAGTCCACAGGGTAGAAACTCTATTGCCCCAGACCCATACTTTTAGATGGGTAGACAAATAACATGAAAAAAGCAAGGGAACAGATTGCCCCAAATAAACCATGATACTCCAATAACAGAATCCATCAACATCATAGTGTCAGATAGTTTAGAATGTGCATAGTTAAAATGATCTGGCAGGCAAAAGACAATGTAAGGAGTAAAATCAGAAAATATAGAGAATGAAAGATCACTTCAATAAAGAGAGATACTGAAAAAAAATCAAGCAGAAATCCTCAAAATGAAGGAATCAATACACCAAATACTAGATCACTTGGAAGACAGTTTCAGGCAATGAAAACAAAAATATATACTCTTGAAAATAAAGTTGACCATGGATAAAAGATGTTAAGAGAGCATGAACAGAATTTCCAAGAAATATGGGATAATTTGAAAAGAACAAATTTAAGATTTATTGGGATATATGAAGGCTTGGAGAGACAAATGAAAGGCATGCACAATCTTTTCAATGAAATAATATCAGAAAATTCCTGAAATATAAATATTGAAATGGAAAATCAAATATAGAAGGCTTACAGGACCCAAAATATACACAGTTACAGCACATTAGTGTGAAAATGCCTAACATACAGGATAAAGATAGAATTTTAAAGGCTACCAGAGAAAAATGACTGGTAACATTTAGAGGGCAACCAGTCTGAATCTTGGCTTATTGCTCAACTCAGATCCTCAATGCCAGGACATCTTAGAATAATATATACCTAGCTCTGAAAGAAAATGGATGCCAGCCAAGAATACTATACCCAGCAAAATTAAGCTTCAGAATTTAGAATGAAATAAAAACCTATGATGAAAACAAAGCTAAAAAGAATTCACAAATTCATAATACTCAATAAGGTATTTCATGAAGAAGAAATGAAAAATAAAAGTGAAAACCAGCAGAGGGAGAAACTACACTAGAAGAATAGTCATTCAAAGGAAAAACTAACTCAAATTAAAAACCAGATATAAATCAATATGACAGGAAATAAAAATCATTTCTCAATAATAACAATGAATGTAAATTACTTAATATCAATCAAAAAGTATGGACTGACTGATTAGGCTGTCTCCAAGAAACTTACCTTATGGGCAGACATTCACAGACTGAAGGTAAAAGGATTGCAAAGAAAGCATATCATTCATATGAATCTAGAAAACAAGCTGGAGTTTCTATCAGCATATCAGATAAAGTAGACTTCAAGGCAGAGTTAATCAGAAGGGACAAAGAAAGACATTTGAACTGCTTAAGGGAATTATACATTGACAAAACAAAACAATTATAAATATTTATACCCCAAACAGTGAGTATCTACATACATCAAACAAATCCTTATCAACTTCAAGAATCAACTAGACCACAACACAATAATACTGGGTGACTGAGAGACTTTAACACACCTCTCTCATCACTGGGTAGATTCTCCAGGCAAAAACTAAAAAATTTTTTTTAAAAAGATATAGAACTAAAACATACAATTATTAATTAATAATTTAGACTTAACAGGCATATATAGAATCTTTTACCCTTGAATGACTGAATATACTTTTCTCAGCATCACGTGGTTCCTCTCTAAAATAAACTATCTCTTAGGTCACAAAGCAACTATTAGCAAATACAAAAAATAAAGATGATACCTTGTTGTCTCTGATCATAATAGAATGAAATTAGAAATGATAAAATAAAAAATAGAAATTACTGTAACACCTGGAAAGTAAATACACTAGTGAATGGCCAGTGGATAGCAGAAGTATCCATTTAGAGGTAAATGAGAATAGTGACACAACATATCAAAATCTCTGGGACACTAAAAAGGCAGCACTAAGAGGAATGTTCATTGCATTGAGCTCATTCATTAAAAGAATAGAAACTCAACCTAACATAACATTATATCTCAAAGCCCTAGAAAAAGAACAAATTAACATCAAAAACAGAGCTGAAATCAGTGAAAGTGAAACAAAAGAAACAATCCAATAAATCAATAAAACCAAATTCTTAACAAAGCTAATAAAGAGACAGCAAACTCAAATTGCTAAAATTTGTGATGAAAAAGGAAATGTCACAATGAAAATTTATACTCCAGTAAAATAGAAAATATTGAAGACAAAAATTTATAGAGACATACGACATACCCAAAATGAATCAGGAGGACATAGAAAATTTAAATAGATCAAATTCAAGCAATGAAATTGAAGATGCCATCAAGTCTTTCCAGTGATACCACCAGTGATGAGAATCAATTTATTTCCCCAGATATTGGAGATTGAATACCCAAGAAATGCCAAGGCAAGCATAGAAAACAAGTTTTATTTAAAGGATGGAATAGACAGACTTCTGGGAGGAAGAAGAGGATCCAGAGCTGCTATCTGAGGAAGTGGGGGTATCCTGCCCCTTATATACATTTTAGAATTCCTTTGTTCTCATGGCCTCTCCCCCCAACCAATTCCTGCGTGTGTGATTTGTGACCAAAGTGACTCTTAACCAAAAGGTGGTCCAAAAGTAGAGTGATCCAAGAGTGGGAACAAAGCCACCCAGGGATCCAGGCAGGAAGGGAGCATTTATTAACAGCCCCTGTAGGGAGGAACAATTTCCTAGAGGCAGGTCACTTTGACAACAGGTGGGGAAAAAGGGGAAGGGTTATGGAGGTATTAATATTTGATGTCCTTTCCTTTCAAACCAGCCCCTATCTCCCCAGTTGTACCCAATTATTTATTATCTGCCCTGACTGCCTTTTGTGCCCTGGCTTCAGTTCCCCCCTCTGGGAATGCAGCTCTAAGTGCAGTTAGAGGAAAATGGACAATGACCACTTTGGCTGCTTCAAGCTGAGAGGAGCTAATATGGAACAAGCAGTTTGGGTTTCCCTCTTAGAAATGTTTTGGGTCATTTGAGGGGCTCATGGCAAAAGCCTGGTTCAGAAAGAACAGTTTGTAAGGTCATCTGTGGGGTGGGTGCTTCTATGAGAGAAACAAAAAGACATCATTACTGGAATGATATTAATACAAAATAAATGTTGCTGCATCTGGAGCATTTCAATGAATATCATGATAATGATAGAAACCAGTAATTTCTCACCAGGAGGTGAAAGAGCTGAGAAGTTGTTCCCATAATGTTGGTAAGGACATGTCCTCTATTTGGAAATGTAAATCCTTGACATTGCCAGAGTTATCAGGAATGGAAAAATAACACTTAGTTTTTATAATGTCACAGATGCTCCAATAAAATGTAGTTAAGCTATGTAATGTCATCTGATTTTTATGAATTTTTTTATTGTCATAACCTCTGTGCTTAGTATAAATCCCTTTACTTAGGGCTAGATAATCTTATTAGCAAACACTAATTAAGTAAGCCTTTGTAGGAGGTCATGAAGATTTATAGGCCTTAAATCGACTATTGACTAAAAATTCTGACTTTGATAGTCTCTTTTGATATTTATCAGGCACTCCTGTTTAAGAATCCCTCTTTTGTAGGGCCTAGTCCATGTGTACATTAAGTTATAGAAAAACTATTATTTCTCATTTTAAGTGCCCAGGGATGGCTATGCTTTGGCTATAACTGTTTTTGCTAGGTATTTAAGGTCAAGATGGTCAAATTGACCTTATTCCTATCTGTTGTTAAAAGTCAGCTGAGTATCCTCAGGGGGTCACTCTTGGTGAACTGGAGAAAAGTCTGTTAGCTCTCTAGTGCAATCTGCCAGGATAGGTCAAGGTCTTGGTTACCATGTGCGCTGGTTTTCTGTTCTAAAGGGTCTCAGTGATTCACCTGATTGGAAGGTCATGTGGCCCAGAGTTGCAAAGCCCTTAGAGAAGACCCCTTATTCCCTGGGTTTAAGCTGACTTAGAGGGCAAGAGTCAAATATTGGCTACTTTTTTCTTGGCCCTTTTACCTCTTAATCTTTGCTTTATGAGCCTTAAAGTAAGAGTACTGAGTTTTAACTTTAACTTTAATGTCTGTAACTTTACATTTATTTACACCTTCTTTTTAATGGGGGTCTATATTAGTACTATAGATGATGGTTTATTACTTCAAATTACTTAGGTTGTTATAGTAGAAGTTGTATTTCTGTAAGACACTAACAAACAACAGTTAAAGTTCACAAGGAAAACACACAATGAAATCAACAAGAACAAAAATATACTGAACTTGCACAACAGCTGTGAACCAAGGAACACAATTTTATAATCCCAAACTTTTACTTTAAACTTTAGCTTGCAAAATTGAAGTTTGTTAAAATGTTTCTCTAAGACATATACTTGGGATATATGACAAAGAAGCCAGTAACAATCCCATTATTACACTGATGTTCTTATATTAACCAAGTTTAGCTTGGTTAATATAAGAAAAATTTAAACTCAATAAGGGGGTTTAACACTCTAAAATAACAGTTGCTGTTTAACTAGAGTTGTACAAACTCTAAGTACTTTAAGACTACTTGCTCTAAATAATAAAACTTAACAACACAAGAAATTATCTTGATAGAATAGAACAGATTAATATTTTAAGAAATCCTTGTTGCTTCAACCCTTAGAGAATTAAACTTTGGTTTAATTCAGTACATTAACATTTGACCTTAGGGAAAAACCTTGACTAGCTTTAACTGATTGTGTTACTTATATACAACCAACTTAGTTACAACAAACTTTTTAGTAATTTACTTTCCTTTTGTAACTTGCTTAGACATTTTACAACTTTTTCCTTTAACACAAAAAGATTTTCTTATCCAGAAACATTTTCCTTCTACTTTCCATATTAAAATATATTTCCACACCCAGAAACTTCTAATATCACTTTCCTAGATTGACCATTTTTAAAATTTACATTCTGAAAGAATTTTTATGAAATTTTTGAATTTAGACAAATTACTCCACTTTAATATTTTATGTTTTTATGGTACTTTAATTGAAACCCAGCTGAAACTTTTTGTATTCTTTGTATATAAATTACACCAGATAGAACCCTAACACTTAGTAACATTGTTTTAGTGAAGACACAGAAATAAAGCAATCCTAAACATTTTTTTTCATTTACCTACTTATGAACACACATAAAATGTTTAAATATATTACCTTATGGAATTTAAGAAGTTAAGAGCACTTGATTTTATATTTAGCAGTTAACACTTTAACTTTGTAAATTAATCAAATGCCTCTAACAAACACATTTATGGTTATTAATCCCATTGATGTGAAATCTAATTTATTTTAACTGTAAAAACAAATATATCAGACAAGTGTAGTGAACAGCACTAACCATCTCTTCCTTGTTGAAGAAAATTCTTAGAAACAATGGATATTACATTCTAGAAATTTTATAAAACCAACACTCTGACCACCTAGAAAAACTTGTGAGTTAAGAATTTTAAAGAGATCTTTACTCTCATCTGTTTACCTACTTGAACCCCTTTTTAAGGCACTTGAACTGAAGGGTTTTGGACCCATTTCTCATTTAAATTTTAATTTATGAGCACTCATTTATCTATATGCCAATTCTGATACCATGTACATAATGTATGGACACAAGCATATGTAGACACAACACAATATACAAGACAAGTGTGCACACATATACAAAACAAACAAGAAACAAAGATATTGTAGCTTTTTGGAGCCATATCTCCACTGCAATGCTACAGATGTTTATTAAAGCCTATATTATTTATTAGACTTATTCCCAACATCATCATGTCTATGTCCTACTTAGGAGCTTGTAAGAAGAAATTTCCCAAGGAATTTGAGAGCTAACCCCTGCAATTGGCCTCTCAACAATGGCAGAGTGTAAAAACTCTATAATTAGATGAAATAAAACTGATCAGAAAATATTTTAATTTAGGAATGCAGAAGCCATAAGACCATAAGCTCAAATATAGAATTTTTTAAAAAAAATAGTTCTTAAAAAATGACACAGCTGTTTAATTACTCTACAAAATGACCATGCAGAACATTTTTATCAGACCAGAGTTTACTTTTGGCTTAGATTAGAGTGAGTTCTGATATTGAAAGAATGAGAGAGAGTCTTGAAATTCTTAGGTAAAAAATTTCAAGGTAAAAAAGTCTTGACCATTTCATTTTTCCCTCCCTGTGCTGAAGTGTTTAGGGAGAAACTTGTTGAGAAAGCCACAAGCAGCTTGAATTTAAAAGTGATACACTTTTTTTTTTCCTTCTGGTCCCAAATCTGCAAGCATTTGTGAACTCTGCAGGCCTCCACAATTTTACATTTCAAAGCAGGCCTTGGCAAAATAGAGATCTGTTAAAAGCTAAGTAAAGGAAGCTGCTGTTTTGAGTAAAACCTCATGCATACAGCATTTTAACCATTTTTTAAATTTCCTGAGTTGGTAATCAGGCCAGGTTTGGATGCAGAAAATTATGAGACATTATCTCTCATTACTTTTGATGATGAGGCTCCCTTCCTGAACGACATGAACACAACCTAGCAAAACAGGACCCGTAAATGCAGGCACCAAGGAATTATCTCTTTGGCTAGAGTATGTCCCAGAGCCTCTAGAAGTCAGCAGTTTCTGCCCTTCCTTCCATGTATGACCTCTGGATTTAACTGCTGCCTTACAAATTTGGTCATGACTCATGTGCTTTTTCAGGAGTGGCCATGAAAAAGATTCAAGCCTCTGGATTATCCTCCCTTACCACATAAATTGTGAATCCCTGGGAGAACATGGGACCCTGTTTGAAATAAATCTGTGTTGAACTAGTTAATGAACTTTCGGGAGGGAAAATTTGGCCTCATTTAGAATGAGGGATCATAGCTTAGTCTAATTTACCTTTTTGACACAATTTGGGTTTTTTAAACAAGGTCTGAAAAGTCGTTAGGCTGAGCTGTAGAATGGTATTTTAATTTATATTTCAGTCTGATGGCCATGATTCTCTATCAGAGAGTTGGTATTGAGACCATGTTTGGCAGCAGAACAAGACTAGGGGGAAAGGCTGGAATAAAGAGTTTGCTCTTCTTGTGGGTATAAATCTCCCTATCTCCCTTTTTGCAGTCAAAGAAGTTAGTGGAGCATGGGGAAATCTCTACAGACTATGAACAAAGGGAAATCAGGCATTTCCTTCTGAACCACTAAAATTATACAGTTTAGAATTCCTTTGTTCTCATGGTCTCTCTTCCATCCTGCATACATGACTTATGACCACAGTGACTCATGGTGGGCCAAAGGTAGAGTGCTCCAAGGTGGGGAACAAAGCCACCCAGGGGACCAGGCAACAAGGGAGCATTCATTGAGAGTTCCTGGAGGAAGGAACAATTCCCTGGAGGTAGGTTACCTTGACAGCAGGTGGGGAAGAGGAGGAAGGGATCTAGAGGTATTAGTATTTGATTTCATTTCCTTTCAAACCAGGCCCCACCATCTCCCCAGTTGGACCCAATTATTTATTATCTACACTGCCTGCCTTTTGTCCTCTAACTCCACCACCAACACCACTTACACCACCACCACCACCAACAACAACAAAAACAGATTCTCAGCCAAGTTCAACAGATTCTCAGCCAAGTTCTATCAGACCTTCAAAGAAGAACTAACACCAATCCTCATAAAATTATTCCATGAAATAGAAGGAGGAAACCTTTCCAAAATTATTCTATAAAGCTAGTATCACCCTGATATCACCACAAACATAGATGCAAAAATTCTTAATAAAATACTGGCAAATCACATCAAAAACATATTTTAAAGATAGTGCGCCATGATCAAGTGGTGTTCATCCCAGGGATGCAAGGTTGGTTCAACATACAGAAATCAAGAAATGTAATTTATCACATCAATAGACTTGAAGACAAGAACCACATGATTATCTCAACAGATATCTAGGGATAGCAGGAACACCACAGCATTGTAAAAGCTACATATGCTAAACCTAAAGCCAACATCATTCTAAATGGAGAAAAAAATGAAAGCATTTCCTCTAAAAACTGGAACCAGACAGGGATGCTCTCTTTCACCACTTCCATTCAACATAGTCTTCAAACTCTGACCATAAGAAAAATATGAAGAGGATACAAATAGGAAAAGGAGAGCTCAAACTGTCCCTATTTGCCAATGACATGATTCTATATTTAGAATCCCCAAAGTAGGTGAAAGTCCTCTACAATAAAAACTACAAATACTAAAGAAACATTGAAAAAGTCCTTCTATCTCCCATGTTCTTGGCTAGGAAGAATTAATATTGTCACAATGGCCATATTACCAAAAGTGCTATACAGATTTAATGCAATTAAATTAAAATTCCAAAGAAAGCAGTCATGAAATTCATTTGGAAAAAAAATGAGACCCAGAATAACCAAAGCAAACCTCAGTGAGAAAAGAGAAGCAGGCAACATCACCCAGAACCTTATGCGGGTTGACTATAAACTGTATTTATGGACACATGTGCACTATGTTAATCCTGCCTCTTCACAATAGAAAAGACCAAGAGATCAGCATGACTTCCTACTGGAAAACACAAAATATAGTACATTAAATGTTAACACAAAATCTCCTCTATTTATGTGTGTATGAAAGAGACATAGACTTTGGAGACTGAACTGCATTCCTAGTCCTTTTTGTCTTTATTATTGTTTAATTTTAATCTGAGTCAGGTTCTCACTATTGTGTGAGGCTGCCTTTCAGCTTGTGATCCTCCTGCGTCTTGCCAAGTCATTTGGGATTACAGGCATGAGCTACCATGCCAGGCCAAAATTTGCCTCTTAAAATTCTGTAACAGGAAATACCAAACTCTTCGCTTTCTTATTTGCTTTAAGGAAAACTTTTGTGATCAAGTAGCACTTCCTGGCACTTCCTGGTATGATTCTCCATGTAGGATAAGAGGCTAAGAGGTAACCAGACTTTCATAAAGAGAAAAGAAGAAAAAGGCAGAGGGGGATTCAGGGGAGAAAGCAAAGAGCAAGACTAGAATCACAATGTTCAAACCACATTTGAATATTGAAAAGCAGATTAGTCTTTGAAATTCAGTTATTGCTTGCAGAGACACAGGATGAAAGCAAAAGTGTGTAAAGCTGTTTCTGACATCTCATTGGTTTTAGGAAGCAAATACAGCTAGTCACTTCAATAAGCAATGGAGACACTAGTCAGATCTCAGATTTACCTCCTGGCCAAAAGCAGCATAGCTCTATCAAGTATGTATCCCAAACAATGACCTTCCCATCCTTACTTTGTGTAAAGTTGTTACCTATCTTCTCAAATGTGCTTAGAGGAAGGAAAACACTATGGATTATCAGAGCTTGATTACATCGACCAATTCATGTCTTCATATGTGTACTTTGGATATTAATGTCCATCACATTCCATAATCATTTCTAACCCCATGCCCCCTTCCTTCCCCTCCCACCCCACCATATCTAGTTATTCCTCCCACTTAAAGGGCTCATTGTGTGCTTCATCCTGCATTAGAAAGAAAAATACAAATGAATAAAATATGTTCTATACCTTTGCAAGCACTAGAGACTAGTGGTTAAAACAAATGTAAACTGAAATCATTTCCACAACACAATAATTGATATAATCATGGTGCTATGGAAGCAGAAAGTAATCTCTCTCTCTCTCTCTCTCTCTCTCTCTCTCTCTCTCCTGTGATTCTAAAGCCTCTGACTTTTGACTTGAGTTTTGACAATTAAGTTGTGGAAAGGAGAGAATTTTCTAAGGAGAGAATACACACAGAGACATTAACCATAAAAGATATGACCTGTGCTAAACACCGCAGGTAGCTGCATCAGAAGTAAAAACAACCAAGGAGGAAAGGGTGTGATCTTAAAAATGTTATATACAATGCCACAGGCAACAGGAAGCCATCAAAGGGCTAGGCATGTGTGGTAGGTAGGGTAATCTCTGTGCCCACCAAAAGATATGTACAATCTAAACCCCAGAACCTATTAATATATTGCCTCACGTTGTAAAGCAGGAAATATGGTTGATCAGATGATCTTCAAATGAGGAGGTTATCCTGATTACCCAATTGCTATGATCTAATCACATGATTCTTTAAACTGAATAAGGAAGATGAAATGGAAGAGTCAAAATATGAGAGGCACTCAACCCACGTTACTAATTCTGAAAATGAAGGCAGGGGAACAAAAGCCAGGGACTCTTGGTGGACTCCAAGTGGATTCTAGAAAATGAGAATTTCCTCAGCAAAGAGCCAAAAAGCAAGTAGGACCCTCATTCCTTTAAGGTAAGGAATTGGGTTTTGCCTACAAACCAAATGAACAAACAAATAAAACAATCTCCTAATTCATAAACATGGATGTCTTACCCTGTATTGGATCTTCTTTGACTTCCTTCATCAACATTTTATACTTTTCAGTATTAAAGGCCCATAATATATGTTGTTAGAAGTACAGTTGAGTACCTTTTTGGAGCAACTGTGTTTTTAGCTTAATTTCCACAAGTTTATTGTTCCTGTAGAGAAATAAAATGGATTTTATTCTGAATAATATTTATTCTGAATCCTGCTGAACTTAATTTCTAGGAGTTCTTGGAAGCTTTTAAAAATACTTGTTGTGTAAAATCATGTCATATTCAAATGGGGACTGCTTTCTTTCTTGCTCTGTGATTTATAGGCTTTACATTTACTGTTCGTGCCTTAATGCTCTGGCTAAAACTTCCAGCACTGGTGAATAAAGTTGTGAGAGTAGGCATTCTTTCTTGACATCCTTTCACCATCAAATAGAATATTAGCTACACAAGTTTGATCAAATTAAGCTCTATCAAATTAGGCTCCCCTGTGTATGACTTTCCTAAGGCAGCCATAACAAAGTACCAAGAAGTCATGATTTAAAACATTACATTCTCTCATTCTTCTGGAGAATGTATATCCAAAATCACAAGGTTGTTATCAAGGACATGCTCCCTCTAAGACTGCTTCCTAACTTCTGGTGAAGGTGTAAACCCTAGATATTCCTGTTCATTAGTCACCACAGGAACATTGTCTTTACTCTTATTATGAGGAGGCTTAGGTAGAAATTGCTACCAATAGAAGATCTTCTTGGAGATTTTCAAATGAGGAACTTAATTTTCTTAATAGTCACTGGACCATATAAATGTCTGTGTTCTTCTGGTAGTCCATGCATTTAAACAAATTGATCTACTTCATCTAAACTGTATAGTTGTGTGTTTAAAGTTGTTGAGTTGCACTAATCATTTTTTGTTATACTCATGTTTTCCCTGAAGCTGCATATATTATTCAAAAAAGAAAAGCAGGTTTATTTAGCTGTCACTGTAAAAATGAGATCTGTTTTATTCAGGGTTTGTGAACATGAATGACACATCTGGATTTCTAGACCACTAATGATAAACTCCTATGGGGATTTGCACTGACTACAGCCACCATCCCCACTTAACTGAATTTCTGTTCAGCAGGCAAAAAGAGTCCATAGGAAGTTGTGGAGCAAGGAGGCCCTGGGGAGAAGAAGCATCTAAGACCAACAGTGGAAGTTGTAAGGATGGATCCCATGGTTTCAGTGCTAATTGATGGAAAGGCCTCAAAAAGGAGCTTGGCATCCATATGTTAAAATAATTGAGTAAGTGAAACATCCCTTCCTTCCTACCTAGAGTGGGAGTTATACTGCCCCCAGAGAGAGGCTAACATCTGTTTCTAGGAGCCACAGGGAGAACACCGGGCCTGACAAGTGCCAGCCTGGCCAAGTGGCAGGCCTCAAGGAAAACGCCATCCCAGGATACCTTCTTCTTCTGCTCCTGAGAACAAGCCACACAAAATGCAAAAAGGCGTTCCTCCTCTATACTGCCTCCCTCCCATCCTCCAGGATCCCTGCACACCTCTGTGGCTGTCCCAATATGGGCCTAGAGTTGTCACCTGGGCCTGGGCTTCCTCTTCAGGCACACTCCTCCGTGATCCTCAGTAGGCCTCTCCTGCTTCCCAGAACCTCCTGCACATTGTGACCTTTCAGGCAGCTCTTAGGCAATCCCTTCCCTAGGCCAAGGTTGGATCCCAAAATGGCCATTTCCTGGCTGCACACCTGGGAAGTGACTTAGAGGGATTATCTTAGAGGGTTTTACCACCATTGGGATTTTTTTCTCTAGAAAAAGATGCAAAGAGTTTCTCTTTAAAATGCTTCCAAATATCTGATAATTTCACAATTGGGCCCTATCAGAAAAGGGCAAAGTACTAAATTGACACATGTGACATGCATTTGTTTTTTAAAAGTATCCCATTTTCTGACCACTAAAAATAATAGCAGGAAGAAGCTGCCAGAGAAGCTCTGGGGGCACAGTCCTGCAGAGCTATCAGGGATGGAAGGTGTTAGAAGCTTTCAATCTGGCTAACCCAAGTATTTCCCACTCTTCCTTTGTACACACTTCAATTACAAACTTTGGCATAAAGAGAACCCAAAGCAAAGAGCAGTTCCACATTGGTACACTTTGCTTTAATGCAAATAGCATCCATAAGATGGCTTGTCATCTCCACTCCCCAAACTCCATGTGCTCCTTTCTCTACTACCCTCAGCAGGGGCCATGAGGAAGTTTTGGGTGGTGAGGCAACATAGCAGGTGGTAAGGCACACAGTCATCTGCTCCAGGCAGGCCCACCCCTACCACCTGGCCCACATCTGACTTCCCTGCAGACAGTATGAAGGAGATGATGCCGTAGAACACTCTAGGGTCTCCAATGCCTTCTCAGATGTGATTCTCCAACAGTTGGCACCTACCCACTCCACACATCTTAGTGAGGGATTCCTTCTGCCAAAGACCACTAGCTCAAAGCCAGTCTTATCTACACTGGCTCCAAAGCAACATCTCCGTATGACTGGGTTAAAGACAGCAAGGCTCCATTGGTTCTAGGTCAAAGCAATGAGTGCTCATCTACACTGGCTAGAGGCAAGAGACCCTCTACACTAGCTAAGGCAACTGAATCCCCATCTACATTGGCAAAAGCCAAGCAAGTTCCCTTATACACTTGCTAAGGTGAGTCTTTATCTACACTGGCTCAAGGTGAGCAAGTCTTATCTATATTGAACAGGAGAGAGAGGTACAGTGATCCAGGTCTTGAAGAGGATGTCTGTTGGGTTCCAGACTTCACTCTGAAACACCGCCTTTTTTTTTTTATATCAGCCTTCATTTTTAATCTTTGGAACATCAAATTTGACTATGCAATTTGAAAGAGACAAATTTATTAAGTATTTCTCTGGGCCTGGTACTGCATGCCTGTAATCCCAGAAGCTCCGGAAGCTGAGGAAGGAGGACCATGTTCAAAGCCAGCCCAAGCAATGGCAAGGGGCTTAGCAACTCAGTGAGACCCTGCCTCTAAATAAAATAGGGTTGGGGATATGGCCCAGTGGTTTAGTGTCCTTCAATTCAATCTCCGATACCCACCCCACCCCCCGGAAAAAAAAAAAAAGAAGTACTTCTGCTATTCCAGGAGCATGGGATAAAGGACAGAGAAGAGCAGGATATAGGTAAGTATCCTAGGGAAAACTGTCTCATCTAATGTTTCTTGCAGGTCAGAGCAAGGGAGACTCCTGATGTACAGGAAGATCCAGATGTACTCCTGGCTGGAACCCATGCGGAGAAACCCGAGCCAATATATCCACTCAATCCTGCAGCTGTTTGAGTTCACACAACCACTGCCTTGTAGTGATGACAGCATCCACAGAACAAAGGGCCATCTGGCTGGCTGTCTATTGGTTTGGTCCATCTCAGCTCTGAATTCACATTGGAACAACCCTTTTTATGAATCTAGCACCTTTCTGCTCTCCTTGCTTTGGAGCCACATTTCACTAATACAGCAAGAAATAGCACAGTAGTTGAAAGCAGATGGTGATCCCCCCAGTCACCCTCTTCCAGCCTTTGCTGTTGCCATGCAGAGGTACCAGGGCGTCATCTTAGGAGAAATTGTCCTCTTATGATGATGATATGCAGGGTTGTTGCTTATTGGACACAGAGTCATGCTGGGAGGCTAGGCTTGGAGTGGGGGTCTTCTTGCAGGAAGCAGAGTCTAATAGAAGGCATGCTGGCCCTTCTGACACTCTGCTGCCCTGACCATTTGGGTCAGGTGGCTGGTGTTCATAGGGCAAAGGGAAGGTATGAACAGTAGGCTCACTTGCACTCCTCTTTGGGAGGACAGGGAAATTGGAAGGATCCATGGGGCATGGGCAGGGTACAACCCTCCTTCACCCAGTCTTCATGCAGCCTGTCCTGGCTTATCTGGTGCTGGACCATGTGGTGTGTAGCCATCACATCATCGAACCTTCTTTTAGACAGAGACACTCCAGAATTATATGGGTCATAACCTGTGTCCAAGAGGATTGTCAATCCTGTGGGGTCTGAGAGGTTGGGGTGGGGCACATTATGATAGGCTATGTACTTCGCAACTTGATTTGGCCATGTGTCCTCAAAGACTTCCTAACAAAAGCCTTGCTGTGGTGTCCACTGTCAGTATTTCCTTAATGAGTCTTTGTGCCTCAGCGGAGACATGCTGGGGAAAGTCCAACTTTGGGAACAAGATTTGTCTCCTTAGTACTGGCCACCCTAAATAGGCAGCTCCCTATTAACATAAAATACAGAATGACACCCAGGCTCCAGCTGTCCACTGGGGGGTGGGAGGGTATGTACTTAGCCCTGGATGACTTCCAGGGCAAGGTACTGGAAAGTGCCCCAGAACTTGGTCAGCTTCTGCCCAGGCTTGAACCTGATGATTGTGCCAAAGTCAATCAGTCTGATGTTGCCTCTGGCATCCAGCACAATGTTCTCGGCCTTCAAGTCTCAGTGCAAGATGCGCATCTTATGGCAGTAGCACATGGCATACATGATCTCCCTGAACAGTCTCTAGGCCTTCTCTTCCTGCATGCCCCCAGGCAGAATGAGGTGATGTACCAGTTCTCTACCTGCATGCTTCATCACAATGTAGACATTTTTACAGCTTTCAGTAACCTGAAAGAGCTGGATCACATTTGCATGGTTCAAGGTCATCATCATGTCTATTTCAGAGCAGTCCACCAGGTTCCTCTTTCCCTTTGGCAGGACGTTCATCACCACTACTGTCCCACTGCAGAGATGGTGGGATAGTTTCACATGACCAAACCCCCCTTGCCCAGTGTCCCTCAAGACCCCATAATAAAAAGGTTTCTCATGAGAGTAATGGGGTCCCTCAAGACCTCATAATAAAGAGGCTTCTCATGAGAGTAATGGGGTCCATACTAATCTGACTATTCTTACTGTTCTTCCTAAGCAGGGACACCAACTAAGGATGCTAGCTTAAAAAAAAAATTAACAAAACAAAATCAAAAAACAAACAAGAGAGAGAAACCCAAATCAAAGAACCAATCTCCAAAGACCACAACCACTCAGCATGCTATCTGGGAGTTCAACAGGTCACCACCAAGAACTTCCCATGCTTATGGACAAAAACCCAACCAGAGCCATTCTCTTATATATCCTGTGTTTAAAATTTTCTCAAATTGGCTCCTTATGAGGTCAAAGCAAGAAATAGCCAAATCATGCCTGGGCATCACCCCCCATTGGCCATCTCCCTTTGGGTCTACAGGACTTTTCCACTTTAGAATAAAAATAGGAAAGTACTCCAGAAGATTTTTCTTCAATAGGCTATGGAAAATTGTATTTATTTTTCAAAAATTAAAATTTGTACAGTGCTTCAATGAACTTTTCTAAAAGTCTGTTATAATTTTGGCTTTGAACAACCTCATCATATCTACACTCAAGGTATTTGACTTCTTTTTCTTCCAACACTAAATAATGGGTGTCAAAAAAAATGGTAGCACCTCACTCACACTGTGATACTATAACAAAATGCTCTGTTCCCTAAAACATTGTAGAGCACAGTATGCACACCTATGAGGTTGAGAGGGAGGAAGGGTTCATCATAATTTCCCCCACAAGATCTTCAGCAGATCTCTCATTAGAAACACTAGAGTACCAAACATTCAAAGTGACAAAGGACAGATCCTGGAAGCCAAGAGAAGATCCTATGGACATCATGGAAGGTCAAATCATATGACTGGGTCAGATATTGATATATGTGGTAGAGCTTGATTTATAGGACCCAAGCCGCTTTTTTATCTGTGAAAGATCTGACAAAGAGAAAGGCACACGGACCTGGATTATACCATCTACCCCAGCCACCTTGAGTAGAGGATCCAGAGATGCAGGTTGGGTAGCGGCAGCCCGTGAACATGTGGCAGGAGGAGAGAAGGATGGAGGGGCTGGAGGGACAGTTGCTGTGGAGGCTTCATTAGAAAGAGAATTGTGGCATGTCAGGGGCTCATCCGCTGTATAGAAGAGGTGAGAGCTAAGAAAATATTTCTTTTTGGAGAGATCTTGGGACATTCAGCTGACCCCAAGGATACCTCAGAGGCAAATTCAGCCCTGATTCTCCACACAGTGCATCCACTTGTTACATCAGTAAATTGAGAGAGGTGGATTAATGTGTGTACACATATCTACAAGTACACGTTTATAGTGTAAATTATAGTAATGTCTAATTTATAAAGTAAAAATGATGAAATTAAAATATCACTTAAAACCTGAATAAAAATCAAGGAAGAAGGATCAACATGAAAGTATTCTTTATTTCAAGAGAATACAAGCAATTAATTTCATTCCTTTTCAGAACAAAAATTCCTTTGCTATTATAAGCTCAGAAAAGGACATTTGCCTTTTAAATCAGTAAATGAAAAATTAAATTACTTAACATGTATACAAAAGGTCAGCCAGAAGTGGAGGAAGCATATAGGAAAGAAATAAAAGAAGAAAGAGAGCAGAAACAGAAACAGGAAGACTAGAGAAGGTGAACTTCAAAAAACATAAACTTAAAATTCAAAATAAATATCACATATTGAATATATTTTTTGCAATAATATAAGAAGATAAAATTATCAGGTAAAGACAAAAGATTATCAGAGTAGATAAAAAATTATTTCTACAATATTTACAATAGATATTGATAAAGTTTATAAAGATATGAAAAGTGACTATGATGAGGGTTATTTAAAATTTTAACAGACCCACACCAAAGCACATTGTTATGAAAATGCCTAACATACAGAATAAAGATAGAATTTTAGAGGCTGCCAGAGAAAAGCAACCAGTCACATTTAGACAGAAACCAATCCAAATCTCAGCTGATTTCTCAAAGCTAGGACGTCTTGGACAGCCAAGAATACTATACCCAGTAAAATTAAGCTTCAGAATTGACAATGAAATAAAAATCTACAGTGATAAACAAAGTTAAAAAGAATCCATAACTAGAAATCCTGTACTACAAAACATACTCAATATTTTATGAAGAAATTAAAAATAAAAGTGAAAACAAAGGGAGGAGCTACACTAGAATAATCAATGGGAAAACTAATTCAAACTAAAAACCAGAAACAAACCAAAATTTCAAGGAATAAAAATCGTTTCTCAATAACATTGACGATAAATGGCTTAATATCATCAATCAAAAGGTATGGACTGACAAATGGGATTAAAAAACAAGACCCAACAATATGCTGTCTCACTTTATAGGCAAAGACACCCAAAGACTGAAGGTAAAAGGATGGGAAAAAACATATCATTCATATGGACCTAGTAAACAAGCAGAGTTTCTCTTGTCATATCAGATAAAGTGGACTTCAAGGCAGAGTTAATCAGAGGGGACAAAGAAGGACATTTCATACTACTTAGGGAATTATACATCAACAAAATGGAACAATCATAAACATTTATGCCCCCAAACAGTGGGGTATTCCATACATCAAACAAACCCTTATCCATTTCAAGAATCAAATAAACCACAGGGCCTGCCTCACGAGACCTGTGACCAGGCTGGGCCAGAGCAACTCAAGATGGCCAACTTTAAGGATCAGGTGTCAGATGAGGAGAAGGTACGCATAGCTGCTAAATTCATCACTCATGCACCCCTAGGGGAGTTTAATGAAGTATTCAATGATGTCAGGCTACTACCTAACAATGACAATCTCCTCATGGAAAGAGAAGCACATCCATTTGCCCAATGTAACGTGGACCAGTTCACACCCATGAAGATAGAAGGATACAAAGACCAGGTCTTAATTACAGATGATTTTAATAAACTCAGCTATTTAAAAAAATTTAATAAACTCAGCTGATTTTAAAAATCAGCTATTACCCATGGTGACCTGGGTAATAGCTGATTTTTAGTTCCAAGAAACAAAAATCTCCTTTGATCACTTACAGAAAGAAGCAAGCAACACTCAACCAGAAAAAGTAGATGGAGATTTGAAGTCTTGGATAGAATCCTGTGACAATGTGAAAGATCATTACTCCAACAGCTTCTGTTTATGCTAAAACTATAGATGGGCAACAGACTATTATTGCATGTATTGAAAGCCACCAGTTTCAGCCTAAAAACTACTGGAATGGTCATTGGAGATCAGAGTGGAAGATCACTGTTACATTACCTACAGATGGTTGGACTGTTCAAGATTCAGGTTCACTATTGAAGATGGCAATGTTCAGTTGGTTAGTCATAAAAATGTATAAGATTTAGTAACTGTTTTTGAATGAAGTCCAAACTGCCAAGGAGTTTATTAAAATTATGGAGAGTGCAGAAAATAAATATCAGGCTGCAATTAGTGAAAACTACCAAACAATGTCAGACATCACATTCAAGGCTTTCAGTTACCCACACCCAAATTGACTGGAACAAGATACTCAGCTACAAGATTGGCCAAAAAAAATGCAGACTACTTAAAGACTGACTGTAAGATCCTTCCATATATAGAAAGATAAGTATTCAACATGTAGTCATATGATAAATAAGTGATTTATAAACAAGAGTGATATTTTGCTAGGGCTTTCAAAGTTAACAGATTTTTTTAGTCTCATGAAATACTATTGAACCTATAGCATTGACTTCATTTTTTTTGTTTGATTGTTTTCTGTCTTGTATTTTTTTTGTTATCACTATATCTACTTGTAAATCTTTTTTTTTAAATTTTGTTAATTCTGCTACACTTAGTGTTGAAGAGAGATCTATCTATTCTGGAGTCATTTCACTTTTTAAAAAATTTTCCTAGCCATGAAATCCTGTTACTGATTTAGACAGATAATATGCTCAGTGTTTTTCCCCTGTGCTCCAAAGCACTTCTGGTATTTCAGTGCTTTTGACTGATCCACCAACAGCCAAGGAGGCTGTGCTACAACTCGTTAAATGGAAGACATTCTCCCTCTGACTACTTGATCTTCATTTATAGCATCTTGTAACTATACTTTTCAAAAGTTTGGATTGAGGCTTTTCAGGTCCATTTTGAGGGGCAAAGGAAGTTTTCTGGAAATCCCATGACAGCCAGCTTCTTTAGGGGGGCTCATTTTTAAATCCAAAGACTTGAACCACATTCCTCACACATGGAACATGTTTGCTTGCTTTCTTCGTTCCCTCATTGTCTTTTTCCCATTTAGTACCATTGTAGTTATAGACATCTGCATTTTTACAAGAGTTTTATCCATGTATTATTTTTTTTAATATCCAAGAACTGCAGACATACTGTGGATGTAGTAGAGTATAAAACTTGAGAAATGCAGATACTGAAGGAATAATAGGTATCTTGCACTTTGACACTTTGTGGCAGGATTGTACTCTAAGCAAATGAATCAAACAACTCTATAAATCACAAAAACCTAAGATGAACCAAAGTGAAAAGATAACTTCCAGGCAGTATCTTTCTACTGTAACCTGTTATTTAAGGAAATACTAGTGTTTTCTTCTAAATAGGATGCAAAATTTGTTAAAACTTGTTCCAAATTACTCTTCATCAGTCCTATCTGCCAAGAAATCAAGTGTAACTGTGATATAGCAATCCTTCCCAGGTATATTGGCAGGTATGTGTGTAATCTCAGAATACACAGGTGACATCGATATGATAGGACAACTGTAGCAGTGGATTCATTTACATTGTTTAAACTTTTATGACCAGGCATTAAGGGGAGGTCAGTTTTAAAAAAAAAACCAAGTAGTGTCTTCCTACCTCTCTCCAAATACATGTCAAACAATAGGGATGTTTGTGCTTCAGCTTTGTTTTTGCTGAGTAATACAGTCAAGTAAGAGTTTGTTTCCAAGTGAATGCTGTGTAAGCATTTTTGCTTATTTTAAATAAAATATATTTGTATTTAAAAACAGATTATAATACTGGGTGAATTTAACACACCTCTATCATCACTAAATAAAGAAGCTATAGAACTAAAACATACAATTAATAATTTAGACTTATTTAGACAGATTGAATATTTCACCCATGAATATACTTTTTCTCAGCATCACACAGATCCTCTCTAAAATAGATCATATCTTAGTCCACAAAGCAAACTCTTAGGAAATACAAAAAATAAATAGAGGTAATACCATGCATTCTATCAGAACATTATTGAATAAAATTAGAAATTAATAACAAAATAAAAAATAAAAGCTAATCTAGTACCTAGAGACTAAATAATATGATATTGAATGATCAATGGATAACTGAAGAAATCAGGGATGAAATGAAAAAATACTTAGAGGTAAATAAGAAGAGCAGTGCAACATATCAAAATCTCTGTAGCAGTTTGAAGGAGGGTCTAAGAAGAAAGATCATTGCATTGAGTACATTCTTTAAAAGAATAAAGTCTCCAGATAAGTAAACTAACATTATACTTCAAAGCCCTAGAAAATGGAGAACAAATTAACACCAAAAGCAGTACAAGACAGAATTAAAATCAGAGCAGAAATCAATGAAAGTACAGCAAAAAAATTCAAAACTTCAATGAATCAAAACGTTGTTTTATTTAAAAAGTAAATAGGGCTGGGGACATGGCTCAAACAATAACGTGCTCTCCTGGCATGCACGGGGCACTGGGTTCAATCCTCAGCACCACATAAAAATAAAATAAAGATGTTGTGTCCACCAAAAACTGAAAAATAAATATTAAAAAGAAATTCTCTCTTTCTTCTCTCTTTTAAAAAATAAAAAATAAATAAATAAATAAATAAATAAAGTTGATAAACCCTTAGCCAAGCCTATGGAAAAAAAAAAGAAAAGAACTCAAACTTCTAAAATTTGTGATGAAAACAGGTATATCACCATGGACTCAGACAATACAGACAGTAATTAGAAAGTACTTTGAAAAATCTATCGTCCAAAAGAATAGAAAATCATGAAGACATCAACAAATTTCTAAAGATATATGACCTACCCAAATTAAATCAGGATGACATGGAAATTTTAAACAAATCAATTTCAAGCAATGCAATTGAAGATGCCACTAAACCTACAAAAAAGGAAAAGCCCAGAACTGGATGGATTCTCGGCCAAGTTCTATCAGACCTTCAAAGAAGAACTAACATCAATACTTACCAAATTATTCCATGAAATAGAAAAGTAGGTAATGTTTCCAAACTTACTCTATGAAGCTATTCTAACCCCGATGCCAAAACCAGACAAAGATCCATCAAGGAAATAAAACTTCAGATCAATATATCTAATGAACATAGATGCAAAAATTCTTAATAAAATACTGGCAAACTGCACACAAAAACATATTTAAAAGATAGGGCACCATGATCAAGTGGGGTTTATCCTAGGGATGGAAGTTTGGTTCAATATACAGAAATCAATAAATGTAATTCATCACATAAATATACTTAAGACAAGAATCACATGATTATCTCAATAGATAAGAAAAAGCATTTGACAAAATACAGCATGCATTCATGCTCAAAACACTAGGAAAACTAGGGACAGTAGGAACATACCTCAACATTGTAAAAGATACATATGCTGTTAAACCCAAGGCCAAAATCATTCTAAATGGAGAAAAATTGAAAGCATTCCTTCTAAAAACTAGAACAAGAAAAGGATGCCCTCTTTTACCACTTCTATTCAACATAGTCCTTGAAAACCTAGCCAGAGCAACTAAACAGAAAAAAAAATTAAGATGCTACAAATAACAAAAGAAGAATTCAAACCACCCCTCTTTGCCAACAACATTATTCTATATTTAGGATAGCTTCCCCCCACCAAAAAAAAACACGAAAAAAATTCTAGAACTCATAAATGAATTCAGAAAAGTAGCAAGAGATAAAATTAACACCCATAAATCAATTGCATTCCTATACATCAGTGATGAATCAACTGAAAGATAAATCAGGAAATCTATCCCATTCACAATAGCCTCAAACCAAAAAATAAAATACTTGGAAATCAATCTAACAAAAGAGGTGAAAGACCTCTAAAATGAAAACTATAGGAGACTAAAGATAAAGAAGTTGAAGAAGACCTTAGAAAATGGAAAGATCTCCTATGTTCTTGGATAGGCAGAATTAATATAGTCAAAATGGCCATACTCCCAAAAGCACTATACAGATTTAATGCAATTCTTATTAAAATTGCAGTGATGTTCTTCATAGAAATAGTAAATATGTCATAAAATTCATTTGTAAAAATAAGAGACCCAGAACAGCCAAAGCAATTGTTAGCAAGAAAAGTGAAGTAGGAGGCATCACAATACCAGACCTTAAATCATACTACAGAGCACAGTAACAAAAACATATGGTATTGCCACAAAAATAGACATGAAAACTAATGGAACAGAATAGACACAGAGACATACCTACATAAATACAGTTATCTCATACTAGACAAAGAAAAGAAAGCCTCTTTAACAAATGTTGCTGGGGAAACTGGAAATCCATATGTGATATAACGAAATTGAACCCCTCTCACACTGAACAAAACTCAACAAAAAAAGTAGATCAAGGACATAGGCATTAGACCAGAGAACCTTCACCTACTAGAAGAAAAAGCAGGCCCAACTCTCCATCATGTTAGCTTAGGAACAAACTTCCTTAACAAGATTCTAAAGCACAAGAAGTAAAATCAAGAATCAGTTGTGGGCAGGGGGGTGGCTGGGGTTGTGGCTCAGCAGTGGAGCACTCTCCTAGCACATGTGGGGCCCCTGGTTTGTTCCTCAGCACTATATAAAAATAAATAAATAAAATAAAGGTATTGTGTCCAACTACAAGTAAAAAATAAATAAATAAAAATCAATTGTGATGGTATCAAACCAAAATGTTTCTTCACAGCAGAGAAAAGAATCAAGAACATGAATAGATAGCCTACAGAATGGAAGACAATCTTTGCCACTTGCACTTCAGGCAGAGCATTAATCTCTAGGGTATACAAAGAACTCAAAAACCACATAATAATAATAACAACAACAACAACCACCACCCAGTCAATTAATGTGCAAAGAAACTGCACAGGCACTTCACAGAAGAAATACAAATGGTCAAAAGAAAAAATACTCAACATTTCTAGCAACTAGAGAAATGCAAATTAAAACTACATTGAGATTCCATCTCACTCCAGTCAGAATGGCAGTTATCAAGAATACAAGCAACAATAAATGTTGGCGAGGATGTGGGGGAAAAGTTTTACTCATACTTCACTAGTAAAACAACAAATTGCTGCAACCACTCTGGAAATCAATATGGAGATTTCTTAGAAAATTTGAATTATCACCATCATTTGACCCAGTTATCTCACTCCTTGGTCTATACCCAAAGAACTTAAAATCACCATACTACAGTGATGCAGCCACATCAATGTTTATGGCAGCTCAATTCACAATAGCTAAACTATGGAACCAAACTAGGTACGCTTCAACAAATGAATGTATAAAGAAACTGTGGTGTATTTACACAATGGAATATTACCCAGACTTAAAAAAAGAATTAAATTATGGCATTTCCTGGTAAATGCATGGAACTGAAGACTATCATGCTTAGTGAAATAAGCCAATCCTGAAAAACCAAAGGCTGAATGTTCTTTCTGATATATGGATGTGGACATGCATTGTTGGGGGAGACAGAAGTTCATTGGAATACACAAAGGTAAAGGAAGTCAAAGGAAGAAAAATGGGAATAGGAAAGATAGTAAAATAAATCAGACATAACTTACCTATGTTCATATATGAATACACAACCAGTGAAAATTCATATCATGTATAACCACAAGAATGGGATCCTCATAAGAATAAGTTATACTCCATGTATCTATAATATATCAAAATACACTCTACTGTCATGTATATCTAAAAGAATATAAATTGAAAAATTAAAAATTAAAAGATAATATTCTTTACTATCATCAAATAATTAGCTTTAAAGCTATATTTCACCACTCTGGGAATGTAGAGAATGAGATTAAGTTCTGCCATTTATGCTTCTATAGCACTCTGTACCTTTTCTGCATAGCTGTTATCAATCTTTCCCTTAGTGTTATTTATGTGAGTAATTGATTGTCTCTTTACTGATTATGAATTTCTTAGGAATAGCACTGTTTGATGGCAGACATCCGTACATAATTTTAGACTGAATAATATATATATGTGCATAAAAGTTATAGTACCTTTATCAGTAATCCCTTGGTATTCATGGGACATTATTGGTCCCAGGACACCATACCACCACCCAAATCCCTTCTATAAGGTAGCTTAATATTTTCATATAGTAAATGTACATCCTCCTGTGTATTTCAGATCATCTCTAAATTACTTATAATACCTAATAAGTGTAAAAGCTATGTAAATAGTTGATATACTTTATTAATTAGGAAATAATGATGAGGAAAAAGTCTGTAAGTGATCAGTAAAGACATAGGATATTTCTCCTTCAATATTGTGAATCCAAGATTAGAGAATTGGCAAAAAAAACATAGATATGAAGGGTCAATTGTCAATTATAATAGTATCACCCTTTAGTACTTGATTCAGAGACTCGCCTATAATAGGCAGTTCTCATCCTCAGGCAGAAGGTCCACTCATTTCCTTGAAGAGCCTAATGGTACTGATGAGTTCCTCACATCATCAGCACAGCATTTAGTTAGCATCCATTCGAGTCTGATTTTAAGCCAGACACTAGTTCCTACATGTCAAGAATTGATCAATTCAGGCAGAACAACACAGGGAAACAAGCATGAGGCATGCATAAAATATAAAATAAACATTACACCAACAAAAAAGTTAATGAAATAGAGAAAATTACATGTACACACTTAGAAAAGCATTTAGGATCGGCACTAGCTGTGGAAATTGTATCAGCTACCATTTGCAAAACTAATCAGCCTCACACAGTAGATTTCATCTAATGTATGTTTTCCTCATAATTAATTTAAAATTATAGTAGTTAACTCTAACCTATAAGAAAAAGTAAGATGAGAACCAAAATTCCCAGACTCTTATGTAACAATAAATATACCCTTTAAAAATATACTGTGCCAACAAAGTGCAGTTTATCCAAATAGATTACTAGGATGTAAAGCAGCTGTGCCCTGAAGTTTTGACTAGAGGTAAAGAAGCAGAATGCTATATTTTCAACTAGTTTTGTGGGCTTGAGAATATTAATAATGAGAAGCTTATCTAATCCAAGAGCTACATTTTCCTGAGTTTTTTTCTTCATTCCCTGCTTCAATCTTTTAGAATTTGTGACATTTTAAAAATACATTGTAGGTCCTATTTCTGAAAGTTGACACAATCTGCAATATGATTTCCAGATTTTCTCATAATTAAAACAGCATGTGATGTGTTTTTAGGTGCTCCATGATTGCATCAGAGCTGACTTGCTACAAAGACCACTCTGCCCCAGGTGACAAAACTGCCTGGTTCCTTCCCTTAGTGGTGTGTGTGTGTGTGTGTGTGTGTGTGTGTGTGTGTGTGTTACCTCCCCCATATTCTCTCCCACCTAACTATGTCCCCAACAAGAACAAGCTATGTCTATATTTTTTTCCAGTTAGCACAAATCTCCTTTCTTTTGTGGAGAAAATATAGACTTCTAAGGGATGATAGGTACCATATCCTTCAGTATTCACTGTGCCCAGCTACTATCAGCCTTGATACTTGAGATCTAACTTAATCTAATGAAAATTTATACAGAAGTTTCAGAGATTGCTAAAGCTAAACAAAAGAGGCATTGTTATGAGGTCAAGTCCTGGATACATATTCCTTCTTGTTCTTCAGAACAAAGTTAATAAGATTTATTGGGGCACCTTGGAATGCCAACTTGGGAAACAACCATAGGGATATTTTAGTGGTGTCATCTGTATTTATCCTTTGATAGATTTTTTAAAAGTGTTTTGTAATAACAATTATTGAGTGCCATTTTGTGCCAGGCATTTTGCACACACACACACAGAGCAGTTTAGAAGATTGTGTTATAGTTAGGCTTTTGAGATATGCATTCATTATTCCATGACCTAGTATTAGCACCTTGTGTATTTATAGACATGCATGGGAAATGTGTGATTAAATTAGTAATTATGGCTACAACACTGTAAAACTCAAGAGAGGTCTTCAGTGAAAGAACTTTCTACTTAAGATTAATTCAAGAAGCCACATCTTAAATAATCACGAATCTTGCTTCATTATAGTAATTCATTTGAACCTAGTTTGAGCACATATTATCTGTTAGGTATCATGCTAGGCATTGTACCCAAAAATGACCAAAAAAAGTCCCTTATCTAAAGGAATACAGACCCTAGCTGGGGAGATAGGTGGCAGGCAGTGATAGCTAGGATAGTAAACGCTCTGATGGAGGAAGGAATGATGAAGGAAGGAATGAAGTGGTCCTGGGGCCAAAGCAGCCTTCTTAGAGAAGGCAGTGATTGAGTCTTGTTGGGTAAATGGGAGTTAGTAGACAAAGAGGCAAGGAAAGAATATTCTCAGTGGAAAAGAATCACATATAGAGGCACCAAGGTATGGGTCCACAGGGTATGCAGGGAACTGCCAGTGAGCTAGTGGGGCTATAGCAGAAGCAAATGGAGAAAAAAAATGATAGAAAAGGAGCAGTGTACAGAGAAAGTAGAGTTTCAAAGCCACGGTAATATTGAAACACAACTCTCCTATTTAAAATACATCATCAACAATTTTAGAAAACTATCCTATAGGGATGCATAAAAACACAGTAACTTACTTTCTTTGGGCCTGAGCAGTTCTCTTGGTCAACCAAATATATGACCTCAGTTTTAAAAAGCAACCTGTGGAAAGCCTTCTAGGAAATCTGTCACATGAACTGACCAGCTGCTGACATCACAACATGTCTTTGGAATACAGCTATGGTGGATGATAGGGCAATTCATACTGGCTCATGAGAGCCAGTTGTGCACGTTCTAATTCAGTGTTTCTGTTGGTAGCTTGAAATCTATTATAGTGGTAATATTTATACAATAGAAATCAGCAAATATGTAGTACAAATCAGAGAGAGAGAGAGAGAGAGAGTGTGTGTGTGTGTGTGTGTGTGTGTGTGTGTGTGCGCGCACACGCGCGCGCACACGCGCGCCTCCACATGCTTGTGTAGGGCAGGAGGTTCCTGGCCAGCAGATTGTTACTCATTCACTGGCCCACTACTGGACATTGAGGCATCACTGGGGACCTCACTTCTTGCCCTTTCTCCTCCAAGTCAATCTGAGTTTCTAAAGAATTGCCTACAGTTTTAGCAGTAGGTGAATAAAAGTAAAAGACCCATATTAGCATGCTGTAAGTTCTTGTCTTCTTTTGCCCCTCTAGTTTCAGACTAAAGGAGATCTAAAGGAGTGAATAAGATGCCTTAGCCTATGAAATGTGTTCAGGTGATGTTGGGTGGCAGATGCATTCCCTCTAAATCATCTTGGATAATTTATAGGTAATCTTCCCTTTATGTCCCAAATGTGGATCTATTCGAAAACTATCATAAACAGTTAGTTATCTGAACCCTAATCCACCAATCAGAAAAAAAAAAATCAGTGCCAAAGTGTGTGCATTATACTATGACCTCATCCCTATGTCTTGCCTAGTTAGCCCTTCCTTCTGTCCAGGAAACAGTAAAATTGCCATGAATCCTAGCAGAGAGCCAGCTTCCTCATTTCCCTCATGTAAGATTTTGGAACATCTCACCTCTACTGGAAATTCATAAATAGAATTGTCTCTGTATAAATAATTTTATTCACTGTATAAATAATTTAATACACTGTATAAATACTTTTATAATACTCTGTATAAATAATTTTATACACTTCACTCCTTCCTCCGTCAGAGCATTCACTATCCTAGCTATCACTGCCTGCCTCCTATATCCCCAGCATTCTGGATTGTCCAGGTAACTATTCTCCATCCCCCCACACTCCCTCATACTGCTTTGCACTTGCCCCTACACTGCCTGACTCTTTTAGGTTTCACAAAACTCTTATACCAGTTGATATTGCTATTGCTCCTAAAAATATTAAAATGTCAATATTTCATAAGCAGAGATTGTTACTTCTGGTCAATTTGCCCAAGTAATTTAGGAAGGGCTGAGTCTTCTCTAAAATTATACCAAGCTAGGTTATTGTGTCTAAAGAATAAGGCAAAGCCTGAGGTCAGGGGAGTGGAGGAACGGAGGGTCAGTGCCAAGACATACATGCTTCTCCAACCTGCTCAGTAATCTTGAGTCCATTCCTTGAAATGTTTGAAGGTGACTATATTTGGTTTTGCCCTTTCCTCTTTGATTCTTCTTTGTAATTGTTCTTTTGAGGGAAATTTTATTATCTTTTATGAGGCACTGGAGTTTGAAGTTCTTTGATGAAGATTTAACCCAACATCTTCACCCAAAACTCTGGGAAAGCCTCATTTTTAGAAAGCTATAAACTGTGTCAGGAGATAGGAAAAGTTCTATCATTTCCAAGAGGATATAAATGTCATCGTAGAATATCTCCAACATAATGATTAGTCAGATGCCTAAATTCAAAATCTGTGGAATGTAAGAATTAAACCATTTTTTTAATATTGTTTAGTTGTCAATGGATCTTTATTTTATTTATTTATATGTGGTGCTGAGAATTGAACCCAGTGCCTCACACATTCTAGGCAAGCGCTTTACCACTAAACCAAAACTCCAGCCCCTTAAACCATTTTCTTAAAAAAAAAATCCATATACTGCTATTTAGGATAAACTTGCATGGGTTTGTATGTAAACTATGTAAGCAATATAACACTGAATGATTGAATTTTCTTCCACAGTCACCCACTTAACATTGTTCACTTCCCTGGGCATTGGGGATGACTGGGCAGCTTCTAGGAAGGTTCTCAGCTCCAGGACAAGGCAGTAGTTGACTAAGGGCTAAAAGGATTGCTCAGAGATGGTGAGAGTATTCATACTAAGATGAAGAATAAGTGTAGTTTAATCATTCATTCATTTCTTATATTCCTAATTCATACCAGACATTTGGGACAAAAAATAATAATACTAAAACTCCCACCTTCAAAGAATGAACTCAAAGAAGACAAATGACTTCTTATGTTCTGTAAAGAATTTTGTGTATGATACTAAGGGACAAACAAGGGAAGGCTTTACAGAGAATATAATGCTTATATTCACTCCTGAGAGGTGCTGAGGAATTTCCCAGGTAATCACATGGTGAGAAATTTCAGATAAATGAAACATAATGTCCAATATACAGGGAAAAGGGAGAACAGGGTGAGTTCTGAGAAGAGCACAATTGAGCAGGAGATAAGGACAAGAAAGAGGCTGGCAGAGTCCTGGACTCCAGGTCATGAATAGCCCTGGATACCACAAGTACATACAAATGATACTAGTTTCCACCCTGTGGGTAAACAAACCATTAGAGGATTTATAGTACTAAAAAGAGATACAGAATAGATCTTTAATTAAAGGAATTAGATTCCTTAATGTGGTATGAGTTAATGTCTTGATTGATTTTCATTAGTTGCCATGCTATAGATACTTTTAAAAACACCATTGTTTTTACTTCCCACATCAACAACCCTTTAAAATAAATGGTACTATGTTTATAAGATCGGCCTAAAGGAGAGAAGTCAGATCCTCCACTGTGTCTTTTCAATATCTCCCAAATGATGATTGGGTAAAGATTAAGATTAGCATCAAGGAAGGATTCTTCTGCCGAACACCACAGCCAGGACCAGAAAGCAGAGTCTAGTTCAGCTTTCAGCTTTCAAAAAGAAATGGAAGAAAACTAGAAAAGGCAACAAATATGGTGAAAAAAAAGGCTGGAAAACAAAGAAATACCAAGTATTAAAAAATGCTGAAGAGATTCAAGATGGCAGATAACAGGAAGATTGCATTCCTAATTGCTCTTGGCTTGGGATTCAAGCCATGGGAGGACTGATCCTCAGCTATTATGGTTTGGATGTGAGGTGTCCCCCGAAAGCTCATTGTGAGATAATACAAGACGGTTCAGAGGAGAAATGATTGGGTTGTAAGAGTCCCCTGAGAGGGATATAACTGAGTGGTAACTGAAGTGACAGGGTGTGGCTGGAGGAGGTGGGAATTGGGGCATGGCTTTGAGTATATATTTGAATCTGGAGAGTGAAGTTTCTCTCTGCTTCTTGATCACTGTGATGTGAGCTACTTCCCTCTGCCACCCTCTCCTGCCATGATGTCAGCTTGACCTCTAGCTCTGAGGAATAGAGCTGTCCTTCTGTGGACTAAGACCTCTGAAACTGTACATCCTCGAATAAACTCTTCCTCCTCTATAATTGTGCTGGTTGGATCCTTTAGTCACAGCAGTGAAAAAATCTGACTAAAATATCAGCAAAGTGGGTGAAAGAGGGATTTCACAATCATTCAATATTGGACAGTCCAAATATCTTAGAGAATCAGAAATCTGGGTATATTAAAAGAAGAAAGACCACATTGGAGCTGAGCCAGTTGCTGCAACAGCTGTAGCAGTGCTGGTTCACCACAGAGGAAGGAAGAACATAGAGGAAAACACAATGGGGTGGGGGTGGGCGGTCAAGATGGTGAAGTAGAGGAGCTTAGTATCCAAGCTGCTCCATGCACAAGACCAGGAAAACCGACAAACAGCATTTCTTTGAGGTGGATGAAAAAAAGAAATCCTACTGGGAAACACAATGCACAGATTTGGTACAGAAAAACCTGAGCTCAGAAAAGCAGCCATAACTTAGCAGATCCAAAAGCTGCACTGTGCACTGGTACTTGAAAAGTGCTCTGTTTCCCAGCTAACCACAGAGAACCCAAGTGAGAGCCATCCTGGAAGTGGCCATTCTGTAGCTGCTGCTGTGGAAGCCGGGAGATCAAAACAAATACTGCCGCCACAATGTTCCAGCAGGCACCTACCATGTGGACTAGGATAATACCTAGTGAGTGAGAAAATTGTACCCAGGGGAATTTGATACTGAAAAGTGAAAATGATCCCAACTTGCTTCTCCTTTGGGTCTGATGGCTTCTGAGACCAGCTGAAATGGGTTGGGAATCTGAACAGGTGGATATGAATGTACTTGGGACTAAGTCTGAGAAGGCTGTGTTCATGGGCTGCAGAGTATGTGGAAGGATTGGCTACCCTGTTCCACAAGTAGAATTCTAGGCAGGTTCCTGAGATTCAGACTCCTGTCAGAGATCCACAACTGCCAGGCCCTAGAGGTATGTTGATCTAATCTCTCCAGAGCAGACACCACCCAACAAACCCCCTGAGGCCTGATTAGACTGAAGCTCCAATCTATGAAACTTCCTTCACAGGACTGTATAACAGTCTAGGAGTGCATCCATCTGGTCTGGGCAGACAAAATTCCAAAGGACAGTACTTACCATTCCATCCTACCTTATATTGTTGAAAAGGGAAGCTGAGACTTATTTCCGCCTCAGTCTTAGGCCACTCCAACTGGCAGCTCAGAGAGCAACACAAACAGAGGAAGGGGTTAACCGCCTCCAGGCCTCGCTCTTGCTCTCAGTGCAGAGCTCCAGAAGGAATGGAAAGACAGACAGTTGAGCGTAGACAATGACCATCCTTTATTACTGACTATCTTGATCCCCTTAGTGGAAATTATTTTTTCATTTTCCAGTAAGAATCTTTTACATGTGTGTCTGTGTGTGTGTTCTTGCTGTGCTGATTGGTTCATAGATTTAAATACATGTAAATATTTGTTTATTTTTCTCATTTTTGAATTTTTATAATGTAGTTATTTTTCCTTGCCTTATCTTTTGAGGATTAGGGTTTTCAGTTTGTATATTTTTGTTTTGTTTTGTATTGGTTTCATTTTTTTCTCTTTTCTCTTTCTCTCTTTTATTTTGCTAACAGCCAAATTCTCTTTCTCATTCTCTCATCCTTTACTTTGTTTCTCCTATTTTTCTTTTCATTCCTTATAACCATCACCTACTATATCTCTTCTGTATTTTCTTTATTCATGTTTTGAAATTGTGAACTCTTTTCTACCTTCCTTGCATATTTTCTTTTCTTTTAATTAACTGTATTTTTACCATCTTTTAGAACTAATTGGTTTATATAGCTTCTGCCCCACCATTAATGTTGTTGTAATTATTACTGGTATGAATGACATAGTTGACACCTGTTGTTTGCTTCAATGCCAGATCTAGTTTATTACTTATTGTTTTTGGTGTTGGCAATTGCTGATCCCACCATTTCTGGTTTTCATGGTAAGTAACATTGTAAATGTCATCATAGGAACCAGGTATTTATTTTAATCCTGTATATTTTTTTTTGCATTGGTTGTTGCTTTTGTTTCTCCCTACTCTGTGTAGTGCTGGGAACCTACAGGGACACTTCAAGTTTTCAGGTTAAAGACTCTGATGCAGAACTTAACCAAAAGACAGTATGCCTTTCTCCACATCAGAATTAATGACTTCAGTTATACTTTAATACAAATAGAAGAAACAAAAACCCAAACTCATGACCAAGCCCCATGTAGAAAACAGGAGAGGGTCCCTAGGTCCCACCTATATATATCCTCTGCTATAACAAAATCAGAAGTAACACAAAGACTATGGATGCCATACCTACAAGAAGGTCTCAATCTAGATCACTTTAGGATACTTAGGCAAGTGAAGACCATGCCCTAAAAAGGTTGACACAAGAGTGGAAAAGAAAACCATTCAATACAGCATAAAATCCAAAATAGAAATATAAGAAACCTGGGAAAAAAACAAGGTAACACAACATCTTCTAAAGTTCATAATTCATTATCAACTGACCCCAAAGTTATTGAAGTGGATGAAATAATAGAGTTAAAAAATCATTTTAGAAATGATTAATGAATTTTAAAAAACACAGAAAAACAACCAAATGAATTAAGGAAATCAGTACAGGATATGAATGAGAAATTCAATAAGAAAATAAATACTGTAAGAACCAAAAAATAAATCTTAGAAATGAAAGACAATAATTCAAATAAAACGTTCAGTTGAAAGTCTCTAATAGACTAGACAATGCTGAAGATAGAATCTCAGAGCTAAAAGAAAATAAGTAATAACCATAATTAAAATATGTAAGAACTCTGGAACACTAAAGAGGCCAAATTTAAAATCATTGGAATTGAGGAAGGTTGTGAGATGTAGACTAAAGGAATGAGTAACTCTACAAGAAAATAACAAAAAAAAATTTTTCAAACTTTCAAAATGAAATGGGCATCCAGAAACAATATAGTCAGAAGCCCAAACAGACAAGATCAAAAAAGATCTTCTCCATGACACATTATAATTAAAATGCCTAACAATAGAATGAGAATAGAATTTTTAAAGCCTCAAGGGAAAAACATCAGGTGGCATTTAGAGGCAAGCTAATCAGAATCACTTCCGATTTCTCAGTACAGACTCTAAAAGCCAGAAGGGCTTGGAATGATGTGTTCCAAGTCCTGAAAAAAAAAGTAACTGTCAACTAAGACTACTAATATCCAGCAAAGCTATCCTTCAAAATCAAAGATGAAATAAAATCCTTCCAAAATAAGCAGAAACATAAAGAATTCATGACTACCAAACCAGCACTAACTACAGAACTTGAAGAGATACTCATACAAAAGAAATGAAAGGGCTGGGGATGTGGCTCAAGCCGTAGCGAGCTCGCCTGGCATGCGTGCGGCCCAGGTTCGACCCTCAGCACCACATACAAACAAAGATGTATCTGCCAAAAAACTGAAAAATAAATATTAAAAATTTCTCTCTCTCTCTCTCTCTCTCTCTCTCTCTTAAAAAAAAATAAAGCAGATGGGTAACAAACACCACATGTTAACAAAACATCCAAGCTGTACCTTTAAGATGTAGAAGCCTAAGGGCGCACTATGGTAATTCTGTTATTACTGTAGCCCTCTTTACTCCTTATTTAAAAAAAAAATGAAAAACAAATCCCAAAGCTCACAAATGAACAAATCTCATTTGAAGAGTAGCTAAGTGTTTTAGTCAGCTTTTTCCCTGCTGTGACTAAAAGACCTGACCAGAACAATTGTAGGGGAGGAAAAGGTTTATTTGAGGACAGTTTCAGAGGCTTCAATCCATAGACAGCAGGCCTCATTCTTTAGGCTCAAGGTAAGGCAGAACATCATGGTGAAAGAGTGTGGTGGAGGAAAGTGGCTCACATGATGATCAGAAACAGACTCCACTTGACAGATGCAAAATATACACCCAAAGGCATGGCTCCAATGTCCACTCCTCCAGCTACGCCCTACTCACCTTCAGTCAATGCTCAGTTAATCCTATGAGAGGATTAACTCACTGATTGGGTTAAGGCTCTCATAACCCAATCATTTCTCCTCTAACCCTTCTTGCATTGTCTCACACATGAGCTTTTTGGAACTATTTCACATCCAAACCATAACACTAACCAAATGAGAAATAGGACCAAATTAAATATTATAAATAAATAAAAATGGCAGGAAATAATAAACATCTCTCTGTAATAACATTAAAAATGTAAGTAGTCTCAACTCTTCAGTTGAAAGACATAGACTTGCAGAATTAAAAAACAAGTCTATATGTTGTTTGCAAGAGAACCACCGTAAAGGCAAACACAGCCACAAGCAAAAAGTGAAAAAAATGGAAATTGATATACCATGTGAATGGAGCCTGAAAACAAATATGAGCAGCTACTCTCATATCTGAAAAAGCAAACTTCAAACCAAAATTAATCAGAAGAGACAAAGAATGTCACTTCATATTGGTAAAGTAAACAAGAAGAAGACTCTCTCCTCTCTGCTGCTCTTCCTTTCCTTTCTGCTGCTCTCTTCTTCTTCTTCTTTTCTTGCCCTTTGGGCAGCCCCCCCCTTCCAATAAAATATCTTGGTTGAAAAAAAAACAAAGAAAAGAAATAAGAAGATATAACAATAATAAACATTTATTCCCCAAATGTGGTTGAAAATAATTTCATAAAAGAGGCTCTACTCAATTTGAAGCCCCAGATAGACTCCAACACAATAATACTGGGAGATTTCCACATACCTCTCTTACCATTAGATTGGTCATCCAGACATAAATTCAGTAAAGACTCTTTGGACCTGAAAAATATTATAAATCAAATGGACTTAACAAACATCTGTAGAATATTTCATCCAACAAATACTGTAACTTTCTCCAAAATAAACCATATTATAGGGTACAACACAAAAAATTGACATAATTCCTTGGATCTTATCAGATCATAATGGAATAAAATTTGAAATCAACAAAACAAAACCCTGCAGAAACTATATAAAAACATGGAGATTGAACAACACACTTTTGAATGATGAATGGGTGATAGAAAAAATCAGAAGACAAATTTTAAAATTCTTATACTCAAATGAGAATAGTGATATAAGATTCTAGAACCTCTGGGACACTATGAAGGCAGTTCTAAGAGGAAAGTTTATAGCTATGAATGCCTACCTAAGAAAATCAGAAAAATCCCAAATAAACAACCTAATCATGCATCTCAAGGCCTTTGAAAAGGAAGAACAAACCAATTACAAAACAAGTAGAATGAAAGAAATGATTAAGATCAGAGCAAAAAAATCACTGAACTCGAGAATAAAACAAAGATTGATGAAACAAAGAGTTGGTTCTTTGAAAATATAAATAGATCAAAAAAAAAACCTTAGTCAAACCATCCAAAAGAAAGTGAGAAAACCCTAAATAATAAAATTAGAGATGAAAAAGGAGAAACCACCATAGACATCTCAGAACTCCAGCAGATCACTGGGGACTACTTTGGAAAAAACTCTAATAAATTGGAAAACCTAGAATAAATGAATACATTTCTAGACAAATATAATATGCCAAAACTGAATTAAGAATATAGAAAACCTAAATAGACCAATAACTTGTAATGATATAGCAGCAGTAATAAAAAGCTTTCCAACAAAGAAAGCCCAAGACCAGATGAATTCTACCAAACCTTTAAAGAACTAATGCCATTACTCCTCAGAATATTCCATGAAATAGAAAGGGATGAAACACTTCCAAATTCATTCTATGAAGCCAGTATCACACTCATAACAAAACAAGATAAGGACATCAAGAAAAGAACACTACAAACCAATTTCCCTGATAAACTTAGATGTAAAACATTAACAAAATAAGTCATATTCAACAACAGAATAAGAATATTGTATATCACAAACAAGTAAAATTTTATTCCAGAGCTGCAAGAATGGTTTAATATATGCAAATCAATAAATGAAATTTATCATATAATTAGAATTAAGGAGAAAAATCACTTAGAAGTCTCAATAGTTGCAGAGAAGACCTTTGACGAAATTCAGCACCCATTCATGGAAAAGAAAAGAAAAAGAAAAAGACAGTAAAGAAACTAGGGATAGAAGGAAATTGTTGCAGGCTGTGTGGACTTTGTCGGCATCGCAGCCTAGTGAATAGGAACATCTGGTGTCTGGGAACTTCCAATGGATATTTCCTCAGTGTAAAACTGCCCAGAGACATTGTGAATTCCTATTCTGCTCTACCATGTCCTACACTGCACCTGAGATGGGTGGGACTGGCCAAGATGACAATCAACCTGCTGACTGCAAGACATCACGAAGCAAGACCCCACCCTTGAAACCTTATCCCTGCCTTTGATGTACCCCTTTAAATAAACCACTGGAGCCATTTTATTTTGTCTAGCTGTAGCACCAGTGTGGACTAAACCTAACAGGGGCTCCGCTTTTGAAAATATCTTTCAGACTTTTAGTCTTTTGTTCTTCATTAATTATTCTAGATTTTAATCCTCAGATGGCTTTGACCCTCCTCAGCAGGAAGAAGAACCCCCCACCCAATAAAATGTTGGTTGTCACTCCATAGGAACCTACCTCAACATGACAAAGGCTATGTATGAGAAACCCAAAGCAAACTTCATAGTAAATGGAAAAAAACTGAAAGCATTTTCTTTAAAATCTGGGAAAGACAAGGAGGTCTGCTCTCATAACACCTGTTTAATATAGTGCTAGATATTGTAGCTAGAGCTATTAAGCAAGAGAAGGAAATAAAAGGGATAAAAATAAGAAAGAAAGAAGTCAAATTATCACTGTTTGCAGATGAGATGATCCTATACCTAGAATGTCCAAAGAACTTCATCATCATCATCACTTAGTGGCTGATAGTGCCAGCTCTGGAGCCAGACAACCTGGATTCTATAAAATGGGAATGATAATAAGGCAATAGTGAAGATTAACCCTGATGATATGCATAAGACAATTACAATGGTCCCTGTCATAGGTCATCCTGTCTGAAGGATGAGCTCCATCATTACTTTCATTGTACTAACTAGGACTCATCAGCCTGGACTATGAACTAGATACCCAGTCAAGTACTTAATGTTCATTGTGCTATTTAATTTCTATCATAATCACAAAGAGCTTTCGATGGGAATAGAGATGGTTATCTCAATTCTCATAATACTATGAAGATGTTTTGCTCCCACTTTATAGGTAAGGAAACTGAATATCAGAAAGATGGCAAAACTTGTCCTGGGTTATATGATCAGAGAAGCAGACATCTGAGCCCAAAGCTCAGATTCATATTATTTGTTAGTTCCATATTAATATCTTCAAATTCTATGATTCCATAGTGTGTGTGTATGTATCTCTGTATGTGTCTGTGTGTGCATACACACACACACACACACACACACACACATATGGAGAGAGAGAGAGAGAGAGAGAGTCATAAAACATTTTGCATTGATATCCAAATGACAGCACAGTATTTTCAAATGCTTCCCTTGTTAAAGTTTTAATTCACAGGGGAATAATTATTCTCAAATGCACTTTCTAGTCCTCAACTTGGAGAGAGAGAAAAAGGAGAGCTACTTAAAATACTGCTGATGACCAACAATGGACAAGGCCTTGTGTAGAATATGAAATTTTATAATTTAACCAAAGCAAAAAGGCTTCAGTTTGACTTCTTCTTGCCATCTTCTGCCAGCCCTTGTGGCTCTGGTTGACTAAAATCTTCCAGCTGTTCTGAGGTTGCTTTGTAATCCAAGTAACCATGAATATTTCCTTGGTGAGCAGCACAAAGTCTGGCCAGTAGCTATTGAATCATTTGAGATGACACCCCAAATATTAACCCTGATGATATACATAAGACAATTATAATGGTGCATGTCATAGGTCATCCTGTCTGAAGGATGAGCTCCATCATTACTTTCATTGTACTAACTAGGACAAAGCCCAGTTCAGCCCATTGAAACACTGGTTCTAGGTGGCAGGGGCAAGATTTGAGGAGCAGAAGGTGCCATGCCACTCATGTTAAGGCCTCCTTCATGTGCCTGTGTCACAGTATGATTCATTCTTCTCAATTAAGGTAGCTACTACCAGTGAGCTTCCTGGCCTCTTGGCTCGATTGTATGTAATATCACAGAGTCCTGATAATTGGACCTTTATCCTCTTCTGAGTCCAGAAGAGGATAAAGAATTTTCTCATTAGAAATTTCTCATTAGAATAGTGGAGTTTATAAATACTTCAATTATACTTGCCTCAGAATCTCAGTCTTTAATTGCAGTCCTCCCAAATAAAATATCCATTCCCAAAGCCACTGATTTTAATCACATCACTCTAATATTATTTTAATCTACAATCAGTAATTTCATTTTCAGTCTAAACTAAATTAGCATTTCTTGATTATCTTAGGAGAATAGGATCTCCATGAACCAGTAATTATGTTCCTTTTTTTTTCTTCTAGTGATTCAAAATGACCTTTGGTTCAAATAAGTGGGGATTTTGGAGCGTGCCCTGCGCTTGGCAATAAGGGCACAAATATTGGTAAGATACTATCCCCATACCAAGAATATTCTAGTCTTGAGGGGCAGAGAAGACAGACACCTAAACAGATCATTTGAGCTTACTATAGGTTCCTGGACAGAGGGATGCATAGAATGGAGCAGAAGCCCAGAGGAAAGGGAGTCAGGGATAGAGGTGAAGGAAAGGATTTATGAGCTGAGTCTTGAAGGACATAGGAGTATTAGCCAGACAGAGAAGGGTGAGAATAATGCCCCATCCATGGGCACAGCAGACAAAGGTACAGTGATCTGTGTGGTCTCAGGTGTGAGCTGGGAGCCAGCCACAGCAGGATACACTCAATGTGAAATGTAAACAAGGCCAGGAGACTGAAATTAGGTGCCATGTAAGGAATTTAGGTTTTCCTCTGAGCATCCACTTGGCTCATATGTAAAACAGAAAGCATTTCCCATGTCTTCTATTTAACCTATAACCACTGTTTCATTCAGTAGACATTGTTATGTATCTATTTTGCCTCTGGGTTTTTGCCTTCAATGACTAACCTTCTAGGGAAGAAGACATAATATGGTAAATGCCACAGAAAGATGAACAAGATGCTGTGGATATGTAAGCAAATGTGTGAGTCATTTTTGAGCTGGACCATTGGGAGTAGAACTCACAGAGAAAGTGTCATTTGAGCTGGAAACAGGAAAAAATGAGCCTGGCTTCCAATGGCAACTTACTTTAAAGGATAGAAGGGGACAGACAACATTGCCAGTACTTCTCAGTCCTTCCGGGGGGAGGGGCCAGGTTTTTTCCATCCAGCATAAATAATACTTTTATACAATATAATAGAAATGAATTACTGGAAAAAAGACATGGCATATAAACATAGCATATAAATCACAAGCCCCAAATTTTGAATATTAGACTGAACAAACATAATGTTTCTTTGTCCAGTTGCCACACAAGTTTTCTTTTGCATATTGTATCATTGAGCAGTCACAAGTGCTTGAAAACTGAAAGCAGTTGGTGAAGCGATACTCTAGGGGACAGATTTGAGTACCAGTTACTTGGAAAATGGCAAGTATTTCAAAGTGACTAGTGTTCAGAGTTTGGGGATGGGCTTGGAGGCAGAAACTAGTGGAAGAGAAAGCTGAGAGAACAGGAATCCCAAAAGGTCTTGAGACCATGCTGAGGCTGATGTGTCTGCAACCAGGGAGGAGCCATGAAGATGCGTGAGCAAAGGCATGGTTTATCTTCTTCAGGAAGTGGTATGGCCAAGGGCAGAGAAGGTTGCAGAGAAGTGAGAGGTGAAAGCCAAAAATCAAATCATAAAATTATTTTAATTATTCAGGTGAGAACCTGAAATAGAGGTAAATTAAGTGAAAATGGAAAAGGTGTGACAAATTTAAGAAACATGTTAGAGTTCAGACAAGAAGGCAGTACTGACTGTGGAGTGAGGGTTGCGGGGAGATTTCAAGCCCTAGAGGACAGTATAGGGGACACAGGAAGAGGAAAGACTTGTGAAGGAAGCACATGTTTGCTTTGGATGTTAGTATGTTTTCTCACTACCAAGATACCTAATCAGAAGTGTCAAGCATGATACTTGAAGTTTTTAATATGTGAAGTGGTCTTCAGGAGCAAGGTTAAGATCAGATAAGGTTACATGTCTGTATGGATAACTGTACTTATATTTTTGTGGGTTTTTTTGTAGGGAGCAGCCCACCCCAAGAATATGGAGCAGAGAGGGCAGAGGTGAAATCAGCCAGATCAAAGAATGTCTGCCTTTCAAGGAAGGTAGCAAAGTGTCAGTTCCCTTTTGTAGCTCATCAGTGGCTTATCTCTCAGCATGTGGCCTTAGTGGTCATGAGAAAACCTTTTGACCCAGGACAACCTGGAAATAGATTTCTGATTCCCCAGCTACATGAGCACAAACATCTAACCTGGTCTTTAACAAACAACGATTAAAATTATTAGAACATTAAAAAGCTATACATAGTGAAACCCCATGTATGTGACAATAGGGATTTTAAAAGGGTGCTAGTGACAGGTGAGAAGCTTTGAAGAATTTTTATCAAATACAGTGCTTTGTCAAATATAAGAATGGAACTCCTAACAAAGAGAACTGCAAAATCCCCCTGAGAAATAGCATCACCACCAAGTAAGTGAGTCCTAAGAGTAACTTGTTCACGTTCCCTGAACGGAGAGGCAGGAAAAAGAAGAGAGCTCTGGAGCTGGGGAGAAGCGCATCACTTCAGCTCCATTCTGTCAGCGCCAAGGAGCAGCACTGGGAGGAGGGAGGAAAGAAAGGTCTAGGTGTGATGAAGAGGCTGAAAGAGGCAGAAAACTGGAAGGGGAATAACACTGGGAAAGGGGCCAACCAGCCCCAACCAATACTTGGCTTGAAGACCAGATCGAACACAAGCCAAATGCTGAAAGTTGACCCCACTGCAGTGGCTTTTCCAAACAAAATAAGAAATGATGTGGAGATGAAGTTCTCAAGCTGGGGCTGTCCACAGTTCCAACTCCTTCCCTGTGGAGTTCTTGAGCTAGGAGTATAGATTTAGTTTAAGATGCTCAGAGAGAATTCTAATAGTAATTAAATGGAAAGTGAATGCAAGCACAGACAGCATTCAGTCGTTCCTGAGCAGTTTGTATAGCTCTCTCATCAGTGAAGGATAAGGACACAGAACAAATGAAATAGCATGGGATCTATGAAAAGATTCTGCTTTGAAGTAGAGTAACAAGCATTCAAGATAGTAGAAGATGCTGCTGAGCTGAATATTTTCTTCAGAAAATTTAAACTGGATAACATCTGCTTTGTGTTCTCGTAATTCAAAGAAACTTGTAGTATGTGCAATAATGCATAAATTTAATAGAATGAAAGCAAAAAGGAAACTAAAACTGTTGTGCTGAAATTTAATTTACGTGAATAGTAGAAAAACTCAATCCATCCTTAAGACCAAGTACTAATGTGAATGAAAAATTATTTCAGATCAAAGAGAAAATAAAGTCAGAGATTGAAGAGCTGATATACAGAGCCATGAGCCATCCCAATAAGTAGTGGAGTATGGGAAGTGCACAGTGAACATTTGTGAATGAACAAGGAAAGTCCACCAAGAAGGACACATTAGCAATAATTAAAATAATAACCCAACTGTTCTGAGCTGAAGGAAGTCCTAAGTCTATGGATCAAAAGAACATTACTGAGTACCAGGCAAATTTAACAGAGAGAGAGAAGTACCACAAGACAGTTTCATGCTTTTTTTTTTTTTTTTTTTTTTTTTTGTCTTTTTGCTTTGGTACCAAGGATTTAATTCAGGGGCACTTGACCACTGAGCCACATCCCCAGCCCTATTTTGTATTTTATCTTGCTTTTACTGAGGCTGGCTGGGTTTGAACTCACAATTCTTCTGCCTCAGCCTCCCGAGCTGCTAGGATTACAGGCATCTGCCACTGTACCTGGCCTTTCATGCGGTTTTAACATTTCAGAAATAAAAAACATATCCTAAAAGCATATAAGCAGATGAAAACAAGCTATTGTCCGGGAAAGAGAAATCAACCTTGCATTAGTTGTTCCTGAAACACTGAATGCCTGGAGAAAGTAGAGGAATGTCTGCCGGATTTAGAGGGAAAAGTTATGACCAAGAATTCTGCACTCAGCCAAAGTGCAAGGGTGACAGAAGGACATTTGCAGATGTTCAGAGGCTGCAAAAATGTTACTTTTAAGTACCCCTTCTGAAAATTATTTTGAAATAAGTATATGACTCTACATATGTATACACACGTGTAAATATTCCAACCAATTAAGAGAAGAATTGGGATTTCTTAAGCATAGGAACCTGTGTAAAAGGACCAGCAATGAACATGGAAAGCAGTTAACCACAGAATCAGCTCTAAATAATTGTGTTAAGTTTAAAAGGAAACTTCAGTATCAAGAATCATTTGGAATCATTCTTTCCAAAAATATACAATATAAAAAATCATGCATTGAATAACAAATAAGGCCTAAATCTTCACATTATTTTAAAAATAAAACAAAAATCAAGAAGACTTTTGGCTAATTCTGTTGGTTTTGGTTAATTAAGTTGGTATAGAGGAGGACTAGAAGGAGTAGAAGTGTGATACTTAATGTTACATATGGAAAAAGCAAATATTTTCATTCTTGGAATTGATTAGAAAAATATACATTTAATATGGTTTTTTAAAGACTTTTAATCATGTCACCACTTTTTTGTGCTGTAGTTTCTTGCAAATTGCAACATATTATATAAAATTCCTCTGATTGCTGTTAGAAGAGGGGCATGACAGGGGAACAAGGGTGGGAATAGGAAGGCCAGAGGGGGTTGTGTGGTGGTCCAGTTGGGAACTAATGCTGGTGCATGTTGGGATGTGCAGATGGTAGAGAGGGTCAGATGCTGCCAGGGAGTGAGAGGCTTTACCGGTGGAAAGGGTGGGTGAAAGAGGAATCAAGATGTCTCCTAGGTATGTGGCCTGAACAGCTAAAAGAGTAGTGCCGCCCTTTGCCTTTTGCTGAGGTGGAGGACCTGGAGAGAACAGCTTTTGGGTGGAATCTAGGGTTCTGAACTTGTTAAGTTTAAGATGCCTATTGTAGATGCACACCCATATGTGTGGCTCCCAGCTCCACTGAAGCACAATATTTACTTCTTCAGAAAAAAGACCTGAAGTGGGTTTTCTTCATAAAAACTGAATGCAAAATGACAGTAACCTATCACCCAAAGTAATGATTTAGTACCACATCAATGTCCAAGGGTACAAACTCTTTTAATGAGAATCACCTTTGTTAAGTACATAAATCACCATTTTCCCTCACAATGGGGTGTTACTTTAAGAAAAAGGAATTCTTTGGAATAAGAAGAATTTCTTTGTGTACTCTTTAAAAATGAACAAATATTTAGTAAGATATTTTTAACTGCTATGTCAAAATAATGAGAACAAGTAACTTTTTTACTTCTACCAAATAATTTGTTATTTTATAGGTACTATACAAAAGAGTTGCTTCATCTAGTAAAAAAATTTGTTCAAATGATTGACTGAACATGGAGAAAAGTTACAATAATGGAAGTTAATGTTAAATGAGAGAATCGATGTTCCGGGTGTCCTCAAAACATCTATTTATAGTTACTTATTCACCTGACAAATAGTTATGGATGATCTTCTCTGTCCATTATTGTACAAAATGCTTATATATCTTCTGAGGGAATAATAGAACATTATCTTAACTGTAGAGTTTATAGGTGAAGGAAGTCTTGCCTAATCAGAACCCAAATATGTGAAAAATTTAATCAGAATGTTTTCAGCACTGAAATCACAAGACAGTATCATAAGCCACAAGATAATTGGTTTTGGTCAATTTTATTCATTCCAATGTCCTCAATGCCACAAATGTGCGTATTTGTGTGTGTGTGTGTGTGTGTGTGTGTGTCTACACTTTTTGGTTAACCAAGAGTTCCCAGAAAAAGAATTAACCAGAATATACAATTCTCTGAGCATTTTAATTAGTTTGAGTGTTCTTTATGTGAAAGTAATAAAACTATATTTTTTTAGAAGGGCCATAATCTAGACTTTTTAATAGTACAACCAAGTTTTATATATAATGAGTTCTCATTAGTATAAATGTATTATATAATACAAAACAGATGGATATATTTACAAAGATACTTTCCTTTATGCACTAGGACTATATAATAAAAAAAAAAGTTTGATCCTTGTTGTAAGTAACATGTATTTAAATACAGTGTGAACTTATTGTTTCTAAAAGTATTTCAATGAGTCTGATAAAAATATAGAAGCCTTTTCATGCACATTTCAAAATAATAAATATTTCTGTTCAGTCCTCAACAACTTTTTAAAGAGCTCTCTCTCCAGCCCATGGCCCATAAGCCTTCTTCTTGTTTTAAGTTTTAAAGTGTTGGTGAACTGCCTAAAGGATAGAAAATGAATTTTCTTCCCTTATTTAATGGCTATTTAATTACTTGAGAACTAAAGGAAAGTGCTACTGCTATAAAAATGTCTTTGTGCCCAATAGCTCTAGATCAAAAGGCTTTCAAAACAAAGGCGACTGATTCATGCTCCTAAAAGTATCAGTGACAAGCATGACCAAAAGTAATTCATTTATTGCAAATAAAACTTAAAATAATGGGATTATATTGCATACCGACCAGGATGATTTAAAAAATTAAAGATATCAGTATCAAGTGTTGGGAGAATATAAGCAAGTGCAACCCTCATACACTGCTCATGGAAATGTAAATTTGACAAATGATTTTGGAAAACTGATTAGCAATATTGACTAAGGCTGACCATATTTATACTCACGTGACTCAGAGCTTTCACCTGACAGAAATACATAGAGTATTTGCTCCAGAAGGCATAATCAAGAATATTTATTCTGCATGACTTTATATTAGGCCAAAAATGAATACAGTAAAAACTGTAGATACGATTGTAGATAAAATAAACTGTGCAAGTCATACAATGGAATACTGTTATATCTGTGAGAGAGAATAAAGAATTGCTACACACAACATAGCTAACCCTCAAAGGGATAATGTTGAGCCTAAGAAGCTAGAGACAAATGAGTATGAACTGTTTGATTCCAGTTTTATAAAGTTAAAAAACAGGCAAACTGAGTCAGCGAATAGAGGTCAGAATAGGGGTTACCTTTTCAGAAGGAGAATAAAATTCAGAACAGGGCTCTGGGAGGCTTCAGAGGGATAAGTGGTTAAATGGTGTTTTCACTTTAGTTCATTAATATCTGCACTTAAAATTTCTGTACTTTATTACAAAGTATAATGGTAAAAGCATGTTTATTATAAGTAGGTTATATTTAAATTTAAAAAATTGACAGAAGAAGAATGGGAAGAGGAAGGGAGGGAGAGGAGGAAGAAAGAAAGGGAGGAAGGAAGAAGGGCAAGAAGGGATGGCAGGTTTATTGGAAAAAAACATATCCCTCTCCTTCACTTGCACTGAAAATTTTTCTAAGTCATTTTTTTATCGGTATATGAAAAGGGGGAACAGTTTTCATGCTAGAGAGTTCTTCAGGGTAGTCATTATGATGGGAAAGGAAGCAACAACAGAAAACGTAAAATCCCTATATTCTTACGTGGTGATGAATCCAGAGATGGCAATTTTGATATTCTAAGAAGAAAATATTTTAAATTCTTTAACCTCTTTACCAAGAGCAATAATAGGAACAGGTGTCCATTTTATCATTTTTACAAAGCATTAATTATTAGCATGAAGACCAAAAGAAAAATTCCACAGTGCTCTTGAACTCATTGTGTAACAAACTCCATCTGGTCGTGGCTGTGTTTCTCTTTATCCCTCTGCCACTTCCATCAGTGTCCAAGATCCATGGCACCTGTCATTCCCTTTTTGTGCCCTTAGTCTGTTCCTGCAATCTCTGGACTCTTAATGCTGGTCAGGAATTGAAATCACTCAGTCAGGACTTCACAAACCTTACACAGGAGTTAACATTTGTTCATTTTGTGGTCTTGAAGAGCTGCCTCAAATAAATTAGCCTTGAACACCAACAACTACCTAAGCAATAAGATTTCTTTCTCAAAAATCTACTAAAGATAATTGAATAGAAACATATTCTTCTGGTGAATGATAAATGCCCTAGTATATGTTAGTCACATTCAAGAGTATCTAAAATAGCAATAATCAGACATACAACCTTGATCTCACAGTGCCATCCTTCTCAGGCCCCCTCCCCATACAGAAATTGGGATTTAACTCCTGTCTCCTCTTTCTTGTCATTCCTGGAATCAGGAGTGGGTAATCCCTCAGACTGCCAGGATAATTTATTCTTGGAAACACCACTATGGATGACCATTTAGGTACCTTTCAATGTGACAATTCTGTGACTCTTGGAGGTACCAAGCTGCAGAGCTCAGGCTTCTAATGCCTCTCATAGATGAAGACAGACTCTCACAGAATTGTCAAATGGAAAAAATAAGTAGTTAAGAAAGTAAGAGAACATGGTCGCAGTGGTCAACCATCATCAAAGTGGCATGGAAGTTGAATTTTTGAGCTGGGTCTTAGGGCAATATGGAATTAGTATCAGAATAAAATTATATAACATGTTTGATAATAGATGTACCACTGTTATCATCAAACAATGGTTTTCTAAGTTTCATAAATATGTTAACAAGGCAATGACCCTGAACACTCCCTACCCAATCCTCCTAGCTGCTACATGCTTTTATTAACCCATGACAATCTCACTGTTGCACAAGCAGCACATCGAGTAATTTTTGTGATTTTTAAATTCAGATTGTAATTGTTGTAAAAATAAATTCTTTGACTTTTAGAGGTTCCATCATCTTACATAAATGAAGTATAAAATACTAAAATTCTAACTATAATTTGATTCTCATATTTTGATGTTTCTAGAAACAAAGCATATCTCATAATCTTGTGTATATGCATAAAAATAATTTACCTATTCTTTCCTCTTCTTTATCATTAACTATCCTCTAAGTCCACCTGATCTAGTTTTAAGTTTTGGGGCAAAGTATTATGTGAAAATACCTTAGAAAGGTAATTCAGAAAATTTCGGAATATAGAAGATCAGAGATAGAAATGCATGCAGGGTACAAAATGTTCACATACTGTTTCCAGCTGTTTCCATTTGCACACTAAGACACAGGAGAACTTGAGTAGCAAATTTCTTTTCAAAAGGAAGACTTCTAAAGATCACGTTTTCTCTGGGCTTGCAGACAATGTTAACAAGTTCAAGCTGATTATTTTGATACCTAATAAATTTTCTAAAAGCACTGAGACAGAAAATTCATAAGAAATGCATCACCATTACCTTTCCAGATATTGAACTTTTCCCCAGGGGTTCATTTGCATACTATCTTCCTGATCATATGCACGTGTCGAGTGAGTTCATTTTATTGTTCCATATGTTAAAACAATTAAAACTAACAAAATCCACACAAAGGGCATTTCTTTGTCAGCAGAGCAGAAACCAGTCCATTTCTGCAGTTGAGTTTATGCAGAACCATCATGTACTGAAAAGTTCCCTGGTATGTTTCCTGTTATTCATGTAAAAACTGTGTCAAAGACCCTGCAGAACTAGTTAAAATAAAGACTTATATGTATGTGTTTGTGTGTCCTAGGTTAAAAGAAAAGAAAGGCAGTGGCTAAGACACCAAGCTACTGGGGAACTAGATGATACCAAGAGGACAAGTAGCTTCTTAGTTGCATAGTTTAGAATTATTTCTAGAAACTTGCTTTCTTAAGTTGTATCAAAACATCATGAACCCTGAATATGGCAACCAAGGAAAGTATGTTAAAAAAAAGATGATTATAATGATGATAATGAAGAAGAAGATAAAAACATAAATATTGCATTTATTGTACATGTTAAGGTCTCAGCAAGAAACACAAGGTACACTCAGACTGGATAATTTAAGTAGCAATGAATAGAGAGAGTACAGAGAGTATTCACAAAGATAGGGATGGATTTATGAAAGCCAAAAGATTCACTGTGGTAACCCAGGCTGACATCAGCAGGGATCTGACTCTGCCCTGAAATCTAACACACAGAGCAGGAGAACAGTTCTGGAATCTGGAGAAGGTAGTTCATGGAGCTGTGGCCTTTGGTAGAGGTAGAGCCGACCCCTGGGCAACAGCAGAGAAAAAGCTGAGGTAACAACCCCCCAGCCTCTCACTTTGATCTGACAGTGCCTCCCATTGGCAGAAACCTCTGGAAGCCAGTAGCCAAGAGAGCTGCCCATGTGGCCCATCCCACTCCTGGGACACAGAGCAGGTGCCCTGGAAGGGAAACTGAGGGCACCCTGTTGTCTCTGATTCCTAGAGTATTCCTCAAGTGAGAGCAATAGAGCCATCTTGGTGGTTTTCTACTATTCTGTACCTTTAAAGATCTGTGCAAATCATGGGATTTAAGAAAAATTTTTTTTAAGAGAGAGAGAGAGAGAATTTTTTAAATATTTATTTTTTAGTTTTCGGTGGACACAACATCTTTATTTTATTTTATGTGGTGCTGAGGGTTGAACCCAGCGCCCTGCACATGCCAGGCGAGCGCACTACCACTTGAGCCACATCCCCAGCCCCTTAAGAAAATTTTAGGAAATAAGGAATTCTCCTTTAACTCTCAATGTGTTAATTCAAGTTTCAGTTAGCCATAGTTTTGAAAACTTTGCCATATAATGGCAACACAGTGAAATATTAGGTCTCTTGATTTCCTATAACCCTACATAACCAGAACTGCCAAGTTCCCACTGAGAGCTGGGGGAGCAGTGCCTGGAGAGAGCAGGGAGAGTCCATCTACTTAAATGTGTTCTCAGAGAGGATCTGGTGGTAATTTGGGGAGTTCTTATTTCTGTGTCACTGGGATGAGTCAACAACTGTGTTCTTTACTGACTCATTGTGGTCAACAAATGTGGTTGGATACATATGAAATTGTGAGTAGTCGTGGAAGCATGTGTGGCACTATTGTTAATATGAACAGATGCAAACATTCTTTTTAAAAAATGTTGAATTGACCTCAAACCATTATCATCTAATACCCATAGTTATTTTCTTGAAATTACTGACTTTGCTCTAAGTTTTCAAGCATGTCAGAAAGTTTATAATGAAACAATCTGGTATTTTTCTTTCTTTGTTAGTAAAACTGACAAATAAGTTTTTTTAAAAATTCTGCACATTGGCAAGTAGAAGTCCAAAATCAAACTGAATCTCTTAAGTTTCACATTTAATAATTGCTTCTATATTTCTGTTTGATGCTATTTTCATGTTCTAAATTGCCAAGTTGGGGGGAAGCAGTAGTTCACTAACTTCAAGGAAAATTGAAAGCTTATGAAAGACAAAAGACATTTTGAAAATATTTTCCTTATTCTTTGCCAGACCCCGTCTCACATAACTTAGTTTTTAAAATCTGACATTTCTTGCAGCCTACGTGGGAAATGATGTTTAAGTGACTGAGTAACAGGTATAAATAAAATTGATGTTGGCTTCCCTCCAAAATAACAGACTCTTGCTAGAATTACTGACTTTGAGGCATGGAGTGAAAATGACATATTGAGGCTCGTATCTTTCCAGATTATTTTAAGGCACCAGTCTCCAAAAGTCAACTTTACTAGACTAGATTGGGCCTTGCAAGGCTCTATTCCAGAGGAAAATCTTTATCATATGATCCTAACTACCATATGCAATTTCAATTACTGAAATACAATCCACAGGCACCTTTCCATAAGCCTGGACAACCCTGTGCAGGACTGAGCCTGCAGCTGATCTCACTTCATGACTGGCACTCTGGGGCCTATGTGAGAACCCCAGGATTGCAACCACTGATAACTTTCTGATTCACAAGCTTTTTCTGTCACTCTCTCCCTCAGAGAGCCCACAAGTGAAACCTAAGTGTCTGCACCTGGTGGTGGATGTGTCTGGCAGCATGTATCACATTATGGAGTGGATGGCCAGCTTGAGTGCTCAATGGAGGCTGTGTGTATGTATGGTCATGGAAGTTTTCAAGAACTATGAGAAGTTCAAGGTAATGGTATGATCTAAGGATGATAAGAAGCCTCCTTTACCACATCTGCCCAGAGTGAGCCCTGAGTTATGGCATGATGATGATAGGTGCATGGAGACTTCATTTCCAGGCAGACAGAAATCTCCATCCTCTTACCAGCTCACTTGCCAGCAGAGAAAGTGAGACATTTGCTTCATCTGCTCTAATAATGTCATAATTTAAAGGACTGATTCCTTATGATTACTACCAAAGAAATTCCACATTGGGTGACAGTATCCATAAGGTTCAGAAAAAGGAACAGCCACTTAGAAGCACCAGAGTCTGTTGCTACTGTAACACCCATACCCACACACCGTTGCCCAATCACCAGACAGACAGCTTTCCAAGGTTTGAGCTCACTCCCAGAGCGTGCTGTTCTCAGCATCACTGTCCCTTTGCACATGGGCAATGAAACTACAGAAATGAATGTCTCCCCAGCTGACAATGAAGATGACCACCCTGGCAGAAAAGCAGCCTCCCATTTCAGCTATTTCTATTTTGCTCTTGCTAAGTTTGATGCACACCCTCCATTTCAGAGGTTTGAGAGTAGAGACTAGATTTCCCCAGTACTGCTGTGTTATCCCCTGACAGAAGCCTACTCGTCTGCTCTTAATCAACCGCAGAGAGCACCTGCTCCTCTGGCCCTTTCAGAGCAAATAACCTTGTGTTACCATGGTTATCACAAGCCATGCAATTATTATCAAAAGTTCAGTGGAGAGAAATGGTGTATGTGGGACATGTAAAGGACACAGAGTCTATTCATAGATACTCTAGACTTTATTCTGGGTCATACCTGTCCTAAGAAACAAGTAGTATTAGTTCATTCACTGTTTAGCTTGACATCCCACCAGCACCTCTGGTTGCTGCTTGGGTCATGGCTATGTGTTTGGCCTCATACAGCAAGAAGCAGATGGATGAAACCCATCATCTCATTTACTTTGAGCTTATTATTAAGTGTACTGCCCACTGAATCTCCCAGGGTCCCTTGTATGAATGAAGTTCTGCAAGAGAAATCATTTTAGGATTGACTGCTAGGGAAAGGGCAGCTTCAGACAGTGAAGCTGTGGGTTGGAAGACTTTGCACAAGTACAGGATACTAATACAAATATACATGGACTTTTACCATGAGGAGTAGCTCCATTTCCCGTGAAGAACTGGAATGGGTATTCTCTTGTAAATAGTGAAAATCTTGGAACTGTTCAAGATTCCTTCTTTGTCCCAGGAAGCTTAGAGCCAAAGTCAAAGACCAGTTATGACAATTTTATTTTGTCTTATGTCTTGAAGACTGGTATTTAGCTTTTTCCTCCCCTTGACCCTTCCTTACCTCAGATGTAAGTTTGTCTGGCTTTTAAATTCTTACTTTTTCATATTTTGTGGGTCAAAGGAGAATATTTTTAAGATTATTTATTTAAAAATATTTTGGGGGCTGGGGCTGTGGCTCAGCAGTAGAGTGCTCGCCTAGCAAGTACGAGGCCCTGGGTTCGATCCTCAGCACCACATAAAAATAAATAAATAAAGGTATTGTGTCCAACTACAACTAAAAAATAAATATTTTAAAAAATATTTTAGATCCTCTTTAGTATATAATGGAGTTTGATTTCCCAAATCACTTGGACCACAGATGACCAATGGAAGGGCTAAAATCCATCTTATTAATATAAATGGCTATATCACACCTAGTGTTTAAAAACCTATGGATTTAACTTGCCTCAGCATCACAGCTATTTCCAGAGTTCCTGACAGATGTTCCTTGCACATTGTCACATTGGAGCCTTTGTATAATCTTCCTACCACCCCTACCATATGTCTGAGATTTGAGTGACCACAGGCCACCCAGTCTCTGGTAAGCCTCCTGCATCCTCCTCTGTAGAGGACAAGAAGAAGATGGGTTGGAACTACTTATGTTCTGTGAGAGCTTTATGGAATTAAATGTTTGGGGATTTAAGTAAGGGTACACGTAGTTTAAAATGTAAAAGGGACAAAAGGAGAAAAAGTCAAGGATAAGTCTCTGCCTACCCCTCTCAGTTCTGAGCTTCCCTCTCTAATGGTGACCCATGTTAGTGGGTTTTTGGTCTCAATGCATATGTTTCAAGTGTTTTGATACCCATGCACTATGTTTTGTATCTTTATGAACGTGTCCAATTAATTTAACCTCTATGTATTTTCATTTGTGAAAGAGATACAAGAACTAGGGATAACTAATGAAAAGATAGAATTTACTCGGAAAATATAAAATGAGGCATGAATGGGGATGGGATTGTGGCTCAGCAGTAGAGCACTCACCTCACACATGCAGGACCCTGGGTTTGATCCTCAGCACCACATAAAAATAAATAAGTGAAATAGAGGTATTTTGTCCAACTACAACGAAAAAATAAATATTTTTTTAAATGAGACATGAACTGATAACAACTTCAAGAGCTCCTAATGAAAAATTTATTTCTTCAGACCAGGATGGCATCAAATGTGTCATCTTTAGGAATTCCACAGTGTGATCTGAGACTCCTCGCCCCTAGTTCCAGATGGATCTTAATGTCTTCCTGCAATTATCCTTCAGTAGTAAAGGTGTCCAGTGTGTATTTGCTTTGAAACTTTCAGAAGCCACTGGCCTGGTGTGGAAATCTAGTCTTCCCTTCTCTTTTGGCATCTGCTGTTTTCTTTGGCTTAGACTCAGCTGCTGAACTGTGGCTCATTACTGTCCAGCTTCAGTGGCCTTATTTGGAGTCTGTCTCCACTTTTTACTTCATATTAGCATAACCCAGGCCAAACCACAGGGACCCTTGAGCAAAAATTACTGACAAGGAACCAGGTGCGGTTACATATGCCTGTAATCCCAGAGGCTCTGGGGCAGGAGGATCATAGGTTCAAAGCCAGCCACAGCAATTTAGCAAGACTGTAAGATCTTGTCTCAAAATTAAAATTTTTTAACAAGGAGTGGGGCTTGCTGGGGATGTAGCCCAGTAGTTAAGTGTCCCCTGGGTTCAATTCCTGGTACCAAAAAATAAAGAATTACTGAGGCAGGACACATTTTTAAGCCATTTGGAGTTTTTAAGTTTTTCATAATTGTCCTACCAATAGACTTTGGTCATTTCCAGGAATAGAGTTCACAGTAGGTCACTTAAGACAGGAGCAACATTATTTGCTTATAATCAGCATAATTTTTAAAGTTCATAGAACACTTAAACACTACATGAATGGTGAAATGGTAATGCTTTATGAATCATTTTATTTTAGTCAAGTTATTTTTTTCCCTTTACCTTCATTTCTAATTGGTTCCTCATGATTTCCCCCCAAGACCCTAGGAATGTGTGCACTCTAATAATACAGTAGATCTGTTTTTCAGAATTCCTTATGATTTAATTTTTTTTCAAAGTGTGCAATAACACAAAAAACTATTTCTTCACAGAATTCTCAAATAGTGACACCAGAAAACAGATTTATTCAGTTATTAAGAATATGGAAGACTCTGCATCTAATAGAAGAAAAAGTTGGTCCTAATCTCCATCACGTGGGGGATGTCTTCCTTAATAAGACACCTATAGCACAAGAATTAAAACCAAGAATCAACAAATGGGATGAATTCAAACTAAAAAGTTTTTTCCCAGCAAGAGAAATAATATGTGAGGTGAGTAGGGAGCCTACATCCTAGGAACAATTTTTTACGTCTCATACATCAGATAGAGCTCTAATCTCTAGGGTATACAAAGAACTCAAAAAGCTAAACACCCAAAAAACAAATAATCCAATCAACAAATGGGCCAAGGACCTGAACAGATACTTTTCAGAAGAGATTATACAATCAATCAACAAATATAAGAAAAAATGCTTATCATCTCTAGCAATCAGAGAAATGCAAATTAAAACTACTCTACAATACCATCTCACTCCAGTAAGAATGGCAGCCATTATGAAGTCAAACAACAAGTGCTGGTGAGGATGTGGGGAAAAAGGTACACTCATACATTGCTGGTGGGACTGCAAATTGGTGCAGCCAATTTGGAAAGCAGTATGGAGATTCCTTGGAAAGCTGGGAATGGAACCACCATTTGGCTCAGCTATTCCTCTTCTTGGTCTATACCCAAAGGACCTAAAAACAGCATACTACAGGGACACAGACACATCAATGTTTATAGCAGCACAATTCACAATAGCTAGATTGTGGAGCCAACCTAGATGCCCTTCGATGGATGAATGGATAAAAAAAAAATGTGGCATTTATACACAATGGAATATTACTCAGCACTAAAAAATAACAAGATCATGGCATTTACAGGGAAATGGATGACATTAGAGCAGATTATGTTAAGTGAAGTTAGCCAATCCCCCCCAAAAAAAACACCAAATGCTGAATGTCTTCTCTGATATAAGAGGAGGTGTCTCAAAATAGGGTAGGGAGGAAGAGCATGGGAAGAAGATTACCTCTAGATAGGGAAGAGAGGTGGGAGGGAAAGGGAGGGAGAAGGGGAATTGCATGGATGGTGGAAGGAGACCCTCATCGTTATACAGAATACATGTATGAAGATGTGAGGAAAAAAAATAGCATTACCTTAGATTGGGTAAAGAGAAGTGTTGGGAGGGGAAGGGAGGGGGAGAAGGAAGGATAGTAGAATGAAACAGACATTATTATTACTGTGTGTTTATATGTGACTGCATGACCAATGTGATTCTGCAACCTGTGCACTCAGAAAAATGAGAAATTATATCCCATCTGATTCAAATGTATCATATGTCAAGGTCATTGTACTGTCATGTGTAACTAACTAAACCAAATAAAAATTTTTAAAAATAACATAGAAAAGAAAGAAAGAAAGGGAGCAAAAGAAATTGGGCTTTAAAAGAAAGGGAAAAAAAGAACCTCAAATTAGTTATTTCTATGAAAGAGTGTAAACCATATTCTAAGCCAGTGGCTTTTTAATTTTATAAAAAGGAACCCTAGAAGAAGGTCAGAGGAGTGAACAGCACTTTTACCCCATTTCCTCCACTCCAGTTCAACTAAATCATTCCATTTATATTGATAGTGCATGATGTTTCATAAGTGTACTTCTGGGCTTACTTCATTTGGCTAAAGGATTCCACTGCTAAAAAAAAATTTTAAAAAATTAAAGGCAAGAAGAATTAGAAAAACACTCTTCAAGGACCAATGCTAGATTATAATTTCTGAGGGTTTTCTTTTTGGAAAAGGTGTCATAGATCCTTAGTTCAGTTCAATGATTTACTCCTCCGATGGCAGGTGAAAACAAGGTACAGGTGATTCTAAAACTAAGAGGAACCAGGTTTTTATCCCATCTCTTGGGTCTATCATTAATATCATTAAATTTTTATAGAATTTTGGGGGTAGAAATGGCCTTGTAGATTATCTTCATCAACTATTCTTTTACAGATGAGAAAACTAAGATTCAAAGAAGTTAAGTGCTTTGCTCAGGGTCACAGCTAGATTGTCAAAAGCCAGGACTTCTGATGCCATTTCAGCGTTCTTAGTTTCTTCCTATTTCTTGCAGTCATTTTATTTCTGCCCAGTTGGTATTTTTTTAAAAACTGTAATTCAGGAGCAAATGTGCCATTTACATATCTCTTTTCTCCTACTTTCAGCATCCCACCAATCAAAGGAGGTAATAGACATAGTTTTTTTTTTTTTTTTCTCAAAGTGTCTTAGGATAGCTAGGTTAACTCTCAGAAGGTTATAGAAAGACATGACTCACAAATCAACACCTGCTAGGAGAATTCCTTCCATCAAGAACTTAGTTTAGTGTCTGTAATTATTCTTTTCCCCATGCCTCAGGAATGTCTCACAGGTTTATAAATGGAGATCAGTCATCCCAGCAGACTGGCTCTGAACAAATTCTTATTGCTACACTGAGAATAGAACCAGAGAAGAGTATACAGACCTTTCTGAATCCACATGAGTTAAGCATTCAGAATTGACTCAATTGTTGATGTAGAAATGTTGGCCAGATAAACCATACAAAAAGTGTTAAGTAGATATATAAGGGTAATTGGGGAATGATTATTTCTCTAGAGTAATAACACTGGATTTAAAGTCAGAACACATGAGTTTGGCTTCCAGACCTCTACCAGCTCTAAATCTGTGACCTTAAAAAACCTGTTAGTCCTACCAAGCATCATTTCTTCCACTTGTGAAAAGTGGGTAACACATATATACCTACACAAAGTCATCAGGAGAATCCAATTGAGAAAAGATGCATGACAATGTTTCATACACTGTGAAGAACCATAGAGATGCTGAGCACTATAGTCCCTAAATGTATTCCTAGCCTTTTAATGACCCTGGGAATTAGTAAAACAGATTCCCCATGTTTGACAGAGATATTAAGTGGTTTACAAGCCTATGAGGTTAGAGGTCATCTAACCCAGCATTACTTACAAGATGGAGAAGAAGTTTGGCGAGGTCATTTGGATGTCAATGTCAGAGTCATGTCTAGAATCCTTGATATGCCAGAACATTATTTTTTTACACTGACTTCTACATGAAGAAAAGTTAGCCAGTAAAACTGTAGATTGTTAACTAACACCCTAAAGTTCTACTGGCACGTCCCTTGACCTTGACCTCCCTTGATCTTTTAAATCATATATTTATCTTCTAATTCCTTGCTCCACACAGTCAGTAGTGCTATTCTATAGTGGTGTATTTGGATTTTAGAACACGGTTAGGATTCCATATGTCCTCAGTCAGTCTTCAAAACAGCTCCAGGGCTGGAGTTGTGGCTCAGTGGTAGAGCACTTGCTTGGCAAACGTGAGGCCCTGGGTTTGATCCTCAGCACCATACATAAATAAATAAATAAGATCCACTGACAACCAAAAAAAAATTTTTTTTAAAACACTCCCAGATGATTGCCGTATATCTCCTCACAATGTAGATGCATATTAAAGTAGGTAGTTATCCTTCCTCATGGTAATTTAAATTATTCATAAAATGCTAACAGCTCTTTGTTTTAGGCAGAGCTTACTTTGCATTCTAAGTGTTATAAACCATCCTTCTTCTTTGAAGATAAATCTTGGCATCTTGATTTAAACTCTACATTTGTCTTTATTTGCTGTACCTTTCTCTAAATGAGATTTTCAAAAGCAAATATTGCAAAGGAGCTTTTAAACATTTTTCAATTATATAGTAGCTGGGTTCTCCCAACAAACTCATACATGCATGGAAATAAACAAGTTTCTAAAGCACAGAAGTATTAAAAGGGTCCTCTCTAGTCAAGACTTCCATACTGCCGTGGTAAGATTTACGCTGAGGTCTACATGTAAGACTCCATCAGGGATACATTGAAAAGGGGGAAATCATAATCATGAAAATTGTGAGCTACTCAGAAAAGTTATGACCCAAACATTAATGGATAATTACAGTGAGGCTTTTGTTTTCTGACTCCTCTGGTTCCTCCAGGGAACACACTTGAGGCCCTGTCAAGACTGATGTCGCCATGGTCATGGCAGGAATTGTAAGTGACAGGATCAGGACTTTAAAAATGGAAAGGAATGAGTTTGTGTACCTTTTCTTTGAATCCAGACAGTTTTGCATATTAGCAAAATACTGTTTGTAAAACCTGCTGAGATCCCTGGATGACAAATTCTAGATAATTTTGATTGAAAATATTATCTTTAATGGTAGTTTGAAATTATCTACAGGAAGATTAGGAACTGTTTCACATGCGGATGTATTTTGGATTTCTTTGAAGCATTTTATTTACTTTGGATACAGAATAATCCCCAAGTCCATTTTCAAGATGAGAAACCAGAACCTAGGAACCACATTTTAAGTGCTGTCCTGTCCCTTCAGTGTCTTCTCAACCCTTTGCTTTACTAACTAGGCACAGATTACCCCCCTACCTTCCAACTTCTCATTTTCGCATAGTAACAATTTCAATAGGAACGTTGCTACTTTTTTCATTTTAAATATGATAGTTTCAGTATTGTTATAGATTACTTTTTGTTAACTAGCTTGGGCTAACCACCATTTATCACATGGTTGCTATGGGGAAATACATTCCACTTTCCAACAATTTATTTGTAAAATAATGTAGTCCACATACAAAAAGAAAGCTGCTTATTGCTCCAATCTGATTGCAAACTCTCTTATAGTATTTGGGTAATAAACAAGCAAGGTACTTTTGTAGATTAAAAAATATGCAAAGATGAATGAGATATGACCTTGCCTTCAAAGAACTCACAATTTTAAAAGGAATAGACGAGGGGCTGGGGATGTGGCTCAAGGAGTAGCGCGCTCCCCTGGCATGCGCGGGGCGCTGGGTTCTATCCTCAGCACCACATAAAAATAAAATAAAGATGTTATGTCCACCGAAAACTAAAAAATAAATATTAAAAAAAAGGAATAGACGTACAGAGAAATGATCGCATTCCACCATAACACCTAGAGTACTGTTTTGCACACATAGGTGTTCAAAAGAGAGCTGTTGAATGATAATGGGTTGGTGGATATCAGTGATTATTAAGCATTTTATCCCATGGGGCTCTTTAAAATCTTTTGCCACAAACCCACACCCAGGATTCTTTTTTTGCTGATGCCACAGTTGCCCGTGTCCCAAGGTCTAGTCTGACCTTCACATCAGCATCAAAAAAATGCTTCGAAGAAGATGGGAATACACAGGGAGGTAAACTCAACAGTTGGTGAGAACTCCCTTGCACCGAATATAGTTCACCTCCAACTTCATTCCAGATTATGTAAAAGAGCTGCACCTGACTCACATGCTAGCCTTTTCTCGACAGGACCTTCTCATGTCCACAGAGATAGGGAATTAAAAAGTATTCCCAGAATTGAAAAATACATGTCATATACTGTTAAATAGAAAAGCAGCTCATTCAATCACAGGCTCAACATTATCCATTTTAATGAAAAATTATGTTGATGAAGATGTGTCCCACACATTAAAAGGAAATATAAGTGTGGGAGCTTCTTCAAGAAAATATTATCAGAGGTTATTCTTAATGGTATTATGTGTAATTTGCACTTTCTTTTTTAATACATTCTTATAAATTCTACAATGCATATGTTTCATTTTTGTGAAGAGAAGGAAACAACATGTATTAGTTTTCTCTTACTGGGAACAGATTACCACAAACATAGCAACTTACAATACCTATTAAGTCATAGTTCTATAGATTTCAAGTCCTGCCAGGCTGAAGTCTGGGTGATGGTTGGGCTGGTTTCTCACCTGGAGGCTCTAGGGAAGGAGGCTTGCAAACTCAGCTCATTGGCCTAATTCAGTTCCTCATGGTTGTAGGACAGAGGTCCCTGTTTCCCTGCTAGCTATCAGCCATAGATAACTCCCTCATGTCAAACCCCCCTCATACTTCACACCTGTCTTCCCTTCTACTACCAACCATGAAAAAATAAAACAAAAACAGGTTGCTGCTCAGTGGTAGGATGCTTGCCTGGCATGTGTGAGACCCATCACTGCAATCAATCAATCAATTAGTCAATCAATAGTTTATGCAATTAGGTTAGGCCCACCCTTATAATCTCCCCATTTTTTACATATTATAAATGTCCTTTAAAATATTTTCTTCTCTTATCTGACTTAAAAGGCAAGTACTGAGAGCTATAGCCGAGTCTGAATGACACATGGCATTTTTGCCAGAACGGAGTGGTTGAGAGGTGACCCCAGCAAGCCATTGAGATGATAATGGTTATGTTAAACTGTGTATATTAGACCCCTGCTGTCCACCTTGGCCTGCTACTTTGGAGTTCTCAGGCTACTTTGGAGTTCTCACAGGGATTCCCGGAGAGTTCCCATTGGTTGGGGGAGTGCCGGAGGAGGGAGTTCGGGTTGGTGGTTCCTGGAGGAGCCATGTGGGTGGCATTCGGGAGAGTTCCCGGAAACGTGTGTGGAGCATGCTGGTGGAGTTCAGAAATAAAATTTGTTCCTGCTTCAGTGGCTCGTGATTTGTGCCCAGCCAGACTGTGGTAGGCAAGTAATCCCCCTTCTGATTAACTCAAAATAAGTTAAAATCTGCCAAATCCATTTTTTCACATAAGTTAACATTATCACAAGTAATATACCATATTTAAAGATCTTGCCCTTGCTTAGAAGGAGAAGGTTATAAAAAGCAGGTACACTGGAGCCTGAAGCCTGGGATCTTGAAGATCACCTTAGAATTCTGCCCGTATTTGTATGTCTGTGTGTGATTTTTTAAAAATCTCCCCTGAAAGTTGGGAATGGAATTGAGAGTAACCCCTGAAGCCTTCATCATACTTTCTACCTCCTGCAGAGATCAGAGATCACAAAAGAAGTTGTATCCAAAGTAAGAATCTAGACTCTGCCATTCAACTAAATAACACACTTCTGATAAACATACATCTGCCTCTCTGCATTTTGTTATGGCCAAATATTGAGCAACTTTTGACCATCTAGTCCAAAGAGATGGATATTCAGAGGCCCAATTACAGTTCTCTAGTAGACAGAGGTTTCTAACTCTCTGATTTTCTTGCATAATATGACATCACTGGATACTCTGGAGATGACCAAAATATTGATTTAGTTTCAATTAACAAAATTCCCAAGGACAATAAGCAACAACTAGAAATAGTAAGGTTAAATACATTCAGTTACCTCTACACTTTGAAAACTTCCATCCAATTAGGTAAAGAATACAAATTCATTGAAGAAGCAGTAAATATAGAAAAGAAAGTGACTTTCTGTTTCACAAACATTCAAGTTTTAAGCAAACACCCACCAGACCTCACATCCTTTTCCCCACGATCCAAATTTAAATTTTGCTATGTGCATATTTTTAGAGTACTCAAAATTGGATTGGGATTATTCATCTCAGTATTGCATTAGGATTCTATAACCTAAAACTCCTCATATATGGAGATTTTCAGTAGAAGGAAAAGAATGATCCCTTTTAGAGTACTAACAGCCTTTTCTTAGTACTTTCTAACAATAAATTCAGTTTCACATACTTTAATCTGCAAGAGAAACATGCGTGTCATGATTTTAAAATAAATTTCCTCCATTGCTACTGATGTGAGTAAGTGTTCTAGTTCTACATAACTTTTATTGGAAATTCAATACATTTCTTCCATCCTCCTGCGTGATACCAATTTTTATACCTTCTTACATTTTCTCACTTTAAGTGAAAGCTTGAATTCTAAAATTGAATTCTAAATTGTCAACTGTGATAATTTGGAACATTTCCTTGTTTCTAACAAAAGTCTATCAAATGCAAATATCACTATGTACTGTTGTTACTCTGCTGTGCAAGTTGAATAGAACTTGCTCAAAAACGTGTTACTGACTTGTAATAGTTGTTTTTTACCCATTCACACAATCAATAGGAAAAAAAACATCCTGTTTGTTCAAAGAAGCTTATCACCCTTGACTTTTGTGCTCTGACTCTTACCTCCAATCAATGCATGCCCACACTTCGTTCTGCATGACTGGAGACCACACGTTAAAGGGGACAGAACATATCATCAAGGAAACTGTCAAAGAAGCTGATAAATACTTTGTCACAGTCTTGAGCAATGCAAATCTGTCATGGTATGGAATATAACCTGCCAAGTTTGCCCAAATCCTTACAAGTTAACCTCAAATAAATGGTTTTGCTATTTTTATTGGCTCTTTAGGTGATCAAGAAACCAGGTGTCATCTCAGGACATAGCAAAGGGCAAGCATAGAGAGAATGAGTGCCTGACATATGCTTATGAGATGAACAGACATGAGGGGAACTGGGGGATGTGGAGGAAAAACAATCTGGAGAAGCCACCCTCAAGGAGCTTGCAGGCTAGCTAAAGAGATGTGATGTTCTAGCTTATGTTTAGAGAAGCAATTATAATTTTAAATTATTTACTTTTCATTTTATGTATAAACTAACAAAATAATTTTCCCACTAATAAGTTAGATAATTTTTATACATTTGACACCTTCTATCAAGGTCCCAAGCATAGTCTAATCAGTTTGTGTCCAAGTCATATTCAAAATAGTGAATATGACAGTTTTCCCAGCATAAGATAAAATGTGTATATTTGTGTCTATAAGTATTATACATAGACATACATCTAGAGATAGAAAGATAGACATGTCGACATACTTATGTGTATGTATCTCCATAGATATGTCTTTCTCATAGGTGATATAAATATATATATATGTGTGTACATATATATGCATAGGTATATATGTGTGTGTATATGTGTGTGTGTGTATATATATATATATATATGTATATACATGTGTATCTTTGTGTGTGTATGTTATTACAGGGAGACAAGGCAGGTGAAACACTTGGAGACACAAAGCTATGGGTGATAAGACACCATATATAGTATTACACTACACTGAATATATCAAATGTTCACTAAAAAAATTTATGGTCAAATAATAAATACCATGGGGGATGATCTAAAAGGAAAGATCTGGAAGCACTTTCATAACTTAAACACGCTAATATTTATCCTTTTTTTTACTCACATTTTTAATTGGTGCATTATAGTTATACATATTGATAGGATTTGTTGTTACATATTTGTATATGCACACAATATAACAATATAATTTGGCCAATATCACCCCCAGCACCTCCCACATCCCTCCCTGCTTCCCCACCTCCTTTATCCCTGTCCTCTACTGATCTCCCTTTGATTTTAGGGAGATCTATCCTCACTTTTCTTTTCCTTTTTTCCTCTCCAGCTTCTGCATATGTAAGAAAACATATGACCCTTAATCTTCTGAGTTTGATTTTGCTTTTTTTTTTTTTTGCTTTTATTTCTACTTTTTTAAAATTTATAGGTGACAGCGGAATTCATTACATTCTTTTTGAATAACAAATAGAAATAGTTCATGTTTTTTTCTGTACTTAAAATACTTACCAAAAAAAAAACAGAAAACACAGATGAAAGTGTATCTGCTAAAAACAAACAAACAAAAAAACCCTTCCTGAAGTCCAAAGGCCTGTCTTTGTTATTTCTCCTCTTTAACATGTCATGCTCTGTGGTACAGAGGCCTATAAACTAAGGAAGGTTTTAGTATTCTGCATGCTGACATCTTGATTTCTATTTCCTTGCTACAGAATTGCTGAGTAAGATTAAGAATAGACTTAATATCATATAATCACAGTCATCACTTTATTACAAGTGACTTTACATTTTTTTCACTTTTGTGCCTTAGCACTTTGCATCTTGTAGAACCTCCTGGTCCTTAAATGCAAACCATGCTTTTTCTAGCCATATTTTGCTCAGTACAGCCCAGTATTCGGCAGATAGCAAACACCAGTTGAGCTGAAATGGTTATTTTGTCTTCTAATGAACAGATCCTGTTTGAATACTTAAGAAAGCACAATAATACCCTTGTGGTTTCCTAGGGAAATGGTCCAAATCCACTGGCAAAAGATTTGTTGCAGAATTTGCTGGTCTGGTGGACATGCCAAATGGATGATACTACACAGGATAGCTGACTTTTATGAAATGTCATTCCAAAATCAAACTTCATTGCCACAATGAAAAGAGGCGTTCTTTTGAATAAAACCGCATCTTGTACTTTTATTACCTTCAAAAATGTCTTTCTGTTCCAAGCAATAAGTTAGTATTTTTAAAAATTGCCATAAGCCTATATAACCTCAGTATTATCAAAGCAGCAGTTGGATAAACCAGACTGCATTACACATTGGGTGACTTGGAGCCAAAAAAAGGGGAGGAAGGTGGGGAGAAAATAGAACCACTCAGGATTTGGCTGGGCAAAGTTCTTGGTGTCCTTTTTTCTAAGAAAGAAAAAGCATTTAGATGTCCAGTATGAGGCCAACACATTTGCTGAACCCAGGTGAGCTAATTCCAGTTGGGTCCCTAGGGCTCTGTTCTAGTAAGGGAATATAAAATACCAGAAAATAACAGCCATGAAAGAGAGAGATTTTTTTCCTTTCCATATTCACTGATTTTTTCACTGTAAAGACCTTCCTTGTGGTTCACTTCTTTCACTCTGTCTCTCCCTGTTGCTCTTCCAGGGCTTTCATTTCTTAATGACAGCCAATTAAATTGCAGGCAGTAGGCAAGGTATTAGAAAGTGAAAACTTTCTTTTCTAAGAACCCATTTGGATGCTGTGATTTGCCAGGGCAGGAGGTGGAAGGGGAGCCTCCATTTGCAATGGTAATTTTCTTTCCCTTCCCCTCCTGGCAGTCTCCAGAAAACCTTACCAGCTGGTAGGCCTTTCATTGCCATGGATACCAAGGACATCCCTTAGATTTTACAACAGATCTTCACCTCTACCATGTTGTCCAGAGTTTAAGGAATGCACTGCATTGCCATAATTATCCAGGATTTAAAATTTTTAAAAAAGAATGTTCTGAAAAGAAGAAGACATCTATAAAACAAATGCATGCAAGACTAGATGCTTCTTCCAATGCTGGCTCCATAATCAGGATTCAGAAAAGCAGCCAGAAGCAGAATTGTGCATAAAACTCTCCCACCACAAATGGGTTTAGAATTCCTCAGAGGATGCAAGTTGACTTTCACTTTATATAAGGTCAAGGTTAAAGGAAATTGGCGTGAGAACTATAGTGCTTGGTCTGTTTCCAGAACCTGAGGTGTAAAGAATCCTTGCTTTTGCCTTAACACATTGTCTATCACCTGAGAGAAGCACCCGCATCTCACTGAACCTCTGAAGCCATGGTCTGACATTGGGATCAAGTCTGTGCAAACCCCACCCAACATGCTGCTGTCTTATGATTATTTTTATTTTCTCCCTCCTCTGGATTGCCCAGCAAACAACAGTTGTATCGTATTTAACCCACTGAAAAGACCTTCCAACAGCAATATTTTATAAAAGTTGGGATTTTCTCAATAATTCCATTTTCTTGGCCAAAGCCAAAAGAAATCAGGAGAGCTTTAGAGTGCTTGATTTCTCAGGTGACTTTTAAAAGGCTCTTTGAATAATAAAGAACAAATGTCCTGTTCTCCCTGCTAGCGCATGGAAGAATACAGATACCTTGTGTGAAGTTTCCTGGTCCTTCTTGTCCTTCTAGTGCTTCTCAACAGTTCACACTACTCTGTTTTTTGGTTTGTTTGTTTGTTTGTTTGTCCAAAGCTTAGTGTTCAAAATAACAAATGCTTATAAGAAATTGTCTATTGAGAACATTCATATGAAAATGACTTAATCCAAAGTAAATGGCATTATGTTTGAACTGAATGGTGATTGGACATTTCTTTAACTGAAAGAAAAAGAGCAAGAGAGGAAGGGAAGAAGGAAGAAAGGAAGGAAGTTAGTGTTTTTTTATTTAAGTTCAATCCCTTTTTCTTTCCGAGTGTAGCTTATTCCCACCCACTCTTGGGCTAAGCTTTCTCAGTAGACTTCATGTCACATTTTAAAAACCAAATGCTTCAGCAGAAGTCAGACCCTCTCAACCATATACTAAAAAGCTCCTCTTTACTAATGACAGCAAAATCAGATATGCTGGGGGCACCACTGCATGTGTGTTTTCTTATCTTGTTTTGGAAAAACTAGCCTTATTAATAATGTTACCTTATTCACCCATATACATTGAAATTGTACAGGCCCATAATTTCATTTTAGTTAATTATAGGCCAAAGAAAAGATAACACCCATTTATTCCACCACTCTATCTCCTGCTAATCAACTGTTAAAAAGAGAAAACTAATCAGATTTACAATATGTTATTATTACCCCATGAGTTTGGATGTTTTGGTTTTTTTTTGTTTTTCTGGCCAGATGCTTGCTCCATGTATTGTATCATCCAATGATGCAATTTCAATTCAATAAGTACCTCTAAAGACATAATTTTTAATAGTAACAACAGTTCTCATTTGTTGATTATTATATACCAGAAATATGTTGAATGATTTTATTATTCTATTCAGTCCTCAAAACTGTGAATCCAAGATAGGTATTTTAAGATAGAGCATTATAATTACACATAATAGTGGGGTTCATTTTGACATATTTGTAAATGTATATAACATAGTTTGCTCCATTTCAATTCCTAGTACTTCCTCTTTGCCTCCACTCCTCCCTCCCCTAATCCCTTTCTTTTTGTCTATTGGTCTTCCTTCTACTTATTCTTTTATTGTTACATTATAGTTATATATAAAATTGGGATGAATTGTGATATATTCATACATGCTCAGAGCATAATTTGGTCGACTTCATTCCCCAATTCTTTCCCTTTCTCTCCTATTTTAATCGGCTTTTTTGCTGCTGTGACTTAAAGACCTGACCAGAACAACTGCAGAGGAGGAAAAGTTTATTTGGGGGCCCACAGTTTCAGAGGTTTCTGTTCATATACAGTGAGCTTCATTCCTCAGGGCTCAAGGCAAAGCAGGACATCATGGCAGAAGAGTATATCAGAGAGAAGAAGTTCACATGGTGATCAGAAAGCAGAGAGACTCCACTCTCCAGATACAAAATATATGTCCCATAACCACACCCCCAATGAGCCACTTCCTCCAGCCACACCCCACCTGTCTCCAGTTACCACTCAGTTAATCCCATCAGGGATTAATTCACTGGTTAGGTTAAGGCTACAACCTTAACAATCATTTCTCCAAACTTTCTTGCATCATCTCACATGTGAACTTTTGTGGGACACCTCACTTTCAAACCATAACACTTCCCTCCTTGGTTCCCCATTGAAGATGAGTATTTTTGACCTCACTATATAATAAAGAAAGTGAGGCTTAGAGAACTTTAGTCACTTTCCCAAGATTCCTGATCTAGACTTCAACTATTCTTATTAACATCTTCATTTCACAAATGAAGAGAGGCTCACAGAGCTTTAGAGAGGTTCAACTCAAAAATATGGGTCATGTTCAGATGCAAGTAGGGGCAGGGCGTGGGCTAATACCTGTAGCCCCTCTCACCCCATACCTCATGCTGCTGCTTATAGACCTACATGTATGTCATGCTCCTACTGCCTAATTCTCATTTCTTCCAGTCTGATTTCTCTGCCTGTAACTTGTTCACATCCATAAAGCCCTTTTCTTGACCTCAAAAACTCTGCACACCTTCACAAAATACAGAGCTGTGGGGACTAGGACATGGGGCACTGCTGGGGAGACACTTCTAGCTGCTCCTTCCTTCCTTCCTCGAGTGCACAGTGAGCTAAAGAGTTGCCCATCTGAATGGCCACTTAACCCAAGGGACACCCCTTTGTTAGTGGATCCCTGCCCCTCAAAGCCTTTGGAAGTTGAGTCCAAGAGTGATTAAAGGAACAGGCTTTTACCAAATCCTCCCCATGCAGAACTACCTGAGTAAGCAAAAGTCATTCTTCTTAAACATGGAAAGAATGTTCCCAAGTAATTTAATTTCCCTTTCCCAATTAGCCAGACATCCTTTGTGATTGTTATTTAAAAAAAAAATAGAACTCTTGGCTTTTCTGAATTTATAAAAAGGAAGAATGATGGGGGAGGGGAGAGGAAAGGAGAAGATGGTTTATTTTCGCTTTTTGCAATACCCAAGTAGTGTGTGCATTATTAAATGTTCTTAATTATAGGCCACTCTAAGCTGTTCCCAGGCCCTTCTTAGGGCCAAGACGTTATAATAAATGCATTGTGTACCTCAGGGCGGGGGTCCATTGAAAGGCATCTAACCCCTGTCTCCCTAGTGAGCCCATGTAATGCTGAGAAGGTTCATTGTTAACCCTGAGCAGCCAGGAGGAATGAATGCTGTGAATAGCTGCAGTATATGATGTGTATTTCCCCCTGGAATCCTTTGTGTGTCCCCAAAAATGACCTCATCACAGATGGGGCAGCTCAAACAGAGCCACAAGAAGTGGATCAGAGCGGGAGGACGTGAAGGGAACCCATCAGATGTTTAGAATGAATCACTTAATTCTTTACACTAAACCCTTTCTTGTGAACTGTAAGAGGAGGTAAAATCCATCAATGCCAGCAAGATTTCCTCTAAACAAACTCTAGGGCTTTGAAAGCCATTTAGAAATGGTTTTCCGAACACGGTGTTGTCAGAATTCCTGAAGGGCCAGCTCTGGAGGCTTCAGCCCTCCCTGCACCTGGCCCCTTCCTGTGCCTGTGTGATCGGCTAAATTAAATTCCTCAGTGAATACAGAAGAGGGATACAGGGACACTAGAAACAGCAAGAATATATTCATTGCATTTGTAATTGTTTTCAAGGACCATAAGAATAAGAGACATTCCACAAATTCTAAGCCAACCTGTTCTTTCTTGAATTGCATATCAAGAGTAATCAAATGTTAGGAAATTTTACACAGCTTTTTAAAAATCTTTAAGAATTATAATGTCCACTTTAATTTTTTTGCAGTTGATAATATATATGGCTTTTAAAAATACTTAGATGACAAGTCCAATTTCTGGTGAGGGTTATATCATAAAGTACTTACCAATTGTCTTTTCTTCCATCTTTTTTCTAATATTTGCAATAGCCTAAGAACTACTAAATGGAAAGGAATTTTAATTTTCCATCTTGTAGTGAAGAGAATTTATGAACTCTAGGTGGAATTAGTCTGTAGCAAGAAGTTCATAGGCTCTACTCAGCTATTAACTACCTGTGTAAACTTGAGCTGCTCACTTCTAAGTCTCAATTGGATTCAATCTATGAATTCCAGCGGTTGGAGAAAATGATCCCTAACTCTGAAGCCCTGTGTTCTGGCATCTCATTCCTACAGAGAGAATTGACTTGGTCCTTCTTAACAGCTTGTAAGAGCCACTGATGTCCGTGGAACTTTTGTCTTCAGAACCCCACACACATTAGCAAATGGGACCCTGTCTCCCATTGCACAGAGGATTTGGCACCTATATCAACTATCCCAACAAAATAACATTACTAGCTGAATATGAACACTCAAAATTATGTAATTGTTACTAGAATTCAACAAAAGGGGGCTTACCCCCATAGCTGAACAAATAATTCACAGGATGTCTGACTGTTGTCTCATACTTTGCACTTAGTTGTCTTAAATTATAATTACATATCTGCTGATCTGCATGTGGGGAATAAAAAAGGATCAGAAACTGGAAAACCACTGTGTGCCAAGAGCTGACCTTTATCCCACAGCTAAACAATGCATGATTGTGTATCTGTGTATGTGTGTGTGTGCACGCACACACGTTTAATTATTAAATCCTGTAAACAAAAATCTCCTCCACAGGAAGAAAAAATGCTGGCCAAGCAAACATCTCAAGTTGAGAATGATTTGACACTCTTTTTTGGAGACTAAGCCCTGTCTGGGCTCTCACCTTCAAACAGGGACCGCGTCTGTTCTTGCACTGCTGTGCACATTGCCTTTGGAATGCCAGGATTGCAAAATTTTAAAATTGAGTTGCGCCTGTGGTATTTGGCCACTCAAAGCAAAGTATAACACTCTTTTAAACTGGTGTGGATCCCAAGGGTGGCAAGAATGTCATGTTCTGCTGTAAGAAATCTCATCAGGCGAATGTGTAAACAATAAGGAACATAAACCGCCTTGCATCATTCTCCTTCCAACCCCCACAGGTGCCAGGGACACCCTATGTCTCTCCTCTTCTAGAAGGCTTCAAAGAAAATATTTCATTTAGAGCTGCCAGTTCTTTTTCTGAAGGGACAGAGTGTATCCATAAACTCAGACTCCAAAGAGGTAGGTGTGACCTAGTTTGGGAATTTAAGGATTATTAAAATTAAACATAATGCAGAAGCCTCTGTAATGGTTGTTAGAGTTGGCTCCAAAATAGAAGGGAACTAGGGAAGCAGATTTCCTTCTTTATGCAGGCCAGAATATGCAAGACAATAATGAGCCTACCCAGAGTACATACACGAAGGCTTACTGATGAAAACTTGAGGAAAAATAAGTCGATTTCCTCAAGCTGGATATTAAAGTTAGACACATCAAGCACAATATATTTATATTAATAAATAGTGATGCTAACTTGATGGGACTGACCATTTCCTCATTCCAGCACTAATGTAGTCTTCCATCATGGGGACTCCAGAAATAAAGTCTCAACAAAAGCATCTCCTTCTACAGAAGATTTTATGGACCACATGAAAATAAGTTGTGAAAATGCTGACCTAGTTAGGAGGACTTCTGCACAGATGGAGTGGAAATCAGAACTGGCAGAAGCAGTCTGATTGGCCAGCCTTGACCTTGCTCCTGGGGATGGTTTCTGCAGAGCCTGAGGCAGGAGGAATCCAAGGGCCTCTGCAGAGAGTCAGGATGCTCAGACTCTAGGAATTTATGCACAAAAAGTGAAGGGTAGATGATGAGGCATCCCAGGGAAGGCAAGGAATTAGTTAATGGACACATGGGTTGGATAATAGAGTTGTTCATTTTTCAGTTGACCAAGAATGGGTCTGGGGCTGGGGATCTAGCCCAGTCGGTAGAGTGCTTGCCTCGCATGCCCAAGGGCCTGGGTTCAATCCCCAGCACCACAAAAAAAAAAAAAAGAAGAAGAAGAAGGGGTCTGTATTGGAAATTTTCCTTTGGAGCCCCAATGCTCTTTGTACTACTATTTTCAAGGCTAATGGAATATGCATGTACACATTGCAAGCTCAAGTACAAAGATCTGATATTAAATATGTAGTGCCAGAACTAAAGAATCTCTTCTTCTCTCTCTGACCTTTCATAGAGACTGGAAGAAATGGGCAAATGTTGCAGCAGCAGAGGAGGACTGGAGCGGCTCCACAAAACCTCCTGAAAGCAGATATTCAGTGGCTTGGCTGGCTGGTGTACAGCTCCACACAGCTGGCCTGGCTCCCTGCCCTCACATCTGAAGTCTATCTTCACAGTGGCGCTTCTTTACCAGAGAGGCTTCTCTTTCATAATACCAAATGGCCCTATGAGGCTATCTATCATGCACATCTTGATTTGAATTCTTTCATTCACATGTTTCCTCCTAAGCCCAGCTGAGATGAATTGAAGGTTCTCAGGCAGAGGGACTATGATTGGGTTGAGAAGTTAGAAGCGGTGGGGTGACTTGCCACTTGACTGCACCACCCTAGCAGAGGTTTTGAGCCAGGGACATAGTATATGAAGGCATAAAACATGGGCACATTGGGAGTGACGTTCTTGCCCTGGCTATCTATCACCTCTGGTCCTCCAAAAACATTCTCTGCAGGCTGTGTGAAGTTTGGATGAGGCATAACCAGCATCTCTTTGTCTCACTTTTTTCCAGCCTGCAACCTTCCACTTGTGTTTTACTCTGCATCATATGGAAGGCCTCTGTCTTTCTGACGTCCAGGTTACTGAGGCAGGGACTGCATATTAGAGAGGTGATGTCCGGATTCAATGTAAGGTCTCATGCCAAAGAAAGGGCCTTTCAACCCTGGACACCTGCCCCACAGCTCCTGGGTCAAGTCTTTGATGACATGAACAAACCAAGAGGCTGAATTGAGATCAGCAAGGGCCAGTCAAACTCAAAATCAAAACATGTTCTTCCTGGCCAGTGAAAGGATGGAAGGTACCTCAACGAAGCCTCTTTTGAAATGTCTGTAATCCAGTCTTTAGGTACAAACATTTGTGTGACGATTTCTTTAAGCCCAGAAGCACTATTATTTGCTTAGCCTAAAAAGCTTTAGTGCCTCTGAATGAATATAGGCTCTTAAAAAGAAAACACTCCTTTTTTCTCTCCTAAAGGGATTTAGTTTTGCATTTTTTTTAATCCTTCCCTAGCCAGCTACTGTGCTTTCATTACTGCCACCCCCCCAAAATGCTTATAAAGACCCATGACATCAATTTTCCTCTTAAAACCACTTCAGCTCCTCCCCATGACAATGTAATTTGCCCCATCATTTGTACATTAAATCATACTGTCCCACCCAGGTCTTCTGTGAGAAGAAACCACATGGTTGGCACGCTGAAAATATTGCAGAAGTCAGACCTGCCTAGAGATGAGCACAGAAGGAAGCAAGAAGGGATATTTAGGATGAGGAGATTCTCCCTAGTTTCTGGAGTCAGTTCCATCCCGACAGGCCATGGACACCTGAGAAACCTCCACCCCAACTCCACATGGCAAAGGCTTCAGAATCGACAGGATGAGGGTGGGACCCTGAACCTGCCCTGCAGGGAATTAGACAAGTTTCCTGGTCTCTCTGAGCATGAGGTTCCTCATCTCTTAGATGAGGATAATAATACCATGTGTTGTTCATGTGAGGCTTAAAAGAAAGAAAGTACCTCATCAACCAAAAGCACTCTCCAGTTCAAGGGGTTCTTGGAGTTCGTTCTGTTTTGTTTGTTGGGGTGATTTCCCTTGCATCTTGGCCCAGGATGTTGTCAGTGCTGCCTCCATCTGAAGGAGCATCCTTTCTGGAAACCTTGCTTTTCCTCCTGGGGACTGGCACAGGAATGTGGAGCAGCCAACACCCAAAGCTACCATATGTGGCTGGCTGAGGGCTGTGGTGACCTCATAGCTTCCTGGTACCATAGGGTAGGAACCCGCTCAGCACCACCCTGTGTTGTTTCTCTTGTTTCCATTTCTCTTCTGGAAAGGATGAAGGCAATCCTCTTGGGAGAGACACGTTCTCATATGGAGGCCATCACTGCCCCAAAGGAAGGGAAATTTGGTTTTAGGCCCACAGATAGAAGTACCCCCTTAAAAAGTACGGGTCTCTTTGGCTAATTTTGGGAACTGGGACATCCTGATCAAATATCTCGGAGCTTTTGGCGAGCCCAGAATAGTCTCTCCCTCAGGATAAATATTGGGAATTAAATAAAGGAAAAGCCACAGGAGGCGACATGGGTGCCACTCCACTCCCAAGACGTTCTGTCCCTGCAGGATGATTCAGGGCCCACACTCTGCCCTCCTTATAGACATAGTTGTATCATGAATTCGTTTCCCTCTCAGCCCTGTTCCTCAGGGCTCTTGTGGCCTGTCTCTGTCAAGGAGAAATGCCTTTCTCAGGAGTGGCTCCAAGTAGTTAGCCCTGCAAATTCAGGTTCCTCTCAGGAGCTAATTCCAATGTTAGCATTGGAACTGTCTTAAGAATAAAGACTACTTTGGAGTCTCTCTAGGATGTCTTCTTGGCCTGTACCCCTTCCTCAAACCCAGGGAAAACTACCATAGGTGCCATATGTGATTCAGCTAGGAATTCAGGTTTCTTCCCAAAGAATGTGTCCCTTTATCCAGCCCCTTCTAGGAAGTGACCCAAGGGATGCCATATTCTGGCAGATGCAGGGACCACAACAAAATACTAATAGCTAATTCTTATCTAGTACTTATCAGGTGCCATGCACTTCCTAAGCACTTTACATAAACCATTAAAGCCTCACAATTCCATGAGATAAGGATTATTCTTGCTCCCAATTTATTTAAAAAACAAAGAAAACCAATCTATCACCAAAAGAGAAAAAGAAAGTGCCACCTTGCTGATGAAAGAGAAGCAAGATGGCACCCCGAAAATGTAAGATCAGGTCATGGTTCCTGACTTCCAATATCTAGTCCTTTAAGACTCAAACGCACCCACCTCCTGGAGACTTGACAATCTTCCAGCATTCCTCCCACTTCAGCTGGCTTGGGACGTGTGGCAGTTGTGTACTGCTCACTGAGTGTCCCCTATACTTTCCTCCCCTTGCATTTGATGACAGTCATGGCACTAGATCTGGAATGTGGGCTGCAGGCAGAAGCAATGTGCCAATGACAAGCTGAGGCATGTGAGAGCCAGTGTGTAGTCCTGCAGCTTCTCTTTCTCAGGATTTGGGGTAACTAAGAAAACCATGTGTTTCAGGGGGTATCTCTAAGACAGCACAGCCTCCATGAGCCTGGGTTCCCAGGTATTAGGACTGAATGTGTTCCACCAAAATTCATGTGTTGAAATCCTAATCCCCATTGCAAGGTATTAGCAGGTGGGGCCTTTGGAAGGTGATTAGGTCATGAGGGTGGCATTCTCACGAATGGAATTGATAATTGTCTCATTCACTTTGCATCACATAACAGATACCACAGACTGGATAATTTATAAGGAACACAACCTTATTTGCTCACAGTTCTCAAAGCTGGGAAGGCCAAGGTCAAGATGCTGGCCTTCTTATAGCATCAACCCACGTTAAAAAGCAGAAGAGCAAGAGAGCCTGTGTGCATGGAAGAGAATGAGCAGGAAAGGAACCAAACTCATTCTTTGATTCAGAACCCCCTCCTCCAATAACTGACACCACAGCTAACCTACTCTCATAACAGCATTAAATCCATTCATGAGGCAGAGCCCTCTTGCTAATCACCTCTCAAAGGTCCCAATTCTATTAAATCTCAACATGTGTTTTTGGAAGAGACACTTAAACCACAGCAAGACCTGGCCCATAACTATCAACTGGGAAGACAGGACACATCACAAGGAACAGCACGAAGAAATAACTGACAGCAGAGTTTGACACCAGCCTCCCAGTCAAGGCAATCATATAGTCAAGGGTGTTCAGCGCCCTGTCTCGTAACTGTTTCCACATCTGCCTTCCCTGTGGTAAGTGGAGCAAAGGAAGGGGTCAAGACTTGTTTGTCTTGATAAAGAAAAGGTGAATAAATTTTTGTTGAAAGATTAGCTGTGGGATGAGGAGGCACTGTGTCCCAGGATGGCAGAATTTTGCTGGCTTGAAAAACAGGCCAGATCCAGATGAACTGAAAGGATTCAGAGAATCCTAGAGAAGGTAGAGGTAAAGGTGGTTTGAGCAAAAGCCTGAATTTGGAATGTTCCTAAGGGTAGCTGAGCCAGCAAGCCTGACAGGGCTATTCTCCCCTCCTTGGTGCCACTGCCCAGACATGAATTCTAAGCAGCCTTCTTCTCAGAGCCTCCAGGGTAGGATTCTGGGCTGCCCAGCTCCTGACCCTGACTCTGACTGGCTAGGGCTCAGGAGGAAGGCCTGCCTGGAGCCCAGAGTAATGATAGGTCAACAGAACAATCCACCTTACATGGAGCAACTTCATGATGTGGCTCTTGCTTATTTTTTTCCTCCTTGAAAATGAGCTGAGAACCTTCCTAACCAAGATTACAAGTTGGGTTGGTGATGAAAGGTTTGTGCTGTGCTACAGAAGCCCTCAGGGAGGAGCTTGCACATTTGCAAGTCCTTCTGTTGAAAATGGCTTGCTTTGTGGCAAAACAGGAGTTTAGGAAGGAGGATCAGGATCAGTTCAGACTTGGTGAGGCTGCCTGGGATTCCTGGCTGGTTGTCATGGCTGCTAAGTGTTTCCACCCTACATATAACCCAGTAAGATCCCAAGTTCATATATCCTAGATGCCTGAGGAGGGGGAATAATTGGGTCCATTTGCTTCAGTAAATCACTTTACAAAGTCACTTCACAACATAGATCTGTGAAACGGAATGGGTGAACAGATGGATGGATGGATGGATGGATGAATGGATAAAGAAACAGTGGCTGGGCAGGTAGATGAACAGAAGGAAAAGTCTATCCTATTAAAAATACCTAAGAGGTAAGGAGATTGCCAGGACTCTTATCAATACCCACACTAATTATAGGGTGACACAGGTGGAGTCTCATCTTTAGCTCAGGTAGGAATGCTGCCGTATCTGCTGGAGTGGCACCATAGGCCACCCCAAGTCCATCCACATGAGAGATGAGGAACCACCAGGAAAGGATTTAACCCAAGACACACAAGCTTGACCCTATCATAAAATCTTAGAAGTGGCAAGGGCAAGGATGGTTGTGTAACATAAAACATGAATTTGTGTCCAGGTCAGCCCCTAGTTGCAAGCAGAGATACCTCTGGGTATCTTTGCCAAGAGGACACAGTAACATTTTTCTATGAGTGCCTGTCCTCACTGCTTTCTCTCACCAGCAAGGCACAGAAACCTTGACAAGAGATGTAAAGTATATGGATATTGTATTCAAATCATAACTCTTGTTCTAACTAGTTTTCTGTCCTAAGAAGTTTCTTTCTGTATTTTTTTCTATATTTTCTTCAATAGTTTATATTGAAAAATACATAACATACAATTCATTCTCTTTAAAGTGTACAATTTACTGGTTTGGAATATATCTTTTAAATTGCACAAATATCATCACGACCTAATTCCAAAATATTCTCATCAGCCCCAAAAGAAACCGTAATAGTCTCTTTTCCATTGCTCTCTCCCCAGCCCTCAGCACCACTAAACTTTTTGTCTCAATGGATTTTCCTTTTCTAGACATCTCATATAAACAGTTCATACAACATTAAACTTTTTTTATTCTTTCTCTTATCATAATGTTTTCAAGGTTCTTTTGTGGGCAAATAGTATGAATATTGTATGAATATATCATATTGTGTTTATTGCTTATCCATTCATAAGCTGATGGGCTTTTAGGCTGGCTATAATGATTCTGCTGTAAACATTCATGTACAGATATTATTTGTGTTTCCAGTTCTCTGGGGTATATAACCAGGAGTGGAACTGATGGCTTGTATGATACCTCTATGTTTAATTTTTTGAGGAATTGTCCAATCTGTTTTCCAAAGCAGCTGCATCATTAACATTCCCACCAACACCATGAGGAGGGGCCAATTTCTCCATATCTCCCCAGCACTTATTTTATCTTTGTGACTAGAATCATCCTGATGCATACAAAGTGATATCACATTGTGACTCTAATTTGCATTTCCCTAATGACTAATAATATTGAGAATCTCTTCAAGTGCTTATCGGCCATTTGTCTATATTCTTTGGAAAAATGTCTGTTCAAATCCTTTCCCCATTTTAAGTTGTTTAAATATTTATTTATTGTTCAGTTGTAAGAATACTTTATGAATTCTTGATGCTAGACTATTATCATATATATGATTTTTGAATACTTTCCTATTCTGTGGGTGATATTTCACTTTCTTGATAGTTCCCTTTGAAGAATAAAAGTTCTTAATTTTGATAAGTTGAAATGTATCCATTTTTTTCTTGGTTACTTGTGCTTTTAGCACCATATCTAAGAAACCATTGTCTAATCCATTGTATGCCTCCATTTCCTCAAGTGTAAAATGAATTTCTTTTTCCATTGTTTTTTTGAGATAATTAAGGAGATCATGTGGTGAAGTCCCTAATATCACCTGGCACTTGCAGGTACTCAGGAAAGTTTTTATCACCAGATAAAGAGGAAGGAGGTGGCAATGAATATGCTTTGGCTGCCTAACTATCTTCTTAAGGTTAAGAAGATTTACAATTATGTTTTCTTATAAGAATTTTATGATTTTAGTGCTTACATTTATGTCTGATTCATCTTGAGTTAATTTTTGTATGTGATATGATGTATGGGTCTAGCTTCATGAATATCCAGTTTCCCCAGCACCAATTATTGAAGAGATTGCCCTTTCCTGATTGAATTACCTTGGTACTATTGGCCAAAATTAATGAATCATAAATGTATGGGTTTTTTCTGAACTCTTAATTATATTCCCATGATCAATGTGTCTATCCATGTGCTATAACATACTGTCCTTATTGTTATAGTTGTACACTAAGTTTTGAAATTGAAGAGTACGAATCCTCCATCTTTGCTCTTTATTTTCAAGGTTATTTTGGTTACCCTGGGTTCCTTGAATTCCTATTGAATTTTAGGATCAAGTCATCATTAATGCAAAAAAAAAAAAAGATTCTGCAAAATCCCACCCAGCATTTTTGGGGTGGAGATTTCATTGAATCTACAGATCAAAATGTGCAGTATTTCCATCTAACAATATTAAGTCTTTGAATCCATAAACACAGGAAGTCTTCCTATTTATTTAGATCTTTAATTTTTCTCTCCAACACTTCATAGTTTCCAATATATAAGACCTGCACTTCTTTTAAAAATTTACTACTATATGAGTTTTTTGGAAGCTATTGTATATGGAATAATTTTCCTATTTCATTTTCAGATTATTCATTGCTCATATACAGAAATAAAATTTATTTTTGTATAAGGATCTTGTAACCTTCCTGAGTGTGTTCATTATTTCTAATGGAATAAGTCAGAGCACCATAAACTCAGGCTCCTTATTGAAATTCAGTGTTTTTGTTCTTGAATAAGTGCTCCCTAGATTGCTGAAAGTTTTTGTTTGATTTCCAGAGTTTTGAAAAAGTTGAATCCGACCGTTTTTACCAGTGTTCTCATTGCTTTTAAGTAAGAAGGGGGTTGGGAGGTCATCATTCCACCATTTTAACTGATGTTACCCCCCTAAAGGAAGTTGTATGCCTCCATTTCCTCTAGGGTAAAATGAATTTCTTATCTTCCCTTAGATTTTTGGAGATAATTAAGGAGATCATGTGGTGAAGTCCCTAATATCACCTGGCACTTGCAGGTACCAGGAAAATTTTAAACCCCAAATAAAGAGGAAGGAAGTGGTGGTGACAGTGCTGTGGCTGCCTGACCATCTTCTCAAGCACCCAGCGTGCAGTCCTCAGGAGGATCAGTTCACATCCAAGTGGCCTGAGCTAGCCCCAGCCTGGACCGACATTCAATCCTGAACACCAAACCCTCCTCTTAGTCCTGTCTCCCCACCAAAGCTTCCTTTTCCCAAGTTGTACTTCCTCAGTACTCTCAGGGTGATGTTTTCATTACCAATGTGTAACCTTTCCAGGTAACCGAGGATCCGAATCCAGGCATGCTCACAAGTCTAAGTGAGGTTCTCAAAACCACAGCCATGTCAGGCCAGGCCACAGCCCACAGCCCACTTGGGAGAGGAAGAAAACCCATTGCTCTCAAACCACACCAGTTCTATCCACTTCACTTCAGGCCAGCCCTGGCCAGGAGGACTTTTGTGATTTCTGAATGGTTCTAAGAAGACTAAACCCACGGCTACCCAGTCTGTGGTTATCCACAGGAGACAGCAACTGAATAATTGCAATAAACCTCACCACCTGTACATAGCCATTTCCTAACTGCACAAGGCTTCAGTGCACATCATCTCAGCCTTGTGGCAGGCCCCATCCTGGAGATATAACAGTGAGTTTCATCTTGTGGAACATAGATCCTAGTGTCAAGAGCCAGTAAGTAAATAAATAAAGTGGAAATCATGATAAACTCTGAGAATAAAAAAGATACAGTTAGAGTTCAGATAGGGGGTATTATTTTAAGTAAGGTTCACAGGGAAAAGATAATAATTGAACAGAAACCAGAAGGAAGTAAGGTAATAAGCTGTTCAAATATGAAGAAGTACATTCTAGGCAGAGGGAACAGCAAATGCAAAGGGCCTGAGGTGGGAGCTTGTTTCACAAGCTTAGAGAACAGCAAGGAGGACAGTATGACAGGATTGGAGTAAAGAAGGAGGAGAGTAGCAGACAATGAGTCCACAGAGATAGCCAACACCAGTCTAGGTGAGGCCTTATAGATCTTGGTAAGGACTTGGGCTTTTATATAATGTAATTTTGTCTGTGCAGAAGAATGATATACTCTGAGTTGCATTTTGAACATACCAATGTATCACTCTGGCTGCCATATTGAGAATGGACTGTGGAATACCAAGGATGGAATCTCATAAACCAGATAGAACGTAGTCAATAATTCAAACACAATAAGATGGTAGCAAAGTGGTTAGTGGTAGCCAGAGTCTGGGCATTTTTCAAAGGTGGGGCCAACAGGATTTGCTGATAGATTAGATCTGGAATGTGAAAGAAAGATGGGAAAGGGACAGAAAGATGATTCAAGGCTTTGGACTGAGAAATTATAAGTATAAAGTTGCCATTTATGGAGATTGGGATGCTGGGCAAGTAGAGTACCAGGGGTGCAACTTGACCTTCTGCTCCAAGGCCATCCTCCTCCCTCACTGCACTTGGCCCTAGCTGTGGCATGACATTCCTTCAGCCATGGTTTCTTGAGCTATCTACAGACATCGGCAAATTTTATCCTTTGCTCTTCATGGTTGTGGACTGGAGTCATCTTGGGAATCTTCAACCAAGATCTTCTTTCCTCTAGTCACATTTCTGATTAGACTAGAAAGTAGCAGAGCTTGTTCAGGGCCCCATGGTGACTAGAGGCAACACCCTGGAGATACCGTGAACAGACCTGAGGGAAGCTTAGGCAGCTTTGATCAAGCAGGGATGGTGAGGGTGGAGGAAAGAGTCCTCTTCCCTGTCTAGAACGTCAGAATTCATAAGGAGACTTTTGTCCAGATTGTGCTCCAGGCCAATTAATTGTGTGGAGGTGGGAGTCGGGAATCCATGGTTTTTAATTTTCCAGTATTCAGTCAAGGTTAAGAACCACTACTTTGGATCAACCAATGCTGCTTCTTCAGTGTCTCCTGGTGTTTGCAAATTTCAACTACGCTTAGCAAGAAGCTGGGACCTGTGGAAAGACAGAATACCCTTACCCTTGCAAAGGAAGGGGCCATAAAGCATTCCTCTCCTGCTCAAAAATGAATTCAAATCAAATTCTCCAAGAAAACACTGTGAGTGCACCTGGCTTCACTTTTAGCTTCTCCGCCTCCAGGCCTGTTTTGAAGTCCAAGTGTATTTCAAAGATTTTTTTTTTTTTAATACAATCTGGTCAAGCCCTGCATCTCCCAGCAGGACCCACTGGTGTTGCAATATGGCGAGAGAGAATAGGGCTGAGCCTGATTGGGTGAGCCTTTCCCAGCCTGGGCACTGGGGAGGCTGAGGAAGTGGTCAGGAGTCAGAGGACAGAGAGTACACGGATCCTCCATGAAAGATGGACAGATGGGCTGAGAAATGTGTTCCAAACATGCCAAACAAACACGTCGTAAATCAGCCAGTTTTTATTACCTCCCATGGTTCTATGGGTTGCTGAGGCACAGCTGGGTGGTTCTTCTTGGTCTCACTTGGGCTGTCTCATAGAGTGGCAGACAGAAATGCCTATGGCCGGAATCCCCTGAAGGCACCCAAGGACAGCTGGCCTCTTCACATCATCTCAAGTCCTCCACTTCTCATGTGGCCTTTCTATAGTGTCTCCAAGTGGACTTGCTGGGGGAGCCAGGCTTCTTACATGGAGGCTCCAGGCTACCCAAAGTGCCAACACAGACGCCTTCTCTAGACTTAACTGGGAGAGATACATAGAATAAATGCCCACAGACCCAGGGCTCATGGCAAATCCTATTTTATCACCTCACCTTCTTCCCCTCACACCCACCCTCCAGATTATTCTGAAACAAATTCCAGACATCATATCATTTCATCTGTCAATGTTTCAGCCTGTAGCTCCAGAGGTAAGGACTCCCCTTTTCAACTACGATACCATTAATCATAAGTTTTGAGAAATCTCTTCTGAACTGAGCCCTGCCCAGGAATGCCTCCCACGGGAAGGCCCCTCTGTGGAATGTGTCAGAGATGAGAGAACGGCAGGTGGGCCTCGCGGTGTTGGTTGGAATACTGTAGATCATGGTGGGGCCAGAAGCCAGAGGAGAGAAAGAGAATCACAAACAGACACCCAGGAAGAAGATGCGCAAACTGACTGGACTTGGAAAGCAGCCAAGGGCCTCTCCCCCATCCATCACTCCTCCCACCAGTAAGGTGGCCTCAGAGCTGGGGACCACCTGAAGGCAGACAGGGTCTGATCATTCTCTGTCACTGTAGGAACCGCACTGTGAGATCTGCAGCAAGGGTCCTCGTTCCGGCCTGTTTTAGCACTACCCACCACACCACACTCAGAAGGAGAATGGAGCCCTGACTTTTCCATAAATCCAAAATATGGGCCCCACCAAGCTGAAAACATGTGAATGGCCAAAGGCTGTTTCCACTGTGTAGCATTTTGAAAATGACTTAGCTTGTGAATTCTTGAAAAACAATAATTGTGTCTATGCCTCTTTGTATCTCACATAGTTTCTATGTGAGGGTTTCTCAACCTCAGCATGATTGCACTTCCAACCAGACAACCCTTTGTTGTGGGGGGCAATTCTAAACATTGCAGAATCCCCCGGATGCTCCTGGCAGCCTCTCTCCCCCATGCTGTAACAAGCAAAAATGTCTGCAGACATTGCCAAATGTCCCCTGGGAAGCAAAACTACCGTTGCGTTGAGAGCCTCTGATCTATTCAATAGTAAGTACTTAATTTGTTTACTTGTATCTTTATGTATTCCTCTAATTGTCTTTAATCCCTTACAAAAGAAATGTTTACTTACTAGGTGAGATAAATTAGAAATGAGGGAACAATTGGGAAGTTCTCTTTATGAACCCCAAGTTTGTCTGTCTTAAGGGTACTGATAATATTTGCCAGAAGTTTCACAATCCAAACAGTTAAGACTTCAAGTATGTCTCACTAACTTAAACCATAAGCAGCTCAGTAAAACTAAGCCATCAAAACAAATAAGAAGAGCCTATTAAGGGAGAGGCCTTTGTGTCAAATGTTATTTTTCTGTTTTTCAATTTTTTATTTTTACAGTTATAAAAAGAAGAGATTGTCTCTAGGGTTGGTGACATAACATTACACTCTTCCTGGGGATTCTTTCTAAGAACTTAGGTCTCAATTTTCTAAACCTTGTTCTTCCAATCACTTTTTTATTCCACACCCCGCATTTTTTTTTTCCATTCTAAGAAGGGCAGAAAGTGCTTCAGGATGTCCATATTGCAGCAAAAGCTGTAAGATCTGTAGAATGATTCACATCCAGTGAACATTTAGAAGTTCCTGGAGTTAGGGACCTTGCATCCCCCCACTCCAGCCGATGACTTCAGTCAATCGTGATTTCGCTCTGCTTTCCAGTTGGAACTTAAACTGTCTTCCTTTATCCCACAGATGCTGGTGCCCAGGAGAAGTGCCCTGGTTAGTGATCATCAGGAAGAGGGCAGGCTGGCTTGAGTTGCTATGGAAATAATGCTCACCATGGTACCCAGGCTCCTGCAAACTGGTGGTGCTGAGGAGGCCACAGAGCCTGCTGAGGGTGAAGCCCCACAGATCCCTGGCTACAATGCAAGGGATTTTTACAAAGAAATTGTCACTTTAGAAAGCAGAGTGCAGAGCCATGAGGTAACGAACTGAGAATAGGCTGGATGGATGAAGAAACAGGGCAGGGGAGAGGGGAGTTTGGAACATTTCAGGGCTCCACAGGAGGAGGATGCCGGGTCAGGGAGGCCTCTCTCAGCTCTGTGGCCGCCGCACTGAGGTGGGGGTGGCAGGAATGGCCTCCCAGCAGCACCATCAGCCTCTCTGCATGGAGCACCAGTCCAGAAGAAAAGAAAAGACTCCTGTCAGAGACTGAGTCACAGCAGGCATCTCCTTAAGAGGATGGAAATTTTAACCTTTCCTGCTTCCTGAGCAACACAGTGAAAGGGACAGCTGTTCTGGAGGATGGGGACTCCGAGACACACTCTGTGCTTTGGGGACACGCTGTGCCCTTGACCAGAGTGTCCCAGGGCAAGGGGTTAGAAAGCACTGACCTTTCCACATGAGGGAGGCCTTTAGGGCCCCAGGTTCCCACAGAGCTGGCCAATCAGCACCTCGAGGGAGCCCAGCTGAGCAGGAGGGGCCTCTCTCCCACAGTGAGAAACAAGGCCTGCTTTGGGAGGGGGACGCCCAGACCGTCCAGTCAGCTTGCTGGGTCCTGCTCATTCCATCACTGCCGTGGGGGCCCTGGGGACTTAAACAGAAGCCCGAGTCTACTAACAGAGAGAACTTTGTTTCCTGGACTGGGCTGGGCTTTCCTCTCCCTTCGTGGAAAGGCAGACAAGTGAGGAGTGTTTATGTTACTGTGATTTCCAGCCTGGCACAAACGTAAATGTGAGAGTTCATACCGACAGAAAAGAAATGGTGCTTTCTCTATGGACTGGTTGTGGTCATCACTCACTGCTCAGACCTGGGAGGACAACTCATCTCAGAGGAGCTGAGGGGCCACAAGCTGGGTGCACCCGTTTTCCACCCTCCAACGAGAATTGGGAGGTTGTGAACCTCAAACCTTGTGCATGCAGAGGTGAGAAGCAGGGACCCCTCTGTTGAAGTGGCTCCACTTTGCTGGTCCTGCCAAAGTTTAAGCCAGGCTCAGGGATAGGCAATCTGCAACCCCAGTTTCCATCCTCCCATTGCCCCATCTGGGGTCCTCTGACCCTGTCCTCCTGGGAGAGGGTCCTAAGGGTCCAGTGAACAGTGTCTCCTTGCCAGGAAGGACTACTCTAACCTGGTCCTTCAAGAAGCAACTGAGGCAGGATAGCCACTGTGTGGCCAGCCAGTGCCCAGGTCCAGCAAAAAGCTTGGACAGCAAGTCAGACAGCCTGACCCTGGATCTTCCCACCACTGCATAAAGTTGATTGAGCCACTTGGTGTCACTGCTAAAACGGGAGGGGAACCAAGGACGACACCAGGTTTCCAACCTGGAGGGTAGGACACCCTAAACAGGCGGTCAGAGAAGGTGACAGTCGGTGCTGAGGGCTGGAACTCTGTCATGGGAGGCAGCTGCCCAGCCTGGAGGGTGAGTGGGTATCAGAGGACAGAGTGTTGAACAGATGTTCCATTTGAATCCAGAGGAGAAAGTCATCGTTTGGATTTGCTCGTTAGACAAGTGAGGTTAGAAGAGAATGATGATCCAACATCTCAAAAAAACCAGCACCCTAAGGACAGGGCCCCAAAGCCCCATAGTCCAACATACCAACAAGGACAATATCTATTAAAAATAAAGAAAAGATGGAAGTTTGAAGGGAATAGAAAGCGGGCCGGGGGGGCTGCTGCAGCTGTTCCTAACTCTCCTGGGGGGGCTGTGAAGCTCCGTTTGGCCCAGGGTCCTGTGGTGCAGCCCCTCCTCTGTCAAGGTGAGGTGCAGGTGAGAGTCTCAGCCCAGTGTTCTTTAGACACTTTGGGAAGACATTTTCTTATGTCTCTCATGTTTTTTGTTTGACAGACAAAATCAAGCTGTGAACCATGGCCTTCTTAGTCATGAAGCCCCCAGTGAGTTCATCCTCTCAAACCACTGCAGGATCCCAGGGCTGGGTGATGATCCCTGGGCAGCAGCAGTTGCTCAATGAAGAAAGCCCATGGAAAAATATCCCCAGAATCTGGGCTTCTGTTGAGCAAGAATCTCAGGAGCCATTCGCATGGCAAGGAAATGGGAGCAAGCTGCCCCACGTACCTGGAATAGGAGTACATGTGCAGGTCCCCGGTCTCCATTTGCTGGGCCTGGGCAAGGCTGCAGGTGGAGGCTTCTGATCTTTAATTCCTCACCTTGACACCCTGGTTCTGTCCTTGCATGCTGCTCTCCCGTCCCTACCTCCAGAGCAGCCATCCCCAGGTCTAGGGTGCACACACCAACAAGGAAAAGTCCCTCTCAGGCAGATAGACCCAGAGAAACCAGAACCCAGGGAACAGACCCAAGCAAGCTCTGGACACGGGCTCAGGGATGGCTGAGCAGGATGTGTAAAGGGCCCAAAACCAGGAATGTGGCCTTGAAGGGCAGCCTGTTTCCAATAAGCACATTTCCTTGGCCCCCTGGCATCCTCTTCCCATAGAGTGGATTCAGTTAAAGGAGATGCAAAGTACCCTTCTCAAAAACAAGACCCCAAGCAAGGGTCCTCATTGCCTCATTCTAATGGCAAGGCCATGGGTAGAGAGGATCATGCATGGGTTGGGGGGCAAGGGTTCTCTCTCTCTCGCTCGCTCTCTCTCTCTCTCTCTCTCTCTCTCTCTCTCTCTCTCTCTCCTTCTCTCACTCCCTCTTTCTCTCTCTCAGACACACACACACACATACACACACACACACACACACACACACACACACACACACACATACAATCTGGCACCCAGTTAGGATCCAAGAGACAAATCTTCATTCAATAGACCTTTGCTTAGGAAAAAACTATCCTGGATCAGGATGGTTTTCTGTCTTTACTCAAGTGTTTCCTATAAGTCTCTCTGATGCAGAAGGAGACTTGTTGATATTATCATCATTATATATGACATCAAATGATTCATATTTATGAGAGAATCCATTTGACAGCCAAATCACTACAGTAGTGACATGACCATCATCACAGGAACAGGTTGTACAGGGTGTTACATGGATTGTGAATGGGTCACTCAACAACTTGGGGCTTTAGGAGCGTTGTCTAGTCTAGTCGCCTGGTATCTGGTCCTGGGATGATTAAAGCAGAGCAGTATTACCTACTGGTCTGTGCAGTCCACAGCGAGGAGGAAGTAGGGCTCAGGACCGGTTAGCATCTCAAAGGCACCCTCCAGTCTGATCCCCTTGCAATCATTCAGAATCATCAAGCCATGTGCCTACCTAGGCCTCCATGGCCTGCCCAGCCACTGGGCTCAGCTCTGACAAGACCTTCTTGACCATATCCCTGAGCATCCACAGAGGTAGATGTGGGTCTGTATTACCCACAACAGAGGTTCAAAGGTCGTGTGGCACATGCACCAAAACACAAGTGGTTTTCTTTGCAACATTGGAAATACTGCCTCTGTGATTGGACATAAGAAAACACCCATGGGGCTGGGGATGTGGCTCAAGCGGTAGCGCGCTCGCCTGGCATGCGTGCGGCCCGGGTTCGATCCTCAGCACCACATACCAACAAAGATGTTGTGTCCACCGAGAACTAAAAAATAAATATTAAAAATTCTCTCACTCTCTCTCTCTCACTCTCTCTCCTCTCTCACTCTCTCTTTAAAAAAAAAAAAAAAAAGAAAACACCCATGGCTGATTTCCTTCCTCATCACCCTACGACTTCTGCACTTCATGTGATAATATTTATTACTTTGCTCTCCCCAGAGTCAAAGGAGGCCTCATGTGCATGGCTGGCTGTGTGTGCTGAGAGCCAATGCTATTCCCCACAAGGTAGTGCTCACACCTCTCTCTTACTTTAAGGTAAATGTTGTGTTACATTGTGATGTGTCCATTTAAGGAAGGAAACCTCTGGAATTGCTGTGGGGACTAAAAGAACCAGCTATTCCCAAAAGACAACCACTATATAGAAAATACAAAACAGAAATACATTGCCATTGACTTCAAGCATCTTAATGATTGGCTCCCCAAAAAAGTGGGTTCTTTCTGAAAGTGGGCAGCCCCTCAGCCTCCTCCAGGAGGCACAAGGCTTTGGCAGGGATGATGACCTGGGACTGACTTCCTGAAATCATTGACAGACTAAATGAGGTTTGTGACTCAATGCTCTCTCTCCCCACTTATCCTCAGGTGGAGGTGCTCATGTTCTGTGATGCCAACCTGATGACTCTGGACAGTGACAAAATATTTCAGCAGCTCTGTGGGGCAGGATAAGATTGCTGCTCTTCTTCCACTTGGCCCCAATGAATCTTCAGAAAAGCCATCAATATCACATGGCTCAAGGACCACTGTACCTCATGCTTCTGTGAGGTCAAGGGCAGTAGGAGGAAATTTTCACACTAGGTGACTGCAGAGAGAGACCACACTGATGGCTCTGGACTGTGGAACTGGAGAAGGAAGCCAGTCCACCCAGCCCAACATCACTAGTGAAGTGACAAGAATTCAGAACTAAAAGCAAGTGGCAAGCAGGGCCACAAGTGTACTCAGCTTCCAGAGTACACCTCCCTTTATTCCATAGATTGTCACCAAAATCCAGACAGGCATAGTCAAGCAGGATAGGGAGAGGCTGGGAATTAAGTGCAATGGCAGAGCCCTTGTGTAGCATGCACAAGGCCCTGGATTCAATCCTCAGCACTGGAGGAGGAAAGGCGGGAAAAGAAGTATGCAGAGACATCACCAAGGATGACCTCTGCAGAACTGCCCTGTGCCGAGTGGCAGGTTGAGTGATAAGCAACCAGCAAGTGTTGCTAGCTATCCTGGGTCTTCCTCACAACCACACCTGTCCCCTGCCCTTGTAGCTTAAGGACAACATGCCCAGTTGAGAAGACTAGGGAACAAACAGCATGTGGTAAACTTATCATCCTGACTCTGGAGTGGATCACCTTTCACATCCTCATAGCATGAGATCATTATCAATAATAATGCAATGAATAATTATGGCCTAGCAAATAGCAGTCAGGATTGAACTCTGTGTATAAATTTTGCTGCTGAAAGAATAAACGCCTTTGTAATATTAATACTGGATCATTTATATTGCAACTGTTTTTCCAATTTGTTCTTTCACATTTAATGTTGTTCATAGTATCTGGTCACTTCACTCTAAAGATTTAGAATGACATATTCTCTAAAGAAAATCTTTTCCCTCTCTAATGCTGTAACAAGAGCATCCCCAAGCTCCAACCTGGGCAGGGCTGGGGTTTGTGTCCATTTGAAATTCGAAGTGCTTTAAGAACGGTTATATTTTCTTTTCAACAGATTATCTATTCTTGTCCTTTGCGCTTTTTTTCTTTGATCGTTGGTCTTTTTATTGACTTGAGAGAGCATATTTTTATATTCAATAATTTAATTGCTCTTGCAAATATTTTCCTTAGTTCATGATTTGTCTTTAACTTTATTTATAGTGGGGTTTTTGTCTGATTGCTATGCAGAATTTATTTGTATTTTGTTAAATTTCCTAATGTTTTCCACAGCTTCTGAGTTTTGTGTCATACTTAGAAGGGTTTCCTTACTCACATTATTTAAGTTCTCTGGAATTTTATGCTTTCCTGGTTTCATTTTATAAGGTTAAATCTTGGATCCATCTAGAATTTACTCATGTAAGTAGGGAATGGTACAAGTCTTTTGTCGGTCTTAGTCAGTTTGGGCTGCTAAATGGTGGCTTAAACAACTGACATTTATTTTTTCACAATTTTACAGGCAGGAAGCCCAAGATCAAGGTGCTAGCACATCTGGTGTTCGTTGAATGTCCTCTTTCTGGCCTACAAACAGAAAATGGCCATGTTCTTATTGAATCCTCAAAGGGAAGAGGGTAGAGAGAGTGAGAAAGAGAGCAAGCTCTCTCCCATCTCTTCTTATAAGGACACTAATGCCATTCATGAGCCTTCCCTCTAATGATCTAATCACCTGCCAAAGGCTTCATCTCCCAACACCATCACACTGGGAGTGAGGATTTCAATGTGGGAACCTGGGGGGACACAAGGACTGAATGGTCCAGAGCACTTTCCCAGATGGCTACTCAGAACATTATTTTTAATAGCCTGGCTTCCTTCCTTAATATGTAATGCTATTTTATATATTTTATGTCTATTTTTTGGACTCTTCATTCTATTCCATTAATTTGCTTCTTCATGCCCCATTATGACACTGTTGGATTACCATAAATTTAAAGATAATTTTCAATTATGGTAAAACTATTCTGTGCATCTTCATCCCACCCCCCTATGGGTGTCTTTCTTTTCCAGAAAAGTCCAGGCTCTTATTTCATATATGTTTTTCCATAGAATTATAGTTCCAAAATTTCTTTGTTGTTATGTTTACTAAGATTGTGTTAAATTTACGGATTTGCTCATGGAGAATTTCCCTCTTTGTGATAATCCTAACTAGAAACAGAATATGTCCTTACATCTTTAACAAGCCTTCTTTTGTTTCTTTCAATAGCCAGTTATAATGGAAGAGCCCGCTTATACCCATTAGAAAGCTTTAAATAAGGGAAAGACAACTCAAGTGTAGTTCTGTTTGTTCAGAAAGGGGTAACGGGGGGAGCAGGAGACTAGGAAAGGATGCAGCATGGTCCAGGTGAGAGACGACAGCAGTTGGGATGCAGACCCTGGGGAAGACATGAAGAGAGGCAGGAAGGTTTGACACGTGTCGTGGAGGAACAGAAGTCGCTTAGTTATTAGGAATAGGACATGAAAGAGGGGAGGAATCCAGGGTGACCTCTAGATTTCTGGCTTGAGCAACTGAGTGGAGGTAACAACCCTTTCCAGGATGAGAAAGACTAAGATGAGTGAAGATGAGTTTGGGGTGAGAAATTGAGGCTTCTATTTTGAACAAGTTAAGTTTGAACCATCTGTAAGTCATCTGAGGACAGCAGTAATGTAGTCTGAGCACCCAAACAAGTACAGCGGTGAGGTGCCAGCCACAAAAAGCATATCAAGAAATATATATAGAGATATATCAGCCAATAAGGAGGCAGATGAGGAGAGGCTGGGCTCTTCCCTACTGCACAGCACCTAGGGGACAGGTCAGCCTGGAGGGAATGCTGGAGTCAGAAAAGCTTCCCTTTCCAACCACCTGGCTGCATCAGGCATAAATCACTGATGGATGCTAAATCTCGAGGTAAATTTTGGTAAGGAGCAGGATATCGCATAGTCTTCAAGTGTCTCCCCACAGATCATGTGTTAATTGCAAGGAAGAGGAGAAGGGGGGAAATTATGCAGCAGAGAAATCAAACAGCACATCAACACGGTGATCATAACTAATAGTACCACTGAGGCATGACGGATTTTTGTGGACCTCTGATGTGACACTCTGAGAAGGACACAACCCAACCTTGGTTGTGTCTAGTAGACTGAAGATAGTCTGACCTTAATCAAGAAAAGACATCGAAAAATCTACAATAGCAAGTTCCTATTTAAGTGGGGTGAGGGGGGATAGTATTCTTCAAAAATGTCAATGTCATAAATGACAAAGAAAAGCTGCGGAAATGCTGTAGATTGAAGGAAACCAAAAAGATATGACCATTAAATACAATATCTGACCCTAACTGGTACTTATGCTGAGGGGGAAAAAAAGACACATTTGAGTTAACTGACAATTGAAATATGAATGGTAGATTAAAGGTTTGTAGCAATGTCAAATTTATTGCAGTTGGTAATGTTGTGGTTATATAAAAGAATACTCTCCACCTCTGAAAACACTGAATGTTTAGGAATAAAGGCCAAGTGTAATTTAACCTCAAATACTTCAAAACATCTGTACGTGAACACATGTACATAATATTACATATTACAGGTATGTAATACACAGCGAAAAGGAGAGAGAAAAAAACAAATAGAGAAAAATGTTAATAATGGATGAATCTAGGTAAAGTGCATATAGGTATTTTTGTGCTGTTTTTATTTTTGAAAAACCTCCTGTAAGTTTGCCATTGTCTCTAAATAAAAATGGTTTCTAAAAATGCATTGAGCAGGGGATGGGTTGTGGCTCAGCGGTAGAGCGCTTGCCTATCACATGCCAGGTGCTGGGTTTGATCCTCAGCACCATATAAAAATAAATAATAAAATGAAGGTATTGTGTCCAAATACAACTAAAAATATATATATATATATATATATATATATATATATATATATATATATATATATTTTAAAAATTTAAAAGATGCTTGAGCATACAAGTCTGGAGCTCCAAGGAGAGCCCTAGACTGGAGACAGAAATGTAGGGGCCATCAGGACACAGATGTCATTAAGTCATGAGAATGAATGAGCTACTGGGGAATGTCGGAGATGAAGAGAAGGGGCCAGGATACAGGCCGGGGGAGGTGGTGATGTTCTGGGATTAGGCAGAGGAAGTGCAGCCAGCCAAGAAGAGAGAGCAAGAGTCACCAGAGAGGTGGAAGAAAACCAGAGTGATGAGGTGTCATGGACACAAAAAAAGACTGATGTTTCAAGGAGGGGCTAACTCACGACAAATGTTGTAGAGATAAAGTAGAGATAAAGCTGGATTTAGCAAAGTGGAGATCCTGGGAGAGCTTAACAAGACCAATTCCAATGGAATCAGTGAAAGAAACCAGAAGTAGTGGTTCCCAGAGTCAACACAAGGCAAAGACGTATGAACATAAGTAATCTCAAGAAATGTGGTTGTGAAAAAAAAAAAAGGAAACAGAGATAATAATAAAAATGATAAAAAAACTTTATATAATTAGTAACTACTGTGTTAGGATGTAAAATGCGTTAAACACAGATTAAAACACCAATAATCAATGTGGTGGCTAATGGTGACATTGTAGGAAGTGACACTTTAACACTTTCCCCACAAAACATCTTCCCGGTTAACATCCCCCCTGCAGGGTGCCTCTCAGTTTTTAATATCCCAACTTCAGGGAACATACGTCTCTCTCCCAGTAATGTTTTTAGCCAGAATTGTCTAGGGTACATTGATATTTACACCCATGAAACATAACATACTACATTTTAAACAAAACAACATGCCAATAAAGTCTTAAAAAACAGTGCAATTATAATTAATAAAACATCAGAATTTCAGGCAGAGGTTTTGTAAAGCATGCTTAATGTTCACAGAGGTGAACATTCTGATGTTGTTGACACTGAAAAGTGTTAAGGTGTCACTTTCTACAATGCCACCATTAGCCACCACATTGATTATTGGTGTTTTAATTTGTGTTTAATGCATTTTACATCCTAATATGGTAGTTACTAATTATATAAAGTTTTTTTATCATTTTTATTATATTTGGGAATTTGATTACTGAGTGTATGCATTATAAATTTTTATTTAGAATAACAGGCTCATTATTTTAACAAGAACATTATGTTAACAGGAACATTAGATTCTATCCTACAGCATGGTGACTATAGTTAATAATGTACTGTTTACTTGAGATTTGCTTAAAGAATAGATCTTGGGCTGGGGTTGTGGTTCAGTGGTAGCACTGGGTTCAATTCTCAGCACCACATAAAAATGAATAAATAAAATAAAGGTATAAAAAACAGATCTTAAGTATCTTCAACACACACACATACACACACACACACACACACACACACACACACACACTTGACCAGGAACTGAGTGAGGTGGTGGTAAATGTAACTAATACTATTATAGCAGCAATTTCACAACATATGCAAATATATGAATTATCATATTACATACATGTAATTGATAATTATTTATTTTATATATTCAATTGTATCTACTGCATGTTTAATTATTCCTCAATAAATCTGGAAATTATTAAATTAAATTATAAATTGTTTCCTGGCTAGCATTATTTTTACACAGAAGCTCCAATGCTCAGGAACAGATGAAATGACCATAAGTGTAAAATATCTCAGAAACAATCAGGACCATGACCCCCACCCCCAGAAGAGACAGGGCCTCAGACAGAGGCCCTGTCCAAGGAAAATCAGAGTCAGGTTCCCGTAGTCAGTTCATATAACCTCATGCTTTGTAGGGGACAAGTGTCATCTGTTTGTTCACCAAAGACCTGTATCTCTTTCTGTGCTTGTCACACATACACACCTGTGAGGACCACCTTTCACCATGGAATCTAAAAGCGCTAGTCTCTGGCTTCTCCAGCTCCCTTGACAGGGAAGGAGAGTGAACTGGCCTCTCTGTCCCTTACAAACAAAAACAGATCTCCCTGCACAGCATGACCTGGCAAAAGACAATCACAATTATGGCAGCACTTCATCCAATTTCTAGAGAGGCTCTGTTTCCAGTACCCAATGTTGGGGTGTCACAGTGGGCCCTGCAGCAGAGCAAATGTGTTCTATGGCAGGAGTTGGGTTGCTCCACCTGGCTATGCAACTTCTAAACGTGGTGTCCCACAGCATTTAAGATGCTGTGAGCTGCCCCATGTCTTGTTAATAAAGTCTCCTTTACTTCATTAGCCAGAGTCAGCTGCTTTTGCTTTCAACTATAAACCCCGACTAATAAAAGCATCTTTCATTTCTTGGCTACAAAGGAGATTCCTTTATGTCTCCATATGCTATATTCTGCCTTTTGCAAGTATATCAAGTATCCAATGTCCTTGGCCAATGGCCATTGTGGACAGAATGGTCTCCCAGTGGTCATACTCTGAGCCCTGATACCTGATATTTCCAGTAACCCTTTTCAGGTCCTGAAAAGTTGGCCATCTCTCTAGCTATCGTGACTGATACATCCACTGTGGATGCATTCCCTGCTCCCCACTTTACCTTGGCTCTGTGAAAGACCAGCTCCCCCCTAGCATGGCCCCTCTCTCCAGGGATTCCTTGGAGCCTGTGGTTTTCTAGCTTTTTGCTGCTGAGTGTGGCAAAGGAGATAAAGAGAAAAGAAGAATATGATGTCGAAAGTTTCCTGAAGTTTCTAGAAGGCTTGTCTAGTGTTCATACTGGTTTGCTGTTCTCTGCCTAAAATCAGACCGATCTATCATTGCCCTGGGATGACACTGGATGAATCAAACCCTGCAGGTCTGGGGAATCATCAGCAGTCTTCCCAGCCACCACCCTTAACACAGACACCAATGCAACTGACAAACAAGCCCTGGATTGATTTCTAAGTATGACATTGACAGTTGTCCAAACCATGTGTCAGGATCATCTCCTCAGTCCCCTGGGTCTCCGGATTGCATGTCTTTTCCTTCATGTTGGCTGTGTCTTAAAATCCTTGGACACCGTCCTACCCCAGAATGCAAACCCCACACACATGCACCTACATGTGTGGTCCACCTGTGGAGGCAGTGAGTGCTAGACAACAAGAGATTGAGCTGGACACACTTCTGAGAGCAAAAAGTTCTCAGCTCCACATTCTTCTCTTCTCCAAGAAGCTCTTTTGTCCCATGCCTTTCCCATTAAGTGCTACAAGTTCCCTTGAGGAGGAAGAAGACATAGATTTTTGTAACCCAGCTGCAAAAAGTGAGGCCTAGAAAGGACACAAGGGACTTCCAATGTGGCAGGTGGCTCACAAGAAGCCAGAGTTGTGGCCAGTCAGGGCTGCTGGCATCAGCTTTGATGATGTGACCACATCAGCTGCTGATGTCATCATCCATTGGCTTATTCTTTTGTGCAGAGAGGTTCCCATGTGTCTTCCTTCAGTTCTTCCTCTTTGAGTCATTAAATAAAGAATTCTTTGAAAGCGTCAAGTTCTCTACAGATTCACCAAGGCAAAGTGTGAAATATTATGATCACTGAAATTGAGACCAACAGATGGAGGTTGTAGCCTTGCCTTCTAAAAGTGGCTTATTCTCCAAACAAGGTTTGTGTTGTTGTGCTCCTCATATCCAGGGTCACAGATCTGCCTCTGCTGGTGCTGGTGGACCTTGGACATCTTCCTACCCCTGGGGCAGCTCTAAAGAAGGCTGGAAGAAGGGGTGGCTAGAGAGCTAGAGCAAGGCAGAGTCAACATGCAGCCTCATCTTCTGACACCTCAGAGGCCAGGCAACACAGACCTAGCTGGGTATGGGAGATGGAGACCCAGAATCAACATAGCTCACCCTTCCACCATATCCTGCCCTGGTTGGTTGGAAATCTCTGAATGTTTGGGCCTCATTGTTTCTGACTCCAAAAATTTCTTTTCTGTGTCCTTATCCCAACCACAAGCTGTGACATTTGAAAGCTGTAGGGGTAGAGAGACTGGTCTCAATCCCTCATTTCACAGTCAAGGTGACCCTGTTTCACACCTGATGCAAAGAAAGCAGAAAATCAAACAGAGATATGTTCCACAGATGGAGAATACACTCGGGATTTGTATATGAGACTCTGTGGTTCAGCACAAAGCCCAGCATGTGACACAAAGGAGGAAAATGGCCGACCCTGTGATTCTGAATTCTCCCCAGGACAAAACTAGCCAAGTATCCAGAATGGATGAGAAACAGATCAGTGGCCTATTGGTCTTGGAGCTCAACTGCAATGCTCATCCGCCCTAAGAGACGCCCAAGCACCTTGATCCACTCAGAGTTGCTGGGCTCTGACGTCGATAAGGGTCTTCAAAAGCAGAGTCTGTAAGGGAAATCTGAACCCCATTTGAACATCTGGTAGACCTCTGTAGACAACATCTTTTTCAGCTTTCCTTCTACTGAAAAAACACAAGGCCCCTGTTTCTTTCCACTTTGAAGTGGCTACAGTTCATTCTACATCCAAAATCCTCATCTTTCTCTGACCCTTAAGCTCTCCTTTTCCACAGGGAACAGAGCCTCCATAGCTGCTTGGTGGAAAATGACAGGTAAGCTGTGTCAGGCTGGGGTCCTTGCAAATTGTGCCCTGAAGGGACACCATGAGAAACATCAGTTTGTGCAAAACCAAGAAGGGGACACACAGATGACTTTAGGTGGGGGAGATGTGAGGCTGAATAATGCCCTCAGAAGAACTCCACACCCTAAACCCCCAAGCCTGCAGCCATATTTCTTACATGGCAACAGGTTCTCTGCAGGGCTGAGTTAGATTTTTAGGGAAGGGGATTACACTGCACTCTCTGGGTGGACCCAAAGCCATCATAAGTGTCCTTAGAAGACGGTAAAGGAATACAGAAGGGCCTCTAGGAGTTGTAAAAGTCAAGGAACCAGATTCTCCAGAAGCCTCCAGAAGGGATGTGGCCCTGCCAACACCTAGCTTTTTAAACTTCTGACCTCTGAATAGCAAGAGGGTAAATGTGTTTTGCTTTAAGCCGCTAAATTTTTGGTAAATGGTTGCAGCAGCAACAGAAAATTAATACAGAAATCTTGGGTGAAGATTTACACAACCAAGAGGGAGAACTGGGAGTGTCCCCATGGGGTGCACAGTCACTAGCACTAGGTAACTTGCTGACCTCAAGTAATGGAAAAAACAAATCAGTTGGCTAGTTCACAAAAAGTTCAAAGTCTCCACATTTGATTGGCTGGGTGACTCAGTGACGTCACTGAGAACTTGGGTCTTCACATCATCCCCTTTTAATAATCTCACTGCTGTCACAAGATGGCTGCCAAAGTTCCAGATATCACATCCAGGTACCCATTGCTCAGGCTCAGGAAAGAAGCGATTTCCTCTTTTGAGTTTTTTCTTTCTTTCTTTCTTTCAAATACCGGGGATTGAACCCAGAGCACTTCACTAGTGAGCCACATCCCCAGCCCTTTGTGTGTTCTATTTAGAGACAGGGTCTTACTAGGTTGCTTCCAGCCTCACTAAATTGCTAAAGCTGGCTTTAGACTTTCGATCCTTCTGCCTCAGCCTCCCATGTCCCTGGGATCACAGACATCCGCCACCGGGTTCAGCTCTCTTGAGTTTCTTGTTGAGAATGAGGAAAGCTTTCTCAGAACCCTCATTCTTGTTCCTCTGTTCACTCCCCAGGTCAGAGGATCTCTCCTCCCATCTACCTCACAGGTCAGAATTGTGCCTCGTGTCCATGCTTAAACCAATAACTGGAAAGCAAAATGGGAGCACTTGAATGAGAACCTGCCTTCAGAAATCAGCTTCCCTGAAGCATCTGGCTTTGGGGCAGAGGGTGGAGACCAGAATTCATCAGATTGTTTTAGCAAAGAAAGAGTAAATCCATGTTGCATAGACATCCCAACGCGTCTGCCCAGGGGTGCAGGACTGGGCTTCACAGAGACCCCAGACTGTCTCTCCCTCCTGCATCACATAGCTCTGGAGCTTAGGCAGCCCACCCTTCATGTAAGAGGGAGAGGACTGGTTGGTTGCATCAATCACCATGAAGTGCGCCTGTGAGTGGCAGTCCTGCCAAGCCACCTTGATGCGTGAGCTCTCCCTCACCTGGCCCATTGCCTTGACCCACAGTGTGCAGCCTGTGGAGCCATCTGGGTCTCAGGGCTGGGCTCCACTTCCCAACTTCTGCCCCCCTCAGTCGAGGTGGGGAACAGCTGGGCTACTTTCCTCAGAAAGTGGCTATAAGTATAGCAGCCCCCTTGGGTTTCATGGACTTCTCAGGGGCCCATCCCATTATTCCCCCAGAACACGCAGCTGCTCTCTCAGCCCTCAGCTTCCTCGGCCTGCTCTTGGTGGGTGATCATCCAGAGGCCCTCTCCATCGGGCCACACTGGGGCATCTCCTGTCTCATGGGGGCATCACAGAGTCTGTGCCCAGTTCCCAGGACACCTGTACTCCCTCTCTGCCCCCTCGCCTCACCCTGCTGTCCCACCCATGAGGTGAGAGAAGAGAAAGTCATGCAGGGAATACAAACTGGGAGTGAGAGGGATAAGGAAGGAAAAAGGAAAATGACCTCTCCATCAAGTCTGGCCCGGTCACTATTGTCCCAGTGACCAGGGTTCACTTCTCCGCTTTGACAAATGGCTCTGGTTATGTCACAGGCTAACTTAGGAGAAGCTGGGTGAAGGGTGCATGGAAATTCTCTGTTCTGTCTTTGCAACATTCCTATAAATCTACAATTATTCCAAAATAATTTTTAAAACAGAGAGGAAAGAAAACCGTTTGAGGCCCTTCTTGCCAGGGGTCCCACTGCTCCCTCATCACTGCCTGGGGCTGGAGTCGCTTAAGAACCCTTTGCTCTGGCCCAAACCTAACAAGAGGAAGAAGGGCTGTGAAGAGATTCATAATCCAGAAGTTTCAGGCAAATGCAGTTCCTGGAGGTGTTAATAAGTAACAGAAAAGGGGGGAAATTGAGAACAAGATGCAGTAGGATTCGGTTTCTTTCTTTCTTTCTTTATTTTAGAGAGAGAATTTTTTAATATTTATTTTTTAGTTTTCAGTGGACACAACATCTTTATTTATATGTGGTGCTGAGGATCGAACCCAGCTCCCTGCTCATGCCAGGGGAGCGCGCTACTGCTTGAGCCATATCCCCAGCCCAGGATTCGGTTTCTTAGTGGCAAAAGCTTTCAAAACCACCAATAGGATCAATGTTTTATAACTTTCCAGCCAGGGGCTAAATCATGATGTGTTTCCCCAAAACCTTTTAATTAAGTACCTTTCTTACCAAGTTGCTTTGCAGAACTATTTCCACCTACCCCACGGAGCGTCTTGACCCCTTGCCTGATTCTTAGGTCCTCTGCATCAGCTTCTGCTGTTTTTCCAGACTCACCCAGAGACCTAGTTATGACCACAGAACCTTCCAGCCTCAAGCCACACCTGGCAGCTCAGTCTGAGAACTGGATCTTAATGGTGCTGTATTAACAACCTTCCTGGAGCCCCAGTCTCCATTATTCTATTTAGTGCCTCATTTAAGTCACAAGCTTTATCATGTGAGGAAGAACTAATTCATCCTTTTTTGCGGGGGGTGGGGGGAGGGTACTGGGGATTGAACTCAGGCTCAACCACTGAGCCACATCCTTAGCCCTATTTTATATTTTATTTAGAGACAGGCCCTGAGTTGCTTAGCATCTTGTTTTTGCTTGAGGCTGACTCTGAACTCATGATCCTCCTGCCTTAGCCTCCGGAGCTGCTGGGATTAGGAGTTATCCTTTTTGACAGATGAGAAAACTGAGACCCCAAGAGATTTCAAAATCCTTTGCCTAGATCACCCAGCTTTCTGCCTTAGCACCGTTGTCTGCTCTCTATACCCCGTCACCTGCTCCCTGAGGAAGTCCAAACAGGCTTCCTCACCTGGGCATTTGTACACATCACCTGATCACCACTGCCACCATTCTGCTGGCCAGGAAGTGCACCAGCCAGGACCCAAAGTAACTTCGTGGTTTTGCTGCCTGCCAGTGCCGCTGGCCTTGGGGCTTCCTGTTCCCACACTTGTGGCCAGATCTGTTCTACCCCAAGGGTCTTGGTGTACCTGTACCTCACTCGCTGCAGTTATGTTGCCTGCTTCCCACAATCAGCATGAGCCAAGGTAGATCAAGAGGAAGGAGGAAGAGGAAGAGGCTGACCCAGAGTGGAGGAGCAATAGGAAGGTCCCTGTAAAGGGCGCAGGGGAGAGCGAAAAGAAGAAGCCAGCCCTGTGCCCATCTGGCATCAGGCCTCAATGCATTGACCCTCGCCTCGTCACCAGGGACTGTCACAGTCACAGCAGTGTTCACTGTGCTTGGCCACTCAGCCTCCCTGATTTCTCACCCTCCTTCAGGTGGCCCCGCTGTTAACCTTGAGTTATGTCAGAACGTGGTCCTGCAGATTTTCAGGTTCCTTGGGTTCATGGGTGGGGCCAAGGGGTGACATTATACAATTCATTGGCCAAGGTAAGAGCCAGTGGCACTGGTCCCATAAAACTCCCAAAGAGCTTTTTATGCTCCAAGTGTTTACTTTTGAAAAGGAAGGGCCGGAGCAAAAGCATTGACCTTTCTCTGATATTTACTTTGAATTGCATTAGAATTGTGGTATTTTCCCTTTCTGTTCTCAGCATGTCTCAGAAGGATAAACACTTCAATAAAAGCAGTAGCTTTAGAATGATCAACAGAGAAAAGTCTATAATTCAAACATTATGCCTTTGTTCCTGAGGGATCTCTTTTCAAGTATAAGTAGTAACACATTTAATATTAAAATAAATGCATAATGACTAGCTCAATTAAAAGTCTGATGGCACTGAACAAATGGGGAAACAAATTTTTAAAACACTATACTTTTATTTTATTTATTTATTTATTTATTTTTGAGACAGGGTCATGCCAAGTTGCTTAAGGCCTCATTAATTTGCTGAGGCTGACCTTGAACTTGTGGTCTTCCTGCCTCAGCCTCCACAGCTGCTGATTACATGCATGTGCCACTATACCAGGCTACAAACATTAAATTCTAGGATGTCACAACTTTGCCGTGGCTCCTCTGTTTTTAGAAATAAAAACTGCCTGGAGAAATTCAATATGGCTGGCCTCACAGCATCTGTGGAGCAGAGGGAAGGGTCCTCCAGGTGCGAACATTTGGAATGGCAGGTGCTCAGGTTTCCACCACCCTCCTCACCACAACAGCCCCTCCGTGCAGTCATTCATTCACTGACCTCCTTTCCTCCTCATTCTGCGTCACATTTTACTATTTTACTATTTTACATTTACTATTTTACTTTTTTTCCTAGCACTTGTCATTCCCTGAAATCATTTTTATTTCTTTGTTTATTTTCTTATCTATTTCTACACTTGAACATTAGCCCTTTGAGAGTAGGACTTTATTGGTCTTGCTCACATACAGCTGAAACTCCAGAACCCAGAACAACACTCTGTGTCATCCAGTGTGAGTAGAGTATCAGGCTGCAGCAATGATAAATATTAAACATCTGGACACCATCATCATCTTCCATTGCATCACTGAGAGGCAGAGAGCACCCAGTAACTTGAGTGCAAATCCTGGACAGGCTGCTGGCTGCATGTTAGGGGGGTTACTTACCCCTTCTGTTCCTCAGTTTCCCCATGTAATCATGGAGCGTAATGATGGACTTCCTTGCCCCTGCCCATCTATGTGAAGCACTCGGGATGGATTGGAGAACATAAGCAATCAATAAGCATTACTTATTTCATCAGGGCCAGCCCCAGGCCAACTCATGCTCACCACTGCCATTGCTGGTCTGATCTCTTCTCATTTGCAATGCCATTTGATGGTGCCTGCCTGAGCCTCCCAAGTGACTGGGATTATAGATGTGCACCACTGCACCTGGCTATATTCTTGAGAAATATAAAAACATGATAAATTTTTTAAAAATAGAACTGACAAATATGGATGCATCTGGAAATTATCATGCTAGGTGAAATAAGCCAATCCCCAAAAGCCAAATGTTCTCTCTGATATGTGGATGCTAACAACATCCACAACAAGGAGGGGGAGGGGAAGAACAGAAGTTCGGTGGATTAGACAAAGGGGAATGAAGAGAAGGGAGAAAGGACGGGGATAGGAAAGATGGTAGAATGATATTGACTTAACTTTCCTAGTTAATGTATGAACACACAACAAGTGAAACTCTACATCATATACAACCTCAGAATTCGATCTTAATGAGAATAAGTTATACTCCATGTATGTATACTATGTCAAAATACATTCTATTGTCATGTGTACCTAATAGAACAAATAAAAAAATATAATAAGGTTAAAAAACTGATGAAACACTGAAATAAAATAGAAAAGCAGCAAAATGCTAATAGTTAATAATGGGATTACAAATTAAGCTTTCTTTACTACCTCTACCTTTCTATTTTTTCTGAAGTTTCTGCTATAAATATGTAGTAGTATGCTCTTATAAGCTAATTTTTAAGTTATCATTGTCACACAATTACTTGCACATACTTATGTTTGTTATTTGATAAGCCAGTGGAACCCTCCACATTCTCAAGGTAAAGAACTTATTTCCTCTACCTACCACAAAAATTAACTCAAAAGAGATCAAAGACCTAAATGTAAGAGTTGAAACTATGAAGCTCTTAAGAAAATAAAAACTGGGTGCAAATCTTCATGATCTTGGATCAGGTGCAGAAGAAAAAGTACCGAGGGTCATTTCTTTCCTGGATACAGAGCCTGAGCCACATGCTGTTAGGTTCCTTCTGAGTGGGAGATGCAGGCATTCCATTATCATTGCAGAGACCAATGTTCATCTGAAATACAAAAAGAGCATTCATTAATGGCATTAGAACATCCTCTCTGCAGTTTGACAATCCTCATTCTTCTTCCCAAACCCACTTGTAAAGCAGACCTGAGCCTTCAACAAGGGACCTGAACCAGCCCACCACATGCAAGGGGCCCCAGAGATGCAGCAATAGTAATCATTTGCATTCTGACACTATACTGTATCATTCGTCAAAGTCAGGAGTTTCACCTTCTGCTGCGAAACATGATCAAGAGAGTATGACTTTGGAGTTTGACAGACCTGGATCTTTGGTGGTCTTCAGCAAATTGCTTAACCTCTCTGTTTCTTCCTTTGTAAATAAGGAACAATGATAGTAGCTACCTCTTGACTATTGTGTGGATATTGTGAGATGATGCATGAAAGTGCTTATTATACTGCCTGTCACATGGTAAAAGCTCAATAAAGTATAATCATAATAAATTGATGGGGAAACTATAAAACTCCAGTTAGAATAATTCTAAGGAGCAGGAACCCTGCACCATAAATCTTGTGTCTGCAGAATCTGAAACACTTAAAAGACTGGTCCCATTTTTGGAGGTATAAGGAACATGTTTAGGCCAGTTTGGAATCAACCACATCTGAATACTAGAGCATTATAATAAGGATTGTTGTGTTCTGTGCAAAAATGCAGGTGTCTGTAACCAGTGACTTAAATGTGAAACCCAGCTCACCAAGCGCTAAGCCAGGAACACCTGCTAGTATCTGTTAGAAGTGCCACGTGGTACAAAGCAGCCCTTTCCTTCTGCATCGCTGGGTGGATTGACGTGAACCCTTTTATGTGACTGGTGAAGACTCTAGTTGCCATCACAACTGCACTTTCAAAATAAAGTATGCTTCCTTTAGATAAATTCAAAATGGTCTTCAGTATATTTCCAGGCACCCTTGATTTGATACGGATGTGCTGAGTGTTTGTGCTGTGGCAGATGTTTTAGGAAGAAAGGCAGAGAGAAAGAAAATAAGCCTGTTTTGGATTTCTGGTAGAATAAATGACCTTATGGTTATTTATAATCCCCCTACCCTACTTTATTTAAGGAGAGTAGATCCAGGGAAAGATTATGTGTTATGAGGATTAGAGGGTAAAATGGGAAATACTGGTGCTGCATATAAGGAAAAGGAGTGAGATTCAGAAGACAGATCCCAATCTGGGGAGGAGGCTGAAGAGGGAGGAGACTGAAGAGGGAGGAGGCAGAAGTGAACAGGTCGTGCCAGGGAAGGGGAGGAAGTAGGGAATCAAGAGCAGAGTCTGGAAAATCTGCTGTAAAGAGGAAGAGTGGGACCAAGAGCAGAGCCCATGAAAGTAAGAACAGGGAAGCTCTGCTATTCTGGTGAGATGCAATTGCCTCCTGTGTCTCCACGTGGAATCTTCATAATTTTTCCATGCTCAGGAATCTGAGTGTAACCAATGCAGAGAGTTGGGCTTTGAAGGGAAAAATAGGTGGCCCATGGTTACAGATTATGCAGGTTCACTTACTGAGGTTTCTGCAAGACGGTATTTGAGAAAACTCCAGAATAGAAAATGTGCTCTCCCTGATAACAGACAAGAAATTGTATGTGTTTGGGTGGGGAGACTTGGGAAGTGATGAGAGAGGAGTAATAATAAAGTACACAAATACCCATCTCTCCCTACTACCGAGCCATCCATGTTCCTTCTCAATTGGCCGATTCTGCCCAGCATACTTTGAGGAACACTTTTGATGAGTGGAAAATTTTTCAGGATTGGCTTAGAGGACCCTTACACAAAACATACCAAGCAGGAAGCAAATGGAAGTAAACATAAAATTGTTTCTGGAAAATATGAATTATATCTGACTGTAATTGATGGGAAAATCCTTTAATTTTCAATTTTATTAGGGAAACACTAACTGCTTTAATAAAACCACCTAACATTTCAGTGGCCTTAGACAATAGAAATTCATTTTCCCCCTATCAGCCTTACTTACTAGTGAGTATATTGCTTTCTTCCACATGGTGACTCAGGCCCCAGGCTCCTTCTGCCTCGTGGACCTGCCAGCCCAGATGGCCTCAAAGTCCCCTGCACCCAAACTGCAGAGGGAAAGATATGAAGAAAATCTACCCACTTCTTTTTTTGTTATTTGTTTTTATATATACATGACAGCAGAGTGTATTTTGACATATTATAGATACATGGGGTACAACCTATTACAATTTTTTAAAAAGTTTTTTTAGATGTTGATGGACCTTTATTTTATTCATTTATTTATATGTGGGGCTGAGAATTGAACCCAGTGCATTCGAGGCAAGCGCTCTACCACTGAGCCACAACCCCAGCCCCCCTATTACAATGATCCCATTCTTAGAGTTGAACATGATGTGGAGTTACACTGGTCATGTATGCATATATAGGAGCATGGGAAAGTTATGTCTGATTCATTCTTCTGTCTCTCCTATTCCCATCTCCCTTCCCTTCTCTTCATTCTCCTTTGTCTAATCCAATGAACTTCTATACCTCCCCTTCCTACCCTCCCTTGTCATGGGTGAGCATCCACATATCAGATAGAACATTTGGCCTTTGATTTTTTGAGACTGGTGTATTTCACTTAGCAAGTTATTCTCAATTTCCATCCATACACCACAAATTCCATAATTGCATTCTTCTTTATGGCTGAGAAATATTCCATTGTGTGTATATACCACATTTTCTTAATCCATTCATCTGTTGAAGGGCACCTAGGTTTTTTCCATAGTTTGGCTACTGTGAATTGAGCTGCTATAAACATTTTATATGGCTGTGTCACTGTAATATGTTGATTTTAAGTCCTTTTGGTATATGCTGAGGTGTGGGATGACTGGATCAAATGAGAGTTCCTTCCTAAGTTTTCTAAGGAATCTCCATACTGCTTTCCAGAGTCGTTGCACCAATTTTCAGTCCCATCAACAATGTAATAGTGAACAAGTTTTCTGACATCCTCACCAATATTTATTGTTACTTGTATTCTTGATAATTATTATTCTAACTGGAGTGAGATGGAATTTCAGTATAGTTTTAATTTGCACTTTTCTAATTGCTAGAAATGTTGAACATTTTTTCATACATTTTTTGACCATTCATATTTCTTCCTCTGTGAAGTGCCTATTCAGTTCCTTTGCCCATTTGTTCATTGGGTTATTTGTTTATACAGAATAAGAATAGAACTTTAAAGTCTGCCAGAAAAAAAGCTACAGGTAACATTTAGAGGGAAATCAACAATAAAATAATCCAGATCTCAGCTGATTTCTCAACCCAGACCCTCAAAGCTAGGAGGTCTTGGAATAATATATACCAAGCTCTGAAAGAAAATGGATACCAGTCAATAATACACACAGCAAAAGTAAGCTTAAGAATTGATGATGAAATAAAAACCTTCCATGTTACAGAAAAGTTTTAAAAATTCACAAACAGCAAGCCCATACTACAAGGCATACTCAATAAAATATTTCAAGAAGAAGAAATGAAAAATAAAAGTAAAAATCAGCAAAGGGAGGTACTACACTAGAAAAATAATCAATCATAGGAAAAACTAATTTAAATTAAAAATGAGAAATAAATCAAATGACAGGGAATAAAAATCATTTCTCAATAATAACATTGAATGTAAATGGCTTAAACTCATCATCAAAAGACATAGGCTTGCAAATTGGATTAAAAAACAAGACCCAGGCTGGGGATGTAGCTCAAGCGGTAGCGTACTCGCCTGGCATTCTCGGGGCGCTGGGTTCGATCCTCAGCACCACATAAAAAATTAAAAAATAAATAAAATAAAGATGTTGTGTCCATCAAGAACTAAAAAATAAATAAATAAATAAATAAATAAACAAGCCCCAACAATATGCTGTTTCCAAAAGACTCACCTCATAAGCAAAGACATCCACAGACTGAAGGTCAAAGGATGGGAAAAAAATTATCATTCACATGGACCTCATAAACAAGCAAGGGTTTCTATTCTCATATCAGATAAAGTGAACCTCAAGTCAAAGTTAATCAGAAGGGACCACAAAGGTCATTTCATACTGCTTAAAGTAATTATAGATCATCAAGACATAACAATTGTAAATATTTATACCCAAACAGTAGAGCACCTACGCACATCAAATGAACTCTTATCAATTTTAAGAATCAAATAGACCACAACACAATAATACTGGGTGACTTTAACATGCCACTCTCATCACTAGATAGATCCTCCAAACAAAAACTCTATAAAGAAGCTATCAAATTAATGAATACAATTAATAATTTAGACTTAACAGACTTATATAGAATATTTCATCCATCAAGGAAGGAATACACTTTCTTCTCAGCAGCACACAGATAATTCTCTAAAATAGACCACATTTTAGGTCACAACGCAATTCTTAGCAAATACAAAAAATAGAGATAATACCTTGCATTCTATCTGATCACAATGGAATGAAATTAGAAATAAACAATAAAATAAAAAATAGCAATTACTCTAACACCTAGAGACAAAATAATACTGTCTCTAAGAGACTCACCTCATAAGCAAAAACACCCACAGATTGAAGGTAAAAGGATGGGAAAAAGCATATCATATACTATTGAATTACCAATGGATAGTAGAAGAAATCAGGAATTAAATTTAAAAAATATTTAGAGGTAACAAAAATCATGACAAAACTTTTCAAAATCTCTGGGACACTATGAAGGCAAGTCTAAGAGGAAAGTTCATTGCACTGATCACATTCTTTAAAAGAATAGAAAGTCACCAAATAAATAACCTAACATTACATCTCAAAGCCCTAGAAAAAGAAAAATAAATCAACACTAAAAGTACAAGACAGGAAATAATTAAAATCAGTGCTGAAATCAATGAAATTGAAACAAAAAAATTAAAATAGACAAAACAATATGTTGGTTCTTTGAAAAAATAAATAAGATTGATAAACCTTTAGCCAAGATAATGAAGAGAAAAACTCAAATCACTAAAATTCATGATGAAAAAGTAAATATCAGAAACTATTTTGAAAATCTATACTCCAATAAAATAGAGAATCATGATGAGATCAAAAAATTTCTAGAGATATACAGGGCTACCCAAATTGAAACAAAAGACATAGAAAATATAAATAGATTTATTTCAAGCAATGAAATTGAAGATGCTATCAAAAGCCTAAAAAGAAAAAAGAAAGAAAGAAAGAAAGAAAGAAAGAAAGAAAGAAAGAAAGAGAGAGAGAAAGAAAGAAAGAAAGAAAGAAGGAAGGAAGAAAGGAAGGCAGGCCCAGGACAAGATGTATTCTGAGCTGAGTTGTACCAGGCCTTCAAAATAGAACTGAAACCAATACTCCTCAAATTATTTCATGAAATAGAAAAGGGAGGAACCCTTCTGAACTCATTCTATGAAGCTAGTATCACCCTGATACCAAAACCAGACAAAGACACATCAAGGAAAAAAACCTTCAGATCAATGTCCTTCATGAACATAGATGCAAAAATGCTTAATAAAATACTGGCAAATCACATCAAAAACATTTAAAATATAGCACATGATCAAGTGGGATTCTCCGTGTATACAAGGTTGGTTCAACATACAGAAATCAATAAATGTAATTCATCATATCAATAAACTTAAAAACAAGAACCACATGATTATTTCAATAGATGCAGAAAAAGCATTTGACAAAATTCAACATCTATTCATGTTCAAAACACTAGAAAAACTAGGAATAGTAGGAACAGACCTCAACATTATAAAAGCTGTATATGCTAAATATAAGGCCTACATCATTCTAAATGGAGAAAAATTGAAATCATTCCCTCTACTAACTAGAAAAAAGACAGGGATACCCTCTTTCACCACTTCTATTCTAACCTTCTATTCTAGAAACCTTAGCCAGAATAATTAGACAAAAGAAAGAAATTAAAGGGATATAAATAGGAAAAGAAGAATTCAAACTATCCTTATTTTCCAAAAACATGATTCCAAATTTAGAATACCCAAAAACTCCACCAAAAAGCTTTTTTTAACTCATAAAAAAAATTCAGCAAAATAGCAAGAAATAAAATTAACACCCATAAATCAAACACATTCCTATACACGAATGACAAATCAACTGAAAGAGAAATCAGGAAAACTATTCCATTCACAATAGCCTCAAACAAAAAAAAATAAAATACTTGGGAATCAATTTAACAAAAGAGGTGAAAGACCTCTACAATGCAAACTATACAGCACTAAAGAGACAAATTGAAGAAGACGTTAGAAAATGGAAAGACCTCCCAAGTTCTCGGATAGGCAGAATTAACATTGTCAAAATGGCCATATTACCAAAAGCACTATACAGATTTAATGCAATTCCCATGAAAATTCCAATTACATTCTTCATAGAAATAGAAAAAGCAGTCCTGAAATTTATTTGGAAAAATAAGAGACCCAGAATAGCCAAAGCAATCTTTATGGAGAAAAATGAAGCAGGAGGCATCACAATACCAGACCTTAAATTATACTATAGAGCTATAGTCACAGAAACAGCATGGTATTGGCACAAAAATGGAATTGAAGACCAATGAAACAGAATGCAAGATACAGAGACATTCCCCAAAAAATACAGTCATCTAATACTAGACAAAGGCACCATAAACATACATTGGAGAAAAGGCAGCCTCTTCAATAAATTGTGCTGGGAAAACTGGAAATACATATGTAGTAGATTGAAATTGAACCCCTAATATCTCACCCTGCCCAAAACTCAACTCAAAATGGATCAAGGTCCTAGTAGTCATTAAACCAGAGACCCTACACATACTAGAAGTAAAAGCAAGCTCAACTGTCCATTTTATTAGCTCAGGAAAAGACTTCCTCAATAAGACTCCTAAAGCATAAGAAGTAAAATCAAGAATCAATAAATGGGGTGGCATCAAACTAAAAAGCTTCATACAGAAAAGGTAATAAGAACATGAAGAAAGAGCCTACAGAATGGGAGAAAATCTGCACCACAGACAGAGCATTAATCTCCAGGATATACAAAGAACGATGACCCGCTTCTTAAAAGCCCCCTTGCAGAAGTGCACAGTTCTTCTACTCACACTCCACTGACAAGAATTAGTTACATTGTTTGGTAGTAGTTAGTGACGAGCCCTGAAATGCATAGAGAGGTCACAGGTTTACTTTAAGTTACTCTTAAAGAGTTTTCTTGAAGTTACTGCCAAGGTCGATGAGTAAACGATTTGTAGCAGGAAAAAATATTGGTACACAAACCTGGAGGATAAACAAACAAAAGTAGAAGAGATAAAGGGGAGGGCAGGATACCTCAAGAGAGAAGGATTTATGGGACTAATAAAGTCAAGATCAAACTAGAAGTTATAGCACCAGGTGTCCCTTACTATCTTAGAAAGGGAGATTCTTTAGAGGTTCAGGCTCAGTAAGGTGACCAGTCACTGACTCCAGTACCCACATTAACATAGGCTTGACTTGTAGAGGAAGCCACCACCCTAACAGGGTGGACACCATGGCAGTTCCAGAGAGAACCAATTAGGGTCAAAAACTCCACTGCCCGGTGTGCAGGAGGGGTGCTGAAGGAGGACCCAAATCCTCAAGACAACTTCAAAACAGCCATAAATTTGGAGACAGCATGTTCCTTTGTTGTTTTCTCACTCTGTCTCTGCTCGAGTCTTACTTTGTTTTTACTTGATTTTCATCTCACTGCCGCTCTGGTATCCTTTATAACAAAGCTCTCTTGCATGACTTTTGGCGTCTGGCTTGAAATTTTCTTTTATATACGAACACAAGAATGGAGGTTTGGAGTTTCATCTCCCTGCTTTCCTGTGATAACATGGTCACATCTGGACAGATGAAAAGAAGGCTGGAAAATAAACCTTGTTCCTGTTGGGACAGGCATAATTCCACACTGTGGAGAAGGAAGCAAATTTCTGGTTAAGAGCTAGCTACTTGCATGTATGATTACTAACATGGTAATCTTATTATTGCTCTTTACCGATTTTCTCCCACTCTAACACAAGCTCCATAAAAGCAGGCTTTCCCTCCTCCACTGGAGAATCCCCAGTTGTTATGACGTCTGAGCCGAGCTTTGAAGGCATTATGTAGGTTCAGAGCTTAGAGAGAAGCAGGTCATGCCAGGGGTGGGTGGCAGGAAGTGTCGGGTATGATCTGCTCTGAGAGCTGCTCTAGTCTGGTCTGACTGGAAAGAGGAGATGAGGCAGGGCCAGGGCACATCAGGAGCCCAAATGCAGGCCCAGAACAGGCAGGACTCTCCTCACCATAAGGAGTTGAACCCAATCTTTACATATCACAAAACCCAAAAATCCACTCTTCCACAAAACAAATAAAAGCATATGCCCTACAAAATCTGAACACAAATGTACTATTTGTGGAAACAACGGAAATGAATGAATGGACATCAATGAATGGACATTTGATAAACAAAATCCACACAATGAGACATTATTCAGCCACAAAAAGGAATAAAGTACTAATACACACTACAACATGAAGGAATCGTGAGAACATGATGCTAGTACAAGAAACCAGACACCAAAGGTCACATATTGCATGCTTACATTTATATAAAATGTGAAGAGTAGGCAAATCCATAGAAGAAGTAGCTTAGTGGTTGCTAGGGGTTGTGGGGAAGAAGTGAGTGCCGCTGGATATGGGTTACTTTGGAGGGTGGGGATGATGGAAATGTTCTGGAATTAGATAGTTGCACAACTCTGAATATAACAAAAATAACAACCTTGTGGTATGTGCGTATGAAGCTCAATGAAGCTGTCATATGAAAGTCTATCCTTAAGCCAGTGAGAAAGCACAGAAGGGCTCTTTGAGCAGGAACCTGGGTGGAAAAAGTTAGAAATCAGAAGAGGGGACTGGTCATCTCAAGGAGACATAACCAGGAGCTGAACCAAAGCAGTGGCAGCTGGGATGGTGGACTTAGAGATGAGCACAAGGTGGCGGCAAGGGGACCCAGGAATGATTTGGTGATGGCTGCAAGTGGTGATTGTTTCAAATAAGTGTTGAATTGAGCTGGAAAGTGGCTGAAGGGAAAAAAAATCTCCAGGTGAGTTAACACTGGGTCAAAAGATGGAAAAAATGTTGAAGGCACAGAACCAGTTTAGCCACTCTGCCTGCAACATCACATATACTAAGCTGCACAAGTTCCAGGCCTGCTTCTAATTCCATTTCATGCCATTGAGGAGCTGCGAGATGGGCCATGCTGCTGGCTCTGGGATTCCCCTCCCAAGTTCTCCCTGCCCAGCACAGCAGCACAGGGCCAGCCCTGCCAATCTGGCTTACACAGTGCTGGCTGCTGGCTGCTGGCTGCTGGCTGCTGGCTGCTGGCTGCTGGCTGCTGGTTGCTGGCTTTGGGCCCCCCTGACTTCAGGTCATTTTTTAAAAAATGTTAATAAATAAGTGTGCACATTGGAAAGCCATTTTCCTATCCTTGGAATGTCTCCCACTGAAGCAAAAGGTGATGTTTTGTGAGTCAGTAGATCACTTGCCAAATCTGAAGTCCTGTCTTATACCAAACTCTACAACTCAACTGGGTTTTGCTATCCCTTACTGCAGGCCAGGGCCTAGATATACAGAATGGGTAGGAATACAGTCCCTGTTCTTAAGAAATTCACAGGCTTGTGGGAGAGAATGAGTGGGAAGCAGCTGAGTTAAACTTATAGAAATGCAATGAGAGTCAGGCACTTTGCGTCCAGCCGGGGGTGGGGGAGAGGCGTCCCATCTGGACTTGCTCCAGGATCTGGGGGACTTGGGGCTGATCTTGTATCATGGTGTGTGTAACTTTTCCTAGGAGGTAAATCACAATGGGCCCTGCTGAAGTGGGAGCCAGGATATCGGAAACAGCCCAAACTAGGTAGACTTCAGGTAAAATCCCCAGGCTGGAGAACAGGAAAGTCCAGCATAGGGACTCTGAAGGTCCCCAAAAGAAGCTTCTTAGGGTGCTAGTATGTTTAAAAATTAAAACAAAATCCTAGGCCTGCTATGATAAATAGGCTTATTTTTTATAATTTTTTCAAGAGCACAAAAAATGTTCCACCTTGCATTTCCTATGTACAAGAGTTACATCTGTGTGATCTCACTTATTTTTCTTAATAAGACTTTGATTAATTAGAACACATTGTTTATGCCCAAAACTCAAGCTCAAATGGATTAAATAACTTGTCCCAAATCACCCAAATAGAAAACTAACAGGATTTGAAGCAGTTCTTTAGCTAAAGCTTTATTCTTATTATTCTAAAGTGATTTAAAAATAGGGAGCTATACTTGCCTAGCACATGTAAGACCCTGGGTTCAAATCCCAGTACTGCAAAAAAAATAAAAATATGTGTGTGTTATTTTTATTTACTTATTTATTTATTTATTTTGTACAGCTCTAACTGTAGAACTGTAAGGTCACAGTTTGTGCCAAGACAACTCCTAAAAGCAACTCACTTAGCTACAAACCATCCATGGTTGCTTCTGAGACTGTCCTGCATCCGTTAGAAGGTGAACAAGACACAGAGTTTCATTGACGAGGGGTAAAGTTGACAAGATTTCTACCTGATCAAAATCCAACAAGGCCAGCCTCTGAGTCTTGAGTGGCAGGAGGTCAACTGACCCAGGGGTCATCTGGTATGATGGAATATGAGCCTAACCCACAGGAGCTTCCGAGGACCAGCTCTGCTGCCTCAAAGCCTTATCTTCCTGGTAGCTTGAGGACAACAATCCCTACTGGAATCACCTTCTCACCATCAGGAGATTCCCAGAGCTGCCCTATCGAAGCCCTGCAGTGGATTGCCTCCATGTCACATTCACAGAAACATCCCTTTTAAGCTGCGCACGGAAGATGACTTCATGCTCTTTTGCTGCTAGACTTAAATCCCCAAACAGGATGTCTTTTCCCTCAGAAACTCCAGAGTGACTTCTGAGGCTTCCGTGATGCCCTAGAAAGGGCGCCTGTCATGTGAGAATCATTTCATCCTACAGTATGGAAGGGTGGGTGTTGAAATAGTGACTGGTGCACCCTGGCCAAGTGCTCATCTTCAGCCTGCCCTGCAGACTCAGTGCACTGTTCTCTGTGCAAGTGGCATTTGATTCACTGAAATGCAGCAGCTTGAAAAGCCCACAGGGGAGAACAGAGACCAGGAAGATCAACCACAGGAAAAAGGCTTATGGTGTTACAGGCCCAACCCCTGCCCTCAGAAAGGGTCTTCCTGATACCCACTTGGGCAAATAATACCCTATGCTTTAAAAATGAAAAAGCTGCAGGAGAAAGCAAACTTCAGCCCCTCTGCATACTCCCCACCAGACAGGAGTGCACAACTGAGACGTCTTGTGCCGTCCTTTAACCATGGGATCCCTTGCTCCACTCTTGGCAATGAGGAAAGAAGGTGACATGGAGTTGCATTAAACTGCCATTCGGTCTTTTATTCCTCCGACTATATAAACCCAGCTCTTTGCACATTCCCTAGGTCTCCTGCATTGTTCAGGAGACTCAGAAAGCAACTATCTGAGCTCCAAGGAAAGAAACAGGCCAGTGTCTGTCATCTTAAGAGAAATAAAGTAGTGATTGTCAATTGCAGAGTCTCACTTATCAGGAGGAAATGCTAATCTGACCTTCCGGACTTAAGGCATCTGTCTCTTTTTTTTTCTCCCAGGGGAAGAGTTTTGCTTTTAAAAATAGGTCTTGATGCAGCAGGAGACAAATTCTAGATCTCAGGACAAGGTGGACTGAAAAGGCAGTGTTCACATGCAGGAGAGTTTCCTGCCTTAGAATCTCAGGATCACAGATTATGCCATTGTGAGCAGTTTGGCTGGGTTTGAAAAACTCTACCGAGCAACCTGCCAAGGAGATCTAGATTTCATTTTCCCTGGTGCTTGGGGACCCAAAGGTCATGGCCCTGACCTGTTTTGTAACCCCTCTAGGGCGGCTCTAATCTTAGCACAATGGGCTTCCTTGGATCAAGGTGACCTCCCTTCCCCAATGTTTTTCTTGTCTGTGGATTGGCACTCCCCTGCCGCCCGCCTTACCCAACCCCTCTTATCTGCTCCCCAGCCACTGGAAAGCAAACGTCCTTCTGGACACAGCTAACCACTCTGTCAGTCCTAGATCATGGTGATTGTTCTCATCAATTATATTTTGGGTCTGTGGAGCTCATTTCTCCTGTGACATATTTATATCCCTGATTTCACCTTCCTGAATTTCCCCCCCCCAAGGGACATACTGTTTGGTCATTTAATCCTTTGGCCCCCACAGTGTCCGTTTTCTTGTCTCTAAAGTGAGGCAGCATGACTAGATGAACTTTTTTTATGGACCAGCTCAAGGAAATACAGCCAGTCAGAGGAGGATCAGATGACAGCAACTCTTGCATTTGGAAAAGGTGCTTCCAAACCAACTTCCAGAATGATCCTCAACTTCATTTTGCTTTAAGTTTTGGGAAAGAAATATGAATGTTGTCGAAATCAAAATCAAAAAGTTCTTGTGTCAACCTTACCTCCCCAAAAAAGTAAACAAGGCCAGGAGGTTATGAAGGAAGGGTTGTCACTTATGATTACCTGATAGTAACTCTCACAAAAGACTGTCAGAACACAAGCTTGCAGAGACCAACACACCTTATACAAAAAGTACCTCTCCAGGGACATCTGCCTAGTAGCTATCTAGCCTCAGACTAATGCCCTTCTTGCTATTTATTAATCACTGTAGTCAAGGATTATTGTTTCAAAGTATCTGACAGAATTCTCCTTATTTTTGTCTTTAAAAACTTCCCCTTGGGGCTGGGGTTGTGGCGCATGGTAGAACATTCGCCTAGCATGTGCGGGGCCCTGGGTTCAATCCTCAGCACCACATATAAATAAATGTATTGTGTGCAACTATAACTAATAAATAAAAAAAAACTTCCCCTTGCCTCAACTTTCTAGAATATGCACATAGTTGATTGTGACATGCATATTCCCATTGCAAGCTCAGCTATTTCCCAAATAAATATCAGTATTCTTTGGAGACTGACACTCTTCCCCACTCCCCTTTAGGATGACAATTTCCTTTTCTTCAAATCTACTTACCTCCCTGAAACCTCACTGGGTAACTCATCCTGTTTCCCAAATTCCCTCTAGATGCAGAGTTATCCCAGGAACTTCTTTACACTCCCACTTTCCTAAGCAGGGGCAAGCCCCTGGCTCAGAATCCCTTCCCAAATGGCTGGTAACTCTCTGCTGCTCCCTTCCCCACCCAGGGCTCCAGGTCCTCCTTCCTGCAGCTCCAAGGCTCACCCTCAAGACACCCTTGACAAACAGCAGTCACATTCTGGTCCTGCCCCTCCCAGGCCTGTTCTTGACTAGGTGGGGGCTTCCTTTGGCTCAGATTTACAGCCAAGCCCTGATGCTTCTGGTTCCAGAACAGGCTTTGGCTGTGAGCCTAGGACAACAGGTCACACACCTCTTGGGAGCACATGGGACTGGGCCCTTTCCATGTGATGTATGAAACCCCAAGTAGGAATATAATCCTGTTCTGTAACATCGACAAGCCAAGGCAAGCCCAGCAGCAGGAGGGCAGAGCCAGCCCCTAGGGGCAGAATGGACTGTCACATTACTCACAGGAGAGTCTGCTGAGTTGCCCAATACCAGATGATCAGGACCCTGACTTCTTCTAGGGGTCATCCAAATCAGGGCCCATGATTTTGTCTCCTATAACTTCTACTGCATCGCACGTACACACACACACACACACACACACACACACACACACACATGTATGCACATGTGGGCACACCTGTGCATGTAAAAGCAAGTGCACATACACATACGCACAAGTGCTTATACAGTATTTGTCTACAGTGAGACTAAGAAAATTTTTCTGACTCTGGTGTCTTTGAGTCCTAGAAAAAAACATTAAAATTGCACTAGGATCAAGGTCCATCTCTTTCCCCACCACCACTCAGGATATCTAAAGTTCTGCCATTAGGGATGCATTCCTTGTGGCCCTGAAATTCTCTTAGTCTTCTCCTGTCAATTGTAAGTAGCTGGGAAAGGGATTGTGGCGGACCTCAGCACCAGTGTGGGCCCTTGGTCAATTTCATATGCTGTGGCAGGATGGGAACAAAGGCAAAACAGTAAAGATCTACATGAGAAGAGTGGCCCAGTGAGGTTGGGACAAGGCCAGCAAGCACCCCACAGGCACTGTGGCATGCCAGCCTGCTGGGGCTGTGGAAGAGGTGGGAATTTTGGTCATTTGTTCAGTGGGTATGGACCGAGTGTGAACATGTGCCCAGCACAATAGTGGTCACTTGGGATCTGGTGGCCAGCCAAGCCAGAGAAGCTAAGATCTTGTGAAGCTTATGATCCAGTTACAGGAAGCTGGGGAGACGTTACCCCAAAAAATTATGCTAATGGACATTTTATTGCAAACTACACAAGCATTTCATTCCAAACCAAGTACACTTAAGGAAAGTTCCTCAAGTACATAGCATTGATGAGCCAACCTAGATTGGGAGGTCAGGGGTGGGAAAGCCTTTTCAAACAAGTGGTACTTGAGCTGATTCCAGGGAAGTAGAATTAACTAGAAAAACAGAACAGAGAAGGCATTCTAGGCAAAGAGAACTATGAGTACAAAGGCCCCACGGTGGAAAGCAGCCACCTTTATTGCCATTGTGGATTGTCATATTCCTTGACCTTCAGTAAACTTTGAACTTGAAGGAAAATATTCTCTTCTAAAAATGTGCTTCCCTTTCCCTTTCCCCTTCCACTTACTCTTGCACGTAATACCAAGCCGCCCAGAGAAGGTGAGCTGTGCAGGAGAAAACCTTAAAAAAACAACACTGGCAGACAGCAGCTATGACAGCCATTTCCTGTTCAGTGTCTCTCACCACCAGCATTCTTAGCCAAATAAATTAACACAGGAAAACATTTTGGATATGGGTGTGGAAGGAACACACAACCAAAAAAACAAGAAAAATTCCATCTGTTTTTCAGGAGAGAGAGGCAAGTTTGAGGACAGGAGGATGAGCCTCACTCCTGTGCTTACCCGGAGGAATGTGAGGCCCAGAGAGGAGAAGGGATCTGTCAGTGGTGGGATTGGGGCTTCAGCCAGTCTCGTGGCCTTTGTCTGTGTTCTCTGGTCTCATTAGACCAGATCTGCTGCTTTTCTTCTATCAGACAAGGAGCAGTGCGGTTAGACCTGCCCTCAGCAGCCACGGTAAGTGGTGCTTCCTTTTACCTTGGGTGCAGGAGGCCAGCCCAGTGTTCTTGTGATTTGAAGAAGAGAAAGAGAACCAAACACTTTTCATATTCTATATTTCATTTTGGCTCTGATCTTAGGAGATAGAGACTCACACCCCCACTTTACAAATGAAAAAGCAGAGCTGCTAAGAGGTTTAAAAATCCTGTCCAGGGGCTGGGGTTGTGGCTCAGTGGTTTTGTGCTTGCCTAGCATGTGTGAGGCACTAGGTTCAAGGCTCAGCACCACATAAATAAATACAAAAAAGGCTTTGTGTCCATCCACATCTAAAAAAAAATTGTTTTAAATCCTGTCCAAGGTACTGTGTGTGGTCAAGCTGAGATTTGAAGCTGGTCTGGCGTGAGGGCCCTTCAGACAAGGAACAATGGGTTCTCCATGTCTCCCCCTCCCCCATCCCACCCCTAAAGGGATATTTCTGTGGAGAAACTTCCTCAGTGTCCCCAATCTTGACTGATGACCATCACCACTTCTGGCCCCTCCACTCAGATGAGCCTTCTCACACCTGGGGGTAGGCAGGAGGTAGCTCACTTCAACATGATGTGGGTGGTTCCTGTTGGTTCCTCTGCCCCAGTCCAGAGGCTGGCAGGCCTGTGATTATTTGGGCTACACTAGATCCTCTTACTTGTATGAAGTGTTTTTTGTTTTGCTTTAGCTATTCCTCCTAGAAGTTAGAAAATTCCCAGTCAAAAACATGTCAGCTTTGTCTGCGTAATATCCAGTCTCATTCTATTCCCAAAAGCCTGCTGGCTGACATTCTCCAGGTAGCAATTGAACTGTTTGCAAGCGCCATCCTCTTGGAGAAGGTGGGGTACAATAGATCCCATAAGAATGAGGTTACCTGGGATAGCACTTCCCATGGGGTGTTCTAAGGAACGCCAAAATGCTGTGGATTATTGACAGCTTTCCAAAAAGAAAGAAGGCAGGAAGGAAGGAAGGAAGGAAGGAAGGAAGGAAGGAAAGACAAAAGCTAGGTCTCTTAGCTGCAGGACACTTCGAAGTTTCAATGTGCCACGGAAAAGATGACTAGATGCCCTCCAATACCCATTCTCCTCATCTTTCTTAAATAATGGAATTCTCGAATTTTAGCTAAGCAAATAACTGCTCAGCTGAAACTCCTCCCCAGCCTCCCCCACAGCTTGAAATGACCATTTGATCAAGACTTGAACACAGGGATGTGAGCAGAAGTGACTGTGCCTTCTACTCATGTCGTTGAAAGAAACAGGCCTGAGCTTGACTTGATTTTCCTCCTTTCTGATTGCTGGGCTGTAAATGTGATAAGATCAGGAGCAGTCACTTTGGATAAGAAAGCCACCCTCCCAGCACTGTACCACTCATTTCAGGAATGCTAAGGAGAAAGAAACTTCCCTCTTTTTCAAGCCACCCTGTTTGGTTCTCTGATCCAGCAACTTAGACTGACTCCTAAGTAACATATACAATAATATGCATAATAAATCTCTAAGTGGAATATGTAGCAGACAGCATTTTCAAGTATATGACCTTAATACCTTAATTAACTTAATCCTTATTTTTCTAAACAGGTTAGGGTTATAATCCTTGAAACACATCTTGAGAAACTCTAAAACACTTTTTTTTTTTTTTTGGCATTCCCAGAACCCCAAGCTGTGACTCAGTCCACAGCCCACTTGTCCCTAAGTCATTATCCAACAGGGGTTTATAGAGCACAAACTGCCCTTCCCACACACTTATAAAAAGAATCCATTTCCTCTCCTTATAAAACTTCACACACTACATTTCTAACTTTGGGAATCCAGATCCCAGGAGCCCATAAAGAAAGAGCTGCCAAATGAAATTAGATCTTCAATTCCAGAAGAGGCCAGTAATAAAAGTTACAGTGAAAATAATAGCCACTTGTGTCCTGATTGAAAAAAAAAAAAATATATATATATATATATACATATATATCTATATCTCCAAAGTGAATCAAGGCTCTGATGCATGAACAAGTGCCAGATCCAGGTAATAGAAAAATCAAGCTTAGAAAACAACTCAAGGGTTCATTTGATTTTTTTTTTAAAGATCCCACAACTAATATTATACTTAATGAAAAAGACTGAAAGAAAGCTTATTCTCTTAGACCAGGGACAAAATGAGAATGGTGTCCTCTCACCATTTCTTTTCAACATTATACTGGAAGTTCTAAACAAGAGGTTAGCATTCAGCATATGCAAGAAGAGGTAAAACATTTCTATTTGCAAGTAATACAGAATTACACACACATAAACTATTAGATATAATTAACAAGTACAGCAAGATTTCAAGACACAAGATCAATATCAAAAATCAATGGTATTTCGATATGCTAGCAATGAAAACCTAGAAATAAAATAAGAAAAACTTTCTATTTACAATAGCATCAAAATGAATAAAATACTTATAAAGAAATTTAGTGAAAGGCAGGCAAAATTTGTACTGTGAAAACTACAAAATAGGATCAAAAGAAATTAAAGAAAATAAATTTAAAGATATTTTGTGTTTAAAAACTGCCAAGAAGACTAATGTCATTAAGAGGTCAACTCTCCCCAGAGCAATCTATAGATTCAACACTATCTACAAAACTCTCATCTGCCTTTTTTTTGCAGAAATTAACAAGGTAATACTAAAACTTAAAGGAATGCAAGGGACCCATACCAGCCAAAAAAAGGATACAATTCACACATTTGAATTTCAAACTTACTATAAAGCTATAATAATCAAGACTATGTAGTAATACAATAAGGATAGTTATGTAGATCAGTGGAATGAAACTGATGATACATTTTTAAAAAAACTATATATTTAGCTAATTGATTTTCCACAAGGGTACCAATACAATTCAACGGGAAAAAAATTGACTTTTCAATAATAGTGCTATTTTGTGACAACTGGATATTCACATACAAAAGAATGAAGTTGGACTCCTATGTCCTATATCACATACTAAAATTAACTCAAAGTATGTCACTGATATAAATGTTAAAAGCTAAAACTATTCTTTCAGGAGTAAAATTCTTAAAAGAAAGCATACTGGTCACTCTGTGATCTTAGATTAGACAACAATGTCTTAGCTATGACATCAATATCACAAGAAACAACAGAAAAAAATAAATTGGGTTTCTTCAAAATATAAAACTTTTAAGCTTCAAAGGACAAAAAAAGTGAATAGACAATACACAAAATTGAAGAAAATATCTGTAAATCATATACCCAATAAGGAGCTTGTATCCAGAATACATTGAAATTCCTGTAACTTGACATAAAAAACAGAGTCCAATGTTTAAAAATAGACAAAGGATTTGAATAGATATGTCTCCAAAGAGATATGACAATGGCCAATAAACACAGAGACATCTTTTGTCATGAAAAATGCAAAACAAAGTAAATACAAAACAAAGCTACACTTCACACTCACTAGGATGGCTATATTCAAAAAGAGAGAATTAACAAGTGTTGATGAGAATGTGGAGAAGTTGAAATCTGCATGCAACCCAATGGGAATGTGCAGCTGCTTTGAAAACGTTTGGTAATTTCTCAAAAAGTTAAACATACAATTAACACATGACCCAGGAATTCCATTTCTAATGATACACTCAAGAGAAATGACAAGGCCAGGCATGGTGGTGCATGCCTGTATTCTCAGTGACTCAGGAGGCTGAGGCAGGAGGATCACAAGCTCAAGGCCAGCCTCAACAATTTAGTGAGGGGCCTACACAACTTAGCAAGACTCTGTCTCAAAATAAAAAATTTTAAAAGGGCTGGGAATGAAGCTCAGTGGTTAAATGTCCCTGGGTTCAACCCTAGTACCAAAAAGAAAGAGAAATGACAACATACATTCGTACAAATACTTTCATATGTGTATGCATTAGCCAAAAAGTGGAACTAATTCAAATGTCTGTTAACCAATGGATTCATGAACAAAAGGTGGCATATCCACACAAGGGTATATTATTTGACCATAGAAGGGATTAAAGTACTGATTCATGCTACAACATAAATGAACCTTAAAAATATTATGCTAAGTGAAAGAAACTAGATACAAAACATCATGTATTTCATTTATATGAAATTCCAGACTATACAAATCCATAGAGGCAGAGATTTAGATAGTGGTGATGTTTGCAATATCTTTGAATATACTGAAACCCATTGAATTGCATGTTACAAAATGGGAATTATCTCTGTGTTAGCACTGTGTCACTGTGACCAAAATGATAAGAACAACTGATAAGAACAACTTAGAGGAGGGAAAGTTTATTAGGGGCTCACAGTTTCAAAGGTTTAGTCCATGGTCAGTAACTCCCCTGCTCTGGGCCCAAGGTGAGGCAGAACATCATGGTGCAAGGACACCAGCAGCAGAAGGACAGAGAGGGAAGGGGAAAGGGATGCAGGGCATCCTCCAGTGACCCACCTCCTCCAGCCATGACCCACCTGCCAACAGTTACTACCCAGTTAATCCATTCAAACTAGGTTGGACAGATTAGGTTACAGCTTTCATAGTCTAAGCACTTCACCTCTGAATACTCCTGCATTAAAACAGGAGCTTTTAGGGGACACCTCGTACCCAAACCATAAAAATATCTCAACTTCAAAAAGAAATAAATATTTGCATTCAACATAAAAGCTTTCCCAGAAGCTTGAGGAGAAGAAAGAGGCTAAAGAAAGTGCAATTTATAGCTGGGCACAGCAGCACACGACTGTAATCCTAGCGGCTCAGCTGAGGCAGGAAGATCTCGAATTCAAAGCCAGCCTCAGCAATGGCAAGGCACTAAGCAACTCAGTGAGACCTTGTCTCTAAATATAACACAAAATAGGTCTGAGGATGTGGCTCAATGGTTGAATACCCCCGAGTTTAATCCTCGGTACCACCCCCCAAAAAGAATAGCATAGTATGTGGTGTATATAATCTTATGTGCTGATTTTTTTGTTCCTGCTAGAGTATTACTGAATGGAAACACAGGGAGAGAAATAAAGAGAAGGGAAGCTTACAAAATATAGACTCCAGTTCAAATTTTATTTGCATACAAAAATATATTATAATAGGGAGAGCATTTTACTATTTTCAACTATATATAATTAATTACAAATATTTTCATAAAAGCACTTTAAATTACAAGAAAGCTATGTTTTAAGAGAAAAATACATTAGCATAGATCACCTGTTCTAATAAGCTGCAGGCAGGTCAACAAAGTCAGTTTCACTGTCTAAATTGCCCAGAGACGGGCCCACGGGCTAATTTGAAGGTGAGTCTAAGAATGGCCTGGTGGTAGGTGAGCATCCATCTCTATCGCCTCTGGCAGCATTTTCTAGTAGCTGATTTTGCCAAGTCCTCGGAGCTTTCTGAAGCTTCTCTCTTGTAATAAAAGGACCTGGAACTCCTCGTTTCACATACCTGTAAACAGGATATAAAGAAGGTCAGTCACTCACAGAAGTTCATGATTCCCATGCTTAACCACATCACACGGTCTCAGACAGGCATCAAAACATCAAACTTAATGGCAGGCTTCCCACGTAATGTGTGTCTGATTAACTGCAATGACTGGGCGGCCAACTGCAATTTCCATGAAGTAGACAGGCCTGTTACATAGGTCTCATACAAATTGTGCTGCAGTTAGAATAATCTCTTGTCAAAACAGGCCTAGATCTTCTGATGTAGGGTGTAGCAGCATGTAAGAAAAGGAGCAATAAAATCTTCAGGTAAATAGAGATGATGCAAAGACCTTCTACCTGATGTTTCCATCTTTCTAAAACAGTATTAAGAACAGAGCTATTTTAAAATAGTTTGGGATCTATTTTTTCACATTTTACTTAGTTATTTAGTACAGCACAGAATTCTTTTTATGGAAAATTAACCCTTTCACCAAAAAATGGAGGAGCTGGGACAAATTTCATCCTGGAGGCTGGAGTTGGTCCTCCTGAGTCTTACAATCTTGTCCCCCTTTTTGGCGGGGGGTGGTGGTTAACAGGGGCACTCGACCACTAAGCCACATCCCCAGCCCTCTTTTGTATTTTATTTAGAGACTGGGTCTCACTGAGTTGCTTAGCAACTCACTTTTACTGAGGCTGGCTTTGAACTCGCGATCCTCCTGCCTCAGCCTCCCAAGCTGCTGGGATTACAGGCATGCACCAAGAAGTCTGGCCAATCTTGTCCTTTTTAAGTAGGGTATATGGATAGATTATAAGGATTCTTCCCCTAGAGCCCACAACCAACATTGTAGTTAATGATCTAATATCTTCAGTTGTCAATATCTTTGGTCACACAAATTGGGTTACCATTAGTATGATTCCAAAATGGAAAACAAGTACTGCATCCTTAATCCAGGTTTTTCAGTAATTGGTATGGGTCCCCCAAACCAATTCTTTCTTTGGCACCTAAGTCTTAAAAGTCAGATCTCACCAAGTTTCCTGGATCTAACCTGGGAAAATTAGCCAGAGGGTTCCCTGGGATGGAACTCGCTGGTGTGCTGCTTAATGCTTATGTGATCCACCAGCTCTCCTTCTCTAAGGAACCTGACAAGCCATCAGGAAGGTAAAGCTCCAGTCTTGCTTACTCTCTATTTCCCCAAACAAAACACCATTGTTCACCAGGGACCTGTCCTCACAGTTTAGAAAGGAATGTGGTCTACTTTAACACAAGCTTATCCTCAGAATTTCTTTCCAAGCCACTAGGGTCCTATTTCTAAACCTAAAGAAGCCTTATGATGTAACCTCATGCCCCGAGGCAAGCTGGTTGACATTACAGCACTTTATCAAAGGGGTCGGCTAGTTTTCTGTTTGATTTTTTTTTTAATTGCCAGACATGTACTTACTTGCTAATGTTCTGTCAAGATCAGCAATAAAGTCTTCTAGCTCTTTTGTGTCTCCTAATTTAGCTGTAAAATAAGAAATTGAGTTCAGTTTCCCCATCAAAGACAGCTGATGACCCCACATTGGGGTTTTCCAGGATTATGCGAGGGATTATTTCCATTTTGCATCTATCTTCAGAGACTTTACTGAAGCATGTCCTGTAACCAGTCCTGAGTGTCTGCTCCAACCTTTTACTCATGGTAAACTCAGAAACCAATGCTAAAGACTAGCCTCAATATTTCTTTTTTAGTTCATCACCTGCTCTCCCACCACCCTCACCCTGCACCCTCCTAAAACTCACTTTGTTGTCTTAAAAGTTTGGAGGAAAAGGAGGGAAAGGAGGAAAAACAAAATATTTTGACTTTTTGCTTGATAAGGATCTGAGTTATCGGTCAAAAATAGCAAGCATGGGCTGGGGATGTGGCTCAAGTGGTAGCGCGCTCGCCTGGCATGCGTGCGGCCCGGGTTCGATCCTCAGCACCACATACCAACAAAGATGTTGTGTCTGCCAAGAACTAAAAAATAAATATTAAAAAAAAATTCTCTCTCTTTAAAAAAAAAAAACGGCAAGCATGGCGCTGTGTGGAATGGAGCCCCACATTCTGTAATTCCTATGGCTCCCACCTTCTGATGCATTCTTGCTTGTCCTATCACCCCAGGGCAGTACTGCAGCCCTCAGAGCCCCTCCAGCACAAAATGAATGAAGAACTACACTGCTCCTCCTGGAAGTGGCACAGGGAAGGAGATGTGAGGCAGCTGGGCCCAGGAAGCCTTGTCCTATGGTGGTGCCAGCAAGAAGTAACGGTCTTTATCTAGATTTTGATCTCTCAGTAACCTGAGATGTATATTTTCTCTGTATGTTTTACTTTTTTCTGTGGAGTTTACCCTTGGTGCTTTCCCAAAAATGCATTACTGAGTATGTATTTTAATTATTCATCCTCCACTGGCTACAACCGGCTTATTGTTCTTCACTTTTCAAGTCCGTTTGCCAAAAGAGGCTCCCCCTCCCCAGCTTTAATTCCTATCTCTAGAGGATCAGGTAGCAAAATCTAGACACTGTTTAAGCTACTTTCTAGACTGCTCTGTCTCTGAATTCCACAGATCCATTATAGACAGAGAGCTGAACCGTGGCCGAATCCCCAGTGGCTGCTAGGATTGCGGTGTTGAGAAGGGAATTTTAAAAATATCTCTTTCAGAAAAGAGAGAAGTTCTGTCAGTGCCAGATTGAGAAAAGTGATGGGATCTCCATATTTCTTTTAAAATATGTCCCATTTTTATTACATTCTGCAACTATTTTCAGCAAGTCTAACTTTCCTTAGTGGGGGGAAGAAAACTTCTTTTGTTTTCAAAAGGGCGCTGGTCCAGTGCAACAGAACATTCAGCTCTCCAGTTGGAGACACTCTGTCAATTCCCAAAATTAAGAAACTGCTCATGCATCTTTAAAAGCTTTTTAGATCTATTAATATCACAGTAGAGACAGGCTGGAGCTGCTATTCTGGATCATGTTAGGCCACGTCTTGTCTCATAATGATGACATAAGTTAATTACTAAATTGGTCATGTGAAAGCTTTGGTTAAATAGTTAATACACTAAAAAAAATCCTTTCTGCAAAGCCAAATTGCTTATTTTTAAATTCTGGAACCAAGTAGCTTGGGAGGAGAACAGAAAGAAGCACTATCATCTTGGCACAGTCATGTTTACAATGAGAAAGAACAGTCTGGAATCTACAAGTCATCTTTTCCCCCATGAATGCAGGTTGTCTACCCCAAATTATTTACTCTTGTCCTCACACAGATCAAAACCCTGAGGAATTACAAATTCCAGTTCACACTCTACCATAACTGATATTAGTCTTATCTATTTGTTTTTCAAATTTGGAAAAGATTGGTTAGGAACAAGAGGAAAAGAGAAGGATTGGGAAGGGGAGGAAAATTAAAAGCAGGAAAGCTCACACTCCATCCCGTGAGCTTACCTTTCCGAGGAGCAACAGTGGATGAGAGCAGAGCTGGGGTGGCCTCTGTTGGAGAATTCAGCTTTTCATCACTGAAGCTGAAACTATTCCTATAAAGTGAATCTGCACCTTCCAGAAAAGAAAACATAATCATTAGAAATAGCACTCAGTTGTCTGTTAATTACTCATAACCAACCATTTAGCTCCAAAAGTTGCAAATCTCTAGTAAAGAAATCAGGTAGATTTTGAAATCTTATATTTATACCCTAAAATGATTTAATGATTTGGGGCAGGTGTGTGTGTGTGTGTGTGTGTGTGTGTGTGTGTGTTTCTCCAGTCAAACACACCAAAGTGTAAGGGATCAGTAGGACCAGACCTCAGCCAGAACACAAGAGCCTACTGAACAGGTGTCAGACCCAGTGGTCAAGCCAGTGCTTGACTGATAGAGGTGGGGGTTGGTTTGGCACCTTAGAAATAAGGAATCATCTTCCATGAAAAATGTCCCCCAGCTCTCGGAACCCCCTAAGATACAAACAAAGGTGGATCCTATGGTTTAATAATCCTCCGCACTGTTCTTGAGAGTCTTTGTTGTGGATTTCCCCAAGATTCTGTACTCTAGAAACAAGGAGAGTCAAAGATACAGATTTCTGTTCCTGTGAAATTGGCCAAATTATGTTGTTATATAGTGGGCATCTGTACACATGAAACAACAAATTCTACTACTATGTATAATTATAATGCACTATAACAATAAAAAAGAAGAAGAGGAGGCTTCTATTCCTGGTGGGCTACCTACTACAGACATGCAAGGGATTTCATAGATCCTTCTATTCTTGTAACCCCAGAGACTAGCACAACAGCAAGGCAAGGACCCAGAGCCAGGGCTGGACTGCAGAAGGACCCAAAGCAGCTTAGCTACTGAGCACTCAAGTACCCTTGAGCAAGGCAGTATCTCTGGGCCTCAGTGTACCCAGCAATAAAACAGAAATGTGGGCTAAAGATTCCTTAAAGACCCTCCCTGCTCTGAAGTCTCTGAGTCCTACCAAGGTAGAGGAAATCAGACCATGGCTAGCCCAGCTGCAGGGTGGTGAAAGAGAAAGGGAACAGCACCAAGGCAAAGGGCTCAAAGGCAGAGCCGCCAGCGGAAGCAGGATGTGGCTGCTGAGGTGGCAATGGAACAGCCTTTCTGGGTAAAAGAGCACACAAAGCCAGCCGAGGTGGTGGAGAGATGAGCTCTGGAAAGTTCTTCAGGTGAGTAAGGGCAGCTGAATAACAAGGGTCTGGCAGGCTCCTAATCCTCCTTGGCCAGTTCCCTCCAGCTCAGGGGGAGGCAAAAACATCTTGCCTTTTGGTTCCTTTAACTAAAATATGAACTTGACTACATTAAAAAGGATATCCAAATTTAAAAGAATCAGGTTGCAGAAAGAGGTTTCTGGTTCTGAGAGAGTTCAGCTTCAGCCCTAAAAGGCTGCTACACCTTCCCAGGTATGAGGCTCCCTCTTCTCCTACCTTCTCCCAGTCCCAGGTGCCATCTTATCTTCTCTCTATTTCTGGCCTATATGCCTGTCTGGTCCACTTTTCTAAACATGCCCAGAATATCCTTGTGAACAGTGCTCACAATCTTTTCTTCCTTCCAGGGGTCCAGCCTGGGTCACCTAATAGGACCACAGTTATTTTTCAGGGCTTTGATGATGAACACTGAGATCCAAACACCCAATCTTATACCTACATATGCCCCCAAACCTACTCCTCAAAATGCTGGTCCTTGGAAAAGAAGTTGCATGATCAACCAAGTTATAGAAACACCAAGCACCCTTGGCATTCCCATTTTTAACGTGCCTGCGATGTCTTATGATAAAGAAGCCAGTTTGGGCCTTATTCCCAAGTGCACTTGACATAGGGACATATTTCTGTGGCCCTCCTCTTAATATTTCTCAGAGCACTGCTATTCTCCAAAGCTTGACTTGAGAAGCCCTTCAGCTTGGTTTATCACCTCTCAAGCAGCCCCTTGCACAAAGGAAAGTGGTTGTGCTGACTTTGGACCTATGGACAGTGCAATAACCAGGGGAACTGCCACAGATAGAGCCTGAGACACTTGTGGGGAGGAGATGATGTAAGAAAACTAGAGAGAGTCCCAGAGTCAGGTCACAAACCAGAGGAAGGTATATGAGGCCCTTGGCTCCGAAAGACATCAAGCAAGTCATGCCTGTCCTTGGGCAAAGTTCCAGCTCCAAGACTTGCTGGCTCAGAGCTCAGAAGGTACCTCTCTGGTCTCTATCTCCCAGAACAGCTGGCATTTGGGAGTCAGCTTCATCACCACACCTCACTCCACCCTGTATGCACCTTCCCCTGACTTTGAACTTCATCTCTGTTAGGCCCAATATCTCCAGCAATTTTGTACCCTCATATACTCATGTTCGGGATAGGAGAAAAATATCACTTTTTTTTTTCTGCCCTCCAGACAAGTAGACCAAACATTAGCAAGTGTCTGTAGAAGGAAAAATATCTCAACATGGAAAAGCATATTGCAAAAGAGGATAGTAGGGGAAATGGGTATCCAAGTTGGGTGCAGTGCCACATGCACCCAACTGAGACTCAGGAGACTGAGACAGGAGGATCACAAGTTTGAGGCCAGCCTCAGCAACTTAGGGAAACCCTGTCTCAAAATAAAAAGGGCTGTGGATGTAGCTCAGTGATAAGGTGACCCTGGGTTTAATCACCTGTATCATAAAAAGGAAAGAAGTAAGTAAAGAAGGGCGAAAGGGAGGGAGGGAGGGAGGGGAGGGGGGGAGAAAATGGGAAGGAGGAAAAGAGGGAGGGAAGGGGAGGGAGGGAAGGTGGGGAGGAAGAAAGAAAACAGGAGGGAGGAAAAAGGGTATCAGTGAGGATTTGGGGAAAGTTCAACTAACCCAGCTGGCTTAGGACACTCAGCAGAAGAGCCATAATCTCAGAGGACAGCCCTCGCTTGCCTTTGCTCCTTCAGAACCTGACCCACATGCTAAATGCCTTCATCAAGTACATTCCTCAAACTCAGAAAACTACTCCCAGACTTTTACTTGACTGATAAATTCAGTCACAAGCCAACCTCCTATAATAGTCAGAAGTTGTCTCTTCTTGTTAATGAACTCATGCTACACGGGCAACAACAAGGGAGGGAGAGACACAAAATACTAGTTACAGTATCACTATATACAAAGACATACACACACACAGGCATTCCAGCTTAGCATGCGCTGGCTTCCCCTCCCCCTGCCCCTGCCACCACCACCACCACCACCACACACACACACACACACACACACACACAGGGTCGCGCCTCACTGGCTCATTGCCACACCACCATTCTGCTCTCTTTCCATGTCCTTACACCATCTGGGCTGACCTAACTCCACATTCTGAGATGTTCGACCTTCAACTATCAAGAGGAAATGAAGTCCCAGCATCCTTAAGTCAAACCTGCATCTAAATGGCAGCTACAGCAATAATCTACACCTGCCATTCATGAAAAAAAGCAACCCCAAGAGCCCTGAAGCCATGCCACCATGGAAAGATCTCATAGGACAGAGACCATGCAAAAGGGCAGTTATAGGCCAGATACCCTGTATATGATGCCTGTCGTTTTAATAAAGTTCCTAGCAAAATGGCAAATAGCAAGCCCAAGAGAGAAAAGATCCTCATAAGTAAGAAAAAGAAAACCAATATTCTGGACCCTGGATCCTGCTCTTTTTTAGATGGTAGCAAAATTCTTAAGTTTCTCTCCAGAAGGGCCCAAGAACAAACCCCCTACACAGAGGGACCCCAAACTCTAGACCTCTCTTCATCCTTTACCCAATAAAACTTCTTCCCACAGACTTTTATTACACACCTATAACGAATGGAATCTCATAGTAGGTGTTGTGGTAAGCAAGGCCTGACTCCCATTCCCTGGAACTCTATTCCTTGCAAAACATCAGCCAGTTAGTCTGATAAAGTGACAGCAATGTGTCCCTGGCTGATAGTGTATTCATGTATTAATGCCCCACCCTGGTATCAGGAGGTGCTATTAATAGAGGCTCCATGGACTCATACTGGGATGATTTGGGGAAACTTGGCAGGTTTTATGGCTCAATATGTGAGGGCCTATAAGATCTACTTCAATCTGCTCTGAAGTTCTCTCACAATCATCTTAACTCCCCTATTGGAAATATCCTTGCCAGGTTCTCTTAGTGCACCGAAGCCAGGGAACCTCAAATTCTGGGGTTGGGTTTTCTAAGGCAGCATCAAAAGAAGTAAAAGCATATTAAATATACAACCAAATTAACTTTAGGTACACCAACAGAGCTTCAGAAACTCCAGGCAAAAACAAGAGACTTGTTTAAAAAGTAGACGTGTTTTTTTTTTTTTTTAGTTGGGGAGGGAGAGGGGGAAAGGTAATTTAGGGTTAGCACTGACATGTGCTACTCTAGAGGGAAGTAAAACCACAGACAGTAAACCTTGCCCAGAGCTCCTGTAAATATAGAACAATCCCACACGTTTACAGCAAGCAAACTATAGTAATTAACTGAGAAAAAGAAAGCCTTGGATCTGTTTCCCTGTTCCCACAGGGAATGGCAGAGACAGGGGTGGGGGTGGGGACTCTCTTCCCCAAAATCTAGATTCTGACAGCCTCACTACAGTGGAATACAATAAGAAAGAGCCCCTATACTCACCACCCTGGCCAGAGTAAGATCTGTCACTCATCCAGAATTCCTAACACAGTACCAGACATCGGGAGAGCTTCCTACCTGGCTTTATCCACTCAGGGTTTCAACAAATCCAGGTTCTAGTCTCAGTGGCTCCCAAATCACATCAACTGATATGCTGTCATTCTGGTCCCCCAGAACCCAAAATGTTCCCTCACCTAGGGCTAGACCAGAATAGTCTAGACAAAGATATGTAGATTTGGTATACGTTGCTCATGCTGAAGAAGCCAGTTCCTTATTCCCAAATATGGTCTATGATATCATTATAGCTGAGGACACACAGTAGACCACAGACTTTCCCTATTAAGTATCAAAACATCTCCACCGGCACCACCACCACCCACCCCACCACCCACAAAGGAAAAAGTCAAAATGCCAAAACATTCAAGGACAAAAATTCATACCATCTTTTAAGGTTTAGGATAATGTTATAAACTTTTTATAAAGTCAGGTAATAGAAACTACCATACTGGCTAAAATGTGGACTATGATGAGTAAAATTTTGATTAAACACAGTGGAGAAATCATGCTATTATATTTTCATAATTTTTAAAATACTAAAAATATATATTCTTAAAAACAAATTTAAATGGGGGCTGGGGTTGTGGCTCAGCAGTAGAGTGCTCACCTAGCATGTGCAGGGTGCTGGGTTTGATCCTCAGCACCACATTAAAAAAATAAATAAAATAAAGGTATTGTGTCCAACTACAACATAGATAGATGATAGATAGATAGATAGATAGATAGATAGATAGATAGATACATTTAAACCAAAAATATTCACAACTTCTAAAGCACCTCTAAGGGTCAAGTTTGAAAAACACTGCCCTAGCTCCCAGCTAGATTGCTCTTTTACTGCTTAAGTTAAAGATGCTCCCAGTAAAGTATGTGATATATGTTGGAATACAAATCTGTGGGAAAGATACTACCCTGTTTTAACCAGCTACCATTTGAATCCATCCCTAATGTGAATTTTTATTTTGCAATCTTATTTTGCCCCCTTCATGTCTTAGGAGGTCTCCCTGAAAGTGGGAACAGGAAGAGTAGTCCTCATTCAATATCCATCCTTCTTTCCTAAGTAACTTACTCCTTTGGGTGGAAGAAGTAGTGCTCTTCAAAGAAACAGGAATCCTGTTCTGATCTCCTTTGTACCTTTATTGCACCCTCTGAGAAACAGAGTTGTAAAAGGTAGAGGACAAACCAGGTAACACTGGTTATAGCTTCATACATAACATTTTCATGAAAGACACTGGTTCCAATGATTCTGATCTGTACGATATAGTCTTATATGTGCATTTTAGTGGTTTTTTTAAGCATTAAAGAGGGCAAGTTTTTTTTAAAAAAAAAGAGATCACTAATAGCAAGAGCTAATAAATAATTATCAGACTAATGATAGTAAGGGCTTGGCAAAAGTGAGCTGCTGTTACACTCATTACTCTGGTTGTCCCCCTCCAGAGAGCTAATTTGCAATAGGCTCTACCTCTCCTGCATTTTCTTCTACAGAAAAACATCAAACAGACAAATGAGTGTAACAAATGTCTGTGCTCAATTCTTGGCAGCAATTAAAATACACATATTATGCTTCCTTAAGAAATTACTATTTAGATACACACAACTCCTGCCAAGATTATTTCTAACTAGTCTTGTGGGAAACAAACTACACATTTATAGCAAAGATGAATGTCATTTGAGCCTTCTTTAGACCCTTCCCATTACTTCTCTAACCACCAAACTAAGGGTTAGGTTAACAGTTAACAACAAAAGCAGAAAGGAAAATATACACATATACCCTAAAAAAACCCCCACAAGTTCTATCCCAAGTATCTCCCCCCAAACTGTTAAGAATGTGTGTCAGTTCATTCTCTGAGACCCCTGAAAACACATGAAGATCTGAAATCCCACCCAGTGGAAAGTATGAGTAGCCATGAATGGACATGCTCAGGTTGTATTCTAGCAGAATGACGCTATGGCTTTAAAGGAGCTGCTCTTTGCCACAGAGCAGGAATGACAAGACTGTCCCGGCTTTCTTTTCCATAGAGGAAAGAATTGTATTTGAAGAAGAACTTGCTCCATGCCCCAATAAAAAGGAGACAAGTTTAAGTCTGGCCATTGATATTGAAAAAGTTCAAAAATTTGAAGACTTCCCTTTGACATTGAAAATGAGCATTCAGGTCATTAGCAATAAAACCCCAAAATTCTAAGGGAATATTAAGAGCACAGTCTTCAATCCCTTTTCTACTCAAATGTTACAGCTTGTTCTAACTCTCTGGCAGGGCTGCCAAGGAAACTGGAACTGATTTCTGACTCAGACCCTGACCAGGGTGATAAGGATCCACATCCCTTTTCAGGACAATAGCTCAGGAGCAAGTCTTGCATGAATCTTTTGCCCAATAACAAGAGAAAGCTTCAGACTTCAAAACAAGAGAATCATAAGGCCATTCCTTTTATCCTCAGAATAAAAGGCAGCAAAGGTAATGGCATTCATGCTTGCAACCCATCTAGGGATTAAGGGATCTAGAATAAACAGATGAATTCTAAATTCACTTTGAAAAACAATAAAGTAATCCAGGATTTGAAAATCAACAATCATGTAATATTTAAAAGTTGCCAAATCCGCTGACATCCAAACAGATATCCATAATCATACAGGGCATTTGAATTCCTGGGGAAAAAAATAAAAACTGTCTCTTTACAAGATTTTTTTAGGACAAAGGGGTCCCGAGGTAGACCCCTTTGTAAGAAAGATTACCAGGAATCCCCTCCATGTCATTACTCTCTAGCTCCCCCTCCAGGCTGGGTGACCAACCGCCTGAAGGAAGAGGGACACTCTTAAAACCCTTGTACTTGAATTCTGCAGTGCCAGAGATTCTTTCAAAACTGCATACAATGGAGCAACAAGTCTGGGAGCTCGGGGCCAGAAGAAAGGGCAAGAAGTTATTTCAAAAATTCCAAGAACAGCAGCTTATGAAATCTTCTCTGGTTTCACAAATGTTTCAGTACTGTGTCCACCCATGTCCCCCCCAACTCCCCCCACCACCACCATCACCATTCAGGTGACTCTTGTTCCACATTCTCTAAAAAGTTATAGCTTAGAAGGATCAGGAAAGGAGGAGAAAGAGAGGAAACTGTGGAAAGGCCTGGCTGAGGTCCCAGGAGTCCTGCCACGGGCTCATGACACACCTGTAGGCAAGAGGTAAACGTGTCCTTCAAAAGCCTTCCGGGACTACCTTCATGGGTCCCACCACTGCTGGGCTTACAAGTCCTGAAAACTCAACTTTCCAGGCCTCCTGGAGCTTTAGGTCTCGGTTTCCTGACCCCCATGTCTACTTACAGATAAAGCAAACTGAGGCTAACGCTTGAACAGTGAGGTCACGGGGCCACTGTCCTAGCAAGGGGTCACACTTACTCTCTGAGTCGCTGAAGCCGCTGCTGTCACTAACGCTGGCGCTACTGCGCCTCTTCATATGCTCCAGGTGCTCCTCGTAGTGGAAGTGGCGCTCGTGGAAGGGCGACGTGAAGTCAGCCAGCACCGCGTCAAACTCGCACAACGCATCGGTCAGGTCTGCGGCAGCCGCGGAGTTCATGGCTGGGGCTGGGGGTCAGGGACGGTGAGCTCAGTTGATGGGGGCTGCGGTTAGCTACTCTTGGGGGCAGGAGGGGACCGCCTAGGATACTAACATTTACTGCGCCTTTTTCAGGTGTCATTCACGCAGTTCTTTCAACCCTCAACCACTCTCCAAAGTGCCTCCAGCTAGCCAGCCTGTTGCACAGATTAGGAAACCGAGCCTGCAACTGCGAGGCTGCAAGCCTAGGTCCTCCAGCTAATCGACACAGCCACGAAAGCCACAGTCTTTCCCACGCGCTGTCGGGCGCTTGTCCCTACGCTTGCTCCACCGGGGCGCGTGCGAATCTGGTGGCAGTGGGAAGACTGAGTCAGGAGGTGCCCGTTACGCGTCGGGCTCGGATCCCTAGTCCTACGCGGGGAGCTAAGCTGCCTCCGCCCGCGCGCGCGGTCACCAGTGGGTAGGGTCCCGCGGGTGAGGAAGGAAGGGAGCGGGGCGTAAAGGGACAATAAGGGACTCCTCTTCTCTCGCCCACCCCCACCCCCCGCTGGGCTTCGAGGGGAGCCTAGGACCCCACACTCACCTGCGGCGGCCGCGGGGCTGCCCTGAGCTGCAGGAGGCTTCATGGGGCAGCTGGGCTGGGCACGGCGCGCGTGGCGGGAGGCCCTGCGAGGTGCCAGCCGGGGACTGTGCGCTGAGATCGGAGCTACTGCTGGGTTCACCCTCGCGCCCTGCCTCTCCCTCGGTCAGGCTCGGATCCCACCGAGCTGCTCCCAGCCCAGCCCGCGTCCGCTCCGTCTCCGGCTCCCGCCGCCGCCAGCCCCGCAGTCTTATAGCCGCGGGCGGAGGCGGGGCGGGGCGGGGCGAGGCCGCGGAAGCCGGAGCCGCCAGGGTCGGTCCCTGCCGACCTCGGGGACGCCCCGGTGGCCGAAGCACCGCCCTCGCCACGCGCCCGCCTGTGGACCGCAGTGACGAATTGTGGCCGGAGCCCGGGTTACAGCCCCAAATATTTACCCTCCGCTTTCCCCACACACCCTGACAACCCGACCCACGGGCAGTCTGTGGAGAGGCTAGAGTTCCTACGAGTTTCTGCTAAGACTGGAGTGCCACTCCTTCCCACCATCTGCCGCAACCTCCCCGAGCCTCAGTTTCCTGGTCGGTGAAACGAGCGTGGAAATGCACTCTCTCCGCCTCGCTGCAAAAAAGTATCAGGGAGCCCATGACCCTGGGAGGCTCTATCGGGTGTTGGAAAGGCTGGGAGGCAAGGAGACAGGTAGGTTGAGCTCTTAATTGCTGTAGTCCCGCCAGACCCGGCTTTACTCAGAGAGGGTTGGTTTATTAAGGGAAGAAATCACAGTGTAAAGGCAGAGCGAACCCGGTGCCTTGCAGTGTGCACCAGAATGAGCCATCCTGCTCCATGGCCTGGCAGGGGACCGTGCCACACTCCCAACCCAGCGAACACCCTAGCAATTGTGCCAGTCAATGTGGTAGACATTTGCCATAGATAGCTATTTAAAAGTAAAACAAGGTTGTTATATATAACAAATTTAAATTTAAAAAAAAAAACATAAAAGTAAAGCAAGGATCTGGGGATTAGTTCCGTGGCAGAATGCTTGCCCAGCATGCTGAAACGTCTTGGATGCTGAGGCCCTGTATTCAATTCCCAGTACTACAATTTTTAAATAAATACAGAAAAATAAAAATTGAATAAAATAAAGATTTCAGTCTCAGTTGCATTAGATACATTTCAAGTGCCATTCAATAGCCATCAGTCTAGAAAGTTCTGTTGGTCAGCGTCAAGCGTCTCTGGCCTGAGGGAAGATAGGCATCTTATCCCAGTTCTGCAGGGTCTTCTAGGTGCCAGTACTTGTCATGCACCAGTCCTAGCTCCCCTGGGACAGACAGACTAACTAAAGAAGTTTGCCAGTCTCTTAGTGATATAAGGCAGGTCTGTCTGTTTTCAGAGTTTCACCACACCCTCCCTCCCTCCAGAATGGGAAGGAAGCTCTGCAGGCTTGTAAGGAGGAGAACTGAGCACCTAGGAGGAGGCTCCAAATAGGAAAGCAGACAACTAGGTCCTTGAGGCAATGGGGCAAGGTACCTGCTTCTTTCATTTTATCACTTTCTTCCTCTTTTCCCCATTCCTTTCCCCTGTAAATCCATTTTTTTTTTCTCCCTATTGCTCTTCCTCAAAAGACTTGCCCATGACACTCACTAGTCATGCCCAGAGTAGCAGCCAGTCTGGGAGCTGAAGCTAAAGAGTTGCCACTTAGAAGTCTGTTGAGTGACTACAGCACAATTTATTTGTCCACTCTGCAGCTGGTGACTCTTGGGTAGCTTCCAGTCTGTATCACAAGCAATGCTACAATTAACATCCTTGTACACATTTTAGTGCATCTTAATGAGTCCATTTCTATTCATCTTGATTCCTTCTCTAAAACCATTCAAAAGGCAAAGGTGAAACCCTTACTCCCCCCCTGAGCCTACTCCCTTGAGTTCCATTTCCTGTCCCAGGGCTACCCATATTCCCCAGTCACTTGATCACAGTGACTGAAATGATGACCTCACTGTTCAGGTATGAACTTGTCCCTTACTGAGGACAGGTATGAGCTCTTTCACCAGCCCTAGACCTAAATTAAACCATAATGTGCTTACACTGAGATTTACCCACATTCCAAATTTCAAAAGGTCATTTGGTCACACAGAACTGCTTCCAGAAACACTTGAGGCAACCTTTGATTTGAAACCTACACAACCACAACTTGCGTTTTTAAAAACTATATCTTTATCGTGATTGATATCTGTCTCTGTTTATCTGTATTGCTATAACAAAATACCACAGACTGTAACTTAAAAACAACAGCAACTTATGTCTCGTAATTCTGGAGCCTGGGCAGTCCAAGATCAAGGCACCATCTCTCAGTATCTGATGAGGGATTCTTGTTGCCTGTGTTAGTTTTTCATCACTGTGATCAAAATACCTGACAAGAGCAACTTAGAGGAGGGAAAGTTTACTTGGGCTCCTGGTTAGGAAGTTTAGTCCATGGTCGGTGAGCTCCATTGCTCTGGGACCAAGATGTGTCAGAACACGATGGCAGAAGGGCATGTGGGAGGAAAGCTGCTCAGCTCTCCAGAACTGGGAAGCAGAGAGAACAAGGAAGGGGGCTGCAGGGAAGATGAGCCCTTCCAGGGTACACTCCCAAGGACCCACTTCCTCTAGCCACATCCTGCCAGCCTACAGTGACCACCCAGTCCATTCCGACTAGGATGAACAGATTAGGTGACATTTTCATAATTATCATTCCAACTCTGAGCATTCCCGCATGAGCACAGGAGCTTTGGTGGGACATCACATATCCAAACCATAACACAGCACCCTTTCATGGCAAAAGGAATAAAAGGTAACAAAACCCCTTCTTCAAGCCCTTTGATGAAGGCTCTAATCCCAGAACCCTCCTGATTCCATCACCTCCTAAACGACCCACCCCTCTATATGATCACATTTGCAATTAAGTTTCAACATACAAATTCCATCATAAGGTCCAACTCATTCAGATCATAGCAATATCTCTTCCCCGAGGCATTGTTGACCATTCCTTCCTTCCTTGGAACTGGTGCTGAGTGTCCATCTGACGGCTTCGTCATTCTTCCCTACCCCTGCTGAAGCCTCCTGTCAATCACTACTCTCTGATTCCCTAAGGGCCCCCCTTGATCCTTTCTTCTAGCCCTTCACTGTCTCCAGAATAACTCACATTCATTAGCTTTCAAATTTTATTTCCCCTTAGGTCTCATATTCAATCACTTAAAGGATTTCTGTACTGATGCTCCTCTAAAGACAGTCTGTGGAAGAAACTTCTGGCTGTTTCCTAATGTTTATGAATCTCACTTCCTTTTATTAATAAATGGGCAAACTCAAATCCGGCTGGGTCCTTCCTCATTATTAATAAATAGGATAGGTGAACTCACATCTGGCCAGGGCCCTGTTCTTTGCAGTCTGCCATTCCCAACATCTGGCTCTAGCCTTCTCTCCCAGGCTTAGGAATCCCAGCTTGCTTTGATGTGCTAGAACTAAAGATCCCTGGAGAGCAGGCCTGCCTCCTGAGCACCAGAAAATGGAAGGAACCCAGTGCCTCACAGGTGCTAGGCAGGCGCTCTACCATTGAGCCTCAACCCCAGCCCTATCACTGGAAATTCTAAAAGGAAAAATAAATAAGGAAAATCTCTCTTCCCTATGGCTACAGAAAATGAGGATATGTCCTCAAAATCATTTGAAACTATTATCACTGAGGAATATGGTCACTGATTTCTCTTAAGAGGACTGGGAAGGTTGGAGCCTGCTCCGTGGAATTTGTTTAGAGACGTGATGTTAGAGAACTATAGAAACCTGGTCTTCCTGGGTGAGAGTGTCTTTCCTTCAGAATTTCTAATTAATTATCAATATTTAATTTCCTTCCCTTGCAGAATATCTTTTGGGAGCTTCTGCTCTGCGTGAATGAGTTTGAGATTCTAGCTTTCGAGGAAAAATTGGGGGCAGTTTGTGTTACAGACAAGGAAATGCCATGACTTTTCAATATACCAACCAATTTTCACCAGAACAAGAGACAAAAGATTTATTTTTAAAAAGTGATAAAGAGAAAATATGGAAATTTTGACCTTGATTATTTACAACTAAGGAAATTATGGGAAAATGTAGGTGAGAGTGAGGGTCTGAAGTCATGAAGAACAAAACCAATTAGTAGTAACCATACATAATGAAAATTTCACTGTCAACAGACATCAAGAACATTTACTATCTCAGAATAGAATTCAATTTATACCAATTATTTTTTTGCATTATATTTTTAAATGTTTTTATTTGTTCTAATTAGTTATACATGACAGTAGAATACATTTTGACACATTATATATAAATGGAGTATAACTTCTCATTTGTCTGGATGTACATGATGTAGAGTTACACAAATCATGTAATCTTATATGCACATAGAGTAATAATGATTCATTCTACTATCATTTCTACCCCCATGTCCCCTCCCCTCCCTTCACTCCCTTCTGTCTAATCCAAAATACCACTATTCTTCCCCCACACACACCTTTTTTTAATATTTATTTTTTAGTTGTAGTTGGACACAATATCTTTATTTTGTTTATTTATTTTTACGTGGTGCTGAGGATCAAACCCAGGGCCCTCGCTTGTGTTAGGCGATCACTCCACCACTGAGCCACAACCCCAGGCCTTCCCCCCACCTTATTGTGAATTAGCATCTGCATATCAGAGAAAACATTGGCCTTTGGTTCTTTGGGATTGGCTTATTTTGTTTAGCATAATATTTTCTAGTTTCATCCATTTACTAGAAAATGCCATAATTCCTTTCTTCTTTAAGGCTGAGTAATATTCCATTGTGTATACATACCACAGTTTCTTTTACCCATTCATCTGTTGAAGGGAATCTAGGTTGATTCCATAGTTCAGCTATTGTGAATTGACATGCCTATTACTTTTGAGGAGCTGTGTATTTCCATACATTTATTTATTTATTGACAGTTTTATTCATTTTTTATTAATTTCTAAAAATTTGTTCTTTTTAGTTATGAAAGACAGTGGAATGTTTTGTTTTGTTTTGTTTTTAGTTTACACGTAACTGTTTTTTTATTCTCTAATGCATTGTTTTGGGGGTATAGTTCCAATTTTATTTATTTATTTATTTATTTTATTTTTTTATTCAGATTTGTTATACATGATGACAGAATGCAATTCATTTCATATTACACATATAGAGCAAAATTTTTCAAGACATTGGTTGTACACAAAGTATTTTCACGTCATTCGTGTCTCATATCATTCATATTTAGGGTAATGATGTCTAACTCATTCCACCATCATTTCTACTCTCTTGCCCCCTCCTTTCCCCTCCCTCCCCTTTGCCCTATCTAAAGTAGTAGAATGAATTTTGACATAAATAATACATATATGGAGTACAACTTCCCATTTTTGCGGTTGTACATGTGTGGAGTTACACTGTACACTGGTCCTGTATTCATATATCTACATAGGAAAGTTATGTCTGATTCATTCTACTGTCTTTCCCATTCCCATTTTCCCTCTCTTCCCCAACTCTGCCACTCCCAATCCAGGAAAACACACCACCCCCCATCAGCATCTGAATATTAGAGAGAACATTCAGTCTTTGGTTTGGGGGGATTGGCTTATTTCACTTAGCATGATAGTGTCCAGTTCCATCCATTTACAGAAAATGAAGCATATATTTCCTCTGAAAGAAAATTTAGAAAAATAAAAAAGAGATCTAGTCTACCCTGCTATTGATAATAACCAATTTCAAATGTAGCACTGATTAAACTTTGCATCAAGCATTTATATAGTAAAGAGATTTAAAAATGAATGACAATTGGATTAGACAAAGGTGAACCAAGAGAAGGGAGAGGGGAGGGGAATAGGAAGGATAGTAGAATTAATCGGACATAACTTTCCTAGCCTTGTGTTTGAATACATGACCAGGGTAACCCCGCATCATGTACAACCACAGGAATAGAATCCTAATTAGAATAAGTTACACTCTATGTATGTATAGTTTGCCAAAATACATTCTACTACCATGTATGACTAAAAAGAACAAAATAAATAAATAAATAGGTGGACTCACAGGTTCCTAAAATAATATATTCCCAGCCCATTTTGAGTTAGGAGTGGCAATGTAACTGAATTTTGAACAACAGGCCATCAGCAGAGGTATCCTGTGAAACTCTGGGATGTGTCCCTAAGAGAAGCAGGCAGGATCCCTCATCTGGGCTTCCTCCTGCTGGGTGAAGGCACACATGAAGCTAGACTTCACACCATGAAGTGAAAGTCATTATATCAACCAAACCTGAATTACCAATACCTACATAAGAGAAAAATAAAATAGAATGTCTAGGGGCCCATGATGTAGTTTAGGAGCAGAGCACGTGATTACCACGTGAAGCCTTGGATTCTATCCCTAGAACCACTAAAAACAATTAATAAGTAATAAATAAAATTTCCATCTTGCATAAGCCACATGCTAGGCAAGTACTCCAGGATCATAAATATTAGTGATTAAAGGAATGCTAATTGTTCAGAATATTTAAAAAGAAGAAAACATTATTTCATTAAATAAAGTGCAATAGAAGGGAATGGCCCTGGCACAAAAGTCTATTATGAGCTGCATGCAGGGGAACACACCTGTAATCCCAGTGACTTGGGAGGCTGAGGCAGTTCGAGGTCAGCCTTAGCAACTTAGCAGTAAGTTGCCCTAAGCAACTAAATGAGGACCTATCTCAAAATAAAAAGTATATAAAAAGGGGGAGGGGGCTGGAGATGAAATTCAGTAGTAAAGTCGAATTCCCAGTACCAAAAAAAAAAAAAAACACTCCATTATGTATTTGATAATGCATCAATACAAATTCACCTCCAGTCTTTATTTACCAGTATAAATACATGCACAGGGCAGAGCCTCAATCAAGGTGTACAGACCATCTTGGATTGTGTTGTTTTCACTTAATGGTATTTCATTCATACAATTTAACCTATAGAGACAGCCCACATTGTTTCTTGAGACATTGATAAGATATTCATAGTACACCATAGTTCACTGGACTTTTCCTTCATCCTTAGTGCTTAGGTTCAGAATTTCTGGCCAGTGGTTTCTTTTTTGCCATGGTGCACTAGCATTTCCCAAACCATCTAAAGTATCCCAATTCCACCTTTCAAAAGCCACTTGACCTTGACCATCATCTGACCTTTGCAATTTCATTTTTCCCAGATTTATGGAGAGGTGTCACAATGCTCAGAAATATTGAGCCTTAGATTCAACACATTTTTCTGATGTTACTTATTCTCACCGAGAATGCTCTTTATGTCACCCAAGCCTTTCAATTCTGGCGTTCCATCCTCGGATTTACTGCTTTGGGACGGATGCTTTTCTTATTCTAGACGTCATCTTCACTGTTTGCCTTCTTTGATGATTGGTTGAAGTTTGTATTTTTCCTTTTTTTCAAATCAATATTTTCCTCGGCTTTTCTGTTCGTTTTTGGTTTCGTTTTTCAGTTCTTTGCTTGCCAGCCCTGTGACTTGATGTTCTCCGTCGCCATTTGGTTCTGCGTTTTCTCTTCTGTTTGCTGTATAGCTCTGCAGTCTGTTGTTTCAGGCATTCCTGGGGGTACATATTTTAAAGAGAACCATACTTTACATACTGTTTTCCATCTATAATCATGTGATCGGTTTCCATGCCTTTAAATATTATTTCTCGTCATTTTTAATAGGTATATGGGTAAACTGAATAAATAATGGATTAAAAAAGTTTCAAATGAGCAAAAATATCTTTAAATTAAAATGGGTTAAAAAAATTCCCCATTTTTAACATTTATATTTTTTAACTTTTTCATTCATGACCGTTGGCTTAGAATAAATTCACAGATGTTAAATTGCTGAGTAGGAGAAAATATAAATGTCTAAATATTTTTTGAGTAAATAATTTCACATTGCTTACAAAAAGATTCTACCAAATTATGACATGGCATTCTTTTTTTTTTTTTTTTTTGGTGTGTGTGTGTGTATGTGTGTGTATGTGTGTGTGATTGAATCCAGGAGTGATATTCTTAACCACTGAGCTACATCTGCAGCCCGTTTTTTATTTTGAGACAGCATCTCACTAAGTTGCTGAGGCTGAACTTGAACTTGTGATCCTCCTGCCTAGGCCTCCCAAGTTGTTGTGAAATGCAACCTATTCAAACTTGGTATAGCTTTCCACAGAAAACAAAAGGGAATATGACAATCAAAATTGGTTTTTTTTTTCAGTATTGTTTAGATAGTCTCCTATTGATGACCAATCTTTAGAAATATTACTATATGAGCTGTTTTCCAGTATAGAATACATAAATAAAATACAGTTACAAAATAAGTAACTTCTTTCTGAAATGTCACCTTCACAGTGCCCTCATTTTAGTAAAGGACATCCAGCTGATGTCAAGATCAGTACGGAGGGGGGCCTGAGGGCATTCTTGGCCTCTTTTCTGGGCTGATTTACACGAGCAACGTTGACTAAGCACTTTATTTTCAGCCACCTGGGCCTGTGTCTTGGGAGGCTGAGGCAGGAGGATCAAAACTTGGAGACCAGCCTGGACAACTTAGCAAGATCCTGTCTCCAAATAAAAAAAGCTGATGTATAACTCAGGATAGGTCCTCCCAAGCTCCATTCTTAATAGTGCAAAATAAAGAGAAAGAGAGAGAGGGGAGAGGGAGGGGAAAGAATCCTGTTTTACTTCATAAGGTGCTTTCTCGAATTGGGAAAATTAAGTCTCAGCATCCACATTGGCTTTGTGTGTTGCCTTTTCCTTGAAATGTCCATTTTTAATTAAATTATTTATTTATTCTAATTTGTTATACATAATAGCAGAATGCAATTCATTTTATATTACACACATAGAGCACAGTTTTTCAAGTCACTGGTGTACACAAAGTATTTTCACACCCTTCGTGTCTTCATACATGTACTTAGGGTAATGATGTCTAACTCACTCCACCATCATGCCTTCCCTTTGCCCCCTTCCTTCCCCTCCCTCCCCTTTGCTCCATCTAAAGTTCATGAAATGCCCATTTATGACTTTGCTGTTTTTCTGTTTGGTTGTATCCTTTCCATTGGTTTGCATAAGACATTCTTGGTATAGATGCTTTGTTTTTATATGTGATATATCTTCTCTTGGTTTGCTTTCTTTAACATGTCTTCTAATGAACTCAAGTTTTTAATCTTAGTATAGTCAAATTCCTCACATCTTTATTTTATGGTGATGATTTTTGTGTCTGGTGTTTTAAGATTTATTCCTCATCCTCAAGATCTAAAGACAGTCACCCACAGTCTCTTCTGAAAATTTAAAGTGTTGAGTCCTTAATCTGCCTGGGGTTGATCTGCATGTCTTATATGAGATACAAATCTGAGTTACTTTCATATAGATAAAATTTTTTTACAGTTCCATATATTGAATTCCTCATAATTAATTGAGGAAATGCAAATCAAGATTATAAAGAAATACCAATTCCTATCCATTCAATTAAAAATTAAGGACCCAAGCATGGTGGCACACACCTGTAATCCCAGTGGCTTGGGAGGCTGAGGCAGGAAGATCACAAGTTCAAAGCCAGCCTCAGCAAAAGTGAGGCTCTAAGCAATTCAGTGAGACCCTATCTCTAAATAAAATACAAAATAGGGCAGAGGATGTGGCTCAGTGGTTGAGTGCCTCTGAGTTTAAACCCCAGTACCCCCACAAGAAAAATTAAGGAGTCTACAATATCAAATGAATAGATATTGGATAGATGAATAAGAGGATAGATGAATAGATAGCCAAATATTGCTGGTAAGTATAAATTCCTCCAACTGCTTTGGAAATTAGTGTGTCAGTATCTTGAAAAACTGAAATTTCACATGCTCTACAACCGACCCAGGTTTCCATTCTTAGATATAAATGGAGTAATACTTCAATGGATATGTAACCAAGGAAGAGTCATAAAAGAGAATATTTACTGTTCATTGCAGATAGAAATGTGAAAGCCTAAACACTGGTGTCTTGGAGGCCAGATTAACCAATTTTGATGCATTGAAATAGTCACACCATGAAATACTATGCCAATGAAGATGAATGACTCACAGTTACCCACAATAATATCAATGATTCTTTGTGATAGAAAACTAAATGGAGGGGCTGGGGATGTGGCTCAAGCGGTAGCTCGCGCTCGCCTGGTATGTGCGGGGCGCTGGGTTCGATCCTCAGCACCACATAAAAATAAAATAAAGATGTTGTGTCCACCGAAAACTAAAAAAAAATAAATAAATATATATTAAAAAAAAGAAAACTAAATGGAGCAGTGGCACACACAACTGTAATCCAGTTACCAGCAAGGCTAAGGCAAGAGGATCACAGGTTCAAGGTCAGCCTGGGCAATTTAGCAAGATCTTGCCTCAAAATAAAAAATGAAAAGGGTGGGAGATAACAGCTCAGTGATATAGCACTTGGCCTTGCATGTACAAGGCCCTGGGTTCAATCCCCAGTACTGGGAGAAACAACAACAAAACCCACACAAAAAAATGAAAATAAAAATGTTCCTAGGTACAATTAAGCATGGTGGTGCACACAGGTAATCCTAGCTTTTCAAGAGACCAGGAGGGTTCCAAGTTCAAGGCTAGCCTGGGTAACTAGTGAGACCTTGTCCCTTCTTGGTATAAGTAATAAATGCTAATAAATTAAAATCTCCTCAACCTTACCCTTATCATCTTTCTTTACCAGATGTCATTTAGAAGATGCATACTAATAAATATGCAGCCTGCCTAAACTCTGAGATATTTCAAGTCTGTTTGGGCCACAATAAAAAATGGACAAAGAGGGCTGGGACTGTGGCTTAGCGGTAGCACACTTGCCTGGCATGTGTGAGGCACTGGGTTCGATTCTCAGCACCACGTATAAATAAATAAAACAACTAAAAAAAATTTTTTTTAAACTGAACAAAGAAATTCTCTTGGGTAGAAGGGGTCTGAGTAGAAAGAAAACTGGATTTCTTTGATCTCTATTACATCACAAGAATAAATTAAAGACTATGTCATTTCCAAGCTTTTAATAGTACAATGAGCTTATATTTTTCTATGATTTTACAGTTCACAAAGTGTTCCTACATACTTGCTCCATTTGATATGGATCAAAGAGCCTGAGAACTTACAAAATCAGGGTTGTCCGATGTTTGTAACAAGAAAAGTATAATAACAATAAAAATAAAACTGACTCCTACTGTCATTTCAAAGCTGTGTCTCTATGTAGAGGTTAACAAAAGGCATTAAAAAAAAAAAAAGCAGGGAAGACTGTGAGCTAGCACACCTCAGTGCTACCCCACCTGAGAGGCCAGGAAGCTGGGGTACCTCTGACTCTGATTTGTCATTGATTGAAAGCTATTACAAGGGGCGTTCACTCCCTGACATTTGTCTCCACACTTGGGGAATGGGAAAGCGCTCAGGGGGCCATTCGTATGAAGGATACCTACATACAGTGTGTCCTAAAATGCTGAGCCCAGGGGAGACGCGGGAGGGCCCTGAAGCATCAGCTACAGGAGAAGTCAGGTTGCCTCCCCTGCGTTGCTCATATCAAAATTGAAGAAGGAGCTACTACAGTATTTGATGGAAGTTCACCAAAATACTGAGGATTTTTGGCATAAAACAGAATGTCAAAGAATTAATGGTACTGGCATACAAATTATTTCCAGTTTCTTCTGCATATTTCTTTATTTATAACATAGTATATACTTTAAAAATTTACTGTGGGTACTTAAGGTATACAACATGATGTTTTGATAAAGTGGTTACTACAGTCAAGCAAATTAACACAGCCATCTCATAGAGCTACCATTGTTTACATATTGATTAAAACAAAGTTAATCAGCACATACTGATTTTATATATATATATATATATATATATATGCATATATATATGCATATATTTGGAGATTAATAAATTATATTACTGTAATATAATCATAGGATTAATGTAATATTTATCATGGGATGCATGAACAAAGAGTTCTAAAGGCATTAATATTTACCTTTATTTAAATATTTTGAAAATATGTAGCATATTAAACTTGTTTTAACACAGTTACAGCCTAATGGTCAATTCAAATTTAAAATAAGTATTTTTGTTCTGGAAAATTGTGAAACTGTAATCAATAAAAAAAATGGAGAATTTGGAATGGAAATAGAGATATAAAGAGAAAAAAAATGATGTAAAATATTCTGTTAATGAAATGCTTGTTATCTTTTTCCAAAAAATAGATGATGGATGAATGGATTTAGTTATAAATTTATATTCCACTGGATAAGGGTAAAAGAATGATGAAATTATTTTATTTTAAAATGTAAGTATTGCTGGTCGCACTGGTACATGCCTGTAATCCCAGCCAGGGAGGCCGAGGCAGGGGGATAAAAAGTTCAAAGGCAACCCCAGCAACTTAGCAAGGCCCTAAGCAACTTAGCAAGACCCTATATCAAAATAAAAAATAAAATGGGCTGGGGGTGTGGTTCAGTGGGTAAGCACCCCTGAGTTCAGTCGCCAATACCAAAAAAATAAAATAAAGTGTAAATATTTGTGGAAGCCGGAAATCACTTTCTCGGCAATTAATTTTAGAGGCTTATAATGAAAATTTTATAAGCCACCCTAACATTCTTTTAGGGAGCAAACAAACTAATCTTTAAACCATCATCCCAAAGTCTCAGGTAAGAGGGCCTGACTGCCCCAATATTGATCAGACATCTCCCCTAGTGGAATCAGTAGTGGCCAGGGGAGATGGCATCACCAGTCTTGTGACCACCAATGTGTTGAGGAGTGCACTTCAACAGTTCTTAAAGAAGGAGCAGGTAGTCCCGGGGTCTTCAAGAATGCTTGACCATTTCATAAAAGTGTAACTGAATACCAAGTGGGACTTTGTGTCTGTTTTGTCTCACGCATGCTGGGCAAGCCCTCTACCACTGGGGCTACATGACCAGCCTCCAATGTTTCTTTTATGTAAAACCCCAGTGAACTGATTTGCATGCTGAATCCATTCTTTTAAAAAGATTTTTTTTTTTTTTTGGCACTGGGGATTGAACTCAGGGTCACTTGACCACCGAGCCACATATCCCCAGCCCTATTTTGTGTTTTATTTAGAGACAGGGTCTCACTGAGTTGCTTAGTGCCTTGCCATTGCTGAGGCTGGCTTTGAACTCGTGATCCTCCGGCCTTAGCCTCCTGAGCCACTGGGATGACAGGTATGTGCCACCACGTCCAGCTAAAAAGACTTTTTTTAAAAAAAGGAACTGGACTGTGACTACTCTCCAAAGACCCTCTGAGGTACACGGATCATCAGAGACAGCTGAGGGTGTGGGCCATGGGACCAGTCATCACTGCCTCTGCCTCAGAATGGGAAGCAGGTCAGGCTCTTTGTTCACAAATGACAACCCTCAGAGTATGAAGTGTGACATAAACCTCCCTCATGACACAAATTTCCTCCTCCCTTCCAGGCAGTGTTCCAGTGAGTACTTTAGATTCCTTCTTCTGCGTCCATCAGCGTCTCTCCTCTTATTTCACAAGCCAACCTATATTTTGCTTGTATATTTTTGATTGGATTGAGCCATGCAGCTCCTGGTCTAGGCCAAAATGGGACTGCTATGCTTGTGACCATGAGTAACACGGTGGAGAATAAAAAGGAAGCCAGGACTGTGTGTCTCCAGAGAGGTACGCAAGATTTTTCTCAGGAACATCAGGCTCTCCTTCAAAATCTCCCAGGATATCACACATTTCTGTATTTTCTTCATGAAATTTGTTAGACATGCTGACTACTTCTTTTTTCAAACAGCTGTCTTGAGAAATAATTCATACCTTTAACACAATTTTTTTTAGTATATTCAGAGCTGTGCAATCATCACCAAAATCTAACTCGAGGACATTTTCATCCCCCAGGAAGAAAGTTGGTATCCATGAGCAGCCTCTCCCCATCCCCCTCCCCACACAGTCACATATCCCTCAGCCCTGAGGAGCCATTCATCTACTTTGTCTCCAGAGATTTCCTACTCTGGACATTTCATATACATGGAATCATACAATATGTGTCTGACTTCCTTTCCTTAAATAAAGTGTTCAGGGTTCATCCACATCGTAGTATGTTGTTTTAGTCAGCTTTTTCGCTGCTCTGGCTAAAGGACCCAACCAGAACAACTGTTAAGGAGGAAAGGATTATTTGAGGGCTCAATCCACAGGCAGCCAGCTTTAGTCCCCAGGTGTCCAGGTGAGGCAGAACATCATGGCAGAAGAATGTAGCAGAGGGAAGCAGCTCAAGTGACAGGAAGCAGAGAGAGAAAAATTCCACTCTCCAGATACAGAATATATACCCCATAGCTACACCCGCAATGAACCACTTCCTCCAGCCACACCCTACCTGTCTCCAGTCACCATTTAGTTAGTCCCATCAGGGATTAATTCACTGATTAGATTAAGGTTACACTCCAATCATTTCTCCTCTAAACCTTCTTGCATTGTCTCATACATGAGCTTTTGGGGGATACCACTTCTAAACCATAGTTATCCCAGCTCTATTTGTTCATGTGCTAGTATTTCTTTTTATTGCCAAATAATATTCCATTTTATGGATAGACCACATTTTATTTATCCATTCATCAGTTTTTGAAAATGTATATTGTTTCTACTTTCTGGTTATTATGAATAATGTTTCTATGAATACTTGTGTACAAGCTTTGGTGTGAACATATGTTTTAACTCCTCTAGGAATAAAGTTGCTGGATCAAAAGAAAACTCTATAATTAAGATTTAGAGAGGACCAGGTACAGTTCAGTGGTAAATTAGTTTAAGGTTACAAATTAGTTTGTAACCTTGGTTTTGAGTTTAATCCCGCACACTGAAAAAAAAGATTTTTTTTAAACTGCCAAATTGCTTTCCAAAGTGGCTACATCATTTTACATTTTCCCTAGCAATGTATGGGGTTTCAATTCCTCTATGATTATCTATATTTTTTAACATAGTCATCTCAGTTGACATAAAGTAGCACCTCATTGTGATTTTCACTTCCATTTTTTTCCTATCTGATGTTGAGTAAATTTTTATGTGCTTCTATTTTTTTAATTGTTTTTTACTTGTCAATGGACCTTTATTTCATTTATTTATTTATATGTAGTGCTAAGAATCGAACCCAGTGTCTCACACATGCTAGGCAAGCAGTCTATCATTAAGCCACAATCTCAACCCTTCATGTGTTTTTTGATTGGTCTTTAGTATATCTTCTTTGGAGAAATGTCAATTCTGATCCTTTGTCCATTTGTTAATTGGGTTACTTCTCGTTTTATTAGGGTTAGAGTCAGGGAAAATGGTGTGAGGATGGGATCTAATTTCCTTCTTTTGCATGTGACTATCTAGTTATCCCAGCACTATTTGTTGAATAGTGCTGGGATAATTTACTAAGTTATGAAAGTTCTTTATGTATTTGAAGTATACATCTAATTTTAGATACACAAATATGCAAATATTCTCTCCCATCCTGTAAGTTTCCCTTTCATTTTCTTGATAGCATCATTTGCAACACAGTTATTTTTACTTTTGAAAAAGTTTGATATATCCATTTTTGCCATGTCTACCATATCTAATATATGGGTTCATATCTAACAAACTATTAACTAACCCATGTTCTCAAAAGTTACTTTTATGCTTTCTTCTAAGAGTTTACAGTGTTTGTTTTGTTTTGTGATAGTGGGAATTAAATCATAGCCTTGTACATGCTATATAAGCATTCTACCACCTAGTTTAATCATCAGTCCTTTTCTTTGAGAAAGGGTCTTGCTATGTTGTCCATCTGGCCTCAAAATCGTGATCCTCCTTTCTCAACCTCAGAAGTAACTGGGATTATAGCCACTACTGGCTCTAGGAGTTGTATAGGTTAAGCATATCATATTTGTTCTAATTTTGAGTTAATTTTTATGTACGGTGTAAGGAAGGGATCTAACTTCCTTCTCTGGCATATGGCTGTCTAGTTATCCCAGCTCTATTTGTTCAATGCATACTTGTATTTAATTTACTGTTAACTAATCCTTTGTATGTAACAAATTATTTAAAATAAAAATTTATAGCACTATCATTAATGTAAAATGAGTATAATTTATCATAAAAGAGCATATATAAATGCAAATAAGATAGAAAACACTGTATAAAATTTTAGTTAGGGATACATACAAATAACTGCTGAGGACCTCTTCCCTTCTTTGTTAAAAAGGAACACAAGGGGCTGGGGATGAGGCTCAGGCGGTAGCGCGCTCGCCTGGCATGCGTGCGGCCCGGTTCGATCCTCAGCACCACATACCAACAAAGATGTTGTGTCCGCCGAGAACTAAAAAATAAATATTAAAATTCTCTCTCTCTCTCTCAAAAAAAAAAAAAAAAAGAAAAGAAACACAAAAGGCAAGGGAAGCATAAGGGATTTTCTAAGTTTCCGGTTAGAAGAATTAAAATACAGAATTTTAAAAGAAACAATTCACTCACTAAGTAATTGGTGAATTAGGGCTGGGTCTCTGTCACTAAGTGTGGGTCCCTACCTTTGGGAAACACTTCTCTATTTCACCAGAATCAACAGTAAGGGAAAGAACCTGGGCTGGGGAAGGAGCCTAACATGGGTGTGAGTCCCAGGCTCCTCACTGATTATCTGAATTTGTGCAAGTTACTCTATTAGAACTGCATTTGCTCCCTGGTAGATAATTTCTTCCAGATGAGTGGCATGAGGATCCACTACTAGGGCAGATGAAAGGCAGGTCAACATTGGGTAGGCATACAGAAAAGTGAGGGTCCTCTTGGAGTTCATGCCACTTCCAGAAAGAAAATACAATATCTAAGTAATATTTCCCAAATTGTGGCTGGAAGCCTGGCTACATCTAATACACTTAAGGGTGCAGTCCCCCCCAAACTCAGTGATTCCATTTCACACAATTTGGGAGCTTCTTCCCGTAGACCTGCCTTGGGTCTCTATGATTTCTTTCACTTCTATCTTTATGGACTGGCCTTGGTGAATTCTCCTTGAAGAATCTGAACACATTCCATTCCTGTTAACACCATCTCTGATAACCACCTCCAAGATCTTCTCAAGGATCTTATAAAAGGAGGAAAAGGCTAAAAGTACAGAAAATCCAAACGCATTGCCACATGCTCCATCTTCCCAAAGGCAGTAACAACCACCAGGTCTGTCCTGCTCCTTTGCTCTCCTCAGTCACTGATAGATACTAAAAAGAACCAAGGTTCCAGAGCATTCTGTGGGCTGCAGGAAGGAAGGATTAGAAAATCCCAACTGAAAATAGTCAGCATCTTAAAACCACAAGCTCACTCACACCATGGGGAACCACCGAGCCTCTTCCAAAGCCACAAGTCAGGCACAGAGACACACAATGCCTGGGGCTGCAGGATGAACCACACTCAAGTTAAACATCTACACAGGGGGGGTCCTGTCATCGAGGATGAGCTCAGGGGAAGGATGGAGAAAGAGTGGCTGGTGCATTTATGAAGAAGGAGAGGGACCATATGTTCCAGGAGAGAGACAGTGAGGCAATTGAAGAGCTAAGGTTCATGGAGGGATGAAGGATAGGGAAAAAGAAGGGGGGAAAGCTGTATGGAAGCAGAATATTATAAGTTTGTTGTTCTTTCTTTAGAATAATAGAAAATTCCTTTCCCCTGCACTATGGTTTGAATGTGTCCCCCAAAGCTGATGTGTTGGGAAGTTGATCCCAATGAAAAGGTGTTGAGAAGCGGGATAGTTAAGAAGTGATTAGGTCACTAGGACTCTGCCTTCATGAGGGGATTAATGTCATTATTTTGGCTCTGGGTTTGTTATAAGATTGAGTTTGGACCCCTCTCTCTCTCTCTCAATTTCTCCCTTTTCTCCCCCCCGCCCGCCACCCCTCTTTCCTTCTTGCCCTTCCATCTTCTGCCAAGAGATGATCTAGCACAGACTCTCAGCAGATACTGGCATAGCCTTGATCTTGGCTTCTCAGCCTTCAGACCTACAAGAAATAAATCTCTTTTCTTTGTAAATTATCCAGTCTCTGGTATTCTGTTATGACAGTACAAAGTGTACTAAGAACATCCTCTAGGTCCTGCATTTCTGATTCAGATTGACCGGCAGACCCCTGACTGTAGCCTTGAATCTGTACACTCTCCTAGCTGAGCCATTAAGAAAGATGGTGGAATGAGACGGACATCATTACCCTGGGTACATGTATGACTGCACATTATGGTGCGACCCTACATTGTGTACAACCAGAGAAATGAAAAGTTGTGTTGCAATTGTGTGCAATGAATCAAAATGCATTCTGCTGTCATATATACCTAATTAAAATTAATTAATTAATTTAAAGAAAGAAAGGGGGGATGCAGAAATAAGGGAAGAGGTGAGCACGGTCCTCACCAATTCATTTTACTCAGTTGAAGATGGGCTATTTAAGTACATGAGAGGGAGCTGTTGTTTTCCTATTCGACTTTTCTGTATATTTGATAATTTCCATGATGAAAATGTTTTAATTGCCTACTTTTTTCATTATATAGTTTGATGTATCAATTGTATGTAAAATATTTTTAGAGAGGCATTGGCCAGGCACAGTGGTGCATTCCTGTGATCCCAGCTACTCAAGAGGCTGAAGTAGGAGGATCACAAGTTCAAAGTCAGCCTGGGAAACTTAGTGAGACCCTGTCTCAAAACTGTTTGGGGACATGAAGTGGCTTTGGATCAACCATCTTGCATTTCTGACACAGACACCTTTGTAAAGGAAGTTCTAAATAGATCAAGATGTGCCTCAATAAGTTCAGAAGTAATTGAAGGTAATGTCAGTGAAGTAGGGTATCCTCTGACCAGCCACCTGCCCACTCCTGATGCAGTCTGCTCTCCCAGGTCTCCCACAGGAACAGCCACCAAAGCAGCCAGGGAATGCTTCTGTTTTTCTTCATAGCTCTTATATTCTCATTTTTAATGGTTTGCAGTATTCCACTAAGTTGATATCAATAATTATAATACCTGGGCTGTGGTTGTAGCACAGTGGTAGAGTGCTTGCCTAGCATGTGTGAGGCACTGGGTTTGATCCTCAACTCCACATAAAAATATATAAAATAAAGGTCCATCAACAACTTTTTAAAAAAAATTAAATAATAAATTATAATACCTAATTTTCTCCCTTCTGCATGAGGTTGTTTTATGCATGCTGCTACTATAAATAGTCCTGCAGTTAAAAAAAAAAACCTAGGTTCAACCCACTACTGAAAAAAAAAGATTAATGTGTTGAAGATTACAGTCAATTCCTTGTCTGAAGGAATGAGCGGAGAGATCATTTTACTGTAACATGTTGGAGCAGAGAACCACAAGGCAGTGTGTGTACAGGTAAGATAAGGTAAGAAGGTTGGGGCAGAATGTGGGAGTCAGGCTGAATTTCTAAATTTGTAAATTTGCCAAAATAAACTGATCTCTTAAATAGAAATATGATATAATATTTGTTTTAGTCAGCTTTTTTTTTTCTGCTGTGACTAAATGACCCGGTCAGCATAATTGTAGAGGAGGAAACATTTATTTGGGGGCTCAGAGTTTTAGAGGTCTCCATCCATAGACAGCCGGCTCCATTCCTCAGGGCTCAAGATGAGGCAGGACATCATGGTGGAAAAGCATGGCAGAGGGAAGCAGCTCACATTGTGATCAGAAAACAGAGAGAGATGCCCCTCTCCAGATACAAAATATATACCTCGTAGCCACGCCCCACCTGCCTCCAGTCACCACTCAGTTAATCCCATCAGGGATTGGTTCACTGATTAGATTAGGGTTATAGCCCAATCATTTCTCCTCCAAACCTTCTTGCATTGTCTCACAGTGGGCTTTTGGGTGACACCTCACATCCAAACCATAACAACATTCAATAACATTTTTTAAAGGCAACTTCAAAATCAGAATTTTAACAATGGCATAAGATTCTATCCTATGAATACATCATCACTTTTTAAACGATATTCCTATAATTTTGACAATATTCCTGTCAAATATTGTAGGTTGTTTTCAAATTTGGTTTTGGGTTTGGTTTTTTATTGTTGCTTTGGCTATTATACAGGTATTATGAAAAACATTTAGCACTGTTGGCATATAGTGGTTTGTAATATTTTTTATCATAGAGAATGTCATAGTAAATATCTTTAGGAATAGAATTTTATACACTTTATTATTTTTGTAATAATGTATGTTCACTGTAAACAAAATAATACAGAAAAGTAAACATTACCCAGTGTTATGATTAAGATATAAATTGTCCCCCACAAGCTCAGTGTGAGACAATGCAAGAATTTTCAGAGGTGAAATGGATTATGAGAGTTATAACCAATTCAGTGGATTAAACTGTAGGCAAGTAGGGTCTAGCTGGAAAAGGTAGGTCACTGAGGGCATGTCTTTGGGGGTTTACATTTTGTTCCTGGTGAGCAGAGCTCTCTCTCTGTTTCCTGATTGCTATGTCCTGAGCTGCTTTCCTCTGCCATGCCCTACCACCATGGGCTCAGACCAATGGAGTTGGCTAACCATGGACTGAGCCTCTGAAAACTTGAGCTAAAAATAAACTTTTCCTCCTCTCCTTGCTCCTGTGGAATCTTTTGGTTACAGCGACAAAAGAAAACTAAGTAAAACACCCAGTGCTACCACACATAATACATTTATATAGGCAGAAATGTATAAAATATGCAATGTGGCATAAATGAGATATTACATGTGCTATTATGTAGCTGGTGTAGAACTCTTCTTTCCTTGTTAGTATATTTTTTTTCCTTTTTTGTGGGGGGATTGAAAATTGAACCCAGGATTTTGTACGAATTAAGAAAACACTACCATTGCAGAACATCCTCAGCCCCTATAATTTTCAACTGTTATTTTTAATGACTACATAATACTCTATTGCATACACAATTTATCACACCAATTCCTTATTGATTTACATTAAAGTTGTTTCTATTTTTCTTTGATTTTATAAAAATAAACTTATATAGCTCTTTGCTTCTTTTTTGCTGTTACTTTGTTAATTATTTTATCTTATTAATCATATTCTATTGTGGTTAAAACACAACCTGAGATCTTAAGTATACAATACAGTATTTCTGATTGTAGGAACAGTGTACTTTAAGCAGATCTCTAGAATTTATCCATTCTGCTTAATGGATGTGCCCATTGATGAGTAACTCTTCATTTCTCTCTTCCCCCAGTCTCTGGTCAAACTTTCTGCTTTTCGATCCTATGAAGTTGATTATTTCAGAAAACTCGTAAGTGAAACCATGCAGTATTTGACTTCTAATTGGTGTATTAACACTCCACAACTGTCATCAAGACTATTATCAGAAACATAAGCGAGAAGTGTTGGCAAAGTTGTAGAGAAATTTGGACCCTTGTGCACTATTGGTGGAAGTGTAAAAGGGTATAATTGCTATGAGAAATAGTATAGCAGTTCTTCAAGTAATAAGATCTACCATATGATCCAGCAATTACACATCTGGGTATTTGTGCAATATATTGAACAAACATATTGAATTGAAAGAATTAAAATCAGGATCTTGAAGAGCTATCTGCATCTCCATGTTCACAGCAACACATTCACAATAGTCAGGATACATAAACAACTTTGATGTTTATAAACAGATGAATGGATAAAGAAAATATACATATAACGGAATATTAGCCTTAATAAAGGAGGAAAATGTGCAATAAATAAGCAACAACACAAATGAACTTTGAGAACATAATGATAGGTAAAATAAGCCAGCCTCTTTGCTTCTGATAAATTATTTCTTTAAGATAAAATGCCGGGCTGGGGATGTGGCTCAAGCGGTAGCGCGCTCACCTGGCATGCGTGCGACCCGGGTTCGATCCTCAACACCACATACAAACAAAGATGTTGTGTCTGCCGAAAACTAAAAAACAATAAATAAATATTTTTTTAAAAAAAGATAAAATGCCTAGGAGAGGGATTGATGGATCTGGATATCACAAGATAATCTTAAAATTGAGAAAATAAAAATAGCTAGTGGCAATGCACTCTTCTATTGAGACCGTAAACCAAAGTCTGTCCATCTTGGATGTGGCAAACTAGAAAACACACCAGTGCCTAATATCCCCCCCATACACACGAACACACACATGCACACATACCAAACAGAGAAGTAATACTGGCAGGAACAAAAGCATCTTGCTCTCTGGCTAGCTTCTGGGGTTCATCTGGGTGCACAAGATACATTATATAGACGTCAGTTGGGTTGATGAAAATTTGGATGGATGGATAAATGGATGAACAAATGGACAGCCATGGCCACACAGCTCCAAATCTCCAGGTAGAAGACACGGACCTGTCCAATCCTAAAACACTAATTCTTGCTCTTCCATCTCTGATTTTCTTCCTAAAGCCAGCTCCCTGCACCAAGTCATTTTCACCTCTACCTCAACCCCCCCACACTCCATGTTACTCAGGCTCCTCCTTCTGGGTTACTGACATTCCCCAAGGGTGTGAAGTAGTGATCTGAAGATGGATGACTCCCTATCCCTTGACCAAATTCCCCAGCTACCTAATTTCAAACATGAGTTTTCATTTATATTCTAAAAGTAAGTGTTCACCATTATTAGTATTTCCTGCTATTCCTTCCTTTTTCCTTTTGGAAATGATTAAGACCCTTTTTCCTTTTAGAATCTGTCTGTTGAACTCCTATTGTTACCAGAGTCCTAGGACAAAAGCCTGATTCCAAGGGTCCCAAGGAAGCAACTCTAGCTGTTCACCCCAAAATCTAAGAAGAAAAGGTACTGGTGAAAAGCAGGACAAGACTTGTAATTAACATGGCCATACTGAGAAGACAAAATGAGATCCAGCATCTCAGCCCTGTCTTTGGTGTGTTCACAGGAGGTTTAGTTTTAAATAGAGGAGGAATTGGGACGGGGGTAAGAAGAATGCGTAATTAAATTGTCTTCATCACAATGGCTTCTAGTTGATCATTCTCTCAGTTCTGGTTCTGTGAGGTGGCTCCAGAGAAGTTCTTTACACTTGACGGAGCAATTTCCACTTGTTTGCTCAGGATGTTCACCACCCATTGCCCAGGACGTTTAAATTTAGCGCTAATAAACCTTGTATTACCAGTTTTTAGATGAACACTCCTTAAATGATGAACATACCTCCATGCAGAGCTGAGCAGGGACCTGAAGACAAATACAAAATGAAGGCAGATGCCAAGCTTTATCCTGCTTTCAGTTACCCATAAGGCACCTACAGGCCTACCACCACTGATTGCAAAGGCAGCATTTATAAGTCTGTTACACTACTTTGTACTGCTAAAAATTATCAACATGGAACTTGCCGTGAGTTTTTTGTTGCTGTTGCTACTAATTCCTTACATGAAGATAGTGGGTGTTCTTAAAATTCTTCTAGGTACATGTCCCAGTAGTGTGCTGGACCTGACTCATACAACCTCTTCTATCTGGCTCTTCATCTGTATCCTTGTAGTATCCTTTATAATAAACCTATAAATAAAAAAATATTTCTCTGAGTTTTATGAGCCATTCTAGGAGAGAGTCATGGGAGTTCTGATCTATAGCCAGTTGGTCAAAAGTACCTTTGGCCTTGACTTGCAATTAGCATGCATCTGAATGGGGAGCAGTCTTATAGGACCGAGACCTTAACCTGTGGGACCTAATGCTAACCTCAGATAGACAGGTCAGAATTGAATTGAATCCCAGGATGCCAAGCTGGTGTCGGAGAATTTGTCCATGTGGAAGAACACCCACTGCTGAGAAACAGTTTTCTCAAGGATTTCTTCAAGATAGAAAAGGTATCTGTGAGGTAATCAAAATGGACAGTCCAGTTTGAGAATAGAGTATGGGATACGGGTCACCTAGAAAATCCTCCTTATTTTACAAACAAGAAATAGGAATCCCTGGAAGGGTGAGACCTACCTGAAACTAGCCCCCGTACCACTCTCCGATCAGGGCCCTTTTTCACAAATTCCCACTCTTATAAACTGGCCAGACAATGGAATTTACACTTAGCAAAAGCTGAATTGGGAATTTTTAATCTCAACAGAATAATAAAATAAAAGATCCATTGACAACTAAAAAATATTTTTAAAAAAATATTTAGCAATATGGAGACTACACAGTAACTTTTCAAGAGCTGGTTCTGTGGAGGGCGGGTAGACTGCAAAACCAACCAACTTTGCTCTCCAGAAGTTCAACAAGGATATTCTTTAAGGCAGTACAGTAGGTGCAAAAGAGGTAACTATGATTATATCTTTTTTGCTGTAATAATAATCTCTGTCACGTTTTGCATTAAATTATATTTGGACTACTACCCTAGCTTTATTCTGGCTCATCTTAGCCTGTTTGATCTATTTTCATGATTCTATTTCATTTCTACCTTCAAATGTGTCTCTTATAAACAATTTTTAATACAATTCAAGAATCTGAGTCTTCTAATTGGTTTCCCTAACCAACTAAGTCTTCAGACAGGGCTCAGTAAATTGCCCAATTTGGCCTTAAACTTACTATTCTCCTGCCTCAGCCTCCTGAGTAGCTGGGATTAAAGGTGTGTGCCAGTAGAACTGATTCATCTGATTTTCATTTATTATACTCTCCTTGTTCTTCCACTAAATGAAAACCAAGTTCACTTTTCACTTTTTATATTTTGTTATGATATTCTTCATAAGCATGCTCAAGTTTGTCTACTCAAACTCTTAAAACTTTTCAATATCTATAAACTTCCTCTTAACAAGACAGGTACTTTCATTCTTATGTTACTTTATTCCTCCCACTACTAATCATGATAATGCCTAGAATTTTGAGGTGTCTCTAAGACAACAATAAAAAGAAATATTTGATCATCCTTCTTCTCACATCTCTTATAGTATCTGCCAAATTTTCTCTCAGTATTGTTCCAAAAGCATTTGAGGATCTTTTGAGAGTTATATGTATATCTTTACCATGTTGTCATATTTGACTAGATATGAAATTTAAGCTATTTTATTCAATCATTTTTTTTAAAACTTCCATTTTCATACATTCAATAATGCTTAGGAAAAATCTGATTTGCTTTTCTGAGACTAATCTTTTTCACTGTGGGCTTTTATTATTCTTTTTGAAATTTTTTATCTTTTTTTGAGGGGGGGGAGTGCTGGAGCTTGAACCCAGAGATCTTTTACCACTGAGCTACATCCTCAGCCCTTTGTATTTTTTGAGACATGATCTCACCAAGTGATCCTCCTGCCTCCGCCTTCTGAGTCACTGGAACTACAGGCATATGCCACCATGCCTGGCTTTCTTGGATATTCTCAAATTTCACTAAAACCACTTTCTACACTCTGTTTTGATTTTTCTTCCAAGCAATTAACTTTGCCTCATGTTTCTTTCTCTCCCTGTTATGGTTTGGATATGAAGTGTCCCCCAAAAGCTCTTGTGTTAATGCAGGAATGTTCAGAGGTAAAATGATTCAATTATGAGAGTTATGACCTCATTAGTCCATCCTAGTTTGAATAGACTAAGTGGCAACTGTAGGTGGTGGAGTGGGCCAAGGGGGCCAGTGGAAGAGATGTCCCTGGGGATATGACCTGAAGGGTTCACTTTCCCTGTGATCCCTTCCCCCACCACCACCTCCCTCCCTCCCCCACCACCACCTCCCTCCCTCCCCCACCACCACCTTCCCCCCCCCTCCCTCCCCCCGCCTCTCTCTGCTTCCTAGTTGCCATGAATGGAGCAGAGCTCCTCTACCACACCCCTCTCCCATGATGTTCAGCCTCATCTTGGGCCCAGAGCAATGAACTCAGCTGATGATGAACTGAATCTCCAGAACCCTGAGCCAAAATAAACTTTTTCTTTGCTAAATTGTTCTTTTCAGGTTATCTTGGTCACAGGAAAATGTTACACCCACAACTGATATATACTCCATAATAATTTTATTCATGATTGCATTCGTCATACTCGAAGAACCTGAAACATAATTGGCGCTTAAGAAATACACTGGAGTGTGAAGAAGAAGAGGCAAGAATGACCCCCGGGTGACCAAAGCCGCACGCCGCTGCATCCCGGAGTCCAGCACCTGCATCCCGCCGCCATCGCCACCAGGATCAAGAGAAAGGCTGAAGGGGATGCTAAAGGAGATAAAGCCAAGGTGAAAGACAACCACAGAGAAGATCTGCAAGGTTGTCTGCCAAACCTGCTCCTCCAAAGCCAGAGTCCAAGCCTAAAAAGGCCCCTGCAAAGAAGGGAGAGAAGGTACCCAAGGGAAAAAGGGAAAAGCTGACGCTGGCAAGGATGGGAATAACCCTGCAGAAAATGGAGATGCCAAAACAGACCAGGCACAGAAAGCTGAAGGTGCTGGAGATGTCAAGTGAAGTGTGTGTGTTTTTGATAACTGTGTACTTCTGGTGACTGTACAGTTTGAAATACTATTTTTATCAAGTTTTATAAAAATGCATAATTTTTTTTAATCTATGTTGTTAGCACACAGAACACTTCATTGTTGTTTTTTTTGGGGGGGAAGGAGCATATGTCACTAGTAGAATGTCTCCAAAGCTGGAATGCTGTGGGGGAAAACACCTTTCCCTTCTAGTTTTGAGAGACTTCCTCTTTATTCCCAAGAGGAAGGGATTCCCTGATGTTGGCACACATAGCCACCTTGGCACAAATGCCTTGTGGTATGGAAAAACTCAAACTCATCTGTATGTCCTCTTGTCCCTCTCTGCCATCAGCATAGACTTAACTCCCCTAAACTCAGACCTGTTGGGACCAAATTCCCAACAATTGGTTTTACCAGTGTGTGGGGCAATCTGGACTTTCCAGTGACATCATTGAGAATAGTGTCCCTCAGAAGAGCAGCAGTTCCTTTTCTAAATTGTGGATCTTCAGATTAATAATTTTTGCCATTTTCATTTCATTTCCTGAAAGTCAGGGTCAGCTTGTGAAAAGTTGTTAAACAACATGCTAAATGTGAAATGTCAATCCTCACTCTAAACTTTCCCTATTCAGAGCATCAAATGAAGACTTCATTGGGTTTTATAGTGGCTTTCTGATTTTGGTAGTCAATCCAAGAAGGGAGTTTGAAAATTGTTGTATACTTCTAATGATTGTCTGCCCATGTCCTGCCTGAAATACCATGATTGTTTATGAAAAGTATCTTTAATAAAGTTGGATAGTTTGGCTTGGAAAAAATAAAAGAAATATAGACTGGCCAGGTATGGTGGTACACACCTGTAATCTTGATACTGGTCTGTTGGAGATGAGATAGGGTTCTTGTTCCCTGATGATGAAGATTAAACACCTGAGAGATGCTGAGGCAAGCACAGAGACCAAGTTTTAATAAAGCGATAGACAGACTTCTCTGAAGAAAAGTGGGGCCTCGGAGCCGAGAGCCCATGGGAAGAGGTGCAGCATCGTTTTTTTGGACCCCAGACATCTCCCTTTTAATTACTGCTTCTTTCTTTCCCATATATACGTGACTGAGAGCAGGAAGGGGCAGGGGCACAGAGGTTAACTGTTAGCAACCCAGACTACAGAAGAACACAATCTCAGAGGTTAACCCTTAGCAATCCCTTGCTCTCTTTGATAACCAGTAGTCATCCTCTCTTGACCCCCATCCTTCATACCTACACTGACTGCCTGACCCTTACCCCTGCCTCAGTTTGCCGAGGAACTGCTTTTTAGCAAAGAAAGCATGGGGCACAGAGGTGGTCAGCACAATGGACCCATTTAATAGAATTGTTCTCTTTACCTCATGTTCCCACCACTCTCATCTATCTGTCCCCTAACAATCTCAGCAGCTTGGGAGGCTAAGGCAGGAGGACTGCAAGTTCAAAGGCAGCTTCAGCAGCTTACTAAGACCCTGTCTCAAAATAAAAAATAAAAAAAGGCTAGGGATGTAGCTTAGTGGATGAATACCCCTGAGTTCAATAAAGGAGGAAGGAAGAAGGAAGGAAGAAGGAAGGAAGGGAGGGAGGGAGGGAGGGAGGGAGGGCAGTGGAAGGGAGGGGAGGGGAGGGGAGAGGAGTGGGGGAAGAGATGGGAGAGGAGGGGAGGGGAGGAGAGGGGAGAGGAGGGGAGGGGAGGAGAGGGGAGGAGGAAGGAAGGAAGGATAGGCTGAATAATTCTTCTTTCTCCATCACAATTTAAAAATGTGTGCAATTCCAATGATTTTGTCAATTTTTCTCTGTTATCCTGCACATAGGAAACTGTTCAATATACAAACAACACTCAACAAAATATTCATAAGCCTTAACCTATAGGAAAGTACCTGGTACACAGAAGATACTATGTTAGAAGAATTTGCTTTAAAAGGTAAGTTCCACAAGGATTTTGGTCACTTCTCCCCATTTTGCCCTCTTTCAGCAGGAAGCAGTTGGGAGATGTCATCACCCGTTTCTCCACAGAAATGTGGAAATTGACAGTGGGGGAAATGTAACAGTGATCCACTTTATGCTTTGAGTATAGCCCTTGCTGCTCTAAAACTGACACTTTTTTTTTTTTAATCTGTCCTTCCTGATCTTGGGGCAAACAGGATTCCTTTGGATCATCTCTTCAAAAACCCTCTGTTCCCCATGATGGGCAGGAATTACAATTTCTGGGACAGAAGTACTCTCTGTTTCTACTTTGCTATGAAAGCAATAAAACTTCTTCTCTTTCCTTTTTCTCAAAAAAATAAAATAAAAGGAAATGCCAACAGGCGTTAAGAGAGCACATCTGTATCTCAGCAACTCAAGAAACTGAGGCAGGAGTATTACTAGTTTGAGGCCAGTCTCAGCCAAGTCAAGGAGACTTTGTCTCAAAAATCAAAAATAAAAAGGGCTAGAGATGAAGCTTGGTAGTAAAGCAGGCCTGGGTTCAATCCCCAGTAACCAAAGTTCCTTAATCTATACAAACTTTCAAAATGCCTACATTAAAATATACATAAAATTCACCCTGGCTTCAGGCAGGAAAAAAAATGGAATTCACAAATTTATCTTTATTATTTCACATGACACACATTGTTCTAGCAAGTCCACAAACTACAGTCTGACCTGAAGATAAATCTGGCCCAAGGCTTATTAATGCAAATAGTTTAAAAAAAAACACAACAACCACATTCACCAATTTATCTACTAGCTATGGCTACTTCATACAACATTATAATTAAATTGTTGTGAGAGACCAATAAAACTGTCAAAGTTTAAAATATTTACTACCTGTCCCTTATTGAAAAACTTTGCTGACCCTTGTTCTAGCTAATAATGGAATCTAAAAACCTATTGTGGTTCTTTATCATGTAGGTTTTTGCCTATTTAGTCAATCACAGTACCAGTACGCTTTAAATCTTTGCATCTTGTCCCAGAATAACAGATCTTTTGCTTTTCTCTTGAGACTAGATTCTTTCCTAAGTATCTGGTTCTCAAATGCCTCTTTTCAGCTTAACATTATTCTCCTTCAACTTCCCTGAAGTTTTTAGGACTCTCTCAAAATGAATGAAGGAGGTTGAGGGACATGACCCAGCCTTATCCTAAAAATGATCACTACTCAAGTTCCAAATTTATGACATTCATGTTATCTCAAAGCAGAACAGGGATAGATACATACCACCTCTATCCACTGACTGGTTTTCTCTAATCCCAGTGTCCCTTACCTTGCCTTCCAAACCTTTCAGTGCGTAATTCAAACCTAACTCCTCACACCTCAACTGTAACTGCCTCAGAACTATCAGAAACTCTAAATGATCCCAATAGAATACTTTTTAAAAGTTGCTGTTAAACACAATTTCCACATTAATTTTTATTATCTGGCATCTTTACACAGTGGCATTCTGCTTAACGTAACATGAAGAATGTATTTGTCAAGATATTTCATGACAAATTACTAACTAGTATCAAAATTGTTAAAACACTAAAGAAATTAAACTACTGTGGCATCAGAATATATGTGGTAGGTGGTTACTGAGAATTACCATTTTTATGAATTTGAAAAGATTAAGAAGATTTAAGTTTCTACTCTGTCAAAGAATATTTTACAAAAACGTATTTTGACAGTATGAAGCATAAACACAAATATCAACAGACAACTGTGTACAAAATAATTTATTATAGCATTATCTAGGTTGGCATTATTTTACAGTGAGTTTTTCCACTCTCAGCAATTATGAATGTAAAGAAATGAGGGTAAAGGAAAATTATTTTAATTAGGACTGTTTCTCTAAGTAAAATTTCCCTTTTGAGTTTACATTTGCTTTAAGAAGTAATATTACAGATACATTTACATAGTTCTGAGACATACTGAGTAATTCCATTACTGTTTTCTATATAAGATACAACAAAAAGCTACCCACCCCCAAATACTGTTCAATAATGATTTAAGAATTAAGCTGATGATAGCTTAAATTCTCATTTTACTAAGAGATATAAAAATGCTCTTAACAGTTATTGCATTGCTGTAAGAGTAACAGTGCTTCATTTTTATTTGTATTCTACCCTATCATATTCCCTTGAATCAACACTTCTCACTTGTTAACACTCAAAGCAAACCCAGTCAAGAAAGTGTAATTCTTGCATGTGGATCTTTAAGAGATAAGCAACAAATTTATCAGTGAATTTTCATGATTAAGAAACAAACTAATTTTCTTATTCTCAATCATCTACATAAAAGTGGAATACTCTTATTCAATTAAAAAGTTTAATTTTATGAATATTAAAAAAAATGGTAAATCATGAAAAGATGAAAAAAAGGGTAAATTAAATTTTAAAGCAAACCTCAATATCTGCCAAGAGGAATTTCATGTTTTAAAATATAGTTAACACTTTAAACCATCCCCCCCCCAAAAAAAAAGCAAGCAAAGAAACAATAAAACAAACCAATAAGAAAGGGGATCAAACCACAGATCCTGAGACCAGGATCTAAAGAAAATAATACAGGAAAGTTATATATGAATCTAATAAGAAATTATCCTAAGTATGATAGAGAAATGACAGCAACTATCACAGTGCTGATGATTTGGGAACTTAAGAAACCTATACAACAAGTACTTTTAGGAGACATTCGTGTAAACTGGAAGAGTTTGATAAAGAATAAAAGAAGCTTACAGAATACTCCATTTAAAAGTTCTATCCAAATATTTCTTTCATATCTATATTAAAATGCACCCTGAAAAAGAAACCCTGATGTGAATTCAGAATTGAGACTGTTGGAGTCAACTTTCTATGAGATTTCAAATTTCGTTTGCCAAGACATCATAGTTAGCTGTATGGTTCAGTGCTGCACCGGGACTGTGGACTTCATTCACAGCAGGCAGGAAAGCAGGTGTAAAAGGAAACAGGTTATGACAGGCCATCCTATATTCTTCATACTGGGAATTACAGTTTCCAAAGCTGCCATCAATCAGTGCCTCAGAAACCTTCATTAAAGTCTAATGAAACAAGGGGAAAATAAAATTATTTAAAGAAAAATTAAAAGCTAATAATAACTTTAATCAAAAGATGCAATTTATTAATTAAACCAAGAGAAAGACAAGGTCTCACTCTAAAATAACTTCTTATTACCTACAGTAAGTAATAACTTCTTAAAACCTACAGTAAGTAATCCCCTCAAAAAAAGAATTTTTAAAACCAACTCTTCAAGGCCTTAAAAAGGCAATAAAATCCAATACTTAAAAAAAAAACTAAAACTGTGATAACTGAAAATAATAATGTACATTTAATGAGTGCTTACTGTATTTCAAGCACTAAGTACCTTCATGCTTTGTTATACCAGTTAACTCTTATACTGACTCTGAGACAGGTAGAAGTCTACTTTCATTTTTAACTTCAAAATAAAGAAAAGAAAGCTAAAAAGATAACTTACATAAAGTCACACAGCTGATAATTAGTGAAGTTGAGATTTACATCAAGACATAACTCAAAAAACCTACTTAAGAATTTACATTGTGAGTGCCTGCAAGCGAGGCGAACCTGCAAGCCACGGGCGGGCGGGTCAGGCCCAGCAACCAGCCAAGAGACAGCAGATACACGCGCCTGCGGGGAACGCAGACCGGACCCACTAGGACAGGTCCGGTGGACAGCTGAGGGCAAGGCCCGTCCCCTCCCCCAGTGTCTGCAGGTAGGCGGGGGACTGTGAACAACAGCAGAGCGGGCCCAAAGCCTGCTGAGGGGCGGAACCGGCCCCTCCCCCAGAGCCTGCAAACGAGGCGAACCTGCAACCCATCGGGAGGTTAGGCCCAGCAACCTACGGAGTGACACAGGTGCCCCTGGCGCCTGCTGAGTAGGTGGACCTTTGACCGACCAGCAAAGCAGACCTAGGGCCTGCCAGCATGGTAGATGGTTCACACTAATTGGAGGAGGATCACAACCACTACCTGCCCTGCAAGAGTGATTTTCCAACTATACAAGAGCAATATAAATAAATAGAGGGAAAATATCAAAGACACAACAATTTCACCAAGCAGAAAGAAACGCCAGCGGTATGAAACGACAAGGAAAGAAAGGACCACAGGCAATGCAGGTCAACTCAACTTTAGAAGAGGTAATAGCTGCAACAGATGGAATGTCAGATAGAGAGCTCAGGACATACATGCTTCAGATGATCTGGAGTCTCAAGGAAGACATGAGACAGCAAAATCAGACAATGAAAGATCACATCGACAAACAAATCCAGGAAGTAAAAGATCAATTTCACAGGGAGATAGAGGTAATAAAAAACAAACAAATAGAAATACTAGAAATGCAGGAAACAATAAACCAACTTAAAAACTCAATTGAGAATACTACCAGCAGAGTGGATCACTTAGAAGATAGAACATCAGACAATGAAGACAGAGTATTTCAACTTGAAAAGAACATAGATAGCTCAGCAAGTCTACTAAGAAACCATGAGCAGCACATTCAAGAGCTATGGGATAATATCAAAAGACCAAACTTAAGAGTCATTGGGATACAGGAAGGCACAGAGCTCCAAACCAAAGGATTAAGCAATCTATTCAGTGAAATAATACAAGAAAACTTCCCAGACTTGAAGAATGAGACAGAATCCCAAATCCTAGAAGCCTACAGGACGCCGAATGTGCAAAATCATAAGAGATCCACACCTAGACACATTATAATGAAGATGTCCAACATACAGAATAAGGAGAGAATTTTAAAAGCTACAAGGGAAAGGAAGCAGATTACATTTAGGGGTAAACCAATCAGGATAACAGCTGATCTCTCAACACAGACTCTAAAAGCTAGAAGATCCTGGAATAACATATTTCAAACGCTTAAAGAAAATGGATTCCAACCAAGAATCGTGTATCCGGCGAAATTAAGCTTCAGGTTAGAAGATGAAATTAAAACCTTCCATGATAAACAAAAGTTAAAAGAATTCGCAGCTAGAAAACCATCTCTTCAAAAAATCCTTGGCAAAACATTACAGGAAGAGGAAATGGAAAATAACATTGATAACCAACAATGGGAGGTTGGACAGTAAAGGGGGGAAAGTAGTCAAAGAGGATAACAAATCAGGTTTAGTAACATCAATAAACAAATATGGATAGAAGAACAAACCATATCTCAATAATAACCCTAAATGTTAATGGCTTAAACTCACCAATTAAGAGACACAGGCTAGTAGAATGGATCACAAAACAAGACCCAACAATATGCTGTCTACAGGAGACGCATTTGATAGGAAAAGATGTACATAGACTGAAGGTGAAAGGTTGGGAAAAATCATATCACTCATATGGACCACGGAAACAAGCAGGAGTGTCCATACTCATATCTAATAAAATAGATTTCAAGCCAAAGCTAATCAAAAGGGATAAAGAAGGACACTTCATACTGCTCAAGGGAACCATACACCAACAAGACATAACAATCATAAATATATATGCCCCAAATAATGGTGCAGCCGTGTTCATCAAGCAAACTCTTCTCAAGTTCAAGAGTCTAATAGACCACCATACAATAATCATGGGAGACTTCAACACACCTCTCTCACCACTGGACAGATCTTCCAAACAAAAGTTAAATAAGGAAACTATAGAACTCAATAACACAATTAACAACCTAGACTTAATTGACATATATAGACTATACCACCCAACATCAAGTTGCTACACTTTTTTCTCAGCAGCACATGGAACCTTCTCAAAAATAGACCATATACTATGTCACAGGGCAACTCTTAGACAATACAAAGAGGTAGAGATAATACCATGCATCTTGTCTGATCATAATGGAATGAAACTGAAAATCAATGATAAAAGAAGAAAGGAAAAATCAAGCATCACCTGGAGAATGAACAATAGGTTGCTGAGTGATCAATGGGTATTAGAAGACATCAAGGAGGAAATTAAAAAATTCCTAGAGTTAAATGAAAACACAGACACAACATATCGGAATCTTTGGGACACATTGAAAGCAGTTCTAAGAGGAAAATTCATTGCTTGGAGTTCATTCCTCAAAAAAAGAAAAAACCAACAAATAAATGATCTCATACTTCATCTCAAAATCCTAGAAAAAGAAGAGCAAAACAACAGCAAAAGAAGTAGAAGGCAAGAAATAATTAAAATCAGAGCTGAAATTAATGAAATTGAAACAAAAGAAACAATTGAAAAAATTGACAAAACTAAAAGCTGGTTCTTTGAAAAAATAAATAAAATTGACAGACCCTTAGCCATGCTAACGAAGAGAAGAAGAGAGAGAACCCAAATTACTAGCATACGGGATGAAAAAGGCAATATCACAACAGACACTACAGAAATACAGAAGATAATCAGAAATTACTTTGAATCCTTATACTCCAATAAAATAGAAGATAGTGAAGGCATAGATAAATTCCTTGAGTCTTATGATCTGCCCAGATTGAGCCAGGAGGATATAGACAACCTAAACAGACCAATAACAATAGAGGAAATAGAAGAAACCATCAAAAGACTACCAACTAAGAAAAGCCCAGGACCGGATGGGTATACAGCAGAGTTTTACAAAACCTTTAAAGAGGAACTAACACCAATACTTTTCAAGCTATTTCAGGAAATAGAAAAAGAGGGAGAACTTCCAAATTCATTCTACGAGGCCAACATCACCCTGATTCCGAAACCAGACAAAGACACTTCAAAGAAAGAAAACTACAGACCAATATCTCTAATGAACCTTGATGCAAAAATCCTCAATAAAATTCTGGCGAATCGGATTCAAATACATATCAAAAAAATTATACACCATGATCAAGTAGGATTCATCCCTGGTATGCAAGGTTGGTTCAATATACGGAAATCAATAAATGTTATCCACCACATCAATAGACTTAAAAATAAGAACCATATGATCATCTCGATAGATGCAGAAAAAGCTTTCGACAAAGTACAGCATCCCTTTATGTTCAAAACTCTAGAAATATTAGGGATAACTGGATCATACCTCAACATTGTAAAAGCAATCTATGATAAGCCACAGGCCAGCATCATTCTGAATGGAGAAAAATTGAAGGCATTCCCTCTAAGATCTGGTACAAGACAGGGATGCCCTCTCTCACCACTTCTGTTCAACATAGTCCTCGAAACACTGGCCAGAGCAATAAGGCAGACGAAAGAAATCAACCTAACAAAAGAGGTGAAAGATTTATACAATGAAAATTACAGAACCCTAAAGAAAGACATAGAAGAAGACCTTAGAAGATGGAAAAATATACCCTGCTCATGGATAGGCAGAACTAACATCATCAAAATGGCGATATTACCAAAAGTCCTATATAAGTTCAATGCAATGCCAATCAAAATCCCAACAGCATATCTTGTAGAAATAGATAAAAGAATCATGAAATTCATATGGAATAATAAAAGACCCAGAATAGCAAAAACAATACTAAGCAGGAAGTGTGAATCAGGCGGTATAGCGATACCAGACTTCAAACTATACTACAGAGCAATAGTAACAAAAACAGCATGGTACTGGTACCAAAACAGGCGGGTGGACCAATGGTACAGAATAGAGGACACAGTAACCAATCCACAAAACTACAACTATCTTATTTTTGATAAAGGGGCTAAAAGCATGCAATGGAGGAAAGATAGCATCCTCAACAAATGGTGCTGGGAAAACTGGAAATCCATTTGCACCAAAATGAATCTGAATCCCTATCTCTCGCCGTGCACAAAAGTTAACTCAAAATGGATCAAGGAGCTTGATATTAAATCAGAGACATGGCATCTGATAGAAGAAAAAGTTGGCTACGACCTACATGCTGTGGGGTCGGGCTCCAAATTCCTCAATAGGACACCCATAGCGCTAGAGTTAACAAATAGAATCAACAAATGGGACTTACTCAAACTAAAAAGTTTTTTCTCAGCAAAAGAAACAATAAGAGAGATAAACAGGGAGCCTACATCCTGGGAACAAATCTTTACTCCACACACTTCAGATAGAGCCCTAATAACCAGAATATACAAAGAACTCAAAAAATTAGACAATAAGATAACAAATAACCCAATCAATAAATGGGCCAAGGACCTGAACAGACACTTCTCAGAGGAGGACATACAATCAATCAACAAGTACATGAAAAAATGCTCACCATCGCTAGCAGTCAGAGAAATGCAAATCAAAACTACCCTAAGATACCATCTCACTCCAGTAAGACTGGCAGCCATTAGGAAGTCAAACAACAATAAGTGCTGGAGAGGATGTGGGGAAAAGGGCACTCTTGTTCATTGCTGGTGGGACTGCAAATTGGTGCAGCCAATTTGGAAAGCAGTATGGAGATTTCTCGGAAAGCTGGGAATGGAACCACCATTCGACCCAGCTATTCCCCTTCTCGGTCTATTCCCTAAAGCCCTAACAAGAGCATGCTACAGGGACACTGCTACATCGATGTTCATAGCAGCTCAATTCACGATAGCAAGACTGTGGAACCAGCCTAGATGCCCTTCAATAGATGAATGGATAAAAAAAATGTGGCATTTATATAGTATGGAGTATTATTCTGCATTAAAAAATGACAAAATCATAGAATTTGGAGGAAAATGGATGGCATTAGAGCAGATTATGCTAAGTGAAGCTAGTCAATCTTTAAAAAACAAATACCAAATGACTCCTTTGATATAAGGGGAGTAAACAAGGACAGGGTAGGGACGAAGAGCTTGAGAAGAAGATTTACATTAAACAGGGATGAGAGGTGGGAGGGAAAGGGAGTGAGAAGGGAAACTGCATGGAAATGGAAGGCGATCCTCAGGGTTATACAAAATGTCATATAAGAGGAAAGGAGGGGCAAGACAAGATAATACAAATGGAAGAAATGATTTACAGTAGAAGGGGTAGAGAAAGAAAAGGGGAGGGGAGGGGAGGGGAGGGGAGGGGAGGGGGGATAGTAGAGAATAGGACAGACAGCAGAATACATCAGACACTAGAAAGGCAATATGTCAAGCAATGGAAGGGAAACTGATATGATACAGCAATTTGTATATGGGGTAAAAGGGGGAGTTCATAATCCACGTGAATCAAACTGTGTAATATGATGTATTAAGAACTATGTAATGTTATGAACGACCAATAAAAAAAAAAAAAAAAACCCACAAAAAAAAAAAAAAGAATTTACATTGTAAAGACACATTTTGTTAGATAATTCAGCAACAATAAATCAGCCAATGAAAATTCTTACCTTTACATTTTTATCTTTTATAGTTTCATCCAGTCTAGTGGCTATAGCAATTGCTTTCTCTTGCCTTGACTTATCCAGAAAATACATCATTTTAGCACCTGAAATTCCATGACATTTCAAGATGAGTAAACGCTAATAAGGCTTATATTTCAATCTGACTTACACTGACCAGCAACTTCAAACATGGTTTCAATTGTTAACCAAGTGGAGGCTGAAACTGACTCCCCAGCAGTTCAAATTGTGACATCTCTTTAAAACCTTCAGTCTTTCAAACCCATTGAAAGCCTGGGAATACAATGAGAGTACTGATGACAAAACACAATGAATCAGAATTTTTTTCCTTCAAATTTCCTCTGCTCTTATTACAAAGAAATAAAAATTTTACCAGAACAACACTGGTTTACTAACTTCCTCTCCTTTAGAGATTGTTATTCAAAATGTAAATTAAAAAAAAAGTATTCTGTGGCATCAATCACCCTTTCAGCCAAAAACATAAGAAGATGACATCCAAAACTAAAACATCTAAGGAAAAATTTATTGTTATATAGAGGAGTCTGGTTGGGGAAAGGGGGAACTATTTATAAATAAAATCCAATTTATATTTCTCCTGTAAATTACATGATATACTTTCTATATACATTTTTCTATTGAATTACTAATTTTATATTATTGTTGATTTATAACAGTTCTTTGTATATTAGAGGGTTTTTTTCCTTTCCTTTTTGTCTGTTACATATCTATTTTTTCTCAACTGGTCTTTTTTCTGTCTTTATGATGTTTTACTTTTATATGGTGAAATTTTTCTCTTCCTTAGAATTTCATAAAGTGTTTAGAAAAGTATTTCCCACAATCTAAAAAGAAATGCTAACATCGATGTTCATAGCAGCATAATTCACAATAGCTAGACTGTGGAACCAACCTAGATGCCCTTCAATAGATGAATGGATAAAAAAAAATGTGGCATTTATACACAATGGAGTATTACTCTGCACTAAAAAAATGACAAAATCATGGAATTTGCAGGGAAATGGATGGCATTAGAGCAGATTATGCTAAGTGAAGCTAGCCAATCCCTAAAAAACAAATGCCAAATGTCTTCTTTGATATAAGGAGAGCAACTAAGAACAGAATAGGGAGGAAGAGCATAAGAAGAAGATTAACATTAAACAGAGAGGTGGGAGGGAAAGGGAGAGAGAAGGGAAACTGCATGGAAATGGAAGGAGACCCTCATTGTTATACAAAATTACATATAAGAGGAAGTGAGGGAAAAGGGAAAAAAACAAGGGGGAAAAATGAATTACAGTAGATGGGGTAGAGAAAGAAGATGGGAGGGGAGGGGAGGGGAGGGGAGGGGAGGGGAGGGGAGGGGAGGGGAGGGGGGATAGTAGAGGATAGGAAAGGCAGCAGAATACAATAGACACTAGTATGGCAGAATGTAAAAACAGATGTGTAACCGATGTGATTCTGCAATCTGTATACGGGGTAAAAATGAGAGTTCATAACCCACTTGAATCAAATGTATGAAATATGATATGTCAAGAGCTATGTAATGTTTTGAACAACTAATAATAAAAAACAAACAAAAAAAGAAATGCTAATATCCATTATACATCTTTTCTTGAAGAGAAATTCTCCTCTGCTCTTATTACAAAGAAATAAAAATTTTCAAGAATTTGTCTTTTCACAGATACCAGAAATAAGAAGCTTCTCTTTATCAAAAAAGCTTAAGTTAAAATATTTAACTATATGGCTTGTTGCATAATTATGTTACGACATATTGTCATCATGTGAATGTAGCCTAAAATCCTTCCCATAACAGGAATAAATAAATCCTCAAGATAAAAAATAAATTACTATAACCATAGTACACAATGGTAACATTAAAACTTTCTTATGTACTTCCTTTCAGTTTTTTTGTCAAACGTATTTTTACATAATTGAGATTGTATGTTCAATTCTGCATACACATTATAAAAGCATATACCACTGTTACTACAAACCCTTTGAATAAACATTACTTAAAATGATGTTCTAGGAAAATGCAGTATTTTGCTTTCTACCAAACTATCACTTTTTCCCCTATTACAGGACATTCACGACATTTGTTCCCATTCTTCTTTTCCCCATACTTACAAATAGTGTTTCATAGCTATCTTGTACTTAAAAAGCTCTTTCTTGCTTTGATTTTCTAAAGTTATTTACAAAAGTGTGACTACTAAATCAAAAGTCACAAGTAGGGCTGGGGTTGTGACTCAGTGGCAGAAAGCCTGCCTTGCACATGTGAGGTACTGGGTTCAATCCTCAGCACCACAAAAAAAAATAAACAAACAAAGTCCATGTATAACTATATATATGTGTGTGTGTGTGTGTGTGTGTGTGTAAAGTCACAAGTAATGTGCAGCTCTTGATAACAATAACAAATTACTAAGTGGCTGGGCCAATTTACACATAAAACAGCAAAATTTTAAGAGTGTTTCACTGGCCACATCCTCACCATATTCTCCTTTTTAACAACAAAAAAAAAATTTCTACTACTCTGAAAGACACAATGGTACTGTGTTCATTTCTTTGTTTTCTGATAATCAGTGAGGTTAGATATCTTACCAAATGTTTGTTTTTTACCACATTCTTTTTTCCATAAACATGTTAACCATGACAGTTTCTGAATACAAACCTGAAAGCAGATGCTGAAGAGAGGTAGTGTTATGTTTGAGAAAATCCTCATTAAAATTTTCTAAATCCTTGTTGACAAATATTTTCTGCATTTCTTGAGATAAAACCTTGCTCACAATGTCTGGAAGATTACTATGATCAGACACTACAAAAACAAAAACATTTGATTTTTTTTTGTTTTTCATCTGTGCTTTTAAAAAAATCAGTTATAAAACCTTTGTATTTAGTATTAAGTTTTATATATTTTATAAAGTAAAGTCACAAGTCAACATATCACTCCTTTGGAATATAAATAAATACATTCTGGCCTCAAAAACACTGATTTCTAGGGCTAGGGTTGTAGCTCAGTGGTAGAGCACCTGCCTCACACATGTGAGGCCCTGAGTTCGATCCTCAGCACCACATAAAAATAAATAAATAAAAATAAAGATATTGTGTCTATCTACAATTTAAAAACATATTTCAAAAAACACATTAATTTCTAGCGTTTTTTCAACTAACATGTTTAATTTATAGATATCTTCATTTAATATGATAAGCATTACCTCTTTATTGTTTTTACATTATTTCAAGTTTCTTTAATATCCAGATAAATGGAAGACAGGCCATATTTGTTTCTCAATGAACATTACTTTTTTAAACTTACCAGATTTAGAAAACTTAATTAGACATTCATGTAACCAAGGGTTATTACTGTTGATGGCAAAAGCTCGTTTGACAGACTGCAGCATTAACAGAAACTTTCCTGTATCAGGAAAACAAAAATAGCATCAATATTTGTCTTTTTCTTCACTTTAACATTACTTAAACTCAATAACAAAATGTTAATTTTTTTTATAACATTTGAAAGCAAAATTCAAAGTTGATTTGGGTTATCAAATACTCCAAAGGAAAGCTTGAAAAATCATGAAAAACTGCTTCAGGTAAATAATCTGCATTATTATTCAAACTCTTCTTGTTTGGATTTGATTATTATGTTCTAATATATATTATCCAGCAAGTTTTTATTTTGTTTCGATACTGGGGATTTAATCCAGGTGTGCTTTACCACGGAGCTATATCCCGAGCCCTTTTGTTTTTCATGTTGAAACAGGGTCTCACTAAGTTGCCTAGGACCTCAATAAGTTGCTGAGGCTGGCCTTGCAATCCTCTTGTCTCAGCCTTCTTGTCTCAGCCTTTGGAGCTAGTGGGATTATAGGTGTATATCATTGCACCTGGCCCCAGAAAATTTTGAATAGCAAAGGAAAAGGAGATAAACAGCCTTTGGAGAAGACCAAAATGGAACTCCTAAACAAAAATAGATATAACAAAGATTAAACTGAATATAGTCACCAATATAATTAAGGATTAAAAAATTGAACTCAAGACTAGGGGTGTGGCTCAGTGGTAGAATGTGGAAAGCCCTAAGTTTGATCACTAGCATAGCAAAACAAAACAAACAAACAAAAAACCCCCTTATTTATTACCTTTTCTAAAATATATTTCAAATGCTAATAGATGAGTGTCAATGTTATCAGCAACAAGATTCGTAAGAGGTATAAGGAACTTGATGGCTTCTTCTAATGGATTTTCTACCTATTTTAAGAAGCAGAAAGAAAAATTTTTATATTTAAGAACATCAATACAATTCAAATGACCCCTAAAATTTTATATTAATATACATCTAAAATAATTCTGTGTTTTTCATACAAATAAGCAAGAAAACATTTTAAAACTATTACCTACAAATTAACTCAGAGTGTGTAGTCAATAACTTCCAAAACAGATTTCATATACAGATATAAAAAATTGTGCTCTATAAGTGTAATAAAAATTGTAATGAAGAATCACTGTCATGTATTTAAAAACTAAAATTGATTTTAAAAAATAAATAAATAACTTTCAAAACAGATACAAACTATATTGTTTCCATGACTATAAAACCAAGGTAACTTTATAAAGATTTTTTTAAAAGCCTAGTTAAAATTATTCCACAGACTAGGAAATGATATACCAAGTACTTACAGTTCCTTATATATACTATAAATACTTAAAGTAAGGAGACAAATATAACAACATTTTATAATTGAAAAAAATTAATGGCAAATTGTAAATACTTAATATTAGTTTTATATAATGACTTCTGATTTATAGATTTACATAAATTATGTTTATGACCAGAGCAGAACCAAACAGCATAAATTTTACCAAATAAAAGTAAGCTTATCTTACCCTTTCTAATTTTTCAGGTATAAGTTCTTCCTTAAGACCACTAGTTTCTTCTTCATCATCATCTCTTTTTTTCTTCTGACTTTTTGGTTGACGTTCTCTTTCTGCATGTTTTCTCTCTTCTTCTAATTTAGCCTTTTTCTGGGCTCTTCTCTGCTTGCTAAGCATTTTCTTCAATTCTTTAGTTGAAAGGTTTTCTGTAAATAGTCAATGAACAAAAATTTCTAAATGCTATATGAATATAGAAATGAAATCTTAGAAATTTGCTTTCCTATTGTTATTTTTCAAACATTCCTAGATATTAACATTCCAGTGAATAAAAAGTTGTACAGATAGTCTTCTCACTAGCACCTTCATTCCTTTCTTCTTTGTAGTGCTAGGGACAGAGTCAAGATGCACTTTTACCACTGAGCTGTATTTCCAGCCCTTTTTACTTTTTATTTGGAGAAAGGATCTCACTAAGTTACCCAGACTGGCATTGAACTGATGATCCTCCTACCTCAGCCTCCAAAGTAGCTGGGATTACAGGCATGAAACCAAAGTATCCTGCTCAGGCATTCTTTCTTTCAATAAAGTAGGTGCAAAAAATTTTAGGAATATGTATTTTTCCCTAAGTGGCTCAAATCTATTTTCAGTTATAATTTTAAAGAAAGCAACAGATAGATATTTCTATTTTTCCCAAACTGATCTTGCTGAAGATAAAAATAAGAAAGACTACAAATCATTTTATTAGGGTGACTGAGAAGCACCAGCTACAGAGTATCAACTCACTTTTTTTTTTTTTTGAGAGAAAGAGAGAGAATCTTTTTTTTTTTTTTTTTTTTTTTGTAGATGGATACAACACAATGCCTTTATTTTTATGTGGTGCTGAGAATCGAACCCGGGTCCCACCCATGCTAGGCAAGCACTCTACCGTTGAGCCATAAACCCAGCCCCTCACTCACTTTATGTATCAGTTATCTAATATTGTCCTTACATCCACTTGATGATACATTTTTTTCTTAATTAACTGTTCTTTTAATTATACAAATATATTGGGAAGAATAAGATACACACACATACACACATTGTATACTAATCATACCTTAAACATGTGACAATACATTTTTCTAAGTACTTTATTTATGACATTCTGAAATTTGATGCTCCTTTCAAATCTTTTTAAAGCAAGTTCTTTTTCAGTTACCTGAATTTATTTCTTGTTGTTTGCTTTCATTGGTTAGAGGATTATCATATAATTTCAAGTATATTTCAATTGCTGATCTAGCAGCTTTGAAATAAAAGGCATGTCTTCTGAGAATATCTTCTAATCTCAAAAGGTCAACATAAGCACGAAGGGTCATCTTTCTCATGCAGTATGTATGGAAGTCAAATTGATCATCCGTTATCTCAAAAAAATGCTTAAAAACAAAACCACAAAATTATACCTTAAATTTATGTCAATAACTTCTGCTTTTTGAAAGAAAATTATTAAAAACTCAAAAAACAATTTTAAGAATCACAATTTCACTTGATTGCTTTCTCCCACTACAACGTTATAAAGGAATTCAACTTGAAATTTCTCTTCCTAGAATTCATCCCCACTCCCTATAAATCATGTTTTAGGATGATACTCAGCTTCTATGCTAATAAGTCAAATGATCAGGTTATGGTTTAAAATCCAGATACTAGTACATATTGATATTTTAGTCTTAATAAAATATTTCTTTTATATTCACTAAAAACCAACAAGACTGAGTTAAAGAGAACTCCAAATGAAGACTAAATATATATATATTTAGGTTCAAACTAAATTTTACAAATCTAACTGCTCTACTCAATCCTGAGCTTAGGCAAGGCTTATTATCTCTATCCCCCTCAGTGGCACAAGGCCTAACACATAGCAGACATTCAATAAGCACAATATCTGCTAACTCTCAAGAGATAAGCTGCTTATCAGGCATGTGAACTTAAATGAGTCTTTTAATTCCCTAATTAATTCCCTTAATTATTTAATCTAGTAGGAATAAAGAAATCTACACAGCCAATTTCTTGAGGTTGCTAAAGGATCAAGAACCCATTTTAAAGTTCACTCTAAATAGTAAAGTTATATACAGATCATTTTGGTTCTCTTACTCAATAAGTAACCACATCTACCCATGTTTCATTTTTTGGAAGTTCTTAATCTCAAGTCTACATATAAACAAGGATAGTAACTTCTTCCTAACGATAGAGCTCAAAGTTTTTACTCAATTTTCCATGGCTCTCCAAAAGATTAAAAACTAATTCCTTCCAATGAAAAGAGAAAATTACTCACCTAGACCTACAAAACAATTTTATAGTTCTCTCTCCTGCATGCATTTCTACCTCTCATTCCTTCTTTCCCCACTTTAGCTTCTCTAAAATCATACAGAAAAGTAAATGATTCAAAACACCAATGTAAATCAAGTTTTTTATACTACTTCATGTTCCCTCCATCATGAGGGTCTAGTAACTCGCTGTGCAGGACATGTTAGTAATTATCCATAACCATTTGATAATTTTAGTCATCCAGGTAATTAGAAACACACTATACATTAAGTACCCGAGACTATAAGACAAGAATTCTAAGATAACAAGAATAGAGGTACAGTGTGGAAGACAAGAAATAGAAAGTAAACATTTCACATTAGTTTATACTTATTACTGAAAATTCATACTTTAAGGGTGTTATTTTGAAAACTATTCATCCCAGCAATAAGAAAAATAAATTCATGATAATAATTCTAACTTGGTTTTACTGGTTTTTTAAATCAAAGGATTACATATTTCAGAAAGCTGTTAGTAGTTTTACTTAATGTAAGTTATATCTAACACCATTATAATACTGACTGAGGAAAAATGGCAGTACTAAAAGTCATGGAACACACAATGAGATGAAAAAACTTAAAAGATTTCAGGGCATTTTTAAGCTGAGAAACGTATAAAAAGGTAGATGACAAGCTTCAAGAAATATTCCTAGCAGCTTAAGTAGACATAGATTTTAGGACGAGTCTTGGAGGGAACATACGAAATCACAAACATTTAAGCCGCCTCTTTATCAGTAACAGCCCATAGGCTGCCTCTCTCCAGTTAATGTCTTCCATAAACAGGGTAACAAGTTTATCCCAGTTTGCCAGGAAGCTTTTGCAGTTTTCCACTGAAAGCACTGTGTTTCGGAACCATTCACCCACTGGCAAATGTGAGTAGTCAATCACTATAGAGTAAGCTAATGGTGGTAAAAAGAATACTGCTGGATTATATCAGAAAAAGCAGGATATCACATCTATAGCTTATTTATACTTTCGCTTTGAAAAAAAAAGTAGTGCAAATTACTATATAAAACAAATAAATTATTTTGAGTTGATCTTTTTATGGAATATAGACACAGAAGTTACAAACATATAACTGAGGACCTATATAGCCTCCCCTCAGTCTCCCTCAAAGGTTACAGCTTACAAAACACAGTTCAATATGAAAACAAGAAACTGACACTGGTACAATATGTGTATACAGTTCTATGTGAATTTTTATCATGTATAGACTCATAAAACCCTACCACAATGGGTAACTACTCCATCACCACAAAGTTTCCTTTGTACTATATCTTGGACTGATGTTTTTAGTCTCTAAATTTGTGAAACATAAACATTTGCTAGATAATGAAAACAGATGAAATTAGTTTCACTGCACTTCTGGGCCAAGGGTATGATAAGGTCATCTATCAGCTCACTACAGAAAACTAGGATATCCAAATCTTAATATGCAACTCATGCCCTGAACTCTTTCCCCTTCATCTTAAATACTAGTATTCTTTCTCCCCTGCCCCCATTCTTTTTGGGGGTTTGCTGGCAGAAACTAATGAAACTGTCAAAATAGGCTTGAATCAAATTAAGTCAGCAAAGAATTAAGAGGTCATTCACAGCTTTAGAGTGTATTTACTTTAGGAGTTTTATATTGGGCCCTCTCTTTTAGCCCAGATTCTCCTGTCCATCACTTCTCAGCATTTCCAGATAAGACTATTAAGAGCTTATATGTAGAAAAGCAATCAAATCCTCTGGAGGGTTGTAGCTCAGTGGGAAACCACTTGCCTAGCATGTATGAGGCACTGGGTTTGATTCTCAGCACCACATATCAATAAGTAAAATAAAGGTCTGTTGACAACTTAAAAAAATATTAAGGAAAAAATCCTCTGGACTTAAAAAGTAATAACAACTAGAGGAATAACCAACTTTCTTTTATAGAGAATCTGTCATTAGAAAACATGTGAAAAGAACAGAAGACACAGAGACAAACCCACATAAGTATGGTTATATGATACTAGACAAAGGTGCCAAAAACACACATTAGAGAAAAGATAGCCTTTAAATGATACCGGGAAAATTGGAAATATATATAGAATGAAACTGAACCGCTATCTCTTACTCCACACAAAATTCAATTCAAAATGGATCAAAGCCTAGGAATTAGACCAGAAGCCCTGAAGCTGATAGAAGAAAACGTGGGCCCCACACTCCAACATGTCAGCTCAGGAACTGACTTCCTTAATAAGACTCCTAAAAAGCAAGAAATAAAATAAGTCAATAAATAAGATGGCATCAAATTAAAAAGCTTCTTTACAGCAAAGGAAACAATCAAAAATGTGAGGAGAGAGCCAAAAGAATGGGACAGAATATTTATCCTCTGCTTCTCAGACACGCCATTAATATCCAGGAGACACAAAGAACTCAAAACACTTAACACCAAAAATACAACCCAATCAATAATTAATCAATAAATGGTTGAAGCAACTAAACAGATACTTCTCAAAAAAAGAAATACAAATGATCCACAAATATATGAAAAAATGCTCAGCAAGTCTAGCAATTAGAGAAATACAATTAAAACATTAGATTCATCTCACTCCAGACAGAATGGCAATTATCAAGAATACAGGTAACAATAAATGTTGATAAAGATGTGAGGAAAGGGTACATTCATACATTGTTGGTGGGACTGAAAATTGGTGCAACCAGTCTGGAAAGCAGTATGAAGAGTTCTCAAAAAACTAGGAATGGAATCACATATGACCCAGCTATCCCACTTCTCAGGAGATATCCAAAGGACTTAAAATCAGCATACTACACTGACACAGCCACATCAATGTTTATAGCCAAGCTATGGAGCCAACCCTAAAGTCTCTTTAACAGATGAATGGATTAAAAAATGTGTACGTATGTGTTTTGGAGTATTACTCAGCCATAATGAAGAATGACTATGGCAACTGTGGTAAATGGATGGAACTGGAGACTATCATGCTAAGTGAAATAAGCCAGCCCCAAAAGTCAAAGGTAGAATGTTTTTTCTAATATGCAGATGCTAATCCAAAATAAGCAGGGCGGAAGTGTTAAAATAAAAATAATAGAAGAAATACTAGTGGAGTGGACAAAGGGAAATGAAGGGAAGGAAGGAGGGATGAAATGGGAAAAGACAATAGAATAAATCTGACCTAACTTTCCTATATACATATATGAATGTACCAAAATGAATTTCACCATCATGTACATCTCTAAGATGCTAATTAAAAAAAAAAAGTATAAGTAAATATCAGAAACATCAGTTGAGCAGAGTGAAGGGAACCAGAAGGAGGGAGGAGAGAAGGGGAAGGGGAAATACTGGGGACTAAATTAGAACAAATTGTATTCCATGCTTTTATAATTATGTCAAAATGAATCCTATTATCAAGTATAACTAAGAGGAAGCAACCCCCCCCCAAAAAAATAATAGAAGTCTTCAAAATCTATATTGCACAAGGCATTCTCAACACACAAAGAAGAATACAAGATGTTTTGCTTTCCAGGAGTATGTCCCTTTTATGGGCTATGTCCACCCACCCACCCCTCCCCCCAATCATGTTGCATTCCCAGCCCCCAGTACCTCAGAATGTGAAGGTATTTGGAGATAACTGTCAAATAATTAAATTAAAATGAGGTTCATTGGGGTTTTAAATTTAATCCAATTAAAAAAAAAAGAATGCATGTGTCAATTTGATAAAGATTAAGATGCAACAGGTTTTTATCTATCAGAAATCCTAGATCAAAGAATTAGAAATATATATATATTATTTGCCCTGTTTTGCATATTAATCAATACTGTAATAATGAGAACTCAATCATTGTTTTAAAAGGAAAAGAAAGAAAACAATTCTTGAAAGGCAAAAATAGTTCAAATGCTTTTCTAAACACAAGTTCATCAAGGTTGTTTTGCTGGGTTACATAACCTTATATATACTCTTTAAAATCCTACTAGAAAGGCAAGATAAAGCCAGAAAAATCATTAAATAAACATTTCTAGAATTCTAATATTTCAAATTACATTACTAAGAGCTCATAGCAATATATATCCTTGTTGAAAGTGCCTTCAATGGAAGAATTATTAAATGCATTCTTTTTTTTTTTTTTTTACTTAAATTATTATTTTTTTAATTTGAAACAGGTCTCACTAAGTTGCACAGGCTGGCTGGAACTTGTGGTTCTCCTGCCTCAGTCCCTAGTAGGTGGCATTACAAGTGTGTGCTACCACACCTGGCTTGAAAGAGTTTGGTTTCTGTTTGGTTTTTTGTTGTTTATTTGGCAGTACTGGGATTAAAATCAGGGTCCTGAGAATCCTAGTGTTCTACCACTGTACATTCCAACCCATTTTTTTAAAATTTTATATTGAGCAGTTTCTTGCTAAATTGCCCAAGTTGGTCTCAATGTGCAATCTTCCTGAGGAGTTGGGATTACAGAAGTATGCAACCATGCCACACTTGAATGAATTCTTGAAGGTGAAATAAAGACTAGTCAGTCCTTATTTCACCTTGTTTCTCATTTACTTCTATTTTAAAGGTATATCACAATTTTATTTTTTGAAAGATGTTCATTTCCTTATTAAATATTTAAAACCCAACCATAAAGTAACTTGCAGATATTTATAATAAATCTTTGAAATTTGTAATTACTTCTAAATCCTTTCCATAACATCATTAAGAATTTTCTTTTAGATTACATTAATTTCATTAGAAATTAGGCAGCATTTTCAGTCAATAAATATTTAATGATCCTATTTGCACTAACCACACTTCTACATATAATCACATATGTAAAATACACATCAGATATTAATCATAACAGTTAAGTCATTTTTTCCTCATTTTTTAACTGATGTATTATAATTACATATAATGGTGGGATTTGTTGTTCATACATGCACATGATGTAACAATATAATTTGGCCAATATCATTCTCCATTATTTATTTATAGTATGGATATGTTCATTATAAAAGATTAGGTTACAGGTAAAAAAGTTGGCTCTTTTCTTATCTGTTTTTAGATCTTCCTATTTTCAAATGCCAATAGTAAACTCTGAAAAGACAGTTAAGTGTAGAGCAATTACAATTATGTAATATGACATAACTGTAATTAAGAGATGACATAAGTGTAATTATGAAAGAGTGATTTCTGCCATGTTTTAACCTTTGGTAACCAAGAATTTCTTATAACTTTTTTCTTCAAAAATGTTTTCTACTAATTATATCATTTATTGAGGAAGTTTACCGGATATTACAGAATTTTCATTCCATGCTACTTAACCAAAATCACTACAAATTAAGGAAAAATAATCCAAATAAAACATAGCAATAGAAGACCTACTTATATTCTAGCAATTCTCAAAAAACAGTAGAAAGAATAAAGCAATATAGGAATTCATAGGAGGAAAATGGGATTTAAATTTGAAATGTTCACAATTATAAATGATCCTAAGGATATTCAAATTTCACTTAAACAGAAAATTTGGTAGGTTCCTAATTATAGTTTTGTGAAATTACTAATCCATAAATGCCTAACAGCCTCTTCTTCAGAAAACAATTTACTTCTCTCTGAAAATGTCCTGGTTAATAAAAATGTAGCTTTCCTTAATAACAAACAGGACACTTTTAAAATGAGGACATCTTAGGGAGTGCCTAAACATAGGTTTATAGAAATGAGGCCTAATTTAAACTAAAATGCCTGGCTACTTCACACATCTTTTAAGTGGTTTTTACATTTTTCAAGGAGAAAATGAGAAAGATTTTCCCTAGAGATATAGCCATCAAGGTTTAAAAGGGCAGGAAAAACAAACAAACAAAAAAACAAAATAACAGTATTTGTATAAAGCCTCTGGTATAATCCTAGTCAGATTCCCATCAAAAGCCACCCCTTAAGATACAGCCTTCCTTTTGGGTAACAGCAGAAATTTCACATGGGAAGAAGGCCAAAGTGACTGCCATGGTGCAGACATCAGGCTCACCTGACTACGATGCCTGTGGTTTTATACTGCGTCAGCAGGGGAAGAGTGGAAGAGTGGTGCCGAGCGCCCCCACAACTGAGGGCTGCTGAGGACTGCCTCAGGGGTGCGTTTGCGGCTCTTTTCCTCCTGTGGTCCATGTGGAAGGAGAGTGCTTCAGAGATGACAAAGAACAGGAAAACAAAAATTCACACAAAGGAAAAGAAAAGTCCCCTCTCTAAGGCACATCACACACACAATTCTAAAAGCAAGTAATAAAATAAGCCTGCAAACCGGCCATAGATTGCTGTACAGAGTACTGAACGCAAGAACAAATGTCCTGGGAAGACGAACTGGAGAGAGGCTGACTGCGGACCAGATCCTGACATTTAAAAGGGAAAAAGAAGTTGCCATCAACTGTGTGTCCTCATAGGCTAGTGTAGAAAATCAAAAAATGGCCCGATTAGGAAACAGAAATTTTGACCTATGTTAATAATAGCAATGATAATTTATTAATTTCTCTTCTTCCTTCAGACAAAAAAAATTTAGACATGTCAAAGGCATAACCATTTCAGGATCAAAAAAAGGAATCATTTTTCACAACTTCTGAATGTTTGGAATATTAAAGATTGAGAACTGTTTTCACAATGAAGCTGACAAAGTAGAAGAGGCAGATGATCACATGTAGAAATCTACCTGCTTTTCTTGCCACCTGGCAGGAGAAAACTGAGGTCAAAATTGTAACAACTTACCCTCTCTACTTCATGGCATTTTTTCAAGGCATCCCCATATCTCTTTAGTCGCTGATAAGCTGAAATGCATTCTGTCTGAAACCACATACACTGCATTTCATTTAGATTTTCCATAGCAGATGTTCCTTCCTGAAATGGAAGCATTGATAACTATAGGGGACAAGCAATAACAAAACCTGAAATTCTCATTTTTTTAAACTATGGCTACAAGTATCATTAAGACAATAGTAGCAATTAGAAAATATATTAAATGTGCTTCCAAAGGCTCCTATTGGTTTTAAATTATATAATGTCTTACTTTTTCAGTTTTGTTTGGGTATTCAATACTTTGCTTTATAAAAAATTCTAGATCACTAAAGTTTAGCATTTAAATGCCAAGCTTTTATTTAAACTGTTTAAGGCAATCCTAAAGTTTTACCTATCTTCTGCCTTTCTTTTTCTTTTTTTCCTGTTATTTAATCCTTCCTTGCTAACTCGGGATGACTATTATACATATGAAAATTGTTGAATATCTTAGTAATAGTTGCAATGAAGCTTTTCAGTTTCCCAATCTCCGTCCTCCAAGTTAGAATGCTACATGTTGCCTTTCTCTGTCCCTGCATATCTGCTTCTAACAGCACTGTATCTTCTCTGCAGTGTACAAACAAAACTAACCAAATTCGTTAAGAATATTTGTTAATTCAGTTAGGCTTGCACATGTTCATAATCCCAGCAACTCAGGAGGCTGAGGCTATTGAATCACAAGTTCAATGCAAACCTCAGCGAGTTAACAAGACCCTATCTCAAAATAAAAAATTAAAAGGTTTAGGATATTGCTTGGTGGTAGAGCACACCTAGGTACAATCCCTAGTACTGAAATGAAGAAAAGAAGGAAGGAGAAAGGAAGATAATTTGTTAATTCAGGCTCAGTAGTAATTCTGAGAGAAGTATCAGACATGAAATACCTAGTTTCAGTGCCAAAACACTGGAATTTTGTCAATTCAGAAGAATATATTTGAATTTGATTTGACTTTTTTGGTACTATGGGTTGAACCCAGGACCTCATACATGCTAGGTAAGCACTCTACCTCTGTACTACACTCCCCAGCTCTTTTATTACTTTATCCTGAGGCAGAGTCTCAACTAAAGCTGCTCAGGCTGGCCTCAAACTTGTGATTCTCCTGCCTCAGTCTCCAAAGTAGCTAAAATGAGAGGCATGTGCCACTGTGCCCAACTAGAAGAGATTTACTTTAAATACATGTGCATGACCCCAGGAAAGATGGCAAAAGTGCAAACAAAAATAATTTCAGTCTTCAGTTTTTTTAAACCCCATTTCTGGTTATCAGTTCAATTCTTATGATTCATTAAAAGTCTCAAAACTGTGAATAGAATTATAGATATATTTTATTTCTTCTTTTTGATTGTGTATATTTTCCTTTTCTTGATGATTGCATGTTTTTATAAGAAAAATGCTTTACTTTCACTTCAAAAAGTTCACCAAAAAGAATTACCAAACACGCATGAGCAATTCTCTACAATTCTAAACTGTGAAAAAATCTTTTAAGAAGGAATTAAGAGAACTTCACTCATTCATTAGCAAGCAAATACAAGCTAATTATTCAGGGTCATTAGCAATACCCTTCCCCTGGCTCAATGTGTTATCCACTATACATTATAGATTCACCTAACCAAATGAGTCAACATCAATAAACTGAACAAGCTCTCTGTATAGCTAGAAAATTTGTCCAAAGTGGATGACCAGAGGCAATTATGTTAAGAAAGGTCAGCAACAGGTTTGGTGACTACTATCCTTAACCAATTCCTTTCAACCTTCTTTCTCATTCTCCTATGCCTATGAAGACATATCATGGTGGTTGTTATTTTTTAAGTCACTAGACTTATTTAACTTAAGTTTTATATACTAATTTTTAACTGTATTGTACTTAGAATTCCTACCTTGGACTTTCAGGTGGTACTTTTCTCTAAAAATACAAATGCTTTTATGGCTATTCATTGTATTTTCTTGTAATCTTTACACCAGTGTGTAGTGGAAAGTTCACTTAAGAGCTTGAGTCCTAGGCACTATTTATGATGTGACCAAACATGTTTCAAGTATTCTCTTCAAAACTTCAATTACCTTGCTGTAAAGTGTCAGGCACCTGAGTAAGTGCTATATGAATATAAATATTGCCGTTTTTCTAATTTTACTTTCTCTCCTAATACATATCTTACTTGCTATTCCTCTCTCCAACATGACTTGTCCTTGTACCTGCTATCAATGCTATGGCATCTTGAGTTTTAGAAGCACTAGTTATTGTAGTTTCTGCTACACCACTCTTGCTGATTTGACATATAACAGAAGTTTTAAAATCAAAGACATTTGAAATAGAATCCTCACTCCAAATGAATAATTAGCTGTGTTGACAGTCAGTGTGATACTTGATCTCTCTAAACATTTTCTTTACTGTAATATAGGATTAAATGAGATCATGTATACAAAGTACTTAAATCAGTAGTTAAAAGAATATTAAAGCTACTTTTACATTTCCCTTTACAAATGGTAAACAAATTATTAGCATTACTGTAAATATTGGATGTTAGGCTAGGTTATATGAACAAAGATTCTTTTTATAAGAAACAAATGATAAATGTTCTATAGGTATAGACTTTAGTAGAAATGAGAGAAAAGGAGACAGATAAAGTGAGGACATAAGTACATATGTGAATGTGTGTGTGTGTGTGTGTGTGTGTTTAAAAATCATTTGTCAATATCTAGTAATTTCAGACTTAAAGTTCAGCGTAGTTAATGGGTACAAATGCTACTTATCGTTATAATTTGCATTTGTTGATGGCTAGTGAAGTCATCTTTTTTGCCATTCTATTTTCTACTTCTTTGAACTAATTACTCATATACTTTACCCAAATCATAGTGTTTTTTTCTTTTTCTTTCTGAGTTTTTATTTTTATGATATAGTTCCATGACATCATTTTTCCAAGCAGTTTAATTTTTACAACAGAAGATCAAGCTATTCTGTACTCCTAAATTATATGAGATTATTTCTTAAACATATAGACAAAATTAGAACCTAGTTAACATTTAATGAAGTTATAACATTTAGGTGGTATACTGGTGCTGCTATATCTGTGATACCTTAGTCACAGGTCACAGCATTAACTTATTTTCATCCTAAGAACATACTGACAAACACCAACACTAAAACCTTTCAATTTTGTACATAATGTGATTTCAATTTTATACATAATATGATTATCTGGAGATACAAGTTATTTATTCCAAATGGAAATCAAACTTACCAAACATGGTTCCCTCATTATTCTCAATATCACATTTAATGTGCATTGGGCAATTATTTCAGTGAATTCTTTGGAGTTCTTTATAACACTCTGTCATTCTTCAATTTTCCCTGTTTATTTTCTCATTTTGCTTATAGTTATTTTTTGTTATAACATTTAAAATTTAATAGTCAATCATATCAATTTTACGCTTTTGGTATTTTAAGAAATGCTCCAGAGTGATTTGATTTGATCAGTGCACACAGAATGCATATATGGAGGTAGTACACTGTACACCATTAATATGTGCAATTATTACTTGTTAACGTAAGTAAATAAATAGATCTACTCCTCCTTGTTCCTTTTAAAGAATGAAAAAGAAAACACTTCCTACTTCAAGCATAAAGAATATTTCTTTAGTCTAAAGACAGACTCCTATATTTTCTTCCAAAAGTTTGAAAGATTTGTTTTCCTTATTTAGATCTTTAATCCACTGGAATTAATCTGTGTGCAATATAAGACAGGGATGTCATTTAATTTTTTTTCAATATAGGTAACTAAATGCCCCAGCATTATCTTTTCATCTACAACTTTAAAACTACTTGTGGCTAAAACAGGTTTCCAAATACATGTGAATCTGTTTCTGGGCTTTCTGTTTTTTTAAATCTACTTATCTTGTTTACTATAAATATATAATACTTTCATAACTTAAAATAAAGTCTACATAGGGTATTGGGGTTACAGCTTAAAAGTATAGTGCTTGCCCAACATGACCAAGGCCTTGGATTTGATCCCTGGCACTGCAAAAATAAATAATAATAATAAAATCTATATAGAAAAGAGTATGAAAGGATAGAGAAGCAAACAAAGGAATGGACATTGAACTCAACTTTTGGTGGTAAGGGGGAGAGATCTGTAACTGAACCCAGGGCCTTGCACATGCTAGGCACACACTCTATCACTGAGCTACATCCCCAGCCCAAGCCCAACAATTTGAGAGAACTTAAATTACTGAAGGTAACAGAGACTAGTAGTGCACAAAAATTAGTTTCACAGGGACTGGGATATAGCTTAGTTGGTAGAGTGTTTGCCTCGCATGCACAAGGCCCTGGGTTCAATCCCCGCACCAAAGGAAAAAAAAAATAGTTTCACAGAGAATGGACTCTCTGAGCAGTTCTGAAGCTAGACAATGAAAGAGAATTAAAAAGCAGTCACAAATTACTAGGGAGACAAAGAACTTGAAATATAAACCAAATTTTACACATTCAAGAGTATAATATATTGTCTGTATTTTTAAAGGGTATTTTTAATCTTGCTATTGCTTTTTAACCATCCCCTGCCAGAAACACATAGAAACTTACAACCACGTGCCATATTTAGGATATAAGCTAAATAAGATTTTTAAAACATCATAAATCATCATAAAAAACTTAAGTTCAATTTTACTAATTCAGATAGTTACATGCTCATAAATGCTATTTCCTACCCTTGTGAACTTGGAGCACATCTCCTCTGCTTCTTTTATCATATTTGCTCGAAGCATGTATTTTGCACATTTGGAATTGATGAATCTATCAGCTGTGTCCAAAGATTGGGCTTCATCCATCCACTTTGCAGCTTCCTTGAGATTACCCATATGCTGTAAGAGATTAAAGCAGTTAAAAGTCATAGCTATGATCAAGAAAATATAGGTATAATATAAGCAAGAAAAAATTAGAAATTTGTCACCATTTCTGTATAATTTATCTATAAATCTAGATAATTATAATTCACATTTACCAAAAACTAAACAAAAATGACTAGCACTGATTACATAAAGTATGTAACATAAAACTTCTTAGAGAATTATTATTTTTAAAAAGTATCAGGGTGCCCTAGAAGTTATTACTCTATAGAAACAATTCCAAATGTTCTTAAGATTGCTGAATCAACAACTATTCAAAAAACGTAAAACTTTACCTTGTAAATTTTTGCTTTCATATAGAATAATTCTATTAGAGTTGGAGTACTAGCAATTGCAGCATTGATATAATCCAGAGCCAAAGAATATTGCCCAAGTTTATCAAAGTGCTGTGCCAGGAAATACTGAACCCAGAGTAGAGTTGTCGGGGGCTCCTTCTCCCCATTCTCTGCAATCAAATAAATACTACATTATTGTGAGGAAGAATGTTAAGTAAAGCAAATCACATACTTCTCTAATTCATAATAAAATTAGTAGGTATTATAATAAAGAGTAAAAACTCAGCAAAAGTTACCGACTTCATCAAAAAGAGGTATGACTTCATCCCATAATGTTCAAAAGGTGTCAGACAGTCAAGGAGAGAAACAAAATTCTAGTTTGACAGCCTTCTAACCTCAACCTCCCTCTTAAGAAACAGTGCATAGGGGTTATGGCTCGGGTAGAGCGCTCACCTACCACGTGTGAGGTACTGGGTTCAATCCTCAGTAAAACATTAAAAAAAAAGAAACAAAGCTATAAAAAAATTCTGAACATTAAAAAAAAAGAAATGGTACTGGGGAAAGAATAAAATATCAATCTCATTCTGTGAATTCTCAGGCTCAAAGCAAAATGCAACAAGTTCAGGAAAAGTCAAAAAAGGTAACTTGTAGAAGAGACAACCACTGCAAGACTTCACCCAAACTGCCAGGGCTTAGTATTTTCTATGCTTTAACACCAAATGAGAGAAACACAAAATTGAAGGGTAGGCTTCACCAGAAGAGGATACACCCCTAACAAGGTGGAATATCCCTGCCATGTGACAAAAATGTAACAAGCCAATACACAGCCTAGGCCCTCTATCAAAAGCTGTCAGATACCTACAATTAGCTGAGCTCTATCCTGCTCCACCCAGCATCCTATACCCTCAAGCTATAGAAGACCAGATAAAGAAGGTCTCAAAATGAATTTCAGAAGAGAAAAATATATCAGTCTAACATGAGGTAAAAAGAGTATAATCATCCATACTACATGAGAACAAACAGAAGGTCTCCTAGTATACTTAACTAATAAAATGACAAGACAATAGAGCAAACACACTATTAAATTAATTAAAACATAAATAACAAAAGTAAACAGTAAAGCAATTATCCTGTTCCTCTTACATAAATGTATTTCAAGGGAACTAAATATATGATAAAATAAAATTATTTATAGAATTCCTTAGGGGTGTACTTCAATGTAGAACCCCTGCCTAGCAAACCTGAGGCCCTAAATTCAATCCCCAGCACTGTCACCCTGCCAAAAAAATCCAGCTAATAAATAAAGAAAAACTGACCAGAAGAATGAAATAAGGAATCTAGGCAATACTCTTCAATGGCTACTAAAATCCTCAGGTCAGAGGTTCATCTGGAACCTTTTAGGCACATTAGGCTGACAAGTAATTCTGATCAATCTTAACATCAAAAGAGAGACAACCAGAATGCCTCATGACTCCCGATGTCATACATCAAGCACAAAAAAAACACTTGTAAAGTATTCAAATAAAACTTGAATTCAAGCAAGCCTATAAATTTAACCATCTATATAACAAGAAATATGAATGGCAGTAAAATATATTAAATGATAACATAAGAAAGTCAGCCAAATCTAGAATACAGGATATTCTATAAACAAATGACCTTTTAACAAAAGGCATTTTTTAAGGGGAGAGGAAATTATTACTCTATATTAAAAGAACTTAAGAAAATAACTGAATGCAAAATGTAGACAGTAACTGGATCTAGACTCAATAAACCAATTATATAAAGATTTCCTTTTGGATAATGAAGGAAATCTGAATGTTAACTAGGTATTAGATATTATGGTATGAAGTCAACTTTGTATGGTTTGTTCATGTATGTACTTATTTATTTATTTATTTATTTTTAAAGCCAGCGTCTCTCTAGGGCTGGGGATGTAGCTCAGTGGTAAAACGCTTGCTAGCATGCATGAGGCCCTGAGTTCAATCTCCATCACCACAAAAATAAATAAATAAATAAAGACAAGATCTCTATTCATTGCCCAGGCTGGCCTGAATTCAAGATCCTTCTGCCTCAGCCTCCCAGGTCAGTAGGATTACAGATGCACCAACCTACACAAATAATCCTGTGTTTTAAACAGACATAAGGTATTTATAGGTGCAACAATATGTGTGGAACTTGCTTTAAATATATTCAAAGAATAATGACATGAAAAAGTCACATAAAGAACCCAAACTAAAGTTATTTACCATCTATGTGACTGAAAACATGCTAGGGAGGTTCTCTAAATTAAATTACTTTGATTTACATATACCCCTAAAAAAGAGGGGGAAAAGGATATTATACATACTTAAAAGTAATACAAAGTAGAAAAAGTAGAGAATTTAGAGATTTGAGAAAACTATATTTCAATTAAACTGACTACATAATCTTGGACCTCTCAAGTCTGTTTCCTTGTTAAAATAGAACTAACTCTCATTCACAGGATTATGGAAAATTTAAATTAAATAAGATTGAAAGTACTCTCATTTCATTCATTCACTAATTCAAAAACTATTTAGTAAGTAGCTATTATGTAGCACACACATAATAAACATAAAATGGTATTACTATGATTAAAAATGGACTGAAATGAGAAATTAAATTCCAATTCAATCTAATTTAAACTTACCATAAGGACTAAAAAAGTCACACGTTTTAAGAGAAGCTTCGTAATTAGTAACAAGTTCTTGGATTATAGAAACCTGTTAAAGAAACATTTTAAAAATTTATTTTATTGAGTATCAAGAGTACCATGCATGATTTTATATATATATATGTGTGTGTGTATATATATTTCTTTTAGTTAAGGTACTTTTAATCACTAGATTAAATTCGATTTTGAGAATAATATACAGCTTATCCAGAACTACAAACTAACTGCTTCTTCCCCTTTCCCAATAAGACTTCAGGAGAGAGTGAGAAAAAAGAAAATACACTGCTGTCTTTATGAAAAGTAAAACAGCAAACCTCAATAAATTCTCATCTCAAGAAGCAGTTTGAGGTTTTGAAGGTCAAATATCACTATAACACCTACTTTGTGCCAACAAATACATTTGTATAATTTTATTAATTTGTTTACATTTTAGCTTTCTGTTTTGTAAAGCTAAAAGCCATCATATAAGTATACGAATTTTCTAAAATGTCACTCCTAGAAAAAAGTCAAGTGAAATGAAAATAAAAATGTCTAAAGTTCACTAGTAAGATTAGTATAGGCAATGGGGAAATAAGATATAAATGGAACTTATATATCAGTGGAGAAAATGTGAAACAAAAAAACAGGATGTGAGAAAACTAGATACACCATACTTTTAGTGAAACATCAAGGAATGAATGATCAAAGAGACCAGAGTGGAATAAAGTAGATACAGTCTTAAAAAAAAAAAAACAAAGATTGCTTATTTTAAAACCATGGTTCTCACTGTTATCTTCACAGAAGTACATAATAGAACAGTGATCACTAGAGACTGGGATGGGTAGAGGGGAGGGGGACAGACGGAAAGTAAATATCATATTAAAATACAATTAGGAGGAATAAGTTATAATTCTGTACAGCAGAGTAAGGTAAAGCAAGGTGACTATAGTTCATGATCATTTATTATGTACTTTATAAAGAACTAGAGGAGTTCAAAGTTTTCCAACATAAAGAAATGATACATATTTAAGAAGTTGGAAATCAGGCTGGGGTTGTGGCTTACTGGTAGAGCACCTCCCTTGCACATGTTAGGCACTAGGTTCAATCCTCAGCACCACATAAAAAAATAAATAAACAAAATAAAGGTATTATGTCCATCTACAACTAAAAAAATAAACAAAAATAAAAGAAGCTAGAAATCTAAACTGCCCTAATTGGTCATTATACACTGTATGTTTATGTATACACACGTATATATACATATTAAATTTTCCACATTACGCCACATAAATGTGATTTTTATATCAACAAAATGAACAAATGAGAGCTTCATTTTATCATAATTTCTTTCACTAAAATTTAAAGATTAAATAACTCATGATTTGGAAATTAAAGGAATTATTCTTAACTATTTCTGAAAGTGTCATCAAGATTTAGCATCACATACTAACTTGTTAGAGATGTACATTTTTGGACCACACCCAAGACTGACAGAATCAGAAACTTTGACTCGGTATAATCCATGTTTAATAAGCCCACTAGTTAATTCTGATGACAAAAAAAAAAGCTTGAGAACCACTAATAAAAATGTTACAAAGATTTTTATTAGAAAACAAAATTAAAGGTAATATCTTTTACTGGGCATGGTGGCCCACGCCTGTAATCCTAGAGGCTCTAGAGGCTGAAACATGAGAATTTCGAGTTCAAAGCTAGCCTCAGAAACTTGGTGAGGCCCTAAGCAACATATCAAGACCCTGTCTCAAAACCAACAATAAGAAAAAGGGCTGGGGATACAGCCCAGTGATTAAGCGCTACTGGGTTCAATCCCCAGTACCAAAAAAAAAAAAAAAAAAGGTAATATCTTTTAACCTATCATAACCACACCACCAATCTCACTTAGAATAAATATAACTTAAAAAACTTTTTACAAGCATAGAAATGTAATACTCAAGTTGTTCAACTTTTGGAGGCAATTATTTTTTCATGAATCTCTAGTGCCATCTACTGGCAGTTTGCAAAAACTGCATTCAGAACAGGTTTTATATAGTATCTTCAGAGTAAAACATACTGTTAGTCAATTTTAATAATTAAAAAATACAACATTAAATAAAAAATTTTTAGAAACAAAACATATTGAAGTTACACATAATGTTTCATAAAGAAATATAAACACTACTGAATAAAACATCAGTTTCAGAACCTCAAAGGATATAATTAACAAAAAAAAAATCAAGATAATTGAAAGTTCACATAAATCTAAATTAAAAAACCTGAGTGCTGAACTTCTTGGTAATTAGGCATATTTCTCAAATCTCAAAGATTTATGTTATAGTCATTTCTAATCCAATAATTAAAATGTAGTTTTCCAATTAATTTCCCATGAACAGGAGTATTACTAAAGAATAAGAACCCACTTCATTCAAGTATTCTTACCATTTATAACTCAATTAGGTAGTATATAATATGGAAAAAATTATTATGTAATGGCTATTCTCGAAAATAGCACTTTGCTTCCAGAAAAGTCAATTCACTTAAATTAGGTTATCTAAGACCACAATAAAACTTGAAGCCTCAAAGGCTGGGTCTGTAGCTCAGAGGCAGAGCACTTGCCTAGCATGTGTGAGGCACCCGGTTCGATCCTCAGCACCACAAAGGCATATTCATCTACAACTACCAAAAAAAAAAACCCTTAATGCTGCAAAATGGACAACTTAAATGATATCCCTGTTATGATCTGGATCTTAAAGTCCCCTGAAAGCTCATGTCTCAAAGGCTAAGGATGCTGCTGGGAGGTAGGGCATAGTTGAAGGAAGTTAGGTCAGTGGAGGTGTGTCCTTGAAGGTAATACTGGGTTCCCCATCCGTTTCTCTTTCTCTCTTTCCACACTGGTTGCCCTTGATATGAGTAGCTTTGCTCTACCATGCACTCCCTAGCATGATATTTAGCCTTGCCACAGGGCCAACCAAACATGGATGGAAACTTCTGAAATCATGAGCCAAACCAAATCTTTCTTTCTTTTGTTTTTCTTGGCTATTTTGTGAAAACAGAAAACTAACACAATTCTCCATTTACAAACTGAAAAACTTCCCAAATTTGACCACATTCCCTTAATTGAAACATTTTCTTCTAACAGATATATGTGATAGAGAACTAAAGAAGCTTTATCCTTATTAAAATCTCACCTGGAAAAGTACTATAGCTATTAAAGACCATTTCCTAAATGATTGAGCAGCTTTTCTTTTTTCTTTTCCTTGATGGGTGTAGTAATGGGGATTGAACCCAGGGGTACTCTACCACTGAGCTACACCCCCTTCTTATTTTTTAATTTTGAGACACAATGTAAGTTGCCCAGGGTGGTTCAAACTTGTGATCATCCTGCCTCAGTCTCCCAAACTGCTAGGATATCACTGTGCCTAGCCAGCTTTCCTTTGTAAGCGTTAAAAGACTTCTTTATTACCTTAGAGACAAAGTTCTACAAAATCACATCTGATACACAATTTTTTATACCACATATACAAATTACAAGTTTAAAGTATTACTGCAACATGAAGCCCACTGAAACTATCCTCTCTTTCTTCATCCAAATTAGAAAACTAAATACCAAATTGCTGGGTTTATTTCTGCTTAATGCTTAATTAGTAGTGATAATTTTTGGCTTTGAAAGGGCTAGTTACAAATACAAAGGTAATCTGTTTAAGAACAACAACAATAAAGTGACGGTAACTACTTTCAGAAATGAGGTGTGAGGGCTGCAGGTGGTGACAGAGAAAGGGAATTACCATTTCTTGAACATTTCTGAATCAATCATTTAATATCATCTAATTAAAACACCCATCAATCTTTCCCAATTTTACAATTCAAGCAAGTAAGTGATGAAGTCAAGAGTTCAAAACCAGGTATGATTCTAAAGCAAGGCTCTCTGCACTACACCAGAATTTCTCTGAGAGTAATGCAATATGGTGGAATACAATATGATTATCATTATCTCACTAACTGCTATGTTATGCATACAGTTTGATGTGTCCCTCAAAACTTCATGTAAAAATTAATTATACTAATCATTGGCCTAGTTTTTGACATTTTATTATTCACAATTACTGCAAATTTACAAATTATGAGTCAAAGCTAAATGAACAGATAAAAGGTTTAAATAAAATATTTTCTTTATCCAACTTTAAAAAATTTTAACTACAGGGCTAGGGGTGTAGCTCAGTGGTAGAGGTCTGGCTTAAGCATGCAAGAAGCCCTGAGTTCAATTCTCAGCATCACAAAAAAAAAAAAAAACAAACAAACAAAAAAAACCTCTAAGCACAGAAAAGACTATAAAGTTTTAGACCTTAGTTAATTAAAAAAAAAAAAACTTGAAAATAAAAAGTATAATTTGTCTTCTAATAATGTTTCCAATTCACAACCAAGATTAAAGTGCCTATTTTCTAATTTAAAAAGTGGAAAAGTACTTTATTCAAGAAGTAGCTAAAATTATACTTATTAAATGTAGCTTTTTTGTTAAAATTAGTCATTTGTACTCTAATTGATCAAATGGCATTTTACTGTCACACTTAATTCTATTATCCATGCTCTAACTTTAAAAGCACACATTACAAACTGAAAAATCTATAATCATAACTATAAAATAACAGACAATGAATCATGGAACAGTCAAACACAGACTTCTAGTAATAATGTCAAATTTTAAATCCTATTAGAAAAATATACCCATAAAAAATAACCTTTGTAATAATCTTAGTTTTTACAAAGCTTTTATTTTCTCAGAATATCAGATTAACATTTCCTTTGATATTACTTATACACTGTATACATAGAATTTTCAATACATCTACTATTAGACTAAATGTGAATAACATTACTAGAATAGAGAGAATAACTAAAATATAGCATACTACATAGAAACCATCCTATAATTAGTAAAAACACATTATAAAAACTGAATACCAAATTTTACCTTTTCTGTATTACAGTACAAAGATTTCAAAGTAGTAAACAAGGGTGGGCAGCCTTTACTGAAGTTCGCCCTCAGGAACTTATCCATTAGTTCTCTAAATTTTTCACCTAAAAATAAAACATACTTTGTTATATTTGATTGATATAATCAACTCTTTAAATGATTTTACAAATAAAAATAAAGCTTCCTCAGAAACAGTGTTCCCCTGGTTCAATTTTAAAGAGCAAAAAGTCAGCATTATTTTTGCTACATCAAAAGCCTAACATCAATACTTCAGTTGGCAACTATATTTTCCCTGGATCTAAGTTCAAAATAATCAAGGAGTACTTCAAAGATGAGTAAACAAAAGGCTTATGCAGTTTCAAGTAGAGAATAAACACAACCTACTAATCATCCTAAATATAACCACAATGGCAACTGTATTTTCTGAGTAGCACATACTGTCTACTGTCTACAGCTCAAAAACCTGCAAATAATATCTAAAGCATTCTGCAGCAAATAACCAGAACAATATTCAAGTAGAAGCCAAAATTCTTTCTAGACACTATAAAGTATTTACAAATGTTCTCCCAAATCATGACGGTGATTAGCGTAAATATTTATCCAATCCACAATCACATGTCAAGCACCTACCACATACCAAGCACTCTTTCAGGTACAAGTGATACAGCCAAGATTTTAAATTTTTTTAAGAAATAGAACTTATTCTAGCATGAGACTGACAATAAAAGAACGATAAATATATGTTTAGACTGAGCTCTGAGGCATTCAAACATAAGAATTAAAATAAATACCCTATTTGTAACATCAAGTAAATAATTGCCCTAATTATTGATAAAACCTATCAAAAACTTTTGGTGTCACTTTTTGAAAATATTAAAAGAATTTTAATTATAAATACAAATATATACAAACATGACAGTAAAAAATCAATATAAAATGACATGGATTTTAAATGATTGCATTTAAAAACCACATCATGAATGATCTATAATTAAAGACTACTGAAAAAAAATCTTCTAAGTTTCTTTATAAGTCACAACACTGTACAACAAAACTTTAACTTGCAGCAGTTATTCTGTTGTTATTTTGTTGAATTTGACTGAAGAAAACATGCATACCCAGTATCATTAGATGTCATAAAAATGTGAATGAAAAATTTAATTCTATTATAAAGATTATTTTCAGATAACTTCTACTCTAGTTAGCTCATTCACAAAATACTAGTCTTTTAAAGACCACAAAATATCAAGAAAATACAAACCTTTGCCCTTAACTAAATCTACATCATTACTTTCTTAAAAACCAAGAGTAGTTTCAGAGATCAAATCCTTCCAACACCTCCTCTGGTACAAAGACAAAGTTAATACTATGACAAATAGTCGAAATGCTATCACTTAGAAGAATGTTTTTCTCTCCTTATTTTGTGTATTATGAACAAATAATTTGTTCACTAAAATCTTCAGTATCTTTTCTGCAAAATGTCTTTTTTTCTTTTTGTACCAAAAAAAAAAAAAAAAGCTTTCCCCTAAAACAAATTATCACCTTTCTTCCTAGTTATTCTGTAATAATTCTTTAGTACCTCCATAGTTTTACTTTAGGGAGAACGATATTAACCATTACATGCCTGTATATCATTACAGTTCACACAACAGTTTATCTGACTGCACAGGTACTATGTTTAATTCTCTAGATTTGTAGCATAGACCCACATAAAAATTGATGCCCCCAAAACCATTGCCCAAATAGTTAGCACAGACAGCAAGATCAGGCTGTGTGATTCACTAGAAATTTATTCTAAACAATGGAGCAAAATTTAATGAATATTCTATGTTTCAAACTCTGGATGATTACCTTCCCTCTCTCTACCCCTCAGTCACTGAAGAATAATAGAACATGATGAATTAAACTAGCTATTTTGAAAAGTGGCTTTATCCCTACATTATTTTCACATAATTTAATACTAGCAAATATAGAAGAATTTCTCAGGATCTCTGCTATGTTTACTGCGGAAAGTCCTAATCAAAACTTTCACCTTAACCAGGCATGGTGGTATGCACCTATAGTTCCAGCTAGAGAAGCTGATATGAGATAATCACTAAACTTAGGAGATCGAGTCCAGTCTAGGCAACAAAACTAGAGCCAATCTCAAAAAACAAACAAACAAACAAATAAACAAAAACAATTAATCTTGTGTTCTCAAGTTCCAAATGTTTTTGAAAAAAATCTTACTGCTTCTTCCTACCTTTGATAATGTCAAAATGCCTTTATTACTATACATAAAAATATTACTACTGTCATGTGTAACTAATTAAAACAAATTTTAAAAAACTGAAAAAAATATTGTTAAATGGGCAAAAAAAATTCACGAAATACCCAGTTTTGGCAGATATAATTATACATTTGTGTAATTATACCTACATCTATATATCTATTTATACACATATATGTAGATTTACCAGAGCTTTGTAAATATGTATATTTTCAGAACCTCATAGTGATATTCATGCTGAAATTGATGCCATCATTTCTCTTAACTAAACCCTAAATCTTATAAAATATACTTCTAATATTTCAAAGAGAAAATGTCTCAGAGTGTCAACAGTGGTTTCACTTTAACCTAAATGGCACTTTATAATTAATAGTTGGTTCTAGGATCTTTGAATAAAAATATATTTCCTACAATGTACTGCCATTTACTGAGAGCTCTTAACAAACTTCTCTGAAGTGGAAATAAATCTTCACAGTGTAAATTTGAAGCCCCATGTTTCCAATAGGAAAAATAAAACAAAGAAGTCTTCCTTGTAAACTAAGAGCTAAATAAAAGGTTTTTTTTTCTTACGAGGCACATGAATGTATTTTAAAGTTCCTTACTAAAAGAATATTATAAAGAATAATAACAGGAGAAGCCAGATTCAAAAGGCCACATATGGTATGATTCCATTTACATGGAATGTCAAAAACAGAAAAATCCACAGATACAGAAAGTACATTAGTTATTGCCAGAGAGTGAGGGGGGATGACTATAACTTTTAATGGGTAAGTGGCTTCTTTTGCTGTGATGAAAACTTCTGAAACCACATAGTGATGATGATTGTACCATCTTATGAATATACGAAAACAATAAGTTACACATTTTGAAAAGGTAAATTTGTGGCATCTGAATCATATTTCAAAAAGTTATTTTTTAAAAAGGTAGAGGAAAGGAAAAGAAGGACAAGATATAGAAATGTGAGCCTAAGCAACTTCCATGAAAAAATTAAGAAAATGCTTCTATCTGCATAGTATATTCCCATCTCAGAAATTCACATGAATGTACTTAAAAGTTTGGAGCAGTCCTACAGAAACCTGACTGCTGAGTTTGATTCAGAGTTGCCCAAACTTAAGCTGAAGAATATCCCGGCACATTAGTAACCTCCCCAGGGCTACCAAAACCCACTTAGACTCAATGTTCCTAGGAAAATCTGCTTTCAAAAATACAAAAAGGGGGACAATATGAGTACTATTCATCATCTGTGAAAATGCACTAGTGGAAAATGATTTTTTTTTAATAAGTCCTTTTTCCTATCTAATTCAATATGTTTCTAAGAGGTATTTTAGATACTTTCCAACTGAGTAGACAAAAAAATTAATTTTCATGAATCTTTTGATAAAAATAAAATTATAATCCAATTAAACAAATGAATCTACTATAAATGATAATTCATTAGAAAATATACTCTACCTACTACCAGCACCCCAAAACAGTGATTTTTTAAAAGTTGTATTATCTTTCTAGAGTTTGATTTGTACCAAAAACCAAAAAGCCAAAAGTCTCCATAATTCATTAACTAAAGTGCTTACATAAAAACAAAGACTTTAACAAAAGCACAATCCATTAAATAAAATCATCAACAAGGATGAGCTAATATACCCTCTACCTCCCATACAGCCCAACTACATGCAATATTTCTGTTCAAGATCATGAATATATACTATTGTGTGATAAAAGCAAATCATAGACTACATACCTTAGTACTCCAACTCAACATAAAATGAGAAATCAATTCACATAAAGTACAACATTCTTGTTTTTAAGGATATAAAATACATGGAACCCTATAAATAACATGACAATTTTCAAAGTCATGGTAATAAGCAAAATTCAGGAAAATGGTTAACTCTGAAAAGAGAAATCTTCAAAAGAACGGTGATATTCTCATAAACACTGGTGTGCACAAATAGCTTACAATTCTTTCTTTGAATATATGCTTATTAGAAAACTTCAAAATTTTACCAGTTAAACCATAAATATCACATAATCTGTCATCAATTCTAGAGAATTTCATGGTGTTTTATTAAGTCACATAAGAAAAACAGTTTTGGGGGCTGGAGTTGTGGCTCAGCAGTAAAGCACAGGCCTAGCATGTGCAAGGTGCTGGGTTCAAGCCTCAGCACCACATAAAAATAAATAAATAAAATAAAAGTTTAAAAAAAAAAACAGTTTTGTATAGGTAACTTCAGATACTTAAAACATGTAGCTACACACTAAAGTATAGCATTTTTATTAACATATGCATAATAAAATTCATAACCGATTATTCCCACTCACGAGATTGGTACAGACATAAATTGTATATCAGAAAAAAGTTTTTTAAAAAATGAATGGTGTTGAGTAATTTTTGACAAATAATTATTAGTGCTACAAAAGATATCCTAATATTACCTGGGATGAGATTCAAAGGTAATCTTCTAGGTGATATTGCTCTGGGGTGTTGTTTACTAATTTCTTCATAAATCTGAAGCCTTTCTTCCCAAGTGCCTATAAGTAAATATGTATGAGATTTATTTCAACATAACTCTTACATACAATAAAATACCTAACAAACTTTTTAAATAATGTTATAAAAGTGTGTTATCAATATTATACCTGCTCTCAATTTTGTCAAGAATGATATTTAAAATTCTTTGGTGCTGAAACACTATAATCAGTAAATCACCATTTTAAACCCAATCTCTGGAGAAAACCAACACTTGTTTCATCACAACAGATTAGCCTACATCCACGTCAAATCACATACATTCAAATCATACAAAGATAAGTTGTACTGTTCTTATATTTCTTAGCATCTAATCCATAAAAAGAAAGCTTTTAGGGCTAGGGATATGGCTCAAGCGGTAACGCGCTTGCCTGGCATGCGTGGGGCGCTGGGTTCGATCCTTAGCACCTCATTTTAAAAATAAAATAAATATGTTGTGTCCACCGAAAACTAAAATATAAATATTAAAAAATTCCCTCTCTCTCTCTCTTTAAAAAAAAAAAAGAAAGCTTTTATAACACATCCTTTAAAATATATCTTAGGCGAACACTCTAAACCTATGAAGACTAAATACATCTCCCTAAAAGTAACTAACTAGTTTGATTAGGCTTTAAACTAAATACATCTCCCTAAAAGTAACTAACTAGTTTGATTAGGCTTAAAAAAACAAAATTTTTAGGATCATAGACATGAATGTTTATAGTTTAAAAGATGAGTAAATTTCCACGGTTGCTTTAACACTTAAAATCTTCAATGAAACTCCATTATAAAGAACCCATTATCCAGAAAAGTGGCAACTATTTCTCCCTGATATAAAACATACTTCTTAGAGAAACTGTATTCCCTCCAAAGAATCATCTAATTTTATAGTACCACATAGAAGATCTATGTCAACTATGTATTATTGTGCAACAGCAATATCCAGAGTAAGACCTAAGTATCTCTCATTATCTTAAAACAATACCTTACATAATTTACAAAGGGAGATTATTTTATACAAGCAATAAGACAATTACAGAATCTTAAGAAAAAGCAAACAAACCTCTTTTAAACCTAAGATTTTAATCCAGACCACAGAAATGTAAGAATAAACCTTGTGCTAGCAAATAGTATCTTCACAGTAAAGGCAGTGTTTAATATCAAGAAAAACATCTTGCTGGTCATGGTACGACATGCCTGTAATCCCAAAAGCTCAGGAGGCTGAGGCAGGAGGATCTCAAGTTCAAAACTAGCCCCAGCAAAAGTGAGGTGCTAAGCAACTCAGTGAGACCCTGTCTCTAAATAAAATACAAAACAGGGATGGGGATGTGGCTCAGTGGTCCAGTGCCCATGAGTTCAAATTTTAAAAAAAGAAAAAGAAAAACACCTCACTTTGAGAGATAATATTTGACTTTGTGTAGACTCATTCCTTCCCTCAGTAATTTGTTTTGGAGCTCCATTATGGTTGAATTTTTAAAAGTAGAATAACTGAAAACTAATTTTTCACGTTCTATTAACAATTTGGAGATTTCACAAAATATGAAGGATCCTCATACTAAAACTCACAATAAAGGTTATTGGGTATTTTTTAAAAGTAGTTGTCATATTTATTCCTAATTTAGAATAATAAGCTGTATTTTAAAAAAAAAATTCTCCATTTTCCTGATAAAACAAGTCTTATAAACATAGTTAAATTAAGACAATGAGGCTAAGGATGTAGCTCAGTTGGTAGAGTGCTTGCCCAGCATGCACAAGACCCTGGGTTCAATTCCCAGCACCACCACAAAAAAAAAAAAAAGTTTGGCTAAGACATATTTGGGCTGGGGATATGGCTCAAGTGGTAGTGCGCTTGCCTAGCGTGCGTGAGGCACTGGGTTCAATTCTCAGCACCACATAAATGTGAAATAAAGATACTGTATCCACCTAAAAACTAAATAAATAAATATTTTTTTAAAAAAAAGACAATGAGACCATTTCAATGTCCTATTTGAAGTCACAAGTTGGAGCTCCAGACCTTACCTTGGGGAAAAAAGGTCCTAAGGAACTTAAAAAGATGGAGTAGTGCAATTAGTTTTGTAATCAATACATTTTATAGTAACCGAAGATCTTGATATAGAAACATGTGCATTTATTTTACTGCATTTAAATATTTTTTTCATTAATTACAGTGTCAGGAACTAGTAGTTAAAAGAAAAACCACAGGAATTTCATATTTCTAACCTTCAGACATAACTTTTACTTTGTTTTTTTTCCAGATTATGGATCTAATAATATTTCAATTCTAGCAACTTCTCTAAAAACAACTATTAAGGGAAATAAAGTTTCATAATTATTTCAGACATGTATTTATCTATAAGCAAATATTATTTTAGAAATAGGAATTGCTGGGGCTGAAGTTGTGGCTCAGCGGTACAGGGCTCGCCTAGCATGTGAGAGGCCCTGGGTTCGATCCTCAGCACCACATAAAAATAAATGAATAAAATAAAGGTATTGTGTCCTTGAAATTCAAATGGTCTCATTGTCTTAATTTAACTACATTTATAAGACTTGTTATATCAGGAATAGTGGAGAATAAAAATTCTTTAAAATTCTTTAAAATATGGCTTATTATTAGGAATATGACAACTACTTTTTAAAAAAAATTACCCAATAATCTCTATTGGGCGGGCACGGTACTGATGATTGAACCCAGGAAAGTTTTAATACTGCCCTACATTCCCAGCCTTTTTATGTTGATATAGGGGCTAAGCTGCTGAAGCTAACATCAAACTTGTGAACCTCCTGCTTCAATCTCCAGAGTCACTGGGATTGCAGGCATGTACCACTGCACTCAGCTAGGAAAATACATTTCACACTCTCAGCAAGATTTCTTTGGCCCACTTCTCAAATTTAAAAGTGGAGGGTAACAAACCTCTAATGATTTTAAAGTATTAAGTAATTATGACTTTTCCCAGAAAGAGAATGCCCATTTTCTTTTCCATCCATCTAGTTAGTATTAATTAGTAAAATTTTTTAAAAGATATTTTTAGTTATATATGGACCCAATATCTTTATTTTATTTTTTTTACGTGGTGCTGTGGATCAAGCCCAGTGCCTCATATGTGCGAGGCAAGCACTTTGCTACTGAGCCACAACCCCAACCCTAATTAGTACAATTTTAAAGGGAATCTAAAATTATCTATAAGCATTATCATTTAAGTGTAAATATTCAAGTTAGTTTTTACCTCCACATTTAACCTATAATTTTAACAAATGGAAAAACAACGCTGATGTTGAAATAATTTGTCCTTTACATCTTATACTTCAAACACTAGTTAAGAAATGGTAGAAGAGAAAAATCATTACATACTAGGTTGTAGAGCTTTTTCCAAACCTTCATAATAATACCAGTTTTCAGCATTCCGGTTGATCAAGTTTTTGAATACTTCACTAGCATCTTTTAATCTTCCCAATTTCAACAGAATTTCCCCTAAAATTAAAGTCAAATTCATTTTACTTAAACTTTAATGTTTAAACTTTTCTGATGCCATTTTCTAAGCATTCACTATTAGTGAATAGATGTTTATGAAAGATAGAACTCTACATACCCATCCTTGAAGCATGTTACAGTTTATATTAACAACACACAGATGAATTCACAGCTTGCCTTCAAAAATAAACCTTTATTTACACATTCTACCACACTAACATTAGCTTTTGACTCCTCCTACTCCCTAAACATACTTGTTGGATATTAAATTAGTTAAAAAAAATCTTTGCATCACACACGTTTTTATATGTGCTTTAAATAAAGATCCTCTAACAGCAAAATTAGGTTGGCAAATAATTCTCATGAAATATGTTTACCTTCACAATGCAAGATTTAAATGTATCTTTCCTACTCAGTTCATATATTAAACAATTCTCCATTCAATTCTTAGTTTCCTTTCTAGGTCACTAAAATTGGAAATGTTAACTTAGTAAAATTATAACACTATACACTTCATAGCAACAAACCACATAAGCCAAGTCCATATGCAAGTCACCTCTAAGGTTCAAATCTTTTACTAAGTCACAAAAATTGGATGTGGATTTGGGAAATGCAAAGCACACCTAATCCAAGATGAAAGAAAGATTCTTAAAAATGAATACACCTCAAATGCCTGTCCCCAACAGTTTCCATTCCCAATCAATTTCAAACAACACTGAAAAATAAAAATTAATAACATAACCTGCTTGTGTAAGTCATACAGAAAACTAGCTATATATTCCAGATTATCAGCTCCCAAATTGTCCTAATATATGGATGAATGTGGTTATGCAACAATTTGCAGAAGTTTTAAAACTATAAATGATCTCACCATATTACATTTACTTTTTATACATTCCCTATTGATGTTATAAGAGAGAAAGAACAGCAACCTGTGAATGCTGAGATTTAATCATGACACAGCAAAAACATCAGGAAAAAAAATGTCTTTTTTTCTTTGCTCCCATCAACTGCAGATAATGGAATAAGAAAGAGATCATAATATTTAATTATTTATCCATGTTTTACCAAGAGTCTGAAAAATAGTACTATCAACAATAATGATATTAGTATTAATCACAATAAAAACTATAGTCACGTGCTATAATATTAACAAGAGTACACCATTTAAAAATAAGGGGTCATGTACTAATATATACATATGGGGAAAACGTGGAAAACTTTTAAATGAATATAACTAAGTCAAAGAAACCAATCTAAAAAGGCTACATACTGTATGATTCAAACCATATAATAAAGCAAAAACTATGGATAAGTAAAAAGATCAGCGGTTTCCAAGGGTTGGGGGAGAAGGAGATGAACAGGTGAACACAAAGGAATTTTAGGGCAATGAAAGCACACTGTATGATACCATAACAGTGGATATGTGTCATTATATATTTGTCAAAACCCATACAAAGTGAATGGGAGAGGCTGAGCTCTGTAGGGACAGGGGATAGATGGGAATCCTCAATACCTTCAGCTCAATCTTGCTATAAATCTAAAACTGTTTTGAAAAATAAGATCTATTCATTTTCATGATGTTGGGCGAGTAAACCCAACACCAAAAAGTCTACTTTTTTCTTTTTTTTAAAGTAAGGGCTCTGGAGTCAGAAAGATGTGGTGATGTGTTTGGAAACTAATTCTACCACTTACAGGCTGGGTAACTTCGGGCAAGTCCTCAACCTCTCAAAGCCTCAGTTTCCTCAACTATAAAATGGGAGAAATAAATAATACCCATCACAAATATGCTAAAATATTAAAGAAAATAGTTTAATTAATACCATACTATGAAACACAGAAAGAGAAAAAAAAGTATGAGCTATTAGCCATTGTTTTTAGCAGGTTTTAGAGGTATTACAACTTTATGAAACTTAGTTGGACATTCTATTTAATACAGTATTGCTGAAGAACAGGTAACAAAGCTTCTGAAAACCTGTTAGACCCTCTACTGATGAACGTTAAAACTATTTATAAGGATCATGCTTTCATAATCAGTCTATAATGAAAATAATACTTTAGTGATAATCCCAGTATCATCATTTATTTTCCTCAGTGCATTCTACTATATACGGATATACATATTTGATATGAAGTCAGTATAACATTCTGCTTAAGAAAATGAAATCTAGACCCAAATTCAACACTACCCACCTTACCAAGCACTGTGATTTGAGCACATCATTTAAATCATATTTTTTCAATAGTTATATTGGCACTAATACTAATCACAATAAAACTAAATGATTCAAGGGCTATACATTAGCAAGTAGGAGCAGAGTATAGTAGTTAAAAGGAGTCATGTTCATTAATCCCCTTATCTCTAAAATCTATCAACAATGACATCATATGGCTGATATGAGGATTAAATTATTTAATAATGACTTAATAATAAAATGTTTAGAATATTACCTAATACATAGGAAGTGTTATTTAAGTGTAGGACAGAATAAAATATACATTTTTTTATTCCATTCTTTAATTGAGGCCATTAAGAAAAATTTAAAAACTTGACTCACCCTTAATTTCTTCCACTAAAAGTTTATCACATATTTGTTTCTCATATGTTTCTATATGTTCCAAAGATTCCTGAAATAGATCTGCCTCTCTCATCACTTGATTCTGATATAGTATCAGTTCACTATACTCATAGTCTACTTTGTTGGGAGGGACCTAAAAAAAAAAAAATGACCAAATTATCTTAATTTGTACAATTACATGAAGTAATTACAGATCTTTTATAAAATTGTTTCCTCAGAATCTTTTCTACAGATTTAAAAAGCACCCCATGGCAGTTACAAATAAAGAGTGATTAAGTGCATAGATAATTAATACAGTCTTCAAAACAAATAAAGGCATGTGATGTCTCTCTATGGTCAAGTGGTCAGCAAATCCTATACTCAAGTATAAAAATGGCTCAAATCCTAAGGAATCTACCAAAAAAACTACTAGAACCAATGAAGGAGTTTAATAGAGTCAATGAACAACCCAATGAAACAGTTTAATTCACAGTAGCATCAAAAAGAACAAAGTATTTAGAAATAAATATAAGAAACATCATAGTCTAAATACTAAAAACTATAAAATGTGTCAAGAAAAATTAAAGATCTAAAAAATGGAGACACATTCTATTCCATGCTCATGAATCAGAACACTCAATACTGTCAGGATGGCAACTCTCCCCCAAATTCATCTATAAATTTAATGCAATCTCTATCAAAATCTCAGCAAGCTTTTTCACAGATATTGACAAGTTGATCCTGAAATTCATAACAAAATGCAAAGCACATTTTAAACTGTGCCAAATAATCTCAGTTAAAAAGAAAAAAGTCAAAAGGACAAGTGTTTCAAATATCAAACTTACTATATCTTATAGTAATAAAGACAGTGTGGCACTGGTATAAAGACAGACATAAAGATCCAGAAATAAACTCTTTTATTCCAGTCCACTAATTTTCCCCAAGGCAATGTAATGGGGAACAGGTAATGTTTAAATAATGTTGGGCTGTATTTATAGCTCAGTGGTAGAGCAACTGCCTAGCATGTGTGAGACAGTGAGTCTGATCCTTAGCACCACATATAAATAAATAAATAAATAAATAAATAAATAAATAAATAAATAAAATAAAGGTTCTGTCCATCTATAACTAAAAATATTATTTTAATTTTTTATACTCTCTTAGTTGTCCATGGACCTGTATTTTATTTATTTATATGTGGTGCTAAGAAAAGAAGCCAGTGCTTCACATATGCTAGGCAATCACTTTATCACTGAGCTATAACCTCAGCCCTAAAAATATTTTTTTAAAAAGGGCCAGGCACAGTGGTGAATGTCTGTAATCCCAGCAGCTTGGGAGGCTGAGACAAGAGGATCTCGAATTCAAAGCCAGACTCAGCAAAAGCGAGGCACTAAGCAACTCAGTGAGACCCTGTCTCTAATAAAATTCAAAAAATAAGGTTGGGGATGTGGCTCAGTGCCAAGTATCCAAATTTAATCCCTGGTACCGAAAAAAGAAAAAAAAATTTAAAAAAAAGAAAGAAAGAAAGAATGTTGGGAATATTAAATATCCATATAAGAAACTACCCCACACACCTAATTAACTTGCACAAAAATTAACTCAAAATGGATCAGAGGTGTGGTGGAGTGCTTGCCTAGCATGTATTCGATCCTCAACACCACATAAAAACAATAAAATACTGTGTCCATCTACAACCAAAATTAATTAATTAATCAATTAAAAATGGATCAGAGACCTAAATGTGAGTGCTACAAAGAATTTTAGAAGAACTGGAGAAAATCTTTCTGAACACATGTATAAAAGAAAACACTGGGCTTTATCAAAATTTAAGACTTTTCCTTTATAAAATGCATTATTAATATAATGAAAGAAAAAGTTACAGACCAGAAGAAAATATTTGCTAATGATGTATTTGATAAGAAAACTGTATTCAGAGTATGTAAAAATTCGTAAAAGTCAACTATAAAACAAACAACCCAAGTTTTTAAAAAACGAACAAAAAATGTGATTTGACACCTCAAAAAAATACAACTGGCAAATAAGATCATGAATAAAACTATGCAATATCATTAATCAACACAGAAATGTAAATTAAAACAAAGACAGTACTACATACTAAAATGCCTTCATCAAAAATTGAACAATAAAATCTTGGGGATATAAACAAACTGGAATCCTCATATAATGCTGGGAAAAATCCTGAGTCTCCAAAAATGACATAAATTTATAATTTGCTATGGTTATCATTTGACAATGTGCTATAGTTACATAATAATTATCTTTAGGGATAATTGGATAAAAGATAACTCTGTACTATTTTTGCAAATTCTTGTGAATTCAAGACTATTATAAAAAGATTTTTAAAAAATCAACCTATAGACAAAGAATATAAAAATTTATTATTACAAAACAGATATTAAATGTTATCAAAGACTGGGGCTGTAGCTTAGTGATAGAGTAGTTGCCTAGGATGTGTGAGGCATTGGAATGTTCAATTCTTAGCACCATGTATAAAATAAATAAAATCAAGGTCTATCAACAACTAAAAAAAATTTTTTTAAAGTAGATCAGAGACAACAGAAGTTAAGAGACAGGCAAGAAGCACAAATGAAGAATACATGCCTCAATATCCTCAAGTTACAATGTGGAGAACAAAGAGATACTGCAAATAGTTGCTGGCATCAGTCAGAGGTGTAAATATATTCCCTAATTGATTAAAGATAACTACTTAAAGAACCAAAATATTCATATAACTACATAAATAATTACATGAGAATAGTGAAGAGATGGTAAGGTGATAAAAGAGGGCTATATCCTAATCTATCTAGCACAACAAAAACTGGAAAACAATACTGAAAATAGGAATGGAGATATAAAGGACTATATATGGGCTCTGTACTGAGAATTACTTAGTAAGATAAAAATGATTCTAACAGATAAAATTAGCTTGGATATCATTCCAAACACACACACACACACACACACACACACACACACACACACACCTTACCTTTATAGTAATTTGCTAAAAGTAAAAGTTTTCAGAAAATACAGAGAGAAGGACATCAACAAAAACATAAGTGTAACCGCCGTGGTTCTACAATCTGCATTTGGGGTAAAATTGGGAGTTCATAACCCACTTCAATCTAATGTATGAAATATGATATGTCATGAGCTTTGTAATGTTGTGAACAACCAATAAAAAAAAATATATTAATAAAAAAAAAAAAACATAAGAGTTTAGGGCTGGGGTTGTGGCTCAGAGGTAGAGTGCTCGCCTGACATGCGTGAGCCACTGGGTTCGATCCTCAGCACTGCATAAAAATAAAATAAAGGTATTATGTCCACCTACAACTAAAAAATAAATGCTAAAAAAGAAATGGTAAGAGTTTAGACCTCCAAAACTTCACTCCTCCATAAAAGCAATTCAAAGAACTGGAAAAACCTGTTTGAATCAATTTTTTTCACAACTCTGGAAATTAATCAAAGGCTCAATAACAACACTGAGCTTTGTAGCATTTTAACTTGACCTAGTCATATTCCATGTTCTCTTAAATAGCATTAAAAAATAAGAGCCTACATTTCTGAAGCAGTTTGGCAGCCCCTAGAGCGAAAAGAGGGAAGAAGCTGGATCTCTTTCAAAGCCTCATCCCCCAAAGAATCACAAAGATCCAATGATTCCCTAGAAGACCACACATTCAAAGCTTGATCAGAGCAAAAACCTTGGAAAGGGGGGAGATGTTTGTTAAAAACAATTATGGATAAGTGTTTCACCTTTATAGTATCTGAAGCAATGAATAACAGACAAAAAAAAAAAAGACCGTATCCAAAAACCTTGAAGGACAAGCTAGGAATGAGGTGTCGACCATAGGGAATCTGAAAGACTCTGTAATATCTCCAAGAATCCATATACACACATGGCATGTGCATATGCTTAGGAAAGAGTGAGAAGTCCTGAAGTGCTCACCTCTTCCTGATCTTAGATTCTGCACAAGCAGGAAGTGAAAGCTGAGGCAATGCTGTAAACTCTCCAAGTTGAATGTTGAAGGAATGCCCCAACATAACCACAGAGAAAAATCAACAAAAGTACAAGTTGGTTCTTTGACAAGATCAACAAGATCAATAAACTTTAGCTAGAATGACCAAGAAAAAAAAGAGAGAAGACTAATTACTAAAGACTAATTACTAAAAATAAGTAATGAAAGAAAGGATGTTACCACTATGAAATATATATACAATAAAAATTTTGTGGTAACAAATTAGATACCTAGATAAAATGGACTAAATTCTAGAAAAGCATAAATCACCAAAACTGATTCAAGAAGAAATAAAAAATGTAAATAGACACATAACAAGTAAAGAATAAGTAATCAATTAACTTTTCTCAAAGAAAAGGTCAGAACTAGAGAGTATCACAGATGAATTCTACCAAATGTTTACAGAAGAATTAACAACAATCCTTACAAATACATTCAAAAAATAAAACAGGAGGGAATACTTACCAACTTATCCCATAAGGCCAGTACATACTAATACCAAAACCAGACAGTCATCAAAAGAAAACTATAGACCAGCATCCCTTGCCCTAATATCCTTTAACCTTGTTAATAATCAAGATAACACAAAAGAAAAATGGGAAATAAACTTCATTCCCACAAGACTGGTAAAGACTAATAAAGCTGACACCAAGTGTCAATAAAGATGCAGGAAAACAAAAACCATAAAACACTGTTAGTGGGCATTTAAATTAGTAAAGCTGACAAGGGCTGTGGCACATACCCTTAATCCCAACTACAGGGAAGCTGAGCCAGGAGCCTCAGTAACTCAGCAAGACCCTATCTCAAAATAAAAATCAAAAGGGCGAGGGACATAACTCAGTGGTACAGCTCTCCCAGAATAGCAAAATTAATAAACAGAGCTACTTCAGAGTGTGACAATACAAGGTCTAGCAAAGCTGAAGATATGCAAAGAGCTAAAACTCTTCAATTCCAGCTTCAGTTTTACACTAATGACAAACTTACAAATATGGCCAATGAAACAGTAGACAAGGGATATTCACCATAGCACTATTTATCTAATGGAATATTAAACAGTAATTAAAAGTGGATAAAGTAGGCCTACATGTATTAACATGGATATGTCTTTAAAAATGTTGAATGAAAAAAACTGCATTATTCACATATTTTTAAATAATTTTTTAGTTGTGGATGGACACAATGTCTTTATTTTATTCATTTATTTTTATGCAGTGCTTAGGATTGTACCAGTGCCTCACAGGTGCTATGCAAGCACTCTACCATTGAGCTACAACTCCAGCCCTACATTTTAAATATATTAAAAAAAAGGTTTGGTTTTTTGATTTTGGGGGGTTTTTTTGGTACCAAGGATTGAACTCAGGGGCACTGAACCACTGAGCCACATCTCCAGCCCTATTTTATATTTTATTTAGAGACAGAGTCTCATTGAGTTGTTTAGGGCCTTGAAGAGTTGCCGGGGCTGGCTTTGAACTCTCATCCTCTTGCTTCAGTCTCCTGAGGCCCTCCCATGCCACCACACGCAGCTAGTTTGTATCTTTTATAGATTTATGTATAAAATAAACATGACAAAGAATGAAGTACAACAATTTCAGAATAGTGGTTACCACTGGAGAAGCATATGAAAGGCATTTACCTATTTCTGTAACTTCTTTTTTAATGAAATCTGGAGCAATTATGCAAAATGTTAACATTTTGTTTCTCTAATGATATGTAGTACATGCTTTTGTATTTTTCTAATTTATATATAAATATATTAGGATGCATTTATATATAAAACAAAAAATACATGACTGTATGTATGTAAATATGTGTGTGTGTATATACACACACACACATACATATATATACACATATATATGCATGCTTTGGGGTGTGGGTTGTTGGAGATCAAACCCAGGGCTTTGAGCCCACTAAGCAGGCACTCAACCACTGAGCTACAAATCTTGCCACATAAATAATATATAACAGAGTAACAATTCCACAACTATTTTCATTTTTACATATTTTCTTTACCATTTGGATACATTGGCATTATAGCATAAGACTTTTTATATTATTTGTTTTAAGAATTTTACATTTAAAATTTTTCCAACTATGTCAGAAAATTTTCGAGTTTTTCCATAGGTTTCAAATTTGGGAGCAGGGCAATTTAGAAATCTCTTCTTCAGTTGTGGAAGGTATGAAAATATATTAAAATGAAGCTCTTACTTGCTGAGTTTGTCTAAATTCTTCCAGTAGTTTTAGTGCCATATCATAATCTTTCAGCAAATGGTATGCAATGGCATATCCAATCCAGGAAGCACGCTGTGTTGGGCGCAACTGAAGAAGCTGGTATCTTGTCTCCTTCAAAAAAAAAATTTTGTTGTTGTTGTTTTAGCTCTTTTTAACCTTCTCTAAAATGTTTATATTTCATCAGAGCTTTAAGAAAAGATCTAATACTTTTAACACCTTTCTAATGAACTGAATCAACAAATGCCAGTTCCAGAATAAGAGTAAAGCTGTCACTGAAAACTTTCTTACCTTTGTATAACAAAATTTTCTTCTGACAAAACATTTTCTAAGAGAAACCAAGGTAGTTTATTATAACAGATATTTTTAAAACATCTGAAATTACAATATATTTTCATTGTTAAATTTGAGTCCAAAAATAGGATGGATAAAGCCAGAGAAACAATCACTGACCGGACTCTCACAACAGAAATACACCCAATGCTACTGTAATACAGCTCAAGTCCTATACTATTTAGGGACAAAACACCAGAAATTCCACCATGTCTGGCCCAGAAGAGGTATCTACTCTAGCAGAAATTCAGTCTCCCTACACAAACCCATAACTCCAAGCTCATTTCTCCAAGTTTTAGACAAATGCCGCTGCTTGGAGAAACAGGTCACATGAAGAACACTAATTGCAAAGGAATAGGAAAAATGCCACATTTAGTTTCCACAACTCTGTTGTTAGATGGTTGAAAAGAGTGCCAAGTGAATCCATCCACACAGAGATCCCCTTCAGATCCTTTATTTTAAAAAGAAATTTTTTTAAATATTTATTTTTTATTATAGGTGGACACAATATCTTTGTTTATTTTTATGTGGTGCTGAGGATCGAACCCAGTGCCTCACACATACCAGGCGAGTGCTCTACCTCTGAGCCACAACCCCAGCCCCTTAAAAAGAAATTTGACAAAACTCCTCAGACTCTGCCCTCATGTGTCTTGTTGCCTTTAACATATGACATTAAGTTATATCACTCTATCCCTTATTTTCACTGTTACTTCTCTGTCACTCTCATTTCTTAAGTCTGGGTGGTTTTATTCTCTGTCAAATTCTGCCATTAGCCTGGGAAAATGCAACACTAATGTGGGTCACCTACCCAATAACCTATCATTTTAGTTCCAAGATTTCCTCATCTTTAATCATCTCCTTCTCCACCCTGCTTCAGGGAACCACTTTCACAACCACACCCTAAACACTCATATGCCACTCAGAAATCATAAATCCACCTATCAAACTCTAACCACAGTTCCTACCCTGCCAATGCTCTCCCTTGGTGACATTTCTACCTTTGTTATTTAATACCACTAAAGTTCCCCACATCTTTCGCTTTCACCACCAGTTCCTTTTTAACTTATTTCACGATAACTCTCTTAAATTATTTCACAATTTAGTTTAACAACCACTGCCTTGCCAATATTCTTAAATTCCTAAAGATAACTGATTTAACTCCCACCACACCCAGGTTACACACTGAAGAAAAACACACCTATACACACACCTTGAAGAATGGTGCATTATGAAATACAACAGAGTCCTTGCAACTGCTGCAAAAATCTAGGTTTGGGTCTGAGCTTTACATAGCAGTTGGAGGGCAAAAGAAAGAAGTACATGAATTTATTTAAAAAGAACTGTTAAGAGTTGGTGGTTCCTTCATATAATAAAGTGAGAATTTCATTCTGGACATACAGACTTTAGGATACTATGTGGTGTAAGCATGTGGAGATGCCCAGCAGAGCTGAAGATTGTCTGAAGAGGTCTAAACTACAGAAAGACTGACTTACAGCAATCCTTCTCAAGTTATTTTATATGTACTAACATATAATAAAGCTAACAAATCTATACATTGAATTTCAATTACAAAAGTTGAATGTCAAACTCACAAAAGTGTAGCATTTGCACATATGAGACATTCTTTAAAAAAAGCATTAAATGAATAAATCATTTATTTATCCTTATTTGATGCTCAGGTATAAAGTTTCATAATTACTATTGCAGGAAGGTCCCAACTGACTTCCCCTTCTGCTGCAGATTCTAATCAATCAAACATACACAATATTGGCTTATGCTCACCACATTCTGAATTCGCATCCTTCTAAAATCAATCTGTGGTTTTAAAAAAATGTACATTTAAAACTAAAGTACTTACTCGGTAACCTTCAAGATCTCTCATTTGGATCTGCAACAGAGAAAGATCCCTCAAAATTTGCAAATTATCTTTATCTAACTTGAGGGCATTTCGGTAACACTTAATAGCTTCATCATATTTCTTATCGGAACGCTGCAGGAGCCCATATACATGCCAACCTATTAAGTTAAGGAAATAGAGACATTCACAGAAACCGGAATATAAAATGTTAACAAAATGATATTTTATCTAAGATTTGTTTCAGAATGATCTAGGACCAGAGTAAAGGGAACAATGAGGGGTGATGAAGATGAAACTTGACTGACAATTGTTAAATTGTTGAAACTGAGTGACAGGCACACAGAAGATCATTATTCAATCCTCTTCATTTTTCTATGTGCTTGAAACTTTCTACAACTTTTACCTAACTTTAGAAACTTCTCAGAAAAAGTTCTTTACATTTTTCTACCTCTATTCCCTCACTTTTTTTTATCCCAGTAGCCTCAAAATTTACTTACACAAAAATCACAATTATCTTTTTTTCAAAAAGGCTTAATTTTTATTTTATTTTATGTATTTATTTGTGGTTCTAGGGATGCCTCACACATACTAGACATGCATTCTACCACTGAGTCATGGCCCCAGAATGCAATTATCTTTTAAAACAAGTTTACATTCAATGAATTCTAAAATATGTAAAATATCTAAAAATCACTAAGTTCACTAGTGATAATAAAGACCACAAAAATTAAGTACTTCTCACAAATTAAAGTCTTAACAGATCTTGGAGCCAAAAAAACCAACAACTATCATACTTACATGCCCTCTCTCTTCACTCTGGGGTAGGCACTGGGATAGAAAAATAAGTATTTAGTATTTTGGAAGAACACTAAGCTAAATATGTGAAAACACTAGTAAGTCTATTCATGTCCAATATTAGTTGCTAAGTGAGATTGTAATGCAAAATTTAAGATATAAGAGCACTAAGTAAAAAGACTGTAAATAAAAATATACATAGGCAAAAGAAATGAAAATCATTTTCAATGATCCATTTTTTAAAAATACTTTTTAAAAAAATATATTGGAATACTATCTAAAGAAAACTACAATTGTAAAGATTCAGTGAAGTAGCCAGGCATTGTGAAACAAGCTTATCATTCCAGCTACTCAAGAGGCTGAAGTTAAGAGAATCACAACATCAAAGCCAGCAAGGGCAACTTAGAGAGATCCTGCCTCAAAATAATAAATAAAAAGGGGTAGGCAATCAGAGAAATGAAAAGTTGTGCTGCAATTGTGTACAATGAATCAAAATGCATTCTGCTTTCATATATACCTAATTAAAATAAATGAATATTTTAAAAACTACACATCTCTGTATAATTTTAAATCATAAAATACTATACATGTATGTGTCCTTGATACTTGTGAATTTCCTAATTTACATTCTCTTTTCTTAGATCAGTGAAAATATACATTTTTCAAGATAGCTAAAAATTTAAGTAATAAAATATGTAGAATATCAACATTAAATGGGGGGGTAGGGTTATAGCTCAGTAGTGGAGCACCCCTGGGTTCCATCCCCAGTACCAAAAAATTAAAACAAAAATATTTCAGTAAAGTAACAGCTATGTCCCTGTGCGTCAACAGAAACCAAGCAAATAATCAATATAGTGTCTTTCTTGATATTAAATAAATAACACTGAAGGAAGGGGTGGTTGCTTGTTTGTTTTCCAGTCCTCTTAAATTTTATGCCTTACTACTAAAGATAACTGATTTAACTCCTACAACACCCAGGTTATGCACAGCTGAAAAAAAAAACACACCTGGGGCTGGGGCTGTAGCTCAGTGGCAGAGTGCTTGCCTAGCATGTGTGAGGCACTAGGTTCAATCCTCAGCACTACATAGAAATAAACAAATAAAATAAAGGCATTCTGTCCATCTACAACTACAAAAAAAAAAAATTAAAAAAAAAACACGCCTATACACACACCTTAAAGAATGTGCATTATCAATTTCAACAGAGTCCTTGCAACTGCTGCAAAAATCTAGGTGTAGGGTGTAAGTGTTATATGGCAGTAGGAGGGCAAAAGAAAGAAGTAAATGAAGAATTTATTTAAAATGAACTGTTAAATGAACAGTTCATTTAAATGAACTGTTAAGGGGGCTCAGCAGCACAGCACTTGCCTAGCATGCATAAGACACTGGGTTCGATCCTCAGCACCACATAAAAAAAATAAATAAAATAAAGGCATTCTGTCCATCTACAACTACAAAGAAAAAAATTTTTAAATGTTATAAAAAGAACTGTTAAGAGTTGGTAGTCCCTGGGGCTGGGTCTCAGGCTCAGCAGTAGAGCATGTGTAAGGCACTGGGTTGCATTCTCAGCACTGTATAAATAAATAAAATAAAGGTCCATCAACAACTAAAAAAAAGAAATGGTGGTTCCCTCATACAAGAAAATGAGAATTTCATTCTGGACATAAATGATTTTAGGATACTAGGTAGAGTAAGCACATGGAGATGCATGCTATACAAGTATTCTACTACTAAGTCACACCCAAAGCCAAACCTGTTTTAAAAAGTAAATATGCACATACACACTTTATAGGGATTCTTTAAAATACACCAATAAACAAACAAGGAGTAGGAAACTGATGAAACTAGTAATTACAAAATGTCAGTAATTATTAGAGATGAGTAATGGTTACAAAGATTTCACTGGATTCTCTTCTACGTAGATTTAAAAGTTTTCAAACAAAAGGTTTTTTAGTTTGAATTAAGAGAAAAAATAGTAAATAAGTAAAATAAACTATATTACTATAAAAGGATACAGACATGACTCTTGACATCATTACGAAGTCCTTTACGAACAAATTCATATGCTTCTTCTTTTTTTCCTAAACAGTTCAATGTTAATCCTTTCATAGCCAAAGTCTCTGAAAAATAATGTTAACCTCTATATAATATTTGAATATATAATATTCAAATTATTCTCTTAGCACTATTTTAATATTTGAAAACTGAAGGATACTGCTTTAATGCTTACACTAGTAATCTTTTTAATCTCAGAACTTTTCTACAAATACAAAAAAATAAAACTACACTTAAGTATTTTCTTAAAGTTTAGTCCAAATCCTTTTCTAAAAACTCCTTAGGTTATAATTAAGTTGTTCAAATGCTTTCGGTCCTTTCAAAACTATAAAAAATGTTGATATCCTACAGAAAAAATTAACAAAGCAGGCTCTTAGGTCCTACTGAATTAAATGTATTACAACTCACTATTCCACAGCTTTCCCTGAGATCAATTCTAGCCAATCATCATCTAATTTACATCTCACAAAAACAATGAATCTACCTAATAAAGAGATAGACAGAACTTAAATAATATATTCAATATTGGAACAGAATTTCAACTAATTCTTACCTAATTAACATCAGCTTGAATTTCAAGAACATAGGGACTACAGGAGTGAATAAGTTAGCAAGTTAATAAATAAGGATTGTTTAGAATAAAATAATCTCTCAATAATCCACAGAAGGGAATAGACAAAAACAGTGGTTTTCAAACTGAGCTCCATAGACTTTGGAATTTTCAGAACTCAGTGATCCAGCTGCCCAGACCCCAATAACCAAACATCTCTCATCTCTCTTACATATTGAACTTTTCCAGAGACTTCATTTTGATAAAGGTTCCATAGCTAAAAAGCTTGAAACTAAGTTTTAAATTTCAAAAATTCCATGAAATGGAAGATTCATTTCCTTCAACATTACTACAAAAGTAAGCAAGGGTCAGCTTATTTTCCCAATAAAGTGTTTTCAAGAATTCCTTCTGTTGTTCAGAGACCTCAACTAGTTTTGCTATGATACAGAATCCTGTTTTTTTTTGACTATCCAGATCCTTTGAAAAACACTGAAAATGGATGAAGCAAACACCAGTGCTAGAAAAACAATACAATATACACAATCCAATCTAATGGTAGATCAACAGTACCATATTTATATAAAAGGTCAGCAGATGTATAAAAGCACATCTGCCAAAGAATAAAACACATGTGACTATCTTCACACTACTTCTGTATTTTCCTAGTTTTATATACAGAAAATCAAGGTCTAAACAAATTCTATTCAAAAATCAGGCCTATAACTTGAACAGGTTGAGCATCCCTAATACGAAAAACTCAAAAGTCAAAGTTTTCTGAGCACCCATAGGTTCAACATGTATTCCACAACTTTTAGATTTCAGATTTTTGGATAAGGTATATTCACTTGTAGTCTATGCAAAATTCCAAACTCTCAAAAACTCTGAAATCTAAAATAGTCTGGTCTCAAGCATTTCAGATAAGGGATATTCAGCCTGTTAATTACCTCATCCAATTTTCCCAATACATCTCACCTAAGGATACTACAAACTCTGAAGCATAATAAAGTAGTCTAGAATAAGACTTATATGAAGCATAGCTAAAAATGAACTCAATAGAGAACTGCAAAGCCTTGGAATATGGGAAGTACTCTTTCATTTTTAAGTATCCTATCTGATTTTGGAATCAAATTTCTCTAGGGCAATCTCTCAACAGACAATACCTCCATGTTCAGCAAATTTGGGGTTCGAAAGAATGATCTTGCAAAACTTGAGGCAATTTTTGTACTGCTTCTGTTCATAACATTTCTGCAAAGAAATATGAACAAAAATTATTTTATAAAATGAATGCGTAATGAAGCACCTTTTCACTGCATCATATAAATTCTAAATTCAAGATCCAAAATAAGGTCTAAAACAAGACTTGTAATCAATTTATATCACTCAAAACATAAAGTGTACTTTTGTTACCTACTCTTTGCCAAACTGTTCTAGAATCTGAGTATTTTTACTTCAATAGGAGATAAAGAAAAAAGACATTTAGTAAATAGGAAATTTATCAACCAATACTGCCACAGAATTTAACTGAAAATTCAAAAGCAAAACATGTGTGATAACAGAAAAATATTAGAACACTCCATTAAAAGTCTTTGCTATTTCAAGAATGAAAGTAAGACCCAAAACACACATTAAAAAATGACATTTATTGAATTATTACTATGTATCTGTACAAAACTTGGCATATCTTAATGCTTTCTTTTTTTTTTTTTGGTACAAGAGATTGAATCCAGGGACACTTAATCATTAAGCTATATCCTCAGCCCTTTTTATATTTTATTTTGAGACAGGGTCTTGCTAAGTTGTTTAGGGCCTTGCTAAATTGCTAAGGCTGGCTTTGAACTCAAGATCTTCCTGCCTTAGCCTCCTGAACCACTGGGATTACAGGCATGCATTACCACACCCAGCTTTATTTGTGTTTTAAGTCATACATAAAGATTATATATAGTAATGGGATACCATCAAATGTTTAAATACTACATACATTGCAAAATGCTTAAATTAGGCTAAACATTTACCTACTCAAACATTTACCATTTCCTTATGAATGAAAATCCGTTCTTCTAGCTTTTTGAAATCCACAGTATATTATTATTATTTACAGTCAACCTACTCTACAGCAGCATACCAGAATTTCCTGCTCTTCTCTAATTATAACTTGGTATCCACTGTTCAGCCATTCCTCATCCCCTGCCCCCAGAATTCCCACTGACCTCTGGTAACTACCATTATACTCAACTTGTATGAGATCAACTTTTTCAATATTATTCACATAAGTAATATGTCTTTCTGTGCCTGGCTTATTTCACTTAATGATTATCTCCACTTCTACCCATGCTGCTGAAAATGTCAGGATTTTGTTCTTTTCTTTAATGACTGAATAATACTCTATTGTGAATATGTACCACATTTTATTTATCCATTCATTAGTTCATGGACACTTAGGTTGTTTCCACTAGCTGTTGTTAACAGGGCTGCAATGAGCATACGAAGATAAATATCTCTTTGACACACCATTTCATTTCCTTTGGATATTTTGTGAGGAGCCTCCATACTGTTTTCCAAGATGGCTGTACTAATTTACATCCCCACCAACGATGTCCATGGGTACTTACTCTTCTCCATATCCTCGTCAGCACTTATCTTTAGTCTTTCTGCCATCTTAGTTCTTATAACAATTCCTTAAGGTAGGTATCATTACTTCTACTTTGCAAATGTGGAAACTGAAACTTGAGAATGCAAAAACTTGTTTATAAGTAGTTCAACTTAACTGAAAACTCTGGTCTAGCTCCAAAGACCATCACTAGCCCAATACAAGCATAAGCAACATCTTTATTCCTAAATGCTACCAGTTCCGGGTAAGTGATCAATGCACTGATCAAGAGAACATGTCATCTCTTTCACTCTTCCTCACTTATGCTATTCAGAAAGACTGGATGTTCTATCACTCAGGATGATGAGCTTAACCCTACTTTAAGGCTTCTACACTGTGTTCCTTCCCCTGAAATGTTCTTTCTGGGATATTCCCATGGCTGATTTCTTATTATACAAGTCTCACACATTGACATGATCATGCTAGCTAATTTGCTACCCTCCTATCCTTCCACCACTACATATATTTTTCTTTATAGTGCTATAGTATTTCAAATTTTTCTTTATTTATTGCCTATTTATTATCTGTTTCCCACTATGGCCTAAGTTCGAAGAAAGAAGTGGTCTTGTCTAGCATAAAAACATTTGTCATAGCACTTTCATGACCCAGACAAATTGGAATGCTCAATAAATACAACCTCCTAAATCAAAGCAAAATGGCAATTTATATCACTTAAAACATAAGTGTACTTTGTTACCTACTCTTTTGCCAAACTGTTCTAGAATCTGACTATTTTTACTTTAATAGGAGATAAAGAAAAAAGACATTTAGTAAATAGGAAACTTATCAACCAACACTGCCACAGAATTTAATTGAAAATTCAAAAGCAAAACATGTGTGATAACAGAAAAATATTAGAACACTCCATTAAAAGTCTTTGCTATTTCAAGAATGAAACCAAGACCCAAACACACATTAAAAAATACAAAAGATAAGGACATGGTTAAATCATTGCAACAGTGGTTCAATGTAGGGTGAATTTTAAAAGTTATCATAGAAAAGAATGTTTAAATTGCGTTTGATTGCCTCTGAGGAAGGAAACTAAATATCTGTAATACAATGATAGTAAAGAAACCTAAATTTTCAACCATGTGAATATATTACTTATTCTAAAAATACTGTAGAAAAACAATCTGAGTTGGACTTGGAGTTCACCTGACAAATGACAAGAAACACAGAAGGAACCACTGGGGAAGAAGGAAAGAAAAATATATTTTTTTCTGACTTACCAAGTGTTAAGTAACACTTTTACTGGAAACATTTACTGTGTGTCAGGCACAGTTCTCAATTAATCTTTATTTAAGTTCCTGATACTCCATTTTAGATGAAGAATCTGAGATAGTTATTGAGCTTACCAAGCTAGGGTCAGAACCACAATTCTTATACAGGTAGTTTGGCTCTGGAGTCCAAGTATTCTAGTAAAGGAGTCTAAGTTCAATAAGGAACTATTTATTGCACACTTAATAGAAGAAAAAAAAAGACAGATTCTGGGTCCAACTTTATTATTAACCTGACTCAGAACCTTAGACACTTGGTCATTTACCATTCCTGAGTTTGATTTGTCTTATCATAAAAGAAAGCATGAAATAGCTCCAAAGTTAATACAATGCAATGCTGACAGCCAGTCTAGGGAATAAGACAGATATAAGCCAAAGAGAGTATGTAATAAGCCATTTGAGTAATTTATATGAACGTGTTTAAGTATAGTGATAATTAATAGAAAAAAATTACTGTTGGTGGCAAAGCACTTTGGTTAGTGCTTACATTAACAAAACTTAAAAATAATTTCTTAATAGGAATTTTTGTTTGCCATGGAATTTGTTGTAGCAAAATTTTACCCACATTTATTGCAATTGCAATGATAAAATCATTCACTTTTCAGCGACCTCCCCAATTCATGCAACTTTATAGTAAACATTTTGTATGCCCAGTTAAGAAAATGTTTTCCCCAACATTTCCCAATTTATTGGGGATAAAGTTACTTCAGTAGCATCATTATCTTTTTGTAACCTAAGTGTAATAACTCATGGAAATGTTTTCTTCTGTATGCTGATACATGATTTGAACTAGAAAATACTTATACAGAGAGAAAAGAAATATCCTCTTTTAGAAACAATGCCAAATGGCCTTAAATCCAAGATGATCTCTTATTAATGCTTCAGATCTCCTGGACAAAAAATTTTTAAAACCTGAAGGGGCAAAGAAATTCATTCCTCCAATTTCACAATGCATAAAATAGAAGGGTATAAGAAAAACAAAAGTAATAAACATACGAAGCCCAATGAAGCAATCAGTCATGCTTTAATCATTAGTATTTTTATGTTTTTACACTTGTCTCTGGTTTGCTCAACACTAAGCTCATATACAATTAAGATTTAAAATTTTCTTCCCATCTATTATATATCATTCTTAACATTTTAAAGACTGTTGTTTTTATTGGCTTTGAATATCTATGAATTTTTATCAGTTGGTGATAATATGTGGAAATATTCTATAATTAGTATTTTATTTATAGTCAAGTCAAGCAACAGCTAACCGCTATTTAGCCAACACATGCTTTCAATACATATTCACCCTTAGAATCTAAACGCTTGTTCTGCAACTACACAACTTGATTTCAGATAAAAAGACAAGACTACGAAAGACAGCTATCAATTAACAACATTAGTTTCAGGTACTGAGTCTCCAGGGTCTATTGAGAAAAGCAAAGGCTCCCCTCCTCCCTGTAAGGACGCAACCTGCAAAACTGTGAAGGGCCCAGGGACGCGGGCACACAGCCCAAGGAAAACCCCTTGTCGACTTAGCAGCGGTGTCATTATCGAGTCATTGTTCAAGTTTCTGCTCGGAAACAAAAATAAATGCTCCCAAGTGCAAAACCAGTTGGTTTTACGAGTTAAAAGCAAACAGCTGTTCCAGTTTCTGACAACTTAAAAGTGCAGTTCGAGTCACCTATTCACTTCTCAACAGGGGTAAGTACAGTACATTACAAACAAGAAAACACTCTCCCAAAGGGAGTTGGGCTTAATTTTCCCATAACCTTAATCAATCAGGGTCCCCACCCACCAGCTGACCGCTCCCACTTTGACAGGTATTGGGGTGCAGTGTCATCCAGTAAATACTAAGCACCCAGGAACAATCCCGGGAGGGGGGGAGACCAGGGAAACAAACAGGGGAGGATCCAGGCGCTGCAGAGGACCCGGGGACCCACGCTGTCCCCGGACTGCGAGAAGTTTCTGGAAAGCGCGCGGCAGGGGCGAGGCGAGGAGAGCCGCACCGCTGCAGAAGGAGGGCCGGAGCGCGGAGCGGCCCTGGCGGCCTCGTCGGCCGCGGGGCGGGGAAGTCGGGCTCCGAGGGTTCTGAGGTAAACAAAGAGCGCAGCGGAGACCGAGCCGGGCCGGCACCACCGCCGCCACTGCCCGCCCACCGCAGGAGCCCTTGGGCCCTCTGGCCGCTCACCAAAATGCGTTTGAAGAGGTTGCTCTCCTTAGGCGGCAGCTGCACGTTTGGCATCGCGGCCGGCGGTGAGACTGGCTGTCCGGCGTCTCTTTTCCCAGGGGTAGGCACTAGAACTAGTCGCTGCTCTGAGTAGGGCCGCAAGAGACGGGTTACTGCATTAGCCTAGACTCGGGGCTGGGCAGCCAGGGCGGGGCTGCTTGGCAGACTGGCAAAGGAAAGAATCTATGCAGGACACGCTTTTGCTAACTCTGGCCACAGTTTCTGGCGAGCGCTCCCGCGCGCTGCAAGATGGCAGCCAGGGCCCGCCCCCCTGGAGCTGAAGCGGGCAGGGACGCCGGGGGCTGGGCGCACGCGCAGACCGCAGCATCCCCGAAGCGCTCAGGGAGGCGGGGGCGAGAGGGCAAAGGACTGGGGCTGATTGGCGTAAGGCTGCTGTCACCAGAACTGAGTGCCTAGGGCTTATCATTCAGCATAAACCCTAAAACACTGGCTTGAATTGCGCTTCTGGCCCAAGATAACGTAGGCTATTCCCGAGTCAGATATTTTTACATTTCTTCTCTCTCAGCAACTTAAACCGTGCTCTTCACATAATAGAACCTGCATGTAGGACAAATTTGTTTTCCTTCCCTTCCCCGCGCTATTTAGACTCTTAAGAGGGGCCTTTTCAGTGCAGATCTAGAAAATGGTCACGCCTATGTGAGGACACATGGGCAGGCCTTGAAGTGAGCAACTTGATGTGAAAGAAACTTCAGAAAAATATTCCCAACCATTTAGAGCACCTACAGTTTTCAGTGGGAATAATGATGGTTTTATGGGGCCATGAATCTTCCAGATCTACCTCTTCTTTTCCCTGGGTTCCCTTCTTACAAGCCATTAACATAATTATAATAATAGAAACAGGATTCAAACTCAGGATCTTCGAATTCAGGGATACTTTCTACAATAAATAAAAGAGCATAATGATAGTAATGTTTGTGTCTAGACAAATACAGATATACATTTGTAACACGAATAACTGCATCTACAACGTTACTTTAGTATTAAGGCATATCTAAATATTAAATACATAAATACATATCTTGGATGGTAACTTGTGCATATTTATGAAACTATAGAGTAGAGTGATTGATGCTTAATTGCATTTAATAGGTCGTAATGAGTGCTGAGCTGGTATTTGATTTTTCTTCTCTCTCCACTGAGTTGGTTGGAAATGGGAGAAAGTAGGCATCATAGGAGTCTTTTAAAATAGGGAAGAGACTATTATAAAAAGTAGAATCCAGAAGGCCTATTCTTCTCTACTGAAAATAGGCACTCCAGCTATTAGAGAGGAAGAAGTCAAGAAGGACTTTTAGGGAATATGACTGAGTTGTACCTGAGGACTGCCTAACAGCCAGCAAATACAAAGAAGTCCTTGCTCACAGTATCCTCAAACCCAACCACTTCCACAGTACCTACCCACAGTACCTATCACTGTGGCATTGTTAATTTCTGAAAATTCTCTGGCTCTCAATTTATCTACATCCTCTGTAATAATCTAATTATTAATAAAGGGTTAAAACTGAGACAAGCTAAAGCTCCAGTGCTCTAGTCACGTCATCCCCAGAACTTATAGGACATTTTTCTATAATATACATCAGCCAGCTCAAAGCCACTGTGCCTTTCCTCAAGGCCAGTTTCAAAATGACAACAAAAATTTTAAAACAAAATGGAGAAAAGCATAGTACTAACTGTAAATATCTTAGAGACAAGGAATATTTATCTGTTATGAAAATTTTCTGTGGGCTTCATCCAGCCTTACTCACTACAAATCATTGTTTCCATTTACTGTGGTACCTGCCAAATCTTCACCCTTATTCACTGTGACTCTTCCTCTTCTCTAAATTGGCCAGCTCATGCTGGTTCATTATTTGTACTTTGCTGCCTTCCACCACTACCAACTTCTCCCATTTCCCATGATGGATCCCCAACATCCCGTCTCCACATCTTCCAGGGAAGCACAGTAGCACAAAAGAAACCTACAATCCTAAACACTGGGAAGTGAGTAATTATAAATTATTCATATTGAATATTTTCCTCACTTTCACACACTATGCATGCATACCTTGGTAGCTTATATAGAGCGAGGGTAAGGAGGGCGGTCAGATAATGAAAAATAAAACACCAGTTGTGCTGCTGGTAGTTGTGAGCCCCAAACCTTAGAGTATATAAAAGATGTAATGTATCCACAATCAGAAGGCCTAGATTAACCAGTTGCTGTAATTTTATTACTGACTTCCTGTTTACTCTGGAGAAAAATCTTTTTTTTTTTTTGAGAGAGAGAGAGAGAGAGAGAGAATTTTTAATATTTCTTTTTTAGTTCTCGGCAGACACAACATCTTTGTTGGTATGTGGTGCTGAGGATCGAACCCAGGCCGCATGCATGCCAGGCGAGCGCGCTACCGCTTGAGCCACATCCCCAGCCCCAATGGAGAAAAATCTTATTTCCACCTTTCAACAGAAAATGGAGTTATAACATTATAATCTCTTTCACAACAAGGTTATATGAATTTAATGCTTAGTCATTCAAAGCTTATGATTTTTTTAAAATGCTGTGTAAATATGAATTCGATGTTTCTCAAAAAGAAAGCTAAAACCCCTTTGAAGGTATCATGGACTTCCACCAATTGTTTGTTCCTGGTATTTCAGACAAGGTGTACCTCAATTCAAATCAGCATTTCGAATCAGCATTAAATTATAGCTGCAATAGTTTCTATAAAAACCCTCACAGGGCTGGGGTTGTGGTTCAGTGGTAGAGTGTTTGCCTGGCATGTGTGAGGCACTGGGTTCAATTCTCAGCACCACATATACATTAATTAATAAATAAAATAAAAGTCCATCAACAATTTAAAAAATTTTTTTAAAAAATCTTCACAGTTCCCAAAGCAATTTTGGCATACATGATATGAGCCAGTTCTTCTATTTGCTTAGCCTAGAAGATCCAAAGAGAAAAAAAAAATAGGAAAAGGATTTTCTTCATTCTATGCACATAACATATCTTGTAGAATCTGCTGGCAGGGTAAAATTAAGAAGTTTGCTGCTATTCTCACAACCAATTTAGCCATGTAAAGACTGATGGGAAAACAATTTACGGGATTTCATACTAAATTCCACTCAAATTCTCTGATGTTTCTGCTCCCTTCTTCTCTCCTTGCTCTTGTTTCTGAGGGGAAAAAAAAAATGGCACTCTCATTCCTCCCTTGAGTTATCCATTCCATTCCCTTTTTGCTCTTCCTGAACTTTTATTCATCAGTTACTGTTTCATAATTTGCATATTGTGGGAGGAAATAGACAATAAACACATAAATGAGAAAACAAGATAACACCAGACAGTGAGAAGTCCTATGAGGGGAATAAAATGAAGTCATGTGAGGGCAATGGGGGCCGAGGAAGGGACTCCTTAAATCAAGTTCTCAGGAATAAGTACCCTCTGGGAAGGTGGTAACAACTGAACAGAAACCTGAGCATGAGAATAGAGCTATCAAGGTAAAAAGCTGGGACAGCATATTCTAGGCAAATTGAACCATGTGCAAATGCCCTAATGTAGGAACAAGATTGGCATGATCAAGGAACCAAAGGGGCAGGTGAGAATTTGTCTCTATTCTCACATTCAAAGAGTGGCTAGAATATAGTGCTTGAGAAGGGAAGTGGCATGCAGTTTGGTTAAAAATGTAAACCAGGTTTGTCATTTCAGGCAAAGTTGTTTGGGGTTTTTTTTTGTTGTTGTTAATTTGTTTTGTTTTTTGTTCTGTTTTAGTCCATTTTTGTTGCTATAACAAAACCCCTGAGACTTTATAAGGAAAAAGGTTTATTTAACTCAGAACTCTGCAGGCTCGAAAACATAGCTCTGGCATCAGCTTCTAGTAAGGGCCTCGTGGTAGATAGTATCACACGACAGGAACTCTAGTATAAGAGAGGTGTCAACAGGATGGGAGAGGAAGCAAAAGACTGGGGAGGAGTGAGTTTTGTTCTTTTGCTCTTTTATAATAATCCACTTGCTTGTTCTGGGGAACAAATCCACTCTGGAGTCATGACCCAGTCACCTTCCATTAGGTCATACCTTGTAAAGGTCCTAACACCTTTCAACATCATTACATTGAGGACCAAACTTCTAGTACGTGAATGTTTGGGGGACAAACCATATCCAAACCATGCCATATCGCAAGTTCAATGGGAATCCAATGAAGCATGTCAGCAAGAGAGTGACCTGATTGAATTTATTTTTTAAAAAGATCACTCTGAGTACCCAGGGAAAACAGACGAGAAAATGCAAAGTGGCAAAACTTTGTTCCTTAAGATTTAGCTTCTTCATCCAATGTTAGGAGCCACAGCAAAAATATTGATACAGGCACCTTTGGATTTTATTGACTGCCAGCCAGCAATTCACATTCATATGGTATTTGGTCTCATGCTGTTCAGCTGGGCCCATTTCAGGACTCAGGTTACTCATGTCACTCTTGTAATGGGAGAGTTCCCATTGGTTGGGAAAGGATGGTAGGAGGGTGTTCCGGGGGAAGTGGAAACCCCCCCCCCCCCCCCCCCTCCCCCCCCGCTCAGGTAGACACACACGTGGCGGACCCACCTGTTAGGGGACGCACACGGCCTCTCTCTAAATAAAACTTTGTCTCAGTTTGACTGGCTTGTGTTTTTGTGCCCAACCGGGTTGCAAGATTGCAAGCCCGTGTGCACTGACAGCTCAGCAGGGGATCGCTCAGCAGGGGTGCCGCAGGCAGTGCTCTGCAGCAGGAGCGGGACTCAGCCGGCCCGGGGCCGGGCAGTTTGCGGCAATCCAACAGTGTTCTTAGAGTATTTTCTGAAATATCATCAGTTCATTTGTTCAGTTTTTATCATTGAGTATCTACAACAAGTCAAAAATATCTGCCCTGGTGCTGGGGTTATGGCTCAGGGGTAGAGTGCTCCCCTAGCATGTGGGAGACCCTGGGTTCAATCCTCAGCACCACATATAAATAAATACATAAAATAAAAGTATGTGTCCAACTATAACTAAAAAATAAATTTAAAAAATCTTACCTCATGGAGCATACATTTTAAGATTTTTTTAGTCCACAGTATCCTTTACCTTGAAGTAGCACAGTGGGCCACTCTCTCCTTCAGGAATTTCTCTTCTTTAGGTCACCAAAGCTCTATTGTACCCTGGGTTTCCTTCTGACTTACTTCCTAGTTATCTGCTAAGTCCTGGATCAACTCCTCTTCTCCTAAATATAGGTTGTCTAAACAATTCTCCCTCAACAATGGGAATAAAACATGTTCATTGAGTACCTACTGTAACCAGCAAATACAGAATTAATAAATTCTCCTCTTGTCATAGCTTTCATTATTAACCCAAGTAGATGGTTTTAAATCTGTCGCTAGTTTCAAGTCCTCTTCTAATCACCTTCCCTTCATTCCCATTTTGTTAAATATCTTCAACTAGACATCTTATAAGCATTTCCTACATGAACACTTAAAATTTATCATCTTCCCATCAAACCAGTCCAAATCCTGACTTTTCTGTTTTTATTAATGACATCACTCTTGTGCTTGGTCTCAAAATTTTGTAATCAACTTTAACTCTTCTTTCTTATTCTCCACAGTCAAGTTGCCAAGTTATTTAGATTATAGATCTGGTATATTTCTCCCTTTGCATCTTAAAACTCCCATTCCATCTTAAAACTCCTAGACTTATGATGGGGTTGAATTCCAATAAACCCATCATAAATTGAAAATACCATAAATCAAAAATGCATTAAATGCAGCTAACCTATCAAATGTTGTAGCTTAGCAATACAATCCACAGTGAAATATCAGTTGTTTTTTTGTGATGATGTAGCCAACTGAGAGCTGTGACGGCTTTCACTGCCCAACATCACAGGGGAGGATCTGATTTTACTACATAGTCCTAGCCTGGAAAAAGATCAAAATTCAAAATTCAGTTTCCACTGAATGCTTATTACTTTCATACCCTAATAAAATCAGAAAAATCACAAGCCAAACCATCTTTCAGTTGGGGACCATATGTATTGCAAAAGCATCATAACTGGTTCCTCTACTTCTAGGTGCTTTCTTCTCCATAATACTTCCAAATAAGTCTTACCTATTGAAAACTCTAAATGAATTACTGAGAATATAAAAACTGTAAACAACCTTCTCCATTGTTTAGAACTTGGTCTCTATTCTCAGATTTTTCCTTCACTTTGCTTATACAATTATATTACATACCAGTGAAGTTTTATGTCTCTATTGATCCAATATTTTCTAATTATCACACTTTTGTTCAACCTAGTAGGTTTATCAGAAGTCGTTTTTCTCACTACCCTAGACTTTATCTTTTCAAATCCTTCCTTTTACAAAGTCCTTCCAATTCTTCCCAGGGGATCTGTTCTTTTCCTATTAATTTTCAAGGCACTTTGTCCTTTTATATCTTTGTCTTATCCTGTTTTATGTCTCATGGATGGTATGTTATTTGAAGGCAGTGGTTCTCAATCTTGGCTTTACTTTTGTATTATCTAGAGAGGGTCAAAAACTACTCATGCCTGAGCCCAACTCCCACAAATTTTGACTCAACAGAAGTAAGATGAAGGCTTGTTATTTTAAAAAGCTTCCCAAATTATTATAATATGCAGGATTGAAAATTATTGTTTGAAGGCCTTTTTATACTAATCCAGGCTTAAATGTGCCACTCTTCTCCTTTAGGTTGAATTTACATGAGGCACAAAACAAAACAAAAAAGGAAAAAACTGAGGCTGGGGTTATGGCTCAGCAGTAGAGTACTTGCCTAGCATGTGTGAGGCCCTGGGTTCAATCCTCAGCACCACATAAAAATAAATAAATAAAATAAAGATATTGTGTACAACTAAAAAAATAAATTAAAAAAAAACCTTAGCACCAAGATTTAATTTGGAATCCTGTGCAAAAGGCTACCCATTGCTAATGAGACCACAAATAATGAATGTGGTCCAGAAATGGAATCTCTGAAGGTCTCTGGGGTCAGCACAGAAACATCCTTTATACCAGAGTTACATTCAGAATGATCAAGACTACTTTGCATCTCAAAATCGTCATCCAGTTTGTACCCCCTTTTCATCTCATCTGTTGGACTCGTTTATTTGTTTGGCTCTGTGCTTTTTCTCCAACCTCATCCTTCTGTTGCTGTTCTCTATGCCCCATCTTTCCATTCTGCTTACTCCTCAGCTCCTTCACTGAGCACTCCCTACCTCCTTGCCTTATTAATAACTACCCCTCATCAGGGACATTGCTTCTCATTCTGCACAGTCCCTCCCTATGTATTATATGAATGGGTGGGAGCAGGGTGGCATGCATCAGCAATCTTTTCCCTCCCGCTGACTCTTCCAAATCACAATATTTCACCTTCACTTACAGAAAATGGTCTATGCCCACTAGCTCTATCAAACATTTCTTCTTTTCATCTAGGTCACTACCCTTCATTCATTCATTTGCCAAGTGACACTAGTCCTCCTTTCCTCGGCAACTCCTAGCATACTGTTGTGACTTTGGTATCTATATGGATGATTCAAACCCCTAGCCTTCCTATTCCTTTTAACCTATTTTAGCCAAACCACCCCATCCCGAAATCTTGAATCACCAAGACCTGCCCTACTGTCTTAAGCCATAAATTCCAACAATCTACTGTCCTATTTTTCTAATTATTTTTTAAACAAGAAGAGTTTTGTCAGCATCTTTTTAACTTCAAGGTAACTTGTTAGAGCAGGTACAACATACCTGATTTTAGAAATGAGGTCCCCGCTTGAAGGCTTAGTAGCCTGTCAGAATAGTATTGAGGGCAGTCTTTTTTTTTTTTTTTTTAACCATTACATTGAGTGTCCAGCATCCTGCCCCCAACATGAAGCCAAGAGTTTGTATTCTCGGAAGGTTGTTCTTATAACTTCTGATGTCAGTGACTCCAACCAGATTCTTCCTAGGACAATTCACATTCTAATGACAATCTCCTATCTTTCTTTCAATAAATATTTGCTGATTCCTTGTTCTTATTAACTTCTGATGTCAGTGACTCCAACCAGATTCTTCCTAGGACAATCCACATTCCAATGACAATCTCCTATCTTTCTTTGAATAAATATTTGCTGATTCCTTAATAAAGTCCATTCACTCTTCAAGATGCAAACAGTGGTCTGAGCTAGCTCGCTCTCTCTTTCCCCTATTCTCAGTAGACCTATTCTTCTACTACATCAAACTTACCAGTTTCTGAACCATATCACCTTCTCCTTTTCTTTTCATTCATTCTCCCCACATTTTTTGTATTTTAATTTTTTATTTGTTCTTTTTAGTTACACATGACAGTAGAATTTTCTTGACATATTATACATACATGGAATATTACTTCCCATTCTTGTGATTGTACATGATGTAGAGTTACACTGGTCATTTATTCATAGATGAACATAGGAAAGTTATGTTCGATTCATACTATTGTTTTTCCTATACCATGCCTCCTCCCTTCTCTTTATCCTCCTTTGTCTAATCCAGTGAACTTCTATTCTTCCCTCCCTCCCCCTGTATTGTATGTTAGCATCTGCAAATCAGAGAGAATATTTGGCCTTTGTTTTATTTTGGGATTGGCTAATTTCATGTAGCATGGTAATCTCCAGTTCCATCCATTTATAGGTAAATGCCATAATTTCATTCTTATTTTTGGCTGAATAATATCCCATTGTGTATATATGCCATATTTTCAAAATAAAAAATAAAAAGGCTACAATGGTAGAGCACCCTAGGTTCAATCCCCAGTAAATTTGCCCAAATTACAAAACTAATAAGTAAGGGACATTTGACCAAAGTTGGACTTCTGTTGTTCTTACTTCCTCAATAATAGATAGAAAATTTATCTTTTTTTATTTAGTTATTGTTTTAAGTTGTAGTTGGACACAATGCCTGTATTTTTATGTGGTGCTAAGGATCGAACCCAAGGCCTTGCACATGCTAGACGAGTGCTCTATCCCTGAGCCACAACCCCAGCCCAGATAATTTATCTTTTATGAAAGATATTCAGAGGGCTGCGGATGTACCTCAGTGGCAGAGTGGTTACCAAGCATGCACCAGTCCCTAAACTTGACCCCCAGCAAAGCAAAATAATAGATATTCAGAATTTGGGTATTGAACCTAGAACTTCACACATGCTAGGCAAGCCCTCTACCATAGAGCTACATCTCTAGTCTGTGTAAAAGACTGAAATGGGCAAAAGACTATAGGGTATTTTGTTAAGTGAAATGTATTTCATTGCATTTGAGCTGTTTTATAAGATCTGAAAGTTATACAAAACTGACAATAAGATAAATGAATTCTTGTCTGCAAAAATGCAATTTTTTTGTATAATGAAGGAACAAGTGATTTTTGCCCCTTCATATTGTATACACTGACAAATTTTTCAGCTTTTATTTATTTTTTTTGTAATGGGAAGTTTGTTTGAATTGAAGGGTCATAATTTTACCTTTAAAAATATGCTTTAGCAGTATAAACAAAAAGGACAATTTTGAAAGTATGTTTGGGAGAAGTAAGAAGTCATCTATTTGAGGTTAAACATGAGGTTCTTGGAAGATATCATAATAAAAGGACAAGATTCAAAACAGGTTGTAGAGAGCTGAGAGAATGATGTTGCTATTTAGTGAGACAAAGAATACAGGTGGCAGAAACAAGGTCACACTCAAGCCCAACTGTCTTGATTCAAATCTCTTTGGCTGCTGGCTTGTCCTTTTGGCACAATCTTGAGCCAGTAATCTAGCCACATTGTACCTATCTTCTACAATGGGCATTGCAATTGAACTTCCATCAATAGGGGTATGTAAAGATTGAGTTAATTAAATTTAAAATATTTAGAGCATTACCTGGTGAAGAATATTAAATGAATGTTAACTACTGTATTATTCTTATAGTTCACAGTTCCTGATCTGAAACCCTTGAGACCAAATGTGTTTCACAATTCAGAATGGGTGGGATAGCTCATGGGGCTGGGGTTGTGGCTCAGCGGTACAGCGCTCACCTAGCACATGCGAGGCCCTGGGTTTGATCCTCAGCATCACACATGAAAATAAATAAATAAAGATATTGTGTCCAACCAAAAAATAAATATAAAAAAAAAAAACAGTAGAGTGCTTGCCTAGCATACAATGTCCTGGGATTGCTCTCCACCAAAACATGAAGTTCAGAATATTTTGGATTTAGAATGATAAATACATATGCTGGCATGGCATGACACCCTCAACAGGATCTGGAGCAGCACCCTGTAATCTAATACATTATTTATTCAGTAAAGTATACTCATGTTTACAACAACACTAAAGTGGCTTTATACAGATATAAATTGCTTCACCTCCGTATTGGTCAGGTTTGCTTACCAAATGTTCATGTTAGGTCAAATTGAAAACCTTTAATCTTCAAAGATTTTGAATTCTGAATCACAAATGAGGTTTTTCAGAGCTTTTGGGATTTGGGAAATTGAAGATAATTGCTGTATTACTAAAATTTTAAAAACTATGAGATTAAAATAGAATTTGGAAATCCTGGAAATCATTCAAAAAACAAGATTTTGAATTTAATTACATTTCTACTTTGGCAAAGTTTTAACTTTTTCCTTTTAAAAATTGCAAAGCAGGGGCTGGGGATATGGCTCAAGCGGTAGCGCGCTCACCTGGAATGCGTGCGGCCCGGGTTCGATCCTCAGCACCACATAAAAACAAAGATGTTGTGTCCGCCGAGAACTAAAAAATAAATATTAAAAAAAAAATTGCAAAGCAAGAGCAACAAATTATTGATACAGGGAGGTTTCTCTTTATAAATGTTTCAGCTAATAAAATGAAGAAAGAATTTGATAAAACATCACCTTTTAGTAGCCCTTAATGAAATAATGTATCTAGGTAATTAAGAGTTTATAAGATTATTTTCAAAGACAACTGAATATTTTCTATCTTCTAATGGAAGTATCTAACCCACTTATGAAGCAGTTTTGTAAAATAAATGAATGAAACTGAATTTAATATTTTAGATCAGGAAATAACAGTGAATACAAGACTAAAAACATCTTGACTCTTTGACTCAGAGCAGAGGATCTGATTTCACGAACAAATAAAATGTAAGGGGAAAAAGAAGTAAGGAAGCCCCAAAGATTGAGATTCACAATAAATATGACAATCAATTGCAATGCATCTATTTGAACCCTTTGAATCCTGATGCAACAAAATATTCATGTTAGGCCAGTAAACAAGAAAAGAAAAAAATCTAATACAATTAGGTAGATTTGAACTCCAGCTGGATATTTGATAATATAATTTTTTAATTTTTAGGGGTACTTACATTTTTAAAAGCCTTTTATCTTCTGGAGATACTTACTAAAATATCTGCAGATGAAAATATTTGATGTTTTGTATTTGCTTTAAAATAATCCAGTGGAGATGGGGAGAAAAGAGAAGAAAGAGGGCAGGTGAAACAATGTACCTAGGTCTAGTTTAGGTGGAAAGGTAGTTTTGTCCTGTCTTTCTTCTTCTTTTTCTTCTTTTTTTTTAAAAAAAAAAATAAAAGGAAGAGGGCTGGGGTTGTAGCTTAGTAGTGGAGCACTTGCCTCAAACATGTGAGGCACTGGGTTCAATTCTCAGCACCACATAAAAATAAATAAATAAAGGTGATATGTCCATCTACAGCTAAAAAAAAAAAAAAAGATAAATGGAACATAGGTTGACTTTGTATGTCTTAATTATTTGAGAGGGGTTTAGTTTCAACAATGCCAGCAGGTGGCGCATTTCTTAGGATTCACTTTTCAAGCTAAGAAAAAAATTTGAGAGCCAGTATGAACACGGGAAAATAAGATATTCGGCCTTTTCATTCTTTGTATTTCTGCTTCTTTCAGGGGAAACAGTTTATAAGAATACAATAGAATAACATATGCCTTGCCAGTTCTTTTCATCCTTCATGAGAGTTTGAATTTTATATTAAATTGTTAAATAATTTCTGATTTCATTTTTTCTATCGTCAAACATATCTGATCTTTACATTTCTAGTCTTCATATTGTGGGACATTAAGGTATGGCCAAGGGCCTAAGCTCCAGGAAACCAGAAAAACAGGCTCATCTTCATGGTGTGCTCAAAGCCAAAGAGTATCATAACTTGTATGCAGGGATTTTAAGTAGCTTTCATGCTTTTGAAAATTTCACAGAAGGAATCAAAAATTTCAGCTTAGTCTGGAACCAGTATCTACAGCAGCCCTGGTTTTGATCCCCAAAGAATGTACAGAAATGTGGAAGCCCTGGTGCTCTGCTCTGCTTTTCTGAAGGAAAACCCTAAGTGGACACTTAACTAATTTGGAGTCCCTACAAATGGACACAAGTTGATTTGTGTCATGCAAACACACAGAGAGAATCTTTAAACTAGCCTAGGAGAAGAAGCTAAGTGAAAGTCCCCCAATAACTACCTCTTGGGTATTTGGACTAAGCTTGCTTTTCTAAAAGAATCTGAAAAAATGGCCCTGCATAATTTATTATTTTAGCTTGCTCCAAGTTCTAGAAGGTGGACATGTAGGTTCTCAAAGGGATATAAAATTATCAGTACTATCACAAATCCACTCAACAAAGAAACTCTTTATTATTGACTTTACTATGAGAAATGTTTCAGATATGATAGTTCTTATAACTAATTTAATCAAAATCTTATATGTATATGTTTTTGTCACCAAACTAACAGTTTTTATTATTGCTATTACTGTTTGGGGAAATATTTATCTTTTCATGATATTATACTCTTTAGAAGTTATTTAATTTTATAAAATGATCCTTAATACCTTCCATAGGTTTTTTTTTCCTTTTATGGCCTCTTACAATAAAATTCATCACAAAACTAAGGAACTATGTTATGATTTCCATCTTAAATATCTCCCAAAAGCTCATGTATTAAAGGCTTAGTTCCCAGATAAGGTGCTTTTGGGAGATGGTGAAAACATCTGGAAGTGGGGCATAGTTGGAAGAAGTTGGGTTACTGGGTCACTGAGGTTGTGCCCTTGAAGAGGATATTATGATCCTGGCTATTCCTCCTCCCCACCCTCCTCAGTTACCAAGTGATGAACTGACCTGCTCTGCCCGTGCTTACTGCTGTAAGGTTCTTCTCTCCATAGGCCCAAAAGCAAGGTGGCCAATTGACCGTGGACTGAAACCTCTGCAATAGTGAGCCAAATAAATCTTTCCTCCTCATAACACTGTTTATCTCAGATATTTTGTTACAGTAATAGCTGACACATACAAATATGAAAATAATGATTACTTGTAATTTTACTGGACTTTTAATATATAAGCATTTAAAATATATATATATATATATATATATATATATATATATATATATATATATATATATATATTTTTTTTTTTACTTTCAGTAATGGGAATTGAACCCACAGCCTAGCACATGATAGGCAAAGCACTCTACCACTGAGCCACATCTTTAGCCCCAAATATTTTTTAAATGGAATAGCTGCCTATTTTCAAAATATGTTCCTTCAATTAATGATATAACGTGTGGGGCTGGGATTGTGGCTCAAAGGTAGAGTGCTCACCTACCATGCGTGAGGCACTGGGTTCCATCCTCAGCACCACATAAAAATAAAACAAAGATATTGTGTCCACCTATAACTAAAAAATAAATATAAAAATGATATAATGTGAATATCTTTGCATGCAAATAAATATAAATAGACCACATTATTTTCTTTCTTTGAAAATTTACAGGAGAAAGCAGTATTTATAGTATCAAGAATAAGTTCTTAGGGGAAAGGGGAAAAAAACAAGGGGGAGAAATGAATTACAGTAGATGGGGTAGAGAGAGAAGATGGGAGGGGAGGGGGGATAGTAGAGGATAGGAAAGGCAGCAGAATACAACAGACACGAGTATAGCAATATGTAAAACAGTGGATGTGTAACCGATGTGATGCTACAATCTGTATATGAGGTAAAAATGGGAGTTCATAACCCACTTGAATCAAAGTGTGAAATATGATATGTCAAGAACTATGTAATGTTTTGAACAACCAACAATAAAAATTAAAGAAAAAAAAAGAATAAGTTCTTGGCTGGGGCTGTAGCTCAATGACAGAGCACTTGCCTAGCACATGTGAGGTACTAGTGTGAGGCACCAGGTTCAATCCTCAGCACCACATAAATATAAACAAATAAAATAAAGCATAAGTTATTTTTTTGTTTGTTTGTTTTTGGTACTGGGGAATGAACCCAGGGATGCTTAACCACTGAGCCACATCCTCAGCCCTTTTTATATTTTAGAGACAGGGTCTCACTGAATTGCTTAGGACCTCAGTAAGTTGCTGAGGCTGGCTTTGAATTCAAGATCCTCCTGCCTCAGCCGTCTAAGCTGCTAGGATTATAGGCATGGGCCACCATGTCTGCTTAAGAATAATTTTTTGTAAAGATTTTTACAAATTGAGGAATAATGCAATAAAGTGCATGAAGTTTCATGTATATCTCAATGAATTTTTATATATTTAAATGTTAGTCTACTTGGACTGTTGTAAGAAAATACCATGGCCTGGTGGTTTTAAAAACAAAAATTAGTTTTTCACAGTTTTGGTGGCTGAGAAGTGGAAGATCAAGGTACAAATCAGCAAGTTAGGTTTCTTTCTAGGGTGCCTTCTTTTGGCATTCAGGTACATGACCCTTCTGTGTGAGCAGAAAGACTGAGAAAGCTCTCTTGTGTCTCTTTTCAGAAGACACTAATCTTACTGGATCTGGATCAGAGCTCCACCCTTCTAACTTCATTTAACTTTAATCATCTCCTTAAGGGGTCCTATCTTTAATGCAGTCACATGGGGAGATAAGGCTTCAATATACAAATTTTGAATATATACATGAATAATATGGCTATGAACAATGCAGTTCATAGGAAGGCTTTCAAAGACTTGTTAAAGACTTTTTGGCAAAAATTGTACTGTAATTTCTTTTAAATTTTTATATTTAATTGACACATAATTGTGCACATTTATGGGGTGTAGTATTATATTTCAATACATATGTATAATGTAGGGTAATTGGCCTATCAATTACCTCAAGAGTTTATTATTTGTATTGGGAACACTCAAAATCTTTTCTACTAGCTCTTTTGAAATATACAATTATATAGTCCCTAAAGCAAAGGGGGACTGTAAAACATCATGTCCCTGAATGCCTACTTTCTGCTCCCAAAGACCTCACCAAGTTAAGGGAACAATGAGAGCAAGCCTGGGCTAGAAAGTTCAGATATATATTATCTTAAAGAACAGAGGCTTTCATGTACCCTGGGAATTAGAACAAGTTAGTGTTATCTATAAAAAACTACTTTTTGCATATACACTGGGACAATTGCTCCTTGGGATGCTTGTCAGACAAGCAAACTAATGCTGATGTTATCACAGCTTCTGCAGCCTAACATCTAAAATCCCTCTCTGACGGGAGGCTGAGGCATGAGGATCAAGAGTTCAAAGCCAGCCTCAGCAAAAGCCAGGCACTAAGCAACTCAGTGAGACCCTGTCTCTAAAAGAAATACAAAATATGGCTGTGGATGTAGCTCAGTGGTCGCATGCCCCTAAGTCCAATCCCTGGTGCCAAAAAAAAAAGCAACACAAAAAAGTCCCTCTCTGAAAGAGGATGAGTGTAAAACTGAAGGCACTGTGGAAAGGATACATGTCACTTGTCCAGCTAGCTGCCATTGGACAAAACACTGTGAAAGAGAGGAGGTACTGCTTGGCACAGTACTGTAAGGGGTGGAGATGCAGGCAGCCTGTCACCACTAAACTCTTCTTGGAGCAGTTACTGATCTTTTATAAGCTTTCCCTAGTAAATCATCTTTCCCATGCTGTCTTTGGGCACTTTCTTTGGCCTGTCTGCAATCTACCCTACTGCCTTGACACAACTGGGCTGTGGATGAAATAACAATCAATTCTTGTCAATCAAGAATACGCTATAGGATATTAAAAATTATTTTCCTATCCAACTGCACATCTGTACCCATTCACCATCCTCTCTCCAGCAAACCTGTGCCAACATTCCCAGCTTCTGGTAACCATTATTCTATTCTCTACTTCTGTAAGATAAACTTTTTTTTTTTTTTTAAGGAGGGCTTACTTTTTAAGGAGAATAGTTTTACATATGATACTTAAGTTATTAGTTGCATACACAAGTCAAAGAATTAAAGGACTTTCTGGAATAATTTAAGAGAATGGCTGGGCACAGTGGTGCATGCCTGTAATTCCAGTGACTTGGGATGCTGAGGCAAGGAGGATCACAAGTTCAAGGCCAGCCTCAGCAACTTAGTGAGGTCCTGTCTTTTTTTTTTTTTTAATTTTTTTTTAGTTATAGTTGGACACAATACCTTTATTTTTAAAAATTTTTTATGTGGTGCTGAGGATCGAACCCAGGGCCTTGAACATGCTAGGCAAGCGCTCTACCGCTGAGCCACAACCCCAGCCTCCCCCTCCCCCGCCCCCCACCTGAGACCCTGTCTTAAAATAAAAAATAAAAAGGGTTGGGGATGTAGCTCAATGGTAAAGCACTAGTACTAGAAGTACCCCTCCCCCCACAGATAATATTTAGAATGACTTATGTAGAATTTGAAATGTATTCCCATATATATATTATAATGAATAATAAATATACATATTTTTAGTTGTAGTTGGACACAATATCTTTATATATTTTTATGTGGTGCTGAGGATCAAACCCAGTGACTCACACGTGAGAGGCAGGAGCTCTACCAATGAGCTACAGACCCAGCCCTCGAAATGTATTCTCTATTAGAACATAAGTTCCATGTGGCCAAAGATATTTTTGTTTGTTTGTTCTTTGAATCCAAGGGTACTTAATCACTGAGCCACATCCCCAATCCTATTTAGTTATTTATTTTAATATTTATTCTTAAGTTTTAGGTGGACACAGTATCTTTATTTTACATTTATGTGGAGCTGAGGATCGAACCCAGTGTCTCATGCATGCTAGGTGAGCACTCTACCACTGAGCCACAACCCCAGCCCCCCCAATCCTTTTTATTTTTATTTATTTACTTTTTTAAAATTTTGAGACAGGGTCTCACTAAGTTGCTTACAGCTCTGCTAAATTGCTGAGGCTAGCTTTGAACTCTCAATCCTCCTGCCTCAGCCTCTCAAACTACTGGGATTACAGGTGTGTACAACCATACCTGGCTGTTTTTTTTTTTTTCTGTTCATTGCCAGATCCCCATGCCTAGAACAGTAAATAACACATAGGGGTGTTTAATATTTTTTAATGAATAATTGAAAGTTTTCTCTTTTCTAATTTTTTTTTAATTTTTGGAAGTGGAAAGGGAACCATCTCAGAGCTTAGGAGCCACAGATTATGTAACAGATTGCTTTGCCTGAATCTCTGCTCTGTTATTTATTGGGTCTTTTACCTTGTATAAATTACTTAAGCCCTCTGTGCCTTAGTTTTCTCTTCTGTAAAGTGCGAATTTTAGGATTGTTATGAGTAGCAAATGAATTAATAGGTTTAAATCATTTAGAAAAGTATCTAGTATGTAGCAGGTAGAAGTAGGTACCTTTAAGTAGCTAAACAATCCTCCATTTTATTTTGTATTTATGGATAATCTCTTTTTTATGTATGTGATCATAACTTTTAAAAAACCTTCTGAATTCAATAATATGGGGTATTTTTCACCTTTTCTTTTCAGAAATAAAAATGGAGGCACAGAAATCAAATGACTCGTAAATGTGATAACCAAGGATTATATCCCACTAAAATATTCAAAGTATAGTAATATGTTCGCATTTTCTTGGAATTGTTTAATTGAATTTTTAAAATATTTATTTAATAGGTGGATTTCAAGCTATAAATATTGGTTGAGCCCCTGAATTCTATATGTGCATGCAACATTATAGTCATTACCTTATGGAGATATATGTGTGTGTATTTACCTGTCTTATGGATCCTGTTGTAACTTTTAGGTTTAAGGTTTCTTTTAATCATTGGATATTTTCTCAAGTTTTGGGAGCTGAAAATATAGCAATTAACATACAGTATTTCCTAAATTTGGATGACGAAAGTGCTTACTCATAAAAAATCAGGGGTTCTGAAAAGCAAGGTCTTGTAATTTCACCTATAATATATTGTAAATCCTGAACTCTTAATCAGAACAGAGACCATCTCTCTTCTTGGTTTGCAAGTCCCTGTGAAAATCAAAGCTCCTCCACCTTTGGCTCAAGGTCAGGTGTGGAAGTAGTGGTGGTGGGGGCCTTCTGCAGGACAAACTACAACTCCCAGGATCCCTTGGTGGTAGCCCCTGGGAATTATGGTTCGTTGTCAGCTGTGTCCTTCCGTCCTTCCACCATTGGAACACATGCTCTGAACTCCCACTCCGGATAAATAAAGCGCGTTTCGTTTCGTGAAGATTTGTCTCGCTTTGTCATTTCTCTCATTCTAGCTCATAGTTAGGGACGCTCAAAAACTACTCTGCAGAAGAGTCCTGACCGACGAGGAGCCTGAGGCAAGCGTCAACCGGAAGGAGTAATTCACAAAGTGATAGTGTTCCGGGTCTGACCAGCTGAACGGTAGAGGGTCACGGAAGGTTCCGCCTCAGTAAGGAAACTTAATGCCTTCTTTTCTTATTCTTAGGTACTCACAATTCTCTTCTGGTCTTACCGGGACTCGTTTTCCCGTCCACCTCCTGGTGGTGCCTTCCTATGGAGTCGCTCCATAACAGAGTTGTACAGTATGGTTTGCACGTGCTGCTTTAGCGCCGGCTTACCTTCACTTTTGACACGCTAACACCGAGAATTGCTTTTAAGATGGCAGAATCACACTGTTATTTTGGGTGCTAGAGAAATTTTGCTCGAATCAGATATAAATGACCCTAGAGAGTAAATGTCTCGGTTTTATCCCTTAACATTGAAGTTCATGACCTTGAGAGTTATTCACTCTACTGCTATTCATAAAATGGAAATTTTAGCTAGAAGTATTTTATCAAAAATGTTTGTCATCTTTTTATTTTTTCCACTATCAAATGGGGGACACACTCACTCTGATGAGCTTGATGCACAGAAACTGCTGGAGGAGTGTTAAATTTGTGGCCCTGAATAATGGTGCATGCTTCCACAATTCATTTCCAAATGAGATTCAGTATGTTAAATCAGCAGAACCCTAAATGTTGAATATTTTAGAGACCATTTTGAATATTTTATTTCCTAAGCAATAATGCTGTTAGCAGATTTAGAGAGATGAAATGAGCAAGTATGTAAAATACCCCTCCTGTCTGGAGATGATGCCAAAATTTAACTCTTATTTCAATGTCAAATCTTAGAATTTTAGAGGCAAACTGTTTTTCTTAGAACGCTTTGTATTTTCCCTTTCTTTTTTTCTTGTTGGGTGCTGGGTATTTAACTCAGGGGCACTCAATCCTTGAGCTACTTTTTATTTTTTATTTTGAGATGGTGTCTTGCTCAGTTGCTGAGGCTGGCCTTGAACTTGTGATCCTCCTGCCACAGCCTCTCGAGTCTCTGGGATTATAGGCATGTGCCACAGCACCCAACTCTTCTTTTTCTTACTTAATAAAATCATTGTGTACTTTTGTTAGCTCTTGATTATCTGAGGGGAGAACAGGTAATTATTGTACAGAGCCAATTTCTACTAACCTATAATTTTTTAAAGTAACCTTTTTAGAATTATGAAAGTAATATGTGCTTTATATGTAAAAGACTTGGAAAAGTGCAAATCAAGCAAAATGTACATAATCTCTAGAGATCCTCTTATTAACAGTTTGGTATGCTCAGCTTTTGGTTTTCTTTTTAAAAAATACTTTCATACTTCCAGTAGAGTTTTTTCCCCATATATTGTAGAATGTTTTGAAAACATAACTGAAATTATATTATTCTGTATCTGCTTTTTTTCACTTAATTATCATCATTGTCCCTTGTTAACCTGACCTACTTTCTTGTTCTCTTAGTATTTGAAGTTTTCTTCTTGAGGATCTCGGCTACAAGTGACTGCAGAATTGAGAATGACAAAGTATTAATCTTAGAGTAGGCAACTTGCATTCAAATAACAGCTCTACCTCTATCCAGTTAGTGAATAATCACAATAAAGGTACCTGAATTCATAGGATATTTCGATGCCTAGAATGAAAAGAATTAGACAATAGTATTTCCTTTAAACTTTAAAAGGCGACAACCATGAACCACCTAAAGTTTGCACAGTTGTTTTGTAGCTTCCAAATGTTTGACAGACAATTCTTGACCCTGGATATTTTCTAGTAAATAACTAATTTAGCCCATTCTGTTTGTATATTTCTATATTTCTCACTCATTTGCCTTTGTTAATTATATGTGTTGGTTGGGGTGGAAAAAGGATGCTGTTTTCATTTATTTTAATATGTTGTTGTTCAGAAGTTTGAAGAATTCTTATGAGTTGTTGGAACTTTGGGGCTGTGTTTTGAGCTGGCTGATAAAGTGAGCAAAGCATGATTTATTTGAAGTTCCAGCTCTATTGTACCATATATCTTTAGAGTTTATTTTTCTTTTCAAGTGTGTTTATTGTATTTCAGGTGCTGAAATGAATCGTCACCTGTGTGTTTGGCTTTTTAGACATTCATCTCTTAATGCTTATCCCCAGCATCACATACACCTGCATTCTCATCAGTTTAGACAAATACATCTGTCTACAAAGCCATTTAGACAAAATAGGAATCACATTCGCCATCGTCTGTTAAGTAAGAATTGGTCCAGGAGTTATTGTCATCAGGATACCAGGATGCTCTGGAAGCATAAAGCACTACAGAAATATGTGGAAGACTTAAATAAGGAGTATCAAGCACTTGGTCAGTGTTTGCAGGATAAATCTTTGAATGAAAGGGACCAAAAGTCCTTGAACCAAAGGCATGCTGAGTTGGCACCACTTGCAGCCATTTGCCAAGAAATTCAGGAGGCTGAACAAACAATTAAAGAATTAGAATCAATGTGTGAAAGTAAGTAAAAGATTGTGTGTGTAAGTACAGGATTGGCTTTTTATGTTAAATCTTTAATGAACTGTATCTTTTTTTAAAACCCTACAAGCAGTAAGCTCAACACCTGGCAAGAAAAGAACTCTGTACTTAGAGTATTTGACATATTTCAGCTTCTAAAGATAACTACTAAGAGATTAGTCTCCTTAAGGTACTTGCTAAGAAGTCTCCACCCCTGACTTCATTGTCTGTTCCTCAAGGACAGGGCTTGAGTCTTATTTTTTTTTTTAATGGCAATCATAGGATATAATAGTCTCCCAAATACTTACTGATTTAATAAAATTGAACTGGACTGGATTTTACAGATTTATAGCAAATAATAAGAGACCACAAAAAAATTATATGATTAGAAAAGAAAATTTTCCTGATACCTTTGAACCAGGACTGTAAGGGTTATGTCAGCCTGGTTTGTGGTGTATGTGCGCAAAGTGATACCAGTAGTGACATTACAATTCTGCAGCAGATGATTTACAAGCTCAGAAAATACCTTAACCAGGAAGCTCTCCTGAAATGCTGAAATTTGGATTATCCCCCTTCATTTGTGTCCTGAGACACAATGGCATTTTGCTTATCATGTACCATGATTGTGTGCATGTGTCCATCTTTCCCAGACTGACCCACTTGAGGCTTGGACCCATATTTTATTCCTTGAGTCTTCAACAACTAGAAGTATGACTAGCACATAGTAAGTGTTAAATACTGAAAACGTGAATGAGGCACAGAATCCCCATTAAATTAAAGACTTTTGTGACTGGAGAAGAATTTTATAGAGCCTTCTTTCTTTTACAATTATTTCTTCATTTCTATTTTCTTCCTAATAATTATTGAGAATCAAAAATTTCTACTTTCGTTTGCAACTCTCACAACTGATACATGCTCAACATCTAGAGCAATGGAGTCAAAGTTTATGGGATTCACCATACTTAGCCATTCTGTCATTGTTATCTTGTTTTGCTGGAGTTGCATAATTGAACTTTCTGCTTTTGAGATATATGAAAAGGACCGTTGTTTCCATGTAGCACAGATTACAAAGCTATATTTTATTTGACCCACATAGTGTTTTTAAAAAATGTGCTAGATATGAATGTGTCAAGAGATTTCAAGACTTCTTATATATGACTTCTTTTAAACAAATGAGTTCTAACCACTGCTAGAAACACATCACAAGAGTACTGAGTTATGGCTACCACCTTCAAAGGGAAATGATCACCCCAATTTGCTCCAAAACTTAACCTTATTTGGGTTTATATTTAGTTAGCCAGTTCCTTTTAAGAACTCTTTAGTTAATCACTATTTTCTTTTTTAAAAAAATATGTTTTTAGTTGTAGATGGACGTAATACCTTTATTTTATTTATTTATTATTTTTATGTGGTACTAAGGATTAAACCCGTACATGCTAGGTGAGTTCTCTGCCCACTGAGCTCCAGCTCCAGCCCATAGTTAATCACTGTTTTCTGTGCTTACTTACAGATATTCAAATCATAATCTACAGAGGGGGATGGTCAAGATGCTTAGCAAAACTCATTAATTGACATTCTCCAAGTATTTTAATTGCTTTGCCTTCCTAACTGAAGTAAAACATAGACAAAAGATGAGGTGGCTATTTAAGACTTTTTCTGTAACTGTTTAAAAACTTTACCATAATTCCTGTTGCTTGTTTTTAGGTCTAAATAAACAAGATGAGAAGCAGTTACAAGAACTTGCATTGGAAGAAAGGCAAATCATTGATCAAAAAATCAACATGCTGTACAGTGAGGTATGTTTTAGGAAGTAGACTAATCTCAATAATGTTAACATTAAGAAATACTCCTCCTGCTAGACTGAGTTGGTGCCTAAAGTACTTCCCAAACACTGGTTTATTATCTTATGATAAATAATTATGCTAGGTTTAGTGCTGGGATTTGTTATACAATGAGATTGAAGACATTGGAATGTTGAACAATAAAACAGAGGTGCCCAGAACAAAAATAAATAAATAAATGAAAAGTAAAATCTGAATCTGTTAACTTGCCAGGCAAGAGAAGACGTGCTAGTAAAGAAATTTAGTCTGCCATGGGGAACAATCAGGAGTTTTTAAAATGTTGAAAGGAGATGATGTGAGTCATAGTGGAAATTTGCACTCTGGTTAGAATGGAAGGAATCCAGGGGCATTAGAGACAGTTGGTTAATACAAGTCTTTAGTTAGGTTTAATAAGATACTGGGATCTCTCAAGGTTCATGATACTATACATCAGTATCAACTGGTATCTCCTAGAAACATAGGGGAAATTTTTCTTTCAAGGTGGTTTCTTTGTCTTCTAACTCAGTGGATGGCTTATCTCCAAAGACAGTGAAGAATACATTTCCCTCTACCATATTTACCATCATCTTACCTTCAGCTTTCTTACTCTGGGAATCCAGGAGAATGGCTCTTTCAGGGGTTGGAGGGATGAAGTAGAAGTATCAGTTATTCTTTTTTTTTTTTTCCCTAGTCATTGATGGACCTTTATTTTATTTATTTATATGTGGCACTGAGAATCAAACCCAGTGCCTCACACATGTTAGGAAAGTGCTTTACCACTGAGCTACAACCTCAGCCCTATCAGTTATTTTTATCACTGCTTTAACCAGTTAATCAAAGGCAAACTAAAGTATCTGACACTTAGTTTAATATTCTTTCTCATGTACTATCTCATTTCTAGCAGAGATAGAGTATTTCAGAAACTGGCAGTAGAAGTCATGACATGTAGGTGCTTTTAATTTGACTTGGAAGACTTTGAATATTAAGGAAATTTTGTCCCTTTTATCCTAAAAGGAAAGTTGATTGCTTTCTTTATTAGGAATCCACTTTTTCTTTTTTTTTCCTTGTCATGGCAGGAGCCCTCAAGCTAGTGTTTAAAGAGTGTCCCCACTGAGAAGGCAAGACATGGCATGGTATATCCACTGACACTTATGGGAGGGGAGAATATGCAATTGTATGTATGTATTTATCCCAAATGAAAACTTTGAAAGCCTTACTTCATTCATTAGATGAAAGAAGCTACTGTTCAGAACTAATTATGAGAGGCAAAATCTGAAGAAAATTGAATGGAACATTCTGGGCTTTGATCTAAACTTCTGCATTTTAGAAAATTAATCTGATAGCAGTGCAGAATATCTGGACAAGTAACTTCATTGTTAACATGAACTGATCACCTGTTTTAGTCTAATTTGATCTACTTATTATAGCATTTTAGGACTAACCTCTTGGGGATACTATATAATTTTTTTAATTACTGATTTTTTTAATGATTTAAGGGCTTTTATCTAAGTTCAAGTAATAATAATATGCTAAGGAAAATCTTTTCCAGCTTTTTCAGAGTCTAGTGCCAAAAGAGAAATACGACCAAAATGATGTTATTTTAGAGGTGACATCTGGAAGAACTACTGGAGGTCAGTAAAATCATGTTATTGTAAATGACCTAAAAAACTCTTGAAGTTTACCTTGATTTGACATCACTACAACATTAAAGTCTACTAAATGAGTTCATCTTTGGAAGTAGTTACTTCTCATTTCCTAAGGAACTCATTTCTAAGGATAGCTCTCTTTAAAAGCTTTGTACTAACTGTTTTTTATGTTTTCTTGTAGGTGATATCTGTCAGCAATTTACCCGAGAAATATTTGACATGTACCAGAATTATTCGCACTATAAACACTGGAAATTTGAACTTGTGAATTATACACCAGCAGATTATGGTAGGCATATTTGAGGATTTTGTCCATGGAAGATGCTGAAAATTATATTACATCTGATATTGATTAGAAACATGCTGCCACATTTTAAAAATCATTTGATCTGTTATCTGTTAAACACTATGACACAGACTTACAACAGTTGTTTAGAATTTTACTGTAGTATAGTTCTAAGCCGGGAGAAAAGAACAGGAAGGATGAAGCATCATCCTAAGGTGGAATATTAAAGAAAATTTTCCTGGGCAGAATAGATATATCTACCTTGCCTTAAAATAATTACTTTCTAGTATTCAATATATATATATATATATTTTTTTCATGCTCTACCACTGAGCTTCATTCCCAGTCCTATTTATTTATTTAGAGACAGGGTCTACCTAAGTTGCCTAGGCTAGCCGTGAATTTGAGATTCTATTGCCTCAGCTTCCTGAATACCAAGGATGACAGGCATGTACTAATAAACTTGGTCAAAATAAAAATTAATACTAAAGTTTTTACTCTAAAAGAGCTGTATCAATTATGTAACATTATCAGAAAATATTATCAATTAGACTAAGTGTCTAATTGTGTTAAATTTTTATGGGAGTGCAAAAAAAGTCATTTGTTTTTATTTTTAAGAAACTTCCACTGAATTGGGCTAATAAAAATTTATACAATATGAACAATAACAAACAGTGTAAGACCTTACACTTTTACCTTTTTTAGGCGGTGGGGGATACCGGGGATTGAACTTAGGGACACTCGACCACTGAGCCACATCTCCAGCCTTATTTTGTATTTAGACACAGGGTCTCACCGAGTTGCTCAGCGCCTCGCTTTTGCTGAGGCTAGCTTTGAACCTGAGCCACTGGGATTACAGGCATGCACCACCGTACCTGGTGACCTTACATTTTTAAAACTCTAGTTAATTTAGGGCATTTAACACTAATTCATTTTTTTTTTCCTCATTTAGTCCATCTGAATATTTTGTATTCTTAGTTACATGGTGCTATACCACAGTAGGATTATCAGTACTAAACTGCAAACTCAGAATAGGGAAAGAGGATTAATTTAAAAAGTAGAGGGAAATGAAAACCAACATATTACACACAAGTAAGTTATACTTGGTATAGATTTTAAATATGACAGGAAAGGGGAATATCAATAGTAAAAGAAGGACCCTCTGGAAGCAACAGCATGGTGGTAGCGAAGACTTTGGTTTGTGGGTAGGACAATGAAGAGTTTACTGACAGCATATTTAATGAGATGTAATAGCTGAAATAGATTTGAGTAGGTGGGTTTTGGACAGCCTTAAAAGCTGAATAAGCCTTGATTGATAGAGAATCTGAACTGAACACTGAACTGTAAGAATCAGTATAAAGCAGCTGTGGTGGCACACACCTATAATCCCAGCTACTTGGGAGCCTGAGGCAGGAGAATCACAAGTTTTAGGCCAGTCTGGTAACTTAGCAAGACCATGTCTCAAAATAAAAATAAAAAGAGCTAGAGGGGTTGGGGAGGTGGCTCAGTGAAGAGCACTTGGCTAACATGCATGAGGCCCCGAGTTTAATCCCCAGTACCAATAAATAAATAAATGTGAATATGACTTGATGAAATTTGAGAAGATTCTTTGACAAGAGTACGAAGGATAGATTGAAGAGGCTACATTTAAGGCAGTCTTCAAGGTAATCCAGACATAACTAAGAGTTAGAATTAAGAGTAGGGGTACTTAGGCGAATTTGGTAACTAACTGGATACAAGAAGAGCTATTTCTTCTCCAGCATCTCCTATGTGTACATCTCACCATTCTGATCCTCACAACCCGTGGGATAGATATTATTAATCTCATTTTACAGATGAAGATCTGGGCTTGGAGAGTAATTAAATAATCCAGGATCACACAACAAGTAATCCTGGGATTAAATTCAGGTCTGTTTGATCTAGAGTCGCACTACGTCCCATTATTCTCCTCTGACAGAGGCGATGAGCTTCAGGGATTCTAATCTTTTTAGCTGGGGAGATTGTGATATTTGTTCATTCTACTGAGTGGAATTGAAGTTAAATAACAAGAACCCATTTGGGAAGAATAATGTTGAGTGGTTTTTCTTCTTGTGGTTGTTGTTTTGGTTCTGGGGATTGAACCCAGGGTTTACAGATGCCAGGCAAGTTTTCTACCACTGAGCTACAATCCCCAGCCCCATGAGTGTTTTTTTAATTAAGTTTTGAATTAATCATCCATTCAGAAATATCCAGTAAATGCTAAATTGTGTAACCAGAGCTACTGTGAGAACAGAATTCAGGAGACATATTTGATAGTTATTAGCACAGAGATTATGTCTGATTTTGAGAGAATAAGTGAGGGAGAATCTATAGAGAGGAAACATTCAGGGCACCAAGCTTTGGAGAATAACCACATTGAAGAAGAGAATAGTAGGTAAAAGAAACAGAGAGGTCAGATACACAGGAAAAGGATGAAGACAGTATAGCATTCTGGAGGCAAGAGCAGAAAGTTTGAAAGAGATAATCAGATGCAGCAGCAGATTCTAAAGAGGAAATAATGGGAAGTGTCATCAGTGACCTCTGAGATGTGTGTTTTGAACGGAACTTTCAAGAATGAAAGAGGGAGAAATCTAATGACAGAAAGAAAGATTCTGTTCCATGTATGTAGAACAGCGTAAACGTTGGTTGGGAAACACTGATTCATTGGCAAAGTAAAAAAAGATACTTTAAAAACCAGAAAGCTCTTTTTTAAAAATACTGCCCTAAATATTTCACTTGAGGGCTGGGGATGTGGCTCAAGTGGTAGTGCGGTCGCCTGGTATGTGTGCGGCCCGGGTTCGATCCTCAGCACCACATACAAAGAAAGATGCTATGTCTGCCGAAACTAAAAATATTTAAAAAATTCTCTCTTTAAAAAAAAAAATTTTCACTTGAATATCTTTAAAATAAAGACTGAGAATAAACTTCAGTTCATTGAAATTGTAAAATAATTCTAAAATTGATATTATAAATCAGTAGGAGAAGAAAAAAGATGTGGATAGGGAATAGAGAAAAGATATCTTTATAAAACATGTATGCTAAATCATATATATTATTATTATTTCTTTTTTAATGTTTAAATGAAATGAGAATTTTCAGGCATCCTCAGAAGTTCTAAAGTTGAAAAGAAAAAATTTATTTTAAAATTTATATATTAACTCTTAGAGTCATAATTATTTTACTTTGGGTACAGATACAAATAATACTTAGCCATTGTATCAGTAGTCAAAACTAAATGGTTACTTCAAGTAGTGAAGGGAAATAACTCTTGGTATGTAGTATATGTCTGATTCTGTTATTCTATAAGCCTGATGTCTAATGAATTGAAATGTTTTTCAAGTTAAAGGGGTTCCATGAAATATATTATCTTCTCCACCCCCAACAGATTAATGTTTATAATTTTATTTGGTTATTCTTTACTCATTAGTTGAATTCAGGAAGAGGCCACTTGAAGTAGTGTTATGATTAATTTTACATCTCCAGGAGACATACCTTTTACCATTACTGTAAGAAATGAAATTGTGAAGGTAGCCCTAGCAAAGAGCCTAGATTACTCTCTATAGGCTAGACCTTTTAGTGGGAACCTGGGTCCTTGAATTGGGAACCTATATGCAGTGGCAGTAATTGGATCCCAGGGCAACAGGGATCAAGTGATATTACTAACCTAAAGGCAAGGTGGGTGTAGTTATTGGATAATAGATTCAAAGCAGCAATCAGAATAGTCTAATTTTCACAGACTTATGACATTGATCATAGTATTCCTGGAAGTAAAATAATAGGAAGTCTATAAATTCTTTTTTTAAATTTTTTTTTTAGTTGTAGATGGGTATAATACCCTTTATTTATTTATTTTTATTTGGTGCTGAGGATCGAACCCAGTGCCTTACACTTGCTAGGTAATCGCTCTACCACGAGCTACAACACCAGCCCCTCTGTGTGATCTGTTTTAGACAAAAGTTCTAGGTTATGTGAACAAAAGTCATAACATAAATGTGGAGATTCACAGCCCGTCAATCAATTCCCAGACTTGCACCAGTTCTTAGACCCAAAACTCCTTGAATGAAGAGGAGGATGGGTTCCTTAAAGAACGTCCACTGGTATACTATTAATCTTTCTTCCAGCTTCCCCAAAGAGACCTTGATCATTTTAACAGAGTTACTGTGCATTGGAAAAAGAAAATAATCAAATCTTTCCAGGACTATTGGACACTGGCTCTGAACTGAAGTAGTCCAGGGAAATCCAAAATATCTCTGTGGTCCACCAGGCAAAGCAGGTGCTTATGGAGGTCAGGTGATCAGTCAAACGAATTTTACTTTAAGTCCATCTCACAGTGGGCCCAGTTGGTCCCCAAACTCATCATCCAGTTATTTCCAAGTTTTAGAATTCATAATTGGAATGAACTACGCAAGAGCAGGCAAAATCCCCACAATGGTTCCCTAACTGGTTTAACAAATGCTATTATAGTAAGAAAGACCTAATGGAAGCCATTAGAATTGCTGCTACCTAGAAAAATAGTAAATCAAAAACAATAGCATAATCTTAGAGGGATCATAGAGATTAATACCACTATCAAGAACTATTCATCTCTTGTTTGACCTGCATAGAAGACAGATGGGTCTTAGGGAATAACAGTAGATCATCAAAGCTTAACTAGGTCATGGCTCCAATTGCAGCTGCTATACCTAATGTGGTTTCATTGTTTGAGCAAATTCACACATCCCTGGTACCTCATAAGCTTCTATTGATCTGGTAAATGCCTTTTTATCCCTACCTGTCAATAAGAATCACCAGGAGCTGGGGTGGTAGAGCAGTTGCCTAGCATGTGTGAGGCACTGGGTTCGATTCTCAGCACAACATATAAATAAATGAATAACATAAAGGTCCATCAAAAACTTAAAAATACACACACACACACACATATATATATATATATATATATATATATATATATACACACACATACATATATACATAATATGTATGTGTGTGTGTGTATATATATATATAAACCCACCAAAAGCATTAGCTTTCATATGGCAAGTCCTGCAGTATATCTTCACTGCCCTCCCCTAAGAGTGTGTCAATTCTCCAACTCTCCATAGCAATTTAGTTTGCAGAGATCTTTATAGCTTTTCTCTTCCACAAGATGCCAAACTAGTCTAGGAGAGCTTGTGATGTGGTTCCAGTTACTACTGATACTTGTCCACAGCTAAATGTCAACATTGTACTAAATGTTCTATGTATGTTTGTCTTTTATCCACCTCCCCAACAAAAGACCTTAAAGAGTAGGTCAAATTTAATGATGTTGTATGCTTACATTGTCTTTGAGATACTGCTTACATAATCTTCAGCATGAATAGCTCCGCTCTAGCTTAGATATATATTTTATTTACAAATAAGGAAACCAGTACCTGGACAAATTAAGTAGCTTGCATGTGGGCACACAGCTAGGAAGAAGAGGACCCTCAAATTTGAACTTGGGCAACCTAACACTGGCTCTGTTAGTTTGTACAGGGAAGTTGTAGCCTTCTCCTTTTCAGCTTATGTAAATTCAAATATTTGCACTCAACATAAAGTAAAGGGATGGGAAGAATAATTTTATAAGTACAGCATGAGGACGACTGGGGTTGAAGTTCAGTGGTAGAGCACTTGCCTAGCCATGAGCAAGGCCCTGGGTTCAATCCCAGTTTCACACACATACAAAAATAAATTTGTTGTGGCTCTACTCTGTTTTCAAATTCCTGGGTGTTTTTGTACTATAACTATCTTAACACACTGAACATGACTATTAAACAATCAATTTTTTCCTACAGTCTGTTCTCTTAAGCACATGTCAGCTTTTTTTGTTTGTTTTTTGTTTTTTGTAGTGCTGGGGATTGAACCCAGAGCCTTGTGCATGCAAGGCAAGCACTCTACCAGCTGAGCTATATCCCCACCCCACATGTCAGCTTCTTTATGTGGTATTCAAGATTAGCAGTAATTTGATCCAGTGCTGGAGGAAGACCAGCTATATTGAACTTTTTAATAGATAGTATATCACTCTTTGATACCTTCTTAAGGCATTTGTAAGGGTAATCTAAAACTATACCTAATTTTTGTCTATGTATGTTTGACTCTGGAAACCTGGTAGGTTGGATTTCATAGTACTGTGTCTTCATCAGAAGCGTATTAGGAAGATGGCTGCAGCCACAGCAACATAGTTTTCAGTCTTTCCGAAACTATACATAAAAACACACAGAATAGGGCTGGGTTTGTGGCTCAGTGGTAGAGCATTTGTCCTACATGCATGGGACACTGGATTCGGTCCTCAGTACCACATAAATAAATAAAATAAAGGTATTGTGCCCATCTACAACTAAATATTTTAAAAAAAAAACTTTAGTTAAAAAAACACACAGAACAACTTAATAGCAAATCCAGAACCCCAAAACAGCATTTATACTAATACTATTACAAGGTATCTCTATAAAACCCCCTAATATGAAAGTGATTTTCTTGAGGTAAGGTTTGTTCAAGATAATCCTGGAGTATCCTGTTACACTTCAGCAAGGGTCATGTCAAAAGAACACAGAAGTAAACCTAAAGAGGCTTCCATTGGCCAAAGATGAGACAAATTAAGCTTCAAAAATAATAATTGGAATTGATGTAAATATGCTAGATGAGTTTGTACTCTTGAGTTCATTATGATAGTTAAAAAAAAATAATTGGTCATCTTGAGAGGATAGAAAGTCCCAATTCATTGTATTGCAGAAAAACATTGGTATATTGGTAAAACTAGTAAAGGGACAGAATCAAGCATTTTATCCTGACTGTCCAATGCAGTTGTATCCCCAAGTAATCAAACAGTGGACAAAAGAAAATAGTTCTCTCTTTATAGATGTTCTTTTTAACTAAAAAGTAAGAAAGAAATGATAGACTATTTTATAACACCATGATGCATTAAGCATCATATCAAAAGCTGTGAAGACCATAAAAAGAACATTATATGTCTTCTGTAATCTTGACAAGGGGCTCAAGCTGATGTCTGGTTTAGTCTCTGGACCCACCTGCCAAATTACAGCCAATACAGAGGGCAGCAGAATAGTTAAATGTACCAAGTGCATGCAGTCTGCAAAACCAGGCTGTTGGAATTTCTACGGGTCAGCAGCCCAAGTATCTCTTTGAAGGGAGTATCTTGTCCCCAGACTCTCTCCTCCTCCTGTCTGATTTGAAGTGAGCTACTTTGTTCCACCATACACTCCTGCCACCTTGATTTTCTACCTTATATAAGGCCTAAAGCAATGGAGCCAGCAGCCAACCTTGGACTAAAACCATAAATTAAAAAAAAATCTCTCCTTTAAAATTAATTTTCCTAAGGTATTTGTTTTATTATAGAAATGAAAAACTGCCTAAAAATATTTTTCAACAGTTAATTGAGAGGAAATGAAAAAAAATGAATCATAAATGTGTGGAATAAGAAACTTTTGGTGCTGGGATTGAACCCAGATCCTTGTGCATGCTAAGTACCAGCTTTACCACTGAGCTATAAGGACCTGCAATTTTTTTAAAATTAATTTTTTGGGTTTTTTTTAGTACCAAGAATTGAACCCAGGGGTATTTAACCATTGAGCCATATCCCTAACCTACCTTTCTTATTTATTTATTTGTTTGTTTGTTTGTTTATTTTAAGGTAGGGTCTCACTGAGTTGCTTAGGGCCTTGCTAAGGCTGCTTTGGAACTTGCAATCCTCCTGCCTCAGCCTCCCAAGTTGCTGGGATTACAGGTATGTACCATCATACCAGGCTCAATTTTAAGATAGGATGATGATTTTTCACAGGGGAAATTGAGTTTTAGGAGTGCTTATCCAGTATGTTAGCGTTTTGTCACTGACAAAATACCTGAGAAAAACAAGGAGGAAAGATGTATTTTGGCTCTGTTTCAGAGGTTTCAGTCCATGGTCACTTGGCTGTTTTGCTTGAGGCTTTGCAAGGCAGAACATCATGGCAGGGATCAAGTGGTGGAACAGAGCTGCTTACTTTATAGTGGCCAGGAAACAGACAGAGCCTAGAAGGGGCCTGGGAGAAGATATGCCTTTCCAGGGCCTGCCCATAGTGACCAGCTTCATCCAGTTAGGCCCTACTTCCTAGTTTCCTCCACCTCCTGGTAGTCCATTTAATTGTGAACCTGTCAATAGATTAGTCCATTGATGAGGTTAGAGCCCTTATGATCCAATCACTTCCCCAAAACCCCACTCTAAATATTGCTGTGTTGGGGACCAAGCCTTGAACATATGAGCCTTTAGGGGATATTCCAGATCTAAACTATAGCATGGGGAGACCAGCAAAGTTCTTCTTGATCCAAGTGGTTGTCATTAAGCCATATATTGATTCTTGTGATTTTCTGTATCTGAATTATTTTATCATAAAAAAAGATTAAAAAAAACCATTTTAGATGAAAATAAGTTGAGCCTTGATCAAGTGGGTGTGGTGGCTTACTCATAATCCCAGCGTTTTGGAAGACTGAAGCACATGAATCACAAGTTTGAGTACAGCCTGGGCAACTTAGTGAGACCATGTCTCAAAATAAAATCAAAAGGATGGGAATCAATGATAGAGCACCACATATTCAATCCTTGATAATACACACACACAAACACAAACAAACATGGAAGCTAAACCTTAATACACACACACAAACACAAACAAACACAAAAGCTAAAGTATTAAGATATTTTTGTGTATCTGACATTCTTCCCACTCCACAGATAAGCAAGAGCTGACTTTCATTAAATTCTTGAAAACTTAGAAGGGCCTATTGAGTTATTAAACATTGCAAAATTATTATGTTGAATATTCTTTTACATGTGGCATTATATTAGCCTAAGACAACATAGGATAATTCAATGTAGACAGTTCTTAGTATCTTTTTAATCGTATATATTTTTTTAATTATAAAAGTAAAACTTGGGCCAGGCACAGTGGTACACACCTGTAATCCTAGAGGCTTGGGAGGCTGAAGCAGAAGGATCGTGAGTCCAAAAGCAAAGGCACTAATAACTCAGTGAGACCTTTTCTCAAAATAAAATATAAAATAGGGCTGGGGATATGGCTCAGTGGTTGAATGCCCCTGAGTTCAATCCCTGGTACCAAAAAAAAGAAAGTAAAACTTGTTTCTTATATAATACTTAACAAACAAAAAATATGAAAAGTCAATACAAATCTACTATTATTCTATTCCCAGAGATAACCATAAACAGTATTTTGGTGTTTCCTTTTATATAGTAGTATATTTACATTGTGAAAATATACTTTTGTACCTACCTTATGTTCTTATCTCTGGTTCTATACTCACATTCAGACCTTAAATTAAGGACATTTAGGATCCTAATCCCTTTCACAGTAGAATCTGTAAATGTTTCTGAATTTTTCTTCCTAGGTGGACTACATCACGCAGCTGCTCGAATTTCTGGTGAAAATGTCTTTAAGCATTTGAAGTATGAAGGTGGAATTCACAGAGTCCAGCGAATCCCTGAGGTGGGGCTGTCATCAAGAATGCAGCGTATTCACACAGGAACAATGTCAGTCATTGTCCTTCCTCAGCCAGATGAGGTAACCTCACCAGGAGGTGTTGAAAACTCACTTCATGTAAATGGGTATTTTTGCTGAGAAGCCTTAACTTCTAGGTAAATCTGGTTTTTTAATGGTTATTGATTAGATTTTTAGTTTCTAATGGGAAATCTTTCCCCAGGTAAAGTTGCCTTTGCTCTCCCTTACCAACCTTACCAAGATATTTTGTTTAAAATAAAAGTGACTTCTTTTTTGTGGGGGGTACCAAGGATTGAACTCGGGGGCAATCGACCACTGAGCCACACCCCCAGCCCTATTTTGTATTTTGTTTTAGAGACAGGGCCTCACTGAATTGCTTAGCACCTTGCTTTTACAGAGGCTGGCTTTGAATTCTGGATCCTCCTGCCTCAGCCTCCCAAGCTGCTGGGATTACAGTCATGCACCATCACACCTGGTCAGAAGTGACTTCTTTTAAAAACTGAATCCACAAAGTTTTAAAAATATTATTATATAAGTTTTATCTTAAGAAAAAAAAATTAATTCCATAGATACTTCAGGATTAGTAATATAATATCTGCATGGGGTTTCTACCACAACAAAACTTTCATGACTTTTACCTGGAGTCAGGAATCGTTATATTTGCTTGACTCCCATAGATATGTTTTTATATCTTTTTTAGGTAAATTACAAAAGATATAGCAGACACCATAAGATTTATTTCTCGAATCTTCCATATTCATCTCCTAAGAATGAAGACATTGTCCTACAAAACACAATATCATCATCTATGAAAATTGTTCGTGATTGTATAATATTTTCTTTATTTTTTACATTTACGTCTTATTTATTTATTTATTTGTTTGTTTGTTTGTTTATTTATTTATTTATTTCCATTCCAGGATCAAACCCAGGGCCTCACACATACTAGGCAAGCACTCTACCACTGAGTTATACTCCTAGTTAAATTATGTAATATTATCTAAATATCTAGTCCATTTTATAATTTCTGCAGTCGACACAAAAGTATATTATGGCTATTTTTTTAGCCAGGATTCAGTTGAGTTTTACACATTTGAAGTCTGGAACAGTCTTTTGCCTTTTTCTCTAATGGTATTGGCTTTTGAACAGTCTACACTCTTTGTCTTATACAGTGTTCCTCATTCTGGATTCATTATTTTTTCTTCATGGTACTGTTTAACATGTTTCATTACCCTCTAGTAATACATTGAAAGTTGTATATAAATACTCTATTATACTACCTTCAGGATACAGGCTTTGAGCAAGAATACTTCATAGGTAAATTTAGAGTTATGTTGCATCTTACCAGAAGGCACATATGTCAGATTGTCCCACTTTTAGTGAGGCTTAGTTTGAGCATTTAGTTAGGATGGTGACCACACAAAATATCTCTACTCTAAAAGTATATTTTCCCCTTTGCAATTACTAGGTAATCTCTTGGGTGCATATTATCCTGTTCTCAACAATTTTAAATCCATAGTTTGTTTTCTTTCTTTCTTTTCTTTTCTTTTTGTTTTTTTTTTTTTTTTTTGTGTGTGTGTGTGGTACCAAACATTTTACCAAGGGGTACTTAAACACTGGGCCATATCCTCAGCCCTTTTTATTTTTTATTTTGAAACAGGATCTTGCTAAGTTGCTGAGGCTGGCTTTGAACTTATATTCTCATACTATAGCCTCCTGAGCCAGAGGAATTATATAAACTCTTAATATTTTTTTTTTTAGTTGTAGATGGACACAATATCTTTATTTTATTCATTCTTTTTTATGTGGTACTGAGGATCAAACCCAGTGCCTCACACATGCCAGGCAAGCACTCTACCACTGAGCCACAACTCCAGCCCCTCATTATAAATTCTTGATATAAAGTTTTATATACTAAACTCATTATAGATTCATAGATTTGTTTTAATTCATTCTGTTGTAGTTATTAATCTTTTTGATGTTTATATTATCCCACATTGGGTGGGTAATAGCCTTTTTAGGGTACTCATTTTGCCTTTTCTTGAAATGACCCCTACCAGTCTTGCTTTCTGATACTATTACTTATCCCAGTCCCAATAATGTCCTGTCTCAGGCCTGAAGTTAGCCTGGTCCTTTTTATTGGGGAATGTACCCCAAAAGCAGTATTTGGGTTCTTGATGTCATCATTATTACTAGAGCATCCCAACTTCTAGAATTCCAATGGACAGAGCTAAAAAATATATTTTAAAATAAGTTTCATATTACCAATTCAAATTTAACATTATAGAGGTTTTTTTCCCCCCTTTCTTCTTTTATTTTGTATCTCCACTTAAGAGTGAAAGTTCTTGTTTCTTATTTACTTTGTTTACTTATTTGCTTTATTATACAATGTTTTAAAACTTTCAAAATTATAATACCAGTATTACTAATAGTAAACTACTGAGTAATATGTAAGATTTTGCCCTTAGAATATATAATCAGAATACTACCTTCAAAGACTATGTGAAATAATTTTTTTCTACATAGTTGTTTTGTTTTTATTAGTTGTTCAAAACATTACATAGTTCTTGATATATCATATTTCATACATTTGATTCAAGTGGGTTATGAACTCCCATTTTTACCCCGTATACAGATTGCAGAATCACATCCACATTTTTACATATTGCCATACTAGTGTCTGATGTATTCTGTTGCCTTTCCTATCCTCTACTATCCCCCCTCCCCTTCTACATAGTTGTTATGGTAAATATTTTGTTCCTTTGTTTATGTTTCTATTTAATTTTAGGATTTGATTTTTGTTTTCTTTTTTATTTAATTTTATTTTTGGTATATGTAAACATTTACAAATTTAAAAAATCAAACCTAGAATTTTCTTGCTACCATCTTTATTCCTTCCACCCATGCCTACCTGCCCATTATGTCTTCATATTCTTGAAAATTAAACTCATTTAATGTAACTTAACATTTGAAGAATATGACATATAATACCTACACAATAAGTTATATAGTAATATAACTAATTATACTATAACCACAAGAAATGGGGAAATAATCTTTTTAGTGTTTATTGAATTTTTAGGTAGCTTGCACTAGTATATTTTAACAAAAGTCATATAACCTTTTTCTTCATATGTAGTACTTATTTTAGAGGAAACAAAATAAATAAGCAAGTGTTGTGTTACATTACAACCTTGACCCTTTATTAGTTTACTTTTCTTTTTTTTTTTCTTTAAGAGAGAGAAAGAGAATTTTTTAGTATTTATTTTTTAGTTTTCGGCGGACACAACATCTTCATTTGTATGTGGTGCTGAGGATCGAACCCGGGCCACACGCATGCCAGGCGAGCACGCTACCGCTTGAGCCACATCCCCAGCCCTAGTTTACTTTTCAAAGAGAAACATCACATTTGCTGTTTGTCACTCATAGTAGTGAATGTAGAACACAATGTTGGCTCTCCCCTCAAAATAGCATGTATTATTCAGCTTTCTGTCACTGTGACAGGATACTGAGATTATCAACTTATAAGGAGGAAAGGTTTATTTTTACTCACAGTTTAGAGCCCAATTGTCAATTGGTCCTGTTGCCTTTGGACCAGTGGCAAGGCATAATATTATGGTGGGGAATGTGTGGTAGAACAAAGCTACTTACCTCATGGCAGCCAGGAAGCAAAGAGAGAAGAAGGGACCAGAGTTCAATGTCCCCTTAAGGGCATGCCCACAGTGACCTAACTTCCTTCCATTAGGTCCTGTCTCCTAAAATTCCACCACTTCCAAGAAGGACACAGGCTGGGGATCAAGACTTTAACACATGTGTCTTTGGGGGACATTCAAGATTCAAATTATAACACAGCCTATTTGGTAACTATTTTGAATACACAGACATACATAAGCACACACAAGCATTTCCAAAGATGCTTATCATTGTATTTGGGCCTGTTAGATAATACAGTATAACCTCATCTTAATTACATCTGCAAAGACATTTTTTCAAATCAGGTTCCATGTGTTAAAACGTGAACATATTTTTCTGGGGATCACCTTTCAACTCACTGATGTGTGCATGTGCACATGTGCACACACATCAATTCTTATTATTTGCAGTAGTTTGCTCAGTAAAGTTCCAGCGAAAACATTTAGCAAATACTCAGCCACTTAACAGGAATAGTTCAATAATTTTCAAATTAGTTTTAGGAGCAACTGTTCAGTATTTGCTAATTCATACACGTGCATATGTATCCTATCGATTATAATCTTAAATCCTAAAAACAACCCATAGTGCTAGATTCTATTTTCTATCTCTTACAAAAGAGAAAAGGAGTCTCAGGACACTAAGTGACTTGTCTGAGGCTTGTCATGGCTGCTGCAGATATTAGAGCTGAGATTTAAACCCTGTCCTAGCAAGGCAATACTGTGATCACTTATAGCTCTAGTTACTCAGGAGGCTGAAGCAGGAGGATTGCTTGAGCCTAGGAGTTCAAGGCCAGCCTGAGCACTATATAGTAAGACCCTGGTTTAAGTAAAACACAAATGAAAACAAAACAAACCCTATTCAATTGGCCCCACAAGCAAAGCTTCTTGTATCACATTTCCCTTCCCCTACCATCTATCTCTGTCTTCTGATCATCTCTGAAAACTGAAACAAGAAGGTAGATTGTCACCTTGTCTGACCACAGCTGAAAATATAAGAATATAGAGCAGCTTAAATTTTTAACTGCCCTGTGCATATCTGCAAAGGACTGTAAAAGCGATGATTTGGGAGACACAAATAAATTTTAACAAGTAGACATATTTACAAGTAGGGATCCATGAATGATGATTTTGAATTAATAAAATATGTGTATATATACCTTTTATATATATTTTGTATGTTCTATGTAATATAACTGTGTTAAAGAATGAAATTTTTGAAAGATTGTATATAACCTGGTGATGTAATAACATCCTGTCATTGTTTTAAGAACAGCATCCTATCAAAATAAGGAGCTTGTGGTTTTTTTCTTGGTATAGTAATTTCTCCTTTTAGCTTAATGGCTGTAACAACACAAAACAGTCCAGTTTATTTGAAAAATATCAGAATAAATTTAATATGCAAGTCTTCATGGAGTGTAGAATGTACTTGTTATACCTTTTGTTCTAGGTAGATGTGAAAGTTGACCCCAAGGATTTGCGAATAGATACATTTCGAGCCAAAGGAGCAGGAGGGCAGCATGTTAATACAACAGACAGTGCTGTTAGACTTGTCCACATCCCCACAGGTAAGCAAGTCCCTTTGCTTTTGTGCTTTCATGCTTTTTTCACATCTTAACTCTTCAGCATTTGGTAGGAAGTAGTCCTGTGTTAGTACCTGACTCCTACAAAATCCTTAAAGGTAACACTGTTATCGTGGGCCCAAGGCCCTCATTATGTTTATATTTCTCTTTCATGTGGAAAAGTTCTCTCTCTCAAAGGCTGCAGATAGTGAGCAGAACTATCCAGGGAAGCTGCCTAGATATACTGGATAGGTGTGAGCAACCAGAGGGGCTTCAGCTCAAATACAAATGAAACACAGAAGCAGTATGGGGTACTGCACTCCATGGGTCTTTTGTCACCTTGTAGATTGACCACTGCTAGCTCCATGAGGCTCTGCTACATTAATGCTATAATTTTGATTATTGATAATTTTGGTATACTATTTGATAGTTTTACAGTTCTTAATATGATTTTAGATACATTGCTTGACAATAGGGATTTAACATTTTAAGAAGTGCATCATTAGACAATTTCATCATTGTGCAAACATAGAGGTCTACAAGCTAAAATGACTATGATGTCACTGGGTAGTATAATTTTATGGGACCACTAGAGTATATACAGTCTGTCATTGGCCAAAATGATGTTAGGCAGTGCATTTATTTCTCTCATTTTTCAGTTTAAAAAAATTAACTTTTTTTTTCTTTTTTTTTTTTGGTGGGGGGTTACTGGGATTGAACTCAGGGGCACTTGGTCACTGAGCCGCATCTCCAGCCCTAATTTTTTTTTTTTAAATTTTTTTAATTAATTAATTTTAATTAGGTGTACATGACAGCAGAATGCATTTTGATTCATTGTACACAGTTGTAGCACAATTTTTCAGAGGAATGTATTACATTCCTTTTTAGAACCCAGATCACTCAAAAGCATAGTCACTATAAATATAAATTTTTCCTTTTAAAGGTTTTGAGTAGCTTCTTTCTTTTGTTTTCATTGTGTAGTTATTTTTAAAACATCAGCTCTGTGTGTATTTGTGACCAAAACAGGAAAAACTGCGTCCTCTTTGAGTAGGACAGAGAATGGAGCAGTACTGCAGGGGAGAGGGGCAGTTTGCTATTGTTGATCTGTCCAAATACATGGATGAGCTGGGAGGGAGAGGCCAAGCTCGGGAAATGAAAGTATATAAGTGTATCTATAACCATCTGCTGCTTTGTGCTCTCTGAAATATCTCATCAGACATTAGAATCTAAGCAACTATTTCCAGATGTTACCAGTTTCTGAAATGTTTTTTATCTTTTGTGATCTTTTCCTAATTAACCTTTCCCCTTTCAAATGGTCCTCGGTTCTGCCTTAATTTGGCCTGCATAGGCTACAATTTACCTCTGATCTCTGTTGTTTTTCAGGGCTAGTAGTAGAATGCCAACAGGAACGATCACAGCTGAAAAATAAAGAAATAGCTTTGCGTGTGTTGAGAGCCCGACTCTACCAGCAGATTATTGAGAAGGACAGGTGTCAACAACAAAGTGCTAGAAAACTGCAGGTAAGGCTTATTTAGTGTAATAATTTAGACACTGTACAAAAGTCAACACTCTGTTTAGAAAGTACAGTGTTTTCTCTTGCATAAATGGAAATGTCTTACAACATAGGGAAATGTGCTTTTTTTGTAGATATGCAGTGACTTAAATGCCTGTGAATTGATGGATAGGTGTGTGTGTGTGTGTGTGTGTGTGTGTGTGTGTGTGTGTTTTGGTACCAGGGATTGAGCCCAGGGGCAGTTAACCATGGAGCCATATCCCCAGCCCTTTTTATATTTTGTTTTGAGACAGGGTCTTGCTAAACTGCTTAGGACATTGCTAAGTTACTGAGGCTAGCTTTGAACTTGCAATCTTCCTTCCTCAGCCTTCTGAGCTGCTAGGATTATAGGCATATGCCACCACACCTGGCTTGGATTGATATGATTAAATTAGGCTTTCCAATTTACAAATGAGTAAATGAATGATGCTTAAACAATTGTTATCTCCAGTGTGTATGTCATAACTGTCTTAAAAGGAAGTTGGTTTTAAAGACAAAATAATTCTTTAGAAATAGGTCAGGTGCAGTGGTGTATCTCTAATCCCAGTGGATCAGGAGGCTGAGACAGGAAGATTGCAAGTTCAAAGCTAGCCTCAGCAACTTAGTGAGGCCCTGAGCAACTTAGTGAGACACTGTTTTCAAAATAGAAAAATAAAAAACAGGTTAGGAATGTGGCTCAGTAGTTAAGCTCCCCTAGGTTCAGTTCCTGGTATCAAGGGGGGAAAAAGAAATTGAGATTTTCAGATATTTTCCTTAAAGAGCTATGCTTTTTATTATAACTATATATGGATCAAATATAAATGACAGTGCAAAAAAAAATAGGGTGCTGCGGTCTGGCTGGGCACAATTCAGGGGCCACTTGTCAAAAGAAACGAACTTTATTTTTAGAACACACACCCACACCACACAGCTCTTCAGGAAAATCCTCAGAGCCCAGCTGCCACCACCAGCTTCCCACAAGCCTCTCAACCTCCCCCACCCCTCCTGCTCTTGAGGCCAATTGGCTGGGTTGCGTGGGCGGAGCCAAAAAAAGTCCCCCAATGAGCAGCTCCATGGTCTGAAAGGGCGGGGGAAACAGCCCAATGAGCATGACCGCAGAGGAGCCAATCAGTTGGCAGCTAGAAATTTGCTGGGGCCGCTGTGAGCCAATCATCAGCTGGCAGCTGGAAATTTGTTGGCAGCTGGAAGTTTGCTGGGACCCCTGTGAGCCAATCATCAGCTGGCAGCTGGAAGTTTGCTGGCAGCTGGAAGTTTGCTGGGGCCCATTCGGCTGTGGCTCTCAACAATAGGGAACATGGGCTGGGGTTGTGGATTAGCAGTAGAACACTCACAGAGCACCTAGCAAGGTGCTGGGTTCAATCCTTAGCACCATGTAGAAAATAAATAAAATGAAGGTGTTGTGTCCAACTGCAGCTAAAAAATTTTTTTAAAAATAGGGAACAGTGATTGCTACTGATAAGAGACTGGGGACAAGGGATAGAGGGAGATTTACTTTTCATTATTATTTTCATTAGTATACTTTTTGAATTTTGTGCACTATACATTTATAGTGTTTTTTATTCAAATACGTACACAGATAACTTACAAGTTAAAATGAGTGAATGTCATTGTCTTAAGTAAACAAACTTAAATAATTTAAAATTCTAAAAGAAAAAAAGTTTCTCTTTAAAAGAGGCTAGAAAAGAAAGTAGAACTCAGAAATAACTGTGCTTTTATGTTATTTGCAGATAAGTATGACACAGTAAATCAAATTTGAAAGATTTTATGGCCTTTTAGGATACTGAAGTATATAAAAGTAAATATTAATTGTTGTTTTCATCTAGATATGTCCCTATCTTTTTACATTTTCTATTTTTTTAATCATTCTAACTTACAGGTAGGAAAAGTGCCAGGATAAATAATATATTAATACTCTATGTGTTGTAATTCCAGATTGTAGAGCAGCATTAGTACATCTGTAGATAGGACTATTAATTTTCATACTATTGCTTCTTGGCAAGTAAGTGAAAACATAAATACTATGAATTCTGCCCCACTGGAAATTATAAAAGACATTGAGATTTACTTACCGCTTAACATTTTGGCACTAGATATTCTACATGGTAGTTTTTAAGGTAAGTACTTAAGATTGGCTTTATGTAAATTACATGTATATATCTCCTTCAGTAGCCTGACTTAAAGATCCAGAAAGGATCTCTCTGCTTTTAAAATTTCTTATCTACCTCCTGAACTGTTTATTAATAGGGATTTCTAAAGCTTAGAAGGGTTTTCTTCAGTGGCTTTTATACAGAAGGCATGATGCCTGGTGCCAGCCTGGCTCAACCTATCACCTATGTGCTTTATAGATGCTGACCTGCCCCCAATCCTGGGATTCTAATCTGATTGTTCTGGACTTGGGTTGTGGCTCTGAATATGATACTTTGGAATAATAGTTTCCAAACCTGGCTGATTGTCAGAATGGATGGCCTGGGGAATATTTTCAGAATACACAATCCCATATACAGGCTTAAGAATCTGTAATTTTAAAAAATTCTCTTGACCATATTGTTTACCTTTGTGTTTTAAAAAATGAATTATAGAATTTCTTTTTTATAATCTTAAAAAGTGAAAGCAATTGAGGGAGGATGCTGTGTATGACATGTATTGGGAGATGGGGTAGGGGAGATGCATAGACTAAGAATAATATAAATAATCTTAGGTTGAGGTGAACTCTGGTGTGCTTTGAAGAAGATTTCAAGTGCAAAGAGTTTTAAAAGAAGAAGAGAACGTGTTAAAATTACCAGGACCAGAAAGGAAGAGATGGTAGGAAAGTGTTAGAGAAGGGCATCTGTGAGATGTTTTAGCACAGTTAACAGGTACACACATAAAAATAACATAATATAATAAGTGGCATCATAGATGGTCACATAATCTTCATAAATAATGTTGGGAAGGTTGGCCAAGTTAGGAAGCATCTTGAATGCTGAGCTGTGTCTGCTTAGAAGACAAGAAGGAACCAAGAAGAAAACTTACTCACAAGGCTGTGCCTTAGGAAGATGAAGCAAGTCAGCACAGTATAAGCAGAAAAATCAACAGATTAATAAGGAGAGCTTTGCAAAATTTAAATTTTAAAAATGACAGTATAAATAGAAAAGGCAGATTAAAATTAAAGATTCTTGATACCAATTAGAAATGGGTAGTTAGAGAATGGGATGAATTGGATGAATTGAAGGAAAGCTCTCCCCCAGAGTCTGTATCAAAGCCTGAGATAGTAACCTCCCATGAAGTGCTTGTCAGGGTGTCAAGAGTTTTCTACTTGAATAAAAGGGAACACATGGTGGTATGTATCATTTGTAGAACCAGGAGAAGAAACTAATTGGGGTGGAAAGATGATTGGGTTTTAAGTATTTGGAATTGGAAGTGTTAAAAAGACATTTTTTCTTATTTCATATTTAAGTTTTACAAACTTATGTTTTTTTGTTTTTGTTTTTGGTTTGGTTTGGTTTGGTTTGTGTTGCTGGGGATTGAACCCAGGACCTTGTACAGCATGCTAAGCATGTGCTCTACCACTGAGCTACCTTCCCAGCCCCAAACCTCTAGTCTTAACATTAACTTTAATGTTAAGACTTTAATGACTTTCTTGCCTGCTTTTGTCTAGTCACTTTCTGTGTATGACTTTTAGAAAATGCTTACCCAGGAGTTGTGGTGCACCTATAATCCCAGCTACTTGGGAGCCTGGGCAACTTAGAGAGACCCCATCTCAAAATAAAATAAAGGGCAGCTCAGTGGTAAAGTGCTTATCTAGCATGGGCAAGGCTCTGGGTTGATTGAATCCCCAACACACACACACACACACACACACACACACACACACACACACACCATTAAAAAAAAAAGTAGAAAATGCTTAAACTATTAAAATAATAGAAGAGTCATTTACAAGTACTTTTTCCATTGTTCCATTGTGATGAATGTAATTATAAAGTTAAAGTATGAATTGCTTTTGTCATGGCATAGGTGGGAACAAGAGCCCAATCAGAGAGAATTCGGACATATAATTTCACACAGGATAGAGTCACTGACCACAGGATAGCATATGAAGTTCGTGACATTAAGGTAATACTATTGACTATGCTTTATGTACCTTTGCTTTTCAAAGAAAGTATAATCAATTCTGGAGAGTTGTGTCTAAAATATTACCAAGTAATTTTAAATCGTTAAGCCAATTTTGCTTAATACCCTAAAATTTACATTTTTATTAGTTTGCTGGTAAGAAATATGATCTTTCTGCCTCTTTGAAATAGTTATATTTTAAAATTCCAAATTCTTTGTTATACAATCACAACATATTGAATATACATATTGAATATACATGTATGCATATATTGTTGGGTAACAAATTGCCACAAATTTAGCAGTTTAAAACAATACTTATTCATTTTCTCATGCTTTCTATAGGCCAGGAATCCAGGTACTACTGAACTGTTCTCTCCTTAGGGTTTCACAAGGCCAAAAGCAAGGTGTTATCAAGGCTACATACTTTTCTGAAGCTTGGTATCCTCTTCCAAGTTCATATCTGTGTCAGAATTCTCTTTAGTGAAGGACTAACACTCCTAGTCTTTTCCTGGCTGTCAGCTGAAAACTGCTCTTAGATCCTAAATGCTGCTGGAATTTGCTTGCCATGTGTCTCCTAAATAATCTCGCCCATTTAGCATCTCTTTTATCTATTTTTGCAAGAATAGCTCAGGCCTTTTTTTTTTTTTTTTTTTTTTTTTCCAGTGCTAGGAATCAAACCCTGGGTTTCTTGCATGCCAAACAAGCTCTCTACCACTGAGCCACATCCCTAGCTGGCTCAGGCCTTTTTGAAGATCTCACCTGATAAAGTCAAACCCACCTAGATAATAGTTCTCTTGATTAACTTAAAGTCAACTGATTACTCACCTAATCTCTGGGATCATATGCCAACATATTTACAGGTTCTGTCCGCATTCACACAGTATACAACAGAGAGCATCTTATAATTCTATTTTCCATACTGCATATTCATTAGGTGTTATAGCTGTGTATTGGGGAAGAGACCCTGTCTAGATTTTTTGAACAATAACCTACCTAAATGCCATCCAGCCAAAACTACTAACAATAATACATTAATAATGAAGCACATGGCTGGGATTGTAACTCAGTGGTAGAGTGCTTGCCTTGCAAAAGGGAGGCCCCTAAAATAAATAAATAAATAAAATTAAAGATGTTAGAGACTGGGGCTGTGGCTCAGCAGTAGAGTGCTCCCCTAGCATGTGTGAGGTGCTGGGTTCCATCCTCAGCACCACATAAAATAAATAAATGAAATAAAGGCATTGTGTCTGACTACAACTAAAAAAACAGATATTCTTTAAACATAAATAAGAAGTAAAGATGTTAAAAAAAATGAAGCACAAGAAAACTTCCCTTTTGCTGCCACTGAAGGGGAAAATGAAGTGGTTCCCATAAAGGACTGTGTGGACAAGGCCGGAGACAGAAAGCTCTTATCTTTTTCTTTGGTTCATCTGATACTTAAAACCTCTTTCACTTGATTCATCCTATTATATACTCCAAATTAAAGTTTAAAGGAAAATGTCTGTGTTTTTAATATATTTATAAATATCTTTGTATCTTATGTCACTTCTTGCATAGGAACACAGCAGCCAAGTCAAAAAGGATGAAATATTTGCTAACTTCCCTTTCCTCAGGAAACACACAGGATTAACTAAACATGTTTGGTCACATTGTTCTAGTTACACCATATTATTTTGGGTGTTTTTCTGGTAGTGGTGATAATTTTCCCTGAGACACATTCTTATGGCCAGTAATATCCTTTAGGTGGGCCTGTAGGCACAAAATATAATATTCAGTTGTGAAACAGAAAGGTAACTGGCTTTTGTATCTATAAAATACCTGACTATGGACTATGTACTAATATGTTATTACTAAATATGCCAGACTCATAAATAATAAGAAAAAATTATATTAGGTGTTCCAATAATCACTAACCAGCCTATTGGAAAAAAAGAAAACACATTAGTGAAAAGGAAAAGTTTGAGAGTAGCATGAAAAAAACTGTATGAAAACATTGAAATCTATATGAAGGAGGAGACTGGTAGGTGGGGAAAGGGAAGATATTGAAGAGTACAAAGTTTTAGTTAGACAGGAAGAATAAGCTTTAGTAATATATTACACAGAATGGTGACTATAATAAATAATGCATTGTATGTTTCAAGATTGGGGAAAGTAGGGGCTGGCAATATAGCTCAATTGGTAGAGTGCTTGCCTTGCATGCACACAGCCCTGGGTTCAATCCCCAGCACCACAAAAAAATTTAAAATAAAGATTGGAGAAAGTATAGATTTTAAGTGTTTTCACCACAAAAACAATGATAAATATGTAAGCTGATGGGTTTGATACTTAACTCACTTTAATCATTCCACAGTATAAATAGTATCAAAACATCGCATTATGCCCCATAGATATATTATTATTTGTCAAGTAAAAATAAAGCTTAAGTCCATAAAAAGGCAGTAAAAAGAATAGTAGGAATGAATAATTTGGGGTCTACATTAATACAGATATGACTGGAAAAGTGATGAGGCAGGTACAGTGGCACACACTTGTAATCCCAGCAGCAACTTCGGAGGCTGAGGCAGGAAGATTGAGAGTTAAAAGCCAGCCTCAGCAAAAGGAAGGCACTGAGCAACTCAGTGAGACGCTGTCTCTAAATAAAATAAAATAGGGCTAAGGATGTGTCTCAGTGGTCGAGTGCCCCTGAGTTCAATTCCCAGTACCTACTCCCACCTCCCACCAAAAAAAAAAGAGTTCAATGAACACTATGTAATCTATAACCTAGATTCAACAATTGTTAACATTTTTGCTCTATTTGCCTTCTCTTTCTCCCCACTTCCTCTTTTCTGCGTACAACTATTGCTGTTGAATCATTTGAAAGCAAGTTGCAGACCTCAAGAGACTTTTACCCTAAATATTTCAACAAAAATATTTTTTGATTACATAAAACTTCTAGATTTTAAAACCACTGGATTTCCCATTTCAGGGAGAAAAACCTGTTGAAAATCACTTGCAGATTAAATCATGTAAATTTGGAGGGTTGGCACAGGAAAGATGGGCTGAAATGGTCTGAGGTGGTGCCCTCTGAGCTAGATCCAGAGGATTTGGCAAGGAACACCATTTATGCTAATGTGGCAACAAAACATCTGCCGGATTAAGGCATTTCAGTCTTCTTTGCCCTTGGGAATAAGATGCGAATGAAAAGAACAGAATTTTCAGGATAAGAATAAAAAGCTTTTTTTTTTTAGGGTACAGGAAGAGAAAGAATTCACCAAACAAATCCTCCCAAACATGATTTGAAAACCCTAGAATGGTGTCACAAAAACCAAGAGAAAGAATATCAGAGAAGGATGTGGTCAGTTTCAAAAGTTCATTAGGATCTCTCATTGTTTCCGGAGTTATAGGAAAGATCCAAGTCTTGGATTGATTTTTAAAACAAAATCCAAATTTAAACAATTAATTCCATTTGCTCTTTTTTTAAAAATTATTTATTTTTTAGAAGTAGTTGGACACAATACCTTTATTTTATTTATTTATTTTTATGTGGTGCTGAGGATTGAAAGCAGGGCCTTGCATGTGCTAGATGAGGACTATACCACTAAGCTACAACCCCAGCCCCCATTTGTGCTTTTGCATTCATTTTGCCCCTAAAAAAATCACTGCAAACTGGGGATCTTCCCCTATTAGCAGTTTTATTCATTATATTGTAGAACATGAGTAATCCTTTGTTGCTATTAAATATTGACAGTAAAGAAATGAAATTGGGCTAGGAGTTGTAGTTCAGTGGTAGAGCACTTGCCTAGCATGCTCAACTCTGTGGGTTTGATGCCTAATAACACACAAAAAAAGAAAAGAAGTATAAACTTAACTCTTCACTTTATTTATTTTTAATAATCAGGTGTGTTAGTCAGTTTTCCATTACTGTAACAAATACCTAAGATAAATAAGCTTAAAAAGAGGAAAGGTTTATTTTATTTTTTTATTTTTACTTTTTTTGGTACTAGGGTTACTTTACCACAGGACTGGTAAAGCCAGGGTCCCTGGTATCAGCCAGGGTCTTGCTAAATTGCTGAGGATTTCATTAAGTTGCTGATACTGATCTCAAACTTATAATCCTCTTACCTCAGTCTCCCCAGTCTTTGTGATGAGGGCAGGTTTATTATAGCTTGGAGTTTTAGAGATTTCAGTCTATGGCTGATTGGTCCCATTGCTTAAGACCTATGGTGGCACAGCACATCATGGTGGTTGTTTGTGGCAAAGAAAGCCATTCATCTATGGCATCTAGGAAGCAAAAAAGAGAGACAAGTGTCCCACAGTCTCCTTCAATGATGTGTCCCTAATGACCTAAAACCTCCCACTAAGCCACACCTCCCACCTTTCAATAGGGCCAAACTGGGGACCAAACTTTTAACACATGGGCCTTTGGAGGAGGGTATTCCAGATCAAAACTATAGTATCAGGTTTCATAATAATTACCTCTTTTACCAGGGATTTTTATGTGGTGAGAAAAGCCTGGATCAACTAATTCAGAGACTACTTCAATCAGCAGATGAAGAAGCCATTGTTGAACTTTTGGATGAAAACCTTAAATCAGCAAAATAAATATTTGTTTATTCTTTATTAGCATATCAACAGAATGGTCCTATATCAAGAATCAGACTGAGTATGTATATGATGTCAAAATACATTCTACTCTCATGTATAACTATAAAGAACAAATAGAAAAAAATTATGTAAGTCAAAAAAAAGAGTCAGTCAGGAACTGAGGCATAGGAATCTTTATGAATATTCATAGAATACAGCTATAAGTACATAGTACTTATAGATTTTTTTTTAATGAATCAGTCACATTTATTGACTTTAAAGGTTTAAGTTTTAATAAACAACCTGAATTTCCAAGTAGAAAATAAGCTGTTATTGAAAAGAGAAAGAGCGGTGTGCTCACCTAGCGTGTGCACGGTCCTGGTTTCGATCCTCAACACCACATAGAAATAAATAAACAAAGTAAAGGTATTGTGTACAACTAAAGAATAAATTTTAAAAAAGAGAAAGAGTATTGAGAACTGATGTGTAATATAAGACAGGTCACTTGTTCTCTCATGCCTTTTCTTAAACAAAACAACCAGACCTTTTTCATCTACCACAAGAAAATGTAAAATTTAGTGATATCAGATTTATACATTATTTGTAAACTCTTTTTTAAAGACAAAGTATTGTTAATTATGTCAAAATTAGGACTTAGACTGCTACTTTTCAATAAAAATGGTGAAGAATATGAGTCACTCAGCATCAATGAGCATCTCTAGGATACAGATTATGCCCTAGCTTTTGATTGCTAAATGAATTCTATATTGTATGAACTAGAGGCCAATATTCAACATAGACTTTTTGCTTGCTTGTATTTCTTATTGTCCTTTGGGTCAACTTAATAAGCATCAACAGATGTAATATGAGTAACTCATTGTGATCTATTTCATGCAGTGATATATAAAACCCAATGCTTACCTTAAAGAGATTTTTGTTGGATGAGATAATTAAACTTCTAACAGCCACTGCAGTACATTTAGCTCCATAGAGACAGCACAGGGCAAATGAGAGGCAGACTGATACCATGTGACTCTGTGCCTCACTGAGGAAAATCTGCTAAACACAGTCAAAGGAGATCCTAAGAAGCTGAGAGCAAAATGTCATTATATGTGCTCTGCAAACTTGTCAGAGTGCAAGGCACTTCAATTTCTGAGTTTTCTAAAAAGTGCTCAATGGCAAAGGTGGAAATGAAAACCTATGTCATTTCTAAAGGAAAAAAAAAAGTTCAGGGATTCCATTATACCCAAGAGATCTCCTTCTTGTTCTCTTATGAGTTTTGCCCCCCAAATCAGAGGAGAACATTTGAACCTGTTGATTGGTGATGTTGCAAAGAAACTGGGAGATAAATGTGGAATAACAGCTACAGGTAAAGAAACTTAATGAAAAGAAAGTGCAAGTTGAAAGAGAAACATGAAAAGGATATCACTGCCTACCAAGCTAAAGGTAAGTCTGAAACAGAAGAAAAAAAAAAAAAAAGGAGTGGTGAGGGTTGGGAAAAGCAAGGGAGAGGAGGAAGACAAGAGATGATAATGAATAAGTTGGTTCTAGTCTATTTCTTTTTCCTTGCCTATAAACCATTTAATTCCCCTATATACAACTCATCTCTTTTAAAGAAGAAACTTGAATATAAGGGTGTGTAAGGTTTGTTTTAAAACTGTATAATGTCTCTTTTTGTATAGTTAACACACTAACAAATATGTCTTTATATAGCCCTGTCCTGATGGTATTCCAGTAGCCACTAAGTTTGCCTGGGGCTTGTAAATTGACATGGAAATTTAAAATAGGCTTTTGTTGGTGCATGGCACCAATTAGTTACATATGGGGGTGGTAGTCTTTTCATTCTCATTATCTCTGATCCATCTTCTATGAAAAAATTGTTCTGTTAACTGACTACCACTCCAACTTCAAAAAAAGAAAAAAGAAGTTGCAACTTTACTACTAACATTGAATGCTTATAAATAAATACAATATTTTTATTACTTAAATAAGTAAGTTACCAACTCTAACACAAAATGATAGGATGTTGTTCTGAAGAAGGGTTATTTTAGATATATTCTTCAGACAGACTATTAAGATCAAGTTCTAAGACTAATGTAATTATTTGGAAGAAAAGATGGGAGAAAAAATGTCTTCCCAGGTTCTTATTTCAAAAATGTTCAAGCATACAGAGAACTTTTAAAAATTAAAATTTTAGGTGATTTATTATACACTGTTTACCTATATTCATCTAGAGTTAACATTTTACCCCATGTGGTTTTGGGGGAGTTTGTGGGGTTTTTTCTTTTTCTTTTTTTTCTGTTACACACACGTACACTACACTCTGTGATCGGGCTTTTTGATAGTTGCAGATTTCATGAGACTGCTCCAAAGTATTTCAGCATGCATCTTCTAAGAGTAAGCATGTTCTACAAACTCATAACTTTATTATCATATCTAATAAAATTAACAATTATATAACTATTATATATATTACAACATAATAGTTATCACTTACTAAAATTTCTATATCTGTTTTAGCTAGTTTTATCCAATCCGGGATCCAACTAAGATTCACACATTGCATTTGGATGTATCACCTTGGTTTAGGTTAATCCCCTTAACTTTCTTCCCCACATGACATTGACTTTTTGAAGCTCAACAATGGCAGGAACATTTGCAATTTATTCTAGTTAACACATATCCAATGAAAGGCTGGAACTTCCCTTCCTTAGAGCATTTACTAAAAAGGTAATTGTAAATACTATCTCTTGCAATTAAAGCATCTCTCTCAAGGACCTGCGTCATTTTTTTGTAATGTAATCATCAAGAAGGACAGGGCCTCTGTCTCAGTCTGTGGGTGGACTGAATCCCAACTTTGGTCACTGCAGCTAGCAGACACCGTTGGCTTCATTGCATGTACATTGACTAACCCTTTGTTCTATTTCACTTCTCTACTGAGCCCTTGTATCCTTCCCTCCCTCATCTTCCTTAAAAATTCCTAAACTTGGCTTGTGTGGTGGCACACACCTGTAATTTCAGCAACTCATGAGGCTGTAGCAAGAGCATCACAAGTTCAGCCAGCTTGAGCAAGTTAGTGAGACCCTGTCCCAAAATTTTAAAAAGGGCTGGATATGTAGCTCAGTGACACAACATCCATGGGTTCAACCCCCAGTACCAAAAAAAGAAAAAGAAAAAATCCCAAATTAATTCTGCACAAATCTGAATGGAACTCAGCTCTTCCACCTACTGTCGGTTTCTTTTCACTTCTTTAATATCTGTCTTTATTCATCTTTGACAATTTGGCTAGAACATAATGAAGCATTGGGAATTATAAAACAGCACGGTTCCCATTCTTCTATATTTATCTTTAATATTTTTTTACATTTGCAATTCTGAGGCTGAAACTCAGGCCCTTCCATATACTAGACAGGAGCTCTATTGCTGAGCTACATCCCAGCCCAGCTGGCCATCTTTTTAAAAACCCTTCTTCAGAGTTGAGAGATTATTTAATCCTAATTGAATCAGTGCCATTTAGGGTCAGTGTTGTCCCCTAAAACAACTGATATTGTAATATTGTAACATTGGTCCACTTTATGCTTTGAATATAACCCATGCTGCTCTGCCACTGCAACTTTATTTTTTTTAAAGATATGTTCATTTTCATTGTAAATGTAACTTTATTTTATTTATTTATATGTGGTGATGAGACTCGAACCCAGGGCCTCACACATGCTAGGCAAGTGCTCTACCACTGAGCCACAACCCCATCCCCGCAACTTTATTTTTAAAGTGGATATGTTTCTTTCTCTTTCTCTCTCCATGCTCCTCCCTAACCTCTTCTCCTCCCTAATCTCAGGGGAAACAGGATTACCTTTCTTCCCCATTTTAGACAGAGTTATCTATCCCTGAGTACACACTCACCATAGAAACGAAGTAATCAGGACTTTGAGGATGGTACCAGAAAATCTCATAAATGGCTATCTCCCAAGTTTACAAGTGAATTATAATTCCAGACACAGAACACATGGAATGTAGCCTTTGAGTCACTTCTTTGAAAGTCCCCTGTTCCTGCTGATTGGCAGATTCACAGCCTTTGGGACAGGAGTTCCTTGTGTTTTTCCTTTGCTAGCAAAGCAATAAACCTTTTCCTTTTTCTCAAAACCGTGTCCTTGTTATTGGATTGGCATCAGGGACAAGGACTGAGTTTTTGGTAACAATATCTCTGGAGAATTTGACTTAATTGAAAAGAATATTGAATGGAGCATTACAGAGTAAAAGATTTTGTTTTCAAGCATTTTACATAACATTTATCCAAAGAAATATGAATACTAAATATTCTGTGAAACAATAAAAAAGGAGATCCTTTTTATTATATAAAAATTTATATGTTTATATAAATTTTTTATTATATTATGTCAAATATGAGATTATATATAATTTTTTAAATTCTACCATTTTTCTTCAGGAAAAATACTAACAAATCCCAAAGCTTGATTTTTGGAAAAAAAAAATTGTTAATTTGAGAAAGTAAAAAGTTGTAAGAGGGAAAGCAAGAGAAGGGGGTATTGATTTCTTACCATCTATTCATGTTTAACATTCTATACATACCCAAGAAGGGAGGGGTCTAAGAGGGGAAGGGGGGGGAAAGGGAAATTGTTTCTTCAGCCAAAGTGAGAACCTAATGTGTCCAATTGTCCTGCTTTGACCAAACTGTGGTACTGTCCACCCTTCTCTTGCCTTTCCTCTTCCTCCAGCTTTGACTTTTCCTTAAAGCTACAATTTACATGGAAGAAAAAGGAGTGAAACCTCCGATGTTGATTCAGTAGGTCTGGGGACTGTGATTCTGCATTTCTATCAAGCTCTCAGGTAATGGTGGAGATTGCTGATTCACAAATAATACTTGGAGTAGCAAGGATGTCTATTATTCAGCTAGGGAGTTCTTACTGTTGTAATGCACCTTATTTTCATACTGTGAGATTCAATTAAATTTGAAATACTGCTTCACTTAGTAGATCTATTAGTTTTCCCAAGCACAAAGATAAACTTGACATCTTTAGGAGCTGGGTGCAGTGGCACAGGCCTGTAATTCCAGCCACTCAGCAGGCTGAGGTAGGAGGATTGCAAGTTTAAAGCCATCCTTAGCAATTTAGGGAGGCCCTGAGAAGCTAAAGGAGACCCTGTCTCAAAATTTTAAAGAGGGCTGGGGAGAATCTCAGTGGTACAGTGACCCTGGGTTACATTCTCTGGGGATGAGGGTAGGGGAGAAAGGAAGTCTGTAGATGCTATTTAAAAATTAGAGTAAGAACAATACCTGTGGCAGTGCCTGACTATGCACACCAGATATTGGGTTGCTAGAGTCAGGTGAGAGAATGTGATAGTTAATCACTTACAAATGGTACTGAAGCCTCAATTCTGAGGTCAGCTGGTGCTGTGCTTTTATGGGCCTCTTATGAATCAAAGCACATAAAGATTGCTATACAGGCCAAATGAGTGAAATGTGTTACAGTGGCGACAAATGGGTTCCTGAAAACAAAGTCCTCAGATACTTAGACATCAATGTGCAGAAACACAGAGGTCTTCAAAATCCAATCAGGAACAAAATTCAAAGATGAAGTTGAGAGGCACTGCCCCAGGAAAGAAGACATCTGGTCTTCAAGTAAAAATTACTGGGCTTAGTAGCATATGCTTACATTCCCAGTGACTCCTTATTCCCAGTGATTCCAGAGGCTGAAGCAGGAGGATTGCAAATTCAAGGCGAGCCTTGGCAGCTTAGCAAGACTTTGTTTCGAAATAAAAAGGGATGAGGATGTAGCTTAATGGTAGAGCACTCTTAGGTTCAATCCCCAGGATCAGAAAGACAGGTCACCCAGAAATGGAAATGATGGAGTATAAGTGAGACACCTTAATCTTCTCAGAAGGGTCCAAGTAGATGTGATTGTTGAAAACATGAATGGAGATGAAGTTAAAGATTCCTGAAAAATGAAATGATGGCTTTTTATGGTTAAGACTAAATTACAAGACAAACAGCTCTTTACATCTTCTTATCAAGAAGAATGTGGATTCCGTTGCAGAGAATGATGCAAATTACAAGAAAGCTCAAGGAATCAGATAATAAGGAGCATGCTAGTAATAAAGTTGTGGCAAGAAAAAAAGAATGCTTGGGTGTAATGTTGGGCACTCAACTACTCTACAAATTTGAAAAACCCAGTTATGCAGATCCTTGCACATCATCCAGAGGCACTCAAGTTCCCTTATGGTGCACCACATCTACTGAATGATTTTCATGAATTGAAGCAATGTTTGCCTATATAACTCTAGATAAGAATCTTTCTTTATGACTGAAATATCTTTATGATGATTTCCTAGCAAAGAAGTTTGCAACCTTGTTTAGTGCCAGTAATTATGAAGGGGCTCCTCTGAGAGTATATATGACTTACAGTACATAAAATATATAGATCTGAAGGGTACAGTTCATTGGGTTTGGCAACTGCACTCATTCACCCATGTCATCACCTGCCCAAACAAGAAGGAAACACATCAGCCCTGAAAGTTTCCTCATTTTCCTTTCCAGTCAATCTAGCAGTCTGTTAAACCCCCACCCCTCACTCAAGAATGGCAGCTGCTGTTATGATTTTTATACATCAAAGCTTATTTTCACGGTTTTGGAACTTCACATAAATGATTATCCAGTATGGACTCTGGTTGAAATGGTCATAGAGTATGGACTAATTTATTTGATTTCTTTTACACAACATTAAATTTTTGAGGAATTTTGTGTATTATTGCATGCACCAAAGGTAATTCACTTTTGTTTCTGAGTAGTATTACACTATACAAATATACTACTTTTTAAAAATTCTCCTATTGAGGTACACTTGGATTGTTTCCAGTTCTGGCTACTATAAGTAAAACTATTATGAAAATTCTTATACAAGTTCTTTTTTTTTAATTTGGCGTGTGTGTGTGTGTGTGTGTGTGTGTGTGTGTTTTTCCATTCCCCTTAGGCAAATGCCTAGGAGTGAGGTTACTAGGTGTTTAAAAGAAACAACCAGAGGGCTAGGGTTGAAGCTTAGTGGTAGAGCACTTGCCTCTCAAGCATGAGGCCCTGGGTTCGATCCTCAGCACCACATAAAAATAAATAAAAATAAAGATATTGTGACCATCTACAACTACAAAAAAAATCAAACAAAAAGATAAAAGGAACTAACAGAGTTTTCTTTATATAGACATATCCATTTATATTTGTGTTATTAATAGATAGGGGTGCTGATGGCACCATATCTTCAATACTTAGTATTATCTTTAAAGTTTAGCTATTCTGGTGGTGTGCTATTTTCTCACTTTGAATCTAATATGCATTTATATGATGATGAATGACATCAAGCATTTTTTCATGTTTATTGACCCTTAGGTATATGTATTATGGTTATATTTCCAGATTATAACTTTTAAATTTTGTTTTCACTGCCTTTTATCAGAAGCTTGAATTTTTGTTGAAGTTCACTTTGCCCTTTTTTATGATTATTATTTTTCTTGGTCCTAAGCAATCTTTGCCAACACCAAAGTAATGGAAATAGTTTTGTCTGTTTGTGTGTGCGGATGTGTGTTAGTGTGTTTGTGTGTGTGTGTGTGTGAGAGAGAGAGAAATTTTACATTTTATTTGCTTTTCCATTTAGTACTAAGATCCATTTCTTGGGCTGGGGATGTGGCTCAAGCGGTAGCGCGCTCGCCTGGTATGCGTGCGACCCAGGTTCGATCCTCAGCACCACATACCAACAAAGATGTTGTGTCCGCCGAGAACTAAAAAATAAATATTAAAAATTCTTTAAAAAAAAAATAAGATCCATTTCAAATTAACTATTGCTTAAGGGGTCAAGGTTAATTATTGTGTTGCCTTCTGATCCAGTTATTCCAAAACTATTTAGGAAGACCTCACTTTCTCCATTTAATTGCATTTCTAAATTTAACATTTTAAATTCAGCTTTCTAAAGTTTAAAATTGAGTTTCTCAGTTGAACCAGCTGTGTTTCAAGTACTTAACAGCTAAATATGCCTTCTGAGTACTACATCAATCATCATGTAACAGGAATCTTCACACTTTGAATATAAACCTTGCTGCTCTATAAACCACTAGCACTTTTTTTAAAAAACTAATATTTTTTTTCCTTCCTCTTTCCCTCTCCCTCTCCCTATCTTTGGCAGAAGCAAGATCAACCATCTTCTTTTCCTAGGCCAGGTTATCTCTCCTTCTACTCTCCAACCACAGGAATGAGGAATCCACCAGTTGACTTAAGAAAAGGCTCTATCTCAAGGCTACTGCTTGAATATAAATTATGACTCCTGATTACTTTTGTGTCTCCCCTTTAAAAGTCCACAGTTTCCCCTGGCAGTAATAATCACAGGTCTTGCTCTCCTTTGCTAGCAAAGAAATAAAAACTGCCTTTTCCTTTTTTTCAAAACTTTGTACTCATTATTGAGTCAGCATTGGGGACCAAGACCAAGTATCAGTATCAGTCACAGATCTTACATTATTTCCAAGTTGCAATAATCTATGGGAAAGCAGAGAACCAGGTCTAATAAATATTTTGGGTTCTGTGAAAGGTAATCTAAGGTAAGGGGAGATATAAGGAAATTAGAAATCAATTACTGGACTTATATCTAAAGCAGTCAAATTCATGCAGACAGAAAGTAGAATGAGAGTTGCAGGAGTTGAGAGAAGGGGTGTTATTGTTTATTGAGTTTCAAGTTTGCTTGAAATGAGTCCTGTAAAATAATGATGGTGATAGTTGCAAAACAATGTGAACACATCTAATACATACTTAAATTTTAATGGTAAATTTTGGTTGTTTTTCACTGACATTTTAAAAAATTTTTATAAAGTTGCTTTCCCCCTGATTGGGGTTCAATGTAGGTGAATAATGTGTTTAACTAATGATGACTAACTTAATTCTGTCTAGTATATTTGAGGGATACCCCCAAACATCACTTTTTATGTACAAAGGAGATACTGAAGCCCAGAACCCAACTTAGTTTAATATCACTACCTGGACTATTTTGCTCTATGCCCTATTCAGCTGATAAGAAAGAAGAAGAAAATATGTTGAGGGTTATTCTCCTGCTATGTGTAATTCGCCTATGCATGCATTACTGAAAATTTCTTTCATAAGGTAATTGTAACTCATGGAAAACTAGCAGCAGGAGCAGTCATTGGTTTTAAATAAAAGTTTCCAAAAAAGTCATTTTCTAAATGCTTGTTTTTGATAATTTAACTAATAGATTTTAAAAGAATTGGGTAAAGCATCATAGCCTGTATTACATTAATTCAAGGAATGTCAGGGCTTGTATGAATACTGAACTCTGAAAATCTGTACTTTGTGCTCTTGTACAGTACAAGATGGGTTTGTTGAAATATTTTGATTTAAATTTCTCACTAAAACTCCTTAATGAATGCAATTGGAGAATCATCGATTGATTGGTAGATTAGCAGCGCGAGGTGAAAGGTGTTGTATCATACGACTTGAAAACATATAAGTTCTCCCCCCCCCCCCATCACAGGTTGATCCCAAAGAGGCTCAGCCACTGAGCCATGTCCCAAGCCCTTTTTATTTTTATTTTGAGACAGGTTCTCGCTAAATTGCTTAGAGCTTGCAGAGATTGGCCTCCAACTTCTTCTTGCCTTAAGTCTCCCAAGTCACTGGGATTACAGGCATGAGCCACCACGCCCTGCAGGGTCTAATACCAGTGGCTCGGGAGGCTGAGAAAGGTGGATGGTGAATTCAAAGCCAGCCTCAGCAACTTAGGAAACCCTGATTGCAAAAAGAGAGAGTAGAGATAGAAAAAAGAAAATACTCTTGCTCCTCAGAGATAGTAATTTGGTGAAAGAACCAAAGTACTATGTTTATATGCCTGATTTCTATATTTGAGGTCATCTAAAAGTTCTTCTTTAAGACCTCAGCTTAGTCATCTAAGACTTCCTAATGGATTTACAGATCTCCATTAATATTTAAAATATTGTGAATACCTTTACAAACTTTCAAAAGCAGTACAATTAAAAACTGTAAGTTATCTTTTTAGATATTAACAGCTTTTATTATTAATATTAAGGTTCGTGGTTTCAAATTAGTAAATGCCTTAAATAAATTCAAAAATAAAAGTGAAAAATGGTTTACTTTATATTCTAGGTAAGCCTAGGACTTTGTTAATTATTCTAATAAAAAAAAACATCCTTTGTAATTTATATCATTCTGTCTTCACACAACCAATGAGATATTGTTTTATTTTACAAAGAAGATAAAACAATTTCAAAGAGAAGTCACATAATCAGTGAATAATAAAACGAGGCTTCAAATCTGGACTTCAAAGCAGTGCTCTTAACCATCAAATTCAGAGAAATTAACGCTTTCTAGTTCTGTTAATGCCATCAACGACAGGAAACTTCGCAGCATTACACAAACTACAACTCCCAAGATGCCACGCGACTTCTGTCCGTCAGCCTCCGCCCGGGAGTCTGCAGGGCCCCAGCATGCTTTGAGGCACGAAAGGGAACCTGGGAGCGGTAGTTCTCCCGAGTGCCTACCGGTATCGCCAGCGCGGCAGTGGCGGTCCTTGAGGCTCCAGCCCGTGGTCGTGTAAGGGCAAGCTGAGGTGGAAAAAGGGCACAGAACGGAAACGGTGAGTCAAGCACTGTCTACGCGATAAAGGGAGGCGGCGCCGCAGCGTAGGGTTGAGTTAGTAAGCGTGGCCAGTCTATTCTGGGACGCTTCTGTCTTAGCGTCAGCGAGCGAAGGTTGAGGAGGAGCCAGAGCCGGGTGCCCGCAGCCGTTCTCGCCCTCAGCACCCCGCCGCCATCTCCACCATGCAGTCCCGGGAAGACGCTCCGCGCTCTCGTCGCCTCGCCAGCCCCCGCGGTGGAAGGCGGCCCAAGAGGATTTCCAAGCCTTCGGTTTCGGCCTTTTTCACGGGCCCTGAGGAATTAAAGGACACAGCTCATTCTGCAGCCCTGCTGGCACAGCTGAAGTCCTTCTACGACGCTCGGCTGCTATGTGATGTGACCATCGAAGTGGTGACGCCTGGCAGCGGGCCTGGCACGGGTCGCCGCTTTTCTTGCAACCGCAACGTGCTGGCAGCTGCATGCCCCTACTTCAAGAGCATGTTCACAGGTGGCATGTATGAGAGTCAGCAAGCAAGCGTGACCATGCATGATGTGGATGCAGAGTCCTTTGAGGTGTTGGTCGACTACTGTTACACGGGTCGTGTGTCCCTGAGTGAGGCCAACGTGCAGCGCCTGTATGCTGCCTCCGACATGCTTCAGCTTGAGTATGTGCGGGAAGCCTGTGCTTCCTTTCTAGCCCGCCGTCTTGACCTCACTAACTGCACTGCCATCCTCAAGTTTGCTGATGCTTTTGACCATCACAAGCTACGATCACAGGCCCAGTCCTTTATAGCCCACAACTTCAAGCAGCTCAGCAGGATGGGTTCAGTTCGGGAGGAGACTCTAGCAGATCTGACCCTGGCCCAGCTACTGACAGTCCTGCGCCTGGATAGTCTGGACATAGAGAGTGAGCGTACTGTATGCCGTGTGGCTGTGCAGTGGCTCGAGGCTGCTCCCAAAGAGCGGGGTCCCAGTGCTGCAGAAGTCTTCAAGTGTGTCCGCTGGACACACTTCACTGAAGAAGATCAGGACTACCTGGAAGGACTGCTAACTAGGCCCATTGTGAAGAAGTACTGCCCAGACATTATTGAAGGGGCCCTGCAGATATGCTGTGGTGACATGCTATACAAATCTGTAGTGCCAAAGCCAAATAGCAGCAACAGCAGCAGCAGCAGCAGCAGTTCTGTTGTATCTGTAGCAGATAATCCACCTCAGAGACTGGGTATGTGTGCCAAGGAGATGGTGATCTTCTTTGGACATCCCAGAGATCCCTTTCTCTGCTATGACCCATACTCGGGGGACATTTACACAATGCCATCACCTTTGACCAGCTTGGCTCACACCAAAACTATCACCTCCTCAGCTGTCTGTGTCTCTCCAGACCATGACATCTACCTAGCTGCCCAGCCCAGGAAAGACCTCTGGGTGTATAAACCAGCCCAAAATAGTTGGCAGCAACTGGCAGACCGCTTGCTGTGTCGTGAGGGCATGGATGTGGCATATCTTAATGGCTACATTTACATTTTGGGTGGGCGAGACCCTATTACAGGAGTCAAACTGAAGGAAGTGGAATGCTATAGTATTCAGAGGAACCAGTGGGCACTGGTGGCTCCTGTTCCCCACTCCTTTTATTCTTTTGAACTAATAGTGGTTCAGAACTATCTTTACGCTGTCAACAGTAAGCGCATGCTCTGCTATGATCCTAGACATAATATGTGGCTGAACTGTGCATCTCTTAAACGCAGTGACTTTCAGGAAGCATGTGTCTTCAATGATGAGATCTATTGTATTTGTGACATCCCAGTCATGAAGGTCTACAACCCAGCTAGGGGAGAATGGAGACAGATTAGTAATATTCCCTTGGACTCAGAGACCCACAACTATCAGATCGTTAATCATGATCAAAAGTTACTGCTTATCACTTCTACCACCCCACAATGGAAAAAGAACAGGGTGACTGTGTATGAATACCATACTAGGGAAGACCAATGGATTAACATAGGTACCATGTTAGGCCTTTTGCAGTTTGACTCTGGCTTTATTTGTCTCTGTGCTCGTGTTTATCCTTCTTGCCTTGAACCTGGTCAGAGTTTCATCACTGAGGAAGATGATGCACGGAGTGAGTCCAGTACTGAATGGGACTTAGATGGATTCAGTGAGCTGGACTCTGAGTCAGGAAGTTCAAGTTCTTTTTCTGATGATGAAGTCTGGGTACAGGTAGCACCTCAGCGAAATGCACCAGATCAGCAGGGTTCTTTGTAAATATTTCAAAACAAATGTTTCTACTATGTGGAATGTATCTTTAAAAGATACCCTTTTTCCTGAAAACAAAAAAGTTGATCAGGACTGCAGATTTGGTTTAGAAAGGGTAATATTTTGAAATGCTAATGTACAAAATTTAAACAGTTTCTGAAATCAACCTAGTTAATAATTTACTGTGCTAAAAGTCTAAAATTAAAATGTGCAAAAATTAACTACATAATTGATTAGGATGCTTGGTGCTTTTTTTCATTGTTTTGATTAGATAGTACATTTATATTTTGTTTATTCTAATTTAGTCTGAAGTTAATTTTTAAATTCTGTTTACAGTGCCACAATTTTTTTTAATTTGCGTAACAGAAAATTGGACTAGGAATTGTTTGAGGGCTTTTGAAGGTGTATATTTTCCTTCAGAATAATGAAAGTGGTAGATTTACAAAATCTTTAGAGAGTTTTTAGTATTCTAAGCTGAAAATAGTTTGTTAGAATTTAGTTTGCTTTTCTCCATTTTTGCAAAGAAAAAAAATTGGGTATTTGTATTAAGGCTACTGAATAGTGATTTCATTTTGATAACATGTAGAAAGACCTTACAAGGTCACAGAAAGTAAAAAAAAAAAAAAAAAAATATCAGGATTCCACTACTTAAAGGCATTTTAGCTTTTATCTTGGGGGGGGGGCAACAGTAATAAAATGTGTATTTACTAAATGTGACCAATTTTTCTACATCTTGAAAAAAATCCGGCAGTAGAGTTACCAATTATTTAAATACCTTTCTAAACCAACCAGCCAACAAAAACTAACAACAACAAAAAGCAACTAGCTTTATAAATTTATAGTTTTTATTATACCTGATAACATGCTTCATTGACTCAGAGGAAGAACCCTTTTTCACTGGACATATAATTGCGGAATATAAATTTTTATCCACTGTTCATGCCTTGTCTTAAAAAGTTTATTTGCTTCCCTAAAATATTTTGGTGTTTAGTTTTAGGGTTCATCTTAGAGGATTCTTCAGGAAGTGATCTCTATTCTTTACTGTTTTTGTGAAGTAATATTCGGTCTGAAAATATGTATAAACTAAAAAATGTATTTTATTGAGATCAGTAGTTAACAGTGTCTATCAACTCTAAAATCAAGTGCCAGCAAAGAACTTTAAAACTTTAGCTGTGTAAAAAAACTGTTTTGTTTAGCATTGAAATATTGTCAGTTTTGTAAGTCACTGTAAATGTTCTTGATTATCAGCTTGAAGGTATTTTTGTATTAAAAGTTGACAGTTAAAGAACATAAGTGAATGATGGCATTTGGGGCCAATAGTTAAAGTATGTTTCTTTGAAAATATTTCCTAAGCAGTGATATATATATATATATATAGTTATTTTATTATGGTATTTGTATCTGTTTGGTGTTTCTCTGTGAACTATACTCCAGTCATTCTCTTTCTGTCACCATATGTAAAGGAAAGTCCAGAAATAGAGACTAAATCACACAAAACTGACATTGTTAAATACAAGATAATATAGGTGCTTACCTTTTGAAGATAAATTAATACATATGGTTATCACATATACCTGATAAATGGTGTACATATACATATATAGATGTTTATGGTGTGTAAAGGTTTCTGCACCCATTTAGAATTATCTTCCTGAATTTCTGTTCAATAATATGCTAATTCTTCTTAGTGTTTATTATCTAGTGACAGAATGCTAATTTTTAATACTCTAACAGAGGACAGAGGACTCTGGTCTGGAGTGAGAAAGATATTTTTTTTTTTAATGAAAACAGAAACAAAAGATATTTTTTAAAAAGTCCAACAAATAATGTTTTCTTCATCATTTTGATTGGCCATTTGAAAAGTCTACTCAACATTCCTGTTTATATTTCTAGTGAAGAAGATGCCTGCTCTAACAATATGTGTTCCTTTAAAAAGATAAACATACTTTAGTGGCCAGAGTCTAAATTTTGTCCTATTTGCTATCAGGGATGTTATAAACACTGCTCTTAACACAGACAGCTATTTCTCGATTGGTGTTATTTTTTAGCCAACTTTTCCTTCTCTGTTAACTTCTGTTGATAGCTTTATATTCTGTAAGGTTGAAACATGACAATTTTTATTTCAACCAGATTATTCATCTGCGCAATTAAGGTATATAACTGATACATAAGACAAATTCTCCAATTTGAGAATTCTCAACCTTTGAGTTAAAGCCTAGGCTAAATATTATTAATATCTTGGTTTACAATGAAGTTTTCTTGGGGAGGATTTTGGTTTTGTAATGTATTTGTGGATTAAGGAGATGTTAACTATTATTTTTTAGATAAGTGATTTGTATGTGGTTAGTTATAAATAAAACTGGTACTAAACCCCATGCTTCCTGTCTAATTCAGTGGTTCTGCAAAATGTATAAAACCCTTACTTGTGCAATTAGCAGTGTTGAAATCCCTTTTTGACAAGAAAGCACCCTTGTCTCACTTTACATCTCTTAGCAAATGCTCAATATAATGTCATTTCCAGGGTTACCATTTGTAAGATTTAGAATCTCTTTAATTATCTTTTTTTGTTGTTGCAGGGGGTACTAAGGATTGAACTCAGGGGTACTCGACCACTGAGCCACATTCCCAGCCCTATTTTGTGTTTTATTTAGAGGCAGGGTCTCACTGAGTTGCTTAGCGCCTCGCTGTTGCTGAGGCTGGCTTTGAACTCTTGATCCTCCTGCCTCAGCCTCCCTAGCCACTGGGATCACAGGTGTGCGCCACTGTGCCTGTCTTTAAATTATCTTTTAGATTTTGTACCTATAGTGTGACATGCTGAGAATCCCAGTTTTTTCAAATACTTTTAAATTTATATGGTAAAGGGCTAGGATATAGCTCAGTTGGTAGAGTGCTTGCCTCGCATGCACAAGGCCCTGGGTTCAATCCTCAGCACCAAAAAAAAAAAAAAAAAAAATATATATATATATATATATATATATATATATAGAGAGAGAGAGAGAGAGAGAGAGAGAGTTAAGTGGCGTTGGTGTTTTCAAAAGGATAAAGTGATTTAGCAAATGCTTGTTTAAATTTGGTGTGGGGATTTAATTTAAATTACAACAGTTACTTCCTATCCCCTCTAGTTGAGCAGTTATTTTTCTGTCTCTCTTTTGGTACCTGGCTCATAATTGAGAATATGATGAAAGCATTTGAGTTATTCCATAGGAAAATGCAAATGTTCATATTTTCCTAATTTCAGGGGTATAAATGACACTTTTGAAGTTCATCCACATACCCAGAATAAGAACACTTATGATAGAGTCCTAAGAACACTGCTACAAAAATGAATTGACATTTCATAACACACCTAGCTCAAATGTTTGTCTAGGGGAACATTATGTCATTCCTAAAACATGAAGAAATAAGATACATTCACTGTCTGAAAGAGATGTGAAAATTAATGACTGCCTCAGAGTAAAGGCAAAGTTGACATTCCTGAAATTCATGTTTCTTCTTGATATCATTTAATTTACTAAAGGAAAAAAACAAATGAGCTAATAATGTATATAAAGGCTTTGAAGCTTAAGTGTTTACAAATGTAAGTAATATTATTATTGTCCGAGAAAGGGTGCATACATTGGATCTCAAAGCAAAACATGGTTCAAATATTGGAAACCACCAACATCATGACTATTTATTGGAAAGTAATAAATATGAATGGCAAAACTTCTTTAATCAGCAGGAGAATGGGTGGTTGGAAAAGGGCATTTAACTTAAAGGAGTCTATTTGCAATGTAGTGAAAAAATACATCTGCTATTGGCTGCACATTAACCCAGGACCCATTGCTTTGTGTCATGTCATTTTTACCAATTTTTGCTGAAATTAGGAAAAAAATATCAAATGATGATTAAGTTGTAAAACTAGAAGTATTCAATTGGATTTGTCTTCATATTCATAAATTAGAAACGTAAAACATTTTCAGCCTATCTCAGTCCCTTAACTTTAAAAAACAGTTGAATGTTTTTGAAATCCTAAAGTTGCATTGCTATATTGAGCTGCAAGTTCAACTAGGAAATATTGTCACTAGATGGAAAGCAGTAGACCTAGCTAAAACTTAAGGGGATCCATAGATGTGAATAAACTAATATATTTTAATATAGAAATATTCAGGTTTCCTGAATTCTGATTCAAGCAATTTACAACACTTCTGTGGGCTTTATTGCTGTGATGGTCATTTCAAATCTCCCTATGATCTTTCTTTTTTATATATATATGACAGCAGAATGCATTACAATTCTTATTACACATATAGTGAACAATTTTTCATATCTCTGGTTGTATACAAAGTATATTCACACCAATTTGTGTCTTCATACATGTACTCTGGATAATAATGATCATCACATTCCACTATCATTTCTAACCCCATGCCCCTTTCCTCCCCCTCCAACCCCTCTGCCCTACCTAGAGTTTGTATCTTTCCCATGCTCCCTCTCCCTATCCCACTATGAATCAGTCTCCTTCCCCCTATGATCTTTCCACAGTAAATTCACAGCCAAAAGTTAAATTCCATATTCTACCCAATAATAGTGTCTCACAAAAAAATGCATCTGTATACCTTTTTTTAAAAAAAATATTTTAGTTGTTGATAGACCTTTATTTTATTTATTTTTATGTGGTGCTGAGAATTGAACCCAATGCCTCACACATGCCAGTCAGGTGAACTACTTCTGAGCCACAGCCCCAACCCCTGTGTACCTTTAATACATACACACACACACACACACACACACACACACACACACACACACACGCACACATACGATTGAGTCTGAGTATTCCTAGAAGTGGCAGAAATTAAGCCCCCAGAGTGCTAGAATCCTCTCCCTAAATCCCTAAACTTTCCCAATCCCGTCACCTTCTCTGGGAACCTACCAGTTTAGCCCTTTCATTTATGCCATAATCCAAAAATTCTAATGCTAAAAGGAGGAAAAGGTGAATGAGCTGGGGTAACTAGCAGTAGGTTCTCACAGTTGACTAAGTGGTAGTGCTGCTATTCAAGTGAGTTTGAGAATACAGGAGACATTAGTAGATGTTTCTGGCTTCCCACATCAAGGACTTTTTGGCTCACCTCTTATTTAAGATGCAGCTAGGGTGGACCTTTTCCTACCAAGCTAACAGGTCAGTTTACTTTGCTTTTCTTCCTTAAGGCTTTCTCTGATGGAGTAATTTTGTGGCTTTTTTCCCCCCCTTTAACCAGGGATTGGACCCAGGGGTGCTTAACCACTGAGCCACATTCCCAGCTCCTTTTTTATATATTTTTTAGAGACATGGTCTTACTGAGTTTCTTAGGGCCTTACTAAACTGCTAAGGCTGACTTTTTAAAAAAATATTTTCTAGTTAATGTACCTTTATTTTACTTTTATATGGTGCTGAGAATCAAACTCAGTGCCTCATACATGCTAGACAAGTGCTCTACCAATGAGCTATAACCCCAGCCCTAAGGCTGACTTTGAACTCATGGTTGTCCTGCCTCAGCCTCCTGAGCTGCTGGGATTACAGGCATGTGCCACCAGGCCCTGCTAGAGCTTTCTTATGGGCAGTGCTCCTGCAATCACAGCACAGGAATTGAAGGCAATCCTTAAGCAATGGAGGATAATAATTGGTAGGTCAGTGCCATGGCATCCCAACCTTAAGAAAGGGACACCCTACATATTTCCTCAGAGGACTTCCTATTGGATTGAACCTCAGTCTCCCACAACAGTAATCAGTTGAGTAAAACATCTTCCCTGTATCTCAGTCTATGGTCCTTCATGTCACATTACAGAAATTTAATTTGGCAATTAGAAGCTCATTTTTTTAAACTTTTTTAGTTGTAGATGGACACATGCTTCATTTTGTCTATTTTATGTGGTGCTGAGGATCGAACCCAGGGCCTCACACATACTAGGCAAGTGCTCTACCACTGAGCCCCAGCCCCTAAAAGCTCATTGATAGTACTTTTAGAAAGAAGTTTATACCTGAACAATTTTTGCCTGGAAGGAGAAGACTGATAAGAGGGGATTAGGATGAGTGAGATGATGCTCTCCTCAGCTACAAGCCAAATATGGGATTATCCCTTCTCTAAAGGGCGCAAGCAAAGTCAATCCTCACAGCCCTCCTTTAAATTCATGTGTTTATAAAAAACAATATGACAAAAATGTTGAACATAAAACAGCATCAGTACAAACTGGAAGTTTATGGGAAGGACACTGGCCAGAACAAAGAAGTAAAATCACCAAATCCAGAATATGGGCAATCTAACAGGACAATTGACATACAATTTCAACAATGGTTCATCTTATCACATGGTGAATGAAAGAAAAGTGACCACAACACCAAGAGATCTTTATTGCAGCAGTGCAACAAAGAGGAAAGAAAGAAGGAAAGAAGTGGGAGGGGGGCAGCTGGGGAAGGCTTTTATAGCCCTTCTGTTGTGTTGCCTAAATCTAACAGGGTCTCTGGGTTTGCAAGCTGCCTTGTTGGCACAAGAGGGGGTTAAGGGCTCAGCCTTGAGCGAGGGCTTGGGCGTTTGGGCTTGAAGCAAACAGGTGATAAAGCATCAGAGGGTTTGAGCGGCTAGGTCATGTGCAGCTAAGTTTGTTTGGCGTGTCCTGCAGACAGCTTACTCAGCCTGTCCTGCACCTAACAGTGAAAAGTGAGAAAATGGAATGGTTGGTTCCTAAGATCTAATAAGGGAGTAAATACTCAAATTGTATTTTTGGTTGCTTTTGTTTTAAGCTTATATTCTTGAACACTTTACTAAGGTTCAGGCAACAAGCTATTAAAATAAAGAACATCCTGGACTGCTGTGGTTTTAACATCCTGACAAAAACTCAGGTTGAAATTTAATCTCCATTGTGAGGTATTAAGAGACAAGACCTGATAGAACTTTTTTAAAAAGGACCTGGTAGAACCTTTAAGAGGTAATTAGGGGGCTGAGGTTGTGGCTCAGTGGTAAAGTGCTTGCCTTGCACGCATGAGGCCCTGGGTTCCATCCTCAGCACCACATATAAATAAATAAAAATAAAGATATGTGTCCATCCACAACTAATATATACATTTTTTAAAAAAGGTAATTAGGTTCTGAGGGTTCTGCCCTGGTGAATTAATTAATCTATAGTCTATCTCCAGAATGGATCTGTTATTAAAGCCAATTGGCTCTGTCTCTTATATGTGCAGACTTTTTTGTGGGTATGGTGCTGGGGACTGAACCCAAGGCCTTGTGCATGTATATGGCAGGCACTCTATCAACTGAGCTATATCCCCAGCCCTTATATGTGCACCTTATTTTGTGATGCCATACTCTGCCTCACTACAATACAGAATCCCCATAAGCAAAAAGACCCTTGCCAGATGCTGAGCAGATGTTAAGAGACTTCCTACCCTCCAGAATAGTGATCTAAATAGACCTCTATGTATAAATTACCTAGTCTGTGGTATTCAGTTATAACAACAGCAAACAAACCAAAAGCTAGGCATGGTGACACACACCTGTAACTCGGCAACTCAGGAGGCTGAAGCAGGAAGATTGCAAGTTCAAGAGTAGCCTTAGCAACTTAGTGAGGCCCTAAGCAACCTAGTGAGACCCTGTCTCAAAAAAAAATAAATAAATAAAAATTCCTGGTTTAAAAAAGAAAAAAAAAAAAAACAGGTCAAGACAATGGGCCAGAATCTGAAAGGAGGGGAAGGAATGGTGTAAATGAGAGGATTACACTAGAACAGGAGCTAAGACAACTTCTAAAATGGAAGAAGGGGAAAGTTGACATAGATGAAAATGTTTTCTAGGTATGGCCTTGAGCTTCTGTTAGCTTGTACTTCTCTTTTCTTTTTCTTTCTTTTTTCTTTTCTGGAATTAGAATGCAAGATTTTCTGTTGAAAGAAATGGAGCCCCATGGGGAAGAGTGCTTGAGAAGGGGAACCTACTAACTGGTAAGGTTCATTAGATCAGAGGCTATGTGGTCACTTCATTTGTACATCTCGTATAACACAACGTACTCAGCATTCTTCAATGCCTGAGGCCTGTCCTGAACAGAGTTGAAAAATTTAAGATTGAAAGTGTTGTGTGTAAAACAGAACTGCTCACACCCTAAATCATAACAATATATGATATATTAACAAATATTTCTGTATTTTTAAATGGTGCTAAATATTGAACCCAGGGATGCTTTACTATAACAGGTATTCACTTGATGCTTTGATTATATCCTTTGTGGATTTGAAACATTTTTTTTTCTTTTCCCCAACCTTATTCGCCCTGACCTTCTCATCCCTCATCTTTTCCCTAACTTTCTTCTTCCTGACTTTCTTCTCTCTGATCTTCTCCTCTCTGATCTTCTTTTCCCTTATCTTTTCCTTTCTGATGTCTCCTCCCTAATCTCATTTTCTCTGAATCATCTCTTTAAAAACCCCTTGTTCTCCATGATGGGCAGAATCACAGGCTTTGGGACAGAAGTCTCCTATGTCTCTACTTTGCTAGCCAAGCAATAAAACATTTTCCTTTTTCTCAAGACCTTGTCTTCATTATTGGATTGTTGTCAAGGACATAGACCAAGCTTTCGATTACATTACCATTGAACTAATTCCCCGCCCTTTATAATAAAGTTTTGATTTTGAGTCAGGATCTTGCTAAGTTGTTGAGCTTATGATTCTCTTGCCTTAGCCTCCCTAGTAATGGGATTAGAGGCACATATCACTGCACTCAACTTCTGTGTATTATTCTTGATCATAGGTAAGTTTGATAATCTTGACATTTTTGTCAATTAGAATCATAAAATGCAAATAAAAAAGAAAAAAATCATAAAACATTAGTGCCCCCTTTTTAGATTTAAATTCTGAGAACTTTAAATAATTTACCAAGAATCACATTGATAATTATTAGTATTAGTAAAACTGAATTAGAGCTGTTTCCTGTCTGTTAAATCAATGCACTTTCTAGTACATGCTCTTCTCTGCTGACTAGCTCTGTCTTGCTCAGTTTATTCATTCTTATACTTGCTGAAAAGTTATAGAACCCAGATTGGGAGGCCCATCCCATGACAGAACCAATACCTGAGAGACAGTGTTGGGGAGAATAAAAGGCTTTATTCAGTGGCCAAAGAATGAAGAGAAAAGCTTGGCTTTCAAATCAGTTTTTCAACTCCAGGGAGTTGAGGGGTTACAGATACTGAATAGGAATAATGAGGGAGAGGGAAAGGCTAATAGAAGGGTGGAGTGTTCCTTTCTTTTCCAGGATTAGGTGGGGATCTTCCAGAAATTCTAGTGCCACTCCTCCCTTGTCATTCCTTTTCATGGTCTGGTTTTTCTGGTCATGATGGCTGGAAGGTGTCTATAGCCTTGGGTCAGGTGGGCTGGGAGACTAGGCAAGACGAGGTCATGTAAACTCCATGTTATAGTTTTGGACAAAACATAATCTCAAATGATCTGCATGTCTACATACAGTGCTGAATAGAACCTGACCCAAAGGCTAAGACAACAAAGGAGACAGACACAATATGAAGGCAGAGATTATAAACCTTTTCATCCCATTCTGGTCACTCACCAAATATAAAGTAAAGAGTGTTTTCAGCAAAAGGGGCCTTCCGTTCCCCCAGAGAGTAGCCTCTGCACATTACCATCATAACCCTCACAGCAGAGGTGTAATCTACAGCAAAGCCTGTGGGGCATTAATAATGTCCTGCCCAGCTGTGTGACCTCCAAAATCAGTAATGTTTAAGTCAATTGAGAACAAGTAAAGCTAGAGAATTTATTAAGTGTTTTCTTTCTGATTCTGCAATTCTATTTTAAATTAATGCCCAAAGTTGCCTCTTATATATGAAATTTCCTGTTTCAGGAAGGAGTGCCAAATCAAGTTAGACTACATCCTAAAATGCCAGCATTTTGGGTGCTTGAGTCATTTGTGTACTGTGTAAATGTAATCTCCTTTTCTGCTCCTCTTTTGGAGCCTGGCTCTTTAGCCAGAATGCCAAAAGCTCTGTCCTTGTCCCCAATGCCAATCCAGTAATGAGGACACGGTTTTGAGAAAAAGGAAAAAGAAGGTTTATTGCTTTGCTAGCAAAAGAGAAACACAGGGGATTCCTGTTCCAGAGGCTGTGATTCTGCCCATCAGCAGGAAAGGGGGCTTTTAAAGAGGTGACTCAAAGCCTACATTCCACGTGTTCTCTGCCTGGAGTTATAATTCACTTGTTAATTTGGGAGATAGTCATTTCTGAGATCTGGTACCATCCCCAAAGTCTGGATTACTTTGATAACTGCCTAGGATGGGAAGAAAGGTAATCCTGTTTCCCCTGAGATTAGGTAGGAGGAGACGTTAGGGAGGAGCAGGGAGAGAGGAAGATAAAGAAACATGTCCATTTAAAAAATAAGTTGCAGTGGCAGAGCAGCAAGGGTTACATTCAAAGCATAAAGTGAACCATTGTCACAGGTTCATTCCCCAGCACCACACACACATACACACACAAATGGAATCCTAAAGTATGTAACCTATTAAAATCGTTACTTTCACTCAGTATAATCCTCTTGAGATTTATTCAAGTTGTCATGTATGTCATGAGACATTCCAAATGGTGAAATAGTAACTGCCTAAAAATGTCCTCATAAAAGCATTGAGAACACTAAGCGCAAACTGTCAACCTTATTAAAACTCTGGAGATTAAAGATTTGCAACACTCTAAAGTGTTTACTCAAAAAAAAAAAAAAAAAAAAAAAGAATCTCCTACCCAGGAGTTCTCAGCTCTGTGGAAGCCTTGAAACTCAACACCTTCACCTCTGGGGAAATACCTGGGGCAACCAGTAGCTTAGCAACCAGTGGAAAAAGCAAAATGGATTTGTAGCCCCTTAAAAGCCCCATCCCCAGTAAACCCCTAGTTTACCTGATTGCTTCCTGAAAATTGCCAATAACAGGACTTTTCTTTATTTGACCTATTTCAAAGTGCATTTATCAAAGACAAAAACCCAACAACAATGGAAAAACACAATAGTACAGCAAAAGAAGTGGTGTCACAGTAGGTAGCTAGATAGACATGAGCAAGAGAGGTGGGGAAAGCACATTCCCCACTTCTCTCTCTCTCTCTCTCTCTCTCTCATCTATCTATATATAAGACTATTTTTATGTGGTGCTGAGTATCGAACCCAGTGCCTCACACATGCAAAGCAACCGCTTTACCACTGAGCTACAGCCCCAACCCCAAATTACTTTTTTTAAATAACGATTATAAACTCCATTGTTTACTCCTTCACTTTACCAAAGCTTATATACCCTTATACCCCAGATTTATGGTCTATTTTTCCATTTCTTACACTGGAGCAGCCCCTCTCTGCTTGTCTAATAACAGGGTGTATTGCTTTATTTCCTATAGAGCCTTTCTCACATACTGAAATTATTGCTATTATTATTTTTTTACTCTATAATATCTTTCTCCTCTGTTACAGTGTGTACAACATGATAGGAAGGACCATATCTATCTTTTTCACCTTAGCTACAGGCATAGAGTCATGAAAGAAGAAATAAATGTGTTTGAATTTATATGACAAACACCTGTATTTATAGCTTCTATTTAGTGAATTCTCCAGCTTTGAGGGAGAGCAATTATTATACCTTTCTTTTCCTTTTTTGGTTGTTATAGCAACCTACTGGCCTTCAGAGCTACAAATTAATTCACCCATTTTCCCAGAATAATACTCTCACTTTCCCTGAATACCAAACAATATTTTCAATTATGAGATAATGATGCTATTATCAATCACATTTCTCACACTAGATAAGGGCATTGAGAGGTTTCCTCTTTATCTTTTATGGCAGAGAAATAGAAAGGCAATAATCTGTCCAAACCAGAGAATGCTAAGAAAAAACAAAGCATGTGACATACATTTCCACTCCTAATTCTTTCACATTTCTTCCAAGTTCTCCAACCTTTCCATAAGCACCTGTGAATTCTACAGGGTTTGTTGTCCAAGTTGTTTGGGAAGATTTGAAAGGTAATTGCTGCAAAACGAAGAAATTTGAAGAGCTCTGTTACTGCCAAAATATTTCCTCTTTTCTCCTGTTACCTATTGCTCAAATATGTTAAATTGGCAAATCATAATACTCTTTAAAAATTTTGAAATTTGCTCTGAAAGGGTCCAACATATGCTTCCCTACCTCCCAACACCACATTCTAGGACTGGAACCAAGAATACTTTTTATTAAACTGAATTAGTCACTGTGGAAAACTCATTATAAGTTCAATAAAACAAGGTTTATCTGTGTCATTCAACCAGCCACGAATTTAGTTTTAAAAAGGCAGAGTCTACCCTGTTTTTTATTTTATTTTATTTTATTTTATTTTTTGCAGTGCTGGGGATCAACCCAAGGCCATGCTTGTGATAGGCAAGCACTCTATCACTGAGCTAATCAGCCCTGCAATCTATTTTCTAATGATAGAGAGCATAAAGCAATTGTACTGTAAATAATGATGCATTTTGTCTTCTGAAGGCTTTGGTCACAATTTCTAAAGTCAGGCACAACCGCAGTTTGAAGGTATATGGCATAATAATTACTTTACTACCTCCTCTTCTGTAGGTCAGAATGTTTTCCTCCTACAAAGAGTTGTAAGACCCATCAGTAAACCATTCTATAACCTTATATAAAAGAAGTTACATTGGAGTATTTTAGTATATATAAAAACAGAATCCACTCTAATACATTGTGCCAATTCCAAAAATGTACAATGGGGATGCTGTCAAGAAGAGAGAAAAAAAGAAAAGGAGGGGCATTGTCGAGACTGTAGCTCTTGATATTAGATCTGGAGCTATTTTGATTTATGTGTTTGTAAGAACTTCATTTTAGTCTTCTAGAAAACTCCATCTTTTTTTATCCTTCTAAATAGACATGCTGGGTGAAAATGAAGTAAGATACAGGAATAAAAAAATGGAAAAGCTGAAAATTAACCTTCACATCACCTTTTTTCAGTGATGTGAAGGTCAATTTATTGTTCATTTTTATGCAATTTGTGCCAAGGGCACAGGGAAAGACATCCATTATGATGAATTTCACACACTTGGGGATGGATCAATTAAAAGAATAGGAAAGAAAATGTAAAGGAAGAAAAGACAAAAAAGGAAAAAGAGAAAAATAGAGATGGTGAAAAGGAAGAACCCCAAAAGGAGGAAACTCCAGGAACTCCCCTAAAGAAGGAAACTAAGAAAAAATTCAAATTTGAGCCACCTGCTGATCAAGGTTTTCTGAAGAGAAATGAGGTTCATGTGTGGATCTGTGACCCAGTTCGAATTAAAACATTTGTCATGGGATTAATTCTTGTGATTGCAGTAATCAGCCTTCCCTGTTTTGCCAGCAGAAATGAGAGCCGGTGCCTATCACCCCACTGTGGGCACAGGCTGTTTTGTAGCCAGCATTCTTCTTGCCGTTGCTCCCTGCATTCTCTGTCTCATCATCTGGCTCATAACTGGAGGAAGGCATCACTTTTGGTTCTTGCCAAATCTGACTGTTGATGTGGCCTTCACTGATCCCTTCAGGCTTCAGTACACACACGAATACAAAGGACCAAAAGCAGACTTAAAAGAAAGAAGAGAAATCTGAAACAAAAAGCAGCAGAAATCCAACAGTAAGTCAGATAGTGAGAAAAAGGAAGATGAGAAGGGAAAAGTAGGACAAGCAAATCAGGGAACAGAAGGCTCAGGTGGAGCCGGGCTCATTGGCTCACACCTGTAATCTCAGTGGCTTGGGAGGCTGAGGCAGGAAGATCAAGAGTTCAAAGCCAGCCTCAGCAAAAGCAAGGCTTTAAGTAACTCAGTGAGACCCTGTCTCTAAATAAATACAAAATAGGGCTCGGGATGTGGCTCAGTGGTCGAGTGTCCCTGAGTTCAATTCACGGAGAAGAAGAAAGAAGAAGAAAGGAAGAAGAAGAAGGAGAAGGAGAAGGAGAAGGAGAAGGAGAAGGAGAAGGAGAAGGAGAAGAAAGAAAGCTCAGGTGGAAAACGCATTCAGACACAGTGACAGGAGGGAAGATGACTGATTCCAACACAGTAATGGAAATGGGAAAGATTTTGAAATGGTCACAAGAGAACTGGAATAGCAAACTGATGGAGATTGTGAAGAAGAGGAGAAAGAAAACAATGAAGGAGAAACGCCTAAATCTTCACATGCAAAAATCATAATCTGAATAATTTGGGGACTGAATAAGTGCAAAAGGTTGGATTCTCTAGGTTGGCCAATCATCATAATGTACACATCTTTTTTGTAGCATTCTTTATATCCATTTACTGAAATCTATTTGACATCCAAGTAGTTATTCAGTTCATTTTATAGAATATTGGTACTACAATTGGTATATTCTAAACCCATTTAGTAAGTTTGTCCTTTTTACAAGTAAGTAATCTTATTCATTTTGATAGTTATCAATGATGCATTTTCTACAATCACTTTAGATTAATGGCATGGGGGGTGTGTGGGCATGTAGCAGGGATAGAACTCAGGAGCACGTGACCACTGAGCCACATCCCCAGCCCTATTTTGTGTTTTATTTAGAGACAGGGTTGCTTTGCACCTCACTTTTGCTGAAGCTGGCTTTGAACTCAGATTCTCCTGCCTTAGTCTCCCAAGCTGCTGGGATTATAGGCATGTGCCACTGCACCAGGCACTTAAGGATATTTTTGACAGTTGCATGGCTTTTTACTGTTAGACTAATCAAAATAACTTTAGAAGAAAGAGATTGCAACATTTCAGATTATGCAGAGTTATGGAGACTCCATTTTACAGTTTTGGTGGGATGAAATGTATAAATTCTTTGTTCTTGATAGTTTGTTTTTGTTTTTCATTATGAAATTATACCGGGAAATTTCTTAAGATTCTGAGTTAACAGGGTTCAAAAGCATTTTGTGGAAACAAGCCAACTAGTAACAGTGCAGCTAAACTTTGAGTTTAGCTGCAAATTCTCTTTTTCCAACTTGGGAAATCCAAACTGATTTCTACGTTTAATTCAGAGAAAAATGGTCATCTCCAACAGAGAAAGTGAATAGCATTGATTGGAAGGTGATGGGTCTTCTTCCTTCTTCCCCATCTCCTTGTAATGTAAAGCGTATTCTGCACATAATTTACTAATAAAACATTTTATTTTAAAAAAATAGACATGCTGAATGCTAGTTACACCACTGGTTGTATATCAAACTTCTACCACAGCTACACCTAGATAGCTGCTTACTGTTGAAAATTGAAGATAGTTCAATGAAATGGAAGGTTTTCTAGGAGAGGATCAGTTGTCCTGCTACACAGATCTTACATTAATTGCTTGGTAGAATTATCATGTTCCAGATTTATTTCTCTGCTTTTGAGGTTTAAATATATTCAGTTATTACTATATCTTGATGTGGTTATGTATGGATAGTGAATCAGATTAACCAAATCAATAAGACTCAAAGATATACTAATATTTTAACTTACAATTAGAAAACATAACTTTCAAATAGACTAGATAAATACGGTGATCTCTGACCAGCACATGGATCCACACTTTATAAGAGATGAATTATTGTCAGAAGGTTGTTTGGTGGACATGGACACAGAATTTATAGAGCAAGTAGATGATTTTAGTGTTATCAAAGAGGTTTAAGAGGCTGATGTATTTGTTGTCAATGAACCAAATGGACAATTTCTCTGGACAAAGCTAAATCTAAATTCCCTTGATGGCATGGTCAAGTCATTTCTAGGCTTCTGTGCTGAAACTTTGCTTGCCACAATATTTCTTTCTCATTTTTTTTTTGGGGGGGAAGGTGGTTACTAGGGATTGAATTCAGGGGCACTCAACCACTGAGTCACATCCCCAGTCCTATTTTGTATTTTATTTAGAGACAGAGTCTCACTGAGTTGCTTAGCACCTCACTGTTGCTGAGGCTGGCTTTGAACTCTTGATCCTCCTGCCTCAGCCCCCCAAACCGCTGAGATTAGAGGTATGCACCACTGCGCCCAGTTCTTTCTCTTACCTTTTTTTCCCTTTGTATTATTTCTGCAGCTACATCATTTCTTCAGTTAGATTTTTAGTGAGTTGTGGCATGAGACCCATTTTGTCTTTTGAAGATTCCATATCTGCTCTGATTTGTACTTATTTCCTTTATAATTTAATTCTTTGAAGACCATCATATATATCTCAACTTACAATTTTATGTGTATATAGGGTTGGGGTTTGGATGCATCTCTGATCTCCATGTACTACAGTGTCTTCAGCCTATCATCAGCATACCGTTAACCTTGTATCAGTGATGTGAAGGTCAATTTATTGTTCATTTTAATGCAATTTGTGCCAAGGGCACAGGGAAAGACATACATTATGATGAATTTCATACATTTGGGGATGGATCAACTCTCTGCCTCTTGGTATAAATTCAGGAAAATATTAAACATAATCTCTGCTGTATATATTATATATTACTTCCTAGATTTTTGTCCAATGTTTCCCCAAAGCTCTGAAGTTTCAGGTGTTGATTTTTCATTAAAAAAAAAAAAAAAGAACTAGCGGAAAAGTGACATGTGAGATGACAAAGTCAAACAACTCATTAATAGTTTCTGCCTATATTTCCCATGACTGGAATATATAATAATTGAATTATTAATTACCATGTTCAACTCAATTTGAGAAGGAAATCCTAAGGGCTGTGGCTGTAGCTCAGTGGCAGAGTGCTTGCCTAGCATGTGTGAAGCACTGGGTTGGATCCTTAGCACCACATAAAAATAAAATAAAGGCATTCTGTCCATCTACAACTATAAACAATAAAATAAAAAGGAAATCCTAAAACATATTCTTGGTAGAAAAGTGTAAAGAAAAATTGTTCTTTGTGTAGAAATGCAGTAATTTCTATGCAAATGTCAACAAAATTTATCTTCAGATATCAGTGTCAGGTTAGGCTCAGTGGAACCCACCTATAATTCCAGCTACTTGGGAAAAGAGGTAGAAGGATCAAGAATTCACAGCCAGGCTGGGAAACATAGTAAGACCCTGTCTCAAAAAAAAAAAAAAAAAATAGCAAACAGACATCTTAGTTTCATTATGTGAAATAATTCAGTGTATGACAGCACTAATACAAAATGTTTAGCCGGAACTAGATGATAAATAAATATTAGTGTCTCTCAATATCAAAGACAAAATGTTTAACATACAATATAATTAACAGTCATACCAAGAATCAAAAAGGTCACAAAATGACCGAATTAATTTTATTTTATTTTATTTTTAGGGGGGTAGGGTACTAGGGATTGAAGTCAGAGAAACACAATCATTGATCCACATTCCCCAGTCCAATTTGTATTTTTTATTTAGACACAGGGTCATACTGAGTTGCTTAGTGTTTTTTTTTTTTCTTTTTCTTTTTTTGTACTGGGGATTGAACTCAGAGGCACTCAACCATTGAACCACATCCCCAGCCCTGTTTTGTATTTTATTAGAGGTAGGGTCTCACTGAGTTGCTTAGTACCTCGCCATTGCTGAGGCTGTCTTTGAACTCAAGATCCTCCCGTCTCAGCTTCCTGAGCCACTGGGATTACAGGTGTGTGCCACCATGCCCAGCTAGTGCCTTGCACCCCATGCCTAGCCACAAAGTGAGTAATTTAAAGAATGTAAGAAAGAATATGATTCCCTGCCTCCTTTTTTGTTTTTTGGGGTTTTTTTTTTTTTTGGCTTATTTTATCTCATATAAAGAGGCTCTACAAACAGGGAATTCCTCCAATTTATCAATCCTGTTCAATACATTAAACACATTTATTAGTAGTTATTAGTAATCCTTTGTTGCTATTAATAATATTAATAATGTTCAAGACCCCGCGTTCAATCCTTAGCACCAATAATAATAATAAATGATAGGTAAGGAATGAAATGAATATATACATAACCCTTTGTTATTTATCATTAATAATCAGGTTTTCATAATCACTCTGTTTTAGTAGGATTTACTTTGTGGCAAAAAAAAAATCACAGGATCCCCTGATTCAGAGACTGCTTCAATAGCAGATGAAGAAACCAGTGTTGAACTTTGAATGACAACCTTAAACCAGTGAAACAAAGCAAAGGAAATGGGCCTATATCAAGAAAAGTGAAGCTCTTTTCACGGCATCTCATAGGCCATTAACTGCCTCAAGATGAAGCTGAATGTCTCCTTCCTAGCCACTGGCTGCCAAAAATTCATTAAAGTGGACAATGGATGCAAACTTCCTACTTTTTAGGAGAAGTGCATGGCCATAGAAGTCACCGCTGGTGCTCTTGGTAAAGAATGGAAGGGCAATGTGGTCCAAATCAGTGGTGGGAATGACAAAATTTTCCCATAAAGAAGTGTGTCTTCACCCACGGTCCACTGAATAAGGGACTTTCCTGTTCGGACTAAGGAGGACAGGGGAGAGAGAGCATATCTTTGGTGGTGGTGGTAGAAGGTGTTGTGGATGCCAATCCCAGTGTTCTCAACTTGATTATTATTAAAAATAAATAAATAGGGGCTGGGGATGTAGTTCAAGCGGTAATGCGCTCGCCTGGCATGCGTGGGGCACTGGGTTCAATTCTCAGCACCACATAAAAACAAAATAAAGATGTTGTGTCCACCGAAAACTGAAAAATAAATATTAAAAAATTCTCTCTCTCTCTCCTCTATCTTTAAAATAAATAAATAAATAAATGCAAAGCATTTCTTCCCAAACGGATATGTTTATACTTTAAATAAAGAGAGGTTCTGGGAATTTAAGTTGTAAGCAACAGAACCTTAATTTAGATCTTAAGAAAATAGAACATTTTGACTGTTGTATCTGAAAAATTCAGCAATGCCATTCACTTCAGGCACAGCCTAATCCAGAGGCTCACTGTCCTCAAGGCTTTCTCTGTACAGAAAAATATCACTAGATAATGTTTTCTCTTACTTTATGCATTGGTTAGGATATAGGTTGGTTGTACATATTAGAAACCCTACCATTGTTTAAATAAGTTTCTCATAGAAAGAATTTCAATGTTATGTGGACCCTGATCAAGCTGGTTCACCTTCATGTACACATTGCAGCCACAGGGAAGGGGAAGGGGAAGGGGAAAAGGAGGGCACGATTCTGCCCCATTTGGTTAAATTATATATCACTTCTGATGACATGAAATTGGCCAGATCTTAAATGTACAGCCAAATGTAGGTGCAAGGGTGACTGGAGGAGTTAGTCTTTATTCTGGGTCAATGAATATCCAGTAAGAATTAAAAACTTCCTTATTCTAAAATGAGGGGGAAATGTTCAGTTAAATAACAGTCTCACAGCATGTTATCCGTAAATCTAGATTTTATCACATGGCAGCCAAAATGATTGCCAGGACTTTCAAGATCCACATGGTATCAGCTTAGAAACCCCAATGGAAATGGGCAATATTTTGGTACAACTCTCATAGAAAATTAGATTCCTGGGGGCTGGGGTTGTGACTCAGCAGTAGAGCGCTCGCCTAGCACGTGAGAGGCCCTGAGTTCTATCCTCAGCACCACATAAAAATAAATAAGTAAACTAAGGTATTGTGTCCAACTACAACTAAAAAATAAATATTAAAAAAAAAAAAAGAAAGAAGGGCTGGGGATGTGGCTCAAGCGGTAGCGCGCTCACCTGGCATGCGTGCGGCCCGGGTTCGATCCTCAGCACCACATACAAACAAAGATGTTGTGTCCGCCGAAATCTAAAAAAATTAAATATTAAAATTCTCTCTCTCTCTCTCTCTCTCTCTCTCTAAAAAAAAAAAAAAAAGAAAGAAAGAAAGAAATTAAATTCCTGGGCCTTTACTTTAGTGAGTCTAAGGCCAATTTATGCAATACCTGGGCCTGATCTTCCCTAATTTGCTGGAAGGTGAATGGTTCTGGCCAAGAAGATGACCAAGGAGAAGACGACCAAGCCAAGGAAGCCCTGTTTTGCAAGCAGTGGCCCAAGGAAGTTGGGACACCAGTTCGGGTATAATTAGAGAGCACTAATGGGGAGATGAGTTTCTGTGAGGCTAGAGATCCAGATGCAGCACATAAGCCCAGGTCTCCAAAGGCTCTCCTTTTTCTAGGCTGGGCCTGGCCCAGCCAGTATGCTCATAGTTGGTTTTCCATGCCTGACCACAATTAAAGTGGACAGATGATATGAGCAGTGCCAAAAGCATGGAGTGCTCCCACTCCATAGTGTCCAGAGTAGCAGGAGGGCAGGTGGACATGGGAGGGTGAAGAAATTCAGGCTCTGTGCCAGACCCAAGTTTGGAGCAACTGAAGACATGGGTCCTGGAAATTTCTGCAACCAACACAAGATTGTCTAGGCCAACCCCCATTTCAGACAGACTTAAGGAACTCCTGGTCTCCTGATGCTCTCTGTACAGAAAAGGCAAGGACACTTCATCTTGTTTTGATTAAAGCTTCATAGATTTAAGTGTGTACTGATACCATAGCTGATGAGCAAAACTCTTGTCTTAGAACATTCTAACTTCCTAAGTGAAAAGAGCATTGAGAAATGGCTCTGTATAATCAATACCATATTAACAAATGTTGCTTCTGTTGAGAAAATAAGAGATGGGGCTGGGGTCGTAGCTCAGTGATAGAGCACTTGCTAGCACGTGTGAGGCACTGGGTTCTATCATCAGCACCACATAAAAATAAATAAATAAAACAAAGGTATAGCCGAGTGCAGTGGCACATGCCTGTAACCCCAGCAGCTCTGAAGGCTGAGACAGGAGGATCGAGAGTTCAAAGCCAGCGTCAGCAAAAGTGAGGCACTAAGCAACTCAGCAAGACCCTGTTTCTAAATAAAATACAAAATAGGACTGGAGATGTGGCTCAGTAGTCGAGTGCCCTTGAGTCCAATTCCGGGGACTAAAAAAAAAAAAAAAAAAAGCACAAAAAAAGAATTATAGATTAATGATGAAAACTGGAAATTTCTTAAGCAAATTAGGCTTTCTAGGAACATTTCATCATTTTCTGTGCCTCAATTGACTTTGTAGTGTTGTGCAAATGTCATTTACTTATCTCTCTCTTTGTGGAGGCTCAGATCATTAGCCATAGTACATGGTTCAAAACTTGGTTTCTCATACATTGAAGAAAAGACAGCCTTATTAACAAATGGTGCTGGGAAAACCCATGATCCATATGTAGAATAATGAAACTAGACCCTTATCTCTCTGTACTTGTACAAATCAACTTAAAATGGGTCAAAAACCTTGGAATTAGAAGAAAACACAGGGTCAACAATTTAGCATATAGGCACAGGCAACAACTTTCTCAACGGAATCCCTAAACCTCCAAATAATGCCAAAAGTTAATAAATGGGATGGCATCAAATTAAAAAGCTTCTGCACAGGAAAGGAAACAAGAATGTGAAGAGAGTGAAAACCTACAGAATGGGAGAAAATTTTTGCTAGCTACTCTTCTGACAGGATTAATGTCTGGAATATATAAAGAACTTTAAAAACTTAATACCAAAAGAAATAACCCAATGAATTAAACAGACACTTCACAAAAGAAAAAAATACAAATAGCCATAAAATACACGAAAAAAAAATGTTCAATATCATTAGCAATTAGGGAAATGCAAATCAAAACTGCACGGAGACTTCATCTCATACCAGTCAGAATGGCAATCATAAAGAATACATACAATAATAAATGCTGGAGAGGCTGGAGAGAAAATGTAACAGTTTTACACTGTTGATGGGACTGTAAATTAGTACAATATCTATGGAAATCAGTGTGGAGGTTTCTCAAAAGATTAGGTATGGAATCACCATATGACCCAGCTGTACTGCTCCTTGGTATTTTATCCTAGAGAATTAAATCATCATACTACAGTGATACATGCACACCCATGTTTATAGCAACACAATAGCCAAACTATGGAACCAGCCTAGGTGTCCATCAATGGATGAATGGATAAAAAATGTGATCTATATACACAATGGAGTTTTATTCTGGCACAAAGAAAAATGAAATATGTCATTTGCAGGCAAATGGATAGAACTTGAGGCCATTATGTTAAGTGAAATAAGACAAACTCAGAAGGACAAGGGTCATATGTTTCCTCTCATATGTAGGAACTAGAGGGGGAAAAAGGAAACAAAAGGTGGGGGTTGGGGGTGGGGATCTCATGAAAATCAAAGGGAGATCAGTAGAGGAAAGGGACCAGGAAGTGGGGGGAGGGGGAAAGTGCTGGGGAGTGATACTGGCCAAATTTATTGTTATATTGTGCACATGTATGAATACATAACAACAAATCCCATCATTATGTACAAGTACAATGTGCCAATTTAAATAAATGTGGAAAGAAAAACCCGACAGGAAACACAAACAATAAAAAAGTAAAATAAATTGGAACTATATCCCGAAAACAATGCATTAGAGAATAAAACAGTTATGTGTGAACTAAATTAAGTTTGCCTAAAGAGTCAAGTAATTAACATTTTTAAAAAATATTCTTTAGTTTTCACTGGATCGTTTATTTATTTATTTATTTATATACAGTGCTGAGAATTGAACTCAGGACCTCACACATGCCAGGCAAGCTCTATCACTGAGCCACAGCTCCAGCCCCTAATTAATATTTATGTAAGCTCCCACTGAGTAAAGAAATTTCAACTAGAATTTTTTATTATTTTTTTCTTTGTCTAGCTTTCATGTCTCTGTTTCATAATGATCACAGGTTTTCCCCATTTTATACCTTGTTTAAAATTTTATAATTAGATAGAACAGCTTAAAGCAAAACAACAAAAACTAGTTTCCTGCCCAAGTCTTCTTTTCTTTTTTTGAGATAGGGTTTCACTAAATTGGCCTGGAATTTCTGGTCTTCCTGCCTTGTCCTCCTGAGTAGCTGGGATTACAGGCCTCCACCTCTGTGTCAACCTCCTTGCCCAGTTCTTGTACTTAATTGTGGTTTAGTCAATATATACCTATAGTGTCATTATTTTGTGTGTTGTGAAAACTTCAGAATAACTGCCACAGACCATTTGGAAAAATTGCTCCTGTCCAGTATATGCTATAATTTTTGCCATTATAATTTTTATTATAAATAACCATGCTCATTTAAAATACAAACAACCTACTTCATAATAGATCCCTAACCACTGGGGACAAGCAAGGAATAAATAACACCTGAGTTAGTAGCTGTTTGTTGTCCTATATTAAAACTTCATTGTCTCAGCAATGGCGAGGTGCTAAGCAACGCAGTGAGACCTGACCTTGTCTCTAAATAAAATACAAAAATAGACCTGGGGAAGTGGCTCAGTGGACGAGTGCCCCTGAGTTCGTTCAATCCCTGGTACCAAAAATAAAAAACTCCATTGTCATTACTTCTCAGCCTTTTGGCTAAGATCAAGTACTTGTAGTACCTGTTCTTATCAGTTTAATATCTGATACGCCCTCTATCCGAGGACAATATATTAAACGGATATTTTTTTAAAAAGGCTCTATTGTCCATTTCTACTAAATCTCCTGTAAACTTAAACACAATATTTTTAAAGAATTTTTAATTGACACAGAATAATTGTACTTATTTATAGGGAATAGCGTGACATTTCAATAATGTATACAATTATTAATTCAGGGCAGTTGGCATATCCACCACCACAAACACTGATCTTTTCTTTGAATTGAGATACACATTCCTTCTATCCCACTGTACCTTGTAATCATTAACCATCCTCTCTGTATTCCCCCATTCCCATACACTTTCAAGGAAACAACTATTCTACTCTTTATTTCTATGATATCAACTTGTTTGCTTCCACATATTTCAGAAAATACCAATTTTTTTTGAAATATACTGTGACTAGATTAATCTCTGTATTTTTTATCTATTGCTTGTTCAGTGTCATGGTCCCATTTCTTTCTTTTCGTTCATGCCCTTCTTGCCAGCAGGAAGTATTCAGTTTATTGATTTGTTTGCTCTTTATTGTTTGTCTTCTCCACTAGAACATACATTGTATTATTGCAGGGGCCATGTGAATCTTCTTGAAAATTCCTAACATAGTCCAAAGCCCTGCACTGGCCCTCAATGAATAGTTATCCAATGAAGAAATACATAAATGTATTTGGTGCTTATTCGCATTTATATGATAAACACCTACATACCCAGCTCTCATCTCTATGTCAATTTTCTAGCTTTGAGGGAGAGCTATTATTAAACTGTTTTGTCTGGTTGTTATAGCAACCCACTGGTCTCCAGAACTACAGCTTATTTCTGATGTGCATATTCTACCAGACAACCAAACAATGCATAATGTTTTTAATTATGGACTAATGCTGTTATTATGAATCATATTTATCACACTATATATTTCTCTACCTTTTATGAAGATGGTGGAAAATTAAAAGGGAAACTTAAATCTGGTCAAACCTTCGAAAGCGAGGAGGCAAAAGAAAAACAGTATGATACACCTCCACTCCCAACTCTCATATTACCTGCAAGTTTCTTCACCTTGCCACAAACCCCCATGAATTTGATTTCCGTTGTTAAGAGCGTTTTGAAAATTAATTGCTACACAACAAATTTAAAAGTGCTCTGTTAAAGCCTTTAATTTCTTCTTTTTCTCCTTGTTGCCTGTTACTTATAATATTTCATATTAAATTAGCAAATGATAATAGCCCTACCAAAATTGAAATTTACTCTGAAAAAGGTTTCAAGTGAGGTACTCACCTGCCCCCACCTGCTCCCTTTACTCATATTTTAGGCACAGGAACTCAAAAGGGTTTTATTAAACTGGGTTAGATCATTATAGTACACTCATCACCATTTCAATAAAATAGAGTTTATCTAAGTCATTCAGTCAGCCATGAATTTTTTTAAGATAACCTCAACATTTTATTACCTTCATAATAAAACAAATAATGAAGCTTAGAACTAGATCACTTGCTCCTTTTCTCATCTCCTTCCATTTCAAAATACTTGAATTTCTTAATACCCAGCCTTCTCTTAGATATGCAGTTAGGCTCATCACACTCAGGCATCAGCAGAATCTTGGTAGTTTTAGACTTTTCCCCTGAAAATTGGCTTAGTCTTCCCACCATACCCACTCTGTTTCTTGTCATTAGTGCAGCTTTCCCTGCGCATACAGACAATCCTTTCCCTTCTTGAACTGTGTCATTTATGGGATTTGTGTTTACCATACTTCTTACAAAATGTCCAGTGGGTTTAGGAAAGTTCACCATGTTTGCAGAGGCATTATAGGCATGGAAAGAAAGAGGTCCAACAATATGTGTGGGTTTTTTTTTTCAATTGTTTTTTAGTTGTAGACTGGCACAATATCTTTATTGATTATTTTTTTAATGTGGTGCTAAGGATAGAACCCAGTGTCTCACACATGCTAGGCAAGTGCTCTAACACTGAGCTACAACCCCAGCCACCCAAGAATATGTTTTTTTTTAAAGATAAAATTTATTTTGTAATGGCAGACACCATAAGGGGATTTTACATGTATGATGCTGTGTGTTCTCTCCTGTAGATTTTGGTCATACATGTCAGGCACCTCCCAGATTCATCACTCACTAGCAAACAGCCCCATAACCTCATTTAAAATAAGTGTAATGCAATTTTATTACCTCCTGGAGTTATTTGATAACATAGAAGCAGTATCCACTTTAATACATGCAGCTGTCTTTAATAATACACTTTGGGGAGTGCTCTCAAGAGGAGAAAATGAAAGAGAAGAAAGAGCAGTGTAGAGGAGTGTCAAGATTATAGGTCTTGGTATTAAAACCCCAGGCTTTTCTGATCTGTGTATTTGTAAGAACTTCATTTTGGTTTTCTAGAAATCTTCATGCATTTTTATTCTTGTACATAAGCACTGAATGCTGCACAACACATCAATCATCAGACTCTTGAGATATCTGGCTATTGTTTAAAATTAAAGGATATTCTGGGTAGAGAAGTGCACACCTGTAATCCCAGCAACTTGGGAGGCTGAGACAGGAAAATGACAAGTTTGAGGCCAGCCTCAGCAATACAGCAAGACCTAAGCAACTTAGTGAGATCCTATCTCAAAATAAAAAATGAAAATAAAAAGGGCTGGGGATGTAGTCTGGTGGTAAAGCCCCTGTGTTCAATCCCCAGTACCAAAAACAAAAACAAAAAACAAACAAAAACCCTGAAGAATGAGAGGATCTGGTGTCTAGCCACACAGATCTTGCAAAGATTACTTGTTAGAGAGTCACCATATCCCAGGTCTAGTTCTTTAGAAGTTTGGATACTCAATTAGTACTATACCTTGATGGGGTTGGGTTTGAGTACTGAAACATATTACAAGAGTCAAATATATAAAAGTCATTATTAATATAATATATATGTGTATTTAAAAATTTTTTATGGACACAATATATTTATTTACTTATTTTTATATGGTGCTGAGGATTGAACCCAGTGCCTCACATGTGCGAGACAAGTGCTCTACCACTGAGCTACAGCCCCAGCCCCTATATGTGTATTTTATATATAAATATTTCAGTACTGGGGATCCAACTCAGGGACACTCCATACCTGAGTTACATCCCTAGCACTTTCTATTTTTCATTTTGACACAGGATCATGCTAAGTTGCTTAGGGCCTCCCTAAGTTGCTAGCCTCAAATTTGCAACCCTCCTGCTTCAGCCTCCTGAGTACCTGGGACTACAGACATGAACCACCATTCCTGGCTGTCCCCATCATAAGTTAATTTGTAATTAGTAAATATAACTTATTGGTGTTCTCTTATCAGCATGTATTCTTGTTGTCCAGAATTCATGAAAAACACAATCTCATAATTTCTTGATTTAAAAAACATGTACAACTAGAGGAATGAAAACAGTGTGGTACTAGCAGAAGAAAAGCATATAGACAAATGATATAGATTTGAATGTACAGAAGTAAACCCATAGATGGATGACCAGTTAGTTTGTTTTGAGATGAGTAGACTTCAGCAGATGATGTTGGATGCTTATGGGTAGTAGAATAAAGTTGTGCATTGTTGATAGGAATATAAAATGGTGCAGCCACCATAAAAAAACAATTCTTCCAAACTTAACCAGGTATGGTGGGACACACCTTTAATACCAGTGACTTGGGAAGCTGTGGCAGGAGGATCTCAAGTTTGAGGACAGCCTCAGCAATTTAGTATTACCCTGTCTTAAAAAGGGGGGTGCTTGGGATGTGAATCACTTGTAAAGCACCCCTGGGTTTAATTCACAGTACCAGGAGGAATTAAAAAAAAAAAAACTGGCCCAGAAATTCCACTCCTGTTCAACCACAGGGCTGCAAAGGCCCCAGCGTAAATACTATTTTCTGATCCCAAAGAAAGAAATTGAAGGACCTCACTGAGAGATTTTAGACATTTTATTACTCACAAGTTCCTTGGTGGCAGTAGACCAGAATAAAATGGAGGGCTGCCTAGTCCAACTGCTCATATAGGTTTCTTCAGACATTTTATGAGTACATATTTTACCATCAACATCCTTCTGCTTTGTTCTTCATTTAAAGACTGGAGATAAAGGAATTGATCAGCTTGCTTTCTCCTTGCTCCCCTCCCCAACACATTCTTGGGATCCTTCTTAGTTCACCTTTAGAAACATCAACCTTCTAGGCACTGACTTACATTTAACCCAATAATACCCAACAGATTTGAAAACAGGAATTAAAAAACCAGTATGCTGCTAGATATGGTGGTACATGCCTGTAATCCCAGCTACTTGGGAAGCTGAGACAGGAGGATTGCAAGTTTCAGGCCAGCCTGGATAACTTAGTGAAAAGCTGTCTCAACATAAAAAATATAAAGGCTAGAGATATGATTCACTGGTAAAGTGATACTGGGTTCAATCCCAAGTACCAGGGAAAAAAACCCATTCTTCTATGTTGCTAGTATTTGAATAAATCTCTCCCAAAGGTCCATGTTTTAAAGGCTTAGTCTCCATGGCATAATTGGGATGGAATCTTTAAGAGGTGGCCCTAGTGGAAGGGAGTTAGGTCATTGGGGGTGTGCTACTGAAGGGTATACTGGGATCCTGGCCCCTTCCTGTCTCTCTTATTTATTTATTTATTTAATGTGGTGCTGAGGATCAAACCCAGGGCCTTGCACACGATAGAGGAACGCTCTACCGCTCTACCGCTGAGCCACAACCCCAGCCCCAACCTTCCTGTCTTTCTTATTCACTTCCTGGCCACCATGAGGTGAGCAGTTTGCTCTACCATGCACTCCCCACCATGATGTTATGCCTCACCTAAGACCCAAAAGGAAATGGAACCAAATGACCATGGACTTAAACTTCTGAAAGCATGAGCCAAAATAAACCTTCCTTCATTATAAATTGATTATTGCAAGTATTTACTACAATAACAGAAAGTTGAATAACACATGTAACTGTCCACAGCAGCACATGGTATATCCATAAAATGGAATTATTCAGTTATGAAAAGAAATTTGAAATACTTATACATGCATGATATCTTACAATAATCATCCTAAGTGAAATAAACCAGGCATAAAAAAGACAAATTTTGTTTGATTTTGCTTGTATTAAATATTATGAATTATATCAATATCTAGGATAAATTAATTTATAGACAGAAAATAGATTAGAGGTTATCAGGCAGGGGCTGGGGATGGTAAGTTAATTTAAAAATTATTATTATTATTATTATTATTATTATTATTATTTTGGTTCCAGAGATTGAGCCCAGAGGCACTTTACCACTGAGCTGCATCCCCAGCTCTTTTATTTTTATTTTAAGATAGGGTCTAAATTGCTTAAGGCTTTGCTTCATTGCTGAGGCTCCTCAAACTTGTGATCATCCTGCCCCAATTTTGGGAGTCTTTGGGATTGTTGGTATGTACACCATGCCTGGCTCCTTTTTCTTTATATTTTCTGTTTGTTGTAGTTAGAATATATTTGATATATTGAGATTTATGTGGGAGGGAATTGTGCAAGGACATTTTTTTCCTTGTAATATTATTCTGCTACTTTTGTGAAGGATGAGCAAAAGTTGAGAGAACAGACTTGAGGTGAAGACAGTTTAAACCAGATTAGCGGGCATTCAATAAATATAGGAGGTATGAACTCTTACTGCCCTGGCAAGGCAGTGATGTTTATAACAATATAATTTGCAAAATAAATGTTGTGGTAAAACATAAATCAACTATTTTAACAATTTTTAAGTATACAATTGAGTGTCATTAGGTAATTCAAATTGTAAAACTATCACCACTATCCCTCTCCAGTGAATTAATTTTGAACTATTTTAGCCTGAGAATCAAAAGTCAAAGGGTTTTTCCTGGTGCACACTTGTAATCCCAGATACTTTGGAAGCTGAGACAGGAGAATTGCAAGTTTCAGTACAGCCTGGACAATTTGTTGAGGACCTGTTTCAAAATAAAAAATTAAAAAGGGCTAGGGATAGGGGTTGAGGTTGTGGCTCAGTGGTAGATCACCTCTCAGCTGCTGAGCCAACTACTGTTTGCAATAGTTCTGAACCGACCAGAGACACTGACATATGAGAGCTTCAGCAGCTTGGCAGTCCCATGTCCCCTGACCTCACTTATCCCTCCCCTTAGCTTCCAAACCAGCACCATTTCAAGGAACATTGACACAGCAGCCAAGTTCATTGGGGCTGGGGCTGCCACAGTTGGGGTGGCTGGCTCTGGGGCTGGGATTGGGACTGTATTGGAAGCCTTATCATTGGTTATGCCAGGAACCCTTCTCTGAAGCAACAGCTCTTCTCCTACGCCATTCTGGGCTTTGCCTTCTCAGAGACCATGGGGCTCTTTTGCCTAATAGTGGCCTTTCTTATCCTCTTCACCATGTGAAGGAGCAGTTTCCACCTCGCATTCTTTCTCCCATGTCTTGTCTGCCTTGTGTGTCCTTTTTCCTATATCTCCTCAGGCAGTCTGGGGAAAGTGGTTGGCTCAGGGTTTGACAGAGGGAAGACAAATAAATACTGTATTAATAAGAAAAAAACAAAAACAAAACCACATTAACTCTTTTACTCCTCAAACAAGCTTGGGAGGTTGGCACTTTGTACTGTTTTATAGTAAAGAAATCGAGGCACAGACAGATTGCAAGGTCTTACAGGGATTGGCAATGACTAGCATTAGAACTTCAGTCTTTAAACACACACTGTTCTTCCTGCTCTGAATTTTGCTTTTTTGACCTAACAATTATGGTGAAGGTCAATTCATGTAAGTGCACATAGGTCTCCATTCTTTTAACACCTGTAAAATATTGCACTGAATGCATATAGCATAATTAATTTAACCAGATTTGTATTTATAGATCGTAGTTTGTTTCCAAGTCCTGATTTAGAAATAATGCTACGTTTATTATATATATTGTTTCTCATAGGCATAAAAGTATCTATAAATAAATTTCTGGAAGTAAACTTTCTAGGTCAACAGATATGTTTTAAAAATTTTTTCTTTTTTAAAAATTTATTATTTTTAAAATTTGTTCTAATTAGTTATATGTGACTGTAGAATGCATTTTGACACATTGTACAAAAATGGAGCAAACTTCTCATTCCTCCGGCTGTACATGGTGCAGAGTGTTTTCAAATTCTGATTTGTGGAAAAACTGCTCTCTGTAAAGGTTGAATCAATTTATTATGCTCTAAAAATGTAAATGCAGCATAGAAATAGTATGGTAAAGTCCACATAAGGAAACAAGAATGAGGTTGGAAGGAACAAGTTCATTTTACTCAGGTTCCAGACAGGGGGTTACCACATGTCATGTAGGGCCACAGAGGAAAGGCCAAGTTTTGTTCAGCGGGCAGCAGATGGGATGGACAGAAAAGTCTAGGTCTGAGCCTTCATTGGGAATTATAGGGGATAGTCAAGGCAGGACAGTGTACACAGTTTAGGATTAGCTAATTTGAATAGTTCTGTGAGGCTTTGGGCAATGGGGTGGTCTCTAGTTACCTGGTATTTGTGTGTCAGAATAATTTAGGGCAAGGGAATTAAAAGTTGGCCTGCTGTATCTTTGGGTTCTACATCCATGAATTTAATAAACTGTGGATTAAAACATTCAGTAAGGGCTGGGGTTGTAGCGCGGTGGTAGAGCACTGGCCTAGCACGTGTGAGGCACTGGGTTCGCTTCTCACCACCACAGAAAAATAAATAAATAAAGGTATTGGGTCCATCTACAACAAAAAAATATTTAATTTTTTTTTTCAGAAAAAATTGGGACCGTGTTTGTTGGGGGTAAACAACAGTTAGTGCCTAAGAAGACTTGCAGTTCCTGCTAGAGATATAAGGACTTGAAAGAAAGTGATAATGAGGATAAGAAGGAAACTGGCCACTTCCCTTGTATCTGAATCTTTAGGTAGGGATCAAAACAGAGTGCTCTTGGTCGTAAAGAAAAAGAATGCATTTATAAAACATCTGAAGAAATTAATTTGTGCAAAAGGCACACAACCTACCCTGTATATATTTTCCTGCTTGTAGGCACAGTGGAGTCCTCCTTGTCCTGGACTATTGGCCCTAAGAATTTCTTTATTTTTTAAAAAATATTTTAAAAATATCTTTTAATTGTTGATGGACCTTTATTTATTTGTATGTGGTGCTGAGAATTGAACCCAGTGCTTCACATATGCTAGGCAAATGCTCTTCTACTACCCCAGCCCATGCCCCTAAGGATTTCTGAGTACTAAAATGTCCAAATTGCTCTCTCTGCTTCTGCTGTCATATCCCAAGCCACTTCCCTCCACCACAACCTTCCTCCATGAGATGTCCTGGCTTACTCTGAGGAGTGGAGTTGACCATCTGTGGACTAAGACCTCTGAAACAGTGATAAACTTTTCCAGAGAGAGAGAGAGAGAGAGAGAGAGAGAGAGAGATAAAAAAAGAAAAATGTCCAAACCTTCTTTGTTGAATTCTCCAATCCAAGTTCTTTCTTAGGCATCCATAAATAGTATGCTGGGGCTTTTGCAGTCCTGGGGTTGAACAATACTGAGACTGTGGTTTTTTTTTTTTGTTTTTTGTTTTGGTCTTACATTAGGTATTTTAAGGAATCTAAAGTATGCTGAGGACATGTGTAGGTTATGTGTACACACTATGCCTTTTTATGTAAGGGATTTGAAAATCTGAGGATATTGGTGTCCCTAGGGGTCTTGGAACCACCCCCATATCAGCTTGTTTGTGTTAGATGAGGAGGTGGGTGGAACTACAACTACAACAAACTAAGAACTTCTTGCTTTGTATATGAGAGAATGCACCAGTGGTATCTTCACCATCTTTAAGAAAGGGCTTATAGGGCTGGGGTTGTGGCTCAGCGGTAGAGCGCTCACCTCGCACATGTGAGACCTGGGTTCGATCCTCAGCACCACATAAAAATAAACAGAATAAAGATATTGTGTCCATGTATAACTAAAAAATTAAAAAAAAAGAAAGGGCTTATGCTGGAAGGAGTTTCAACTTTGTTAGCAAGCTTTTTAAGATGTCAAAACACTATAAAACACATAAAAAAAGATTAATACATATCCTTTCACTAGCAGTATATAGGACTATCAATTTTCCACATCTTCACCAATATTATCCAATTATTTGATCTTGTATTTGACAGGTGAAAATGACATCTATACAATAAATGTTATGATATGCCAGATTCTGGTCTATATTCTGGGAACAAAACAAAGCACTTGCCCTCAAGGAGCTTCCATTTCCAGAAATGTGCAGGGTCTTTATGAAGAAAACTGTAATACTTAAGACTTTTTTTTTTTTGGTGGTGGGGATTGCCTTGGGCATGCTCTCCTTCCCCTACAAAACTTTAAAGACAAAAAGGAACTAAATGGCCAGGTATGGGACCATGGTGGTGCACACCTGTAATCCCAGCAGCTCAGAAGGATGAAGCAAGAGGATCGAGAGTTCAAAGCCAGACAAATACAAAAAAAGGACAGGGGATGTGGCTCAGTGGTCAAGTGCCCCTGAGTTCAATCCCTGGTATTCCCCTCCCCACCCTCCAAAAAGAACTAAATGACAAAACACATATTTATGAGATGAATGAATGTTAGAAAGATGGTAATTATTGCCAACTCAATAGGTGGAGTATAAAATCACAACACTTTGGGAAGAGCAGAGGAGACAACTTGACAAAATGTTATTTGAAATAACAAATGAATATGAACCATGAACATTTTGAAAAAGAAAGGTTGTTTGAGGATATTTGCTCTACCAGAAGTTAAAAACATTATAAAAACACATTAAATCAGTATGGTACTGGCATAGTAACAGACACCCAGAAACTCTAGTTTATATATATGTTGTGCCTATATATGAGCAATCATATTATTTTAATTATAGCTACTTAACATAAAAATCTGATAGGTTTGTTTCTTAGTACAGTTCTCAGAATTGATAATATTGAGAGACAAAGCCTTGATAAGTTGCTGAGGCTGGCTGGCTTTGAACTTGCGATCCTCCTGACTCAGTCTCCCAAATCACTGGGATTATAGGTGTGCACCACCACACTCGGTGACCATGCTTCTTTGAATGCGATTTTACCCGTTTACCTCAAGAATCCCAGTGTCAGAAAGGTTATCCATATACATCCAGTGTTAACACGGTGAGGAAAAAAACCCTCTGATCATGGGGGAGGGGTCAGAGATTACTGGAATAAAAAACCCCTATTATTTGGATATTTATAATGTATATTATAATATATAAAATATATTGGTATCAAACACCAAAACATATTTTCTGAGTAATCTTTAAAATCTGATTTAGTTCAAGATCTACCTAGAGATATTATTATGAGAACAGTATCTAATTTTGAAGGTAAAGGAATTAGCTTTCTTAAAAAAAAACTCATCTACAGCACTGGGAAGGTAGCTCAGAGTATAGTACTTGTCTGGCATGTGCAAGGCCCTGGGTTTGATTCGCCCATACTGCAAAAAAAAAAAAAAAAAAAAAAAAAAAAAAAGTGCATCTAAGAGAGCTGAAGGTATAGTTTAGTAGGAGGACATGTGTATCTCTGTATGGAGGAGTTCAAGGTCATTCAGAGAAACATAAGAAGAACGCATTAAAAAAAAAAAAAAGTCCAGTACAGTGGCACATGGCTGTATCTCAGCAATTTACAGGCTAAGACAGAAGAATAGTAAATTCAAGGCCAGACTCAATAAGTTATTGAAGTCCTAATGCACTTAGTGAGACCCTTTCTCAACAAACAAAAAACCTTTTAAAGAGAAATACTTCACATAATTAGATGTGGTTTAAAAAAACGTCTTCAATACTGTATTTTGTAGGAGCTAAACGTAAGTATAGGAGCATTCCACTTGTATTTATCTTTTCCAATTGAGAATTGAGAAAAGTAAAGGATCAAAATGTACTGCTTAGCTACCTGACAAGTGAACTATAAAATACTTCTTCATAACAAAGGGGAAAGTTTAGGCTTTTCCATTCACAAAGTATCCAAATAAGCAGAAGGAACAAATGTAAAGACGAATCTCCAAATACTATCTCGCCAATGCTAATTTGAGTCTTAATATTAGAAGGAAAAAAACCCCAGTATTTAAATTACTTTCAAGAAGTTTTTAATAAACTATTGTTTCCTTACATGTATACTAGTAATTGTGAAAAAACAAATATTTGCTAACAAAAGTTAATACTGTACAATTTATGAAAAACAAAATTTAAAGAATTAGATGCACTAAAGAGAGGTACCAACTTCAAATAGGTTAAATTAAGAAATTTAACCAGAAAATGGGGAATTTGTAGTATGTCTAAGTGAACGCTAAAAACTTTTATTACTAAAGTCAGAGACCTTATCTACACACTTTTTAAAAATTTTTTGGTACTGGGGAGCAAATCCAGGGGCACTCAACCACTGAGCCACATCCCAGCCCTTTTTTATATTTTATTTTTAGACAGGGTCTCTCTGAGTTACTTAAGGCCTCGCTAAGTTGCTGAGACTGGCTTTGAACTTGTGATTCTCCTGCCTCAGCCTCCTAAGCCACTGGGATTAAAAGCGTGCACCACCATGTCTGGCTCTACACAGCTTTAAATAAACCTTAAAAAATATTTTCCAGTACATTTATAAGGTTGCTAGATGGCATGACTGGGGGAAAAAAAAAAAAAACTATTCTAGAATGTGAACTACCTTAGAATTGGGATGTTTCTTTTATCTATTTTATATCCCAAGTTCTTGGAATGATGCCTGGAACTCAAAGTTAAAATGCTTAAGTAATATTTGTTGCCTTGAACTGAACTGGGGGCAAATACATATTTTTATTTTTGGTCTAGTTTTTGCTCTACCCAAGTTCTATATTTGAAGTACCTAAGAGGCTCCTGGTTTGAGCTTTATCCTTAAATTGAGTATGGTATGCCAATATACATACATTTTTTACATCAGCCTTCTAAAGGATCCTGAGTTGTTACTGAGCTCTGAATCTTCTCTTATATGGCTTGATTCTTATTTCTTAGGTAACAGTTAATATGAGTTTGCAAAAACAGTGCATTTTCAATGCAGAAGTATGTCCATATGAATAAGAATAAAGGTCTTATATTTCCATGTTTTAAATAACAGATACATAGCATCTTAAATGATGGCATAATTAACAATTTTTAGACACCCAACATAATACACTGTATTACAATTGAACATGGTAGGTTTCCATTTTAGGAACAAAAATAAATTTCACATAAAAAAAGATTTATTATTTTAATTCACATAAAATACATTTAGAATAAGTCAATTTTAGCATCAGTGTACACCAACAAGCACAGAGAAGCTTTAAGAAGAGTAAGTCTCCATTCTGTCCAAAACACACATATAAAATGCTTTTACAATTATTGATCATCACCTCGTTGCCTTAAATTTCTAGATTTCCCATTTTCGATTCTTCTCTTTTTGAAAACTGGGGCCACACCATCTGCTGCAATTCCAAGAGAAGTAACTGTTTTTTCTTTAAATACCACTTTGGGTTCCCCAATATCACCTTCTGAAGTTGACACATATTCATTTTCAGGGCTTGGAAGTTCCAAATCTACCTCTTCACTGAAACAGAAAGCAAAAATAAAAACATTATTTGACAGAATAAGAAAAATGTTTGCCACCAAAGCCCCCAGATCACCTAATGATGACTAATGGTGAAAAGTTAGAAGGTGGTCATTTTGAAGTAGTAAACTTTTAAAATACAGACTTTACAATTTTATTTAAGAGACTGAATTCTTATCAAGTGGAACATCAACTTTTTTCCTACAAAAAGTCTCAGTTATTAGTCTTTCATTTCTACTACAGAAAATGCCCGTGCTTATATAAGATATACAGTACCAGTAGATACTTAAGGGAGAGGCATTTATGGAAACTGATTTTGCCATAATTGAAAAGGACTTTGAAGGATTATACAGAAGATGAAAATCATGGAATCTTGATATCCTAACACAGAAGACAGTGTGGCTGTTTGCCTAGGACCCCTTTTTTAAAACCTAGTTCTTCAACCATCCACATGGTTTGTTATAAATAATCAGTTGATTGGTCCTGACTACATGTACAGTATACTACAGAACATTACAGAATCTTTTTGAATTACTGGAACAGTTACAAAAAACAATGATATAAGTACCTCCAAAAAACCAGAATCATTTCCAAATTCAACATGCAAAAACTGTAAAGGTTATGTTGAGACATACTGCAATAAAAGTGTGTGGGGGGGAAAGAACCAAAAAGGCTTCCCATCTACCTGAAAAACCACCAATTCAAAAATTACGCAGAAACACTATATTAAAAACTATTTAAAAAATGATGACATCAAGGACTGTTCATTCCAAGTTTATGGGGTTTATGGGCAGAATTACATTTAGAGACAAATCAATTGCTTTGACTTTTCATTAGGAAACAAGAACAGACCCTCTTTCATCTCTTGTCAATATTTTAAGTGTTCATCCGAAGAGAGTAAGAAAAACAGGAAACCTAAGAAAAGTCAGAGCAAGAAAATGATAAAAACAAGAAATGAAGAAACAAAGAATAATAATTAAATTTAAGAGCTGGTTTACTGAGGATAAACAAAAAATCCTTTGGCAAATTTTATTAAAAAAGGAGAGCTGGGTACTGTGGCACACACCTGTAATCCCAGTGACTCAGCGGGCTCAGGCAGGAGGATCTCCAGTTCAAAGCTAGCCTCAGCAATTTATTGAGGCCCTGAACAACTCAGTTAGATCCTGTCTCTAAATAAAATATAAAAAAAGGCTGGGGATGTTGCTCAGTGGTTAAGCACCTCTGGGTTCAATCCCTGGTACCAAAAAATAAAAATTAAAAGAAGGAGAAAACAAAAATATTTAACTACTTAAAAATTAGAACACAGGGAAAGCTAAAATATTCTGAATGTCTACTATGTGCCACATACTACACTAGGCACTTGGAGTAGAAACATTTATTTTGACTCTTCTAATGCCTCATTCCCATTTTTCTAGTACTACAACTCTCTTTATTATTATTGTTACTTGTATTTTGGGGAACTACTTTTCCGTCTTTCTAAGTCTATGAATTCTGAGTTCAGTTCATGTCCACTCAGTGGTAAGCTCAGGAATGGGTACTGTGTACATGATAAAAGTTAAGTAGGACAAATTCAGGAACTGCCAATAAAAAAACACTCTATTTTTGCTGGGATACTTTACATTAAGTATGACATAAACTTGAAGCTTTGCAATCAGGTGGGAAGAGCCTGCCTGGAAAGGGGTCAACTCAAAGGAAAGGAGAGTGGTAATAGAGACAGACACAGTGTCCTGATCATTTTATTCAAGCCCCTATCCCCAGCTACACTTGAAACTTCTTCCAGACATATGTAAAATTCTGTCATTTGCAAATGAAAAGAAAACTGGAGTACATTATATATACTTCTATAACAAAAACAATAAAACGAAAATTGTGAGCCCTCATCAATTCTGATAATTGCAGTTTAGAGATAATGTGATTTTTTTAGGTTGTTTGATAAGACTTAAAAATTTTAACAAATGCTATTCAGTTCAATGACAGGATAACAAATTTTCTTCTTCCACATTTAGATTATGCAGAAAGAGCTATGAAGACAAGTATTGAGAGTTTTTTTTTTTTTTTAACTGAAAATTGAACCCAGGGGCACTTACCCACTGAGCAACATTCCCAGCCCTTTTTCTTTTTTATTTTATTTAGAGACAGGGTCTCTCTCTGAGTTCCTTAGGGCCTTGCTAAGTTGCTGAGACTGGCTTTGAACTCATGGTCTTCTTGCCTCAGCCTCCCAAGCTGCTGGGATTTACGGACATGTGCCACCTTGCCCGGATTAGAGATCTTACAAACGTGGATACAAATACAGGTCTAGGTCTAGAGCTATTGTAACAGTTGTACAATGTAAGAATAAGTTAGGAAATTTGCTAGGATTGCAAAAGCAAAACAAACAAGAATATAAGGACAAAGATAAAATTTCAAAATTGTAATGATAGTTCAGAAAAAAAAAGAACCATTCTGTATAATATAAAACTTGAAGAACATTTATCTCAGTAGATCATAATGTTATACCAACTCCTCCAAGACTGATGAGGGGATGTGCTGACAAATATATGAAAAACATTTTCAACCTTATCAGTAAAGAAAAGTTAAAATAAGGTATGTTTTGCCAAATTAGAAATTATTTAAAATCCAGTGGGATAGGAACTTTCAGAAACTGCTAATGGAGTAACAGTATACTCTTTCTGGAAAATAAGTGGACTCTGTGTATTAAGATTTTAAAATGTTCACAACCATGTGTGGTGGTGCATGTCTATAATCTCAGTGACTCCGGAGGCTGAGGCAGGACTGAAAATTTGAGGCCAGCCTAGGCAATTTAGGAAGACCTTGTCTCAAAATAAAAAATAAAGAGAGTGAAGATGCAGTTAGGGGTAGAATATCCCTGGGTTCAATCCCAGTGCCACAGATTTAAAAATGTAACTGTTACACATATATTCCACTTCTAGGTTGTCAGATACGTGTACAGAGAAAGATATCCATATAATAATGAGTTCATTATAAAAATAAAAAATGGGCCAGGCATGGTGTTGCATGCTTGTAATTCCAGCAGCTCAGGAGGCCAAGGCAGGAAGATCACAAGTTGAAAGCCAGCCTCAGCAACTTACTGAGGTCTTAAGCAACTTAGCAAGACCCTGTCTCAAAATAAAAAATAAAGAGAGCTGGGGATGTGGCTCAATAGTTAAGTGCCTCTGGGTTCAATCCCTGGTACAAAAAAAGAAAGGATAAATAAATGCCCAACAAAAAGAATGGCTGAGTAAAATCAAGGTTGAAATAGTGTTTATAAAACTTTAATATAACAGGAAAATATTAATAATGTAAAATGAGAAAACATACTGAGAAAAATATTTAAAAATGTTAGTATTATTTCTGGGTAACTGAATAATAAATTATTTTTATATACTTAATTTTCAAAATTTCCTACAACATTCAGCTGGATGTGGTGTGAATTCCTGTAATCCCAGTGACTTGGGAGACTGGGGCAGGAGGATCACAAGTTCAAGGTCAGCCTTAGTAACTTACCAAGATCCTGGGCAACTTGGTGAGAACCTGTCTCAAAATAAAAAATAGGGCTACGAATGCGGCTTAGTGGTAAAGCACCCCTGGATTAAATCCCTAATACCAAAAAACAATAACAAAAAAACTACTGTAAATATGCATGCTTTAATTTGGGGTAGGAACCCCCTTTAAAAAAAAACTAGGTTGACCTATTTATGAAGTTGGCCATAATCCATTATATATTAAACTATCTGACTAGGCTAAGATTTAATAAGAATGATTTCAGCATATATTCATCACAAGTAAAACAAAAAAAAAATCTCAACTTGGAAGTACCGATGTAGGACCATCTTCTATTTTAAGTCAAATAAGAGCTGAAGTAATGGAGCAGTCTATTATTTCTGTAACTGTAATATATATAGAATCATTATGTTTATCATGATAACTGAAACTATGTAGCATTCAGCACATATTTCCTAATATTTCATTTAGTAATACAATTTGAGAGGTTGAGGCAGGAGTATAACAAGTTTGAGACAGGTCTGGGCAACTTAGCAAGACACTATCTCAAAATAAAAAGGGCTGGGAATGTAGCTCAATGGTAGAGTGCACCTGGTTTTAACCCTCCTGTACAGGGAGGAAAAAAAAAGTACTATAAATACAACTTGAACAATTTCATAATAACATTTTCACAGCAGTCCTAAGCTGTATTATATTATATTATACTTAAGGAATCAATTCTAAGATGAGTATATAGAACTGTCCAATCCTCATAGAACTCTATCTTATGAAAAACATCTTTTCATTAAAATATAACTTTAAGGGCTGGGGATGTGGCTCAAGCGGTAGCGCGCTCGCCTGGCGTTCGTGCGGCCCAGGTTCGATCCTCAACACTACATACAAACAAAGATGTTGTGTCCGCCGAAAACTAAAAAAATAAATATTAAAAAATTCTCTCTCTCTCTCTCTTAAAAAAAAAAAACAACTTTAACAATCATTTCGCTGTAAAAGTATACATAAAGAAACCATCTTACATTATCATTTGAAAGCACTGAGGCTTTGAAGAATACTCCTTTATGCATGAAGATACTTTCTGTTTTTTTTAAACCTGAAGTTTCCTTTAAGCATTGCAGAAAGACTAAATGTGAAACTGGTAGTGACATCTTTCTTTCATGGTATAAATATTCCTAAGAAAATAACTTATTTGAACAAATAAACTAATAATGTAAAACTTTACTATGATTTTGTTTAACTGATAATGAACTGGTCTGTTTATCGAATATCTGCTTTATAATTCTGAAGTGTAGTAAGCTACTTTCAAGAGAATAACAAAGCAAAAACTTTTTTCTTGCCTTTAGATATATCCTATGATATATGTAAAGCATCTTGCAAAGCATTTATTGAATATGAACATATTTATTCCTCAAAAAAAATGATGGTGAATGTGAGAATGTGCACATGTACACGTGTGAGTTGGTCAACAGAAATGTCATGCATGTTTTGGTAAGAATTAAAACAATCCTTACCTTCCTTTTAAAAGTAACCAGTACCTTACATTTTAAAATAAAAACCACTCTAGAAATAAAGAAATTAGCTACTCTATACTTTTTAGGGTTTTTTTGGGGTGCCAGGGATTGAACTTGGGGTCTTATGCATGCAAGGCAAGTGCTCTACCATTAAGCTACACCCCCAGTTCCTGGGCTACACTTTTAATAAGAATAGTACCCTTGAAATTAATGGTTGCAATACATGTATATTGTACTGGAATATGCAATACTTGTAATAACAGTGGGATTAAGGTTTTAAGTACTTACTGAGATTTGACTTCTTGTTTAATTTCTTTCCATTCCCCATATGGATTTGGCTTTTTAAGAGTTTTGGGTTTTTCTTCATTTGGACCTGATGAATTCTGTTTTGGGATACTTTTTTCCTTCTGCATTTCTGGGTCAGTTCCTTCATTACTCTTTTTATTTTTTTCCTGAAATGTAACAGTCAAGAAACAACACTTCAAGTAAAACTGTTATCACAAATCAAAAGTTAACTTCTTTTAAAAATCATCTTACAGATTTACCCTTAATAATATATTAGATCTCACTTAATAGTTTAATTTGTACATAATACATGGAAGAACTTTAATGCCTGATGTATTAGTTTTTCATTACTGTGACCAAAATACATGGCAAGAACTTAGAGAAGGGCTGGACATGGTGGTAAATGCCTGTAATCCCAGAGATTCGGGAGGCTGAGGCAGGAGGATTGCAAGTCCAAAGCCAGCCGCAGTAATTTAGTGAGGCTCTAAGCAACTCAGTGAGACCCTGTCTCTAAGTAAAATATAAAAAAGGGCTGGGGATGTGGGTCAGTGGTTAAATGCCTCTGGATTCTATCCCTGGTTTAAAAAAAAAAGGAACTTAGAGAAGGAAAGATGGCTTATGGTTTCAGAGGGTCAGTCCATGGTTGGCTGGCTCCAAGGCAGAAATAACATGACAGGAGGGCATGGTGGAGGAAATCTGCTCAGCTCATACCAGTTGGGAAACAGAGAGACAGAGAAAAGTGCCAAGGACAGATATTGTCCCCATGGCTATGCCCCTTGTGACCTACTTCCTCCAGTCACGTCCCACCTGTGTATAGTTTTTACCACCTCTCAGTAAGTGTATTCAAATTATATTATTTTTCTATTTTTATTTTTTCATGTTTTTTATTGGTGCATTATAATTCTGTATAATGGTAAGATTTGTTTTTACATATTCATACATGCACACAGTATTACAATATAATTTGGCTACTATCATTCCGTTGTACTTCCCCTTTTCCTCTACTTCTCCCTCCCCATGGTTCCTTCCCTCTACTCTACTGATCTTCCTTTAATTTTCATGAAATCCCTGCCCCCTCTTTTCCTCTCCAGCTTCCACATGAGAGAAAACAGATAACCTTTGACTTCCTGAGTTTGCCTTGTTTTGCTTAATATGTTCTCAAGTTCCATCCATTTTCCTGCAAATAACATAACTTCATTCTTTTTTTGGCTGAATAAAACTCCACTATACACACACACACACACACACACACACACACACATATAAGTACACACACAGACACACATGCCCCACATTTTTTTTATCCATTGATACACTGACAGACACCTAGACCAGTTCCAGTTTAGGCTCATTCTCATTCAAACTAATAATCCATTAAGTGGATTAATCCACTGATAAGGTTAGAGCCCTCATGGTCCACTCATTTCACCTCTGAACACCGCTGCACTGCCCAGCACAGCAGCTCTTGGGGGACATTCCAGATCTAAACCATAACATTCAAGAAGGTTTTTCATTATGTCTAACATATTAGGTCTCTCTTTTCTGCTTTCTTACCTAGCTTACATATCCAACAGTGATCTCCCTTTATATTGTTCTCCTTTTGAATTTGATGCTATGTAATCAGACTCTTCTATAGCTATGTCTATTTAGAGAACTCCTTCAACTTGTTAAGATTTAACTGAAAATCATCTTCACTCTGAGGATACTGCCAGAGCCTCACTGGCCTGTATAACTAGCAACTATGTATGAATTAGAAAGATACCTCATTGGGGTAGAAGCAATTCCCACAGATGCCCCTGGATAGGGATGGTACTTCATGGCATCCCTTCATCGGGATAACACACCTCTGTAACTTAGTTTAGCAAGTGGATCATGTACTGATTTAATCCTCTTTGCAAACTGTACAGCTATGAGTTACTGGCCTGGGACACTGTTTCCTTTGCAATTCTTTGAAAGGATGTCAACTCATCTCTTCATAAGGTTAGTATTATAGGACTAGGATGCAGTGTCCACTTTTCTTAGCAATTCTGACTGCTTGCAGGCCATGACTCTTCCTTTTTTTTAGTTGTAAATGGACACAATATCTTTATTTATTTATTTCTACCATGACTCTCTTAATAAATAATTTTTACTGAGGCATAAAAGGTCATGATAGCTGGTGTGTGGCGCATGCCTGTAATACCAGCAACTTGAGAGTCTGAGGCAGAAGGATACCAACTATGAGGCCAGTCTGGGCAACTTAGTAAGACCCCATCTTAAAATTTAAAAAGTAAATAAAAAGGTGTTGGGAATGTAGCTCAGTGGTAAAGCACCCTGGATTTCATTTCTAGTATGCGAAAAAGGAGGACATGATACTTTATACTTTGATTCTTACACAATAAAGATCTCCTCTGAGGATCACACCCACCACTTTCTATACTATTCTCTCCATTATTCTTTACATGATCAAATGACTTCAGGTGACTATATTCACTGATGATGCTGGCAAACGGCACTAATCTCTCTCTATTCTAACCCCTTTTATTAACCAAGAAAACTTTAAAATATTCTGACCTGTTTTATGAGTCTTAAAACCAATGATATTGGCCTTCACTGTGCTTTAGTCACCTAGTGACTAAATTAGTTATTCATCTACTCTGAGATTTACAGTATTATCAATATACTAATAATATTCAAATAGTATTTCTAGTCCAGACATACAGACAGCTCTCTGAATGTTACAGAGGCTGATTAAACTTAGAAGGTCTCAAATAAACTTAAGAATTTTGTTCTCCAATAGGTATTACTAAATAGTATAGACATTTATCCAGTTACCAAAATACAGTAGCCTCACCTTATTTTGGGGGATATATTCTAAAATCCCCAGTGGATACCTAAAAACATGGATAGTGCTGAACCCTATATTCTGTGTTTTTCCCTATACATACATTCCTATGATAAAGTTTAATTAAAAAATTAGGCATAGTAAGAGTTAAAAACAATACAGTAGGGGCTGGGATTGTGGCTTAGTGGTGGAGTGCTCGCCTAGTGTGTGCAAGGCCTTGAGTTCGATCCTCAGCACCACATTAAAATAAAGATATTGTGTCTGACAATAGCATACTATAATGAAGGAAATTTCATCACGTCACTCAGAATGTCATACAATTTAAAACTGATGTATTGTTATTTCTGGAATGTTCCATTTACTATTTTCAGACCTTGGTCGACTATGGGTAAATGAAACCACATAAAGCAAAATCAAGGATTGGGAGGGAGAACTACCAATATATCTTAGCTCTATTTCTACATTTTTTTTTTTTTTTCAGTTTTTGACAGACACAACATCTTTGTTTGTATGTGGTGCTGAGGATCGAATCCGGGCCACATGCATGCCAGGCGAGCGCGCTACCGCTTGAGCCACATCCCCAGCTATCTTAGCTCTATTTCTATCTTATATCCAAAGACTGAAAAAAAGACTGTGGAACTTTCTTATAAACTGATAAAATTCTGTGAAGATTAAATCAAGAACCTACCTTAAACTTTATTATTAGCTTTTTTTTTCCTGTGGAAACCTTTTCTTCTGCTTCCTTTTCCCCATCAGAATCACTGTGTGAATCTGATGATTTGGAGTCTTCTATGGTGCCAAGTGACTTTTCATCAATTTTACTAGAAAGCATATCTCCAGTATGTGGAATGAAATCATCAGGTTTTTCCCATTTGGATTCTGCTCAACACATTTTAGTACTAGTGTTATTTAGTAACCAATTCTACTTGAAGTAATTCCATTATAATAATTTCTATTATTTACAATTATTAAATGACAACCTTGCATCTATTTCACATTACTATTTGATTAAGAAGGAGAGTAACTAAGAACAGACTAGGGAAGAAGAGCACGAGAAGAAGACCAACATTAAACAAGGATGAGAGGTGGGAGGGAAAGGGAGAGAGAAGGGAAATTGCATGGAAATGGAAGGAGACCCTCAGGGTTATACAAAATTACATACAAGAGGAAGTGTGGGGAAAGGGAAAAACAATACAAGGGGGAGAAATGAATTACAGTAGTGGGGGTAGAGAGAGAAGAGGGGAGGGGAGGGGAGGGGAGGGGGGATAGTAGAGGATAGGAAAGGCAGCAGAATACAACAGACATGAGTATATCAATATGTAAAGCAATGGAAGTGTAACTGATGTGATTCTGCAAGCTGTATACGGGGTAAAATGGGAGTTCATAACCTGCTTGAATCAAAATGTGAAATATGATATATCAAGAACTATGTAATGTTTTGAACAACCAACAATAAAAAAAAAAAGAAAATGTGATACATATACACAATGGAATATTACTCAACCATAAAGAAGAATGAAATTATGGCATTTGCCTGTAATGGATGGAACTGGAAACTATCATGCGAAGTGAAATAAGGCAGTCCCAAAAAACCAAAGGCTGAATGTTCTCTCTGATATGTGGATGTTGACACACAACAAGGCAGGGTGGAGAATAGAAGTTCTTTGAATTAGACAAAGGGGAATGAAGGGAAGGGAGGGGAAATGGAAATAAAAAAGAGTAAAATAAACTGGACATAACTTTTCTGTGTTCATATATGAATACACAATCACTGAAACTTCACCTCATGTTCAGCCACAAGAAAGGGATCCTAATTAGAATAAGTTATACTCCATGTATGTATAATATATCAAAATACACTCTACTGTTATTTGTATCTAAAAATAACAAAAAAACTTAATTGCAAAAAAAAAAGTTTTAAAATAGTTTCTAAACATCTTGCTTTTGTATCTTTCACAAATGAATTTCAAACAACTTGGTATTTACTAGATGTAAATTACATCTACAATTCCAAAGCAAAGGGAGGCTTAAAAAGTGGGTGATCTCCAAATCATGGCATTTGCAGGTAAACGGATGGCTTTGGAGAAGATAATGCTAAATGAAGTTAGCCAATCCCAAAAAAACAAATGCTGAATGTTTTCTCTGATATAAGGAGGTTGACTCATAGTGGGGTACAGAGGGAGAGCATTGGAGGATTAGATGAATTCTAGATAGGGAAGAGGGGTAGGAGGGAAAGCAACGGGGTAGGGGATTAGCAAGGATGGGGGAATGTGATGGACATCATTATACAAAGTACATGTATGAAGACTTGAATTGGGTGTCAACCTACTTTATATACAAACAGAATATAAAAAATTGTGGTATATATGTGTATTAAGAATTATAATGCAAAAAACCCACTAAAATACATGTATAAAGGCATAAATTGGCATGAACATACTTTATATACAGAGATATGAAAAATTGTGTTCTATATACGTAATAAGAATTGTAATGCATTCCACTGCTGTTGTGTATTTAAAAAAATAAAATTAATAAAAGATTAAAAAAAAAGTGGGTGATCCTTTTATGGACTCACAATTTATCCAATAACAATTTCAGGAAACATACTAATAAGGATCATATGTGAGATTCCCTGAAATTTACTTATCATAAAGATTTCCTGGAATTTTCACACACAAAAAAAAATCATTAAAAATTATTTTTTGTAGTTATAGATGGACATCATGCCTTTATTTTATTTGTTTCATTTTTATGTGATGCCAAGGACTGAACACAGTGCCTCACACATGCTAGGCAAGGGCTCTGACACTGAGCTATAGCCTCAGTCCTAAAATCATTCTGATATGATTATGAAGATATGATTGGATGTAATCTGTCACTTTGATAGTGGGAGGGGGACTTCAATTGATTCAGCTCCACTGCCATCTGGTGGTTCACTAGGCTTTTAATAAAATGAAAACATTTCTCATTGTCTTGAAAATATTCTCTATTTTTAGTTTAATAAGTGATTATTCAATTCACTGTCCAACTGAGGTAGTTTTAAAGCTGAAAGGCCTGCTATTAACAATCAATGCTCCAAGTATAAGCTGAAAGCATTTAGGGCAAATCAGTATGAATAGCCTCGTAAATACTTTCCTTTATCTGTATTTCATACAAATAACAAAAAGAACTATCAAGAAATAATTTACTAAGCACTTCCTATGTTCCAGGCACTGTTTTGGGAACTTTACAGGTATCTAATCTTAATGATTCCATGGAGTATATACTATGACCATCTATTTTTACTGAAGCGTGACTATAGGCTCAATGACAGGCTCACTAACACATCACTGGTAAAGGAAGAAGTTGTGCACTGAGCTTAGCTCTGTCTAATTCTAAAGCCTATTATATCACTCTTTGTTTTATCTCTATAAAAAGTTAGTACTTTACTTGGATAGAAACACTGCTATAACTGGGCAGGCTTGCTTGCTATCTGTTTAAGGGTTAAAAGGGCTATTTTTTACTAAAAGATTTAATGCTATATAGAAGTCTTTGAATAGTAGAAATTAAAAAATGAAAAACCCCTCCAAAGTTACATCAAGGCTATAGCCAAACTGATAAGTTTAACTGTAGTAGGCCCAAGTGTAATTAATTACTTGAAGTTTTATGAAATAAATTTGAAAAATTTAGATGACAGTAATTATGCATGTTTTATAAATATGTATACAACTGAAACATTAGACAAAGTGAAAATGTGACAATTTTAGCCACTGCTAAAATAACTTGTTTTATTTTTTAAAAAAGGAAAAAGAAAGTTCAAGTGCTGGGGGGAGGTGTGCAGGTGTGCACTATAGCGCTATGGTAGAACAAACATAAAATCCTGGGTATAATCTCTAATGCCCACACACATACAAAAACAAAAACAAAGAAAAGAAAATTGAACATTGGCGATCTCTAAGGTACTTTCCATAGAAATGATCATATTTCTAAAATCATAACAAAACCCAGTAATTTTAGAGTAAAAATTATTAAATTTGCAAATGACATATCAATTGAGAGTAACATTAATACACTGAACAATATATTACAAGTAGAAATCTTTTTGCTTTTCTACTGTACTAATGTTATTATTATTTTTTGGTACTGAGGATTGAACCCAGGGCACTCAACCACTGAGCCACATTCTCAGTCCTTTTTTATATTTTATTTATAAAGACAGGGTCTCACTGAGTTGCTAAGAGTCTTGCTAATTTATTGAGGCTTTTATCCTCCTGCCTCAGCCTCCAGAGCCGCTGGGATATTACATACATGTATCACTGCGCCCAGCTGTACTAATGTTTTTAAATTACGAAAAGCAATACAGGCTTTCTATGGAAATGTTTATTACATACTAAAATCCCAAGTTCAGATGAACTTTAGCAGACTAACAAGCAGTTTTAGGTACAATTTAGACAGTTAAGAAAATCAAAGAGGGCTGGGGTTCTACCTCAGTAGTAGAGTCCTTGCCTTGCATGTGTGAAGCACTGGGTTCAATTCTCAGCACCGCATATAAATAAATGAATAAAATAAAGTCCCATTAAGAACTAAAAAACAATTAAAAAAAAGAAAAATCAAAGATAATTCTTACCTCCTGTTTCTGTATTATAATAATAGCTATAACCATCTTCACTTAAACCTTCTACCCAAATGGCCTTCACTGCTGTCTAATAGGATTGGGGGGAAAAAACAGAATAAATTGAAGATAATGATGATAATAGTTATATATTGCATTATTAAGGTAGATTTAGCCACTTTTCCCTTTTTACCCGACACCTGGAAGTTAGGTATAGTGATACCCCTGATGGCCAGGAATTCCTCTCAGATGGACAAGGACATGTGAATGATAACCAACTGCAAACAACTATTAATATTCACCCTGCATGGGGTTTCTGAATAGACAACAGTTTCATTTCCACCCAGCCTTCTAACATAAAGGATTACAGGAAGAAAGGAACAAAGTTGGAGGTGGGGATTGGGGTAGCAGGCTTATTTGGAAGTAAAATTTGCTTAATAAAACTCTGTAAAAGCCCCAGAAGTCAATCACTTTAAAGAATAAGCAAAAACACTATGAATGTGCTTCCATTACCTTTTTTAAGTTTCCTTGAAATCCTTCAGGTTTCTCCCACTGAGATGCTTAAAGCAAAATATATTGCATTTAAAAAATCTTTTTGCTTAAAAAAAAAAACTCTAAATAATTTAATTTGGCAAAAATTTACAAACTAGTCATTGTGTATAAAACACTATAGAAATACAGTTTAAAACATAATTGAAATGTAAAAAAAAGCCCCATACATGCCAGCAACATTATGCAAAAGAATATATGTGTTATGTAACCAAGAAGAAACGACAAATCAAAGGATCAGAATTTACTAGACCAGAAGTTACTAGAATGTTTTATCTTCACGAGATGGCTCTCTAACATTAATTCCCATGGAACTTGCACAGGATGTATTAGAACTACATAAGGCTTCTTTCAAAGATTTCATGGAATTTAGGATTGGGTTAGAAAGAGAATAGCTTTTTGTTATCTTAGGGCAAGGGAGAAGATGGAATGAACAGTGACTTGAAAGAGGAAAAGATGAAGTAAAGAATTAAAGACAAATATTACTGAGGGCAAGAGTATATAAAGTAGAAAGGCGAAGAAATGATGCCCTAGAAGGGAGAAAAGAATGAATAACATGTTTTTAAGTAAATCTGAGAAAGACTACTCATCCCTAGAATTTAATTATTTAGGGAAATCTTTATTGCTGTACACTATTTATTTCACTTAAGCCTCAGTATAAATTGTTACCTATTATTATTACTGTTATCACCATTTCTATGTAGTCCCAAACTGATTATGATTCTAATCATAATTATGACAACATCGTCACTTCAAATTTTTTTTCATTATTAACTTTCTGATCTCATTTCCAAACCTTCCTGATCATTCTGAACTTTTTTGCTGGCTTTTCTTCAATCCATTCCTTCAATATATATACTAATCATCCTTTTTTACTTTTTGTTCCATTGTTTGTAATTTCATATACTCCTAAAGGTAAATATGTTATCTACAACCCCAAACTCAATTTAGCTCCCTAACTCAGATTCTAATTATCAATTAGCCAATGAAAATTGCCACATGAATGTTTTACCTCTGCCAAAAGACTCTCTATGTCTTAAAACTTTCAATTTTTTTTAAGTTTATATTGTTCCATTTGTTGAAATGCTGTACCCTCTTAATCTATTGAAATCTTTGGATTCATTCAAAATACTTATTGAGTATTTGCACTTCGCCAGGCAAGCACTGTGTTAAGTGGTAGGGATACAAATGGCAAGACACCATTCTTGATGTCCCAAGATTAGCTCAAAAGTAATTCCTGTGATAATCTCTCACATCCATATAATCACAATTAATTAGTCATTATTTTGAGATACCATATAATCTTTACTACTACACTTGAAAGTTCCTCCTGGAATCAAAATTTATTTCTGTCACTAAATTTTGTTTCTGGATAATAAAATAAAGTTATTTTTCCTAGAATTTATATGAAGGGAAAATCCCAAATATATTTAGTTGTTAAAGAAAATAAAAAGATGTTTTTGGTATTCCTACTGAAAAACACCATTATGTATTTCATTTGAAATTGCTATCTGACATTAATATGAATGGGGGAGTTTGCTACATCAATCAAGACAAGTACACAAAAAAAGAAACCAGTTTCTGGCTCCCAGACTGCTTTTGGCTAGAAAATCTTAACATTTCCTTTCAAGGACCTTGCAATTTGTAAAATGAATTAAAAAGTCTTATTTCCGTATAGTTCATATTTTCAGAAAATTTTACTGAGAAAATATAAAGCTATTAAAACCTTAAGTATGACACTGAGTCACAATGAGAAAGGTACTTTTTTAAAGGGCACATAATTTTTTAAACCTTCTGGCTAAAATAAGTTATAGTCTTTCACTGTTTAAAATGTTCCAATATTAAATAAAAATAGTTCCAATGGAACTATTTTCTACTAGTTCTATGCTTAAATGACTTACCTCCTGTGATGAGATCATAATAGTAATGATAACCCTCAGAGGTTATGCCTTCTACCCATCTACCCTTTGAAGGATCTTTTTTTTTCTTCTTCTTTTCTTTCTGTTGATTTGATGCAGAGGTGGGTGGAATAGTGGGGGTTACTGGTGATATGGTTGGCTCTGAAATTTCTTAAAAAAAAAAAAAAGGATGAGAGAAAGGCAAAGTTGTCAAGTAACCTCACTTTTTTTTTCTTTCACAAAATATTAATAATGTTATTTTAATCAAAAGTTTGACAAGATTTGGAAAAATAATCATGTAAGAACACACTGAAAAATAAAAAAAAAGTGGTAAGGGGAATTTAGTACAACCTTATATTAAAACTTATTCTAAAACTATGGTTAAAAAAAAAGATCCAAGACTGGGAATGCAGCTCAGTCTTAAGTGCCTGGCGCATATTTAAGGTCCTGGGTTTGATCCCCAGCACTGGGGTGAAATGTTAGAGGATCCAGCAGTGTCAAATGATACAAAAACAGGCAAAGATATGATTGAAACAGAATGGTTCAGATATAGAGCTAACTCCAAATTCCTGATATATTTTATTAGAAGAAAAAAGATCATATAATAGAAAATGTTAGAATAACTGGTTAATTTTTAAACAACAACAACAATATAAAATAAAGTAAAAGCTATTCTCCACTCTTTTACATGAAAATAAATATCAGACCAAAAATACTTTACTAAAAGAACATGAAGTTAAAAAACACACATGCTGAGGATGGTGGTGCATGTCTGTAATCCCAATGAGTCCGGAGGCTGGGGCCAGAGGATTACAAGTTCAAGGCCAGCCTCAGCAACATAGTGAGGCCCTAAGCAATTTAGTGAAAATCTATTTCAAAGTAAAAAATAAAAAGGGCTGGGGATGTGGCTTAGTGGTAAAGTGTCTCTGGTTCAATCCCTAGTACCCAAAATAAAACAAAACAAAACCACATACAGACAAAGTAAAATAATGTTAAATCCAACCACATAAAAATTAAGACATTGTGTATGGCAAATATAAAAACAAAAAATCAAATATATGTTTTTTTCACGAAAGACAAATGAAAAATACAACGAATATAAGAATTAATGCATGGGCTGGGTTGTAGCTCAGTGGTAGAGTACTTGCCTAGCATGTGCAAGGCGCTGGGTTCGATCCTCAGCACCACATAAAAATAAACAAATAAAATAATGGTATAAAAGAATCACATCATTCTTAAAAAAATAAAATGAATTAATGCCTAACAAAGATTCCTTACAAATCAAACATTCTAACAAGAATGCACAAAAGCAACTCAGAGAATAACATTTACCTTCACTAATACTCAAAGAAATGCAAATAAATATAATTAATTTTTGTAGGAGATCAGTAAGTACTGTAAAGAATGATCAAATCCAGTACTAGTCTGATCTATCAGGTACTTACACAGAAGTGAAAAAATATGTAGCTTTTTTTTTTATTGGTTGTTCAAAACATTACAAAGCTCATGACATATCATCTTTCATACATTTGACTCAAGTGGGTTATGAACTCCCATTTTTACCCCAAATACAAATTGCAGAATCACATCAGTTACACATTCACATTTTTACATAATGGCATATTAGTGACTGTTGTATTCTGCTACCTTTCCTATCCCCTACTATTCCCCCTCCTCTTCCCTCCCATCTTCCCTCTCTACCTCATCTGCTGTTGTTCAATTCTCTCCCTTGTTTCCCCCGCCCCCTGCCTTTCCCTTCACAACCTCTTATATGTAATTTTGTGTAACATTGAGGGTCTCCTACCATTTCCATACGATTTCCCTTCTCCCTTTCTCTCCCCCCACTCGTCTCTGTTTAATGTTAATCTTTTCCTCATGCTCTTCCTTTATGACTTCACTTTTTCCCAAAAGATTGGACAATATTTCCAACATGTTAATAAATGTTTTATTTTTAGTGAAAGTGTAAATCAGCCCAACATTTCTGGATATTAGCTACAATATATATGATATACTCATACTTTGATACTGCAATCTCATTTTAAGAAATTGTCTCACTTTAAGAAATTGAACCTTCAAAGAAAAAGAAATGTGCAAAAATGCATGCATAATGATCCATACTGTAGCATTCTTTGTAAAAGTGAAAAACTGTAAGCAATCTAAATGTTAAACATGAAGAAATTAAATAAATTATGATACACTGTATAGATAGCTACCTTTTATTAAACACTATTATGGATGGTTACTATAATAAGAAATTTGTACGCTAGTGTTACTTAAATTTAGTAAAAGTCCAAGGTCATATAACTAGAGAGAAGCAATTGCTTGATTCTAAAGTTTGTGTTCCTAACCATTCTGTAATCACTAAAAATGATTTATAACTGTAAATGTTTAAAAGAAAAGATGTATTTAACTTGTTATTGGAGGAGAGGAAAACTTCTAAACAGACCATAGCATAAAATGTACAATTAGAAAAAGTTCTAAGGATGTCAGAGAAATCTTAATAGCATTTAGTAAATTTTTTAGAAGTTGTCTTTTTTTTAAAACTACATTGTTGTACTTTTAAAGAAATAAATATCCTATTTAGGAAAACAAGGCTATGAAAAATATTCAATAGAAAAAATCCATTAATTTATAGAATGCTGATTTATTTGGTCAAAGGGCAACATAATGGAATTTCTCAATTCATGTAACTGATAAAGAGTTACATTTTTCAACTACTATTCTCTAATTCTCCAGGACTGCCTATATCTTTTTTCCTATCAAATGATTTATCTTTAAGGAACCATGGCACCCTCACCTTAACTATCATTGTCCACAATAATACTTTTAAAGTCTAACTACAACTGTTCTTCTTTAATGAAAGCAACGCCCATTAACAGGTATTTTGCTCAAAACCTTAAATGAAACCTGTTTTTAGTAGAGATTAAAGGATACTACTGAATGTTGACTATCCCAACCACTATGCAAGATCAATAACTGAGATTTACTATATGCTTGGATTAATGGACAATGGATTTGTCATGGAAGAAATATTCACAGAAACTTCCTAAATTAGAGCAATGACAAGATAGGCACATTCTAGTTAAATAATGTTTTTAACTTGGAACTTAGCTATATTTAAAGCTTCAAAATAATATGCCCTCTAGTAGTAAAGTCAGTTAATTTGTCCAAAAAGGCTATTTCACCATATATTCAACCATATAAACAAATATGATTCATAGTTTTTATCATATGGATAAAATGAACTGTAGTTTTAATACAAGGTTTATTTTTTATTTTATTTTAAATGTTTTTGAGTTGTAGATGGACAGAATTAATGCCTTTATTTTTTTATTTTTATGTGGTGCTGAGGATCGAACCCAGTGCCTCACGCATGATAAGCAAGTGCTCTGCCACTGAGCTATAGCCTCAGCCCAAGGTTTATTTTTTAATGAATATTGCTTTTAGTTGAATAACGAGAATACCTAAAAAAACTGATAGTGTCTATGAAATGAACCACTCAATTAGAACAGTGCTAGGACTAGGTAACCACAAATGTAGACTGGCTGATGTGAAGGAAGGCACTAATAGATGAGGCAAAAAAAGTAAAACAGAAGTGCAAAAGCCAAGTCCTACTATCTAAATAGGGCTATGATGCATAATAAAATCACTGAGAGTATACCCTGGGTACATAACCTCTTTACAGAAACAATAAAAGCTCTCAGCATGACCTCTGATGTTACCTTTAAAACATGCAGGCTGTTTTTTACCTGACTCTAAGCCAAGTCTTTTCAAATCCTCTTGGTATGCTTTCAGGGCAGCTGCCTCCATTGCAGCAAACTCCTTTGATGCCTTTTCTTCTTCCTTTGCTTTATCCAGGCTTTTCTGTTTAATCTATGTAAGATACACATAAAAGTGAAAGTGAGATAAAGAATTGACATTTGCACAAAAAAATTAGCAGAGAATCAGTCCAAATTACCTCACTGATCCTCTTTGCCACATTTTCCTTATGATTTTTTCCCCTTTCATGAAATTCAACACTCTGGAAAATAAGAAAGAGAAAATATAAAGGTAAATTACATGAACAGTATAAAATTCACAATAAAGCATTATAGTAAGTGTGAGGATGGAAATAAGAACATTAAAATTAAAATGACTGGCAAAAAAGATCAAAACTCATTAATTTTCAGGCAAATTAGCCCTTTTGGGATAAAAAAAAAAAGCCCCTAAGAAACTGAACCTAGAAATCCTTTGGTTCTTAAAATAAAACAGAATGATCATATTAATGGGAGAAAAATACAAGGTACCAGTGATGACTGATCTTGTAAATATGATTGTAATAAAGACTCAAAAAGGCCACGAAGCCAAAAGGGTTAAAAAAATTTTTTTAAAGAAACACCTTCAAACATCAAATGTCAAAACCATCAAGCCTCTAGAATTTTATTATTGTATTTGTTATATTAAATAAGAGACATAAAGAACAATGTTCCTTGAAGCCACTATTAATCCTCCAAATTTTAAGAAAAATAGACATTTAAAAATATAAACACATATTGTTTTTTATTGGTCGTTCATAACATTACATAGTTCTTAATACATCATATTTCACAATTTGATTCAAGTGGGTTATGAACTCCCAATTATACCCCATATACAGATTGCTGAATCACATCAGTTACCCTTCCATTGATTGACAAATTGCCTTTCTAGTGTCTGATGTATTCTGCTGTCTGTCCTATTCTCTACTATCCCCCCTCCCCTCCCCTCCCCTCCCCTCCCCTTTTCTCTCTCTACCCCTTCTACTGTAAATCATGTCTTCCATTTGTATTCTCTTGACTTACCCCTCCTTACCTCTTATATGACATTTTGTATAACCCTGAGGATCGCCTTCCATTTCCATGCAATTTCCCTTCTCACTCCCTTTCCCTCCCACCTCTCATCCCTGTTTACTGTAAATATTCTTCTCAAGCTCTTCGTCCCTACCCTGTCCTTGTTTACACCCCTTATATCAAAGGAGTCATTTGGTATTTATAAACACATATTTTTATACAATATGATAATGATGTAAAACGTACAACTTCCATTAAGGACAATTTGGCAATATCCGTCATAATTATACATACATTTCTCTTTTGACCCAGCAATCCCATTTCTGGGAATTTATTCCATAGATAAGCTTGCACATGTACAAATGGTTTGGTTTTTTGGGGGGAGTAGTGGAAATTGAATCCAGGAGCACTCTACCACTGAGCTACATATTATTTATTATATTATTTCTTTCCATTTTTTTTTTTTAATCTTAAGATAGGGTTTCTCTAAATTACTGAGGCTGGCCTAGAACTAGCAATCCTCCTGCCTTAGCCTCCCGAGTTACTGGAATTACAGTTGCAATGATGCTCAGTTCAAAATGAGGTTATATATGAGGTTATTTACTGCAGCACTGTAACTAAATCGTGGTACAATCCCACAGAGTACTATAATAGAAAACAAATTCTCAAACTGGAGAGACCTCCAGAGTATATTGTCAATTTTTAAAAATATGGTCCAAAACACTACATCTACAGTGTTACCTTTTATGCGTACTTGAATAAGAACTCATACCTATATACACATGGAAACAACCAAAGAATAGGTAAGAAAGTGAAAAAAAAAAGTGAAACTATGTGCAATGACAGTTGGGGACATGGATCAGAGAGTAAGCACTATTATCTATTTAAACAACCAAAAATTCGCCCTCAGTTACAAGTATCTGGTAGTAGGCAGGAAGAAAGTCCTGGTAAACTCAGCAAAATCAAGTTCTATCAAATCTTATGCATTAACACTGAGTTATTCTAAAATACTGTGAATTCCTCTTATTTACAAAGTATGACTTTGTAAATAATCATCTCTATTTCTTATACTGGGTTTCCTAAAGTTGATTATACCACATAAATAATAATATTGAAAGACCATTAAAATTAAATTAACTTTGTTTCTAATTAAAGGCTAAATCAGTGTGTGTCAGCAATTCAAGAAGATGAAGACAGACTGTATTGGAAGGGATTATTTACACTAGCTAACTCATAATATTCATTTTACTGCCTCTAAGGAAAAAACTTTCTGTGATTTGCATGAAATCAAATTTTAGAAATTTGATTTTAAAAATTCATGACATTTATTTATAAGAACAGTCTAACTCAAAAAACAGTTAAGAACTTTGGCAAAGTATTCAAATACACTGAAAGAGAAAAACAATAACAAAAACCTCAACCAACCAAAAATACTAATACCTTATAGACAATGTAAATGTATACTAAAGAAATACAGCATTGTTAAAGATTGGACTATTTTGTGTGTCCAACTCTGTCAATTAAAAAGCATTTGAATGTATATTTGATACTCTGATTTTTATGTAGAAGGTACATAATACTATGATATGCAGAAAGGGGGCAAAATCGGTGATGTGTTTTTTATGTCTTAAAAGTTGGATCAAAGCTGAGGAACTGTGCCACATTCCTGTAATCCCAGTGGCTCAGTAGGTTCAGGCAGAAGGATGATAAGTTCAAAGCCAGCCTCAGCAACTTAGAGAAGCACTTAGAAAACAGCCAGACCCTGTCTCAAAATACAAAATAAAAAGGGCAGGGGATGTGGCTCAGAGGATAAGTGTCTCTGGGTTCAATCCCTAATATCCAAAACAAACAAAATTTACTCCTAGACTATAAGATGATAATATGATAATAATGCACTTAACAGTTATTATTTTTATATTTTATGATGGAATAATAATGATCTTTCAAATTTAAAACTCTGCATCATATATATTTATTTATATGTAGAGCAAGAAATATACAAGAAAAAGCACAATAATGATCTTTTTATATTTTGAGTTTTCCACGTTCACTCTGTATGCATTATAAGCACCACCATTACAACATAGATGTTTCATAAACATGGATGAAATTACCCACTCATGTCCATTTCTTGAAAATCCACAGAATAATTTGACTTCATAATCAAATTTAATTGATAAAAAGGAAGGCTTATAGCTTTCATAAGCAGAATAATATGACAACAGAAATCTTTTGATGTTATGAATAATCAGAGCAATGTAAAAGAAATGGACTTTGATCTAAAAGCAGCACTTCACATGAATATTATTCACATGAATACTATTAGAGTTAGTGGTATCATCATACAGGCCTATTGTCTGCTATCCAACACTTGCAGTAATCACAGAATTTCTTTGGCTGTGACTTCCAGTAGTCGGCCCTGAAAAAAGGAAAACAAGTGTGAGCTCATCCAAAAATTAAAAAGGTAAAAATTCACTTTTTTTAACCTTTTTTTTGGAGTTTGAAAGATAAGTGTTGGCTACTGAACGTTTTGTTAACAAAGCTCCCTATTTTATTACTTATGTGGCTGAAGCAATTAACTGAGATTCTGTTGTCAATAGAGTAGAAAAAGTCGGCACAGGACTTACAAACTACTTCGAAAAATAATTTTAAAAATTTCCTTTTTTGTTACTAGCGTCAGTATGAGGAAATAAGGAACATCTCAAGAGAAAAATATTTATTCTTTACGTTCCATTCTAACTTTTTAGGAGGATGCTATAACAGAGGCCTACAGAAACTCAAATATGCCTTAAATGTCATATTCACCAAAACAAGTATATGTCTACTCTGGGGAAAGATGTGGCTCCTTCGAGAGTATCAGTTAATACAATTTGTTCTTGAGCTTCGGGATGAGTTGGAAAAGCAACGGGATCTCACAGAAGGCGATCAAAAGAAAGTCATTATGCTGTCTCAGGCTGGCCGCTTCTAGTGAGCGAGAACTGCAACGGTGGCCGCAGCCCAACACCAAAGTTTCACAATACCCCAGGATTCAAGCGCTAAGGAACCAGAAGGGGCGGCGGCGACCCCCAAGACAACGTAGAAAGAAGGAGTCCTAAGCTGCAACCTTTTCTGCAGTGCAACCTGCCACTTCAACGGGCCGCAGGCTCCCAGCTTAGACTCAGTGCAGAGGCACTCAGGTGGCTCCTAAGGGTAGCACTTCTACCCCGCCCAAAGAACCGGCCTTGCAGGTCCGCCGCTGGACCCGAGCGAGTTAAGGGCGCGTCCGTCACGCCCCCGGCCCGAAGGGCGGGAGTGGGTGGCGGCAGCGGAGGGACCCGGAGGGAAAGAGATGTCCAGAGAAACAACACCTCGTTGTTCAGAGCCTGAGACCCGACTCACATGACTGCGCCTGCCGCTCCGCGCGTCGCCCGGGATCCGACTCACATACACTCAAAGCGGAGACAGTCGGCCCGGCCAGCTGCGAGGCCCATAGGAACCTCACTCTCAGCTCTGACACCTCCCACCTTCCCTGAGACCAGCGTTCCACAGTTCCCAACTACGGGTGCCCAGAAGACTCAGACCGCGTTCGAAATCTCCTCCTCCTCCCCTCCCCCTACAGGGGCGGTACTCTAAAATCTTGAGAGGTGGGGTCGATATAAAGGAGTTGAGGTCACGAAGAAGGAGCGAAAGCGCGACGGGACTTGAGCCGAAACACAGAAACTTCAAGCCCCCGCGCCAGCCCGTCTGCTCTCTGTCCTCCCCTGGGATCCAGAACTTCCACTCTCCTTCTAGGCTCGCTGGCTCGTGGCCAAGGAGCTTGCACGCCGCCTCCGCCCTGAACGCAAACAGCTGTTCCCAGAGACGTCGTCGCTCTCAACTTTGCCAACTAGTCCGCACGCACTTTGACCAACGGAGCAACCCGGACCTGTGGGCTGGGGGCCGTTGGCGGAGTTAAAAAAAAGAAAGGTGAAAGAGTTGGTTCTGGGACCCCCGCGAGTCTCGGCTTCGCCTTAGAACTTTCCTGTCGCGCGGCGCGGCGCGGCCCCGCCCCTCCCCCGCTCGGGCTGCGCGCTCTGGCCCGGCTCGTTCCCGCGCGCGCGTGGGCAGCGGGCGGCAGTCGCTCGAGTAGAGGCGGCAGTGCACGGCGTAGTGAAGGCGGTAGCAGCGCTTACGCTTGTCAGGTGGGTCGCGACGGTATCTCTAGCAGCACTTCCCATATGGTCTAGCGGTTAGGATTCCTGGTTTTCACCCAGGCGGCCCGGGTTCGACTCCCGGTATGGGAACAGTGTACCCCTTATTTTTGGAAGGCGGGTTTGGGGGGCTGTTTTATTTCCAGTGATTCAGATTGACACCCATCCCTTGTGCGGGTCAGTTTGTAGAAGAGAAGCACTGATGTAGTCGTTCGTCGCGTCCAAAGCTGGGGTGCTCCTTTGAGACCAGGAGTCCCCAGCCGTGCGGGCTGGAGGAACGTAGAGGCTCCAGGTCCCGCTCTGGGTCCCTCTAGCTCCAGGTGTCCGATGGTCGGGGAGTTTCACTTTCTGCGGCGCTGCTCCCCCGCCCCTCCAGTCCTGGCCCGTAGTTTTCCAGACGCTCGGGAGGTGATGATTAACTCGGGTCTCGCCTTATCTCCTCCCCAGGCCCCCCTCGCGCCCACACCCTGCTTGGCCACCCCCTCCTGACTCCTCGGGGGAGAGACGCGGGACGGTTTTGCCCTGCTCTGGTGCTGGCTCTGGGCGTCCGGGGTTGGTGATATCGTCCTTCTGCTGGCTGTTTAGGAGACCCCCCCTGTCCGGAACGCCCAGCGCCTCGGGCAGCGGCCCCAGGGGCGCGCTTTCCCGGCGGCGCAGCTGCCCGTCACCCCCACCCGCCGGGTGTGCGTGCGAGGTTAGCCCACTTGACGCTGCCGGCGCTGGTTGCGCTCTGAAAGTACCCCAGCCTAAGGAGAGGGCCTTTGGGAAGAGGATTCCCTCCCCTCCCTTAAAACACAAAGAGCTACGCAGAAGGAAAATACCACTGTGATGAGACGTCTTTGAAGAACAACATTGACTTTCCGAAGGACCAGTGTTTTAAGTGCCACTGATTAAAAAGTCCTGGGGGGAGGTGGATCTTGGATGAGAGAAAATTGTCCGGAGACTGGGGAGGGGATGTTATAACAAAGTTTCACTGTATTTTTAAATATAGAAGCCCTGTGTTTATTACAAAGAAGGGGCAGCTGTGTCAGCAGCATGTGAGCTGTAAATGAAACAAAAGCGTTATCTTAAATGCAAGTTGAAATTAGAAAATAGGAGCAGCTATAATGTTTAGTCTATTGGGTTTCTGGGAACAAATAAGGAAAAAGTGACTCTTGTGGATGAGCATGTTTTGGTTGTTATATGTGTGTTCCAAACTGTTAACTGCATAGTAAATTTGAAAATGATCTGTTAATGTGATCTGCATGATTAAGGATTAATTAGTCTTTCACTTGTAAATAAAAGAAAAAGATGAAAGAAGAAAACTGCCACAACTACAAATTTTGAATCATCTTCATTAATTCAAAAATTTTTTACTTCATGCCAAGTCCACGAGATGCTTTTGAAGTTACTGATGTTCAGGTGCTTTATGTTTGTGGGTAGGTAATAGAATACTGAATGGAATCACATTTTGTCCTATGATTAACTGTATGAACTTGTGGAATCTTTCACCTTCTCTGAACTCTAGCTTTACTGTCATAAATTCTTGAATACACCTTACAAACTTCAGATAGCATTGCAAGAATAATTCTTGTGTAGGTAATGAAAGTGGAGAAGTTTTATTTAAATAAGGAGTGATATTGTGTTGTTATTAATAACCAGATACTGAAGAGTTAGGTCCAAATTTGGAAGGAAGGAAATTTACCTCTACTTTAGTTTGTCTCCACAGAGGGCTTAATTTTTGAAATGACTTGGTATTATGTGAATCCAATGGTGCTAAACTGCATTATTTTAAATTTGACCACTCCTAATTGTAACTAGTTACACTGTGTATTTGGGGTGAGCCAAGGGGAATGGTTGATGGCAACCCTATCCAAGACACAGATTTCTTTACTATAGTTGTGCACCAGATGGAATATAAGGCAACACAATGAGTTGTAGAAATTGCTACTGGAACACAGAGATGAAGAATCAGTTATACTCAGGTAACTGGAGAAGAGACTAGGAGGGAAGAGTGTGCGTTCTGGACCTTGAAGAACTGGTTGGATTTCTCCTGGTGGGGAATGTGAATCATAAACCTGAGATGGCGGGGACAAGTACCAAGAGGCTAGCAAGTAGTCTGGTTTGGCAGGAGCAGAGTGCCTGGAGGGAGAACTATGGGAAATCAAGCCCCGACCCTAGAAAGGAGTTTTAACTTCATAAGTTTTGATTAGGTAACAGGTTCTTTTATCAGAGTGACCTTTTATGTCATTCGAGTTTTGAAAATATTTTTTTTCCTCTTTGAAAATCCTGAACATAGCTGTAATATGCAGAGGAAAAAAAAACTTATTTAAAAAGACTCAATCTAGGACTAGGTGACGCATATCTTGGAATGCTGAGGCAGGAGACTCAGGAGTTCAAAGTTAGCCTGAGCGACATAATGAGACCCCACCTCAAAAAAACAAAAAACAAAACAAAACAACAACAACAAAAAAACAGGTATGATGGTTGACGCCTGTAATCTCAGTGTGACCATAGAAGTTCTAGGCCAGCCTTAGCAATTTAGCGAGACCCCTGTCTCAGAATAAAACATAATAAAAGGGCCTGGAGATGTAGCTCAGTGGTAGAGCACCCCAGGTTTAAATCCCTAGTACTGGGGTGGAGGGGGATTTAAACAGTATAAACATGTAGACTATTTTTTTTACTCATAGGATTAAGGTTGAATTTTTAATAGAATGGAAAAAAAACAGTTAATTATAATTCAGTTTATAAGAATGAAATCTAGGTTTAAATTATGAGACTAAACTTAAGCTATATTCTTAATTGACTTTATTGAAATATGATCTTGATAATCTAAGAGAGCTGCAAATTATTGTCAGTAAGGCTTTCTTCTTAAATTGGTTAAGACTAGGAGATAAATTTGTGAGGATTCATGCATATGGTTGTACCTTTTTACCAAAACGCCATTGGAAGCCATATTTTAGGTATTCTTTCTTGGCTTCTAAATAATGATACTAAATGAATGGTGCTGATGTACCTAAAAAGTCTCTTTAATATTCGCTAATGTGTGCGTGATCAGAAGATACATGAAAGTTCAGTAAATGTTTGCAGAAATGAGCACCCATATTTAAACAAAGATAAGAGATTAGAAAAGGATTATGGCATTTTTAAGCAAAATTGAAAGACTTTATCCTAATCTGTGAGACCTAAGGTTATCTGGCCTCTGCTTACCTTCCCAACTTAATTTGCGAATTTTGCCTTTTCATTATACTTCATCCACATTGGCACATTTTTACTTCTCAAACATGTAAACTTAGTTTTATTACTTGCCATTTCTTCTTCCTATAACATACCCACTTCCAGTTACCTCTTCACATTTCAGGTCAGCATTGCTTTCGCCGAGAGGTCTTTTGTGATCATTCTAGAGTCCCTCTTGTTTGGTTACTTCCTGATTGATTTACTCTGTTTTTTCTTCATTTTTGTAAAAATTGCCAGTTTGTTTATTTGATTCTGTGTATTTCTTGTTTTGTTCTATCAGAATATTAGTTCCATGAGGGTAAGGATTTTGTGTAGTGGAACTGTTCTTGTTCTATAAGATTCAAACAAAAGTAAAGAAGTTTGAACACCCATGGTGGAAATGTAGAATGGTGCAGTCATGTTGGAAGTTTGATAGTTCCTTGAAGTGTTAAACAGAGTGATATGATCCAGCATTTCCTAAGTGTATATCCAGGAGAAATGAAAGCGTATGTCTACCCCCAAACTTGTACACACATGTTTATAGCAGCACTATTCATAAGCCAAAAGTGGAAACAACCGAAAAGTCCCACTGATGAATTAGTAGTGATGTGTCTGTACAATGGCATATTAATTGGCAACAAAAAGAAATGAAATACTGATGCATACTGTAACGTGGAGGAATTTCAATAACATTATGCAAAATGAAAGAAACAAGGCACAAAAGGCCACGTTTTATATGATTCCACTTATAAAATGTTAATAGTTAAATAGTGATTACCTTGGAAGAAAGGGGGGTTGGTAGGGTGCCTGCTGATGTAGGTACATAAGGTGATTAAAATGTACTAAAATCAGATTTTAGTGATGATTGCACAACTCTAAATATGCCAAAAAACATTGAATTGTGAACTTTATACTTTATGGCATGTCACAGCTCAGCAAAATGTTAAGGATTGAATAAGTAAAAATCATATAGGACTTTGAAAAATTTTTTCTGTATTGGGGATTTGAACCCAGGGCCTCAAGCATGCTAGGAAAACACCCTACCACTGGGCTACATCCTCAGTTCTCTTAATTCTATTTTGATTCACAGTCTTGCTAAATTGCCCAGGCTGGCCTCAAACTTGTGATCCTCCTGCCTTGGCCTCCTGGAGTTATTGAGATTACAGCTGTGTTGCCACTGTGCCCTGCTGCCTATAGAATATCTCTAGATTTTAAATTTATCATTTGAATATTACATATTTTAAAATGATAATGGGATAATTTAACAATAAAATTCTAGCTCTTGGGTAATTTCAGGAATGTAGCAGATACTCAGTAAATACCTGATGAAAGAGGTTGGATGAGTATACACGTAATTACGTAATAATTACGTAATTACGTTACAATGCATAGTGTGCATAGTCTGATAAATGCTCAGAGGGAACTAAACCAAGGTTAAAGGTCTCCAAAATTCACATCTGTGTTTGTATTAGGGAATAAGCCCTCCTCTAGGAGGCAGCTTTGAGATGAACTTTGAAGACTAATTAGGCTTTTGTTTTGTGGGGGAGGGGAACAAGGTTTTTAGAGGAGGCAAACCAAAGCAGAGATGCATTAACAATTGCTAGCAATTGGCCAAGCTGAGTCTACAAGAGGGATAGGAATGGGAAATAGGGCTGCAAAAATAGACTAGGGTTGGTAGGGAACATTGTTAGTGCTCTGGCAGATCTCTCTTGACCAATACTCCCAACCCCTGTTGTGTTTCCAGTGCCTTGTACTTTGAAGGAACCTCACTCCTACCTGCCTGGAGCTGGAAATGCCTGGGGCCTTTACCTGCTTCCCTAAATAGACTGTCCTGTCAGGAGGAGTAGATACTTTGACTTGTTTCCCTTTATATCACCAGTCTTGGAACAGTGCATGTCACCTGGTAAACATTTAGAAAATATTTGATTGGCTGAATGAATAAAAACCAAGAGTTGCAAGGTCTCTTCAAAGCAAAAGTTTATTTTACAGATGCCTTTGGCTCTTGACAAAGAGATTTTGGAAAGTTCTTGAATTTTAGGTTAAGGAGTTTTACTTCGCTTGGAAAAGTGATATGAAAGTAATTAATTTGGTAGTATTGTCTTAGATGAACTGGAATTTGGAAAGGTTATATCTGTGTCCTTTCTCACCTTCATTCCTACTCCTTCCATTCTCCTTAGGTTAGGACCTACCTGACCAAGTTAGGCAATCTCCTGCCAGTAATAGTCTCCCAACAGCTCTCCTTGTATCTAGTCTCCCTAAAATAGGGTGGTGACAGCAAAATAGAAAAGATCATATACAAGAGATTTATTGAAGGAAATTTTAAGATATTACAAAGTAAATACTCCTAAAAGAACTAGGGAAGTTAAGAACATAATGTTTTGGAGAGGACAGGCAACTTTTACCCTTCAGGTTGATCAAATAATAATTTTTTAAAAAATATTTTCTAGTTATAGGTGGATACAATATCTTTTTTTATGTGGTGCTGAGGATTGAACCCAGTACCTCACACATGTCAGACGAGTGCTCTACCTCTGAGCCACAGCCACAACCCCAACCCCTCAAATAGTAAATTTATTACACATCTTTGTGCATGTAGTTTTTTGAACACTGAAGTTGTGCATTGAATCCAGGGACACTTAAGACTGTGAGACTGCCACCCTGTGGACAATACAAATTTAGAACTAAAATCCGAAAGAATTATAGAGAAGCTTCATTCCTTTGATAAATTTCAAATTAGTAAATTCTAATGTATTCATTTTGGTACTGTGGATTGAAACCCAGGAGTGTGTTTTTTTTTTATTCTAATTAGTCATACATGACAGTAGAATGCATTTTGACATATCATACATAAATGGAGTATAACTTCTCATTCATCTGGTTTTACATGGTATAGAGTTATACAGGTCAAGTAATCATATATGCACATAAAGTAATGTTCTATTCATTATATCATTCTTCCTCCCATGTCATCTTCTCTCCCTTTACTCCCCTCTGTCTAGTCTAAAGTACCTCTTTTCTCCCTCCCCCACTTTGGTTCTTTGGGATTGGCTTACTTCACTTAGCATAGTATTCTCTAGTTCCATCCATTTACTGGCAAATGCTATAATTTCATTCTTCTTTAAGGATGAGTAATATTTCATTGTGTATATATACCATAGTTTCTTTATCCACTCATCTGTTGAAGGGCACCTAGGTCGGTTCTGTGGTTTAGCTATTGGGAATTGAGCTGTTATAAACATTGATGTGGCTGTCACTATAGTATGCTGATTCTAAGTCTTTTGGGTATAAACCTAGGAGGGGGATGACTGGTTCTATTCCAAGTTATCTTAGGAATCTCCAGGAGTGTTAATTACATCCCTGGCCCTTTTGTATTTTTTATTTTGAGACATGGTCTCAGAAATTGAGGGACTAGATTGCTGAGGATCTAAGTTGCTGAAACTGGCCTTGAACTTGCTGTCTCAGCCTCCACAGGGCTGGGATTACAGGTGTTTGTCACTGCACCCAGCATGAAATTTATTATTTTAGAGCTGACTTGCTCTCTTCTCTCCCATTGGTGTATGTGGTTGAAATCATTTTTTTTGGGGGGGGGAAAGGGGGTGGTGTACCGGGGTACTTGGCCAATGAGCCATATCCCCAGTCTCACTGAGTTGCTTAGTGCCTTGATTTTGCTGAGGCTGGCTTTGAACTTGAGATCCTCCTGCCTCAGCACCCTCCACCTCCCCGACCCCTGCAGCTGCTGGTATTGCAGGTGTTCACCACCACGCCTGGCTGAAATCAGTTTTTTTCTGGAAGCTTTTCTGAGGCTTTTAAATGGAATCTGAAATACAATTAATAGCTTTAAAAAGTTGCAAAGAAATTCACTGCTTTTTTAGAAGGTATGTTTCTTCAGAAATTTCATAAGAGTTTGCTTTTTAAACCATATGGCATGTAGTCCTGTTGTGAAATGATATATTTTTTTTTACTTTTATTTTACTAATTTTTTAAAATCTCATTTTATAACACACACATAGTATTATCATTTGAGAGTTACATTTTTTAAATATGTATTTTTTAGTTGTAGTTGGACATAATACCTTATTTATTTATTTATTTTTATGTGGTGCTGAGGATGGAACCCAGGGCCTTGCACATGGCTAGGCGACTGCTCTACCACTGGCCACAACCCCAGCCCCGTATTTTTTTGAGTACTATATGAATCCCCCACCTACTGCCAGCTTTCTTCTTCTTCTTCTTTTTTTTTTTTTTTAGGTCCTAGGAATTCAACTGAGAGGTGCTCTATCACTGAGCCACATCTTTAACATCTTTTTGTTTTTATTTTGAAAGCAAGGTCTCCTTAAGTTACCTAGTCTAGCCTCAAACTTGTGGTACTATTGCCTCAGCCTCCCAAGTTACTGGGTTTACAGGCTTGTGCTACTGAGCCTAGCTCTTCTCATTTTTTGTACAGTTGGTTTTAGTTAAAAATTCTCCATGGCTTGATGAAATGGTTTAAATGTACTTATGTAAAAGAGTTTGGAGTATATTGTTTCTTATTTAGAAAGGCTGTCTGCTCACAGATCAAACATTGGTAAGCTAGCTGGATATCGAAGTGAAATGGTGATTGTGAAAGACTAATTTGCTCTCTGTAACTCAGGAAATGGTTTAGTCTTGGATTCTACAAAATAACTTTCCCAGCAGATGAGTTGTTTACTGCCTACAATGTCATAAATGACTTACACACTTGAATTCCCCGAGATGTCAGCAGTGGTAGAGCAGCCATTTAGTGCTTGAAATAGAAAAGCAGAAGTGAGCTGAAACAACATTCTGAGGTCAGCAGTTGTGTATTCTGATGAGAATGGATGAAGTATTAGTCTCTAGCTTATTAAGTTACCTTATACTTTGCTTTACGGGCCCTACATTTTGGTATTGAGTAATTGTCAAATGTTAATGATTATTAATTTTGGTTTTGATATTGGGGATTGAACCCAGGGGTGCTTCACCACTGAACTACATCCCTAATTGTGTGTGTGTGTGTGTGTGTGTGTGTATATATTTAAATTTTGAGCCAGGGTCTCCTAAATTGCTAAGGTTGTCCTTGAATTTGGTGTCCTCTTGCCTCTGTCTCCAGAGTCATTGGTATTCCAGGTATGCGTCATGGTGCCCAACTGTTAATGATTTTTAATATTTAAATATTATCGTTTTTGTAAAATGTATAGCATAACAAATCTGGAGTAAACTTTAAATGTTTGGTTTTATTTAAAATTATCCTGTAACTGTTTGGGATTGTGGGTGACTTTTCAGAATTACTTTTTGCTCCCTGAATATTTACATTCTACAATCAACATATATTGTATAATTTTAAGCTAAATAGGCCATGATGAAAATACAGATGATTAGCAGTAAGCTCCAGCTAGTTGGAGACTGAGCAGGAGGATGGCTTGAACCAAGTTAGAGACTAGCCTAGGAATAGTGAGACCTCTATCTCTCAAAGAAAAGCAAATGTTTATACAGGTCCACAAATAAGTAAATTATGTTTTTAAAAGTATTATTTGAGTGAGAGTGTGGAAGTGTAGTACATAGTGCTGTAATCCCAGCAACTCAGGAAGCTGAGGCAGGAGGATCACAAGTTCAAAGCTAGCCTCACCAATTTAGTGAGACCCTGTCTCATAATAAAAAGGGATGGGGATGTGGCTCAGTGGTTCAGGGCCCCTGGTTTCAATTCCCAGTACCCCAAAAACAATACAAAACAAAAACCCCAAAGAATTATTTAAATATGGCTTAAGAAAAGTAACTTTCTAAATACGTCATGGTTTATTTGCTCCTTTCCTAGGTATTGCAATGAAGAGTTGATAAAATTAGGGATATATTTGGTTCCTTCCTTCTTTTTTTTTTTTTTTTTTTTAAACTGGAGATTGAGCTCAAGGGAGCTTTACCACAGAGTTACATCCCCAGTTCTTTTTAATTTTCACTTTTGTTTTGAAGCAGTCTCACTAAATTGCTAAGGCTGGCCTTGAATTTGTAATCCTTTTGCCTTAGCCTTCTGAGTCGCTGGGATTACAGGTGTGAATCACCACATCAGGATATATTATATTTTCTAAGGACCTTTAATTATTTGCTCTCATAATCTTTTTAAAAATGTGACATTGAACTTACATAAAGAAACTTTTAACATTTAATCTACTCTTAAGAGACTTTGTTTTCACACAGTATCTACCTTTTTATGATATATAATACTATTTTAGGATTATTCGTAGTCAAGTATTCACTTTTACTTTTCATACCTAGGTTTGTTTTCACCAATACAAATAAAAAAAATCTTTGAAAAGTAATTCTAGCATAGATGACTTGGAATTTTGATAAAGCAGTTATCACTGTTTCATAAACTGTAAATTTTAGTATTTTTGAATGCAAATTTTCCCTATTAAATACTTTGGAAGGCAGGTAATAGTGGGGATCGATCCCAGGGAAGCTTTACCACTGAACTACCACCAGTTCTTTTTATTTTGAAATAGGGTCTTAATAAGTTGCTGAGGTTGGCTTTGAATTTGTGGTCCTCTTGCTTCAATTTCTGAGTTGCTGGAATTATAGGCATCACCACTGAGTCCTGCTTTCATTATTAAATACTTTCTATTTCAAACTTTTTTTTCTACTTTGAAATCTTTGGGAAGGCACTTGGCCCAGTGACTTCTTCTGTATTTGTAGTTTAATCTTTTGAGTTGAAATCTTTTTTTGGATTCAGAATCTAGAGACCAGGATACATTTCTGATTTAGAATGTATTCATATATTGCTCTGTGTGAAGCTTTAATTTTAATTTATTTTATTGATTTTATTTTTTTAAATACACGACAGCAGAATGTTTAACAATTCTTATTACACATATAGCACAATTTTTCATATCTTTGTATGGAGTATGTTCACACCAATTCATGTCTTCGTACATGTACTTGTTTTTTATTACACATATATACATAATAATAATTATACACATAATAATTCTTACTACACATATATACCACAGTTTTTCATATCTCTGTATATAAAGTAGGTTGACACTCAATTTGTGTCTTCATATATGTAGTTTGGATAATGATGTCCAACACATTCCACCATCCTTGCTAATCCTCTGCCTCCTCCTTTTCCCTCCCTCCCCTCTCCGTGTGAAGCTTTTTATGTTCCAAGATTTAATCAGACATTTAATTCAGCTTTTCAATATTGGAATGGAATTTTTTTTTATCCCAGCTTCCTTAGCTTTTGTGTTTATCAGATACTTGACTTTTGCCAAGGGGCACCTACAACCTATTAATCGGGAAGGATGCAGCTGTGCTGCTGAAATCACCCCTGAGGAGGCTAGCAGGCATGGACCCAGTTATAACAGCTGAGTATGACAGGAAGAGAGTGATCACAGGCAAAGTTGATAAGGAAGGCTGCCCAGCATACAGCGGTGGGTAGAGGTTAGGGGAAGTATCCTGATGGGAGACAAAACACAGGTTTAAGTAATTCAGAACTGCAAGTATTCAGGTGGCCATCAGTGAATTTCAGAGATGAGTGGGAATGCCTTTCCTTTGTTTTCCCCTTTTTGTGTCGTTGCACATGAATCAGAATTTTGGTTTCCTTTGAAATTCTTCTTTGAGAGATGGTTTATTCTTCTGCATTGTCAATATTGTCTAGAATATGTTTTACTAGTTTATGGAGCCTTATTTATTTATTTTGGTACCAGAGATTGAACCCTGGGACACTTAGCCACAGAGCCACATCCCCAATCCTTTAAAAAAATATTTTATTTAGAGACAGGGTCTGGCTAAGTTACTTAGGTCCTCGATAAGTTGCCGAGGCTGGCTTTGAATTTGGGATTCTCCTGCCTCAGCCTCCAGAGCTGCTGGGATTATAGGCATACATCACTGTGCCCAGCAATGGAGCCCAATTTTAGAGAGCCTTTTACCACAAGTTTATACAGAAAACAAGATACACTTTTTTGTTAAATAATATTCACATTTTTAATATATTAATTTTAACTTTTTCATCTTTTGGTATATGCTTTTTTAAGGGAAGGTAACAGTTTTTTTTTAATTTGTTCTACTTAGTTATACATGACAGCAGAATGCATTTCAATTCATTGTACACAAATAGAGCACAACATTTCAATTCTCTGGTTGCACACAATGTAGAGTCAAACCATTTGTGCAATCAGACATGTACTTAGGGTAATGATGTCCATCTCATTCTACCATCTTTCCTGCCCCATGCTCATCTGCCCCTCCCCTTTGCCCAATCCAAAGTTCTTCCATTCTCCCCACTCCCACCCCTATTATCAGCATCCATTAATCAGAAAAAACATTCGGCCTTTGTTTTTTTGGGGATTGGCTTACTTTGCTTAGCATGATATTCTTCAGCTCCATCATTTACCTGCAAATGCCATAATTTTATTCTCTCTAATGCTGAGTAATATTCTGTTGTGTATAATTCCATATTTTCTTTATCCCTTTATTGATAGGCATCTAGGTTGGTTCCACAATTTAGCTATTGTGAATTGAACTGCTATAAATGTTGATGTGGCTGCCTTACTATAGTATGCAGATTTTAAGTCCTTTGGCTATAGACTGAGGAATGAATAGCTGGCTCAAATGGTGGTTCCATTCCAAGTTTTCTGAGGAATCTCTATACTGCTTTCCAAAGTGGTTGCATCAATTTGCAGTCCTAGCAGCAATGTATGAGTAAACCTTTTTCCTCATTTCCTCGCCAACACTTATTATTGCTTGTATTCTTGATAACTGCCATTCTGACTAGAGTGAGACATGTTAATGTTTATGTAAGAGCAAACTCACTGGCTGACGTTCAACTGGAATGGCTAAAATTTAAAAAAATTGGTGAATGTTGGGGCCAGGATGTGGAAAAAATGGAAATCTTGTGTATCTTTTCTGGAGATATAAAGTGGGGAAGCCACTATGGAAAACAGTATGGCAGTTCCTCAAAAAATTATGTAGAATTGGCCCAGTGTAATGGTTCACACCCATAATCCCAGCAGCTGGGAGGCTGAGGCAGGAGGATTGCGAGTTCAAAGCTAGCCTCTTCAAAAATGAGGTTCTAAGCAACTCAGGCCCTGTCTTTAAATAAAATACAAAATAGAGCTGGGGAGGTGGCTCAGTGGTCAATTGCCCCTGAGTTCAATCCCCCGGGACAAAAAAAAAAGATGTAGAATTACCATATCACCCAGCAATTCTACTTCTCAGTATATACTTAAAAGAATTGAGAGTCTCAGTTGAGGTAGAAGTAGCCCAAGTGTTTATCAATGGATGAATGGATAAATAAGAGAAAAAAAATATATTTTATATATAATATATATATGAATGAGAGAGAGAGAGGGGAATATTATTCAGCCTTAAGAAGAAAGGAAGTTATGACAAGCTACAGTATGGATGAACCTTGAGGACATTATACTAACTGAATTAAACCAATAACAAAAAGACATACGCATGATTCCACTTACATGAGGTACTTGGAGTAGTCAAATTTATAAAGGTAGTAGAACTGGTGGTTGCCAGGAAAAATAAAGAGTAGTTTTTTAATTGATATAGTTTCAGTTTTGCAAGATGAAAAGAGTTCTAGAGATAGATAGCTTGTACACAACATGAGTGTACTAGAAATAGTTAAAATGATTAATTTAATGTTACGTATTTTTTTATCCCTGTTAAAAATCTTGTTTATTATTTATTTATTTGTTGCTGGAGATTTAACCCAGGGGTGCTTTACCACTGAGCCCCACATCCCTAGCCTCTTTTTTTTTTTTTTTTTTTTTTTTGAGACAGGATCTCATTAAGTTGCTTAGGGTCTCACTAAGTTGGTGAGGCTGGTCTTGAACTTGTTATCCTCTTGTCTCAGCCTCTTAAGCCACTGGGATTATAGGTGTGGGCCACTATGTCCTGCTATCCCTGTGAAAATTTGTAAAGAAGCAAATTCAAAGTTTATTTGGTTATTCTGTTGAAAAAAACAAAAACAATCCATGTCTTTTCTGTTCTCACCAGAATCAACACAAAAGATTTCTGATACCAGATAGATGTGTGGGGATTTACCCCCACCAGCAAGCAAGTAGGAGTCAGTTCTACAGTGGACACCAGCTGAGTGTTCTCTAATCAATCCTATTTAGTTCAGATTCTGTCTACCTGGAGATAGCATCAGATTGCCCAGGTTGAGGACTCAGTCACCAAGACTGCCCCCCTCTCCTGCTTTAATGCCAATTCCAAGTCCTAGGTTTTACATGTGTTTCTGACTAGTTTGGAATCAGGTTCTCACAGCCTCTTCTTTGAGTTCCATTAATTTGGTTGAGTGACTCAACAGAATTCAGGGAAACACCTTTACTAGTTTATTATAAAGGCTATTATAAAGGATACAGATGGAAGAAATGCATAGGTTTAGATAGATGAAAGGGTTTGCCATCCTCCAAGCAATCTCCATTTGTTCAGATATCCAGAACTCTCTCAGCTCCGGAATTTTATTCAGACTTCAGTGTATATCTAATGCTAATAGACTGGGTGGTGTTAGCCTTCTCTCCAAAGTGTTGGGGTAGTAGCCCCCTCCCCCACCAATGAGGAGGGTCTTATGACCTAACATCAGACAAGGATAGGTCAGAGAGGTTTCTTTATGGCCAGCTCTGAGACAAAAAATGTGGCAGTAAAAACAGGATTTATGATGACTCACCTTGGGAAATAGAAATTCTAGTTTCTAAGGCCTTCCTATGAGCGACAGGAACTGTGGGTAAAAACCAAATAGTATCAGAGGTATACGAATTATTTTTGAGTGCAAAAAGTATTTGTAATGAGATGAAATTACTAATTTCACCAGTATTTGAGTGTTAGGTGCTAGGGGTATAAAAATGAGAAAAACCAGACAAATCCTTATGAAACTTATATTTTAGCAAAAGAGATGTTGATTGAACAAGTAAAAAGCATCCTTAAGTGTTATTTGCAAAAGTATCCTTGAGTGTTAATGTGCATAAAGACCCCTTACAAGCTGGGAGAATGGACTGGATTGAAAAGGTTTCCCTGAGGAAATGGCATTAGAGTCCTGAAGGGAGTAACCTTCTGGTTTAGGAGAAATGAGGAGGGGTGGGGGAGGAGAAAGGCTGAGGGGGTAGTGATTTGTAAGTGCTCTGTAGCTGGAAAGAAAGGGTAAACTTTGAGAAATGAAAGATCTCTTTGGAAGTTGTGACTAGAAATGGAGAGATGAGGTTGGCAGGAATTAGATTATAGAAGACATTGTAGGTATGTTAAGGATTTTAAATCTTAAAGAACACGCAGATGTTGATGTTTTAAACAGGGACTATGGAGGTAGAATGGTTTGGGAGTAAGGAGAAAAGTTGTGTACCTTTTTGTACAATAAGGTCTATAAATGTAAATTACCTATTTAATCTGGTACTTTAATGTTGGAAAAAAATTCAGTTATATTTATTTAGATGACATTGGTTGCCAGTGTGTTTTGTTAATGTGGTAAAAAGTAAAGGGTAAATCTAAGGGAATTGTCAGGGTTATCAAACATAGGTGGTTTTTACCTTTATACTGTAACTTGGTAGTTTGATGCCCTGTAAATAGATAGATTTGCCCACAAAGAGTAAGAGGGTACCTTTGAGCTGTTAGGACCTCCAGTGTTGACAGTGTTGAGTGTTTAGGAGGTCTTCGGGAAAACTGAGGAGGAAAACTCCAGAAACGGTAGATCAGGAAAGAACTTAGCTTCCGAGAAGTTGAAAAAGTGTTTTTAAGTAGGACTAACATTTTGTGTTAATTTTTTTTTTTTTTTCTGGCCAGGGGGAGATGGGGTTGAACCAGAAGTGCTTTGCCACTGAATTACATCCCAGGCCTTTTTATTTTTTTGAGACAAAGTCTTGCTAAGTTGCTGAGTGTGACCTTGAGATTGTGGTCCTTCTGCCTCGGCTTCCTGAGTTGCTTGAATAACAGGCATGGGCCACTGTGCCTGGCTTGGATTTAGCCCTGTGAGGTTGTTGACTTTTATGACACTAAATCTGTTGTAACTTGAGAGGTTAGATTAGATTAGGGTGAATTGAATAATGAGTGGGAGATGAAGAAATGGGAGTGGGTAAGTATAGAAAAATCTTTGAGGAACGTAAGCTGTGAAGTGAGGGAATAATAAAGATTGGGATTGGGTTGTGTGACTATAGGACTTTAAATGATTATGCTTTTTTAAGGGAAGAACTAGAATTTAAAAATGATCAGGGTCTGTGAAATACTTGAAAAATATTCACCCTGCTGATTCCTTAAGCAGGATCTAGTGAATACAAATATGAGAATTGTTGCTCCAAGACCACTCAGTTTTGAAACTTTCTGAATGATTTTAATAGCTCTGTTATAAGGATTAAATGAGATGTGTGTTGATCACTTAGCAAGAAAAAATTTCAAGATTTTGACTGCTTTTACGGGTAGGGTGTGCCAAAATATATATTTTTTTGGTACTGGGGATTGGACCCAGGGGTGCTTTACCACTGAGCTACATACATCCCCAGCCCTTTTTATTTAAAAAAAAAAAATTTTTTTTTAAAGAGAGAGAGATAGAGAGATAATTTTTTAGTATTTTTTTTTTTAAATTTTTCGGCGGACACAACATCTTTGTTTGTATGTGGTGCTGAGGATCGAACCTGGGCCGCATGCATGCCAGGTGAGTGCATTACTGCTTGAGCCACATCCCCAGCCCCCTTTTTATTTTTTTGAGACAGTGTCTCTCTAAATTGCTTAGGCCCTCATAAGTTGCCTAGGCTGATCTTGAACTTGTGATCCTCCTACCTCAGCCTCCTAATTTGTGGGGATTACAAGTATGTACCACCACACCTGACAATTTTTTTTTGTTTTGTTTCTAGCTCAGTCCTTTTTTCTGAGTATAAATGACACAAATTCTGTAAGAATACTTCTCTAAGTTGCTTTTCCTACTTCTCTCATCTCCTTTCACTCTCACTGAGGTGCTTCCTCCTCCTTCATTGCCTTTGTAAGAAACTGTAATTTCCTTTGCTAATAGGATTCTTCCTCAGACTCTTTACCTTATCATTTAGGATTCTTAACATTTAGGTCTCTGGTCAGCTGTCACCTTTTCAGAAAGGTTATTCCTGATCACTCTAAGTAGGTTTTTCTGGCCACTTTTTATGCCATTTGTTGATTTTCTTCATATGTGGACAGGGCCTGTCCCTGAATTGTCCATCTACAGTTAAGTTGACTGTATTCTAAGTCTGAAGGACAGTGCCAGAAACATAGTATAGCTACTTAAATACTACATAACAAATACAAATAATAAAAAATCTGACTATCCAGAATAAGATTAGTACTGTTAACTTTGAATTTGCCATAGTTTACCCACTGAAAGGTAAATCATGAATATTTAAATGTCGATTGTGCCTTCATTTATACTGTTTTCTAACTTGCACATTTCACAAATTTATCCTGGAGATTTTCCCATATCTATGCTACTTTATATAGATAACCACTTTTTATTTTATTTTACTTTTTTTTTTTTGGTACTGGGAATTGTATGCAGAGGTTCTTTACCATTGAGCTATATCTGCAGCCCTTTTTATTTTTATTTTTAAATATATGTTAATTGTCAATGGGCCTTTATTTAGTTATATATATTACTAAGAATTGAACCCAGTGCCTCATACATGCTAGGCAAGTGCTCTATCACTGAGCCACAACCCCAGCCCCAGCCCTTTTAATTTTGAGACAGGATCTCACTAAGTTGCGTAGGTCTTATTTAGTTACTGAGGCTGCTCTGGAATTTGGTATCTTTCTGCCTCAGCTTCCCAAATTGTTGGGATTATAGGATTGAGCCTGGCTCTTCAGTAATCACTTTTGATAACTGAATAACATGGACCCTTCCATATAACGTGACAGTTTCTGTAGTAGTTTCTCCTGATTTATCTGTTTCCAGTTTTACTTTTTCGAACAATACTATATCACATATTTCTATCTTAATATATGCATATATTTTGTTGAAATAAATTCCTAGGACTGAAACTGCTTAGTCAAAGATATACACACACACTAAGACTTTTTCCCCCCTTTTTTGGCCGTGCTGGGGATTGAACCCAGAGCCTCACACTTGCTAGGCTAATAAACCTATCACCGAGCTACATCCCCAGCCCCATACTAAAGCCTTTTGATTATGAATTTGCCTTCTAGAATGATTCTCTTTTAAGTCTCATGAATAGAGAATGAGAGCATTTGTTTCTCTTATGCCCTCTCTAATCATTTGAATTTTTGTTAATTTAGTGAATGAAAAATGGTATTGTTTTTGTACTCTGAGATTGTGAAAATGAACCTTTTTTCCTGTGTTTATGAAATGCCTATCCAGGCCCTATACCAATTTTTCTACTAGAATATTCAATTTAATTAATAGTAGACTTTTTCCTCTATATTGTATTAAGAATGTTTTAAAACGTGCAACAAAGTTGAAATTTTATGAATACTTATTTACTAACTGCCTGTATTTTACCATTAACATTTTAAAATATTTATTTTATTTTATAGTTTTCTCTCTATCCACCATTTTATCTTATATTTTGGAGACATATCTAAATACTATGTTATTAATTTATTGGTACATTTCTGCCTAAGTACTTGAGCATACAAATTATTGACCCATGTTTCAGTATTTGGTAGTTTTTTTTCTTTTTAAAGAAAGCTTTAAGCTGAGTGGCGCATGCCTGTAATCCTAGCACCTTGGGATGCTGAGGCAGGAGGATTGAAATTTCAAAACCAGCCTCAGCAACTTAGTGAGATCCTGTCTCAAAATTAAAAATAAAAAGGTTTGGGATGTGGTTCGATGGTAAAGTGTCCCTGGGTTCAATTCCTGGTCCAAAAAAAGAAAACTTGTGGCCTGAGGTTGTAGCTCAGTGGTAAGAGCACTTGCCAGTGGCAGAGTGCTTGCTTAGCATGCACAAGGTCCTGGGTTCAATTCCCAGCACCAAAAAAACCCTCCAAAACCTGTTTCCTTAAATAAACCTTGCACAAAACTACAAATAGATTCAAAATATATAAATATTTTTACTTTAAACATTTTAATTTATAATGTAGAATTGGATGTTTAATAGTCAGCCTTTTTGTTCTTTTTTTTATGTTTAAATATCAACATTTAATAGGAAGTCATAGTAGCATTTTTTAAATGACCAAAACAATTAATAAGCATTTTCAATGTTTGTAAGTTGTTAAACATTTAAACTGTCAAAGTCACTAGGAAAAAAAATACCACACACACATTTTTGCCACCCAAATAAGAATACACAAAGCTTAAGATAGTTGATACGAAGACAATCAGGTTTTTTCCCTCTTTCTGAAAGAAATGACATTTCATTTCGCTTCTCCTTAGATTCTTGGTTTACCAGCTTTCAAAGAGTACATCTGAAAGGCAGTATAATATACACATTAAAACCCACTTCCCCCTTTATCATCTTTGGCTAGAAGCCTCGTGAAGGACACTGAGGATGGATAGTGATAGGCCCTGCATGCTTCTATCTTATACATCGCTGACTGGAAGGCTTGCATCATCCAAGTCTCCGGGATCACCATCTTTTTCCTGAGGGCCATTTTTACTTTGAGGTTTTAGCAGAGCTTGTTCAGTCACTTTGGAAGCTGGTTCTGTTGTAGAGACAATCTGGACCTTGAAGTTCCCTGGCCTGACCTTGGCAAGAGATTTGTAAAATCCTTGGATCTCCATGGTAAAGCTTGAGACCAGAGAGTTGCTTGAGAGGCTGTGGAATGTGAGGTGGCTGCTGCTGCGGCATCTGCAGGACAGATAGTGTGTTTGGACTCTGAAGGACTGTGGGAATGCTCAGAAGATGCTGATCAGCCAGATCCCTGCTGTGCTACAATAGCACCAGAGACTGCTTTAATCCAACTGTGTATCTCTTCAGGGCTATCAGCCTGTACATAGAAAGTTCGAGATGTTGTTACAATTTCAAACAGGTTGTCCCTCATCATTATATCACTTTGCTTACACTCTTAAACTTTATGAACCTCTTTAAGTGGTATTAGGCGGAGAGGTTCCTTTTCCAGTTCAGATTTAAAGTAGCCTGTTGTGTTTTCATCCAATTGAAAATAACTTCTTTTCCAGTTTTTCATCACTGCTCCTTGTTTTACAAAATACCAGCTTTGATAACGGCACTGTCAGGAGGTAGTTGTGGAGTAAAGCAAGGAAGATGACTTTGTGATCGTTTCAAATTATTTCTGTCAACACTCTCCCCACATGCATTTACTTCTTTCTGAGTTGGAGTAATGATGGGTACACCACCACCAATATCAGTACTGTAAGACACTTGCTTCTTCCCACATTCACCCTGGTGACTTGGATTATCTGTATTAGGCTGTGAGTCTGACTGCTTTGGTACTGTGATTTTTATAGCTTTGTTCAACACATTTACCCATTCTACTAGATCTTGCTGATCATTGGCTTGTAGGAAATATTTCCTCATTCCTGCATTCATAACAGAACAGAACTCGGCCTTTGGCCTTAGCTTAGTTGCATCGCTAACCTTTGATATATAGGTAAGTTTAATGGCTCCAACACGTGATGATCCAGAAGGAAGGTTCTGTGGATTATCCATGTACCATACAAAACTATCTTCTCTGATACCCAGTATGAAGTACCTTCGAAGAAATTTCCCACTGTTTTCATTTTCTTCAATGTCTAGAAAACCACAGATGCGATTCTGACGATCCACATAAGGCATTTCTGGGCTTGAACATTACCCGCGGCCTCGGCCTGGAGCACCCGGGCCGCCGCAACGGCTCCTACAGGGACCCAGAGGCCGCCCAGGACTGCAGGCCCGCGCACTTCGCACGCGCAGCTGCCTTTTTTTTTTTTTTTTTTTTTTTGAGATAAGGCCTTGCTATGTTGCCTAGTTTGGTCTTGTACACTCAAGTCATGCTCCTGCTGAGTATCTGGGACTCCAGCTAGGCACTTGCCATTATGACCAGCCATTGGTTAATCTTTTGATGAGAAGTCGAAGGCCATTTTCTTTGAGAATGAGCTCACTGTTGGAATTCCATGCTATATATTTTTCTTATACATCTACAATATATTGCCTAAGATTAAAAAAATGTATTTATTTTTTAGTTGTAGTTGGACACAGTACCTTTATTTTATTTATTTATTTTATGTGGTGCTGAGGATCGCACCCAGGGCCTCATTTGTTCTACGAAAGTGCTCTACCACTAAGCCATAACTCCAGCCCCTTGCCTAAGATTTTTAGTTTTGATTTTTAAGGAGATTAAGAGCTTCTTTTTTTGTGAAGCATTTGCCAAATATCTACAAATGTATTCACCTGTGTGAGTTAAACCCCCAAAGTTTTTTCTTTTTTTAAGGATTTTTGGTTGTTATTTACCCCTACTTGTCCTTTGTCATAGCTTTGGTTATAGTGCTTCAGTCTCCAGAATCACTGGGTACAGGTGTGCCCTGTACACTGCTATTCTGATACTTAAAAAAAAAAAAAAAACATTTAAATCTCTAATTGGAATAATGTGATAATAGGGATTGAAGAATATGAGTAGCAGTGATGACTTTGTTAGCTAATTCTAGTTAAATGAAAGATCTTCCCTTCTGTGATTTTTTTAAAAAACAAAACAGAATAAAATATTTTTATTGATTTTTAAGTTATAACTTAAGTTTATATGTAGTATCAGGTCTATTTTTTTTTCCATATCTTCTTCTATTCCTACTTTTAGCCACTTGAGTTTATTTGTCTGGTAAAGGTATAAAAGTAACTTTTTCTATTTTTAAAAATTTCTTAGGTACTTTCTTTTGATGAACTGTAGCAGAATCTTGAAGGATGGGGAGAAAAGGTAGTGGGGAAACAGCAGGAAAAGCAGAGAGATTGGTAAATCTTAGAAATTTATTTCAGTAATTTAAAATTGCCTGCATTTTTAATCTGGGTAGCAGATTATAATTGTGTATTTTATTATCCTTAAGTGTGAGAGACAATTATTTAGATTGTTTAAAGTAAATTCTAAAGTCCAAAATATTTTCAAGTTTTTAAAATGGGATAAGAAAGGACATAGGATTCTCGCATGAGAATGGGTTTAAATCCTGGCTTTATGTTTACTAACCGTGAGGCCATGGGCAAGTCATAGTTTCTGAGCAAATGTATGTGTCATATTTCTGTTGGTTGACTGGGTGATTGTTCACATTTGGGTTGACTTGGCTGGGACAAGATAAATAATCTAGAGGAGCTACACTCACCTGGTCAGGGCCTTTTTCCATGTGGTTCTCATATTCCAGTAATGGCAGAAAGGATCTCAACATTGAGAGGGCGAGCCCATTGTGCCTACACTTTCAAGTCTTTCCTTGTGTTACCTTTGTTGTTATTTCCTTTGGCTAAAGCAAAAGCAAATAAATCACTAGGCCCATCTCATACTCAGGAGGTGGTGAAGTAGACTTGACGGCTACTTTAAAAAAAAAAAAAATATATATATATATATATTTAGTTCTAGATGGACACAATACCTTTATTTATTTATCTATTTATTTATTTATAGTGGTGCTGAAGATTGAACCCAGTGCCTTACATGTGCTAGACAAGTGTCTCTACCACTGACTACAACCCCAGTCCAGTACTGATCTTGTTAAATTATAGTCCCTATCCTTCATTGCCCAGAACCTATAAGTCAGAAAATCTTCTCTTGACTCCTCTCCCAACAAAATTACTTTCTATTTTTAGTTTCTTCCCTCTCCTTCTGTCTTAAACATTCTCTAATCAGATTTTAAAAAATCTTTTTTACATGAGCAAAACTTAAAAAAAAAATTAATAGTGGCCTCCATGTTGCTGGATTGACTTAGGGGCACTGAGCCATATTCCCATCCCTTTTTATTTTTTATTTTGAGATAATCTTGCTAAGTTGCTTAGGGCCTCACTAAATTTCAGCTGTCCTTTTTTCCTCAGACTTCATCTTACTTGATCTGACATCAGCATTTGATATAGCTGCTCATTCCCTGTTTTTGGAAACACTTAAATTCAAGGTTAATAGTACACATGTTTGTTTTTCTCCTACATTTCTGAGTATTCTTTTTCACTTTCCCTTATTACTTCAGCATCATTTCTCTACCTCTAAATGATGGTATGTCTCAGGAAGCTGTCATTATCTGTTACTTTAATATCATATATTCATTATTATCATGTGTTAATGATCTCCAAACTTATTATCTCTAGCCCACAACTCTGCTCAGAGGTGGATGTAAAACTTTTGAGTGATAGTTACTTTTCTGATATTATATAACTTAAATACTAATGTAAAATGAATTATGCTTAAGTACTAATGCAATGTTAGTACTTCTTATGATAAAGGACTAAAAAGAAAGAAAACAAAGGTTTATGCTTCATATGTGTTTTTATTCACACAAATGTATTTTCAGACCTTATTTCATTAACTGGTCATGTGGTAGAGGTGGCATTTAAAAATTTTGCCTTCTTCTGCTACCTGTTCAGTATTCCCTATATCTTCACCAAGCTGGTCTTGGCACAGGACTGGAGAGTTGATACACTTCTTGAGGTAGAGTAGGGGGTGTACTGCCAGCTGAAAACCAACTGTTTCTGGTGGATTTTATGGGCAAGTGTGGAGAAAAGGCATTTGTGAGATCAGTAGCTACATACCCAGATTCCAAATATGTTAATTTGCTCAGATAGTGAAGCCACCTCTGGTACAATAACTACAATGGGAGTCCTCTTGGTTAAGTTTATAGTAATTCACTGTTGTTTCCCAAGATCTATCTTAAATGATCTCTGTGTGTGCTGCACTTATCAACAATATTGTCTTTTGGTCACTGTCTAGTAAGGAGCTAGAACAATGGCACATAGTAAGTGCTTAGTAAATATTTATTAAATGAATGACAGAGTTTCTAGAATTAGTCATTAACTTGAAATTGGGAAAATCCATTTTTTCTATATACTACCTCTATTTTTAAAATGAGGTTGGAGTATATCAGTGTTTTAGGCTTTCTTGAAACAGCGAAGATTTAAGGTTGTGTTAAGTTTTCCTGAAAGTTTTTATAAGAATCTAACTGTTGGGCTGGGAATGTGGCTCAAGTGGTAGCGGCGCTTGCCTGCCATGCATGAGGCACTGGGTTAGATTCTCAGCACCACATACAAATAAAAATAAAGATTTTTAAAAAAAAAAAAAGAATCTAACTGTTAAAAGTTTATAAACCACTGGACTGGATAAAGGATCTCTAAGGTCCCTTTCCATTATGCTAAGCATTTACAGTAATAAGTATAAGGGGGGCTGTTGAGGGAAGGCTTCATGCGGAGGAGGATTTTAAACTGAGACTTGGAATGATATTCTCTAGGCAGGCAGAGAGGATAAGATGGGAAATAAGTTAAGTGCATTCTAATCCCAGGAAACAGTGGTAAGAAGGGCACACAAATAGGAATGGAGAGATTCCAGGAGGTTTCAGTGTCTGGAGTGTGTGTGGTATATATGTGTATGTATGAGAAAGACAGTAGGAAGCCAGAGAGTTTAGGACTGGAAATGGAAGGTGAATAGAAACCAAACTATGAAAGCCTTTGAGTACTGTGATAAATAGTGTGGCTTTTTATTTTGCCTTTAGGCCAGTCTCATCAACTTAGCAAGGCCCACAGCAATTTATAGAGGTCCTGTTTCAAAAAATAAAAAGGACTGGAGAATGTAGCTTAATGGTAGAGTGCTCCTAGGTTCAGTCCTCAGTACCAAAAAAAACAAAAAGGAGAAATGAAAGTTGCTTTTTTCTTTTAGCACGAGCAATTATCATATCATTCTCAGAGTTGTTCTTTTTTATTCACTATAAAATTGATATATTGTAGTTGTACATAATGGTGTACATATTTTTATACGGACACATGGACACAATATAACAGTATAATTTGCCCAATATAATTCCCCAGTATTTCCCCTTCAGAGTTGTTCTTTAGGAAGACTGCAGTTGGTGATAGGGAAAGGACAGGTGGTTTGTGTGATGATCATTTTCTATGACATGATGCTTTCACGTAGAGAGTAGTGAAGATTTTACTGTAAACTCGATATAAAATATATAAGGCTTCCTTTCTACGACATTTAGAAATAATTGAATAGTGGCTGTTTTGTGAAGTACAGCACAACTTAGAAGGAGCCAGTGGTTCTCATAAATCTGGGCTCCACCTGCACCACTGAATCCATTTCTGAGAATGAGCAAGTGTCTTCAAAAAGTTCCTCCTGGTGATCCTGAGGTGTTTTTCTGGTTACAGTCCACTGAAGTAATATTTGTTGTTTTTAATATTGAATTTAAAATTGTGAGAGAAAATATCATGCCTATATAAAACAATTTAAGATTATAGACAACATGTTACCTGGGCATATCATATAGAATACAACAAGTTCTTGGTTATTTTTTAATGACGGGAAAGAATAACATCCAGAATGAACACTGCCAATGGAATCTTGTAACATAGTTACATGAATCCAGCTGTATAAAATCTTGGGCCAAATCATGTCTTTAAAAATACTTCGGCTGGTAAGGTGGTGCATACTTATAATCCCAGCTACTCTGTGATCCCAACTACTTAGGAGGCTGAGGCAGGTGGATCACAAGTTCAACGCCAGCCTTGGCAGTTTAGCAAGATTCTGTTTTTTAACAAGCAAAATAAAAATTCAGTGTGTAGTAAATTCCTGATTAAATACATTTTCTCCTGAATGAACTCTTTTTGTTGTTGTTTTGGTACCAGGGATTGAACCAAGGGGCTATTAAGCACTGAGCCACACCCACTGCATTTTTTTTATATTTAATTTAGAGGCAGGGTCTCCTTAAGTTGCTTAGGGCCTCATTAAGTTGTTGAGGCCAACTGGCTATGAACTCAAAATCCTCCTGCCTCAGCCTTCCGCCTCAGTTTCCTGAGCTGGTGTGCCACCACAACTGGCTGAATGAACCATTTTTGAAACATTATTTATGTGTCTTGAGTTTTTTGTTGAGTTTAGGTTCCTGTGCCAGGTGGTGGAAATAACAGTAGTGAGCAAAATCAAAACCCTGGTCCTTTTGCCTTTTGGTATGCCTCTTTAAATGCATAGACAATTGTTCAGGAGGCATACTTCTTATAGATGAGTCCTACTAACTTGAGTCTGTACAGAACAGAAAGTGATGAGAAAATAGAGAATTAACCGTTTCACATTAAAGCCCACATTTAAATATTGTACACAGGTATTGGAACCTGGGATCATACTTTGAGAGTTGTTAACATCAATAAAATTATGTCCAGTTGGAATATTTATAATATTTAATCTAATTCTCTTAATTTTTATATTTAAATACTAGAGAACATTGATATTTTGATTTTCTTTCCTATTTTCCTATTTCTCCTCCTTCCTCCTTTTTTTTTTTTTTTTTTTTTTTTGTGTGTGTGTGTGTGTGTGTGATACTAGGGATCAAATCCAGGGATATACAACCACTAAGCTACATCCTCAGCCCTTTTTATTTTTTTGTTGACAAGGTCTCTAAATTACTGAGGCTGGCCTTGAGAATTTGTGATTCTCCTACCTCAACCTCCCAAGTTGTTGAGATTTACAGTGAGGCACCACCACAACCAAAGATCATTTATCATCTTAATGGTTCGATCTTTTCCTCCATTTCTGATAGGGATAGCATGTGAGCTCCTGACCAGAGGATAGATTCAAAACAAGCTTTTTATTTAAGCCTCAATTTCTTAGGTATGAAAATTAGATGGTTCTATGTTTTCATGTACTAAAAAATTTCAAATTTGAGTCTTTTAAAGGAGAAGATGCAACATAAGAAGGAAAAGTGAGTCCTAGAACATATAGTAAATTCGTTTTTAAAGGAAGAAAGAAGCTGTCTTAATGTCAGTTGACATTTAATAAGTTCATTCCATTGACTCAGTCTTTTCTCAGCTAGTAATTAAAAGAGGCAGCCATGACAGCTCTACATTAAGGTATATACTGACTCAGTGTTTATCTAGTTTTTGAAAATGATATATTCACAATATGTACAGGTACATTATATTCCTATCACAAATCTTAAGTTGTCTTATTTATGAGTTCTGAGGTTTAGTTAAGGTTTATCATCCTGAAGTATTTGATGCTGGTTGTTTTAATGAATCATCATAATAGCCATTATTTATCAGGTGGTCAATATGTGCCCAGTACTGTTAAAACACTTCAGGAACTAGATTTCTTTAGTCACGTGTGTTGAGGTGTAATTTCTATATGGTACAATTTGCCCTGTTTAGTATTATAGTTACATGAATTTTGACAACACAAATATAAATGATTATATATATATATATATATATATATATATATATATATATAATATACACACACACACACACACACACTACAGTCAAGATACAGAATATGTTACCTTGTTCTCCTTTACTTCTTCAGAGTCAGTCACTTCTCCTCATCCCCTGAACCTTGGCAACAACTGATAGTATTTTCCTTTGTTTTGTCTTTTCTGAATGTCCTATAAATGGAATAATATTGTACATATTTTGAGCCTGGCTTCTTTCATTCAGGTTAATGCTTTTTAAAAATTTTTCAGTTGTAGATGAAAACTTTACCTTTATTTATTTTTATGTGGTGCTGAGGATCGAACCCTCACACATGCCAGGCAAGCACTCTACCATGGAGCTACAACCACAGGCCCCAGGTTGATGCTTTTGGATTCATCATGTTGTGGCATATATCAGAAATTTACCTATTTGTACCTGTTCACTGCTGAGTAGCATTCCATTGTATGAATATTCCACAATGTGTCTATTCATTCACCAGTATTGGATTTCATTCAACTGGCTTTCCAGTATTTGGTGATTATGAACAAAACTGTTACAATTATTTGTATAGTTTTTAAAAAGATAATACATGTCTTCATTTCTCAAGGATAAATATCTAGGAGTGCTATTACTGGAGAATATAATAAGTATATGTTTAACTGTAAAAGAAACTGCTAAAGTGTCTCCTAGAGTAGCTGTACCATTTTGTGTTTCCACCAACAATATGTGAGAATTCTAGCAGCTCCATACCCTCATTAGCACTTGCTCTTATCAGGTTTTTAAAAAATCTTATTATTTATTTATTTGATGGTTTTGGTGGTCAAGCCCAGGGCCTTTCACATATAGGGAAGCACTCTACCACTGAGCCAAATCCTCAACCTTTATTAAGAAATTCTTTAAAACAAGTTCTAACCAAGTTGCTCAGGCAGCCTCCTACTTGAGATTTCCTGCCTCAGCCTCCAGGTATGCACCATTGTTCCCTGCTCAGTATTTTTTGTTTGCTTTAAGCTATTCTAATGATGTGGAATGGTAGTGGGAACTTACTTTGCATTTCCCTATTGTGTATTAATGTTGATCTTTTCATGTGCTTTTTGCTATCAGATTTCCTATGGTGAAATATTTGTTCAGATCTGACCATTTGAAAAGATTGGACTGTTTTCTTAAGTTGTGAAAATTCTTTATTCTAGAGAGCAATAGCAATACATGAATTTAATTTAATCTTCAAAATAATCCTTCACAGTGGATACTGTTAGTCTGTATTATAAAGAAGTGATGTCCACAGCATTGTTAAATGATTGCTCAAGATGACACAGGTAATAGCAGCAGAGCTGGAATTTGAACCCAAGTAGATTGACTCTACCTGTGCTAAATTGTTTGCCTGTTGTTTTTTTCTTTGATACTCTAGTGTGTGGCTATTTATATTTTTTTGATGTGTGGAGAGTTTGCTGTGAATAAAACTAGGATGTATTTCCTGTAGATGGTACAATATTTCTATTAGGTATACTGCTGAGGAAAGGGGCAATATATTATAATAGCAACCTTAGAATCATCTCCTTAGGAACATATTTGTGTTGAAAAAGGTAGTTTTCCATTTTAAGTCTTTTACTTCACTTCTGTATATTGATGATAAAAAGTATGTTTTTAAAATTACATTTCAAATATCTGTTATTATCAAGTAATAAGATATTTTATATAAATGGATTTTCTCAGTAGCAGGCTTATCCTTTAATATATCTAAACAGCATAAAATATCTTCATACTTGATGTCATTCGCTTTATCATTTGGAAACCTGTATCATACTGATGCCATATCTTCATGACACTCAGCATATGGTGATATACTTAGAGAATATGTACAACTTGTTGACTTTACAGAATGGCTTAGAATTTAGACACTTTTTTTTTTTAAAGTTCTGGGGTTTGCACCCAAGGGCACTCTACCACTGAACTACATTCCCAGCCCTTTTTATTTTGAGTTGGGGTCTTGCTGAATTGCTGAGGATGGCCTTGAACTATTGATCCACCTACTTAAGCTTTCCAAGTAGCTGAGGTTAGAGGTGTGTGCCACCAGGCCCATCAAACACTTTTTTCCCCCTTCCCTATACTGGGGATTGAACCCAGGGGTGCATAACCACTGAACCACATCTCCAGCCCTTTTTATTTTTCATTTTGAGATAGTTCTTGTTAAACTGCTGAGGCTGGCCTTGAACTTGGGATCCTCCCGCCTCAGCCTCCCTAGTCACTTGGATTATAAGCATGTACCACCATACCCAGCTGAGGCTAATCACTTTTGTAGTTTATTTTTTTGGTACCAGGGATTAAATGCAGGGGCCCTTGACCACATCCTCAGCCACATCCCCCAGGCCTATTTTATTTAGAGACAGGTCTCACTGAGTTGCTTAGTGCCTTGCTTTTGCTGAGGCTGGTTTTGAACTTGCCATCTTCCTGTCTCAGCCTCCCAAACTGCTGGGATTACAGGCGTGTGCCACCGTGCCTAGCATTTTCATAGTTTTATAAGAGGTTTTTTGTTTGTTATCTTCTCTGATTATTAGCTTTGTTACTTGTTCTGATATCATCCTTTTACTATTATCCTCTTTTATCCTTTATAATTTCTATTTCTAATTAGCTAAAAGAAAATAATGAGATATTAGGCTTACATGGATATTGTCCAAAAGGAGTTTCAGTTGTGGGGCCAGGGAGATCAGTGGACTTAATTTGCTTGAAGAAGCTTGTTTCTTGGTGTTTGGATTCTGAATAATCATTATGGATAAGTGTTTAGCTAAAGTAAGCTAAACAGGACATTTGGCAATAGAAAAAGTGATGTTTTTTTCTCTTTTGCATTTTTTGTTAATTTGTTAAACCATGAAGATTATTGAAGAAAAGCAGTAAACTCATACATGTTAGAGGAATGGACTAAATGGGCACTTCATAGGCAGAAAGTTGAATTACACTGCATCATTGCGAGCACTTGGGGAGGTGCTTACTGTTTTCAAGCCATTTTAATTAACTTAAACTTTTAGAATAAATTAATGTTTACCCAGGGGCCAGGGTAACTAGCTATAATGTTTTTGCTCCTTGGCCACCTTGTCAGATAGATGATGACTTGGAAAGCAGTTTTACTGGCTTCAGTTGTTTGCTCCTTCTGTTGGTCATTGTACAGTGGAGCAAAGCTGTAGCAAGGTGTCTGGCACATGGGAGATTTGAAATATATGCAGAAAGTCTTGTTGCAAAGAAAAAGCTGTGTATATCACTTGGAAATGGTAGAATTATGAAATAACTGATTGTATTGGTAATTTTTTGATATTATTTATTTATTTTTAGCTGTAGATGGACAAAATACCTTTGTTTTATTTATTTATTTTTATGTGGTGCTGGGAATTGAACACAGTGCCTCACACATGCTAGGCAAGTGCTCTACCACTAAGCTACAACCCTAGCCCTGATAACTTTTTCAAAATAAGTTTTTTTTTTTTAATCAAACTTGCAGTTCTATTTAAAATCATTTTGCTATGTTGGACTTTATAATGCAGACTAAAAAAATTATAAACTTTATTGACTCACACTTTTTCATTGAACTTTGAATTTTCTAGTGGATTTTATGTCTTTAGAGAACCTACAGGTCTGCATCTGGTATTGTACTTTGTTAGCTTTTCTGGATTACATACTAATATATCCCTTTCATATATGGGTTAATGAATAGCCAGATAAGAACCACCAATCCATTGTTACATTAAAAACCACAGTTTGTTCTCTCCCATTCTCGTATACTTTTTGCCTTTCATTGTTGTATTTATTTGATATTAATTCTTAAAAACTGAAATTTTATATTTTAAAATAACATGGTTTTTAATTTTGTTTCCTCGTATGTTCTCTTTCTATTTTATTGTTAATTTTAAATTAAGGCAGTAAACACAAGCTTAGTAATGGTTTAAATGAAGGTAGATCTTGCTCCTTGGTTGTATCTTTCTCCTGGCCTATACCTCCCTCCCCCTTGCCATTTTTTACCTGTAGATTTGCATGTTTGACCTAGTAGAATAATTGAGTCCACAGCAACATGGGCGTGCCTCCCTTAGAAACAGTTTCATGTATGACTCATAAGCTGAAGCACAGACACCACTTCCCCAATCTACAGGAGCCATTTTAACAGCATAAAACTTGCCGGATTGCTTTTTATTTTCAAGCCCAAAGGACAAAATCTAAAGAGAAAGAATGTTTGAAGGTAACTTGTTTTATATATTTGCTTCTGGTTATTTCTTGAGCTGATAAACGGAGGGTGGTTCTTACCTGTTGAGAAGAACATGGCTGAAAGTGTTCTTTAACTCTGATAAAATGTGTGTAGTCAGTCACATGCCTGATTGCACTTAACTACTAGGGGGAAACAAAGCATTAAGATACTGGAAAGTTTTAGATTTTCTTGGTAAAGAATCTTAAAAACTTTTTTTGCATGATTGGTGTTTTCCCCCTATGTGACTTCAGAAGAAAGGATTTTTTTCTTTTTTGAATACCATAAAACAACTAAGTTAAATTTTAGTTTAAGAAATCTAATCATTTGTGGGACTGGCTGTCAAGTTATGATTAAATAAACTGTAATGCTCTTGTGATATGGATGTTAAAAAATTTAGGGGTAGTGGCTTTGTTTTGTCATTTAATTAAAGATGAACTTTGTGACAACTCATTCACAGGTGTTGCTCATGGACAATTCTATTTTTTTAAGTTAATGAATTATGCTAAATATTTTGAATACCAAAAGTTTAAATAAAGTGAACAGTTATTTAGATAACAAGTAAAAGCGAGTTTAGAGTTTTATGTAAAGAGGAAGAAAGATTCTAATGATTCATTTACTACTAGAAAAAAAAAAATGAAGCCATCATTCACATTGGAAACTTGTTTTGAATAACAACCTTGGAAGCAAAGCTGTCAAAATATGTACTATTTCTGTTTTATATAAAAAGGAAAAGTGGAGAATTGTCTTCCCTTTTTCCTATTCTTAAGATTTGAATATTTTGCATAAACAAAAAACTTTTCGTGAGAAGATTGCTCAGTGTTTTTCTGAAATATTTGTCATTTTTAAAATTGTGAAATTTTAGCTGGCAAAGTATACATTCTGGTGTGCCTTGAAGTTTAGGTACTCTGAGAATCTGAGTGCAATAGTATTTTACTTAACATATTTGAAACTAAAATTTGAATAAAAGTAAAATTTGAATATGCAATAATTAGGTCTAAAGCTTTTGGAAATAAAATTAGCCAAATTATTTATTATTGACCAAAATGATAATTTAGCTGGTTCATTGAGAATTTATTCTTACAATTTTCTGAAGTTGCCTAAAGCCCTATCAGATTTGAAAAAAAATATAGAAAAGCAGTTATTACCTCTTACCCTTTTGAAAGGATTGTTGATATTAACAGATCTCAGTTTTGTGGAATTATAAGAAAGACTTAGCAGACATTTTGCCAATTCAGGTCTGAACCATTTGTTATTATCTTTGTTTGCGTATTGCTGGTTTAGTCAGCCTGAGTAAGCAAAGGCTGTATTTACTTCAGGTCTGGACTGTTTGAAAAATCTAATGAAACCTTTTTGCTTTTTTTTTTTTATTTTTAAAGGCCAGTGATCCATAAAAGAAAAATTTAGAAGCACAAAAATAAGCAACGTAATTAAGGTTTTATTTATTAATAAAAGTAGAAGAATCAGTGATTAAAAGTAGAAGAATTGGCTTCTTAAGATGAGGAAGCTAAATAAATTAAACTAATTTTATATTTAATTAAAATAAAACAGACTTGGTCATATATATATATGTGTGTTTCATGTTATGTGAAAGTCTGGGGTAGGGCTTTAAGAAGCGAGAAGGTGGTGGGGAAGGAAGAAAACTGAACTTCAACTTCTGTTATTACATAGCTCCCGTACATTGTTTTCCTTCCATAAGTTGAAAGTTTCAACCAGGTCACCTGAATTAAACTTAGAGTTTCTGATTTAAAGAACTTTTGTGCTGAAAAGTTCTGCCTCACTTTTGTAGATGAAGAAATAGTTACCCAGATGCTGAGACTGGCTCTGGGTTAGGCAGCGCGTCCAGTCTGGAGCTCCTCATGCTAATACACACTAACAAATAATGCTTTGTTTGAAATGGCCTGTGTTTCCTTAAGAATAAATAAAACCTTAAGTTGTTTGGTGATAATTATCAATCAAATGAGTTAACCAGTGGTTTTTAAAATTAAAAAACCAGTGGTTTTTTAATCAGAGAAGATGATACATTTGTTTAAATTCTGCAATAGTTTTTGTCATTTAGAATTTTTTATAGTTGAAGCATAGTTTGTAATATTGCCTCTGTAAGATAGTCCTAGATGTTAATACAAAAAAATTGGGAACTTATTTGAACTTCTGGATACAAGAAAGGTTTGTTTTTTTTTCCTCAGTTTTACCTCATATTCTATTAGGAGCACAAATACTGTCTAGTATTACACCTGTTCTACTAAAATAAGTGTGATATGTACATGTTCACAAAATCTACAGTTTTCTAAGCTTTAATAGTACACATTTTAAATTTAACCTTCTCATAGTAATCTAATTCCATGTCTTCATATCCGTATATGTCAGTTATCTTTAAAATCTAGAGAATACAAAATCTTTTTCTACTGATTTTTAAAATATGTGTTATTGGGATGATTGGAAATTGACTTTTAGATCAGCTTGTTCTTGAGGTGTGAAATTTTGTTAGGTCCAATTATTTATTTATTATTAATTTTAGCACTGTGTACAACTGTTGAACCTTCAAAATTTCTGAATATTCTTAATTCAATATCAGATCTTCCATAGCATGGCCATCATTGTCCTTAAGCAACAGATGGCACAAAGACTAGAAACATGGTCTCTATCCTCACATACTTAAATTTCTTGTTGGGAAAATGGCTTGGTAACCACAGGTTGAAATAAGTAAAGAATAGAACCAAACCACCAATTAAATTCAGGGTCACACTGCCTAGAGATGAAAGATGACTAAAATCTGAAATAGGAAAGTTTATCTTGAAGGAATTATGAGTATTGAAGAATAAATAACATTTACCCAGGTTAAGAAGAGTGATTAAAAATGATACAAGCACTGGGTACAGTGGTGCACATGCCTATAATCCCAGGGAGGCTGAGGTGGGAAGATTGTGAGTTCAAAAGCAGCATCAGCAGCCTAGCAAGGCCCTAAGCAAGTGAGGAGAACCTGTCCCTAAATAAAAAACAAAAAAGGGCTGGGGATGTGACTCAGTAGTTAAGCACCTTGAGTTTAATCCTTGGTACCCAAAAAATAAATAAATAAAAATAAAATATATGCAGTTGGGAATGTAGCTTAGAGGTAGAGCACTTGCCTAGCTTTCACAAGGTTCTGGGTTTGATTGCCATACCCATTTTTAAAAACAATAAAGATATAAGCCCTATGAGATCAGAGATATTGTATCCTATTTTTTTTGTCTTTTTCAACCTTCGACAAAGTACCAAGCATATATGGGTAGGCAGATACCACATATGGTATTAAATTCTTGACTACTCTAGGTTGGTATTTTATATGGCATTGTGACAAATTCAGATGGACATGTCCAGAATTTAAGAGTGGCAACTCTAAAAGGCATGTAGCCCTCTCTGGTGTGTGTACATTGTAGTCATTCAGAAAAAAAATTAACACCTGCCAGACTGGGGATGTAGCTCAGTGGTAGAGCACTTGCCTAGCATGGGCAAGGCTGTGGGTTCAATCCCTAGTAATGTCAAAAGAAGAAACAAGCAAACAAAAAAATTAACATCTATCTGCATCTCTGATATTATCTTTTTTTGGTGGGTGTACTAGGGATTGAACTTGGGGGCACTTGACCACTGAGCCACATCCCCAGATCTGTTTTGTATTTTATCTAAAGACAGGGTCTCACTGAGTTCTTTAGTGCCTCACTTTTGCTGAGGCTGGCTTTGAACTCATGTTCCTCCTGCCTCAGCCTCTTAAGCTACTGGGATTACAGGTGTGTGCCACTGATTCTGGCTCCTAATGTTATAATATTGTTCAAGCAGTATAATCGTCAACTCAGTGTAAGAAAGAATTGCCTTCAACTCAGCAATTCTGATTCATTAGGCTTAGTGTTTGGTTTGATAGTCAGCATTTTTATGAAATATTCTAGATGTTTTTGATTCAGGTGCTTATAGGCCATATCCTTAGGGAGTTTGTTTGCAGAGTTAAGACTTTGGAGAGTGATTAATCAATTATTTAGCATTTTAATTTTGAATTTTTAAGCAGCAGTGATATTTTGAAGTCCACAACCTCTACAAAAGAACGTAGGTGATCAGGGTACTTTATTATCATTGTTCAAACCTGTGTAGCCTCCTTTCTCTATCGTAGGTATCCCTTTATTGGCTATGTGCCTTTCAACTGCGCATCTCCACATCTTTTCTATAACTTTGTTCCCTTTTTACTCCCAACCCATTGTAGTATTAACCATGATATATAATTAAACTAATTTTCGTTTTTCAAAGTAATTAGCCCATTCTTTATCTCTCTAAACTTTTAATATTAGCTTTTTAGTTCCACTTGGTACTTTATGGATTCTCTTTTCAACCCCTTATCCTTGGGGCTCTAGGAAAAACATTACTGATCTAGGGGGCAACATTTGCAGTTTTTTGAAACCCTTCTCTCCTGAGAAATTTGTAATTGTTTGAGTATGGAGAAGGTAAGTTTTTTTAATACCATGTAATGCTTAGCTGTGATTTTTGAAGTTTCTTTGGACATTGAACTGCATCATTGACTGCATGTTTGTAGGCTTTGCCTAATGTTCCATCCTGTTTAATGGGACATTGTTAAATGTTCACTGAATCTCATTCTATGAATGGGAAGAAGAGTTCCACCAGTTGAACTGTCTGAAAATGATCATTGCTTCCATCAGTAGACCAGAATACCTTACTCCTTTACTTAGGATCTGCATTCATGTAAATGTTGGAAAATAGATTAGCATTATTTTTGAGTCAATTCGAATGACTCAGGAAGTTTTCAGTCAAATGAGCAATTTTTCTTCCATTGTAAAGAACCTATCAGACGTGTTGTATACTACAATAAAGGTAGTTATGTAGCATATTACGGGATCTTCTCTGGTCATGATTCTACAATGCCCCCACCTCACCCAACAAGAGAAAATTGAACACATTTATGTGCTATTTGCTTTTTCTTCTTAAGGTTTTATTTTTTATTATTTTTTAAAATTTATATATGTCAGCGGAATTCATTACAACTCTTATTACATATTGAGCACAATTATAATAGTGCACAATTTTTCATATCTCTGTATACAAAGTATATTCACACCAGTTCGGGTCTATATATACATGTACTTTGGATAATAATGATCATCACATTCCACCATCATTTCTAACCCCATGCCCCCTCCCTCACCCTCCCACCCCTCTGCCCTATCTAGAGTTCATTTAATCCTTCCATGCTCCCCTTCCCTATCCCATTATGAATCAGCCTCCTTATGTCAGAGAAAACATTTGGCATTTGTTGTTTTGGGATTGGCTTACTTCACTTAGCATTATCTTCTCTAACTCCATCCATTTACCTGAAAATGCTATGATTTTATTCTCTTTTATTGTTTGGAACTTTTTGTAAAGGGAATCACATCATATAATATACTTCAATGATTTGCTTCTTTCATTTAACTTTGAGATTTATCTTTTTTAAAAAATATTTTTGTAGTTGTCAGTGGACTTTTATTTTATTTATATGTGGTGCTGAGACTTGAACCCACTATCTCTTTCTAGGCAAGTGCTCTATCACTGAGCTATGTCCCCAGCTCTCTCATATTTATCATAATTTTCATTGCAGTGTAGTATTCCATTGTTTATCTATACCAGAAGTGTGTGTGTGTTTCTTTTAAACATTGGGGATCGAACCCTATGGTGCTCTATCACTGAGGTACATCTCCACCCCTTTTTATTTTGAGACAGGGTCTCCCTAAGTTGCCCAGGCTGCCCTTGAACTTGATTCTTCTACCTCAGCCACCCAGATCACTGGGATTACAGGCATGCACCACTGCCCAGCTATCTGTTGTGTCTTGACGGCATTAGATTATTCCCAGTTTGGAAAAATTCTAGTACATATTTCGTGGAACTGAGTGTTAGAGTTTTGGGGCAGAATCTTGTGAAAACTGAAGTGTGTGTAAACTGCAGAAACATTGGATCTTTCAAGAAAAGTAATTTTTTTTTTTTTTTTTTACTTTTTATCAAGAATATTCTTAAGCGAAACTGCCTTTTAAAAATGTGCCTCATGGTAAAAAATGCAACTAGTATGGTTTGGTAGCATGTCCTTGATTTGTGCTAAGGCACTAGCATTTTCATCTACATTTGCTCTTGCATCATCAGAACAAATGTCAACACAGAGAAAAAAGGGTAAATAATATGTTAATATTATAATGATTGTTTTGACCTCATGAACTCCATGAAAAGTTTTCCAGATCCTCTGTGGGTCTGTGGATTACTTTTTGAGAATCATCATAATAGTGCAACATTGGAAATAATCCAAATGTCCAAACAATATAGGTTAGTTGAATAATAGTATATCCACAAAATTATGTAGCAGAAATTTAATTTAACTAATAATATAGTATTTTTCTATTTTTTCATGTCCCTCTAATAAGGAAATCAACATTTCTCAAAGAAAGTGAAAGTGTTTTCCAAGTCTCAATATTTCCATTTAGTTGGTTCCTTTGTGATTAAGAAAAGGGAAGTTGAAAGGCAGATTCAGTTACTGGCTTCTCTTCTAGTCTAAGAGATCTCTGTATAGTAACTTTAATTTTCATGGTAAAAGGAATTGGCAGTGTCATCAGTAATTTTTATGTTTTATAGTAATAGGTGTACTGTGCCTTCAAATTAACCTATTCCTGTAGATTCAGTTTCTCATTAGTCATTTTCTGATTTACAGTTTCTTAATTTAAATCAAAATGTTCTTAATTGGCTTCCCCTTAATTGAAAGAACTTTAACTTGCTGTGTATAGGGCTAGGGATGTGTACTTCAGTGATACAGCATTTATCTAGCACACATGAGAACCTGGGTTCTATCCCTTGCACCACAAAAAGAAAAAATAAAGTTTTATACTGAATTAATGGAGTGAGTTTTAATCTGGTTATCTTGAGTGACTCTCAGGTTTCCTCAGCATAAGGTCAGAACACTTTTTGTGGGAGGCACCATTGAAGATAGGCTATTTTGTACCTCTGAGATATTGCTTTGTGTTATAATGGAAGTCTAATAATCATGTGTAGGCCTTAGAGTTAATATTTTTCTAAGCATTAAGTTATAAGGAATATTAAAATCTTAAAATTCCTTTCCAAATACCCATTGTGTTTGTTTAAAAAATTTCTGTTTTAAAATGAACTTGTTGGAGTATGCTGGGGGAATATATACAGTATAGTATGCTATTTTTTTGTTGTTGTTTGTTTGATACTGGGAATTCATTCCAGGGGTACTTAACCACTGAGTCACATCCCCAGCCATTTTTATTTTTTATTTTCAGACAGGGTCTTGCCAAGTTGCTTAGTACAACCTTGCTAAATTGCTGAGGGTGGTCTTGAATTTGTGATCCTCCTTCCTCAGCCTCCTTAGTTCCTGGGATTACGATTACAGGTGTGCACCACCATACCTGGCATAGAATATCTACAGTCCACTATTTTGTAAGGTCTTATTTATTTATGAGATGCGGGGGATCAAATTCAGGGCCTTGTATATGCTAGACAAGCACACACATTGAGCTACTTTCTTAGATCCTACATAAGTTTTGAAAAATCTACAAAACAGAAGCAGGACATGGTGGTGCATGTCTATAATCCTAGGGATTCTGGAGGCTGAGGCAAGGGGATCACAAGTTTTGAGAACAGCTTTGGCAACTTAGCCAAAACCTTATCTCAAAATAAGATAAATAAATAAATAAATGAAAGGCTTTGGGCTGCGAATTAATATCACATGTGTTTTAGTTTGTGGGGCAACTTAAAACAATTTGTATTTAGAAATAAGTTATGTTGTGGTTATCACTTTATTCAAAACGTTTTTATGGTGTTAACATTCTAAGGTGGGCATTGTATTTGATCCTTTGATATATGTATCAGAAAAAAATTGTACATTGTTAGATAATTTATAACCTGTTAATCCTAGCCATAAACTTGAAAGGAAAGTGTAATATGCATCTAGCCTTGGTAGAATAGAATAGTTGTATATCATTGTTAACATATTTGGTTGTTAAGTGGTAGACATTAGGTTCTTTGCAGCTGCATTGAGACTTTTCCCTCCATTTAGGGTTATTGCACCAAACATTGGAGCCAGAGGCTGTGGGGGAGGGGAGCTGAAGTGTATGGAAATGGACAAAGTCCCTCTTTCTTCAGGGGACTTAGTCCTTTTTCCCTAGATATCAGGGACAACTGAGATAATACATGTACAAGTAAGGACAGAAGTATACTAATGAGCTGCTAGGAAGGTACTAATAACTTAGACTCTTGAAATGAATAGCCAGATCCTACTCCTTGAAACTACCAGGCAAAAATGGTATTTTCTTTTCAAACCACTCATTCAAGAAATCTTACTTTAGGAGCATAGTGCCATCTTAAAACTGATTATTAGGTGTATATTAAGTTCTGTTTAGGGAAGAGAGGTTTCAGAAAGTTCAAGATGTACTTGTATGCAGTAAATTATGAGGAGTCATTTTGGACATTGGAATGGAGTGGTTATACTAATTATGGTTGTGGAAGCTTATATTTATAGTTAAGGTAAAAGTTGATCAATATGAATAGAGAAGATAGCTGCATTTTTATATTTTACTCAGCCATAGTGTTTTTTTTCAAATCTGCATCTCTATAATATATACTCCTAAGAATACTTGAAAAGTCTATAATTATAATAATGAATTTTGTGTGTTTATCGAGTCTTGGATCCCAGTACCAAAATACTTTTATTGGCTCTGTTTTCAGAAATACTCTTTGCCATTATGTGTTTCTGATACAATACTTTGACATATTTTCACATAAACTATTGAACTATTTATAAAATAAGACATAAAGATAGAGCAGAGAAGGCAGGAAATACTTGACGTTTGTATGCCATATCTTATTCTCTGCTTCCTGTCAGTTAAACCACGAAGAGAGGAACAGACACAGATGTACAATTGCTGCTTTAATTTTCCATTGGGGAAACCAGTTAGGCATAAAGCTTGTTTCATTAAACTTTTGATACTTGTTGATTCTAGGGATGTTATAGGCTCATTTTATATTCATGGATCATATGGATTATTTGGTGGCAAATAGATATTTGCCATAGGATCTAATAGGAAAGCAAAGCTTTTTATGTTGAAAGTGTGTTTCCTTTTATGACATTTTTATAGAACATAAAGATTGACATTCACCAACCCAGCTAAAAAATAAAATTTAAGTTAAAAAAGTCAAATCTTAAGGATTCAAATTTGCTTTTTAAAGATTGAATCTTTAATATTTAAGGATTTCACAGGAACCAATAAATAGTTTTTTTTTTTTCTTATGTTTTGAGACAGTGTCTTGCTAAATTGCTGAGGCTGGCCTTGAGCTTGAGAACCCCCTGCCTTAGCCTCCCAAGTTGCTGGGATTACAGGCATGTACCACTGTGCCTGGCTAAATAGTCTTTGGTTTATTGAAATGACTTAGACTTATGGAAAATAGTTTTTAGTATACATGTGAAGACTGCCTTTTTTGTCCATTTGTTGGGAATGTGAATGTATATCTGTATTTGAATCAGAAAATACATATATCTGTTACTTTGAGGATATTCAGTGAAGCCTCATGTAACCTCAGTTGGTTCTGGGAAGCTAGACATTTAGTGAAATTCTGTATGATACCCAACCATAAACATGAGACCACCATATTTTACCATTTTAATGAATGTTAATAAGTAAAAATTATTAATAAAAGAGAGTATCTGGTTTAATTTGACTTTAACACATATGGTATTCTTAGTATGTTCAATAATAAAAAACAGAAAAATTATCTTTTACTGTCAAGTATCTTATAATCTTACAAGATAGGATATAGGAAATGATTACAAAACAACTTGGGAGAATGAGCTTTACACCTGTTTCTGCTGTGGCATGTTTATTATTATAAATTGTATTTGCCTTAGTCAAAAAATTGTGAGCACCTTTAAGAAAGTCTTTCTTAGCTACCTCTTATACTTCTCCCTTCCCCCACCAGTGTCTGGCTGTTAAGTTTCTAATGAGTGCTTGTTGAATAAATAAAAGGATATAGATAATACTATATAATTTCTGAAGACCATCTGGTATATAGAAAAAACAATAAAGAAAGAATTTTCTCTTCTTTCTCAAGATGTTTATTTGTAAGTTACTCCTATGCAAATCAGCATTGTATTTTATAGTATGCCTTTGAATTTATCTATTTTTTTCATCAGATATTCTTTTCCTCTTTTATGCACTCTCAGATTATCTGAATGGTAAGCATCTTCTCTCTACAACTCTTACTTCCACTTAGCGTAGGAGAGGTCACATTTTTTGTATTCAGTTGTAGGAGAGGGGTTGTGGTGTAGCTAGGCGGTAAACATTGAAGGAGAGTGGAAGAACTTTCTATTCATGGATTACAAGATAACAATTGCAATGTATTGCCTGACATTCCCTCATTTTAAAAACAAATATTTTGAGGAGGAACATTTTTTTGTGTGTGTGTACCAGGGATTGAACTCAGAGACACTGTACCACTGAGCCACATCCTCAGCTCTTTTTTGCATTTTATTTAGAGATAGGGTCTCACTGAGTTGTTTGGCACTTTGCTTTTGCTGAGGCTGACTTTGAACTCATGACCCTTCTGCCTCAGCCTCCTGGGTTGCCTCTGGGATTACAGGTGTGTGCCACCGTGCCTGGCAGCATATTGTTTTGAAGATCAATAAATTAGATTATAAGCCATTTCAGGGCAGAAATCTGGTTTATTTTATTTGTTGCAGACCTAGAATATGGTCTGGCACATTGTAAGTATTAGGTGGATATTTGTCAAATGGATAAATAGATGAATGAGCTTGACATGAAATCAGACATGGACTCACATCCCCATTGTAACTTCAAATACTTTTGAGTATTTCCTTGACAGATCTTTGTTGTGGATTTTCTGGGATCTGTCAGTACAATGATGAGTGTAACGAGGTTCCTGCCCTTATTTGGTTAACTATCTTGATTTTTTTATATCTTCATACATTTAGAGGTGAGTGTTATTGATATGAAGATTAAAGAGGTCCTCTGCTAAATACTGTGTTTCCTAACTCATTTAAATAGTAGTTATTATTTTTTAGTTATTTTTATTTGTTATCTGTTTCCTAATCTCCTTGAGGAAGTGTCAGATATTTTTTTATTGATGCAAAAACATCTATAAGTTACTAGAGAGGTTCAAGGATTAAATACAGTAATAGGTATATATATTGCTTTGCAAATTATAGAGTAGTTATTAAACATGAGGCATTACTAACAAATGATAATATAAATGAACTTTATGGTGCTATAGTACAATTCCTGAATGTGTCTTTATGATGAAGTATTTTTAAAAAATCAAATAGGCCTGTCTACTAAGCTCAATGGCAGAGAATGCAATCACCTTTGAGTCCTTGAACATCCTGAAAGAAGACAAAGCCATAAAACAGAAAATATCTCCAATAAAGATCCAGGTTTGAATGAAGCTTTACTTAGTCAAAATAACCATTTTTATAGGAGCATTCTTCTTTTAAACATCACTTTGGAGGAAGGTAAAGATTTCTCAAATGGTGATGACTGTAGTCTGTATTAAGGGATTTAAGGAGTTTGAGTCTGTCATGGATATCATGTCTTCATTGAATAACTAAGTCAGTATTGACTATTGAAAATATTTAATACTAAATGACAAGATACAGTCATTAGTAGATATTCAAATACTTCAAAGTTTCACTGGTACCTAAATGAATGGAAGGATGATTTTGCTGTTTAGTTGAATAACGTGTAAGGACATAGTAATGAGTCATATCTTTTGAAAATTTTATAATTTTACTGTTTCTACTTTTTTTCTAATCTTGTGCAAAGAACAAAAATGTCAAGTTAATCAGTTAAGTGAATTTTGTTTGTTTTAAAGAATTTTTCCATACCTTGAGCTGTTTAAAAACTATTGTTGAGAATGTGGCTTAGTGATTTGTGAAGTAATTTAATCAGTAATTGGTGAGGAATTTAAGGGGGGCAGCATACACATTAGTGACCTGGAGCTGACAGAGTAGCAATCAAGCTATGGAATGTTTGTTTCAGCTGTCGTCATAATTTTTGGATGATATATCTCAGGTCCCATTAATGTGACTTGAACTGGGTTTTTTTTTTTTTTTTTTTTTTTGGTACTGGGGATTTAACTAAAGGGTGCTTTACCACTGAACTATTTCCCTAGCTCTTTTAATTTTTTGAGACAGGATCTCACTAAGGCTGGTCTGAAAGTTAAGATCCTTCTGCCTCAGCCTCTTGAGTTGCTGGAATTGCAGGTGTGTACTACATTGGGTTGTTTATTTTATTTTTTGGTGTTATCGATCAAACCCAGGACTTTGTGCTTACTAGTCATGTACTCTGCCACTGAACTACATCCCATTGCCTTGCATTGGTTGAGTTAATAGTCATAGAGACCATTCTATGTTATTAAAATGGTACTTGAAACCCTCCAGGAACTTCTGAAAGCATGCAGCATTGACCAGCTTTGTTAACAATTAAGAACTACATTGTGGAATTTGTCTTGTCTTGTTTCCTGAACTAAACTTCATGGGAATTAGGACTATGCATTATCTCTGTATTTTCTACAATGTTGAGCTTAGGAGAAGTTCAGAAAAGATTTGTAGGGTATAGGAAAATACAAAATTACATGTATAATTTATTAAATATCTGTATTTTAGGTACATATATTCTATAATACTAAGCCCATGACTTTCTGCATTCTTATTTCTTATTTGTGGTTTTACTGCAGCTGTTTTTTTTTTTGTTATTGTTGTTTGTTTCATTTAGTTTAGAGGCTTAGGATGACAGGATTATTACAGGAATAATTTCATCTTAAGATTCTTGACATGGAATATCAGAATTGTTTGATTATATCCAAACTTATTTAAAATAGTTTCCTATTTAGAGAAGAAAGGAGGTATACCATTAAAAAAAAAAAAAAAAAAAAAGCAGGCCATTTAGGTCTCACACATGGGAAGAGGGAAGTTTTGCCCACAAAGAATCTTAAAGTCTTAAAAATTTATTGGTAACCTGGGAAAAGCTGAAATGTTTTGTTTCCCTGGAGTTTATCTTCTAAAGTCTGGTTGTGTTGGGTCTTGAAAAAGGATCCTAAAATGTCATAGAAATAAAAGGTATTTATTCCACAGAAAATATGTGGAAAGATCTGGGTTGAACTTGGCAGTATGCACAAACAGATAGCCTGGGTAGTGTATGTTGGGTTTCTTGGTGGAGTCAAGACAGGGTACTTTGACTTCTGTAATTGTGAGGTTGGGGGAAGGTAGGAAACTGAAAAATGCAGAAATGCTGAAACTGCTGCTGTTGAGATGATAGTTGATATAGTTTGGATCTTGAACATGCCCCTGAGGCTCATGTGTGAAAGGCTTAGTCCCCAACCTGTGCACTATTGGAAGTTGGAACCTTTAGAAGGTGGGATATAGGGGAAGGTCATTGGGGGTGTGCCATTGAAGGACATATTTGGACCCCATCCCTTCCTCTTTCTGTTTTTGATTTTTGACTGCCATAAGGTGAGCAGGTTGCCGCCATATGCTTCTTGCCATGATGTGCTAACTCACCTCGGGCCCATAGGCACTGAGGCCAGGTGATCATGGACTTAAACTATGAAGCAAAATAAACCTTTCCTCCTCAAGTTTTATCCCAAGTATTTATTATAATAATGGAAAGGGGAGTAACACAATAGCAAAGAATTACACAAATTGTGACAGAGGTGTACTTTTTTTTAAAAAAGAGAGAAGAGAGAGAATTTTTTAATATTTATTTTTCAGTTTTCGGTGGACACAACATCTTTATTTTTATGTGGTGCTGAGGATCGAACTCAGTGTTCCGCGCATGCCAGGCGAGTGTGTTACTGCTTGAGCCACATCCCCAGCCCAAGAGGTGTACTTTTTAAAAAATACTTGTGTTTTAAATAAGCAGTTTTAAACCCACACCAAAATTGAAAGGAAAGTAACAGATATTTCCTATGTATCGTCCAAGTCTGGCACATGCATAAATTCTTGAATTATCATCATCCCCACCAGAGTACATTCATTAAAATTTATGAACCTATACTGACTTTTCCTTATTACCAAAAGTCCATAGTTCACATTAGGATTTACTGGTGATAGTGTCCTTTCAATAGATCTGAACAAATGTATGTAATGTCTATTTAAATTTCCTCCATATCTTTTCAGGTTTGATAGATCATTTCTTTTTAGTGCTGAATAATGTTCCATTCTCCAGATGTATCACAGCTTATTCATTCTCCTACTGAAGGACATCTTGGTTACTGCCAGGTTTTGGTAACATAAGTAAACTTCTGTCTACTCCCAGGCAGGTTTTCATGTGGACATAAGTTTTTACTTTCTTTGGGTAAATACTGGGTAGCCCTATAGCTTGATCATGTGGTAAGAGTATGTATAATTTTGTTAGAAACTCTTCTAAATTGTCTTCCAAAGTGGCTGTACCATTTGGTATTCCAACTAGCCACAAATGAGAGTTCTTGTTGCTCCACATCTTCACTAGCATTTGGTGGTGGTAGTAGTGTTCTGAATTTGGGCCTTTCTAATAGGTATGTATATTATATATTATAGTATATTACTTGTCATTTTAAATTTTGCATTTTTCTGATGACATATGATATAGAACATCTTTCATATGTTTATCTTTTGCCACGCTCTTTTAAGGTCTTTGGACTTCTTTTTATTAGTACTGGGGATTGAACCAGGGGTGCTTAATCACTGAGCCACATACCCAGTCTTTTTTATGTATGTATTATGTATGTATTTTACTTTTGAAACTGGGTCTCACTAAGTTTCATAGAGACTCTTTAAATTGCTGAGGCTGGCCTCGGACTTGGGATCTTCCTGCCTCAGCCTCCTAAGTCACTGGGATTACAGGTACGTACCATCATGCCCTCATTGGAGCATTTTTTTTTTAAGTTGTATTTTTATGTGGTGCTGAGGATGGAACCCAGTGCCTCACACGCACTAGGTGGGTGTTGTACCGCTGAGCCACAACCCCAGTCCCTCCTTGGAGCATTTTTTAATTGGGTTGTTGATTCTTTTATTATTGAGCTTTGATTCTTTCATTAAGTTTTAAGCAGGTGTCTTTTGCAAATATTTTTCTTCCAATGTGTCGCTTGTCTTACTCTCTTCACATTGTCTTTCAGAGAGTAAAAATTTTTAATTTTAATTAAGTCCAGCTAATCAATTCTTTCATAGATCCTATTTTTGATATCATATCTCTCATCTCAAAACCATAGTCATCTAGTTTTCTCCTGTGTTATGTGAGTTTTACAATTTCTACATTTTACATTCATGTTTGTGATCCATTTTGAATTAATACTTACAAAGGATTTTAATTTTGTGTCTAGATTCTTTTTTTTTTTTTAACATATAGACAGTTCTAGTTGAGAAGACTTACCTTCTCTCCATTGGACTGCCTTTGCTCCTTTGTCAAAGCTCAGTTGGCTATATTTATGTGGATCTGTTTCTGGTCTCTTATTTTGTTCCATTGATCTATTTGTCTCTTCTTTTACCAATACTTCACTGTCTTGACTACTGAAGCTTAGAGGTGGATGTTTAGGTTTCATCTGTGGTATATCCTCTTTACCTTTCCAGTGTAAGAAAACCTTTTACATATCCTATCTTACAAATCTGAGTGAAGTTTCCTTAAACGTTTGTCATATCATGAACAATTTAAATCCTGATAATGAATTTTGAGTTTTTCCTATCAGCATTGAAAGCCATTGGTTAGTTTTAAGTAGAGAAGTAAGTTGATTGTATTTTCATTTTTGGTAAATGGCTCCTATTCAAGGGTGAAAAACCACTAACTCTAGAATAGAGTTAGTAAGGGCAAATCAAATGAAAACAAGAAGCAGCTATCACCTAATAATGTAGGGCGTGTCTATTAAATGATTTATATGATCTTGAAAATTTTCTTTCAGCTAATAGTATGTCTGTCTACTTCTAAGAGTAGAACTTCTTATGATAGAACAGTTTCTACCAGAAGAGTATTGTGCCAAGTGGGAATTAGAGGAAGGGAAGGCAGTCACAGTGAAATCTCCTGGAGATACTTTTAAACAATGTATCCTTGACTTTTCTCTGTCAATGCCAGAGCCTAATGCAGTTATTGATGGGAATCTTGCCCTCTCAGATGGGGAAACGATTGCACTAGAGACTTGCCTCACCCACCAAGATGAAAATGTTAACTAGGGGGAATAAACAGCCACAGAAATGAAACAGAATTTCCTTGAAGTTAATTCTTGTTTGTTGGAGAGATTTTTTTTTATCATTAATTGCCATAACAGGTTGTGCTGATAAGGACATTTTACACATTTTAGCATGTTATGAATAGGGGTCTTTTTTTTTTTTTTCCCCCAGAGTTGAGATTTAGGGTGCTGGCAGGAAGAAAGTTTTTCCAATCTGTTAATTTGCATAAGAGAAGCATGAATTAATGATGTTTCATGATCATAACTTTAAGGCTTTAAATTTTTTGTTTTTGAGACAAGGTCTCACTAAGTTGCTCAGGCTGAGGCTGGTTAAGTTGCTGAGGCTTGTCTTGAATTTGTCATGTTCTAGTCTCAGCCTCCTAAATTGGTGGGATTATAGATGTGTGCTACTACATTTGGCTACTTTCAGACTTTTTGAGCCAGGAAAGAAGTTAAACTTATTTCATGACCAGAGTGAAAATTATCTGCTAACGGGTAGATATTTCTCTTTTAGTTTTAAGTTCTCTTGCTTTCAGAACATGCTCAAAAAAAGGGTTAATCTTAAACACATGTATGGACAGGTCTAGGTATGCCTAGGAATGCAATCTGTCTGTTTTGCAAGGTGCTGTAGATGCAGCCTGACTGTAATCTGACACCAGGTGGACCAAGTGGCCAATGATAGAAAGTGGAGAACTATGTGAAAGAACTGGAATTTCAGGTCTGGAGAGTAATTGTGGCCTGCTCTCAGACTCTTGGAACTGTTCAACTGAGTGTCAGCAAAAAGGCAAAGAATACAGAAGACAGACTGTTTAGTTTTTTAGTTTGATCATACTTTTTTTTTTTTTTTTTTTAATTAACATGGTTGAAACTAAGGTGAGCTCAGACAAGTTTGGGAAGACCTGCTTCATTTTAATGTGGGTTACCAGAAGTCTGAGACAGATTGTGTGTGTGTGTGTGGGGGGGGGGAGGGTGGGGTGGGGTGGGGGAGGTGGTTACTTGGAATCAAAACCAGTGCTCATGCATGCTAGGCAAGAGCTCTACCTCTGAGCTACACCTTCAGCCCCTGACTGAGACTTTGTATACAAAAGTCATCAATTTGTGCTTCATTTACATGAAAGCAAACTATACTTTTAATAGTTTTGGGTACTTTGCTCTCCCCTCTGGGCCCTTCCATCCCATTAATGAATGCCAAATTTAAAGTAAAGAATGTCTAAATTTAAAGTAGTTATGCAAAATTGCTGCTTTAAAGATAGCAGTGCTATACATGGCTCATATATGAATTCTAGGAATTTTTTGTGGGGTAAGTTATGGGGATTGAACCCAATGCCTCATGTGTGCTGGGCAAGTGCTCTACCACTGAACTACTCCTCTAGCCCCCAGAGACATAGTTTTAAACTTTTTCTGAACTTAGATTCTTTGAAAATTTGAAGTTTGTAGTTTAGAATAATTTTCTATTTAAATTAAGTTATGAGAATACTAAGTGTAGTGAGAAATGTTTTGGACACTTGTGTTTTTCCTCTGTTTTATGTATATTGTACATAATTTACAGAGGGCTTTATAATATGGTATTTTTTCAAAATTAGTGTTGGCCCCCCGCACTGTACCCCCTTTTATTTCTGCAGGGACTGAGACACTTAATATCCTTTCTTGGGGGAAGTTCAAATCTCATTACTTAACTCTAACTACATTGTGGTATGTTTCTTAATGGTCTTTTCAGTATCCACATTTTTGATGTAAATGATAGATAGCAACAATACTGCTTTTGAAGAACTAGAAAGAGCTGGATGCAGATGGCACAAGTCTGTAATCCACCCTACTTGGGAGGCTAAGGCAGGATAGAAGATTCTCTATTTAGTGGGATCCTTTCTCAAAAAAATTAAGGCACTGGGTTGTGGCTCAGTGGTAGATCCCTTGCCCAGCATATGTGAGGTCCTGGGTTTTTATCCCCAGCACTGAAAAATAAAATAAATGGAACTGGAAAGGAAAATGTCACTAAAAATCTGTTTTATTAAAGTATTCTAATGAGTTATTATTTGTGGTCACCTTACAAAAAATCTTGTTTCCTTTTTCACTTTTTAGCCTGGGTGAAGATGTAAAGTTAAGACTATATGATATGGTAGACTTGGAAATGAACAATAATAATAAGACTGATTTAAGTAAATCAGTTGTTCAGGTAAAAATATGGTTGACAGTGATTCATCACATGTATCAAGAGGTTGCAGAAAATATTATATGAGGGGCTGAGATTGTGGCTCAGCGGTAGAGCATTCGCCTAGCACATTCGAGGCCTTGGGTTTGATCCTCAGCACCACATAAAAATAAATGAAATAAAGATATAAAATAAATAAATAAATTCCATTTTAAAAAAATATAGGGGTACAAGGAGCCTGGTTCACTTTTGCTTTCTTTTCTACTAATGGTTCTGTATCTTCAGACAAATCAGATTGCATTAGACCCCAATTCTTTTTTTGGGGGGTGGCAAGGGAATTGAACCCAGGGTCTTGTGTATGCTATACAAATGTTCTATCACCTAATTGTATCCCCATCCCATTCTTTCTTTTCAATAAATGTGTTGTCCTAGGTGATCTTTAAGTATTTTTCAGCTCTAAAATCCTGTGATTTCACAATTTTAGATTGAGAATATTGAGACCCTTTGAAAATTGTGTGGTTTTTCTTGATACCATGGACTAATTTACTTTATTTTATTATAAACATGAACACTGTCTGAATACTTTAAAGTCAGGGTGTTCATTCAGCCACCTCATTACTCTTAGCTAGTACATTTTACCTTTATGCCATAATTATCTAAAACCTTGGCTAGAGTTTTGGTTCAATCAGTGATAGAGCGATTGCCTAGCTTGTGAGACACTGGGTTTAATTCTCAGCACCACATAAAAATAAATAAATAAAAATGAAGGCTCATCCACGACTAAAAATATAAAATTAAAAATAAAAAAGAAATCTTATTGCTTAGTTTTCCTGTGGCATGTCTTCCTAGAGAACAAGAGTATGATACTGACCCAGCTGAAAGATATCAGGATCCAGTCTGTGGAGTTATTATGCCTTACTGGATTACTTCTTAAAACCATGCAGATAAATTGATACTTATGTCTGTGTGGTGAATGAGCAGTTTTCACTTATCTTTTTCCTTCTTACTTAATTATATTGTGAAAACACATTCAAGAACTATTAATATAGCAAAATGTTTCTGAAACAAAATATTAATGATGGGTAAATTTAAATAAGTTTAATATTTACTGTGGACCTTAAAGTTTATTAGGTTAGAACAGAAACCATTTCCCTCTTTCAATTTTAGTACCTATATTTGTCCCATACTAGAGTACATTTGAGGAAATATGATACATTTAATTTTGGGCATATTTTAGAAATGCAGTGACTTTGAGGGGCTTGTCTAATAGTTTACTGACTGCTTTTGGAGATCAGAAGCTGAATTAGAGATGGAGTTTTTTTTCCTCCCCTTAAATTTGATTATGCATTTATTAAATATATGTTCTAAACTATTACAGCATAAAGGATTTGGGTAGATTGAGGTAAGACTGTATATTACAGTAATGGAAAATTACTATATTTAGGTAGTGAGAATTCTACTTCTGACTCTATTTTGCTTGCAGACTGAGATCTTGGGTCCCTCAGTCTATTTGATGAAAAACTGAATCACTGATTTGGATTTTCAGTTTTGTCTGTTACTGAAAAATTTTAATATACCTGTGTTATTGAAATATCTCTGACATGTACAAGTGATAACTCTGGATTATGTGACAAAATTTATTCCCAAGAACACTTTGATGCCATAGGGAATATAATTTATACAGAATAGAGGAAGAGGAGCAGGAAAGATGAAAGAACAGAAACCTGATTAAGCCAATAAAATGTTTTCCTTTAATTATACATTTTCATTTTGTGAACTTCTGTATACAAATTAATAAAAGCTATGTACCTGAACTAAGTTATCTTTTTCTGCCCCAACAAATGACCTACTGATGGTGAGGAACCATTTTAGTCTTGGCTTATTATTGTTGATTATTAGCATGTGCTTTAAGATGTGGATATGTTTATTGCTTATTCTTATTTTTTGTGATTCTTCAAAGACAGTTATTAGTTTTTTTTTGTAGATGGACACAATATCTCTTATTTATTTTTATGTGGTGCTGAGGATCAAATCCAGTGCCTCACACGTGCTAGGCAAGCACTCTACCACTGAGCCACAACCCCAGCCCATCAGTGACAGTTATTAAAACACAATGTGCCATCTCTTTCATAAAGCCTTCTAACTTCTATGTCTCAACCCATGAGAATTTCTCCCTTCTAAAACACAGTACTTACCAGGTGTGGAAGTGCTGTGGAAATGTTGCTAAGAAATCATATGTAATTGCAATGGAAAAGAAAGTGAAACTTTACAGAGACCATTCACATTGGTGGTTAGTATAGTGTCACTTTGTATTTATGAACAAACAGGTTTTGGAACAGCCTTTTGGAACCTAACTTAACCTAACCTAACCTAAACTAGAAAACCTTTTGGGTCAGGAATCATCCTTGGTTATATTTTCTTACTGTGTGTTTCTATATTGAGGATAATAGGTTCCTTATTATCAGAAGTACTTCATTTAAATTATTTATTTATTTATTTTTGAACCCTGGGGATACTGAGCCACATTCCCAGCCTTTGTTTTATATTTTATTTTGAGACAGGGTCTTGCTATTTGCTTAGGATCTCACTAAATTGCTGAGGCTGGACTTGAACTTTTTTGTTTATTTTTTTTTGCATCACTGGGGTGTGAACCCAGGGCCTTGTGCATGTTAGGCAAGCGCTCTACCACTGAGTTACTTCCCCAGCTCTGGACTTGAACTTGAGATCCTGCTGCCTCAGCCTCTGGAGTTAATGGGATTATAGGCCTGTGCCTGTCAAGTACTGTGTTTTTGAAGGGCGCAGTGCTTACAGGTTGAGGCACAGAAGTTTGGCGAGGCTTTGTGAAAGAAATGGTACATGAGTTGAGCATTGAAGAATGGAAAAGATATGATGTAGTGTTGAGAGAGGGAGTGGTGTTCCAAGCATGGGTAATAATAGAAGTTGATAAGAGAGACACGAATGAATGTAGTTTGCGTGGAGGAACATGGAGAATAGTCCTATAAGGGCAGGATTGGGTTGTAGGATAATTTAAGGGAAAAGATAGTACAAGTAATGTGTGTGCAAGGCCAAATATATGTCCCAAGTTTATATTATCTATGATCAATTTAAAATGAAAAAAAATTCTCCTCTAAATATGGTGCATTGCTCAAAAACTACTGAATGTATTAAAAATACTTTTTCAATGTTGGAATTGAACTCTTAAAAGGAGTAGAGCAGAGGGTAGTTGGAAACTATTGGGTTGGAACTGAGTGTAGTGAGTAAAAATCTGAATTAATTTATTAACTCTAATTTTTACTTTAATTTATGGAAGTCACAGTATTCTATGGGGATGCCTAGAACCTAGAATATATAGGAAATCGGTTTTACTGAAATTAGGAAATGGAGTACACTATTTTTCTAGCATATAGCTAGCTGTTTCAGGAAAACTGAATCACCATGTCAGCCTCATCCCCAAACTTGCCTGTTTAAAATTTTTAGAAAATTAGTGGCCATACTTTCCTTGGAGTCAACTTCTTTTTAAAATATTTGTATTAAAATGGTAAAGGCTATTTCAGAGAACTAGATATTATTTAATATAATTTAAAATAATATCTTTGTCTTTTTATGTCACATTTATGGCCATAACTATTTGATTCAATATTTAACAAAATTGTAGTAAATACCTAAATCAGTTTTCATTTTTTTCTGTTAGTAGTGGTAACTTTTTTTTTTTAAAAAAATACATCTTTGCTAGGCATTTTTAAAGCATTTCTGTCTTCACTATGTTTTTTTTTTTTTTTTTTTTTTGCTGTTAAGTTGCGTTTCTGTTTTTCTACTATTGTAAAGTGCAGTTCTTTGCATGTTCTAATTTGCCATGACGTGGTCAAGTGCTGTTTCCTTCCTGTTGCTTGCAGCCTTTTGCTAGAGATAAGAATACATTGTAGTGCACTAAAAAAGAAGCCACTGAAGAGGGGCTGTAAGCATGGTAACTCTTAAAGCATTCTAATTATCAGAAGCCTTTTAAAGAACAGAAAAAGTAGGCTTTAATTTCTGCTTATTTTAAAAAGCTCTTAAAATGTTATTTACTAAACTTTAAATGTACTTGATTCTTAATTCTTAACATATTATTAGACCTAACAGGGATGCTGTCTGAATGTTTCTATTAAAGGCAAAAATATACATAATATGCATTATGAAATAGAGCAGCAGTTCTGATATAGGTGGTTTGCTGGATTAGTAGAAAGCAGGAAATTGCTTGTATATCCTTTATCGTGGCTATAAACCTCATTATTGCTGGACTTTTAAATTTTTGTTTTTTAATATTCAGTACTTTAACCTAAGTTTAACTGAGAGAAGGAGAAACTTCATTTTTGGTAATAAGGGGTGATCTTGGCAGAAATGAAGTCTTCAAAGAAATTTATGTCTAACTTAAATAAAAATAAGCCTAACAAAGACATAATTAGTCATGTTGATTTTTATTTGAAGATCAGCAGTAACAACAAAACGCTTTGGAAATACTGTGCTTTGGTTATATTTTAAATGGATGGCTGCCTTTTCACAACTAATTTAAACTTTTTTTTTTTCAGGCCAGGAAGCTTGAGAAAAGAAAAATTTCAGAAAAATTGCTTCTGTTTGCTTAGAATTATCAATGAACCAAGAAAAATCGAAGCACCTTCCTTAAAGATAACCGGGGTATACGGTAATTCACAGACTTGGCTGAGGAGTTTTACCCAATTTCTCACTGGATTCTACGGCCTGATAACTTGAATCTGTTTGGAATATTTCTCATGTGGATCTAAGGGGAATGCTTTATTATGGCTGCTGTTGTCCAACAAAACGACCTAGTATTTGAATTTGCTAGTAACGTCATGGAGGATGAACAACAGGTATGGGACCTGAAAAAAACTGAATTTTAATAAATTTGTTAGTTTTTTCATTTGTATCAGAAAATTACTTTCTTTAAAAGATGGAGCTTTATGAATGTCACAAAATTAGAATATTTGGAGGTAATATGATTTTAAATAATATTTATAACTGTATTCTTTTTTTCTAGCAGATGAAATAATGCCAGCAGTACATAATTGTACATCATTTCGGTGTAAAGCATGTGACAATGAGGAAGTTACTTAACTTCTCTAGATTTGAATTTCATCATTTATAGGGGGATTGAACTGAAGAATTTCTAAATTGGCTTTCATTGAATTTATACATGATGTGCAAATAATGAGTTAGATTCATTTTACTAGGAAAAATATTTTGAGAACCAGTGGGTCTAAAATATTCCTAATATGACTGACTTATATGTTAAATAAGCCTAATCCTGACTACTTAAACAGGCCAATTATAATGTCATGCTTTTGTTCTACAAACATGGCTACTACAAATCCTAAAATTGATTTTTAATTTTGGTTAGGACATGATAATTTCTTAGCTGTTTGTAGTGTTCACTGAAGTGGCAGAATAAAAAATTTATAAATAAACCTAAAAGAGGTGATAATTTGGATTAGCTTATCTAAAGAGCAAGATGAGCTTCAACTAGGTAGAAAAATAGTTTGAGAATTGCCTGGCTCCAATTAAAAATGTATTAATAGTGATTTGAATTTAATCTAGAGATAATAGAAAAATCATTTTAGGAGAAGAAAGTGTTTTGAATTTGTTTTAAGACAGGATGTTTGTATATATTAAGGTTTGAAGACAGTGTGTTTACTGTGCCATCTCTTAGAAAAGATCCTGTGATAGATTCTAGGCTTGATGTGGTGAGGTTTGATCTCGGGATGTGGTAGCAGAGGACAGAGGCCTTAGCCACTCATTGGTGTGTTCTAGTGCAGTAGCTTTGACATTCTTTTAACCATGAGAAATGCATTTGACATTGTAGTATCATATTTATACATGCATATATGTAGCTATAAAAAATTTTGCAAAAAATACTTATATACCTGTGTGTGTAAAGCACTTTGTTTATCTTATATCTGTGGTCAGGGTGCTGTTAGCTTTATATCAGCATATACAAATATCTATTTTTTTTAATGTGATGATGAGGTGTTGAACCCAGAGCCTCATGCATGCTAAGTATGTGATCTTGCTGAACTATATTTCCAGCCCTGTATTTTATTAAGTTATTAATTTTCAGTGGACAGAATGAATCTGTCCAATGTTAGTTTGGGGCAGGTATTATCCAAGGACTTTACAGATATTAACTATATGAGATAAATACTAATGTCCTCATTTTATAGTGAGGAAATTGAAACACGAAGAGATTAAATGACTTTCTCAGAATCATATAGCTAACAAATAGTGGTGCTACAACTTGAACCTCTAGCAGTTTGACTTTCACTAATGATGTCGTATTTTCTTGGAGTGATGCATGACAATCTTACTGTATTATAATCATTGCCCAAATATTTGAAACTATTGACCAGGTTCAGAGTTTTTCTCATGTACAATCATAAGCATAGCAAAAACTTAATTGCTTCACATGAGGTTAGAACCAGTGGTAATTGGCTTTATTTGACCTATGGTTCTACCTCCTTGTTTATTTGCTAGTTAGTTTTTGTTTTTTATGTTTTTGGTACTGGAGATTGAACCCAGGGGCACTTAACTACTGAGCCACAACCTCAGCCCCTTTTCATTTTATTTTGAGACAGGGTCTAGCTAAGGTTTCTTAGGGACTTACTAAGTTGCTGAGGCTGGCCTTGAACTTTCAGTCTTCCTGCCTCCGTCTCTCAAATTGCTGGAATTACAGATGTGTACCACAACACCCAGCTTGTTTTTAATATAAAAGTAATCACTTGCTATTTATAAAAGAAGTCACCTAATATAAAAATATATAAAACAGTGGAAATCTCTCTTCACCCTTACTCCTTAATCTTTTTTTTTAAAGAGAGAGAGAATATTTTTAATATTTATTTTTCAGTTTTCGGTGGACACAACATCTTTATTTTATTTTTATGTGTGCTGAGGATGAATCCAGCGCCCCGCACATGCCAGGCGGCGAGCCCCGTGCATGCCAGGCAACCCTGTTACCGCTTGAGCCACATTCCCCAGCCCCTCCTTAATTCTTTTTTCCTCCCGAGAAGAAACTAGTATGAACTAGTTGTGGGTTTTATATACCTACAAAACTACACGCAGAATTTATTTTTAAGATATAGATGACATTATCCTAAATGTATTTTGTGACTTGTTTTCACTTAATGTATGATAAAATATTATATGTGTGTGTTGATTGGTTCTGTATTATTTTTCTGTACTATGAATGTTTATTTCACCAGTCTTTGATAATGGCTGTATTTCAATATTATATACATTACATACAATATTATATACAGTACTGCAGTGAAAATTCTTATTCAGGGAGGCAGTAAACCCTATCTAGTGTTAGTGGTGGTTAAGAGCTCAGGTACTGGAGTCAGAATTCCTGGGTTAAATATTGGCTCCACTCTTTACTGCTTGTGTGATCTTGGGCAATTTCCTTAACCTTTCTGTGCTTTAGTTTTCTCATCCACAAAATGGGAATGAAAATTATAGAACCTAAATTGTATTGTAGTTTTGTTATGAGAATTAAATGAGTTGATACTTACAAAGAGCTCTTAGAACTTACACATAGCTGATATTTACTGAGCAGTATCATTCTCTCATGTGTCTATGTATATATTACAGACTTCAGGTTTGAACTTACTAATTAATATATTCTGTTTCATTGAGCTATTTTTTATTGTACCAGTATCACTTAAAATAATGTGACATTATATTTGATGTCTATAGGATACTCACCCCTGAATTGAGATCTTGTATGAATTTTAGAATCAGCTTATAAAGTTACATAAAAATTCTGTTGGGATTTTAACTTTTCAAAATAAAATATTTCTTTTAAAAATAATTCATTCTGTTTTATGATTCAGTATTGGTTAATTGGTTGGTTGTTTATAAAATCACTGTTGGAAGGCACCAGATTAGAATTTCCTGTTTTCAATATTGGTCTGTGGTTGTATAATGACACTGTTAATGTCTATTTGCCAGCACATTGATCATTTTCTCTCACATAAGTTTGTACTGTTTTCAAAACTGTTTTGGAACTCTTTCAGGTAGAGATAGTGGTAGGGGGACAGGTGTTGGAAAGAGAAACATTAAACACTGTTGATTCTGACATTTAAAATTCTATACTAAGCTTTTTTGTACTGGGGATTGAACCCAACGTTGCTTAACCACTGAGCCATATCCCCAGCCAACCCTTTTTATGTTTTATTTAGAGACAGGGTCTGGATAAGTTGATTAGAGCTTGCTAAGTTGCTGAGGCTGGCTTTGAACTCACTATCCTCCTGGCAGCCTCCCAAGCTTCTGGGATTTCAGGTGTGGGCCACCCTGCCCAGCTGCTCTTGCTATTCTTAACTGAGGGATATTTCTAGCTGGAAATGAAATTCTTGCACTGATGTGGGAGAACATCAGTATTGAAATTCAGTGTACTTTTATGTGAAAGTGCTTTGGTTTGACTTCATTAAATAGGTATGTTTGCCTGGTGAATGTAGGAAAATAAGGAAATTGAAATAAGGAAGCTTTGGATACAAGTTTCTAATAGAAGTAAACATGACAGTACACAAATATTTCAGAAGCTAATTTAATGAAAAATACCTCATAGTTTAATATTTTTTTATATTATTGACATATTATTATGTTTCTTCAGTTTTTGTTTTTTTCTTTTTTTAAATAACTGATAATCAGTTCATTAAAATAGCTGACTTAGGCACTGCAGTGGGGACTTCAGCATCCATTTCTGCCTTGATACTGATGGAAGTAATCTGCTTAACAATCTTGGACTGTGCAAGTCAGTCAATCACTTATGGATTCTCATCTGGAAATGATCCCATGTTTTAGGACCTTCACCACAAGGTGTTTTTAAAAGTAGACAGGAAATAGGAAAGACAGAAATTAATCTGACTTGTCTTTCCTAACTTTCCTATGTACTTACATAAGTACACCTCAGTGAATCTCTGTCATGTACAAATGAACATAGGTTGTAAGGTGGAAGAAGAAGAATTATGACATGCAGAACAAATATTTTTGATAGATGCTTATCACAATATAAGAAGGTAATTTTAGGACTTTGTTTCTCAAGTTATAAATTGACTTGCCTTGACTGTTGTTTCCTAGAGGTTAAAGGGTAACTTTGAACCTCCTACTTTGTGCTTTTTTTAGCAAGATGCCCAGTGATTTTTTTTCATGCATTGTTTGGGAATCACTACTCAATATAACAATAGAAGTAAAATCAAAGTGCTGGGGTCACAGAGAATGGAGACATTTACTGACTGCATTGGGATTTGGGGAAAGCTTCACTATGAAAGTTGCATTTGAACTAGATCTTGAAGGGTAATCAGTTTATTCTGCAGATGAACAAGGTGAGGTGTTGCAGAGAAAGCAGGTTTCTGGTGATTGCATAGTCAATCCAAATACCTTTAGAAGCTTTTCACAGTGTGCCATGCTCTCATTTCTTATACTACATATTTTTGCCAGTCTACTGTATGATTTCCCCAAAAGCTTGCTTCCTCACTGATCAGGAATGATTTCCCACATTTTATACTGGTGGCATGTTTAAATCCTAATTGTCTTTCAGTATTTTGAAACAAAACCCACTTTTTCCAGATACTCATCCTAAAACAAATACTTTAGGAGTTAACAGCTTGATTCTATTATTCCTATAATACTTATTGTCAGTGTCATCCATTTGGCATGATAAAAAAATCTGTTTTATAAAAAAGATAAAACTTATCTGTTGATCAAATGATTTGGGATATATATGTGGTCAGTTATAGTTCTTATCATGTCAGAAGATCTTTGATGAGAAGTGGTAACTTACTCTACAACTTTCTTGACTATAGTATATGTTGTCTTCTGTTTTGTTTTTGGTACTGGGGATTGAACTCAGGGATATTTTACCACTGAATTACATCCCTAGTCCTTTTTATTTTGAGCTCCTCTAACTTTTTTTTTAAACATACATTTTTTTTAGTTGTAGTTGCACACAATACCTCTATTGATATGTGGTGCTAAGGATCTAGCCCAGAGCCTCACACACTCTCTACCACTGAGCCACAACCCCAGCCCCTCCTCTAGCTTTATATTTATAGTACACATTTTCTTGGGACATATTGTTCACATTCTCATTTTATGCAGTATTGTCATTTCTCTGTGATTTCAAGATCAGAAACAAATATTCATAGATTCTTTTAAAAATTTTTTATAATTATACATGATAGCAGAATACATTTCGACTCATTGTACACGAATGGAGCACAATTTTTCATTTCTCTGGTTGTACACACTGCAGTCTCACACCATTTGTGCAATCATACACGTACATAGGGTAATAATGTCTGTCTCATTCCACCATCTTTCCTACCTCCTCACTCCCTCCCCTCCCCTCCCCTCCCCTCACTCACCTCTGCCCAATCCAAAGTCCCTCCATTCTTCCCTTACCCTCCTTTACCTTTCTGGATCAGTATCCACTTACCAGAGAAAACATTTGGCCTTTAGCATTTTGGGATTGGCTTACTTCGATTGGCATGATATTCTTCAGCCTCATCCAATTACCTGCAAATGCCATAATTTCATTCTTCTTTATGGCTGAATAATATTCCATTGTGTATATATACCACATTTTCTTTAACCATTCATCTATTGAAGGGCATCTAGGTTGGTTCCACAGTTTAGCTATTGAGAAATCGAGCCACAATAAACATTAATGTGACCGTGTCACTGTAGTATACTGATTCTAAGTCCTTGGATATAGACCGATGTTATGGTTTAGATGTGGTGTCCACCAAAAGCTCACATGTGAGACAATGCAAGAAGGTTTGGAGGAGAAATGATTGAGTTACACCTTTAGCCTAATCAGTTGATCTCTGATGGGATTAATGGAGTGGTGACTGAAGTGGTAGGGTGTGGCTAGATGAGGTGGGAGTTGGGGTGTGGTTTTGGTATATACATTTGTATCTGGCAAGTGGATTCTCTGTCTGCTTCTTGATCCACCATGATGTGAGCTGCTTCCTTCTGCCAGGCTCTCCAGCCATGATGTCGAATGGAATTGTCTATCGACCTCTGAAACCGTGAGCTCTCAAAAAAACTTTTCCTCTTCTACAGTTGTACTGGTTGGGTCTTTAAGTCATAGCAGTGAGAAAGTTGACTAAAACAACTGAGGAATGGGATAGCTGGGTCAAATGGTGGTTCCATTCCAAGTTTTCTAAGGAATATCTATACTGCTTTCCAGAGTGGCTGCATCAGTTTTCAGTCCCACCAGCGATGAATTAGTGTACCTTTCCCCCACATCCTTGCCAACACTTAATTGTTGCTTGTATTCTTGATAATTGCCATTGTGAGATGAAATCTGAGAATAGTTTTTTAAAATTTTTTATATATTTGTTTTATAGTTGTAGATGGACATCATGCTTTATTTTATTTATTTTCATATGTGGTGCTAAGGATCAAACCCAGAGCCTCACACATACTAGGCAAGCACTCTGGCACTGAGCCACACCCTCAGTCTCCTTAGAATAGTTATTTTTTTATTATTTATTTTTTGTACACAATGACTTTATTTTGTTTATATTTTATGTGATGCTGAGGATTGAACCCAGGTCCTTGCATCAGCTAGGCAAGTGCTCTACCACTGAGCCACAACCCCAGCCCCTAGAATAGTTTTGATTTGCATTTCTCTAATTGTTAGTTGTTTGACAGTTTTTCATATATTCGTTGATCAATTGTATATCTTCTTTGTTTTGGGTACTGGGGATTGAAACAAAAGTGTCTGCTCAGTTACTTAGACCGTTTATTGATTGGGTTATTTGTTTTTTTTTGGTGTTAAGTTTCTTGAGTTCTTTATATATCCTGGAGAGTAGTGCTCTGTCTGGGCGTGTGGTAAAGATTTTCTCCCATCCTGTAGGCTCTGTCTTCACATTGTTTCCTTTGCTGAGACGAAGCTTTTTAGTTTGAATTCATCATATTTATTGATTCTTGGTTTTATTTCTTGCACTTGTTAAGTCTTGTTAAGGAAGTCATGTCCTAAGCTGACATGATGACGATTTGGGCCTGCTTTTTCTTCTGTTAGGCACAGTCTCTGGTCTAATTCCTAAGTCCTTGATCTATTCTGAGTTGAGTTTTGTGCAGGGTGAAAGATAGCGATTTAATTTCATTTTGCTGCATATGGATTTCCCGTTTTCCCAGCACCATTTTGTTGAAGATGCAATCTTTTCTCCAATGTATGTTTTTGGCGCCTTTGCCTAGTATGAGATAACTGTATTTATGTGGGTTTGTCTCTGTGTACCCTAATCTGTACCATTGTTCTACATGTCTGTTTTGGTGCCAATATCATGAACTATTTTTTTATAATATTGGACACTGTTCTGTTGTACATGTTTAGTGAATAACACCTCGCTTTTACAAATTGTTATTGAGGGGTAGGGATGTAGCATGGGCAAAGTCCTGGATTGGATCCCAAGTACCACTTAAAAAATAGTTATTGAAAATGTAATTAAAATAGTTTTTCTGATTTTATTATTATTACTATTAGAAAAACTAATATCCTTATAGTGTTTCCCTCTTTCTTAGGAAACTAGAGTAGAATCTTTTTTTCTTTCTTCGTTTCCTTTCCACCCCCACTCCCCGTACTAGGGAGTGAACCCAGGGGTTCTCTACCACTGAGTTACACCCCCAGCTAATTTTATTTTTCATTTTGAGACAGAGTTTTGCTAATTTCCTGAGACTGGCCCTCAAATTCATGACCTTCAATTTACATGTTCGAGAGTGAGAAAATGTATAGAGTATAGATCATAAAAACCTGCTATTTTTTCAAGACAGGAATGTAAGATTTTTTGAAGTCAGAGACCAAGGTTTCCTCATAAAAAAGAAGGAATGTCAACTCATAGTGTTCTGTGTATAATTTGTTTAGCACCAGAGATGTGGCAGGCTGGAAGCTGGAATGATGTTATTAACATGTATAAGGATACAGTGGGATATTTACATAAAATTCCAGGTTCTAACTTGGTTGCTTTCTTTTTAAAATCGTAGCAGACCAGATTTATCAAATCCCTAAACTGAGTCATTTGGAATAAAACATACAGAGGTTCCTTGTTTCTATTCTGTATATTTTAGCTTGATTACTTTTGAGAAAATCTGACTTGTATCTTGCTTATAGCCCTCTTAACCTTAAAGTGAAGGGACAACCCTGTTGTGGTCTAGCATTTGGCCTGAGTTCTTTCCCTGCCAACTTTGGAAGTAAGGAAGATAATTGTTACTGTGAAAAGAATCTAGATGAGATTATTTCATAAGATAGCATATAGACTTGTGTGGTGGACTCCAGAAATATTCACATATGAATTTTAGTAGGTAATATTTACTGAGCATTTTATCCTGGTACTGTGCTATGTCTTGTATAAGAATTATCCTATGTAATTCTTATAACAGTCTAAGAGAGTGAGGTACTCTCATTCTCATTTTACAAAAAATTAATTAAGGCCAGAGAAGGGAAGTTACTTGCCTGTAATAGCATAGTTACTAAAGGAAAAAGCTTGGAGCTGTTTTTTTTTTTCTTTTTCTTTTTCTCCTCCTCCTCCTCCTCCTCCTCCTCCTCCTCCTCCTCCTCTTCCTCCTCCTCCTCCTCCTCCTCCTCCTCCTCTTCCTTCTCCTCCTCCTCCTCCTCCTCCTCCTCTTCCTTCTCCTCCTCCTCCTCCTCCTCCTCCTCCTCCTCCTCCTCCTCCTTCTCCTTCTTCTTCTTTTTTTTTTTTTTTAACATTCAGAGCCAGAACTTTAGATATTAAACTTATCTTAAAGTAAACTCTAAGGTACCTGGTAAAAAGCTGGGAATTGTAACCCAGCCTGAGCCTTCAATCATTATTTGAATAATACTAGCCAGTGTGACATGTAAGGGGTGAAAAAGTAATTTCAAATGTAGGGAAATTATTTCACTCAGCATTTTAGTAGGGGAAAAAGCATTATTCATTCTAGTTAATTATAGGTCGATAAGCAAACTAGTGTAGTACTACTCATCTACTTAAAATGTACAATTCTGCCAGGTGTGATGGTGTACACCTGTGATCCAAGAGGGGAGGTTGAGGCAAGAGGATCACACGGTGGAGACCAGGCCAGGTGATTTAGAAGACCCTGACTCAATATAAAAATACTTTTAAGAGGGCTGAGGATGTAACTCAGTGATAGAGCTCTGGCCTAGCATGCATGAAACCCTGGGGTCAGCAAAATAGATAAATACAATAAATAAATATCAGTGGTTTCAGTGGTTTTAGTCCATACACATAGTTGTGTGTCTATCACCATATTAAATTTTAGAACACTTTATCATCCCCCAAATAAATCTGAATACATTAGCAGTCAGTATCCTATTTCTTCCTTTTCCCAACCCCTGAGAACTACGAATCTACTTTCTATTTCTATATATTTCCTATAAATGAAATCATATAATATGTACTGTCTTGTGACTGGCTTCTTTCACTTAAGCATTAATGTTTTGAAGGATCATCTGTGTTGTACTGTGTGTCAGTACTTCAGCCTTTGAATTGATGAATAATAATTCATTGTATGGTTATATCATGTTGACTCTATTCATTCTGTTTACTTTTCAAAAGGGCACACTTCTAAAAAAAATGAGATTCATGGTGGTAAATTTTCTCTTGGAAATGGAATTGGCAACCTCAGTTCTCTCAGAAGGTACTCAGTTGCTTAGAACAGCATTGCTGGGTAAATCAATAGTAATTCTGTTTGTTGCCTGGTACAGTGGTGAGTACCTGTAATCCCAGTGGTTTAGGAGGGTAAGGCTCCAGAAGGATTGCAAGCTCAAAGCCACCCTTAGCTATTTAGTGAGGTCCTAAGCAATTTAGCACCCTGTCTTGAAATTAAAAAAGGGCTGGGGATGTGGCTCAGTGGTTGAGTGCACCTGAGTTCAATCTCTGACATCCACCCCTGAAAAAAAGTCATTCTATTCTTATTTCTAAATATGCTGTTTTATTTTGTAAAAAGCTTCTCTTAGGGCTGGGGATATAGCTCAGTTGGTAGAGTGCTTGCCTCACATGGACAAGGCCCTGGGTTCGATCCCCAGCCCTATAAATAAATAAATAAATAAATAAATAAATAAATAGCTTCCTTTAAACATTTGAAACCTATGATATTTCTTAGTTTTGCTATATGACTTAAAATTTTTTTATCTTTCCATTTCTTTTAAAGATTTTTCAAAATTTTTAGTTATACATGACAATGGAATTTATTTTGGCAGAATATACATACATAGGGTATAACTTACTCTATTTAGGTTCCTACTCTTGTGTCATGTATGATGTGGAGTTACCCTGGTTGTGTATACAAAATCAAGGCTAGGAAAGTTATGACAATTAATTCTATTTAGAATTTACTCTTTAATATTTCCTAATCCCCTCTTTTGCCCTCTCCTTCGTTTCCCTTTGTCTAACCCAATGGACTATTATTCTTCCCCCTTCCCACCCTCCCTTGTTATGGGTTAGCATCCACAAATCAGAGAGAATATTCGGCTTCTGTTTTTTTTTTTTGGGGGGGGGATAGGCTTATTTCACTTAGCATGATATTCTCCAGTTGTATCCATTTACTGGCAAATACCATAATTTCATTCTTCTTTATGGCTGAGTAATATTCCATTGTGTATATATACTACATTTTCTTTATCCATTTATTCCTTGAAGGACACCTAGGCTGTTTCCATATCTTGGCTATTGTGAGTTGAGCTGCTATAAACAAGGATGTGGCTGCATCACTATAGTATGCTGTTGTTAAGTCCTTTGGGTGTCTACCAAGGAGTGGGATAACTGGGTTAAATGGTGGTTCCATTCCAAGTTTTCTAAGAAATCTCCATACTGCTTTCCATAGTGGTTGCATCAGTTTGCAGTCCCACCAACAATGTATTAGAGTACCTTTCTCACATAATCAAGAACATGTACAGAGATCATACTGATTGGTAAAAAATCTTCACCATCAGTACCTCAGATAAGGCATAATTTCCAGGATATACAAAGAATTCAGAAAACTTAACACCAGAAAAATAAATAACCCAGTCAATAAATGGGAAAAGGAACTAAACAAACACTTCATAGTAGAAAAAATATGAGTGGTCAAAATATATATGAAAAATTTTTCTACATCTCTAGTAATTAGAGAAATTCAAATTAAAATTACACTGAGATTCCATCTCACTCCAGTCAGAACGGCAGTTATAAAGAATACAAGTAACAGTTGTCTTCTTTCCAATCAATACAGCAGATGTAGGATAAGCAGTTACATAAAACAGTATTATCAGCTTTTTAAAAAAGGTCATCTTCAATATTGTTTTGTTGGTATTTATGAAAATGATGTCCTTTGATTTAGTGAAGTAAGAAGAAAACTGTTAATGGTTTGAGTGTGAGTTTAAGAAAATGATCTTCTCATAATAATTATCATATATTTAATAATGTTAGCCACTGCTAAGTAAGTTAGCATGCCTGACATTAAAGAAGTTAGGAAGCAGGTAGGAATCCCTCCCACCTTCTCTTCCTCCCCTCCTTGTAAATTTCTCAATATTAGGGGAATTCTTCTTTTGAAAAATTGTTAAGAAATTGTTACTGAAAAAGCTACATTATGATTTGACTAGTAAAAACATTGTAAGTTTTTTAACTTTATTTTTTACACAAATGGAGCACAACTTTTTATTTCTCTGGCTGTACATAATGTTGTTACACACCATTTGTGCAATCATACCCATACATGGGGTAATATTGTCTGTATCATTCTGTCATCTCCCCCTCATACCCTCTGGCCCCTCTCTCCCCTCTGCTCAATCCAAAGTTCCTCCCTTTTTCCCTTACCCGCTGCCCATTATGGATCAGCATCCACTTATCAGAGAAATCATTTAATGTTTGTTTTTTTTTTTGGGGGGGGGGATTGGCTTACTTTGCTTAGCATGATATTCTCCAATTCTGTCCATTTATCCCATAACTGCCATAATTTCATTCTTTTTTAAGGCTGAGTAGTATTCTGTTGTGTATATACACCACAGTTTTGTGAGGTTGTCTTTTTAACCTGTTCCCATTTAATGTGACATTCAGAGAAGGTAGTGGAAGTATGCGATAGGACCAGGTAACTTAGCATGGTGGTGTGAAGCCTGAAGTTAGGGGAGAAGTGTCTGTCCTAAAAGGTGGTGTTTTGTATGACACTTTGAGGTTTTATTATATTTTAATTTATGAATTTTGTATAGCATCTGCATTTCCCCCATTCCACTTTACTCTGCAGCAAGGGAAAAGGGAAAAACAACATTTATAACAGATTTAATTTTCCTGTTGAAGGCAACTGGTGGGAAGCTCAAGTAACTCTGCTTTCCTTGTCTTGTTTCCTACCTCATCATATAACACATTTAGAAATAATTTAGTATCCGAAGGCTTAGCTGTGAGGTCTTTTTTTGAAAAGTGATTGACTAATGTGCACCCAGTCTATCTAAAACTGTTATAATATTGAATGCTGAAAATTGATGTTTCTGGTCAGTCAAGAGTATGTGTGGGACCTACAGAGAATCAGTTTGGCTAGCTGTGTGACTTTTAACTATTTTTTTTCCTCTCTAACATCAATGCAGAGTCTTGCTAAATTGCCAGGGCTGCCCTCAAACTTGAAATCCTTCTTCTCCAGCCTTCATAGTTGCTAGAATTAGAGATGTGTGTCATTATGCCTGGCTGCTAGACAAGTTTTAAATATAACTGAATTTTATTTTTTCTATCAAAGATAAAAAAAATACCTCCTACTATTAAGAGTATTAAATATTTTTGTAAAGCATTTACCAATAACTGGTCAAAGGAGATATAGTCAGTATATGTGGCAGATGCTATTTGTGCTGTAGTCATGATGTTAATGAACTAAGTTAAATCAAGAAAAGACATTTGTTACCTTGAGCTTTGTACTTTATCTTACCCAGTTGTTTGGGGATAAGTAAGGTCATGAAGGTGATTTTTGTGACTTTGATACCAATCATACAAACTCATTCAGCTTTTTTTTTTCTTTGTTAATTGGGAATGGTGGCTTGATTCTAGAATAAGCCAATAAATGGTTGCTCAGAATTTTAAAAATCTGGCAGCTTTACTCTGTAGGAGAGCACTTTCCTTTTACATTGTAGCATTTTGTTTGGTTTGACATGGTATTGATTAGTTGTTTTTTTTTTTTTTGCTTTTTCTTTTTTGAGTAACTTAAATTTACGTCATTGCCTATGATCTGCTAGTGTGACTTTTTCATTCTCGAAAAGCTCTGATGAAGCTAAACTGTCTATATTCAGGAATATCATGTGCTCAGTACATATAAGATTCTTGTCAAAGGCCTTTTTAAAAAAAAACAGAAAATGCCCTATTTTATTTTTCTGCTTTTCTTTTTTTTTTAAAAAGGCCTTTGACAAGAATCTTATGTACTGAGCACATGATTTTATTTAAATTCTTAGAGTTATATAGATTTTGCATGTTTAAGTTATCATTCTGATGGTGACTGTTGTGATGTTTATTTACTTAGTTCATAAATAAACATTTAAATCTGGTTTAAATTTAATATCTCCCCACCTGCCTCAATCGACCTGCCTACTTCACCTCATAATTGATTTTGTTCACATATAGTCAGACATATGCACAACTCACCAATATATTTAACTTTTAAAGTTGACACTCCAATAAGAAAACAAATATAATTTTCATTGACTTCTCTCTCTCTCTCTCTCTCTCTCTCTCTCTCTCTCTCTCTCTCTCTCTCTCTCTCTCTTCTCTCTCTCTCTTGACACAGGGGATTGAACTCTGTAGTGCCTAGCTTTTGCTGAGGCTGGCTTTGAACTCTCCATCCTTCTGCCTCAGCCTCTTGAGCTGCTGGGATTCTTTTTGCTTTTTGATGCATTGTCAAATTTATCCTGGATAAAAAATGAAAAATCTGTGCAAAGACCAAAGAAAGTCATTTGTCATGAAAGAGAGACACTACCATTAAACTTTGTTTAAACAATTCCACAGGGATTTACATTGAGATTCCAAATGTTATCTTGGGGAAATCTGGAGAAAGGACCATTTACTTAGACTTTTGTACTTTTTTTAAAAAAAATAGTTGTAGATGGACAACATGTCTTTATTTGTTTAGTTTTTTATGCGGTGCTAAGGATCTAACCCAGTGCCTCACACATGCTAGGCAAGTGCTCCGCCACTGAGCTACAGTCGCAGCCCACCTTTGTACTTTTTGATAGTGCTGTGCAAGAGAGAAGCCACACTTCATCAGAAATACTCATCTGCAGAGCCAACGGAAGAAAAACATAACTTGTTTAAGCTGTGGCTCTGAATACAGTGTTCACAGCTTAAACATGAAGATAACTATCCCTATAATTTTTTAAAACTCAAGCTTTAATTGAGATGAAACTTTGATTATGACAAGGATCCAGTACTTGTAGTCTGTTGTTGTGTTTAAGCTTGCTGACTTGAGTCAGATTGTCAGGGTTCAGATTTCAGCTGTGTGTCTTCCAGGTTGATTGACCAGTAAGTATCAACAATACAGCATAGTGTTGTGGGGATTCAGTGGGATAAGTTGTTTGAAGTACTTAACATGATAGCTACTTTTATTATTACTACCACATTTGGAGTACCACTTTATTCTATTTTGTACTTTACTATATAGAAGGATTCACAAAAATAGAGATCCGAGAACATGTTTTACACAGCACTATAGTGAGTTTCTTTTTAGATAGAAGTACTTTGGGGCTGGGGATGTGGCTCAAGCGGTAGCGCTCTCGCCTCGCATGCGTGCGGCCCGGGTTCGATCCTCAGCACCACATACCAACAAAGATGTTGTGTCCGCCGAGAACTAGAAAATAAATATTAAAAATTCTCTCTCTCTCTCTCTCTCTCTCTCTCTCTCTCTCTCTCTCTCTCTCTCCTCTCTCACTCTCTCTTAAAAAAAAAAAGAAGTACTTTGTTACCCAAGAGTTGAAAATCTTTTTTCCTTTCATATTAACCTGCATAACATACTATTCATGTACATCATGATAATTGTAACAGATATATAATCCACAAAAACTAGAATATTGATGAAAGAAAGCCATTAGAAATGAGGAGACTCATAGAGACACGTATTTATATTTTCTATCCTTGTACTGCTTTGCATATAAACCTCTGCCAAGAAAACATTTCCTGCTTTATTCTTAAGTGCAGTGCAAAGATAACACTGCCTAGCAGTTTGCACAGCTCTTTGTACTTTAGTCTTCTCTACGTATACTTTGATTCTCACAAGTCACTATATAATAGAGGTAGCATTGTTCCCCCCACCTCTACCCACTTCCCTTTTTAGTGCTTGGGACTGACTCTAGGGCCTTGCCATTTTAAGCATGCATTCTACCACTGAGCTATTATGCCTCCTAGCCTTTCCATTTTCTATAGTTCATTATTACCTAGGATCTATTACTGGGGAACTAAAAGACCTATGTTAGAATCTTTCATCTATAGTAGATTTGTAGGGCAAGGTTAAAAAGGAACACAGAGTAATTACACTTCAAAATAACCTGGCTTAATGTATGTCTTGATTCTAGTTCTGATTTCCACTCTTTTGGAGTATCTGCTAGTGGATAATTTGCTATATTAGCTGTTCAATTATTTCCTTAATTTTTAAAGCAGTACAGTACTTGATTTTATTTTATATGTGTGTGTGTATATATATTTACACACATATATAAATGTATTATATATATAATATAAAATACATATAGAAATCTTAAATTGTCGATGGACCTTTATTTTATCTTTCATGGTGCTGAGAATTGAACCCAGTGCCTCACACATGCTAGGTGAGCACTCTACCACTGAGCTACAACCCCAGCCCTTGATTATATTTTTACTAAGGGTTGACAGGATGATGGAGAACTGTGGGGATTTGATATAGCATTTGAGTCACAGCACTGAAGTATTTTATGTTTTTGAATGGTAGAAATCTGTATTTGATATTTGCTTGAAATTAAAATGCAAAGTAACAACAAAAGAAACAGAAAAGTGCCAGGGAACAATCCCCACATACACAAAACTGAGAGACCCAAATAGTTTTATTTCAAACTTGAATGAATTATTTAAAGTTTCAGTTCAGAGTTTCCTAAGTCATTTTTAAAATTAAATTATTTATTCTATTTTGTTATAAATGATGGAAGAATGTAATTTATTTCATATTACACAATTTTTCAAGTCACTGATTGTACACAGAGTATTTTCACACCATTCGTGTCTTCATTCATGTATTAGGGTAATGATGTCTAACTCATTCCACCATCATTCCTACCCCCTTTCTGCCTCCTTTCCCCTATCTAAAGTTCCTCCATTTCCCTCATGTTCCCCCCATCGTCATTATGATTCAGCATCCTCATATCAAAGAAAACATTCAGCCTTTGGTTTTGGGGATTGGCTTGCTTCACTTAGCATTATATTCTCCAACTTGATCCGCTTGTCTGCAAATGCCATGATTTTATTCTCTTTTAATGCTGAGTAATGTTTCATTTTGTATATAAACCAAAGTTTCCCTATCCACTATCCATTCATCTACTGAAGGGCATCTGGGTTGGTTCCACAATTCCTAAGTAATTTTAATAAAAACAACATAATGATACCAAAACCTGGCTAAATGTGCACACACATTTGAGCAATAGGCTAATTTCAAGATGGATATTTAATTAATTAATTTAAAAGTTTTTGGTATTGGGGACTGAAACAAGGAAAGCTCTACCACTGAGCTACATTCCTTTTTTAACTTATTTAGAGACAGGATATCTATCCTTAAATTACCAAAGCTAGCCTTGAACTTGAGATTCTACTACTTCAGCCTCCCAGGTGGAATTATAGGCATGTGCCATCACACCTTGTTGAATATTTTATTTAAATATAATAATAAGAGTAAATATTTATTGTCTCTTACATTTATCAGGGCCTATATATGGTATATTTTTCTTTTTTGATCTTTACAGTGATTCTTGTTAGTAGTACAACTCTTAATATCCCCATTTTATAAATAAGGAAATCTTTTATAAAGAATCTCAAAGGCTGAATCCTTCACTGGATTTGAATCTCTAGAGAGCCAAAACTCTTAATCATCATTCTGGGATATAAGAGATACAAGGGTTGGGGGTGGTGGCACACGCTTGTAATCCCAGCAGCTCAGAGACTGAGGCAGGAGGATTGAGAGTTTAAAAGCTAGCCTAGCAAAAGCGAGGTGCTAAGCAACTCAGTGAGACCCTGTCTCTAAATAAAATATAAAATAGGGCTGGGGATGTGGCTCAGTGGCTGAATGCCCCTGAATTCAATCCCTGGTACTGCCTGCCCCTCAAAAAATAGATAAAAGGAACCTTAAAAGAGAAAGGATTTGGAAGAATAGTAAGTAAATTATTTTAAAGTTATTATATTTGGGATAAGTGGGAATGTCATTTCTCTCCAGACATTTACGTATAAAAATTTTAAAAACTTAAGTTTACATTATCACACTACTTTTTCAGTTAGCCCATTGTGTTGAACAGTATATACTAAACTGTATAGAATTTTAAAAATCTGGTATCACAGAGTTATATTGTTTTCTTTTACTCTTAAAAGGTAGAAGGTATTTATAGAGAGCTTGAATTAATCAGAAATATTTTTATTTGCAGATAATGAAGCTGTTTTAATGTCATATTTTTCAAAATATGCAGAGAATTTGGCTGTGAAGAATTCTTCACAGAAAACTTTGTACTGGTCTTTAGAAATCTATTGCACAATTCTAGCTTGTTTATGTAATTCATGATTTTTGAAATCATTTAAAATGCACTTTGGAAATAGCTGTTGGGGAGTGGTACTCTATGGAAGGAAATAATATTCTCTTGGAATATGAGTATATTCATGTATTATTTATTTCCCTAAGTCATTTTTTAAGTGTGCCATGGAACTTGTTTAAAGAATTTTAATTTTCATTTTGTGCACTAGTCACCTTGTGTGTGTGTGTGTGTGTGTGTGTGTGTGTGTGTGTTTCCAACTTGATGCACTGTTTATATAGATTTCCTTTTATTATGGTTTACACGAGGTGACGAAGGAATACCGTCATAGTTATTTGATCATTTCCCCTCTCCTCAACTGCTTTGCTCCCACCTCTGCCCTGGAACAATGTGTAGAAATGAGAGAAACTAGATAAAAGTGAATTGAAGACATTTTAAGTTTCTGTTTCTCCTGTCAGATAAACCTGTGCTTTTTAAACAAACAAATAAATATATAATGTGCATAAATTTAAAATGTGCATAGGTTCTAGAATCTGATAAATTTTCACAGTGAACATAGATATGCATCAGCTCTTTTTGTTTTTATTGATGCTAAATGTTATTGCTAAGGGTCGGTGGTTAAATTTGTTCACCATTTTTCTAAAAGATTATTCTTTTTTGTCATTTTTATTTTGTGGTACTGGATATTGAATCCAGGAGTAATCTACCTCTGAACTATGTCCCCAGCCCTTTTTGTTTTTGAGATTGGGTCTTGCTAGGTTGCTAAGACTAGCTTCAAACTTGTGATCTCCTGCCTCATCCTCTAGATGAGGATGGGATTACAGGTATGCACCACCTTGTATAGCCAAAAAAGATGATTGGTATGGTCTTTTTTTGTAATGACAATCAATGTAAAATTGTAGTAAGCCAGCTTTTATGAGTGTTTATTTCCGTCAATATCAGATATTGAAGTACTTTCATTATCAAAATATTTTCTTGAGTACTTACTATATGCCATACATTATAGCAAGTGATTTATTTACAATAACTAGAAAATATTGTTATTCTTGTTTTAGAATGATAAAAAAAACTAAAGGTTACCAAGTGCAGTAGAGCACACTTATAATCTCAGTAATTCGGGAGGCTGAGGCAGGAGGATAGTGAGTTTGTGACCAGCCTCAGCAACTTACTGAGTTCCTAAGTAATTTAGTGAGACCCTGTCTCACAGTTTAAAAAGATGGAGTGTGTGTGGCTAAGTGGTATGTGCCCCTGGGTTCAATCACTGCTACAAAAGAAAAAAAAGAAAACAACAACAACAAAACCCCAAAAGCTTAGTGAGTTCAGATACCCAGGACATGGTGGAGTCTAGTTTTAAATAGAACTGGGGCTCTTACTTTTTATACTTTGCTTTCACCATGTGTATCTGTAGTTCCATTTGCTACATAAAAATTATTGTCAATTCTTCTTATGATAGAGTGAGTTGATTTTGGTTTTATGTTTTGTTTTCAAAATCAATGTCGAAGAAAGTTATTCTAAGAATGAATGAGAGGTCCTCAAAGTGCAGTGTCTTCATAGGTTGAGGGTTTGGATTCTTAGTCCGATAGGAAGACAGGTCATTGTTTAATTTGTTACTGGGGAAAGTCTGGAGTCAGGGAGCTTTGGAAGAGGGAAGACATAGGAGGAGAAAGGCCTGGTCCATTGTTGATATGGTATGAACTCATTGAAAGTGTGCTCATTTTGCATTTGTCTTTACAAAGAATATCTGTGGTGGGGAAATATTTAAAGACTGTTTTAAACCTGCTTTTTGTTTTAGGAAGATGATACTTATTTCATTTTAATATATTTCATAGAGGACCTTGGCAGGATGTTTCACAACCACTATGTAACAGATTGAGCTGTGCTGTAAGAGAACCTTGGCAAGCAAGTTATGTGAGAGTTCATGTGCTTTTTAAATAAAACTGGTTGAACAAACTTATTTGCTTAATAGAGTGGGAATAATGATCTGTTTCTTAAATTTTCAATGTAGGACCTTGGATTGTGTTGTATTGAGGAAATAAGCAAGCTTAGTTAGAGGAAGTAATGTACTACTTATATTGGTTACATTTTTTTTCTCTTTTTGAGCACCCCCCCCTTTTAATGGCATTGCCACATATGTGATCAACCACAACATATAGTAACTAAATAGAGGACACTTTAACTTTGGGGAACTCTCCCTCTGTTTTGCTAAAACTTGGTCTTATTTTTATTATTGCTGCCTAAACATTTGCTAAATTTTTGCTTTCAACGTGTCTAAAACTTACTTGTTAATATTAAAAAAGGGGGGGAATTGATATGTGTATTTTTTCTCTCTGTAGAGTTGACTTTCAACAAAGTTACAAAAATATAAAGTCATTTTTGTAATCACTGTAGTTTAATTTTCCCATAGAAATGGTTGCTTTTGAAACTAATTTTTGATGAATTTTAACTCCAGGATATCTTCTCTAGTTCCCATGGTTTGTGATTTATTTTGATTCTTTTCCAAAAACAAAAGTAAAAATAGCTTGCAAGTGCCAAACAGCAAAAAATCTCATAATAATATCTGGATTTACTGGTAATTACTAGATATTGATATTATTCAGAAATTGGCATGAACAATTAGTTGATTCAGTTTAGGGAATGTAGTTTTAAATGTTTTAGTTAGTTAGAGCAGTGATTCTGAACCATGGGGAGCAAATAGGACTCACTCGGGGAGCCTTCATAATAGGCCTCAATCATAGCACCAGATAGTTTGATTTATGTGATCCTTTGCAGGATCATATCTTGACATTTTAAAATCTTTCCCAGTTTATAGCCAAGGTTAAGTACTAGTAGAATTTAGCAAGGTTCTCTTAAAAATAAAAGGACTTGGGGAAGGGTCTCATTGGTAGGGTGTTCGTCTAGCATGTTCAAGGCTTTGAACTGATCCCCAGCACAAAAAAAAAAAAAAAAAAAAAAAAAAAAAACTGCTGTAAGAATAGCTTTTAGAGATATTTGGAGTCATTTTATGAAGAAGTAGCTATATCCAGGTCTGGTGGCATATGCCTGTAATCCCAGCAATTTGGGAGGCAGAAGTAGGATGATTATAAATTTGAGGCTAGCCTTGGCAATTTAGCAAGACCCTAAGCAACTTAGACAATGCTGAAAATAGAGAGCTGGGGATGTGGCTCAGTGGTTAAGTGCCCCTGGGTTTAATCCCTGGTACCAAAAAGAAAAAAGAAAAAAAGAAAAAAAAAGCCAGCCAAGTGAAATATAATATTTTTGTTACAGCATCATAAAAAAACATGTTGACACTTTCATGTCTTAAAAGGAAATAACAGATCCAATTGCTAATTGTTGTAATGTTGTCAATTGATGAATAGCGTGGACCTTTAAGAAAAAGTATTTATATATTTATTTGAGACAGAGTCTCACTGTATTACACAGATTGGCCTTGAATTCCTGGGCTCAGGTGATCCTTCTGCCTCAACTTCCAGGGTAACTGAGATTACAGGCACATGCCATTGAATCCATCACTTCAACCATCTTGAAGCTCCTCTTTTAAATAAGTCTTGGGAAAAAGTCTGATTGAAAAGATGTAGAATAAGATTTGATGATGATCAGCATAGAAACCTAAAGAGTAATATCTAGTCTCGATTTAAAAACTATACTTCTCTTGGTACTGGGAATTGAACCCAGGGATGCTTAACCACTCAGCCACATCCCCATCCCTTCTTATACTTTATTTAGAGACAGGGTCTCACTGAGTTGCTTAGCACCTCACTAAGTTGCTGAGATTGGCTTTGAATTTGTGATCCTCCTGCTTCATCCTCCCTAGCCACTGGGATTATAAGCATGTGCCACTGTTCCCAACCTTCAATTTAAAAACATTAATAAGATTTTATATATGTATTGTAATCTTTATTGCCATAAACTTTGTCTGTTACTCTGCCGTACCAGGGATTGAACCCAGGGCCCCTTAACCACTGATTCATATCACTTCAATCTCCAGAGTCACTAGGATTACAGCTTGTGCCACTGTGCAGCTGTCATAAACTTTAGAAGTTATTTTAGGGTATAGAGAACCAATTGTCAAATGATTAGCTAAACTGAGTCCTATTATGGGTTGAATTGTGTACATACTCATCCGTTTATATATGGTACCTCAGAATATGACCTCATTTAGAAATAATTGCAGATATAATTAGTTAAAATGAGGTTCTATTAGAGTAGGAACAGGGGATGTGCTCCTACTCCAATATGATTGATGTCCTTATAGAAAAGAGGAAGTTTGGATATAGACACACAGAGAGATCACCATATGAACACAAAAACAGCCATTTATAAGCCAGAGAGGGAGGCCTAGAACAGATCTACAAAAGGAAACAATCCTCTAACACCTTAATTTCAAATTTCTAACTGTCAGAACTGTAAGACAGTACATTTCATTTTTTTTGGTGGGGGGGTACTAGAGTTGAACTCAGGGGCACTTGACTGCTGAGTCACATCCCTAGTCCTATTTTGTGTTTTATTTAGAGACAGGGTCTCACTGAGTTGCTTAGTTCCTGGCTTTTGCTGAGGCTGGCTTTGAACTCACGATCTTCCTGTCTGAGCCTCCTGAGCCGCTGGGATTACAGGTGTGTGCCACCATGCCTTGTGTGCCACCATGCCTGGCATAATACATTTCTGTTGTTTATAAGGTACCTATTTTGTGGTGTCCTAGCAAAATAATGTAATAGTTTATTTTCTTAATATTTTATTTATTTTTTTAAAATCTAAATCTTAGCAAAAATTCACATTGAATTTTCTATGACTTAATTTAAGAGATTGGGAACCAGTTTTCTTTAAGGAATTTTACAGTATGTAGTATGAAGGTTTTAGGTTCCTGATGACTCATACTTTAGTCAGTTGCTAGACAATCCAGTTTAAAAGACAGTTTATCCTGAGTCCAGATCAGCAGCTGGGGTTACTGGAGTGTGTATTTTCCTTCCATTTTTGGTAATAGAGGCGGAGAGTCTTGCCAGTCACCCCAAAGGTATTTCCTACATTTATTTTGTATATACAGAATTAGGCCTCTTAGACCTAACTATTCGTATTATTGCAAAGATACCCAGTTGGTCTCTTTTTTATATGTGGGTTAATAGCATTTTGGAGAAATTAAAGGTAAACAACTTTGAATATACATTTCTGTTTCAGTGCACTAGAAAAATGGCCCATGCTTTTCTTGAGAACAACAAGTACCTCCAAAGGAGAATGTATGACTGGTGATTCTGGGATGGATCTTGCATACTGAGAGAATTATGTCAAAAAAGTTTATCACTGGATGGGGCTGAGGATATGGCTCAAGCGGTAGCATGCTCGCCTGGCATGCATGGAGCGCTGGGTTTGATTCTCAGCACCACATAAATATAAGATAAAGATGTTGTGTTCACCGAAAACTAAAAAATAAATATTAAAAAAAAAAGAAAATTTATCATAGACTCAGATGGTTCAAGCCCTGGGAAAGATAATATTTCCATTCAAATCACTCCTTACTTATTCTGTTTGTCTAAATAGAATCAAGAAAATAAGCCAACAACAACAACAAAAAACTGTACCATATTTAAGGCTGACTATTATACTGTCAGGTAAAGAACTGAAGTGAGTTCAAGTTAGTGTGCTCTCTCCTGCTAGCCATGACTTGTGGTAATTTACAGTTGTCCCTCAGTATCCAAGGGGAATTGGATCCGGGACCTCTGTGGATAAAATCTGCAGAAGCTCAAGTACCCTATATAAATTGGTCATAGTATTTGCATATAACCTAGGCACATCCTCGCACATACTTTAAATCACCTCTAGATTACTTTTCTTATTCCTTTATGATTTTGGTACCAGGGATTGAACTCAGGGGCGCTCAACCACTGAGCCACATCAACAACCCTTTTTTTGGTATTTTATTTGGATACAGGGCCTTGCTGAGGTCCTTAGGGCCCCTGTAAATTGCCAAGGCTGGCTTTGAACTCAAGATCCTCCTGACTCAGCCTCCCAAACTGCTGGGATTACAGTTGTGCACCACCATGCCCAACTAGATTATTTTCTTTAATGCAATGTAAATGCTTTTTTTTTTTTTTTTAATTTTTTCAGTTCTTGGCGGACACAACATCTTTGTATGTGGTGCTAAGGATCGAACCTGGGCCGCACGCATGCCAGGCGAGCGCGCTACTGCTTGAGCCACATCCCCAGCCCCAACGTAAATGCTTTTAAGTAGTCTTTATACTGTGTTCTTTAGGGAATAATGACAAGAAAAATGTTTGTACGTATTCAGTACTGATTGAGTTGTTTTTAAATGTTTTCATTTTGTGTTTTGTTGAATCTGTTGATGTGGAACCTGAGGAACAGTGGGCCTATTGTATTTCCCTTTGCCTCCACATTCCTTTGTAAAAATATAGTCTAGTATATCTCCCTCATAGAATTTTGTAATGATAAAAGTGTTAATCATTTAAAGAAAACGTTTGGTGTCTGTTAAGTTATGCTAATAGCAAAGGCAAAACTATGGGTTCATTGTACATGCTACTCCCTCCCATATGTAGTGCATAAAAATAAATGGTATCTCTTATTGTAAGGTTATAAGCTCAGTCAGTTTTAGAGTCTGTAACTTTAAAATACATCTTAACAAACCAAAATGGAATGGTCTTCAGGTCAACTGGGTGCTTTCCCTTCACTTGAAAGTAAGGAAAATATGGTCAGGACCTTGACACTGGAAAAGGCCTTATGTCTCATGATTTCACATGTTTTGTGTTTTTTTGACTGCATGTTACTGCCTTCTAAATCAAAGTCATGTGTCCCTTTTCACTCTTAATTAACCCAGTAAATCCCAAATTTTCAAATATTCTCAGTATTTCACTGAAAAGTAGGTCTGATGTTAAAGCTTATATAAAGTACTGATGGTATTATATAATATTATATATTTTATACTATATTTAAGTTTTTGTAGGTGTTTCACATCTGGGGTGATGGGACAAAGTGGGTTTAGCTTTTGCTTCAAAGGAAGCATTTTTTTTTCTCTACTTCTGTGCTTGTAATTTTTCTTTTTCCTCTTTTTTTTTCTCTTCTATTTTTTTCCTGCTTTTGGGGAGTAACCCAGGTTCTCATGTATGCAAGGAAAGTGTTTTACTACTGAATTTTATCCCTACACTGAAATTTTCTTAATATTTTTTAAATTATTATTTGATCTGAAATTAAAATTATTTTTTAAAAGCAAAATAGACTATGCATGACTGTACATAGACTGTCTCTGTTAGGGAACAAAGAAACTGATAATAGCAGTTTTCTCTGGGAATGGCACTGGAGTAGAAATTGCATTGATTATATTGATATTTGATAACATATTCCTGAGACCTATAAATTCTGGGGAAACAGTGATCCACCTCTCCAGTTTAATTATAGGTTAGTAGAATAAGACAAGAAAATAGTAACAAATTATCTGCAGTTACTAAACCTTGGGAATATATATATTCAGGTAAAATTATGGAGTAATATTATTGTTTATAATATTTTTGTAATATTATTGCCCTTGCCAGTCTCTATCAAATTGTAGGAGCCAGATAGATAGGGAGAAATACTTTTGTTTTATCTTGGTGAGGACTGCATCTGTGAATTGCATTTGACATACCTCTGTTTCTTGGTGTCCTTGGATAAGTTTCTTAACTAAATTCCTTATCTGTCAATATATGGGGTAGTGAGTTGTGTTCTAACCTTAAACCTAGGCTGTAACAGCATAAAATAAAGACAAATGAAAATTTTTTGAACTCTGTGCTCAGTTTTGTTAGAGGAAGAGTTGGAGCTGAAGTTGAACTCTTAGGAGAGAAGAGAAGCCAAAGTGCTTTAACAAGCAAATATTTATGCTAGTTTGGATTAAATGAGTTACTGGTTATTTCTCAAGAAAGGGAAAGGCAAGGCCAAATGCCTATATTTTGCTTTGGATATTTTTACAAAATATCTTCTTAATTGCATGTGTGTGTGCTTACAACATAATTGTTGAGCCTTCTAGTTTATTTTAAAACGTATCTCACAATTTGAAGAGCTAGTAACTTCTGCCTAACTTCCTCTTTTTTGAAACAGGAAGAAACATTTTGAAATAAAATGATCCAGATGTGCTTAGGGTTATTATGCATAAATTTCAGAGCATAGCATTTTTGAAGGCAATGAAACTGTTTAGTACCTTTGATTATATATTAAGTTTAGGTAGTTAAATGCTTCTGACTAAAGTAATATCAAACCTTAGCGTACAGTTCTGTAAATTTATTTTTAATATTGAGGCTACTTAGTTATAATTAAATCATAATATTTTCAATATAGTGGATTTGAGGAAAATAGCAAAGGACTTGACATTATGGAGTAATATCATTGTTTATAATATGAGCAGGAACTTTTTCTCACATTTAAGATTATACTGTTTGCTATAATCTTGCTAACTATGACTTGTGGTAATTTGCAGTTGTCCCTTAGTTTGGTAACTGAGTACAGTAGCACACACCAGTATTCCAGCAACGTAGAAACTTAGGCAGGAGTACTGCAAGTTTGAGGCCTGCCTCAGAAGCTTAACAAGGCCCTAAGCAATTTTAATAAGACCCTATCTCAAAATAAAAAGGGTTGAGGCACCCCTGGATTATGAGGAAATAACTTTGTTAAGAAACAGGATGTTTACATAGTCTTGAGGTGTCTTCCTACAAGAAACTTATTAATTATAGAAGGAAAAATAGTAACTTTATATAGTGAAGAAACCCTAAGTAATCAAAGTTCCCATGGTAGGACAAATAAATATTTTGAACTTCATGACATAACATATTTTTAAGGACATCATGTGACTTCTTTAACCCTAACTGGATCTAATTATGAGAATTATCTGAACCAAAATTGGGGGACATTCTACAAAATGCCCACACTCTTCAGAAGTGTTAAGATTGTGAATGAGAAGGCTGAAGAATTGCTCCAAATTAAAGGTGAAGAAACTATTAGATTAAAGGAGTTGTCCTTAAGAAACAGAATGTTTACTAAATGAAACTTATGATCCTTCAGACAATGTCAGTGTTACTTTCCTGGTTTGGTAATTGTGCCACCCTTATAGAAAATCGTATTTGACTAGGTATAATGGTGCAGACCTGCAGTCCCATTGACACCAGAGTCTGAGGCAGGAGGATTGCAGTTTAAGGCCAGCCTCAGCAATTTAGTGAGAAATTGTCTCAAAATTAAAAAATTTAAAAGGATTGGAGATGCTTAAAAGGATTGGAGATGTGGCTCAGCAGTTAAGCACCCCTGGGTTCAATCCCCAGTACTAATATAATAATATTTGATTATTTAGGAAATAATCACTATAGCATTTTGTCTGGTATGTCTACCACTTTCAAATAAATCAGGAAAAGTATTCGAAGAAAATGATAAAGTAAATGTGATTAAATGTTAGAATTGGGGTCATGTGGATTAAGGTTGTATGAGAGTTTTTTGCAATTTTTCTTTTTCTTTTTTCCTTGAGACAAGATCTTGCTTATTTGCTAAGGCTGGCTTCGAACATAATGATCCTCCTGCATCAGCCTCCCAAGTTGCCAGGATTATAGCATATGCCACCATATCTGGCTTTTTTTTTTTTTGCAGTTTTTCTAAGTCTGAAATTTTTTCAAAACAAAAAAGCTAAATTAATAATTTAATAAAGTTTGTCACTTTTAAAAAATTTAAGTAGGTTGTTAAAAAACCCTCTGTGTCAGTTTTCTCATAATATGAGGTGGTTGGACTAGGTTAAATTTTCAGGGTCCATTCAATATAAAATTCCATGATTTTATAATCAGTCATTAGTAATAAAAATTTATATCCTTAATATAGTCATGCTTGAAGGGGACAATAGAAATTGAAAGCTGATGTTTTCCATATGAGTCAATGTTAAAATGAGACTTGTGTGCCAAGCAACAGTGTAATATTTATTCAACTCAGATTGTTTTTTTCCAGAGAAACTTAATTATTGAGATTTTATTTGTGTATTTGTATGCTACTTCTTGGTTTATTCTTATTACATTTTTATGTAATATCATTTAAAAATTTACTTTTATAGAATATCCAATGAAAACTTGGTTATTCAGATCCAAGATTAATAAAAAGTTTATGTGGTATATAGTTCTCTGCAACTTAGAAGGATTGTCAAGATACAAGTAGCTGGGGCTGGAGATGTGGCTCAAATGGTGGCGTGCTCGCCTGGCATGTGTAAGGCACTGGGTTCGATTTTCAGCACCACATTAGAAAAAAAAATAAAATGAAGATATTGTGTCCACCTAAAACTAAAAAATAAATATTAAAATATTTTTGGGTTATTTCTAACAAAAGCAAAACTTTGTTAATCTTTTGTTTTCCTTTACCTCTGTTCCTACCCCTCCCAGCTTGGTGATCCAGCTATTTTTCCTGCTGTAATTGTGGAGCATGTTCCTGGTGCTGATATTCTCAATAGTTATGCTGGTCTAGCCTGTGTGGAAGAACCTAATGATATGATTACTGAGAGTTCACTGGATGTTGCTGAAGAAGAAATTATAGATGATGATGATGACGACATCACCCTTACAGGTGAGTTTGTCTCCAACAGGACCTTGCTATAGCATAGTTTTAGGCACTGTCCTTAGTCCTGACTTTTTTTGGAGATAAAAAGTTTCTAACTCATTTTTGAGTAGCTTCATTACCTGCAGAAGCTAGAGCCCTGTAGAAAGAAGAAAGCTACGTTTTTTTGTCACCTGCCTATTTCATGTTGCTTTCTTACCTCTGTTTTCTTAAATATATTGAAATTGATTATTAAATTACAGACATGTCAGAAGAATCAAATAGGAATATTATTTTCTTACCACGTAACAGGAAGCAAAATAGTAGAACATGATGAGAATGTAGGATAAGGACCTATGATTTATTAGATTTCTCTTTAGGTTCAGTCACTACTAGTAAGATATTTCAAACTTGAAGAGTAGATTATATAAATATAAGGTAGTGATAATAATATTTCTGTCAACTTTGGAAATTGATAAATGTTTTGTAGTTTTATATGTTGGCATTCATGTGTCTTGGCCAGAGATATTAGGAATTTATTTGAGAAAATTATTCAGAAATAAATATTGATATCTTAATTTTTGAGGAGGGGTAACCAGGAATTGAACTCAGGGACACCCAGCCACTGAGCCACATCTCCAGCCCTATTTTGTATTTTAATTTAGAGATAGAGTCTCACTGAGTTGCTTAGTGCCTCACTTAAGTTGCTGAGACTGGCTTTGAACCCTCAAGCCTCCTGCCTGAGCCTTCTGAGCCACTGGGATCACAGGCATGCACCATCATGCCCAGCTTATATCTTTATTTATAAAAGAAAGTTAAGAAGTAGGCATAATGAGGTATATCTTCAGTTTTCTTGGGACAAGTATTGGTTGCCTTGTTCTCTTAACTTTAACTTAACACCTAGCACAGTGCCTGTTATATACTATATATATATAATATAGAATATATATTATATATATAAAACATATATATTATATAGTATATATAATACATAATGTATATATAATTTTTACTGAATAAATACATTTTTACTAAATATAAATATATTTATATACATATATACATATATTACTGAATATATGTATATATCAGTAATATATGTATATAAATATATATGTATATATTCAGTAAAAATGTTTTATACCAGTAAGTATGCTACCAAATACTAAAACTTTTTTTTTCCCCTAATACTGGGGATTAAACCCTGGGGAGCTATATCCACAGTCCTTTCTACTTTTCCATTTTGAGGCAGGGTCTCACCAAATTTCCTAGGCTGGCCTTGTACTTGTGATTCTCCTGCTTTCTGGGTTTCTGAGAGTATAGACATTTGCCACCATGCCTGGCCAAATACTAAAACTTCCTAAATTACAGTAACTGAAGTAGGTGATATTAGTGACAGAATAGTCAGTTGGAATATTGGAAGTGAATATTAAGTCTAGGTGCAGGTAGTGGTCTACTGAAGGAGTTTACATGTAATATCGTGACATTTTAAATTAGAACAGAAGGGAAGAATGTGTATCCATTTGTTGGGAGAGAAAAGAAAGTTAGAGTTCTGCCTTGATCGTGCTCCAAAGTATCAAAATAAATCCCAAAAGGATTAAAACATGTAATATAACAATTGAAACTATTAAAAACCTTTTAAGAAGTTGACCATTTGATTTGAAAGTAATAAAGGATTTTGTAAGCATGAAAATTAGGAGAAAAGTACAAAGGAAAAAGATGAATAGACACTGCTAATAAATAAAGAAAACATCTTTATCCTCACAAAACATATAACTGAAACAAAAAGGCGATTGATAGATGGATACTTAGAATTTACACAGTAGACAAAGGATTAATTATTAATACATAGAGAGCTTTAAAAAATCAGTAGCAACTTTAAATGGGCATAGAATTGGAACAATAGTAAGTAAAAAATATATAAACATATATTGATATGACCAAGAGATTTTATTTAGTAAACAAATATGGTGTAAAATAAGATTATTTTTACCCAATATATTGAAAAGATGATGAAAGATTAACAAGATGACGACAACTTTGTGGCATATACTTGGGGTCAAAGGGTTGGAAATTGGGTTGACATTTTTGTTATAATATCCAAAAAAGCTCTGGGGTGCGATGTTTGTGGCTGGCATATAGAATCTTATATGGCCAAAGATAAACAATAAAGATTGGAAAGGGGATGAATTGTGAGTTTGTTTTCTACATACTTGGAAAAACTACAGCAGGAATAGTGTTTTTGGAATTCCCCATAGTGGCTAGCTATCACTGGGGGAAAGGAATAGAAGATTGTTTTGACTGAATAAAATTTAGGTTATCTGTAGTAATAAATGTAATAGTGATAATCAAAATAATAATTATCATTTGTGAGTGCTTATTATATACTAAAATTGTGATAGTTTCTTTAAAACTTTTAAATTGTTTTTAGACTTATAGGAAAAGTTACAAAAGTAATATTAAAAGTTTCCTGATCTTCTTCCTGCTTCCCCTGTTAATATCTTATCCACTGTACATTTATTAAGAATAGAAAATGAACATTGGTCACAGTATTGTTAACTAAACCTAAATCTTATATTTTATCAGTTTCTTACTAATGGGTTTTTTTTTGTTGTTGTTGTAGGATCCTATCTTGAATCTTATATTTCATTTTGTTGTCATTTCTCTTTGGTCTCTTCCAGTTTGTTATCGTTCTGTGTTTCCTTAATCTCTGTTTCTCATAATATTAACAGTTTTGAAGTTACTGGTTACATATTTTTTAGTATGTGCCTCAATTTTAGTTGTGTGATGTTTTTTCCTGATTGGGGTTAAGGTAATACATTTTTTATAACATGTTACAGAAAATGGCATTGTCTCCTCAATATATCATATTAGTGTAATAAGTGTTTTTTGAAAAATGTACATTATCTTATTTAGTTCTCACAATAGAAAAAACTGAAGTTAGGTTAAATTATATATCAAGTGGCAAAATCTCCATTGATAACACTGGCTGACAACACCTAATTTTTGTACCTGTTTTCCGTTTTTTTTTTTTTTTTTATCAAAGCATTGTATCATTATTTACTTTGTTGTGAGATGGGCAGTGCTGAGGGTTGAACCCAAGGGCCTCAAGCATGCTAGACAAGCACTTTTACCACTTAGCAACATCCCTCAGGCTCAATATTCATATTTTTTTATTCAGAGAAAAACCAATGAAAGTTTTTAGTGAATCTGGACTAGTTTCTCTTATCAGTAAAAGAATTGGATTAGTCAGATTAGAAATTTCTTTGCATTGCTGCCTGTGATCTATGTAGTTTGTTTATGATCACCACTACCATGTATCTGTTGTGTAGCTAGCATGGGTTTTTTTCCAATGTATTCTGATGCAGCTTGTTTAAAAATTCATCCTTGTCTGAGCAATGCCATGAGAAAGGTAAGTGTCCTTATTCTAGAGTTGGGAAGGAGTATTGTGCTTTTGAGAAATTCTGGGGAAAGAAAGAACAGTTTAGTTCTTAAGGGCAGTAGATGATAATTCAGATAATGTATTTGTTTGCTATTTCTGCCATAACAAAGTACTACAGATTGGGTGGCTCAAAGTACTACAGATTAAGTGGCTTTTCTCACTGTTCTAGAAACTAAAAGTCTGAGGTCAAGGTGTTGACAGGTTTGGTTTCTTCTGTTGCTTCTTCCTTAGGCTTATAAAGATAACTGTCTTCTTTCTGTGTCTTCACACATAGTCTTCCCTCAGTACCTGTTTATGTTCAGATTTCTTTTTAAAGGGACACTAGTCATATTGGATTAGAGTCTATCCTAATGACCTCATTTTAACTTATCTCATTAAAGACATCACTTAGCCAGCGCAGTGCAAGCCTGTAATCCCAGGGGCTCAGGAGACTGAGGCAAGGGCGATCATGAGATCAAAGCCAGCCTCACAGCAAAAGTGAGGCACTAAGTACCTCAGTGAGACACTGTCTCAAAATAAAATACAAAATGGGTCTGGGTATGTGGCTTAATGGTCGAGTGCCCCTGAGTTCAATGCCTGGTACTAAAACAAGAACAAACAAACAAACAAAACGTGGGGGCAGAGAGTAGGGCTTGGATAAAAAAGACGATTGACTATATTTCAGTAATGTTTGAAGCTGGAAATGAATACATGGGGTATCATTATATTGTGTTCCATGATTTTGATTTAGTTTGAAACTTCAATAATAAAAAGATTTAGCTACTTTATGGAATTTGAAGTTTTTATTAGATTTTTGCTGTACCTATAACCCCTGATTTCAGATTTTTATGTTCTTCAAACTAGTTTTATTTTTGTTTATTTACTTTTACTTCATTCTTTTTTTAAAAAAAATCAAGTCATATATTTATTTATTTTTATGCGATGCTGAGGATTGAATCCAGTGCCTCAAACATGCTAGGTAAGCGCTTTACCCCTGAGCCACAACCCAGCTCTTAAACTTCATTCTTAATCATTGATTTACTTCATATCAAATTTTCTATAAATTTGAACCTATAAAAATGTATAATGAAAAAAATACCACTTTGTCTTTAAAGTTCTACCTAAGTTTTCATTTGGAAAGAAGGTTGCCAGTAAGAATTTTTGAAAACCCATGACCTCACTCTTACTTGTGTGGAGATTCTTTTTCTATAAATGTTGTATTTATATTTGCTTTTTAAGTCTGTGTAAAATTTAAAGGGTTACAGTTATAAACTATCAATCCAACCCTGAATCTGAGAGTTACAATTTCAGGTATATATTCAAACTATTTAAAATAATGCGTAGTTTGTACATTGTATTAATTAAAATTCCTGGTAGAGTAATTAATATTACATAAAACATACCTCAAAATGGTACCAGAATACTTACAGGTACCAAAGGATATTTAGATTCTTACAATGTGACTGTGCCTAAAAGTTGTTGGAAACGGTGGTAACTCATTAACTGATGGGAACATTAAATGATGCTTCCTGGTTCAGGAGATCAGCAGTATCTGAATTTCAGGGTAATAGATATCTTGTAGCTAATTCTATTTTTTCTTTTAATGTATTGTAGTTGAAGCTTCCTGTCCTAATGGGGATGAAACAATTGAAACTATTGAGGCTGCAGAGGCACTCCTCAATATGGATTCCCCTGGCCCTATGCTGGATGAAAAACGAATAAGTGAGTAATTGATTGTTCATGTTTATGTATGCTATAAGTTTATTCTTGCCATTTCTCTCTAGTAGATGGTAAATATCAAAGAGATCAGAGACCATGTTTTATATTTTAGAGTACTAAGCATATTTTAAGCTACAGTACTAGTTGAGGCACCTTTGATAGAGTGCTCAGTTAAAGATGACTTTTTAATTTGGGAACAAAAAGTAATTTACTAATTATCAAATAGTACATTATGCAGAATTTCTTAACCTCATCAGTGAAACTATTAGGGTATTTAATCCCAGACTGTTATAATCAAGTGATCTTTATAGATAATCAATGAGTAGGCAAAGTCATTGAAATTTCTACTATTTCTTTAAAAAAAAAAACTTTTACAATTGTTGATGGATCTTTATATGTGGTACTGAGAATTGAACCCTGTACCTCACACATGCTAGGCAAGTGTTCTTCCACCGAACCACACCACAGCTCAATTTTTACTGTTCTTTTGTGGCATAAAATTAATTGCTGAATCATCCAGATCCTTCCCCCACTCCCCTACCCCAATGCTGGGATTGAACTGGGGTCTCACACATGCTAGGTACGTGCTTTAACACTGAGTTACACCCGTAGTCTCCACATTATCTATTTAAAAATCCATGGTTTTGGGGGCAGGGGGAGCTTTTCTGACATGGAAGCAGTCAAACTCATGAAATTAATTATTACTAAACCAACTCAAGATATTTATTGAATGTTTACTTATATATGTGCAATAGCAGTGAATTAGGCATGAACACAAAAGGATGTTATTTCTTTCCCCAATCTTAGAATTCAATTTTGAAGTTAGTTACTTATAAAATACACCATTGTAGTGACACATGCCTGTAATCCCAGTGGCTTTGGAGGCTGAGGCATGAGGATTGTGAGTTCAAAATCGGCCTTAGCAAAAGTAAGGCACTAAGCAATCAGTGAGACCCTGTCCCTAAATAGAGTATAAAAAGGGTTGGGGATGTGGCTCAGTGGTTGAGTCCCCCTGAATTCAATCCCTGGTACCCCCCACCAAAAAATTGTACCATATTTCTTGCATAATCATTATGACCACATACATTCACGAGGAATCTGTGCATCCTAATCTTGCACCAAAGACTAATCAGTGATTTAAGTAGTATACAGCTTGAAAAAAAAATCTTCACATAATGATTGCACCCCACTTTTTTGCAAAAAATAAATTTATCAAAAAGTCTCTGATTATGCAGTGAAATTTGGTAAAAACCAAAAATAAAGGACAGGAGCATTCAGAAAGCAGTCTCTCATACTAGAGACAGGCTTTACTGAGAAAGTGTTTTGACTTGGGCTGTAAATGATGAATAAGCTTTTAAGGAGACAGGAGAGGGGATTCAAGCTAGAGGTAATGGATTGAGCTACAGACATAGACCTGTAAAATAAATAAACAAATAAATACATACATACATAGGTAAATAAATAAATTTTGAGGTGAATGTTTTGGTACAGATAAACTGTAAACTTCATGGTAGTTGGGAGATGTGATTGGAAAGGTTGGTTTAGATTGTGGAAGCTTTAAAAGACATGCCATGGAGTTTGGGTTTAATTTTTCCTTGCAAATTATAGGAATATATTTTTTTGTATAATTTTTTCTTCTAATTTTTAGGGTATAAAGCTTTTGTATAGAGGAATAATGTAGTAAGAAGAATAATGTGATGAGATCAGACTTAGATTTCAGGAGATAACTTCAGCCTGGAGGAGAGAGACAAGATAAACTGATAGGAAGTCAAGTAAGAAAGACATTGAAATAGACCTTCAAGACTCCACTGATCTAGGGTACTTGATTTAAGGCAGAGAATAGATTTTAAAATTTTATTTCTACTTTAACCTTCATAGAAATGTAAAATTATTTTGGTTTATAATACACAGTATGTTATAATTAGTTGATTTTACTTCCTTTAGATAATAATGTATTTACTTCATCTGAAGATGATATTGTTGTTGCCCCAATTACCCATGTATCAGTCACATTAGATGGGATTCCTGAAGTGATGGAAACTCAACAGGTGCAAGAGACATATGCAGACTCACCAGAAGCCTCTTCACCAGAACAGCCTAAAAGAAAGAAAGGTAGGTCATTAATTTTGGGGGGGCAAATAGTCAAATCTTGATGTGGAATCTATATATAATTTTATTCAAGGTAGATGGTTAATTTTGCGGGGCAAATAATCAAGTCTTGATGGGGAATCTCTATATAATTTTATTCAAGGATTTTTTTTTTTTTGCACTAGGCATTGAACTCAGGGGTGCTTTATCACTGAGCTACATCCTCAGACCTTTTGGTATTTTATTTGATACAGTGTCTTGATAAGGTGCTTAGGGCCTCACTAAGTTTCTGAGGCTGGTCCCAAACTTGTGATCCTCCTGCCTCAGCCTCTGGAGTTGCTGGGATTATAGGCATGTTCCATTGTGCCTGCTCAAAGATATTTCTACACCAATTAACACATTGAGGGCAAAAATCCAAATTGAGGTATTTGTTCATATTAGGGTCATTTAAAAAATAGAATTTTATGTATTTAAAATACTTGGTTTATCACAGAAAAAAGATTTGCCAACTTTTTAAAGCCTCAGATTTTTAATCTAACCCTGTTAACTCAAACTCAAAAAAGAGCTTGTGGGTAAGGACAGATCAGCTTCATCCCCAAAGAGGATTATTTGAAAATCACCAGTCTATACTTGTGATTGATTCCAACATAAGATTCTAATTGGAAAACTTATGCATTGGAAATCAACTAAGAAATTGAAGAGGAAAATTTTAAGGGGATTTTGAACTTTTCACAAATTGGCACCACACTTGCCTTCTGAAGTCTGTTGCTCTTTCCATTTCATTGTTCATTTATTTTGAGTTTAATATTTTGGTTAAAGGACTCACCAACCACCAATAATCTGAGCTCATGTGAAAGTAAGGGAAATTCCAAGAGAAAAATGAAGAAGAAAGTAAAAAAGTATAAACTAACATTGTAGCAGCTCTCAAGGGCTGAGAAACCTAAGTCAAGGGGCTTGTTTTTATTGCTTATGTAGTGGCAGCCTAGGTCTTGGGCCTTTGCAAGCTGAGGTATTAGACTGAGACCTGAAAATATAACTGGAACCCTAAAAGAGATACAAACTTGGGGGAAAATCCATCCATTAACAAATACAAGGAAACGTGTACAAGTTTCTTGTACAAGTGTCTGCAGGACTCTGGAGAATTCTTCCTTTGAGAATTTATGATCCTTGTCTCCCTTAACTAGGTTTATGATGAGATTTTAAACTATCACTAATTTTAGAATTCCCAGCCAAGTAATTAACATAAAAGTGGCTCCAGGCTGATAATAACATTGGGGCACCAGGCTGAAACTTACAAAAGTGTTCTGGTAGGTTGCACATTGAACCTAAGTTGCATAGGATTTCCTCAGAAAAAGCCCTGTTAAAGGTGAACTGACATTATGGTATCACAAAATACACAAGGAAGACATTTCCTGAGTAAAAAGTAGCAGACATAGAAAACCCTCGGTTTAGTTCTCTAAGAAAACAACAGATAATAAAATGATCAAATAGAAACTTTGAGGAAGATTACAGTTTCTAAAGCAAAAGAATAAGAAACAGTCAAAGAATTAACATGGTTAATAACATGATCAAAGAACAAGATTTTTAAAAAGACCAGGGGGAACTTCTACTTGTAGTTGAGATGGAATAATAGAACATGGATTTACCCTTCTACCTGAAGCAACTAAAAATAGGCAAAATATATGAAACAATGATAATAGATACCAGTCAAACAAAAGTCAGTGTTACCTGAGAGACAAGAAACAAATGAGTTGAGTCTTATGATGGCCCCTTCTTCATGAAGAAAAATTGTTTGGGAAATAATTTGTCAGTTTCTTAAAAATTTTAATGTATACTTGTAACCTTGTCATTCTAAATATTTAAACAAAAGAAATGAAAGTGTATGTTTAGACAAACTTATATTGAATATTTTTAGCAACCATATTTTCACTTGCCCAAAACTAGAAAAAAACCAAATGTCTATCAACTGCTGATTGACTAACCAGGTGGTATATCAATATAATATCATTCAAGTATAAATAGAACATACCATTGATACATAAAACAAAAATGGATAAATTTCAAAAATTTTTATGTTAAAGGAAGAAGCCAATGATAAAAGAATATGCTTATGTGTACATAAAATTCCTGAATCTACAGCCGTTTTTATTTTTTATTTAGACATAGGGTCTTACTAAGTTACCTAGGGTGCCCTCGAACGTGTGATCCTCCTGCTTCAACTTCTCAAGTCTCTGGGATTTACAGGCATGCACTACCATGCCTGGCAAAGAAATAATTGTAAATCAAGAATTTTGTATCCAACCAAGCTATAATTCATGTGAAGCTGTGTATATTGCCACCTTGAAATAGTAAGGGAGATGATGGATTATTGCGTAGGCTATGGACAGTGTCTGTCATGACTTAAACTAGTTAGATATTTTCTTTATTCCTGTTGCCTACCTCTATCAGAAGAGCATGTATATAGTATAAAATAAGACGATAGGTTACCAAAGTCTTGGTTTCTAATGATTTATTGTCATAAACATAGCCAGAGAATCTGCCTCATGAAGGAATTCTCTACAGATGTCTGACATGCTGAAAGTATTACTAGAGATATTTTTGGCTTTTTCTCCCCTCACCCCCACAATGCTGAGGGTTATAGGGCCAATGCATGCTGTGCAAGTATTCTACCATTCAGCCCCCATCCTGCCACCTATTTATTCCCTTTTATTTTGAGACAGGGTCTCATTAAGTTGCCCAGGCCTGGCTTTGAACTTTCAATCTTTCTGTCTCAGTTTCCTGAGTAGCCAAGATTATGGCATTTGATAGTCTTAAGACAAAATTTAAAAGAAAAAAAAGGCTTTTCTGACCCCTTTTCCCCATACTCTTACTCATCCAAATGATTTAAAAAATGTTTTCCTACTCAGTTTCGTGGGATAGGTTGTTACTTACCTTGTGATTTTTAGCTCTAAAATTTTGGTATTCTAAGTTATTGTCTTATATTCACCCCAAATTCACCCTGTGATCTAGACCAGAATATTGAGGAAGAGAGGTAGTAACTATATACAGAATGGTAGTTTATTCAGACAGCATGAGTGCCTCAACTAAATACAGTCAACAATGCTACCTTATTGTCTAATTTTTTGAGTTCTTTGTATACTCTGGATATTAGGGCCCTATCTGAAGTGTGAGGAGTAAAAATTTGTTCCCATGATGTAGGCTCCCTATTTACCTCTCTTATTGTTTCTCTTGCTGAGAAAAAACTTTTTAGTTTAAGTAAGTCCCATTTGTTGATTCTTGTTATTAACTCTTGTGCTATGGGTGTCCTATTAAGGAATTTGGAGCCCGACCCCACAATATGTAGATCGGAGCCAACTTTTTCTTCTATCAGACGCAGAGTCTCTGATTTGATATCAAGCTCCTTGATCCATTTTGAGTTAACTTTTGTGCATGGCGAGAGAAAGGGATTCAGTTTCATTTTGTTGCATATGGATCTCCAGTTTTCCCAACACCATTTGTTGAAGATGCTATCCTTCCTCCATTGCATGATTTTAGCCCCTTTACCAAATATAAGATACTTGTAACTTTGTGGATTAGTCTCTGTGTCCTGTATTCTATACCATTGTTCTACCTGCCTGTTTTGGTACCAGTACCATGCTGTTTTTGTCACTATTGCTCTGTAATATAGTTTGAAATCTGGTATCGCTATACCGCCTGATTCACACTTCCTGCTTAGAATTGCTTTTGCTATTCTGGGTCTTTTATTTTTCCATATGAATTTCATGATTGCTTTATCTATTTCTACAAGAAATGCAGTTGGGATTTTGATTGGCATTGCATTAAACCTATAGAGAACTTTTGGTAATATCGCCATTTTGATAATGTTAGTTCTGCCTATCCATGAACAGGGTATATTTTTCCATCTTCTCAGATAGAGCCCTAATATCCAGAGTATACAAAGAACTCAAAAAATTAGACAATAAGATAACAAATGGGCCAAGGACCTGAACAGACACTTCTCAGAGGAGGATATACAATCAATCAACAAGTACATGAAAAAATGCTCACCATCTCTAGCAGTCAGAGAAATGCAAATCAAAACCACCCTAAGATACCATCTCACTCCAGTAAGATTGGCAGCCACTATGAAGTCAAACAACAACAAGTGCTGGCGAGGATGTGGAGAAAAGGGTACACTTGTACATTGCTGGTTTGACTGCAAATTGGTGCGGCCAATTTGGAAAGCAGTATGGAGATTCCTGGGAAAGCTGGGAATGGAACCACCATTTGACCCAGCTATTGCCCTTCTCGGACTAGTCCCTGAAGACCTTAAAAGAGCATACTACAGGGATACTGCCACATCGATGTTCATAGCAGCACAATTCACAATAGCTAGACTGTGGAACCAACCCAGATGCCCTTCAATAGATGAATGGATAAAAAAAATGTGGCATTTATACACCATGGAGTATTACGCAGCACTAAAAAATGACAAAATCATGGAGTTTGCAGGGAAATGAATGGCACTAGAGCAGATTATGCTTAGTGAATCTAGCCAATCCCTAAAAAACAAATACCAAATGTCTTCTTTGATATAATGAGAGCAACTAAGAACAGAGCAGGGAGGAAGAGCAGGAAGAAAAGATTAACATTAAACAGAGACATGAGATGGGAGGGAAAGGGAGAGAAAAGGGAAATTGCATGGAAATGAAGGGATACCCTCATTGCTATACAAAATTACATATAAGAGGTTGTGAGGGGAATGGGAAAATAAACAAGGAGAGAAATGAATTACAGTAGATGGGGTAGAGAGAGAAGATGTGAGGGAAGGGGAGGGGGGATAGTAGGGAATAGGAAAGGTAGCAGAATACAACAGTTACTAATACGGCATTATGTAAAATTGTGGATGTGTAACCGACGTGATTCTGCAATCTGCATTTGGGGTAAAATTGGGAGTTCATAACCCACTTCAATCTAATGTATGAAATATGATATGTCAAGAGCTTTGTAATGTTGTGAACAACCAATAAAAAAATAATAAAAAAAAAATGCTACCAAGCATTTTTGCCAGAAGAGTGGCAAAAGTATATCACAGAGACTTACCAATCTGTATTTAGGCTGTCAGGATGGACTTAGAGATTGATGGTGGATAACCATAAAATTTGCTGAGAATTTCAAGAGATAGAAAACTGAGGTGTTTAAAAATACACAAGCCAAGCATGGTGGGTGCTTCCTGTAATCTCAGCTACTCAAAGATTGAGCCAGGAGGATTGTAAGTTCGAGGCCAGCCTGGGCAACTTATTGAAACCCTGTCTCAAAATGAAATAAAAATGGCGAAGGAGGGACTGGGGCTATAGCCTAGTGGTGGAGTGCTTGCCTTGCACATGTGAGGCACTGGGTTCCATCCTCAGCACCACATAAAAATAAATAAGTAAAGATATTGTGTCCATCTACAACTAAAAAAATATTTTAGAAAAAAGTTTTTTTAAAAAATGGCTAAGAATATATGTAGCTCATTGGCAGAGTCTTGCCTAGCACATCTGAGGCCTCCAACACATATCAAATATACAGGAATAAATTAGGTGGTTCAACAATTAGGTGGTTCACATTTTACCTCAGATGTTTTCTATATTTATAGAATATGGAAAAGTTTCTAACATTTGAAAATGTATGTAGAAATATCTTTTATATAAAGAGAGAAAAGCTCAAAATCCATTTCTCTTGCCTTAAAAAGCTTGTACAACCAAGAGTCAGACAAACCTATGTGGCCAATTTTTTAAGTCTAAGTTTTATCAATGTCAAGAATATTCCCCGATTTCTTAAGAAAGCACTATGCAATATGCAATATGGTTACATCAAAGACAAGATTCAATATTTGAAATTTAACCTTATTTTTACAGATGAGTCAGTCATTTCTTACATAAATGTGTTTGTGATCTAACCTACATTAATGTTAAGTTTTTACTGAAATTATTTTTTAGTAAAAGCATTTTAAGGTCAAGTTTATTGCCCTATGTATAGACATTTTGGCCTTTGAAATTTATGATAAATGAAAAAAATAGCTAAGTTGTTCATTATTTTTCATTTTTGAGGGCAGATATTTACACGGTTATTCTGATTTCAGGGAGGAAAACTAAACCACCACGACCAGATTCCCCAGCTACTACTCCAAATATATCTGTGAAGAAGAAAAACAAAGATGGGAAAGGTAAGTACTGCTATAATTTCCCAATAATACTTCCAGGCCAAGTAACATTGAGATTGCTTTATAATGTCTTCATATTTTAAGTAGAAACCTCCAGTTTTCTTGATAAATTGAAATGGAATATATTACTACCAATGTTTATAAGATAGAGTTGCCAATTTCTGTAAATGAACTGGTAATAAGGTAGCTCTAGAAATCCTTTTGAGTTATTTTCATTTGTATGTCAAAATAATCCATTTATTCATTTAATAATATGAGGCTCTTGGAAGAATTCAGCCCTGTTAGATTTCAGTTCATACACATTATTAGGTTGTCTTGAAATTCTAGTATTTTCATAACCATTGCTCAAATTTGAAGAAAGCTGTTATGGCTGATGCTACTTGTTCTAATATAAAGACAACAACTATGTAAAGTTTCATATAATTCTTTCATGTTTCTTCTATGTAATGGTTTTTAAATAGAAAAAAAAATATCTTGAAGTGCTTTCTCCCTAAGTCATTGCAAATCTAATGGGTAAGATGTTGTCTCTTTTCAGTCATCTTACATAGGACTGATTCAGAGTTCTTTCTTAGACCTTAAAAATTATGAACATCAAATCACCAATTCTAACTGAATATATTGGCAATGCTAACTGAATTATATAATAATTTTGTGTTAATATAGTTTACAGAACTTTTTTTGTTTTATTGTGCTCTTTTAAATGAAATTTTGTTCATTTAAAAATAAGTTGTTTTGTTTCAGGAAATACAATTTATCTTTGGGAATTTTTACTGGCCCTGCTCCAGGACAAAGCTACTTGTCCTAAATACATCAAATGGACTCAACGAGAAAAAGGCATTTTTAAACTGGTAGATTCTAAAGCAGTATCCAGGTTGTGGGGAAAACACAAAAACAAACCTGATATGAATTATGAGACCATGGGAAGAGCGCTCAGGTGTGTGAAGGTTTTTTTTTTGTTGTTGTTAAGAATACCATTTCCTAGGTATTGAAAAAATAGGTAACTTTTTAAAAACTAAGGGATTAAAGAAGAGAATTTTATTGAGTTACAAAACAACAATTGTTTAGAGGTTTAGTGGAATAGACAAAGGTGAATGGAGGGAAGGTGGGGGGCGGGGGGATAGGAAAAGGAAAGACTGTGAAGTGAATCTGACATAACTTTCCTATGTACATGTATGAATATACCACAGTGAATCTCACTGTTGTGTACATCCATAAGAAATTAATTTAAAAAATAACTATAGGTACATGGCAGAAAGATTAGGAGAAGGAAGGGATCAGTGGGGATGGGGAGAGGGAAGGGGAAGGAGAGGTATAGGGGTCTGAATTAGAGCAAAATATATTCCATGCTTGTAAATTATGTCAAAATGGATTCTACCATCATGTATAACTGAAGAAATAATAATTTTTTTAAAACCACAATTCTTGTAGAAATCAGTGCACATTCAAACTAAAAGCTTATTCTAACCAGGGAAGATATTTTCCTTCTTAAAAAAAGGAAACAACAACAGATACAGGTTGAACTAAACAAAAATCTGATTTCAAAATGCTACAAATCTGACACTTTTTGAGCAAAAAAGTTGTGGTGCCTAAAAGGTTTTGGATTTTGAGAGGCTGGGGGAAGAGGCTCAGTGGTACAGTGCCTAGCATGTGCAAAGACCTGGGTTTAATCTCCAGCACTTCAAAAAACAAACAAAACCAAAAAGATAAAAAGTGTTGGATTTTTTGAGTATTTCCAAATTTGGGTGATTTGTATTAGGGATGCACAATAAGTAAAGTCTATATGCAGATATTCAAAAACTCAAAAAAAAAACCCTAAATATGAAATATGTTTTGGTTCCAAGTATTTTAGATAAGACATACTTAACCTATAGTTTACTAAGAAAATATCTATCATTAGAAATTGTATGTGAACTGTAGGGCTCATATTTTGAACCATTATGTTTAAATTTAGCCCCAAATACCAATAGTGGTAGTGCAGGTACTTGTAAGAAGTTCATTTTTAAACATGAAGCTCAGGTATGATGTTATTTATTTTAATGGAATAGATTCATACTTCAGTATTAATATTAGAAATTTTGAATGAGGTACCATTTTATTCTTAAGCTTGCTTTTACTTTATTTTTCTGGGATCATGTCATTTATTCTCAATATATGCACATATTTGAGAAAGATTAAAAATAGGAATGATCTGACTAGGCATGATGGCACATGCCTGTAATCCTAGCATCTCTGTAGGCTGAGGCAGTTAGGTCAGCCTCAGCACAAGTGAGACCGTGCTTCAAAAAATAAAAAGGGATGGTGATATAGCTCAGTGGTAAAGTGCCCCAGGTATCAATCTCCAGTAGTTAAAAAAAAAAAAGAATGATCTGAATAATCTTTTAGAATAATCTTTTTGACAGTCTTAAACTAGAACTCTTCTTAGATCCTCAGCAATTTATTGAGATCCTGTCTCAAAATAAGAAAGGGATTAAAGATGTGGTAAAGCACCCCGGAGTTTAATCCCTAGTACCTAAATAAACAATAACAACAAAAATTAGAACTAGTTCAAGTTTTTGGTTTATTTAGCTTACACTTTGTTTTGGCTCTTGATTTTGTTAAAATCAATGACAGACTATTTGGATCTCTGTACTGTACATCATTAAAGTTTGCACACAAATCTGAATAAAATTTAAACTCATATTAATGTTACAGGAAGCTATGGAGAGGAAACAGTTTCTTGATATATGTAGGATAGTTGATTATCCCAGAAAGTTAGCAGCAAGATAGAGAAAGGAAGAAAATTGAAGACTGGTTACTTTTCAACGGTACCCTAATCAGAATTGACTTTAGATTTAATTGGCAATAATGACTTTTCTCTCTCTAAGTGTTAAGTTTATCCTATATAAGGTAACTGTCCTTAATTCAGAAAATTTTTCACTTGTTTGATTCTAACTTTAAAGTTGCTTATGATTAGGAAAATTGTTTTTATTGAATATTATTTTAATTTGATTGATTGAATAGGATATTGATGAAATTATCTGCTTTGAATAGGTACTATTACCAAAGGGGTATTCTTGCAAAAGTGGAAGGTCAGCGCTTGGTATATCAGTTTAAAGAAATGCCAAAAGATCTTATATACATAGATGATGAGGATCCAAGTTCCAGCATAGAGTCTTCAGATCCATCACTATCTTCATCAACCACTTCAAGTAGGAATCAAGCAAGCCGATCAAGAGTATCTTCAAGTCCAGGGATAAAAGGAGCCACTACAGTTCTAAAGCCAGGGAGTTCTAAAGCTACAAAACCCAAAGATCCTATAGAAGTTACACAGCCATCAGAAGTTTTGAGGACAATGCAGCCCTCACAGTCTCCATATCCTACCCAGCTCTTCCGGACAGTTCATGTAGTACAGCCAGTACAAGCTGTTGCAGAAGGAGAAGCAACTGTAACCAATAGCATGCAAGAAGAAACATTAAATTCCTCTGTTCAGAGCATTAGGTGAGAAAAACCAAAGTTCCTATGCATAATTTCTATATGTTTCTGACCAGCACCATTATTTATTAAGTGGGTCAGGGTTCAGAAGTGAACATTTTATTTTAAGCTAGAACTTTTGGTTAACAGACTATTTCAGGAACCATATGTATTGTATTAGCCCTCTGATTGTATCAGTGATTCCTTATTTTTAAACTTTAACATTATTTGATGTTATTCTATCACTTTAACTATAGCTAGATAGACCCATATAAGGAATGTCCCAAAGGTAAGAAAAATCCAGAGAAGTGTTTCAGATTTTTTTTCAAATCAAGTCAGAATCTGAAAAAATTCAACATAGATTGTCATACTTTGACATTAAGAATGTACTGAGTTCCAAAAAAGAAATGTTTTTACTTGGGAAGATCCTACTATGGAATACTTCTACAAGTTCAAACAAGTGGGGAGGCTAAAAATTTAAAGTTGTCTTTTTCAGGCTTCAGAGTGCCAGAATTTGGAAAAGCAGTTTTCTCAGTTTAAAAATCATACTTGTCTAAGAGCCTGAGTATAGATGCTGACCAAGAAAACCCTGCTTTAGATTGATTTTCTAAAGAATTTTGGGACTGCCCTTACCTGATCTTAGAATAGGGGCAAGGAATAAGGAATACAAGTCAATGGATATTTAACAGCTTTTGTTGTTTTGCCTGTTTATACTGTCATGAATTTCAAGAACATGAAATGTAACAGCACACAGGAACCCTTCCAAAACAAATAAAAGTGATTATTATCATTTCCAGATTTCCATACTATGTTTGAATATTCCATAATATAAATGCTGAGGTGTTGGTTCAGTTGTCTTGATACAAGTTAATTTTACCTAGAATCAAGAACACACTTGGATAATTCAGCCTTTCGTACAAATTAAAATTTTTGCTATTGGGAAAATCTTAAATTTTCCAAATGATTCAAGTTGATTTTTTTCTTTTTTATTAGACAGGAATGATATAATCTCAAGCATTTACCTTCTAGTGTTTTATTTCCTGTTAGTTTGTTACCATATGATTATGTATTTGGGAATATATGGTTCCTCCCACTAGATTCTAGATTGTCATCTTACCATTGTGTGTATATGTGCTAACAGACACAAATGGCTACATCTAGACAGCGGGACCCAACTGTTGGAGGGATTAAGTGGAATTTTATAGCAATTGTATTGAAAATTTCCATTTTAGAATTAAAAAATGCCTCTAGCTTTGAAAAGTATTAAATTGCAAATACTGTATTAGATATTACTCTGAAAGTCAATTTGTGAATGATACCCAGTGACACTTATTAAAATATTCTAAGACTTGCCAGAAAAATTCAAAGCTATCTATTTCCTCCCAATGGTTTAAAAACTGTCCTTAGTGTCCCTTTCGAATTTCATTTCTAGAATACCCTGACAGTTCCATGAAATCTGCCCGGATTCCAATATGTTTTTTCAGATTAGGCTATATACATGTTATATATCCCTTATCTGAAATGTTTGAGATCAGAAGTGTTTCAGATTTTGAATTTTATATTGGATTTTGGAATATTTGCATATACATAAAGAGCTTTATTTTGGATAGGACCAAGTCTAAACACCAAATTCACTAATGTTTTATATATATATCTCATTCATATAGACTGAAGGTAATTGTATACAATATTTTGACAGTGAGCTGTCACATGAGGTTAGGAATTTTCCACTTGTTTCAGATTTGGGAACACTTTGAATTTTGTATTTTTGGATTAGGAAGGTGCAACCTGTATTACTACAAGTCATTTCTAAACTAGCTTTTTTAGATTGCTTTCTTGCAATTCTTGTTAAATCCGTGTTCAGATAAAATATGTCCAGTTTTGGTTACCTCAACTCTTAGCCTCGTATACTTCTTTCTTGATCTCCAGTTTAAGCTGATTGCCTGGCCATACTATCTTCTGTTTGTTACATACAGCTGTCATTTCAGTTGATTTTAATGCCTGCCTCTTACATATTTAGCTATGTAGGAGCCATATTTTATCCATTATCATTTTCCTAGTGCCTAAACATTCACATTTTAGAGTTTATTTTGAAGTAGTGCATGTATTCATTTTTTTCCCTCATTTTAGAATAAGGAGTTTTTTAAATGGGCTATTTATAGAATGAAGCAATATAAAATTTAACATTTTCAAGTTAAAACTTACATTCTTATTGTAGTAAATCATTCCTTTATATGTATATATACTCACATTTTAAAATCATATATATTTAAAATTTTTTCTGTCATTTGTCTTATCTTTTATTTCTTTCCCCAAATTCTACTTGTTTTCAAGCAGTTTAACCTTTAATAGAGTTGGGGATATAGCTCAGTTGAAGAGCATGAACCTCAAGCAAATTGAACATATCACTCTGAAATTTTGACATTATTGGTTTTTATTAGAATAATTTCTGATAAGATAGTGATATTTTATTTTTTGAAGTTGTATTTTATAATTACCCAGCTTTTTATTATAAAAATTTCAAAATGTGGAAAAGTCAAAATAGTATTTAATAAATACCTATTTACCATGCACCTAGATTCAAAAATTGGTAGCACTTTACCTTTTCTCTGTAGATTAGTTTATGACCTGGGTTTTTTTTTCTGTTTTACTATTTATCAAGTAAGTTAAGATTATCTTGACTTTTACCTCTAAATAACTTCAACCCATAACTCATAAGAATAGATATTATTCTAAATAACCATTATCCTGGGAAAATAAATAGTAGTTTGATTACATTGCTCATTTTTATGACTAATAAAAACAGGGGCCTTTTAAAGATTTTTTCTCACTGTGGTTGAGAGGAAGTAGAACATATATAATTTAAAATATAGATTTTTCAATTATTATAGTAAGAATTTGACACGCAGAACTTTTTATATTTTACTTTACATATAGTGATATATAGAATTCTTACAGTTCAATGAGATGTGAGTGATATTTCCATTTTAGCTGGGCATAGCAGTGCATATCTATAATCCCAGCTTCTTGGGAGGCTGGGGCAAGAGTATTTAAAGTTGAAGTACTTCCTGGGCAACTTAGAAAAATCCTATCTCAAAATAAATAAATAAATACATTTCAAAAAATTTTTTAAAAATTGAAGGGCTGGAGGTGTAGTTCATTTGGCAGAGTGCTTACCTAGTATGCAATCCCCACCACTGCCACTGAAATTCCTATCTTACAGGTAAGGAAACTGAAACAGAGGTGCAGGAGCTTGGTTATATCTAGTACGTGGTGGAGAGAGCATTTTAATGCAAGCAGTTTAGTCCAAAGCAGTGAGCTTGATGATTTGCCACATTACCTACTGATTTATAACAGATCACATGAACTGTCATTTATTTACAGCGAGGCATGTAGCATCTCAGTGTATTTCCTTCACCCATTTATTTTTATCTCATAAATTGCATTTATCTATGTTTAGTCAACTAAACTTTTTTGATTTATAGCATTTGTGTTTAGTTTTTACAAATTTTGATTTGACTCTGGCTTCATGTTAGTCCAAGAAACAACAAAACTAAACCACTGACCCTGTTCCAAAATGGTCTATGGATGTAATTAATGGTAGAGTGCCCCTAGGTTCAGTCCTCAGTACTGCAAATAAAAAAAAAATCTCTGATAAAATATTTTCACAAAATTGTCCATTGGTAAACTTGAAGTCTACCTAGCCTAACTACTTCTTCTCTAATATTTATTCAAGCACTAAGAGTTTGTCTTAGTGGGGTATTGGGGATTGAATTCCAGGGGTGCTCTATCAGCTCCCTTTTTTTTTTTTTTTTTTTTTTTTTTAAGACAGGATCTTGCTAAATTGCTGAGGCTGGTCTTAATTTATAATTCTCCTGTTTCAGCCTTCTAAGTAGCTAGGATTACAGGTTTGCTCCACCATGCCTGACTTGTCTTAATGCCTTTTAGCTGGGCATGGTGGCCACGCCTATAATCCAGGCAGTTTTGGAGGCTGAGGCAGGTGGATCCCAAGTTAAAAGCAAGCCTCAGCAACTTAGAGAGATCTTGTCTCAAAATAAAAAGGGTTGGGGATGTAGCAGTGGTAAAGAGACCCTGGGTTAAATCCCCTGTACCCTCCCCCCTGCCCAGTGTATCTACATGTACAGTTTGTAATTTACCTTAAGTGCAGCGTGGTGAAGGGGGGAAGAAGGTAACCATTACCTTCCAGCCTTGCCAGTTATTAAATGTGAAAATGAACTAAACATTTTGAGTGGCTCCTCATTTGTAGAATAAAGATCATAATACTTACAGGTCGTTGTGATAATCACTTCCCAAAAGATCTTCAACAAAAGTTATATTATCTTTCTTAGCCTCAAAAATTTTTTAAAAAAATTTTAGACGTTGATGGATCTTTATTTTAATTAATTTATTTTTATGTGGTGCTAAGAATCAAACCCAGTGCCTCACACATGCTAGGCAAGTGCTCTACCACTGAGCCACAATCCCAGCCCATCTCAGAAATTTTGATGAATTATAAATTGGTTATAAGCAGCTTAGGAAGGTTTTAAAAAGTAACTAAAATATACTCTGTTATATAATATAATGGGATATATTTAAAATTTGTTTTAAAATTTGTTCAAATAACCATCATATTTACATTGTATATATCATATATAATTATGTGTATTTTCTGACAGACAGTCTAGTTTCTCAAACTAGAAAAGACTTGTCTTTTAAAAATTCGAACAAAAGGGGCTGGGGTTGTGGCTGAGCAGTAGAGCACTCGCCTAACACATGTGAGGTCCTAGGTTCGATCCTCAGCACCACATAAAAAATAAATAAATAAAAATAAAGGTATTGTGTCCAACTATAACTAAAAGATAAAATATTTTTTTAAAAAATTTGAACAGAAGCATTAACTGCCTAATGGTAGCCCTAATTAGTAATGTAGACAATTTTAAAGTACATTATTGTTTCTGCCATATCTTAGAGAAGGAAAAGGGGAAGAGATATCAGAGTTAAAATGGCCTGTAGTTTAAGAATATAATTGTAAATATTCATCTTAGCTGAAATTATTCAGAACTCCAGAGGTAGAAGTATGTTGTAATAGTGCCTGACTATAGAGTTTCTATATAGACACATAGAGTGTCTGCAGTCAGATGGTCTCTTTCTTATCTTACTGGTTATCTTATGCAAGCTGTTAACCTCTTTTTACATGTAAAATGGAGGAAATGTGTTTATACAACATGACAAGGCTATACATATTATAGAATCTGTGTTAACTATATGCCAAGTACTGTTTTACCTAGAGTACCTGTATGTAAGCTATTGTCCTGGAAAGCCTTTTGGGACCTTATTTTTAAAATGGTATTTGGCTCTAGGGTACCATACTCAGACTCTCATTCCACCAAAGTTACTCCAATTCAGGTGGGAAAAGAGATGGCAAAGGCACAGTGTGTTTTGGAAAAGCTCCCTGACTCCCAAAGTGATGGTGTCCTCCCACTTTGTCCATTCCTGCCTAGTATTAGCTCATCTGGCCTTTATTCCCAGCCATATTCTGCCTACCTATTAAATCTTTATACCCCACTCATGATCTCTTCTAGCTTTGTCCTTCAAGAGAGCTGTTAATATCCTGCTGTAGACTGATGCTCACAATGATGACTTGAGTGGCAGTCTGAATTTGTGAATCACTATCACACGTGAATGGGTAGGCTCTAGTCATCCTGTGTCTTCCCACATACTTTGAAGTTCTCCCTAAGTTGTACTGGGTTTTTATTTTATCTTTCCACCTATCCCATTTATTTTCTCAAGAATTTCATTTCTCACATGTGACAGTCCACATAACTATAGCATACTAAAATTTAGCTTTAATAACCTAGTTTATGGGGACTCTAACCTAGCATTTAGCCATTTAAAATAACAGCTAAGTATCTTTTATAAAATTCTTTACAGAATTCAGAGAAGATAGTAGATATCCAGATGCAGTTTTTCAACTATTTTTTATATAATAGTGACCCAAATTATAACTTTCACAGGTGTGAACTTTTAAAGTTAGATTGCCTCATGATATCATTTATGTACCTTTTTAATAAATGAGATTATGTTAAATTGTAGCTCTGTAACTAAAGTTTGTGAAAATTTAGGCCTACAAAATTGCTAAAACATGCTCCTATTTTATTTTTGTCAAAGCTTGACCTTATTTTATGCTATCAGCCTAAGAACTCTCAAAAAATTATAATCCTGACTTGTTTTATGTAAATACATATGAATTATGAGCTATTAAAATCCTAAGAACTCTGTCATATGTACATTTAAGACAGGGATTTTGTTTTAGTTAATAGAGCATTTTGCCTCTTTATATGTTATTTTAAAAACATTGAAAATCACGAAGTTTGGTAATTATTATGGATGAGCACATTGATATTATCCTGTAAGTATTTTAAAAAATGAATCAGATTTGATTTTAATTTCCTAGTTTTTTCTTCAAACTTTTTTGTTTTTGCTGTGGTATTGGGGAATGATCCCAGGACACCCCACCACTGAGCCACATCCTTAACCCTTTATTATTATTTGAAACAGGGTCTCCTTAAATTGCCCAAGCTGGCCTTGAACTTGCAATCCTCCTGTCTCAGCCTCCCAAGTCACTGGGATTACAGGCAGGTGCCACCATACCAACTTTCCCAGTCCCCCCCCCCCCAATAGCTTGTACCTAACTTCCTTACTATTAAGCATTTCCATATCTCCTCCTTCCTCACCAAAATTGGTGTGCCAGATGTGTTGATGTGGCACTTTATACAGAGGTTTTTTTTTTTTAAATAGCACTCATGGATAATATCATTATGAATGGTTTCAGAGATAAAATATGTATGATGTATACCTGGCATGATGTTTATTATTCTGTAAAATATATGGGAAACAGCATTTGAAATGCCAGACTTGTATTTTTTCAGGACGACTTGTCAAGTATTAAGGTTTCAATAATGAATATGCTGTCTCACTTTTATTTGGTTATCTCAATAGGACTATACAGGCTCCAACCCAAGTTCCAGTGGTCGTGTCTCCTGGGAATCAGCAGTTGCACACAGTAACACTCCAAACGGTGCCACTTACAACGGTAATAGCCAGCACAGATCCATCAGCCAGTGCTGGATCTCAGAAATTTATTTTACAAGCTATTCCATCATCACAGCCCATGACAGTACTGAAAGAAAATGTCATGCTACCATCACAGAAGGCAGGCTCTCCTCCTTCAATTGTCTTTAGCCCTGCCCATGTACAACAGGTTCTTACTAGCAATGTTCAGTCCATTTGCAATGGAACCGTCAGTATGACTTCATCCCCGTCCTTCAGTGCTACTACACCTGTGGTGACCTTTTCTCCTCGAAGTTCACAACTCGTTGCTCACCCTCCTGGCACTGTAATTACTTCAGTTATCAAAGCTCAAGAGACAAAAACTCTTATACAAGAAGTGGAAAAAAAGGAGATTGAAGATCATTTGAAAGAAGATACTGAGAAAACTGAGCAACAGCCACAACCTTATGTGATGGTGGTATCCAGTACCAATGGATTTGCCTCTCAGGTAGCTATGAAACAAAATGAACTGCTGGAACCCAACTCTTTTTAAATAATGTACCAAAGGATTTATGGATGATTGTTTTATAATTGAACTCATTTTCAGTTGTTTGTAAACTGATTCTAAGATAAATCTACAGAGGTTCCTAATTTTGCGATTGTTAAAAAAAATAATTGAGTTAATTTTGATTTTGTTAGTTGAGGGAGTAAAACCCAAGTGTTTCTCTTTATTCTCCAAATGTTTCAGAATTCAATTGTGAAGGAACAGGCATTTTATACTATGAAGATATCCTTTTGAGATTTTTTTTTCAGTTGTTATACCATAAACATTTTTAAAGTTTCTTTTCTAATTTTACATTGTATTAGCTGTTTTGATTCTTTTGTAAATACATTACTTAAATGTAAGGCAACAGGAAATTTATATAGGAAGCATTTTCATTCCACTTGTATAAGTTAAGTCTTGACTCTAAAATGCAAGCAATTTATTTTATTCTTTGTTAAAATTATGTCTCTTAGATTGACTTTAGTTGGTTGTACTGTATAACAAACTATAAAAAAGTAACATTAAAAATTGAAATATGCCCATGATATGGCTCAACTTGTTTCAGCAGAGTAGTATAAAATATCATCCTAAGAGTGGTTCTCCCCCTAGTTAGCTGTGTAAACTTGGACAATGCAAACCACTTGATTCTTTTTGGGCCTCAGTTCTCATAAGGGACGCATAGGAGTAAATGATCTCTAGTTTCCCTTCTAGTTTTAAATTTTTATTCTAACACCTGTATTTTAAAATTATCAATTAAAACATTATCAAGTTATTTCCTAAAGCAATATAGCTTAAATATTATAGAAAAATAAGTGATCCGTACAAAATTCACTCTATTATCGATAAAATCTGCCATAAATTCATCCTAATTTTTTTTTCATTAATTCTTTAGATCACTGTGTACTGTGGTCCATTATAGTAAACTTTTGTTGCTGAGTGTTAAATGGTATACTGCTATTCTAAGAAAGTCAAAGCACATTCTTAAAGACCAAGAAAACAACTTGAGTCTTGGGCTAATCTGGCTTGAGTAGTCATTTGTTATAAAAGCATAATAGCTTTATATTTTGGATTATTTTTTACTGGGGGTGGAGAGGGGAAGGGAATTGCATACACATATATCCAAGTTTCTGAAATGAAATAGTTTTTAGATTTTTCAACTGTAAATAATGTACATTTAGTGTCACAATAAAAATTGTTTTCTGCAAACTTTTCTAGTAAAAATTTTGTAGATGAAAAAAATCATGTTTAGAGGTCTAATGTTATATGTTTTCATATTATAAACTGAATTTGTATTTAAATGAAAATTTAAATTTTGGAATCCTCTAAACATTTTTTGTATCTTTAATTGGTTTATTAAATAAATCGTGAAATTCTCTATTTGTTTTTGGGCAAAAATTTCTTAACAAGTGTACAGAGATTGTTGGCTAGTATTTACAGTGTTACTACTAAATGATTATATATATATACAAATTTATTTCTCAGGTGGGTGCAGTGGAAATTTAAGAAATTTCAGAGACTGGGGCAGAAGGATCAGTCTTGGCAACTGTCAAATATTTTTTTTTAAATGGATTGAGGGTTGGAGCTGGGGATGTAGAGGGCCCTTGTGTTCAATCCCCATAATGGGGTGGGTGGGGTGGGGTGGAGGTGGTGGGATCCTTGTCACAGTTCTGGAGACCAGGAAGTATGATACTGGCATTTCTTGAGTCATTCATGACAGCAGAAAAGGGGGCTGCTTTTATAACAGATCTACTCTGGTGATGATAATCTTAAAGGTCCTACCTCTTAACAGTTACAGACATTCAAACCATAGGACCCAAGCTCCAAGAATCGGGTAAAATAAAATATTCTCAACAATATTAAACACACTTGTAAAAAACAAGTTTTTGTGTGTGTGTGTGGTGCTGGGGATTGAACCCAGGGCCTTGTACATGCAAGGTAAGCACTCTACCAGCTGAGCTATATCCCCAGCCCAAAACAAGTTTTTTAATTAGAAACTTAATTGCTAAACTTGGAAAACATTAAGAAAAATATAAATAAAATTGTAATTCAATACCTATACCCAGCAGTAACTTTCACTTATTTTCTCATTCTAATTATTCTAAAATGATTTTTAAGAGTATATAATATTAATATACTATAATCCAGGCCAATAAAATCTTTTTAACCAGACTAGTATTGCAGTTTTTCACTGCATAAATCACAATATAAGTGATTTATGTCGTTTACTTATGTCGTTAAAACAAATACCTAAGACTATATAATTTATAATAAACATAAATTTATTTTTGGAGAATGTGAATTTCAATATTAAGGTACTGGCAGGTTTTAGAACTCCGATTCCAAGATGGTGGCTTCAACATTACATATGACAACAAAGGGTGCTATAGAATTTAAATAAGGAGAAATGAAAAACTTCAATAAATGTGTCTGGATCAATTGGATATTCCTATGGGAGAGAAAATGAACTTTAACCCCTAACCTCATACCTTTAACAATTCAAGGCAGATAGTAAACATGAAAAGTAAAAGCATCTAGAACAAAGTATTTTCACAGGTTTGGTGTAGGGAAATATTTAAATGAGACACAAAAAGGCACTGAACATACAAGCTGGATTACATTTTTACAATTAAGAGGATGAAAGACAACTGAGAATATATCTGCAATAGATGTATCGAATAAATGACTCCATTCTAAACCATATGAACTACTATAAACCAGTAAGAAAACTTCAAAAAAATGGTTATGTAAAAGATTTCAAAAGGTCTCATCATTATGGTCTTCATTTCTTAGTGTATGCTGTGAACTCCAAAATTTTATATCCAAATGAATACTCTTCACCTCTGTACAAATCTGCTTCATTTCAGTTTTATAATTTAGCTACTGGTATAATCTTTCACCAATTACCCAAACCAAAAACTTGTTTCCCTTTCAATTCATATCTTTTTCTTTTTGTGTTTGTGTGTGTGTGTGTGTGGGGGGGGGGGCTTACAAGGAATTGAACTTGAGGGCATTCGCCACTGAGTCACATCCCTAGCCATATTTTGTGTTTTACTTAGAGACAGAGTTGCTTAGGGCTGGCTTTTGCTGAAACTGGCTTTGAACTCGCAATCCCCCTGCTTCAGCCTCCCAAACTGGCTGGATTACAGGCTTGCTCCACCATCTGTGCCTGGCAAGTCCTGGCAGTTTTATCTCAAGATTATCTGAACTCATACTTTCCCTCTCCTACTCTAGGGTGGGTTAGAAATCATTTCTTTGACCTATATTAAGAGTTATTTCCCAGCAACTATTTTCCTTGTCCCTTTAATCATTCATTCACAGTACAAAAATTTACCTAAAAAATGCAAATCTATTGATGACTCTGCAGATTTAAAAAACACCCATGCTTCTTGGCACACCACACCTTGCCCATTATGATCTAGCTCTAGTTTCTCTGACTGAATTTAAATTCAAATTTTAGCGATTATGTTTTCAAACACATTGTTTTTGTCCGAATTAATTGCCTTTTCCCTCCTTTCATCAACTCTCATCTTTCAAGGACGAGCTCAGGTATCAAAGTTAGTCTTTGAGGAAGTTAACTTTGTAGTCTTTAAGTGCGCCTTGTTATCACTTCTTTCATTCTGTCGCTTAGAACAAAACGGATTTAAACTTCTTGAGGGCATTAACATCTTTGAGACTCGGAGTTTAGTGTGGACTATGGATGTACCAGACACTCAAATTACTTAATTCTACAGTGCCTCTCACTCTCCCTCCAGTTCCCCATTCTAACCCCGTCCTGTGAAACTTGCTGGAAGCTTCCTAGTTAGATCTACTTGGGCCAGAGAACGGTGGAAGAGGGCTTGCTTGGCCAACTGGGTTGGAAAATAAAGCAGCAATGAGACAATGTTAGGAAACTTTCCTCCCTTGGGTGCTTTCGGATTGAAAAGATTGTTCTTGGTCTGCGAAGCCGACTAGGAAGAAAGGTTGGGCCACAGACTGATGGACACACACGCCCGGGAAGAAAACAAAGTTTTCCTCGGTCACCTCTCTAGGACCAAAACAACTTCCGGTGAGTAGGGACTCGGCGAGTACTCAGCGAAAAGATCGCGAGAATCCACGCGCCATCCGGGACTCTGCTCCCGGAAAAACACTCGCAGTCACGAATGACGTCACGGCTCACGAGAGGTTGGGCTTCTGCGGTAACCATGATGAGAACTTCAGTGAAAAATGTCAGTGCAGTTTGTGTTATTAACAGACAGGCATACGCTCCAATCGCCAAGAGTTCATGAGGGATTACAGTGCGTTACAAAAGTGCTTCTGAAAGACTATTCCGGAAGGCTCTCTTAGAGTGCTGGCGGGGTTTGGGCGAACATGGAGGAAGAAAGGGCAAATGAGTGTGCTGGCGGCTTCCGTAACCATGGCTTCCAGGGAGAGGGGAGGGACTGTCAGAGCCTGTCACGGGACCCCAAACACGGCGGCGACAACCGGTCCTCCACTTTCCCAGCTGGCTCTGCGCCTGCTGGTCGCCTCCCCTCCCCCAGCCGCACGCTGCGTGCCTGCTCGTTGGCTAGTTAGGACGGAAGCTCGGTTGGTGTTTCTCCAGAAGTTTCCCCCGTGGGCGGCGGCGGTCCTGGTAACTGCGGTAGTACCAGCTCCCCCGGTAGCGACAGTGGCTGTTAGGGATGGCGGCGGCCGCAGCAGAACCTGCAACAGCTCAGCGGTGCGTGTTTTCCTTTCCTTTTGTTGTTTATTTTAAACGCCCCCCCTTTGGTTAGCGAGCTCTGCTGAAGTCGTTGTTTTCCCGGCAGGTTTTTCCAGTGCTTTTCAGATGCTTTGATCGAAGAGGATCCCCAGGCGGCGTTAGAGGTGAGAGACCATTTCTTTCTCCTCCACTCTGTTCTGGCTTAACCCCGCCTCTTCCCAGCATTGCCTTTTCGGGACGGAGGCTACAGTTTTTACTGTGTCTCCACCTCAGTATTGAGATCCTCAGTTTCTTTTCTCAGCCCCACACGGACCCTTTTGGGCCAGACCCCTGCTCTTACTCTTCTTCTCTCCCGGACTCCTGCATCCTGCATCCCCGCAGTTCCTGAGAAAAAACACCTTCTCTGATTTATTTCGTGGGGTCATAGTTGGTTTCAAAGAAGCTTCTTTTCTTTTTTTAAATGGTATTTCTGCCTATAGGAAAAAGTGAAATTTGGGCTTGATGATATTATTTCATTTGACTGTCATCCTTGCCATTCTTACATAACAGGCTCAGTGTTAAGCGTCTGTATGAACTCAGTATAGTAGAACAAAAGCCTTTTCCCATATGTCCCTAAAACTTTCCAGATGTCCTGTAAGGCTCAGTATTAATTCGTTTGTTGATAAATATTTTTTTCGAGTTGCAGTGTACAAGGAGTGATTGTTGTGGGTCAGTTCTCTTTATGTACTGGACTAAGTTAGCACTTTGTGTTTTTGCGCTCTGGAAGACCATGAAGTTGTAAAGGAATGTAAAAGTGTTAAGAGTTCAATAAAAACAATTAAATAGAGCCTAAGCTACAACCATGTTAGCCAGGAGTTTCTTGCTTTCAAGTTATAAGTTAGGTTAGCAATACCAGGCAAGAGGACCTTTTTCTTTCCTAGTATGACTTCTAAAAGAATTTTGCTGCACTGTACTTTTGGTCTACTGCTAGAGAACATTCATTCTCAAAAGTGTGGTCTTCAGATCAACTGCAGTATCATCTTGTTAGAAATGCATATTCTTGGGACCCACCACAGACCTGAAATCAGAAACTTTTGAGTAAAAGGAGGGTGATCATGAAATAAATCCAGCTATATTAGGAGGAAATGTTATTTCTTAACCTTGAGATGCCCTCACAAAGTCGAACGGGTAAATGTAAATTATTAAATAATTGGTAACTATAAGTAGGTCCAGAACATTGATGCTGAATATTAGTCTGTTTCCCCAAGGGCTACTTTAGCAGGCCATTTTGGGGTTCAGGTCACTTGCTATCATATTGGTTAAAATCTGTATATTTGGTCAGGAGCTGTACTTAATGGTAGAGCATTTGCCTAGCATATATGAGACCCTGGGCTCACTCCCCAGCCCCCTTCCCTGCTCCACAAAAAAAAAAATGAGTATTTTTTACCCAAGACCATCCAATCAGGAATAAGGAAGAAAGGGGCTGTGTAGTGTAAATTGTTTCACATTTTTCTTTCAGTCACCAAACAGCATTTATTAGTGCTGAATGTTCTCCTGGGGGCCAAGACTCTAAAGAAGAAAAGACTACCATGAGGGATTTTACAGTCTTGTGGACAGACAAGTCATCAGATTATTAAAATATAAGATAACTATTGTAATGGGCTTTTGTATGAAGTACAATGAGAGCATAGCAGGATAGAGACTGACTAGTGGGGTTTAAAAAAACAGAGAGGACCAGGGCTGTAGCTCAGTGGTAGAGTGCTTGCCTAGCACATGTGAAGCACTAGGTTGGATCCTCAGCACCATAAATAAATAAATAAATAGATAGATTGAATAAAACATGGAGAGAGGATGGACAGTGGGTATGGGGGGGGCAGTTAGGTAAGGGGAAGAACTTCTGATGTCCTCTAGCTCAGTAGGGTAACTGGTTTACAAACAGTTAATTGTATATTTCAGAATAGCTAGTAGAGAGGATTTTGAATTTATCCAATATAAAGAAATGGCATATATCTGAGGTGATAATAACAGTTACCCTGATCTAATCATTATGTATTGTATACATTTATTGAAATGTCATATCTTACTCCATAAATATACAGTTGTTCTGTCAATTAAGTAAAAACACATACACAAGTTTGTACAGAGGAAGTTGCAGTTCAGTAGGCACAGAAAAAAATATGCAAATAGTGTTAGATCATGCAACATAAGGAGGCAAGTCCTTTGGGAGAAAGGCTACACAAATACAGAGGCCAGGCATTTAAGACATTGAGGATTTTCAGTTTTACCATAATCATGCAGATCTCTGAAGAATTCTGAAAGAAATGAAATTACCTGAATTATACCTGCTCTAAAAGCAAAGTAGATAATAGATTGGAGGAGGCACAGGGATTAGTGGATAACAGAAATATAGTGAGAAGTTGTAAGAGGTGAATGTTGAAATCTAGGGCGGTGATTGAGGGCTTGGAGGGGAATTATTTTATGAAAAATGAACTAGACTTAGTGACAGTTTTAATATAAGTTTGAAGGGATGGTTTAAACTTTGAATATTGTATATGGATTGTTTCTGGAACATTTCAGGTGAAGTCTACAGAGAACTGGCTATATGTGGATGTTGCTCAGGAGCACTGGCTAGGCTCAATATAGACTTGAGTCACCAGCATACATCAAAATATATGTGAAGCTCCGAAACTGGCTAGGTCAGAAAATATGCTAGAGAGAATACTAAATATAAATGAGTTTTAGGGAAACAGCTTTAAAGAGGCTAGCAGAATAGTAGATTGAAAGGCCTAGTCAGTATTGTCAGGGGCCACAAAAAATGATCAATTAATGCATTGAATTTGGTAACCGGTGTTATTTATAACTTTGAGAAGATTAAGGACTATGGAGGCAAATATTTTTATATTCTTTGCCAAAGGAAACAAGGGCAAAACCGAATATAGGAAAGACTGAGAAAAGGTGCAAGGAGAAAAATCAGTAGCTTTCAATAATTGGATACTGGATGCCACATGTAGATCTAGGTTAGTTTTATTGGGGATTTTGTTTTTTTGGTACTGGGGGTTTATCCAAGGGATGCTTTACCACTAAGCTACACTCAGTACTTTTTAAATTTTTGAGACAGGGTCTTCCTAAGTTGCTTTGGGCCTCCCTAAGTTGCTGAGGCTGGCCTTGAATTTGCAGTCCTCCTGCCCTGTGTCACTGGTATTACAGGTGTGTGCCACCATGCTTGGCCCAACTGTAACTTTAATGCCTTAAAAAGAGAGTTTTCCTCTCTCTTGTTCAGACTATATTAGGGTTGATATTTGTGAATTGCTGACCTAATATATAACTTTCTCTCTCCTTGCAGTGCTGGGGGTTGAACTTGGAGCCTTTATCATGAGAGGCAAGTGCTCCACTATTGAGCCACAACTCCAGCCCACTAACTAGTTTTCTGTGGACGTGTTACAGTGTTTAGCATAGATCTTTACTAAATAATAGCCTTTTGTTGCTGTAATTCAAATTTGGCACTGAAGACCTTGTTTTATCTATTTTATTTTCTTAGACCCATTGTAGACAGCAGTGATTGTCAAAAGAACAGAAAGAAAAAAGCCGAACTCTAAAAACGTGCCATAAGTTAGATGTAAAGACCATAAATCATTATTTTAACTTTACTTTTCCTTGTTTTATTTTATGTTGCTTATTCAAAAGATAAATTGTTTTATTCATGATTTTGTAAGTTTTAAAATCTTATAAAATCATGAATAAAACTTTTATAAGTTTTTTTTTTTTTTGAGTGTCAGACTTTAAAGTTTGTACTGTGGTTTTTTGATAACTTTTTTCAGTAACAGTTTAAGTCAGTTGCTTATCTTATTTAACTGAATAACCATAACCAGTTCTCCTTAACCAGAAATTGGATTATGGTTTTAAAGGTTATTTACAGAGGTGCTTTAAAATGCAGAAGCATTTAACTAAATTTTTCTAACTTTTAAAGAAAAGGGATGTGTGTGTGTGTGTGTGTGTGTGTGTGTGTGTGTGTGTGTGTTTTCCAAATCTTCTCTCTCTACCCTAGTGTCTGGCTTATGTCTCTTCTGTAATACTTCTAAAAGTACTTTATTTTTTTTCTAAAAATACTTTTTAAATTAATCCAATCATCAGTATGATCTATAAGTCTTTTGACTGTAATATTTCTGTTTTCTTACTGAGAAGAAGCTAGAAGTTTGAGTTGAAAATGTGGTTTAGTAAATAAATAAGCTATCTGCTACTTTCAAAATTGTTTTAAAGTTTGGTGCTAGAAATTTTGAGAATATTAGAATACATCAATACAGATAGATTCCTGATAGTTTTGGCAACAAGGAGTAAAAACATGTAACTAAGAGGCAGTGTTTTGTGGTTAAAAGAGTCAGGAAGCCCTGGATTTGAATCCTGTCTTTGGCTGTCTGGTCACAAACTAGGAAGTTAGGGAAGGCATTCTCTGCACGTCTGGGAGAGGTGCATTCTAGTTACTGAGGTAGATGAGGAGCTTCATAAAGGTCACTGTGGTTGGAAGGGAAGAGCCCCAGGAGATCTTTTCCTATGTAGTTATTTTTCCAGCTACTATCTATATGTTGTGACTATCAAAGGTGTTAAAAGTTTAATTTCTCTAATCTGGGCTTGAAACAGTGTAATCTTTCAGGGTTTTTTGGCATTTACAGAGAATAGGACAGGGCCAGGTAAGCTTAATTTTGTATTTATTGATTCTGTTAACCTCTCTGAGCTCTAGATTTAACTTCAATGATTTATTTTTAAAATTGGATATCTTCCCATTTTCTAGGCATCTCAAATTCTGTATGATCTTTTGAGTCTTCTCCAAATTTGGAGAAATTCTGTGCTGGTCGAAGTATACAAACTAAATTTTTCAGAATAAATGGGGGATAATTTTTAAGTTTCTACTGTATACCAGAAACTGCTAAGTGCTTTACATAAATGTTACATTACATTGTGTTCTTTGAGCATGGAGTGGGGAAAGGGAAGGAAAGATTGATCAACTTTACAAGGAAAAGCTCCCAACTTGTTTCCCATTCTTTTCTTCAAATAGCTTGTAACAATAGGTTAGTTGGTTAAAAGTTATGTTTTAATTAGAATTCAGTGGCTTTAAAAAACATTTACTAACACTCAACATTTTTATTTGTAGGAGCTGACTAAGGCTTTGGAACAGAAACCAGATGATGCACAGTATTATTGTCAAAGAGCTTATTGTCACATTCTCCTTGGGAATTACTGTGGTAACTTCTCTTATGAAGTGTATTATTGTCTCTTCTCTATCAGTTACTTATAAATTTTGTCTAAAACAAACTGAATCCAAAAAAGTTGAGGAAATTTTTGAGGTTTTTTTTTTTAAATATTTATTTTATAGTTGTAGTTGGACACAATATCTTTATTTCACTCATTTTTTTTTTTTAATGTGGTGCTGAGGATTGAACCCAGTGCCTCACGCGTGCAAGGCAAACGCGCAGCCACTGAGCTGCAACCCCACCCCATCATACAATTTTTAAGTTGGTCTTTCACAACAATCGGTAAAGTAGCCGCAGTTTGACAAACATTATGTTGAGAAACACCTGTTAAGTGTGTCTCTTCGGTGGGTAGAGAATTTGTATGGATTTCAATTATAGTCTTTGGATATACTAAAAAAAATGGTATTATTTCACAGTATTTAAATGAAATGCTCTTTTCCTTTTTTTAATAAAAAAGAATGTATTTATGTATTGTGTAACTTTTTAAAAAATTCTGATTGAGGGTGGGCATTGTGTTGCATGCCTGAATCCCAGGGGCTTGGGAGGCTGAGACAGCCTGGATTGTGAGTTCCAGGCCAGTCTAAGCAAAAGCGAGGTGCTAAGCAACCCAGTGAGACCTTGTCTCTAAATAAAATATAAAATAGGGCTGGGTATATGGCTCAGTGGTCAAGTGTCCCTGAGTTCAGCCCCAGTATCCCTCCCGCCCCCAAACAAAAATTCTGATTGAGAATCCGTAGAGAAGAATGAATATCTTAAGCTACATTTTACATAAATACTATTGATGTGAAAATGGCTTTGTGACACAGAGCTTTATTAATGGAAGAGCTTTAAGAAGGAAGCTAAATATTAGAACAAAAGAAATTTATGAAGGTAATACTTACTTGAATTTTAGCTCAAATAAACTTTCCCAATTTAAGACCATTTGGGACTGAGATGTAACTCAGTGGTAGAAAGCTTGTAAGCAATGTGTGAGGCCTTGGGTTCTATCTCTAGCACTGGGAAAACAACAACAAAACCATCCAACAGATAAAACTCTATGGCCTTTCAGTGTTAAGACTGATTCTAGTGTGTAGTATTTGCTAGATCTGTAAATAACTGACTTTAAAAAAAAACTTTTCTTTTTATATACAGATGCTGTTGCTGATGTAAAAAGGTCCCTTGAACTCAATCCAAATAATTCCACTGCTATAATGAGAAAAGGGTGTGTAATGAACTGTTCTTCTTGTTGGGATTGGACTGTAGCTAGTAGGTATTTCATTTTTTGAATGAAGTAATTGTAAGCTTTATGTATAGGTATATGGTAAAATGCTGTATTTATACATAATTTTACAGCTGAGAATTGATTCAGTTTTACATATAACAGTTCTAGTACATTAACTAAAGTAGGAGATTTGTATTTGCTGTGTTTAAATTAGTGACGATTGATGTAACTGCAAGTTATAGATGAAACTGATAGATTTCACATTCCCTTTTTGTTTATCATTTGGAATTTATGGTATTTAACTGACTAGAGAACATCCTGTTCCCCAGCCAAGCTGAATGGGCTACAAATGCTAGGAAAAAAAAAATTTTTTTTAATCTATTTTTTTTAGTTGTAGTTGGACACAATACCTTTATTTTTATTTATTTATTTTTATGTGGTGCTGAGGATAGAACCAGGGCCTCGCACGTGCTAGGCAAGCGCTCTACCACTGAGCCATAACCTCAGCCCTTATTTTTATTTTTTAAACCCAGTTTTTTTTCTGTTGATAAATGGGACTTAATATTTAAGAATAAATTTCTTTGTATATTTTGAAATGAGCAATTTTGTACAATTAAAATCCTTGTGAAGTGAATTTTAAAATTGAATTTTAATGAGAATTATACTAGACGTTACAGTAATTTAGAAAATCTCTTGGCTCATTAGCATACACTTAAATTCTTTCTCTTTGGTGGTTTGACCCTGGCCTGTATTTCCAGCATCTTGGGAGGCTGAGGCAGGTGGATTACAAGTTCAAGGCCAGTTTCAGTAACTTAGTGAGGCCTTGTCTCAAAATAAAAAGGAGGGGGTGGTCTACGAATGTAGCTTAGTGGTAATGCACACCCGTGTTCAATCTTTGAACACCCTCCCCCCAAAAAAAGAAACCTAACAGTAGAGAATACTAAGAAATTTTTTATTTAGAAAGGGGACTGTTTTCTATGATCTGATACATGTGTTAATTTGCTCTTAATATGTCCATGCAGGATATGTGAATACCATGAAAAAAACTATGCTTCTGCTCTAGAAACTTTTACAGAAGGACAGAAATTAGATAGTAAGTATTAGAGTTATACTCAAACTAATCTATCATTTGTATATCTTAAATACCATAGCTGAATTTTATTAATTTCAATTGTAGAAAGGCAACACCTTTTTTCTTTATTACAGACTTTGAAGGCATTTAAAATGGATTAAATTGGCCTTTCTTTAGCATTTAAATCACAGATAAATCTTACAGTTAAAAGTCAAACTAAATACTGAGTATTCTCTCCATACTGAGTTTGGCTTTATTTTTTTTTTCTAATGGAAAAGTTGTCTTGTTCAAAAGTTTGTTCATTTTTACGTTATTAAGATTGCAAAGATGGGAAATCTGGAAGTGTAAATTTGAGTAAATTCTGAGAGGGTACAGAAGAAATATGGAGCTTTGAGAGTGTTTGAGTTCTTAAACATATCTTTTTGAGAGGAATATGTACATTATCACAGCTTTGTATTCTGTGAACACAAATTGTGAGAGCTGAAAATTTAAAAATCTGTAAAAATATTGAAAGATAACGGGTTGTAAGTAATCTTTTAGAATAATTACAGACTGCCTAATTCTGATTGTACTTACTATATCTTACAATAGAGTATTATCACAAATCTCTAAAGCATTTTATTTTTAATCTAGTGATAGTTTTGCTTCCTGGGAGAGACTTGCCAATGTCTGAAGATTTTTTTAATTATTATTGTGATTGGTAGATGGGGATTGTGCTCATATTGTCTAGTTACTAGAAGTCAGGAGTGCTACTAAACATCCTATAATGCACAGGACAGCACCCCACCATAAAGAATGTCCATGCTGAGGTTGAGAAACTCTCCTCTAAAGTATTATATTTTTTAAAAGATTTACAACTTTAATGTTTGCTTTTCTGCTACATACCTACTCAGAAAAAAGGATTTTGGATCCAGCTGTGCAAGTGAAAAATACAGAATTAGAAAGTGATCTGGGCATAATAGTTGTTCTTAAACTTGCTTATTCCAATTTTGGTACATGAATTATGGCTATTCAATAAGCAAGTCAACATGTCTGCTCTTAGCAAGTTTTTAAAGAGTCTAATTGTCTAATACTTTGATAAAATATTGGAAAACCTAAAGAGACAAGAGTCATCCTCTACATTTCTAAGCTTTGTACCTTTTCCCCCTCCCTTTATATGATGGGAAGCTTGGTTTAATTTATTAATTATTTGAATAATAGGTTATTCCATAGGGTTTTTATTTTATTTATTTTTTGTTATTGTAGATGGACAGAACGTCTTTATTTTATTTGTTTATTTTTATGTGCTGCTAAGGATGGAACCCAGTGCCTCACATTCTAGGCAGGTGCTCTGCCACTGAGCTACAGTCCCAGCCCATCATAGGGTTTTGATACACCTTTCCCTAGAATATAGCATGTGTATTTAAAAATTTTATTAAGGCATATGTAGTTTAATTAAGTTAGGAAATTTTAAGTTTTACTGCTTGTCATTTTTCAGGTCTTGCCTGAAGTTACCTTGAATTCGTAGAGTACTTTTAATATTTTTATTTATATATATATATAATTAAATTGTCAATGGACCTTTATTTTGTTTATGAATTTATTTATATGTGGTGCTGAGAATCGAACCCAGTACCTCACACATGCTAGGCAAGCGCTCTACCACTGAGCCACATCCCCAGCCTTTTTAGTAGGGACTATGACTATTTAGATTTCAGTGTTCTGGGTCTCAAGAATAATTTGCTTTTATGTATACATTCACATTGTTACTTTTATATAGTTTGCTGTGTATATAGTCTCTTGGTTGCCATGTAAGTTTTGGAGACATAACAGAACTTCACAAAGTATAAGTAGGAAAGGCATGACAACAAGTAAAATCCCTAAGAGAGAGTAGACAGAATAGATGCCTGCATTGAAGAGCAGGCTGGGGCTAGAAGAGGCTTTTCAACCTCATCCCAGTTGCTGGTTACTAGGTCTCCACCCCACCGTGTTTGATGGCATATTGGGAATCTGATTCGGGTCTGATTTTGTCGGGTGAGAGGATGTTTCTTTAAGAGAAGGGAGGTGGGACAAAATGTCGATTATAAATACCTGAGAAACGAATGAGTTCAGCTGTAGTTAAAACTAATCTAGCATACAAAGCAGAATTTTCCAGGTGAATAACTGAATGTATTGGTAAGTTTATAGTAAAAATATTAGGATTGCGGTGCTCTGCAACATACGGTAGGTATATTTGTCTTTTTTCATTGCTGAATCCCTAGTGCCTAGAACATTGCCTGAGACATGGTAGATATTCCCTACGTATTTGTTAAATGAATATGTTATATTGTACAGATGCGTGATGTTATAGTTAGTTTTTTCTTTGTAGGTGCAGGTGCTAGTTTCATTGCCTGGATTAAAAGGTGTCAAGAAGCTCTGAATGGTAAGTGTGTTATGTAGGCTTCCCATAGTCTTTCAATTCAAAATAGTAGTAAATATTTCAAATGTTTTGGTTTGAACAAATATTATTTTTCATCTCTATAAGTAGTACATAGTCCCTTAGATATTGATTTCTAATGATATGTTGATGTTTGCTTACTTTCTTTTATTGAAAGGGAGATTTGAATGAATTTCTGTGCAATATATCATGATATTACTAAGAAATGACTTAAGGAGGGCTGGGGTTGTAGCTCAGTGGTCGAGTGCGTGCCTAGCATGTAAAATTGGAATAGTACTCCTTAGAAATAAGGAGTCTAACATGACTCCAGGATGCAAAATTAAACCAGTTTTTTATTTGAAAGATACAGAGAATTGGCATTCTTTGTATATTTGTGCTACAGAAATTATGTAACTGCCTACAGATGCACTGTTGTCTGAGAATGTTTCCATTTTTATGTTTTATAGGGTCAGAATCTGAGGTGGTAAGTCCATAGTTTTCATTCTTCATTTTTTTACTTCATTAATTTTCATGTATCAAAAATAATTTGAGATAGCAATTGGGATGAGCTCTCTCAGTTAAAAATTTAAGCACTTTGATTTAAATACTAGTTCTTGTAGCAATTGAAATAAAATCATTTTTATGAAATAATTATAAAGGTTTATAGTCATGAAAGTTATTTGGCTGTTTTAATGAATTTAGTGTGTAGATTAAGTTAATTTAGTATGATGATGATGATTTCCTGCCTTTATTATTAAAAAGGCATCACATTTATTTAGTTTTAAACAATTGGATTCACTTGTAGGACTTGTTATGGTTGGCTTAAAACACACGGGGTAAGTAAAATTGGAAATGCTTATATTTATCTTATTCATTGTTAATGTTTGTCATTGGTTTGGACATGAAACTTCAGGTCTTTTCAGTCATTAAAAATTATGGCAGAGTTAAGAGATTTTTATTTTTTAATCAGTTTAAGCTTATATGTAATATATTTAAATCATGGCTAATGCTTTTTTAGTAGTAGTGATTTACATATTTAGTCAAGAAAGAAAATTACAAGGAGTCAGGAGATTTGAGTGTAGTCTTTTTTTTAAAGACAAGGTCTAAGTTTCCTAGGTTGGTTTAGGATTCAGGATCCTTTTAATGATTCTTCTTTTTCACTATTTTGAATAGCTGGAATCATAGGCATGCTTCATTATATCTGGCTCCTAATACTTTTTATGGGCAATTACTTAACATTTTGAGTTACTTTGTACATTCTCAAAGATTTATTTACATCTCAATCTTTCAAAATTACATTGTGACATTAAGAAAGTCACTTGTTCCCTGAGATTTCTTCATGTGTAAACTGGAGCTGAAAGAACTATTCTACATCACACAGGTTATTGTGAGCTTCGGGCAAAATATGTGTATGCATAGTAACAAGGGCTTTGAATATCTGCAAATGTGAGTGCTATCTATCCCTATACATCCATGCTTGCCCATATTCCTAGGTGTGATAGGTAGGGAATGAATTGGAAGAGGTCTTTAAAAGTCTACTTTCTATTTTATTGCTAGTAATTTAATTCAGGTTTTATAATTTAAGATTGAGGCTAGGGCTACAAACAGCAGAATGGCATTTGAATTAAAAAAAAAGGTGAGGGGGCTGTGATTATGGCTCAGTGGTAGAGTGCTCGCCTAGCACGTGGGAGGCCCTGGGTTCAATCCTTAGCACCACATAAAAATAAATAAATAGATAAAAGGTATAGTGTCCAACTTCAACTAAAAAAATTAAAAAACAAAACAGAAGAAGAAGAAAAACATTTAGTCCAGAGTTAAGTTATGTAGGCTTAGCACATTTTATTACTGCCATGGTTCAGTCTGTTTTTTTTCCTGGTATCCGGGTGAACTGGAATAATCTATTTTGGTTAGTTTCTCTACTTAATATGATCTAGATGCACATTGTTTCTCAGTCCTTTATACTGAAGAGTAATTCTGAGTTAGATTCAGACCTCTAAAAGTAGTTTTTATTTATTTCCATGATCCCAAACCTCCTCTCTTCCCTTTTTGGTTTTGGGTCAGTTTAGAGGCTACCTAAGACCCAGGACAAGTCTTTAGATTTAGTTTTAATAGGTGCAGGCATAGTTTAGGAAAGTAGGTGTTGGACAAGAGTCACTTTGTTTCTTGATGATATGTCTGTTGGAGAAAGGTCACAAAATGGAGTTTGAGGTTATTTGGAAATCTCCATGGAAATGGTTCCTTTATAGGTTTTCAGAGCAGTCTTTACATTGTTTAAACTGGAATGTTATACTGTTTCTTTAAAATGGTTTTTAAAATGTTGCTAGGAGTTATTTCATCTTAGGACTGGACATTTTGGATAAATAAACTTTCCATTCATACCTTTAGAAAAGTTTTCTGTTATTAAAATGTTTCAAGAAAAATATTTTTAAAAATTTAAATTAATGAAATTATAAAAATGGCAACATGTTTTTTTTTGTGAAGACTAGTATCATTTAATAATGCATACACTATGTTTTATCTTTGAAGAAAATTTTCATGTAGTTATTCCATATCAAAAAAAACTAGAGCACTGAGTTAATTTAATAGTATGTGTATTTTAATATTCAATTGCTAAATTAACTTAAAAATCTTTTTCTTTCAACTTGACAAAACTAGTCTGTATCCCAGCGGACTCAGTCAAAAATCAAGTAAGTGTTTCTTTTCATAAAACAGTGCATGATAAATATGCTTAAAGGGGGAGGGGAGCCCATATTTTAATAAGTGATTCCTTACAGTGTGGTTTTAAGTTTCTTAATTTTTCTTTTTAAAATAGTGTTATAGCCTTATAAAAAACTTAATTTTTTAAGACTGTTTACTGGTTAGTATTAATGTTCTACTTAAGTAAATTTAAATCATTTAAATCATTTCTCTGTTGCCATAGTATGTCACCTTTCCACCCATAAAGGAGAACATCTTTCAGTTAAATTTGTTTTATGACATAATAAGCTCATATTAGGGTTAACGGACTTGTAATTGACCTCTATCTTATATTTGAAATAAAATTTTCATAGGAACCTTCTACATGAGCTAAAAGTTAATATTGCTGAAGATAGCAATTATAATAATGAGTAAACACTACTAAGTCTTTGATTTTGGTTTTCGTTATTCATGAGCCATGTGTACAACTTGCATTCTTAGGACTGTAACAGAATCACAAGGCATTGATCTGGAGTTTTGCATCCTCACTGAATTTCAGAGACAGACTATGACACTCTCAAAGTTTTTTTCTTTAATCTAGGTGCTTTTTGACATAATTACCTAAAATGACTTAAAAATGTTACAACAAAACAATTTATTCATGTTCTTTTTGGGGAAATGAAGTGACTCCAATTACTTTGTAAACAGGGAACTTTGACTTGCCTGGTGACCATAGTGAGGATAAGAACACATAAACATCAAATGACAATTATGGAATTTGGAGCATAAAATAATTCAGCATTTGATTTAATAAGTATATTGTATAGTAAGTAGGCATATGTTTGTTCCTGAGAATATAATAGTATCAGGGTAAATAGCTCTCCCTTCAGGGAGATTATAGTCTCATTTGAAAGTGAGGATTACTACATTTTTAGAGCTTTCATTATGAAAGGTACACATAATGATAATCCCTGGACACATTGGTCTTCTTCCTGAATACCGTAAGATTTGAAGGGGAAGGAATTGTTATTTGTACCTGGCAAATGGGTAAAGTTTAAATAACTGTAGCTTGAGCTCATTTGCCTCTGTTTCTGTGCTGAGGTCTGTTTACTCCCAGCTTCAGTGAAGAGCTTGTAGTATTGACTCAGGTTGACCAGATCCACCTCAGCACTGCTGCCACTGAGCTTTCTGTGTACTCATCTGTAAAATAGGAATAGAAGTGTTTAATTCACCTTAGCATTCGGTGGAAATGAGAGTATAAAACTGTTGATAATGTATAATTAGTGGCTGTTTAGAATGATTTTTATCTTTTTTTGTTTTGGTACCTGAATTCAGGGGAACTCAACCACTGAATCACATCCCTAGCCCTATTTTGTATTTTATTTAGAGACGGTACCTTGCCATTGCTGAGGCTGGCTTTGAACTCACTATCCTTCTCTCTCAGCCTCCTGAGCTGTGGGGATTACAGGGGTGCGCCGGGTACCTGGCTTATTTTTATCTTCTTTTTTGAATATATAATTTTTTTAGTTGTAGATGTGCACAGTATCTTTGTTTGTTTATTTTTATGTGGTGCTGAGGATCGAACCCAGTGCCTCACATGTGCTAGGGAAGTGTTCTACCACTGAGACACAACCTCAGCCCTAATTTTTGTCTTTAATATTAGCTTAAGTGCAACTATATTAGAAAATATATTTTCTAATATAGCTATATTTTAATTTCTAATATATTATATTTTAAGTCCACTGGAAAGATGTGAGCATCACCTACCTTACTGTTTTCTCTTAATTAGTACAGATAATAGAAGATTAGTTACATATAATTGCTTCTGTGAATTAATAGCTGTTTTGCTGTTTTGTTCCTTAGGGTGGAGTTTTTTATCAAACCTTTTTTTTTTTGATAAACAATTTTTTAAAGTTTCTTTCCTTTTTAATAGGTATGATTGGTATCAAACAGAATCTCAAGTAATCATTACACTTATGATCAAGAATGTTCAGAAGAATGACGTAAATGTGGAATTTTCAGAAAAAGAGGTAATCTTTAAGCCATATTTTATATGGCGATTACATACTATTATTTGCCAACTTAGTATATTGCAGAATAATCTATAGCAATTTATCAACTATATGCCATTTCTTCTTGAGATAACATGGAAGAGGCTGAATAAAATCTGAAGCATTGTTTTTTAGTTTGAGTTAAAAAATTTGAGATAAGAGCTAAATATATTTTTTTCTTTAGATTAAGGGTATAAAGCAGGAGCTGAGATTGTGGCTTAGCAGTAGAGCGCTTGCCTAGCACATGGCAATGTACTGGGTTTGATCCTCAGCACCACATAAAAATGAAATAAATGTTATTAAAAAAAACTTACGTTATAAAAAGAGTATAAAGCAGAACTTGGTTAACAATTAATAAGATATGTGATTTGGTTATACTTACATGGTGAACTTTATGAAAAAGGTCTAGTTATTAGCTGTGTGGTTTTGGAATTTACTAATTATATTTAATGAGTATGACTTTAGAACTTGGTTTCTAAGCATTAAGTAGAGAACCTTATGATAGATATTAAGAAAGGTGGTTAGAATTTAATATTTTGTGCAAGAATGATTTCTTTTTGTTACTATATCATTTGCATTTGTGTGTTGTGTTTTCTTGAGATTTAAATGTTATGTGTGATTAAATATGATAAATACTTCAAATGTTGTTTTCTGTTCTTTAAATATTTGAGAATTTACATGAAGAATACTACTGAAAGATTATTTTGAAATTCTTAAATCTGACACACTATGCAAAATGTTTAATCTGCAACATTGTCAGAGTTCTGTATTCATTTAAAATCTTTGTAGCCTTTATTATGTAAATTTACAAAATGTGTTGCTAATTTGTGTTCAATAGTTGTCTGCTTTGGTGAAACTTCCTTCTGGAGAAGATTACAATTTGAAACTGAGATTGCTTCATCCTATAATACCAGAACAGAGTACGTTTAAAGTACTTACAACAAAGGTGAGGCCATTGGAAAGGTTTTTCACCTGTAATGTTTTCAAAATATAAACCTACTGGTGAATTAATCACCTATGTGATAATAAACTTGTAAATCCTATTTAAATTAAAAGAGACAGTTGCCAGACATGGTGACACTCCTGTAATCCAGAGACTCAGGAAGCTGAGGCAGAAGGATCACCAGTTCAGGCTAGCCTCAGCAATTTAGCAAGACCCTGTCTCAAAAAAGGGAGGGAGGAGTCGCTCAGGAAATTAAAAACAATGATTGTTTAGTATCACAGTTTTCTTATCCCCAAAATTTGAATAGTGGAATATAAAACTAATAGTTTGTGTGGTGTGTGTGTACTTATAAAGATAGCTATAGGATTTTTCAATGAAGATTTTCAAAGTGGATATAATAAAAATAGCTTATATGATTTGATACTGATATTATCTCTTCTGAAGAACTTGTCAGTTTGGTCTGTTTTAATGTATAAATACTTTTCTTACCCTGCCTTATGCAATTAAAAATAGAAACAGTTATAAAGATAAATCTAATTTTTTGTTTTATTTTTAGTTATGCTGAATTTCAGGTTACTTTACTATGAAGGAGTAATGAATAACAGTTTGAGTATATAATGTTTTAATTCCTTTGTATTTTAAAAAAGTAGAATTAATATTTATAAGATTTAAGCATCATTCAAAAGATGTAGGTAGTAGTGAATTTAGTAGGAGAAATACTGAATTGAAGATTTAAAAAATCTGTCTCTTAGCTTGTCCTGTGAATTTAGTCTAGTCACAATGACTTTGGATTAAGTATTCAGCATCTATATAGGGAGGAGTATGGGCTCTAAAATCCCTTTACCAGTAAAATTACATGAAATTGTATGAAAGTATATGATAAGTGAGTTAATAAGAATGAATGATATAAACTTTTTCCATTAGTATATGGTTTTTTATACATGAAGTAGTATTTTGTCTCTAGTTTAATATGGTTTGCCCTTTTGAAGTTTTATTTTTTTAAAAAATATTTTTAGTTATAGATGGATGCAATATCTTTATTTTGTTTATTCATTTTTATGTGGTGTTGAGGATTGAACCCGGTGCCTCACATGTGCAAGGCAAGTGATCTGCCACTGAGCCACAACCCCAGCCCCTTGAAATTTTATTTGAAGATTGCCAAAAGTAAAGCTGATTAATTATGTGGCAGGTGTGGATCAAGTGCTCGAGATAATAGAAGGTCAGAAAAGGGATGAAATCTCACCAGGATTTTAGTCTATCACTTATTCTATTCACATAGTGTAGAATTTGTTCAATAAAATAATTCTGAGTGGGGCTGGGGATGTGGCTCAAGCGGTAGCGCGCTCGCCTGGCATGCGTGTGGCCCGGGTTCGATCCTCAGCACCACATACAAACAAAAGATGTTGTGTCCTCCAAAAACTAAAAAAAAGAAAAAAAAATTAAAATTCTCTCTCTCCTCTTTCTCCCTCTTAAAAAAAAATAAAATAAAATAATTCTGAGTAATCAAGCACAAAACACTAGGTAGATTTGAGAGGAAGATAGGTCAGAAAATTATGATTTTGGTATTTTTTATATATTTCTACCAAGAGATTCTTAATGTATATGCATTTGAAGTATTATAAATGTAAATTAATTTGTGTGAATAGGTGATAAGTAACTTAAGGACTTTAATTCAGATAAAGTGTTTGAAATACAGATGAAGTTTGTATTTTAGATGAACAATGAATAATTTTTTTTGTATAACCAGGTTCCATGATATATTTTTATTTACTAAACTTGGCAGCCCTTTCTCATCCCATGCATTGTACATAACAGGTGCTTGGTACTTTTGGCGGGGGCGGGGAGTACTGAGGATTGAACTCAGGCACTCAACCTCCAAGCTATATTCCCAGCCCTGTTTTGTATTTTATTTAGAGACAAGTCTCACTGAGTTGCTTAGTGCCTCACCATTGCTTGAGGCTGGCTTTGAACTCAGGATCCTCCTGTCTCAGCCTCCTGAACTGCTGAAATTACAAGCTTGCACCATCGTACCTGGCTGCATATTTAATTCTGACCACGCTTTGCTTAGATTTTTCAAATTCTGGATTGAAGAATTTAAAGAAAGATTTCCATGTTTTAAACATATAACTCTGTTGGGCTGCTAACCTATATATTATATCTTGTAGCAAATAAATTTATAGCTTTCCATGTTTTAAACATATAACTCTGTTGGGCTGCTAACCTATATATTATATCTTGTAGCATACAAATTTATAGCTTTTCTTAATATTTTGAAAGAAATAAGTGATGAGATCTTTTGAGTCCTTTCCAGTTTCATACAGCAGAGGGAGATAGTGTTTTAAAATATTGAAAATGAAATCATTGTTACTGAGTGATGGTACTTAGGGAAAAGTACAGAAATAATTTACTTTTCATGTATTTTTGTATATCTTGAACCTTGTATGAATTAAGGAAATGATGCATTTTGCTTAGGAGAATATGCTTAAAATAAGATTCTGTTAAAAATCTAGTTTTACAGGAACTATTTCTTTTCTTTGAGAGTCCTGTTTTTCCCCATCTTCCACGTTGAATGAATGTTGTGTATCTGTGTGTAGCCAGTTAACTTATTTGTGTGAAAAATAATAATTTGTGATGAAAACAGGAAGAGGTGGGATCCTTAAACTAATGAAATAGTATTTAAGTATTTCCAATGTAGTATCTAGAACATTTTTTCTAGCCAGACTATATTTTTTCAGTATCTTTGCTAGTTATTTCTACCATTACATTGCACTTACAGTTATGAATACAGTTTACATGTCAGCCTGTTGATCCACTTTCTAAAATTAAGAAACCATCATGTTTCTTTTGTTTCCTGATGTTAATTTCATGACATTATTCTCTGGTCATAGTCTCAGTATTGTGGTTTCGGTGTCAACTATGTTGTGAAATATTCTTAAGAATTAGACTTCTCAATCCTTTGGGGTAAATTTACCTTTATAGAAATATTCTTATATTCCTATTTATACTCTTTTGGGGGGGGGGGCAGGTACTAGGGAGTGAACCCAGGGGCACTTTACCACTAAGCTACATTGTTAGTTTGAGACAGGGTCTTGCTCAGTTGCTGTGGGACTAGCTAAGATGCTGAGAGTGGCCTCAAACTTGTGATCCTGTTGCCTTAGCTGGCTCTTTCCAGAGTCATTGGAATTAGAGGCATGAGCCACCATGCCCAGCTTTATTTTTAGTCTTAAGTAATTTTTTATATTATATATTACAAAAACAAAAAGTTGTTGTGTTATACAACATGGAACCATGGTAAATAAAAATGTGTGCTTTTACTGGAGACAAAATAATAACCTCCTCGTTCCTTTTTCACCACTAAAATTTGAGCAGTTTTAGAATGAATTCCTTTTCTTAATGCTCATAGAAGCAAGAGAATATATAGAAAATTCCAGAGATAGGGTAGAAGAGTAGGGATATCTGGGCAGGCTACTTGTGTTTGTCAGTATGTAAATGTGGGGGTGTTTGGATTATAGCTTTGTTTTGCTATTAATATTGGAATAATAGTGAGATGTTGTGTTTTATTTTTACTGAATTAGTTGCTGATGTCCACAAATTGTGGATCTTGGAATGTACTCTTTCTTTTCCATTAATGCATGTTTGTATATTTTATAAAGAAATATTTTGCTATATATACACTCTCTTAATGTCTGTTAAACTTAACCATTCATTATGGCTTCCCCCCCCATACCATTAAATATTTTCCAGCAAAATATTTTACTGCATACATGTACTATATCTGTATTGTTTGGCCTATGCCAAATTAAAATAGTTATTTATCACATACTAGACACTATACTGTATATCATGTAATTTTCACAATGACTATATAGTATATATATTTTTATTACCAGTTTAAAGGTAGAGAAACCAAACCCAGAGACGTTAAATAATTTGCCCAGTTTTTTTCCAGATGTTTATGATGATGAAGATATTTGTGATTGCATTCATTTGTTATGTGCCAGATATAGTTCTATAGTCTTTTTGTACATGATATTTAATCCTCATAAGAACCCTATATGGTATAAGCCTTGTTATTCCCATTTCAAAGGAGAAGCTAAGGCTCACAGAGATTAATATACTTGCTTGTAAGTCATATATCCAACAAATAGCACCTCTTTGTGATTCTTTCTAATTACACAATTAATTGGTTTTGCCTTGTTCTCGGTCTGAAGAAATAAGTGAAAAGTCTAGCAGAAAAGGTATTTCAAGCAAATTATTCCATAATTACATTCCCTCATTTCTAAAATATGGATGATAATCTTCTTTTGTAGTGTGGTTTTATTAAATGACATGACATGTGAAGCACACAGAGTATATAAGTGCTCAATAAATGTTATTACTACTGTTGTTGGTTGTTTTTTTTTTCTCCCTGATTATTTAGATTTTTATTCAGGCTATAAAAGCAGTAAATGTGTATAGAAATTTGGGAAAGTGTGACGCAGCTGAGAGAGTAGTTACTGAAGACTCATCACTAATAGCATTTTAATATACTACCTTCTAAATATCTCTATTTCTTTGCATGGGGTCTGTCACTACACATTGTATGCTTGGGCCTCTCAAATCCTTGTTCAGGTGCCAATTGTCGCAGCCCTCTCATCTCTCAGCTAAGACCATTAATTAAGGAGATATCAGGTGCTCAGGAGCAATGAGGGATAAAGAAAAGACAGACACACATAGAGAGAAAAGGCTGGGGCCAGGTGGGTAGCCAAGCCCTTGGTGAGGCTTGACAGACTCCAGAACTAGCTCAGCAAGTTTATTTTATAGGTTTCGTCAAAAGGTTATTTGTGGGAAAATTTCAGTAAAGCAGGCAATCTAAAGGCCACAGGACTGGCAAAATGTTAGAGTCATCTTGTTTTGCTCAGAATTCTCTATCAGGCCTTGACTAATATAGAGCCATACCTCCCTGGCCGGCATTACTATAGCAACTGGGGCATGTTGACCTGTACCTTCATACAGCTAGCTTCCAGTGCAAATGCAACCATGAGAGTCAGACCATAATTCAAATCACCACTCTTCACAATTATATACACTGGAATTTTTCGTTGTTTTATGAGAGAACAAAAGCTGTTTCCTTATGAGCACAGTGCCTGGCACTCAATAAATACTTAAATTAAGCAGTTAGAAATTTGCCTTTCTTACAATTTTTTGTATTTTAAAAAATGGTTATAGTGACTTGAGTGAAGCCAACTATTCCGGGCCTGTAATTCCATCATCTCAGGAGACTGAGGCAGCAGGATCACAAATCTGAGATTAGCCTAGACAATTTAGTGAGACCCTGCCTCAAAATAATATTTTTTTAAAAGCTGGGGATGATACTAGGGAATGATATTGGCCAATTATATTATTATATTGTGTGCATATATGAATATGTAACGAATCCCAAAACTACATGCACTTACAGTGCACTAATTAAAAAACTCTGGGGGGGGCGGGGGCCACGGGCCACGAAAGGGCTAGGGATGTAGCTTAGTGGTAGAGTGCAAAGCACAAGTCCTTGAATAGAATCTCTAGTACCATGGAGAGGGCTGGGGGACACAGATTTGAGTTTAAGAATAAACAAGAGGTATCAGTCTGGCCTGCAAAGACTGAGCTACTGCTCCAGTATTGGACAAAGGGTTTTGTGGTACCAATTAAATTTGCAAAGAGTAGGAAAATTTTGGAAAGGCTACATTCTAAAGATAGAGGCACAGTTATTTAATAACTGTAACCTTGAGGCAGGTTAATCTCAAAAGTTTGCCAGTAAACTGCTTTGGGTTCTTTAGACTTCTGGAGAGAATTCCTTCACTGCTAGTCTGTAGCACTGCTTCTTAAGAAGCCAGTGTCTTTATGCTATGATTACTTAGAAGTAGTAATGGCTTCTTTTTTTTTTTTTTTTTTTTTTTTTTTAAGAGCGCACGCGAGAGAGAGAGAGAGAGAGAGAGAGAGAGAGAGAGAGAATCTTTTTTTTTTTTTTTTGTAGATGGACACAACACAATGCCTTTATTTTTATGTGGTGCTGAGAATCGAACCCAGGACGTGCCCGTGCTAGGCGAGCACTCTACCACTGAGCCACAATACCAGCCCAAATGGCTTCATGGAACCTTGAAAACTTTGCCTGTGCATATAAGAGCAACATTCAAACAAATCAAAGATTTAAGTTAGGAGGCTGGGGTTGTGGCTTAGTGGTGGAACACTTGCCTGGCATGTGTGAGGCACTGGGTTCAATTCTCAGTGCCACGTATAAATAAATAAAGGTGCACTGATAACCAAAAAATATATATTAAAAATGATTTAAGTTAGCTTTTAAAGTATTTTTTTACTTAAATGAAAATAGAATGGTTTATTAGTGTTTACAATAAAAAGTTTCTGAAATTGGACTATAATATTAGAAGTATCTGCCAGAAATGTCAAGACTTCAAACTTCATTTTTAAGAGCATGTATAAGCATTGAAAGCGAAGTAGGTATGAAAAAGAATTCACAGAAAATTAACCCCCTCCCATCCCTGTTTTCACCTTTTAAAAAGCTGTTTTACATGGTTTATTCGGTACTGCTATTTTAATGAATGGAATAAGTATAATTTCAGGCTTAGGTCAGTTTGTCTCACTTGAAGCAGATTGTTGCTGAGAGCTTTGACTATCTTTATTTAAAGGCCTTTTTGTTCATACTGCACAATTCCTCAGGTTACGGTGGCTTTCAGTAAATGTGACTGCAAGTATGTGCTGCTCTTAAAGTGAAAAAATGAACTTTTATGTAAAAATGCATGTAGCATAAGGATATGAAGTGGGAATGTACTTTAGTACGATGATGTACACACTGCCATCTGGGTTCTTGATTCTATTTGAAAGTGAAAGAAGCAAGATGCAGGTAGAAGAAACATTACCAGGAATTGCCGATTTAAATGAGTTATCTGATTCAAAAGAAGTCAGAGAACAAATGGGTGAATAGGCTGCTCTTTGTTATATCTGTCTCTCCCATTTACAGAAGTAATAATCCTTTTCATAAAAGTATTACAATGTAAAATTTAATTTGATTCTTAATTTAATCTGCATAATATTATTTGATGCAGTTTACTATAATGTTTACACTGAAAATACTGATTTTTGCCAATCTAAAAATGGAGATGGGAACATTATTTGAATAGGAAAAAAAAAGGTAGAGGTGAGTGAATATATGAGGAGTAAGGGTAGATGCTGGGGACAAGCCTTGATGAGAGTAAAAGTTGCTATTAGGATACTTGTTTTCTTTTTAACATTTGAAGTCTATGTATTCTGCTCTTTTTCCATCTAGTCTTCACTGCTCTTATATAAATTCTGGACTTGGCAGATTGGTGTTTTTCATACTCCCTGATGTACTCTGGCCGTTTGTGTCCCCAGAGCTCCAGTTTAGGCCATTCTCTTTGCCTCTGGAGACTGGGTTACCCCTTCTATCCTTGCAAACATTATCTACCCCTCATCACCCTTTAAACTGCATGAATCCTTCACCTTTTGCAGCTGGTGTGATTTCCTGAGCTTTTGACATGTATTTGCCTATTTTGTGACTTTAAGTATCTCATATATTTCCAAATGGTCAAAGATATGTCATTAATATTTTTTAAATTCCCCACAACCTTAAAGAGCATACCTATTCATTGTGGGTGTTTAGCACAAGTTGAACATTCCTAATATGAAAATTTAAAGTTCAAAATCAAACACTTTTTGAGTGCTGACGTGAGGTCACAAGTGGAAAATTTACTCCTGGCCTTATGTTGCAGGTTACAGTCAAAATGGAGGTGCACTAAAATATTGTATAAAATTAGTTTCAGACTATGTGATTAAGGAATACATAAAACATAAAGGAATCTCATTTTTAAACTTTGGTCCCATCCCCAAGATATCTTACTATGTACATGCAAATACTCTAAAATCTAAATTCTAATGTACTTCTGGTCTCAAGCATTTCAGCAAAGGGGTTTTCAACCTGTAGTTATTTGATGAATGAATGGTTGTAAAATAATATATTAGAATATGCTGTATTATTTTTACACAGTAGAATAAATTACTCTAAAGCAGGTTGGTGCACATGTGAAAACAGCAAATTCCTATAGAAATTGGGTTACTCAATGCTGGCATTATTGTCATTTGGGGCTGGATATTTCTGTTGTAGAAGGTTTCCCTGTACATTATAGGATGTTTAGTACCATCCCCTGGTCTCGATGTCTGCACCAACCTTTCCCTTACCCTAGGTGTGACAACCAGCAATGTCCATAGACATTGCTAGATGTCCCCTGGGTGAGAGGATCATCCCTAGTTGAAAACACTGCTTAAGAAGAAAAGTAAGCATTTAAGTCTTGAAACTCAAATTGTAGTGTTTATGTCGTTTTTTTTGGAAGGATGAATTTTAATAGTAGAAACAAAATTAAAATTTTTTTAGTGTTTATTTTTTAGATGTAGATGGACACAACACAAAGCCTTTATTTTTATGTGGTGCTGAGGATCAAACCTCGGTCCCGCCCGTGCTAGGGGAATGCTCCACCGCTGAGCTACAATCCCAGCCCCTAAAAATAAGTATTTTATAATTCTTCAAATTTAACCTTTTTCTTTTAATTTTTTGTTTTAATTAGTTATACATGACAATAGAATTCATTTATGCACTTTGATATACATAGTTGGGATATAATTTCTCATTTTTCTGAATGTACATGTTGCAGAATCATGTTGGTCATGTAGTCACATATAAACATACAGTAAAAATGTCTTTCATTCTACTAAGGAAACTATCATTTATAAAACTTCAATGACTTAAGAAAATTGCATTTTTACTGTTTTATTTATTTTACATTTGATAATGGATTTTATTTGGTGTTTCCTCTAGATTGAAATTAAAATGAAAAAGCCAGAGGCTGTGAGATGGGAAAAGCTAGAGGGGCAAGGAGATGTCCCTACTTCAAAACAGTTCATAGCAGGTTTGTTTTCTGGCCTTGATAAGCTTTAAATTTGTATTATGTTGTGTGGTTGAAATTAAATAGTAATGAACATTTTTTCTGCTTCCATTATTTATATTTCCAAGATAAAATATATTGAGTATAATAAGGTTGCTGTGTAATGAATACAAAGTAGCCTTGTGACTATTCTAACTTCCTACACTCTAAGAATACAAATGATTAGCAGCAAAATCCCAGAGAAGTTGGGATTGCTCACCATGTCAGTTTATGACATTATTTGGAATTTGTTTGATTTTGTTTGTTGCCCTTTCTTATTACTGCTTTTTGCATTGTAAGTTAATTTGTTTGCTCTGCTGATATATTTTCTCATCTTCCCCGCCTCTCTTTCTTGTTTATTCCTTTATGTTCCTTCTACCAATATTGTCAACTCTAATTGCCTTAAATTTCAGGGCTTCGTTGAATAAGGTTTCTAGCCCATTTCACTATATTAATTTAGAGAAGGATAAAAATAGGTAATAAGTACTAAAGAAAAGCCTAGGAGAAGAGAGGAAAGTAGGGTCGATTGGGTAGCTCTTTACGGGATGTACAGCATTTCATTGAGGTCAATTCTAACCACGTGCAATAAGTAGATAAGCATTTTTCTAATGAAATAATTAATCTGCAGGACACTCTTAGAACTATAACCTAAGATTGTATTTTTCTGTAATAACCTCATTAGTAAATGGAGAGAAATTTCTTTTTGATGTATTAGTTAATGCTCTGATTTGATGACTGAATCAAGTTAATATTGTGTCTCAGCTACTTTCAGATTTTGCCCACTTTCTTCTGTAGCAGAAAACATATTTCCTGTGGCCACTTTTAGGAAATGGGTTGTTCAGTGGATCATTTATGTGTGCATGTATTAATTAAGAAGTAATTTTAGATGCATACAGAATTTGCAAAATAAGAGTTCCCATAGATTCTTAACCCCACTTGCTCCAATGATAAAATCTTAATTGATTTGAGGTATAATTAGCAAAACCAGGAAATACATACCAACAGGTAATTTTTAGGGAACTTAAAGTATTTTTGTTTGATAATTGTAAGACAATAAAAAAGACATGCTTCTTTTGTGACTAACAGATTTTTGAACTTATGATTTTATGTAGTGCAAAACTTTTCTAAGAGTAGTATCTCACATAACAGCCATGTATAATAGGCAGCCCAGCATTATTCCTTCTGTTGTACAGGTTCAGAAAGGTTAATCAACTTGCTTAAGATTGCTCAGCAGGTTTCATTGTCTAGGACTAAAAGCCAGGTCTTCAGAGTATAGGTCTTGTTCTGTTAGCCCCATGTGAGATACTTTTTGTTGCTATATTTTCAACATGGAAATGATCTCTGCTGGCATGAGTATCTTTGTAGTTATTTGAGTAAAGAAGTTAGGTCACTTAGTCTATAGTTCATCAACCATCTCCATGTGTTAAAAATTTTTATGAGATTAAAAATCAAGGTTTTTTTAGTGTTACAGTTACTAAGTTTTTTTCTAAATTCAATACCTTAAGATATTCAAGATGCTATTCTTCTTGTCCTGTTACATTTTTGTAAGGAATTAATATGCTTGTCAGATTTCTGTGTACTGCAAGGTGGAGACTGTAGATAAGGGCAAGTCACTTAACCTATCTGGGCCAGCTTTCTTATCTGTAAAGTGGAGATTAAACCTCTATTTCCATCTTTCCAGGGAATGAGTATTAGAATTAATTAAATCCATGTTTCCTAGGCTCTTAACTTACCATGGCCTGCATTTTTTTGTTTGTTTTCTTCGTTTACTATTGAAAATGTACAAAGAAGGGGGGATTTCTAGTAGATGGAAGATGGATAGGGTTTTTAAAACAATATACCTGCCATGAATAAAATCATATAGGGTCTTGGGTTTGGTTTTATTTCAGGGGTTTATTTTTTTAATAACTTCTAATTATTGAAATAATCAGTTTTATTTTTCATTTATTGCAGTACATTAGATTTGCTTTTATAATATATTAATTTTTGTAGAAGAAAAAAAGTGGTTGATTAAAAGAAAGTTAGTAAATTAAAGCATGGTAATAATACCAGCACACAACAGACATGGGAAAAAATTAAAGCTATTTTATGTAAATGAGTGGTGGTAAATTCCAAACAATACAAAGAGAGGGGAAAAGAATTTCAAGTAGATATTGAATGCATAAAGGTCTTAAGGAAAGAGCTTGGCATGTAGAGAAAATGACAGAAGCTGTTTTACCTTTTTCATTGCTCTGACCTTGGGTTTTGTTTTGATGGAGGGTGGGCAGGGAGAAAATTGGTTTATAGGTGTAAAGAAAGGATGAAAAACAGAATGAATGTTTAGTAGTTTCTGTATTAATATATAGAAATAAAGAAATTTCAAACCAGGATTTTTCAAAGCCTCATAGTTGTATAGTCCGGTACAGTAACTGCTAGCCACATGCACATGATGAGCACGTGAAATATGACTAGTCTGCGTTGAGATGTACTAAATTGTAAAATATGTACCAGATTTTTATGACATGGAAAAAAATATAAAACATTATATTTTTTTATTTCATGTTGAAATGCTATTTATATGTTAGATTAAATAAAGTACATTATTAAAGTATATTTTACCATGATTGTTTTTAGTAACATACTCCTAGAATTTTAAAATTATATATGTGGTTACATTTGTGGTCATCATTTATGTCTTCATTGGATAGTGAACAGAGCTGCTCTTATACCTACTAGGTCAGTTTGTTATTTTTTAATTATTTGTGTGCCCAAATCTTCATTCTTTTGATTTTCTGGGCAGCCCTGGCTGTATCATAAGTCCCTGGGCCACCAACCTTTTCTATCTGTAAGCAGCCTGTTTTACCCCAGTGTGCTCTATAAATACTGTTATTTTCTATACTGTGCAGATATTATAGTTATTGTCAAGTATTGTATTTGTAAATAAGTAATATATTTCAACTTAAAAATTCTTTATTGTTGAAGCAATCTTATTTTTAATGTGGGGAGAGAAGGAGTCTTAACTCACTCTTGTAGTAGCTTCTGTGATCATACTTTCAGTTTACTCTGAAAGATACATGAGTTCCCTAGAAAAACCACATTTTTATTTTATATTTTGTTTCCCATGGTGAACTCAAACTATTGGGTGTAAATGATCCTTCCCACTTAGCCTTCTGAATAGCTTCAGTTATAGGCATTTGCCATTGCATCTTGTTCCTAAAATGCCACCCTTTTTTGGTGTGTGTGTGAGAGAGAGAGAGAGAAGGAGAGAGATACTGGGTATTTAACCCTGAGCCATCTGCCACTGGGCTATATATCCCCAGTTCTTTTTAAAAAATTTTTAACTAGGGTCTTCTTAAGTGTCTGAGGCTGGTCTCAAGCTTGTGTCTTTCTCATCTCCCAAGTTGGTGAGATTATAGGCATGCATCATCACACCCAGCAAAAGCCACATTTTTAACATTAAAATCTTATTTATGAGAGAAGTATATTAAGCATCTTTTTAAAATAATGTTTTTATTTAAAAAACACTTATTGCAAAAATGAAATTTGGTGACCTAAATTGCTCACATATTCTGTTTATCATGGTCAAAGTGTTACATATTCTTGGTATAATCAAAACACATCAATTAATTTCTTCCTCCATTTTCACTTCACAGATGTAAAGAACTTATATCCATCTTCATCTCATTATACAAGAAATTGGGATAAATTGGTTGGTGAGATCAAAGAAGAAGAAAAGAATGAGAAGTTGGAGGGAGATGCAGCTTTAAACAAACTATTTCAGCAGATCTATTCAGATGGTTCTGATGAAGTGAAACGTGCCATGAACAAATCATTTGTAAGAACATCACTTTTTTTTTTTTCTCCCAAATATTGTGGGGGAGTGAATTTTAGACATTTTTAGTAGATAATTTGACACCAAATTACTTACACTGTGCCTGGAGACCTTTTTGAATGGGCTTTGTCCAAATGTTTCTTCTTGCTCTAAACATAGAGGAGTTGTTGAGGAAGTTGAAAACTTGTAGAAGAGATGAGAACAAGTGATTATTTTATATATATATATATATATGTGTGTGTGTGTGTATGTGTATATGTATATGTGTATATGTATATATGTATATGTATATATATAATTTTTTTTTTAATTAGTGAGTTAGGGAATTATCTTAGTTGAATCTGTCATAGTAGCTGAGTTAGCTTCCATTATTTACCTCCTAGAATCTCTTGTCTCAGTGTTAAGAGATGAAGAATATAGAGGGCAAATTTCCAAATTGTGTTTAGCTAGTGGAAAAGTACACATTAGTTATTCATTGCTTTAATAATTTTTCTGTTGATTAGGAAAATTCAGGCTTTTGCTAGGGCATCATGAATACCATCCGAATCAGATTGAGATTTAGTGACAGTTTATCACTGTGGAACTATGTAAATTATTTTTCTTGATGTATTTTTCATTTGACTTTTTCAAGGAGAAATACTTCAGTCTTCCCAGAAAGGAAGTCTTTCTCACTATTAACTTTTAAATGCATTCTAGACAAAATAGCACTGTGTCAAATCAAAGATGTAATAGAGAATCTGAATATATTTTTATACTGAAACTTTGATAATTTTAAGTAAACTGTATATACTTATAAAACAAGCGATTTCTGTGGCAACATTGACCTTAAACCAAAAACTTGCTTCTGTCTTGTGGGAAAACAAACTAACCCCAAAATACTCTGTCCTGTGTGCTCTCCCAGTCTAATTAGAATAAATAAAAAATTGCATTTTTATTACACCAAAACAACAAACATCATGAAGTTTTACTATTTTTATATACATTTATTCATTTCCCTTTAACAGTGGAACACGTTCTGAGAAGTACATGTTTAGGTGATTTTTGTCATTAGTGCAAATATCATTGAGTGTATTTATATAAACCTAGATAGTGTTAGGTCAGTCACTTGATGGGTAGGTTTTTTTTCCCTCCTCATGTTATCCCATGTTGACCTACATCTCCAGCCTAATGTGGCCTCTTGATAGAATCAAGAGATGGAATCAGGAGATGTAAGAAGCTCCTGCTAGTATAATATGGTATGTTGTTTTTATATCAGTGGCAGCACAATGGATTTGTTTATACCAGTAATGTGTCACCCTATGCTGTTACAACTGCTATGATGTTATTAGGCAATAGGAATTTTTCAGCTCCATAATAATCTTATGGTAACACTGTCCTATGTATGTAGTTCATTGTTGACAAAACATCATTATATAGCACATGATCGTATGAATATGCTAGGGTCATTGTTAGATGATATATTCAGTAGGTAATTAAGTAGATAACCAATTCTTCACTGAGACACTGTTGGTTGTTAAAATATTAACCATGGTTAAAAAATTTTTTTTCAGAGGAAATTTGTTTGTGTTTGACACTGGGGAGTATTAATTAGAGATCCTTAAAGTTCTGCTTAACTAGTATAGAAAGAGTTTATTTTGCTTGGTCTTCACTGTCTTCAGTAAAAAATTACAGCATCACTTTTCATTTGAAGGTGGTTTTTCCACATATACCTTTGTTGATTAGCAGAGGGGAACATGGTGCTTGATGTGGTAATATATGTGTACACAGTACTTCTACCTAATTATTCTAGTTTCCTTTTCACATTTTCATGGAATTTGTTAATTTCTCTGAAATGCCTCAGTTTAAAAAAAAATACTTGAGTCATGTTGAGCTATATAATAGCCTATATTTGAGACTATAGTTAGAATGGTTTTAGGAAAATAATTCTGTTTTGATTATATGGCCCAGGAATTAACCTATTTTTATTTTTTATTCCAGATGGAGTCTGGTGGTACAGTTTTGAGTACCAACTGGTCTGATGTAGGTAAAAGGAAAGTTGAAATCAATCCTCCTGATGATATGGAATGGAAAAAGTACTAAATAAATTAATTTGCTATCATTGTATTGCATATACTCACCTAATGCCCATTGTGTATTGGTGTTGCATTCTTGAATTTTGAACACTGAATATCATTTTGAAAGATTATACCTCTTTACCTCTTTGTGCTTTAGAAATTATTTTCCTTCAAGTATTCTAAGAGTCTAATGAAGAATGAAGATCACATTTTTATCACTTCTGTCCTTAAGGATTTCAAACTTGCTGAAACTGAATTTGCTACTAGATAGATTAGTTCTGTCTAGTTGTGAGGGTGAAGAAATCTTTAATGGCATATCTTGGATTATTGCCTTATTTTTGATGCAGTATTCTGTTAATAATTTATTAAACCTGGCAACTTTGGTTTAGCATAAATTTTTCAAATTCAGTGTTATATCGTGTTTGCTTTTAAAAACTGCTTTTGGAGTTGTAAATACAATTTTTCTATGAAAGTTTGGTTTATTTACCTTAAGTTTTTAATGAGAACTATGAGAAATTATTTATCATAGGAAATTCCCATTTAATTATTTTTATGGGAAGTATTTGTAATTGCACTGAGATTTTGGTCCTACCTTCCAAATTCCTGTATAAAAAAACATAGATCCTTGAATTTAATACACAGCAAATTTAACTATAGTTAGGATAGTCTGTGAAACCAAGGTAAAGAAAGATCTAGAAAAGCCCAGCTTCTCTTTTTTGTTGTCTTTACCACAGTGGTATTTTTGAAGCTATAGCAGTGATGGAGTTTTTTATTTTTATTATGTTTTTTCTTTACTAGAAAATCTCTGTTCTGGAATCCATACTTGTTTCAGTGGTTATTGGTAGCTACTTTAAAGTAAATTAATGTGTATATGTTGAGTATTTACTCTGTGCCTAAAAACTATAGATACCATGGGAATATGAAAACTAAAAGACATGATCATTAATTTCAGAGTTTATAATGTAATGGAGAAAAAGAAAGTGAACATTGATGAAATAATTATAGAATGCTTACTGAGCTCATTGTAAATGTAGATGGGAAAAATTGTTCTGTGATTAAAATCCTTTAGTCTAAGCTCTTTTATAAGGTGTAGGTCATGGATGACTTGTAGATCTCGTGTTATATTCTCACCATAATATTTTTAGCCTCTATGCCCTAGAGGTTGATCTCTGCTGTGTTAGGTGTCACTGACATTTTTGTGGCAAGACACTGCCTAGAACTGAGAGTAGGATGAATGAGAAGCAAATTGGCCATCATTTCAGCCTAAGAGTAGATATTCAGCTTCTTCCTTCTATGCCTTTATGTGGGATGTAGAAGAGTTCATAAGAAAATTGATGGTAGCGTGATCCTAGATAATGTTCAAACCTGTTGTTAAACTTGTTAAAGCATGTTGCAGTTATTGCTTTTCCTTCTACCCTACAAACTACTTTTTTATGTTCTCTGAGTATGGCTATTAGCTAGATTTGTTTAATATTGGCAGGATTCAGTATTTTGCTGGTCTAAATGGAATTCCTAATATATATGAGATCGAAAGCATTATAAAATGCATGTGATCTAAATATGTTAGATTTGTAAATCAAGGTAGTTTTGAGAGAAGTAGGCCAAACTGCTGTGCAAAAAAGTACTACTGTGGTTCTGCTATTATTTCACCCTTCTAGATAATGGAAATTTGTAAGCTCACAGAAAGTTTTAAAACATTCTGATTAAGAGCCTCTTACTGTATTCTTACTCTCTACTAATCTCAAAGTACCTGTTATTAATTGGTCTCATTTTCTTTCTAGATTCTCATTTTCATTTTTCAAGTTTTGGTTCTCAATCTTCTAAATTGTTCCTTCAGAATGTACTTTTTTCTGCATTAGTGTTTCTTTTCCTCTTTTTAAGGTTTAATTCTGGAATGTATTTTTTTTCCTTAATCATAGAGACTTCATCTGTTCTGATTTCTGTCATAATTTGCACCTTGATGAGTTTCCAGAATTCTCTGTCTTTAAAGACTCTTTTTTTTGTCTTCAAAGACTTTTAAATGAGATAATCTGCTTCTTTGAACTCTGCTATGTAGTGATCACTTTGAATGGCCATACAGTAGGTTCAAAACAAGGTCCATTTTGACAATTTCTTGTCTGTCCTAATACCCATTAAGAGTTGGTTGCCAACTAACTAGTTTGACACGTTGACACTTTCTGGTCATTTTTTCAAGATATGTTTTCTGTCTTTTTGTGTAATGGAGAGAGAGGATGGTTTGCATTAATAACTACAATTAGTGTGTGTGCTTGGGTAGGTAAATTAGTGTGTGTATTGCTGAGGATCATAGGCCTTTACACGTGCCATGCAAGCACTCTACCACTAAGCCACATTCCCAGCCCCACTACAATTATTATTATTATTATTAGGTACTAGGTATTAGACTCAGGGCACTCAACCATTGAGTCACATCCCTAGCCCTTTTTGTATTTTATTTAGAGACAGGGTCTCACTTAGTTGCTTAGGGCCTTGCTAAATTGCTGAGTCTGGCTTTTAATTCCTTAGCTTCCTGAGCTGCTGGGATTACAGGTGTGCACCACTGTTCCTGGCCTTGGTCTTTTATATTATTCCCTTATTTATATGTGGTGCTGAGAATTGAATCTAGTGCCTCACACATGCTAGGCAAGTGCTCTACCACTGAGCCACAACCTCAGCCCTATAATTATTTTTAACACTTTTGTTTATTTTAGACTTACTATAATCACTAATTGCAGAACATTGAAGCATTATTGTTAATGTATCCCTATGCTTGGAAAAGCTTTGTATTTTCTTGGCGGTCTAACTTATAGAAGACAAAAATAATGGAACTGTCCTATGTAAATTTTCTAGGTGAATTCAAATAAACATTTATTAAAATGAGGTGTATCGGCATTTCATAAGTAATTTAGATAGAAATTTTAATTCAGTATTTGGATGTTGTTTTGTTTTCCCCCCATTTAATTCCATATCAAATGAGGTAATTGATCTCTGAGGTAGTCTCAATGACCCAGAGCAAAATTGTATATTAATTTATCATCTGATCAGCCTAATACACTTATAATCTCTCTGGGATCTGCTTTGTCCAGATTTGTTTGTATCTATTACTAACACTTCCAAAAATAGAAAATTCCTGGGTTGGGTTTATTTTTGTTAAGTACTACAGCCACTTATATTTTGTAACCAGCTCTAAACTTGAAGCTATGTAGTCTTAAGAGGAATCATCCACATTGATCTGGTTTCCTTTGTCTCTGATTGTGTATTTTCTTAATAAAAAGATTGTTTTCCATTAAGAGACTTTATTCTGGAAATTTGTGGGCATATTGCAATTGCTGATATACCCACAATGTTACTATTTGGGGCCATCCTTGTTACTGCTTCTGGAATTAATTTACCTCTTGGCCTCTCTTCTTACATTAGTAAACTTGCCTGCCACCCCAATCGTCTAAAATCATACACATTGTGAACCCATAAGGTAAACAGTAGAAGATACTGTGTGACCGCATTTTTCCATAGATAGGGTGATACTACCTTGTTTATAATCCTTTGGGGGTAGTGATAGCGTCCCATTATGACAGATCAGAAAAATGAGGCCAATTTTGGGCTGGGGTTGTGGCGCAGTGGTAGAGTACTTGCCTAGCATGTGTGAAACACTGAGTTTGATTCTCAGCATCACATATAAATAAATGAATAAAATAAAGGTCCATCACAACTAAAAAAAAAAAAAAGAAAGAAAAGAATAAATTCTTTGCCCAAATTCATTTCATTGGTAAGTGATGAAGCTGGAATGTGAAACTAAACTCAACCCATGCTTTAGACAACTGTGGCTCCCTCTTCATGTGAATGATTTGGTTTGGCAGTGAATCATTTTTATTACTGAATCAGCCATCTGAAAATGAAACAAGTTGAGATTTATTTTTTGTACATTGGGAAGGTATATTCCTAAAGATCACAACATTATCCTCACTTTGTTAAATAAGATAGCTTATTAGGAAACCAAGGATCTTTCCTTTTATAGAAGGTTCTGCAAATAATTAGTCAATGAGGGGGATACTATTGTCATCCCAGTTTTATAGATGGGAAAACTGGCATAAAGCAGTACCCGTTTCTGCCCCATTGGCTTTTATGAGTTCATATAATTTCACAATCATCTATTCTAATTCTAAAAGCTGAAAGTACCAGGTTATTTTGGTGCATGTGTATGACAAGTGATATAAAACCTGGCCTCAAGTTATAATATGAGTAGTCATATTTTGCTGCAGAAATAATATGTTTAATTACAGAAAGCTAGCATAGATCCTGCTGACATTGTTAAGTTAATGATATATCTGTATGGCATTGCATAATTGTGAATTCAGAAACACATCTTTACCCTAAGGATTTTGACTAAGAATTACATACCTATATGTGTGAATTGCAAAGAACAGTGTTTAATGTTACAGATAACATCAGATGATCTTACATGAATTTAGGTGAGAGATTTAAGGCCTAGAGAAAGACTTCTGTGTTGTAAGTTCAGTCTTTGAAGATTTGGGGTTCTGTCTGAGGAAAGCCAATTAAAAATTGTTGATTCAGATCCGAGCATCCCCTCCCAAAAGTAAAGCAAAAATTATTAAAATTTCTAGTTTTGAGCGCATAAAAGTTCATAGAAAACATAATACTTTTGAATGAATACTGTAAATTTTGCCACCAATACTTTAAAAATCAAGTATAATAAATGGAAGAAGAAAATACAAACTATGTAGAGGGACTTCCCTAGAAGTCCTCTGCTTTTTATTTCATTTTAACTTTTTGGTACTAGAGATTGGTAAAGCAGGGGTCCTTTACCACCAAGCTACTTCCTAAGTTCTTTTTATTTTTTATTATATGACAGGGCCTCACTAAGTTGCTGAGGCTGGTCTCCAACTTGTGATCTTCCTGCCTCAACCTCCTGAGTTACTGGGATTACAGGGGTATGCCACAGTGCCAGGTCCATTTTATCTTTCAAAACAGAGTAATACTATTGGATTGTAAAACAAGGTACAGATTGGTACAGTTGTAAACCACACTGTAAACCACATTTTGACTTGTTCTCATTAGCTAAGAGAAGCTGATGTTTTTATATGCAGGAGTTTATCAGTCCTGTTCTCCTCTCACACACCAAAGAATCTGAAGCAGGCACTACTGTGGATTCACTGTCAAGTTAATGGTTTTTCTACTGGTTTTTGCTGGTAATCTGTACTCTAGCATTACCCTTTTCTATGGCTTTAATTGAGCATTTTCATAAGTAAGCTAACTTAGGTTAGAGATATAGTCAGTGTACATTAAATATGCTAAGAGGTGAATACATTTTCTTGGCTTTATTATTATGTCTATTATTAGATGCCAAAGGGTTTTGTATTGTTTTTTCCTGCTTTACTTCAGAGGAGCTGTTTTAGAGAGAAAAGATACTAACGTGAAACTGGAATCTTAAAATCCATTCTGATATTATAATATGTTGTATTTTGAGGACAAGTGATTTAGTTTATATTTTTCTCGTCTTTAACACTGAATGTTAGTTCTTTTCTTTAATACTGGATGATAGTTCCTCTCAGGATTGTGAGGATTTAATTAACACCTGACTCAAAGTATGTGTCCAATACATTTTATTTAAATATACAGATTGTGGGTTTTTTTCTTCAGTCCTGTTATTAGAATTCCTTAAAGGAGGGCAAAAGTCTGGTTTTTCTTCCCCCTGCTATTCAGCCCCAACCAAAGATTTTACCTGCATTTCTTTAATTGCTTTTCTATGCACCAAAACTTCAGCTTCTTCCACTATAAGAATACTACAGTGCTTGCAAACTCTTTTCTTTGAAGGACCATATAGTAAACACTTCAGGATTTGTGGGCCATAGATAGTCTTCACTCCATATTCTTTGGTTTTAGTTTGTAGATGTCTACTCTCTGAATATACTAGTATTTTTATTCTTTATTCTTCTCTCTGAATATACTATTATTTTCATTCTTTTCTTCTTTCTTCTTCCTGCCCCCCCAAATTTCTAGTTTCTATACTTCATTTCTCTCACTGTAGTTTTGTTGGTTTGTTTTGGGCTACAAATTGAATCCAGAGATGCTTTGCCACCAAGCTGCATCCATACCCAGCCCTTTTTGTTTTGGTTTTTCTGGTTTTGGTTTTTTATTGTTGCTGTTTTTAAATGAGACAGGGTCTTGCTAAGTTGCTGAGGCTGGCCTCATATGTGATCCTCTTTCCTCAAGTCTTTCTGTTTGCTGGGATTACAGGTGTTTGACCCCATATCCAGTTTTGTCCCCCCACCCCAAGTATGTCTCTATCAGTACGATTTTTTTTTTCTTCCCTTTTAGTGGAATTTACTATAAATGTTAGACACTGGCACTGTTTGAAGGAAAACTGGAATTTACGTTATACATCTAACAGGGATTGGTTGCAATGGATTTTGACTATGGATACCCTAATTGTGTTAATGTGGTTAATTTGAATTATAGTAGGTGATCAGTGGGCATAATTGAAGCCCTCAGTCTGAATACTCAAACTTATTTCTGCCCTTTCTTACACATTAAATTAATGGTAATATCATGTTGATGCAATGTTTGCTTAGGAAAAAATTTTTCTTTCTGGAATGTTAGTACAGTTATAGCAGAAGAAATACTAAGAGAAGATTGGATTAAATAGAATGGTTGTGAACAGGGACTTAAGAGTAAGTGTGATATAGTATTTTATGTTTAATAGAATTATTAAAATCAAGTCAGCAGAGCATGGTTTTATGGGCCATCTGCCAAGACTAAAGGTAGCTTTGGAACCTCTTATTCCCTTAACCATGTATTTGCATTCCATCCTTTGTCAGTATGAGGAAAGAAAACAAAAATGACACTAGAATTTTAGACCTAGAATGGGTCTTAAATACTGTCTATGTTTGGGTTAAACTTTTTGTTTTATAGATGTTTGTTTTTCAAAGTGCTCTCATACTTTTTTCCTTCACAACAGTTCGTGAATATAATTTATACAGAACTTCTTTCAAAACTAATCATGTAGTGACTGGCCTACTGATAGTTGCTCAAAAATACCAGGCAACTGAAATACAGCATTGGGCTGATATTTTGTATAATATAAAGGGTGTGGTCCTTAAATTTAATAGTGACTAATCTCACCTGGGAGACTTGTATTTTTTAAATGTAGACTTTGTCGGCTTTCCTTCTGAGATTTTGAATCAGTAGGTTTGGGATAGGTTCCCATAAGTCTGTGCTTTCATGATGATGTTGAAACGGGTGATCTCAGGGATTGTACTTAGAAGACATTGATTTCAAGGACTAAGAGAATAAAGAAAGAAGTGAGTTAGCACAAGTCACATATAATGCCTTATTTTTAATAAATTTTAGAAAAGAGTAAAAAGCTACTTGGGTGAAACTTTACAAGATTTGTTTTCCTCTTAACATAGAAATAAAAAGGCAAAAGAGAATTGTCCAATGATTATTTTGTTTTTCTGTCATTTAAACCTTAGGATCATTATAATTGTCTTTGAGTCTATATATTGGTGTAGTATTGCACATGATGAAAGAAAATCGGAGTCAAAATGAAACAAATCGAGAATCACTTTGAGTATGACACTAGTTTATTAGTGCAAGATATTTCTAAAATTTAGCAGAGAATATTTGATTATCAAGTGTTCTTGGAGGACCATGACATAGTACTGATGCATGAGGCACTATTTCTTTAGCAGTGGACATATTCTCAGATGTTCCCTGTCTGATACTCACATGCGCTAAGTGAGTATGGTGTTGGTTGATTAGGCTGAGTGTAAAGTGCATCTTATGGAGATCTTTTTACTATTTAGTTTTTTAGTTACTTCAGTAACTAAAAGGCAGGAATATGATTTTAATTGAAAAGAAACTACTTACCTTTAACAGCGTTGTGTCCTGCTAAGAGAAAGTTCATGCTTGACCAGTTTTTCCAGGTTGTCTATATCAGTATAAGTCAGATTCATTGTAAGAAGATGGGTAACAGTCTAAGCTAATTAAATATAGGAAATTAAAAGAAATGTCCTAGCAGTTAAGTAATCTGCACCTTAGAAGGTGGAAAGACAGGGAACCACAAAAATCATGTTTTGCTTTTTAAGTAATTATATAAGTTTGCAAATGTAGTGAGTGATCAAAAACGAAAAAAAAAATTGTGTAAAGATATTTCTTCCAAAGTGTCTTTCTTCTTGCTGTTAGAATTTTTGTAGCCATCTACATGGGAGAAGAAGGAGACTGAATGTTTTATGGTTCTGATTCATTTGTAAGAATTTCATATGAAAGGATTTTGGCAAAAGAAAAAAGATATGACACCTGGTATCTGTAAATTAGTACCAAATTTGTAGTGAGAATTGATTGGGGTATACCACTTAATTTGTTATAAATAATTTTATGTTTTAACTAGTAACTTGCTTTAGCTCAGCTTGAGTATATTATTTCCAGTGCCACCATGATTTTTATCACTTTGAGGTGAAACCTAATAGACTGACTCTGATATATTTGACTTTAAAACTTGTAAAACATGAAAAAAGGTTCAGTAAGCCAAACATCTTAGAAAACAGCATTTGCTAAGTTTAGATTATATGTGCATATGTTTTATATATAGACATACTTATCACATATATATATATAGATTACTTACACAGTAAATACTATGTAAATTGAATAATGTTTGAATGTAAGTAGTTTAAAACTTGTGGTGAGTCTTTCATCAGCCAACAATAACTTATTTGGTAAATTTGATTCTAATATTGTTGGGAGTTTTTCCAATGGAGTACACCTGTATATACATATGGAATACGGGCATGCATATATATGTACAAAAACTCTTAAAAATGAGTTCAGCTTTTATAAACACTAAACACATTCTGCCTGTAAAATGTTTTGCTGCAGTTTGTATCATTAACTCAGATTTACACCTTCATGTTTGAGATTCACTATTGGAACTATCTATGCATGTAGATTTTTGTCAATTCCCTCTTCTCCCCAAATAAATCAGCTAATTAAAAAAATTGTGACCATTTTTATAAACTACTACTTTATTAAACAAATCATATTTAGTTTAAACATTAAGCCATTCCACCCACAAGGAATTTTTTTAGAGTATGATAAAATCTCATGAAATAAATAAAATGACTGAATGGTTTAAATAATTATTTTTAGTATTTTTTTAAAATTGTTTTTTAGTTTTAGGAGGACACAATACTTTATTTTATTTATTTATTTTTTACTGTGGTACTGAGGATCGAACTCAGTGCCTCACGCATGCTAGGCAAGTCACAACCCCAGCCCCATATTTCCCTTTTTAACATTACATTTATTTGAGATGGTGATAGGAGTTAAAAGGATAAGGTTAATGTGTTTTTAAGCCTGTTGAAATACAAGCTTGTTAGTATTTTTCAGTGACATATGTTAATGTGACAGAAAGAACAATTTATGTATTAAAACCCTGCAATACCTTTTCTTCATTTTTCTTACACCCAGTGGCGGCTACCTTTTGTAAGCTGTTGGAGCCCCCTTCCATTTGGAGTCAAACTAAAACCTTGAAAACTAGCTTAAAATGTTCCATAAGGATTGATTTATATCACCACTAAAAAATACATATCTAAAGTAATGAAGTATCACTGATATATTTGCCTATACATATGTACTGACCTATCAGTCAAGATTCAGCACAGAAAATTGTGGTGTGTTTGCAACTTTTGGACTGGCCTGGTTAATTTAGGGAATGGTACAAAGTTGTATAGAACTTTGTATTCTTCCCAGTGTCCTGTTTACTTGATGTTCTTTCTCTGTCCATTTGCTGCTGCTTTTTCAAAGTAGTCCTTAGTTTTCTTCTTTGAACAAAATTTGGGTCTCTTGGATTATGCCTACCCTTTATCTAGTCTTGAGTCTCCCTCTGCCCTTAAAACATCCAGATTCTTTTTATGTGTTAAATTATTTGCCTCCCACATTTTTATCCAATTATGAGCTTTGAAAAGGGAGCATCTTTTCATGAGGCAGCCTTCCTTTATGATATGCTCTCCTTGCTGAGATGCCCCTTTCACCTATCTGGAACCTGCTTGATTCTCACATAGAAAGCTACTAACGTGATCCATTTGAAATGAAACTTAACCAGGCACCTCCTTGCCTGAAATCTTTCATTGGTTTCCTCTTTCTTGTCTAGTAAGAAAGGAAAAAAAAAATCCAGATTAACATGCTTAAAGTATAGCTTCTACCTTTCCTCTTTTTTAAAAATTTTTAAATTTTTTTTTTAGCTTCTACCTTTTCCATTTTGATATTTCCTACCTCAGCCAATGCTTTTTTTTTCATATACCATATAGCCTCACACCATCTGGGTTTACTCAAAACTAGTCTCTGTCTGGAATGCCCATCCTCTTAACTTCACTTGGCTAACTCCTGCTTATCCATGTAGGCCTCAAGTAGGCATTATTTTGGTTCTAGAACCCAGTACAGGTTGCTGAGCCATGTGGGTGGGAGATGGTGTGCAGAACTCTTGGCACATGTTTTACTTAGTTAATAGACTAGCAAGTATTTTAAAGCGCATGTAAAACTCAACTGCAGGAAGTAGCTGCTGCCTAAGGTCAGTTGTGACCATTTCATGTCATTCTAGTGTGTATATTTCGTTCTTTTTTTTCCTTCAGAGACCAAGCTTGTTATATATGTGTTCCATAAAGTGGAGGGATCTGATAACTAGATTTTTAAACATTCTGATCTTTTTATAGACTTTAATTGGCAAACATGAGACAAAATAATCTGATATATTCAAAATATGGTAGTTGTGTTAAGGACTTTCTGTCATCCTAGAATCCTGTGTTTTGGGTAGCTTTTATTTTACTCTGGAAAAATGTTCTTTATCTCTGAAACGTAGGGTTCAAAACTAAAATGTCAAAAATATGAAGTTACCTGCTCATCTTCTTCCTGATCTTATATTTCAATTTCTAAAGACAGTTCTTGTTCCTGGGAGATTTCCTTTATGTCATTATAAATAAATAGGCTATTCTTCCTTAGCTGCATCTGCCAAGCAACACTGGCAGCCCTATTACTAGGATAGTAACTTATTGGTAATTGGGCTACACGGCAGCCTGATTTGTACTACAAAGGTAAAAATCATTATGCTGCTTCTTGCTCAACAACCACTTATTGAAAAGAGATTGAAAAGGGTATGAAGACCTGCTTTTCAGAATGTCAATAAAGTGCTTCCTCACAAGTCTAGTTTACCTTCTATGTTTTTCTTTATTGTAATACTCTTCCTGGAGGTGACCAGACTACATAAGACAGCCACCTGTTAGTCACATGCCAGCATAAATTATAGATAAAGAGCTCCTCATAAGCCACCACGGTGAGATTGCATTGCTTACTTTCAGGTAAATTCCATTATTTGTCCTATTTTTGTGTTTTTATCTGGGAACTCCAGGCACTTTTGTAAGACTGAGAAGAACAATAAAGATTAAAAATAATTTGGGAATTTTTTACAAATAACAAAATGGCTTGAAATGATTTTGAATGTGGTTGATGAAAAAAAGAACTTAAATGTTGAGGTCTTTGACAGATTATAAAATTTTTATGTTTATTAATAGCTGGGGAAGAATTGCATAGGCCTTGTTAAAGCAAAGCATATAATAAAGATATGGCATTATAGACTTTATACCATCTTTTCAATGTGCTTCACATACTAGGTACATTTCTGGAAAGCAGTTGAGAAGTTCTGTTTAGGATAACATTGCTTAGGTTTAGAATGAAATACTTTGTGGTCCCTCAACATCAGCATGTTTTATGCTTCTTTGGTTGTCAACTCACAAGTTAATTTTACTTGGCAGCACCTGCTACGTGAAGTGATGTCACACCATGCCCAAGATACGGGCAACCCACCAGCTACATGGCATGATAACTCTGCAGGCCGAACGGCAACCTTGATAATTATAAGGCCATGGATAATATCCCCCCAGGGGTTCACAGATCTTCTGGCAGTGGGTGTAGCTCCGCCTACATTCTATACAGCAGATTCCTTCATGATCCAGTCTAGGATCAAATGTCATGCTTTCTCCTTCTTGCTGCTGTGAAATAAAAGAGAATTATCTTTATTTTCTTCATAATGAGGTTATAGCACATCGTTTTAAAGTACGATCCTGAGGTTTTTTTGTACTGAATACGTCATAAGAGATCAGCAAAATCTACTACTTGTAACTGCCATCATTTAGAATGTCTTCTGACATGAAGGAATTCTCACCTACCTAATCTGTTATTGGCAGAAAATTGTGGAGTTTTTAAATGGCACTCTGAAGTTCTTCTGTGCCTTTAATGAGCCATGATTATGAATATTCACACGTGAATAGTATGACTCAACTAGTTTCAAGTAAGAAAACAAATACTATGATCAAAAGTAGCTTTTCTGCCACTGCTAATTTTAAGTCAGGGAAACACTGGTGCCCTTCTTTAGTAATTTTTTCCAAGGCTCCAGGGTGCACATTTGGAAACCCATGGGTCTAAGCTAAGAACAAGTTTCAGTTCCAGTTCTACTTGCTTCCAGAACATTGTCAAGTCATTTCATTTCTCCTGTCTTCTTTTCAGCAACAAAATGGGAATGTTATCTCCATAGAGTCATAAAGGGTCTATAACATTCAAGATCCATAAGAATTCAAGACAGCTTTGCCAACAAAATCATAATTGATGTAAAATGTCTTTTCATTGCTGGGGAAATTATAAAGCTGGGAGGAATCTGCCCCCTGCTCATTTGCATATCTGGTTTACCTTTTCAAGAATATCTAGGGATCAAGATTCTGTACGCTCTAGTATTGCCCCTTAAAATTCTCATTTTCGTTTAACTCTTGGTGGGAAATGTAATCTTAATTAGGGGGACAGGTGTTAAGATTTTTAAATTTATTAAAAAATGGAAAAAACTGAATATTGAACAGAAATACACTTACCTCAATTTGACAAAGTAAATTCTGACATGAACTTGAAGAGAACTGAAGGTATTGTAACATTTCATTTATAAATACATTAGAAATGCCTCCAAAATAAAAGGACATTTTCCTACACAACCACACTGTCATTATTGCACCTAACAAAGTCATCCTACTCTTGTGTAAAGGGGCTGATACCCTCATCCTTGGAACTGATTTCAGGCCACCCAGCCACCTCCAGGATCATCAGCTTTTGTTTGCCACCCAGATTTCATTTCTTAGTTGGCTTATGGAATTACTATGGCGTCCTGAATTTTCTGATAAGATCTGGGATTTAAAAGATACTGTTGGCTTTAAATCTTTCTAAAACATATTAGCCTGATATGATAAACTAGAAAATACATTTGTAACACATGAAGCAGTGTAGGACTGAATGCTTCACACATGCACACAGTGCATGAAAAGATGATCAGCTTTACACATAATAAAAGATGAGCAAGATAAGACTTAATTTTTTTAAAAAGTTTGATGGGTGTGTAGCTAAATTTTAGAGGACATGCTCAATGTGTGTGAGGACCTTGATCACCCCCGTATCACGAGAGAAAAAGAAAAAGAATTTTTTTCTTTCGATAGTAAGTGGGTCCTTCCATTACCATTTGCAGACATATGGCTGGTATAATTCCTTAGCAGCTTGGTATCCGTTAAAATATAAGAGTCCCATCTACTTGTATGCAGCAGACCCATGCTTCAGTATGCTAAAGACAACGTGTGCAAAAGATAAAACAGCTAACGATGAACAAGTTAATGCTATGTACTAGTCCCTGTGCTAAGACTTGACCTGCATTACCTCATTTACTACCCATATCCCTGTGAGTTCTCTAAAGGTATTTGCTGTAGAGAAATGATTTATATGCCTACCAAAGCAGAATTACATAAGTTTATGTACATCCATATGTTGGAATACTACTAAATGAAAAGATAACACAGAATTAATGTGTATTATGTAGGAGTTGTAGGCAGTCTTTAAAATGTATATTAAGTACATGTAGAACTATGTAGGCGATATGGAACAAGTTCCAAAATACTGTATTTTAACGGGAATGAAATCAAGACATTGGCTGGGGATGTGGCTCAGTGATAAGAGTGCTTGCCCAGCATGTGTGAGGCCTTGGGTGGATTCAATCCCCAGCACCAAAAAGAAAAAAAAAAAAAAATATATATATATATATATATATATATATATATATATATATATATATATATATATATATATATTTAATTACACACACACATAACCTGGAAAGCAAGGCATAGAATTTTTGTGTTACAGTGTGTTTGCACATATGTGTGTGTTTGCTTCTGCAAAGAAACTTGGCAAATAATAATTGTTAATAGGCTGCTGCTGCTGGCAGGGGGTCTGGGATGGAAGGGAAACACTTTACATTGTTCCCTTTGTAGAGGTTTTTAAGCTGCATACATTTTTTATTTTAATAACTAGTTACAAATATGTATATTTTGCTGCCTGCAAAATACAGTAACTGTAAATGATACTTCTTTGAAGATTTTGAGTTTTTAGCACCTTAGTGCCAACCTAACAAACATCAATTCTCGTTGCAGGCTAGTGTTTTCATCTGTGTTTGAGTCCCTTCCTTGAGGGCTGAGAGCCCTCAGGGCAGAAGTTAATAACTGTGGGCACAGGGCCTGAGAAAGAACAGGTTCTTCACAGATGTCTCTTAAATGGATGAAAAAAGTGGATTTAAAGAGAAAAAGAATATTTTAACATTGTGTGTTGCTTCCAGGGTGCAAACACTCTTGGAAACATTTTTAAATAATCAAATACATGATATGAATTTGTTTTCATGGGTTTTCCTGTGACAAAAAGGGAGAGCAAAGAAAGTAACTTTGAATAGAGTTAGAACCAATAAGGATTTTACACTACAGAGGCAATGTTAAGTGTTCTTACCCTTAATTATAAACCTTTTGCCAAATAGATGAAGATGTATTTTTATAACAACTGAGTAAAGTTCTCAGTTGAATATTAAGTGCTTGTATGAAACCTTAAGTAGAAAGACCATTTCAGAGTTACGTTGAATGCATTCCTCTGGGCATGTCACCAGAACACCAGTACGCACATGGTAAGGATTATCAGGATTGAAGGGTTCGGCATCGTCTTGAACACCGGGTCTGGTTTCATTATTCAGTCTTCCAGGGCCTGGGCTGCCCCGGGACCCACTGCGTGGTCTTCTTGTGGTCATTGGAACAATTTTTCTTGCTACTTCTCTTCTTTCTCTCTGGATTTCTGCAAAAATTGATGTGTATTAATCCCTTTATTTGATTAAGCAAGTTAGATATGCATTTGTTTTCAGGGTGAAAAACATAAGAATATCAAAGTATAAACATGAGTACTCTTGTAACTTTTTGTACTGATGATTTTATGAAAGCATCTTTTAGAGTCTTGGGTCTGTAGTTAAGACATACAGATAATTCGTTTTGGTTTTATAATACTAACTGAAGCAGACATTGAAAGATGTTTGACAAAGTCCCATTCTCAACAACTGTTTTCTTTGACCATTTCACTATGGGGCTGAGTAAATAAATACTATTGATTTTCTCTGCCTCCTTTACAATTAGGAATGGACAGATGACCATATCTGGTAGACATAAGCAGAATATGGTAGTGCAGCTTGTGGGAAAGTTTGTTTTATTGGTACAACAGGACAGATATAACTTCCTCTATCTTATTTACCCTTCCTGAATGTAGATGTGCTATCTAGAGTTATAAGAGCCAACCTTTGACTATGAAGTGTTAGGCACAAGAATGGTAAACCACCATGCTACAGATAGCAAAACGCTAAGTTAGAAACATGATAGTATCACAGAGAAGCTAATAATGCTAGAAACTTCATACCTCCAGGCTTCTGGCTGTTAAAAATAATTTAAAACAAAACCATATTTGTTGAAACCACTGATCTGTATTCTATTTCTCACAGCCCTAAGTATTCCTCAAAACATCTTTTTATTTAGTGGTTTTGGAAACTGAACCGAGGGCCTCACATATGCTAGGTAAGCACTCTACCACTGAGCTATATCCCTAGCCTAATAGACCAGTAGTTGTAACTATTCCTAAAGGATTGGCTATATAGGTATAAAGCTTTACAGTTTGCAAAGTACATTATCTTGGCTGATTCTCATAAAAAGTTCTATGGATTGAAAAAGCAGCCACTGGTATAAGAGCCTCAAGTCTTGGGAAGACCCAGGTGGCCTGGCCACAATCACAGATGTGAACTCTGATTCCAAACCCCCCTCTAGTTAATCACACTGCTTCATACATCAGGCAGTGCCACCAATGGCCGAGTAGCAGATGAAAAGTACCATACAATATGTACTTTGGTGTCTCCCCTGTGCTTCAGTTTCATCTATAAAATGAGTATAAAAATATTTACTTTATAAGATAGTGATAAGGTTAATGAAAATGTATATCTAAAGGTTTTAGCACAAGTGTTTATAATAAGCACTCAAATATCAGATGATGATGATGATTATATCATGCTTTGTTATTTATGAACACTTAGTATGCTTTAAAGCTAGAGATAGGGCTGGGGATGTGGCTCAAGCGGTAGCTCGCTCGCCTGGTATGCGTGCGGCCCGGGTTCGATCCTCCAGCACCACATACAAACAAGGATGTTGTGTCTGCCAATAACTAATAAATAAATAAATATTTAAAAAAAAAATAAAGCTAGAGATAACTTTGGATAAACATCAGGGAGACGTGGATTCAGTCCACAACTCCTTTTACTAGCTGAATGACCTCAGGCAAATTACCTAATCTCTGTGAACCTTGGTTTCTTCATCTGTAAAATAGGAATATGAAGAGTCACCTCAACAGTTATTAATGAAGATTAAATAAGGACAAAATGTAATGCTCTAGGGAAGTGCCTGGCGCATAGTCAGAGCTCTGTGGACATCTGTGTTCTGCTTCCCTTCTGACCTGCATCCAGGCACCATTTACAGCATCTTTGATAAATGACCCCAATGACCTGCAGACTTCCAGATTGCAGAGCAAGGGCTACTGGACCCTGGAGTTGAGGGCATTTATTAGAATTAGAGGGGAACCAGACACCCTCTACAGGGAGGTTGATTTTCTTGATTTTATTGTAAAATACAATCAACAAAAGATTGAAGCAAGCTCTGCCCTTTGGATGGGGTCTCACTAAGTTGTCTCAAACTTCTGATCTTCCTACCTCTGACTCCCAGATGGCTGGGATTACAGATATTTTCCACTGAGCCCAGCTTAATCCTTCATTACCTTTATTTTTAATATTTATGTTATTCCATTCTTTGGAAATATAAATATATGTATTTGGAGATATGTATACATATACATATGTATTATGAATACATTTATATTTATATATAAAATTATGTTTATATGTAAATGTATAAGATATATAAATGTATTTATATATAAACAAATATATAAAGGATAAATATGTTTTTAACCCTTTTCTGATCTTGGGGCATTTGGCTGGTTTCTACTTTTCTCATGCACAGAATATATAATTCTTTTTATTTATTTTATTTTTTACATTCTAGGGATTGAACCCAGGCAGGGTCTTGTGCATTCTAGGCAAGTACTCTGCCACTGAGCTATATCCCCAGTCCCATATGTGTAATTCTTGTATGGATCTTTGATGATTGAATGTGGTCATGCAATTGGACTGTGAGGGATCAAGGAACATCTTGGATGAAAGGAACAAGCTCCTTCCCAAGGGTGAAGTTACTCAGTGTCTATCATTTAGCACTGCTAATTATACTGTCTTCCCATCCCCATTCCTCACCCCCTTGTTCTGCACTGTTATTTTTGCATAGCACCTTGTGTCATACTATATAATTTTCTTATTTTAATTTAATGTCAATTATATCCTCTTGCTACAATGTAAAACTCATTGATGGCATGGAATATTGTCTTTTGTTCACTGATGCACCTCAGAAGCCTTAAATAAGTTATGTGGTACATGATAGGTTTGTCAAATGAGTGAATGAACTCTGGGTAAGAGACTTTGTCTTCAGACAGAATGTGATTGGGGAGAGCTCTATGTGGTAACAGTGTGGGGACTTTTGTCCTTGACTGGAAAATGTAGTTCCTGGGTAGTAGAAAGCATGAAGGCTCACTGTCATGGTTTGGATCTGGAATGTTACCCCAAAAGACTCGTGTTGACAGCTTGGTCCTCAACGCAGCAGTGTTCAAAGGTGGGGTTTTGGGAAGGGATTAGATCATGAGGGCTCTAACTTTAGCAATAGGTTAATTCATTGGTAGCTGAATGGACTACCAATGAAAGTCCATTGGAAACTCTAGGCAGTGGGACATGGTTGGAGGAAGTAGATCACTGGGAGAATGCCCCGAAAAGAATTATCTTGTCTCCAGCCCTCTCCCTACCACTCTTTCTTTGCTTTCCAGCAGCCACAGGCTGAGCAGCTTTCCCCTGCCACACCCTTCTGCCTAATCTTAGGTGCAGAGCAGTGTAGCCAGCCAACCATGGACTAAAGCCTCTGAAATTGTGAGAAAAAATAAATCTGTCCTCCTCTAGTTTTTTTTTTCCTCAGATATTTGTCATGACAACAAAAAGCTGACTAACAGCCCCACCTGGGTGAAGGAAGGTGGGGAATGGAAAGCAGGATTTTGGTAAGTGACCATAGAATTGTGTTACAACCACTGACCTGAGCAAGAGCATAGATGAGAAAAGCACAGACTATTTGGCAGCCCTTCCTCCAGCCCCTTGGTGACAGATACTACTTACTGACATGCCTGGCAGCCACTGTCAGTGGCTTATGCATTGGATTCTGTCAGCTTGTCCTGGGTTAGGGAGTAGCCATCTCCTCCAGGCTTTGGAACAGAATAGGAACTAAGAATAAGTTAGTCATGGAAGAATCAGAAACCTATACTTTCTCAGCCTGGTGGGGTATTGTTTTAATTGTGGTAAAACCTATAAACAAAAATTTTTCACTTTATAAACATTTTAAAGTGTACAGTTCACTGGTATTAAGTGCATTCACATTGCTGCACAACCATCACCGTCCATCCCTAGAACTCTTTTCATCTTGCAAACAGCTGAAACTACCTGTTAAACACTAACTGTCCATAACAAGTCTCCCACCAAGCCTAGTGGCTCTAATGCCTCTACTTTCTTCATTTCCATTCTATTCTCTTCTGGTGTTCAGTAGAATCTTTCAGAAAACAGCCCATCTCAGCTGTGTGAGGAGAAGGGCTTTCACTCCCTCCCCTCCTTGAACCAGAGCTACAAAGTAGACCTTGGGAAGGTCAATGACTGCAGTAGAAATGAAGTGAGAAGCCCTCTAGAGACAGGAAAGACTCAGGGGAAAGAGAGGCCTGCTGGTCTCACCTGCCCTTTGTCACCTGGAAATAGTTAAAAAATATGCCTATCTCTGAGCCCCAGGGACCTGGAATTTATTTTCTCCGGACTTGGAAGCTGATGCTCAAGCTTAGAAATTGAGGAATCTCAGCCTATACCCACAGCAGCTTTTGGCTGTCCCATAATTCTAGGTTTGAGCATAATAAAGATTCGGTGGCATGACAGTTTCTTAGTCCCTTGATTCTATGCCTTAGGAATAAAAAAAAAAAAAAGTAAAATTGGAAGGTGCAAACAAGTGAGATTAAGGGGCACAGCGGCAAGAAGTGGGAGCATCATAAATAAAAGTCGCAGGTAATGCAATGTGTTCTGTCTTCCTGCACTGCCTCCTTTTAACCCTGTTGCTCCTTCCCTTCTACATGGCAGTCACAGCTGTCATTCTCCTTGTCTTTTATCTCGCATGCTAATTACCAAGACATCATCACATGCATCCTGATGTTATCTTTCTTGTTACATGCTCAGACCTGTGGAGAGGCAGGGAGGAATCTCACAGGAACAGGAAGAATTCCAAGCACCATTAAGAGAACTTAAAATGTTACCTTTTGGATATGTAGGTTTAAGCCAGAAAATAGGAAGGTTGCCACAGAGTTCTAAGACTTTAGAACTCAAGAAGCTGATGTCCTTCACAGGCTGGTCAACAGCTACCCAGATAAGAGAATTTTCTTCATATTTAACAGGCATGATCTTGCCTTCCTGAAATTAAAAATGAAATGCACATGAGTAAAGAAGATGGTGGGGCATGCTTCAGATTGAGTCGTGGGTTGCTAAAAAGATTAGTTTACCTTGTAAAAACAGAATTCTGTGTGTGTCTTGCATGTGAGTGTGTGTGCCATGCACACACACTTTCAGGTTTCAATCTCTTTGTAGCTCTCTTCACAGTATTCAGCACACCTCCTGTTACCCTGCCTCTGGATAGCTGTAATGTGTGAATGGAAGTGTTCTGTGTTGAAGTGAAAATTACTTGATACCAACTTTGAGATTTAGGTTAATCTGATGTTTTCGATCAAAGATGTTTTTTTGCAAAAAAGCAATTGAACAGACCCTGAAATCCTATAAAGGATAGAGGAACCCTTCATTTGAAGTGAAAATCTTTTGGGGTTTTGTTCTGCGGTTTCCTAACAACAATGGAAAAAGCAAGTGATTGGTTCTTTAATGTCTCCAGTTCAAAGTAGTATTTAACATAAACCATTTCTCCATTTCTCAGCTATAACAAAACATATTTCAGATGTTCCTCACATCAGGCACACCACTGAGATTTCAAAGCTAAACCCTAGATTTTCTTCTACAGAGAGATGCTGAGGATGGTTTGATAACCCAGGAGACAAATTTATTTTTGCCAGGTTGTTCCTTTCATGTATTTATTAGTTTGCAGTAGGTTGGAGAAATTAAAATGTTTTCTCCTTACTTTTCAGTTAAAAGCAGCACTTCATTTATGTTTTCTCCCTCAGGCTTATGGTTGCATTAAAACAACTTAAAGTTATTGGAAGAAGCTAACACTCAGGTAATCCAGTTATTTACCTTAAATTAAATGGCTCCATCCAGGAAATGAATGCTCTCTGAGTACAGTAGCTTTTTAAAGTTATATCAAACTGATAAAAAATTTATGGGAGTAAGTGATGCATAAATCTGCCCCATCATAATCTAAAGTATGTGGGGAAAAATGGAATGATTGGGATAATGCATGTAGATGCATTCTATAAGCTAAGAATGTCAAATAAATCTTGGGGCACATACTCGAAGTTTCTTATCCATTCCTTCCTCCTGCCCCTTCCTCGTAACACAGTCCTACTTCCTTGGAGGCAGCCCCTGCCAGGACAGACACTTGCTTTCTCATACTGTCCAGTGGCCTATGTGCCTGGCTGGCCAGTGCTGACTACTGAAATCCAGGCTGGAGTATGTTGAGGAACTGAGACCTGTTTTTACCTATCAAATTTAAATCACAGTTCACCCTGTTCAGCCTCTTTTGGATTAAAGAAGAGGTTGTGTGGTGCCACCACGTTTGGAATTCGAAGGAAAGATAAAAATAAATAAATAAAAATCAAAGAGATGCTGGCCCTTGAGCAGTTCCACAGCTGCCTACTTCTTCACTGCTTACTGTGGGAGAAAAACAAGTCCCTATAAGTTACTCTAAGTGAAGTTATCTGCTGCTGACAGCCAAGCACACGTCTAATTCACACAGTGTATCGGCTGAATTGGCTTTTGTCCATCAGAGAGGGTCCATCATGCATGATAGAAACAACTAAAACACAGGACAAATAATCTACCTCTATGGCAAAAAAAAAAAAAAATCAGGTACAAAAATTGAAATACAGAAATGTTTACCACGGTGAATTTTTTTTATTCAAAAATAATTATTTTTAATTATTATTTTTTTGAAATAGTGAAAAATTGAAGATAATGGAAGTGTTCAAGAATAAAAGACTTTTGGGCTGAGGTTGTGGTTCAATGGTAGAGCACTTGCCTACCATGTATGAGGAGGCACTGGGTTCAGTTCTCAGCACCACATATAAATAAAGGTCCATCTACAACTTTTAAAAAAGAATAAATGACTTTGAAAATTATAATCACATAATCTACATGGTAATTTACACTTTAAAAGAACTAAAGTGAAAATAATAATACAGCAGTCTCACATCACTTACGAAAATAATATCTGATACATACCCACCAACACAGAAAATCCACCAAAATGTTAACATTAGTCGTCTGTGGATTGTGCCATTGTGGGTTATTTTCTTCTTTAAATTTGTATGTATTTCCAAAATTTTCTACAGTAACTGTTGTTTTTAAAAATCATGGAAAAAACATCAAAAAGTAACTTATAAAATATACTGTAGGCTTATGAGTAGATCTGGGTAAGCTATGATTGGGGAGCTGGTTCTTATGGAAGGCACAGAGAATGAGTCCCATGTCCTTTTCTGGGGAGGATGGCAAGGATGATAGTTCACTAAAGTCTTTATGATTGAAAGTGAGTGGTACAAATGTATTTAAAAAATAGTGATAATGCAGTAAGAGAGTTTCAGGGGTCAGAGCAAAGGAGGTATGGTTCCCATTTTTAGATTGGCATCAGTGGGTTACACAGAGAGCATGGGCTTCATTCTGAGCTGCTCAGCTCAAGAGGAACAAAGAAATGTGATCAGACGAGAATGGCTGGACCAATGGAGTCTGGAAAACATCTCACAGGATGAATGCTGGGGAAACGGGGAGTAAGCAAGAGAAAAGAGCTCATGGTGGGCCACTTTCAAAACTTTGTTTTTTAGCTTCTGCTTTGTTTTGTTTTCAGATAACTCCTGCTGCTGCTCCTTTGGGGGCAAACAATCAGGCAGTTTCCAGGCACCTTCGCTTACCCATATTTTCCCTCTTTTGCCTTGAGGGAACTAACACTTGCTGCGCTTCCCTCTCAGGGATACCGGAAGGCTCAGAGATGATCATAATAAAATTAGCAATGATGAGCAACAGTCTTTCATTCAACATCTAGTAGATTCTTTAGAATCATGGGCACAGTGTGTCTACCCCCAATTTTCAGATGACAAAACTGAGACTCAAGGAGTTAAAGCCACATCCACAGCACTAGGATTTGAATCCATGTTTTTCTGATTCTAAAGCCCATTTTCTTTCCACCATACTTGGAACAACTTAAATGGTACACCATAATAGGTGTGACCACTTTGTAAGACCTAACATCATAAAACCATAAGGTGTGATTGTTAAATGTGTCTTTAGAACTCTGTGGAATTCTTAGTGAATTTTAAAAAGATCAAACTTAAAAGGCAATTTACTAATGATAAATGAAAGAACTATGTCAACAAAATTCATAAATTGATATACATAGAAAAGGAATTAAATATATGTTATATAGCTTTCTTGCACTGACCTTGAACTAAAAGGAGGAAATTGTAGAGAAGCCATCTCAGTTCAATGTTGGGCAAAACAATTTAGAACCTCCCTTGATAAAGCTTCTGGCCCACAGTTGGTGCACCTTATCATAGAATCTTAATCACTGATCAGATCATTTCCTAACATCAGGCAAGTGAGGGTCATGTGGGGACCAAGCCCCTTTCTGCACTTTTAAATGTGACTTCCCCAGATCTTTAATACATCAACTCAGAATGATCCTTTGGAGCCAGTAGGACAAAAATAGTTTAAATTGCTTTGCTAGAGAAGAAATAAAACTGAGGTCTGGTCATGAACCTGACCCTGGAGATGGAAGGGGTTGTGCCTTCAAACAGTAGCTGCCAAAGCTCTCACTGTCTGAGCAAGTGGGTACCCACCAGTTGGGAGGAGATGCTTTGTTTGGTCATGGTGCCCACCTCCGGAAGACGAGCCTTCACCTGCGCTTTGATGTAGCACTTCTCTCCTCCAGCAAAACGTATTCCTGTAATGCCCTAGGAGATAAAAGTATATCCATCCATCTATCCATTCATTCATTTATTAACTGTTATGATACAGGCACTGTTCCAGGTGCTGGGTATGGGGGATGAACAAACCATAAAAATCCCTTCTCTCATGGGATTTACCTTTTACCATTATTTACTAAAAATAAAACAAAGTCAGGTAGAAATAAGTATTATGAAGAAAATAAGCCAGAGAAGGATAGAAATGTCAGGGAATGGTACTTTAGGCAGCATAGGAGAGGAGACTACAAGGAGGTAATATTTGAGTGGGTCAGAATATGTTGGTGACTCCACTGATGACCACAAGTTCAGATGAATTGCTAGCTTTCCCACAAAACCTCTCTGAACTCCCAGTTCAGGTGAGTCCATCCTCTTATCTCTATCTCATTTGGCATTTAGTCTACACTGTTTATTTAGTTACAAGCTCAAGCTCAGTATCTTTGTCTTTTTTCTTTTTGGTGATCCTAAAAAAATTCTCAAAAGATGTCAATGCCAAGCACAATGGCACCCACCTGTAATTCCAGTGACTCAGGAGGCTGAAGCAGTAGGATGGCAAGTTCAACGCCAGGCTCTGCAACTTAGGGAGATACTATCTCAAAAAAATATATCTATACCCATATTAATATAGATCTATATGGCTGGGGATGTAGTTAAGTGGTAAAGAGTCCCCAGGTTTATTCCTCAGTACCACACACACAAAGAAAGATGTTGGTCAAATTAATTCTAATTCCTAATTGTCCTAAGCTACTGAGCCCAGAGTAAACAAAAAGGCTTATCCCGTCACCAGGAGATGAACTCTGCTCCTAGACCTTACCCGAGAACCTGGATCTTTTGTTTTTGTCCCCTGTGAGTCATAAACAGTGTCTCCACCTCATTTGCCTGGGGACTAGCCTCAAGGGAAACACTGGCACAGGCTCCATCTTGGCTGAAGCTCAGCCACTGCTTCTACCCGCAGAGGACATGAAGGGTAACTGTATATTCTGTCCCCGGAGTATTGATTTTTGCTCAGCTGGTTTTGATTTCATGACAAGTGAGTAGCCAAAAATAGTCTTAAAGGTCATAAATTTTATTCCATAATAATGTAGACCCCACCTCCAAGTCTGAACCTTGACAATCTTATGTGTGTTGAGATGGATGTCAGGATGATAACTGAATGGATTGCAGAATCGGTGCTAAGGAATGGGGGAAGAAAAGCACTTAGAAATATAGGGATACTAGCTCAGGATTCAGTCCTTTTAGGTGAAGAATAAAGTTAATTGTTAAGTCATACGGGAGGAGATTCATTGAAAGTTCTGCTTTATTTGAATTTAGCACCAGGAACCCTATGAAGATAGTGGGTAACACTTTGTGAATGGAGTAGGAAAGTTTCATTCATTCTTTCCAAAACATCTCATTTTTTGCCTTGAAGCCTGGCTAGCCACGTGCACATACATAACCCATTTTTCCTATTTCTCCTGGCACCAGGTGTCATTCAGACAAGGTATGGTCACCATCCCCTGCTTCACAGAGGAACTTCAAGGGGTCTGACTTCAAGCACTAGAATGCCCTGGAGAAATTTTAAGAACACAGATTCTGGGCCCTCCCCAGAGATTTCCATTTGATTGGTATGGCACTGGTAGTCTTAAAAGTTCCCCAGGTATCTATAATACAAAGCCCAAGTTGAGAACTACCAGTTTAGGGTAAAAGGAACTTCTTTAGGAAACTAAATTTTGAAATGACTGTAATTACCTTTGGACCCAAGTTTCTTCTGTACCAGTGTCTCATAAACTTTCCCTTGCATCACAGTCATTTGGAGGACTTGTTAAATAAGATACAAAGTTTTGGGTCTCACTCCCAGACTTACAAATTTGCATTCCAGCAAGCTCTTGGATACTACCCTGCTGGTGGCCTCAGAAACACACTTGGAGAAACACTTTTGGCTATGCTATCACCCAAAGTTCTGCTGCTCTTATTCTGTATGTCAATCTAGGACCAATGGTTCAAAAAAACAGAAGGCAGGGGAGGGATATGACTGCCTTCCTATGTAATATGTTCTCTTAACTTCAAACACTCCTGTCCTCTGAATGTGAGATGTGTGGGAGGAAACACCATAACCCCCAAGGAGAGAGTTGCTTCTGCTGAAAGATAACAGCACCAAATGTGAATCTAGCACTGAGTTGGTTCTGGCAGTCTACACATTGCAGAGAACTGAAACCCCACAGGGGCAGGACCAGCAGGAAAGAATTCACAGAGTATTAACCACCGTGTCTAGCTACAAATCCACATCAAGCAGCCAGACATCTTAGGAGATTAAACAGAGAACTAAAGGAAGCACCAGAAAGTCAAGCAAACCTCCTGCTTTTTTGCAAACAATCAAGGCCTTAGAAGCTGGTGATAATGAAGAAATTTGCTAACAAAGGCAATGAGTGAAGATTTCCAAAACCTAACATTTTTATTTAAAAAATCACCTTAGCTGTACATTTTTTTTTCTTTCTAGGGCATTTCATCTATTTTTGTGACTCCCAGAAGGCTCTCAGGAAGGCATGGAGTCCTGCCCCTAAAGGGTATTTTAGAAATTTCTGGAGGAGTTTTTTGTTGTTACAAAGATCGAGATGCTCCTGACCTTACTGGGCTCTGCCCAGGGAGACTGGGTCCCACAGAGCCAGGGGTAGTCCCAAAGAACTGACTGTCCTGGGTCTAAGAGAAAAACCCATCTATATAGGAATCTGTGCCTAGAACCCGACAGTGTTTTACATATAAATAGAGAATGATTTTTGGCACAGTTGTAATGTACAATGAATTTCCTACAAATGCAATTACAGTGAAAATAGAGAGAAATTGGTACTTACGTCCACTGTTTGAGAAAATGATATAACATTGCATTGCCAAAGCACACTTGTGTCCATCTGCATTTCGGGTTGTGGCATTGACAGTCATTCAACTACCCCACATGAATTTGACTTTATTATGTTTTCTAATGCATCAGGCTAAACATTTATATATGAGATTCATATTTTATTATAAATTACTTTCATTTTATTTTTCCTTTATGTTACACTTGAGGACTATATTGATTTTTTAAATCAATAGCCTACCTGTCTAGGTAGATTATATTATCCTTTTCTCCTCCCAGCTTTCTAATTATAAGTTTCAAATATTTACAAATTAAATGTACAATGAACATTCATATACCCATCAGTATATTGTGTCTTTTAATTTCCAACCAGGATTTTTGTTATTTAAATGGGGTATTTAGTCTGAGGGGCTCAAATCAGCAGCACAGATGCTTGTGAGATTATAACCTCCTAGAACCATACACTCATGCACTATGAATTAACCCAGTGTTTGTTTCTCTGAGGTCACAGAGCCCAATGTACTTTTTTTCAGTGCTCTTCTCCTTTGGGGGTTCTTTTGTTTGTTTGTTTGTTAGGATCTATTAAAACCTTGGTGGGGTCCTGGGTGAACAGGGGGACTGATAATTTATAATTCAGAACCTATCATACTCTGGCCCCACCTATGTCTCCACCATGTCTCTTCCCCCTTTGGAATGTACTGGAAGCAGGAATATACATCCCTATTGGTCATCGCTTCCTGGTCCTCGAGAGTCCTGCCCCTACCTCTCTGTTGAAATCCAAATTGTTCCTCAGGATGATTCAATTGTCATCATCCCTGTCAAACCTGCTCAAAGCCCCTAATGGGCAGCAATGCCAATATGGCACTCTGCTCACGGCTCATCACAACACATTTCTTGGGCAGACCTGGCACTGTTTCTGTGTGTGTGTGTGTGTTTGCCTCCCAGACTGGACTGGATGGTCCTTTAGGGACAAATGTTAGTCATCTTTGCATCCTCTGTGCTTAGCAACATCCCATACCCAGAGGGAGCCTCAGTCAATAACTTCCTGAATTTGACTGATGGTTTAAAGTAGAAGAGAAACCAATAGTGCATGACCATAGAGGCTGATTCATGTGTCTTCAAAAGTCCAGGCTTGTTTAAACCCATAACAGGTACTATCCATCAAAAAAATGTTCTACTCACCATTTCTGGCTTAGAGAGATGTGGAAGCTATCAAATAAAATTGATCAGTTTATAAAATATTTGTGGCCTGTTGGTCTATGAGAACAAAACACAATCAATACCATTATTAGAAAGAACCAAAGGATTATAAAACAGATATATAGGTTTGGGATTAAAATATTTTCAAAGGATACATGAACATCTTGAGAGAGATAGATCTTATCTTTGTAGCTCCCTTTGCATATCTTGATATTGGGGCACATCATAGGCATTCAATTTTGTTCTGGATTGAATGATGTGCATGGAGGAGTCACATTTTATTAGTTTATATTGAGTAGTACAAAGAAAAAATGCATCTCCCTGTCCTGGGTCTTGCAGTAAAAGCCTTTAATAGGTCCAAAGAAATTATACTTGTGCACTGACCAGAACCATTTGCAAAGCTATGACCAAACATAGTACAGCTGGGCACAGTCCGAGCTGCAGAGCCTGTCTCCAGGGCGAGACCACTCTGAACATAGCCTGTCCTTGCCATCATCGAATAATGTGCAACATCCCAGGGCTCTAATGTTAGCATCTGTTGGACATTCAAAAGAACTTGCAAAGTGCATTTGGTGCCAGCAAGATGAGTGCTTTCATTTAAATGAAAAACATCTTTAGTTTTTCTCATCACTCAGAAGATGGGTCAATGAGATGTTTGTGGACCAATAAACTATAGGAAGAGACATTATTTTCAAGAGCTCTTTTTCATTATGAAGTTTCACCTACTCCATCTTCAGATTTAATAGGAGAACCCAAATAGTGAGGCCTCTTCCTCATTGCAGAATGTGAAAGAGAATAAGATATTTATGTTGGCCAATGGGAAATTAGTCTGGAGTGACACTTTGGATGGTAGCAGATGTAGGCTGAAGCATCACTAACTAGCTTAATATCTCAAATAGCCTGTAAATTATTTTTTGGTGGTAAAACAAAACAGTATTCATTTTCAAATGGAATTTGAACAATTTTTCAGTAATAGGTCATGGCTAGAGAACACAAACTATAAAATAGATTTTGCCCATGCTCATTTCTGTATTAAATGGAAAAATATGTAAGTAGATTCTATTTGTTGTTGATGGGACTATGAGATCCTTAAAATTTCCTTCCTCTCTAGAAATTCAGATTTCAGACCTTGCAATATTCTAGGATACATTTTATTTATTATGTTACAGAAGACTACTTGAAAAGAAATAGTTCTTTGAAGTCTTTCTGCCAAGACTTTATATAATTCTAAGAACTTGTTCTTTTCAATTGTGATTTTTTCCATTTTTTGTAAATATCAAGTTTTATTTTGACTTCTCAGCCCATATCTTTTATTTCCTAGAAGAAGAAACATTTGTTTTTCAAAGTAGTTTTCCCAAGTGCACAGTTTTATGAATTTGACAGTGTTTTTTTTTCTTTTTTACTTTTGGAGACAGAATTTTACTATAGTGCCCAGTCTGGCCTCCAACTCCTGAGCTCAAGCGATCCTTTTGCCTCAGCCTCCTGAGTTACTGGGACTAAAAGTATGCATCACTGTGCCCAAAGGTGTTATTACTATTGTTTCATATTATCTTTTTTTCCATGGAAGTGTGGTCCTCTCCTTTTGAAAATCTGAAGAACAAAGTATGTGGTCCTTTCTCAGAAGGAATATGCTACATGCTACATGCTGATCAGTGGCACTAATACTACTGTAAAGAACAGTTACCATGTGAGTGTGTGAGAGAGATGCTGTATCACCTTGAATTAGAAAAGTCCCCCAGGCTTGCCTGGTTAAACTCTATAAATGCATGACATATACTTACATTCTGGAAATCATTAACTTCAATTGCTTCTTCAGCTCCACTTCCCATTTTAAAGGTCTCCAAGTTGTTCCCAGCATCTATTTCCATTGACCCATCTTGTAATTTCCCATTGATACTCATAGTATAATGGACGTTGTAAATCTAGAAGTGAACATAAGAGTTAGTAATGCTTTCTTTTTCTAGCAATTCAGGGTTTGTCTTTAGAACTGCAGTGTGTGACGTAGCTTTCAAATTTTTCAGAGACATATGGAATCATCCTTAATAGTAATGCAATAATATATGAGGACTTCATCTATATACCAATCATGAAATACAATGATATCTGCTATTTGTAATCCTGGCTGCACATCAAGAGCACCTGGGTAGACTCTCCAGGTGGCATGCCTGGGTTTCACCCAGGACCAATCAAATCAAAACTTATGAGGATGGGGTTTGAGTAATGATCTCTCTTTTCTAAAGTTCGTTCTATCATGCAGCTGGGTTGAGAATCAATGATGGATAAAAGGAAATTGAGAAGTGAGAGTCAACTGGGTTTTCAGTTGAAGAAGTCTGTTTGCAGTGGCACCTGTTTAAAAATTGATCTTTTAAATCCTTTGGTCAAGATGAGGCATGGAATATGGCATATACTGGACTGGAGACAGGACTAGGATATATCAACATAGAACAGTACTTGTAAAGAGAATTGTCAAGGTACATATCTATTCTGAGTCAGAAGAGAAATACTCCACTCTATGGGATGAGTGTATGATATTGTAGTGCATATTATTGGATGTAACATGTATGGGAGAGGGGATCCCAGAAGAGGACTGGTCCAGGAATCAGAAAAGCAGCCAGCCATGCCACATATCCCTGGGTCTTAGAAGTTGCCTGGAGTGTAGAATAAAGAAGTTGGACTCATAGGTGGTTTTCATCTATGTACCTAGAATTCTGGCACTCCACAGGCATGGCCCAGAGCTGAGGGTGGTGAAGCAGGTGGAACTGTGATGTTCCTTCCCTGTCTACCCACAATCTAGCCAGAGCAGTTATGCTTTTTCTCTGGTGTGTGTGTGTGTGTGTGTGTGTGTGTGTGTGTGTGTGTGTGCGTGCGCACGTTACATTTCTGAGTAAGATTTTGCTAGAAAAATTTCACCATGTTTTTTTTTTCCACATGTTTTTTTTTGTTTGCCACTAAATTAAATGATCCAGAGGGCTTCCTTAACTTTTTTTGTTGTTGTTGATACTGGAGTTTGAACCCAGGGCCACTTAACCACTGAGTCACATCCCCAGCCTTTTTAAATATTTTATTTAGAGACAGGGTTTCACTGAATTGCTTAGGGCCTTGCTGAGTTGCTAAGGCTGGCTTTGAACTCATGATTCTCCTGCCTCAGCCTCCCAAGCCACTAGCGTTACAGGCGTGTGTCACCATGCTGGCTCTTAGATATCTTATTACTGTGCTGGTTTAAAAATAATTCATTTGCTGCTCCTGCTCAGTGTGCTGCTGTCCTACTAGATTTGTGTGCAGCATAGATAGTACCAGGGCTTTTCTTCTTTCTTTTTTTGGGCTTAGAGGCATGTCTATAGCTACTTATCTTTATCTATCTATTTTATATATGATGAATATAAATTCTGTGTGAAGACACATATGCATATGCATACGTGTACATTTTCAAAGAGGATGGACTGAGAACTGATGAAAGACAGTTTGTATCTGATGTCAGGCCAGCCAGTCAGAACTGTAAATAGCTCCCATTTAATTCAAGCCTGATTTTTCTCCCTCATTATGAAGAGTCACTGTCACATGGAAAAGCACTGGAAAAGCCTATCTGTTCTATCTGTTGTTATTGGATCATTACTTGGAGAAAATTCATTAGTACAAGACCTACAGAGTACTATTTTATTCTATCATCAGAGATGTAGAAATGGCTTTGCCATCCCCCACCCTTTTAGGCAGCAGCATTCATTTAGCAGGACAGAAAACATCAGCATCTAGCTTAGCCTGACCATCGCACCGCCCCTCTTCTCTCCTTCTAAGGCACTCTGATGCCTGCGGTTCATTGTCTCCCACACTGGCCCCATCAGAGGAACCACTTATAGGGGTTCTGATTTAGTAGAGCTGGAGCAGAGCCCACCAATCTGCTTTAGCTTTGTCCCTCCGGTGGTCCTTATGTGCAGCCAAGTTTGGAAAACCTGTTTTCTTTGGCTAAGTCAGTGCTTTCTGCAGGTCAAGCTGAGAAAGCAGGCTCTGTTCTGGCCAGTGCTCTCTGAGGAGCCACTGTTCACATGGCTGGAATGATGACTGTCGAAAGGAGCCTGGCAGACAAGACCCCTGTGAGTTCCTGCTGGCAAGAATGTCCTCCACTCAGGTGACAAGAGGCTTTCTTCCCCCTTCTTTTCAGCATTGCACATAAGCATTCACTGTAAAGCAATGCAACATTTAAGAACTTAACCATTTCCAAATTCTTCACAGTTCTTCAGAAGGCAGGATTATAACACAGAAGACTGGCCTGTGGTCTTCTAATTTCATTATCCCACCCCCAACAAATGCTGCCTAATTAGGTATTGTATCCTTTGGAAAACAGCATCAGCCCATCTTTTTGTTTTATTTTGTTTTGTTTGGATACTGGGGATTGAACTCAGGGGCACTGAACCACTGAGCCACATCTCCAGCCCTATTTTATATTTTATTTAGAGACAGGGTCTCACTGAGTTGCTTAGGGCCTCGCTGTTGCTGAAGCTGGCTTCGAACTCATGATCCTCCTGCCTCAGCCTTCCAAGTCGCTGGGAGCTTTATTGTATTTTATTTAGAGTTGTTTAGGGCCTTGCTAAGTTGCTAAGGTTGGCTTTGAACTCTTAATTTTCCCGCCTCAGCTTTCCAAGCTGCTGGGATTACAGTTTACCACGTCTGGCACATCAGCCCATCTTGTATGCATAGTATACTATTTTCTTGGCATCAGCAGTGAGAAGCCTGAGCCCTCCTAAAACTCTCCTGAACAGGGGTAGGGGTAGCGCAGGATGGGAGCCAGTCTGCAGTTTCCAAAGTTCTGGGCTCTGAGTTAGGGAGGAAGCTGGGCTGCTGGAGAAGCAATATATTATCTACTCTAAGCTCAGGGAGTTGTTGGCACCTAAGGCTATTTCTATCCAAGTACAATGAAGTATATTATTTGCCAAAATTCTGCTCAATATGGTGCCTTTTACAGCCAAGGATATTTGCTAATCAGTTTTTAATAAGGCCTAGGTTCTATAAGATTAATTACATAATGTTTGGGAAATGTCTAGAAAAATTAGTTTGAGAAGAAAGTCCTCGAGCAATGGTCTCCTCCCCTCATCCCACAGGGTGGGGTTGTCAGTTCACATTGTTCGGAATTTCCCATATGTCAACGACTTGTTCCATTTACAATAATGTGGATGAAAAATGGCCTCAATCTTTGAGCCCAGTCAGTTATCTCCTGATTATTAGTACCCTGTACTTCATTGTCCTCCAGCCAAATTTCAGCCCTGTCCTCAGGGACTTACCCATCTGAAAGGGAGAAGAAGTGAATTATAGCTGGTTTTCCTTTGAAAATTGGCGTAGAGCAGCTGAGGCACAGCTAATCCCCAAAGAGAGACAATCCATTTAGTTTGATATGTCTTTCTGCTTAACGAAGACTTACCTTTTTTGATTATGTTTTGTTTGGGTGATTTAGATTTGTATTCAGGGAAGGCAAAACCTGTGCATGTGCTATGCTTAGATGGTGTCAAGTTTAGTCTGTTCTGAATTTTGTAGTTTGTTTTTCAGAGAAGTAATATGGATTGACATAGGGCATTTTGAGAATTAAAAAAAAAACTACCATGATTTTCTTCATTCTCCTGTCTGTGTAGGCAATAGAAATAACTTTGATTCTTGGCAATAAAATATGATTCACTATTCCTCTGTATTCTTAGAATTTAATACTCTTCTCTTGAACCAGACGACCAAACATCTTGCAGTGAAGTGGAAGAAAAAAAAAAAAGAGAGACTCATTTATTTAGTATGATTATTGAAACTCTCTAAGAATCTTGTCAATCAGCCGTGTTGGTCTTGAATAATTAAATGCTGAATGATATTTCTTTTATATAAATCATGACCAAACTATATACTAAGAAAAATTAAAAAGCAAAACTATTTTTATTCCCAAATGGCCTGTACTATTGAGGTTTTGCTATCAAAAGATAGCATTTATATTCTAATACCATCAGATTTCCCAAAGGGATGACAATCTAAACCCTGCTACTAATGGAGATGTAGATATTGAAAACGTTCTCAGGTTCAGATTTGCTGCTTTCAAATATGAGCATCTGGCCCAGCTTCTATATTTAAAATACAAATACATTAAGGCACTTTTCAAATCCACACAAAATACAGTGCAATTCTGATCTTACAAATTGATGCTTGTAAATTTGATATAGTCTCTAAAACAGACTCAGTGCTAAATGGCATGCTTATCTACATTAGGCATTTGAGTTAAAAATACAAATTATGCAGTGACTGCAGAAGATGTGATGTGTAAAATGGTTGAATTGCTTTCAGCACCATTTTCTCTAAGTACTGGAATTCGTTCATGCTTTGAATTTCATGGTGGCAGAGGGGGAAAAACAGCAGTTATAGATCCTAGGAGGACAGTGATTAAGAAAGAGCCCTTTGTATATACCCTGGGGATGGAATTCTTTTCCATTAGTTGAAATAAGCTTATACTAGACCTGGCAATGGTCATCAAGATAAAATGCCCCCTTTTACATAGGTGAACACATTCAGGTATTTAGTGAACACACTGGAACTCTGCCCAGTCAAGTTAGAAGCAGCTTTTATATTCCTTGAGAGTTCATGGAGCTTTAACAAAAATAGTTGCATACAAAGAAGGTAGGACAGTAGTTTGTGAAACATTTACCATTAAATCACATGTGACTAGGCCACAATAGATTCTCAAAGAGATTTGCCACTATTAAGAGTGAGAGAAAGAGAGAAAGAGAGAGAAGGGAGTGTTAGTAAAAAATAGGTCACAAAACCCTCCTGAAAGATCAAATTCACACCCAAGTATGGGTTGGCTGTTTCTCCACTCCCTTTGTCCTAGGTCTTTAATTTCTACTCTTTCTCAGCTGGAAGAGGTCTTAGAGGTCATTCAGTTCCATTTCTTCCTTTAAGAAGGAGGAAACCAAGCTCAGAGAGGTGAGATTCCCTACCCATGAACACACAACTGCCTAGTGTAAGCCCCAGGCCAAGGGGGGCCAACAGCTTTCCTGCGAAGCTCCACTGCTCTTCCGTTTCTTTATTCGTTGTTAAAACTTTGACTTGCTATGATGCTTTCTGTGAGTAGAAAGCAGCATAGCCGAGTTGGATGGAAGAACAGAGAAGGTATCCCTAGAGGACCAGCTGGCCTCTGAGTTGGCACTTCACAGACCAGTGCTCTAGCTCCACCTAGGGGGGAACTTGAACGTAACCGAAAGGACCCCGCCACCCCGCGCGCCTCCTGACCCTGCGCACCCCCACTCCGGTTTGTGCCTGGCGCTTCATTCTTTGGACTCACATGATTGTCACTCCCTTTCCAGAAGTAGAAGGCCCCGATGGCACCGAAGAGCAGCAACACCGCTCCCGAGATGAGGACCACGGCTCCGACCTTAAGCAGTCTAGCGGGGCTGGAGGGCTTCACGGTCACTGTGGCATACGCCTGCGGGCGGGGGTGGAGAAGGAACAATCGTGTCTGCGGTGGCTCACACCTCGCCATCCAGTGTTGCGTCCCCCGGGAATCAGGGGAGTTGGTGAGAAACAGCCTGTCTTGAGCTCCCTCAAGGGTCTCTTTCTCCTTGTTCCCTTCCAAGGGTCCCTTGTTCTCAGGCTTAGAAGTGCCATCAGCAAAGTTTTCGCGGTGCAGAGTCACTGTCCTGCGGACTGGATTCTCCGCAGCCACGGAATGCCCTCCTCACGCCCGTCTGTGGATCACGAGCCCCTTGCACACTCACGCGTGGGGCGCCACCCCACGCACACATTTGGGCACCCAAATCCCCCTCCCCGTCCACACCACTCAACAGCACAAATCCCCTATTCCTCTGTGGATCCGGACACTCATGAGCAGCCCGGGCCCAAAGACTAACCCGCCAGTAGGACTGAGGATCCCGGGCGGTACTCACCGGGGGACTGCAAAACTCCACGTCCTCAGGCCCCACCAGGGTGATGGGAACTTTGTCGGAGTTCTCTGCCATGGCTGCGGCGGGAGGAGCAAGACTCTTGGAAACTTTGCGCGCACTCCGGGCTCTGTCCCGCTGCCCCGACGTGCCGGGCAATTCAACACAGCGCGCGCACTGTCACGGGCCAGCTCCGCGGTCCCCACCCCTTCCAGAGCCTCACCTTTCTCCTCCCTTCTCTCTCCCGCCCCGGGGCAGCAGTAGGAACTCGTCCTGCATTCTCAGATGTCCCCCTTTCTCACTCTCTTCTATACAATGGCCACCAAGTAACATCCGGATAAATCTGAGTAAGGGTGAATGTATCCCCCAGAGCAGGAATGCTGAGTTCTGCGATTCCAAGAAATACTAAATTGCCAGGGCAATAAGCCGCCTACCAAGGATCTCTTAAAATGTCAGATGCTCTGCCTTGACATCTGACCGGAAGCCATTTTCCACTGAGTCTTCCTTTATGCGTGCTGTGGTGCGGGTGGAAGGGGACCCAGAGGAGAGCAGGGCTGTGCAGGTGGATGGGAACACTGGCCTAACAGTGCCAAGGTGAGGACACTTTTCCACCGGCTTGACGTTGCTGGATGGCTCCTGGGACTAGGACATAGTGCAGGGTCTTGGATCACCTTCTCTGGATGTTCCTGCAGCAAAAGTGAGGCCAAGCCAAGAGTATTGGAGAGAAGGGGCCTGGGGAAACCGAAATAAAAGTGCATTCTGGGCCCAGCGCCCAGAATATAGGTGGCACATGCCTATAATACCAGCAGCTAGGGAGGCTGAGGCAGAAGGATCTTGAATTCAAAGGCAGCCTCAGCAACTTAGTAAAGCCCTGAGCAACTCAGTTAGACCCTGTCTTTAAATAAAATATAAAAATGGACTGGGGATGGGCTCATTGGTTAAGCCCCTTGGGTTCAATCCCTGGTCCTCCCTTCTCCCCCAAAATGCATTCTGGTGAATTAAGTTAAACCAACAAGAAAAAAAAAAAAAAAAAACGTGGCAGGGCTGAGATTGTGGCTCAGGGGTAGAGCGCTTGCCTTGCACACATGAGGAAATGGGTTCAATCCTCAGAACCACATAAAAATAAGTAAATAAAATAAAGTTATCATGTTGTGGTTTCCGACTTTAAAAAATATTTTTTAAAAAACATGGCAAGTCTGACTCCTTCAACACTGATGTGTCCAAAGGAATGAGGAAACTATATGTGTGTACTTATATGTACCTGTGTATAGGTGGAAGGACTTAGCTTTCTTATGTGGAATGGGGCAGGGGTTGTATTTCCCTTTCACTTTTGGGAATGGCAAATACCCTAATACTAGGATGATATGACATCTCTTTTGGATTGAGGCTTCCTTAATTCAAATTGGGTTCCAGCAGTATGCAGAGCCCTTTCTGAGGAATGTGGGGGCTGGTGCATGGGAAGAACTGAGGTTTCTCAGGGAAGAGGGAGATTGGATATCCAGGACTACAGCAGGAGAAATCAAAGACCATCACTGAAGACTGTTGTGAGGGAATGCTAATGACCAGGATGTCCTGGCTCATTGGCAACAATCATGATGCAGGCTGGGAGAGATTGAGGTTTCAGATCTGGGTGGATTAAGAAAGCAGTGGGAGTCCAACGGAGGACAGAAGTTGGCAGGAGCACTTCTCAGGCATGTTGAGGTTGATGAAATTTTTCATAACATGTGAGTTATGAAAAAGGAGGAGTCTGGGGGAAGTGCTGGGCCTGCAATACTTGTTTGCACATCCTATTAGGGTTAAGATACTGGGAAAGCCTCCAGGAGGACTCCAGACAGGGCTCCTCTTGGGCACCGCTGAGGCAGAGTTCAAAGGTCTCCTTTTGCAAGGGCATTTGTCACAGGAATTTTAGTGAAGAAGTAACAGAAGTAACAGAGTGGGAGATGACAAAAGACAAAGTAGTACAGTTATTTTTTTTTAAAAAAAAGCATTAGAGAAAAATGGGGCCGTGGTGTCAAATGCAGAAAAAAAAAAATGAACACACAAAGAGGCCTTTGAATTTCATAGTTGGGAGGCAACTAATAGGATGATAGTTGGATTTGTTTTAGTGGGCACAGAAGACATATGGCAAAGGGTCACAGAGCGACTAAAAATATTTGCAACATGTACCACAAGCAAGGAACTAATTTTCTACTATAGAGTGTTTCTAAGAATCATTAAAAGATTTTTTAAAAATGGGCAAAGGATTGGGACAGACAATTCACAGGAGAAGAAACACAAATGGCTCTTAAGCTTAAGAAGAATGGTTGACTGCTTTCATAAAAGGAAATGCAAATTAAAAGTATACTTTTTCACCTACCAGGCTGGCAAAAATAAAAACATTTGTTACAAAAATCTGTTGGGGAGTGTGGGGAGGAAAGAAGGCCTTCTTGCATCTTGCTGTGGGTGGATGAATTGGTACAACTTCTGTAGAGAGCAATTTAATCCTAAACTGCAAAATGCAATTTCATTTCTATGGATTTATCCTAGAGATGCACTCACAAGGGTGGAAAAATCTTATATGTATAAGGATGCTCACTTCAGTATGTTTGTTAGAACAAAGAACTAGAAATATCCTCAATGTCCAGAGTAGAAAATTCATGGTATGTCCCCCACAGTGGGTTCTCAGCAGCCATTTAAAAGAATGAGGCAGCTTTGGATATACTGGTGTAGAAAAACCTCAAAGGTACTTTAAGTGAAAAAAGCAAAGGGTAGAACATGTGTATAAAATTTTCCACTTGTATAAAAATACAAACAGGAATATGTGTATGCATATGCTCTTTGGAAAGATAAGCAAGAAGTTGGTAGTGGGGGTTGCCTCTGAGGAGAATGTAGGACTTGGAGGATGGGTGGAAGGAAGATACTTCTCTGTGTACCTTCTGGAATGTTTTGAATTTTGAATTGTGAGCATATGTCAACTATTCAAAAAACGAGTGCATAGGGCTGGGGTTGTAGCTCAGTGGTAGAGCACTTGCCTAGCATGTGTGAGACACTGGGTTCGATCCTCAGCACCACATAAATAAATAAATAAATAAAGATTCATCTACAACTAAAACTATTTTTTTTTAAAAAATGAGTGAATAAAATAATAAACTACCATGAGTGGGTGGCAGAAAGTAAATGCTGCAAATGGAGCTCTTTCAAGAACTTTGGCATTGAGAGGAAGAAGAAAATGTCAGGAGGATACATCAAGGTAGTTAGAGGACTGAGAGGGTTCCCCATCCCCTTAGGGCTGGAAAGACATTTGAAGGCTACAGGGAAGGGGCAAGATGACAGAAAGATGGGAAAGGAGGATGAACTTTGAGAAGTAGAGAAGGAACTGGAGGGAGCAGGTGAAGAATGGGTGCCCTGGGTACACCTGAACCTTGAGGAGAGGGTGAGGAGTTGGGGTGGGCAGGAACGCAGGACCTTGCCTCTTCATGTTTTCTCAACAAACCATACTCAGAAAATAGCTGTCTAGAGCATGAGGGTAGGGGACTGTGCAGGGAGACCCATTGCCAAAGTGGGATATTGTCAACCACCCCAATGTAATGTGTTTATAGGATGATGGTTAAGAGGGATAAAAGGCAGTAGAAAAAGTAGCAAGGAAGCAAGATTGGGAGGCTGATGGAGAATGGGGTCAAAGGTGTCCCCATTTCCGAGGCTTACTTCCTACTGTCCACCTTCAGCTGGACCCGCTTTACTGGCACATTCTCTGGAGGTTAGAAACCAACTCTTCTCTCATATCAGGCACTGGCTAGGTCTGGGTGCACAGCAATGAGCAAATGAGACATGGTTTCTGCTCTCAACGAGTTTACCGAACTAAATAGTGGAAAATAATCACTAAGCAGGTCATCTCAAAATAATGATGTCATTGTATTTGAGATGCACAAATACAATGAGAGAAAAGTACAAGAACCCTAAGATCCTATGACATCTAATTTGCCCTGGTTGGGGAAGAGAGACAGCACCCATGGAAGTAGCATTTAGGGATATTTGGGGTTCAAAACAGGGAAAAGACACAATCAGGATTGCATTTAAAAAGTATCGTTTTGGCCACTGTGAGGTAGAATGACCAAATGGAAGAGGAGACAAGAGTGAAAGAGATAGATTATCTTAAAAGTAGAGATTTTTTAGGCTCTGGCGGTGGTCCAGGTGAGAGGTGATGGTGGTCAGAACTAGATTAATTGTAAATGACAGAGGTGGAAAGGAATGAAGGGATTTGAGATCAATGTTGAAGGTAGAAATAACAATCCCTGGAGATTGAGATTGAGATATATGGGGGTGGGGACAGGAGTCAGAATAATACCCCTCCACACACATATCAACCCAAACAACTGGATACATGTACAGGACTCTGAAAATCACTTCTCAAAGAAGCAGAGAAGACTATCTACTGAGACGGAGAGGCTGGGGGTTGGTTAGGGATTGTACCAAGTTGATAACAGCGGTACGAGGGATATAATGTGGAATTACAAGAGCGGTGTTGAGTTGGAGCTGGAGAGCATGAAGGGAGAAGATGGGTGCTCTTCAGCACGGAACAAACGCAGCTACATCATGATGTTGGTGGTAGTTGGGTATTGAAGAGGTTTTGAGAAGGGCAGAAAGTCAGGGGCTGGGTGATTCAACATGGCCTTGGAAGGGAGGTCTGTGAAATGAGAAGGGGCTAATGAACTACGAGAAGCAGCAGGAGAGGGCAAAACTGTGAAGGTTGTAATCAGAGCAGGAGAACTCAGAATTCGAGATCTCAGAGGTGAACTAATTTTCCATAGAAGCCTGTTCTCTAAGTGTGGATTCACCGATGAAGGGGATTGGAGATAACAACATTTCCAAGAGCTGGGAATATTGAGGTCAGGTGTCACAATTAGTGTGGATTTGTTGATTTGGTTTATTATTAAAAAGATACTGTAGACTGACTAACTCAAAGACAACAGAAATTTATTGCTCACAGTTCTAGAGGCTGGGAAATCCAAGAGCAAGGCGCCAACAGGTTCCCTGTCTGGTGAGGAATCAACTTCAGCTCTGTAGATGGCACCTTTTCACTGCAGCCTGATGCGGTGGAAGGAGTGAATCAGCTTCCTCAGGCTTCTTTGATTAGGCCCTGATTTCATCTAACCATCCCCCAAAGTTCCCGCCTGTCAATACCAATTCCATTAGGGGTTAGGTTTCAACACATGAATTTGAAGGAAGACACAAACATGCAGTCCATAACAGTTGCTGTGGGTGTGATAAGGATGTGATGGAAAGAAAAACTGAAGAGTTGCAGAAATTAAGGAGAATAGGAGAAGGTTCTGCCCAGAATGACCTAGCCATAGGTGAGAGAAGGAAGAACTGGTACAAATGGTTGTAGGAACTTCAGAAGAAGTGATTTTGCTGAGAGCAGGTGGTAGGACAAAGTCCTAAGGTGGCCACTGGAGAACCAAAAATGACTACTTGCCCAAGGGAAACCAAGCAGATCTTCCCTCTTCTGGGAGAGAGTGGAGAACAGTGGAGATCTCCCATTATTGGTACTCTTATTGTAGCTACCTTCACACACAATTTTCCATCACTACTGCTTTCTGTACACCCTGGCGTTCAGATGAGAAGAGGGAAAACTTGGGGACAAGTGGCTAATGACAAAGGAGAACTTTTGAGGGAAATGCCACAATGTCACTAAACACAATTGGTCCACTCAAGCGGTTGAAGCAACTCTAGAATTTTCTTTTTTTTTTTTATTGTTGGTCGTTCAAAACATTACATAGTTCTTAATACATCATATTTCACAGTTTGATTCAAGTGGGTTATGAACTCCCATTTTTACCCCGTATGCAGATTGCTGTATCACATCAGTTACACTTCCATTGATTGACATATTGCCTTTCTAGTGTCTGATGTATTCTGCTGTCTGTCTTATTCTCTACTATTCCCCCTCCCCTCCCCTCCCCTCCCCTCCCCTCCCCTCCCCTCCCCTTTTCTCTCTCTACCCCTTCTACTGTAAATCATTTCTTCCATTTGTATTATCTTGTCTTACCCCTCCTTTCCTCTTATATGTCATTTTGTATAACCCTGAGGATCGCCTTCCATTTCCATGTGATTTCCCTTCTCACTTCCTTTCCCTCCCACCTCTCACCCCTGTTAATGTAAATCTTCTTCTCAAGCTCTTCGTCCCTACCCTGTCCTTGAGGAGTCATTCAACAAATGGTGCTGGGAAAACTGGAAATCCATTTGCATCAAAATGAATCTGAATCCCTATCTCTTGCCATGCACAAAAGTTAACTCAAAATGGATCAAGGACCTTGATATTAAATCAGAGACACGGCATCTGATAGAAGAAAAAGTTGGTTATGATCTACATACTGTGGGATCAGGCTCCAAATTCCTCAATAGGACACCCATAGCGCAAGAGTTAACAACTAGAATCAACAAATGGGACTTACTCAAACTAAAAAGTTTTTCTCAGCAAAAGAAACAATAAGAGAGATAAACAGGGAGCCTACATCCTGGGAACAAATCTTTACTCCACACACTTCAGATAGAGCCCTAATAACCAGAATATATAAAGAACTCAAAAAATTAGACAATAAGATAACAAATAACCCAATCAATAAATGGGCAAAGGACCTGAACAGACACTTCTCAGAGGAGGACATACAATCAATCAATAAGTACATGAAAAAATGCTCACCATCGCTAGCAGTCAGAGAAATGCAAATCAAAACTACCCTAAGATACCATCTCACTCCAGTAAGATTGGCAGCCATTAGGAAGTCAAACAACAATAAGTGCTGGAGAGGATGCGGGGAAAAGGGCACTCTTGTTCATTGCTGGTGGGACTGCAAATTGGTGCAGCCAATTTGGAAAGCAGTATGGAGATTTCTTGGAAAGCTGGGAATGGAACCACCATTTGACCCAGCTATTCCCCTTCTCGGTCTATTCCCTAAAGACCTAACAAGAGCATGCTACAGGGACACTGCTACATCGATGTTCATAGCAGCACAATTCACGATAGCAAGATTGTGGAATCAGCCTAGATGCCCTTCAATAGATGAATGGATAAAAAAAATGTGGCATTTATACACAATGGAGTATTACTCTGCATTAAAAAATGACAAAATCATAGAATTTGGAGGGAAATGGATGGCATTAGAGCAGATTATGCTAAGTGAAGCTAGTCAATCTTTAGAATTTTCTAATGATGACACTTATGTCTACAACCCAGGGAATCTTCAAGGGCATCGATAAATGACTGTCATAGGCAATTGACTTTCAGTGCATTATTCTAGAGTCCCTATAACCCTGTGCTCACGAGCTGGCTCCTGGGTTCTATTGGCTTTTCCTTTCCCACCTCCTGCTGTCCAGCCAGTTTGGAATTCGTACAGGGAACATTTTTACATTGGTAAAATAAAAAATATATATATATATTGCATTGATTGCAGATGTGCTCCAGAAAACGAAACATTGCATTCCAAAGCTAAATACTAGGGATTTGTTAATTATCTGTCTTCTGGAATTGTCAAAGCAGGTCTTCTTCCCTTTAAATCAGACAATTTTGAGTCATATTAATGTATGTGGGTCCACACAGATTGGTTGATTTTCAAGTTATCTTTAACTGGCTCTCCCCAGCATCCCTAACAGTGACTGGGTCTTGACTTGTGGTCCATCTCAACTTTCTACTCTCAAGAACTCAAATCACTTACCCATGGAGTGATGTGACTGTGATCTCTGGGATGACAGGGAAACCTCCTTGCCTGCCTCCTTCTAGTCTTGCTCCCTTTTCTCGCTTTGCACTGTAGCCATAACAACTGTTCTAAAGTACACTCAGCCTCTCACACTACTGCTTAAGACCTGGCTGTGGCTTCTCTTGCCATCGTCGGAGCAAAGTCTCAAGTTTTAGTTATATACGAGGCTCTGGATATTACCCTGATTGCCTGTTTGCTTATTTAGTTTTTCTGTTTCCCCAAACAATTATGTAAGCTTTGGGGAGCCCAGGACTGTGCCTTTTTCACTGTTGTTCATTGGGCAGGTGAATGGTAAATTAATTAATACAAAGAGAAATAGGGAAAGGCCCACTGTTCTGAGTCATAGGACAGAAAGCCCTAGGAGAAGACTCACGTTCCTTGTTCACTGCCCCTGCAGAATTATGAATGGTCAGCCGCCTTGTGGTATGAATTGTTCATGAGGTCAGTGGCCAGTGTTTTTAGCCAAAAATCAGAGATCAGAGTTTGACAGGATATTTTTTTTGTCTTGCTTCTAGGCAGAAGAAATGGTCTGAGAAATGTAATTTGGATTATTGATTATTGGAAACTTTGTGATATTCTAATAATTTATGGGGACAATGGCATAGAAAGTATTTGAACAAGCCCCCAAATTCAGGACTTATGATCACAGATCACTATGATCTGAGAACCTTGGCACCTCAGCTATAGATCTTGTATTATAGTTCTTTTGTGAATTTCTAATCTCTCTCTTTTTTTAATTTTTTGGGGGGCTACGGGGAATTGAACTCAGGGGCACTCAACCACTGAGCCACATCTCCAGCCCTATTTTGTATTTTATTTAGAGTCAGGGTCTTACTGAGTTGCTGAGGGCCTCACCATTGCTGAGGCTGGCTTTGAACTCACAGTCCTCCTGCCTCAGCCACCAGAGATGCTGGGATTATGGGTGTGCATCACTGTGCCCTACTTAAATTCTTTCTTTCTTTCTTTTTTGCAGTACTGAGAATTCAACCCAGGACACTCTAACACTGAGCTAGATCCCTGCTCCTTTTTATTTTTTATATTGAGACAGGGTCTTGCTAAGCTGTCCAGGCTGGCCTTGAACCTGTGATTCCCCCCCCCCCCCCATCTCAGGCCTTCCAAGCCTCTGGGATTGCAGGTGTGCAAAACCACACTGATTCCTAATCACACTTAAAAACCAGCAAGCTCCCCACTTGTGGGGGAACTGTCTTGTACATCTTTGGATCCTTTCTGTGTTTAATACGGTGTGTTGAGCACAGTAGGCCATCGGTAAATGTTTATTGAGTGGCTGAATAGGGACTAAGTCAGTTACCTCCTCTGTGTCACAGATGATTGCTCAGGGGAATGGAGACAGAATATTCAGGAACTTCTAGACACTGTTCACAACAGAACAATTACCACCTGAGCCTATTCACTGGGATTTACACTGGGTTTCCCCAGAGAACAGTATATCCAATTAATAGTTTACTCAAAATGACTCTTAACTTTAATGTGTCTTGCCTTGGAATCATTAAGAATGGTCCAAGCGGATAATTTTCCAGCCCCATCTGTATGGATCTTTATGGTTTTCTCCCACTTTACTCCCCGGGTACCTTTTCCTGTCACTTTTAGGAAACCCTTCCTAAAAAGAATAGGGACGGTGAGGATAGATAGGGAAAATGGACTGAATTCTTTTTGCTGAAGTAATAAAAACAGGAATGGAGAGAAATGAAGATGGGGAGCATTCTGAAGGGTCATTGGGTCTGCTTCCTCTTTATCATTGCTGAATAGCCACTGAGTGTCAACCCACAGTGGGCACCGTGAGTGGGTAGGATCCCTGAACAGCGAGTTAATCCATATGCAAACACAGTGACCCCAATTGCTTTGCAATAGAGAGCCACATGGCCTGTGCCCTTAAAATACATCATTTGGGCAGCTGCCAGAGGGCTGATTTATCCCAGCTGGCCAGAAACAGCCCCGAGATCATCAGTGCTTTTGTTAATTGGGAGAGAGGGGCAGAGGAATCAAGATATTCCTGGGCACTAAGCATTCATTAGCCACCTGGCCTCCCTAAATTACGATCCTGCCATGATTTTCCCAGTGCTTCGGCTGAAATTTTAATATTTGGAATGTATTAATAACTCGGAACATGTCATTTCCTAAATAAGCAATGCCCTTCTGGACTCATTGGAGAAGGAAGGCCAGAGAATAGTTAAACAGGACAGATACCGGCTACCCAGTGAGATGAGCAGTGTGGGGGTGACCCTGAAGTTCTATCCACAAAGCAAATACAAACAGATGCGATGTATGAACAGACCTGTGGGTTAATGCCCCTGATTTCTATTCATTTGTCCTCTTCATATAGCATCTTAATAAGACCGGCCTGGGGAAAAAAATGGTGAAACAGATGATACCAGCAGCTAAGAATTCTAGAGCACTTATTTTGCACAGCCGCTGTACTGTGTGGCTTCTACCATGTACTCCTCTGAGCAGTCCCATGGGGCACTGTTAACTTCACAAGGACAGGAGCTTTCTCTGTCTTATTCTCCTTTTTATCTCCAGCACTTAGAACCGTTCCTGATACACAGTAGCTGTTCAATAAAATATTTGGCGAAGGAATAAATCGGTCTCCATTTTAGATGAGGTGGTTGAGGTATGGCCAAGCTGGGAACCTGTCCAGTTTGTACGGCTTTAGAAAGTGACAAGCTAGGATTAATAAGCTCAGTTTCCACCCTCGGGTATCCCCTTGTCCCCAGGGTTTAGAGCCCCTTCAGCCTCCTGTTCCGATCTGTTCCTGCCAGTGTCCTGAACTCCAGAATTAACCCTTGTTACAGGTTGAATGTTTGTGTCTCCCGACAGTTCATATGTCAAAGCCCTAACCCCCAAAGTAATGGTGGAACTTTGAGAAGTAATTAGGCTTAGATGAGGTCATGGGAGTGGGGCCCCCATGGTGGAATTCATGTGTTTGAAAGAAGTGGAAAAGACACCAGAGCTTCCTATTTCTACATTGTGAGAGCACATCAAGAAGGTGGCTATTTGCAAGCTGGGAAGAGAATCTTCACTAAGAACTGAAGCTTCTGGCAGCTTGACATTGAACTTTTCATATTCCAGAACTATGAGAAATAAATGTCTGGTTTAAGCCACCCACTGTGGTGTTTTGTTATAGCAGCTGGAGCAGACTAGGATAGCCCTGCAGGCTTACTCATGAACATTCTCTTACCCCATTTCCCACTCACGGCTCTTCTGTTTGCTGTTCAGCATCAGCTGGTGATATGATCAGCTTGCTTCTCCCCTTTCTGCTCCTTCAGCCCTCCAATGTTTGTGTAAGTGCATTAAAGTTTACAAAGAGCCACATGCATGACTTCACATGATGATCCAAACCAACTTGAGAAACAGGCAGAAGAGTCATTATCATGCCCATTTCACAGGTTAATAAACTGGTCTTAGCAAGATCAAGTGACTTACCAGGAACACATAGCAAATACTAGAACTTAGGTTCTCTGACTCCTTAACCCAGTGCCCCTTTCTCAGTGCCGCCTTGTGGATAATATAATATGGCATTCATTCAAGAGAAGGTTGCATTGCAATTGGAGGCTGATGGGGAGATGGGGTTCTGCTTAAATGAATGGCTTTACTTGTTAGTATTTTGGGAGGTGAGCTCAGGATTTTGGAGTACCTCAAGTGACTCTGGGTTGGATGTGTCTTTCCTACACCTTAGGCTGAACAGGATCATTCTTCTGAAAACCTCCTAAGAACTGCCAAACAAGAGTACTTGTCAAGTCTACACATTGAACAAGTTGATCTTCAAATCCTGGTTATTCCAAGAAATGTCACCTATGCTTATATTTTTCTGACCATCCCTATTCCTCAATCCCACATCGCCAGAGCCTCAGTCTGACTTTCTGAACCATTGCTGTGGTCTCCTAACTATATCCCTGCTACAACTTCACCCTGTCCAGGCCACCTTCCATTCCCAAGTGATCTGCCTGGTAACAAATCCAGTGATGCCAATCACCTGGTTAAAAACATGTGCTTGAGGCTGGGGCTGTAGCTCAGTGGTAGAGCACTTGCCTTGCACAGGTGGGGCAATGAGTTCAATCCTCAGCACCACATAAAAATAAAAATATTGTGTCCATCTACCACTAAAAAATGTAAAAAAAGAAATAAAAATGTGCTTGATACATACATGTTAAAACTTATCAAATTGCATGCTTCAAATATGTGCATTTTATTGTACTTCAATTTTACATCAATAAAGCTATGGAAACAAACAAACACGCTTGAAGCCACGTGTGGTGGTGCACACTGTAATCCCAGCTACTTGGGAGGCTGAGGCAGGAAGATTACAAGTTCAAGGCCAGCCTCAGCAACTTAGGAAGGCCTTAAGGAACTCAGCAAGACCCTGATGTCTAAATAAAAAAGAAAAAGGTGGGGTGGTGTTGCTGGGGATGTGGCTCAGTGGTTAAGCGCCCTGGGTTCAACCCCCAGTATCATAAAATAAATAAATAAATAAATAACAAAACCAAAAACAAAACCAACCAACCAACCAACAAACAAAGAAGAGCTAGAAGAAGTGTAAGGAGTAAGTATGCACAGACTTTAAAAAGGAAAACAAGGTTTTAGCCACTTGGGGGACTGAGGTGGAAGGATCACTTGAACCTACAAGTTCAAGACAAGACTGTGCAGCAAAACCAAAAAAAAAAAAAAAAAAAAAAAGAAAAAAGAAAAAACAAGACAAGAAAAAGAAAAGAAAGATGACAAAACTAATAAAAACCTTTCTTTGGTTTCTTTGGGAAGACTTGAAAAGTATTTTACTATTTAAAAAATCTTTTAATTTCTTTTAGACTATTTGCACAGTGAAAGCAGGCCTTTTTTTTTTTTTTGTACTTGGTACTGACCCACATTGCCTTTTTAAATTTTAAGACAGGGTCTCACTAAGTTGCTTAGGGCCTCGATAAGTTGTTGAGGCTGTCCTTGAACTTGCGATCCTTCTGCCTCAGCCTCTTGAGTCAGAGAGCAGGCTTTCATTAACTTATGACCCAAACTTGCTAGATACTCAAATACTAGATAATATATGAAAGAATAACCACATGTGATGTCAGTTCTATAAGGCCTTGGATCTTTTGCCTGTCACAAAATGTAAAGTAGATTCCATTTAAATTTACTTTTTAAAAGGTATACAAAGCTTTGACTCCAAGAAAACAACCTAAATGTAGGAGGGAAATCAATAAAAAGGAAAGATGATCATTGTGAAGTAATTTATAATAAAGAAGAACCAGAAACAATTTACAAGTGAGTAGTTAAGTAAATTACGTTGTGTCATTTTGATGGACTATCATACAGTCACTAAAAATTATAATTATGCAGACTGTGTAGGAACATAAAATGCTTATGATATAATGTTAGGCATGCAAACTCGACTAGCAAATTGCACGTATGCTTGATTACAACTCAAGAAATCATGTTTACATGTGGGCAAGGATTAGCAGGAAACAAGAATGATGAAAACAGATGATTAGTTCTGCTGGTGGGTTTGTGAGGGATTTTTTTCCTCTTTGAATTTGTGTTCTGTTTATCAAGTTGTTTGTATAGTTTTTAAAGAATACCGTTCAACCCTTTTGGGTACCACTTTCAAGATTGTCAGCCCCAGGAAGGCACATAAACAGCACCAAGGACTGCAATTTCTGATTACACCTCACTGTTGGGTCTCTCCTGGGTACCTGGCTCTGCTGGTGGGAATTCTCTGATCCAACCTGAGATTGGCTGTTTGTACAATTGTTCCCAAATAGAACGTTGCTGTAGAAACTCAACCATGGAATGAATATTTATACTTAAATGTGATTATATTCACAAACATTTACTACATTTTTCTTTACTTTCTTTTTTTAATTTGAAAACAACTCAAGCACAAGCTGAGAAACCATTTACTTGGAATATCGTGGAGAGAATTGCTTATAAGGGTAGAAGTAGGAACTAGATGACCTTAGAGACCTGCCAAGTGTAACTCATAATCTGCATGACCTTTACACGTGTAGTGTTGAGGCTCTTGGTTATTTGCAGCCCTTTTATCACTACTGGCAGATATGACACATGGTCTAAGGAACATCACACTAGAATGGACAAGCCAGGCTCTGGAGTCAGGTAGCAGTGGGGTCAAATCCCAGTTGTTCCATGAACAAGCTCTGTGACTGTGGACAAGTTGCCTTTTTCTCTCTCTCTCTGAATCCAATTTGATCATCTATTGAACTGGGACATCAAAACCTATTCCTGAAGGTTGTGGAGAGCATGGGAATGAATGAGTGCACTGAGATGCCGGGTGACAGTGGCGGGCATGTAGGAGGTGCTGAATTGAATGCAGACACACAACAGTGATAGAGCAGAGCAAGCTGGTGGGCCTTAACGCTGGAAGCGCAGGAAAAGTGAGTTTTAAGTAGGGATTGGAGGAGCATATCAAGTGCAGAAAACTGCTGCTAACATATGCTACAACATAAAGAAAAGGCTAGAAGTTACTGCCAATTTACAGATGGCAAAAATACTGTTTCTCCTGGGAGCAGCTGTAACAAAAACAAACTCGAGCAATCAAGAGGCTTCTAACTTTTTAAATTTAATTGCCAAAAAAAAAAAAAATCAAATACATAATCTGAAAATCACCAGAGCCACCTGCTCTACCTTCTCTAAGTCGAAAGCTTGCCTGCAGTGACTAGGTCAGCTTTCCACGCTGCATTTCATAATGCCAGCTCTGCAAATCCCTGGCTATTCTCTTTAAGACTAAGATTTCCATTGACATTGAGCATTGAATCCAGCATTAATTCAAAGGGTTACATAAGATTTAGATAAATTAAAAGAGAAAGGCCAGTTTGGGTAACACAATGTAAAGGTTTTATTTATTTATTTTTCCTTCTCACCCCTGCCTTCCCTTTGTTTAGGAAAATAAAATGTTGAAAGAAAAAAAAGGGGTACTTCTTATTTTATATAAAACTCAAAAACCAATAAGCTGGACTGGGGGGCTGTAGCTCAGCCAGAGTGTGCTTGCCTAGCATGTGTGAAGCACTGGGTTTGGTCCTCAGCACCACATAAAAATAAACAAATAAGATAAAGGCATTCTGTCCATCTACAACTACAAAAAAAAGTCTTTTTAATTTCTTAAAAGTACCCCCTCCAACTGGGGATGTAGTTCAGGGGTAGAGGACTTGCCTAGCGTGTTCCAGGGCCTAGGTTCAATCTTTAACACTCAAAAAAGAAGAAAAAAGAAATGAAAAAAGTCCACCCTGAGCACATAAGAAACTAATATTTCAGGAATGTAGAAACTAATGAGCATGTCACATGAAAAGATTAAGTGCAGTATATGGTATTTCTAGAGTCAACAGAAAATCCACTGGGCATTTATGGCATCTGAAGATTGGTTTTATGAAACCTACTGAGCCAAGTTTTGTGCTGAAGCCAAATCTGTGAAAAGGATTGGACAGAGGCACTATTCACAGCACTTGGGGATTTGTGTGGAAACAGCTTACAGATTTTCTGACAACCTTGTCTTTCAATTCAGATGAATGAAGCACTATTGTTTGGTCATGAGGAACTTTAATAAAGAAAAAAGTTGTCGCCAAAGCTGTTTCTCATTGGGTGCAAGTATGTGGAAATGACAGTCTTTAAATTGTGCTTGAAAAATGAAATTATACTAGACAACAAAATCAATGCCAAAATAAAGTTAACTTTGAATAAAAAACAAAGTGACAGAATGCCAACTTCAGACTAATCACCTTTGGGCTTTGTTAATGGATGTGTTCTCATCTCCTCTATTGGATCCCCATTTAGATGATCTGAGGGGTGTGTTTAGGGTATACGGGTACTGGGTATTTTGTAGACGGCCACTTGGTTTAGTCAGATTTTTCAGTTTTGTGACTAAAAGACCTGACCAGACCAATTGTAGAGAAAGAAAATTTTATTTGAGGGCTCACAATTTCAAAAGTCTCAATTCATAGACAGCAGACTCCATTCCTCGAGGTTGGAGGTGAGGCAGAACATCATGGTGGAAGAATATGGTGGAGAGAAGTGGCTCACATGATGAGAAAGCAGAGAGAGAGAGAGAGATTCCATTCACCAGATACAAAATATGTACCCCAAAGCCATGTCCCCAATGCCCACCTCCTCCAGCCACACCCTATTCACCTTCAGTTAATCCATCAGGGGATTAATGCACTGATTGGGCTAAGACTCTCCTCTAACCCTTTTTGTATTGTCTCACACATGAGATTTTGGGGGACACCTCACATCCAACCATAACACCATTTGAGTGTTGCACTGCTTGATGCTACTGTCTAACCATGTGTTTCATTTCAGTACACTGGTCTGGAGGAGGGCTTAAGGGTGGCACACTGAGGCACATTTAGGGTTTCTAAAATCATGGCCTTTCTTGATTGGATTTAAAATTTCAAGTATTATGCTAAATAGGGATATGTTAAGACTTAGTTTCTTTTTTCCTTTTTTTTTCTCCCCTTCAGAGCTAGTGATCAACCCTGGGCTTGGTACCTCTAGGCAAGTCCTCTATCACTGGGTTACATCCATAGCCCTAGACTTCTTTAGTTTTAAAGGAATCTTCTATTTGTAAATCAGTTTAAATTGGTGTCTGGGTGGACTATTCCTTCAATACCCACTGAACTGAAAGGTTTTTCAACATAGATCCCCCAAACACTTTCCAAATACGTGACTCAAAAAATGCTACTCAAGGAGGAAGTTTTATTTCTTCATCTTCTTCAAGGGCATGTGATTTAGCAGAAAGTACAGTGGATTTGTAGTCAGTAGATCTGGGTTTGAATTCTAATATAAAGGGGTGAAATTTAAAATCTAGGGTGTAAGTACTGTATAGGCCAATCTTGGTAGCTGTGAGAGCCTGAAAAGGGAAATTCTCACCTCTCAGAGTCTAAGTTTACTTCCTAGAATTGAGTCTACTAGTAACATTGTTCTTTCAGGACAGTTGGGAGAGTTTTATAGGATATAATGTATGCAAAAGTGCTTTGTATCTTGAAAAGTACTATGTTAGCCTTCCATGACTGTGACAATATACCCATTGATAATCAATTTATAAGAAGGAAAAATTCATTTTAGCGCATGGTTTCAATCCATGGTTGCTTGGCGCCATTGCTTTGGGTCTGCAGTGGCTTGGCACATTATGGCAGGAGCTGGTGGTGAAGGAGATCTGTTCGCCTTTAGTGACTGGGAAGCAAAGAGACAGGAAGGGGCCAGGATCACAATGTCCCTTTCAAGGACAGACCTCCCCACCAATGACCTAACTTCCTCTCACTAGGCCTCACCTTCTAAAGTTTTCATCACCTTCCAATAGTGGGTGGAAACATGGGTCTTTGGGGGAACTCCAGTACCACACTATGGCAAGTACTATAGTAATTTAGCCGCTGTTCTTACTAATAATTGTGTAACCTTAGACAAATCTCTTAGCTTTCCAGAAATTAGTTTATTTCTCTGTGAAATGGGGAAAATAATGACAGGCCTATCCAATTTATAAAGGCATCTCAAAACTCCAAAGTAAATTATATGAAAAACTGTTTTAACTGCATAATATTATTTTAGTAAGTTAATTTAAAAATATTCAAGTGAGTTATTTTGAGTATTAATCACTCTGGGATGATTTGATGACTTCTGTAGCTTGTCGAATGCTGCCATTCATTTAATCTGAACGACAGGTGATTTCCAAGAGTCTAATAATACTTTAAAAATTTTTTTTCCTCTTGTTGACCTTTATTTTACTTATATTATATGTGGTGCTGAGAATTGAACCCAGTGTTTCACACATGCTAGGCAAGCACTCTATCACCGAGCCACAACCCCAGCCCCTAATAATCTTTTTAATAGTCAAAGGCATAATGATCATCCAGTGGCTTAAGAAAATATTGTTCTTATGTTACCATAGAATTGTTTTCAATGATTTCATAGGACACCTCCCCTTGAAAGGTGGCGTGTCATTGTATAGGCCTTTTCTCTTTTTGGTGGTTGACATTTTCTCTTACCTTTCTACTGTCTGCTTCCGTGATACAGGTTGGACATGTATTGGTCTGGAGTCAAAGCTAGATCCCTCATTGCCCCTTTCACCTTCAGAAGTCTGGAAGGGAGGGTATTGGTTATACATAGTTTTTGCAAAGCTGAAGGGAGTCTCAGACAAACTATGGAAACAGACTCATGAAGAATACCTAGACAGACAGATGGAACTTCAGAAACTACATAAAGTGAACTCTTGAAGAAGAAAGGCCTCTTCTAGTTGTGCAGCAACACTGTAGCCCTTGAGGCATTTAATGATCTTTTTGGTGCCATTGTACCAAAATGTTCACAGAAGAGCCAACATGCCTTGAAAATTTCTGTCATTGTCTATATTTGTAGAGGTTTGGCTTAGCCCAGCTGAATACATAGCCTTTCTTTAGAGAGCAGCCCAAAGACAGACGTTGTTGACATTATCTTCCCAATTTCAAATAAATCATTCCTTGGTGAAAGGCAGTCTTGTTCCTGTCAAAAGGTCCATCAACACTGGCTCCCAGCTGGTCTTTGTTTTTCAAGGGGGATGTGAACTTTCCGGCATCTCTGCAAAGTCCTTTCTTACCAGGTCTTTCCCTCATCAGATAGGGACAAAAAGAAGCTTCTTCTTTCCAGGGCATTTTGAATTCCAAAGAATGAATGAGAGGGTAAAGGGCCATATGAGCTGATCTAACACACCCAAGAACTAGTTTATTTTTCACATTTTGTGAGCTGAACTCCCAAACGAAAAGCATAAAGTGGCCAGTTTACAGTCACTAATATGCCATTATGTAAAAATGTGAGTATGTAACAGATGTGATTCTGCAATCTGTATTTGGGGTAGAAATGGGAGTTCAAAACCCAATTGAGTCAAATGTATGAAAGATGATTTATCATGAGCTCTGTAATGTTTTGAACAATCAATAAAAAAAGAATTGAAAATATGAAGTGGCACAAAGGACTAAGTCTTTCTGAAAAGTAAAAAAATAACAACAACAACAACCACAACAAAAGCAAATAACAGAGCTTGTTAGCAGAGAGCCTACCAGTAAAAGCAAGGAAGAGCACAGGTGAAAAATCGTGTGTGTGTGTGTGTGTGTGTGAGAGAGAGAGAGAGAGAGAGAGAGAGAAGAGAGAGAGAGAGAGAGAGAGAGAGAGAGAGAGAGAGAGAGAGAGAGAGAGAGAACACATGCACACGCACATACATATATGCAGTTTGTGTTAACCTAAAAGAGACAAAAGAACATAATGGTTAGGAGGAAAGGCAGTCTTGTATTGAATCATAGTCTTCAGATAATTTAACTTCTTTGAGTCTCAGTTTTTTCATCTCCAAGTAGGAAAAACAATAGTTCTCACTCTGTAAGACAGTCATGAAGATCAAATGAAATATAAAACATGTAAAACATGGCAAGTACCTAGCATAGAGCAAACCCTTAGTAAGTAGCAGCCATTTTATTATTCCCACACATTTCCGGTGAATGTAAGTATTTTAAAGATAAAATGAACAGTTACACGGTAGTTTGGGGGTTTTAAGATTGGGTTTTCAACTTCTTACTATCATAAAAGGGAAATGTATGTCCTCTGTTCTAAGAATTTTTCATGTACTTTTTGCTTTGGTCAATTTCTTTCCCTAAGCTTTTACTTTTTGGAATATTTTTTGAATGGCCATTCATCTTTTATCTTTTATTCTCTATTTAAAAAAATTCTAATTTCACACCTTTATCTTCTACTTCTTTTATTCTGCTATAATATTTCTTGTTCTCAAATGGGTCTTAGAAACAGCATTTTATTGGTGTAATATCTTCTTGTATCTGGGAGAATCTTAATTACAGCTTTTAAAGAAGTTTTCTTCTACTCTCTACATTGTCTTTATTTCTTCCAGGCTTCTTTGTCCTGTGCATTGGTCCAGATCTCTCTTTTCCTGAAGTACCCTGCCATGTTAGGGACTCTTGGCTGCAATTCATATTTAACTATGAGCTCCTGAAAAGCTGAACCTAAGCTCAGTGTGCCTGGGTAGACCTATGAACAAATTTGGTCAAGGGATGGGTATTTGACTTTCTGTTGGTTTTATCCAATTATCTTTCTCTGAGAAAGTTTTCTTGGAGAAAATTAAGGATGATCCTGTCATTGACCCAACCAATTCCATTTTGTTCCTTTATGACTCCATTTACCTTTCTTTTTTTTTTTTTGGTACCAAGGATTGAACCTAGGGGTGCTTAACCACTGAACCACATCCCTAGCCCTTTTTTACTTTTTATTTTGAGACAGGGTCTTTCTAAATTGCTTAGGACCTTGCTAAATTGCTGAGGCTGGCTTTGAACTTGGAATCCTCCTGCCTCAGCCTCCTCAATTGCTGGGATTACAGGTGTGTGCCACCATTCCTGGCTTTCCATTTGCCCTTTTAAATGATTTTCTTTCTGAGCCACTTCTGCAGTTACCTTGGATGCCAGGAACTATAGGCTTAGTAGATAACATCTTTCTCACAGGGATGAAAATTACTTCCAAGTGGCAGGGAGTCTTACAGAATAGATTACTCCATGAGATTGCCCCTATAAGTGGGAGCAATTATTCCACGATGGAACTGAGGCTGCCCCACTAAGCAGGAGCAATCATCTCACGATGGGAACCAGGTAGCCTCCTCAAGCAATGATGATCTTGATGATGACCTTCCCAGAGCTTCACAAAGCCAGTTCTGAGAAAATGATCAACCAGACCATGCCTGATCAGAACAACGTCCTCTGCCAGCTAGTAACCCCCAACCATCCAAACCATTGACCTTTGTCTTTGTTCCTCTTTTCTATAAAAATGTCAACATTTCTGTTAGTCCCTTGAAGACAAATCTTTGCTCACTGTATGGCTTTATCTGTTCTTCCCGGTGTGGCCACACTGACTAAAAGTTTCTTTCCTGCCCTTCACCCCTGCTCTTCTATTTGATTGGTCTACTGGGTTGGGCAGCAGAGCCTGGTCTTTTGGGGTCACCTGAGCTGGGGCCTTCACCCAAGGATATTCTAGTAACAATAAGTCATTTATAAACTCCTGTCTTGAGGGTTTAAGCACTCTGGAAGCTGGAAGATAAGAGGGCAGGAGATTCTTTCCATACAACCTGCAGTGTTTTCTTTAATTCTCTGTATTTACAAGCATCTCATTTGTCCTCACCCTTGCCTAAGTCCCAGACACTTGGCATGTTGATCCTCTGAAGAGCGTGAACTTTATCTTTTGCCTGTCGAGGAAGGGCTGTTGCCTGGCTACATGGCTAAGACATTCATCCGGGCACAAACTGATTCTTACACAGACTTTTGACCAATCTGTTTTCAGCTCTACTTTGCACCTCTGTTTTCAGGAGCATTGTAAGATGACGGGGGCTTTAAATGTTCTTGTGAAGGAGTAGAAGGATGGATGAGTCTCCTAATGAGGACCCTAGGAGAGGAGAGAGAAAAGGTATTCAGACAAAGGGAGGAGTGCTGAGTAAAGGGCAAGATAAATCCATCACAGTCCACACCCTTGACCATTCTGTGCCCAGAAGTGAAAGTGCTTTCCCCTGCAGCCATGTAGGTTTGGTGTTCTTTTCTAACTCTTTGATATAGTCTCTATATTACAGAATGTTATGGACATTTCTCATTTGCTGTTGGCTCTATTCCTGTTCTTTTTGCTTTTGGATATTTTTAGCTCCTTAATTCTTTTTTGCTGTCATCTTATTGAATTTTAGGAAGAAAGAGAGATAAACACTTGTATTTAAGTAATTAGAAACTCACCCATGGAACTTTAACAATTTACAGGCACCAGACCTCATCCCTCAAGACTCTCATTCAGGGGTTTGGGATGAAATCTGGCCATTCCTATGTCTTAAAGACTTTCCAGGAGGTCAATGCGGTGAGCCAGCTTTGGGGCCCACTGAGTCCCAAGAGAGTGTGGCTGTGAGTGCTTTTCTCTTGCATAGGTGTCTTTTCTCCTTCTTGATGGAAGTACAGTGGTGAGAAACAGGTGTGAAAAGCATGTTCTGGGCACTCTCCACACCCCTGCAATTGTGTTAAAAGATTATTTCAATTGTAGAGGATGCAACGAAACAGCCTGAGCTGTGAATTTTGGGCTGTGTAATTAAATCGTGAAAAAGCAGGAACTCAGGCTTCATGTGGGCTTTCCTGGGCCTCCACCAATTCTTCTCTCTCTGTGTTGGCTTTATCCTTCATGAGGCAAGAGCCATTTCTACTGTCAGATTCAGTCTTACCTCTTTGCAGAGTCAACTCTAGAAAGGAGGGGTTTTCCCCTCCCATGCCACTATGTCCCTATCCCATCTGAACCATGCTGGGAAGGACCTTGAGTGGCCTCCAGTGGGCTGGGTTTTAACCTCCTCACTCTCCTGGTGAGGCAGGATGTAGTCAGATGGCGGCAGCTTCAGATCTTACAGCGAAGGATCAGGGGGAGCCAGGTGTCTCCTAAGGGAGAACCCACAGGGAGGAAGGGGAAAGGGCTGGTTTCAGATGAAGGGAAGAGTAGTGGGAAACGAGCAAAACAAATCCAGCACAGTCCACACTTTTGGCTTTTCACTGCCTAGGTGTGAGTGTACACACACACTTACCCCCTCCCACCCACTCCTTCCAAGGTGCGCACACTCCTTCTAGAAACGTCTCGTCCAGTTTAATGCAAACATCCCGTGAAAAAATTACACATTCTTATCACCTCAGCATTTTGCAATGCTTAAGTCATGTTCAACTACTATACACCAGACTACATCTTTGTCAATGTCCATTTCTTTTCATCAGTTCCAGAAGTAGCTTCTTAAGATTTTGCAACTTATAGGCAATACGATGCATAAACCTTGCCCAAGTCCCTAAGGATCCAGTATTAGTGTGCTGAATCCTCAGACATGGCAGATGATCATTTATCAAATAGCTTAACATATTCTTCCCAAAGATTGCTGTCAGAGCAAGGAACTGGGCTCTTCTGATCATCTGTTGCTGCACAACAAAGCATTCCACACAGGGCTAAACCCTGTGAGGTACCTGAGCTGGGATGGGGGTGATCTGGGTGTGCTTTGCTCTTGATGCTTTTGCTCAGTCAGGCAATTCTCATTCATGGTCTCAGAGGGTGGCTGGGGCTGGGGTCCTCTCAAAGACTTCTTCATTCTGGGAAGGGCACCAGGGTTGGGAAGACTCCCACAGCTGACTCTGCCCACATGGTTTCTCTATTTGGCAGTCTCAGGTATCTGAATTTCTTACTTGATAACTGAAGGTTCTCAGAGTGAGAGTCCTACGAGAAACTGGAAAAAGTTCCATGGGTTTTTCTTTCCTAGCTTCAGAAACCATACACTGTCCTTTCTAGCACACTCTCTTCATTCAGTCTGTTGCCAAGACCTGCCCAATTTCGAGAGGAGGGAACAGAGATTTTACCTTTTGAGGAAGGAGTGTCAGAGAATTTGCAGATGTGCTAAAACTACTATACTGACCTTAACTTATTCAGTTCCAATTTTAGGCTTTGTTACTTTGAATATCACACTCCCGTCTCATAGAATATTCTTTTGGTTGCATATGGCAAGATCACAATTCAAATTAGCATAGAGCTAAATCACAGAAAAGCAGGGTGGCTAGCAGTGGGGATTCAATATCTGTATTCCTTGTGTCTTCTGAAGAGTACCAGTGACTTGCTTAGGACCCATACCCATTCTTGGACCAATGATAGTACTCATGGGGTACGTTCTGTGCCTGGAATAATTTGGAATAAGTGATTATCTCTTGACCAGTCAGTGTCATCAAGGTCATGCATAAAGGTAACAAGTCCCATTTGCATGTTAGGGTGAAGGTGTGGAAGGAGAGGTAGTTCCCTGAAAGAAGAGAGCAATAGGCTGTCTGAACAACCAAAGTCCACTCAACTTTCACTTATATCATCCACAACAACTTATCATGAGGTGGTGAGTACTGTTTCTCTTTCTAACAAATGAAAAAAAAAAAATAGAAGCTTAGAGATTGCCAATCTTGTGTATAAGGGAACACACTCAAGTGTGGCACACTCAAGTTTTCTGAGTGAAAACTCTGTGCTCTTAACCTTCTTCTCTGTCCCCGTCACAGCCCATACTCTTCCTTATGGTCAACATAGGTTAGAGACTTGAGGAACAAAATGAAGAGAGGGATCACCCCTAGATGACAGGGAGCCCCCAGGAAGGTCTGTAACACCTGGCTGTTACATTGTGCTCTCTCCTGCCTACCCCACTTTGCTTCTACCTGCTTTCCCCTGTTTCACCTGAGTGGCTGCCATGGTCCCCGCTCCTCTAAGTATCTGAGCTGGAAAGGGGGTGATCTGGTCCCTGTTGGTTACTTTGGTTTAGAGGTTGGCATCCTTCCTGCCCCTGGTTCCACTGAAGTAAGTTTGGACTTTTTCCACAGGAAACTTACTAGAAAATGCATTGGAATAACACATCCAAACCGAACAACAAGAAAACCCAGAGGGAGGAAATGAATGTGATCATAGAGGGATTCCCTGTCTTGGTTTCACTAAAGTTCAGTCACCAACTAGTTTGTGTGCTACTGTTGCCAGGCTCCTAAGCCTCTTGTTTCTTTCTCCAGCATTGCCTGGCACTGTTTCCCAGAGGCACACTCATCTGCTTATTCCTGAGGCTGGTCCCATCCTTGGGTATGTTCAGTTTTATCAGCCACAAAGGTGAAGACTCACAGGTGGACATCAGATCCAGGGGGTGGGCACCATTACCTTTTCATAATGTCCTACTTTCTTCTGGGAGGCCCATACCTTTCATGGTCTGATATTGCATAGGTCCACCTTGGAAGTTCCTGAATTTCTTCTATTTAGTTCATCTGATGGGCCAAGATCATCAACATAGCCATAACCCAGACTTTTTGCTTGAGAGCATATATAGTATATATATGCTCTGTGTGTATGTTTATATTTATATCTTTATTTATTTCCCTCATTTTCCCAAAGGCTCCAGGGACTCCCATGAGGGTGTGGTATAGCAGAAATCTGATTGCTATAATTTTATTTTCTTTTCTATTTTTTTTAAGAAAAATGTTTAATTTTCAATCTCAGAATGCTTCACACATATGTAATGACAACCCACAGATAGTCAGGGAGTGGAGAACAGCAAAAGAGTTCTCCCTTTAGATCTTTGTGGACTCCAATGTTAAACGAGAAACTTCCACTTGCACAAGAAAGAGGCAGAGAGACCTGAGTCAGGTGTCACTTCCAAGCTTGGGCCCAAGGGCTGGGGGGACATTGTTTTTAAATAGCTGGAAGCGGCATGAAGTGAAATTACAAGAGTTTGACAGCATAATTTTAATAAGTTTTGTTTTTTTCTGGCACCAAGATTCATCAAATCGTGGCTGGAAGCAATACTGGAATGATAGGAAGGAAACAAGTGTTGAGACATAAGCAGTCACTGCGGTGGGCGCCTTGAATGTTATTTGGTTATGAGAGTTGCTCACGCGGCTGATATTCCCAAATGCTTTCCTGACTTAAATTAAAAAATGATTATTTAATACTTTCAGTTCTTCCGTCTGCCCTTGAGAGAATAAGCATTGTGGCATTCCCCACCAGTGGGGGTGGGGAGGCGAGGAGTAGGCTTGGATTCCTGTCTCTGCAAGGTGCTCCTCATGCACCTTTCTTCCCTGGCCCCTGCTTCCTCTCCCCTCCGGAGTGGGCTCTTTCTTCACCACCTCTCAGGTTGCAGCTGAAGCCATAGAGACCTCAGCCTTTTTAGTTGCTTCAGAAGATGTGCAGGAACATGATGCTGGTGGAAGGGTGACAGCTTCTGTGGCCTCACTAGAGTGCTTGAATATTCCAGAAATCCTGAAATGCATTCAATTATTGAACCATTTATTTATAGTACACCTACCACATGCCAGGCTCTCTGCTTGGTGCTGGGGATGCAGGTGAGAAATGGACAGCATTTCCTGTCCTCGAAAGATCATTCTCTGTCCCTACCCTGAGCCCTGGGCCCACTCCCTGGCAGGAGCTCTGAAACAGGTTTGCTTCCTGCTGCAATGCAGCCTTAGTGCCCCCTAGGATAGCTCTTGAGCACAGTGATGATTCACATCCTGCTGGGTGTTCTACTTGGGATGTGTTGGGGTACAGGAGACTATTTTCATCCCACTTTACACTGAGTAGGTGACTGGCTCTGGTAAGTCTCAGTCCTTTGATATTCCCTTGTTGCGCTATCCTGTGAGGGTGTGGTCTCTGAATTGTGACAGCTTGCTTTAAATGGGGAGAAAATCTTATTTGCTCATTAACATTAATGACAGATGGTCTTTAGATCTCAACTACTCTAAGTAACACTAAATAAGAATGATACACACATTTGCCAAAGATTTCATATTTAGAATTGTCAAATAATGTCAGTTTTCTACCTTTGCAGTATCTCTCCCATCCATCAATTTCCTCCTTCCTCTCTTGACTGTGCTAATTCAATCCTGCATTATCTACCAAGATTATTGTGTCTGTTTTCTTACTAGTTTCTCTGCCCCCATTCTCTCTGCCTTAAAAATCATCCCACACAAAGCTGCTGGATTAATCTTCTTATAGTATAGCTCAGATGGAGTCATTCTCTGGCTCAGATACATTTTATGATATCTTTCCATTGTGTGGTGAATTAAGGGGACCCTCTTTTGACCAAGCACAAAGCAGGCCCCCTCCACTGTGTAGCCACACCTTCCCTTCCTGCATTCTCCCCCACCCCCCGAAGTTCACATTCATCCACCTGACCTGTCAGTCAACTTGGGCATTGCTGTTCTTTAATCTTGCCTTCTACCTTGTTGCTTGTCTGCTTTTTCTTTCTTCTGGCCTTCTGGCAGAAACGTTCCTTCTGATCTTGGCCTACTGGACTTCAGGTATCAGCAAAATGCACTCTTAGTCATACGCCTTCTCTGCTTCCACAGTAGGACATCATTGTTCCCACCTTGAGCATTGTAGCAAGTATTTTATCACTTTCTTATGACAGTTATCAAAATTAGTAAGGAATGACCTCTTGGGCTAGCAAGCTCATGACAATGACTTACATCAAGCACTCAAAACCAAACAAACAAAAAACAACCTCTGTTGATTCTGATGATGGAGCAATTCACAAATTTGTGCATTCCTAGTAGATAATACCTATCATAGGGAACATATTGTTTGGTGGAAAAATAGAACTGAGATCCTTTAGATCTTCTACCAGTGTGATGATAAAGCAACAGAAGTTCACATGCATTGCATGCGTGTTCACTGATTGTCACTCTGTGTGATACTAGGTTAATCAACAATGGGACTGATTCGAAGGGCATGGGTTTGCAGAATTGAGGAAGATGAAGGAACCAGGGTAGTTTCAGAGGGCTGCAGGGACTAGAGCCAGGAGCTGTCTGTGTTGTATAGATCCTATGTGCACCTCATCTTGATTTCTCTCTGGGAGTTAATTTTAAGGTAAGGGTGGGAGAATGAGCAGTGAGAAGGATGAAGGGGTAGGGGGCGGGCTCTTCTGGATCATATATAATCACATAAATAGATGACAAGTCTCAACTCTATTGCTTTTGGTCCAGACTATGAGATTTACAAAAGGCAACCCCAGACTCCCTAATCGGGTCTTCCTGCAGAGGAAGTAGACCCACAGAGGCAGTCACAGATCTTTCTTCTGTGAATGGGTAGGAAAATAGGAGTATTATGGTCTGAATGTTTGTGTTTCTCCAAAATTCACGTTAAAATCCTTAACTCAAATGATGGATGATAATAGGAGGTGGGGCCATTTGAAGGTCAGTAGGTCATAAAGAGAGAGCCTTTAAAATGGGATTAGTGCCCATAAAAAAGAGAACTCAGAGAGCTAGCTTGCCCCTTCTACCATTTGAGGACAAAATGAGAAGGCACGATCTATGAACCAGGAAAGACTCTCACTAGATACTATATCTATGGGCACTGTGACCTTGAACTTCTTGGCTTCTGGAACAGTGACAGATAAATTTATGTTCTTTTTTTAATTTTATTTTATTTTTTGTTTTGGGTGGACACAATATCTTTATTTTACATTTATGTGGTGCTGAGGATTGGACCCAGAGCTTTGTGCTTGCTAGGCGAGTGCACTGAGCCACAACCCCAGCCCCTATGTTCTTTATATTCTACCCATTTATGGCATTTTGTTCTAAGATCCCAAATGGGCTAAGACAAGCAGGATCAGAGGGAACAAACAGCAGACAGCTCAGGGCTGGAGTTGGAGGTGACTGGTCTCGATGGTGGAAGCAAGGAGGGGGTGGGGAATGACCAAGATAAAGGAAAGCTTGGAGTTCTAGATTTATTCCAGCTTTAGACATGGTACACTGGAGGTTGAGCCTTTTAACTAACAAGAATTGATAAAAATGCCCTGGTTGCTGGAGCAATTAGATGATTTGAAAGGACATATAAGAGTAACTGAAGAAGCAGGTAATGAGAGATATGTGGATCTGTAAGTCTATGACTGATGATAAGAAACATCTGCCTACCAGAGGTAACCTGAATTTTTAATACTGTGAATCTATAAATATTTAACTACATTCAAATATTTAGCTACTAAAATTGCCTCTCTAAAAAAATGAGATTTTCTGAATGCAGGGCCATTTTTCTCAAGGCACAGTCTAGTCTAAGCAATTCATTTAAAAAACCTTTCTTGACAACTTATCATCGATTACAGAATATGGCCCAGTGCATGGTAGAATTCCTTCTGATACACTGATCAGACAGACTGTAATAAAAGTCCTGATCTGGCTATCTCTCATCACATACAGAGTGTCAGAAAACCTCTCCTGGTTCTTGACATTTTGCAGATCATATTCTTTCCTTGTTTTTTCCTACCAGAGTTTTGCAAAATTCTCCTCTGGGCAAAATCATGTTCCAATAAAGAAAATACGTGCATCGAGGAAATGGTTAACAAACAACAGCAGCAAAATAGAAACTAACAACGAGGGTTGGGCACTCATGAGGGGGGAGGTGGGAAGGCAAATTTCCAAGACATTTGGCTTTAGATATATCCTCAGGCATATTAATGTGCGAAAATTGAGGCCATGAACCTTAATTCCACTCCCAAACCATCTGTACACACATGCCCTTTGGGAAGCCTTTGCATACCCCCAGGGTTTGGGTTCCAGTTTGAATATTGTTGTTTTCCACATTCTCAAAATCTCCCCTGCATCTGAGGGCATCCCTCTTAACACTTTATCAGCCTCCATATTTAAGGGAAGACCGTCTATATAGTCCCCAGTCAAAAAGACAGGGACTAGGTAAGTCACCACCTGCCCCTATTAATTCTATCACCATTGCCTAAATCTCTATGACCTCCACTTATGTTACCATTCTACCTCCTGATTTTTAAACTACCGTTACCCCCTTCAGTACCTCCTGCTCTATTGCTGATAAATGGTTATCTAATATGGACTTTCTGTTTGCTACCTTAAATAGGCCCAGGGTATTAATACCCTTTGTAGATATGGAAGACACATGCATGCAACTATATAGCAGATAATGGCTAGTGAGTCCCAGCAGGGGGTCAGGTCCTTTAGCTATCTCACCTTGAATCTATACAACACCCTTTTAAGGTAGGCAGTAGCATCTCCATTTTACATTTGAGCCAAAATGCTGAGGCCTCTACTTGTGCCTCCACTGAGGAATCACTGTCATTGGAAGGGAGAGGGGCTGAAGACAGCCTGCCACAGAATAATCAAAACCTCATGAACAGACAAGCCTGGAGCTCTTGTGTGTATCAGGCTTTGAAAGGTTATTCAATCTCACTCATCCCCAAGACAACCCTATGGAGCAGTGGTATTGTCATGATCCCCATGTAATCCTTGAGGCACAGAGGAGGTAGATGCTTGCCTGAGGCCACCTGGTGGTGGGAAGTTTTGGAATTGGAGTCAAGGGTTGGCTGTTTGATTCCAGATGGGTAGCCAAGGGCCAGTCCTCCAGATGGTGGCTCTGAGTCAGGCAGAAGGAATTTGAAAAGTCTCTTCTCTGTTTTCCCTCTATGTAACACAGCCATTGTCCTGGGCATGATCATAGATAGCTCAGTTACTCCAACGGTGATGGGGGTGAGTTTGAAGAGAGAACACAGGGATGGGAATTAATTGCAATGAGGAGTTGTAAAATTCCAGGTAGCAAGAATAAGCTTGCCACTTGCTCTTACAGCTCTATGTTCCTTCTCTGAAAAGTCCTGTTTTCCTTTTCCTTCTTTTTTTGTTGTTGGTGGGGATTGAACCCAGGGCCTTGTGCATTTGAGGCAAGCACTCTACCTAGCTATATCCCCAGCCCCTGTTTTCCTCTTTCCTTTGGATTCTCAAGACCCAGTTTAAAATCTGTTTCCTCAAATCTGGCAATGTTTGTCAGATGTTAAATGTTTGTACCTTTTCCTTGAACAATTTCACTCTTAGGATTTTTAAAGTTAAAAAAAAGAAGATATAAGGATACAAGAGATCTAAATTCAAAGATACTTATTGCAATTTTATTTGAAATATCAAAAAGTGGAACAACCTAAATGTCCATTCATAGGGGATGGTAAAAAACAAATTATGATGCCTCCTCACAGTGGAATATGTTGGAGTTTGAAAAAAAAAACAAAATTGATAAAGCACTGGAAGATGTTCAGGATACATTATGCATTGAAAATCAATGTTTTGGTTAATTAGAGGTTGTATATGCTCTATGGCCCCCTAAGATTACATCACCTAGTGACATCACAGTCATCTTAATTTGTGCTAGTATGCTCTATGATATTTGAACAGTGATGAAATTGGCTACTGACACATTTCTCAGAACATATCCCCAGCTTTAAGTGATGCATAAATATATAAGGTTAAGTGAAAAAAAAGTTGTGAAACAATAAATAGGCTGCACGATCAAATTTTCTTTAAATCAAAGAAGAAAAAATGCATGGAAAAATATAAAATGCACTAAACCATTAATGTTGTTTTGGGAAGGGAGAACTATAGGGGACATAAACCATACTTTTGTAATTGTTTATTTTCTTTTTTAACAAAAGTCAGAAACTCCACTTCCTTACAGCATCTGACCCTAACACCCGCAGCCTCCTCAGCATAGTACTTGGACCTTTTAAAGTCCTTGTTTCACCTTGGTTGTTTAATATATTAGTCTTCTCTCCTGAACTGTAAACTCCTTGAACCCAAGGTCTGTATGATTCATTTTTTTGTGTGAGGTGAGCCGTATTCTATTCAATTGCTATCATCTGACCTTTTTCTGCCTCTAAAAGCAGTAGTTGCGCAGAGTCGGGCTGGCTTTTCCTCAGTGCCCAGCACTGAGCCAGGCTCCCGGCTGAACTAACTTGGCATTGATATCATGTTGACATTGGTATTTAGAAACAGGTGGGTTTGCTGTCTCTCACAAACACCTTTAAATTTATTCGCAGTGTTAATACAATTTGCAGGATAATTTATACTCACAATTTGTAAATATAGTCCAGGTGTGTGTATAATGGGACAGTTATTGATATGTTTGTGCAGGGAGAAAGAGATTGAAAAGGGACTTCAAGATGAATTCTAGAAGCTATGCAGCTGCTGACTGAGGAAAAATAGGCAAACCTCTAATTCTTTCTGGTTCTTGATTTCTTTTTAAGACTTGTCAGCTAAAGAGAGTGAGGAGACTTGAACCAAGGCCAGTGTAATTTTTTTTCCACCAAAGGAAGCCTTCAAAACGCTGGGCTCTGAGAGAGAATGATGACAGCCAGGTCAGATGGGGCTGACTGTTCGTCAGTCTGTGACTTCTTTTAAAGACAGCCCATTTGTCTGGAGAGACTGTTCAAGTTCTTGGTTAAGGATTTGTCCTATTCTTTTTTATTTTTATTTTTTCACAGCACTGGGGGATTGAACTCAGAGATGTTTTGCCACTGAATTACATCCCCAGCCCATTTTCTTAAAATTCAAAATTTTTCATTTTGAGAGTCTTGCTAAGTTGCAGAGGCTAGCCTTGAACTTGCAGTCCTCCTGCCTGAGCCTCCTGAGTTGCTGGGATGTCTTTCTTTTCTTTATTACAAACAGGTGTGATAGGAGACTTGAGTGGTTTCTGTCTCCCGGTTTTCCACAGGCTCAGACAAGAGTTTTCCCCAAAACTGTTTTTTTTTTTTTCCTTTCAGTACTGGGAATTGAACCCAGGACCTTGCATGTGCTAGGCAAGTGCTGAGTTCTCTTTTTGAACACAGTAAAATTTTCAGGTGGAAAATTTAAAAAAATCAAATATGCAGTTGGAAAATAAAAAAAAATCAAACATGCAAACTGAGGAACCTAGAAAGGAGCTCTCTTTTTTAAAGGAACATGCCAGCTTCTCACAGATGGTGTATTCATCTCTGGAGGAAGCCTGAGACACAGACCCATGGATCTGGGGCATGAGAGGGACAAAAGCAGAGTGTGCATCCCTGAGATGTCCCAACTGGGATGCTTGGAGAGTCTGTCTCCTCACTAGTCCTGGCAGGAGGCCAGCCTTGCCTAACATATGGTGAGGGCAGGGAATAGGGTCAAGGCTGAGAAACAGAAGGACAATTCACCTCTGAACAGGATTTGTAAAGTTATTTTTAAGTAATGTAAATGAGAATACTTCAGAACATTAGAACCAGGGGGACCTTAGAGATTGTTCAGTTTCCAAAAGTTCTGTAGGATATTTTTAGGTGTTGGGGAATAAGGCAGAAGACAGTGTATGGTATGGTCATATAAGTTTGGGAGGAGCTAATGTTGCAAATGAGCTAATGTTGCAGATGCTGCTAGCACTTTGCTATGTCCCTTTGGCCTTACCACTTCAGCACCAGAAAATGACTTCCAGGAGCCTGAGTCTGTATCTCTTTGTCTAATGTTCTTCCTAAAGCCTTGAAGGGCTTTTCTGTTCTTACATGGGTCAGGAGTACAGAGGTTTGGCACCCATCATAACCACTCCTATGACTGGTGGGAGTTGGTGTATAAACATCCCAGCTCCCACGCCCTTCAGTGTAATGACTGAAGTGTTTGTTCTATGTTGGCTTCTGGAATTTCCCCCAATGGGATTGAGCTCGAGTTGCCCCTTCAGTAGTGGGCTTAGTTATGTATCCTTCAACGCCATGTTCCCTTCCCTGTCTTTCTCCCAGATTTCCTTCACTTCTTAAATAAACTACTTGTACTCAAATTCTTGCTTCAGCATCTGCTTCTGGAACCCAAAGTAGGATAGCTGGGTAAAGAAAAATGAACAGATTTCTTTACTACAGAACATTCCAGAGCCCTTAGCATGCTAAAGTGCTTTGTGACTATCCAGAAGGTGGATTAATCTACAGCATTTTCCAAATATTTCATAACAAAATTATGCTTTTCCCCCACGGATATCTCTTGAGACGAGTATTCTAAGCAAAATATTTTGGGAGACATTCTCTTTATTTTACACATGAGAATGTTGTCAATCTCTACGTGTTACTGACTAGAGAACTAATCCCAGGAAAGTCAAGGATTCATCTGAAAGGTCATAGGTAGGAGTGACAGAATTATAACCAGAATTTCAGTTTCCTGATGCCTGGTCCTCTTTTCTCTTTGCTACATGTTTTGCATCTGTACATTATTCCAGAGCAGCCCATCCTCAGCTGACGGTTCTCACACCAAGGAAGATGAATTAGAATTGGGAGTTAGGTCTCAGAGCTCTGTCTTTTGTGTCCATCACCACCCAGCTGTGTTCTCTGCTCAGCCACTTAAGTCATCCTTTGTCTCCTGGTAGGCCTCACCTCTTTAAAGTTTCCACACCTCCCAACAGCACCAAGGGGGCTCTAAGCCTTTAACACATGGGCCTTTGGAGCATATCTCAGACCCAAACTATAGTGGACTTTGGGTTATTTTTATTTTCTGGCTCTTGTGAAATAATGCTGTTAGGAATACTGGTGCACAAAAATCTGCTGGAAATCCTACAATTCTTTATATATAAACCCAGAAGCAGAATTGATGGATTGATGGAACATGGTAATTCTATGTTTGATTTTTTGAGGAACTGTCATACTGTTTTCCCCAGTGGCTTAATCATTTTACATTCCTACCAGCAATGCACAAGTGTTCTCATTTCTTCTCATCTCCTCCAACACTTGTTATTTCAAAGAAAATTGTTTAGTTATTTAATTATTTTATTTATTTATTTATTTATTTATTTATTTATTTATTTATTTAGAGATGGGGTTCTCACTGTGTTGCCCAGGCTGTCCTCAAACTTCTGGTCTCAAGAGATCCTCCTGCCTCAGCTTCCCAAATAGCTGGGATTATAGACATGTGCCACCAAGCTCAGCTTACTTTTTTATTTTTGATAATTGCTATTCTAATGGGTGTGAGTTGGTTTTGATTTACTTTTTCCTAATGATTAGTGAAGAAGAACATCTTTTATATGCCTACTGGCCATTTGTGTATCTTCTTGGGAGAAATGTCTATTCAAGTTCTTCACCCATTTTAAAATTGAGCTGTAGGAATTCCCTTCCTCCTTCCCTCCCTCCCTCCCTTCCTTTTTTTTTTTTTTTTTTGTACTGAAAATTGAGCCCAGGGATGCTTAATCACTGAGCCACATCCCCAGCCCTTTTTATATTTTATCTAGAGGCAGGGTCTCACTAAGTTGTTTAGGGTCTCACTAAGTTGCTGAGGCTGGCTTTGAACTTGCAATCCTCTGGCCTCAGCCTCCCAAGCCATATATCAATCTCTAGTACTTGACTTTTAAATATTCTTTTCTGTCTTAAAATCTGTACATATTAAAATGACACCAGTTTTCAACTCAACAAAACTAATGCCCTATCATAGGTAGCCTATAATCTGGCCACTCAAAATGTAATCCCCAGACTGGCAGCACCATGAACACCTGGGAGCTTGTTAGAAATGCAAATTCTTGGGTCTCATGGCAGACCTTCTGAGCCAGAGCCTGCATTTGTATAAGCTCCTCAGTTGATTCAGGTGATGCTCAAGCTTGAGAATCAATTTTTGATTCTAGGATGATCCCTTACTGGCATTCTTGCCCTTTCTACTATTAAAAAGCGAGATCAAATATGCCGTTCTGATGGTGCAGGTCATGAGTACATGGCCCTTCTTAACCCTGACATTCTGAGATGGCTGTTTTTCACTAGGTTTTTTTTTTTTTTAAACCTATTTTTCTTCTTTTCCCTCCTCCCTACTCCAAAAATGAATGTAGCCAGTGGCTTTACCTTCTGTTTCTTTCCAGAGATGGTGGGGGCAGGAAAGAAGGAACATATTCCCAGGCTGGCTTTTTAGTGGCCCATCTGACACTGTGTTTTATTTCTTAGCTGCTCTGTGTAAATTGCTTGTAGGCAATTCCCTTCTTAACCTCCAACTGGGGCTTTGTGCAGCTGAGGTGGTTATTATCTCAGCAAGTTAGTGACATCAATCCATCCCTTTTCCTATGGGACTGTATGACTTTAATGAGACTGCTCTTGAGTGTCCACTTCTGAGCCACCAGAGCAGGTGCCGTAGCCAAAGGTGACCTACCTGTCCCACGCTGCACAAAGAACACCTGTATGCTACATGCCTCATGTGATCATTAGCCTTTGACAATGCCTTTGAATCAAGTAGATTTCTGAAAATAACAATAACGAACACGATACTCATCCTAATAGACACATTCACCTTGAACATGAGGCCAGCTGCTTATTATTGTGTTCCCTCATGGCAAATTTGCTTTTAATGGCTTGCTGAACTCACCCTTCAGTCCAAGTTATCTTTTAGTGATGTGAGCATTATCTTTGTTTAAACTTATTTCCCTCTCACATAGCTTTCAGTCAGCAGGAACTTGAAACTAAAATATATCGTTTCTCACCATTCCTTAGCAAGAGTAGACCTGAAAAGAAGGAGGAGGTAGGAGGGAGATATCTCTGTGTAAATTGATTCCAATGTTGGTTAAAAAAAAAAAGTCTGTTCCCTTGCTGAGTGAGTTATTCCAAGAGGTGGAATGATAGTACATGCTGTGGAGGCTGTGTTTGGCCAACACCCATTCTGCTTCTCTGATTAGCATAAGCCCATTGTGATTACCCTACACCCCTGCTAGAGGTTGGTTCTGGAATGGCACATGGTGAAAGGGAGCATGCAGCGATGTCAGGGGGTAGAGAGAGGGCAGGAGGATTCTGGGAGGAGTTTTCTTATTCTGTGAAAAGATGCTTCCTCATTCCCCCTTGACCTTGTACCTGGAGGTTATGCTTAGAATCCTCCTGCCATATTCCCAAAAGCCTGAGCTTGAAGCCACACTGAGGATAGCAGAGGAAATGGATGGAAGAACCCTGGACTTCGATGACATTGCTGAGCTATTGGATCATCAAGCCCTGATATTCTGACCTGGGGTCTCAGTTTTGTAAGACAGCAAATTGCCTCATTGTTTAAACAGCTTCAGTCAGCTTTTTTGTTTTTCTGTAGCCAAAAGCACACCAAGAAAAAGAGGGGAAAATGTGGACAGTTTCTCAATATTTCAATTCTTTGGGTTTATTCAGTTTGCAGTGTTAGAATTTCCTGGAAGACAACAGATCCATATTCCAAAGTGCCCAAACACATTCCAAAGCTGGGTATAAATTAAATATAACTTTTTTTCATATTTACTTACATTTTAGACTACTTACTCCATTGCTTGCCACTAGCACAGATAATTAAGAGCAGGCTATTTTATTTCCACTGAACTCTGTACCTTTTAGGTGTAGAGGGGAAACCCTGTGTCCAATCTCTTTCTCTCAGTCTATTCCATTTGAGCCTGGCCATGGGCTTACCCCCTCTGGAGGGCTAAGGATCAAAACAATCACAATATCTGTTTCAATTCCATTAACTTGGGGATAGAAGAAAATTGATTTGTAAAAGACTTTAAAATTGAACGCTGTTATTTTCTGAATAATTGATTCACGTACATGGTACATAATCCAAAAGGGAAGTCTCCTGATTATCCCTGGCACCAGACACCCAGTTCCCATTATTAAAGGCAATGACTGATATTGTTTTTGAAGGAAAACCTATCTCTCTAATTCACTCAGGCCTCAGGTCAACCCAGGATATGAGCCCAGCAGGGATCTAGGATATTCTGGAGTTACTGAATACAGCCCTAGTCCAGACTCAAGAGGCTGTACTCCTATCCTTCCATGAGAGAACAGCTGAGCCACTGACCTTGAACGAGTCATCTCAACTTCTTTGGTTCCTGCCTCACCTATGGAATGGGGCAAATAAGCCTACTCTACTTTTCTCATGTGACTGGTTAAATTTCATATGAAATATGATAATAAGCGTTCTCTGGAAAAATGAAAATTCAACAGCTGTTGAATGCAGAAAAATGAAAATAGTTTACCCCATTGGGTTCCAAAAAATTAGGATCAATGTTTTCTTTCCCAAATTTAGAATTCTCTTTAATGCTTCAATAACTTTTGCATGAGCTAAGTAAGATATAAATGTAAAAGTAAAGGAATTATTGTCAACACTTTCTAATTAGTTGGCTCCATTATTTTGACCCCTTCTGAGGTACAGGAAGCTTTAGAAGTCTAGGCAGGGAGTGCTTTTCTTGGCACTTTATTGCAGGGTCAAAAGATGAAAAAGCAAGCCGGGTGGGTGGCGCATGCCTGTAATCCCAGCAGCTGGAGGGCTGAGGCAGGATGATTGAGAGTTCAAAGCCAGCCTCAGCAAAAGCAAGGCGCTGTGCAACTCAGTGAGAACCTGTCTCTAAATAAAATACAAAATAGAACTGGGGGTGTGGCTCAGTGGTCGAGTGCCCCTGAGTTCAATCTCCAGTACAAAAAAAAAAAAAAAAAAAAAAAAAGGAGAAGCAGGATTCTGGCTGGTAGCATCTTCTGGAATAGTATGGCGGCCATGACGGGTCAACCGAAACAGGAGGGCAAGCCCGGCAGCAGGTTTCCTGGCCTCCAGACTTTGCTGTGCCCTTCCTACACAGAGGGAGCATGCCCGCACGCATGTGTGCCCGGTAGTGCCACGGGGAGGGGGTGCACAGAGCAGAAGCTGCTGCGGGGACAGGGTGGTGGCATCAGGACTCCTCACGCTGAGCCAGCCATCTCTGGAGAGGCATTACAACCCCGCCTCTGTTTAAACTGGGCTTTTTTTTAGGACCGAGACCAGCGGCAGGCAGAACTGCGGGCAGCTGGGGTAGGAAAGCTCGCAGGGCACCCGGCCTGGCCTGGTGGGGGAAATGAGGGTTGACTGGCAGAGAAAAAGCCAGCATTGTGAGGGCCCCACTGAGGCCCGGGCGGGACAGCCACAACCGGAATGGGGATCCTGTCGGAACGGCGTGTCGTGTTTACTCTGGCAGGTTCTTTGGTAGAGCCACGCGAAGCCCCTTTGGGCTACTGTCAGCTATGAAAGGGCGCTTCATCTGCGGGCGCTGTTGACCTGGCTCAGGGCGTTTGCGGTTACGCTGTTTAGATCTTGAACCCCGCAGAGACACTGCCCCTTTGTGGAAGGCTGTGGTCAGAGCAGAGACAGACCGATTCTTTTACCTGCCGCCGCCCCCAACCCTCCAACCAAGCCTCTCTGAATTAGGACTCAAGCCACTGGCCTAGGACTGGGCCAAGAATTTGTGGTGGCAGCTGCGACAGTCCCTTCAACCTGAGAGGGAGTCCTTTTTCTCAGAAGGAGGCAGGTTCTGCCCCACAGCTGCACCCAGGCCGCTGTGCCTGTGTCCCTGAGTGCTCAAGTGGACGTTTCTGGAAGGAGTGTGTGTGAAGGGGTTGTCACTGTCTTTTTGACATTGTCATTCCTGTTGTGACTCACCATCCCCCAGCCAGGCCCAACACTAATAGTATTTGTGAATTGGGTAAAATTGGACTCTGAGAGTTTACCCTCCGGCCTTCACATCTCTCCTTTTCCAGTTAAGTCAAGTCAGCAAACTTCTACTGAAGCGGCACAGCATAGCAATTATGTAGAAGGTTCCAGAATTCAAGTGCCTCGAGTTTGAATTGTAGCTTCCAACATTTACTAAGTGTGTGTCTTTTAAGTAAGGTTTTCAGTTGCTTGATCTTCTCATATGAAACGGGACTAAGTACTTGCCTCATAGGGCTCAGGAAGGATGAAATCAGGATTATGTATGCAAAGCTCTTAGCACCATGCCTTGCATGTAGTAAAAACTCACAAATAAACTATTAATTATTATGATGCTGTGACAAAGGATGTGTGCAGCTCTTTTAGGCTGAAACAATACAAGGACAGCCCACAGAGACAGATACCTGCAGACACAGGCTTTTGCCCATCCTAGCCACAGGGCAGGCATTCCCAACTCCTTCTATATCGCACCTGGTTCCTAACGTATCTCTAGTTAGTTCTGGGTTATCAGTTTCTTTCTCACCTGGTTTTGTAGCCCACTGTATACATGCATCCATCTTGGCTTGACCTGACTTTGGTAACTGCTATTCTTTACCCAATTCATCCTCAAATCTTTTTTTTTTTCTTTGTTCTTTTTCTTTACTTCTTTCTTGCTGGTTCACATTCACAGTTGGCAAGACATGGTCTCCAGGACTGGCTTTGTCTCTTTTGGCCACAATAGCCTTCCACAAAGTGTTTCTGCCAGCTCACAATCTAAACAGATTTACTGCAAATGTCTGGAGGCCGATGCACACACCATAAATAAGGCTCTTGTTCTAGATTTACATGCCTAGCTCAGCAGCTTACCAAACAAGTCTTGCTGGCTGTCAGACTACCCATTCCTTGTGGCTCAGTAGAGGAACCCAGGCTTATGCATCTGCCGTCTCAGCAGATGGCTGTAGCCCTTAGGTACTGCCCCTTTCTGTACTACAAGTGAGTTTACCCTAGCTCAAGGAAGACCTCTGCTATCCACCCAGCACCTTGGCCCCTTTCTCACCTGATGAAACTTCCCATGTTGTTTTTGAGGGCTTATAGAACATCTATTCTCCTTCATCTAAAAGGGATGACTATTAATTGGTGCCTTTAGTTTAACCTGAGAGTCAGATTTCATTTGACAGATACCTAATGGACTAGGTAAAGAGATGAGTCAACTGCAGTACCAAAAACAAATCCTCCACCAAGCCCCCCAATTTATTTAAATACTAGCACAATAATTGCCACTATATTCTGCCATAGTTTATTATATATATTTACGTTTAAAATATGTGAACCACCATTCATTCATAGCTGTTAAGCATTTGGAACACAGCTAGTCTGAATTGAGATGTGTTATGTGTGTAAAACATATACTTTGTCTCTTTGGCACAAAAAAGTGAATAACATAATAGTATTATATTGATTATCTGTTGAAATAATAATATTTTGCATATATTGAGTTAAATAAAGTATATCATTAAAATCAATTTCACCTATTTCCTTTTATTTTATTTTTTGATGGCAGGGGATTGAACTCAAGCCCTTATGAGCTTAGGGCCTAAGCATACACTTTTCCACTGAACTACACCTGCAGACCTTCTTTTTATTTATTTATTTTTAACATGGCTACTAGAAATATTTACATTATCTGGCCTGAGGAATGTAGATCAGTGGTAGAGCCCTGTCTAGTGTTCCCAGCACTGATGGTGAGGGGTGGGGAGAGGATAGGGAGAAAAAAAAAAAGAAAGAAAAATGAAAGAAAAATTTTAATAATACTAGTTGTTCACATTTGTGGTTTATATTTTTACTAGCTAACACTGGATTGTAATCTGTCAGTAATAAGTTAGGGATTAAGGAAAGTAGATATTAGTCTAGGTATTTTAATCAAAAAGGAATTTAATACAGGGAATTGGGCATTTATAAAACTACTAAAAAGGCTGGAGGAATGAAAATCAGCAGTGGGGGATGGGGACGAGCTCTCCTTAGCTTTCAGGTTCAGGGCTAGTTTCAGAGAATTAGGAAGTTACTGCTCAGTGAGTGCCAAGGTCAGAAAACTGCAAGGAAATGGTGGTCCCAGCTACCCCACAACACCCAATGGGATGGCTGGCAAGAGCATTTAGCTGGCCTCTGTAAATCCATCTGATGATGCTCATATATCTGTCCACTATTGCTACTGAAGGAAGCATAGTAGCTTCTGCCTTTCTTCTGTCTACCAAATCTCATGCAGATTTTTTTTTTTTTTTGTACCAGGGATTGAATTCAGGGGCATTGGACCACTGAGCCACATCCCCAGCTCTATTTTGTATTTTATTTAGAGACAGGGTCTCACTGAGTTGCTTAGCACCTTGCTTTTACTGAGGCTGGCTTCGAACTCATGATCTTTCTGCCTCAGACTTCTGAGCTGGTGGTATTACAGGTGTGTGCCACTGTGCCTAGCTCATGCAGACACTTCTTATTGGCGGAATGCAACTCACATCCAAGATCCTCCAGGCCTACATAGTTCCCATCTTCCAGTTCCCCAAAGGAGAAAAGTATGTATGCTAATTGTTAAAAGTAAGCAGACAAAAAAAAAATCAAAACAAAAGCCTGGATATTCAGCATCCTCAAGCAGAGTCATATTCATGTTGGGGCCTACCATAGTACTTGGCACATATAAATGTTTAATGAATATTGAAAAACTGTGTTCATATTTATATTTGTTCCAGTATTTTGCTATCATAGATGCGGCTTCACAGGACCAATGGACATTTTCATGCATGACTGTCTATCTATTTTTTTTCTTGTCCTTAAGAGTGGGATTGCTGAGAATAGCTGATGCTTATTTTTGCTATTATTTTCCAAACATTTAGACATCTATTTATCTACATAATATATAATGTATAACATAATACATACATAGTATACATATATTATAGATAACATATTTTATATCATATATGAAACATAATATGTATCTGATATATATATAATATATATAATACATATATATAAATTATATATAGAGAATGACTGTAGCAATGTTACCAACCTATGTATATTAACATTATAAGGTGAGCCTGGTTTTGTTGAATACTGTTTGAAGATGTTATCAAAAGGACTGGGAATCAGGTCAACAGACTCAGTGGCAGAAGTCACATTTTCTTTCATCATTGAAGGCTTTCAGTTGCCAACCAATTTGTCCAGCTTAAGCCTTCCCCATGGTTTCATGTGTTCTTCTTTTAAGATTAACTAAACAGAATGGCAAACTTTGAATTACTGGGTTCTTTCCTGCTGGCTGTGAGAACTAAGGATAATTACACAGACATCCGACATTTGCTTCAGAGAAGGAAATATTTAATGGTAATAGCTAAATGAACTTTTAATTTTCTTCCCTGAATCTTGCTGTGTTTCATGACAAGGACCCACATGGTGATAGTATGCATGTTTATGAATTATATTCTAAGAACTCATATAACTTTTTTAAGGGGAAGATGATCCACAGAATATGAAGATAATGTGATGCAGGTCAGAGAGGCATTTTGGAAACCTGGATAGTAGGATAAATAACAGGACGGGACACCTTGTAAGGTGTTGAGAGGAATCAAATGATTTAATACACAAAAAGTTATTATCAATGTGCTTGGCAAGGAGTTAGTGCTCAGTAAATAATGGCTGTTTTGGGGACAGGTGAGTCTATACAAGTTCCTCCTCCTGAACCCTGATGCTGTCAGCCACTTGTACCCGGAACAGCACTTTATTTTTATGATCAGTAGCCAAGTGAAGAAACTGTTAACACTTAGCTAGGAAATACAATTATCTGTAAAAGATGTGTGGCCATTCTGGGGTTTATGAGGAGGAAGATGTGTGCAATGTACCTACAACTACAATTTGTTGAGTTAAAGAATGGCTGAGCTGGTAAGGATTTTTTTGTTGTTGTTGTTGTTCTGGGGATTGAACCCAAGGGTGCACTATCAGCCCTTTTTATTTATTTGTTTATTTTTATTTTGAGACAGCATCTTGCTAAATTGCTTAGGCTGGCCTTGAACTTGTAGTCTTCCTGATTTAGCTTTCCAAGTCACTGGAATTATAGGTGTGTACCACCATGCCTGGCTGGAGTGATTTTTGACATCATTCAGTAATATTATTTTATAAATGGAGGCTTAAGAAAATAAAGCAAAGGATCCAATATTTTCCATCAAGTTAATGGAAGACCTTAGAGTAGAAGTTGGTGCTTCAGATTGGTGTCTGCTGTATTCTACAAGAATACCACACCCAATTGCTGGGCAATGTCATGGGCATGAACCAGAGGTAATTGTGTGCGACACACATATTGCTACTTCCCTAGGCCAAAAAAAAGAGATGCTATTTTACTAGAGATTTAGTTTCCCTGGAGCAGTGATTCTTAGTCTTTTCAATAATGAGGTTTTCTTTTTAACTTCAATAAATTTCATTCTCTTTCCCCTTCCAGCATAATATAATGGCTATAGACTTGATATTCAATATTAGAGAAAGTGTATGATAATTCTAGCTACCGTAAACATATCAGCACTTTACAATGAAGATGTATATGCATTTGAAAAGTGATTGTTCTTATATTATTTTTCTAGGCAACCAGTAATGAATGGATGGCATTTAGGCTCATGAACAATTTCCAATAACTACTTCCTCACTAAATGATTTTCACATGGGTTGCTATGGGGGCGGGTGGACTATTGGTTTCCTTTACTTTCTGAGATGTCCAAAAGGAGGATAATAATTAGGAGTAATGTGGTTAAAATAAAAAGGAGTAGCAAGCTAAACCATTCTGGACCTTTCTGTAAAATAGTCCAAAGCTAAGCTGTCAGCTGCACAGACTGAAGCTTGAATAGGGAAAACAAACTCACCCTAACAAAGCTCTTTCTTGTTCTTTCATCTAAATGCAATGGTAAATTGATATCCATTTGGAATGTTGGCCCCATGGTCTGAGAACCAAAGTATTTGGAGCAGTTATGGTTCATTAATTGCAATGAAAACACAGCAATTGTCAAAGCTGAAGCTTCATGATCTAGACTTGTATGTTTTCTGATATTAGATATTATGCATATGATAGAAATAGATTTCAAGTTGCAAAATCTTAACTACATTTTGTCTACCCGAGAGCAAATCTAGGAAATGTGGAGAGACAAGTTTCTGGGAGATATTCAGAAGGCTATAGACAGTTCTCTCTTTGGTTCAGTTTTTGGACTGATCTGGCCAGTGATCAAGGACTAGGAGCAAAAGTTCCTCTCCTGGAGATCCTTTGGAGGAACTGACTGAATGATGGTGAGTAGGACTTCCGGTTATGGCAGCATGAGAGGTCAGTGGCTTGTCTTCACAAAGCACTCAGAAAACTTGAAAAAAAAAGTCATTAAGAAGAACCATTTCAAAGCACTGTAAATTGACCAAAGCTGATAACAAATTGAGAAGCTTTTATTCTGGAAAAACTGCTGGAGTTTTGGATAAGGACAGCAGGAGCCTGTGGCCTGCTTCTCTGAAGATGCTTCTGTCCCCTCCATCAGCCCAATTGGCCAGAATTGTAGCTTTGAAAACATGGGGCAGGCCATGAAATGAATTATTTTACTGCCAAAGGGACCAATTCAGTTCAGTGTGTGTGTGTGTGTGTGTGTGTGTGTGTGTGTGTGTGTGAATTTTTGACTTTGTTGGCTTAAAGTGAAGGACTCAATTGGGAAGGAATGAGAAAATCTGTGACTCTGGTAGCCCAACATTGTGTCCCCTGAGATAAATCATCTACATAGTCCTGGCTGACTGAAAGATTCTGCATGCATGGAGGAGACCCAAAGGATTCCAGCAGAGGATGGAAACCAATGCGCATTGAGAACTAGCTACAACTTTCGATGTATTCCCCAACCTCCACATAAACCTATTGGTAAAGGATGGAAACCTAATTAGGTCCTGGTCCAGGGCTCTTTCCATCACCCCATATGTCTGAGATATTGGAGAATCTTGAGGCCATGAAGTAATAGTGGAAATCAAGTTTAGCACATGTTATTTTGGATCCTTCCATAGTGGTATTGAGGCAGTGTGGCTTGGTAGAAAGAATGTAGGTCTGGGTCAGTCAGAATTGGGTTTTAATCCCAGCTCTGTTTCTTAATGTTTTTGTGAAATTGGGTGAATTATGTGACCTCTCTATCTCTTATTTAATCCAAATGAAAGTCCAGTGAAATAGGCATTGCTAGCCCTGTATCCTGGGATGCAGTGAAATGGAGAGTTTTAAAATTTGTTAAATCTCTTCTCTTTTTGGCAATTATTAAAAATTATAATGGCTATAAAGTACATATCACATGGTAGGTGACCCATAAGCTTTTTTGTTGTTATTATTACTGATAGAAAAAAAGATTTGTGGCCATGTTGATAAATCTGGAGAATTTATCCCCACTGGGAAAATCATTAGATGCCTGATTTAGTACTATAGTAGGTGAAACATCTGCATGGCCTCTTCATTTTTCTATTGGTGCTGTAACAAATTAGTACAAAATTAGTGGCTTAAAACAACACAAAGTATTATTTCATAGTTCTGTAGGTCAGAAGTCCAAGTATATTGTGGCCCAACTGGGTACTCTATTTTGAGTTTTAAAATGAAGGCAAAGTTGCTTTCTGGAAGGCTCTGGATATGAAACCACTTCTAGACTCATTAAGGTTGTTGGCTAAATTGAGTTCCTTGTAGTTGTAGGATTGAAGTCCCTGTTTCCTTGCTAGGTGTCAGTCAGAGGCAGATCCTAGCTCCTAGTGGCTGTTTGAATTCCTTCCTATGTTTTCCATGTGACTCTTCTCCAGCAAGAGGAGATCCATTCCTTCTCATGCTCAGAATTTCTCCAATATTTCTTTCTGCTGAATCTGCCTCATGTGATTACATTGGGCCCACTGGATAATCCAGTCTAATCTCTATAGTTCAGAATCTTAATCATGTTTCCACAAAGCTCTCCATTTACAGGTTCCCAATTAGGGCATGCACATTTTTGAGAGGGTGTGTGAGCTAGGAAGCCACATTTAAATGAAACTAGGAGCAACTGGACTTTAGGGAAGATAAAAAATGTGTAAGTTGGGTTAGTAAAGGTTATCTCAAGGGGACCTCTTTTTCTTTTTTCTTTTTCTTTTTGGTCTACCCAACATTTCTTTATTTAGGGGAAATATCCCTTCTGCATTCTCTTTGGCTTTTATGGGGTTAACAATCACAGGAGTCCATCCATTTGGCCACAGGGATAGACCCATGACACCAAATGGGCCGATGAAATGATCTGTCTCCTAAAAAATAATCTTTATTTGTGGGGGGCGGGTACCAGGGATTGAAATCAGGGGCACTCGACCACTGAGCCACATCCCCAGAGCTATTTAGTATATTATTTAGAGACAAGGTCTTACTGAGTTGCTTTTGCTGAGGCTGGCTTTGAACTTTCAATTCTTCTGATTTAGCCTCCTGAGCCACTGAGATTACAGGGTGTGCCACCGCGCCCAGCCAAAAATTGACTCTTGAGTGGAAACCTACAGGCACTGGAAGTGATTAGGATGCAGTTTGTGGAATGTCAGGGTCCTAAAGCGGGGATGGTCCATGAATCCTGCTGTTGAGCTCTTTGTAGCTCATTCAGTCCTTCTTGGTTCATCTCTTCTTTCAAAGCTGGGAGCTCCTTAGAATTCTTCAAATAATTAACTTTTCTGGTTTAGGATACTCAGAGTTGGATTCTGTTGCTCGTACCAGTGAATCTTAACTAATATGCTGCCTTTCCATATCATGGCTGCCACCATCATTATACAAAAGAACATTTATTCACGTCTCCTTGTTTATAACCATTGCTGGGCACCAATCACTGAGACAGTTTCTAATTTCTGTAATGAAGCTTTTACCTTGAACCATGTCTTTTTAACACTTCCTTCATTAAACCTTGATAAACCTGGAGCAGACATATAGAAAAGCCTTTAATAACAAGTAATGCTTCAAAAATCAGGTCACATTAAAAGTATCAGAGAGCCAGACAGAAATTGCCACTACTTTTAACCTTTTATTACTTACTACATGTGAATTACAACTAGATAATATAATTCTTATTCAAGATGATGGCCTGAATTGTAAAATTTCAAGTGTGAAATGTCCTCTGTTTATTTCAGAAAGAAAGTATGCAATACAACTAGTCTCCTTGTTTATTTTTTTATGATTCAGTGTTTTAAGGGATAAACCTACATTACATGGTACATTCACTCCTCCAGCGTGCCTCATCCCCTGAAATGAAGGGACCAAGGAGGTGCTGTAGGGGTAAGAATTAAGATTCAGATCATGTACAAGGCACCAACATGCAACCATCATGAACTCAAGGGAGTGTTCTGAGCCACTCTCAGTTATTGAAAGGAGGGTTGAAGGAGGTCACTTCTCCTCTTACCTTGGACATGACCTTGATTCTTGAAGGAGGATTTCAGGATCTGTTCAGTTCACTTGAAAGGTAATGACTGGATGGGCAGAAAAGTAGCCCTTGCCCTGTTCTTCTTAGGAAAAACTTTGATGTGAAGTACAATGTTCATTTTGATCCTTTCTGAAGAGAGTTAAGGCAGGTTTAGTTCCACCTAACTTCTCACAAGGTCACATGCCCAGTACTCAAGTTGGCTCTCAGTGAAGATTGGGATGCAGTGAGTCTGCCTGCTGAGGTATCTACCTCAGATTCCCCTCACTATGTCTCTTCAGACCCCAGGAACCCAATTTCTGTAAAGAGGAAATGAAACAATTCACTCCCTGTCTAATTTCCCTCTTGGAAAGGAGAGTCTTCTCTCAAGGACAATTCAGCCCAATAATGATAGTAATACAGGCACTGTAACCACTCCTGGATTTATGTCACATGGCCTTTCCAGAGGGCTGCAGCACTCTGAAGATGCTCTGCATTCCAGAAGGCAAGGATACTCCCTCTTGAACTCCAGGGAGGCCCCCATGGCAGTTAGCCTGAAAGGATTTATTCTTCCCAAAAATCATCCCCACACCCTGGGATCTTTTCAGAGCTTGTAAATGAGCGTTTTGGTGCTGCATCCTATTGAGTACTTTTTCCCTCTTTTTATTCATTCCTTTCCTTAGCAAGATGGCGCAGTGCAGATGGTATGCTTACAGTCATCTGCCAGCATGGCTTCTTTTCAAGACTGTGAGAAGTCAGTTCTAGTCTTGGGGCCTCTCAGCAGTCCCCTAGTCTCGCACACAATAATGGCCACCTCAGAGTGACTCAGCCTTCTCTCTAAATGTCCTGGATGTGTTGTTTTCCTCTGCAGCGCCTTGTAGCACTACACTCCTTTAACACAAAGACATTGTTATTGACTGGTTTTGAAGGAAAATGTATTTTCCTCCACCCTCTTAAACCACAACTTCAACACCTCCTTCTCCTCCTCTTCATAATAGTCACAGTAGGATGTTCAATTATAGCTAAAAGCCCTAGATTTAAGTGACAGATTAAGAGGCTCGGCAGGTTGCTACTCTAATGTTCATTTCACCTGTTGGTTTATTTATTTTTTAACCTGTAGATGCTGGGTTACAGGAAAGCCTTTGAAGAGGTGCCATTTGCTGATGCAGCCCATGGTGGTTCAGCCCTCTGCTGGGTGCTGGGCATGCCCTTTGGGCAGTGTCAGGCAGGGGGGCTTGGGTACAGGTCACCACCAACTGCCATGGTATCTGGGTTCCTGGCTCCAGCCACACAAAGTGATATGAATACAGGAAGGAACCCTCCAGAAGCCCTCTCCTGTTCCAGCCACAAGAATCAGGCCCACAATGGGGCACTCTACAGACTTCAGGAAGAAAGAATGAAACAGCACAGCAGTGAGGCCTAACCAGCTGTTCGACAGGACAACTGGAAATGCCCCTATGTTAGCCAGCTTTTTGTCATTGTGACCAAAATTCTTGACAAGAACAATCTAGAAGAAGAATAGTTTATTTTGGTTCTGTGTCCAGGGATAGCCTGCTCCATTGCTCTGGGCCCAGGTGAGGGCCCTCCACCATGACAAAAGGGCATGGTGGAGAAAGCTGCTCACCTCATGGGAGCCTGGAAGGAGAGGGAGGGAGGGAGGGAGAGAAAGAGAGAGAGAGAGAGAGAGAGAGAGAGAGAGAGAGAGAGAGAGAGAGCTCAGAGTAAAATATAAATCCCAAAGGCATGCCACAGTAACCTAATTTCCTCCAGCCGTGCCTCACCTGCCTACAGTTACTACCTAGTAATTCATTCAAATTATAATCCAGCAAATGGATTAATTCACTGATTAGATCAAAACTCTCATAATCTCATATCTTACCTCCAGCCTTAACACATGATGTTTTGGGGGACACCTCATATCTAAACCATTATGGCTATCTACTCGTCTCAAAATTACAAAGGGTAAAGAAGACCCCTTCCCATTTTGCTTTGTTGGGCTTCAAAGGGTGTATTTCTGCCTCGGTTCTTGATCTCTTACAAGGACACTTGCCAGGAGTTTGTGATTTTCTTGGGTTTCATAGGAGGCTGTTCTCACCTATATACCTCTTCAACAGGGACTCTCTCATAACTTGAGGGCAGGGTTTTCTTTCCAGGGCACTTTGTACTTTAGTAAGGAAGCAAGGCTTCTAGATTCCAAAAAGTTAAATTCCAGAGGTTTAATTCCAGACGCTCTTTTCTGGTTAAAAGGAGCTGTCTGGGAGATCTACTCTGCAGTTTCTCAAAGCCCATGGGTGTGGCTCCACATGGAGGAGTTTCCTGTAGAACTCCTCTGCAGGGATAGGGAGGTACTGCTCCAGACTGGGGGCTCACCTCCTGTCACCCCACAGGTGAAAACAATGAACTTTGGCTGGTTGTGCTTCTGTGTCCTGCTTGCCTGTCTCCAGATGGTGCGTACCCACTGGGTCCCTGTGCTGGGAGCACTCCTCAGGCTGGGACCTTCTTCCTGGGCCTGCCTTCCATAGGTTGGAGCTGGATCTTACTCTTATCTGACGAGATCACTTCACTTAGGTGCTTTGGAGTGCCTGCCTGCTCCTTCTCTTCACTGCACTTGAATTTCTGTTGTGTCGTCTATGAGTAGAGTGTAAGTTCCTTGAGTGGGAATGATCTTTCTCATTTTTTATCCCTAGTGTCGTACTGCCAGCTCACTATCACATGGGTGAAAAGTGTTGAGAGATGGGGAGGGAGGGAGAGGAGGAGGAGGAGGAGGGGAAGAAATAAATTATAGGTTAAGAACCTAGTTTCTGTTCTTTGCAAATAGTCTAATAACAACTTATTGCCAACATGGTTCTAAAAGAAAACTAGTGGTGTATACATCCCCGTGGATTAGAATTTCCATCCTGAGAGTGGATAGGTAATGAATTCTCTTGCCAAGAATTGGAGCACCTGTCTTATAGCCATGATGGTACCATCCAGTATATAATTAAGCCTGTTTTTTCCCCCTTGATCCCTTATTGTTAGTTACTATTCCAGTCTTAAGCCCCCTTTTGAAGTCGGATACTATTGGTATTTTACATTTAGCCTTTATCAGCAAGCAGTTGGTGTCTGGTAATTGCAAATTGTTTGAACAAGAGGCAAATTGTATAGCAAGAATCTGAAAAGGTCAGGGGAGTTGTGTCTAGAAACTGCAGCTAGAGGATTGAAGAAATTTGACTTGGAGCATTAATTTTAGACAATTACTAAGCCCCACTAAATTAGGCTGGAAATGCACCTGGTTGTTTGTCCTTGGTCCTTGTGCAATGAGCAGGCTGGGGCAGAGCTTTCTGTCATGAGTGATGTGAAGGCAATTGTGCATTGTACATATGCATGTACAATGTGCACATGTGAATAAGACTCAGGCAGGCTGCCACAACCTTGTTCATCTGCCACGCCCTTGTTGGGTTATGTGTTGTGAGGTCCAGCATGTATTTGGTGTAGCCAGTGCCCAGGAAGACTAATTATTATACAGAATGATCTCCTCAAAATAGTGAGGCTTAAACCTCTGCATCTGCTTCAGATGGAGATAAGGGGAGACTCCAAATGCTTCCTGAAGAAGAAAGCCTCCCTTTATTTTAGCCACAAGGTATATATTAAAGTGTAGGCAAATTTGAAACAAAAATTTTACCTTTTTGAATCTTGCATTTCAGGCTAACCTGGAGTTTAGCCTAAACCCAATATAGGAATGAAGCTAATGAAATTTTGAATTATGTCAGCCATGAAGTTGTTCGTCCCTTATCCCTCCCGTTCCTGTTCCAGGTCATTGTTTTCATTATTTCAGCACTGGCTGTTCCTCCACACACCTGCGTTTGGAGCTCACCTCTGTGCCGGCGATTTTTCCAGGAAGGATAGGAGAGTGTGGTTGGAAGCTTTCAGGATTCTCCCCTTAGCTTCTGTGCTGAGCCATGGCCAGAAGAGGAGGAATCCTTGGGATTCAGCCCTGACTCACCCTCTGTCCTCTCCAGACCAGCCCAGGAGCCTGCCACAGTTTTGATCTCTTTAAGCCTCTCTGGAGTCCTATTGGTCTCCACAGTGCTGAACTTGACACGTCAACCTTGCCCAGGTATCAGTGTGAACCCATAGGTGTGAAACCCAGGTAGGATCCTGTTGGTTTGGGCTGCTCATAGTAGCCCTCAGATACTGGAAAAGTTAACTCTGACACCTCAGGGACAACTGGCTCTTGATCAGTCTCCATGTTTACTGCCCGCACTGTTCCCTGCCCCATCAGCTGCCTTGAGCAGATCCCAGTGACTTTGGGGGCCTAAGAGACTGGAAATCACCCTGGTTTCTCTGTGAGAGGCAAGTGGCCACAGACACACTGTTCCTTCATGGCAATCAGTGGTTAGATGTACAGAGGATCTTCCCATAGTCATCACCTGGGTGAGGCTGTGGAGCTCCAGGGTGCAGATGGTGTTGGCCCATTTTGCAACTGACCCAAATAGGATCCAGGTCTGTGTGCTGGGTGACAGTCTGCTCCCCACCATGACAGTGATTCTGAGTTCAAGTTCCTCAGCAGCTGGCTGTGTGGACATAGCTAGTAACCCATTCTCCTTGAGCCTCAGTTTTCCCATCTGTGAAACTAGGGATGGTAAGATCAACATCATGGTCTGGTCATGAACATCAAATGAGCTAATATGTGACAAGCCTGTGGCAGAGAGGCCATGGAGGAAGGCCCTTAATAAAATGCACCAGGCCTGGAGAAGAATGAAAAGGAATTGAAATGTACAGCATTCCACATACACAAACGCTGGAGTCTGAGGCTAAGCCGAGAGGACTCCTCTCTGGACTGGCCGACAAACTCTCTGAGCTCAAGATGGACTGTCTTCCATTTGATATTCCTGAGGGGCTCGGGGGGCTACCACAGGGAAAATGCACACGAGAGTCTAGGCATCATGGTAGTTTGTCTGAGCCATTGTGTTGTCCCCCTGTGGGGTGTTCATGTGCACGAGACGTGAAATGCAGCATGCGCTGACATCATCTTAATGAGGCTCAGGCACTTCCAGGGGATGCTCCAGAGTCTTCATTGAAACCATCGTGCTGTCAAAAGCTGACATTAGAACGACATTGCAGAAGGGACTCCCTGGGAAATCACTGCTCGTTTCCTTTCAGGCAGTTCGTTTACCTGCAGAGGCTGGACCCGCTGCTCTGCTCTGCGGCATCTGGCGATTGACATGATCCCGTAAGTCAATTTTGCAGCTGAGTGGACTGAGGTCCCAGAAAGCCAGAGGCCTGAAGTGGAAAATATCAAGCAGGTGACTCATTAAATCCCGTGGAACTGCCTAAACACTGCTGATCTTATTGGATATTAGGAAGCCTGATGGGGCTGTAGCGTTATTTTAGGCCAGCACGAGAAGAGAGAGTGAGTTTGGGAATATTTCCCACCTCTGATTTTTCAGGGGTTTAAGCGCATTGATTCTCCTACCCAGCTCACTTTGATTCTTCATCCAATTCTCATTGACTCCCTCTGACATGAAAACTTTTCCTCTCAAACTTTCCATTCTGTTTTACCCAAGGTGTTTGCAAATGGGCCCTCTTCTCTTAAATTGCTTCCCATCCCTGTCCCAACTCAGCTGAAGAACACACCTTGGCTTCCTGTGAGAAGATGGAGTGTTTCCTAACCATCTTCCATCTACCACAATGTGTCTCTGGTTTGTCACCTCTTCTGCACTTTCCAATTGGAGGTGGACATTCTCCTCAATGGAGTTGGCTTTGGATGCCATCCTTTGGGCCTTGACTTGGGTCATCGCCTGTGGTTTCCGTCTTTCTCTTCATTGGGCCCTTTGATGCTTTCAGACATGCACTTGCTGCAACGTCTACTTCTAGCCCTACTTTCTGCCCTACTGCTCTCTCACTGGTGAGCTTCTTAGCCAGTCATCTGCATCTGTGGGTTCCCATGAACCTCCTGAGGCCACTTCACCTGGTTTCTACTCAATCAGTACCCATGGAGGTCAAGGGTGACTCTCCAGTGGTCAAACTGCCTGGTGCTTTTTGCTGAGTGCTCTGTAACTTTGGATGCTCTTAACAACCCATCTTCCTAAAGGTCTTCTCCACAGTGGACCTCTGTGACCTCAACACTCTCAATTCTCTTCAGTTATCTGACTCATTTTTTTTTCTCATTTCCTTGGCATCTCTTCCTCTTTTCACCCAAGATCTATATGATCCCCAGGACTGGATATGCTATTCTCATATATTCTGTTTTTTCCTTTAAACACCAATTCATCCTCATGTCTCTGAGCTCTGTGTAGGGGAAGGGTGACCTCAAAGTTGGACAGGGACAAGGAGTGGGTTTAAAAAGAAAACAAGTATTCATTGGCAAGGGAAACTGAGATATTGAGAATATGAGAGGAACTTGTTAATTTGGGGATTTCTTGATGTTTTAAGGCATTACTCCAGTGTATTCCGTAATTGTTTATTCTGTGGCTCTCTCCTTTCTCCTTCACATATCATGCAAATATTAATTCAATATTCTGTTTGTGGATTCGGGAACCATAGTCTTTAGCTGTGTTGTTTGCTGGTTGACTTCAGAATGAATGACAGGTTTAAACACCTTCCTGTCTGGTTTGTGGAAACCAACCTTTTGTGCTGCAGTCATTCTGACTGGATATGACTAAGAGGGAACTCTGAGAAGACTGATGGGGAGATGCATAGACTCCTCGTTGGACCGGGGCCCACTGGTATGTGTGCGGAGCACTGGTGTGTGTGCTGAGCCAATCTCACTCAGGATGGTTGACAAAGCTTCTCTTTGTCCAGAGTGTTCCTGTTTCAGAACAGAGGGCTTCCCAGGACGAGGGAGCACCAACTATCCCCTTTGATCATGCCTCTGTCTTTTCAAGGGAACAACATCGGAATAGTATCCAAACTAAGCATTCCTGAAACTTGTCCTTAGGACCAAGAGGCTTCCTTTCCCAGTGAAAGACAATCTCATTTGAAATCAGTCTGTGTCTGCATCTGGCTTTCAAAAAGATTTTTGTGAACTTCATCAACATCACTGACAAACTGGGAGATGCCTGAATCTCAACAGAAATCAATCAAGTGTTACAATTTTAGGGGGGAAAGTTGCTTTGTTTTCTGACTTGTACCACAAACAGCAGCGCCAATCTGTCATTATGACTGAGAACATGTCACAACAATCTGTTTTTATTCTTTAGGAGAAAAGAACAACATCTTGCTCTCCTCTAGCTACAGCTAATTTGGAAAATTTGCAAGCTGACATGCAACTTGATTAAAATGACCTAGAGCCACCAATTCTTTTAAAATGCAACTCAGTGCTCACAACCCCAGATCTTCTGTAGTCCAGTTAATCTCCTTCAAAGCTTTGTGTGTGGGGGCGGGTTAGAGGGAGAGGAGAGAGCAGGGGGAAAGAAAGAGCTATGTTATAATCCACATAGAGATTTAAAATTGTTTGTATTTCCCCCTTTCAGCTTTACTGTCACTGTAGATTTTCCTCCTAGCCCAGAGAAGAATAGTGTTAACGTGGATTTCATAGTCTTGGGTGCAGTGCAAGCCCATGATCCAAAGGGAGCATCAGTGTTGGAGACTATTTTGACATTGTGGTTTCATGCCCATTCCATAGTTTTAGAAAATATGAAGGAATTTGTCTTGGTTTGAATGGCCTCACTAGGTCTTTATCAAACCCTGGCTATACTGAGAGTAATGATATTTCCTTCTAGAAAAACAAATGGGTAAAAAAAAAAACAATAACAGTTTGGACCATCCCTGAACTGAGAACCATAGAGTTCTACATGATGGAAACTGAGGCAGTGTTCAGGAATCCAGGTGTGAGTTTTGTTTATGGATGTACTTTAGTGAATGTTTGGGTTTTCTTATGGCATATGCATATATATATTATTGACCCATCAGTGAGGGAGGGAGGGAAGATGTTACTGTAGGAGATGTTAATGTGGTTGGCATGGGTGCCCACAGCAGCATTGTTCACCAAGATAATGTATAATTATTTGGAGACAATATATAATTATACGTGGAATTGTGTGCTGCACATGGTAAGTGTTGGTAGCTTGGGGAGGGGAGAGCTAATACTAGTTGAGATCACGTAAATGCAGACACTCATTTGTCGGGAACTGTACAGTAATGAGAATCATTCCTGAATCCCGTTTCCTTGGCAACCTATTCTAAAATGATGTCGATAAAGAGCTAGCAACACTTATCAATGAAGCCAGCATGCCTTGGGAAGACAAGGCTGAAAACAAGGTATCAAGCATCAGACCAAACCAGCTTTTAGGAAGATGGCCCTGCTTAAAGGTCTGGTAAGATGTGAAAGGAGGGATTGGACATTAAGGTCACAGCTATCATCAATAGCCCCTTGACACCCTGGTCAAACACATATCCCCTGCCGAGGTTGTGGGACATTAATCGTCTCAGTCTCCAGCTTTTGTTCAGGGCAGCTCTCCTGGATGGCCATTTTTGTGTGGATGGGCAATAACAGATACCAGAAGGGGCACCCTAGGGCACATGAGTGTGGAGCAGCACCTCTGTTTGGAAGAGAGATCTCCCAAGGGAGCAAGAACATCAGAACACTGCCTCCTTCCACCCCATCTTTGTTTGGTTTTAACAACACTCTCAGGTGGCAGAGGAGGACTGAAGAATTAGCTCCTTCTCAGAGATGAGCAAAATAAGGCCAAGAAAAGGGCAAGCACCTTGTTCACGACCTACCTTAGCCTGAGCTGTGGAGACCAAACTGAATCAGGAACAAGGCTCCTGGAGTAGGAGTGGGGTGGGGACCCCCAACTCCTCTGTCACCCTGGGTAGAGGCATCTGAGGCTTCTCTAGTGCCCACGCCTGGTCAGGTGACTCCTTTGGTTTGTAGGGAATAATATTTTATCCCGAGACTATCAATCAAGAGAATGTGAGGCTGCATTTTGAAAGTTTCTTTTTATAGTTGTAAATCTTGTCCAGATTTTTCTTACGCATTTTAATTATGTTCTTTTAAATTATATACCATCAAGTACAGGCTGACTACATTCAGATCAAAACAATAACCTGGGCTTCTTCCAGATATGGAACTTCGATAATTGTTTACATTAGTGTCAATCCTGAGATTGAAAGAATGAAGGGGTGCTAATTTGCATGCTGTTAAAGGCCATCTATAAAAAAACACTGAGAGAAAAAGATGAGAGCACAAATTGCCTACAGAGGCATCTGTTTAACTCTTGGGCTCCTAAGTGAAGTAAAACTCTTGTAACAAGCCCCTTTGCTCTTAATTACAGAGTAACAGATTGAATGGGGCTACTTTTTCCCACTATGGTCCCTTATAAACCATGGCTTCTTTTTATTTCCTTCTGTCCCTCTCTCTCTCTCCCTCAATCTCTTCATTCCTTTTCTCCCTCCCTTCTATTTACTGAGCCCTGACTATCAAACACAGCTCTTTGTACTGGGAATGTGAAAGCGCTTGAGGTACAGACCCTGCCCAAATGGGGTTTCTCTTTTGGCTGGAAAGAGACATAAGGGTTTCCAGGCGCCACGGTGCATCCCTGTAATCCCAGTAGCTTGGGAGGTTGAGGCAGGAGATGGCAAGTTCAAAGCCAGCAAAAAGTGCAGAAAAAGTGAGATGCTAAGCAATTCAGTGAAACCCTGTCTAAATAAAATACAAAATAGGGTTGGGGATGTGGCTCAGTGGTTGAATGCCCCTGAGTTTGATCCCTAGTAGCCCCCTACCAAACAAAACAAGACAAAACAGAACAACACAAACAAACAAACCTCTTTTTTTTTTTTTTTTTTTTGGTGGAGGGATACTGGGGAATTGAACTCAGAGGTACTTTACCACTGAGCCACATCCCCAGCCCTATTTTGTATTTTATTTTGAGACAGGGTCTCACTGAATTTCTGAGGCTGTCTTTGAACTTCTGATCCTCCTGCCTCAGCCTCCCTAGTCACCGGGATTATAGGCTTGTGCCACCATGCCTGATGAACACAAGGTTTTGATGACTTCTGTCCAAAATCTTGTAGGCACATAGAGAAGAGAATTGGAGTCAGTTCAGGGAAGGACTTATGGAGAAAAAAGATGATCTTTCTTCTGGGCTCCAGAAGAGAGTAGAATTTTCCAGTGGGAGAGAGAGAATTTTGTAGGAAGGGAGGGTGCTTTCCCGGCAAAGGGAATGGCATGATCAAAGGCATGATGATAAAAAGAGATGACTTGGGAAATGTATCTGTAGGGTGTAGTAGAAACACCAACATTTGTACTCTCCCTTCAACACTGTAGAATAGCCGTGCTGCCAGGGACTCCATTTCTTAAGTCCACTTGTGTCTAGATAGGATCAGGTGACTAGTTCTCCTCAGTGGTGGAGGTGGTCAAGAGTGATACTTTTCCATTCCGTCTTTCCATCTTCTGAGGTAGATGCTGAAGATTCTGAATCCTAAGCAAGGGAAAAGCCATAAGACGAGAGTGACCTGGACCCTGAATTACCATGTGGGCGGCCATCCACAGACCAGTAACACCTGTATCATATAATGGTACCATGTGAGTAGGGAATAAAATTTATTGTGGAAGCTGCTGAAATTTGGGGATCTTTATTTTGTTATAGCATCTGACATTGGCCTAACAAATTCACTAAGTGTAATGGAGTGGCATCCGAATATATGTTCAATTGAAAGAAACAAAGAAAGAAAACGAAAAGATTCCACGTTAAACTTGGGGAATTTAATAGGTTTTTTAATTGCAGATGGTTACAAACTTTTACTATGCCAAAGTATTTCATGAATCTCCAAGAGAATTCTAGAATACAGTGTTTTCTAAATATTTTTTGACCACGTTAACACTTTTTCTCAGTACTTAAAATTATATTGTAGTTCTGGAGAAGCCAGTTAGTTAGGAAAAGTAATGTGCACTACAGGGCTGGTGTCGCATCAGAGATGGGGTAGGAGGGTGAAGGGCCCATGGGAGGTGCTTCTCCCCCCACCCCCACCCTGGCTTCTTCACTTTCCCCTTAGGCCTCAGATGAATTATGCTTTGTATTGTGCCTCTGGCATTGGCACACATTTCTGCCCCAATTGTTCTTCACTCTTCTATTCACTGTTTTCCCACCCTCTGAAGCTCAGCTTCCTTTGTGAACGGCATCTCCTGGCTTGTATAATGTGTTGCTTCCACCAGTTTTTCACCTGTGCCTGCTGCTATACTTAACTCCTTTGTTAAAAACTGGGTATCCAAGGTATAATATACTTTTTTTTTTTAGTTTTACTGATTTTTTTTAAATACACGACAGTGGAATGCATTACAATTCTTATTACACGTATAGACTACAATTTTTCGTATCTTTGTATATAGAGTATGTTCATACCAATTCATGCCTTTATACATGTACTTTGTTTTTTTGCATTACAATTCTTAGTACACATATGTACCACAATTTTTCATATCTCTGTTTATATATAAAGTATGATGACATTCAATTCGAGTCTTGATACATGTACTTTGGATAATGATGTCCATCACATTCCACTGCCCTAGCTAATCCCCTGCCCCCTCTCTTTCCCTCCCATCCCTCTTCCCTATCTAGAATTCATCTAATCCTCCCATGCTCCCCCTCCCTACCCCACTATGAGTCAACCTCCTTATATCAGAGAAAACATTCTGCATTTGTTTTTTGGGGATTGGCTAACTTCACTTAGCATTATCTTCTCCAACACCATCCATTTACCTGCAAATGCCATGATTTTATTCTCTTTTAATGCTGAGTAAAATTTTAGGCACATATATGCCACATTTTTTTTAACCATTCATCCACCGAAGGGCATCTAGGTGGACTCCATAGTTTAGCTATTGTGAATTGTGCTGCTATAAACATTGTTGTGGCTGTGTCCCTATAGTATGCTGGTTTTAAGTCCTTTGGGTATAGTCCGAGGAGAGGGATAGCTGGGTCAAATGATGGTTCCATTCCCAGATTTCCAAGGAATTTCCATACTGTTTTCCATATTGGCTGTACCTATTTGCAGTCCTACCAGCAATGTATAAGTGTCCAAGGTATAATATACTTTAAAAAAACATTGTTATGGTTTGGATATGAGGTATCCCCAAAAAGCTCATGTGTGAAACAGTGTGAGAAAGTTTAAGGGCAAATGATTGGATTATGAGAACCTTAACCCAATCAGTGAGTTAATCCCTGATAGGGATTAAGTGTGTGATAACTGTTAACTAGGGAGAGTGTCGCTGGAAAAGGTGGGTCACTAGGGGCCTGCCTTTGGGCTATATATTTTGTACCTGGTGAGTGGAAACTCTCTCTGCTTCCTGATGTGATGTTTTGAGTTGGTTTTCTCCATCACACACTTACACCATGATATTCTGCCTCACCTTGAGCCTTGAGGAATGGAGCCCAGCTATCTATGAACTGAGACCTTTGAAATTGTGTGCTCCCAAATAAACTTTTCCTCCTTTATGTTGTTCTTGTCAGGTCTTTTCAGTCACAGCAGCGAAGAAGCTGACTAAAGCAGGCACAGTGTGAGTAGCAACCAGGACAGACTTTCATAAATTAACTCATCTATGTAGACAACATTCTGACCAAGAAACAGCTTTCCTAGCACCTGAAATGCCTCTTAGGCTCCCTTTTAATCACCACCCTACCAGATGACCACAGCTTGCCTGTTACCACCATATCTCACATTCTCCCACTTTTGTAATTTACTCAGAAGAAATTATAACTGGATGTGGTGGTACATGCCTATAATTCTAGCTACTTGGGAGGCTGAGGCAGGAGGATCGCAGGTTTGAGGCCATCTTGGGCAAAACAAAAAATAAAAAGGGTTGGGGATGTAGCTCAGTGGTAGAGTACCCCTGGGATTATTTCCCAGAACAGCAAAAAGAAATGTAGTATGTGCTCTTTTTTAAAAAATATTTTTTTTAGTTGTAAATGGACACAATATCTTTATTTTATTTATTTTTATATATGCTGAGGTTCGAACCCAGTGCCTCATGTGTGTGAGGCAAGCGCTCTACCACTGAGTCACAACCCCATATGTGCTCTTTTGTGTTTGAATTTTGTGAGTCATTCATGGAATTGTGTGTAGTTCTAGGTTATGATTCTGTGTTCCATAATGTGAATGAAGCATCATTTATTTATTCATTCTACTGTTGATGAATAGTTAGGGAGTTTCCGGTTTTGTTTTGTGAACAGTGCTGATGTGAATTTTCTAGTTTGCATCTGTGGATGAGTGTGTGGTTGGCTACCTTTCTGCTACCTGTATACCTAGTAGTGGAGTTGCTGGATTGTATGGCATGAGCAGGTTTAGCTTTAGTGGATCCTGCTAAATGGCTTTCAAAGTAGTTGAAACAATTATACTCCAAGCAGCAGTGCATGAGAATTCCAATTGTTCTGCTTCCTTGATGACACTTGTAATTTCTTATTTTTGGCATTCTGGTAGAATATAGCCACTTGTCTGGTTTTATGTTGTATTTTTCTATATTTTTCTTACTGGTTTATAAAAGTTCTTTGCATAGTCTGGTGTGAACATTTTGCACTTACAGACATAATTTAAAATTTCTCCAGAGTCTGAGCAATATTGGTTTTTACATTCAATAAAGTTTTATTACATAAAGTAGAACAAAAAAGTCATTATCATACCTTTAACTATGGGTGGGCTAATAATTATGCCCTGCCTCCTTCATGACCAAACCTTACTGACCAGTTAAAGGAGGGAATATCTACAAGGGCCAGTTCAGATAAGGCTCTGATAGGTCTTGGGGCCCAGATAAGCCGCTTTCTGCTGGACAGTCCATGAGTGGCTATTGATTTATCCAACAGTGACTGCTGGGTCATTCAGCCTGGACCACACAGACATTATGCCAATGGTGGGGATGGTCTTCATTCACTTAGTTTTTCATTCAACAAATATTTACTTAGCACCTTCTAGGCTTTATCAGTGAATAAAATAAAGACCCTTGCTCTTGCAGTGTTTATGTTCTAGTGGGGGAGAAAAAGATTGTCAGGTTTTAAGTTGTGTAGTATCCGAGAAGGTGATTAGTGAAGACCAATCAGGAGTGTTTTGAGGTCAGTTAACAGAAGGTGAGAAGGAGAGCTTGAGCAAAGATTGAGGAAGGCATCTATGAGGATGTCTGCAGAGCACCCATAGAGGGAAGGGCTGCTGTCTAGCCCTGGGTGGAAGTGTGTCTGGCATTTCCAGGAATAGCAAGAAGGACAGGAGATTGCAGAGGTAGTGAGCCCAATCATGGTGGGGCCTGGGAGTCTGTCCTAAGGGGTTGGCTTTGCCAATATGTGAGATGAGCTGGGGATTCATTGGAGATTTGAGCAGGAGTGGCATGGTCTCATTTACTTTGCTCACAACTCCAACTGCTGAGGTGAGAAGAGATTAGAGGGAGCAAGGATAGAAGCATGGAAACACACGGAGAGGTCTCTCATGAACCAGGTGAGAGATGTTGCTGGCTGGGACTGGGGCAGCAGTGGAGGAGGTGGCGAGAAAAGGTAAGATTCTGGATGCATTGCCAGTGAGATGGGATTTTTTAAATGGAGTGGAGGTGGAATGTGAGTGTAAGACAGGAATCAAGATTGGCTTGGCTTCCATGAGACTTCCAGTTCTGGTCCCTACTCTTCACATAAGGTGCCCCCTCATCTCACCAGTTCTCAACCCCATCCCCTATCCCATCCCCCCCCCCTTTTTTTTCCTTCTTCTTTCTAATCCATTGCTATGACAAAAGTTCTCTCCAGGTTCCCTCAGGGCTTGGCTTTGAGCTCTGAAAGCTAGTTCTGAAGGTAAAAATGACTTCTTTTCTTTGGCATTCCCACTAAAGCATTCTTAATTTTCCCTGAGGCCACATGAATGCCTCTGACTGATCAAAAAATAAGTCACTCAAAAGAAAGCACAATTGATTAATATTTTAAGATGACTTTTATTTTGTTTACCGTCTGTCTGCCTGTTTTGGTCTACTTGGAATCAGGGACACCTCTGGTTTAGAGCTGGAAGATAAGTAAGAGATTGTGTGATTGGAGGGCTTGTCTGTTATATTTGAAAAAAAACTGAGACTTGGCCCAGGTAGGTAAACTGAGGCCAGGGAAGGTAGACCAGTCCACAGTCAGTTTGTATAGTGCCTGGACTGCAGGTTTTCCCCTCTTGGAGAAATGATTCTTCCATGATGACAGACCCGGGGTTACCTTCTCTGTTTCTGGGACTTTTATCTTAGGTTCCCTTTGGTCTTTCCCTCCTCCTCATTCTCTGCCTCTGTACATGCTCTGCAGTTGAGGTCTCTTGGTTTAGGAGTTGATCTAGTATATTACGGAGGCATGTTGACAGCAGTCACATTGATAGCGAATATACCCCTAAAGGCCTAGCTCTCTGCTCTCTGTTGGTGCTCCATGTAAGCTGAGCTTTTGTCAGAGTCTTGGAGGGTACATGCCTTTGGGAAGGGCAGCTGTTTTTTGCTTGTCTCCCCAACCCAGTGCCATGTCAGGCTCCTTCCAGCTTGCTGGGGAAGACTGCTCTGCTGGCCCACCCCTTCACAACCAGAGCATAGCCACCAGTCAGGGCTATTGAGCTGCCAGTCCTGGGTCTGGGTTACAATAGCAGCCGTGTTTTCCTTGGCTCGGATGGTGTTTGAATTAACTTAAACAAACATAGGCAGAGCAGCTGGTTAGTGGCACAGAATGTTGGATGGGGATGGGGGTGGGTCCAGGCCAACACTGCTAATTTGTGGCTGCCCCTGGTTGTAGGAATCCAAGCCTGGGCCCTGTTAACCTGAGTCAGAATGTGCTGTTTGTGTCCTTGGAAAGAAGTTAAATTGTGGTTGGTTGGCCAGTGGCTGACTACACTGTAAATACAAATGGAAGCCACAATCTTAAAATGTACAAACTCACAGGGTTACATAGCACACAAAGATGTCTGAGTTTGCAGATGTGGGTGCTGAAGCTTGGAGAGGTAAAGGGGGGGGTAGTTGTTTAAGGTCACAGGTAGTGAGAGACGGAGCTGGAGTTCACACTCAGGCTCTTGTGATCCCACATCCCATCTTCCCCTCTGAATTGCTGGTCAAGGGTCTGCCAGTGCCTCTCTAAGATGTTTATTCACTCTGAATCTCTGCTTCTGAGTTAATCACCCTCTGCTTGATCTGCTGCAGGGGTGGAGTTACCAGCTCAGCCCCTCCCTGCTGTTCCCTATAGTCTGCAGAGGTTCCCTGTTTTCTGGTGTTCTGACTGATACCATGGAACATCCATCTCCCGGCTAAGGGATATTTGATTAATGACAGGGTCCTTCGAGGCTCCCTTCTTTTGGTTCTGTTTTTTTATGGAACATGACAGAAAATGAGGGACTAGGAGTCAAGTTACTGGTCTGAGTCCTGGTTGTGTGTGCTGGTGTGTGACATTGGCAGCATTCCTGCACTTGGGCTCAATTTGCTTGACTGTAAAACAGAGGGGTTGGAAATAATCTATCCTGGTCCCTCCCAATTTGAAAATACTGTGCCTGTCTTTTAAAAGAAAAGCAAGCAAACTAAACAATAAAGTCAATATACCTCCCCCAACAAAATTACTCTCAAATCCACATCTAATAGGGATGGCATTGGTGATTTGGGTTCTGGCATTGGTAATTGTGGTTGTAAGATTCTAATATGGTTGCTGCTAAAATTTCGTCAGAAAATTTGAAGCAATGCATGGTGGTAGACTTTAATCCCTGAAAGTCCTCTGCGCAATATTTCTAATATATATTTTGTCAAAGATTTGATGTTCTCTGCTTAGGTATTTCTAACAAGCGCTCTCTCCAAACAAATCTCTTTGAAAATGCATTAGATAACGCTGTTCCTTCAATTCCATATCTTCCTTGCTGTCTAAACTGAAAAAGCCAGTTCACGTTATTAATGACAAGTCATTTTGCAGAGTGCCCGGGTTAATAGAAGAGATAACTGGAAAAATATAAATGTGTAATACTAACATGCTAAAGATAAAACAGAGGTCTGATGTGGAATGCATAATGTGGAATGGAGGATAAAGTTCCTGGCTGGTGTAGAATTTGTGCAGAATGAACAGGACAGTTATGGCTACCAGCTGGTCTGTTGGTTTCTCTACTTGCTACTTTCTTAACCCCTTTTTCTACATTATTATCTTTCTAAAATCCAAATCTTAGAATTTCAGAGTAAAACAGGGTCCTTAGGGAATTTGGAGGAAGAGGAAACCAAAGGAGATTCACCTTAAGAAATGTTGCCAGTTACAGGCAGAATTGACTTGGTGACTCCTGCTAACTTCCACTTTGGTGCTTTGCCCATGATGCTGCTACTGCAGGTGTGTGAGAGTCAGCTTTTCAACACTGTAACAAAGTACCTGAGATAATCATCTTATAAGAGAGAAGGTTTATTTTGGTAGATAGTTTTGAGGTTACAGTCCATGATCAACTGGTCTCATTTTTGGGGGGAACCAGTGGTGAGATAGCACAACATGTAGGTAGAGCATGGTAGAGCAAAACTCCTCTTCATGGCAAAAAGAGGAAGAGGAAGGGACCAAGGTCCTAAATCCCCTTTAACATATTGCCTAACACATAGTAAGTACTTAATCACAATGCTAATTATAATTAATTTTTAAAAAAGTGGTTTAAAATGCCAGCTAATGCCTTATTTAATCACATCCCTTAAGGCATTAAAAACATTTAAAAATGTCTCTGCATAGAAAGGATTTTTATCTTTTATTTCTCAGTTAACCTCCTGGCATTTAAACAGTGAATTCGGATGAGGGGATTGACATCCATTTGCATTTAGCAGGGCTCTTTTGAATAGGTAGTTCCTAGAACTGGCTCTAGCAGAAATTCTCTCATGTGTCTAAACTACCCACACTATTTGGAAAAGCAAACAAAGCTGCATTGATCTGAGTTGATTGCTTTGAGAAATAACAAATTGGCTGAATCTAACTATTTCCTCCCTCCTTCCACCAGCCAGGTTTTGGGTAGATATAGCTTCATTATGAAATCTGACTTGAGCTCCTCTCTGGATAATTCAATCTTAAGGTATAAACAACCTGGAATGTTTTGTGGAAGACCTTGAATGATTTCCAAACAGGAAATGGAAGCCTGACCAGCCAAGAGTGAATAAATTCAGGTTTTCAGTTTCAGGTGACCTTGATTAGCATACAGCAACAGAACAATTGCTGTCCCTGAAAACCTACCCTCTCTCTGGCTGGATGAGTTTGATCCATACTTCTCTGCCTGGAAGAATCACTAAAAGAAACCTCAGGGATGAGAGGAGCCAACTCCTCATTCTGCAGACAAGGAAGCTAAGATTTAGTGAGTTTGCATGGCCATCATCTGTTATAATTTCATATTTCTGTCTTGGTCCCAACACAATGCTGCATTTTCTTCAAGCAAGAGCTATTCAAATTTCCAACCATTTTTTCCAGTTTCCACATTTCTTACAACAAAACAGAAAGGTATCTGTATTGTAAGTGGAAAAACATCTACCCTCTGGATCAGGTTAGTGCAAAGCCAGGTTTTCGAGGGTCCGGGTAGAGATGGGTGTTGGGAGGTGCCAATGGGGAGGGCGAAAAAGGCTTTCACTGCCACCTTGTGGTCACCTGGGACCACAGAGGGTCATTCCTTGGGAGCCATCTGTCCAACTTCTTGGGCTGCTTGCCCGAGCTCTCTATCATCACCATCAGCTTTACTTCAATGGAGCTTTTGTTAGAGTTTTTCTTTCCAGTGCATTTTCACTTTCTTTAGCCTTGGGAAAAAGGAAATTGTTGAAAGCTAGCAAAATTCTATAATCTGAAAAAATATCTGCAGGGAGGAAGAGGTCAGGATCCAGGGAATGGCTCTTAAGATGAAATGTTTGAGAGCTTTGTAAGATCTTCGTTTCATCCTGCTGTAGTGGCTCCCAACAAGAGTAAAGATTTATGGGCCAAAGGCAGGTCCGGGGTTGGCACCTGTCAAGTTATCACCTGGTCAATTGGGGAAGTCGGGACAGACGAGGATTCGTTTATTATTTCATTTATCACCCTTGTCTGCAGTCCAAATTAGTTCTCACAACACATTCTGAGAGTCTCAGATTCAATATCATCAGTTGAAATACTAACGATATTTTTCAGTGCAAAAAAAAATGACTTTCAAGGCATGTATTATGGAAAGGATTATAATAAATTAAATGCCTAAACTGGCAGAGTGCAAACAATTTTGACTCAGATCTAAATGTTTGCACTGGCTGTTTAAACATTTAATTTGTTAGAATGGAAGTAGCAGCACAGAATAAGCATGTTAATTAAACTTGGGCTTTAGCAATGTGAGTCATCCCACGGACATAGAGCGTGACAAACCCGGACTGCAAGAGTCATTGTGCATGATTTTCTCATTCTCCGAATGAGCACTTTACATCTTTAAACCCTGCAGACATTAGTGATTTTTAATGGATTGTTCTGTCTTTCTGAGGTGACTTTTAGATGATGCTATAGTGCTGTTAGTCTGGGAGACAACTTTACTAATTAGTTGCAGGTTAGTTATCACCCACAGATAATTGATTAAAGTGATTACATGGATAATCTGTTCTGTGCCTTGACATTAAAACATAGAAAAACATAAAGAAGGGGAGGCATAACAAAACTTCTAAAGACCAGATTCTCCCAAACAAAGAATCTCCATCATCGCCATCATCACATTCATCACTATCATCATAACCAACATCATTAGCACATCTTTTGGGACAGTGGAATGTCCAGTTCTAAATTTTCTTGTCAGGTCTTGGTTCTGCCACACATTGGTAACATGATGCTGGCCTTCTATAAGCTTTGTGTTCCTCATGTGTAAAATGAGGACATTTTTTGATAGTTAAGATAAGGCTAAGTTGTAGCCCCCAAATATTGTGATTTAAATAAGATAGGAGTTCATTTATCTCTTAAAAGCAACCCAGCTGTTGGGGGCTGGCAGTACTACATCCAAGGTCCTTCACAATCTGACCCTGACTTGTACTTCCAACTCATCACTCTTTACCTTTCCACTTCCATCTATATCCTCGATGCATTCTTTCCTCGGTCTAGAATGCATATTTCTTCTATGCACATTTTATCCCTTTGACACAGCCTGCTGCAAATTCTGCCTTCCCCTTGAAGCCTGGTGATTTCTTCTTCTAGCCTCTGGCTACCCCTATTACAACATTTCACTGTCTCTTCTGCCTTCTGATTCTTTGACTCTTTTACAGTCTCTAATTCTCTTTGCCTTAAAACTAAGTTATTTACACAAATAGCCTATGTGTTCCTGGAGGAAACAGGTTGCATTTTATTTGTCTTTATTCCCCAGCGCCTCTCTCCTTCCTTCCCTTGTGCAATATCCAGCATTGTTCCTCGCCTCTAAAAAAGTGAATGTTGAACTGAATGTAGTTAAAAAAAAAGAAAGTTGTTAGATAGGAAAACTGAGTCATCAGAATAGCAACCACTTGCTAACTCAAGGGGCCAATTAGGCAATGGGCTATTCATTGGAAAATTCCAGATGTGAATCAAAAGAGTTCCAATTAGACTTATGTGATGTGCTAAATTACGAATAGCATTCAGAAAAATTCCTTGAGCCTTGTGGAATCATGTGCCCCTCATGTGTATTAGGAAGCAGACTCTTCCAGAGATTGCCATAATTTTTCTTAAAACTTTGTCCATGAATCATGTGAGAAAACAAAAAAGCTTCGCCAGATGTATGGGCATGGATACTGGATATCATATCCTTTAAATCTATCTCCATTTGTGGACTTTCTGCCTTTATTCTACCCCACAGCCATGTTAGAATCTAAGACTTCATTGTGTGAAGGAGTCTCATTTAAGATGGTAGCCTAGCTCATGGGATCCAGTGCAGGGGGCTCAGAGCTTTGAGACATGCTATGGGTTTACTGTGCCACTGGGAAAATGCATCTCCCTTCCTCAAACCTCAATCTTCTCGTTTGTAAATGGAACAGCCACAACTTTCCCCTTCTTACAGGGCTGTTTGTGCAGATGATGGCAGCTCATTAGTGAAATGCTTTGAAAAGATCGTATGGAATCCTGTTGGGTACTGTTGGGAGGCTAACCTCCAGGCTTATGAGAGTGCATATTAAAACCATGCATCTGCTTGCTCCAGTCACTGGGTGCATATGAATAGTCCCTTAGTTGTATTTTAACACTATGGGTTTTTTTCTAAAGAAAGAAATTAAATTTTTTTCCCCAAATTTTACAATTTTACAGAGGAACCACGAGTTCATCTGCTTGAACGAATTTCAAATCATAATTTAGTTAATGTCAGGGTGGCAATAAAACTTATGAAATAGAGTAAGGGGAGGGAAAAGAGAAAGCAGGAGGGAGAGATTCCTTTCTGCCTGGAAATTTTCAACTCCACCTTTCTGCCTGGACATTTTCTTTTTCTTTTCTTCCCCTTCTATGCCCTTCAATTCCCTGGAATGTGTAAAACCTTTCTGTTCCTCTTCATTTAAACGAATCTGGCCAGTTGGCATTTATGCTTGTAAAACTAATGGAAACTGCAAAGATGGATGTAGAGTCTGTCACTTCAGAGATTTTCAGTTCTTTGAAACTGTCATCTTGCAACTCGACTGTGATTGGAACTAACGTAGCTCAAAATGGAGGAGTTGAGGACACCTGAGTGTGGTGCCCTCACAGCCCCCTCCCCGCCTGCCTGCATTTTCCCACTCAGTTCATTTATTCCAGCAGGAGTCTTTGCTCCTCTGCCATACTAGGCACAGTGAGAATTCAGAAATGAATGGGATGGTCTCTGCTTATGAGGAACCTACTCTGTATGGTGGTTCCATGGTGTTTCAGGGAGACAGGGCTTCCGACCAAGAACTAAGTTGCACTTTAGTGTTGCAATTTTAAGAGGAGGGAGAAGGCTGCGGGAGAGGAGGGGACCTTTCCGGTGCCTCAGAAACTGAACTCCAGGTTTATGTTGTCTGAACATCAGACAGGACCTGATTGTAAGATACCATATTATCATCTTCATGTATAAACAAGGAGGCTATTTTAGTCAGCTTTTGTGTTGCTATAACCAAAATATCTGACAAGAACCAATTAGAGGAAGAAAAGTTCATATGGAACTCAGGGTGGATGGATGACTCCATTGCTCTGGCCCCAACATGAGGCAGCAAGCACATCATGGGATAAGGGCCCAGCAGGGAAAAGCTGCTTAGCTCCTGGAGGGACCAGGAGCAGAGAGAGGGGAAGGGACCAAGGGAAGATGCACTCTTTAGGGTACTCCTACTTTCTCCAGCCATGCCTCACCTGCTTATATTTACCACCCAGTCATTGCATTCAAACTAGGTTGGACAGATTAGGTTATAGCTTTCCCAATCGAATCATTTTACCCTTGAATATTCCTGCATTGGGGCTCTTAGAGGACACCTCATATTCAGACCATATCAGAGGCTTTGGGGGTGAGGTAAGAAATCCAACCCCCAAGCCTCTCCCTCCCACGTGCAGAGGAGGAGGTGAGGAGTCACACTTTACACTTGTCTCAGTCAGGGCCATTTGGTCACAGTTTGTTCAAGGTGGTTTAGACAAAAAGGAAAGTTTGTCTCACAGATTTCAGGAGCAGAGATGGCAGTGGAACTCCCATGGGACTGAGTCGGGTTCAATTCCTGAAGTGAAAAGCACCAAAAGGCCTAGGGTTTCTGCTTCCCTGTGTCAGCTTGATTCATTTTTCTCTTCTTGGCTGACTGGTTTTCTTAAGTCACACCTGTACCAAGCATATCTGCATCTTCCTTGATCTGTGGAGAATCCCAGGATCCCAAAGCCAAATTCCCCAAATAAGCAATTCTGGTCAACTAATAGGATTGGTCTAAAGGTGATTTGGTCCAAACAGCACGGTCCATTCTTTAGATCAGTCAGCTTTGGTCAGAGTCCCGACCGGAGTCTGGGGGAAACTAGTTCTTGAGAAGAGAATTTATAGAGGATAGAGAAATGAGATCTCTGGTTCAACATGTAACTTGATTGTTTTGGTAATTATACTGGTGGGGATTTTCCAGGTTCTTCGCTTTTACTCATTTCTTCACCTCCTAAGCTTGACTATTTCACTGCTTATTGGTTCAGGGAAAATTATTTTGCGTTAATTCTTAATAACAACTCTGGTTTAACTAATAGTTTAACAAATAGGGGCTGATGTAAAAAAAATGCATACTGTCTCCTGGAACCTACAGTTTAAGGAGGAGACAGACAAAACCAAAAATACCCAACAGTAAACAAAATAATTACAAGTTGGGTTAAGAGAGGAAATAGAGTTACAAAAGAGAGATTGAGGAGGAGGGGACCTTCTTAGATGTAGTTGCAGGAGGACTGTTCCAGGGAGTGGACTTCTTAGTAGAATTTGAAGGGACCAGTCATGGAAAAAGGTTGTGGGGAAGATGTGTTACAAGGTATTTCAAGCAAAGAGTGAGGATTGCACATGCTCCCAAAAGGCAAAATCCCCAAGGAAGGAGAGAATTTAATTCGCTTTTAATTCCCAACACTCTGTGTGCTCCAACTGTCTTTCACGTTGCAGGTTATTATTTGTAGACTCTCCTTAACTCTAGTGCAAAAGATTAAATTATAGCATAGTAGATATATATTGGCTCAGTTATTTCCATCAACACTCAAGATGCAGACTTATGTTATAATAAAATAATCAATTTTCTTGGAGATGTTATAGATAACATTTGGAATTCTTGGGTTTTGAGATGGAGAGAACTGGGTTTAGGGCTAGTCTCTGTGCCTTACTAGTTATATAACTTTGGACAGTTATGCTATTACCTTGTATATTGTTAGTTTCTTCATCTCCCCCATCTCAGCCTTCATCTTTGGTTCACAGTTTTTACAAATTTTTTTCCTCAGGAGAATTAGGTTATATTAAATGAGGAAATGAGTATAAAGGGACTAGCACTGTGTCTGCCACTCAGTGCGTATGAAAAGCAATTCAAAAAAGTTCATTCACATCACCCTTGTATGTAAGTCAAATTCTAGCAAACAGACTATTTCATAAGTGCTCCATGGGTAGTTCAATATGTAAAATAATAAGTGCATAATGGATAGTTCGTAACAGGTGTGGGAGTGGATCAGAACATAGGAGGTGACTCTTATTTCTCTCCAATTCCCTCAGTGCAGTGACAGGAGACTGACACCAGCAAATGAAAGAAATTCTCAAATGAATGGGATTAGAAAGAACTAAGAAAATCCCAGCCCATAATTCATGTAGAAAACTACTGTGAAGTAAGAGTAGAATGAGAGAAACTCTGAGCTCAGCCTTGGCACATACAATGAACAGGAAGAAGGTTCTGGGCAGTCCTTAGAACTTGACTGAAAGCTGCCTTTAGACCAGAAGGGCTGGTTGCAACTCTCCCTGAACCTCTTGCTGGAACAGGGGAAAGGGCCCTATGGGGAAGAGCTGCTGAAATGATTGGAGGGCCTGGGAGGGGAATAACCAGTGTGACCGCAGGGAAATTCCAGACTTCATAAGACATAAAAGGGAAAGGAGAGGGAAAGACCTTTCCAACAGGGAAACCACTGAAGTTCCTCATTGCTGGGGCAGAACCCTCCTAATTTTGGCAATTGGAGAGAGGTCAACAGCCTCACACCTGCCCTGTGCCCAAGCTTCCTGGTTTGGATGTTCCCCTCTTGAAGAATCCTTCCCCAGTGTTTTAGTCAGATTTTTACATCACAATGACCAAAATACCCATCAAGAACAACTTAGAAGAGGAAAAGTCTATTTGGTGCTCATGGTTTCAGAGGTCTCAGTCCATAGATGTCTGACTTCCTTGCTCTAGGCTCAAGGTGAGACAGCACCGATGGGGCTAGAGGCGGGAGGGAGAGGGGGAGGTGGAAGGGAAGGTGGAGGGGGAGGGGGAGGGAGAGAAGGAAGGGCCCATAGGGAAGATGAACCCTTCCAGGGCTAACTCCCAGTGATTCACCTCTCCCAGCCTTGCCCTACTAAGCCCACCGGCCTACAGTTACCACTTAGTTAATCCATTCAAACTAAGAGGGACTGATTATGTTACAGCTGTCATAATTCAATCATTTCACCTCTGAATATTCCTGCATTAACAGGAGTTTTGGCAGACACCTCAAATCCAAATCATAACCACGCCTTTTGGGAAACCAGTCAACACAGCTGCAGAAGAAACACTTGCTAGCTACTCACACTGATTACTGTATGAATGGACAGCGGATGAATACTAGGTCTTTGAGGAAAATCAACAGTCTGTAAAAGAGAAGCACCTAGAACTGCTTTGAGGAAAAAGAGGCAATTTAAGAAACAGAAGAGGAGAAAAAAAAAAAAAACCCTGAGATAAGAGCACTCATTAAAGCAGCAATAAAAACAGACTGCTCTGAAAACCTTAGAACCAGAGAACAAGAAATAATTATATAAAGTTTAAAGCCTGAAATGAACAGTTCAACAAGAAGTCTGAACAACAGAATAGGCCAAGTGAATGATCTGGAAGACGAGGCCCAGGAAATCTATCAGAATTTGGAGCAAAACTACAAGGAGATGAAACATACGAGGAAGAGTTAATATAAAAAGGATTAATCCATGGAGGCCAAAACACCAATTGAACAGGAATTCCAGAGCCAGAGAACAGAGACAGAAGCAGGAAGGAAATAATAGAAAAAAATTTAAGCTTATAGAGAGACAAGAACCATGTATCTTAAAGGAGCCATTGAAAGCCAGTGGAACTAATGTAAAAAGATCCACACCAGAAAATTCTGGTGAAATGAACAGTTTCAAAGAATAAAAGATAAAATCTGAAAAACTCCCAGAGAGAAAAAGAAGTCTTATCTACTATATTGGACAATAGAAGTTATAGTTCTACATTTCATGTTTGCTTTTCTTTCTTCATTCTCTCAGTAAGAGCAACTTCCTTCCTTCCTGTTTTACCTCCTTCCGTCTTTTCTTCCTCCCTCCATATTTCTTTTCCTTCCTTCCTTCTCAGCTGAAAGTCTTTTCTCTTTCCAGGTCATTCAGATAGACAATCCAGGCCACAGGAAGAAGCTCAGGACCTAAACTTGACTAGAGAATTCCTTTCTCTAGTTAGAGTGATTAACTTAGACCAGGATGCAAAAGAACTCACTCAGATCCTCCCAGGATTTTCAGGTGATAATCGGGAAGTCAGTCCCTTTCTTGAGAGGTTATGTGACTACAGGGATATTAGCTCTAGCTGCATGTAGTTATCTTTCTTGCAGAGAGGAACTTGCTGTTTTAGTGTGGAATGAACCAAACATACAGAGAAAAACAAAGACACAAGATATGGAAAAGAGCCCCAATGCCACTGTTTAGACCACTGGATTCATCCACACTGGAGGCAAGATCCACTTCTTGACTCCCCAGGTGTGAGTCAATAAATTCTCTACTTGACTAAAGCTAGTTGGAGTTGAGTTTCTGTAATATGCACAAGCACAGGAATGAAGATCGGGTATCAGACTTCGACTAGCCATAGGGAATGCTAGAAGAGAAGGCATAAAAGTCTTCAAAATTCTGGGGGAAGATAAATTTGAACCTAGAATTCTATAATTCTGTATGCATTCAAACTACCACTGCAGTGTGATGGCAAAATAAAGAGTAAATATTTAGGACGTATAATGGCTCAGACAGCTTTTCATTTATAGAACTTTCCTGAAAGAATTCCTCAGGAATGATTGTAGCAAAAAGAAAAAAAAAATGCGTTCAAGAAAGAGAAAGATAGAACGTGGGAAATCATATTGAGCAAAGCCATCAGCGAGAGTTATAATTAATCTGAATAAATTTGATACATAATACAAAAGGATCCACAATGGCCTGGAACTAAATTTCTGAATAACTGTCATGGGAGGGAAATGATGCTATTGTATTGAGAGTCTCATATTGTCGGGGAGAAGCTACAGATACCACATTTGGCACTGACAGTGAATTCAATTTTGTCAAAATTTAATGGCAGCTAGTAGAAAAATAGAAATGGAATGTGTAATTTCCAGACTGTTAAAGAGGAAAAATTCCTATCTAATAAAAGACAAAAGTGGGGAAAAAGAAATAAGACATACAGAAACAGAAAGCATGAGACGGTGATGTTGATAGATCCAAACCTTACAGATCCCAGTGTCTGAGTGGGTCAGATACCATTAGGATGTGAGTGCTTTTAAGGGAAGAATACTGTTTTATTCACAGCTGAGTCCTTCAATAAATGTTTCTGGAATGAACGAATGGACAGATGCTCTAAACTCTGATTTTCAACAATCCTGTTGAAAAGACAGACCTAGCTAGGCGTGGTGGTGCATGCCTATAATCAGAGTGACTTAGGAGACTGATGCAGGAGTGTTGAGGGCCACAACCAAGTCAAGATGGCGCCTGGCACTTTGCCAGGAGGAGTGGTTTATGAAGCAACGTCAGTGAGCCATTAAGACGATGAAGATTCCTTAATGACTGACTGCTGTATCTAGATGATGTTAATTAAGTTAAGCTGTGTGTAATTAGTTGGGTATATATACCTCTGCTGTCCCGTAATAAAGGGGCTTCCGCTGTTTCAATCTTCACAAGTTGCTTGTCACCCCCCGGTTATTTTGCCCAGCCAGACTGCGGCACAGGAGGATCACTGGTTCAGAGCCAGCCTCAACACCTTACAGACACTCTGCCTCAAAATAAAAAATGAAAAGGGCTGAGGATAGGGATGGAGCTCAGTGGTAAAGTGTCCATGGGTTCAAGCCCCAGGACACCCCCGCCCAGCAAAAAAAAAAAAAAAAAAAAAAAAAATTGTCGGGGAGAAGCTAGAGATACCACATTTGGCACTGAAACAAATTTCACTTTTATACAAAAATGAAATTACTTATTGAAAAGATGACAAAGGGTGTGGTGGCACTCATTGGTAGTCCCAGCTACTTGGGAGGCTGAGACAAGAGGACTGCAAGCTTGAGGTCAGCCTTTGCAGCTCAAGGAGACCTGTCTCAAAATAAAAAATAAAGATCTGTGTAGCTTAAGGGTAGAGGACAGAACCACAGAAAACATATAAACATTTAAAAACAAAGAAGAAGAAAGTGAAGATGACAGCCTTTCCCAAATCAGTCTACAAATTGGTACAATTCAAATTAAAAGTCCAGAATTTGATAAATTTATTCTAAAACTCATCTGGAAAGGAAAAGAGTATGAGAAAAACTGGGAACCACTTTAATAGGTAAAAGAGGATAGGCTTGTCCTACCAGATAACAAAACAAGGTTCCAAAGTTTAATGACTGAAACAGTGTGGTGTTAGTGCCAGAAGTGACAAATAGATTAGTAATACAGAATAAAGGACCCAGGAACAGACAAATCAATGTACGAGATTTTAGTTTTTGATAAAAAAAGATGGCATTTCAGTTAGTGGGGAAATAATGCTTAAAAAGATGTTGGGAGGGCTTGGGATGAGGGTCAGTGGTAGAGTGCTTGCCTAGCATGTGTGAGGCCCTGAACCCCCGGCCACCAAAAAAGGTGTTGGGAAAACTATTCATGTTGAAAAATAAAGTTAAAATTCAATCTTGCACTATCAAAATTATAACTATAAATCTAACCTTGAAAATACAGAAAGAAAATATAGGAGAATTTTTTTTTTCACGATAAAATGGACAGGGCCTTATGCACTATACAGACTGAAAAAATAAGAAAAGAAAAGATGGATAAATTGGAGTACATTTTTTAAAAAATTTAAAAACCCTCCAAAATACAAAACTCTAGGGGAGGGAATGTTTGCAAAATATTAAATACATAAAGGATCAATGCATATTAACTTAAAAAACTCTTGTAAATTAACAGTCAAACCAATGGGAAAATGGAAAGAAGACATGATTGTGCCATTAATGAAAGATATACAAGTCAATATTGCATCCACATGAAAAATACTTAACATTATTAATAAAGGGAAAATATAAATTCAAGTAAGAATGTAATATCAATTTTTATCCATAATAAGATTGATAAAATTTTAAAAGCTGGAAATTCTTCAAGAATGGCACCTATATATTAGTAAGCTTTAGGCTACGTGTGCCATAAGAAATGAATTGTACTGCCTTGAGAAGATAGTGAATTTATTATCTAACATAACCAAAAGTCTAGCTCCCCGTATGCTACCCTCAGTGGCATATAATGACATCAGGGACCCAGTTTCCTTTTTCCTTTTATTCTCTGCTAAACTTCATCTTAAGGCTGTTCTTAGGTAGCAAAAGAGTTGAGGCAGTTCCAGACATCACATCCAGTCCTGCAAAGGTTCAGATGAGAAGTTCTTTTTCTTATGATCCTTTTAGGAGTAAGTAAAACTTTCTAGAAGTTTTTCTCAGGTGCATTTCCTTTTGTGGTTCATTAGCCCAGAACTGGATCATATGCCCATCCTAAATCCATTTCTGGAGAGGGGAAATTGACTTATCTTCATTGCTTTGGGAATCAATTTCTATGGCTAAGGTATTAGTCTACTTTCTGTTACTATAATAAAATACCCAAGGCTAGATAACTTATAAAGAAAATGGGTTTATTTAGCTCACAGTTCTGGAGGTTCAATAGTATGGCTCTGGCTCTGTTGATGGCACCCTACTGCATCACATCATGGGAAAATGGCATCCTGGTAGGAACACTTGCAAGAGGGAGAAGTCACATGGGGAGACAGAAAGCTAGAAAGAGAGCAGGGGCAGTCTTGCTCTTTTATAATAATGCTCTCTTGAGAACTAACCAGGGTCCCACAATGTTAATCGCTTTGAAGGGCAGTGTCCCCAAATAATCTCATCACTTTCCATTCGTGGTTTCCAGTTGGGGCTGTTATGAGTAAAGCTGCTGAGAACCTGTGTGTGTGTATCTTTTCCTTCCACTTGACTCATATAAACCCCCTTTTCTTTCTCTCATTTAGAGATAATTATTTCTAGAAGATTTTCCCATCCCCCTAGCAGACTTTCTTTCTTTTTAGTACAGGGATTGAACTCAAGGGCACTTGGCCACTGAACCACATCCCCAGCCCTATTTTGTATTTTATTTAGAGACAGGGCCTCACTGAGTTGCTTAGTGCCTCACTTTTGCTGAAGCTAGCTTTTAACTCGCCATCCTCCTGCCTCAGCCTCCCGGAGCTGCTGAGATTATAGGCATGCACCATTGCACTGGCCCCCTGGTATTATAGGCCAGTCCTGGCTCACCCTCACACCCCCAAAGCAATTCCCTGGAAGAGAGGATGTTTTCACCCTGGCGCATCCCATAATGCTGTTTGGGACTGGTGCTGGGGTTCTCCTAGGAGGGAATTACCTCTCCATATAAAAATCAGTGTCCTGATTTTACAGAGAAAAGGAAAAAGGGAGGAATAATTCTTGGGTATGCAGTCACCTGGGTCTTCCTGTTTATTTTATCTATGAGAATTTTCCCTTCAGAATATGTTAGTGGCATTATTTATATTTCACAGTAAGAGCCTTTTCTCTGACACAAAGGTGCTTAAGGAGATCTGTTGCCAACAGATATTCAACAGTAGTCCTAGAAATAAGCCAAGGAGAGAAAAACATATTTAAAAAAAAAAAACACCCTTGACAGATAGAAATGGAATTGCTCTGGGGAATTATCCTAGGGCACAAGTGTCATACAGACAGAATCTCACCAACTGGCTGCCAGATGCGGGCCTGCCCTGGGCTGAGGCACAGCTGGTCTGCCCTATAGTAAATCAGATGTGGGAGGCAAGTGCCATCTGGCACATAAACTTGGCAGAGCCTAGAAAGACAAGTTAACTCACGTGTGAAGTTATTATTATTATGGATGAACATGAGTAGAGACTTGGCACCTGCAGCAGAATGAGCAGCCTGCTTCCCCTCGGGTCTCGGGACAGCCAGTGCAGGGGTCACTGGCCCCCGGTGCCTCTCTGCCAGTGGGCTGAGGCTTTAGTCCATGAGGTGCTAAGGAATTGGGGCCTTTTCATCTCAGTCTTCACTTTTCATTTGTCCCCTTTCATATCCATCCCTCTCTCCTTGGGTTTACATGGGAGGGTTTGCCTCCTTTACTTGCTAAGCTGCTCGAGCCCAGGCACCAGATCTTGGCTATTTTTCTTCTCCATCTCTGTTCCCAGCATCCTGCCTTGAGCAAAGTAGTCATTGCAGAAATGTCCTCGCCACGGATCAGGAACAGAGGAAAGTACTGTGAAAGAAAGTTTCCGCCTTCCTCTCTTGGCACCGGTTTTCAGACATCTATTGATTGGTAACATCTAAAAGGGACCACAGCATATACATCTTGAGCATACATTTCAGTTTGTAAACCTGGCCCTCAAATGCATGTTAACCATAATTTTTCATTTTCTTTTTAAATTTTTTTTTAGTTGTTGATGGAACTCTATTTTGTTCATTTATTTACGTGCGGTGCTGAGACTCGAAACCCAGTGACTCACACATGCGAGACAAGCGCTCTACCACTGAGCCACGACCCCAGCCCCATAATTTTTCATTTTCTACTGCTAAGAATCATAAACTGTTAGAGCTGGAAGGTGAGCAGTCATCACCCATAAAGAGCTCTGGGGCTTTTAACAAAGGTCCTTACCAATACCCTAATGGTGTCCTGATAAAGCATCCCTTAGTGTAGGGGTGGAAGCTGATGGCAACTGGTGGAGCTCCAATGAAAAAGCAGTGCATGTAGGTATAGGGGAGAACGGAGAATCAAATTCAGGATTACCAGGAGAGGAAAACAGCTTGCCAAATTGAGATGTGAAAGAATTTAAATAAGAATCCTGTGACATCAGGAGTACAATAATGATTACTGTTCTTAATTATGACCCAGAGGCACAGCAGACCCCAAAGTATTTTCTGAATCATCTAAGAGAAATTTTGAAAAAAAAGTGCAATCTGGTTTCAGATTAATTTAGCACTTAATTAGATACTGTCATCTGTTCTAGCTGTTATTTCATATATTTGTTTTATTCCCTCAATTAGATTGTCATGTTCTTGAGGACCCAGGGCCTGTGTATAGGGGAAGTGCCATTTTACTTTGATGTAATACAAATCCTCTAAACTTGACTACAAAGGGGGAAATCTCTGCCTGCCAAGAAAGGACAGCTCTGTGGCTTCTGAGCTCTCTGTGAATTTCTGCTGCTTCTAACATGGGAATAGGAGGTGGTACTGCTCTTTCCCATTAATGCCATCCCTTCATTCCAGCCCTATATCTCATGGCACGTTGGAGACTAATTTGTAATATTAAACAAGACCTCATAAAATGCTTAGGACAACAAGAGGAAAATAAATAGAGTAACTTGAGACTCCAGAATCTAGTTTACAGCGATCACCAATCATTAGTGACATCAAGACCAACAGATATCGACAGCATGATACCAGGATTGGGAATCCCGACTCTGGTGCCCAACTACCTGCGTTCATGCTCCAGCCCTGCCCTCTGCTAGCTGTTTCATGTTGGCCAGGGTACTTGACCTCTTTGTGCCTCATTGTTTTCTCATCTTTCCAAAAGTTAGAATGGTGCTTTTCTCATAGAGATGATGTGAGGGTGGAATGAACACATGTAACAGTGTCTAGCACGTAGCAAATAGGTGCTGGCTTTTTATAAGCTGGTCACTTTATGTTTTAACTCAATCTTCAAATAATGTTCTAATTTAGTTGTTCTCAAACTTTCAAGTCTCTATACTCTCCTTAAAATTATTGACGATAACTTCTGTTTATGTAGGCTATGTCTATATATTTATTATATTAAAAATAAAATGAGGAAAATTTTACAAATATTAATTAACTAATTAAGATAACAACACAAGCCATTAATAGAACAACACCACTATTGTGAAAAATAACTATATATTCAAAACAAAAAATGTTATGTGAAAGGGGCATTGTTTTACATATTTGCAAATTTCTTTAATGTCTAGAGCAGTAGAAGATAATGGAATTCTCAAAATTGCTCCTGTATTCAGACGGTGGTAATACATTGTTTTGGTTTAAGTATATGGAGAAGGTCCAGTATCCCCTAGATATGTAGTTGGAAAAGAGAAGACTTATTTTACTTGTCTTTCATACAATTGTGGTCCCCTTAATGATTCTCTATTCAAAAAGTCTACAAGTGGTAGTTTCTTAAAGGCTAGTTGCAATGTGGAATCAGAAGTCACATAAATGAACTTTTCACCCTCTGCTTCATTAAAATCCATTGGTTTATATTGTACTCTATGGACCATTTACTCACACATGACTTACCATCTTTCATTGGTTACTCAAAAAATATTGATTCACTGAGTTATGTTTTGAAACATTCACATTTGTTAACATTACCACCAGTCTTACTGGAAAAGCACAGAAGTGTTGAATAGCTGTCATGTACACAGGTTTCTCCAAGTTCAAATTTTCTCTTGAAAGTTCAAAATTTATTTTTGGAACAAATGTTATCAGTCGGTTTGCTTAAAGTGACATACTAATTTTGTTCATTTTCAAGACAATGTCTGACAAATACCCAAGTCTGAATAGCCATAGTTTGTCTGCCAGTCATTCTTTACAGTTAAAAAAATGGTGTTCCATGAAAAGACAGTGAGCTCAGCTTATAACTCAAACAATCACACTAGTGCTTCTTCTTGAGATAATCATTAAATATCTGAATACAGCAAAGGTGTTCTACACATATCTCCAATTTTTCATATAAAATCTTAAATATATATATACTCAATGATTGAGATTTAATAAATACTTAGGACTACTTCATCAAAGTAATTTTTATGGACCCTTTCTCTGCAAGTCAAAAAAACACAATGATTAATAATTTAGTGCTCCTGTCTTGATTTGTGCTAAGGTGACAATAGTTTAACCTACCATTTCTTTTGTCTCACCAGAGCAAATGTCAACATAATGAAAAAGACAAATAACATCTTAGTATTATTATTGTATCAGTCCATTTTCTGTAACAAAATGCCTGAGGCAGGCTAACTTTATAAATAAAAGATGTTTTAAAAATTGTTTAAAATTGTATTTATTTACATCTTAAAAATGAGATTTGAGAAACAAAAACATGACAGAATGCTTAAGGGGCTGCTTTACACAATAAAATAGATAATAACATACATGTTTTAAAGAAAAGAGGTTTATTTAGCTTATGGTTTTAGAGGCTGAAAATCCAAACAGCATAGTGCCAGCTCTGGTAAGGGCCCCATGAAGATGGCAGGAGTTCAAGTGGAGAAGAGATCATATGACCAAACAGGAAGTCAGGGAGGCTGGGGTCCCACAATCCCTTCTGGTTATCTCCAGCGACACCCCCCCCCCCAGGGCTCCACCTATTATTAAAGGTTCCACACCACCTCTACACTGCCATACTGAGTATCAAGCTCCCAGCACATGAGCCAAGGGGGCAAACCACATCCAAACCACAGCAATTATGAAAAATTTGCCCTTATAGACCTTCCGGAAGATTCCAAGTGACCTTCGGGGTCCAATGGCCATTTTTAAAAATATCTTAACCTTGTACCTCCTAAGAGTTACCTGAAATCTATCTAGAATCTTTTTATTTTTATTTCTTTCATCTAGAATCTTTTGTGTGTGGATCTAATAGGTTGAGAACCAGTCCCCTCTCTGATCTACCCAACAGCCACAATCTCAATTCTCCTTTTCTGTCTTTTCCCCCTGGATATTGGGTGCTGGAAAGCTAAGTATCTTCAGATTAAAAGGGCTACGTCCACTTGCAGGAGCATGGTTATACTAGAGTCGGTGTGAACATCAGCTGGTTGAACGTTCATAAAGAAGTGCTCATGTGCCCTGCCAGGCAGGATGGCGCATCCTGGGCTGTCAGAGCTCTCTTAAAAGTCCCCGGATCCTGGCCTAGTTCCAAGTCTGTGGTAGCACGAACACCACCCTCTCTCTAGTTTTGTTCTTCCTTCCCCTCTGTATCTCTGCACGTTGTCTGGATGGGAACAGGAGTGCTGATTTTATGCATCCAGACCCTCACATGCTTCTCTGTGACCAGGGGATATCCGTATACTCCTGTCTTCAGGTTTATGGTTATTGCTACGACTCCAATGTTGATCTTTATCCTACCCAGAAGAGTGCTCAGTAGGGAATAAGAAGTGGAGGGGTATCGGGAGGATGAGGGCAGTAGTAATATTATGGACTAAAGACCCGAGGAAGCCATGGGAAAGCTAATAAATGCAGTGATCCTTCAAAGCAGAATTCTTTTGTTGTAGTTGGAAAAATATACATATACATATATATATATATAACAAGCACTTGTGCGCCCCACCAACCGGAGTTGACAAATGTTAATGTTTTGTCATATTCGTTGTAGATCTATTTAAATAAAAGAAATAAAACATTAGGAATAAGATTTAAGTCCCCTAAGCCTATATTCTTTAAATATTCATTTCACATTTATTTTGAAGAATGGCACAGCGCTGTGCAGGGAGAGGGCAGAGGAGGATAATCTCTCCTCCTTCCAGCACTTCAGCTTTCCCCACACTTGCCTGCCCATTCAGCCAACAAAGGCCACTCACTTCATGGACAGATGCCCCTCAGAGGACTGTCCACCTGCCTCCACTTCCCAATGGGCCAACCACATACAGGACTCTGTCTGAGTGGAGTTCAGGAAATTATAATTTTCTGAATCTAGTTACATTTTATTTAAACTGGTTTTCCACACACCTACCAGACCTGTTGTGTCCCTCAGTGTCTGGCTAGACCTGTGTGGGCCTAGCAGTCCTCACACAGATAACTTGGTCAAGCAAATGGCAAATATCTGCCCACAGCTTCACAAGTAAAAGCAAGCACAAACAAGTTAGTGTTTTTTTTCTCCTTCATTTCTCTCTAGCTACAGTAAATCACACCACCTGACATTTTTTTTTTTAGTTGAATCTGAATCTAATGCCCTCAGCCTGGAAATTTTCATTATATCTCTTGCTGAGTGGCAAGAGCAATGGGCTTCTCTGATTAGTGAAGCTGAAGAGTAGAAATGAATCACAGTGCCTTTGTATTCTAGAACATGGGTCTGGGATGAGTGAATGCCGGAGGTCGGCCAAAACACAACCCCGGTGACTCAATTCTTAAATGATTTACCATGCACAAGAGTCCTGAGACTTATGCTGAATAAATATCACCATTTAATAAGCACTAAAGATAGAGGTGAGAAGGAAGGGCCAATGGAGAGCACCTGCTTCTGAACATATCAATCTCACTTTCCCCTCTGCAAGATGGGGCTGCTCATTCTCAGGGCTGCTGTGAACACTGTTTAAGAAGTAACTGGAAGCATCTTGGTAAATCCCTTATTGAAACCAATTTCACAGGGAAAGAGTTGAGCTTCATAGCACAAAAGGATAAAATAACATATTTAGTCTCACCCAATCAGAAAAGCAGACAACTGGAGAGAACGTAGGGGTTGTTGCAAACCAAGTGTAATAAGAGCTGGAGTGCTTAACTTTCTATCACTTGAGAATCAAGTAAAGCAGGACAGGTACATCAGAATATCTAGACCGTGGGCTGGGGTTGTAGCTTAGTGGTAGAGCTCTTGCCTAGCATATGTGAGGCACTGGGTTTCATCCTCAGCAACACATCAACATAGGTAAACAAAATAAAGGTATTGTGTTCATATACATGTGTGTGTGTAATATATATATATATATATATATTACAAATATATGTAAAATTTCACTGTTTCCTCCAAAATACTTAAAAAAAAAACTCTAGAGAGTGGAAGAAAGGGCATACCAAGAATTTGCATAAAGTCATTGTATTAGTTTCCAGAGAAATAGAACCAATAGACTGTGTGTCTATGTGTCTATCAGTCAGTCAGTCTGTTGGTCTGTCTATCGGTTGGTTGTTCTGTCTGTCTATCTGTCTGTCTGTCTATCTATAGAGAGAGACATATAAGGGGAAATTTATCATGGAAATTGACTCACATGATTATGGAAACTGATGAACCCCACAATATGGTGTCTGAAAGTTGGAGAACCAGGAAGATCAGTGGTATCATTCAGTCTGAGGCTGAAGGCTTGAAAATGGGTTGTGTGGATGGGAGTGGGGGAAGGGGCTGTGTCTGCTGATGTAGGAACCAGGAGATCTGATGTCCTTGAGTAGGAAAAGATGGATGTCCCAGCTCAAGGAAGGAAACTTTCTCCTTCCCGTACCTTTTTGTTCTATTGGGCCCTTAACAGATTGGATGATGCCAATGCACCTGGTTGAGAACAGTCTTTTTTACTCAGTCTACTGATTCAAAGGGTAACCTCCTCCAGAGATACTCTCACAGACATACCTAGAAACTATGTTTTACCACATATCTTGTCCCTTAGTCCTGTCAAGTTGATAACTAAAGCTAAAATTAACCATTATAATCATCAAACTGAGGACTGGGGATGTGGCTCAAGCGGTAGCGCTCTCGCCTGGCATGCGTGCATCCCGGGTTCTATCCTCAGCACCACATACAAACAAAGATGTTGTGTCCGCCAAAAAAACCCCTATAATCATGAAACTGATAAGCTTGGGAAGAAACTTAGAAGCCACCTGATCTAACTCCCAAACCAGATTTCTCCTCTCCCCCTCATTCTATCAGCAGATTATCTATCCTTTGCTTGAAAATTTCCAGTGACAGGGAATTACTTACTACCTCTTGAGGTAGCTCATGTAAGTTTTGAGTATCTTGCATCATAGATTATTTACCAAATCTCTTTTACAAAACACTATTGCATTGAGTCCTCTTGTCACCTACCCCTTCCTCTATGGACATTGCTGAGTCTCTGACAAGGTCTACTACTCAGAGCTGTGCATGGCCTGACAGACAGGGCCTGACCATCTGTGGGCATGGGGCTGCTCATCATTAGACTTCTCCATGGCCTCTTTTGGCTCCTCCCACTCCTTTACCTGTGTGCTCGAGTAGGGAAGAGGAAAGGGTGAGGGGAGGACAGGGGATCTTTTCAGCTCTAACCTCCACACCTACCATTTTATTTCCTTTCTACTTAGGTGTTTTATGCATGTTCTTTGTGCCAAGCAAAGAATCAAGCATTCTGGAGACAGCGATTGAAGATTATATTGAAATACTTTTGTGTAGAACTTCACCAAATCAAAGCAGGTCAGAATGTGTATCTTGGCCCAACACTGCATCTTCATAGTGTAGTGGTTTTCAAAGGATGGTCCTTGAACTAGCAGTATTAGCTTTATCCAGGGAATTTTTTAGAAATATAAATTATAGGACCCAATTCCAAACCCATTGCATCAGAAATTTCTAGACCAAGGCCTATCGATTTGTTTTAATAACACTTCTAGGTGGTTGTGATTTTGGAACCACTGGTGTGGTGGACGCTACTGGTGTCATACCCACATGTGCCACTTGCATGGAACCATGACCTCCTTTCTAGTTACTGAGTGTGGCCACTAATGGCTCATGGTGGCTCCTTTTTGGGGAGAATTGCCATTAGCCAAATAGGGAATCCCCTTGCCATGTAGAGAATGTATTATAGCCCTTCACTCTCTGCCTCTCAATCCAGGGACAATGACGGACACGGAGATGTGAATTGAGGTTCTCTGAAGAAGTTGCACATATAGTTTGACAAAGAAAATCCTAAACAAACCTTCTAACTTCACTTGCTCTTAGTTGACTTAAAAAAATCACTAATTTTGAAGATCATACATGGGCAATACATTTTGGTCTCCCACTAGCTTTATTGTAGACAGTGCCACTGATGTGGGGTTATGATGATAGCAGTAGCCTAGGTTATTTTTGAGGGTCTGTTTTTTGCTGAAAACATTGACTTTCCACTTGGGGCTACAAACATCCAATGGGTGATTGGGATGAGCTGAAAAGATTTAAGCACTCTGCTTTTATGTTGTATCTTTCTCTTTTTCTGCCTTAACCTTTGGGCCATATTGTACTCAGCTCCACATGTAAACAAGTTGATTATTTGAGAAATATTTTGTCTAGGACAAAATATTTGGTTAACTTGATCTGGTTACATGGTTAACTTGATCTGGGCTTGCCCTAGTTTCTCTCCTCTCCCTTTAAGGCTAAAGTCACCATGATGGAAAACACTACACCATGAAAGGAGTGAAAAGAGGTGGCACCCAAGTTCCTAGAAGATCTCTGCCCACTCCCAGAAAAGATATTCATTAGCCCATCTCACTTCCTCATCATTCCTACCCTATATCTGTAATTCCTGATAATCTTGGGGTTGAGAAGTTGATTTGTGAGTTGAGCTCCTGCTTCTCCATCCTTTAGCTTCTAAATAAAGCCTTTTTTTCTTTCTTAATATCCATTTCTGGGGCATTGGTTTTTCTACGGGCCGAGCTTCTGAACTTGGGCTCTGTAACAATATTAAAGATGCTGCAGACTATTTGACCTTAAATGTCTATAATATCATAATTGTGAAGACATAGAATATTATAGGCCAAGAATCCAAATCATCTTGGGCTATTGTAGTACCTTTATCAGCCATTTACTTAAAGTCTCCATTTTGACTTAATATCCTATGACTGTTAGGTAAAACTGTTGGAATTTATCCCTCAGCTTAGCAGACTTCTATATTCTATCAACCCTAAAGTAAGACTGCTATAACATCTGAAACCTGTAGAAAAGTACCCCCTACCCTGCCTACCTAATGCCTTACCAATGTACTTATCAGATGTATTGATTTCTGGATTTTTTTTTTGTCGTTGTTCTGTGGCTGTAAAAGTTCATGTAACCTCTTCCACTGCAGAACATGTCATTCATGGTAACTTGATCCATGTTCTTGGGCCATGGCCTCTCATATATGGCTTAGAATAAATCATTTTCTTATTTCCTTTAAGACAGAGTAGTTATTTTAAGACAACACAGTCCAAAAGGCTAGCCCCTTGCCTCAAGAGAGGACTGATTGGTGGTCCAGAGCTCTGGGTAGGGATCAGGATAAAGCTAAGAGCCTGCCTGATGAGCTTTCTTCCCCTGCCCTATTTTGCTTGCTTCTCTCCCTTTCTAAGAGCACTTCCTCCGTAATTGATTTTCACAAGAATCTCCATCTCAGTTTGTGCTTTCCAGGACTTGATTTAAGACAATCATTAAAAATTAGGTGAGGAATTGAAGGACTTATAGAGATATCTAAGAATCCCATAGGGGTACCTCAAAGTGTAATAGGGGTTCACTTGATGCTTTGACTATATCTCTTATGGCTTTGAAACTTGCATTTTTTTCCCCAACTTTATTCTCCCTGATCCTCTCCTCACTGATCTTTTCCCAATCTCCTTCCTGATATTCTTTCCCCTTATCTTCTCCTTCTGGATCTCTCCTCCCTAATCTCATTTTCTCTGAATCACCTCTTTAAAAGCCTCCTGTTCATGCTGATGGGATAGGAGTCTCCTGTGTTTCTCCTTTGCTAGCAAAGCAATAAAACCTCTTTTTCCTTTTCCTCAAAACCGTGTCCTTGTTATTAGATTGGCACTGGGGACAAAGACTGAGCTTTCAGGAAAAAAAAATCTAGATATTTATTTAGAATGTGATGTTTACTAGCTTTTGTATGTAACCATTTGAGATATGCCACTACATGCACAGACTAAAATATCAGGGTTGGGACTGGGGTTATGGCTCAGTGGTAGAGTGCTTGCCTAGCATGCGTAAGGCACTGGGTTTGTTCCAGGCACCACATAAACAAATAAAATAAAGGTATTGTGCCCATCTACAACTAAAAAAATATATATTTAAAAAAAAGATTATCAGGAACAGAATGGTGACATTGGATTTCTTTAGTGTAGGAGGTTGGCTGCCTGAGTCCTTAGCATTCCTGGAGGCACTTAAGTATCTTCATTAGTTGTTCTCAGACTTCCAGTGAGGGTGGTGATTAAGGGCTTTGGGCTGATAAGCACAATGAATCACAATGAGGTTAAGTGATGGCTGAAAGCCAGTTACTGAATGAAAATGAGATTCTACTCCCCACCCTCAATAACCCAGCCCTTCCCCTTATGATCTGGTGACATTCATTAGAAACAATGCCTCACCTCTCTATGGCTTTCTTAGAATTTATAGGCAGAAAATTTGGCAAAACAAATAAAATTCCAGTAAATAAGAGACTAATATCCAGCATTTAGCAGAGAAAAGAATTTGATGTTTTCATCAACTTTGCATGGAATAAAGTGGAAGTTTTGACAATCGTCTGTATTATTTGGTGCATGTGGATTTAGGTACCAAAATGAACAAGATTATGTCAAATAGCTAGACATATGGCGCTCAAAAACTTCTGGAACTCTCTTGAGTCAGGTCTAAAGAGATGCTGCTGCATTAAGACTGGAAGTGTGGAGAGCTTGACCTTCAGTGGGTAAGGTGACTTGTGCTTGGCCAGGGCTGGTGCTGCTTCTGCATCATCCACACACTCAGAGTCACTAGAGTAGCTGGGGTGCAGGAAATGCTGAATCTATTGGTTGTGTCTGATTCAGAGGCATATTTAGCACAGATCTGTGGAGAGATATGTCAACTTGTGAATGCAGAGTCTTTTGGCTATGACCTTTTGTGTTTGGCTCTGGGAATCATTCCAATCAGCAAGCACTTTTTATTGAACCCCTATTCTGTACCAACCAGTGTACCTTGTGGTGGGGATGTGGGCATGAAAGACACAGACAGTCCTTGACTTCATGGGCTGGTAGGCAAGATAGGCAAGTAGAGCAATTGTCCTCAGTTTGGTGAGTGCTGAGGAAGCACATAGCCCTTCCTGGATGGGGGAAGGGGTTGGAAAAGGCACTGCACCTGGCACAGAAGTTTTCTCTAGAGAAGTGATCCTTCAGTAGTCTTGAAGGATTACAAAAAAATGGGCCTGAGAAGAGAAACAGTGGGTGGAGAGAGGAGAAGAAATAGAATGTCATTCCAAGCAGAAGGACCAGGATGGATAGGTGTAGCACAAGTATGTCTTTCTGGTGGAGGAATTATGTGTGAGGCAGGGGGCAGGGGAGGAAGGTGGAAGCTGGACTGAGGCTGGGGAAGGACGCAGGGATCCAGAACATGAAGGATCTGGTGATGCCATCAGCCGCACTTTGAACTTCATCCTAAGGGTGATGTGAAGTCATGAGGATGTGAATCAGAAGAGTGGCAAGATCAGATATCTTTATGGGAGCAATGTGGAGGACAAGTAGTGAATCCTGAGAGCAGATAGGAGAGTCTTGTTGGAACCCAGGAAAAAAAGCAATGAAGATTTGAGTAAGAAGATATATACCTCCTTCTTTATCAGCCAGATCTTGATTTTAATGTTAGCTCCTTTTTATATTAGCTGTGTGACATGTGGCAAATTACCTTACCTTTCTTTCTAAGCCTCATTTTCCCCACCTATAAGATGATATAATGTAAACTCATAAAGATTATATGAGCTAATATCCATAAAGTACTTGATACCATTACTAGAACACAGTACACACTAAAAATAAATGAGTAAATGTTCTGATTTTTATGCAACCTAAATTAATTCATTTTACTTTACAAAACACTTGAGGCTGGGTACTTCATATAGAAAAGAGTTTTATTTGGCTCACGGATTTGGAGGTTGAAAGTGTATGATTGGATGGTTCAATTGATTCAGCCTCAGGTGAGGCCCCCTTGGCTACATTACATCATGGATAGCATCATGGGAGGAATGGGAATGAGAGGGACAGATAATTTGGCAAGACAAGAAGCCAGAGAGCAGGGAGGGGTCAGTCTTGCTCTTTTATAACAACCTATTCTCTTGGAAACTAACAGGGGATCCCCTTGGCAATTAACTGGAGTCTTCCAGGGATGGCAAACCAATTAATTACCGAATAACCTTTCCTTAAACCCCATCTTTTAAAGGTTCTATTACCTCCCAATGTTGCCATATTGGGGACCAAGTTTCCAACACATGAACCATTGTTCAATTGTGACAGTTTTTTGAAAAGCAGACACTGAAACAAAGACTGGGTGCTGGGGATATTGCAGATGAAAATGCAGACAGTCCTTGACTGTATGGGCTATCAAGGGAAGACAGACAAGTTGGCAATTGCTCTCAGTTTGGTCAATGCTGAAGAGGTGCAGAGGAGCCCTTGGTTTCCTTGGGAGGTGATCCCAGGAAGCACAAGTGAGGGAGTGGGGCAAGTGAGACAGGGGAAGGTTGGAAAGCCAACAGAGGCTGTGTTACTGGGTGGGTTGCTGCTGTGGGCAACTGGGGCTCAAATTCACTGGGGACCCTCAGGGGAATGTGTAGAACACAGCTTAAAATGGCTCCTCCAAGGGATGGGAAAGCTGGGGTAGTGTCTGCCAATTCCCATCACTCATTGGTTGAGGGTTGCCCCTGTGGGCCTTGAATCCCCTTCCACACCTCTTTGTGCACAGACTGAACAAGCTTCAGTGTGGCCAGAGGCCCTTAGCAAATCTCAAGCAGCAGAGAAGAGTGTTTGAGATAGACACTGTCATAGTGTTACCAGAAGTGTCCACTACCTCTTAGGTGGACTCAGGTCAGCGAAGGGGACGTGGGCAGTAGTATCATATCTGCTATAGTGGAGTGAAAGAACCATGAAGCAATATTTGAAAGGTAGAATGAATAGATCTTGATTGGAGGTTGGGAGTAAGAAACAGGTTGGAGTCTTAAAGCGACTTCTGTATTTTGACTTTGTGTTTGCATTTATTGAGTTTAAAACACTTGCCAGAGGGATGGTTTGGGGTTCGTGGTGGCAGGGAAGAGACGATTTTCCTTTGGACATGCTGAGTTGGGGGTGTCTGTGATACAGCCAAGTGTCATATTGGGTTGGCAAATGGAAGTCTCCTGATCCTGTGTTAAACTGTGCAGGCTTCAACTTGACATGTTGAAATCCCTTAAACAGGGTTTGTGGGAGCAAGTTCGAACTCTGATAATGAATGAAGATTTTTCTCCCTGCTAACAGAGCACATTTAATATGGTGGCTTAAGTGATGCTTTTAAAAATAGCCTGGTGTCTCCTTTTACCTGCTGTTCGCTTATTAGTTGATTTTGAACCTGTTGAATTCTGCTGCAGATTGTCTCCCTTTGAAGAAAGAAGTAATAAATACTCTTTGAGTGATTGCGTAGCTATTGAAGACCAAGACAACATTTTCAAAGCTCTCTTGAGTTTTTGCAGAGCCTAGTGGTCCTTCGAGTATTGTATTTCTTTGCTTCAGTTTGCTTTCAAAACTTGCAGCATTTCCAATTATACTGTTGCTACTGAATTCAGTGCTAAAGTGAATATGCTTGTTTTCTAAATGGAATTTTTAGATAATAGAAGCTAATATTTGCCAAGTGAATAAGGCTGATGGCCAGCTAATTGTGGCATGGAACTTATCCTGATTTACTTATATATATTCTCCCTTCTCTCTATAGGCATATATATTTGCATTTGGAGACATGCATCCTGTTTTTGTTCTATTTCAGAATGCATTTTTCAATAGATGTTGAAACCACTTACATTTTAATTTTCTGAAGTGGTTTCTTTGATGGATATTTTATTATAGGAAGAAGTGTAGGGGCGTCCAAGTCAATGGGGCTAGAGACAAAGATGTGAAACAGGTGAAGTCTGGCTTTGGCTTTCTCTTTCAAGGTGACTTACATTTTCCCTGAGGCCCTTCCCATATCCCTGGCCTCCACCTCCAGAGAGGTATTTTTGTTGCCATCACAAACCTGTAACACTTGTGAGTTTATATGTGATGTTCACTTCAGCCTGCTTGTTTGTGGAGTGTTGAATACACAGGAGGCTCTAGTTACTTGGTGAAAATGGAAGAAGTGGAGAGGAAAACAGGGTCAGATTGAAGCCAGACATCCTGGGTCCATTTCTTCCTCAGTAGGTGGGACTGTGCTGATAGTTAAAGTGGAGGCTGGTGTCAAAGTGGGGCACGGAAAGGGGAAAAAGCACAGGGTGTGGTGAGAACTTACCATAGGCTGGGCTTTGTCCTAAATGTCCTGCATTTATAGTATCTCATTTATTTTAATTAAACAATGCATTTTCTTAAAAATATACTTGAGTGTAAGCATTTCTAGAGAAAAGCAGAAAGCCTCTCCCATGCAGCTCCTGTTTCTCTGAGGGTTCCTGCTCCTGGTCCCTAGGAGAGCTTTTCCTCTCCTCATTTTTGTTCAAACAATTTTAAGGGTTGAACTGTATGTTTGATTTTTGTAAAGGTCCCAGGCTGAAGCAAGGCCTTTTGGTGGTCATTTCTCTAAGGGGAAAAAATGAAACAGTGAAGTCACAGAGGTTGTGAATCCCTAATTTTTTGAGCAGTAAAATAGCTTGCACAATACAAAATAAAAAAAAGAAGTAAACATCATTTTACTTTTGAAGGGTCCAAACAGCAAATGCAGAGAGATTGGCTGCTTTTAGATTGCAGGATGGGATCATTCATTTGTCCCTCTGCTCTGACTCAAACATATAGCTTCAGATCAACCAGGGGGTCTCTCCCACCAGGCCTGATCATTCTGGTAACCTCCCTAAATCCTACATTTTCTTTGGAACTGGAGGCCTGGGTAGCCTGAGATTGTCAGGCGCATGTGCAGCTCGGTCGCCTGCAGAAACTGCTGCACTTTTGCACAGGCCGTGGGTGGCAAAGCGCTTGTGTGTGCCTGACCTGCTGTTTAGCTTGGAGCCACCACTGGTTTCAATTATTACTTCAACAGGCAGCTTTGAGGGCTCCTCTATTCATTACAGTGCCTCACACTCTATAATTAGTAATAAAGGAAAACAGGCACTTCACAAATATAAAGGACTAAACAATAACCAGGCAGTAAAGGCCACACACTGGGACTTTTTCACCTCTTTGTTTCTTTCCAGTTTAAAAAAAAAAAAAAAAAAAGCCAGCCAAACTTCTTTCATTGCTTTATTTTATTTTTCATTCTGAGTACTCTGCATTAGAATCTCACCCTGGCCACTTATGTACATTTTGTTGTTGTTGTTGTTTTGATGGTACTAGGGATAGAATTCAGGGCCTTGTACATGCTGGGCAAATATCCCACCACTGAACTGCAGCCCCAGCCTCAGGCTACCTGTGAGCTGAGTGATTTTCAGCATTTTATCTAATTTCCTTGTGCCTCAGTTTTCTTATGTAAAATGGAGTTGATGATGGTTCTCCTCTCATGAAGGAAGTTTGAGGATTAAATGAGATAATTCACACAGAGTGCTTTTCAAAGAGCTCTGCTTGTTTGTGTAAAAGCTTGTTCAGTAAATGTTAGCTTTCATTATCATCATCATCATCATTTTGATTTCATATGAAATGCATAGAAAACAGGCCTAGGTGTCTTGACTATCTTTTGAAAATCTTCCATTATGCACATTTTCAAACACAAACACCAATAGACTGCAAGGGTAGTTACTCCACGCCAACATGTATACATAGATAGTACTATTGACAATTATTGTTTTATCAGTCTTGTTCGACAAAGCCCCATGTTTTCTTTTCTTTTTTCTTTTTTTAGTTGTTGATAGACCTTTATTTTATTTATTTTATATGTGGTGTTGAGAATCGAACCCAGTGCCTCACACATGCCAGGCAAGTGAGCTACCGCTGAGCCATAGCCCCAGCCCCACCACATTTTCTTCTCCCTAGAATATCTTCAAGCTTGCATCTCCTCATTTCACCCATAAACTTCTTTTTTATTTTATTTTTTTCCCAGTGCTGGGGATTGACGCTAGGCCTTGTGTATGCTAGAAATGTGCTCTCTCATTGTGCTATGCCCCCAATCCTTTTCATTGTCTTTTTGATACTGACATTTTACCTGATATCTCCTAGAGATAGTCTTCTTCACTTCAAATCCAGGTTCATAAAGGAGTTACTGGCTACAAGTAAAATCTCTACATATGTTAGTGAATGAACAACCCATACTTAGCTTTCCTACAGTTTTTTTTTTTTTTGTGTGTGTGTGTGTGTGTTGGGGATGGAACCCACAGTCTTGTACACCTTAGGTAAGTGCTCTGAACTAAATCCCAGCCCTTCTTTTTAATCCCATGTGGGTCTCAAACTTGTAATCTTCCTGCCTCAGCCTCCCAAGTACCTGGAACTACAGGCAACTACCTTCCATGGTGGAAGAAGAGTCCTCACCACTCTGCACTTTCCTCCACTTTTTGATGATGCTTTAGAAATATGTGTTGAGTGAATAGGTGAGGGAAAGGATTTTATAGTGATCAATGTATATGGAGATGTATATATTTTATACAATCAACAAATATTTTAAATTCTTGTGTGAGATTTTGTAATACTTGAAATCCCACAGGATTAATATTGCCATAAACATTTATAATGCCCAAATAATTAGCACTTGAAAGAAGATTTAATCCTGGCACCAAAATTATTAGTGAATATCTGACTATAGACAATTTCATGAAAAGCAATGAGCAGATTCTTCAAACACATGACAAATCCTTTATTACTGTGCTTATAAGTGACACGGTTTACAGAAAACCAAATGTAATTAAATAACATTGAACTTGAAATCTACCACAGACTCAAGATATACAAGTTATACTTGGCAAGGCAAACCTTCTCAAACACTAGGTCATTTCTGGTGAAAGATAAATTTCCATTGAGTAATTCCAACATGTTTTGTTTTTTTGTCTTACAGACAGTTCCTTTGGCAATAACTTCCACTTTAGCTTTTATTATATAAAAATATAACAAAATTTCATTATATACAAACATTACATTACACAATGTACAGGTTAAAAACACTAAGAAAATGGCAAGCTGCAAGTGAAATTAAAGTCAATAGCATGATAAGAAAAATTAAATACTGCACACATTTCATAAAAATTACATTAACTACATTTTTGTTTGCAAATACCAAACAGTACCAATGTGATTGGAAATAGCTTCCAACAACTTCATTTTAAGGCACATCTTGCATATTTATATATACAACACTGAAACCGGTCAATAACTTAGGGGCTTCTCGGAGTGACCTGTATATGTGTGTGAAGACATGCAGCATGGGATTACACATTTTCATTGGCTCCCTTCTTTGGAGACAGGTATCTTCCAGGAGGGGACTGGTAGAGGGGTACCCCAATCTCTTGAAGGTCTGGGAGCCTCCCTGGACGAGGAGGGGAGAGGAGAGTGACTGTCCTGTCATAGTCTCTGTGCAGCACTTTCTCATAGACACTCTGCAGTCCCACTGTCTTGGGCAGCTGGGCCTGGTAGTAATTGTCCCTGCGCAGAGGATCCCGAGGAAGGGACGTGCTCTTACAGAAGGTTGACATCTGGGCTGGTGGGTGAGGTGGGGGGTGCGAGTTGGGCCCTCCACAGGATGGGCTCCAGCAACGGTCAGAGTGGCCCAGGATCTTGCACTCAGCAGTGCATGCCCACAGTCCTATCATAAAAAGGGAAAGAGCATAATGATTATTCCCGAGGTTACACACACCCAAGCCTCCATGTTCAGAAGAATGCCAGCCAGGTTCAGGGTGATTGAAAAGAAAAGTGTGGATAAAGATGAATGGTGTGATTTAAGAACTGAGAGGCACAATGCTTCCTGTAAAGACGTCTTTACACAAAGCTCAGCCCAGCTTCTTTTGCTGGAAGAAAAAAGAAATTGAAAAGCTGAATTCCCTTCCTAGAAGATTGGCATCATCTCTGCTTATTCCTAACAGGATGAGGGGGTTGCCTCTTCTTGGCATGTTGAAATTCACTGTGAGGCCTGGATTCGGAAAGGGAGGAATAAAAAGTGGGAAAGAGGGGGTGGGTCCAGGAACCGAGATTGAGAGGAGGCAAGAAATGGAAGGGAAGGAGGAATGGGGTGGTGGTGGGTGTGTATGATGGTGGTGGAAGAAGAGTCCTCACCACTCTGCATGTGGTTGATGAGATCCTTTTTTAGAGCGTCCCCGCTGATGTCGGAATCGCTGTCATTGAAATCACTGTCCCCTTTGCCGCTGTCTTTACCGCTGAACTTCTCAGCTTCTCTGCCGGAGATTGTGTTGAAAGAGTGTCCCTTCCAGACCGCCACAGGGGGCGCCGGCTCCTTTCCGAAGCCAGGGGAGGCACCGTAGGGCTGCAGCGAGGAATGGGGGGAAAAGGGTGTGAGAGTTGGACAAGAAACAAAGAAGCATGTGCGATAGTTTAAGAGCCCCCCTGCCAAAGCCCACCCCCTACCCCTCGACTCCCTTCCCCCAGCCTGTCCGCGGAGCACGGAGAGGGGCGCCCAGCCGAAGGAAGGCCTCACCTCGGCGTGCGCGCCGCGGAGCCGCTGCTGCCCCTCGAAGTGACAGGAGCTTTCCCCAGTGGCGCTGCCGCCCTCCGAGCCCGGCACTTCGGCCGCGGCGACCGCGGGCGGGGGCGCGTCGGCCGCGGGGCTGCCAAAGGGCGCTTTGCCGCTGCCAGGGAAGGTGAGCACGTCGAACATGTTGGGCCTGGGCCCAGCTCCCCGGGCTGTCTCCTCCGGGGAGCCGGGAGCCGAGGCTCCGCCGCCCGCCGCCCCGGGCCGCTCTTCCCGGAGGGGCCCCCCTTTGCGCACCTCCTTCTTGCGGCGGTTGCAAGTGGTAGCGATGGCGATGATAGCGGCCAGCAGTAGCGTGCAGCTCCCGGCCAACACGATGATGACAATCAGTGGCGTGTCCCATTGCAGCGCCGGCCCCGACGCCTCTAGCCGAGAGCCAGGAGGGCGGGAGTGCTCCGGGCTCCCTACACTGGCAGGCACAGCCGGACTGCGTCCGCCGCCGTTTGTTACCACGAAGCTGACAGTTGCTGTGGTGGAGAGAGGTGGGCGGCCGCCGTCGGATACGACCAGCAGCGCCCTAAACACGCGGCCTGGAGGCTCCTGCGAGAGGTCTCCGGTGAGCACGATCTCCCCCGTGCGGCGGCCGATGGCGAAGACTTCGCGTGGCTCCTGCTGCTGTAGGTCGAATGACAGCTCCCCATTGGCACCCTCATCAGCATCCCGGGCCTGCACGCGCGCCACAGCTGTGTCCCTAGATGTGCGCCCGGGGACTGCTACTTCTAGGGTGCCGTTTGCTGGCGCTGGGTGCACCAGTACCGGTGCATGGTCGTTCTGGTCCAGCACCCGCACTTGCACGAGAGCACTGCTGGAAAGCTGAGGAGAGCCGCCGTCGCTAGCTTGGATGCGCACGTCGAGCTGGCGCAGAGTCTCGTAGTCGAAGCTGCGCAGCGCGTAGATTGCTCCTGTAGCGGGATCCACTGAGACGTAGGTAGACACTGCGTCTCCGGAGCGGCCCACTTCAGCCTCTAGCAGCCGGTAGGTGACCTGGCCGTTGCGGCCCAAGTCCGGATCCCGGGCAGCCACGGTGGCCAGGTAGGCTCCAGGAGGGTTGTTCTCGCGCACCGACACCTCATAGACTGGCCGCGTGAAGAGTGGCGCGTTGTCGTTCTCGTCGCCCACACGCACAGTATAGGGCCTCACAGTGCGCAGCGGGGGCGCGCCACGGTCCTCGGCCACTAGCGTCAGATTGTACTCGGCGATGCGCTCACGGTCTAGAGAAGCTGCGGTCACCACCAGGTAGCTGCCTGCGTAGGCCGGTTGCAGTCGGAAGTGCTCGTGCCCATAGAGGGCGCAGCGCACCTGCCCATTTGCGCCCGAGTCCCTGTCCGAGGTGCTGACCAGCGCCACCAGGCTCTCACGCGCCGCCCCCTCAGGCACCAACGAGGTGGCGCCGGCCTCTTGAGTCCCTGGACCAGCCGTTCCCCCGAGTGCGGCGGCGGCAGCGGCGGCGGCGAAGGGCGAGGCTGCTGGCGCTCCCGGGGCCGCGAGCGGGGTAATAGCGATGTCGGGAGCATTGTCATTGACGTCGCGGATGCGCACGATCACCTTGCAGGTGGCGGCCCGGGGACCAGGGCCTCGGTCCTGCGCCCGCACGTCCAGCTCATAGGTGTCCTGGCGTTCGTAGTCTACGGGTCCCGCCAAGGTGAGGCGACCCGAGCGCGGGTCGAGCCGGAAGAGGCGGCGCGCTTCGGGTGGGGTGCGAGCACCGAAGGAGAACACCACGTCGCCGTTGGGGCCCTCGTCGGGGTCCGCCGCGTCCAGGTCCAGCAACAACGAGCCCACCGGAGCATCCTCTGCCAATTCCACCTCGGCCACTGCGCCCTGAGGGAAGGCTGGGCTGTGGTCGTTGGCGTCCAGCACACGCACGCTGAGAGCTGCGGTGGCAGAGCGCGGAGGGCGCCCGCCGTCCTGGGCCACTAGCTCCAGGCTGTAAGCGGCCTGGCTTTCGCGGTCCAGCTCCTGCAACAGCACCAGATCCGCGCACTGGGCGCCGTCCGCACGCGTCTGCAGCTCCACTCGGAACGGGCTGTGTGGCTCAGCTAATCGCACACTCTGCAGCCCATTGGCACCCACGTCCTCATCCACCGGCACCTCCAGGGGGATGCGCGTGCCCACCGCCGCACCCTCGGACACCTCCACTGGAATCTGGGCCCTGGGGAAGCGCGGCGCATGGTCGTTGACGTCCCTCACCTCCACCTCCACGTGCACCAGCCGGAATTGCTCCTGTGAGAAGCTGACCACGTCGAACGCTAGCACACACTGCGGGGCCTGGCCACACAGTCGTTCGCGGTCCAGGCCTGCGTCCCCGACGGTCAGCTGCCCGTCACCCTCGCGCACCCGAAGCAGAGAGCTGTTGAATTGCTTCATCAGGCGGAAGCTTGTGTCTCCAGATACTTTCATATGCAGGTCCTCAGCTAGGGTCCCGATGACCGTGCCGGGGGCATCTTCCTCGAAGGTGCTGTATCGGACTGTCTTGCTCTGGGCCACAGAAAGCACCCAGCAGAGGCTAAAGAGCTGCAGGGGGAAAAGGCAAGGGCTGCCCCAGCGCCTCAAAGAACTCATGCCGCTAGCTCAAGCGCTATTTCAAAATGCTACGGAAGATCGTCTTCTCTGGTTTGCGGCAGGTTCTGCCGAGAGTCTCCGGCTCCCGGGAGCTCGCTCTTTTGCGAGCCCTGTGCGGGAGAACTCTGTAGGTTGCAGCTCCGGCTCAGGCTGGCTCTGAGGACTAGCGGACCCGCCCTCACTCAGCGCCTCTCCCTCCCTTCTCTTGGCTAGAGCTGCGCCGCCGCGAGCCGCCTCCGCCTTTGTAACCGCCGATATGCAAATCACCCGAGCCGGGCAGCCAATGGCCGCCTTACCCTAGCGCCGCTCCTCCGCCAGCCTCTGACAATTCTTTTAATGTGGAAAGGCTTAGAGGAGAAAACAAGAAAGGAAAACGAGGGGGATCGTTCCTTTGTTTTTAAAACTCCTTCCCCCCGCCTCTTTTTTTTTTTTTTTTTGGTCAGCACTCTGCTTGTAGAGGAGTTGGCGCAAGGTTCCGAGGGTAAACCGATCGGGTGGTTTTGTTTGGTGTGCGCCCAGCACCCTTTCTCCAGTGCCGATTGCTAAAACTAAGTGCCAAGTAGCTCGGGTTTCTCCCCAGTGGCTCGGGATTCTCCCATCCCTTCAGACCCCCACCCCCACCTCTGCCCAGCCGCCGGTTTCGTTTGGCACCTCCGAGGCTTCCAAACTTGCTCTGCCAAGTGAGGCTCTGATCACCTTTCCCAGATCCCCACAGCGCCTGGAATAGCTTGTTGATGAAGAAGCCTGAAGGATAAAGGAGAATTGATTTTATTCAAATTTGTATACAGAATTGTGTTTTGCTCGTGTGAGCCCCGGTGATCAGAGCTGCCACTTTCCTTTCAATAAAGAGCACTACGATATGTTAGTATGCATGTCACTGTCCAAATGGCTTTCTCAAGCCTTGGGCGCTAGCAGGCGAGGAAAAAAAGTTCCAAATAGGATTTAGCATAAGCTTGAGGAGATTTGGAAAGGTTTCAAAGATCAGACTGTATCAAAGGCTTATGAAGCCCTCGTTAGCAGTGGAAATAGAATGGCGTGGCAGGCGATCCCATTGGAGGCCCCAATGTCTGTATTATTTCACTGTGACAAGCTAAGGGGAGAGAAAGTTGAACAGTTTCCACAGCGGAGTTGGGCTAACTTGAATATAACGAGCAAACGCCACATGTATCCATTATGTTCCTCTATTCATCCACAATCACTGCCATAACTCTCGGGCTAAACGGTGATGGGCGCTGAATTCCACACAATACCGGGTTCGTATTAGAGAGCATTTAGAGAACTTTTCCTCCTGATGCCTTGTTCCGCCTATTTAGAGGATTTTCTTTCTGTTCTAATAGGGCCTCTCTGGGAAGCAACACTCGTCCCGCTCCAGAAGAACAAAATCACAGCGTGACGTTGAAACCTGGCACGAACCTGGGGGAACTTAACCATCTGCCTAGGAAAGTATGGAACTTCGGCATTGCCAAACTCCAGGCGGAGCAGGTCTTCCTGCTCGCACAGGTATTCACAGGTATTCTCCCACCCCTGAGGGCGAGGGTGATGGGACACCATCCTGGAAGAAGACAGACTCTTATCGATTCTTACTGAAGCTTTTATTGAGCACACTATGCAAATTCATAAGAAAGATGAGTTAAAAATAGAAGTCACACATTTGAAGAATATTTTTTGTTTTTGTTTTTAAGGCCATGGGTTTGATAAGCAGGTTGCAATCAGTCAACCTCTTCCTGATTTGGGGCCTGTTGCCAACATCCTATCCATGTTTTCCTTACATTCGAATTCAAAGGAATGGGTTTGGACTTTTTTTTCAGAGGAGGAGCAAGAATTTCCCCAGAAATATCACGCAGGGAGCCAGGTGGGCAGTGGGGTGGAAGAGAATAAGAGAGAAGTTGGGAACTGCCAAGAGTGGAGAATGAAATCCCAGGCTTCAGTAAATAAAAGCTTGCAGGAGATTGGGATGGGTGTATGGTGGGTGGCTTGGAGCTTCCTCAGATCCTCTAGGTTCTCTTCTGCGTCACCTTTACTTTGTCACCTTATCTGAGACCAGACATCTGCAGCCACGCGGGGACGTGTGAAGGACAATGCCCCTACAAGAACGCAAATTCCAGCCAAGAAGGCTTCCCTCCCCCAAGTGATTTTTAATATCTGGCTCTTGCCCCACTCCCGCACAAGACACATTACTGGAGTGGGATATATACAGCCCGGAGAATTTCCTGTCTTCCTCCAGAACCCACTACAGCATTCCCATCTGGTGTGGGGTCTGCTGTTAACCTTTGGCCCTCCCAGGCTCACTCCCTCAGTTCTCGCTCCCCCTGTCGGTTCAGAGGCGAACACATTCAGAACTGCGCTGTTGGACAGCGGTCTCTAAGCTTCCGCTCTCGTAACCCCCGAGAGATCAAGTCCAGGCACTGCTCTTAACTGGGTTGAGAACAATTCCCCGGTCTGAGCAATCAGGGAAGGGGCAGTTGTGCAAGAGTCGCGGAGAAGGGGTGGGCAGCCAGAACAAGTGGTGGGCAGCCAGAACAAGTGGTAGAAGTGGGACACTAAGCCAACGCACCCGGCGTCCCCCGCCCCTTAAAATTCTGGCCTGGACCGCGGGAGATGGGGCTCCAAGATAATTCTGCTCCCCTCCCGACCTCGGCGCTTCCGCAACAGCATGCTCTTTCTCAGGGCGGAAATAAAGAGTGCTTGGAAGGGAGAAAGGGAAGAGTGGACCCGAAGCTGGCAAAAGCCAGCGGCGGGAGGAGGGCGGGGGCGGGGGGGGCTTGTAGCAGGTTCCAAGCATTTTATCAGCTGCTTGGTCCTTGGCCGCTGGGAAGTGGCAGCGACCGCGGCGGCGCCAGGAAGCTGAGAGCCGGGAGCGCAGAGCCCAGAGCCTTGGGCGGGGAGCTTGGAGAGGACAGCCGCGAGCTCGGCTGCAGCGGCCGGCGCGCAGAGGTCTAGCCGAGCTGGTGGTAAAGGTGTGAAGGCACGCGAACAGAGTGAGCTCCCGGCCGGCAGCCTGCAGCCGCCTGCTACGGAAATACGATTTAATATAGCGCATCAGCGACCACAGCCATTCCCTGGGGAGGAAAAATGTCCGGGGAGGGGAGGAGGGCGGTTGTGGGGGGAAGGGAGGGGAGGTCGCCCGCCCCAGCGCTGATCCCACCCAACAAAAGTCGGTCAAATCGCCTTGTTATCATACCAAAAGGCCTGGGCAAGCTCAATGGAGCCCCTTTCTCTGGGTTTTAGCAACTTTGCGGGCAACCGTCTTGCAATCCTGAGAACAAACACAGCTCCACAATAGCCAGCGTTTTCTCGGAATGCAAATGTTGCAGGCTCGGCAAAGCTGGGTTTCTGTTACGGAGCCTAATGCCGGCATTGTGAAACTCGCGTGCAGACACCGAGATTGACACGGGTGTCACGTGATGGATTAGGGCTCTAGGAAAGTTTTCAAAGCGGCGACAATGGGGGGCTCAACCTGATCTGATATCTCCCACAGTTTAGCGGGAAAGAAAATCAGGATATATTCTCATATGTAATAGGATTATCTTTTCCATTTCAAGTTCTATACAGCATGTAATTTATTTTTAATTAGGATTATATCTACCAGGAAAGGGAACTAGACTTCGCTGGAAAGTGTAATTCTAAGGATGGATGGAGAGAGGAGTTATTTTTTAACCTTTTAACTATTTATTTATTTAAATAAGGCAGGGCCCATGGTTTTTCCTTTTACAGCTCACTCCATTGAATAAACTTCCCAAGGAAGTTTTCAGCAAGTGTTTGGTCAAACAAAGACATTCAGGGACATTCAGTTCATTCCTGTAGAGACACTGCATTTTCCAAAAATCTCTTAGAATTCCTAAATTTCTGGGTTTTACTGGGTTTGGTGCTCTAGAAATGCAACGAAGCTCTTTTCTACTCTCCAAATACTTATTTTCAAAAAAGTTCTCTGTTTATTGGGCTGTCAATACTGGCATAGTAACTTTTACTTTTTTTTTTTTTATTAAACTACAGAATGACATTTACTATATCTCTGATTCAAACTCAGCTGTCAAGACAATGAGATGATTTGGGGGAGAAGGTAACTGTTGTTTAAACATTGATTTTAGATTTATCCCAATACCAGATGCTTTCAAATCCTGAATCATTTCCAGGTCACTCAGCTTTTTGTGTGCTCTGTGTGTCTGGAGACTGGGAGACCTGCTTTACCTGATAAGAAGCAGAACATGGCTGTTGACTCCAGTCCCTGAAATCATCCTGCTTGAGTTAAAATCTTATCAAAGATTTGCTGTGTGACTCTGTGCAAGTTATTTGATCCCTGTGTATCTTAATTCCTTAATCTGCAAAATGGGGGTATTAATAGTAACTGTTAAGGTTTCCATGAGGATTGTGTAGAAGATAAAATATCAGGTGCTTAGGAACACATGTTAGTTATTACTTTAAAGCATAGGGAAGGAACATCAGAGACTATGTAATCTAAATCTCATATTTTATAGGCAAGGGATTTGTTTAGGAAGGAAGAAAGAAAGAAGGGAACTCATTCCTAGTCTGCTTCTTTGTTTCTGTTTTTCTCTTCTCTGGAAATAATAAATACGGCTGTAGGTGTATAGATCCCAAAGGAAAGAGAATATAGTCATGTGAGGGTTCAAGCAACTTTCGTGCCCTCCTGTCATTTCAAAATCTTTTGGTATCTTACTCTCTGGATGAGATCAGATGAGGACTAAAAGGAGTTTTCAGTAGACTTTTCCCCCTATTCATTTCAACAAAATTCATGCATCATGACTGAAACCACATACAGATAATAGACATTTGATGGATAGCAACCCATAATTCTGAAGGAGCAGGCGTTTTCCTAAGGAATTTTTCTTCTAGGATGCCCAGGAGCAGCAAGTGACTTCCTATGACCTATGTTGAATCAATGTATAAAAAATATTTGGCCCTGTGCTTCTCTGTATTAGTCTGCTAGAGCTGCCATAACAAAATACTGGGTGGTTTAAACAAGAGAAATTTATCTTCTCTTGGTTCAGAAGTTCAAGATCATGGTGTCTGAGGCCTTTCCCCTTGACTTGCTTTTCTCTGTAGTCTTCTTTTTGTGTGCAAGTAATAATATTTTTTCCTTTTCTTAAAGACATACTGATCATATTGGATCAGAATCCATCTTGATGACTTTACTTAACCTAATTATCTGTTTTAAAAATCCTGTGTCCAAATATAGTTACATTCTGTGGCATGAAGGGTCAGGGATCCAGTGTATGAATTTTGAGGGGACCAAAGGCAGTCCATCATATCCTCATTCTATGAAGTGCTAGACTTTGTGTTAGGTACTGTGGGAACCAAGAACAAAATCCAAATGATCCATACCAATATAAAAAAATTATTGGATGTTTTATAAATAAATGGATGAGAAGAGACAAATCTGCAACATGGAAAAATATCAATTTATGCAGATTCAATAATGTGGATTTTGTCCTCAAGGAGGTGATCATAGCTTCCTACTTTTGAAGTGTGGACTGGGTAAAGTGACTTTCTTCCAGAAAGCTCAGTATAAAAAGGAAGATAAAGAGTAGCTTCACACAGAGATGCCTGTCACACAGTGCCCATCCAGGTGATCAAGATCAAGATTGACAGCAATAGGTCATAGTGGTAGTGTGTACCTTACATGGGATGTGATGAAAATGGAACTTAGCTCATGTGGTCTTCCTCTAGACCATAAAAACCTAGGCTAATCCTGAAAAAAAATCAGACAAACCCAAATTGAAGGATATGCTACAAAACCTTACCATACTCCCCAAATCATCAAGGTCATCAAAAAGAAGGAAAAATCTGAGAAACAATCAAGGCCCAAAAGAACCTAAGGAGATATAATGACTAAATGGAATGTGATATCCTGGAATGGAAAAGGAATGTTAGGGGACACTAAGGAAATATGAATAAAATAAGGACTTTAGATGATAATGATATATCAATATCATTCATTCATTGTAATAAATGTACCATACTAATGTAAGGGGAAACATACTAATAATAGGGGGAACTGGGTGTGGGGTTTATGGGGACTCTCTGGACTAACTTTATAATTTTTCTATAAATTTAATTCTGTTCTAAAATAAAAAGTTAGATCCTACCATGCTTGAGGCAGGGGAGAGAGAAAACAGAGAGCAATTGGATTCAGAAGTATCAGAATGAAGGCCCACATTGCTGCTGATCACAGTTGGCTTCTTGTGGAAGGGTGGAGTACCTTAACACATGTCACAGGGTCCAAGAACAGTGATGACTGACTCAGGTACAAGGGTAGTCAGAGAGACAGCTTCCAGGAGGAGGTGGCATCTGAATTGAACTTTGAAAAATTAGTGGGAATTAGCTAGGGGTAAAGTATGAAAGGGAAGGGATAGAGATGAGGCTGGGGTGTAAGGCCCATGAGGGGAAGTGGTGGATACAGAGAGGTAAGGAAAGCCAGGTAGGTGCTATATGTGCCATGTTAAGGAATCTGGATTTTGTCATTAAAGCAAAAAAGAGCTGTCATCCTGAAGTCAATAGACTTCCCTGGGTAAGAGAAAGGGAAGTGGAACCAGAAGCTTAAACTTTATCTGAAAGGAAGATGAAGGGCAGCTATTTCAACTGACAGCTTAAGGAATAGTAACTAGTTAGTAATAAGACCAAATTTGGAGACTCAGTCGAGAAAAATTGTGTTGAGATGTGTCTGTGCGTTGAGCCAGAGGATTGTTTCCTTATGAATGAGTCCTACCTCCCTTCAGTCACAGGGAGCTAAATCAAGCAGGGAAGGAGTTGTTTGTTCTGATGCTCCAGCCATCACTAGTCCTTTAGAGAATGCAGTTCCTCTTGGGAACCTTCTCTTGGATGTTTAGTTCTAAGGAGGTTGCAGAGAACAGAGGTAGGAGAGATTTTCTTTTTGCTCTGCAATCTGAGGCTTCTCTGGATTCACCTGGGAATAAATCTAGAGTCACCTCAGGGAACCCTTTGTTAGGCATCTGTTGGTGGGATGGGGTATAGTTGGTGGGGTGAGGTGTTCTACAGCTGCTATGGCCTGGATAACCCCATGGGTTCTGTGTTTTTGTGTGGTGGTGAGGGATTAAGAATTTCCCTGGAGTCTTTCAGCTAAATGTTGTGGAATATGGGCTCCTAGGGCCTCGTTTATGGTTCATGGGCACTTTGAGGCACAAGTAGGAAAGATCACAGAGTTTGTGGTAGAAAAAATAGTTGTAGGTAACCAGACGAGACCTTGGTGAGGAGCAAATGAACCACAAATCTCTGATTATACCATGTGCCAGGGTGATGCAGTTAGATAAATTAAATGGACTAATTGCTTTCAGAGACTAAAACATGTTGCTACAAATTTAGGGTTTCATTATTAATAAATCCTACACAATTAAAAAGAAATTAAAACAGAAAGTTAGAGCTTTCTGAAGCAAAGAGAATTTTAATCATTGGCTAATGCCAACCCCTATCAAAGTCATTGTTCTGTAAGTGCAGAAGTCTGACTCAGGCCTCCCTTTGCTTGAACTGGCCTGCTTTAAATGGGTCATAACCCACTTTTGAAATGGAAATGAAGTCTACATGGCAGTCTTATCCTCAGAACTGTGGGACCCAGGCCCAGTCAGGACACTGTGGAGCTTGGTGTTATAAATTTCTCCGTAGATCTAAGAGCAGTTTTAGGCCATTGATCTCATGTCACCCAGAATCGAGATGGAGTGACAGCTGATAAACTGCATAGTGACAGGCTGTAGCCTTGGAGAAAAAAAAAAAAAGTTCAGATGTGTATTAAAAAAAAAAAAAGCTGATGGATTAGTTATTGGCCTCCAAATACCCCTCACCCTGGATTCCTTCCGACCACTTTAGGAGCATTTATTTTCAGGTAATTTTACAGTTGTCTCTTTGTCCTTCAGAGGTGCTTTAGTCTGTGAAACCTCTCAGGGAATTTAGATGAAATCATTCTTATATGCATTACTTTGCAGTCCCCTAAAGTCCCATAGTCCTGCTGTACACTTGAGCCCTTAGGAGGTCTTTACCCGCTCTGGTAGGGAATTGTGGAGGCAAATAGCCATCAGTCTTAATGCTAATTTATGATTCTTTAGCAGAATTATCCAGCCTACAGGCCCAAACACAGTCACTTTAAAAGGGGAAAATGTGGGAGAAAGACATTTGGTTGGTTAGGAAAGGAGGTGAAATTCTCCTTGAATGATAGTTAAATGAGTGGGTTTCTCCCCCTGTGCAACAATCAGACTCTTCTACCCTCTTTTGATTCTAGTCCCCTGTCCAAAGAGCAGTATGAATCTCATGTTAGTCCAAGAGGGCCTGCAGCGCCTTCAGAAAGATTTTGAGTAGGCAAAGTGAGAAGGCCTGGGCTGGGGAGACTAGGGAAGTGTGGCACATCATTTGTGTCTGGGGATGAATAAAGGTTGAATTCTTGCTGCCCTGGCTCCAGGCTCCCATTTGGTGTCCCGTGTGGGAACCTGAGATGGAGAAGAATGGCCTGCTCCCTTCATTGAACCTCTATCCCTCCTAGGCACGCACAGCTGTTTGGAAGGTATCAATCTTGCTTTGCTTTGCCTCCGGAGCCATGTATAGTGGCCTCTCAGGAGGCTGAGAAGAGGGTTAGATGGAGGGATCAGAGCCCCTGTAGGGAAAAATAATGTGACAAGCTGTCAGAACACGGCGACTGGGTGACTCCTGTTTCCTCAGTGGCCAGGGGGCCCTGCTGTGCCCTGAATCCTTCAGGGCTAGGAGCTGGAAGAAGGGAACAATATAGGATGTGTGATGGATTACACACCTTTCCATCAAACCCCAGTGGAGGCTTTTGCTGGAATTTTGGAAAAGGAGGAGTGGAGTGGCTTTGCCTAGGAATGGAATGTTATGAATAGAATATTTTGGACAGGGAATTCTAGGGACAAGGAGCTGTTGAATCTATAGGGATCAGAAAAGCTCCTCACTGAGGTCATTGGTGGAAGTGGGCTTGTCAAAGATCTGAGGCAGCGTTTCCTTAACTTAGGATAGTTGCAACAGTCAGGATGGGCCAAGGTATGCTTCAAAAATAAACAATCCCCAAGTCTTAGTTACCTCAAACAACCAAAGCTCACTTCTTTCTTATTCTGCAGATCCATCACAGGTTGGCTGGGTGATATCCTGTATATTATTCTCAGTTGGGAACTAGGCAGATAGAGTAGCTACTACCATTTGGAGCTTTTTCCAGAAAAGTGGCAGAAGGAAGAAGCAAATTGTGCATAGGCTTTTAAATTTTCCACCCAGATATGACAGATTTCCCTCCTTGCATTTCTTTGTTTCAGAGTCCCAATAATGTAGTTTAAAGCTCATTGGTTTGGCATTTGAAGGAAGGCTTGAGGAAACAGAGGAGGACAACTGGACAAGCTGAAGTCTGGAACAAATACTCTGAGCTTGCTTTTTCTTTCCAGATTTATTAATTATTTATTTACTCCTCAGGTTTTGGAATTGTTTTTTTTTTTTGGTAGCAGGAAAATGGCAATTGGGAGAAATACTAGTCAAAGGCTTGTGTGCCTCTAAATTCAAGGAAGGTCAGAAATAAATTAGACTGTTCTCATGTGACACATTCTTTAAAGTATAGGCTAAATTACAGCTTCAGACTAATTAGTGAGGAAATCTCCCGAGAGTGAAAGATTGAGTATTGGTAATGGGATTACATGTCCTCTTGCTTGTGCTTGGGGAAAACTTGCATAAAGCGTATTCATTAATCACAGTCCTAATGGCTTTTACTTTTGCCACCATCAACCGACCACCAGGATCAAAAACATTTTACTAAGCAACTTTCAGAGTGTGGAATGAGGCTCTGCTGAGTGCTTTGTAGGTGAGTAAATCCATCCACTCATTAGGGGTCTACAGTGACATGGAAGGAATTATTCAGAATAGCTTAACAAATATTGAGAGAGCAGTGTGAATATGAATAGCAACATTTTGGGAAGACTGAGGAATAAATTTTTTAGGGTATTTAATAGAGAAGGGATCAAGAACAAAACTTAGGAAGAACAGAACCAGGAAAATGTCATTCATTCCTGTGTATGTCATTCACACTGTTAGGCACTGGAATATAAACACTTGACCTCCAGGATGTTGCAGTCAATATCAGTCACAGTCACAGTGTTGTACAAGTTTAGTAGATATTGTTATAAATAGAGGTTTGCACAGGAAAGAAGATAGGATTTAGGAACTCATTTAAGAAGGTAAGGAGATGGCTTAGTGAACTCCTTATGTAGAAGAAGGGGCTGTTTTAAGCAAAGCATTGGACTTGGGTGTAAGAATAGGAATATGGCAGGAATAATTGCTATTGTGCTCCAAAGCTCTATCATAACTATCATTTCCCAAGAAAACTGGGGATTAAAATATTTCTGGCTAGAGATAAACACAATATGAAGTTCAGATATTTTGGGGGAGTAGGCAAGGTATAAGGAACAAATGAAACAATATTTTAATGCAGAGTTCAGAGAATTAGAATGCTGGTATCCTTTTCTAAACACACTATTTGCAAGTTGATTAAGTAAGATGGATAATTGGTTTTTTTTTTTTTTTTTTTTGGTATTGGGGATTGAACCCAGGGGTACTTAACCACTGAAACACATCTCCAACACATCCCCAGCTCTTATTTTTTATTTTAAGATAGACTCTCACTAAGTTGCTTAGGCCCTTGCTAAGTTGCTGAGGCTGGCTTTGAACTTAGGATCCTCCAGTCTCAACCTCCTGAGTCGCTGGTAATACAGGTGTGTGCCACATGCCTAGTGTAATTCTTTAATTCTCTCTCTCTTGGAATTGAGATAAGGGTTTGTTATGGGTTAGATATAAGGTGTCTCTCAAAAGCTCATCAGTTTCTCCAGTGAATCAATGTAAGAATGTTCAGAGGTGAAATGACTAGATTATGAGAGTTGCAACCTAATGGTGGATCACTCTACTGATATATTAACTGGTTGGTAATTGTAGCCAGCTAGGGGTGGCTGGAGGAGGTTATTCACTGGCGGTATGCCTTTGATATGTATGTTTTGTCAGGTGAAACTCTCTCTCTGCTAGTAGTTGCCATGTCCTGAGTGGCTTTTCTCTGTCATGCCCTTCTGCCCCCATGATCTGCCTCATGTTGGGCTCAGAGAAATGAAGTCAGCCATCTATAGACTGAGAACTCTGAAACCATGAGACAAAATAAACTCTTCCTCTTCTCTGTTGTTCTTGTAGGGTCTTTTGGTCACACAGCAACACAAAAGCTGACTAAAAGAGGGTCCCGTGCCTTTTATGAACCGTAAAGCATAAGCCACAGTGTTACAGAGACACTAGCGGGTGGCAGACAATGAAGTAAGGCAGGGGGCTTGCTGAGGCTGCTGAAAGGTGAGTGAGTAAAGTCTTTGGGAAGTTTTTGGAGGCTTCGATCTTGGGGTGGGGAGTAGTGATCAGAGGCAGAAAGGATAGTGCTCAGTTTTCTGGGGACAGGAGAAAGGTTAGAAAAGAGGTTGTTTACTGTATTGTCCTAAATGCCTGACCTCAAGAAGTCACCAGTAAATACGTGTTGGAATGAGTGAATAGAGACAAGCTAGTATGCAATGAGGCTCTCTCAGTCTCACAGCTCTTCTGAAATACCATCTCCCTCACTTGTCCCTGGGGCACTGACATCAACTCTCTGTCCCTGAACCCATGCTGGAGACTTCTTTTGGTTAAGTTTAGGAAGTGAGTTGGGAGAGGTGGGCAGGGCAGAACTGGTCAGTGATTGAACACAGCACGGGCATCTCAAGGCCAGTCAGACCAAGACAAAAGGCTGCCATAACTTAGTCAGCACTACTAGAACATCCTGAGGACATGGGTGCAGACTGGAGTGACATTCCTCCCATTCTACCTGCTCTGGATTCCATAATTTGGAAGCATTCGATTCCTCTTCCCTGAGGTCCCAGATTGACTCTAGTTCCTTAAGTCAAGCAGCTTCAGTCCTCTGGTCTTCATAGGATCTTTGTTGTACCTGGGGCCTTCGTGGCATCCCTCCTCCCTAAACTTCCGCTGCCTGGAAGTGATTCTAATTTTTCACAGGTTGACTCATATTACATGTCATTTATCAAGATGACATTCATATATTAAATTCTGTCTCTGTGAGGAAGAAGTATAGTCCTAGAACCCATCTTAGGGAGTTTGTCCCTTACCATACACGCTTTTGATCTGTCCTGGCTGACCATCTCTGTAGTGTTCTTCAAGGCCTAGAATACAGCCTTTTGCTGATAATAATAACAATAATATTTAGAATAATGGTTATGAGTATGGAGCCCTTGCTTCTTGCCACATATTGTGCTTAATTTTCTTAGTAGCTCGGTGAAGTATTTATTATTAGGACAATTTTCAAAGAAACAGGTTCAGAGACATTAACATCTTCAAAGGCTCCCAATTGCTGAGTGGTAAGGAAAGACTTAAATGCAATCCTCCCCCTTTTTATTTCTTTTGGTGCTATAGATTGAACCCAGGGCCTGGTGCACACTAGGCAAGCACTCTCCCACTGACCTACACCCCCAGCCCCTTAAATCCAATTCTACAGGTACAAAATGTTAACATTATGTGGCACTACACCCTTGTTTCACCACTTTCTTGCTCTCAAGAACTCTTTTGGTTCCTTGGTCTTCTCTTAGAACCCTCCAGGTTTGCAAATACGCAAAACTCCAGTTTCTCCATTTGCAGCCCTGAGCCCTCTCTAGCTTTCCACTCTGTTCCAGTTAGGCATCTTGTTTGGATGCTCATCTATAATTTCCCAGTCAGCAGACAGGAAATAAAACTTATCCCATCACTTTCCCAGCTGACTCTCTTTTCTGATCTTGCTTTCTTTCTCCAGATCTGTTTTTCAATACCTCAGATGGGAACCAGGTTTACTTTTTCACTCTCTTCCAGCCATTCCAATCCAAATATTTTTTTTTCTTGCTATGTGATGTTCCCAAGTGTTTCTTATTCTATTTTTTACTTCCCAGCCTATGCCCTATCTTAGGTTAGGTCAGGCCACCTTATGTTCAGTCCTAGGTGAAATGAGCTTCTGAAATGAGCCAGCTGCAAGGACACACAGCACTGCTGTGCACACTAGAAAAAGCCCTCTTTCCTCTGGGTGGATGCAGCCCCAGGCCACGGGCTTGGTAAGCCAAGCTTAGGTTGGAATTCAATTCCTACTGACTCCCTTAGTCATGAGAACTTGTGTGAACAGCCTGCACAATTGAACAGGGTGACCCCGGAAATGAGCCCTCTCCTTGACTCATGTTTCTCCCCCTTTGAAGCATCCTCATCTAGTGTCATTTTAAAAATATTCAACAACTGGAATGTTATATGGGCATTGATGAATCAGGATGGACACTGGCCTTAGCCTTGGAGCAGAATTTGCAGGCTGCTGGGAAATCTAGACATTAACCCCTTAATTTTTGCATTGTGGAAAGTTGGGAAGGTCACTGGGGAGATATTAGGGTAGCACTGTGAGCTCATGGAAGTGGATTTTTTTTTTTTTAACCAAGCAGGGTGGCATTATTTTAGCATTTAAACAACTGGCACAGCCTTCTTGATGCAAATGGGCTGAATGTTAGCTTTGCTCATCCCATTCAAAGAACTCTCAATAGACAGCCCGATCCAACTGAACTCATCAATGGTGTCTGAATATTTACCCACTTAGCCATCACCATATTTCCCTCAGCAGCAAGGACCTCAACATCAATGATTGTTTTAGGATAGATGTGATTTTAGACGTGGTAATCGTTTCTGCAGGTTTAGGTTATTTGCAGACATGCCTCCAGGGGGCGCTCAATATGCCCTCCTCTTCCAGTCCTGGGGATTTTTCCACTCACCTCCAGCCTCTCTCCAGGTAGACGTTTATATATACATCTAGATCTAGATCAAGATGTAGCTGCTTTAGCTACTTACCTGCCTATCTGTGGAATACACACACACACACACACACACACACACACACACACACACACACTAGCTATTGGTAGTTCCATTAGCTAGTCAGGCTCTTGCTATTTTCTTGATTATAGGATTTTCATAGGGCAGAAAGTAGAAGCTGCTGGAAGAGCCAAAGCAATGGAGAGAAAGGGATGTGGATGAAGGTATAGTTGAGCTTTCCCTCAGTTGGGAAAGAAGCTGGTGTGCTGGGCTTGCGGGGAGTCTGGCTTTTTGGGTTTCCCAGCCTCATGTGTGCCTATGTACCTGTGTGACTCACTGATGGGAGGCATCATTGTAGAGGCCCTGGGACTTTGCTTGAATCTGGGGAAGAAGCCCCAATACTGACTGCAATTGAATTTATGACCAGTGCAGCAGGATGGTGGGTTAGAGTTAGATTTAACAAAGAAAAGTGATGCATTTTTTCACACTTGTATTTACAAACTAAGTTTCATACCTGGCTTAGAGCTTTCTGTAGGTCTCTTTCTTGCATTTCTACCTCTCTGTTTCTGCCTCTGTCTCTTTCCTCATCTTGTTCCCTCCACGTGGCTAATGTGGTCTTGCGGGCCTGTGCTGCCTTCCCAGGGAGCAGGGACCTCTCTGTTAAAATCAAGCAGAAACTTGCAGTGGCCCAAAGCACAGGAGGTAAGGAGCCATAATAATTAGGGGATGAGCCTCAACCTCACTTGGATCTTTCTGTGCCTTCTTCCCCTGACTGAGAGCTAAAGCTCCAAAGGGAAGTAGTCAGGTAGGCCATTCAGCTCACCTCTGTCCTGAGCCTGAGGCACTTAAAGGGCCCTTCAGTGACAAGTTGACTCCTCAATCCCCTTCTCCTCTTCTTTCTTAGGAAGAGAACACTGAATTTTAGTGAATACATGACCATCTAGAATAGACTACACTTATCAGCCTGCTATGAGAATAAATTCTGGCAATGGGGTAGAAGCAGAAATGCCATATATAATTTTTGGGAAATGGCCTGGGTTGCTGGGACCTTATTTGCCTTTCTTTTTAACATATAGAATAGAGGTTGGCATTTTTTTTTCTTTAAAGGGCCAGATAGTAAATATTTTCATCTTTGTGGGCCATCTGGTCTCTGCTGCAACTTCTCAAACTCTGCTGTTAAACTGCTAAAGCAGCCACCGACTATACATAAACAATTGGGTGTTGACTATGTTCAAATAAAACTTTATTTATCAAAACAGAAGGGGGAATTGGATTTGGCCTGTGGACTACAATTGCCAACCACTGATATAGAATGCATATGTGAGACCTGGAGTTAGAGCAGCCTTGTTGGACCATGAGGTGAAAATCAGGTCCTGAGGATAACAGAGGACAAGCTAGAGGTGCCTCAGTTCCTTATTATTACAGAGCTGCCCTGAGAGCTTTCTGGATTTCATTTATGTGAGAGAAATAAACGTCCATCTTCTTTATACTACTGTTGGTTGCAAATGAACCTGCTCTCCAGTAATAATAGATCATTCATGTGTGGTTAAGGCCAGCTCGCTGGAGGAGGAGACGATGGAAGACTATGGGATTCAGAGCTCCAGTAGAAATGAAGTATACATTTTCTAGAATGTGTTCTGTACTCTACACACCTCTAGAATTTTCCCTCTTAGTTAACCAAGGCCACAAACAAAGATTGAGCTTTGTGTGTTCTGCAAGGTGGTGAGTGGCAGGTAGAGAAAGCCAGTGTTAACTGAGTTATGGTTCCTGTAAGTAACAGGCGCTGGTGTTGGCAGGTTGCAGCATTTCCCACAGCAGCAGGCTCTGCGCTCCACACACTGGAACCCAGCGCTCTGACACATGCTAATGAGATTTGCAAGGTGTAAATGCAAGTGCACTGAGTTTCAGCACCTTTTTTCTTTTTGGCTGTCAGTCAGAACCCTTCCCTGGAATCAAGATGATTGGGGAAGCCTGTGGAGCCCTGTAGTAATCCTTCCGATGACTTTCATGTGTCTGCAGGGCTGTGTTGAATTCCTGGAGAGACCCAAAAGCTCAGTTGTGGGGAACAGGTGTCTCCGGCAAACAGAATTATGGTGAAACTGAAAAGTAAAGTGTTGTGGGAAAACACTGGGACTTGGGTCTGACTCCAAGAATGTTTTCTGCCCTACAGCTGGAAATGGAATAGCTGGAATGCCATAGCTGATCTTGCTAGGAGTCTTGCCCCCTTGTGCTCCAAGAAATGCCATGGTTGCTTCTGGGAACAGACCACTACTTTATAGATGTGGGGCTGTTATTCCAGGAGAAGAGAAAGCTGAGCATTGATGTATATTTTTACTCTCTGTCTTCAAGCACTTACAGGTGTGTGTGTGTGTGTGTGTGTGTGTGTATGTGTGTGTGTGTGTGTGTGTGTGGCATGGTGTTTAATGATTCAACTGGGGGCAAATCATTGTCTCTATTTCATGAAAGAGGGGAGAAAGGGGCTACTTTCAAACAAGAACAATTTTGATTAGACCTAAAGAAGGAAATCGTAGTCATCAGAACAATGAGCTGCTACATTGGGAAGATGAAGAGAAACCTCAGATCTGAGACGGCACAGGGTGAATGAGGAGCCCTAACTTTAGAATCACACACACCTGGTTCACGTCCAGGATGGCCTCTCACTTCCGGTTGTCCTTGGGCTTGTTGCTCAACCTGTCTGCATCCTTCTTTATGAAATGGTGATTGTAGTCCTACCAATCTGCCAGGGAGGCTGTAAGGGATAGGTATGATCGTGTTCATAAAGGGCTGGCCAGGGTCCGATCCAGAGTAAATGCTCAGAAAATGTGAAAAGACAGAAGAGACCTTGCTGGCCCCATTCAGGACAGACATTTGGTCTCTGAGAAGCAGCTTGGCAAAATATCTGGTGCTCTGTACAGGTTGGTTTAGACCATAGGGCCAGAACAACTTCCATTGTGAAGACCATTCTGTTTTTCTTTTTCATATCTTCATCTTCTGGAACTCAGGCCCTACAGCACTTCCTCTGAGGCCTTCTCTGGCTCCATGGCTAGATATAAGGTCATAACCCTTACTCTTGGCACCTTGTAGACCTTGCTTTGCTGCACTGGCCTCAGCAATGGTTGTATGTGGTTTATGGGATAGTTGGGTTGACGCCTGTCTCCCCTACCAAGCTGTATGTCCCTAGAAGTAGAGCTATATGGGTTTTCTTAGAATCATGCCCTTGGCTGTCAGCAGAGTCCCTAGCACATAATAGGTGCTCAACAAATATTTGTAGGATGAATCAGTAAACGAAGTCATTTGGTTTGGTTGCGTTTATATTGATGCTTTCTGTTCCCTCAGATCAATTTATGTAACTATTTTCCTAACATGACCAATTTTGCCCTTTGCCTCCAGCTTCATAGTGTCCCTCAGGAGGGGCTTGTACCTCAGTGAGCTTCAAAACATCTGGTTGTGTGGCAAGAGGCTGGCCAGAGGCTTCCAGAGGGTATAAGGTCAAAAGACTGGGGAGCTGCCAGGTAGCAAGAGAATTCTGCTTTAGACTGGCAGCTGCATAACTGTCTGCTTTCAAAGGCTTCAGGCTAATCAGAATTTCAAAGGATACTTTTAAATGTAATAGGATTCTACCTGAAAGAGCAATGAGTGAGGCTCTGAAACTGTTTATTCCTCTAGTTTCTATTCTAGGCTTGTATCAAAGATAGCTGGGGACTTCTGATTTTATTTTCATTCTTGCACAAAATGGAAAAACCTATTGTGATGGCAGGATGATGGCGGGGCCACAAAGAAACACTCCAGCCAGCTTCTCGCCTTGGTTATTCTAAGGGATGGAGGAGCACAGAAAGCGAGCCCATCGTTCTCAGCCAACTGTGCAGAGAATTCGATGCCTGTGTTTGCACAGGTGCTATGAGATGGAGGTCCAGGTTCTGGTCTCTTCTTCCCAAACAGCCTGAACCATTCTTCCCGGGCTAAGGAGTTCATGGAGAAAGTGCTAATAATCTGCTTGAAAATTCAAATGACTCTAGTATTAATACTTTTTATTATTTTATAATGGTTGCTTTTGACCATAGTAGTTTGGGGTAAAATTGTTGGAAGGAAAAAAATACAGCTACTAACACAACCCCCTCTCCAAATTATGGCAGGAGGAGGGAGGGCAGCCAGGGAAGCACGCAAGTACATATGGTATTGAAAAAGATCTGCACCTGTTTTTTTCCCCGACCAGCTGGCAGACTATTCAAAGGAAAGTGCCATTCTTTCTGGAATACTCAGGATGGAAAGCCTCTGCGAAGGAGTTGACAGAAGCTTTCTGGGATCGATTGCATGAGGACGGTGCCAACCATCAATTTTGAAATTTGAACTGAATTAGAACAGGTAATATGTTTTAAAGCTGTGGTTTTTGAGGTTTTGACACCCTGTAAGTTTTACATATGCCCAAGAAATAGCAGAAACAGCACCCATCTGCTTTACCCAGAAAATTGTCGTTTCTAAAAGTTGCCATATAACCATGTTCCTGGTGCTGCTTTGAGATGCAGTGGAACAAGAATATTCAACACTCCAGACATCAGGCAATAGCTGAGAGGTGGCCTGTGCAGGTCCTTAAATGGGGCCTCTAGGCCGAGCATTCAGAGGATTAATTCATGGGGCAAAGCATCCAAGTGATCTGTCTTCCACCTTCTACCATCCTGAAGCCTGCATCCTTGATCTTGGTGGCTTTTGGAGTCTAGCCTCTTAGAGACAATTTCTCAAATAAATTAGGAAGCATGTGAAAAGAATAATGAATGTATTTGGGCAAATTGATAGCTACCCTAACAAACTGTGCCTGGACATTATTCCTAAGAAAGTATCTTTAGTTCCTCACAGAGCACACACTTCCAAAGCGCACAAATAGCCAACTCTGCTATTTAAAGCCATCCAGGGCTCTTGCTGTGTCTTTTGTTGAGTGCAATTGCATTATCTAATGAATAATCAATGATCAGCCGACACCCAAGGGTCCAAATAGCTAATCCTGGACTAAATTTACTGATTTTTTCTCTGTTTCTGCTCTTCACCAGTGAGTTTGTTTTCCTAACGTTGACCCCCCTCTTTTGGCTCTGCCCTTCAGTTCACTAGTTTCCATGGACATCCATCCAGAAGTTTCAGGGGCCCCAAAGCTGAAGATGGTATAGTCCAGAAATGGTTAAAGATACACTGACTTCTAGATTCACCTATGGCTTTAAACCACTATTACCCTTAGCTCCTTTATTTCTCTCATTGATTCATTTATTCACTTACCCAACACATATTTACTTGTGAGAGACTCCGGATGTTCTGGGCCCGAGGGGTGTGATCAAAGAACAGTTCAGTCCCACACCTCAAGGATCTTGGGTTGTTATCGGTCCCAGGATGTGGCCATGACTCATTGAAACTTCAAGCTTTCTCTCTGTGGGTCTCAGATGTTGGAGTAGACCATGGCTCTGTTTTCCCACAGTCTGTAGATGTGGGTCAAGACCTGGCTCTCCTGGGTACAGAAAGTTTCTCCATGTGCTGTAGCACACCACAGTGGTGGCAAGGTCTAGTGTGTTCCTTCTGTACTACATACAGAAGAGCACGACTTTCATCTTTTCACCTTATAGAAGTCCAGTGTGGTATGTCAGAGCACCTGGAGGGAAAGGACCCTATTTTATTCATCTCCTCTTTCTCAGCTTCCTGCACAAAGCCTGGCATGGAGTAGGAGCTTTCAAAATGAATAGACTGAGAATGTCTGTATCGGCTCAAAGTGCACATCTTACTCCAGGATCAATGGGGTCAACTTCCCAGATCAAGAGAACTTTATTCTTCCAGTGTGTGGTTCAGCTTCTGAAATGGAGGCAAGACAGGAAAGAATGGCCCATCAGTTCCCTGTGAATGCAGCCAAACTGGATGTGACTAAATGTGACCCCACCTCGCAGAGCTTATGTTCTGTGTTCTGCTGAATGTGGTCGGTGAAGCATGAAGCCTTACTAAAGGTGGGACTGAGCCGGAAGTGGCTGTGCAGACACTGATCAGAAATTTGGGGACCAAAATAGCCCACCCACGAACCATCTACCCGTTTCCCTCTGGAACTAGGATATTGTTTGTTCAACAAATAGTGTATTAAATTCAGCTCTGCTTGCTGGGGCTATAATAGTAAGCAAAACAGACAAAAGTACCAGTCTTCATGGAGCATTTCACAGAGCATCCATGCATGGGTGTGTGTGTGTGTGTGTGTGTGTGTGTGAGAGAGAGAGAGAGAGAGAGAGAGAGAGAGAGAGAGAGAGAGAGAGAGAGAGAGAGAAACAAGATAAGCACTTACAGAGTATGTTAGGAAGTGACAAATGATCTAGATATAAATAAAGCAGGGGTGGGTATTGAAATACTGGGATGGGGCTCATTTTACATAGGGTTTCAGGGAAGCCGAGTTCAAAAGGTGTCCTTGATGGAAAAGATCTAAAGCAGGTGAGGGAACGAGGCACTGAATTTCTGGGGAAGGGTTTTATTGACAGAGGGAACAGGGGCAGAACGACCTGAGGCAGATTGTGATCAAAGAACAGTAAGGAATGGATTAGGGAGTGTCTTTTAGGAAAGTGGGGGAGTCACATCATTCCTTTGTTTCTCCTTGCTCTGCACTTAACAGATTCCTTTATCTTGGTCATGGTCCTACTCAGGTTTAGTCATCAGGGAACCTGAACCAAAATCTGCCAAAAAAGGAAAACAAATGGTTGTTGGTCTGAGACTGGATAATTATGCTGAAGTCTTCTATTCTGGGTCTGATGTTGTATTGGTCAGAGTCCAGGAAGGAAAACACCTCACGGAGTTTAATAAAGGGACTCTTTACAAAGATGTGAGCAAGAGCAGGGGAGAGCAAGAAAAGATAGTGCAGTACCCACAGGTCAGCAATGCCAGGGGCTGGTGCCGCTCCTGGGCCTGCAGGAGCAGAGCCAGACAGCATTACTGCAGCCCTGAGGACAGCAGCCCAGGCCCACCTTGGAGGAGCTGTAAATTCTGACTCTTAAGGAGAGAGTTGAGGTTTCTTCTTGTCCTCATTTTCTTCTTTTCCTCTGCCTTCCTTCTAGTGCCTTCCATGGGCTGACTTCACTGGATACTGGCGGGCAAGGGAGCTCACCGATGTGGTCCACATGGGTCAAACTTCTGGGATCCTCAGCCAAGTGGAAGAGGATGGAGAGTGGATGAGTGGATCTGAAGGGGTGGTTGGGAGGCATCTGCCAGGGACGCTCCAGGCTAAGAGAAGAGGTGAAGGTGGGTTGGAACACGAAGTGAGAATGAGAAACCACAGCCTCTTTGTCTATGTAGGTGGCTAGTTCCAGGGTTGCTGCGTGGAAGATGAGCCACGTGGGTTGTGTTCCCACTGCTTAGAGAGGACCGCCCATTGTCAGCTGTCAGTCTGTTGCTCAGTGAATGCTCAGGAGGGAGTGGGGCTCACCCGTGCAGCAGGGCTGTGTCCAATGTGCATGTACTGCGTCATTTATGAACAGCACAGGCACTCTTGTAGGTGCCAGCAGATGGGAGGTGGAGGCCTTAGACCTCTTGAGAGATGATCCTGGCATAGGCAGCACTTCATCCCTGGTCAATGCAGAACCAGAATCAGCCCTGAGTCTTTCAACTCTTACTGCTCTTCAGATAGGGCCTCAAATTCTTCGTATGTCTACTGGCATCGGCCTACTTTCCCATTTCATCTGTGGTACCCTCTGCTGGTCCCCTGCACTTAGCCACCCTGGAGCCATGGTTTAAGTCCCCAAGGACCACATTCTTTTTGACCTCTTGGTTTGGTCCTTCTGATTTCCTCTGCCTGTTCTCTTTCAAGCACTCTGCATCTTAATTTCTGCTCAGCTCAAAACTGTCTCATGGAAACACTCCCTGATGCTCAGGACTAGGCTGTGTCTTCCTTGCATGTCTTTATAGCCTCTTTCTCATCTAATGCTTCTCACATTTGTAATTAAATAATTAATTGAATATTAGTTGTTTAATGTCTGCTGCCCTTCATCCCATTTGATTATAAACTCTAGAATTTGCTGCTGCCGGATGCCTGTGCATAGAAGGCACTCAATAAATATTTGCAGGAATTATTGACCAAAAGAAAAAAAAATGAATTAGGAGTGGGTGTACATACTCTGCACAGGAAAGAAATCAGAGGTATGGATTGGAGAGGACATACCCACCTACCTTCTCCCCACCTGCCTTTTGGTGCTGGGAAGAATTCAGAGGCTAGAATTGCTAGCGGCAGAAGACCAGGAGCAAAGACATGGGGGAGCTGACAAGCCACAGTCCAGACATTGCGGGAGGATGAGGAAAGGCTGCTGTCAGAGGTGTCCACGCTGAGCTCTGCTCCCCAGCCAGAGCCAATTCACTCAGGCAATATCATCAGAAGAAAAGCTCTAAAAAGGCGAGAATAGTCAAGTGCCCGCTCTGCTGACTGATTTGCAAAGGGCCAGACTTGAGGTCCAACGAGACAACAGGTTCAGGCCATCAAAACTCATTGTAACAGGAGTCCTGACATGTGGTAAATTCAAGAGCCAGTGACATCAGGCAGGATGTTCATAATATGTTTGCAGCTCTGTAGCCTATTGTAATGGTTGAGATCTGGACTGTCCTCCCAAAAGCTCATGTGTTGAAATCACGGTCCCCAAAGTGTCCAAGTTCAGAGATGGGGCTTTCAGGAAATGATGGACTCATGAGGCCATCATCTCATGACTGAATTAATCCATTTGGTGGATTAAGAATTTGAATGGACTTGTGGATGGTCACCACAGGCAAAGTGGGGGATGAATGGCAGGAGGAAGTAGGTCACTAGGGGTGTGGCCTTGGACTCTCTCTGTTCCTGGTCCTTTCCTCTCTCTTTCCCTTTTCCTCTCTTTCCTTCCTGGCTGAAGGTACTGAGCAGCTTTCCTCTGCCACACCCTTCCACCATGATGTTTCTCCTCCCTTAGAGCCAGTGGATGGACTGAATCCTCTGAAATGGCCCAAAAATGAAACTTTCCTCTTCTAAGTTGTTCTTGTCAGGGTGTTTTGATCACAGAGATGAAAAGTCAACCAACACACCCATCAGAACAACAAACACATCAAGGCCTTGATAGACTGTGATTAGAATTAACCAGCCCCCGATTTGAAAGTCATCAAGGACAGAAGAAAACGAGCAAAACTAAACCCTATGTCTTGATTTCACACTGGCAGATTTATATGTGAGGGATGGGGCCATCTCTGTGGAGTGGCTCCTGTGGCAATCTTGGGCCTGTCTCTAAGAAATAATCTTTGGCCCCCAAGGAGGTTAGAGTTGGAGTTTATAGGGAGTTCAGAGAAGTGATTTAAGGGACCTACGAGAATGACAAGAAAGGGACTGGTGTCATGGTGAAGATCAGTGAGAAAGGGCGAGGGCCTGGGTGAGCGGGGGAGGCAGGGAGGGAGGGAGGAGACAAAGGAGGCATATTTAACTGATGTGTCTTGCTTCAAATTTGGACTCAATGCTTACGAATAAAGATAATTTTATTCTTTTCAGGTTATGTTGACCAGCTAAGGAGCTTAGCTTTTAAGAATCAATGAAGTTCCCTTCTGTCTCTTTTTTTTTTTACTATAATGGCTCTTGAAACTATTCCATTCTCTGCTCATTTTCTGTTATGGCCCTGTTCTCCCCAAGCTTATGATAGAAATGCCATGGCTTTAATACAGTCAGCCCTCTGTGTCCACAGGTTCTGCCTCCTCAAGTCAACCAACTGTGGATCAAAAATACCAGAAAAAAAATGATGTCTATACTGGACAGGTACAGACTTTTTTTCTCGTCATCATTTCCTACAGTGTAACAACTATTGACAACTATAATATTGACACTGTATTGGGTATTGTAAGTCATTTAGAGATGATTTTGAAGTATACAGGACAATGTGCATCTACTGTGCCCCCCCCCCGCCTTTTTTTGGGTACCAAGGATTGAACTCAGGGGCACTTGACCACAGAGCCACATTCCCCAGCCCCACTATGCCCTTTTATATAAGAGACTTGAGCAAATTTTGGTATCCAAGGGCGATTTTGGTATCCAAGGGCGATCCTGGAACCAATCCCCTTCAGATACTGAGGGATGACTATAGTTGTTAAGATGATATATAATAGGTTAAAACACAACACACTGAACAATTGTGTCCTTTTAGACAGAGTATAATAATCCATGATTTAAGACACAATACACAATAGAATCATGAAAACAGGCAGTAGAATGTAAAAAAATAAAGAACACTCTTATAGATCTCAGATCCTTGAATGAAGAGAAGCTTCTGGCAAGTTGAAGATGGCAGCAAATTGCAAATTGTAGTCCGGCCTGGGCACACCCATCAGCTGAGCCGGGAGTCTGTCCTTTCTGACCTAAGAGGAGGAGATGGAGAGTCCTGCTCCAAAGTCTACACTTCATAGCCTACCGATGTTTCATTATGAGAGAGTTATTCTTTTGGGTCTCCAGTCTTCTTAAAAAGAAAAGTCCAGGAGGGGAGTCACAGCTTCTTTTTTTATTATGCAATCCTAAGTTATCAGGTGTCAGAGTCAATGTTATGTTGCTTCCTCCTACTTTCTCCTTCTCACCTTCTATTTCACACCTGAATATTTAGCTTCCTGTTTTTCACTGTGCACATTTAATCTAGTACATTTCAGTATAATCCAGTTTACCTCTCTCACAATCTAATATTTTGCAATATCTTTTATTTCTACAAAGACTGTAAATCCAACATTATGGTGTGGCCATTTGTGCTTTAAGTATTTTTAAGGAAATGACGAGAAGAAATAAAAACCTGGTGTTTTATGTTTACCTGTTTACTTACCAGTTCTGGGCTCTGCATTTCTCCTTGTTCCGTCTGGTGTCATCTCAAGCCCGAGGAACAGCTTTTGCATTTTCTTTCAGTGTAAACCTGCTGACCACAAATTCTCCCAGCTTCCTCTTATTGGAACATGTCTGTTTTCACTCTTGTTTTTAAAGGATACTTGTGCTGGATGTGAAACCCTGGGTTGACATTCTATCTTTTCCTTTTCAGCATTTTAAAGATGTGAGTTCATGGACTTCTGTCCTTCATCCTCTTTCTTCTCCTTTTTCTTCCTCTCTCCATGGATGACAACTCAGCCATCCTTTGTATTATTGTTCTCCTGTAGGTGAAGCCTCCTTTTTTTTGTCCCCATCTGATTTGTTCCAAAATTTTCCCTTTGCTGTTGGTTTTCCACAGTTTGTCCATGAAGTATCCAGGTGTCCTATTCTTTGTACTTATCCAGTTTGTTTCACGGAGATTCTTGGATTTATAAGCTGAAGTCTCTCATTAAATGTGGCACATTTAAAGCTCTTCTTTATGAAACTCTGGCTCCTGGTGAAAAACCTGTGTGTGAGTTTCAGGCTGATCCCAGGTAACGGTGAAGGCTTTTCCAGGCAGGTCTCACAGGGCAAGCTGCCCTCCAGCAGCAGCCTTGGCGCCAGCCAGGGGAGCAGCCTCTGAGGAGAGCTGCAGTCAAGGACTCGGGCCCCTTGGCCTGCTGTGCTCTCTGGACATTTGCACACCCATCCCTTGCCTTTATCTCAAGACTTCATGGAAGTCTTGTGCAGAGGGCCTCTTCACACCTCTGCTAAGGCCTCCTTAGTGTGGGAGAAGAGGGGGAATCCTTAAAGACAGTTCCTCCCCGTAACTCAGTACTCGGTCATTTTCCATTCCCACTTCTACCCTCTCACCTTTCTCTTGTACCCCCAGGTCCATAATACTGCTAGATCTTTTCATTCCAGATTCTGTCAAAAGCCTGTTCTGGCCCACCAGACCCTTGATGGGTTGGCTATGTCCCAGGAAGAATAGAACAGGGGTGTTAATGCTTTTTTTCATTCTATCTCTTGCTTCTACCATCACGGTAAATGATTAAAGAATTAACTGCTTTGGTTTTGGCTTGTTCCTTTAATTGGCTCTTCCAACACCTAATAGTTCAGCTAAGATCTTGACATTTCCTTCGGTGACTTTCCTGACCCATTATCACCTTCTTCTTATGGACTCCAATTACACACTTTTAGACTGTTTGATGTTGTCATTAGGTCTTTGAGGCCTTATTCATTTTTATCCAGTTTTGTTCGCTCTCTTCTTCAGGTTGGATAGTTTCTATTGGTTTATCACCAGCTTCCCTGAAATTTTCTTCGGCCACTTTCCATGTACTGAAACTCCATTTAGTGAATTTTTCATTTCAGTTATTGTACTTTTCATTTTAAGAGTTTCCATTTTTTTTCCATTTTCTTTGCTGAAGTGCATCTATTCATTCATTAAGAGTGTTATTTTCTTTAATAATTTGATCATACCTTGCTTTTATTCTTTGAATATATTTACGATGGCTTCTTTGATAAAGTACATATGTGGGACACTTCCAGGTTGTTATATACTACTTGCTTTTTATCTTGACTGTGTTTTTAGTGTGTCTAATTATTTTTCATTGTCTACTGGATATTGTGGGTGAATTGGTGTAGAGACCGTATTTTGGAATACTCTTGTTCATTTTTGTTTTATTTGGTAGTGGATCATTCATAGATCACATTGATACGTTCAGTATGCAGGCTTGGTCTGATGCTTTCTTAGGAAGTATCTGTAGAAATCCAAGGTGTTCTCAAAACCCTTTTGACTCGGGGCTGGGGATGTGGCTCAAGTGGTAGCGTACTCGCCTGGCATGTGTGCGGCCTGGGTTCCATCCTCAGCACCACATACAAACAAAGATGCTGTGTCTGCAGAAAACTAAAAAAAATATATTAAAATTCTCTCTCTCTCTTTAAAAAAAAACCCTTTTGACTCATGGGACTCAATCTTCAATGTGTGTTTTTGTGGCAAAATATTTTTTCAAGGCTTGGTTGAAATTTGGTATGGTGGGTCTGTTATAAGCTTTATTGGGGGTGTGATTCCTAAATAGTGGCATTTCTGGTGTGTCGGCTTAATGGTTGGGCTGTGAATAGGATGTTACTCAGGTCTTCTTCCTCTTGCTGAGCTGGAACCTCAACATACCCCAACACTGCTCAACCTATCTCTACTCTAAATTGGAATTCTAAACCATATTCTAACAAACTTTGTCTAAACTCTCTTTACACATGTTTAGTTCAGTTCTTGGCTAAACACTATTGAGGATGCTCCCATGGACTTCTGAGTAGTGTTCTACTTAGCTTCTTCAACTTTTGTGCTCCTTCTCATAGAGCCCATTCATTTCAGCTGCCCCAAACTATGATCTCTGCCTACTCAGCTCACTGGAACTACTGTGCTTTGCTTGGGACTCCAGCTTACTACCAATGGGGGGTAGGGCTGGGGACTGTCCTTTGATACAGAGTTGGGGGCTCAACTTGTCAATTTCCCATTTCTTGAGAAATCAGTCTTGTGATTTTGTATATTATTTATGAAAGCAGTTGCCTCATATGTTTTGTCCAGTTTTAAGTTGTTTTGGCAGGGTGGTTGATTTAGTATCAGTTGTTGAAAAGTCCCCACCATGGGTTCTTGAACAAGAGATACTAAGAAGGTATTGATGGACAATGGTTATCACTGCCTGACAGAAGATGGTCTGTAGTGGGTGTTGCTTAGAGTCAGGGCTCTGAATGGGAAGTATTTTTAGTCTTCTAAGCTGAGAACTAAAATCAGGATTTAAAAAAATGTATTTTATTTGCATTTCAGAAATGCAAATAAAATGGAAACACCATGTTGGAAAAAGGGACTATTATGAGTTATTGGATAGAAAAAATGAAGAAGAAGGTAAAAATGGTGCCAGAAAGGTTTTTAAAAAGAGTCTGGGTCTTTCAAAATACATATTAACTTTTTTTTATGGGTAAAATGTTTTAATGTCTGGCATTTGATTCAAAATAATCCATTGTAGGGATAAGTACAGAGAGAGGATGGGGTTATTGATGAGACAAAAATTGGCCATGAGATGATTATTATTGAAGCTAGATTATGAGTACATGAGGATATATTATAATATTTCTTCTACTTTTTCAAATGTTCAATGTCTTCAAATTTAAAAAATTAAAACCAACCAACCAACCAACCAACAAAGCAAACCAAACCGGGGTTGCGAACTTGGGGGCTGGAGTGTTGGTGAAGTTGGGAAGGGTGAGAGATTTTAAAAGGGCCAGTCAGTGGCAGTTCATTGAGGCTAAAGCAAGCTTGCTTGAGCTGGCTTACTATCCCTTTAGAGGCGTCAGTAAGTGCAGATGTATTTGATTGTCTGCTTGAGGATGTGAGTCATACAGCTCATGCTGCACCGGGGCTGTGGCATCTATGCTGCTTAACCAACTCCAGATTCAATGCTGGCTGAGGAAGCCCTGCATGATCAGGGTCCAGACAACAGGGACATTTGGTCAGACTTGTGCACACATCCCCCCCAGTGGTTTCTGGAAGAGTTTTGCTGCTCTGTTCCCCTTTCAATGTCACCTTTCCAATCAGCTGTTACATGCCTGGAGCCTCCCTGAATCTTGCTCCCTTACTACTAGCTACAGACTCTGTAATTGAGTCTGAGAAAGAAGCATATTCCCATAGCTTAGGAAGTTTTAGAAGTAGAGGGACTTTCTATAAGTCAAGTGGAAAAAAGAAAGGAAGGACAAAACACCATCGTTTTTCTCTCCTACTCTTTACATTGTTTCCCCATTTGTTAAAGAAATCATTTTAGGTACCCCTATGTGCTAAGGTTTGTCTTAGGTATTGACTCAGGGATCAGAGATGATCAAGAGACAGGTAGGGAGATAGGCAACGAGGGTACAAGGGAGAGTTACAGGTGGCATGCTAGGGTACAGGGCCCAGGGGGGCATGACTGGGTGTGGACAGTCATTGTTATTATCTCTCTCCCTGGATTTGGCTTTTAATCCTATCTTTGCTACCTAGGTATACTCTAGAGTCTCTTTGAATCTCAGTTTTTTTTTTTTCATTTTAAAATAAAACTACTTAAAGCTTTCATGAGTATCAAATTAAAAAATGTCCAAAAGGAGTTTTTCAGACCAAAGGCGATGATGATGGTGGTGGTGGTGGTGGTGGTGGTGGATGGTGATAGTGATGGTCTCTCTTTCTTTCCAGGCATGCCAATGATCACTGCGGTCCCTGCTTTTACCAAGCCACATTCAAGTGATCATTGTCATCTGCACATTGAGTGTAGAAAGATAAGCTGGGGGCTGCAGGCATTTCCAGGAAAGACCCCTAACTAGGAGGAAATTTCTTTTTCTATGTGGGTAATACATCCGCTGCCTGTTGACTTTTAAAAGTGTAGAGCGAAATGTCTTTTTTGTCTGTTTAACATCAAACGCCACTTTAACATTTGTTTTGCTGTACAGTTTACAAAGGCCTTCTAAAGTCATAAATCTCAATGCCTCAGAATAATCCTTTCACTTCAGAGAATAGGTTTAATTTTGACCCTCGTTCACAGATATGGAAAATATGGCTCAGAGAAGTTAAATAATCTGCCCAAGGTGTGCAGCTAGCAGAGACAGAGTCCAGAAACCTCACTTCTGCTCTTCTCTCTCCTAATCTTTGAAATCATCAGTTCCTCTCTTTGAATATCTATAGCATGCAGGGCTCCTCTTTGATGTCTTTAAAAGAAGGTTTCAAACTATTTTAAAATATGTTTAAGAAATTATCTGTATTTTGACATATCCTGGATGCCTGGAACTTCCCAGCCTCCACTGCAGTCACAGTAAATCAACCAAACAAATAACCATCCCCATTGTTTTGTGGATTATTTCCCCATGAGGCAGATGTTTACTTTTTACAAATGAAAGCTCATTGTTGTCAGGAACATTTAAGAGGCTTAACCTGTCTCCTCTGGCATATGGCGCTGGCTTTTCATGATAAAACTGGTTGTGTTGTGTGCACTGGCAGACGAAATCGCCAGCCTCTTTCTGAAACTTCATCAGTTACTGTTGCAGAATATCACTGTTTTCCTATGCAGGGGCTCGTCTGGGCCTCTTCCACCGAGAAAGGGAGCGGGGAGGGCGGCTGTTTCCTTTGGTAGAAAAGACTCATATTTTAATGGGTATGATGTCATGAATTATTAAAGTAGCTTAACTTTAAAGCTGAGCTGAAAAAACACATAGTGAAGAATGACCTTGAGACTCTTGAAAAATGGGAATGTTGACTGCATGCCTGCAGACTTAAAGATGGATTTCTACTTTAGTTGATATTTATGCAACTGTGAAACTTGGTCCCTTGTTCCCAGAGAAATCCTTTGTGCAGCCGTGTGGAGAAAGTTATTACATTTTAGTGCAGAAGAGCTGTAAAGTTTCTTTCCCCCTGTCTCATGAAAGCCAGAGTCTGGTAGCAGACTTTGCGCTGAGGGGAATGGCCCAGAGGAATGAGATGTGGAGTCTCTCTCAGAAGACAAAAGGAAACAGACAGGCATTGTTCTTTTAAAAAGAGCCTACCATGAGGGTATTAGAAGGGATTTGTGTATAACCTGGTATCAGTCCACGATGGTGCTCACTTACTTCTGATTCAAGGTGAATAAAGGGAAATAAAGTCCAGAAGGATGAAGATCTGCAGGCGGCACTGTAACCTGAGCACCCCATGTGCCCAGAAGCCATCCCACCATAACTAGTGCAGCTGTCCCTGGAGACTGCCAGAGTGCACGTGATACAAGAAGGGCATCTTTCAAAGATTTGAGTTTGGCCACCCCAGGCTCATTGTATGGCCAGTGGTTTGCTGGGCAAAATCATAGATACTAATGGTGGAATTAGGTGTTCTTGATTCTTCCAACGTTGTGATGTGAAGCAAGCTGTGTTTACACCCATAAAATGTGTGACTTGACCTTTCTTATCTTCTTGTATCATGATTCTACTTCGGAGCCTCTGTGGAAAGGGAAAGATGTCTGAGTGGGGAGGGTAGAGGAATCGCTGTTTATGGAGAGTCTGATAAATGTCCCTGTTTCACAGGAGAAGAAACTGAGGCTCGGTGGATCAGATTTTCCACAACACACAGTTATTATCAGAGCTGGGATTTATTTTAATCAAGATCTACGTCATGGGGCTGGGGTTGTGGTTCAGTGGTAGAGTGGGTGCCTTGTGTATGTGAGGCATGGGTTCAAGTCTCAGCACTTCATAAAAATAAATAAAGTATATTGTGTCCATCTACAATTTAAAAAGTATTTAAAAAAATCTATATGACATCAGAGGCTTCTGTAAATTGACCATTCTTATGTAAGGCTCTGAATGATTGGTTTGATGGAATTTTTACTTTCTTTCTTTTTGTTTGTTTGAACTCTTTGGCCCTTATGTCCTGGATGTCTTCTGTTGTTCTTTGCAGATCCAGTCTCCATCTGTCTCCACTCTGCTCTGTGGCCTGGCTGACCGATATCCACTTCTTCTTTGGCTTACAGTTGGCCAATGGGATTCAGGAACTGGGCTTTGGAGATAGGTTGGGTATTTGTTTTCCCAGTTTTCCTTCTGGTAGATTCTTTATTGAATGCCACAACTCCTGGACCTCTCCATACAGTTCCCCCACTCTGATAACTGCTCCCTCCCATTATTTTCTTAGGTTTAGAGTAATAGCAGCTCCCTGCTGTTCCTAGACCTTGGGGACTGAGTTATCCCTTGAGAATTCCCTACACATTGCCACTGAAGACACTTTGGTGAATTAATAAACCCATTTATTAAGACAATTGGGTTGCCTAATTTGAATGTGGGGCTTTAACTGACACAGGTATGCATCATTTTAGTGATGTCATAGTGTCTTTGTTTTGCACCTGTTAATGACTTTTTTTTTTTTAAATTGGGAGTGTGATGAGTTTTGTCTCCTCTTTTTTTCCTCCCAAAGGATTTCATATTTATAACTTCCAGACAGGCTCTGTTTTCATCTTTGACCTTCCTTTTGCCTCACTACTTGCTCTCTGAATTTCCTTTATCCCTCTTCAAATTGAGTCTGCAAGACCAGAGGAAGCCAGTTTCCATTATTATTTTCCAAGATTGAGTTTCTTAGGTCTCCAGAGTAGGAGTTATTCTTGTATTAGCATTTCTTTGTGAAACAGTCTGTTGGATTGTCTTGAGAAAACAATGCACATTTTCTAACCTTCTAGGGAAAAAATCATTATTTCTCCAAAAAGGAAGAAAGATAATGAAAGTACATTCAGTAAATAACAGTAAGGATAATAAAGGGAGAAAAAGGCAGAAGATTTAGAATCAAGGTCAGTTTCTTCTTTTGTTGAATTGCAGCAAGCATTTAATGGTAATAAAATCTTTTTCCTGTATAATACATTTTATATTAAAACTGCAGGCATTTAAATGAGGGATTTTATGTCTGCATAGTCTTTATTGAGCATGAAGGATTAAAAAAATGCTTTTTTTTCTTTAAAGTTTTTGAGGTTTGAAAAGCTACTCCATGCCTCCTGGACTCACAGAAGTGAGAATGCAGGAGCAGGAGGTGGCCAGGGCCACTTACAAAGTTCTTTGCTTGTGTGATTTAGCCTTGGACCTCCATGTCTCCTGATGGCAGCTTTGCAATGCCACTTCATGCCTATTTTTGGATGAACAGGAGAGAGTCTTCTATATGATTTCTCTCCTGTATTGGCGATTCAGGTAAAAGGGGGTGCTCCAGCAGATCTGTGGTTCTGTTCTGTCTTTCTAGACCTTGGAACTGTTGTGGTCAGCAATGCAGATGAGCAGTTTTAAGGTTCTAGGGTAAACGAATGTCGATGATGGTATTATTTCAGAGGTTGGCTTGAAATAGATTAATTCTTCGTTGAAGCTGATGCTTTCCTGGGGCCTTTGTCCTTTAATATGGAGAAATCTACTCTTGATGCTTAGATATCAAGACCTTGATGGGTCCTCTTTCTACCACAGGATTATACAGTATGAAAGTTTGCCATAGGCTTGTTTGAAGGCTTTTCGTTTGGGGCATATCAGAAGGTTCAAAGGCGTGTTGACTTAGGTTTACCAGAAAGAGAAACTCAACTCAGGGAGCAGCTACGTTTTTTTCTTGGTCATTGGTGATCATCATGGGTTGAACTATTGTATTTGATCTATTCTTGGTTATGAATCTAGTCTACAGGAAACAAAAGCACTAGGCTTATAGCTTAGGAGTATTTGAGATATACTATTCATATTGGAAATTATCTGCCTTGGGGAAGTAGATTATTGTAGGTGGGGATCTGACCTATGAGAGGATATGCTTGTAATCTATAAATATCTGCTCTTTGAGTTGGAATAAATTACCTGAAGATGGCAGGCTCCTCGTTTTACATCTTGGATTGTCAGAGCCGCATTTCCCATTGGGTGGCTAATAGCATGTTTTAAAATCTCAATATCCCCTGTACGTTGACCTGACCCAACTGTTCTTGGTCACAACTTTAAGCTTTAGAAACAGCCCTGAATTGGTATATTGGAAATAGCATTTACTTACACAACTATTTCCTCCCTGTAAGTTCACATAGATCTAAATCTCCTCAGGCCCTTTCTACTACAATGGCAGCATATGGTCTATTGTTACCACCCCATATTCTTGTGGGAAGTAAGAAGCACAGGGGTGAAGAAGAGTGACCCTGTTGAGTGAAAAGGTGTTGTTTTGAGCTGGAACTCAAGTTTTCTGCCATTTTCTTTTTGAAAGAGCTCAGATCTTGCAGGAAGTCTTAACAGATATGCTCTGATTTTTATTTTTTGATAATACCAACTTGTGTTTACTCAGGTCTTTCGAAAATTGGTTAGAAGAACTTTCTATGGAGGGGAACCATGGACCATATTGTTAGTTTACTTAGTGCTGAAGGTATTGACTGGTAACGAAAGGCAATGACACAGCTCTTCAAGCCAAAAAGTCATGATCCTTCTGCTCTTGTATATATTCCTGCAAACTTTTGGAAAGGCTATGATGAAGAAGAAGCAAAAGAAACAAAAGAGGATTGAAGGGAACCTAGAAAACAAAAACTACTAGGCCTGGGAGATAATCACCTTATTAGAAGAAGAAGTATTACTAAAACAATGGATTTTTTATTACCTGGACTGAATAAAGAATGAGTCCACTGAGCAGACTCAGGAGCATGCACGTACACACACACACACACACACACACACACACACACCACACATGCACACACACATGCTTGCACAAACATACACACCAAGCATAGAAGGGGTGCTCAAGTAGGAGCATGTTGGTGTACCTTATAATTCTGGATTTGTTTTTTGGGTTTTGAATTAATTAGATACCATGTTGAATTCCAAGTGTGATAATTAGGCAAATTAATGCTGCAGTGAAGTTATTAATGAGGCAAAATATGCTAATATGCTTTTGATAAAGAGCTCTTCTTCTGCCTTACCAAGAAATTGGCAAACATCTTTTATTTGGGGCCCAGACAGCTTATCTCAAGTGATTTACTAAAAAGGTTCTCGGCCGTATGCTGTGAACAAATGTTGTAAATAGGGGTTAATGTTTAAATTTTTGATATGTATAGGCCTCACTGCAGCACAGTGAGTCCTGCCATTCTCTTCACTTGGTGTTTGAGTGGCAGCAGTGCCCAGAAAGGCCCAGGGCTCTTCTATGCCCTTTAAAGCCAGGATGAATTTGGCAAATCCCATTGCTCACCAGGGTCGCTCCTATTAACATCATCACGACATTCAACGTGGGGTAAACAGTAGCTGCCAACCCACCCACGTGCTCCTTTCTTTTCAGCAGACTTAGTGTCTCCTTTGGTTTTCAGATGTTCAAAACTCCCTGCCCAGAATCATTAGGGAACCCATTTAGTGGTTTGAAAGTGACATTGCAGAATTTCTCTTTCCGATGTTCAGTCTGCTCTTCAGATCTCACTGTGCATCAGGAGCCCTCCTGAGACCAAGCAGAGACACCTCCTACCCAGGAAGAGTTGGTTACTAAAAACAAAATGTATGAAAATATGAAAAGAACTTTCCCCAGGAGCATTAGAGTAGTTTAATCCTTTTAATCACACACTCCACGAGGGCACAGCCTCTGTAACATTGATTTACTCAGGGATGATATTTGATAACAGCTACTCCCGTGCCTCCCAGCCCCCAGGTTGAATAGGTTTGACATTCGAAAATTGGAGGAGGGAAGACCCTGATGCATCTTCAAGGAGAGCAGCCAGTGGTCAGTCCTTGGCTGGTGTGCTGGTGGGATGTGTCCTACAGCAGGAAAAAGGCCATTTGTTAATTGTACACAGGAAAAGGCCGGATCAGTCAGGAATGCATTTAACTACAAGTCACTAAAGGTTTATTAAGAGGCTTTAGCTAATAAGCCTCCCCCAACCCCAAAATAGCAGAACAGAAGATGTGGTCCACAGCTGAAACATGTCTCAACCATGTTTTTTTTTTTTTTTTTTTTTTTTTTAAATCTTTCCATGGTATCATCTTAGTGGTGGTTTTTGTCTCGGTGGCACAATATGGCTACTGCTCCTCCAAACATGCCGTCTGTATTTTAGGCTCGAAAAAAGAGGGAAAGATTGGTTTCCTCCTTCTGAAAACCTTTACTGGAAACCCCATCCACTAAGTTGCATTTAACTTTGCGTTAGTTAGGTTAGTTAGCATTGTGTCATGTGACACCCCTAACAGATAGGTGGGTAGAAGAGGTCGGATCAGCTGGCCAACAGTTTTTGTTACAGATGTAACAAAAACTGACTTTAGCTGACTACCCCTACAGGGTGATTATCTCAAAATTTGTCCATGTAGACATGAAATGGGAGTTTAGGTAAGAAAGCCCTTTTTAAACTCTGCCTAGGCAGAAAGGTAATGTGGCCTGAATAAACCTGTGGACTTTAGGTTGACTGTGAGACTTTGGATATATGACTTTCATCTCTTTGACCCTTAGTTTCTTTCTTTTTTTTTTTTTAATTTTATTTTGTGAACTGGAGGATATACCTAGCTAGGGTTGTTATAGGATGTTATTGGGGGTAAACAAATCTAGTACATTTAACTCCTGAATAAGTTGTAGCTATTAAATCCAGATCATATTGATAATTAATTAATGTGTAATAGGAAAAAATGGTTGTACATTTCCTTTACCTTTTAAGATAGCGGATTCTGGAAGCTGGAGGTGCTTTTTTGCTGAATAGATTGATGGCGGGCAGATGTAAGTTTGAATTGACAGAGTGCATATGCAGAAGGTGGAGAGGTTGGGAAATGTGGAAAGGGACAGAGCAGAGTGAGGCAGGAGCCTGGAAAGTCAAATGCGGGGCAGGGGATGGTGGTGAGAGAAAGGGCCTCAGTGTCCATGTGTCCATCAGGCTGGGGAGGGATGTTCATGGGGATTTTGGGTGTGTGAAGCCGTGCACAGCTTGTCGTTAGATCCCTCCTCTTGCTCACTTGCAAAACCTTCCAGAAAACACTTCTGAGGAATGCTCTGGAGTAAGGGGGTCTCTTGGTGAATGTGAAAAAGTAATAAGTCTCACCTCCAGGTTGGTGTGAGGTTGCAGCTGACATACAGTCTAGAATGTTCATTTCACCCAGCCCCAGCACTCAGTAAGTTAGATTTAAAGGTGACACTAACACAGTGACAAAAATACATATGTAATTATGTGAGTTTAGCAAACTCCCTGTCAGGGAGAAAATGGCAATTAAAAAGTGTGGGTGGACTTCTCCTTCCATCCCACTCAGTGAGGGGTGCTCTGAGGGAGTTGGGAACAAAGGACCGTTTCCTCACTAAGTCTTGTTTTCCTCTGTGTGATGAAATCACATCATGCTTGTGATTTTAGCATTTGAAGATAAAATACTTGTTTTTAATTTTTTTGAACATACTTCTAAACAAAAGCCAATACTATATTTGGTGCTCAATTGGAAAATAGAAGCCAGCAATCTGTTCAAAGCTGAGGGAACAGCTCACTGCTTTGAATTTATTGACTGATGAGACCAAGCTATGTTTTTATGGGTAAATTAAGAGATTTCCCAAGGTAATTGTAAATATATTTGGTTTTCATGTCATAAGACCAATATTAGAATTTAACCCTTGAATAGAATGTGACTTTGGTAGAACTTGAAATTAGCATACTGTAGTGATGTGGCCACATCAGTGTTTATAGCAGCTCAATTCACGATTCCTCTCCCAGTTGAGTTTTATAAGCTATGGAACCAACCCAAGATGCTCTTCAACAAATGAATGGATAAAGAAAATGTGGTACATATATACAATGAAATATTACTCAACCATAAAGGAAAATGAAATTATGGCATTTGTGGGTAAATGGCTGGAACTGGAGAGACTATCATGCTAAGTGAAATAAGCCAATCCCCCCAAAACAAGGGCCAAATATTCTCTCTGATATGTGGATGTTTGAACACAATATGGGGTGGGGGATAGAAGTACTTTGGATTAGACCAAGGGGAATGAAAGGAAGGGTGGAGGGATGGGAATAGGAAAGACAGTAGAATAAATTGAACATTGCTTTCCTATGTTCATATATGAATACACAACCAGTGAAACTCCCCATCATGTGCAACCACAAGAATGGGATCCTAATTAGAATAAGTTATACTCCATGTATGTATAATATGTGAAAATACACTCTATTGTCATGTATATATAAAAAGAATAAAAAGAATGCTACTCTTCTGGATATTAAGAAGCAACAAATACATTAATATGTAGCAGGCACCACTCAGAGATGACAAATTCAGGTTTTTAAGGGATATGACTATTTTGCTCCTTCCACCCCTGCAGAATTTCTAATTTGAATCTATGTTGCATCAAAAAGCAGAAACTTTATCTAAATGAATTCAGTCTCCTCTCTCCTTCCTGGGATAGGGTTTAAATTTAGACTGGTGGATGAGGGGCTTTTTGTCCTGTATAAGGAACAGGGGGCTCTGGTTCTGGGCTGTCATCTGTCCATATACTTACAAAGACATCCTCATGCTTATGTGGTGACCTGTCACTTGCCCACCTGGGTCACTCCTGGGACCCTGTCCTCTCCCAGTTGAGTTTTCTCTTCTGGCTGCTCTCAGGCCTCGCTGGCGTATGTACACGAATGTGGCTTCCTCTTTACTCCAGGGTCACAAGGGACTTGCAGAGCTGACCAAGACCTTCTGCCCCCTACATGGCTTGTCTCCTCCACTGTTCCTGTGCTTGGGTGTGGTGGGGACTCCGTGGTGTTGCTGTACCTGGGCTTTCCTGGCATGAGGTGGGTGCTGGTGTTTCTTGGGATGACTTAACTGGGTCAGGCAGGACTCAGAGCTCTTCAGAGAGGCTCTCTAAACCTCTGATTCTTCTTGTTCCTCTCTCGGGTGGGACAGCCTTTATCTGGTTCTCAGGAACAGGAGAAACTGGCTCAGGCTGATCACATTTTATTCTAAATCTTTTGTTTATGCCCCAAGTCCTAGGCTTTAGAAACTTAAAAACCTTTTTCTCTCAAACTATTGCTCTCATTTTCTTCTTTGTCAGGTCTTCCCTGAGGAAATAAAAGCAGATTTCTCATCTGCCTGAGTGGTGGAAAGTATGGCAATTATGGGAAATACTGGTGAACGGAAGTTAATGTTTCAAATGACGACCTGTGACTGACAAGCATTCAGTATGAAGAACAGTCAGGGCTGTACCGAGTGCCCTGAGGGTACATTTCTTTGCCTCCCTGTTGCCCCTACTACCAGTGGTTTATGTTCTCAAGAAAGTGAGTTCAATTTGGCAGTTAGGCCCAGTCAAACACAATATTTCCTGAGGGCAAGAGGCAGACATTTTCCTCCTCTCAGAACTTGGTAGAAGGCTTCTCCCTAAAGGTTTACAAAAGCCCCACACCCACCTATAATAGGAAAGCAAATCATACTTCTTGTTTATGGGTTGATGAGAGTTCATTTTGTGTATTCAAAAACACCAGGCACTGCAAAATTTAGTATCTTAGACAGATGCTATAATTTAGTTAAAAACATAAATGGGTATCCAGGCACAGTGGCATATGCCTATAATCCCAGCAACTTGGGAGGCTGAGGCAGGAATATGGTAAGTTCAAGGCCAACTTGGGTAACTTAGTGAGACCCTATCTCGAAATAAAATTAAAAGGGCTGGGGATGTAGCTCAGAGTTAGAGCATTTTCCTAACACATATGAGGCCTTGGATTCAATCTCTGGTACCAAAAGAGTGAACAACAACAAAAAGTCTTAGTGGGAACCATGAAACCTAACCATGAGAGATGCCATTTCCCCCTGTATTAGTTTATCATTTGTTTACTATAGCAAATACCTGGGAGTGAATACTTTATAAAGAAAAAAGGCTTATTTAGTTGCCATTTTGGAGGCTAAATGTTCAAGATCAGGCTATCTCCTTGGTTTGGTCTCTGGTGAGGGAACTCTGTAGCTGCATTACAACATGGCAGAGAAGCAGGAAGGGAAATAACAGTATACACAAATGATCACAAGGTGGGAACTGGAAGCCAGAAAGTAGAGAATAGCCAGTCTTGCTTTTTTTTTTTTTTTTGATAACAATCCATTCTTGGGGAGACTAATGGGTATCCTATAAGAACTACATTAATTCATTTCCAAGTGTGCTTTCCTTTGTGACCTAATCATTTTCCAATAGACCCTACTACTTAAAGATTTTATTACCTCTTAATACTGCCACAAAAAAGAGAAAACTTCTAGAATATGGACTATTGGGGGATATACTCAGACCACACCCAACCTATAGCACTCTTTCAGAAACCATTGAATTCCAGGAGAGCCTTTTAGGGCTGGGGGATGATTGAAATGTGTTGTGGAAAAACATATTCATTAAGAGTCTGGAAGTGGTCAAAAGATCTAGTGGATAATAGAGGAAGTACCCAAGGTAGCATGTTTCAGAACTATAATTTTGAGAGGAAATGAGAGGCTTTGATGGCCAAACAGTGTTCCCTAGCTCCTCAGTCTGCTGTGGCAAAGTAAAAAAAAAAAAAAAAAAAAAAAAAAAAAAATCAAGCATTCACAACAAAACTTAACAAAAACCAATTTAACAAAGAAATAGACAAAGACAACAACAACAGCAACAAAACCCCACAAAACCCTAGGAATAAATCTAATCAAGGAGGTGAAAGACTTTTGCAAGAAAATTAAAGAACACTGAAGAAAGAAATTGAAGAAGATACTGGAGGAAGGAAAGACCTCTCATGTTGTTGGACAGACAGAATTAATATTGTTAAAATGACCGTTTTTATCAAAAGTGACCTACTGATTCAATGCAATCCCCATCAAAATACCAATGACAATTTTCACAGAACTAGAGAAAATAGTACTAAAATTCATATGGAAGAACAAAAGATCCGGGAGAACCAAAGCAATTCTAAGCAAAAGGAATGGTGCTGGAGGCATCACAATACTGGATTTTAGGTTATACTACAGAGCTGTAGTAACAAAATCCACATGATACCGGCATAGAAACAGACACACAGCCCAATGGAAAATAATAGAAGACATAAAGACAAATCTGCATAGATGCAGTCATTTGATCCTTGTCAAAGATGCCAAAAACATACATTTCAGAAAAGACAGTCTTTTTAACAAATGGATATTCATTTGTAGAAGAACAAAACTTGACCTGCACAAAACTAGGTTTTTCTGCACAAAAGCCAACTCAAAATGAATCAAAGACCTATGAATTATACCAGAAACATTGCAACTTCTAGATGAAAATATAGGCTCAATACTCCAATATATAGGCACAGACACTGACTTCTTTGATAGGACTACTAAAGCTTGGGAAATAGTAACAAAAATTATTAAGTGGGACAACATCAAATTTAAAAAGCTTCTGAACGGCAAAGGAAACAATCAGGAGTGTGAAGAACAGTGTCTACAGAATAGGAGATGATCTTTGTCAGCTATTCTGACATCCAGAATATATAAAGAACTCAAAAAACATTACACCAAAAAAATCAAATAACCCACCAATAAATGAGCATATGAACAAAACAGACACTTCTAAAAAGAAGGAAAAGAATGGCCAAAATATATATGAAAATATGTTCAACATCTTTAACAATCAGGGAAATGAAAATAAAAACTGCACTGAGATTTCATTTCACTCCAGTTAGAATGGCAACCATCAAGAATACAAATAAATGCTGGTGGGGGTGTGGGGGGAAATGGAACACTTATAGCCTGATGGTGGGATTGTAAATTAGTACAAACACTATGGAAATCAGTATGAAGGTTTCTCAAAAGATAAGGAATGGAGCCATCATATGACCATACCACTCCTCTCTATTTATTCTAAAGAATTAAAGTCATCATACTATAGTGATACATGCATACCCATGTTTAGAGCCACGCAATTCACAACAGCCAAGTTATGGAAGCAGCCTAGGTGTCCATCAATGGATGGAGGGATATAAAAAAGTGTTATATATGAACAATGGAGTTTTATTCTGTCACAGAAAAGAAAAATTCATGTCATTTGCAAGAAAATGGAGGTAACAGAGAATTATCTTAACCAAAATAAATCAGATTCAGAAAGTCAAGGATCATGTTTTCTCTCACATGTGAAAGATAAGCAGAAAAAAGGTAGGGGACTTCTCCCAGGGAGGGAAGGGAGGACCAGTAGGGTAGAGGAAGGGGTCTAGGGGAGAGGGAGGAGGGAAGGGAAAGGGGAGGTTCTGGGGAACAAAATTGATCAAATTATGTTATGTGCAAGTAAAAATATGTCACAACGAATCCCACTTTATTATAGATAATTATAATGTACCAATAAAATTAATTAAAAAAAGAAAAACCAAGGCCTTTGGAACTTTAAATTTTTTATTGTGGCAAAACACATAATACAAAACTTACCATTGTAACCATTTTCAAGCACTTATGTCAGCTACATAAAGTACATTCCCAATATGCAGCCGCCTCCATCTGTATCCAGAACTCATCATCCCATGCGGAAACTCAACCCATTCAACAATAGCTTTCTATTCTCTCTATCCCTAGCCCCTGGTAACTTCTGTTCTACTGTCTTTATGAATTTGACCATTCCAGGTACCCTATATAAATGGGATCACACAATATTTGTCCCTTTGCATCTGGCTTATTTTACTTGGCATGACATTTCCAAGATTCATCCATGTTGCAGTATGTGTCACAATTTCCTTTCCTCCTCCTCCTCCTCCTCCTCCTCCTCCTCCTCCTCCTCCTCCTCCCTCCTTCTTCTTTGTTTGTGGTACTGAGAATTGAATCCAGGGGCACATTACGACTGAATCACATCCCCCAACCTTTTTGTTTTTTAGTTTGGACAGGATCTCACCAAATTGCTTAAGGTCACACTAAATTGCCCAGGCTGTCCTTGAACTTACCTCAGCTTCCCCAGTTGCTACTATTACAGATGTGCACCACCACAGCTGGCACCTTCCTTCCTTTTAAAAAGAATGACCTCCCATTGTATCCATCATCTGTTGATAGATACCTGAGATGTCTCCACATTTTGGCTTCTGTGCCTAATGCTGTTATGAACATTTGTGTACAAATATCTGTTCATGTCTCTGCTTTCAATTCTTTTGGGTTTATACCCAGAAGTGAAATTGTTGTATCAAATGAAAATTCCCTGTTTACATTTTTGAGGATCTACCATACTCTTTTCCATAGTGGTGTTAACCTGACTTCCAATTATTCCATATCCTCACAAGTACTTGCCATTTTCTGTTGATTTGCTATTGTGTGTGAAGTAGTATCTCAGTGTGGCTTTGATTTGCCTTCTCTAGTAATTAGTGATGTTGCATATCTGAGTTTATTGGCCATTTGTATATCTCTTTAGGAGAAATGGCTCTTCAAGTCCTTTGCCTATTTTTAAACCGGGTTTTATATTTTGTTGTTGTTGTTGAGTAGGCCTTAGGGACTTTTATTCCTATCACACTCTCTTCTCCTTAATGAGATGCAGCTATATATTGATATGCTTGCCAGAAGGAGGAGTCATTTAAGAGGGCTGGAGGACCAAGAAGATAGAACAACATGGTCCTCATGGCACAGGATTATATCCCTCCTCCTTGGCATGTGAGCTTTCTCCCAATCTGGCCCTACTGGACTGTCTGCTTTGGCTTTTCTGCCTCTGACCAGCTTGGTGCTCTGGGGCTTTCATTTATCTGCCATTCTACAAATGCCCCCAAAACATTCCCTCTTCCAAGTCCCTGCAGAGGCCCTACCTCTTCCGAAGTCTCTCCTCATCCCCCTTGTTTGTTCTTATGGCACATTACTTGTTCCCCACTCATTCATGAAATATTTATAAGGCACATATTTGTTACCAGGTACAAAGCAGTGTGCCAGATACTAGGGCATCAACAGTGAATAAAGCAATTACTGCTTCCAAGGAACTCACTGTCTAGTGGGGGAAACAGGTAAGTTATCTGGCAATTACAATTCATTGTGAGTAAGTGCTAAAATGGAAGTACAAAGAGGTAAGGAAGATTATCTTCCTGAGCAGAAAGCTGGAGTTAGAAGTATTTATGGGCTGTTGTGAACATTCCCATCTTCCGCATGTTAAATGTAAGCTTGTGTTTTATTATTTTTATTCTTATTTTTATATCCCTTAAACAGAATCATTTATAAACAGCCATTGGCTTCTATAATGCATAGCCTCTTCTTACAAAGAGTAGGATTCCAGAGCGGAGATGTTTCTCTGAATGCTGGGATATTTGAGGGTCGTCTGAGAGTTGCAATTTGGATTGCATGCATTCAGGTGGGCATGTTTGGGGCATGTCAAGGCTTGCAGGTCTAACTCTCTGACTAACTCCCTGACTGGAGTTACTGTGGGCATAAGTGCTTATGTGCAGAGGGACATGGGGGCTTATAGAAAATCCATCACAAGTCTTGGAAAGAGCACGTGTTTACAAACCCACTGTCACGTGTAGCATGTAGCACAGAGCAAGTGCTCAATAAATGCTTCTGGTATTACCTGATTCTTTGAGTCACAGAAGAAAATTTATTTCATTTACCAACAATGAATCCAAAGTTCAAAGCAGAAGGAGAGTAGTAGTAAAGTTGCTCCACCATGTTGGATTTAATTCTGAAGAGGCACATGGCGAAGTCATTTTCATTTCCTTTTCTGAGAAACAGGTTGTTTGCTTATCTGGACTTTGGTAGGCTTAGAGGAACATAAAATAGGCCCTACTGGAAAAAGTCAAAGGGAAACTACAGAGGGCCATGCCAGAGAAGCCAGATCGATTGTTATAGAGAGATTTATACCTGAATGCAGGGTTTAACGGGGGAGTGGGGAAGGGACACTATCAGGGATTAAGGAGAAGGAAGAATCAACATAATATGGATTTTGAGGGGTAGGGAATGGAAAAAAATAAAAAGGATGTAAGATATTGGTTTTAGGATTTAGAAGGGAGGATTTAATTTGGAAGATAAAGGATTTCCCTTTAGGTATAATGAAAATTAGGCATCGAATGCATGCAGTCTGAATTGCAACCTTCATATGGCCCTCAAACATCCCAGTGTGGGGGAGAGCACGTCCTAATTGGAATCCTCTTCCTGAGGACAGGATGTGTGCATCACGGAAGCCAACGACTGTATATAAATGACTCTGTTTAGGGCAAAATTCTCCTTTTAGCTAAAATCTATTACTTAAAGGATTATTTATTCACCATTTTGAAATAGCTCCTTCCCAGCCTCTGACACAGCTCTCCTGCCTTGCTGTCTTCAGTTCCACTGGGCAGGATGAGAGGCCTAAAATCAGAGTGCAGGAAGCCAGCAGCTCATTGAGCAAACAATAAATCATCCCTAAATGCATATTGAACAGGGATTTGTGATATCTCTTAAAACACAAACAAAACTCATATTGGGTCTGTCCTTCTAGTGTTGAAGATGGCTTTGGGCCAGGTGGGCACATAGGGGCATCTGGAGGCTTGTGCCCTAAGGCTGCCTGCCCAATGTACATAGAGCGTCCAAGTGTTTGTGTGCGGCTGGGCATGAGGAGTTGCAGAAACCCATTGCTGATCCTGGCAAGAGCACGTTTTTCATGAAGCCGAATCACTGGGGTGCTGGCCTATGTAGAAGTCAGCCCATTTATATGGGTCAGGAGTGGAAGCACAGCCCTCGCCAGTATGCCTCACTGTGTGATACCGGTTTTGGCACCACTTTCTCTCACCCCTGCTGCTTAGGGTTGCTCCTGATCCATTATTCAAGCAAAATCCACTTGCCCCAGCTGGAAGAAAGACCTGGGTAGAATCCTGGATATTTCTCTGAAGATCTGTGAGGTGCTTTAGTTTTCTTTCTTTTTTTTCAGTATTGGGGTTTGAACCCAGGGGCCTCATTAAGTTGCTGAGGCTGACCTGAACTTGTGATCCTCCTATTTCATCCTCCAGAGTCTCTAGGATGACAGGAGTGAGCCACCACACCTGTCTCCTGCTTTGGTTATTTTATTTGTGAAAGTGAGAGAACAATATGCCCCCTCAGAGTGTTATTGGAGGAATAAATAGGGCAATTACAAAGTACTTGGTTTAATGTGCTGCCCTCAATGGCTGAGACACAGTGATTGTCTATGACAATTGTCATAGTGACTAGTGAATATTACAGCTCTCTCCCCATTTACAGGAGAGAACTGTAATATTCACTAGTAATGCTAGTGGTGACAATACTGTATCATGCCACACAGTCAGTGTGCAAAAATATAAAATGTGAGCTTTTGTTTTATTTATTTTTTGAATGTGTATTTAATTTCTTTCTTTCTTCTTTTAAAATAGCCTCCATTCTGCCAGGTAGTGGAGATTTAATCTCAGTCAATTCAGGGTCTCATTCCATTCCAATCCATGAGGAGAAGATCGGGTCCCTGGTCGCTGTGACTTCCTGCTTCCCCTCCCCTCTAATGCTCATTGGCCCTTTGGGCTTATGTCTGCAAAATTTGCGGCTGCATTTTCTTCTTTCATCTGCAGAGCCTCTCCAGGTCTTTTACTTCATTGTTTTTGTGCTATTTTTGGCCATACGGAAGATCCTGTTGCTCTCCACATGGTGCTGGGAGCAGAGACCCTCTGCAAGGCTCTCTGATAGGTGGCCCACAATTCCTACAAGGACATCCTGAGCCACTGCCTGACCCCATGTTGGCTTCCCTTGGAAACCTCTTAAATCTCCCAGAATCCCCACGGGGTCTTTATTGTGCTTGCCTGGGTATGTGGTGGAAATACACACAAGTCTCTTTTCTTCCCCTTTTACTTTCCCTATCACCTTTTCTGTAGCTAACCCATTGGTGCAATAGCTTTCTTTTCAGCTTTGGAATGCAAAAGTCTTTGCCTTCAACCCAGTTGTAAGTTTGAAATTTGAAACTCCCAGATCAAGAATTGACTTTTCCTTTCTTTCAGCTTTTCTGCTGCGCCTTTCCTGAGGCAGAAAGTGCTAGATGCTGAAGTATCTGCCTGGGGAGAAAGGGATGGGTAGAAGGAATGAGGGTATTGCAGGGCATGAGTATGTTGCTTAAAATCTCAAAACATTTTTCTACTACAGCGCTATTATTATAGCCATCCTCCATATGGTTTCAGCCCCGTGGGACTGAGTTGCAGATTGATTTGCTTCAAGGTTGGAGCATTTGAGGTTGATTCTGTTTTGACCTGTCATTGGCAAAGTAAGGAAAAAATTAAAGAAGCAGATACTGAAGCTGAAAAGAAAGTAAGACACTCCTGGTCTATAAAGCGTTTAGTGTGGAGCTAAATGTAGCTCTGGCCTCATTCTGCTTTTCAGTCTTCCAAAGGTCATGCCATTTTTCTTGATCTATTTTCCTATTTCCCTGTTCCACAGTCCATCATTGGATGCTTTGCTGCCTAGGCAACAGCATTGGGGGGCAGCTCTCAACAATATGTTACTGGAGGATATTGCAAACTCTATGCAAGTAGCATTTCCTGCAGTCTAGGGTAAGTTCTTCATCTTTTTGTCATGCATCTGTCAGTGCATAGCCTTTTGTTAACTCTGGAGCCATTTGGACCCATTTGTGTATCCTCTTAGGTATGGGATCTGAGAGTAAAGTTATCTACATTTCAGAGATGTCATTGTCACTACCATGTTCAGGTGACCATACTGATGCTGGTGGCATCTCACTGCATCTCCTCTCCTGTAAGTGTCTGATCAAGGTTCTTTTGAACTGTGCTATGCTGTCAGCTGGACACTTGGGACCATAGTACTAACTTTCACCTGCATGACAATCATAACAACATTATTTGCATGCCTGCCCCGGAGTCACCAGCTACACTATAACAGAATTTACAAAATTGAAATTATAAAAGCAGTACCAAAAGGTTTACTACTATCACCACCTTCAACAGTAATAATATTAGCTACCATTTATCAAGCAATTATTTCATGCCAGACACCGTGTTCTGTATATGCATTATTTCACTCAGTTTTACCAATAAATCTGAAAAGTATATACTTTTCTCTTACTTTATAAGCAGGAAAATGAATTTAGAGAGGTTAAATAATTTGTGTTTGGTCACTAGAGTAAGAGGAACAAATTTGAAGCCAGGATGTTCTGACCTCAGAACCCTGGATCACTAGGCTGGAATGGAGCATGTTGCTTACTGAGCATCTTATTGGCATTGCTGAATCCCTGGCACTGGTCCGTGCCTGATGGATAGTAGGTACACAATCACACTTAAGAAGGTGATTGATTGCTTGTACCAGAAGTTAATGCTCTGGGTTCTGAAGCATTTCCTCTTACTAAGGACCCGAAACAAACTTATATGATAAGTTTAAGTCTTTCCTCTCTGTGTTATGGTGTTTTCTTATATTCATCCACCCTCACTTCTTGATTCAAATGTAATGTCATCTTACAGCAGGATATAGGGGCAGCTTCCCAGCTAGTCTTCCTGATGTCTGTTTTTCCGTATTTGAGGATAAACACAGTAGCCGACAGATTCTTTCTAATTTGCAAATCCAATCACAGCCACTCAGAGATTCCTCATGGACTTAGAACAAAGTTTGATTGTTTCAAGTGGCCTTTGAAGACTCATATCATCAACTGTCTCCTGCTTCTGGATCTCTTTCCTCACCACTCCTCAGTTCCTGGTTCTCAGCACACCATCTTTCTCCCATCCCCAGGAAGTAGTGTATGCTATTCCCTGTACATAGAACACTGCTCTCCTCTGCCTTTTACCTGGCCAACTTTTGTTCCTCTCCCAGATCTCAGTGTGTGCCACTCCCCTGGGAAGGCTTCCCTGACCACCTATGCATGGGTGAGGAGCCCCTTTGGTGTGCTCCATGTTAGAGGCTTACCCTGCATCTCTGTTACCGTCCTCCCCTCAATGTAAGATCCACCACAAATCACAATGTCCAGCTCAAGGTTTGGTATTTATTTATTTAATTATTACAATGCTGGGGATTGAACCTAGGACCTTGAGCATGCTAGGCAAGCTCCTTAACCACTAAACTGTACCCATATTCCCAGGTCTGGTATTTAGTTAGCATTCAATACAGCTGTTTTAAAGTATACACAAGGAATTGATTTTGGATCCCTCATTGGATACAAAAGTCTTTGGATGCTGAAGTCTCATATGTAAAATAGTGTAGTGTTTACATATAATCTCTGCTCATCCTCACATATACCTTTAATCATCTCTAGATTACTTATAATATTCAATACAATGCAAATGCTATGTGAATAGTTACTAGACTGCATTATTTAGGAAGTAATAACAAGAAAAAAGGTTTATACAGTTTTAGTAGGAAAAAGGTCTGTATAGGTCTATAAAGGTTTAGTATGGGCACAATTTTTTTTAACCGAATATTTTCTATCTTAAGTAGGCTGACTCTGTAGATACAGAGCTCTCAAGACAACTATAAATATTTGTTGAATAAAAGGAGACTAATAGATAATCTATTCTTGTAGCCATTTTAAAAAAAATCAGAGTAGCTTCCTAAAACCTGGGATTTGGGAATGTCATCATTCTTGGGAGTAATTCTTTCAAGGGAACAAACTAGAAACAGCTTCAGAATCCTTGAGAACAGTCTTTCAGGAAATGGTGGGGAGGCCTTTGTTAGATTATGAAAATATAAACATCTTTAAGTTAAAAAAAGTAGGAGATTTAAAACGTTACTTAAAAGCATAAACCCAATGACTCCTACAAATTCCTTCTCTTTTATTTAATTGGGTTGTCACTAATTTGAGACACAGAGAAAAATCACATTGCAACCTGATTAATGAATAGTCCTATTATGCTATTTTACAAAATATTAAAGACTAGAACTAGGACTTATTGTTACTTCCTCACTTCCCTCCTGTCCCACTCAGGACTTAAGCCCCTGAGCATGTCTGTTCTGACTTCCTTTTTAGAAGAATTGTCAGGGCCTGGAAAAGGTCCTGTTTTGCAAACTCTCTGTCCCCCAGTCAGAAGGACCAGATGGGACTATTGACTGCCTCAGGTTGTTAAGAGCTCCATCCCTTGGTTCTCTCTCTCTCTCTCTCTCTCTCTCTCTCTCTCTCTCTCCTACACAATTCCCCACTGGATTTTCATACAAATTAATGCTCCTCATGCATTTTTTTTTTCTCCTGCATATCCTTGCTCTCTCCCAGTGGTTATATGTAGCAACTCAGGTTTCCCAGGTTTCAATATTTGTGTGCATGTGCAGAGAGCCCACACAGCAAAGGAAAAGGCTCCATTCTGGGACTGCTGTTTGCTGTAAACACCATGTTTAGACCCGTCCCCACAGATCCCGCCTGCTGCAGATACAACCTCCTCACTGCCCCCATCCCTTTCTCAGATCATTTCTTTGAGCCCTGGGAACTGGGGCTTGGAAACCAAGCAGAGGGTGAGCAAACAGACTGGTTCCTTTAGGAGGGTTTCTTTAATGCCATCTGCCACCTCCACAGAGGTCATTGGGATAAACCGATTTGCTAAACAAAATGGTTAACAACTCATGAATAAAACTTTAAGAAAAATTCCAAAGGGGATTTGAGTACAACTTTTCTGAAGTCCCAGCTCTCTTGTCCCTTTCAAACCCCCTCCTACCCTCCAAACCCCTCATCTGAACCTCCTGTTCCTTTGGGTTCCAGTAGAGGGCAGATGTTGTGGGACCTGGGGAGATAATCTATTTTTTCTTTTTAACAATTTCTTTATGTGTGTATAAACTAGAATGGATCAATAGAAAAATGCATAAAAGCATAAGTGTACAGAAGCAAACCCTCTGTAGTCATTTTCCTCAGGTCAAGAAGTAGCATGTTGCCTGATCTGTATATATAATCCTCCTCCTCTTTTCCTTTATAGTTCCTTCTTTTCCCCAGAATTACCCATAATTGAATTTTGGCAATAATTTCATTGATTTACTTTAATATTTGCCACATTCAAATGCTTCCTTAAACAATATGGTATATTGGTGGATGATTTTGATATTTTGATGGTTTGGAACATTATGTAAATGGATCCTATACTTTTTTTTCCTTAATATGATGTTGATTCACTTTTTTTCCCTTGTATCATAAAAAATGGCAATAGTAGAGGCTGGGACTGTAGCTCAGTACTTGCCTAGCATGTGTGAGGCACTGGGTTCAATCCTTAGCTCTATATGAAAATAAACAAATAAAATGAATGCATTCTGTCCATCTACAACTACAATAAACAAACAAAAAACAAACAAACAAACAAACAAATAAATAAAAATGGCAATAGTATTGACTGCCTTTACCACAACTTATTTATGTATTCTACTGTTGATGGACATTTGGGTTGTTTTGTGTTTGTGGTTATTATGAATGACACTAACATGGACATTCTAGTCTGTGTATCGTGGCCCACATGGGCATGCATTTTTACAGGGTGACCTCATAGTGGAATGAATTGCTGCTGGGTCACAGGAAATGGATATCTTGGACATTACTAGATAATGTACAGTTTTCCATAGTGGTTGTTCCTATTTGTAGACTCCTTGGCAAAGTGTAAAAGCTCTGGGTGTACCACATATTCACCAATACTGGGTCTTGTCAGACTTTTTAATTTTTGAAGCTAATACCTTTTCATCAGTGTCAGGTCAATGAGTGGTAAGGGCACCCTTCTTAATGGCTTCCATATGGTTCTAGCAGCAAGAAGGGGTTCTAGCGCTTTTCCTCAGACACAGATGGCAAAAGTGGCACAGTGAGATGCTCGTTGTATTAAACATAGGCAGTAGGTGGCTCCTCAGAGAGGGGAGATATTTCCTCTGCCACCCATTCTTCTCTCCTCTTTTGGAACGCACCATCGGTGCTCACAATGGCAATTAGAATCTCTGTGCCATCTGGATGGCTGCGGCTGTCTGGGAAGGACAGCTGCTGGCAGCTGCAGAAAGCAGAGGATGAGCCAAGACTGGGCATGACCCAGGAGCTGCTGCCTCCTGTGGACCTGCTGCCTAGACCCAGGTCCAACACAAAACAAAAATGCTCCCTCACTCATTTTATTTACTCAAGAAGAACTGCCCAAGAATCACTGTGGGAGTACCCCAAGGAAAGAGTCACAATCACTCCCAGTTAAGGGATTCAGCCCAATCAATCCTGACTTCCACCAGGTTTGATTACTTCTGTTTAAGAATTATTGATTTCACTGCTCTCATCTGAGCCTTGTGTCTAAATTGGGCATAATATGACATATCTTTTTTTGTCCAGTCTGTTCATGCTTCTGTTTGGCTCCAACAGCGTTTTCAGTGTTTGGAGGACAGAAGCCTTTAGGAAGGAATGCACTCTCCATGTGGGTCAGAGGTGTCCTTCCCCCACTATTGCCTACTGTCTTTAAAAATTTTATTTTTATTTAAATTTTTTTTAATTTATTTTTAATATTTTTTTTGTTCTCTTTAGTTATGCATGACATAATATATTTTGACATATCATATATACATGAAGTATAACTCCCCATTCTCGTGGTAGTACATGATGTGGAGTTATACTAGTCATGTAGTCATATAAGAACATAGGAAATTTATGTCTGATTTATTCTACTGTCTTTCCCATTCCTATCCCCTCTCCCTTCCCTTTATTCCCCTTTGTCTAATCCAGTGTGTCTACAGTCTTACACCAGGCTTGCACCCTGTCTGTTGCTCCCAGGCATTGTGTTTGCAGTTCCTCTTCTGGGCTGGCTCAGATAGACATACCAGGCTGCAATAGGTCTGGACGGAAGATACAGAGGGGTGTTGATTTTTATGTACATATGCTCTCTTTCCAAGTTAGACTCCTGCCAGGCTCAAACTGTAGGAGCAGAAGACTCATCTTTGGAAAATCTATCTCCTTGGTACAGGTGGTGTTTCTTTCTGCTCCCCAAGTTACTTAGAGAAGTTGCCTCTCAAACCCAATGTGCTTGTAAATTGCTGGGAATCACGTTAAAATGCAGATTCTGGTTCAGCAGTTCTGGGATGGAGCCTCAGATTCTGCACTTCTAGCAAGCTCCAGGTAACACTGCTGCTGCTGGGGCTCAAGGATTTTGGAAGCAGGTGGACCTTGGGGAGAAGTGTTTCTACTGGAGGCGAAGAGTGAGGCCTCTTCCAAGAGCAGCCTAAAGACTTTCTTTGAGCAATGAGTCATTAATTCTGTCCTCCCAGCACTCCCCAGTAAACAGAAATGAATGCACTCAGAAAACGTTGATCTCTTTCTCTGCAAAAGTTGAAATCTAGTCACTTAAGAGTGGACCCAATCTCAGAGAATTTCTTAGTACACTGCCTTTCATTTATTATAGACAGGTAAACTTCCACCTGATCTTTCTTTAGACATCTTTTTTTTTTTTTTTTTTTTTCCTTATGAGGATCTTGTGGTTATTTCCTCTTAAGCAGGTAGTTCTCAAAGTAGGGTTCTGGGACCCGTAGCATCAGCATCACTGGGAATTGGTTAGAATTGCAAATGCTCGGGGGCCCCCATTCCAGACCTGCTGAGTCAGAAACTCTGGGAGTGGAGCCCAGTCTTAGAGGTTAACAAGCCCTTCAGGTAATTCCTATGCTCTCTACAGCTGGAAAACCACCACCCTAAAATGCCAAATCCTTTAGGCAAATTTCCAAATAAGGCCCCTGGACCTGTAAACCTTTGGGGGTCTGTCCAAATTTCTGGAGTGAATGATTTCACAAGTGGGAGCCAGGGAGATGATTCCAAGAAGGGGGTTTTGAAGGATGGCAACTTCAGGTAAGGAAAAGCAGGAGCAAATGATCTACCCCCTGGGGATAATTGTTTGGCTTTATGCAAATATTCTAAGCAATAAAACCAGCCAGTGATGTACAGGAAATATATGCTCCCCATGCTGAGTGGTCTAAATAGAGTGTTATCAGTGATTGGGCTTCCGAGTCCCTATTACACAAAGCCTTAACGGCATGAAATACACCACACCTGCTAAATGAAACACACAGGGAGACATTATGGGAGTTTTCAACAGCATTTTATTTTGCATAATATAGTTTTTTTTTCCAGACCAGAAATGGTATATTAAAAAGTCAGCAGGCATAGAGCTTGTTTTAAAATTATTATTACTTTACTCTGGTGCTGCAGACTTTTATTTTCTTCTTCCTGCTGCTATTGTACAGAAGTAGAGAATATTCTATCCAGGAGGAACCAAAGAGATCAGTGAGTCTATTGCTGCAATTCACAGGTGAAGATAATGGTGTCCGGAGACTGAGTGGTGGTCCTGGGTCTGGTACCAGTACTGACTCTCAGACTGTGATTGCCATTGGTCCCCTGTACCCTATTTTCCCTGCCAAGAATCCTAGACCAGGTAAGGAACCTGGAAAAGTGGCCTCTTGCATTCTCTTGTGAATTTCAGACAGCACCTAAAGAATAGGGTGGTGCATGTACATCATTTACATGTGTTCACACAATCTATTGTTGGCAACAGAGTATCTGGCTACCTGAATCTGAAGGTCACTTCTGAGGCTGTATTTCAGTCAGAAGCATCTTCCATTTGAAAAAATGGCTGATGCTGAGAATTTGGTTCTAGGTCCAAGTGTCAATCACATATTTGGGGTGGTAAGAAACCCAGGACTCTCCTGTGTTGTTATCTATCATTCTTTCTTAGAGGGACATTGGACTTTCTCTAGTGCTCTGCTGTCATCTTTTGAAAGTCTTAATTTTTGAAAAAACGGGGAGGGCCTACACTTTCATGTTACACTGGGTCCCACAAATTAAGTCCCTGGTCTTTTCTTATAAGAATACAAAAATCTTTTGTATTCTTCCCTATGCATCCTTTGAAACTAAAGATTCTTTAAGAAACCTTTACTGACTCTCCCAAGGGTGGGTTATATATAGGCATTGAAATGCTTGGGACCACAACTGTTTTGGATTTTGGGATATTTGAGTAAACATAATGAGATGTCCTGGGGATGGGGCACAGGTCTAAACACAAAATTATTTTCTGTTTTACATACACCTGAAGGTAATTTTATACCACAGTTTTAATAATTGTGTGCATGAAACAAAGTTTGTGTATGTTGAACCATAAGAGGGCAAAGATGTCATGCTAGTCATTCACCTTGACTGTGGTTGTTTGGGTATTCCCATCATTCCTGAATGAATTGGTATCACTCTGTAAGAAATTATCTTCTTACACTTATGCACTCATACATTCTTTTTTAAAAAATTTTTAGATGTTGATGGACCTTTATTTTATTCATTTATTTATACGTGGTGCTGAGAATCAAACCTAGTGCCTCACACATGCAAGGCAAGTGCTCTACTACTGAGCCACAACCCCAGTCCCCACTCATACATTCTTAACAGTAAAAAATATGACTGCCATCTTTCCCATGAGGTCAGCTGTAGAATTTGCTACTTGTGGCATCATGTTGATGCTCCAAAAGTTTTGAATTTGGGGGCATTTTGGATTTTCAGATCAGAGAAGCTCAACCAGTATTATAATGTTAAAATTATAATATTAATAATACTAATCCCTAATGTTAATTGCTTTATTTCTATAAGCCAGTACTGTGAAGTGGGCACTTAACAGATGTGGAAACTGAGGCTTGGGAGAGATTAACTCCCTCAGGTTTGCACAGCTGGGAGTTGGGGTTGGAACCCACTTTTCTTGCACAGAACAGACTTAACCATTGTGCTATACCACCTCATGGTGTTCTCTACTCAGTGTTTAATGCATTGTGATGTTTCTTTGTTTTCTTTTTCTTTCTTTCTTTCTTTTTTCTTTTTTGACTGCAAGGGAGAGGCTGTGTCCTTTATTTCAGAGAATTTTTAGTTTCACCCAGTGCCACACCCAGCATGGACAGGATGCTCAGTGGCTATTTATTTTAAAAGGATATTTGGTGAAGTTCAATGTGCATTTGGCCATATCAGAATTTCCTGCAAACCAAAAAGGCTCCCACATTTATGTTTAAATTTCTCCCGTGAATGAAGCTGCACAGCATGGCAGGCAAGAGCGTTGTGATACTTTATATTTGACTTCATGAATTATTTATGGAATTAACACCGGAATCATGATTAATTTGTGGAGGGAAAGAAGTTGCTGCGTGGCTTGGTGCCTGTGTTTTCCTGGCAGGGATAAATTACCTTCCTAAAGGCTGAGGGGTAAAGACTCAGGATGCTGGTTTCCAGGGGCAACAGGCACTTGTACTTCCCTCCTCTTTCTCTTTCTCCCACCTGAAAAGCCCAGGAAGAAATTGTTATGTCTAGACCAGTGGCAAGTGCCTCACATCTCTCACCAGTGAGCCAACTCAGTTTCCTGTAATGTTTAGTCAAGGCATATCCGTTAGGTACCTATTGTGTGCTGGGCACTCTGCTAGGTATGGGATTCAAAACCAAAAGACATGTTTCTGCTCTTAAGGAGAAACAATGGAAGACAGGCACAGAAACAGAATGCTACATTACCAGTGATCAGTGGCCAGCAATGCTTGTCCTCCTGAGTCTTGGGGCAGCAGTGTGGGGACATTCCCGGGAGTGAAGGTTCATGTTTAAACCAACTCCAAAAGGGCAAAAAGGAATCAGTCTAGCTAGAGAGGAGGATAGGAGAGAGTAGAGGGGTAAGCTTTCTAGTCTAGTAACCCCAAAAATGTCTGAAGAAGGCTCTGGGAATAGTACAAATGACTGGTGTTGGGGAGGGGTCTGAGAGGTGACCCTGAGGGGGTTCAGACAGACACTGGGAAGATGGTTGTGCCCAAGGGCTTGGGTTTTGTCCTAGAGGCTGAGGGTGGCCGATAGAGATGGTGCTGTCCACGGCCAGTGCTTTCCTGTTAGTGTGACTCTACAGGGAGCAAGTTCTCTTGCGCTTGAGGTGAGCAGGGGCTTTGTGGGGTCCCAGGTCCGGAGTGGCCTCAGGGTGAGGGGGAGGCAGGCATTGCCCCAAGTGGGGAGAGTGCAGAGGCGGCGCTGGAGAGTGGAGCCATAATCCTGCTCCATCAGCAAGTTTGCTTTTGGAGACCTGTAGTATAATAGCAATTTCTTTCCCATTTTCTTCAAAGCATCATGAGGAAATATAACTGCGGCTGGGTTCAGCAGCCCTCGCATTTGGGCAATAAACTACAAATGATCACAGTTTACTTTGATGCTGTCGGAATTCCTCCTACCCGTCTCCCTGGTTTCTTGCCATTTACTAGCTGGAGAGCCGCCTGCGCGCACTCGCTCTGCCTGTGGAATGAGCCCTCGCCTGGCCGGCTCGTCCCAGCGTGTTATTTATTCTGCACTTCTTCCGTGGGCTCTGGGCTACCGGGCTGCCGCGACCACACTCAGGGGGCTAACCTCGCCGCCCCAGCCTTTACAGGAGAAAAAGATTGTTCTCGACTCCATTTATTTCCAAGTAGAAAAGAATCAGAGAGCCCTGCAGGGTGAAGGCTAAGGCGAGGTACTCCGGATAAGTGTTTTTCCCCTCTGTATTACTTATTTATTAAAGCCAGTGAGGCATAACTAAGAGAAAGGAAAGGAACCGAGGAAATAGAGAATACAATGGCCCCTCGGATTTTAATGGGAGAGATGGCTGGAAGTGATTCTTAAATTATTAAATAAATCGATTTGGTTCTTGAAGCTGGCCTCCAAGGTGTGTTTGTCAGTTTCATTATCATTGTCTTCAAGGGTAGGAAAAGTCGCTCATGGAGAAAGTTCTGTCCCCCCCCCCCTCTGTTTTATGGTGAAGGCTGCAATTCAGGGCCCTTGCCTAATTAAACACTCACTTCTTTATGTAACAGAAGCAGCCTTCTTTTTATATTTATTTTAGCTTCCATTCCAATCCTATGTCTCCTATAGGCCCACAGATATGTAACAAGATCCAGTCAGTTGTGGGGCAGGCACACTTTGGAAAATCTTGATCCCATTTCCATTGCAGGACCATTTGGTTATAGATGAGTTCTATGGTATTTTAGCATTTTGCTTATCAGAGTCCAGTGAATGTTAGAATAATGGGTTTATACCATTTCAAGTGACAAGAATAACACCTTAATGTGCTTTAGGGAAATACTAGATTTTATTTTGGGGTTCTGATGAGGACTGGAATAGTGTGTGCTTCTTTCATACTTTCCTGAAACACCTCTGCTGCCTCCAGCTCAATGATAAAAAAAAAAAAAAAAGCCTAAACATCTAAATTCTTTTTCTTAATTATCCTCCCGAGGAAAGCAGGCCAAACACCAGGGTGCAAAAAATTTAAACCATAAATAACAAGCCGAAAGGAAATAAAAGAAATGACACCAGAATAAACTAAGCTATTAACTGAAAGCTTTACATCACCGTCCTCCTTCTTGGGTCTGAAAAATCTACAGGAAGGTGGTTAAGTATTTATTTTCCAAAGAATGTCATTACAATCTGCAGCAATTAAAAATGGATGAAGGAAATATTGCCCCATGATTTCTGGTGGTACTTGGGGGCACTGAAGCATGAGACGTTTGGGGGAACACAGTTCCTACTCTCGCCCTCAGGATGTGTGGTGCTAAAGGACAGAGCTGTGCCCTTGGGGATGCTGCTGCACAGGTATGGGGTGAGGGAAAAAGGAAGTGAGCAAAGTTTGGGCAGCAATTGAATGATTTCCAAGGTAGAGGAGGCCCCTCCCTGGATCCTGCATAATTGCTTCTGTCAACTTGGTACACCTGGTGTAAAGAACTCCATTCACACCTGCAAACCTGTTAGGTTTCCAATTATTGGTTTGACTTTCAATTCCCCAGAGGCTCCCCGAAACTTGGGAATGCAGAGCACTTGTGTATGTCCTGGCAATGTGGAATGCTGAAGGTAGGGGAGAGAATGCTCCAGGGTGCAGGGGGTGGGGAGGACGGGGTGGGGGGAGTGGAGAGAGAGAATGTGCCTTCACTCCCAGTTCCCAAAGGCAGCCTGGCTGACAAGTGAAGAATGTCCAATAACCGTGGGGCCTGGGGAATCCTTGGGATGGTCTCCCTGCTGCTCGGATAGGGAAGCTAGTCCTGCTTTGGTGGCTAGGACAGAGCAGAACTCCAGAGTGGGGTCTATGGCAGGTGCACACCTGGCAGCACACCTGTCCCTTTGCATCCTGCCAGCCTCGGGGGTGAAATGGGATCAGTAAGAAATAGAAGTCAGGGGGCTTTGCTACTCCATTCAGCCTAAAGAGAGTTAAGTGAGGAAAGCAAGGTGCAGGAAAGTGTGTATAAGAAGGTCTCAGCTTTGTAGAAAGAACTATGACAAACTGCTCAAATTCTGTATATGTACATGTGTATATAAAAGGCTGTACTGGATCATATAAAATCAGATGAAAATCTAGAATACAAGCTGAGTTCTTAAAATGAGTTCTGGGGCAGGGGTATATGAGAATGGGGTCAAGATGCTGATAAGAGTGGAGTAAAGTGTCCATGATAACTGCATTTATCCTGTGACCCCACTCATGCAAAACTAATCTTTCTGTATAAATTAAAGTTTAACGGTTTCACCCTTCTGTGTTCATCCTTCCTCCAAAGATGCCTCCTCTGAAAAATAATTCTATTACCAGGTACCAACTACTCAGTTTTATGTGGGCCTTTTCCTGTAGTATTTAGGGTCACCACTCTGCAGCCTCTCTTTAAGGCATAAGCCAAGAAAAAGCAGAGCACTTTGCCCAGAGAAAAGCCATTATTAACTGCTTTTCCTGTCCTGCTCTGCCCTGTGCTGATCAGGCAGACAGTGGTGGGAAAGAAAGCCTGCTCTTCTGCCATGGATGTGGTGCCCTTTGGGCAGACAGATTTGTGGGAAGGAGACCTCAGGAGACCTGAGCTGGAAGTGTCTATGCTGCCAGGGCCTTGGGGCAGCTGGGCTGGGTGGGTCAGAAGAAGGGGACAGATATTGTGGAATACAGACATGGGATTTAAGATGGAAATACCAAGGCAGTGCTTTTCAGGTCAATGTAAGAAAAAAACTTTCTAACCAGTCAAGCTGACAGCTGACTGAGCTGCCTGTCAGGAGGCACTGGGGCCCCATCTCTGGTGGGTTTGTTGCCTGAAGGTGGGCTGCAGGTACAGATGTCTGTCTGCACTGACTTGTTCAGGAGCCTGCTCACCTGAGACTGCTGAGTATGAGATTAAAATGTGGTTGGTGCAATGGAAGAAATTAATTTTTTTCCATATTTTTTATTGGTGCATTATGGTTGTACAGAATGGTATGTGTGTTGTTACATATTTGTACAAGCACACAATAGAGTATAATTTGGTCAATATCATTTCCCAGTATTTACCCTTTTCCTTTCTTCCCTCCTTCTCCTGGTGCCATACTGTATTGCTTTCTCTTTGATTTTCATGAGATCCACCACCCCCGCAACCGCCTCACCCCCCCCCATTTTCCTCTGTAGCTTCCACATATGAGAGAAAATACACAACCCTTGACTTTCCGAGTTTAGCTTATTTTTGCTTAATATAACATTCTCAAGTTCCATTCATTTTTCTGAAAATTACATAATTTTGTTTTTCTTTATGGATGAATGAAACTCCATTATGGATATGTACCACATTTTATTTATCTGTCCATCTATTGATGGACACCTTCGCTGGTTCCATAGTTTGACTATTATGAATTGTGCTGCTATAAACATGGGTATGTATGTATTGCTATAGTATGATGACTTTAATTCTTTAGGATAAATTCTGAGGAGTGGTATAACAGGGTCAGATGGTGTTTCCATTCCTATTCTTTTGAGGAAACTTCATATTGATTTCCGTAGTAGTTGTACTAATTTTTCAATCCTACCAACAGTATAAAAGTGTTTTTTTTTCTCTACATCCTCTCCAGCATTTATTTTGTTTGTATTCTTGATGGCTCTCATTCTAACTGGAGTGAGATGAAATTTCAGTCTAGTTTTGATTTGCATTTCACTAATTGCTAATACTGTTGAACATTTTTTCATATATTTATTGTTCATTTGTATTTCTTCTTTTGAGAAGTATCTGTTTAGTTCATTTGAAGAACTGCATTTTTAACTTAAATAAAATTTAAATTAAAAAACGGAAGCAGTGTAAAAATAAATTTAAAGCATACTTTATTGTTTTGATAAGATTTCATTTCACTTAAACCATTGAAAATTTAGTAGCCAAATAGAAATAAGTAAAAATGAGATTTTGAAGATTTAGGATAGAATAGAAGCAAGATAGTTCAACAATAAATTTCTCTATTAATTACATATTGACATCTTGCAAATAATTGGGTTAAACAAAGTACATTTTGAAAATCAATATCATGTTTTTAAAAATATGTAATTTAAAAAACATTACATATGTGGCTTCTGTGACATATGTGGCTCTTGGATGGTTCTCCTGTAGCTCTCTGCCAACAATGGCAGCTGGTAATTCTGTTCTCTTAGTCTTGTCCCTGATGTGGATTCTTGCTTCTTTTTAGATAGAAGATACTCTGTTCACACTTGTGGCTTCCACAGTGGCCACCCAGGACAAATTTTTATTGGTGGTGATCACGGGAATCATATGACAAGTGCCCAGACTTCAGAGAATGACTGGAGCAATTATTTTTGGGAGCTCTGGGAAATTTATCACACAAGGGCTTAGCTTGCACATGCAGAAGCGAGTGTTTAAAATAATAGGATGAGGATTCTTTTAAAAATCAGAATATATAACCTAACTTTTATTCACTGCCTTTCTCAAGCACTTACAGTTGAATAAAAATCTTTTATCGTTCTGTATCATTAAAACACAGCCTGAGAAAGGCCTGGAAACGCAGTGGTAGACTCCAAATTAAGCAATAAGATATGCACTTTTAGTTTCCCTAATTCCCTACCATTGAAAGTAGGTTGGAACTAAAATAAACATGCTGCCTTGAAATGAGAATTAATATGTGCCAGTGCTACTGGGGAAAACCCTATTAAACAATTGAATTTTGGAATATTTTTGCTTTGTCAAAAAACCCAAAGGCTCTCTTCCCTTTGGAATTGAATCTTCATTTGGAGGCTTTTTTTTTTTTTAATTACTTGTTCCATGTGTTTTACAAAGTGCCTTTATTGAGCTATTATGACATTTTGTTCATTATGTATTGAACCCTGTCACATCGTATAAAGGAAATATGTGCCTTCTTTGTGGCTCCTTGAGAGGCCAAGTGTAAACAGCCGTGATTCCATGAGAGAAGGGCTGCATGAATTATGAAGCATATTGTTGGGAGTGCTGGAAAAGCACCTATTGTCAATCCACATGGAGCAGGTTAGGGGACAAGGTGGGATGGGGAAGAGAAGAGAGCAGGAGGGAGAGGTTGTGTGGTAGGTGGCAATCCAGGACTTAAGTCCAAATGTCACTCAGGGTCGTAATCCAGACTTGCCTTTTGGCCTTACTGAACCTATTGTTCTTAGATCATATGTTTTTCAAATTAGAGGTGAATTCTGATATTATTGTCCAAGAAATAGTCTCCATCTAAAATAGGTGAAAGTGAAGACTGATGTCATTGCAAACAGAGATTGCTAGCCTCACTGCATGCATTCATTTCCTAGTTCATGATCCCAAAAATCATCCAGAAGAGGTCATAATCTGATGTCACCAATTCTTTTTTTGGGGGGGAGGTACTGGGGATTGAACTAAGTCAGGGGCACTCGATCACTGAGCCACATTCCCAGCATTATTTTGTATTTTATTTAGAGACAGGGTCTCACTGAGTTGCTTAGGGCCTTTCTTTTGCTGAGGCTGGCTTTGAACTTGCCATCGTCCTGCCTCAGCCTCCTGAGCCACTGGGATGTCACCAGTTATAATGGTTGAGCATGAATAGATTGGGACAGAAAAGAATTTCAAAGAATGAGTCTTAATCAAATCCTCATTTCTATCTCCAAGTGGGAAGAGGAGAGGAAAAAAAAAATGCAATTTAAGCAGAATCCCAGAGCTTATTATCAGGACTGGAGCAGGGAAGGTGTTGATGTTAGGGCTGAGGGAAGACAGTTTAACTATCACCTTTCACAAGGAAAGTTTAAAAAGACAATTTAAATATCACCTTTTAAAATGAAAATGCTAAACAGTTTAGCTTAGGCTGTTATCAGGACCACAGCGACATCTCTTCTTAAAGAGATGAAAGAAAAATGCCATTGTGGAATACCTGTCCCCTCGCCCTCCCCTCCCCCAAATCATGTACCTCAAATCATGACCTTGCTCTTCTGCTGAACAGGCTGACATCCAAAGAAGTGGTATCAGAACCTTTCCCCTGAGGGATCTCCCAGGGCTCTTTTACACAGTGACCTTTCCACGGGACAAAGGGCCCTGTGGAAGTCCCAGAACCCATCCTTCTGCTTGAAGCTGCAGCTTCTACTAAGCAACTATCGCACTAACCTCAAAACCTGCAAGAGTGGGATTTCCTATTTTAGTTCTGTGATGATTTAGGGTAAGTAACTACTGTGTGTCAAGGGCTTTACATGTTCCGCCTTTTAATTCTCACATTAATCTATAAGGTAGGTATTATTACCACCGTTCTGGAAATGAGGACACCGAGATTGAATAACATGCCCAAAGTTAAATGGCCATTGAGCAGAGGAGTTGGGATTCATTAACAGGTTTGTCTGACTCCAAAACCATTCTCTTTTCCCAGTACAGTATGTTGCTCTTATTAAGTTCCTTTCAATATCTAATCAGTATCTTCCCAGCTATAATTTAAGCTCATTATCTCAGTGCTTGGTGGAAATGAAGCAGTTCTTCTCGATTCTCCATTGAAACCTCTTTCACATGTTTGAGGGTGGCTACCTTCGCCTTCTCCTACTTTTGTCTTATCTGCTGCACAGGAGCTAAAAGAGGGTGATGTTCATGTCTCTGAAATAGCTCTGGTTCACTTCATTGGTTTGTCCTGCTTGTCGGAAACCAGTTTTGTGTTCCATTTTACTTCCTTGTTCATCCAAAGGATGTAATGGAGTACAGATTGTGCGCCAGGCAGTTGGCCAGATGCTGGACAGTTAAAGAATAAGATTGTGCTAAAGAGTGTAAAAGGGAACACTGGAATCTGTCTCAGCAGGAGATGGGCCACTTTATAGGGGAGGTGGCGGAAGGAGTGGCCTTGAGAGATGAATAATGATGTTGCCAGCAGAGGTGGGGTTCTAGGAAGGAAGGACAGGTAAAGGGAACCTCATGTGCAAAGTCATGGTAGCTGGTCACACCATTGTGGGGAGAGAAGAAAGCACTTGGGTCTGACTGGAGTGCACAGGGTGTGCACAGGAGAAAGGCAAGGAGAGATTCAGGGCGAGTGGCAGATCACGGAGAGTTTGGATGTCGTGTTCAGGAATTCATATTTATTTTAAGGGAAAAAGAAAACCATGAAAATATAAAGAATAAATTAATACACATCCACATTTGTATTTTTCCATGAAGAATGAAAAAAATTTTAACATTTTACCATCTTTTTTCCCCCTAGCCTTTAAAAACAATGAAAAACTACAGATACATTTAAGGCCCCCTTACCAATATGCTTAGTCTAATTCTTTTCTTGAGACCTCTTCCCTGAGGCAATTATTATTCTTTCAAAGCATGTTTTATACACATATTAGGGTATTTAATACATTATTCTATGTCTTGCTTTTTTTTCTTTAACTTTGTTTTTGAGTTCTATTCATGTTGACAGATCAAGCTCATTGTATAACATCCCATTTTATAAATACTAAAGTTTATTTATATTGATGGGGGTATTTGTGATTTCAAGTCTTATGCCATCAAAAATGAAGTTGCAATTAATCTCCTTATCCTTGTTTCTCTAGGGTGGCAAAAAATTATCCAGCTTTTTTGATGGTGAAAAAGTTGTATAGGAGAGCAGGAGTGGGGGGTGGGCGGTGTTTATCAACAAAACAAACTATGAAACAACAAGCCAAAACAGAGTCCTCAGGCTTTATCTCTAGAGATTCTCATTTTGGCAAGAGATTTCTGTTTTTTTTTTTTTTTTTTTTTTTTAACAAGTTATCCCAGTGAGACTTTTCATTAGAGAGGCTGTGAATTTGATACTGAAACTTGGTCCTTGTGCCTGATGCCAATCCAATAATGAGGACAAGGTTTGGAAGTAAAAGGAAGAAGAAGTCTTATGACTTTGCTAGCAAAGGAGAAACACAGGGGACTCCTGTCCCAGAGGCTGTGATTTTAACTGCCAGGGGAACAGTGGGCTTTGAAAGAGTAGATACAAAGGCTCCACTCCAGCTGTGCCCTGTCAGGAGTCATAATTCACTTGTAGCCTTGAGAGATAGCCATTTCTTAGAACCACTGGTTGAGCCCTGAAGTCTGGATTCCTTCACTCCTGTGGTCTGTGAGCAGAAGGACAGAGGACTTGGCTTCGGATGGGAAGGTTAATCTTGCTTCCCAGTGGTTAAAAAGGGGGAGAGAAGAGGGAGGAAAAACATGCCAGGTTTAAAATAAGCTGCACTGGCAGAGCAGCAAGGGTTATGTTCAAAGCAAGAAGTGGAAGGACCCCTGTTCCAAATTAGGTATAGCGCTCATCTACCCACGTACTCTCTCTTGAGAGTGGTGCGGGGACACCATAGGATTTAATGTCAAGAAGTCCCATTCTGAGATTTGTGTTCAGAAATATTAATCTAGTGACAGTATGAACAATACTGAGCCACTTGGAAGGCAATACTCTTTTTTGGGGGAGGGGGGTAGGTACCAGGGATTGAACTCAGGGGTATTCAACCACTGAACTACATCCCCAGTACTGTTTTGTATTTTATTTAGAGACAGGGTCTCACTGAGTTCCTTAGCACCTTGTTTTTGCTGAGGCTGGCTTTGACCTCTCAATCCTCTTGCATCCGCCTCCTAAGCAGCTGGGATTACAGGCGTGCGTTACCACACTTGGTTGGCAGTGCTCTTTTTTGGGCTTTCTTAGTTCATTTTGTGCTGCTATAACAAAATGCTTCAGACTAGATACTTTATAGATAACAGAGATTTATTTCTTGCAGATCTGAAGGCCGAGAAGTTCAAGGCCAAGGAGCCCACATTTGGCAAGGGCTTTCTTGCTATGTCATCCTTGTCATGGAGGATGGCTGAAGAGCAAGTGTGAGACAGAGAAAGGGACTGAGCTCATCCTTTCATTAGGACCCCATTCCTGTGATAATGGAATTAATCCATTTATGAAATCAGAGTCTTCATGATCCCATCACCTCTTAAAATTCCCACCTCTTGGTACTGGTACTGTTGCCCTGAACTTTGGGGATACATTTGAAGAACAGCAGCAACATAAAGTGAGGTAAGACATGGTCCCTAAAGTCAAGTGCCTGGCAGAGATTTGTGTTCAGAAATATTAATCTAGAGCATCTTACAGAAATGTGAGCAAATGGGCTTCAAAGTTTAAAGGCTTAATATCCACAGGCATATTGTTTCCTGGCTCAGGTTTCTGGACGCAGCAGGGCCTGGCTCATACCTTCCAGGCCTAGCCTCAGCGTCAGTATCTATGTTATTACCTGAGTACCTGGAAACAGATTTTTCAAGTTTTCTGTATTTTAGTTCTAAGTTTCTTTCCTGGTGCACTTGATATCCACTGTAACTACAGTATTAGTTTTCTAGGGCTACTCTAACAAATTGCCTCAAACCTAGTAGCTTAAGGCAATAACGTCTCACAACACTGGAGGCCAGAACCTGAAATCAAGGGTTGGAAGGATTTTACTCTTTTTGAAGACTCAAGGGATGAATACTTTCTAACCTCTTCTACCTTCTGGGGGACTCAGATATTCCTTGGTTCATGGCAGTGTAATTCCAATCTCTACATCTCTCTTACCTGGTTTTCTTCTTTGTGTCTGTCTTTCCCGCCCCCACCCCCCCCCATCTATTGTATGGATGTTTGTGATTTGGTTTAGGACCTCACCTTCATCCAGTATGGGCTCATCTCAAGATCTTAATGACATCTGCAAAGACTCTCATTCCAAATAAGAACACATTTACACGTTCTATGTGGATGTATCTTTTGGAGGCCACAATTCAACCCAGTCCATCCACTGAGGAAAGACAGTGATGAAATTGGTGTTGGATGAGGTAGTGTGAGAGATGGAGCTCATCTGATGAGATAGTGGGAATTTCTGCCTCTGGCCATGTAGGAGATATGAAGAGGGGGAGGCGAAAACATAGTGTCTAAGGTGAGCAGATGTGCCAGTAAACAATTTGAAGGGACATATCTCATCATGGGATTTCTTGACATAAAATTTGATTGTGTCCCACACCACTTTGATGTGGCTCTCATCCACCTGGAGCTTTGGGCTCCCTCACTATTCTTCCTTTCTGCTCTCTGCTCCCTTTCTCTGCTAACATTGAGTCATGTTGATCTTGCCATGGCGCCAGGTCTTATGATGATTTCTGCATGACTCCCATTCACTGACCACAGTAGTCTCTGTATTCCTTGGCTCAGTCTCAGGGAGTCTGAGGTCCACAGGTGATGGCAGCAGCCACAGATGTACCTGATCAAGAAGAATTGAGTTCATATTCACTTTGCTTCTTCATTCTTCTGCTTTTTGTTCTGTCTAGACACCCCCGCTTAATGAATAGTGCTACCCACATTCAGGCCAGGTCTTCCCCATCGGTTTGCTGTGCCACACACCAATCATCTCTGGAAATACCCTCACAGACATACCTAGAAGTCTCTTAATAAAAGGCATTTTCTAGGCATCTCTCAATCCAGTCCAGTTGACAGTCCAAATTAGCCATCATTAGCACCTGACAATCTGCTGCTTCTACAAATAAGTCTGACACCTGCCCATTTCTAGGGATAGTTGCTGGGAAATCACCCATTACCTTAAGGATGGATATAGAGTAACTTTAATGTCATTTTCTACTCATAAAGGACTCAGCAGAGTTGACCAACTTTTCCAAGATAGCTGTAACACAGCTCCCCTGCTACCCTGTTTGTACCAAAACCAAGCACCCATTTCTTGCTGGTTTCCTGCCTCCTGTGGCTAATGGAAGCTCAAAGTTCTTTTTGAAGTCAATGAAGGGCCTCCACTCTGAAAAGCTTTGAGAGAAATGATGCTAAAGACTACAGAGAAACAGGCCCTGACCTGCCAAGAAGAGGAACTATTTTTAAGTCAGGAAAGGAGATATTGCTCTTGAGTGGAAATCTTTTTGAGCCTTTATTATTGCCTCTTAGAAGGAATTTCTTTTATGTTGAGTGTATTGATACAATTTTAGTGCCCAAGTCTAGAATGTTTATTTTCAGAGAGCAAGAGCTCTCCTGGTGTTTCTATTTCTCCACTTTTAGTCATATACCAGCATCCTATCAGAAAAAGCAATACTCTGTATAGCGACAAAGATTCATTTTGATTTGACATCCTGAGAACAGAGTTTGAGTCCTGCCTGCTTTTGCTATATTCTAGTGGTGCAATCATTGGTGAGTCATCTGCCTCCCTATGCCCAGCTCAGCTTCCTGTCTAAAATGATGATGGTTAGAACCTGCTTCTCATGGTGGCTCATTCATCTGTTCATGTTTATTTATTTGTTTCTTTACCTGCCATGTGGGAGACACTGTGCTAAGTGCCAGAAATGCAAGGTGTGAGGCATAGTCCTTGCTCTCATGGAGCTTACAATGTAGCGAGGAGACAATCAAGTGATCCCATTAGTGGGTATGTAACTCCAAACCCAGTTGAATGCTCTGGGGGCTAAAAGGATGGTTATGAGAGAGTAGTCATTGCACTCCCTTGGGGGATATATTCCAAGACCCTAAGTGGATGACTGAAACCTTGGAAAATACTGAAGCCTATCTATACTCTATTTTATCCTATATACACATACACAAATTTAATGCCTTTTCCATTTTAACCAAGAACTGTGGTCATATATGACTGACATTGAGAGTATGAGGAAGTGGTATGAGAGGAGTCTGGAAAGCAGGCAGGTGATAGATCAGGCAGGGATTTGCAGGCTGCAGCAAGTAATTTGGTGTTTATGCTAATAGTAATAAAAGGTATCAAAAGATTTTTAAATTTAGAGAAGTGTGTGTGTGTGTGTGTGTGTGTGTTTTGTGTACAAATGAGGTAGGCTGAAGAAAAGCCAGAGTGGATATTGAGAGACCAACCAGAAGCCATTGCAGTAGTCAAGACAAGAGATTACAATATGTGGGATTGGTTGGTCGCCAAGAAGAGACTGAGGCCCAGATGCACAGGCTGTTCACATATCTACTTAGGGGACAAAATTGATGGAACTGGGAAGGCCCCTGGATGGAGGAGGTGATGCAGGGGTTGACTTCCTTGGTTTGTGAATGGTAGACCTAGAGGAATGATGGTGGTATTCTCTCAGATGGGGAACCACGGAGGAAAAACCAGTTTTGGGGGGAGAAGATCATAAATTCAGTCTCTGACCTGCTGAAATTCAGAATCTTAGACATCCAAGAGGGAGTGTCAAGTAGGCAGGTGGAAATATAGATCTGAAGCTTAGGATTGAGGACTGACCTGGAGATATGGACATGAGAGCCAGCTGGTGGAAATGGAACTCATGGGTGTGAATGAAATTGCTTGTGGAGAAAGTGTAGGTACAGAGGGCACTAGGCAGGAAGAAAACCAGGACAGCATTTTCAAAAAATTTCTTACATACATGACAATAGTGGACAGCATTTTTTATGAAGGCCAGGAACGAGAGTCCCCTAAAGGAGGGTGTGATCAACTGCGGCTAACGGGTCGGGTAGGTTGTGTCTGTTAGGTGTCTGGTGGCAATCGTTAAATTACTGGGGAGCACTCTAACACATTTATGTGCCTATAACTCATTATCCTCTTTTTTCCTGATAAGGAAACTGGGTCACAGGTTCCCAAAGTCATATAGTAAGTAATTTGAACTAAGGGAATATGGCTCCAGATCCTATGTCCTCAACCACTATGATATAACTGTTCCCTTCTAATTACATAGTGGTCATTGTAACTTTGCTGGGAGTTGTTTAGATGACAGGAATTGGGAAGAAACTACACTGCAATCCCACCAGGCCTTTGATCTTCTGCTTTCTGCTGCAGTCTCCCTTGTCATGAGCTTGAAGCCTGTCAAAGCCTGCACACTCTATACAATGGCTTTGATAGTTACTGCCATGTGAAAAGGTAATTTGATGCTTCCTGAACCCTATGAAGACACAGAGAGACCTTGTAAGGGGGGTTTAGGGATCTCATAGATATGGTGAGACCCTGTGTTTCTTAGTTACTTTCTCAGTTGACACCCTCCCGGCATAATTGTGAATAGCTCTCCTTTTCATTCTCAAGTGTCTCAGTTTGGATGATCTCCTGTGATAGTCAGTTTTATGGGTCAACTAGGCACAGGATAGAGTGCCTAGATATCCAGTCAGACACTGACCTAGACATTTTTTAGATATGATTAAAGAATGTCTTCAGTTTGTTTGTTTGTTTGTTTGTTCATTTGTTCGTTCGTTCATTCCTTCCTTCCTTCTTTCCTTCCTTTCTTTGTCTTTATTTTTGGGTCCTGGGGATTGAACCCAGAGTCACTGAGCCATATCTCCAGCTCATTTTTGTATTTTATTTAGAGACAGAGTCTCACTGAGTTGCTTAGGACCTTGCTAAGTTGCTGAGGCTGGCTTTGAACTTGTTTCAGGATCCCGAGCCTCTGTGAGTACAAGTATGCACCACCGTGCCCGGCATTATCAGTTTACTTTAAGTAAAGGTTATCCTGGATAATCTGGATGGGCTTGATGTGGTCAGTTGAAAGACGTTAAGAGCAGAATTTAGGTTTCTCTGAAAAAGGACTTGTGCCTATGGACAGCACCAAGTATCCCAGCCTGCCCTTCCTGATGGTCCATTCTATGTGTACAACTGAGACTGGTGTCAGGATTGTTTGAACAGCGACTCTATACAACAGAGAACTGTCTGAACTAAAATGTTCATAACACTCCATTTAGAAGCATTGGGGCGTTTGTAAATGGGAATGATAAAAAGAGAGTGGGAAGGGAATTAAGAGTTCTGACAGAGGGTTGATGACACAGGGCTGTGGACCTGGGTTGGGGAGGGGGGCGGGGCGAGGACTCGGAGGGAAGTGAAGACAGGAAAGCTCTCGCAGGGAATGTGTCAACTGGAGGTCCCAAAGAGGTTGAGAGCATGAGCCTGGAGGGAGTCCATGCATAAGCAAGTTGGCTCAAGAAGAGGTTTGTCATCTTGGAACAGGATACTGGAGTAATTTAGTTTCCATTGATGACAATGTCCATGTGTAACCCTGGATGTAGGTGGTAGAGGTGAGTATAAGAGGCCACAGGGACTTAGTGAAAGACCTGATAGATGAGCAATCTACACAGGTGTTTTGATGGAGTGAAAGACATGCCCAGAGTTGTGAGGAGTAGATGGAATGATGTATTGAGAGTTGCTGTGAATTCTCAACTGAGTTACTGTGATCACAGAGCTTTAGCAGAATGGAACCTGTCTCTGCACTACACAGTTATCTATGGTGTCTGTTTGCTTGGGGGAAAGTCAAGGCAGATCCTTCCCTCCCTTCTCAGTGGTGGGGGAGTGTGTGCTGGAGGGTGGCTTTCACTTTCTCCATGGCTCCTCTTCTGTCGTCCCAAAGCAAAGGTGTTGCATGCCCTAACTCATCGGCTCATGTGACACAATACAGGGAAAACTTATTCAACACAGTGAAGGGAACTGAGAGTCAGAGAGCAGAAGTGGCTGTTAGATTTTGCGTACATCCCTGGGCAAACTGAGATGAAAACCACTCAGTGTAATGCTAAAGTCAGAGAGTGCTTCGAGGCAGAAATACTCACCCACAACCAGAGCATCTCTGCTGTGATTTCTTTCTTTCCAACTATGTTCATTTAAACCCTTCCTCAGAATTGTCCCTCTCTGAAAGGAGGAGGGCCCAAAGTCCCATAGATCACAGGCGACAGGGCCTGTGTGAACTTGTGGGGATGGTATGGATGGGCAGGGGCATGGTGCACCAAAATTCAAGGCCGTGAAACATTAAGCCTTCACCTAGTAGGGAGGTTGTTCCAACATGATTGGACTAGAAGGTCCCTTTTACTTGGAAGACAAAACAACATTTTCTTTGTGCCTTTTTTCTGCATTTCTTCTCTGCTAGCTCTTATTGAGCCTCGTGTGTTCAACTAGAGCGCTATTTCCACTTTGGCTGCTGGCCTCTTATAGGACTCCTCTGAGGGACGATTAGGTGGTGTACTTTATGAACTCACTTTAGAGTCTAAACATAATTGTAATAAAGTTTGCTTCATGGAAGGTGAAAACATTAAGGATAGTAATTCCACTTCTCAGCTAAGGAGCTAGGTGCAGGGAGGGCCAGTCACTAACATGAGGCCACAGGACAAGTCAATGGTAGGGGTTGGTTCTGAGGTTGAGATGGTGATTAAGTGTTTACTATAAGCTGGGACTTTTCGTGGCTTATTTTAATTAATCCTGTCTCCTCCTCCTCCTCCTCATCATCATCATTACCCATCATCATCACCATCACCACAACTCCAATCTGCATATTGTAGGACAAGAAGCTGGTAAATAAAGTTAAATCATTTTTTCCAGAATTAGGTATCTGGCAGATGGTGGGATCTGAACCAAGCTGTATGGCTCCGAAGTGGGCACTCTGAGCTAGAGTCCTGCACTGCTTTGTCCTGCCTTTTTGTATTATTTCACTGCCAATCCGCAGCCATCCACCTCTGCCAGGCACTGTGTTGGGATGAGAATTACGAGCATCTGTAAGGTGCCAGAGAAAGAGGTAAAAATTGATGGGTCATGAGCACAGGAAGGATACGAGGAGGTTGCTTTCCAGGTTGCTGCAGGGCAGCCACACGCTGCCACTGCGCGTGCGTACCTTCAGATGATAGCTGAGTCATGTGGCTTTCTGACATGGCTATCCTGTTGGGGCCTGAGAGGTTCAGGTGACTCCCTCTGGGAGGCATGCTTTTGTCTCTAGGTTGAGATCATTCCCGATGTCTGTTATTTTGGCAAGAGATAGATTCTTAGTCAAGATAAAAAAAACCCCAAGGGATAGAAAGAACTCAACCCTCTCTTCTTGTGTACACTCACTGGACTCTGAAGGATGATGTCTAGGATCCTGCCTCTCCATGGCGGATGTTGAGGCTGGTGGCTCTCATGCTAAGGTGGGGTGTGGGGAGAGAGAGAGAGAGAGGGAGGGAGGGAGGGAGGGAGGGGGAAAAAGTCAGGAGGCAGGTGCTATGGTACTCTTTCAACTGAGGAAGATCGAGCAGTATTTTGCAAGAGGGATGACCTAGATTTTTCCAATGCTTTGTGCTTTTCTGTTTTGTTACCCCAGCCATTAGTAAAGAAGACGGACTGGCTGCTCCTCCCCCTTGAAGCAAACATGAGATTTGGCCAGAAAGTCCAGGGGGAAGGTGCACATTCCTCTAAGGAGTCCCAGTGAAGAGTCACCTGAAGTCAGTTTCAGGAGGGTCACACCTGAAGACTTGGAACTTTGTCTTCTGATGGCAAGTGGTGTGTCTGTCCCCCCAGGCTAAACTCTGCTGCTCCCCAGGTTGTTCTTTCAAAGGAGTGAGCCGCCCTGAGCTGCAAAGGCAGAATTCCACCATGATTAACACAGTGCCATTGATGGCCACCAAACACACAGCTCTCCATCACTGTTATTGCAGAAAGAGATTTAAAAAAATGTAATTACTTTCCTATATAGTTTTATAATAACACCAAGGAAGAAAAGTAGCAAAAAATTTACCCACAGTCCTACCACTGCCCCAAATCAAGCTGTTTTAATTTTTTCATGTTTTTGTTTCATTATTATATTTATAGATAAAATATAGTTTAGTGTTTTTGGGTTTTTTCTCTATTTTTATTCTATTGTTTCATTTTCTGTGCTAGAAAATATCTTCATTTTTTTTCAATTTATTTTTTCTCTAATATGCTCCATGTTTTCTGGAACAGTCCTGTTTTTCATTTATTTCTAATCTCCAGATAAATTCAATGTATAACAAAATGTGATTTTTGTTGTATACCTTTGTAAAATGAGAGAAACAAATTTATGTATTAGGAAGAAATTCTTTGTTACTACTGTCTTGTAACAAAGAACTTTTTATTTATTTAGTTTTTGTATTTCTACAAAGCTTTCATATTTATAATGCATTGATTTTTATTTTCCACTGTGGATTGAACCCAGGGCACTCTACCACTTATTATGGTGGATTATTCAAAGGCGGTTTCCAGCCACACCTGGCTCCTCTGGAGGTGGGTATCATCTTCAGAACAGGTGTCATGGCTTTCCTACAACAGTACTGACTGTGGTTTTAGTTACCGAAATCTAGATGCATGAATCCCCAGGTAGCAGGAAGACAGCCTTTTTAATTTTATTTTTTTTGAGAGAGGATTTCACTAACTTGCTGAGGCTGGCCTTGAACTTGCGATCCTCCTACCTCAGCCTCCCAAGTGGCTGGGATTAAAGGCATTTACCACTGTGCCTGACTTATAATGCAATGACTCTTAACTGGGGAATAGTTTTGTCCTGAGGAGATGTTTGGTCATGTTTGGAGACATTTATGGTTGAAATGACTAGGGGATGCTGCTAACAACATCTAGCAGGTGGGGCCAGGGATGCTGATACACAGCCTGCAATGCACAGGTCAGCACCCACCACAAACAATTTTCTGACCCCAGATGTCAATACTGTTGAGGTGACTTGTGAACAAAATAGTGTTCACTGTTACATGTGAAATGGTGACTTTGTAGTTCTATGGGCAAATGCCTATTTGACTTAAGCACCCTTACTCCCCTTGCTGGATATAAGTTTTCTCCTGATTTTTGGTGTTGTGACAAGCATCTTGTGTCTTGCTTTGTGCTGATGGTGGATTATTCAGAGGCGGTTGCCAGCGACCACCTGGCTCCTCTGGGGGTGAGAATAATTTTCAGGCCAGGTGCTGTGGCTTTCCTATAAACAGCCCAGGCTGTTTGTGATTCTAGTTCCTGAAATCTAGATGAATGAATCTCTAAGCAGAAGTGATACAGTGGAGCAGGCATAAAACCAGGAGGAAAAGCAAAAACTGGAAGGCAAAATCATGGGAGCAGTGAACTCAGGGATTTGGAAAGTGGAATGGATCCAAGGTGACTTTATAAGCTTTCTCTTAGGTTAGTCAGCTCCACAACTTCTTTCACACTTTGTATCCACCTTTTCTGTATAGTTTTTCTCTTGGGCATTCATCGATCGATGTCTTGCATGCTATGTGTTTTTACTTATTTATCTAGTTTATTTCTGCCTGTTTCCATGAGAGCTGGGATTTGCAACTACTGTGTATACTATTGTTTCCCAGCATCCAGAATAGCGGCTGGCTTATCTTAGGTGCTCCATACCTATTTGCTGAATAGATTAAATGGATAATCCGCACACATAAGGGAATTTTGCTTTGAGAAGAGCCTCACCACACCCATCACTCTGAGATCTGGTTCCCCTCTTCACTCTCTGGGGAGAAGGATACACAGAGAAGCAGGGAGCCTCAGGTGATATCATCCCACCCTCCCTGGAAGACAAGGAGAGAGGAAGAGAGGCTGGCAGAGGGAGGTGCAGATGGGAACAGCTGCAGGGTGTCAGCCGTGTACACTCGTTCTTGGGCACCCTCATTACTCTCTTCTGGAAGCTGTGCCTAGTGTCAAAGGGCCTGCATTGGAGTTTCCTTGTGTGCCCAGATTTGACGGGGCTTTCCTTGCAGCCCCACCTAAAGATGGCAGCCCTACTGGCCAGTTGCTAGTGCTGGTTTGGGGGCTTTTCTCTCCATTCATCATGGGCCCTCCAGTCAGGCATCTGTGGCCTCAGTATGCAAGTGAGACTCCTTTTGAATGTTCACAGTCACATTTGGTCTGTTTCTGAAACTGTGCATATTCTGGCAATCCAGCCTTTAAAAAAGACTTCAAACAATCTCTGAGCACATATAGCCACATCTTTATTAAAACATCACCATCACCAGGTAAACAGGGTGGTGAGAGCCGGGGTGGGGAGAAGCCATCTGGAACCATTCAGGTGAATGGCGACAGCTCTGCCTCAGGCCTCTGCAGCCCTGCACTTGGCAGGTTTGGAGGGCAGCATTATGTTTCACGTCACTCAAGGCAGGTGAGCCGAGGCCACGTCTCGCTGGCTGCCTCAGCAGCTGCAACTCTGATCAGGTGGTCCTGCCCGCCTCGCCTTGGCAGCTCGGGTTCTTGAAGAGCGGGTGACAGGGGCAATCATCTGCACTTGGCAAAGCAAACCCAAACACACTCTGAAAGGCACAGCTGGGCCAAGCTCAGCAGCTTTATTCATTAGGCAGTTAATCTCGAGGCTGTCAGCCTAGGCCACAAGGGCAGGCTCAGGCGGGGAAGACGTGTTTTCAACAATTCAATCCAGTTCCACAAACACTGCTGAGCCCACGCTATGCACAAGACACTGTGAGTGGCTGCAGAGGGAGCAAAGATGAGAACAAGGGAGAGTTCCTGCCTCAAAGAGCTTTCCCTCTAGCTGCTCTAAGAGCCACAAGAGAGAAAACAGGGACAGCTGGGATTCAGAGTTGGACAAAGGACTACCCACTTGAAAAGTCAGGACAAATGTCATGGATAAGAAGTCTTAAAGCCTGGATAGAATTTCTTCTTCCTTCCCTCTGTCCTCCCTTTCCTCCTTTCTACCATCCTCCCCTGTGATAAATAGAATAACCTCCTTACCCTCAGGGATCCACATCTTGAGCCCAAGAATCTGTTACCCAAGAATTATATTATCTTCAATGGAAAAGAAATTTGTAGTTGTGATTCAGTTCAGGACCTGGCGATGGGGAGATTATTCTGGACCACCCATGTAGGCCCTGCGTGTGATCACAAGGGTCTATCTAAAAAGGAAACTAGGGTGGGGGCAGAGCTAGAGGCAGATTTGAAGATGCTGCACTGCTGGCTTGAAGATGGAGGATGGGGCACTAAGCCAAGGATTCTAGGCAGCCTCTAGCTGGGAAAGGCAAGGAAATGGATTCTTCCCTGCGAGCTTCCAGAAGGAACACAGCCCTGCTTCAGACCTCTAGAATTGTAGGGTGATAAATTTGTATTGTCTAAGCCACTAACTTTGTAGTTAACATTTTAGCAATGGAAACAAGCACACTCATGTCCCCCTTCTATCCATTTCCACATCATTTCTTCTCTTTTCCTCTCCTCTTTTCTCCGTTTATTCCCTCTATCCCTTTTCTTTCTTTCCCTTAGACCAAGACATATGGTTCTATTTATACAAACAATACATATGGACTTGTTTGTACTAAGATTTTGGAATGATATCACACAGGTTATTCATCAACTTGGACAGGATTATTTTAGGCAGGGTTATGGGTAGATGAGGTCATTCCAGGCACCGTGTATGAGAAGAAACACACTGATGGGAGGGTGTCCAGGAAGGAGTAAGAGAGAGAGAGAGAGAGAGAGAGATTGATTATAAAGCAAAGCATGAATATGACTGTACTGCACAGGGCCTTGATTGACAAGGAGTAAAAGGGGTGCACTGAAGATTTCTGACCAAGGATTAAAGCATCACTTGTTAGGGACCTACTGAGGCAACATAGCAGGGATAGGCTGATGTGGAGTGAAAGGTGGGAAGGCACGCAATGGTGGCTTGCGCTAAGAGGAGGGCAGAGGAAGAGGGAAGTAAGGATGGCTTCAGGACAAAGTGAGCATATGATTTCTTGAAATATTGGCTATAAGGAAAAAAGAAGTCAATTTTGATATTTCCAGCCCTGGGAGTCTGGGAGAATGGAGGTGCTAGAATCTTGGGTGTCACGCTTGATATTGCCTTTATATATATATATATATTTTTTTTTTTGGTCACTGCCGATACATGATCACTAGAATGCTATCCAGAATTTCTGCTAATGTGTGCTCTCAGAATTTCTCATAGCCATTTCTTTATGCTTATTCTCTGAGACTCAATTGGAGGCATCCTGTCTTCCCAACTCTTCTGGACTCTTCCTCCCCAGTCTGTGTTTAGTTTCTCTATTAAGTTCTTTAATGCATTCATAATATCTTGCGGCTCTCTCTCTGCATCTCCATGTTATTTTACAATTGCCTGATGGAATGTGTATCCCTTCCACTATATTATGAAGACTTCGAGGGCAAGGCCTGATTCTTATTAATCTTGGTGTTTCCTGTGCTTAGCCCATTGCTTGACATCTGGTCCATGCAAGCAGATGTTGAGAGGAAACAGGGATGCCATCTTGAATGAGTTTGACCAGAATAACTAGGGGAAAATGTCCACAAGGAGGCTAGGAACATGGGTCAGGGGCTCTGTTGAGAGGTCAGAGGTGTGGAGACAGGCTGGGAGTCTTCTGCAAAGAGGTGAACCAATCAATGCATTAGAAGAGGATTAAGGTGGGACCTGGGGTGGTGGTCCTCATATTTGGGTGTGATGGAGAGACACCACTGAAAGCAACCAAGGAAGAGTAGTAGCCAGAGAGGTGGTCGCCAGCTACCCATGCTGACGACATAGCAGCAAAACCAAGAGAGTTTGAACAAGGGGAGATAGCCAACAGGGCCAAATGCTGGGTGGAAGTCAGGGGATGAGGAGTGAGGAAGCCCTTTCCTGTGACATTCTGGGGATTATTCCTGAGCCTTAGGAGATGGGGAAGGCAACCAGGGCATGAGGGATAAACAAGGACTATGTGGCAAGGCTGTGGAAAAACTGGTGCCTCTTCCAACATGCTTGGAAAGGAAGAAAAAGGAGGACTGTAAAAATAGGACCTGGGCAAACAGCAAGATGACATAATCTGACTCTCGGCTGAGTGGGAGGAGCTGGCAGAGACTGGAAATTGAAAATATAAGCAAGTGAGGGGGTGGAGCTCATGGGAGGGAGGAAGGGCAGCCTTTGCCTCTACTGGGAAGTAGAGGCGGAAGGAAAAGAGATTTTTTTAGGAGGAAGGAGTCAAATGGACTCTTGATAAAGTAGGCACCAAGGCCTTGTTGGGGGGCAAGGGTTTGGGGAGTGAGTTTGGGGCAGGAGAGAGGGGTCAGCCACTCTGGGGATTCACAAAAGGAATAGCACATACAGGTGGCCCCCACTTGGATGTTGAATGCTCTGGCAAGAAGTCACTTTTCCAGTCATGGCAAATAGCAGAGGAGCAGGAGTAGGAAAAAGACAAGGCGTGAAGACTGGCCAGAGGACTGTGGAAGGATGGGGCAGGGGAGGCGAGGGGCACATTGTGAAGATGGCTGAAGTCAGAATGAGGAGAAGAGATAGAGAAAGCGGAGAGGGTTGATGACTGGTGCTCAGGAGAGGTCACAGAGCAGGTCTCTGTGGCATGGGACACATCTCCCGTTTCTTTCTGCTCCACCCCAGCTTTATAGAGGAGCATCCAGCTGTATCAGTGTCATCTTGTTCCTTCTCATTGGTGTTGGAAGAAATGCCTGAGAGAAAAGCTCTGTGGGCCTCTTTTATTCAAATGGGCCTCCCACCCCTATTCCCTGACAGCATCTGAACTAAGGGCAAGATCCAGCCTGACCACAGTTGTGTGTGTTCTCACCCATGTTTGAGTCTGCACGATCTGGGGTTTGTGAGTCTCTCTGTGGCTCATGTTTCGGTGTCTCTGGTCCCTTTCTCCCCCTCTCCTCGTCACCATGTGCCAACATAGTGACTCTAAGCATGGTGCTGGCAAACTGGGCTGCTCCACACATCTGGGGTTGCCAGTTTGAGGAGGCATGCATGGTACCACGCCATGATCTGAGCAGTAGAAAGTAGACGTCCTTTGTCTGTGGCTAATAGCCTTCAGAGACAGCTGTTTTCTTTTGGAGATTTGGTCTGTAGGGTCTTTGAGGAGCCTACAAATATCTGCCTCCAAGATGCAAGTTGGGTTGGCCTATGGACCAGTGTGGGTCAGAAAAACATATGAATTTATATTTCTATTCTAGAGGAGCTAGGTCATTGACTTCAGGCATGAATGCTATCCATGGTGATGTCACCTGGAATGACAAGTGCCTATGTGTGCCAAGAGTCAGTCGGGCAGAAGCTCCATGACATTCTCACTGCCCCAGCACTCTTTAGTTCTCTAAGTCCCTCCCAATCTGATTTTTATATTGTTTCCTCTCATGCATTTTAATTCCTTCAGGGCAGGGGCTAAGTCAGAAGTGCCAAAGCCAGGGTCATTTTGTAGAGAATTTTGTTTAGCAAATCCCTTCTGGCAGGTGGGGGAGGAGGAGGCTCTGCTCAATGGATTGACAGTCTATGCTCCCAATGCAGGACCCTACTCTCTTTATGGGGTCCTCCTTTTCTCTTTTCCCATAGTCTTTCCAAAATCCTGCTGTCCACTCTACTGATTCCTTACCTGGGGTGTAGACACTTATTGGAAACATAGCTCTACTTTAAAATATGCTTCACTCCTAGAGCATAGATAATTCCCATAAAGCTTGTACCTTGAATTTTGCCTATTCTTTCCTTCCCTATCGATCCCTTGCTTTCCACAGAGGGGGCTTATTTGATTTGGAAGTGGAGTATACAATTTCTTTACATTTTATCTGAGCAACACAAGACAAGCAAAAGTGGGTTTTATTTATAAAGTCGGAACTATCTGAATAATGCCACCCATGTAGACCTTAGAGAAGACAGGTCCCCAGGGCACATACAGAGAGTCCCCTACTCCTAAAGTAACAGACACTGAGAAGCCTGCCCTGGGAGGAGCTTGGAGGGTTTGTATGGCAAATGTAGTGACTTGTCTTTCCTTCATCCTCAGTCTGATCTGTTTGTCACTTTGGATTATTTCCCTTATACCTGGCACTGAGAGGCAGCATCATCAATTGCAAGGATTCCCAGTGTGCTCTGTTGTGGCATGAAACACAAATACCATTTCCTTTCTGCTCTGGCTTTCGCAGGCCTGCCCGAATACATTTGTGTTGTCTCCAAACCTGGCACTTTAAAACAAATGAAAAGCCCCCTGAATGACAAACACAGCACACAGAGTGGGAGGGCCATTTGCAGGGAAATGGTTGCAAGGAGAATCGGTACTTTATGAATATTCACTGAAGTGTAAACCTGCACATTGCTCATACGCTTTTCTGCATCCTAATGCGCCCATGAATGCAAATGAGTCCTGTTTAAAATAGAGAGGGGGAGAATGGGCTCTTTGCAGAACACCTAATTGAAAGATGTTTGTACATCATGTTTGATATTTAGTAAACAGAGAGACAAATACAATCGTTCTCTAAATGAGACCTCGGAAACAATAAAAAATAATGATCGCAAAAACCTGGAGAGTAGGAATGTGCAGAACTAACTGCTTTCCTAAAAAGGGGGACATAATTACTCTGTCTCAGGGTGCAATTAGTGTCCTAATTATATGAAGGTGTATTTTGCTTATCTCTTCAGTAAACCTTGTGTTAAGATTTAGCTGACTTTAGGAGCTGTAAGACAGAGGGGCTGGGCCCTGTACTTAGGGTAGGCCATGGATGGTCCTGGGGAAGAGGGACTAGATAGATGGTACTTTGGCAAGTACCTTCATCTTTCTTTTAGACTGACAGATGGTTTCAGTCTGGGTTGCCTGCCTGCTGCTGCTTTCAATGCAAGAGTGTTACCTTTTTGGATTCATGAAAGCCACTCAATCAAAGATAAAAAGGCAGGCCAATGTGGGGAATCAATAAAATCTCTACTTTCAGCTGGAGTGTCTAATAGTAATTCTTCTCGTGTCACTGCCTGGTTAAACAGTCATACTCCTGCTAAAAGCCCTATAAGACATAATAGATTCATGTGGCTTTGCCCTATTGTGTTGCATTTGGCCTGGAAAAGGGGAAAGGGGTCTTGGTTTTTTCTAAAACAAACCAGACACTGAAGCATTGTGTATCAAAATGTGTTCACCCATTGTGGATTCCCTCCTAAGAGCAGAGAGGGTTTTCTTTGCATACCAGACATCTGAAATATTCATCGCAAATCCTCCTTTGGAGACATTTTATACCAATCCCACCCAAGTCATTCTGCTTACATTCAAATGTACTTTTTTTTTTTTTTTGGTAATTGGTTGTTATTGTTGGGAGAATCATAAAAATAAGTGCTTTTGATTTCAAACTGAGCCAATGGTATACATTGGGATCTGTTCTCAAGAAGTTGAAAGCAAATGTCACACATCTCAGAGCTGAACTGAAGAGTACAAATGGATTGATAGTGGCAGAGTCTCTCAGGTAGGGCCTTTGGAGATGGCTTCTCACGAGACCACGGTGCTCTGGGTGGGGTTGCAGGGTTTTCCTTAAGGTCTGTGAGTGGCAGTGTGGATAGGATCTGTGTGGATAGGATCTCTCACTCCTCCCCTGAGCACACTCACAGACCCTTCAATGGTCCTAAACCCACTGCTGGCATGGCAGTGAATCACAGAGGGGCCGGGTGCTTTCCTTTTCAATCTTTCCTCCTCTAGTCTTATAGAGAAAAAATGAAGTATTTGTGCTGAGTTGAGCAGCATTAAATGGAATTGGCTGGGTCACCACCCACACATTGACGTCCAGGGATTTTGAGTGAATGAGAATCACAGAGCATGTTATTTTGCCATCTGGGGTGAGAAAGAAGAGATGGGACAAGCGGCACTTTGTTGGCCATTCCAAGCAGGCCCTTTGATCGGGAGTGTCCTTTGTCAAGGCTTCTGCTGACCCCTCCTCTCCCACGTTCCTCCAAGCCAAGACCATTTCCCACCCTTTGCTCTTTCAGAAGATTTGTCTTTTGCCAGGGGGTCAAATTGGAGCCCCCCTTTTTTTTGGCCTATCATGGGAGACTGCAGAAGAGAGAAAAATATTGAGTGTCTTTCCCCTGGCTGACCCCTCACGCCCCTCCCCAGGAAAACTTCAGCAGATGTAGACAAGATTTTAATAGCTACATAAAGAGAGATGCATGACAATCTCATTAGGGGAGCCATAACGGCCTGTTGGAGGATCTCAGAGAGGACAATATATCAATGTCTAGTTTGTTTCGGCATCCCTAACGATGGCCATTTGCCCCTCCCCATAATCATCCATTCATCACCAGTTTGACCTGGTTCCCGATAATACTTGGCCCTGACTTGCATAAGTCCCCTTTGAGGCCCTCTACAATTGCTGACACCACTCTTTAAGTGCGGCTCAATCAGAGCCGGTAAGTGACAATCATAAAAAAGCAGTTAGTGGGCCACCCCATGGCTTGCCCTGCTATGGCACATTAAGGCTCTTTCTTTTCTCTTCCCAGCAGTCTTCTGGGTCACACTTCATCCCCAGCCCAACATCTGCAGGAGGTCAAGGCAGTGGGGGCCGGGATTTCCAACCATCTGCCAAGGAAAAAGGAAGCCAATGCTGGAGGAAGGAGGAGGAAGAATCTAAATCTTCTGAAGCCCTTCTCCAAGTTATTTATCGCAGTTGAGGGCAGGAGAATCATTATTAATGGTATGGGCCCATTGTCTTTCTTATGTGCCTCTGAGGGCAATGGACATAATTAAAGTCAAAGTCGAAGCCAGTTCATTTTTCCCTTTGGAGGCTTAAACGGCCCAGAGTCATTTCCCATTCCTTTCTTTCCACTATGCCAGTCCTCCCTAGCTGTTGAAAAATTCAACATTCCTATAAACTATAGTACTTTGTAAAGGTCACGCGCCAGTTAATCTGAACCTGGGGTCTGCAGCCGCACTTGCTGTAGCTGCGGCAATGGCTGTCCAGCCTGGTGACGTGGGGCCAGCCTGCGGAGACCGGAGAGGGGCACGAGGCAGGCACGCAGAGCTCTTTAAATATTGCCGAGCGTTTCCTGGATCAGCATGATATTTAAAGATTTTTGTTCCACCTGCCTGCGAAATATAGAGTCCAGCCGAGAGGCAAGAAAATGAATATGGATTTCTTGCCCTTTCAGTGTATTCACTCCAGAAAATAGCCATTTCTTTCTTTCTTTTTTTTTTTTTTTTCTTTTTGCAGAGCCCGGGACTGCAGGCTTCAGGCAGCCACGATTACAATCATGCATCATGAATGAAATGTGCCATTTGGAGAAAATCAGCCACTCATTCCATTTCAAAACCCCACACAAATCAATAGTGCTAGCAGAGTTTTCGGGAGGAGTTGGGTGTTGTGCTTGAACTACAGCACTTTCTCAACACACTTCTGACACTCTAAGCAGCAGCCTCGGGTAGAGTCTGCCTGGGGCTCCAACAAGAGGATTATGGGCCTCCAAAAGCTGGGTCTGTTCGGCACATGATGAGAAAGCGACTCTTTGTGCTGGTGGCTGGAACACTCGGTAGCATCACAGAGCATACTCCTAGCTTGAGTTCTGCTTGAATTAGCTTTTTATTAATACCATTATTGAAAAAACAACAACAACATGTATCTAGTATTTCCTTTGTGCTAGACACTGTGCTAAGCCCTAGGGATAGAAGAGTCTCCAAAATAGACGCAGGCCCTTCCTTCATGTGGCTTTTAGGAGTTAATGTGGGAGACAGAAAAATGACTGGACATTTGAAATACAGTGTGATAAATCTTGGGATTTGGGGGGAAATTTCATCTCTCTGTTCCTCGTTTTCATATGGGCGAAATGAAGAAGTTTAACTAGATTAACCCCAAAGGCATTGGCCCATTCCAAGATACTCAGCTTTCTGTAGGGTAGTCAGACCATCACTCAAACATTGCCACCTCTCCTTGCTCTCTGTGTCCTCAAGGTCACTACAACCTCGTTTCAGACACAAGACTCCTACAGATGAAATGATAACTCACATTTGAGGTGCCAGATAAATGTTATGGGACTCTGAGAAGTTGTTGGCAGTTCAGAGTGTTCCTTGGGAGTTCTGAGGAGGGAGGAATGGTTAAGTGCCTTATCAATGCCAAATACACTTTTCTCTGCATCATTTTAACCACTCCCCTGGCTCCCATTACTTACATGTGGAAAAGATTCCTGAATTCATGGCTCCAGCCTAGATGGCCTCATGAGCTTTTCCCTTGTCTAACCCCTAATCATCTTACATCTAAGCAAATGTAAGCAGCATTTGCTCCAAAAGGTTTCTTCACCTCCCTGGGCCAAGTTTGATCCTCTACCATATGCTTCTATGCACCCCGGTCTTTATCACAGCACTTACCACAATGTTTTGTAAATACCTATTCAATCAACTCTCTGTCTCACAAGGCTGCAAGATCCACAAGGGAGGGACCTTATCTGCCCAGCTCACTGTTATTTCCCTAGGGTCATTACAGTGCTTGGCATTTTATCCATGTCTGATAAGTAATTGTTATATAAACAAATGACTATTTAATGCTTCTAGAGATTTAATTTGCCTTTTTTTAAGGCATGAACCTATACCATTTCACCCTATTTGGATGGTGTATCCCAGAGAAAGATGAAAGCAATATAGTATTAGTTAGCTTTTTGTTACTGTGACTAAAATACCTGACAAGAACAACTTAGAGGAAGGAAACTGGCTCACAGTCTCAGAGGTTCAGTCCATGGTCAGCTAACTCCAATGCTCTGGGTCCAAGGTGAGGTAGAACATCATGGTGGAAGGGCACGGTAGAGAAATGCTGCTCTGTTCATGGTAGATAGGAACAAAGAGAGAAAGGGGAAGGAGCTGAAGAGAATATGAACCCTTCTAGGACACACCCCCACTCACTCACCTCCTTTAATCATACCCCACCTGCCTACAGTTACCACCCAATCAGTCCATTCAAACTGGGATGGACTGATTAGGTTACAGCTCTCACAATCCAATCACTTCACTTCTGAATATTCCTGCATTAACACAGGAGCTTCTGGGGGACACCATCTAAACCATAATACGTGGCATTGTGCCAATATATTCCCAACAGAGTGTGGTGTCTCAGGCAGTTTCCTAAGAATCAGAGATAGAGGCAAGGCTTAGGTGCTAATGTGTAATTTTGGAGGTGAAATATCAGGGCAGCACAATAAAAGAATAAATAAAGGAAGCAGGGAAGGATGAAGAGAAGACTCAAGGTGCTATGTCATGCTGGCTACTGCTTCATAGTGGTGTGGTGGTGCATTTACACACACAGACACCAACACATACCACCACCACCACCAACAACAACAATAACAAAAATGAGCAAACAAAAAAGTCAGGTACTCAGCAGATACACCTGCTCAGCCATGCAGGATGTTTTTGGACAGACCAGACAGAAAAATGGAGTCTCATAATAGTGCTTCAGATGGGCATGTGGGGGCATTTGTCTTCCTGTTCCTACACCCATGGATCAAAGTAAACCCATAGGGAGATCTTCCCTGTATTTATGGTCTGCCTTATCTAAACCCCTGGAAAGCAACTCAGGAAATACAACTCAAGCCCTATAATGTGATTTTCCATCAAGTTGTGTGTGTGTGCAGTAAAGAATAAATATGGAAAGACTGAGGCTGCTATCCTTAAAAATGTCTGCAAGCAGGTTGGCATCTGGGAACTTAGATTTAAGGGGGATTCCCACCATTCCCTGAGAAGCCTGTTTTACTGTGCCAAGAATTTTTGGTGCAAGCAATGTCATTTATGTTGAACTCTTGATTTCCTTCTGGGAGTCTGAAATTTTGATATGTGCTAGCAAGTGGGTACCAATAAGGCAAGACCCCCTTAAGGTCCTCCTTGGCTTTGAGTCTAGTGAATGCCCTAGTAGACATTTCACATGGATTGTCACAACCTCTTGCTACAGGAGTTAAGTGAGTCCTGTGGGACTCCACTAGGAGAGGAATTTTGGAAGCTTGTGCCTGATATTTTCGAGATTGTGCTCCATGTACCTTTTTCCTGTTCTGATTTTGCTCTGTATCTTATTGCTGTAATAAATCAAAGCTGTGAGTGTGACTCTATGCTGAGTCTTGTGATTCCTCTATTGAATCATTGAACCTGGGGACCCCTGCCACAGTGTGTATGGCTGGTTGGCTCAAGTGAAAGCACCAAGCAGCCTTCAGGAACTGGCTCACCAAGACAGTGACTGAGGTGAAGCAGGAAGTTGAGGGGCTGGGAAGCAGGTGAGGCTGAGGAGCTACAAAGATGTCTTTAAACACATGTAGCAAAAAGAGCCCAGATGGATCTTGGCTGCTACCAGCTGTGCAAACTGCTGAGTAAGTTAAAGTCTCTTTGGCCCAGTTTCATCATGGTAAATGTTCTGTCAACTTTTCAGGGCTGCAAAGATTGGTATAATGTATGACTTCAATCCTGGTAACTATTAGGCAAAGGCATCTTGATCTCTTATCTTTAGGCTATGCTCTTTGGATACAGTTGGGAGAGGGAAGAGGGTGGAAAAAGTGGAGGTGCAACAGTGAGTGAAAACTACCAGCAGTGAGTGAGGGGAGGGAATCACTAGCTCTGTTTCACTAGTGTTGGAATGGAATGTTCTGGCAAGATGGTACCTTCTTCTAGGAGATGTTGTATCACTAGGTCTTGCCAGCTAGAGAAGTATTCCCAAGAGAATTCTCTTGGAGTCTAGCAAGTTATTATACTGCCTAGATATTACTTCCAGATAGTGGCCATCTGGAACTTTGGATCAGCCCAAGACCATACAGAACATTCTTATCAGGCCCACATTTGCCCGGTTAATGATTATTAAAATTATTTGGCTTCAAACAATATACAACTAACTTCAGCAAGAATATAGTATTGGAAGGTGTAAGAGTGGCTTATAAAGAGTAGTAACTGAACAACTAGGCTTCAGGTAGGGCAGAAACCAGGGCAAGTCTCAGCACCTCAGCAACCTAATGAACTTTCTAGTGTATGATTGTTGGATGACAGCTATAACTGCTTGTCTCTCCTGCTGGCTAAAGCTTAAGGTTCAGATTCCCTGGAGACAGACTATGATTGGCAGCTGAATAGAAATAAACAGGGGAGGTGGTGTGTGTGTGTGTGTGTGTGTGAGAGAGAGAGAGAGAGAGAGAGAGAGAGAGAGAGAGAGAGAGAGAGCACCCTTGTGCTATCCAGGGGAAAGAGATGCCATTAACAGAAGCAGGTAAGACATTGACTCAGACCTACTTTTTTGATAGGGCCTTTGCCCTATGGTCAAGTTACTATGGTGCTTCTGGGACATCTGAAACCTGGTACTATGAAGCTGTCCACAGGGGCTTTGTCAGATTTTGTCACTCTGGGGGATTTGACATGTCTCCTTGGATCCTCAATACCCCAAATGTATCCCAAACACACCTTAAGAAGTGCTTTAGAGTTTGCTGATCTTTTATTGTCACCTGAGGGTACACATTTGTAGGACCTCAATGGCCTTGTCAACCCTGGTTCTTTCAGTTTTTATGCATCTCTAAGCCTTTGAAGATACTCTGTTGTCTGCTTGGAGGGATGTTACTCTGCTACAAATGCCTACTCACCTTCAAGGTCAAATGTCACTCCTCTTGTGATTCTCCAGAGTCACGGTTAGTGGTAGAGGCTCATGTAGAATCAAAGTCTCCTGGTTTTCACTAGGGTCATTATAATAAAGTGGTTACTAATTAGGGTGGTGTCAAATAACCCAAGGTTTGAGTACCAGTTCTGCACTTGTGCTCTAGGTAATCTTGGGAATGTGATCACCATCTTGGAGACTTGAGTTTCCCCTTCTTTAAAGGTGATATTAATGGTACCCACATTTGTGTGAAAATTAAAAAAAAATAAGGCATGTAAAGTGGTTTTCACAATGCTTTGACTCAAAGTAAGTGCTCAATAAATGTTAACTATTGTTGGGGCAGGGGTTGTGATTCAGGTAGAGTGCTCAACTAGCATGCATAAGGCACTGGGTTTGATCCTCAGCACCACATAAAAATAAAATAATGTGTCCACCTAAAAAAAAAAGCTTTTTAAAAATGTTAACTATTGTTGTACCATGTTTCTGTCCCAGGAAGATTATGTAAATGAAAGTGTAGAAAGCTTAAAAACCCCCAGGGGCAAGTAGAGTAACCTTAACATGCAAAAACTTGGAAAGCCCCAGGGAAGAGTCAGCATTGAAAGTCTGCTCCAGTAAAACCTGTAAACAAATCTTCAAATACTAATTAGGCAAGTGCATATCTCACTATCCTAAATAATAAAATACATTTGGTAGTTGTTCATGGTTTGAAATAATAAATTCTAAATTAGTCACTCAGAGCATTATTAATAACTAAACAGTCTACAAAAAAGTGAAAGTTGTACTTTTGATGCTCATGAAATTTAAAAATATGAGAAAATATCAAAACCAGATGCTTTTGAGATTACCACGGATCACTGAGATAGGGGTGATCTCAGTGATCAGAGTGATTTGTGGGAAGAGTATTGGAGTTAGATTTGGCTGCTGATAGTTGAATTTGAGTCCTGTGATCTCAGAGAGGACATAGCACTCTGATGAGAAAACACTCTCGCAGGGGTGAGAGAAAATCTACATGAAAGAACCTGAAACACTACGAAATGCTTTTTAGACTATGAAGTGCAGTGTGATTCAAGAGTACACTTAGGAAAACAAAGCATCTGTTCATTCACTTCTCCCTTAGTTCTTCTCATTCATCGATGAGCACCTATTTTAAGTCCAGCATGACACAAGTTTCAATCAGGGATAAAAAGGCTGCAGGAAACATGCCTGTCCATTCTCCAGGAACCAGTAGGCTAGTTGAAAGGGCAGTATGCACACAGTATATAAGCAAATGCAACCTTCCAAGCTGTTCCAACACTTAAATCCAGAGAGATGTAAAGAGAATTTAGGGAGAGAATTCTTTTTTATTTTTTTTTTGGTACTGAGAATTGAACTCAGGGGCACTCCACCACTGAGCCACATTCCCAGCCCTATTTTGTATTTTATTTAGAGACAGGGTTGCTTAGCACCTTGCTTTTGCTGAGGCTGGCTTTGAACTCTTGATCCTCCTGCCTCAACCTCCAGAACTGCTGGGATTATAGGCATGCACCATCACGCCCTGCTAGGGAGAGATTTCTTGAGGGAGATCTTAGATTTTTGGGGGGGAAGGTGTGAGTGTAGAGAATGAAAAAATTTATATGTGTAAAGCACAATGAGTAAGACAGATGAGGAAGCAGTAAAGACATGTTTGTTGCTGGTGTCAATAATCACTGGGGACATTGGTATTGGGTAGAATATGAATCCAGCACTGTCCTAGGTACTGTGAGAGGTATGGGAGGAGGAAGGGGCTTGGCTTCCATTTCCTGGGGGTTTTAGCACCAGGAGAGGTGAGATAATACTGAGGAAGACACGGGGTCTGACTCGAGTACTAAATGTTGTTGAACTGAACTATATGACTGAGCCATCTGGTAAAGTCTGGCTGATATTTTTCTACAGAGGAAGACTGTACCTTTAAATTCACAGCTCAAGAAAACATGTCAGTTTGCCAAGTTTCTGCTAAGCCATCCTGAAAAAAAAAATATTCAACAGCTTTCACCAGCCAGAGGCCCCAATATCCAATTTCTGTCTCAAATGATAAATGACATTTGTCAGTTGACAAAGCGAATGGCCTCGGCCATTGAAGACATAGTCCTGCTGTGCATAGCACTCTTGTAGAACCAGGCAAGAGCACCTTGAGGTGAGAAAAAGCCTTTTTGTGCATGAGTCTTCCAGAGATAGTCTGGAAACAAGTAGCTTTTGTGTTGCTCCGAGGGCAGTTCCTGGTTAGGAGCTGAAACTCTGGTAGGAAAAGATTATCTGCCTGGGCAGGAGGGGATTTATCAGATCTGGGGAGGATGGATTAGCCAGGCGTTGTCTTGGAAGCTTGCTAATGGGCATAGGCTTTGGTCAAATTCCTGATGGTTCTTTGCCCCCTTTTCAAGTATTCCCTGTTGCTTTGGAGCAGAAGTCAATGTGGTTAGTATGAGACAAAATCAAGGGTATGGTTCACATTGACACTGGTGGAACAGTTGATGAGGGGAGGTGCATGGAGAACAGTAGTAATTTTGGCAACTTGCAGAGTAAGATTGCCAGCTGTACCCATTGAGTGATATAGTACTGCTCCCAGTTATTGTGACTGTTTACACTATCTGCACATTTTCAACCTTCACTTCCAGGGTTTGTGGAGGACCCAAAAGGATGTGGAGTGATGAATCCCTATAGGGAGTCTCCCTCCACCTGGTCTGATCTCTTCTAGAGCCCTGGGTAGGACAGGATATTTGCCTTTTTCAAAACTATCTCTGGAGGCTGGAAGTGGAATGGGGATAGCAAATTGCAGGTCCAGGTTTGATGTATTCTTCACTATATTTTCTGAGCTAGGTATTTACTCCATGCTGAGTCATCTGAAAGAATCCTTCAGATTTTCAGGATGAATCAAGGATATGGCATTTGGCTTAGAAGAGCTAGGGAAGGCAGACAAAGAAAGTCAACTGGTTAGATATAGTTGTATCTTCCTTTGGATACAGCCCATTGCCTCTCTGAATGGCTCTGATCATAATGATCACTGCAAACAATTCCTAGAAAGAAGGACTTTCCAATTTGATCCAATCCAAAATAAGGATCAGAATGAAGAGAACCCTGAGGTCAAGTGGTCTACCCATCTGTGTAGCAATGTTTTCTGTGTGGTCCACTGACAATTTGCATTAGACTGACCAAGGGTGCTGCTTGTGAAAAATGCAGGTTCATGGCCCCTACACTTAATTATGTCAGAACCTCTAGATTTGGAATTGGGAATCTAAATTTTCCGAAAGTATCCTATGTGATTGTCATGGTTTAGATTTGGAATGACTCCGAAAAGCTTATGTGTTGAAGACTTGGTCCTCAATGCAGCAATGTCTGGCTTTAGGGATTTGGGGAAATGATTGAATCATCATAGCTTTAATCTCATCAGTGGATTGATCCATTGGGTGGATTAATTATCTGAATGGACTACTGGGAGTGGTGGAAACTCTAGGCAGGTAGGGCATAGTCAGAGGAAGTAGATCACTGGAGGCATGCCCTTGGGGACCATATCTTGTCCCTGCTAATGCTCCCCCCACCACTTTCCTGGCTACCAAGAGCTGATCATCTTTCCTCCACCATGCCCGTCCACCATGATGTTCTACCTCACATCAGGACAGAGTGATGGAGCCAGCTAACCATGGACTGAAACCTCTATAACAGTGAGTCAAAAATAAACCTTTCTTCCACTAAGTTGTTCTTGTCAGGTATTTTGGTCACAGTGATGAAAAACCAGCTAACACAGTAATTTTTCTTCAAGCTGAAATTTGAAAGAACCAGGAATCCATCCAATGCTTTCGTTCCCTGTTTAAGAAGTGTGGTTAACAATTATCTGTCTCTGAACATCTTTCTTGGACAAGATTTCTCTTCCTTTGGATACAGCTCATTGCCTCTCTGGATGGCTCTGATCAGCAAGTTTTTTCCCCAATAGGTCAAGTATAATATTTTGATGGGGGGAAAAATCTTCAAATCCACACTCAGTGTATGTGTGTGTGTGTTTAGTGTGTATATAAGTGCAACTCAAAAGAGTTTGAGAGACCTACAGAGACACCCTAAATTTAAGTGTGGTTCCTTATGGGAAAGAGTGTAAAACATGAATTTGGGGGAAGGTACCTGGAGAACCTTTAACTTTTTATTGTATTTATGTCTGAATTGCTTGAATTGTACTTTTACTGTGTGCATATATTATTTGGGGAATTATAAAAAAAGATAAGACAAAACAACATCAACACGAATGTTCTTTACTTTGAGCCCTCATTCACTTGTCTCTACATTTCCCCCTTCAGCTCCAGGGGACTCACATGGAATTGCATAGGATGCTGAGTTTTGTCCCCATCTGTCAAAAAGTTTTTGAAAGCTGTTAACTTGTCTCTATTGTGGCACCAAGTTGTTAGGCTGGTGGCCTTGGTTCCTTGTCTTTTGTGGTAGGACCTGCTGTGTGATTGTTCCAGGAAATTGCCCCAGACTCTCTGCCTGGTGATGCTGTTCAGCTTGACTGTTCTTGGGAAGGTTCTATACTGAGAGTAACATCCCAGGTGTGCTGTGACCAACACAGAGGGAGCTGGCCAGTCATTTCCATCTCCCTAGTCCCATGTTTCCATTAATGCTGCTTAAACCTTTTTGACAGCCACGTCACACTGACAACTCCTATTGAGCAGAGAGTCAACTAAAACCCCTAAGTCTTTTTCACACTGGCTGCTGCCAAGGCTCATCTGCACCACCCTGCATTGCTTTCTGGACCAAGTAGAGAACCTTAAACTAATTCCTCTTAAACTTCATCTTGTTAGGCTTGGCTCATTGATCCAGGAGGCTGAAGCCTCTTTCCTTTTTGGATCTTGATTTTGTTCTCAGCAGAAACCTTTTTTCTGCAAAGTTTGATTTTATTTGACTGCAGGGGGAAAAATACCTCTTTATTCTGAACTGGAGACTCTCCTAGAAAAATCAACCTGAGCTTGGCATTTTTCTAATGCCCTGAACGAATGCAGAACTTGCTGTCAGCCTGATTGGACAAGGCTCCGCTTCAGGGTCTGCTACCTGCAGGCTCCTAATGCAGGTCCCACGACATATGCCACCAGACTGGAAGGGAGTTCTGCAGACAGCAGGCCCCATTCCCAGACAGATGGGGGTCTCTCCTCTTCTGAAGCATCCCCTGGGAAGGCTTGATTGGGAGCATCTTCCCAAAATGGGATGACTGTGTATTGTGAGTGGCTTTATTGCTCAGAGCATCTGGATATGTTGTGATAAACAGCATGATAGATGATTTTAATGCCTCTAGAATGGGTTGCCCAGAGAGAAGGAGCAGAACAGAGAACATTCACCTCCCTATTTTCTTGGAACAGAGCAGGGCTACTCATGAAGGTGTCACCTGATTTGTTCTTCTTGCTCATCCTGGTGGCAATTTCAGCACCATGGGTCTGAGGGGGAATTAGAGAAGGGGAGATTTACCAGAGCAGGTGGGCCAGTTGGAGAGAGTGTTCATTTATATGTTCAGCACATATTCTTTGAGATTGGATAAGGGTCACTATGCTAGCCATGGGGCATAAACGGCAAGAACACCAGGTGTGAGCCCTGTGCTCACAAAGCTTTCAGCCTAGTCAAAGAGGCATATGCTAATAAAATGATGACTTGAATCAAACTATTAACAGCAGTAAATGCATCAAAGAGAATATTTTGTTATGACTATGAGTTTGATTTCTGTGTAGAAAGTCAGGGAAGTCCTCTCTGAAGAGGTGACCCTTTAGCTGAAATCTGTAAGTTGAGTGGCAGGTAACTCAGCCGAGCCTTGGAAGGTATGACAGGTATATATTAAGTTTGTTCTAAGCCCCTGAGGCAGGTGGGGACATAGTATGACCATGGATAGGAAAGGAAGCCAATATGCCTGCGTGAGGGGAGCAAGGAGGGAATATGGCTGCAGCGTAAGGTTAGAAATGTCAACAATGATGCTATAATAATATTAATTATTATTTTTATTGAATGTTTTCTATATTCTGGGTACTGTACTACTTCATATGTATTGACTCCTTTCTCTCTCTCTCTTTCTTTCGTTCTCTCTCTTTTCGGTGCTAGGGGAGCTTAATCACTGAGCCACATCCCCAGCCCTTCTTTACATTTTATTCGAGACAGGGTCTCACTGAATCGCTTAGTGCCTCACTAAGTTGCTGAGGCTGGTTTTGAACTCACAATCCTCCTGCCTCAGCCTCCTGAGCCACTGGGATTAAAGGCATTCACCACTGTGCCTGGCTGAATCCTTTATTTCTTCTGATGAACTTAAAAGATATATAGTTGCCTTCTTTCCAACTTACATACAAGGAAATTGAGACACAGAGAAGCTGAGTGACTTCTCCAAACTGGTAAGGGTAGCATTGTTTTGTCTTGAAGTTTCTTTTAGGGATTTTGGTATTTACCTTCAGGATAATGGGAAGATTTTAAGCGGGGCAGAGATGTGATCATATTTGTGTTGTGTGGAGAGGAATTGCAGGGGCCTGGGAGAAAGAAGGGAGACAGTTCCCCAGAGATCCAGGTGAGAGATGCCAAGAACTTGTACATGCATGGGGGCTGGGGTGATGAGAGCAAATGTTTTTGGAGTAAATCAATACCTGGTAAAATATTGGGCAAAGGGTAGGGAGAAGAAAATGTCAAGGATGACTTACTTGTAGGTTTCTGTTAAACCCAACAGGATGGATAGGGAATATTATTTCTGCTTTGGGCAAACTAAGTTTGATTAGCTTTTGAGGGAGGCAAATAGGGAGTTGGACATGAACTTCTGGTGCTCAGAGGAGAGGGCTGGACTCTTATTTGGAAAGTCACTGAGGGACAGGTGGTGAATGAAATGGTAGGCTAGAGGAAATTGCTTAAGGAGAGAGTAGAGAGTAGAAAGTAAGACCTAGAGGACCTGGGATGAACCCTACCTGAATGAACTCCAATATATAACGACCCGAGAAAGGAAGTCAAATCCATTAAGGTGATTGAAAAGGAGGTGTCCAGTTGATGAAAACCAGTGTGAGGTTTGCAGTGTTCAGGAGAGAATTCATGTGTGAGAGACAGCAGGAATACTAGTGCTGTGTGCTCCCAAGTTGTCAAATAATATGAGAAATGGAAATTGGCCATGAGATTCAGCAACATGGAGACTATTCATTTCCCAGGGTTGCCATAACAAATTACCCCACCCTGGGTAGTTTAAAACAACAGAAATTTATTCTCTCACAATTCCGAAGGCAAGAAGTCTGAAATCAAGGTGTTGGCAGGGTCATGATCATTTGGAAGGTTCTGGAGGAGAATCTTTCCAGGTTTCTTCCAGCTCCTGGTGACAGCCAGCAATCCTTAGTGTTCCTTGGTTTTTAGATGCACGACTCCATTGTCTTTCTCCATCTTCATGTGGCCCCTCTCCTATGGGCCTGTGTGTCTGTGTCTAAATTTCCCTCTTCTTATCAGGCCCAGTCACATCAGCTAGGACCCATCCTAATTCACTCTGACCTCTTATGTTAACTTGATTCTGTCAACAAAAAAACCTATTTCAAAATAAGGTCACGTTCACCAATACTGGGATTAGGACTTAAACACATCTATTTGACAAACACAAGTCAACCCACCAGAGAGGTCATCAGTAACTATTTTTGTGGTGAGATAAGGAAAGATGACCAGTGTACGTTAAGAAGGGAGGAGAGGAGGAAAATTGGGGCTAGCACAAGAACAGACAAATCTTCCAGGAAATCTGGCTGCCTGGAGCACTACAGCAACACAGCAGGGTCAGAAAACCTCCATCCAAGCACCAGCTCTACCACTCCTGCTGGGACCTGGGGTAAGCCACTTGGCTTCTTCATCTGGGGAATGATCATGTCCATTCGACCAGCCTTTAGGGTGACTTGGAGTTCCTGTGAAGACTCCAGGACGTGGGACACAGAAAAGCTTCTAGGACTGTAAAAGCCATCATATGTGATTCATGGTGATGAAGTGGTTTTAGAGAAAACTTGTTCCCCCGTTTGGATATACGTGCAAGTGGGTCAGTGGCGGCAGGGGACCCAGGTGGATCAGCAGGATTTGGATCCTCCTTCCTTTCTGAGCCACCCACATGGGCTGAAGCCAAGCAGCTGGGCTCCTGCATACACTCTGAGCATTCTGTCTGGAGAACTGTGCTCCTGAGTGTGTGGCATGGTGTTCCTCTACCCTTGCCCACAGGGGATTTCACTCACTCAGTTTGGGGACTTCTGACTCAGGCAGTGGAGTTGTAATCTAGATGTCCTCGTTCTTGATGCCATTCAGGGGACTCAAAAATGGCATCCCCTTAGGTCTTGGGTCCAGTATTTGTCCCCAGAGTAAACCTCTTGGCAGCCAAGTCCCAAGACCATTTGTGGTTTGGCAGGGAGGGGGACCTTTGCCATAGGGGTTGGGGAAATTGGCCTGGGGGCAGAACCTGGTTGTAGGAGTAGAGCTGAGCAAGTGGAAGGCAGGCAGACTCCATGCCTGAAAAATGACCAGAGAGTCTCCTGCAGTATGGACATGGAGGCCAAGGCGCTGCAGGCAAAAGCATTTGAGTCAGGCAAGCAGACAGCTGGGGCACACTCTGTGAGGAAGGGCAGACTGTCCTCCCAAGAGGAGGAGTTGGTTGGCTGCAGGGGCTCAGATGCCAACAGTGATTAATTTACTCCTTGCTGGATTTGTCAGGTGTCAGGAGTCAGGCTCTGGGCTCGGTGGCTGCAAGCGTTGGGGCCCAGAGGCTGCAGAGGAAGGCTGGGGAGTAGGGACTCTGGGTGGGGCTCCTGACTCTTCAGGAATGGGCAGAGCATGTGAACAGGAAGAGAAACTCCCTCCAAAGCAGCCCTTTTGTGCACACAGATCACTCTGAGATCTCTTTAAAATGCAGATCCTGTTAGAATAGATCTGGGTAGGGCAAGAGGTTCTGCAGTACCAAAACATTCCCAGGTGGTACCCATGCCACACTTTAGGGAAAAGCAGTTTAGGGAAAAAGGAGAACTGACTGCCAGCATTCACGGGAATCTCCTGGCATTCCATTGCTGCAGCGAACTGTGGGTTGTCAGTAGTGGTTTCAGGTGTCCACACTCAGTTAAAGCAGCTGTGCTAAGGGTCTAACATGCATGGCCCACTCAGGCACACCTTCAAGCAAGGTTAGGAGACCCCACTGCATGGAAAGACTCCACGAGATGGATAGAGAGAGATGCAGTCTTGATGAACATTTGCAAATCTGATAAGAAGTTTCTTAAAACAACATTTAGCATTTCAGCATATATTTTGGAGACTTTCCAAAATGCAGACATATTTTGGAGTATATATGGAGCTAGATGGGTGGGTGCACACCATAATCTTTTTCATGCTTAAGGCTTTGGAGGGAGCAGAGGCTTGGCATGTTTGGGGACCCAAACATGCTTCAGAGAGAAGTGATCATCTTCTCTACAAGATGAAGGCCCTGTGGATTGAGACAGCTTAGGAGAAGAGGAAGGAGAGACCCTGAGATGGGGCTGACTGTTCCTTGGTTCATCTACCCCCAGATTAGATCAACTGAAGAAGTTGCTGCAGCATGTGAGAGCGAGAGGTGCAGGAGGATGACTTAAATTCAAGTGACAATAATAGGGTCTGGAGAGCTGGAAGGGTCATAGTCAGACCCTTTAGATTGTTAAATCTATACATTTACAGATAAGGAAACAAGATGCACAGAGATTCTGACCTGTTCAAGGTTAAACTCCCAGGTGGCCGCTGAGCCAGAGAGGAATGCCAGCCAGCGTCCTGACACCAGGAAGAGGTGAAAATGAGCTTTTCTGAAAACACGGGGACTCTTAAGAATACATAATACTTCCAAGCTTTTTGTTCACACAGAAGTAAGTTTGCAAAGCCGTGGAAGAGGACTCTCTGAAGAAGGGCAAACAGTCCCCAAGGGGGAGGAGCTGGTTGCAGCAGGAGCTCTGTTGCCAGCAATTATTAATTCGCTCCTGCTGGATCTGTCCTGGGGGCCTCCTGCACAATAACGCGAGGAGCCAGGAGCGCTGGCAGCTGTGGAGGGAGAAGCCCGGCTGGGTCTCCAGGGAGGAGGATGGGTGCCCTCCTCCCAGCTCCCATTTGGGAGAAACAGTTTTGGGTTCTGGGCTCAGGCTGCTGAGGACGCAGTGTTCCGGGGATGGTGGCAGATCTTAGAGAAGAGACAGAAGATGGGCCAAGAGACTGGAACTTATGCAAATGAGGCCTGAGGATGGCTCAAGGAGGAGGCAGCCCTTGCCTTATGACTCTCTCCTCAATATAACCGGAACCAGACACCTCAGGACGAAGGAGAAAGCATCCTCAGTGCTAAGCTGGCCCAGGAGGATGTGCGTGTGTATGTGCGGCCAGGGCAGTGAGCTTTTCTTTCCTCTTGAACCTTTTCTTGCTACAATGGCCCACAAGTTGAAATGCCTTTGGGGCAGAGAGATTTAGTAGTAGGAAAACTTGGTGGTTCAGAAAGCAGAACTGGGTTAATGGTTGCATTAGGCATAGGAGCAGCTGAGCATTTTCTTCTGGGGTCTGGAGGTCTCCAGAACTTGGTTTTGTATAGCTGGGCCACTCTAGACTGCTGCGCACCATTGTGTAGGCCGTGCACCGAACAGTTCCAGGGGCTGTTGTTCTCATTGTGAATATGAAGGCCCCGGGACAAGACTTATCTTATGTGGGTTATTTAATTAGGGGTAATCCAGGGCAAAACTGTGAGATTTAGAGACAGTGTCTTCCATTCCTCTAATGGTCTCCCTCTTTTCTTGTTTGGTAACTGATGTTCCTAACAGCTGCCTAGCCAAAACTGTCCACCCCCCACTTTAAAACTTTTTCCTAATTTTCTCCTAGCTAGTCACCCTTCTACCTTGATTCTCTCAGCATAACTGATTGTCATAGAGGAAATCAATCTGACAAACACTGTGTTAAGGAAAACAGAATGATAGAATCCTAGACCTGAGAGACCTGGGAGGCCAACCAGGCTAGAGATTACGAGCTCTGTCTAGGATTTTGAATTATTTTTTTAAATCCAAACATGAAGACATTTTAGTGGTGTGTGCATTTCCTATTTCTCCAAACCTCAAAATTCCATGCTATTTTTCAACTGCCTGCTTAAATCAGGTGTGGGCGATCTGAGTTTATTGAGCCCCTAGTCAACATCCTCACTTTAAAGACTAGGAAACAGAAGCTCAAAGAGGTGATGTATTTTCCAAGGTATATTGGATTTTTAAAAAGATGGGTGCTAGAGAGGAAACTCTCAGCAACAAAGCCCAGGGTTGCATAGGTTGCTGGCTAGACTCCTCATGCCGTTTGTTCTTGCTTTTTCCACCTGTAAAATGGAGTGTTGGACTACTTAACCTCAGATATTTATTCATTCTCTGATTTTCTCCCCAAAGATGTTGGGGGAGATTCCACAGGCAAAGTTTAATTGTTGGAATCTCTCAGGGTTTTGTAGGAATTCACAATTCGGCAAAGTGAATGTGCCATAAATAACTTGAACAAGCATATGAGAATCATTTTCCTAGTTGTCTGAGAGTTAACATCTGAGAAACTGATTGGATTGCTGTGTGGTTTGATTTAGGAAAAATGGCCTAAAAAGTTGGATTGATCCTTTCATGGTCACCAAATTGAATCAACTCTGAGTCTCATTTTGGCTGTTAGCAGTATGTGACCACAGGACTTGTGGAAAGGTGTCTGTTGCCCTGAAGTTCACATTATAGGTCTGCAATTAAGAATACAACTGGCCTCTGCCCTTGATTACTAGAAGGTAGTCTCTAAACTCTTGGAATTTCCCAAGTGATAGGAATAACTTTGTTATTCCTTGTGGGTCCTGGATCATACCTGAGAGCTAATTGCAATAAGATGATTCCTGGTGGGCCTCTAGAACATTTATGTTAATGAGCAGAATCTGGGTGTAGGCTGACTATTTTACTTAGCTTTTTTTTTTTTTTTTTTTTTTTTCTGCTGTGACCAAAAGAACAGACAAGAACAATTTAGAGGAGGAAAAGTTTATTTGGTACTCACAGTTTAAGAGATCTCAGTCCCTAGACAGCTGACTCTGTTGTTCTGGCCTCAGATGAGGCAGAGCATCATGGTGGAAGTGTGTGGAGGAGGAAAGCAAGCAGCTCAGGACATGACAATCAGGAAGCAGAGTGTGTGTGTGTGGGGGGGGTGGCGGTGAAGGGATGAAGAGAGAGAGATTTTCTACTAATCAGGGACAGAATATAAATCTCTAAGGCATAACCCCCAGTAACCTACCTCCTGTAGCCACACCCCGCGTGTCTACGGTTATCACCCAGTTAATCCCTATAAGTGGATTTATCCACTGATTAGATTATAATTCTCATAATCTAATTATTTCACCTCTGACTGTTCTTGCATTATCTCGCATGTGAGCTTTTGGGGGGACACCTCATACCTAAACCATAACACTGTCTATGCCAGAAAGACCAACCATGGGACTTTAAGTAATGTCAGCCCAGCCTCTGGGTAGGGATGGGGAGGGGGTCTTGGAGATTGAGTACTATCAGATGGCCACGATTCAATTAATCATGCCTATGTAAAGATCTCCCAATAAAAACTCTGCACACTATAGATAGGTGTGAGCTTCCCAGATTGGCAGTCTTCTTGCATTCATGCTGTGACATGCTGCAGAGGTGATAATGGAAGCTTCATGTTTGAAACCCTCTAGACCTCACATATGTCTGTACCTTTGATTCTAATTATTATCTTTATGCTATAATAAAACTATAATCATAGGTTAAATGCTTTCCTAAGTTCTGTGAGTTATTCTAACAAATTAACCTGGAGAGAGAGTGGGAACCCTCACATTTGTAGTTAGTTGACCAGGAGGGAGGTGAGCCTGGGGATCCCTGAACTTGCAGCTGGTCTGAATAAGGGCAATCTTGTAGAGGACTGTACCCTTAACCTGAGAAGTCTGACTCAACTCTGGAGAGCAGGTAAAAGAACAGGGAAGAAATAAAAGTTCATGTGTACAGAAATTCCAAGAAGGCTCTAGGATTATTCCTACCACGTATCTTGGATATTCTTTTTTGCATGTCTATGGGCAACTCTCTTTGCTCTATCCATCCCCTTATGGGTCCCTATTCTCAATTCTGGAAAAATCTACAGATTCTTCAGAGAGGTCCACTCATGGTTTGATTAGTGACCCTCACGGTGGGCAAAATATTGATCCAGAGCATGGAAATTCTAAGTAGAGGTCTCTTTTGCCCCTGGAGAGACCTCCTTAAACCTCTTTATGGTGACAATAATATCCTTGCCTCATTTATTAAATGAGTAATTACATATGAACCACTTAAAAGTCGCTCAGAGCACGGGAAGTCCTCCATGAATTATTATAATTCGGGGCTGGGGATGTGGCTCAAGCGGTAGCGCGCTCGCCTGGCATGCGTGAGGCCTGGGGTTCCATCCTTAGCACCACATACAAAGAAAGATGTTGTGTCTGCCGAAAACTGAAAAATAAATATTGAAATTCTCTCTCTCTCTCTCTTTTAAAAAAATTATTATAATTCTCCAACAAGCAAGGCATACTCTAAAGTACATGGGCTAGGGTGCTGGAAAGAACTGGGTTCCAAATTCTACCTCTGCTGCTGCCTGGCGGTATAATTATGAGCAAGATACTTATCTTCTCAATGTCCAAATTTCTCATCAACAAAATGGAACCACTGATATTTGTAGCATTATTTCAAAAGACAGAAATGATGTCTTTTAAGTCCCTGACCCAGGGCAGATGGGTGCTCAGTGAATGGTAGCTGGATTGCCAGCTCTGCTGGTAGGTGTTTGTAACCAGTGAGCTTCCTGCAAGTGGGCATGGGGTTAGGGGAATGAGGAAACTTGTAGGGTGGTGGTGTAAGTTGAGAAGTGGCATTGGTGAGCATGTACTTAGAGTCCCTGAATCTCAAAGGAGACATCAGGATTAGGTTAGATCACTGAAGAATTGGGGGAGAGGGGAAAGGCCTGGTGTTCCCACAGAGCCCTGGGTAGCAGGAAGCACCAGCAACTCTGGGTTTGTCAGCAGGAAGAGGAAACCCATTGCTGCTCTCCACAATGGCTTTGCTATTCCTATGTCACACTGTTTGTTTATTGAATAAGTATTTGACAGAAGTAAACTCAGCAGAGCACATCAGTGGGGATGGTGTTTTACCAGCAAATAAATTATAATCATGGCATTAGCTAAGGCATAACTAAGTACATGGCATAAATATGTCATTTGGCCATTATGAATTCATTCATGTATAGGAATCCTTAATGCATCTCTATCAAACCTTAAATGAAATATTCTCTTTATACCAGGCTTGTATTTTAATTACAGGCAGCAATAATATTAGTGCATCCTTCAGGAGCTGAGAAAGTCCAGCTTGTGCCCAGTTCATGGCACTCTGAAAGCCTTTGTCCAAGACCTCAGAGCAAGCCCGGCCCCGCCCGGCCCTGCCCTGCCCAGCCCAGCCCAGCCCAGCCCAGCCCAGCCTCCTACAGTCCAGCCTCTTTCTCCTCCTCTTGCTTTGGAGGGCTGGAAGGCAGCAGCCAAGCCAAGGTTGTGAAGCAGGGGAAGAGAATAGGATAAGGCCTTGGGGCTCAGCCAAGGCACACGAGGGGAATGAGGTGCTGGGATCAGTGGAGCCCCCTGGGAGTCCCAGGCAAACATTTCCCAAGTGCTCTTGACTGGCACTTCAATTCCCCATTTCCCGCTGAGACAGCTTTCTTTCTGAGGCTTGCATTTGAAAGAACAAGTCACCCCCTCCTACTAGCCTTTGCCTACTTTTCCCCCTTGTGGGGAAGAAAGGAGGAAAAAGAGCCTAAGAAAGCAAAGAAAGAGACTGTCATCCAGCCCATGCCTTGACTATCAATCACTGATGGGGGCTGAGGAGGTGAGTGGGGGAGAAATCAGAAAGGGTGCGGTGAGGTCCTAAGCTGTTTGCTGATGAGCTGAAAAGTTTCCATGTCTATTCAAATATTATTCATGTGATGAGAAAGAGCCATTTCCCAAGCCTTCTTATATAAATAATATGCACTCTGAATGCAGCTTCGCTTGCTGGGTTCCCCCGTTCTAACCCCACTAGTACCACACACATATTTTAACTGTATATGTCGTCGCTGGTAGCCTACAAGTATTATTTTTTCCTGATTAATTTATACCAATTGTATGGGAGATGCACAAGAAACTCTGAGAATGTCAGGAATGCCTATGCTAAACAGCTGAACAAGGCGTCTCTGCTGTAGGTCTTGAAGAACTCATCTCAAAGGTTCCTGAGTGGAAGATTCAATTTGCTAATTTGATTATGCACCCCCCCACTTTTTTTGCTTCCAGATAAAGTAAGAGAACTTGAAGGCTCCCAGGGAAATAAATCTGCTCCAATCAGTTTCTATTACCCAACTCATTTATTTTTTTTTCCCCGTGTGGGAGATAGTTAGAAAGAAAAAGGTCTAAAATTATGGGGGGCAGTCTGGAACTCAGAACTCACTGGGTAATGGAGGCAAAGGGTGGAAGAAAGGCCATCTTGACCTTGATGGCCACAGTCCTGCTCATTGTCACATCCTTCTATATCAGGCTCAGGGTTCTTTTTCCAGTGGAATGGGTTGCACCCATTTTATTTTTGACACTGGGCATGGCAAATATATTCTTTTTCATATCTTATACTGACAGCAACATTTGTTATTTGCATGATATTTAGGAGGCCTTTGGAATCACTGAGTGGGAAAGTTTTAGAATGGCATTTGACCTAGAAGTCATCTTGTCCACCTCTTCACTTTTCGAAAGAGGATACTGGATATACAGAGCGGCTTAAGTAAGTAAGAACACACACAGAGTTAATGGTGGAAAGGTGATTAAGCTCAACAAAGAATAGACAAGTGCCTGTAGACTGCAGCAAATAGCGGCATACATAAATACTTACCCATGACCTCCATAAGCTCCATTATTTTAATTCATTGGTAAATACACTGTCATGTAGCAATCCCTGGGGGAACAGAGAGCCATTTCTGGTAGGTGTTAGGATATGCGTGCTCCGAGGAAATATGACAGGTACAAAATGTCATTTCTAGAAGAGAAAAAAGAAAAAAAAAGATAGCAATTTTTATGGTTCCTATTTTGGGGGTGGAAAAAACAAAGGTTGAACTGTGCGTTTCATACATTCCATGGGATGCAACATGGGCTTCCTACTAGGTCCTGGTGACTCAATTAGTCTGAGGTGCTAATGAAAAGTATTAATTAGGATGCTCTATGGTTTCCATTTCAGGCTTGTGTATCTAGCTGCAGTTAGAACCTAGAGCTCCTCTGAGGATCACAGTTAGGTAGGGGGTGGGGAACAGACAGTCTGGCTAGAGGGAGATTGTCTTAGAGAAAAGAGAGAGGTCCTGGTGTTCAGCACTAGAGGAAGGTACCTGCTCCAGGGGTGAGTGGGGCTTTAATTGCTAACCCAAACACCCTGCTATGGGGTGAGACGGCCCAGGCGGGAATTGGGGAGTGACACTCTTTCTAAAGTTATTTTCCCTAACACATTGGAGGCACATATAAACAAGAGGAGGCTCTGCTACTGCCTCATTCTAGCTGAGTGGTGAAGGATGGGGGATAGAGGGAGAGGAGTGGTAGATGCCTGGTTGAGGAAGAAATGTCTTTTGTTAATTTAAAAATATTTAGTTGACATACAAAGATTGACCCTTCAAGGTGTACAACATGATGGTTTGTATACATATATGCTTGTAACAATTTCCATCAACAAATTAACTATCATATCCATCCCCATACATAGGGCACATTAGATCCCCAGAACTTGTTCATCTATTTATAAAAATTTTTATTTATTCTTTTTAGTTATACATGATAATAGAATGTGTTTTGACTTATCATACATACATGGAGTATAACTTCCCATTCTTGTGTTTGTACATGATGTGGAATTACCCTGGTCACGTATTCATATATGAACATAGGAAAGTTATGCCCAATTGGTTCTACTGTCTTTCCTATTCTCATACTCCTCCCTTCCATTCATTCCTCTTTGCCTAATCTAGTGAACTTCTTTTCTTCCCTCCTACCCACTACGTATTGTGAGTTAGCATTCCTATATCAGAGAGAACATTTGGCCTTTGTTTTTAGGGATTGGCTTATTTCACTTAGCATGATAGTCTCCAGTTCCATCCACTTACTGGCAAATGTCATAGTTTCAATCTTCTTTATAGCTAAGTAATATTCCATTGTGTATATGTACCTCATTTTCTTAATCCATTCATCTGTTGGAGAGCAGCTTGGGTATAGTTTAGCTATTGTGGATTGAGCTGCTGTGAATTAATTGCCACATCATTTAAACATTGATGTGGCTGTGTCACTGTAGTATGCTGATTTTAAGTCCTTTGTTTGGGTATATGCCAAGGAGTGGAATAGCTGGGTCAAATGGTGGTTCCATTCCAGAACTTGTTCATTTTATAACTGAAAGTTTATGCCCTCTGACTGATATCTCCCCATTTATACTACTCCTCAGTCCCTGGAAACCGCTATTCTACTTTCTGCTTCTAGGAGTTTGACTGTTTTAGTTTCTATATGTGAGATCATGCAGCATTTGTCTTTCTGTGACTAGCTTATTTCACTTAGAATAATGTCCTCCAGTTCCATCCATACATTCTGCAAATGGCAGAATTTCCTTCTTTCTAAAGGCTGAATAGTATTCCATTGTATATGTATGTACACTACATTTTCTTTATTCACTCATCTGTGGAGGAACACATAGGTTGACTCCACATCTTGTTTACTGTGAATAAAATGCTGCAGTGAACGTAGGAGTGCAGGTATCTCTTCCACAGACTGATTTCATTTTCTTTGGATATATATACCCAGTAGTGGGATTGCCAGATCCATTTTTAATTTCTTGAGAGACTTTCGTACTGTTTTCTATAATGGCTGTAAGAGGAAAAGCTTTGGAATGAGCATTTTATGTGTTCCAGGCTCTTCTGCCTCGAACTCAGCTGCCCAAGCCCCTAAGCCTCCCCTGGAATCTCTCATACTCACTGGGGTTTTCCACTGTTGGTCTTAAAGAACGGGGCCAAGGCATTCAGGGAATTTCAATAGGGGTTGCTGCATTGTGTGTGTGTGTGGTGTGTGTGTGTGTGTGTATGATTGATTTGAGTGACAGCTACTGGCTTGAAGAGTAAAAGTTGGTTTTCCATTCAAATTCTCCCTCAGAGTTATGGGGAGCTTCCTTTTTGCTGGTGGGGGCGGCTGTACCACCAACGATGTTTACAAATTGCCATGGATCCAATTCTAGTGTAAACTATTGAGCCCTGGAAGGGTTTCTCTTGCCACTAGATTGATCCACTGACCTTGCGGGGCGTCGTGACCTGGAGGAAAAGCTGTGAAGTGAGACTCCAACAAAAGGTGCTGATGCCGGTCTTGTTGATGGAAGATTGTGTGGGCACATAGCTTGGTGAATGCAGGCGAGAGAGGTGAGCAGAGTTGAGCTGAAATCCTTTGCAACTTGCAGGCACTAAACCTCTTAAATCATCATTGAAAAGTCATTAGAAATCTGGCTGAAGAGCAGGGTACAGATTGCCAAGAGAGGACACAAAACCCCATTTTCTCTCCACAATACCTGTAATGAACTGGAAGGGCTGGGGTGGAGCTGAAAAACAGATTTCCTGCCATAACTAAAGTCTCTTTTCAGCCTGGTTTGCCACAGTTTTAGAATGTGTTAGAATTTACATTCACACATTTGTTAACCATTCTTCAGTGCAATGAAACCTTTTTATCCGTCTGACCTCAACCTTTGCCATATGGTGTCGCAAACTGTTGAGTCCCAATCAGACAGTGGGAGGGAGGGAGGAGGGCAGGTCAGAGGGTGGATTGTGACACATTCAGTCCAGGCCTCAATGGGACTCACAGGAGTTCTGTCCCTGACTCTCAGAAGGCCATTCCCACAAATTCATTTGGGAGGGCAAATGCCCTCGTGTGAACATGTGTCCTTTGCAAGTGCTAAGTGCTGGGTCATGATTGGCGCTAATTTTCAACGGAACTGTTAAAGGAATTTGTGAGTCACTTGCAGCAGATGGTCAACAATTTGACATTTTTCAGGACCAGAGGCCTTGGTATGTGAGTTCCCCAAGAATACGAACCACAACTATCTTGGGGTTCAGGACAGCACCTTTTACTCTCTGGGGCTTAGGACATATTAACTTTCCAGAACAATGAGAACAAGCCTTCCAAGGCTCGAGCCAGCTCTGCCTGCTTTGAGGAGTGGAAGGAAGACTCAGAGGGTCAGTCTCTCAAAAGTTGACCCACACTTTTGTCATGTCCCTTATACATGACAGGTTTAGAAAGGGAAAATTAGATATTTTCCTTGAGTATGAATCACTCATGAGGAAAGAGAAAAGTAATTAATTAATTGACGGTTTGAGGCCTGGGATGGAGTGGTTTTAGATGAGCTCCACCTCCTACTGATTCATTACAAGCCCTCAGGACACCCAGGAGAGGAACTCTGGATAATGCCAGTGTGGATGCCTGTAAAAGACACCCCTCTCTCCCAAGACAGAAGTCTGATCACACAGCAGACTTTATCCTTTCCCAAACATCTCCCAGGAGGGACAGACATACAGATCTCTCACTAACCTTTTCAGCAACTTGTCTTTCTCCATGATATTTATTATCTTGACACGGCTTATGCATAGGGCAGCTCACCCCCCAGTTGATTAGTGGTGGGGGTTTAGAGTAATTGACCTTTAGAGGTTCTCCCAGTCTGACGATGGTAGATCTCTGTGGCATTTATTCATTCATCAAGTATATAATGAGTGCTTGCTATACACTAGGTGCTAATGAACAGCGAAGATTAAAATAGACAAGAAGTCCTGCCTTTGCATTAGGGGATATGCTGATGTTATATGGTTTGATCGAAGTGTAGACTACTTTTATTATGGCTATAGCACAGAGTATTTTGTGATAATGTGAAGGTGGGCAACATTCCCTATTTCCCTTAGGAACTGTTCATTAGTCATCCCATCTGCAAACATATATTATATACCTACGGCACACAAATCCTCATGATTCCTGAAGCACTTGGTGCTGTGTGGACTCTTCTGGGTCCATAAAGTCAGATAAGATGTTCATTATTTCTTGCACTCTGAGGACTGACACTTTCAGAAAGAAACTCCCTCCATGACTCAGGGTTGGCCCTGAACTCACTCACCAATTCTGTACATTAGTTACCAAGCTGTTCTTGTTCCACCTTTCCCTGACACCTTCTCTGGCTTGGCTGAAGTGAATACAGCTCTCATGGCCTCCAATTTGGAATCTAACTTCTTATGTGGAACTTTCATTAGCTCCCAGCAGGATCATCGCCTGAAGTTTTTTTTTTTTTTTCTTCTTTCCATTGTTGTTTTTTGTTTTTCAGTGCTTGGTTCAGCAAGCCTCCCTTTCCCTTAATTGATCAATTTTCCTGTTCAGAAATAGACATAATCAGATATATTGCTTGGTAGCCTCTCTGAGAAGGCATTAGCTGTCTGCTTAGACAGGCATTAGGGTCCTCACCCCGAGGGTGGCTTTTCTTTTTCAAGAAAAATTAAATGACTAAGTAAGAGGGTGCTAAAACCAACTTGTATTATGGTTTGGCATTTAATTGAGAAACTTGCTAATGTGTCCTTTGAACTCTTGGTTTCCCCTTTCCCTGAGGAATTGCTGATACTTTGCTTTAATGGCAGCATAAAAATCTCAGTTTGACTCCGGGTGCTATTATTTGGGCTTGAAGAATGCAAATTGTTGTTTTTACTGCATTCATTGGTCTAGTGATTCTGACAGCCACCACATCCAAATAAGTGACAGTTAAAGAAAGTTTCCAGTTTGGAGGGTTTCTTAGCTCTCAGGATCTCAAAGTCCTTTCCTGGTGGTTGGCACTCATGTTTCCACGGTTTAGTGAGGCTGATATGTAATGGAAGGCACCTTTCCCAACAGCAGGTGGCAGACAGGTGAAATAATGGATTTCACCTGAATAAAGGATCATGGGAATGTGGGAATTGAGTGGGCTTTGAAGCAAGATAGACCCTCACCCCAAACAGCCTTTTTGACAAGACTCAACAATTCCGTGAGCCTCAGCTTTCGCATTTACAGAATGTATGCAGTAGATATAAATCTTAGCTCATAACTCACAATACAAGTACATAACTTTCAAAATTTTTTGAAAATCAAATTTTATATCTATTATAAGACCCCCTTCTGATGAGATGGCAGTAGCTTCATTACACAGTTACTTCCTTACTTTTCCTTGTTTCTTATAGTGTCAAGGTGTTGGGGAGAGCCCATCTTCTCCTTGCTCTCAGCTGTCCACCAAAATCTAATGCAGCGTCCTTTGACCCGTCTGGATCTGGGGCATCTGTCAACTATAGGTTACCTCTGAGATGTTCCCCTTGCAACTGTCCAGGTGGATCTGTCAGGTTTTCTGGTTCTGTCTTCCACTTTCCCATCATGCATGAGACTCTTGCAATAATTTTGCTGCTTTAGGCAACGTTCAGGCATAAAAATCTCTGCTTACACTGCTGAGGTACCCTTGCCTGACTCATAGCACATTTCTCTTGGAGGCCTTGTGCCTCCCTGAGATTCTGCTCATCAGTAAGTACAGGACACTCACTCTGGGGCCCAGCAACATCCCTTGTGTCCTTCCTCTCTTTTGTGTTCCCTATCCCTAACCAGAAAAAAAAAAAATCCATTCTCCAGGGAAATCTCTGTTCTTAAACTTCACCCCATGAGAACATTTAACCTATGCCCAAGGTCCTTCTGAGTCTTATAAGAACATTGAATTTTTGGAGTAGAATGCCAAAATATTCCTTTTTCTCCTTTTCTCTGCTTTCTACCTGTTTCATCTGCCCCCTAATGTGACGAGTATTGACTGTCTAGCTGCTTGAATTGGGAGTGGTGAATAGGTGGAAAAAAGCAAACCACCCAGAGCAAAACAGAAAATCAATGAATAATTCCAAATATTATCCTGTCACACGGGGATAATAACATCCTCCCCGTAGCATTGTTGTAGAGTTCAGATGGGAATGTGAGATGCATGTACTGAGATACAAAATAATAGATAGGTGCCACTCGCTGTCTATGCCATCTCTACTTCCCCTTAGTTCCAAAGGAGTGTAAGAGGGAAGTTGGGTTCAGTGTCTCTTCTGCTTAAGCCTCCTTTCTCTTTTTGTTTTCCATATGTCAGTGTCCTTTATTTTTTATGTCAGAAACTGGGGGATAATCTTGAACACCTTTCCTGGGCCTCCCTTTTTTCTAATCATTTCCCCAAATCCAATTAATTGCTGAATCTTGATTATTCTATCTCTTCTATCTTTCTTTCTCTCTACTACTTCCCTCGTCTTGGCTTCTACCATCTGTTTATAGAACTATCATCCCAGTCTCCCCAATGATATCCCAACCTCTGGTTTTTGCTTACCATTAATTTTTTTTCCTATATGGCATCAGAGAATGTTTCACAACAATAAAACCTCTCTCTGGCTTAGCTTCTCATCCTCTGATGAGAATGAAAGTGTTCTTCATGTCCTACGTGGTCCTGTAGAACCTGGCCCTGGCTCTCTTTTGAGCCTTATTTTATTCCTGTCCAGCCCAGATGAATGGCCCCTAGAGCTGATGCCTCTCAGTGCCTATTGGTCATCCCCTCCCTGGTTGGCTTTCTATTTCTCCCCATTTGATCCTGTAGACACCTCCATCAGATGCCCATACTGACCTCTGACTTGCCCATTCTCTGCAGATGACCTAACTTCCATCTTTGAGAAGGTAGGAGGCACGCTTTCCGAGCTCCTTGAATTGGTTTCGTGTTCTTCAAAGCTTTGTCTTCTCTGCTCTCTCTCTCTCTCCTCTTTTCTCAGAGAAGATATTTCTTACATCCTTTCCCAGATTTGTCCTTCTTCCTGGGCTCCTGGTCCTAGGAAGACACTTGGTTAAATTAGAATTTCAGATAAATGGTGGACTAGATTTTTATTCTAAGTGTGTCCTGAATCTCTCATGAGACATACTTATGCTAAATAATTACTTGTAATTTATCGGAAATTCAAATTTAATGGAGCATTCTATAGTTTGACAAACTTGGCAACCTTACCACTCATTTCTTTGAAGTTTTCCCTTCTCTTTCTCCCTTTCTACTGGGTGCTCCCATTCAGTTTTAAAATCTGGACAGAAAGCTAATCATTCCTTTCCTTATGTTCTCCTTTAAGCTACTATCACAACTCTATCATCTACCCTCTATTTCAACTTCTTTACTTGTCTTTTATTCTTTAGGTGTTTTTTTTTTTTTGTACCAGGGATGAACTCAGGGGCACTTGACCACTGAGCTGCATCCCTAGCCCTATTTTGTATTTTATTTAGAGACAGGGTCTCACTGAGTTCTTAGTGCCTTATATTTGATGAGGCTGGCTTTCAACTCGCAATCCTCCTGCCTCTGCCTCCTGAGCTGCTGGGATTATAGGCATGTGCTGTCCATTCTTTAGGTCTTCACAACAGGATTTCCAGTTTCCCACTCAGCTGTCATCTTACATATCACAGGTGGTTTCCAAATTTCTTCTTCAGTAATTTTTATATCTTGTTAGATTTTTAATCTCTCCTGTCCATATTTCTCCTTATATACTCTGTTCTCCCAATGTCCAACAGTTACCTCCTAACTGTTCTCTTGCAATTTATCCCCCTTTTAGGATTCATTCCCTGGCATAGATTGACTGACTTTTCTCTACCCTCAACCAAGGTCTAATTGCTCTAATTCAAAAGCATCTACACAGATCTGGTTGCCAGGCTAGAACCCATAGGGTCGTATTCAGTTCCTTCCCCTTATCCATCATTCCCAATAGGTCACCAGGTTTATGGCATCTTTCTCAGGAATAAGTCTTTCTTGGTATTGTCTTCTTTACCTCCCTCTCCCCCATTAGGTTAAGCCTCTATCATTTCTCCTCTTAATTAATACCATTGCTGAATCAAGGGCGATGTAACATTTTCTGTTTGATGTATATGCCAAATAAAACTCAGGATTTTGCCAAATTACATTCTTGTCATTAAGAGATACTATTGTTAATTTTAAAGAATTATTGCCAAAGCTGAGCACTGTCTATAAAAACAACTTTGGCAATCTGTTAAGTAAAAAGACCATTTTGATGTTCTAATTGCATCACTAATAAGGTTGATTTTTGAAAAAGCCTCTAGATCTTTTGGAAGCTCAAATCTGGACCTGAATAAAAATCTTTCATTACCATGGGATGAAATATAAAATCCTTAGGATGACATTTAAAAGTTTTCACTATTTAGCCCCAAATATTTTATCAAATTTTGTTACCCATTTTTTCCTCCCTGCCCCCACTGAGTGAAACAGAGTGAGTATAATAGTATAAAAGAGGAGTTAGATGGTAATTTCCCTGAGCCAGGGCCTGTGGCTTTTGTGTGTGTGTGTGGATGTGTGTGGTGCTGGGAATTGAACCCAGGGCCTTGTATATGGAAGGCAAGTACTCTACCAACTGAGCTATATCCCAAGCCCAAAATAGTAACTTCCATTGCCTACTCTGAGGTTCAAACTCAGAACCTTCAGATTATAAGACTGATGCGCTGCCTACTGCATAAGGAGACAACTTGTGCTTTTTCTTTATCTCCTACTGTGATTCTAGTTCTAGCACATAGTAGGTGCTTAATGAATAGAAGGGTTAAGGTGAGAATGAGTTGAATGAAAGCTTCTGTGAAGAGAAGCGCAAAGAGGCAATAAAGCCAAGAAATAGCATGAAGCTGGTCATATCCAGGGGTTTATGATTCTAAAATGTCCTTCATGAGGCTACTGTCACGGTTCGAATATGAAATGTCCTCACTCATATGTTGAAGGCTTGGTCCCCAATGCAGCCATATTTTAGAGGTGGGCCTTTTGGGAAGTGGTTGGATCATGAGGGCTCTGACCCCATCCGTGGATGGACCCACTGGTGTATCCCTAGCTGAATGGACTAGAGGGAGATGGCAGAAACTGTAGGAGGTGGGCCCGAGTCGAGGGGAGTCGGTCTTTGGAGGATTAGATTTTGTTCCCAGATCTTTTATTTTTCTTTCTGCTTCCCAGCTACCATGAACTGAGCAGTTTTCCTGTACTGTGCCCTTCTGCCATGATGTTCTGCCTTGCCTCAGGCCCAAAGCAATAGAATCAGCCAACCGTGGACTAAAATCTCTGAAACCATGAGCCAAAATAAATCTTTCCTCCTTTAAATTGTTTTCCTCAGGTATTTTGTCACAGTGATAAAAACCTGACTAATACAGCTATCCATCCGTGGAAGCTATGAGATAAAAGCAGATGGGTTAAGAAAATTCAAAAAATGCACACACAGTTGTACATAATAATATCTTTAGCAATATACCTGAAAAAGAGAGGGAGTTCCTTCCTGCTTTTCTTGCTTCCTTTCCTCTAGGACTAGGGATTGAAACTAGAGCCTTGTGCATGCTCTGCCAGTGCTCTGCCACTGAGCTACATACCCAGACCTTCTTAAATTTTATTTTGAGAAAGAGTCTTGCTAAACTGCCAAGGCTGGATTGGATTCTCCTTCCTCAGCTTCATGAGCAGCTGGGATTACAGGTGTGTGTCACCTCACCTGGAATAAGTCATTTTCTTGAAGCTATAACATCAATCCCTTCACCAGTAATCTTAGGGCAGGCCCTATTAGCTGTCTGGACCACCACCCCTGCTTTCTGGGCCTTCAAACCTAGTCATTCCCTGGCAGAGATTTGCTGACTTTTCTCCATCTTCACCCAAGATATGAGTGCCTAGGCATCATGCTTTGCACAGATCTCATTTACAGATCTCCTCAATTGCTCCTCTTCATGCGGACCTCTGGACAGCTAGCTACCTTTTTGTCTCCTCCACCCATAGAGGGCAGCTCCTGGCATCGTCCCTGCTGCGCCCTCTAGTGGCCATCAGGCTGTTGCACAACTGTTAAAGAACAGCTTTCCAGGATTGAAATCCCCAAACAACATGTGTAATCCTACAATAACGCAAAGCATTAGCTCAGCTCATTTACTCTTCCCTGGACCAAGGCTCTTATTTCCTGTATGCCTCAGGTAGGATCTGAATCTATTGTCATGGAGGCTTGGCAATAACACCTAATCCCCCCCTTCTTGTCTTAGGGCACCCTTACTTGCAAATCAATTCCAGGAACATCCTTACATATAATTCCATAAACAAGATGTGTGAATTCAAGTCTAACAATGATCTTGAATTCTATGGATGATTTCTAATCTGTGATAAGATCACCAATTGGTGTTACATTATATAGCTGTACCAATCACAATATAAGGGAAACGCCCAGAAATTCAAAATGGTAGGATTGCAACTGACAGTCCTGATTTTATGAAAACAAAGAGCAGCGTGGAAAAGTCATCTAGCCAATAACCTTTGTATTCTGAGTCTGCTCCCATTTTTAGGCTGACTGACTCTCACGCTTCATGCTTATTTTACTTAGGGGAGGAAAGAACAACCCTGAAATACTGAAAGAGTCTTTCCCTAAACTCCCAGCCTCACTGCAGCACAACCCATGCTCAAACTGTCAGTCTGATGCCCAAGTTGTCATTTTCTTCCTGCTGCCTCTCTCCCCAGAGCCTGATGGAGTCTCCTTGAGGCAGCTGAAGGAGTGACAGATAGACGTGTTGTAGAGCGGGGCCATTTGAGGCAGCCACGTGAGGTGTGGAAAATGTGATTTATAGGTATTTTTTCCCTAGGGGAAAATGGATTTCATTATTTTCCACCTCAGGTAAGGGGTAAACCTCTGGGCTTGACCTTGGAAGGTTGTGCAGCTATAATAATGCTGGCTGAAATGCTGATATAGAGCAAAACCTCATTAAATCAATATTGGTTATTCAAAATCATGCTTGATTGGAGGCAACTGCTTTTCTTTGGCTGCCTGATGCCCCAGTCTTCCTTGGGCAAAAACATGAGATACTCTAAAGCTGTTGAAGTTTTTTTTTTTTTTTTTTTTTTGGTCCTTAGAGTTTCAAATTGATAAGGTTTTATTATTTTCTAAATTGAAGACAGTTCTAAAACACAAAGTCCAATATTGATGATAATCTTCCACTGTCACATGTACATTTATTAATAAAAATCCTGTCTGTTTTAGTAAAAAAAGTCAGGCATTTTCTCTTTCCATTTACACAGGTGTACACTTTCAATTTATTGGAATAAATAAGCTTATGAACCCGTAGGCAAATAGAAGTTATGTAAATAAACAGCCAATGGCTAATTATCCATGGCAACGGGCAACTGGGACTGCAGATAGATGAGTTCCGTCGTGGATCTTACAACCAACCCTCTTAGCCAGAGTGAGACGAGGCTGAAGGAACTGGAAGATGAGAAATCCCAAGTGATTTTTGGACAGTTTTGTACTCTGTATTCTCACCAAACCAAATCAATTGGTAGTAGACAGTAGCACAGGTCACTTGGGTTTTCAATAAAAAATATATAAAAGTGCCTCAGAAGAGATTACACAGGCAGTAGAGGACTGGTTCATCCACAAATAAATAGATGTCAGGTGTGTATTTATCTTCACGATCGTCCCAGAAAGTTCTGATGGTGCCCACAGAGTCCAGATCACCAGAATGCTGGGCACTCTGAGGCCTTTGGAGGTGATACTGCACATTTGTGTTTGTCACCCATTGACTAAAGAGTTTTTGGGGTTTAATTGAAGCAGGCCATGGGATTGAGTATCTCCTTCATATCATGATTTTCTTCTTCCTTTGTTCTTCTTCTGGTTGAAGCCAGGAAAGTGTCTGCTATTTATACCTTTCATAATATACCTCTTTCTTCTTGAACCCCTCTGAATTCCCAGATCTCCACTGTGAGAAGTGGGAATGGGTCCACATGGCATTAGGAAACTCTTCTGTGAGGTCGTAAATTAAGTCTGTTTTCAGGAAAGTCTTAAAAATGGATTTCTGATTCTTTAGGGTCCTGGAATGGGAGCCCTTGGGGAGGAGGGGCTGTCCGTGGTTGGGGATCATATCCTAAATTGTTCCTCTTACCTCAGGGACAGTTCTGTTATTATGAAAATAGGATATAGGGGCAAAAGTAGGCACTTATTCCCAGAAATGCAAATGCTTGGTGACCTCATATGACCAAGGGCTATGGCAAGGTATCTGACTTGCAGCCTCCCCTGGCCCCTGCCCCTTTATCCCAGCGGGGACTCTGGGCAATGAGACTTCTTTTGTTCGTCCTGGGAAGGCTGCTGACTTGCCCATGTGGATGTGGCCTTAGAGGTAAAAACATAAAAGTGAATATAAAATAAAGATAAAATATATAAAATAAAAAATAAGCCCATTTTAAGAAAACCTGATGCATGTAAAGTGGAGTTTATAAGACTACTTCCATGACGCAAGCCTCCCTTCCAGATTCCTATAAGCTATGAACTTCCCTAAGAGGTTTTCACTGTTCCTCAATCTGCTCACCACACTTTCCAGGAGCAAACAGGACAGAGTGAGCAGGGCAGCTCTCAGGATAGCAGCAGGGGGAAGCTTGTCTAGGGAGAGTTCGAGGAACATTAGCCTGGTCAGGAAGCCCATGATTCAGGGTGACTGCATTGGAAGAGCAATTGAGGACACTCAGCAAATTAAAGACATTTCTCTTTTATCCACTTCTTGCCCTCATTAATTTTCCCCAGTGCATTGTTTTCCCAGGATTGCAATGAAATGAACCTTGCTCATGATTTGTCTAGTCATAATTAGAATCTTCCTTTCTCTCGTTAGACAGTAATGCCAATAATGACTGCAAACATTTTGTCTCCTTTTAGAAAGGCAAAGAGCCAAAATCATTGTATCTGTGAGTTGATGTCAGATTTATAAATGCAGAGATGCAGGCTTCACATGCCATATGTGTGCCAAATTTTCATTAAGCCTTTGGAAGGCTTAAACCGTGCATTAAGAAGAGATCCTGTTTTTTTTTTTTTTCTCCTGATGAATTTTTTTGTCCTATTTATTTGCACTGAAAAGCTAGAGATTTCTGTTTACCATGACTCATGTTCAGGGGAGGTGAGTGGGAGGAAAGAGATTCAGAAAAGAGGACGGATGATAAGAGACGTGAAGAGGAAAGTAGGGGCAGGGAGGAATTGGAGGAGGATTATAAAATAAAGTGAAGGAGAGATTAGAGGAGAAAGGAATAGAGATGCAGAAACAAGGACAAAAGGTGGTGGTGGTGGTGGTGGTGTGTATGTGTGTGTGTGTGTGTGTGTGCGTGCGTGCGTGTGTGTCCGCGTGTGTGTACATGTGCATAGGAGAAATGAAGAATGATTGCATAGAAAGAAGCTGACAAAGCAGAGGAAAAAGTTAACTTGATTGACTTGCTTTGGCTGGTTCTCCTCACCTGGGCTCACACTCAGACATGCTAGAAAGAATAGTTTAAAAATAGACTGAAGTTATCACATGTGGTTGAGCAGACTTCTCCCAAGGGAGTGTTTTCCTGGACCCAAATGGTAGGATCCCAACCATTTTGCACTGCAGAAGAGGTAATTTACTTCACACAAGTGAGCACTTGGCTCCCTGGGAGAGTATTTCTTCCTTTCTGGCTCACGACAGAATGGGGTCCAATGTTCCCAGCCTTGTTGGTGAGAACTACAAACGTATAAACCAAGGGAGGAAGATAATTCATGGATTTTGAAATTATCTGGATGAGAGAAAGGCAAGAGAATCTTTCCAAGATTCCTGATGTGGGCTCCTTAGTCCACCCCTGTGTGGCAACTCCAGGATGTTTTAGAAAATGGTGCCCAAACGCTAAAGACAGATACATGTTTTCCTTCTCTCCCTGTCTCCCTCCCTTCCTCCTTTCCTCCCTCCCTCCCTCCCTCCCTCCCTCCCTCCCTCCCTCCCTCCCTCCTTTACTTTTGTGATGATGATTATCTAGGTGTTTAATTTCCCCATGTTCACTCAAAATTGAAAATTTCTTACTTACCCCTCCGGGCTCTGGGAAAATAGGTTTGGAGTCGGATGAGCTGCCTGTTGCCAGCCCCTCTGTTTTCTTGGCACCGAGGTTTCTCAGTAGTGGACTCAACAGTTGCATTTTTCACCTACAAAGAATTGCTATCAGAAAACCAGACAGCGGATAATTGTATTTTGTGAATTGACGGTGAAGCTACTCGGTTTCAGCCAAGGTCCGAAGGCTGATAATGTTCAACCAGGAGAAATGGTTTCTGTGAGAGAATTCATTTTTGGGTGCTCATTTTTCCTGCTTGGATTTCTCTTTATTCTTCTCCGACATGCAGTCAGAGGTTCAGAATCCTTAATAGCTCTGGCAACCACTGCTGAATTAGTGGGAACACAAAACTCCCAGGAAGACTGTGGGCTCTGGTTTTTAGGGGGATTCTCAAGCTTCATCCATCTCCTCAAACCTGCTAGGGGAGAAAATAAAAAATATGCGCCTGTAAATATCCTGCTGGATGGGCAGCAAATGGGTTGGCATCTTGCCACCTGACTGTATTGGACATGGAAACATGAAGCGGATGAGTGTCCCCTGCAAGGATACATGGGGCTGCCCCTGCCCCTGTCCAGAGCAGAACTAAGAAGCTTCTTTAGACGTGTGCTAGCTGTCCATGGGGCCAGGTTTATCCATCCAACAGTTTTCTGGGACTGTTTTGGCTTTTTTTTTTTTTTTTCATTTGAATTTGGGGAAGGTAGAAAGGAGAGACTTATCTGCCCCTCCTTGCCTCACTAAGGGAAAGTGAGAAGGAAGACAATGCCCGTGAGTCTGTCTCTCACACGTGTTGGACCCAGGCCCACCTCTGTGCATGCTGTTCAGCCGACTTGGAACGCCCTTCTCGCTCCCATCAGTCACCAGTTACCTAGATTTTATTCACTCCTCAAGACTCATTAAATCCCATCTGCTTCATGAAGATTTTTCTGTCTTTGAGTCAGTCCTCTCCCTTGCCTGGTCTCCTACTGTACATACAATCTGTACTAGGATTTAATGTGAATGAGGCCTTACCTTGGGTTTCTTCCCTTCTCCCTGCCTCTTTCCTGTGCCCAGGACAGTACTGGTCCTTAATAAGCTTCAGGCAATGCTTCTTGGCCCCACATGGTGAGGAGATGAGCTGCCCCTCATTCTCCTTCTGCAGCAGGGAGCAAGAGCTGAGGAAGTCAGTGCATGCCTCACATGCAAAATTATCCCAGTGGATTTCTGGGTCTGGACTCTCTCTACAGGATAATATTAAGGACAAGAGAATTGTCCCTTGTCCCCATATCTCTTTTTTTTTCTCTGTTCTATTATTTTATCAGATCAGGTAAAATGGGAAATAAAGAGTGTGGAATTCCACTTGTTGAGCTTCCTGACAGTGGGGGTGCGTGTGAATATTTCTTGGGATCAGGTTTCTTTTTGGGAAGGGGGAAGTACTGGGCATTGAACTCAGGGGCATATGGCCACTGAGCCACATCCCCAGCTCTATTTTGTATTTTATTTAGAGCCAGGGTCTCACTGAGTTGCTGAGTGCATCGCTTTCCAAGGCTGGTTTTGAATTCACCATCCTTCTTCCTCAACCTCCTGAGGCACTGGGATTACATGTGTGTGTGCCACTATGCCCGGCTGGGATCAGGTTTTTTTTGAGGTCACTTTGCAGCCTCCTTGGAGACCTCTTAACAAATAATGTGAATACCATGAGAACTTGAATTGAGTCTCAGGAGGCCCCTGAGCAGGGGAGCCCACTGTGCTGATAAGGTTGGTGATGGTGGGCTGTCATAGTTCACAGGGCAGGAGACCTTGGAATTTGGCCTCAAAACTCTGTCACAGTCATAGTTCTTTAGCCTAGCCTTGGTAGGGAAGGGACCCTAAAACTCCCATAGAGGGCTGTTTGGATTCTAATGCCTTACATAGCAGCACGCATGGATACCCACAGTACAAGTGCTCTCTCCTGGGCTGCCGCAGACACAGTGGCGCAAAACAAGGTGGTGGAGTGTCCTGGTGATTTTACCATCTATTCCCCAGACAGAACACAGAGCTGGCTCAGGAAGAGTCTTCCAGCTGCTGGGCAATTGGGAGCCTGGAGATAAAGCTGGCAAAGGCTGGCTGGTGGTGACAGAGTCAGCCTTCCAGCATTCTCTAATGGAGAAGAGGGGGGGAGGTGTCTGCTCTGAAGATTGAATCCAAACTGCAAGTGGTAGGGACAGAAGGCTCAACCCCAGAGCATCTTTATCAGGGACGTCTGTCAGAAGGAAGATCCAGGTAGGCCAACACTCTCTGGGAGTCATCAACACATTGTACATCAAGTCCCCAAGTGGGCCAGCTTGGTGGCAAGTGGCAGTGGCAGCTTGATCAGCATGGTGTCCATCATCATTAATTTCCAAAAACTGGAATGTAGGTCCAGCTGGGATGCTTGCCAGCCCCAGTGCTTTTCAATGCTGCCTCCAGGATGTGCTGAGAACCTGTTTGGTTTGGTGGCCCTGGGTAGCAGTTGGGCAACTTGGTTTAAAATGAAATGATCTGTAATGAATCCAGAGGAGAGGTGACCCACTGCAGTGCAAGTGCAGGCTGCCCTCTAGCCTTGGACACTGATAAGCAAAAAAGCAAAAGAAGGAGGGAGCTCAGAGGTCCACGCCCTGTGTGTCCTGTGGGCAGTGAGGGAGAGTCCCTGGGGTTGGGACAAACACTGTGAGGATAATCCGGACAGGTAATTTTCTGTGCCATGTTATCCTGCTCAGTTTGGAGGTTGATTATTATCGACCCATCCATCTACCCATTCGAAAATCTTTATTGAATGTGTTGGATGTACAAGTCATGGGCTAGGCATCGGTTCTTCAGATGTAGATTGTATCCCTTTGGGGTCAGAGTCCAATCATAACCATTGATCACTGAGCAATAGATTGGGTGACTAGTGTGGATTGGATTTGGTTCAAGAGAATGACCAAAATAATTAGTCTAACAATTTGGTCCTTCATTCATTCAATCATTTTTCCATTGATTGGATTGAACCTGCATTCATTAAGTGATTCTAGTTGTCAGGAAGCGCTGGAACTTTTCTTTTGAGGAGCTCCATCTTTCCTGCAGGAGGTAGATGGATCCCCAAGGAAATAGTACTCGAATGCCAGAAGGACACAGAGCAACCAGCTCGGCTGTTAGTATTGGTGATGGGCACTAGGTCATTTGAATGGCAGAAGACATTTGAACTGAGTCTAGAGAGAGGAGAATTGTCAGGAAAAGAAGAGGAAGGGGAATGGAAGCTAGAGGTAAGTTGGTTCAGTTGTGTGGGCAGAGGGACAGAGAGGTAAGGAAGCAGGGGGCCTTAAGTGGCCAGAATCTATGTGGGCAGTGGAGGGAGGGATAGAGGCCATCCCTTTTTCCCTGGGAAGCTGTGTGTGAATGTTGATTAGCATGCTGCTGAGATGAAATCTTAGCAGTTTCAAAATTATACATTCTGACTTTGAACTGCAGAAGTAAAAAATGTAGGCAAGACATACTCAAATCTTCCAAATGCAAATTCATTTTCATACTTCAAACTAGAAGCCTAAATTAATGTTGTTTGTTTTTCTAAATCCTCTGCTTGTTATTGAGAAAAGCCTCCAAATTTCCTGGAGAGGTGATCATAGCAAGAATGCCTCAGATATACTTTAAAACATCTGCTTCATCCTTCATTTGGTTCTGAGGATGAAAACAGTCTGCCCATCGGCCAGGATTCAGGGACAATGGTACTGTTTGGATTGGCTGGGTTACTAGGGCCACAAATTCCCATCCTGGAAAAAGGAGTTTTCATGAGAACTATTGCTATTCTGGATTTCTAGAAGATAAAATTTCAGGGGTAATTTGTATGTTTTAACAGATTATGCTCTTATGGACAAAACTGGAATTGCTTCTAATCATTTCACAAAGGACATTTTAAAACTTGCAGACAGTTTTGCTATTTTGTCAATGTGGGAAGGACCCATTTATACTTTCCAGTTATATTAATTTTTAATTTAAATTTAATGAAATTAATTCAAATTAAGGAGGTGACCAGTATCAATTTCCTTTCCTATTAGTTCCTTAATGCTTTGGCAAATTGCATTCTAAACTTCTCCTTCAATGAGCTGGATACATATTCATGGGTTTCCTAAGAAAAGATGAATTTGATCTTGATATGCTAATCCCATAGCTGTGGCAGCAATCAAGGAACAGCTAGGGAGAGAAGTGCATTCTGGTATTAATTATGAATCAGGCATTAAGAACTGGTAAATAATTAAAGCTTCGTGTGTCACAACACAAGTTAAGATCAGTGTGTTTTTCCATTATCAAATGCATTTTTGGGGCTATTTCTAGTTTCATTTTGAGTTGTTTGAACATAAACTGTGGTAGAAATAGGTAACTCTCATTCACAGTAAACTCACAGTACAAATTTTTGAACTTATTGAACTGTTGATGTAGTTCACATTCAATTTCAGGAGCTGAGGCTCTATATTTACAGGAGCTTCTGAGTCATCACTCTTAGTCCCTTTCCCTGAAGTTTTCTCAGTCTTCGGGGATTCTGTGCAGAGTAATCATGCTCTGGGGGCAAAAGGTTGAACTAGATGTCTTCAAGGGTCTTGCTACTCAAACCATGGTCCATGGACCAGCAGTGCTTACATTTCCCAGGAGGTGGTTCAAAATACAGTGTCAGGTATATCCAGATGCATTGAATCAGAGTCCATATTTGAAGAAGATTCCCAGATAATTCATATAATGAAGTTTGAGAAGCTCTGCTAAGGGAATTTCCAGCTTGTGGAATTTGTGATTTTCCCAGTTCCTTAGTTTTCCCCTCTATGATGGAAAGGAGATTAGGATCTACTTTGACCTTCCTAGTGTTCTAAATTGCCACTGCATACCATCAGACTGAAGCATCAGATACCACTGAGGTTCATCTCAGTGTAGTTAAGGTGCTAGAAGCAATGGTCTTGGGTTTGAATCATGACTCTGCTCCTTGTGATCTTAAGCAACTGACTAACTACCTGGAGGTTCAGCTCCAATGGAAATAATGCTATCTTCCTCTTAGGGCTGTTGTGAAGAGTGAATGAAATAATGTGTATAGGAACTTATGCTTGATAACACAGCATTCTGCAAGTGGAAGCCATAATGATGATGGTGATGATAATGGCATTGAAGAAAAAAATAACTTTTGGAAGAACTAATGCACCAGCAGGAGGTGATGAATTTAATGGATATTGGAATGATGCTTAACAAAGACTTTAAAGGTAGCCATGGACTATGCGATATGTTGGTCTCTGCCTGACAGCCTAGAATGGAAGTCTAAAGGAGAGGTGTCTTGGCATGGATTTTTGGAAGAGGAGGACTAGTCTCAAGAGAGTGAAAGAGTATTTAAAGGGAAATCCCAGTGCTGTCCCATTTTGACTCTTTTCCCCTGACTTTCTTCATGTCAAAATACTGTAGCAATTCTACCAATTAAATGTTTGTCCTTTCATGAGGATATCACCCTTTTTCTCTGGAGGAAAAAGACAAAAAAATAGGTACCCATTTTTTGTCTTTTCTGAAGTCTAAATTAATGAGGAAGGCAAATCAAATGCTTCAAGTACTGAAGTCTAAAAAAATCTTAATTAAAAATTTTCTATTTTATAAAAGTAAAAGTTTGTTCCTGAAGACTTTTGTTATGCCCCTCAAACACAGTGACTGGTCATAATGAGTTTAGTCGGTCTTATATCCCATCCTAGAGAATCTCCTTTCTTCAGGTTCCCTCAGTTATTCCTGCTCCCAAGAAGTATAAAAATGATATTTATGACAATAATAAATCTTGTCCTCTTCAAAGATAGAATGAGCCGTTAGTAAGTAGGATGGGGTTGAGGAGACCAGATGCCAGGGCAGCCTGCTGAATAAGAATAAGTGAGAATGAGAAGGGTTTGGCAGTTCCCATTAGCAGCTGCAGGTCACAAGGTCACAGGCTCTGGCCCAAAGGAACAGATGAAAACCGAATCTGAAGGGTTACTTCTTCCTTATTCTCTAGAAGGCACACTGTGGAATTACCCATTATGGTCATGAATTGCCACTTTATTTCCAAAGCAATGAAAGACAAGAAAAGTCAAACATTAAAAAAACCCTCATCTTAAACCTTTTCAATTTTTAAGACCATAAATATAGGGGTCAGGACAAGAGGACTTTCTTTTAAAAATATTTTATGTCAGGTTGTACCATATATAATATTTAGCAAGTTTATTTTTTTTCATCTGGGAGGTAAAGGATTTTTTACCAGCTCCACTCACAGTGTAATTTATAAAGAAATGCTGAAATTTATTAGAATTAAGTCCTCAACTTTCCATTTAAATTTTGGGCACCAAGTTTGATTAGGTGTCCATGGGTACTGAAGCTTTGAACTTGGTTCCAAAATTAATTGCTTGCAGAATCTCTGAGGTAGAGGAAGGACAGGCTAAGGTTTGACCTTGGAAATTTACTTAAGGAGACTTGATCTCTTCCTCCTCTCTCTCTGCACATGGTATACCTCACTTTAAGTTCCTGATGGGTGTCCTTGTACAACACATTGTCCTCATTTGGAGATTTAAGGAGCAGCATGGCAAAGTGGTTAAGGAGTTGGACTCAGGAGTCAACTGCTCTCTGCTTTTATCCTGCCTCTGCCATAAGCCTCTATGGAAGTTTAAGTAAGACACTCTTAGTTCCTTTTTTTGCAAAATGCAAAGAGTAGTACTACTTACCTTGTGGGGTGATAGTGAGACTTGAATAGGTGAGTTAATTCACATGATGCAATTAAAACTTGTACCTGCCATAGAGTAATTGGTATATATTTGCTGGATATTTCTCATCCACCTGCCTGACCTTGAGCTTGGGGAAAGAATTTGTGTTTCTATTTTTATAGTGCCAGGTGGAGTTTACATTCATTCATTTCACAGATATTTATTATATGCCCTACACTGGGCCTGGCCATGGCTGAGAGACATTATGCTCACCTTTCTGGAAGGTCTGGTCTTGTTAGAGAGATTGGTGAGGACTGCAGGATTTCTGGGGTGCTTCTCTCTACCTGTGTGCATGTGTGTGTTGGGGGGAAGTGATACCTGAGCAGAGAGTGGGTGGAGGAAAGCACAGAGGAGAAGTCATTCTACCAATAACTGTCAAATAAGTGAGAGAATGAAGAGAAATTTTGCTTGGCCTTTGAGAAGATGAGGAAACCTCAACATTCTCCTAAACAGTTTTTGGTTAAATAAGGTATGCCCAGGCCTCCCTGGTCACCATGTTTTAATTCCCCGAGTAAGGATGAAGATGGAGAAAACCTTCCTGGAAGGTCTCCCTGGGTCAAGGGCTCTGTGCTGAAATGAGACTTGGGCACCTCCACCTGCTTCATGAAGCATACTGCTCTCTGAATGGCTTTCTTCCACATGTATCCTAGTGCCCTCTTCCTCTGAATCCTGTGATATCCCTGGCGACTTACCCTGGTGGTGTTGGTAGGCATCTCCACTGCAGATAAGCAAATGACCTATTATGAAGAAAATAGGTTGAGCTTCCTTCCTCTCCTGCCCAGAACCTAACATTTTGAAACTGTCCCATCTTCAGAGGGAGTTTTATTCCCCTCTGGATAACTGTGGCCACCCCTGCACTCCCAAGGAGTTTCCCCCTCACCCACTTCTGTGTTTCTTACCACAAGGCATAATCGGACTCTTCAGCTGGAAGTCAGTGGAATTAAATGAAAAAGAAAAATTGATTTTTGGCTACTCATTTACAAACTATGAAGAGCAAGAAGTAAAACTTGCCAAACTCTTTTTAGGGCCCCTCATTGGGAAGTTTAGGTATGGGGCAGACATGAGCTACCACCTTCCTTTCCTTTGAGAAGAATGGAAATAGCCCTTGTCAATACACAGCATCTTTCTCTGAAGAAGGATCCTTGATTGGGTTGGAAGGCTGGCTGCTTTTCCTGCCCCTTGATAGCAGGGTTCCCTTGACTCTCAGTAACCTTTTCAGCATTTCGCTCAACAAGATCAATAGCTTTCCATTAATGCTTCTGGGCCTGGAGGAAGCAGAATAGATGAGAAAAGGTGAGTGGGGTGATAGATACTTTAGAAACACCCAGAGGCAAATGGTTATTTCATATATTGAAGCCAGGAGGGAGATTCACTGCAAGTGTACATATTTTCCCAAGACAGGTGAGTGACTGCATAGGTCTCTGGGAGGGGTACTGAATTGCCCATCAGCATTTTGAGAGTTAGCCAATCTTTGCCTACCTTCCCATGAACAAGAAAATGTCTTTAGAACAAATCCCTCCCTAGAGAACTTTCTGTAACAACTGAACATGTGCAGTGACTTTCCTAAAAAAAGCCCACGTTTTTATTTTTAAGGGAACTTTGTCATTCTGCGAATGTGGAAGATAGAACCGGATTATATAATGATTTCTCATGAGAAGACAAGCAGGACGATAAGTGGCAGGTTTTACATGCTAGCCTCTCTATCGTGCCTGCTTGTGTTTTTCATGCTTGGAAAATGTTCTCAGAGTTGTTTAGGAAATGTGCAGAGCAGGCGTACAATTATGGCAATGCAGCAGAGGAGCCAGGCCAAGAGCCTGGAGCCTGCAAAATCCCACCAGAGAGAGAGAGAGAGAGAGAGAGAGAGAGAGAGAGAGAGAGAGAAAGAGAGAGAGAGGAAAAAAAAATAGAGAGAGTGGAATGACACAGCTTGTTGTAGTTTGGATTTGGAATGTCCCCCATGGGGTCACATGTTAAAGGCTTGGTGGAATCTTTAAGGGGTGGGCCTAGTGGGGTGCGCCCTTGAAGGGGATTATGGAACTCTAGGCTCTTCCTCTTCCTGGCCGCCATGAAGTGAGCAGCCTGCTCTCCCACAAGTCCCCTGCTATGATGTGCTGCCTCACCACAAGCCCCAAAGCAACAGGGTCAATGAGTCATGAACTGAAATCACCAAGATTGAGACAAAACCCAAAACTTTCCTCCTTATAACTTGATTATCTCAGATATTTTATTAGGGTAACAAAAAGTTGACTAACATGTGACTGTTGGTGCAAATGGGAATGATCACATTTTAATGGGGGACCTGCTTGGTATGAGTTTTCAGAGTGATTTATGGATGCATGCTTCCTTTCTTCTTGTCTCTTATGTGTCTCTCTAATAAAGCTGCTATCACCTTGTATTGCTTATATATTTATATGCATCTTATGAGATTATATAGACCTTGAATTGTAATAGTCTTTTTAAAAATAACGTTTACTTAAAAACGGTCAAAGTAATATGTGAACCTGATGAAAAACATCAAAGATTGCAAAGGGGCTTACAGTGGGAGGTAGTTGAGGCTCTCCACTCATCACCATCTCCCAAAGGCATAATTTTGAACTTTCCTGTTTTTATTTTTGTACAGAAATTGTTATGTATTTGTTTATCAACTTGAGACCTCTTTTCATACTATAATTACTTAGCTCTCATACTTTACTTCCCACTCCTTCTCCCTCCATCCTTCAAAAAGAATTGTTTTTTTTTATATATAGCAACAAAGCAATTACATTACTGAGTATCTGAATATCTTACATTGTAGGGCCAGGAGGATATCCTGATTACATTTTTCTTTCTTCGACAGCTATTGGTTTTTCTTCATGTTTCCAATTGTCTTTCTTTGTTCTGTGTATTGTTTGCTCTTAACACATTCTATGCAATTTCAAATCCTTCAGAAAATTTCAAACTTCAATAATCTTTCCTCTTCTTCCACCTTCCATGTGACCCTCCCTTTGCTGGATAACTCACTGTGAAGTAGCAAGTTTTCTTGAGGGGAATGGTGTATCTTTTCATCTGTCTCTACATCCAGCCTCTTACCTTGTTGGGCACCTGCTGCATGTTCATTAAATATTTGATGAATGACTGAATGACTGTATTTCGGAGGAGCATTGAACAAATGAATTTAGCCTTTATGTGCTTGATTGAACTTACTTTCAGATGTTAAATATGGTAATATAATTCTTTGAATCCCCCATTTCCTTTCTGGTTGTCTTTACATTATAACTCTTGAGTTCACCATGTAAATATTCATATGTTCCCAAGTATAACCTGAATTGAAACTGGAAGGTGGGTAGTGCAAGTATTGTCAATCACATACAAAGATTACTTATGAATACTGAAGTCTAGATAGGAAACAGCTGCTCTTTGTTCAATAATTTAGCACACTGTTTACTCACCTGAGCAGACTACTGTATACTTATTATTATTACCTTGTAGTTCTCTCTGTGGGATGAGTACTGACTATCATGCATGTGAATTCCTGCTACAAAGCTTTTTTGCATTATCTCGTCCTCCTGTATGGAATTTTCCTCTCATTGCCTCCCCTTACCCCTTCCCCACAATACACAATCTAGCTTGTGCCTAGTTTTCCTTCATAGCTCAACTTGGTTATTTTTTGATCAGAGAATTTTTATTTTAACTTGATTATCTCAAAGATATTTTGTTAAGGTAACAAAATATCTTTTTCTTTTGTTACCAGGTTTTCATCATTATAAAGTATATATTGATTTTATATTTTAGCATCTCTTTAGTCAGGATCCATCTTACAATCAACAGTGTGTCACAATTTGTTAATATTTTTCTTAGTGTAGTACTTACAACTACTATAACTGAATTTTTTATTCTAATTTTTAAATTCATTTTTTATTCATTATACCTATATTGTTATATATGACAGCAGAATGCATGACAGTTCATATTACACATATAGAGCACAATTTTTCATATCTCTGGTTATATACAAACATATTCACACCATTCCTGTCTTCATATATGTTCTTAGGGTAATGATGTGATTTCTCATTCCACCTTCTTTCCTACCCCCATACCCCTTCCCTTCTCCTTCCACCACTTAGCCCTATCTACAATTGAATTTTTAAAAATTTATTTATTCTAATTAGGTATATATGACAGTAGAATGCATTTCGATTTGTTGTATACAAATGGAACACAACTGTTCATTTCTCTGGTTGTAGATGATATAGTGTTGCCATAAGTGCAGTCATACTGGTACCTAGGGTAATGATGTCTGTATCATTCCACCATCTTTCCTGCCCCCATGCTTCCTCCCATAATGGTGGGGCATGGGAAGAATGGAGGAACTATAATTGAATTTTGATCCAAGTGATTTCTTGACTAATGACTGCATCCCCCACTAGAGAGTAAGCTTCTATCATGTGGGACCCTGCCTGGTTGTGCCTTCCATTTCATCCCCAGCATTCTTTATGGAGCTTGATACTTAGTTGATGCTCAGTTATGTCATTAAAATTTCCTTATGATACACACACACACTCACACACACACATACACATATTTAATAAGGATTGTATAACTTTAGACTTCTGGGAAAATTCTTTTCTAAATACATTTGTCTGAATATTTATAGGCTATTCAAATGTTCTTTCTCCTGGGTTAGTGAGAGGAAAGAGTAGGGGTGAATCCCCTATTTCACTAGGAAATCTGGATTAGTGAGCTTTTGAGTGATCCAGGTAATTTCATTACAGGAAAAAAAAATGGTGTTTTTCCAAAGTGGAGGTTGGTTATGGTTTCCATTAGTTATGGAAAGAAAACATGAAAACGTCTATTCATAATGAGCTTACTTTAAATATAGTATACCATAACACTTCATCTGTCATCATGAATATTCAAGTCTTTCCACATCAGCGAATTTTTAAAATAACCAACACTTATCTTACTTAGCACCAAAACATTTTTTTATATGTTCTATTTTAAAGAAAATATTTCCAGTATCTACATGGACCTTTCTGCCTTCTTTGAAGGAAAGAAGACTTAAGCTTTTTCCTAGTGACTCTGTCATAGTTAGGGACTTTAGAAAATAAAATATATTCATGTTTGGTTTTCACCAGGGTTGTACAATATATTGGTTGAGAGATCTGAAGACCTTGATTTTTCTAAAATGTAAGACATCAAATATTGAGTTAATGCTAAGAACATTTGTAAAATATGTATAAAGTAAAAAGAATAAAAATACAAGGATTGTGTAAGCACCTAGAACCTTATTTTAAAAGCATTATATTTTAATAACCTCTAAAATCTGGAGGCACTATTATCTTGATTCTTCTTTTTCATTCTATCCTTAGGTACAATCAATTTTGTCTTCATGATTATCTTACATTTTATGGCTTCCAAATGTGCATTTGCAGCCTGAAGACTATATTATTTAATTTTGCACCTTTGTGATTGTTTATAAATGGAGTCATACCATAAATATTCAGCAACTTGCTTTTTTTTTTTTTGCTTAATATTATGTTCATGCGATCATTCCTCGATCTTGAGTATAGCTGTAATCCATTCATTTTCACCGACGTATAATGTACCATCCTGAGACTGCCCCGCACTTATTTATCCATCCTGGTGGATTGTTTCCGGGCTTTGCAATTACAAACTGCCGCTATGAACATGCTTTGTATGTGTCCCCTGGGTGGGAGCTTATCTTGAGGATGAATCTAGGATTGGAATTGCAGAGTCATGGGCTGTGTGCGTTTTAGACTGGATAAAACCAAAATGTTCTCCTTAGTAATTGTACAGATTTACGCTCCCAGTGGCAAAGTGTAAGCATTTTAGTTCAACATTCTCCCTAGCACTTGGTGTTGTCAAACCTCTAATTTTTACCAAGCTGGCAAGTGTGAAGTGGTATTTCATTATAGTTTTAATTTGCATTTCTCTGATTACTAATGAAGCTGAGCATTTTCCCCACATATTTATAGGCTATTCAAATGTTCTTTCTGTGAAGTGCCTGTTCAAAAATCCTGCCCATTTTTATTGAGTTTTGTTTGCCTCTTTTGGTATCAATCTACAGTTCTTTATAGCATATTTTTCTGAATTAAGGAGACCTCTTACTGTAAGAGGTGCCGATAATTTATCACTAAGAAAGAAAAATATTAACAAATTGTGACACATTGTTGGTTGTAAGATGGATCCTGACTAAAGAGATGCTAAAATATAAAAGCAATACATACTTTATAGTGATGAAACCCTGGATATTCTGGATATTAATCCTTTGCCAATTAAGTGTATTTTAAAGTGTAATCTCTTAATTTGTATTTTGTTTCCTTACTGTCTCATGCTATCTCTTTATGCAAATGGGTTCTTCATTTAATACAGTCCAATTTTTAAAAATATTATTTTGTTGTCAATGGACCTTTATTTTATTTGTTTATTTGTATGTGGCACTGAGAATTAAACCCAGTGCCTCAAACATGCTGGGCAAGCGCTCTACCACTGAGCTACAACCTCAGCCCCAATACAGTCCAGTTTTAACATCTTTTTTCCTCTATGATTTTTACCTTTTGTGTTTTAACAAGTGTGCCCTACCCTTAGATAATAAAGATATTTTTTCAATAGTTTCCTCTGCATTTTATAGGTTTGCCTCCCATACTTAAATTCATAATTAACCTGGAATTGATTTTGGTTTGTGATGTGAAGAGGACTCCTAAGTAATATTAATTAATTATTACAGTATGAAAATGTCCATCCTTTCTGGACTGATCTGCAATTTCATCTTAATCTCAAATAGTGTCCAAACATATGCCTGCATCTGTTTTGGGGCTCTCAGATCTGCTCCATTGGTATTGGTGTTTGTTCCAACACCATCGCCATGCAGGTGGGTGGGAATTCCCCATGGAGCTGAAGAAGCTTGAACTTCAGCACCTGCTCATTTGTGGGGTACCTAACTTAGACTTTGTAATTTTCTACTGTTTTCTGTAGAATTACATACACTTAAGGCCTGTGTATTCTAGATCCACCCTTGAATGCAATCTAAATGGTTAGTTTTACAAAATAATTCTTGATGTGTGTTACATCAACTCTCCCACTCTGTAATTGTGGAATGTCTTGCCTATTATTTTGGCATTTGTTTTTCTGTAAGCCTTTTAGAAATTCCATAAATAAACTGCAGTGTTTTTTCATGGGATTGTATTGCATCTGTATATCAATTTGGAAAACACTCACATTTTTGCAATATTAAGTTTCTCAACCCCTAAACATAGTATATCTTTGCACGTTTTAGCTCTCCTTTAATATCTCAGAATAGAGTTTATAATTTTTCATAAATATTTTGTGTATCTTTTATTAGGATTACTTTTAGTACTCTGTGATCCTTAGTGGGGGCTACTACAATGACTATATTTTTAAAATTGTATTTTCTGTCATTAATGATATATAAAAATTCAATTGATTTTTGAGTACTGATTTTTGTACTCAGCAGCTTTGTTTAACTTTATTATTAATTCTTACAACTTGGATTCTTTGGGGCAATCATGTAATGTTAGAATTGTCAATTTTGTTTGTCTTTTTGCAATCTTTACTTCTTCTATCCCTCCATCCCCGTATCACTTATTCTTCCCCTCCCTCCTTCACTCCCTGTTTGTTTTTTTTTTTTCCCTTTCCCTTTATTGCTTTACTCTACTGCCTAGGGTCTCCAGTACAATGTTGAACAGATGGTAGGTACCTTGTGTTCTTTTAAGAACAACTTTATTGAGATATTATTGATATGCATATAATCCACCCAATTAAAGTGTATGATTCAATTTTTTTTTTGCATATTCACGAAATGATGTAGTCATCACCACGATTTAATTTTGGAGCATTTTTACTATCCCCCAAATAAATTCTATATCTATGAAAACCATTTACTCCCCAGACTAACACTACTCTCACCCCCTAGTCCCTAAGTAACCACTCATCTACTTTCTGTCTCTATAGATTTGCCAGTTCTAGACATTTTTTTATAACTGAATAGTATCCCATTGTGTTTATTTTTTTATTTTTTATTTTTTTATTGGTTGTTCAAAACATTACAAAGCTCTTGACATATCATATTTCATACATTAGATTCAAGTGGGTTATGAACTCCCATTTTTACCCCAAATACAGATTGCAGAATCACATCGGTTACACATCCACATTTATGTGGCCTTTTGTGATTGGCTTCCTCCACTTAGCATAATATTTTCAAGATTCATCCATATTGTATATCAGTAATTTGTTTCTTTTTATTGCCAAATAATATTCTATTGTATGGATGGGCCATGTTTTACTTATCCATTCAACAGTTGGTGGAAATTTTGGTTATTTCCACTTTTGAGCTATTATGAATCATGCTGCTATATTCACGTATAAGCTTTTATGTGGACAAATGTTTTCAATTTCCTTTAAAATATATCTAGGAATAAAATGGATCATACATTAACTTTATATTTGCAATATTAAGTTTCTTAACCCCTAAACATAGTATATCTTTGCACGTTTTAGCTCTCCTTTTATATTTCAGAATATAATTTATAATTTTTCATAAATATTTTGTGTATCTTTTATTAGACTTACTTTTAGTACTCTGTGTCCTTAGTGCAGGCTACTACAATGACTATATTCCTTTTGTGAAACTGCCAGACTGTTTTCTAAAGTGGCTGAGCTATTTTATATTCCCATAAAGGTCCCAATTTCTCCATGTTTTTGCCAATACTTATTATTGTCTACCTTTTTGTTCTTTGTAATTCTAGAGGGTATGAAGTGTTATCTCATTGAGATTTTGCATTTCAATGACAACAAATGAATATTGAACATCTTCACATGTGATTATTGGCCATTTGCATATCTTTTTTGGAGAAATGCTTTTATCAGATCTTTTGTCTGTTCTTTAATTGGGTTATTTGTCTTTTTGCTATTGACTTGTGAGAGTTCTTTGTATAACCTACATACAAGTCTTATCAGGTACATGATTAGCAAATTTTATCTCCCAGAAGGGCTGTCTTTTTCAGTTTCTAGGTGGTTTTCTCTAAAGCCAAAAGCTTTTAATTTTGTTAAAGTCCACTTTATTATCTATTTTAATTCTGTTGTGTGGGCTTTGGGTGTCATATTTAAGAAGGTTTTGCCTAACCCAAGATCATGAAGTTTTCTGGCTTTTCAGTAGATGCCCTTTCTCAGGCTAAGAAATTTCCCTTCTACTCTGAAAATATTTGGGATACTATCAAAATCATTTTCTATATCTGTTGAAATTACTGTACTTTTCTTTATTTTATCTTTTAATGTAGTGAAGTACATTAAATTGATTCTCTGATGTTAAACCATTTTCAATCCTGGTATAAATCCAACTTATTCATGAAATTCTGAAAATAGATTGCGTAGATTTGGTTTGATAATATTTTACTTAGCATTTTTGCATCTATGTTCATGAATGAAATTGAGTATGTAATTTTCTTTTCTCCAACTGTCCTTTCCAGGCTTTAGAATTGAGGTTAGGCTGCCAACCTCGTAAATTGAATTAAGGAGTATTCTTTCTTGCTCTTCTCTGGGCTAGCTTTTTTATAAGACTGAGATTATTTGTACCTTGCATGTTTGGTAGAATTTGCTGAATAAACTCCCTGTGTTTTCTGTATGGGAAGATTTTAAACTACAGATTCAAGTTTTTAAATAAGTTTTTAAGATTATTCAGATTTTCTATTTCTAGGAATTTTTCTAGGAATTTATCTCCTTCAAGCTTTCAAATTTATTTGGCTTAGAGTTTTTTCATAATCTTCTTATTCTTTAAAAAATTGCTTACTGCATGTACTTATATCTTCTATACTTCAGAATATATATTTGTGTCTTGTTTTTTTCTTGATCAATATGGCTAGGGTTTTGTCAGTATTTTTCTTAAATATGACTTTCGGCTTTACTAATAATCTATATTGTATCAGCTTGCCCAGCAATGAACTCCAGATTGTCCCAAATCCCATTGCTACCATGTCCATCCTGAGAACTATATGGGCATTCTCATTATGGAGAAGAATGTCTGGGATGTAGGGTTTGGATGCATCTAGTTTGAATGATTAGGACTGATTTCTCTCACTGGTCTACAATTTCAGTTGATAGAGGTTCCTATATCCCCACAGATTTATCTACCTACCTCATTATGATAGTCCAATGTAAAGTGATAAGCATTTTTGTTTTAATTTGTGTTCTCTGATTATCAGTGTTTGGAGTCTTTTCTCATGTGCTTGTCACCTTCCAGGTATATTCTTTTGTTATACTACCTGTTCATATACTGTTCCTGATTTTTAAAAAAATTCTATTGTGGTTTCTGTCCTTGGATATCCCATATATTAGTCTTTCTTTGGCTTTAGACATCACACATATCTTCTCAGATTTTGTTGTTTACTAATTTTTTTTTTTGCATGATGGGTTCGGGTAAACAAAAATTCTTAATTTTTATTCGATCAGATTTATCAATTGTTTTCCCTGATGGTTTGTGCTTTGAAAGTGTTAAGAAGTCCTTTCTAACACTAGATTACAAAAACCTACATTTTTTTTCCTAGAAACTCTCTCCTCCTGCCCTTTATATATATGGTCTAAATTTCTGGGAATAGTCCGAGAAGGGCGATAGCTGGGTCAAATGGTGGTTCCATTCCCAGCTTTCCCAGGAATCTCCATACTGCTTTCCAAATTGGCCGCACCAATTTGCAGTCCCACCAGCAATGTTCAAGTATACCCTTTTCCCCACATCCTCGCCAGCACTTATTGTTGTTTGACTTCATAATGGCTGCCAATCTTACTGGAGTGAGATGGTATCTTAGGGTGGTTTTGATTTGCATTTCTCTGACTGCTAGAGATGGTGAGCATTTTTTCATGTACTTATTGATTGATTGTATGTCCTCCTCTGAGAAGTGTCTGTTCAGGTCCTTGGCCCATTTTTTGATTGGGTTATTTGTTATCTTATTGTTTAATTTTTTGAGTTCTTTGTATACTCTGGATATTAGGGCTCTATCTGAAGTGTGAGGAGTAAAAATTTGTTCCCAGGATGTGGGCTCCCTATTTACCTCTCTTATTGTTTCTCTTGCTGAGAAAAAACTTTTTAGTTTAAGTAAGTCCCATTTGTTTATTCTTGTTATTAACTCTTGGGCTATGGGTGTCCTATTGAGGAATTTGGAGCCCGACCCCACAATATGTAGATCGGAGCCAACTTTTTCTTCTATCAGATGCAGAGTCTCTGATTTGATATCAAGCTCCTTGATCCATTTTGAGTTAACTTTTGTGCATGGCGAGAGATAGGGATTCAGCTTCATTTTGATGCATATGGATTTCCAGTTTTTCCAGCACCATTTGTTGAAGATGCTATCCTTCCTCCATTGCATGCTTTTAGCCCCTTTATCAAATATAAGAAAGTTGTAATTTTTTGGATTGGTCTCTGTGTCCTCTATTCTGTACCATTGGTCCACCCACCTGTTTTGGTACTAGTACCATGCTGTTTTTGTTACTATTGCTCTGTAGTACAGTGTTGAGAGCCACAGCCAATGGGGCCCCAACAAACTTCCAGCTGCCAGCAAACTTCCAGCTGCCGGCTGATGATTGGCTCACAGTGGCCCCAGCAACATCAAGCTGATTGGCTCCTCTGCGGTCATGTTCATTGGGCTGTTTCCCTGCCCTTCAGACTGCCAGCTGATGATTGGCTCACAGCGGCCCCAGCAACATCTAGCTGATTGGCTCCTCTGTGGTCATGTTCATTGGGCTGTTTCCCTGCCCTTCAGACTACGGAACTGCTCATTGGGGGACTTCTTTGGCTCCGCCCATGCGACCTAGCCAATCGGCCTCAAGAGCAGGAGGATTGTGGGAGGTGGTTGTTGGTGTGGGGGTGAGAGGCTTGTGGAAGCCGGTGGTGGCAGTTGGGCTCTGAGGGTTTCTTTTCCTGAGGAGCTGTTTTGCTTGGCGTTTGTAGTTCTAAAAATAAAGTTAGTTTCTTTTGACAAGTGGCTCCTGAATTGTGCCCAGCCAGACTGCGGCAGTACAGTTTGAAATCTGGTATCGCTATTCCGCCAGATTCACACTTCCTGCTTAGAACTGCTTTTGCTATTCTGGGTCTTTTGTTTTTCCATATGAATTTCATGATTGCTTTATCTAATTCTACAAGAAATGCCATTGGGATTTTGATTGGCATTGCATTAAACCTATAGAGAACTTTTGGTAATATCGCCATTTTGATGATGTTAGTTCTGCCTATCCATGAACAGGGTATATTTTTCCATCTTCTAAGATCTTCTTCTATTTCTCTCTTTAGGGTTCTGTAGTTTTCACTGTATAAATCTTTCACCTCTTTTGTTAGGTTGATTCCCAAGTATTTTATTTTTTTTTTGAGGATATTGTGAATGGAGTGGTTTTCCTTATTTCCATTTCAGAAGTTTTGTTTCTTATATACAGGAATGCCTTTGATTTATGCATGTTGATTTTATATCCTGCCACTTTGCTGAATTCATTTATTAGCTCTAGTAGTTTCTTTGTAGATCCTTTTGGGTCTGCTAGGTATAGTATCATATCATCTGCAAATAGTGATAGTTTAAGTTCTTCTTTTCCTATTTTTATGCCTTTAATTTCTTTTGTCTGTCTAATTGCTCTGGCTAGTATTTCAAGAACTAAATTGAATAGATGTGGTGAGAGAGGGCATCCCTGTCTTGTTCCAGATTTTAGAGGGAATGCCTTCAGTTTTTCTCCATTTAGAATGATGCTAGCCTGAGGCTTAGCATAGATTTCTTTTACAATGTTGAGTTAAGTTCCTGTTATCCCTAGTTTTTCTAGTGCTTTGAACATAAAGGGATGCTGTACTTTGTCAAATGCTTTTTCTGCATCTATCGAGATGATCATATGGTTCTTATCTTTAAGTCTATTGATGTGGTGAATAACATTTATTGATTTCTGTATATTGAACCAGCCTTGCATCCCAGGGATGAATCCTACTTGATCATGGTGACTTAAAAGAGCGTGCCATAGAGATACTGCCACATCAATGTTCATAGCAGCACAATTCACAATAGCTAGACTGTGGAACCAACCTAGATGCCCTTCAATAGGTGAATGGATAAAAAAAAAATGTAGCATTTATACACAATGGAGTATTATACAGCACTAAAAAATGACAAAATCATGCAATTTGCAGGGAAATGGATGGCACTAGAGCAGATTATGCTAAGTGAAGCTAGCCAATCCCTAAAAAACAAATGCCAAATGTCTTCTTTGATATAAGGAGAGCAACTAAGAACAGAGCAGGGAGGAAGAGCATGGGGAAAAGATTAACATTAAACCAAGATGAGTGGTGGGAGGGAAAGGGAGAGAGAAGGGAAATTGCATGGAAATGGAAGGAGACCCTCAGGGTTATACAAAATTACTTATAGGAGGTTGTGAGGGGAATGGGAAAAAAAAAAAAACAAGGGAGAGAATTGAATAACAGCAGATGGGGGAGAGAGAGAAGATGGGAGGGGAGGGGAGGGGAGGGGGGATAGTAGGAAAGGCAGCAGAATACAACAGTCACTAATATGGCATTATGTAAAAACGTGGATGTGTAACCGATGTGATTCTGCAATCTGTATATGGGGTAAAAATGGAAGTTCATAACCCACTTGAGTCAAATGTATGAAAGATGATATGTTATGAGCTTTGTAATATTTTGAACAGCCAATAAAAAAAATTTCTCTAGGGTTCATCTTTATACATAAGTTGAAAAGGAATTGGTTTAGTTTCCTTTATGTAGCAAGGTAGTTTTCCTAATGGTATTTACTAAACCACGTGTTCTCCACCATTGATTTTGATGCTGTTTAGTGCATGATAGATTCCTATATACCTATGAATCTGCCTCTGAGTTTCTTGAACCAAAATGTTGTTGTTGTTATTATTATTATTAGTAGTATTTTATTTAAAGAGTTTTCTAAGTCTGGTAGATCAAATGTTCCACCTCTTATTCAAGGTCAAATTAACTATGCTTAAAAATTTATTTCCTCGTGTAAATTGGATTTATTTTTAAATTTCATTTTATCAATTCTTTTTAGTTATGTCACAGCTGAATCCATTCTGATATATTTATACAAGCATGTAATATATCTTCTTCTCATTAGGATCCCAGTACCCCTTCTTCCCCTACCCTTTCCTCACCCTCTTTGCCTTCCCTCAATCTTTCTGCCATTTACTTATAGTTATTTTTATTTATTTATTTAAAATACATTTCTTGTGGATGTACATGATGGTGAGATTCACTGTGGTGTATTCATATATGTACATAGGAAAGTTATATTAGATTCATTCCACTGTGATTCCTTTCCCCCACATAAATTTTGGATTGTTGAGTGTCTCATAAAATCCAAAATGGAGTTTTGATTGAGATTTCATTGAATTTATATATTTGTGGAAAAATTGATTTCATCAAAATAAAAAATTTTACTCATCAGACTGCCTAAATCTGACAAAATAGTTATAATCCAAATATACAAAGAACCCCAATAAGTCAGCAATACAAAGAGAAATGATATAATAAAAATGGACAAAATACTTGAACAGATATTTCTTTTTCTTTTATTTTTTGTTTAAAGAAAATGAATATTCATTGATTCATAAAATTATAAAGTCCATGGTAGAATCTAGTGAAACTAAAAATAACTCTAGAAATCACTTTCTTCCTCTCTGTATCTTGATAGCTTTCTCTTTATTGTCTCCTGTTTCCACTGGTTGCAGTAAGATGGCTTGTTTCAGATAGCTAGCTTCATATTCTGTAAAGTTCAAGTCCAATGTCTTGTTTCTAGCAGTCTACATCCAAGACTCAGCGTCTGGGATCCATCCCTGAGTCAACACGGGTAGGCAGGGAAACTCAATGCTCTGATTACCCGTCTAGGTCCAATGTTTACCTCTGAGTCCAGTACAGAGTCAACACTATTCAAATGTTGAACAGACATTTCTTAAAAGAAGATACGTGAATAGTTAATAAGCATGTGAAAATATTCTTGACATCATCAGTCATTAGGGAAATGCAAATCCAAGCTACCCACTAGAATGGCTGAAGTAAGAAAAGCTGATAATATAAAGTGTTGGAGCATCAGGAACTCTCATACATTGCTTGGTAGAAGTATAAGAACTTTGGAAAACTGTTTGGAAGTTATATATTTTCATAAACTTACACTTACCACATAACCCAAGAAATTACATTACTATGTCTCTGCCCAAGATAAATTATCATGTGTGTCTCCAAAACTTGTACAAGAATGTTCATAGTGGCCTTATTTATAATAATTCCAACATAGAAATAACCCAGATATCTACCTATAGGAAACAGATAAATAAGTTATGTTTATGGTCATATAAGGTGATATTCCTTAGGAATAAAAACAATACATTATTGATATATAACAGAGATGAATCTCAAAAACATGTTGAGCAACAGAATCCAAATAGGAAAGAATTGTTCATATGATTCCATTTATAGTAGGCACAACTAGTCTAGGGTTATAGAAATCAGAACAATGGTTGTCTTTAGGGGAGGAATATTGATGAGGGAACTCTCTGAGGTGAGGGAAATATTCTTTTATCTTGTTTGGGTGGTGGTTACTGGATTGTATACAATTATCCAAATTGGTTCCATTGAATATTTAAGATTATGTGCATTTTATTACATATAAATTTTCCCTTAATTTCCTTCTCCTTCATTTACCCACAATATTTTGGGAAAAAACAATCAAGGATATGGATCAAAGACTGAGTGTTGTAAGATACCTAAGATTCAGGCTGTATCTTAGCTGCACCAGGAAGAAAGATAGTTCACATTTTTATACATTTTATATGGTCAGTGTGTGTTTAGACTTCTGCATAGTTTCTATTTTGTTTTCTCATCATTTTTTCTTCTACATAAGATAATTCGCAATATTTTTTTCCAGATTGAATTACATCCTTTAGTATTTATTTTTGAGTGTATTATGGCACACGATCTTTTTTGTTTTTTCTTAAAAATTTCACCTTGGTCTTGAGAGACAGTTTACTGGGTATACAATTCTGGGATGCTTATCATTTATTTCCTCTTGGTGCATTTTGATACTATCCAGTTGTCTTCTTGGTTGCTGTTGAGAGGTTAGTGTCTAATTGACGTTCCTTTGCAGGGGACATTTCTATTCTCTCATCTTTTTGTTTTGTGTCACTCTGTAGTTTCCCCGTTGTGTGTTTAGGTGTGGATATATATTTTTAACATTTACTCTGCTGCTTGGGAATCTTTGTAGATCCTAAATTTGAGGCTTTCTTTCATCAGTTCAGGAAAATCCACTACTTTTTTGGGATTATTGTCTTCTCTTCTCTTCTGCAAGTCCAATTTGCTAAAGATTTCTTCAATAATAATGATCTTATTAGCCAGGTCTGCTGTTAAAGCTATTGACTGGGTTTTAGTTTCAAATATATTTTTCATTTCTAAGAGTTCTACAAGAAACTTTACCCCTCCTAAAAGAGTTTGGTCACTTAATTTCCTGCTCCTTACATATTTTTTTGTCCTTCTTTTATTTCTTTGAAAATAATATATATTTTTTTATTTTGTATTCTGATTATTTTAGTATTTCAAGTTCTTCCAAGACTTGGAAAGACAATAATTATTTCTATAGGCTCTTGCCTTGTTTTCTTATGTATTTTGTGATTTTTTTTAAAAAAATTTCTTTTAATAAGTTTTTAATCCTGAGGGCCTATTTCTTAATGTTTTTGTCAACTGGAAGGCTTGAGTGAAAGGCAGGTTCTTCCAGAGAACACTTGGATTTGTTTTTAGCAGGCTCCTTGAATATCACTTCAGACTTGTCTTGGTGGAGAGACAGTGAACAGGGACTGAAAAGCTCTGTGAGGGTAAACTCTTGGGTATACATTCTGAAGGGACTATTCTTCTCTACCTCCAGTCAAAGTGTAAAACAAGCAAATTCTTCTGAGTTTACTTTCATTTTATCCCTAGATAGATGGTGTGTCCCCCAGGGGTAATCTTTTTAAGTGGGATCTCAGATGATACTCTCTGCATTTGGAGAGGTCTTGCTCCTTATCTCCCATACCCTCCAGCCCACCAGGTATAAGCTGAAGCTCCAATTCACCGATTAAGCAGGTGCCCTCAGGTGGAAGCTGCCTCTATGCTCTGTTGGACCTTTCTGGGTTCAATCTTTCAGGTAGTTTTGGGCCTCTGAAAATTTCTTACTTTCTTCCAGTTCATCCTCATATTTATAAAGGTTTAAAAAGAAAAAATCTGCCTTGCAACTTTGTTTTCACCAAAAAGGGTTGATTGAGATAGTTAGTTTGTCATAGGACTCCTACATTTATGTTTTATCTCTTTCTTAGAGTCTATTTTGTGTATAGATTTACATTTCTTCATTTATAAATTTAAAATGTGTATATTAATATAGTCGTATTTGCATACCACTTACAAATGAATAAATGTAAAGTTACCAGGTGTCATATCTAAGTTGTCACCACATGGATTATCACTTTTCCCTTGGTGCCTGTGATGTGACTGTGGCAGACAGGACGCTTGCAAGGCCTCCAGCCTCCTGGGATCTCTAGGCATCTTTCTTGACTTCTTATTATGGGGTGGGGTCTAGGAAAATTATGCAAATGTGACTGGTGATTTTTAACTTCCCGAGTCTTCAAAGCTTCCCAGGAGGCATTTTACTTCCTCTTGGAGGTGATGGCTGGTTGGTGCATTTTGTCCGGTGTATCCAGTATCACAGGGAGCCCTATGATACTGGCTATAGGTGATCTGTCCGCTCAGTACTGATACTCTCCATACAGCATCTCAAGTAGTTGTGTCCTGCCCCTTTTCTAATGTGCTACTCCTGGCTGGTTGTAGTTGAGACAAACCTCTTTCACTTTAAGAAGTTTTTTTTTTTTTTTAAATTTTTTTAATGTTGGAGATGAGGCTTGAGATAGAGAAACTCTTGCTTTTGTTTGACTGATAGAACCTTGGCAAAGGAGACCCATTTTGCCAGTTGCTGGCTAATGTCCTGGCTGGGAAGACCAATAACCTCATTAATGAATTATCTCTTACTTACAAGACAAATTCGATTCATTTCTTTCCTTAAAAAGATGGTGTCATTGATTAAAGGTGGCCATTAGTAACCATGAATAAATGCATCTGGCAAAAGGAAGATGTTTAACATTTGCATTTTCTGCTAGGAAGCAAGATAGACAGATCTTTGGAGTTACCTTTAGGGTAGCCTCACATTTTTAAATTATTATAATAATCAGAAGAGAAAATTATTTAAATATACCTGAATTTAATAAATAGATATAAGGATACACACTTATTACCCTTAAGTAGGGAGCTGTGCTAACTCTAGGTTAAATTATATGCAGAATCTACTGGGAGTGAGTGTGCTATTGAGGATGCAATTCACAATCATGGTGATATCCAAGATAATGAGTCTGACTGTAGCAAAGCACTTAACTAAAGCTCTAAAGCCAAAAACGGAATCTATCGCACCAATTTAGTAACCCCAAACCAAAGCCAAATGTTAATTTTTTTACAAAAAAGGCATCAAAGTTTCGTTTTTTTAAAAGTCGACTGAACTAGGACGGATTGAAACCTGAGCCCATGCATTATTAAAATAATTGAATTGGGCTATCAAAATATCAGACTGAAGTTGAATCAGAATTCCATATGTTCTTGATTATAGATAACAGGTTTCTCGTTTATAAGCTAAATTGGGCTTTTTGAGAGGGAATGGCAGTTCCGCTATCAGACAATGAAGTGATGGGACTCACATGATCAGCCTTCGGAGGGAAGGTACCGATGTGCTGAGAATAACAACGTGCAGCCTGACCCTCCCATGGTGACCACAAGCTGCCAGTTCTTTCGCAGGCCACACACATGTCCATCAAATCATTCTGTAAGACATCTTTTGGCTGAACTTTGGATTGGTCATGGTAGCCTGGCTGGGACTGACCATAGAGGGGACAAGATGGACTGGGCTGGCAGTGTCACAGCCTACTTTTTTGGGGGGCTCAGAGCCACATCCTGCTAGCTGTGCTTTTCATGAATGACTGAGGGAACATTTGCAAATGACACAGCTCCAGAGCCCCCACCAGCTGCACCGTTTTTTTCTGGGTGAGCCTGATTGCTTTTGGCTCTCCTAGTGCAGTGTTTTCCATCAAATCAGTCTTTGCTCCGCAGGGGTATTTATTATGTGCCATTTTGAAAATAAAAGGGACGCGGAGCAATCATCCAGCAAAACCATAAAACATTTTATTATCCGAGACGGTGAGGGGACAGGTTTGACATACAACACTGGGAGCGGCAATGGCCGAACAATGTGGTACTAAAGCGTGATTTAATGAGGCTTAGAGGATTTAGTTCAGTCAGAAAAGTTCCACTCTGTCTTGGGCACAGGAGAAGCTGAGCTGGCCTGGACACCTGACTGAGCGACACCTCACCAGGTAGGCCTCAGCCAGCAGCTGCTATCTGTCCTGCTGTCCTGGACAGCCATGGTCAGGGAGACTTTAGCTCTGGAAACTTCTGACTGATTTAGTGGACCTCAAACTTGGCATAGCTTCCTAGTGGCTTCCGTTTTACAAGGCCAGCAGTTAATCCAACAAAAGCCTGAATTCATTTCCCTCTATACCCATTGATTGCCAGCTGAGAGCTGGATGCTGTCAACTTGCCTTTCTTTCTTTTTTTTTTTTATTAAAAAAAATCCATTTCACTGGAATTGAGGTCCTTTGCCCTCTGATAAATGGCAGTGTGCCATCTTGGGATACATTTTTGGTTTCCTACTTTATTCAGAGGAAAAACTCATTAGCAGATGGTGGCTGGTCATGGAGTCAATCATTGTCTTTGGATTTAATCATACACATCATTCGGATCCAGCTGAATTAAATCTACCTGTTATACTTCATTATTGTGTTGGCACAACCTCAGCCTTGGAGTCATGAACACAAGACATTCCTGGACAAGTTCAGGCATCACTTTGTTATCTTCTTCATTGAAGTAGGCGTGTTCATTGAATACTTCTCCAGTAACTGTGAGATGCCAGGTACCATGGGGATCAAAGGGGAGTGTGGAAGAGTTAAAATCCCTGGTTCCTGTTCCAAAGTGGCTGATGATCTAGAATGTGAGATGGGATACAAACACGGAGAGAAAATCAACATTGCCTTATTACATAAGCTAAGGACTACCATGGAGGAGGCCTTGGCCTAGACTGATACAGTGGTTCACAACTGATACTGCATCACTGAATTAGCTGAGAAACTCTCAAGAAGATAAATGTTTAGGCCTGCATGCCAGAGACCCTGATACAATTGATCTGTGGGAGGTCCTTAGCCATAGTACTTGGAAAAGCTCTCAATGTGCAGCCAGGGCTGAGAACCACTGGTTTAGGAGAAAGACACCTAGTTTTTTGGTTTGTTTGCTCTGTTTTTTTTTTTTTTTTAGATTTAGATTTTGTTTCTCTCCAGGTGAATGGGAACTTTATTCTCTGTACTCCAAAAGCTCTTGTGTATCTCAATTAGAGCGTTGCCACTTCCCTGTGACAATCTCATTAGGAATTCAGTTATCCCAACAGCCTGGGGACCTCTTTGAGGATAGGGGAAAAGGTCCAGGTATCCTTTTATTCTCAGAAGATGATCCATCAATGTTGGTTGCATAAAGGAATGAAGGAATTAGCTGTTGACCTTGAGCAAGATGCATGAACTCTCTGCTTAGGAGCCTTTGTCTCCATGTTCACAAATGCGGAGAAGGAGGAATTATGTTATTTTCCCCTTGTCTTATAAGCGATCTGCATGACTCTATTAGATGTAGATGTCTTTCCCTGATGGCTTTGAAGTCCTTTTGGAACAAAGGTGTAATGCAAATGCTAGGCATTCTCATGGACAATTGACCCTGGAGTAATACCTTTGTTCTCCTAGTTTGTGTCAAGACACAGGTGAATTTTGATGAGAATGTAGCAGAGCTGCTGCTGGTACAACACATCTACTCAGGTCATCTAAAAGAGGTATATGACTTTTAAAATATTTGGAGCATAGACCCAGAGTCTGAGAAGGACCATGACCTTCTTGATGACCCAGGGTTGCAGGCTGGTGGGGGGGTCAGTGGTCTCTCCACAGCCTTCTATCCCACCAGCACCACTGATCTCTAAGAGACTCCTTTTTTTAAAAAATTTTTTTTATTAAAACACTCTTCTCAAACCTTATTTGCAAGTGCATTCATTTGTTTGGGGAGGAGACTCAGGGATGAGGAGATTAGTATGTCCAGGGGACCTCTACAATGACAAATGAACTATTGAGGTCTTTTCCTTTTCCTTGAAGTAGTTCAACTGCTTTTACAAATTTCTTCTTTGCTTTTGTCATATGGTAGCTTCAGTGTGATAAAAATTAGCACTCAAAGCTCTGAGTCACATATTCTAGATTACAGGAAGTCTTCTGCTTCTCAGAAAACATGTTGCTCATTTAGGTGCTGTAAATGTTGTGCTATGAGTTTCTGAAATCCAGGCTCATTTGTTGATTTGGGTCTAGAGCCCAGAGATAGCTGTGGGCATTGTCTCCATCTCGCTTCTGCTCTCTGAAGGCTGAGCTGAGGGCTGAACTCCCTTGACTGTTGCTGAGAAGCGACTGGCCTTCTGCCTTATATTTAATTAGCTGATTTTCTCTTTTGAGATCAAAATGTCTTTTTGAAAAATTTCAAGGCCCAAGGACAACAGAGGTCACCCTTTAAGTTTTGTCTCTCTAGAGGAGGTCTTTTCCCATGGTGCCCCTGGCCTATTTATTTTTTATTTATTTTTTTTAGGGGGAACAAAAAGGAGTTCAGACTGTCATTAGGGAAATTAGTATCATTTAAAGGTGAATTAAATATTCCCTTTTTCTCAACTGCTCTGGGAGAGAACAAAGAACTGTTACATGATGATGGTTGACACAAGGGTATTTTTTTTTCTTTTTCTGGTGTAAATGGTAACTGTGTCATGACAAAGTAGGTTTTGTCAAGACAACAGGGCACAACCAGCTACAGTAATTTGAAGGATTTTGGAGGGAGCTGTGTGGTTAGGTGCAAGTCAGTCCCCAAAGCATCAGGCTGGAGTCAGCTCCTAACATCAGGGCACTTCAACTTGTACCTTTAGAGCAGGGCCATTCGGCATGTCAAATCCTGAATTTAAATGAGTGTGAAGCTCTGTTGGAGAAACTTCACTCCTCTTTGCTGCCACAGCTGGGCAGCCACCAGAGAGTTTTCAGGCTAGACATGTTTTTCCCCAACATCTGTCAGCTTAGCTAAATCAGAGCTCCAAATGAACAGTGTAATACCCAAGATCATTATCTGGATTTGTGACACTCCCTCCCACTTCTCCCTGGAGGATTTGGGATTCGAAATGAAAAACAACATTTGTAAGGGATCAGGAGATGGAGGATTTTCATCTTTATTATTATTACTACTAATAATGCATTTTCATTAACATGGTTTTAATAGTATGGAACAAGAGAAATGAAACATACTCCCTCCACATCAACATGCTCTCCAGTGTCTTTTGCATAAGGTACTGTATCTGTGACTTGAGCAATCCAAGATAAGCCTATTAATTAAGCTTGAGTCTACAGGTGCGGTCTACACAGCTGTAATTTTCTGCTCTGAGCTAAGCGCAAACTTGCAGATGGTCTCTGGGTTTAGCACGTTTTTCACAACATCGTAAAGACACGGTCTGTGCTCCAGGTAGAAGGAGAGAGTTAATCCACTAATCAAGTCAACAAATATTTATTGAGTGCCTACTTGATGCTCAGCTAGGTGCTGGTGTTGTAGGAGATGCATGATGAGGAGCGCTTTCACCTTTAATGAGGAAACATGACTCACATTTATAAGCAGCGAGGCAGGGTGAACAGAGCATCTGGAATCAAGCTGACCTGATTTGCAAATCCAGTTCCACAGTTTATAAGTGATCTGACCTTGGAAAATTCCTTTCATTCATGGTGTAGGCACCTATTTTCTTTATATTAAAATAGGGATTTTAACACCTTCAGGAGTGTTGAAAGCATTGGCAATAATATATATAGAGCACCTGCCACATTGGAGAAATGTTGTTCTAAGACGATATACTATATAATATACCATAATTTAGCTCTTAATAATAGTTATACAAATGCTCAGAGGCTGAAGAGAATAGTGCCAGATGGAATAGATGGGTAAATGTTGAGCAGAACTAAGGTAGTACTTAGAAATGACAGAAGTAAATTGCTAGAAGGAATCCTGGAGATTAATTGGTTCAACCAACTCATTTTACCAATGCAGAAACTGAAACTCAGATACGTTGACTTGCTCAAATTATTCAATAAATTGGGAGCAGGTGCCAGATTGGTCTATATATGTAACCTTGCTTTGGGAGATTGTGCTGTATAACATAGAGGCTCCCAAACCTGGTTGAGTATTAGGATACATGGTGAAATTTTAAAAATGTAGACTTCCAAGAGAGTCTGATTTGGGAGGCTTGAATTGAGGCCTAGAAATAAATTTTCTCAATGAGTTCCAGGCTTGCAAATCAGCCCACTGGTATAGCCTAAATAGCCCTGAACTTGGAGTCTGTTCCAGAAATTGCCCTGCTTGGCTGCGTGACTGGGGCAAGCCAACCTTTCTGTTCTTAGTTGTCTGTCTCTTGAATGGTTTGCTTTGGCTGATATTCTAGTCTCTTTCATCTCTCATAATCACCCAATTACATCATTTCGGCTCAAGCTGGGATTGAAGTTTGAACAGGATCTGGCTTGTTGGTGAGGGGAGGGCTGGTGTGAGTGACTGGAGAGACAGTGATGTGGCCTGGCTGGGGAAGACCTTTCCTGTAGGGAAGGGGAGAGGGGAGCAGTTACAAGGTTAGGAGAGGCTTTCAGTAAGGAGAGTTCTGCCAGGTGGGCATAGGTGTAGACATCTGTGGAATACTTGGAACATTAGATCTCAGATATGCTCCGAAAGAAATCTCTGTGTTTTCCAGGCATGGTGGTGCACACCTATAATCCCAGCAGTTCAGAAGGCTGAGGCAGAAAGATTGTGAGTTCAAAGCCAGTCTCAGCAAAAGCGAGGCGCTAAGCAACTCAGTGAGACCCTGTCTGTAAATAAAATACAAAATAGGGCTGGGGATGTGGCTCAGTGGTTGAGTGCCCCTGAGTTTCAATCCCCAGTATACACACACACAAACACACACACACACACACACACACACACACACACAGGTCTCCGTATTAATTAGTTTGGGAGATGCTGTATACTAACTATATCATGGTCTAAGAGATTCATAATGCATATTGAGGGCTCTGAGGAGTCTGATTAACCTTACTTAGTCTGGAACGTTTAACATTTATTTGGTCATGGAACGCTTAAAAACAATAATTATTAATTAATGTTCCATGGAACATGTTTGGGAAACACTGTTACAGAAAACAGGGAGACATTATGAGTTTTGTGCTAGGTTTTAGAGAACTTATAAGAAGCTTGGGAAAGTGATCATTAGAAAGAACATTTAAGAAGAGCAGGGAATGAAGTGAAATTTTTCAGTTTCTTGGTTAAGAGAAGCCTTACAACATCCATTTTTAGTTGTGTGAATTGGTATAATGAGGAATATGATTGATTGTTCTTCATATTTGCTTCGCATAAAGCCAGAAGGAATGGGCTTAAGAGTTAGGCCTAGAGATTTAGGAGGAAGAAAACAGAAATCTTTCAGATAAGGGATATTTACTAGAATAGTTTATCTAGGGAAATAATGTAATTCCCAGAGTCTCATCCATTTCATATAATAAAATCAGAAGAATAGACTAGAGAATGAGTCAAGTTGCCTGTGTTTCTGTGCCTGTCTTTTGACACTCAGGGACCTGTGTGTTAATATGGGAGCCATAGAGCACCCCAGCCATTCCAGCAAAGATTCAGCAGCTTACAGAACCTTTGATTTGGAAAGGGCCCAATATCTGTTTCCAGAAAACTTCCCACCAAAGTAGGAGAATTTTCTGCAGTACTTTTGCCCCGAGGCCCCTAGGAATATGCTGGCAACAACTCCAGTGCTTGGGAAATCATTACTTTTCCAGGCAGCTCATTTCATTTATGGATAGCTTTAATTGTTAGGAAGCTCTGCCTTACCAAGAATCAAAATATATTTCATTGTCTCTTCTACATTTTAAACCCACTTATTTGTATTGGAGCTCTACAAAATATGCTTGCCATTTTTTTCCCCTCTGGGAAACCCATTTAGATATTTGGAGACAAATTGCATATCTATACTAATCTTTCTCCAAGACAAATAGCCCAAGTCCTTCAACCATTTCACCTAACATACAGTTTCTAGAACTTTCACCATTGTCTGTAAATATTTCAATTGAAAGCATGCTTATAACACTGTGACCAGAGAATAGGGGTTGATCATCATGAACTACACCTGAGTTTTGATCTCTTTTTTATCTGGGCACCTTAATGCAAAGAGGCCACGTGTGCAGGACAAGTTCCCCAAGAGTTCCTACCCTGAGCACAAAAATTTAGCATAGGAGGGCTGGGCTGGAGGTCCACTTGGTCTATTTACATGTGGAATGAAGAGACTACAGTAAGCCAGGTATGGTGGCACATTATCTGTAATTCCAGTGACTCTGGAGGCTGAGGCAGGAGGATCATGAGTTCAAAGGCAGCCTCAGCAATATAGCAAGGTTCTAAGTAACTTAATGAGACCCTGTCTCAAAATAAAAAATAAAAAGAAGAGCTGGGGATGTGGTTCAGTGGTTAAGTGCCCTAGGTTCAATCCCTGGCACCAAAAACAAACAAACAAAACAAAACAACAACCCCAACCAACCAAACAAACAAAAAGGCCAGGGAGAGACCTATCCTGGTGTAAAAAAACTGTTTATGAACACTGGTTTCAGGATAATAGTCTCAGGAAAGGGCACTGTGGGAGGGTAGAACTTAGAAAGGGTTGGACCTATAATTTCTGTAAGTTACTGAGTGCTGTCCCCAAAGCTGTTTCCTCAGCCATATCGGTGGAGTGAAAGGTGAAGATTCAGGAGATGTGACAGCACTTCCTGGAACACAACTTCCCGGGAATTATAGAACCATTATTAGAAATGAGTGAGGAGGTGTCAAGGGTCACTGTACTTCAGAGTGTATGTTGAGTTATCCCTGCAGGGAGGAGCAGGGGCAAGTTGGCACCTCAAAGGAACACTGCTTCGTGACCTCTCCTTGGATCATCCAAAACTTCCTTAAACCTCACTAGCCTGGAAATAGGAGCCATATTTTATTAATTTGTTCAATTCTTTACTATTTCTAATAAAGATCTGCTTCAGTCAGTTTTTATTTAGCAACCATATCACTCAGTTAACAAAACTACAGTTTTTTTACATACAAACCACTATGGATTAACTTCTTCCACATATTGCAGTAAACTCTTTGAGGCTAAATGTAGGAATTTACATTTGTTCATGCTACATCTAATTTTATTTATATGATGTTATTGATGTTTTTCTTCTTCTTTTTTTTTTTCTGAAGTGCATGGTGTGCTTCCTAACTTAGCATCATCCTCACTCTTAATAAATCAGCCTTCCATTTCTTCCTCAAAACACTTGAACATGCCCATCAGAAAAGGACCCAGGAGAAAGTTCTGTGGCATGATACCAGAGACTTCCTTTGAATAAAACACTAGCCCTTTAATCAGCTCTTCCAGTGAAAATGTTCAGCTAGATATTTATTCATTCACAACCTAGGAATATTTTCCAAACCTGTTTTTATGTTATTTGCCAGGAAATCAAGGACTATCAAAATGGTTTACTAAAATCAAAATATGTTATGCAGCCAGACGTGGTGGTGCATGCCTGTAATCCTAGTGGCTTGAGAAGCTGAGGCAGGAGGATCGAGAGTTCAAAGCCAGCCTCAGCAACTTAGCAAGGCCCTAAGAAACTCAGTGAGATCCTGTTTCTACATAAAATATAAAAATGGGCTGGGGATGTGGGTCAGTGATTAAGTGATGTGGGTTTAATCCCTACCAAAAGGAAAAGAAAAAGATAACATTATGCAATGGCTTGATATTTCTTTCTATTGGTAATTTGGGTTTGAAATGAAACCGGAAGTATCCTGTACTAGACAAAGACATTGCTGTCTCTGGGTCATGTCCATTTGCCCTTCCAGTCACAGGCATGTCCCATAGCACATTGTGAAACAAGCAACAGCTGCCCCTGACAGCACTGGCTCCAAACTCCTCAAACTCCTAATGCAGCTTTCGGGCTTTTTAGCTTTGTTTTTCATGCTTCAATTTTCTAAACAGGCCACATTCTTTAAACCTCTGACTCTTGACTCCCTATTTCTTCTTCCTGGACACTCTGTTCTCTTTATTTATTTATTTATTTATTTATTTTTTGACCACCTCCTACTTCACCTTTAGCTTAGCCCTAATTGAGGAAGCCCATCCCTGCCCCTCTTCCCCCAGCCCCCCCCGGGGGGGCTGAATTAGGTACCCTATCTACGCACTCCCTCTGTCTTAGGTTTACCTCTGTGGAAGCACCTGCCACTCAGGTGTCCTTGCCTACAGACAGTTTCCTTCCCACTTGGTTGTAAACTTGAGAGCGGGGCGTGTGGTCTGGCACACAGCAGACTCTCAATGAGCCAATTCAAGATCGACAGGCTGTGAGCTCATAGGACACTGAGACACATTACAGGACTCTGAAGTTCTCAAGGTCCTCTGTCAATATTTGGAGCATGGCTTTAGAATAAGTCATTACCTTTTGGGGGGCTTCAGTTTCCCTATCCGTGAAATAAAGATGATCTCTAAGTCTCCAGGCTAATGTAAAGAGCATTAAACTGGAAACACGTAGCTCCTCTGACCTAGATCTGCCAAGAGATTTGGGGAAGGTGTTTAACCAACCCATTTACTTCTCTGAGTCTTTAGTTTAGTTTTTTTTTTTTATTATTAGATAAAGAGGCTGAACTTTGTGTAGTGGATGAACATGGAGCCAGAGACAGGTGATTAGTGAAAAATTCATGTCATGCCTTCTTTATTTACAAATTCCTCATTAGTTGGCAACATTCTGGTGAGGATTAAGTGAACTAACTTCAATAATTAGGATAAAAGATAAAAATGTATTGAATAGAACAGGGGGATCCAACATGGCGGCTGGCGAGCAGGCAGCATTTTCTATACCTCCGCAGTAACGGGATCAGAGAGACACATAAATACACTTGCATGGGACATGCTGAGGAACTTCTAACAATTTTCCACTGAAAGGAGACCTGCCGATAACTAGTAAGTCTGTGGGAGGGGTCAGTTGGTCCCAGGTGAGTGAATCTCCGCAACGCGGATCAGGGACACAATCCCGCCGGCCACCGCTGAACTGCAGCGAACATAGGAACCTACTGGGCCCCGCAGGCCTGAGTCTGTGAACTGACTCTAGCGGCTTGGTGCTAGGATCCACACTCCTAACACCCCACCCCACCCCCAGCCAGTTCGGAGCAAAGCGGACCAGGGACACAACCCCGCCGGCCGGCCACGGGCGGCGGCCAGACTGGGCCCCGCAGGCTTGAGTCTGTGAACGGCCTCTGGCGGTCCAGCGATAGGATCCACATTCCTACCACCCCACCCCCAGCCGGCTCGGTGCATCGCAGATCAGGGACACAATCCCGCCGGCCGCCGCTGAACTGCAGCGAACATAGGAACCTACTGGGCCCCGCAGGCCTGAATCTGCGAACTGACTCTAGCGGCTTGGTGCTAGGATCCACACTCCTAACACCCCACCCCACCCCCAGCCAGTTCGGAGCAAAGCGGACCAGGGACACAACCCCGCCGGCCGGCCAGGGGTAGCGGCCAGACTGGGCCCCGCAGGCTTGAGTCTGTGAACGGCCTCTGGCGGTCCAGCGATAGGATCCACATTCCTACCACCCCACCCCCAGCCGGCTCGGTGCAAGGCAGATCAGGGACACAATCCCGCCGGCCGCCGCTGAACTGCAGCGAACATAGGAACCTACTGGGCCCCGCAGGCCTGAATCTGCGAACTGACTCTAGCGGCTTGGTGCTAGGATCCACACTCCTAACACCCCACCCCACCCCCAGCCAGTTCGGAGCAAAGCGGACCAGGGACACAACCCCGCGGGCTGGCCACGGGCGGCGGCCAGACTGGGCCCCGCAGGCTTGAGTCTGTGAACGGCCTCTGGCGGTCCAGCGATAGGATCCACATTCCTACCACCCCACCCCCAGCCGGCTCGGTGCATCGCAGATCAGGGACACAATCCCGCCGGCCGCCGCTGAACTGCAGCGAACATAGGAACCTACTGGGCCCCGCAGGCCTGAATCTGCGAACTGACTCTAGCGGCTTGGTGCTAGGATCCACACTCCTAACACCCCACCCCACCCCCAGCCAGTTCGGAGCAAAGCGGACCAGGGACACAACCCCGCGGGCTGGCCACGGGCGGCGGCCAGACTGGGCCCCGCAGGCTTGAGTCTGTGAACGGCCTCTGGCGGTCCAGCGATAGGATCCACATTCCTACCACCCCACCCCCAGCCGGCTCGGTGCATCGCAGATCAGGGACACAATCCCAGCGGCCGCCGCTGAACTGCAGCGAACATAGGAACCTACTGGGCCCCGCAGGCCTGAGTCTGTGAACTGACTCTAGCGGCTTGGTGCTAGGATCCACACTCCTAACACCCCACCCCACCCCCAGCCAGTTCGGAGCAAAGCGGACCAGGGACACAACCCTGCGGGCTGGCCACGGGCGGCGGCCAGACTGGGCCACGCAGGCTTGAGTCTGTGAACGGCCTCTGGCGGTCCAGCGATAGGATCCACATTCCTACCACCCCACCCCCAGCCGGCTCGGTGCAAGGCAGATCAGGGACACAATCCCGCCGGCCGCCGCTGAACTGCAGCGAACATAGGAACCTACTGGGCCCCGCAGGCCTGAGTCTGTGAACTGACTCTAGCGGCTTGGTGCTAGGATCCACACTCCTAACACCCCACCCCACCCCCAGCCAGTTCGGAGCAAAGCGGACCAGGGACACAACCCCGCGGGCTGGCCAGGGGCGGCGGCCAGACTGGGCCCCACAGGCTTGAGTCTGTGAACGGCCTCCGGCGGTCCAGCAATAGGATCCACATTCCTACCACCCCACCCCACCCCCAGCCGGCTTGGAGGCGGCCAGACCAGGCTCCGCAGGCCTGAGTCTGTGAACTGCCTCTAGCGGTTTGGCGCTAGGACTTTGGCAGCGCTTAGTGCTGAGTTCCAGCTTTCAGACAGAGGAGAGAAGCGGTCCAGTTGGGTTCCAGACACCGGTCGGACCACAGAGGAGGACAGCAGCCGCCATTTCGGAGAGATGATGTAATCATCCCCATGTTCTATTGATCTCAGCTCATCCAGCGACGGAACAGGTGATTTCAGGCTGGTAGTTGCCTGCGTCTAGCAGACAGATTTCTAGCTCAGGCTCGGGACTGGGGATCTTGTGGAGAATACTCCTAGAGGCTCATGCCTGGCAAGGCGTGTACCGGGCACTGAGCAGCTGGATTCTGGTTCCCGGGGCTAACCTGGCCCAGGTCTGAGGAAACTGCGGAGACTGCCGGTGGAGGCCAGCTCCAAGTGGAGCGTGCGCTGAGCTAGGGGCGACTGGGTTCTGACTCCCGGAACAGTTTTGGCCCGGGGCTAGGGAACCCGTGGGGGTCGCTCGCTGGAGCCAGCTCCCAGCGGAGAGTGTATTGAGATAGGAGAGGCGGGTTCTGGCTACCGAAGCTGCTTTAACCCAAGGCTAGGGAACCAGCGGTGTCTGCTTCTCAGTCAGGGTCCTGTTGGGTGCTGTGGGGGCAGAGTGGAGCTTCCACCTGCACCCAGAGCAGGCCAAGTGACCCGCCGGCGTGGTAGCATGACACCCCAAACGCAGCTGGGTCTGAAGAGAGTAGCCGCCCACGCCTAGAATAGGACCAGCGGCCCCGCGAAGCGGTAGCCAAGTAACCTCATTTGGAGTAGGGGCTGTGCAGAGCGTGCAGGCAGACCTGCGGCCCACTGGCAAGACAGGCCAGGTAGCTTGCCAGAGTGGTGGACACGTAACACCGAGGCAGTTGCGGCACACTGGTTGGAGTGGGGGCGGAGCAGGGTCGCTGCCCGGGTCCGGAGGGGGCCCAGCGACCCGTTGGAGAGGTAGTCAGGTACTCCCATTGGGAGTGGGGGCTGTGCAGAACTGTGACCCACCGGCCTAGAAGTATGCCAGCGTGGTAGACTCGTCACACCAATTGGAGTGGGGACCCAGCAGAGCCGCCACCCACATCCAGATCAGGACCTACGACCCCAGGGCGTGGTAGTTACGTTACCACAATTGGAGTGGGGGCAGAGCAAAGCCGCCTCCTGTGCCCGCAGGGGGGGGCAGACCTGTGACCGATCAGCGTGATAGATAGACCACCATAATTAGAGGAGGAGCACATCCACTACCCACCCTGCAAGGGAGACTTTCCAACTATACAAGAGCAACATAAATAAATAGGGGGTAAATTTCAAAAACACAACAGTTGCACCAAGCAGAAAGAAACGCGAGCAGTATGAAAAGACAAGGAAAGAAAGGACCACAAGCAATGCAGGTCAACTCAACTTTAGAAGAGGTAATAGCTGCAACAGATGGAATATCAGATAAAGAGTTCAGGATATATATGCTTCAGATGATCTGGAGTCTCAAGGAAGACATGAGACAGCAAAATCAGACAATGAAAGATCACATTGACAAACAAATCCAGGAAGTAAAAGATCAATTTCACAGGGAGATAGAAGTAATAAAAAACAAACAAATAGAAATTCTAGAAATGCAGGAAACAATAAACCAACTTAAAAACTCAATTGAGAATACTACCAGCAGAGTAGATCACTTAGAAGAGAGAACATCAGACAATGAAGACAAAGTATTTCAGCTGGAAAAGAACATAGACAGCTCAGCAAGTCTGCTAAGAAACCATGAGCAGAACATCCAAGAATTATGGGACAATATCAAAAGACCAAATTTAAGAGTCATTGGGATACAGGAAGGCACAGAGCTCCATGCCAAAGGAATAAACAGTCTATTCAGTGAAATAATACGAGAAAACTTCCCAGAATTGAAGATTGAGACAGAATCCCAAATCCTAGAAGCCTACAGGACGCCGAATGTGCAAAATCATAAGAGATCCACACCTAGACACATTATAATGAAGATGTCCAACATACAGAATAAGGAGAGAACTTTAAAAGCTGCAAGAGAAAGAAAGCAGATTACATTTAGGGGTAAACCAATCAGGATAACAGCTGATCTCTCAACACAGACTCTGAAAGCTAGAAGATCCTGGAATAACATATTTCAAACACTGAAAGACAATGGGCTCCAACCAAGAATCATGTATCCGGCGAAATTAAGCTTCAGGTTAGAAGATGAAATTAAAACCTTCCACGATAAACAAAAGTTAAAAGAATTCGCAGCTAGAAAACCATCTCTTCAAAAAATCCTTGGCAAAACATTACAGGAAGAGGAAATGGAAACTAACATTGATAACCAACAATGGGAGGTAGGACAGTAAAGGGGGGAAAGTAGTCAAAGAGGATAACAAATCAGGTTTAGTAACATCAATAAACAATTATGGATAGAAGAACAAACCACATCTCAATAATAACCCTAAATGTTAATGGCTTAAACTCACCAATTAAGAGACACAGGCTAGTAGAATGGATCACAAAACAAGACCCAACAATATGCTGTCTACAGGAGACGCATTTGATAGGAAAAGATATACATAGACTGAAGGTGAAAGGTTGGGAAAAAGCATATCACTCATATGGACCGCGGAAACAAGCAGGAGTGTCCATACTCATATCTAATAAAATAGATTTCAAGCCAAAGACAATCAAAAGGGATAAAGAAGGACACTTCATACTGCTCAAGGGAACCATACACCAACAAGACATAACAATCATAAATATATATGCCCCAAATAATGGTGCAGCCGTGTTCATCAAGCAAACTCTTCTCAAGTTCAAGAGTCTAATAGACCACCATACAATAATCATGGGAGACTTCAACACACCTCTCTCACCACTGGACAGATCTTCCAAACAAAAGTTAAATAAGGAAACTATAGAACTCAATAACATAATTAACAACCTAGACTTAATTGACATATATAGACTATACCACCCAACTTCAAGTAGCTACACTTTTTTCTCAGCAGCACATGGAACCTTCTCAAAAATAGACCATATACTATGTCACAGGGCAACTCTTAGACAATACAAAGGGGTAGAGATAATACCATGCATCTTATCTGATCATAATGGAATGAAACTGAAAATCAATGATAAAAGAAGAAAGGAAAAATCAAGCATCACCTGGAGAATGAACAACAGGTTGCTGAGTGATCAATGGGTTTTAGAAGACATCAAGGAGGAAATTAAAAAATTCCTAGAGTTAAATGAAAACACAGACACAACATATCGGAATCTATGGGACACATTGAAAGCAGTTCTAAGAGGAAAATTCATTGCTTGGAGTTCATTCCTCAAAAAAAGAAAAAACCAACAAATAAATGATCTCATACTTCATCTCAAAATCCTAGAAAAAGAAGAGCAAAACAACAGCAAAAGAAGTAGAAGGCAAGAAATAATTAAAATCAGAGCTGAAATTAATGAAATTGAAACAAAAGAAACTATTGAAAAAATTGACAAAACTAAAAGCTGGTTCTTTGAAAAAATAAATAAAATTGACAGACCCTTAGCCATACTAACGAAGAGAAGAAGAGAGAGAACCCAAATTACTAGCATACGGGATGAAAAAGGCAATATCACAACAGACACTTCAGAAATACAGAAGATAATCAGAAATTACTTTGAATCCTTATACTCCAATAAAATAGAAGATAGTGAAGGCATAGATAAATTCCTTGAGTCTTATGATCTGCCCAGACTGAGCCAGGAGGATATAGACAACCTAAACAGACCAATAACAATAGAGGAAATAGAAGAAACCATCAAAAGACTACCAACTAAGAAAAGCCCAGGACCGGATGGGTATACAGCAGAGTTTTACAAAACCTTTAAAGAGGAACTAACACCAATACTTTTCAAGCTATTTCAGGAAATAGAAAAAGAGGGAGAACTTCCAAATTCATTCTACGAGGCCAACATCACCCTGATTCCGAAACCAGACAAAGATACTTCAAAGAAAGAAAACTACAGACCAATATCTCTAATGAACCTTGATGCAAAAATCCTCAATAAAATTCTGGCGAATCGGATTCAAATACATATCAAAAAAATTATACACCATGATCAAGTAGGATTCATCCCTGGTATGCAAGGTTGGTTCAATATACGGAAATCAATAAATGTTATCCACCACATCAATAGACTTAAAATTAAGAACCATATGATCATCTCGATAGATGCAGAAAAAGCATTCGACAAAGTACAGCATCCCTTTATGTTCAAAACTCTGGAAAAATTAGGGATAACTGGATCATACCTCAACATTGTAAAAGCAATCTATGATAAGCCACAGGCCAGCATCATTCTGAATGGAGAAAAATTGAAGGCATTCCCTCTAAGATCTGGTACAAGACAGGGATGCCCTCTCTCACCACTTCTGTTCAACATAGTCCTCGAGACACTGGCCAGAGCAATTAGGCAGACGAAAGAAATTAAAGGCATAAAAATAGGAAAAGAAGAACTTAAATTATCACTATTTGCAGATGATATGATTCTATACCTAGCAGACCCAAAAGGGTCTACAAAGAAGCTATTAGAGCTAATAAATGAATTCAGCAAAGTGGCAGGATATAAGATCAACACGCATAAATCAAAGGCATTCCTGTATATCAGCGACAAATCCTCTGAAACGGAAATGAGGACAACTACTCCATTCACAATATCCCCCCAAAAAATAAAATACTTGGGAATCAGCCTAACAAAAGAGGTAAAAGATTTATACAATGAAAATTACAGAACCCTAAAGAAAGACATAGAAGAAGACCTTAGAAGATGGAAAAATATACCCTGCTCATGGATAGGCAGAACCAACATCATCAAAATGGCGATATTACCAAAAGTCCTATATAAGTTCAATGCAATGCCAATCAAAATCCCAACAGCATATCTTGTAGAAATCGATAAAAGAATCAGGAAATTCATATGGAATAATAAAAGACCCAGAATAGCAAAAACAATACTAAGCAGGAAGTGTGAATCAGGCGGTATAGCGATACCAGACTTCAAACTATACTACAGAGCAATAGTAACTAAAACAGCATGGTACTGGTACCAAAACAGGCGGGTGGACCAATGGTACAGAATAGAGGACACAGTAACCAATCCACAAAACTACAACTATCTTATTTTTGATAAAGGGGCTAAAAGCATGCAATGGAGGAAGGATAGCATCTTCAACAAATGGTGCTGGGAAAACTGGAAATGCATTTGCACCAAAATGAATCTGAATCCCTATCTCTCGCCATGCACAAAAGTTAACTCAAAATGGATCAAGGAGCTTGATATTAAACCAGAGACATGGCATCTGATAGAAGAAAAAGTTGGTTATGATCTGCACGCTGTGGGATCGGGCTCCAAATTCCTCAATAGGACACCCATAGCGCTAGAGTTAACAAACAGAATCAACAAATGGGACTTACTCAAACTAAAAAGTTTTTTCTCAGCAAAAGAAACAATAAGAGAGATAAACAGGGAGCCTACATCCTGGGAACAAATCTTTACTCCACACACTTCAGATAGAGCCCTAATTACCAGAATATACAAAGAACTCAAAAAATTAGACAATAAGATAACAAATAACCCAATCAATAAATGGGCCAAGGACCTGAACAGACACTTCTCAGAGGAGGACATACAATCAATCAACAAGTACATGAAAAAATGCTCACCATCACTAGCAGTCAGAGAAATGCAAATCAAAACTACCCTAAGATACCATCTCACTCCAGTAAGACTGGCAGCCATTAGGAAGTCAAACAACAGTAAGTGCTGGAGAGGATGCGGGGAAAAGGGCACTCTTGTTCATTGCTGGTGGGACTGCAAATTGGTGCAGCCAATTTGGAAAGCAGTATGGAGATTTCTCGGAAAGCTGGGAATGGAACCGCCATTCGACCCAGCTATTCCCCTTCTCGGTCTATTCCCTAAAGCCCTAACAAGAGCATGCTACAGGGACACTGCTACATCGATGTTCATAGCAGCTCAATTCACGATAGCAAGACTGTGGAACCAGCCTAGATGCCCTTCAATAGATGAATGGATAAAAAAAATGTGGCATTTATATACTATGGAGTATTATTCTGCATTAAAAAATGACAAAATCATAGAGTTTGGAGGGAAATGGATGGCATTAGAGCAGATTATGCTAAGTGAAGCTAGTCAATCTTTAAAAAACAAATACCAAATGACTCCTTTGATATAAGGGGAGTAAACAAGGACAGGGTAGGGACGAAGAGCTTGAGAAGAAGATTTACATTAAACAGGGATAAGAGGTGGGAGGGAAAGGGAGTGAGAAGGGAAATTGCATGGAAATGGAAGGCGATCCTCAGGGTTATACAAAATGTCATATAAGAGGAAAGGAGGGGTAAGACAAGATAATACAAATGGAAGAAAGGATGTACAGTAGAAGGGGTAGAGAGAGAAAAGGGGAGGGGAGGGGAGGGGAGGGGAGGGGAGGGGGGACAGTAGAGAATAGGACAGACAGCAGAATACATCAGACACTAGAAAGGCAATATGTCAATTAATGGAAGGGAAACTGGTGTGATACAGCAATCTGTATATGGGGTAAAAGCGGGAGTTCATAATCCACTTGAATCAAAACGTCTAATATGATGTATTAAGAACCATGTAGTGTTATGAACGACCAATAAAAAAAAAAAAAAAAAAAAAAAAATAAAACAAACCCAAAGTTGCAAAAGAAATAATAAAATAAGGTAGATATTTTTAAAAAAAAAAAAAAAAAAAAAAATGTATTGAATATTGAATGTTTTTTTTCATCATTGTGATCAAAATATCTGACAATAACAACTTGAAAGGGGAAAAGTTTATTTTGGCTTATAGTTTCAGTCCATGTTTGGCTACTCTACTGCTGTCGACCTGAGATGTAGCAGAACATCATGATGGAAGGGTGTGGCAGAGGAAGGCTGCTCAGCTCATTGGAGTTGGGAAGCCGAATGAGATAGGGAAGGGGCAGGGATAAAGTGTAGTCCCCAAGGACCTTCCCATAGTGACCTACTTCTTCCAACCACGCACCACCTGACTATAGTTTCCACCATCTCCCAGTGGTCCGTTCAAATTACTAATCCATTGCATGGATTAATCCACTGATGAGGTCAGAGCCCTTGTGATCCAATTATTTCCTAAAAGCTCCACCTGTGAACATTGCTGCCTTTGGGACCAAGCCTTCAACACGTAAGACATTCAGATCCAAACCACAACAAGTACCAACTGCATGTTAAGTTCGTTCATGGTGTCATGGCACTTCATCTTCCGGACAACCTGTAATGATAGGTTTTATAAGTCTCCATTTTTCTAGATGGAGGACCTGGTTCAAGGTCACGCTGTTTATAAATGGTAGAACTGGCTTCCCCACGTGGCTGCAAACCATGCCAGGCCCATTTCACTCTGCAGCTCATTCCTTTGTTCAACACCTGGCTGGGGTCCAGATGCAAAGGCTCTCGGCACCTCTCCAGGTCTAGGTCTGGCCCTAGGACGTCCTCAGCCCCAGGATGAGAGTTGGTGCTCATATGAGGCTCCCTGGCCTGCAGATGCAGAGAGGTCTAGCTGCAGCCTGCTGGCGCCGTTGGCACAGCTGGCTTGAAGCCCTGCTCACGCACTCTCTCCGGAGCGGGAGGAGCAGGCACCGAGGCGTCCAGGCAGCGTGCATGGTTTATAAAAAGCCATCAGGAGCACTGTCCTGGGACTGCAGTCATTTATCCGCACTTTTTCCTTGTAAAATGTTACTGACTGTTTTACACCAAGGGCAGTTTATCCTGAATGGGATGTACAGGCATTCAATTCACCTCTACTTTTTGCCAACTCTGCTTTTTTCCCCCCCTTGCTTCTGAAGTTATATATGGTTCGGAAGGAGGAAGCCATTTTCTATCTGAGGGGGGAAAAAAAAGAGCTGACGGCTGTAAAGAGAAACCCTCCATCATAGGAAAGAACATTTGGTTTGAGAAGATAATGCCTTTGTTTTTAAAAAAAACAGGGTCCTGCTTCAGTGCTATTAAGGTCTTAAAAATTGACCCCATTTCCGGTCAGATGCTAAGAAGTTTACAGAGATGATCCCTATCAGTGTACCTTGCCAGGGTAAAATGGAAGGTAGATATGATCAGCCCTGTTTTTCAAATGGGAAAATTGAAACTCAAAGAGGTTAAATCACTTGTTTAAGACCACAATGGAAGGGTGCTGGGGCAAGCAATTGGCCCTAGCAGTCGGGTTAATGATGGAGAGTCAGGTTAATAATGGGAAGGTGGGGGAGAGGGAAAGGGGGGGGGAGAGAGAGAGAGAGAGAGAGAGAGAAACTCTCTGCCAGGTGCCCCCCTTTCTTACCCCCACTTCCCAGATCTCCCATGTGCTTCTCCCCCAGTTCGTGAAAAGGATATCCTTTTGCAGATGAGTCTGAGTTTCTGTGACATTAAGCAATTGCCTGAAAGTCACACTTAGTTATTGCAAAACAGGTCTCCAACCCAAACCTTCTGAGTCCGAGCTCGTTCTCCTCCCCAGACCCTCCAGCTGCCTTCATTAGTACCCGTCACTCGCCTGCCCTGGCTTTTGCAGAGAATCTAAATATAATGGATTGCCGCTGCAGAATGCCAGGATATTTTAATTTATAGAAAAGAATAATGGGGTTCAGGTGAATGCCCTCTTCGGTATATTCTCTTTGGAACGAGGCTTAGCTTTATTGTCCTTTCACTTCCCGTTAGTTCTAGCTAAAGTGATTCCATAATGACATATAAACCCAAACATGAGTAATTGATGGCAGCCTCAGGAGCTTGAGCAGGATAAAACCAGACTGACTAGAATCTCCAGGGTGAAGAATTAACATTTATTGGTTTAGTGAAATGAATTTATGTCCCAATAAAGCCAGTTACGGACTAGACAGTGATTTAATGAGGTGCCTTTTGTAAAAAGAACAAATATGAACTTCTGGGCCTGGGTTAGATGGTAACTAATATGTCACCTACTAAACCATTTTACAGATATATTCAGAAAAATCTGTGACATTTCCTTAATCCATGCCATTTGTGTTTAACCCGTTCTGTCTATAGAGTTGAAAGTTGGAGGGGGAACAAAATCCACATCTCTCAAACTATGAACGGTACATTTGTTCGTCAGTCCCCAAAGATCAGGGCTCCAAGGACTCCTGGAAGCTTGAAGAATAAAGACTAACATAAATGCCACCATAAAGGAAAAGAAAAGAAATACTGAATTTAGATATGCATGACACCCTTTAAGTCTAGGGTCCCCTAAGCCTTCAGGAAGAAGGGGAAGAGATAATAAAAATCTACCTTCTTTAAAGTGCCTCGCTGCAGTGAGGCTGCAGGCAGAACAGAACCAGCTTGGTCACCCTGCTTTGGTCACTGGACATCCCATGGTCACCATTACATCTGTCTTCCACGACTTTCCTTGATTCTTTATTCAAAGAAATGAGGAGCTTGTTGGCTTTGATAATGCTCAGGTGAAACACCTCAGAGTTATTCTGGACTCCTTTTGTATCCTAGATCTAATACATCAGGAAATCTCATCAACTCTACATTCAAAATTATGTCCAAAATCTGATTATATCTCACTATCCTGACCTCCCTAGTCCAGTCACTATCCTCTCTTTGCCTGAGTGACTTCAATCCGAATTGGTCTCCTGTTCCTGATTCTGCCCCAAACTTGAACTCCCCCTTACCTCTCATATACAATCTGGTTTTCACACAGCAGCCAGAGGGAGATCCTCTTAATAGAAAAGTCACATCCTTCGTCCAACCTACCAATGGCTTCCCATTTCTCAGAGAGGAGAGCAAAAGCCAATAAACAGCATCAGAACCCTGCACTGCCAGGCCCTGCCTAAGCATCCCCAACCTGCACCCAACCTGATCCCCAACCTCCACTACCACACCCCTGGTCCATTCATTCTTCCTCTCTGTTTCTCAAAGGCAGCAGAACAGGCATGCTTCTTCTACCTCAGAGCTTCTGTCTGCATCCCTCCCTCCAAGATACCCATGTGGTGCACTCATTTACCAATTTTTCCTTTTTTGCTCTCTCTCATCTTCTTGGTGAAGTCCACTCTGATTGTCCTATTTAAAACTGTAACTCCCAATTTCCCAGTTATCTTGACCTCCTTGTCTTACTCATTTTTTTATCCAGAGTACTTATCTGACATTTAATTCCCTAATTTATTGTGTGTGTGTATGTGTTTTTATGTGTGTTGGTTATTGTTTATTTTCTGACCCTTTCATGGTATATAACCTCTGCAAGGGCTGGTATCTGCCTGTTTTGTTCATTGAGGGAGCCTAGGTGCTTGGCACATAGGAACTACTTAGGAAATATTTGTTGAATGAATGAATGAACAAATAAACAAGAAGTTGGCTAAAAGCAATTGTAAATAGATTTAAAACTGAGGTGAATCAAGACTAATTCAATTTTGTTCTCATAGTCTAATCTTTTCATAGCCCGATTTTTGTTATATGCTGTTTTGTGTCTAAGTCTGGAAAAGAAGATCTATCAAATTGGATTAAAACTGTATTTTCTGTCTACGAAGTTTTGAGATCTTGAGAAAAAGATTTTCAATCAGATGAAGAGGGTTTTTATTTGAATAATTATTACTGAGTCCTCTTATTGGATCATAGTGGACATTTTGAATTAGAAATTAAGTGAAACAGTATTAGGAAGAATACAACCTCTTGTAATGTCACCATTGACACTGACAAAATATTTGAGCAGCCACTGGGTGCAGAGCACTGGAAAACAAAACAAAACAAACCCCATGAAATGCGTGGCACACCCATCTGTGCTGCTGTGAGGCCAGATGTTCTAGTTGTGGGAGTTTTATGTTTTCAGTACTTCTAAGCAGGGGTGTCAGATTTCATGCATTTAAATTAACTTTGTGAGGAGTGGCTGGTAAGTATAAAATGTGGTCAGCAGCCAATAAAGCAAAAAGCAGTTTGGCTCAACTAGAAATATCCTGCAGCATTGGGGTTGGTTTTTTAAAATCATACTTTATCAGGCAAAACGTAGACCATAGTTGTCATCCCAATTCACATTTGTACAGCACTGTGCAGCTTACAAAGCACTTGCTTATAATAGATCATCCCAAGCGTATAGTTTCTGGGAAATGATTTGCCAAAACCATTGTCTCTCCTGGTGCAATGAGTATAGAGGGTTTGGTTTTAAAGCCAGAGGCTCGTGGTTCAAGGTTGCCTGGGTGAAGAGGAGCCACTAGGAGGAGCCTTCAGCTGTGGGGCAAGCAGCTAGACAGACAGTCACATGCTTGGTGCTGGGGTCCACTAACCAAGAGCTTGGACTCTTAAAGCCAGGCTGCTGAGTTTCAAATCCAGGCCTGTTTCTTACTTGATTTGACTCTTGGTGCCTCCGTTTACTCATTTGTAAAATGGGCTTTTATTTAGTAGCTCTTTGTGTGGGAATTAGGAGAATTGTATGAGTTTATCAAAGGAGAGTCCTTAGAGCAATTCCTGGCCCTTGGGAAGCCTCCCATGCATGTGAACTTTTAGTGTTAAGGGACAGCTTAAGAGCTTGCTTGTCCCTCATCTCTCCCTCAATTTTCTGGGATGATTTTTGGAATATTCCTCCTTAGAGTCACTCCTCTGGTTATGTAGTTCTTAATGTTTTTGAGGGGCAGAGCCTTATGAGAATCAGATGAAAACTGTGAACCTTTTAACAACGTACACGTAAATACAATTTTGCCTATCGTTTCAGGGAGCTGATAAATCTCTGAAGTCCAGATCAAGAATCTCCAGATTAGGAAGGAGATATGTGTTTTCGGAAAGCCCAGATTAAACTGTCCCTTGTTGGACCATCACATCAAGCCTCTGACAACTGTGACCACGCTGGGGTGAGTTATTTGACCTGTCACATCTAGGGCATGGTGCCCTGGCAGGGAAGTCAGGGTGATTGTGGTGTATTCCCAGAGGGACATTGGAGGGGTAGCTTGCTGCAGCTAGCGGAGACACAGACAGGGGAACAGGTGTCTCCAGACACGGGTTTTCTGGTATAATCGCTCTCCTGAGGCACCTGTCCTCCCCAGCTTCCTGATATTCTCTCCCCTTCTGCCTCCTCCCATGCTCAGTCATTCTCCCTGGGGGCAGCGAGCTTCTGAGAAGTCCTGAGGGGGAGAGAGACTTCCCAGTGAAAAGGAAGCTGCTTAGGAGCAGATCAGAGCCGGGGACTGGGGAGGGATCTGACATAGAAGCGGCACCACGGAAGCAGAGCTGTATAATTGGTTGTCAATATATGTATTTCGAAACACAGTCTCCAGGTATCCCCACTTCCCAGGGAGATAAAAAAGAATCTGTCAGTATGAAAGCTTGTTCCATCTCAAAGAAAGCATGCTGATGCTTTCCAAGGACAGAATGACAAGGCAGAGTCATAAGCTGCACGACATGGGACTTCTTTGACACCTTGTCCCATCGCAGCTGGAAGGTCTTTAGATTTCTGCTTTCTGTCCCTGGCTCTTCAGCAGCCTCCCAGAGCAGTGCAGCGTGGTCTGGTGGGTAGGGTTTTCTTGTGGGTTTAGCAGCCTCGTAGTTTGGGTCCATATCCACTCTAAGGAGGAAAATGCTAATTCTGTGTGTGTGTGTGTGTGTGTGTTTCTAATGCTGAAAGAGGATGATAGATTTTTCTTTTCTTTTTTTAACCTCTTAGGGACTTGGGGAAGATTAATCAGATGTTGTCTATGGAGTTTGTTTTAAGTGCTGGCAGAAGAAGGTGGTAAGCATTCTTTCCTAAGTTAGCTTCTTTAACTCATTTTGTTGTTAGTGGATATCTCCACCCCTTAGCCAGAGTCTGGATGGGAGATCTCCTGTTCTGCAAAGTAAAATGGATATAGGATGTGCTGGTAATGGTGTCTCATGATGAAAATAGCAACCAACTTAATTGGCTCACTTCAGGAACACACTGGAAGGGGAGAGAGATGCTGCCCAGGCCAGAGTGGGCTGGGCCCTCTCTGAAGCTTCTTGTCTCAGGAGTTGGTGAGAATGAAATGGGGCATCATGATATTCTGAGATGGCAGTTTCTACCTGATTTACTAGAAGGCAGAGAGAGAGATTGGGACCCTTGGCTTGGGAAAGGAAGTCAATTTTCTTTCTTGACCAGGTCAGGTTTCCAAGGTCAAAAGTCAGCTTGTGGGTAGAGCCATGGGGCCTCAGGTCTCCCAGTGTGAGGTAATGACCAGGTAGGAGAGGTCTTCTCCTGGGTTCCTCCTTGGATGAGCTTCTATTCTTCTAGAGCAAAGTGCAATCAGATTGCCTTCTAAACAAAGGACAAAGCTCGTCTTGGCTCAAGAACTTTTTTTCTTTTATTCACTTAATAAATATTTATTGGGCATCAATAAATAGTCATAGTCCTAGTACAGGAGACATAACTGTGATCAAGATGGTCAAGATCTCTATTCCCAAGGAGCTAACATTTTAGCAGGAAAGATAGTCAATAAACAAATAAATGAATTCCTCTATCTACATTAGAATGTCTTTTATTCAGCTTTTTTTTTCTGTAATGACTGAAAGATCAGACAAGAACAATCAGAGGGGGAAAAGTTTATTTGGGGGCTCATGGTGTCAGAGGTCTCAGTCCATAGAAAGCCAGCTCCATTCCTTGGGACCTGAGATGAGGCAGACCATCATGGCAGAAGAGTGTGGTGAAGGAAAGCAGCTGGGAACATGGCACCAGGAAGAAGAGAGGGAGGGAGGGAGGGAGGGAGGGAGAGAGAGAGAGAGAGAGAGAGAGAGAGAGAGAGAGAGATATCTACCTACTAGGACAAAATACGAAAGGCACGTCCCCAATGACCCACCTCCTCCAGCTACACTCTACCTACATTTAGTTACCACTCAGTTAGTCCCTATCAGGGGATTAATTCACAGATAGGGTTAAGACTCTCATAACCCAATTATTTTATCTCTAAACCTTTTTGCATTGTCTCACATATGAGGGTTTTGGGGGACACCTCAAATCTAAACCATAAGAGAATGTTAGCTCTACAAGGGCAGGTTCTGTTTGTTTGTTTTTAAATTTGTTTTGTTCATTAGTGTAGTCCCAGGACTTCGGCAAGGCCCTAATCACTTGATAGTAGGTGCTTAATAAGTATTTGCTGAATAGATGAATGGAAAGGATAATTTCAGATGGTGGTGAGTTCAATGAAGGAAGTGGATTGGAGTGTGGGTGGGAGTTGAAGAGTGGATGACAGAACTACTTAGGACACATTGCTCTTACCCAAACTCTTACCAAAGCCTGCAAGACTGGAGAGGGTAAGAGCAATGGGTTCTAGGCACAGGAAGTATGTGATTCAGTTTACACTTTGAAACTACCACTCCAACAGCAGGGGGAGAACAGATGGGAAAAGGGAGCAGGTAGAAGCAGGGAAATCATTAGAAAGGTTTTTCGTGGTCTAGAACAGAGGTAGTGATGGTGCCCCAAGCAAATGGCCAGAAGAGTAGGGAAGGTGGTCAGGTTCCAGATATGTTTTGGAGACAGAACCAGTGGGATTTGTTAATGGACTGAAGGTGGGGGCCTAGGAGACAGAGGAGCCCAGGATGACTCTGTTGACCTAAGCCAATAGATGGATAATGGTCCTGTTAATAAAGAGGTGAATGTAGGGGCTCTGAAATGCTGACTAGACTGTAAGAATCCCATCAAACAGGTTGATAGCAAAAACCAGGCAGACCAGAAATAAACAAAGAACAAAAAGGGGAAATTCACTCACTGAGCTTCAGAGTCTTTAACCACAAAATGAGGATAAGAACATTCCTTATTTAGCTCACACTCTTTGTTATGGACATCAAATTACTTTTAAATTGTTATATATTATTCTGTAACATAAAAGCTAAGTGCCTCTGGAGTCAGGGGTAGACAAATAACATAACTCTGTGGATTAGGGTCAAGTGTAAGGTAATCGAGAATGGGGAGGCCTGTGGCAAACCGAAACATGCACTTGGTAAAATTCAAATTTTAGGAAACAATGTGGAGCCTTGTGAGTCCTCTGTGAGTTATGTGGCTTTTGGCCTAGAAGTCTAGTTTCCTGAAAAATGTAAAATGGGATACTTTATTTGCTATTATGTGGTGAGTCTGGATGGGACAATTGGTCAATTTTTTTTTAATGACATTAGAGAAGAAAACTTTTAATGTAGTATGACTGAAAGGGGCTTCTCCTTCAAGAATCTCCTTCTGAAGATTCCAGAAACTAACATCCTTACATCAGGGTTTGAGGAGGAGTAAGGATAGAGAGTGAGTTTTATGGGATAGTGGTTTTCATTAAGATATAAATATATGATCTACAATGGAAAACGTATTGATTTTCTTTTGACCATTAATACTTTAAGACAGTAATCAAAAACCTCTGTAAACTGTAATTGAATTCACTCTTTAGCTTTAATATTGCTATTTCACAGCTAATATGTATAAGGCCCTTTAAAAGGGGATCAAAATGACATAGACAAATGCAGCTTTGGCCCTGCCTTTGAAGGCACTTACAATCCACTGGAAGACTGGAAGGGCCAAGGTGGTGCCTTTTGTTCACCACTATCTACCTGGCACCCCACAGTGCCCAGAGCATAGTGAAGATTCAAACATAGATGGAGACAGGCATGGCCACCACCCTCTGCAATGTGTAAGTGCTGAAAGTGAGGCGTAGCAGGGGTTGTGAGTTTCTCAGATTAGCTCTAGAAGGAAGAAGAGACTGGGGAGATGGATGCAGTCTTGGATGGAGTCTCAAGAGAGGAGCAAGGGACTGAGAAGTGATGAGGAAAGAAGAGGATCTTTCTGGAACCCTTCAGCAGGTAGGTCTAGGAAGTGTGGTGCATGGAGTCTCCAGGAGACAAGGATATCAAAAGAGCAGGGGAGCTGGGGAAGAGCCAGAACCAATTGGAACAGACTCAGTAGCAAGACAGCTTTTGAGGGTCCTGTGGGGCTTGTGGGGTGGACGAGAAGACAGCCAGGTGGGCACTTAGGCTGGCTGCCAGCAGGCTCCTGGCCTGGGAAGGCTTCCCATGGGGTCTTACTAGACAGGTGGAAGGGCAGTGTCCCAGCTAGCTGGGATGACTGCAGATGGCTCCATGATATGCCTGCAGATGGTCTCGTGAGAACCTTGCTTGGGTGCAATTCCCAGGTCCTGTCCTAAACCCAGTGGTCTCATTCTTTCCCTGGCACCTGCTGCAGTCAGTTATCTCACAATCCTCTCCCAGACTTAAGTGATAATTTTAATAACTGCAGGGTTTTATGTTGGTAATTCGCCCCTGATAAGAGAACTCTTAATTGAGGCTCTTATCCACAGCTGTGAGCCCAAGCTGGTTCGAAGTGAAAACAATGCCCCCAGGTGTAGGTTGGACTTCCTCAGCATCACTGTGTTCAAGGTCAGAACATTTGGGTAGTCTGGAGGTAAGGGTTGACCTTGACTCATGTTTTGGGGTAGCATTAGTGGTCTTTCCTGGTCCCTACAATTTCACCTATAGCATTTCAGCCTCATCTCCTGCCCTAACAACACTCAACATACTCAAGGCACTGCACATACCTGATGTCCTCATACCTGCAACCATTGAGTGATTCTGCCTCTTTATTCTCTGACATCCTTGATTTGCTCATCTTAAAAGTGAGGTGATCCTATCTGACTCAGAAGATTGCCGTGAAGAAGTGTGGTGAGGTTGAAAGACAGGTTTTGGTGTCAGATAACAACTGCTTGAATTTCTTCTCTCCCATCTACAGCATTACTGTGTGGCCTTGAGTTATTAATGACTTTTTAAGAGTCTCAATTTCCTTGACTGTAAAATACATACAATCATACTGACTTTCATTGGCATGCAGAAGGCAATCTTAGATGACAGTCCCCTCCCTTTCTTCCTCATCTGTATAGCTCATCCTTAAAGACTTAGCTTGCTTATGGACATGCATTGGGGGCCTATTTGGAATCTCTTTTTTGGTTACTTACTTCATTTTTTTAGAATCATTTTTAACGGATATATGAAAACATAAAAATTGAATATACAAGTGGGCTGTCATGTGATATTTTGATACATGTAGATTTTGTATAATTTTAAAATCAGGATAAACATACCCACCTCCTCAAACTTTTATCATTTCTTTATGGTGAAAACATTTAAAATGTGTTCTTCTAAGTTTTTGAGATACACAGTACATAATTGTTATATATTGTTGCCTTACTGTGCGGTAGTGCAATAGTACAGGAAACTTCTTGCTCCATTGATCAGTGTTTCCCCATCCATCTCCCCCAGCCTCTGGTAACCACCATTCTATTACCACATATGAGTGACATCATGTGGAAATAAGGGTACTTATTTCTCTTAACATAATCATCCCCCAGTTCCATTCATGTTGCAAATGACAGGATTTCATCCTTTTTATGGTGGAATAATATTCCATTGTGATGGAAACCATGTTTTTCTTTACTCACTTATCAGTCAATTGGCATCTTACAGAGTCTTATGCTGTCACATGTCCTGGGCTCTCCAATACTCCTGTACTGGGCCATACTCTGGCTGGTCTACGTTTTTTGCCTGCTATTACCCTTTGCTGCAAAGGACCACCCTTCTCCGTCATTCCACCCTTCCAAAGATGCTGGCCTCAATGAGGTCTAGGGAGGAAAGCAACTGGATTAAAGAGATTCATATACATGTGCCAATGAACGACGATCAACCTTTACCCTTAGCAGGAATATTTCTCTTACAGGAACATTTGCATTTTCTAATTGAATTCTTAATCAATGGTAGAGTCACCCTGGTAGAATTTCTGGCTGGAGGACAAAGGTAAGTGTAGAATTTCAGGCATTATGGGGGAGGCAATGGTGTTAAAGTTGGAGAGGCAGAATGATATTCCCTTGGTCAGTTACACCTGGCCCTATGTAGCTCTGTTTGCTAGTGTTTGGAGCACTAGTACCTGAAGCTACCTCTGAGCAGTGTGTGAACAAAGAACACAGTTCTTGCAGGTCTAAATCCAGAGGGAGATGCTATCTGTCTACACCCAAATGCTATTCCTTCAGAGATCTGAAGGATTAAGATCTGGCCTGTTGCTAAAATTATTGTTTAGAATTTGCATGGCCCCCTGTATTTTCAGGATTCTTTTAATTCATTAATTAGTTATTCATTTATTTAATGCAGTTTTTAATTGTGTGCTTATTCCATCTTGCAAAGGTGGAATTATTCAGAAGAACATTTAAAAGAAATTAACAGTATGACAGAGCTTATAATTGTGCTTTAATCTTAAATTAATATCCCTCCTGTTTTCACGTTACCAGGACAATTATCCTGAATGGTACCAGAAGCAGGAAATTATGTATTGCCCTATATATGGCATTCCCTCCCGGAGAGCACACCATTTATCACGGCTTTTTAATCTCCTCCATGTGCAAAGGAAGATAAAACATCTCAACAATATTTCAGTGTTTGGAGAAGATTAAAGCACCCGAAAACATTCGTGTTTATTTTGTCCACTCCCTGAGCTGCATCTAACTGGGTCAGAGTTTAGGTGGGTTTGGATACACCTTCAAGAATAGAGACAGGCATCCATTCAGAGTTTCTGGGGATTCTCTGAAAAGTCATGCAGTACCCCCATGAGGAAAACCTGGGAATGTGCCGGTTTCTATCAGTATCTCCTTCTCTGAGGACTTACCCTTTTTTATACTGGTGTTAGCTAGCATGTGCCTGTTGACATGAACTGAGTTGAAAGTATAGAGGACAAAGCCAGCATTTACCTCCTTGGACTGGCTGTGGATTTCATTTCCCTTAGAGAAGAGCCCCTGACTTTAGGCTTCAGCCCTCAAACTGATGTGCTGCCCATTCCTTGCCTGCTCTCAGGGGAGGCCTGAGAAAGATGCTTTGGCTCCTGGAGAAACAGCCTATTGGAAATTACTCAGGGTTTTCAAGTGAAAGAGAATCAATAGGATATATATGCAACCATTTTTTAAAAGGAATTAGTTCACATGATTGTGGGGACTGCCGCATTCATAATCTGTAGGGAGAGTTGGAAATTCTGGTAAGAGTGGTCCTGAGTCTGAAGCATGGAAACCCAGGCAAAATTTCTATGTTGCTCTCTGGAAGGTGGAATTCCTTCCTTTTTAGGAAACCCCGGTCTTGGCTCTTAAATCCTTCCATGGATTGGATCGGGCCTATCCACATAATGGAAAGTAATCTGCTTTACTTCAAGACAACTGATTTTTAAATCAGAATCCCATGTAAAAAATAACCTGCACAGCAACATCTAGATTCGTATTTGACCAAACAAATGGGCATCATATCTAGCCAAGTAGAAACATGAAATTGACCTTTACAGAGACCAAGCGTCCTGCTAATTATGGGATCCATTGGATCTTTTTCCCAGGGCAGGCAGTGGGGTTCAGGATGCAACTCTTACTCTGAAAATGCCTCACCCCTTTGGAGAGAAGCTCACTGTGATGTTTGAAGGATGATCAAGGTCTTTCTCTCTTTTGACATCCTTTTCTATCTTCCTAGCCTAGCTCTTGACCTCCCCCTCAGGCACAATGGGCCCTCTCCTACACCAGAATTTTTTGAAGTTGTTTTAAATTGCAATACTGGGGATTGAACCCAGGCCTCACACATGCCAGGCAAGCATTCTACCACTGAGCTATATCCCCAGCCCCCAAAGCAAATTTTTTAATAGAAGTATAAGATACATACAGAAAAATTCACAAACAGAAGAATGCAGCTTGATGAATTTTCACCAGATTCATTATAAGCTTCCTCATGTAACCAACCCTAGACCAAGAAATGAGATTTGCCCTTCCCAGCCCCAAGGGTCACCTCTACCCTGACTCCTAGCACCCAACATTAATTCAACCTTTGTTTAAAAAATTATATGTTGAGACAACACAATATGTTTTCTTTCCATATTGCGGTTTTGTGTAGAGGAAACTCATGCTGGAGAACACTCTGAGTGGCCCTATCCCTTCCTTCTGTCTATGCTTGCAAGCAGCACGTGTGGCTGGTCTGTTACACATGGGACATTGTGCCAGAGAGTGCAGACATACCAGTTGCTCAAGAGATGTTGCAGAACCTCAACTGGTGGCTCTGTGGGGAAGGTGGGGAGGCACCCTGCCCTGAGTCTGCTGGGACTGTGGCGGTTCTCAACCAGCTGGCTCAGTTCCCTTGGCTTCCCTCTCAGGGAGCCCCACCAAGGGACAGCAACTCTCCTGATTTGCCCTTTGAAGAAATGGTGCCAGCTGCTTTGGCTTTGCTTGAACTCTCCCTCCTTGGAAGAGCCCCAGGCTGTGCCCATCTGCCATCAATTTATCAGTTACAGCCTCTGAGCACCTTCCCTGCACTCAGTGAGTGATTGGCTTGATAGTCTGGTGACTGATAAGCATTGTGGTCCATAACAATTCACAGCCTTACATTCTCCTGATAAGCAGCTTGTACTTTAAAGATGCCACAAGCCACCAACAGTTGCCCATGGGCTTATCTGCCCCCATTTCCTCAATGTCTTTGTTTTTCCCCAGAACCTAAGTGGACATACCCAGAGGTGGTATTATCAACACTGCTGTCCTTTGTTAAATTATTCTTGATCACAGCTATTAGTTCCTTGTAGACTGCCAGCCCCTGACACTAGCCCAGTCAGCTTGCATGGTTCCAGTGGGACTGTTCTTCACTGGGATCCTGCTGAGACCTCAGATCTTGCTCCTGTTTCCTCCTTGCCATCAAATGTCCCTCTCCTTGCCCAGCCTCCCACAACCCACCTATCACCAGTTTTCTTCATTCTGCCTGCAAGATGCCTGTGCCCGGCCCACCATCCCCACCCCTCCATTTACCTGTCTGCATTTCTGGAGATGCTGTCCTGACTGCCTCATTACTCTCTGGCCCCTCATCCATGCATCAGCATCCTGTGCAGTTTTTGATCCATCTTTGTTACCGTCTGGGGCTCAGGAGATAAAGCCATATGTTGGACATCCCAAACCTTCTGTGGCTTGTCCCTAGCAGCTCATCTCAGTGGAGAGTCCATGATCTCCCCAGGCACCCTCAGTCCCAGCTCAGCCTATTCCACTTCTGTTACAGTGGCTGCTGCTAATTCTGTGGGACATAACGTGTTAAGAGCGGACAGATGAGAGACATCACAAAGGCCAATCCCTCCTTCATGGGTTACCCTGGTATCTGCTGTGTGCTGCACAGCCTGTCATCTTGCCAAGTCGTTCCCATGGCCCTGGCAGGAGGTGATCTTTTCTTTCTGAACTTGACTGCACTTATTATCCACATAATTTTTTCCTTATGTTAGAGTTAATTTTGTTTCTAACTCTTTAACCTTCCTATGATAAGCAGAATAATGACTACCTCCTCCCCTCAAAAAAAGAAAGAAAGGATGTTTATTATCAATGCCTGGAACCTGGGAACATGCTATGCTACATGCAAAGGAAAACAGGAATTATAGAAGGAATTAAGGTTGCTAATCAATGAAGACATGAGGAGAGGACCCTGGTTATTTTCATGGACCCAGTAAAATCATATTTTCCTTAAAAATGATAAGCAAAACAGAAGAGTCAGTGTCAGACTAATGTGATGTGAAGTCCCTATTAGCCAGGCTGGCATTGAAGATGCAGGAAGGGTCACAAGCCAGGAGACCCAGGTGGCCTCTAGAATACAGAGAAGGCAAGAAACAGATTCTCTTCTAGGGACTCCAGAAGGGAATGCAGCTCTGATAAATCTTCATTTTAGCCCAGTAAGACTGTCAGACTTCTGGCCTCCAGGACCTGAGATAATAAATTTATGTTGTTTTAAACTACTAATTTTGTGATAATTTGTTACAGCAGCGATGGAAAACTAATACATTCCCCTACTAGATTTTAAGTATCTAGAAGACAGAGACATCTCTTCTACTTCTTCGTGTATCCCTCAAGCTGAGGCATTGTGCTTGGTATACATTAAGAACTCAGTAAGTTCTTGCTTTATGGTTCCAGGAAACTCCTTGAGGAGGACAAAACTGGCCTTTGTGCCCCCTTCTGCTCCCTCAGAGCTCTTTATGGCCTCCTGGGCTTTTGTTCTTGGCCTCTGGTCATCAACCTTTTCTGTGTTCCATTCCTGATCTTATTTGATTTCTGTTGATGGATAGTATTCAAAGTTGGAACTTTCCTGGACATATTTCACTTAAAAGGAAATTCTCAGGGTTATAAAATCATCCACAAGTCATAATGCCTGAACATTATGAGGGGAATGGATGGCCTGTACCAGTTCTGACCACCTGCCTGATAATGGTGGTTTTCTTCTTCTTCTTCTTCTTTTTTTTTTTTTTTTTAGTGGTGTTAGTGATTGAACCTGGGGCCTTGTACATGCTAGGCAAGTACTCTACCAACTGAGCTATTTCCCCAGGCGCCTGGTGATGGTGGATTTTAACAATGATACCAACTGGTTCCCTATCTGGTCAGTTAGCTCTTGTTGCCCACTTGCACTTGGGTCCTAAACTTGGCTTCTCCACCAATGTCCTGGATTTCAATAGAGAGATCATATAACCTCCTTGAGCCTGAGAAATAGGTCAATCAGCTCTCCCTGCCTCACAGGGTGGCTAAGCTGAGCATCCCAAGTTGGATTACTCTTGTCTCCAATGTGCCAGAGAGTGTTGAAAGCCCCAGGATATGCATGGTGCCCCTCCGGGTCATGTCCATTTAAAATATTATTTTCATATCAAAACAATTGTAGGCATGTTCCAGACTCATTGTCTCACTTGTCGAGTTTCTGGGGAAGGATGCTGCCATTCCCATTTTCTGAGGTGGCCTAGAGTTACAGTCTGCAGGTCCTGAGGATGCTGATCCTGCTGGCATTTGTGTTTTCTCTTCTCAGCAGAGAGAGGACTTCTCCCTTTACTCCCACCTGGGCTCAGGCAGGTGGTCAGAACTGGTGCAGGCCATCCATTCCCCTCATCTTCCTTATTGTCTTGATTCACCTCCTGGTGTGATCAGCTCTGAGCCTCCATCTGATTTGTGGAAAGCAATGGCTTTGCCCTTTCTCCTCAGGCACACTGTGTCCTGCCAGGCAGGCAACGGGGGTCACCATCAGAGTTCTTAGCTCTACAGCCAGTTCCTTGGGAACCCTAAGCAGCTCAGTCTCCTAGACACGCTCTTCAGAAGGACTTGGAGAAGATTGGTTGAGAAATTTGGGCCACCAAAAATTCCTGTTCAGCATTTCCCAAGGACTATCCTCACCTTCAAGAGGAATCCCAACCTCCTTGGCATGGTTCACAAAGTCCCCCATGGTCTGGATCCTCTTTACTTGAGGGCTTAGATTTTTACTCTTCTTCTCAGATCACACTGTTGGGCAATAATGCACAATGTGAAGCTCTTGGATCTTACTGTATTCTCTCTTATTCCCAGGACTTTGCAGACACTGGTCCTCTATTGTCCCCTCCTTTTATGCCTCTCAATCCCTTAGATTCTTACTTTAAGGGCCTCAGCTAAGACTCCACTTCTTGAAGTACCTTTCAGAAGCTACTTCAGAAAGATTAGACACTATCCAATCTTCTGTGAGGTTCTATTTTCTTCCATGCCACTAACATGCTGCCTTTAACTCTGTTTTGGTTTGATTCTAACCACTGGTTTCCTGTCTGAGTTCTCTTTACCCTTAATGATCTAAGGCTTCTTGAAGGCAAGACATGTGGTTTGCTCCTGTGAGATTCCTATGCCTAGACCTGCAGCATCTAGTGCAGTCACCACTAGCCACAGGTGGCTAGTGAGCATCTGAAATGTGGCTCCTCTGAATTGAGATGTGCTGGAAGTGTAAAATACACACTGCATTTCAAAGACACTGCAGAAATAGTTTAAAAAATTTGCTTTCACATTCATAATTTTTAATATTGACTACTTGTTGGAATGACAAGTCTTAGGATATAGGGTGTTAAATAAAATATTAATATTAATTCCACCTGTTTCTTTTTACTTTTTCATTTTATTTATTTATTTATTTATTTATTTATTTATTTATTTATTTATTTATACCAGGGATTAGATCCAGGGATATTTAACCACTGAGCCATATCCCCAGCCCTCTTTAAATCTGAGATGGGATCTGACTAAGTTGTTTAGGGCCTCGCTCAGTTGCTGAGGCTGGCTTTGAATTCGAGAGCCTCTTCTCTCAGCTTCCTGAGTCACTGGGATTACAGGCATGAAACATCACTCCTGGCTTTCCTTTTAAAAATATGGCTACTAAAATATTTTAAGTCACATAGAAGACTTGTGTTTTGGGCTCACAATTTATTTTTATTGGACTGCCCAAGCCGACAGTGTATTGCCTGCCACATCTGTTGAATGAATGTATTGGTGAATGGATCTTTGTGAAAGGGTGGGTGTCTTTCATACCCCCAGCTTCAGCTCATGTTCTTTGCTTCAGGTGTGACCCCACAGTCCTATGATGCTTAGGGCCCTGAAGTGGTCAGCATGGCTGTCAGCAGTCTATGAGGCTGAGTCCCTTAGGGATGGACGAACCTGGGATGGAACACTTAACTATCAGCCCTTGAACTCTGTCTTGCAGGCACTTTGTACACCTGTGTTCGTATTTCCAGGACAAAAAAATTAACACAATATCCTAACTTGAGCAAGGCAGAGGCAATTACAACATCCTTTGATACTGTGGAGGCATTCATTTTCACTAGCAGTGGGTGAGGGCACTTTAATTCTCCATTTGGTACTATCTTTTTAAAATTAATTAATTAATTAATTAATTAATTCTAATGAGGTATATATGTCAGAAGAATGCATTTTGACTCATTGTACACAAATGAAGCACAACTTTTCATTTCTCTGGTTGTACACGATGTAGCGTCACACCATATGTGCAGTCATACATGTACCTAGGGTAATGACGTCCATCTCATTCCATCATCTTTCCTGCCCCTGTGCCCCCTCCCCTCCCTCCCCTTTGCCTAAAGTTCCTCCATTCTTCCCGTGACCCTCCCTTCCCCCATATGAATCAGGATCCACTTATCAGAGAGAACATTGGGCCTTTGTTTTTTTTTGTCTTGATAGTGTAGTAAAACAACATGTACTGATTACCTTGGGGGTTTTCCAAAGAAAGCTCTGCAAACTTGAGGAACAAAGAACCCTTTTTAAAAAAGAGTAACTGTAGCTTTTCTTTGTGTGTAGAACTATGGCTTTTTCCTCATCTTGTACTTCCTGGGCAGATAGTGTGACCAGGTTGGGAGGAAAAGTTTAATAGACACTGTCTCTTAACTGTCAGGAGTCTTTGAAGTGGGATTTCCTGAGGATTGGTGATGGCTTAGCATAGCCATGGGCGTAGTAAGCACATAGTCTTTGGGGTGCTAAATCTCTGATAGGGCACAACTTTTTAAATGGAATAAAAGTTAATGAATCATTAAATGAAGCTTTCTCTCTCTCTCTCTCTCTCTTTCTCTCTCTCTCTCTTTCTCCCTTTCTCTCTTTCTCTCTTTCTCTCTCTCTCTCTCTCTCTCTCTCTCTCTCTCTCTCTCTCTTTCTCCCTCCTCCCTTTCTTTTCTTTCTTTCATTGAACTAGGGATTAAATCCAGGGATGCTTAACCACTGAGCCACATTCCCAGCCCTTTTATTTTTTATTTTGAGAAAGGGTCTTGCTAAATTGCTTAGAGCCTTGCTAAATTGCTTAGGGACTTGCTAAATTGCTGAGGCTGGCTTTGAACTTGTGACCTTTCTGCCTCAGCTTCCTGAGGCCCTGGGATTACAGGTGTATATCACAGCGCCTAGTGGGCCACACAATTCTTGAGTCTAGCTGACAAGTTCAAAGCCATATTTTTTAGTTCACCATAGGTCTTAGTTCTTAAAATCATACCCAGCATTTACATCATGCTTTTACAATTTTCAAAAGTGCTTCCAGACACTCATTTATTTTGTGCTTTTAAAAACTAGTGTCTTCTCAGAGTTGCCTGTAGTTGAGGTGTACAACTTTCTTCTCTTCATTCAATATCAAACGGCCTTATCACATCACTCTCATTAAGGGCCACTGTGTCCAGGTGTCAATTCTCAGTCTGCCCATCTCACGTGACCCATTTCAGCCATTTGACACAGTTGACTGCTCTCTCCTCCTTGAAATCCTTTCTTCAATTGGCTTCAAGGACATCTTAGCTGCCTGGCTTTCTTCTGACCTTACAGGCAGCTCCTCTTCATCTGCTTTGCTATTATCTCCACATCTCCCTGACTTTTAATCTTAGAACATCCCCGATCTCACATTGTCTTTTCTATCTATACTCACTTCATTACTGATCTCACTGAGTCTCAGGATTTTACATATCATTGATATGCTAACAATTTTTAAATATTTATCACCAGCCTACACCACTCCCGAATTCCAGAGTCATATATACAACTACCTCAACATCAGCTACTTGGATGTCTAGAAACCATCACCAATTTTACATTCCCAAACTGAGCCTCTGGATCTCCCTTCTGAACGTGTTCCATCCATGGTCATCTCCATTTCAGTTAATGACAGCTTCATCCTTCTACTCTCTGAGAACAAAGATCCCAGAGCTGCTCTCAAGTCATCTCTTTCACAGTCCCCTAGCCCATGTTTTCATCTCAGATATCAAGTGTCACCCAGAATGTGGTCATGTCTCGTCATCTCCACTGCTGTCACCCTGGTTGGAACCCCCTTCATCTCCTGCTTGGATTGGTTCAGCTGTCTCAACTCCAGAAATAGTTTCCCGTTTCTGCTTTTGCTCAGCACAATCTGATCTCAACAGTGTGGGCAGAGTGGTGATGTTAAAATATAAATCAGGCCATGTTGCTTCTTTACTCAGAAGACTCCCACTTACCCAGAGTAAAGTCCAAAATTCTTCTAATAAGGCCCTATGCAATCGGACATTCCCCTGACCACAGAGTACATTTCTCCATCTCATGTTGTGACTGCCATTCTGGCTTCCTTGCCATGTCATTGAATCTCAGGTGATATGCCAGCTCCAGGGCTTTGGGTTTTTCATTTGGATAGTCCCATGTCTTTCTCCCTTACCTTTGGTCTTCTGTCACTCAAGAGTCTTCTCACTGAAGCCTTCCCTAATCACCCTACTTCAACATGCATCCCCTGCCCCTTCTGCATTTCCCTACTTCCCTTTCTATTTTATTTCCCATGGTGCTTAGTACACCTAGAATACTGTATATTTTACCCAGTCACATTGTCTATTGTTTGTCTTGATGAAACTTTCAGATCCACAGGGGTAGAGATTCTTAGCTCCATTGCTATATCCCAAAGCACTTAGAACAGTACCTGACCTACAGGGCACACTTATTAAATATTTACAAATAAATGAAGAAACAGTTCTATCAAATGAGCCTATTATTATTCTTTCTTTCCATTCTATAAATGAAGGTACTGGGAACCCAGTAAGACTCAAACACAAACTCACACATTCACATATACTCACATATACATACACCTATAATATAAAACATAGCCAAACACAGACACAGCAAAAGTAACATGTTTGTCTCTGGGAGGGAGGGCTACTGGGTCAAGATGGGGTAAAGACTATTTATATTTGGTAATGGTGGTCTGATCACCAGAGGGTTGTAACTAAGCAATAAACTTTAAAAATTCAGGTTAATGTTTTACAAGTACATTTATTTTAAAATGATCTTGTAAACTTTTCATTAAATATTAATTTTCATGATGACATCAAAGCAATAGTCATTCTAACTCTAAGAACAGTAGCAGGATTTGCATACACTAAGGAAATCTGAAACTGTATAATATCATTACGTAGCAACTGAAGTGCAAAATTCTTAAAAGTGCAATTAAATTAGAGAAGCCTCAGGTCCTCTCATCACCATATTTCTGAGTCCTTGGGGTTCTACCAGTTGGTTGCCACTTGCTGCTTGATGGGCAAAGGTGACAGCTCTAAGAGTACTTCTTCCACCCTCATGCTGCCAAGTCCAGTTTCAAAAAGGTGATTTAGATCAGAAAATAATGTATCAGGTCTCAATTTAGGATTTTTCCTCTTGCAGGAAGACTTTCCTAACCACTGCTTACACTGGAATTGATTAGATGCCCTTCACTGTAGTTAAGGTGGGCTTCATGGGCATGCAGCCTCTGAATCACATAGGACCCCATATCCAGAAGGATCCCACACTTGGCTTAATGGTTTGCTATCACTGTCTTAAAATTCTTACATCATGTTTGAACAAGGGCTCCACATTTTCATTTTGCTCTGTGCCCCATAGGGGCCAAATCATAGCTGGGCAAGGTGAAGAGCATTAAATGAGGACCTGGAAGGACAAGCCAATAGCCCACTTTAATTATGTTCCTATGATCGTAGATAAGGTTGAGTTATTTGGTAATTTTGTGAAATTTATTTGCATAAATTTCCTGCACATGTTTGGCCATTGCTTCATTTAATGATTCATTAACTTTTGTTCCATTTAAATAGCAGATTCAAAATTTGTTTCATTGTGTTCCTGATTGTTTTCTAGAACTCATAAATCTAAGTTTAGTGATATAGCATGTTATCCTTGGTAATACATTTTAACATTATGCTGCTCTCCTGATAAAAGAGGGGGAAATTCACTACCTAAATTGCTATAGTCTTTTCTTTTTTTCCTTCAAGAAAATTTTCTTTGCTTCTGAAAAGCAGGTTCTTCAAATTTGAAATTTTAAAATGATAATTGCCTACCATAAGGCCTATATAGACTAGGTAGGCCACTATATAAAGGAAAGAAACCAGGTGTGAGTGGTGGAGACTGTGTCAATCTGGGCTTCTCAGCTCCAGCTAGTGTTGATCCTGGAGAGTAGAGGGGTTGGTGGTATGAGGGGTTGGCTTTCTTTCCTCTGCTAAAGTATCCCCAAATTTATGTGAAACCTTTCATTTTTTAAATATGTGGGTTCAAATAAATCACCATGTGTCTGCTCTTGGACAGGTAATCTTTTTCTTTTTTTAAAAAAATCTTATTTACACATTGATGGACCTTTATTTTATTCATTTATTTATATGAGGTGCTGAGGATCGAACCCAATGCCTCACACATGCTAGGCAAGCGCTCTACCACTGAGCCACAATCCCAGCCCTGGATAGGTAATCTTGACATGACTTTCACTCTGTCTCATATAGCATTGATATACTTTTCATTTCTCATATGATAAACCTTTTAAGATAGATAAAAAATTCTCTAGTTTTATCTTGTATTTCTTTAGAGAAAATTTCTATAATATTTAACACTCATGAAGCAATATTAAATTTAAAATCTAGTGACAGTAAACCACCTGGTTAGCTAACTTCCAGTGAGTAAAAAGACATTTGGTACAACTTCCTGTGTTCTGGTAATCTCCAGAAGTTTCTCCATCATAGCTAATCAAGCTGTTTGCTCTAGTGTATGCAGCACCATGCAATAGAAATACATTGTAAGCCAGAAATCTAATAAAAAAGGTTTAGTAGCCATGGAAAAAAAAGAAATTAATTTTAGTAAAATATTGTATTTAACTCAATATAACTAAAGTGTTATCATTTCAGGCTAGGGATGAAGCTCAGTGGTAGAGTTCTTACCTGGGTTCAATCCTCAGACTGCCAAAAAAAAAAAAAATCAATGGGTGATCAATTTAAAAGCCATTAATGAGATATTTAAAATTATTTTATTTTGTACTAAATCTTTGAAATCCAATACATATTTTTTTTTACTTAAAACATTTCTCAGTTTGGCTTAGCCATATTTCAAGTGTTCAATAGTTACATTTGTCCAGTAGTTACCATAGTGGAAAGCTCAGGTCTGACATGGTATGCTGTATTTTTGTGCCCAAAGTTACTTAGCTTAGAAGTTGGTAGATCCAACAGTTTTTCTCAGTATTTTAGGCTTTTTGCCCCACTCACTACATTGACCTCCTTCTAAGTATTAAGTATTGCATTTTGATATCAATACTAAGCCTTGGCTTAGGATTTGCAGGGTGTTTTAGCTAGAGCTGCTAAACTAAAGTACCATAGAGTTGGTGGCTTAATAACAACAGAGATTTACTTTTTACACTTCTGGATGCTCACAGTCCAAGATCAAGGGGTCAGTCTGGTCAGATTCTGGTAAGGGTCCTTTTCTGGTTTATGCCAACTTTGCATTGTGTCCTTACATGGTGGATGAGGGTGTAAGAGCTCTCTGGGGTCCTTTCTGTAAAGGTACTAATTTCATCCTAAACGCTTTGCCCTCATGACCCAGTTATCTCTCAAAGACCCCACCTCCTAATGCCATCATATTGGGGATATTAGGAGGTGGGGTCTTTGGGCATATGAATTTTGAGGGTACAAACATTCAGTCAGTAACATAAGGTTTGAGAAGATTTGGTTGGGGAAATAGAAAAGTACTAGGCATGTGCTATAGTTTGGATCTGGAATGTTCCCCAAGGCCATGTGCTAAATGCTTGGTCCTCAGCTTGGCACTATTGGAAGATGGTGAAATTTTAAGAGATGGAGCTGAGTGGGAAGTGCTAGGTCATTGAAGGTGAACTCTCAAAGGGGAGAGTGAGATGCTGGTCCTTTTCTCACTCTCATGATCCCCAGCTGCCATGTGGGTTGCTTTACCACATGCTCCCTGCCATGATGTGCTGCCTAACCACAGGCCACAAAACTATGGGACCATCTAACCATGAAACAAAACCTTTGAAATAAACTTTTCCTCTTTTAAAGTTGTTTATTTCAGATAGTTTGTTATAGTAATGGAAAATTGATTAACACAGCATGACTAAGTCCAAAAATGCTACAGGAATTGAAGTGGTTACACTAAGAATTACCAGGTGACAACATATCATAGATGTAGCAAGAGTTTCTCCTCTTTCTCACAGTGAGAGGTATATGGGGCTAGACATGTGCAACTAACTATGGAGAAAACACATCTTGCTAAGAACCCAGATATTTATAATAAGGTGTGGTAACGAAAGGCAAGCAGAATCTGGCAATGGGACAAATAAGCAATAAGAGAAAACACTTTACCTCTGGTTGGAGAAACCAACTCACCAGGCCTTTGGAGGATAACTGGATGATTTACAATATTTAGGATATATCTAAAAATATTAGAAATTGAATGGATCTAACCAACATCTATAGACTATTTCGTCCATTAACAGCCAAATTCACTTTCTTCTCAGCTGCTCATGAAATCCTCTTCAAAAGAGAACCGATTTTAAACCACAGAATACCTCTTAGCAAATACAAAAAATAAATATAATTTCTTGTGTATTATCTAATCTTAATGGAATAATATTAGAAACCAACACACACACACACCCCTACAGAAGCTATACAAACACATGGAGATTGAAAAACATGCTTTTGAATGATGAGTGGCTTATAAAAAGAAATCAGGGGAGAAATTTAAACATTCTTAGACTCAAACAAGGGTAATGATACAACATACCAGAATATCTGAGACATAAGAAATTTGGTTCTAAATAAAAAGTTCATAGCTATGAGTACCTACAGAAGAAAATCAGAAAGATCTTTTTTTAAAAAATATATTTTTAGTTGTTGATAGACCTTTATTTTACTTATTCATATGTGGTGCTGAGAATTGAACCCAGTGCCTCACACATGCCAGGTAAGTGCGCTACCGCCGAGCCATAGCCCCAGCCCCCAGAAAGATCTTAAATAAACAACTTAATAATGCATATCAAGTTTCTTGAGAAACAAGAAAAAAATTCCAAAACCAGCCTAAGAAAGGAAATAATTAAGATTGGAGCCAAAATCAATGAGAGAATTTTAAAAATATGTAGTATAAAGAATCGATGAAAAAAATTGTTTTTTTTTAAAGATAAGCAAGACTGATAAACTATTAGCCAAGCTAAACAAAAGAAAAAGAGAGAAGACCCAAATTAATAAAATTAGATATAAAAGTAGAAATCACAATGGACATCACAGAAATCCAGGGATTTAACCCTTTCAAATTCATTCTGTAAAGCCATTAGGAACTACTTTGAAAATTCATACTCCAATAAATTAGAAAACCCATAAGAAATGGATACATTTCTAGACACATATGGCATGCCTAAATTGAATCAAGAGGACAAAGAGAACCTGAACAGACTAATAACTACAACTGATATAAAAGCAATAAATAATAATAATAACAACAACAATAATAATAAACATAAACTTCCAACAAAGACCAGAACCAGATGAATTCTCAGGTGAATTATACAAGACCTTTAACGAAGAAATAAAGCCAATAATCCTCATCTTATTCCATTAAATATAAAGGGATTTAACCCTTTCAAATTCATTCTGTGAAGCCAGTATTTCCCTCATACTAAAGTCAGTTAAGGACACATCAAAGAAAGAAAACTACAGACCAATATCTCTGATGAACTTAGGTGGAAAAAATACTTAATAAATATGAGAAAATTGTATTCAGCAACATATAAAGATTATACATAATGACCAAGTTGGTTTTATTCCAGGGTTGCAAAAATGGTTTAACATACTCAAATCAATGTAATGTACCCCATAAATAGAATTAACGATAAAAATCATATAGTCAACACAATAGATGCAGAGAAATCCTTTGACAAAATTCATCACTCATTCATGGTTAAAAACTCTGAAGAAACTAGGGATAGAAGGAACTTACCTTTAACATCAAAAATGTGATATATGATAAACCTGAAGCCAACATCATAGTGCATGGTTTAAAACTGAAAGCATTTCCTTATGAAATCTGGAATAAGACAAGGATGTCCACTCCCACCACTTCTATTCAATATAATATTAGAAATTCTAGCCAGGGCAGTTAGGCAAGAGAAGGAAATAAAAGGGATAAAAATAGGAAGGAAGAAGTCTGCACTGTTTGCAGATGATATCATCATGCACTTAGAAGAAACAAAAGCCCAGAAGACTGCTAGAGCTGATAAACAAATTAATCAACTTACAAAAATCAAGAGCTTTCCCACACACCAAAATGAATCTGCTGAGAAAGAAATCAAGAAAACAATCCCATTTGCAATAGCAAATAGTAAATTTAAGCAGAGGTAAAAGACTTCTGAACACTGAAGAAAGAAATTGAAGAAGACACAAGAAGATTGAAGGAAAAAACCTTCCATATTCATGGAAAGGCAGAATTGCTATTGTAAAAATGGTCATATTAGTGATCTACAGATTCAGTCTAATCACCATCTAATCACCATCAAAATAGAAAATCTTCACAGAACAACAAAACAAAACAAACAACAACAACAAAAATAAACCAGTCCTAAAGTTCATTTGGAAGATTAAAGTCTCAGAATAGCCAAAGCATTCTAAGCCAAAAAAGCAATGCTGGAGGCATCACGATTTCTGATTTCAAACTATACTATGGAGCTATAGTAACAAAAACTGCATGGTACTGGCATAAAAATGAACCTATAGACCAATGGTATAGAATAGAAGATACAGAACAAACCCATATAGATACAATTGTCTGATCACTGACTAAGGTGCCAAAAAATATACATTGGAGAAAAGAAAGTCTTTTTAACAGATGGTGGTGGGAAAGCTGCTTATCCATATGCAGAAGATCCTCATCTCACCCTGCACAAAGTCAATTCAAAATGGATCAAAGACCTAGGAATTGCACCAGAAACTCTGCAACTGCTAGAAGAAAATGTAGGGTCAACACTCCAGCATAAACTCACAGGCAATGACTTTCTCAATAGGATCCCTTAAGCTCAGGAAATAATGTCAAGAGTTAATAATGTGGTGACATCAAATTAAAAAGCTTCTTCACAGCCAAGGAAAGAATTAAAAAGTTGCAGGGTTAGTCTACAGAATGGAAAAAAATCTTTCCAAGCTATTCTTCTGACAGAGAATTAATATTTAGAAAATATAAAGTACTCAAAAAACTTATTACTAAAAATCCAAATAACCCATCAATAAATGGACAACTGAACTAAACAGACAATTCTCAAAAGAAGAAATACAAATGGCCACAAAATATGTATATAAAAAATCCAACGTATTTGAACAATTAAGGAAATGTAAATTAAAACTACTCTGAGATTTCATTTCACTCCAGTTAGATTGGCAGCCATCAAGAATACAAATAAATGCTGAAGAGGATTATGGGGGAAAAAGGAATACTTATACACTGTGGGATTGTAAACTAGTACAAACACTATGGAAATCAGTATGGTGGTTCCTCAAAAGACTAGGAATGGAACCACCACATGACCCAGCTATACCTCTCCTTAGTGTTTATCCTAATGAATTAAAATCATCATACTATAGTGATACATGCATGTCTATATTTTTAGCAACACAATAGCCAAACTAGAATCAGCATAGGTATTTGTTAATGGATGAATGAATAATATATATATATATCCCACATTATGTATATATGCATATGTATATGCATATATATATTCATATATATTCATATATATATATTCATATATATATATAATTGAAGTTTTATTCAGCCACCAAGAAGAATGAAATTTTGTCATTTTCAGGAAAATGGATGGAACTTAAGAATGTTGTGTTAAGCAAAATAAGTTAAACTCAGAAAGTCAAGGGTTGTGTGTTTTCTTTCACATGTGAAAGTTAGAGAGGAAAGAGGAAAAGAAAGGTGGAGTGTTAAGGATCTCATGAAAATCGTTGAGAGATAAATAGAGTAGAGGAAAGGAACCGGAGAGGGGAGGAGGAGAGGGAAAGGGGAAATACTGGGAAATGTTATTGGTCAAATCATATTGTTGTATCATGTGCATACATGAGGAGGAAACAGTGAATCCCACCATTGTGTATAATTATAATGCCTCAATAAAACAGAATAAAAAGAAGTATGGAGAACTCTGATGTATTGTGGGAGTGAAATGAAGGAGTGTCTCAATGCAGTAGTGAGAGAATTCAGGGGCAGCCATCTGCTGAGGAACAGGGATGAGCCTGAGGGATGTTGTCCATCCACCACTGGTGATGGTGGTGTGTGTCGGGTGTTTCTTGACTGAAGGAAATACTGGTGAGCACCATTGCAGCTCATTAGACTCAACTTCCTCTCTGAAGGATGTGAACTTTCACTTTCTCCTAAAAAATTAGCATTTGCCACCTTTCAGCATTTCTGTTGTGGTTGCTTTTCAGTATTTGCCCAGAAGTTTGCACTGGTTTCTATTAGTTTCCCTTGTTACTAGTTGAGTTTTCATTTTATCCATATTGATGATTTTTCAGCAGATTGAAAACACAAGTATTTGGCTGAAAATTCTGTAATTTTGAGGTTTGAATATTCCAAACCTTGATGGGATGTCTGAATTTAGGTAGTTCCTGATTTAGGAAGTGCTTAGATAATTAGAATGTTAATTTGGGGATTTGAGTCTGGCAGAGGAGCAACCCTGGGAGCTCTGATCCAAGGATAAGTTACTTGGGTTGGCTACACGAGATTGCAAGGGAATGAATATGATCATGACCCTGGAAAGGATTCAGTTTGCTTGAGTTCTCTTAGCTAACTTTTTTGCTTGGCACTCACTTTTCTCCAATGCTAATTTAAACAGTATTTTCTTCAATAGTTATTTAAGCACTTCCTTCTCAATTCTTATAAATCATTCACTCATGTAGGAATGCATTTATTCACTTCTTAAATATATTCCTCAGTGTGCAACTAATTATTGGGCCTCAAGTGCCAGACACTGGACCAGAGATTAGACACACATGGGGTCATAGTCTCCATCCTCAGGAAGTTCTCCAGCTAGCAAGTTCTTCACACATTGACCTACCTGGGTTGGTTCACCATGGTCTATCCAGTCTTTCCTTTGTATTCAAGCAATTGGTGTTGTGTTCAATTTGTTGTCTAGTATATTCCCCAACGTGGCCTGTCACCCCTAAATAACTAGACACTTCTTTATCAAATTTATGCTTTCTTCTTTCCTTATAACTTACTGTAGGGCCTGATATTTTCACGGAATAGGTGCTAATACACAGTGTTAATGAAGGGACTGCTTTTCACAGTGAATGAATGGTACCATTTGGGTATTATTTTTACATGAGATTACTGGTCTTGCTGACAGATTTGAGGGTTGTTTCATGTCAATTGCAGTCAACTGGCATGAAAAAGGTCACAGCCACACAGCTTGGAGTGTCAGTTTATGGACTAAGTGTGGCCTCTGATGTCCTGTATACACCAGGACCCCAATGTGCACTCTTCTGAAAGTAACAAAATATGTTTGGCATTGATTTTTAATGATAGGAGGATTAAGTTAAAGTGATGTGTGTATGGGTATTTTCCCTGTACAATTGTACAGGAAGTAGTGCTTTGGGGGAAATTCCCCTAACAAAGGACATAAATAGTAACTTTCTTCCAAGCTGTCAGTGAGGAATCTGTTACTCAAGTGAATTTCAGTGACCCCATACTCTAGAGAGAGCCCAGGGTTGGAATACATTTTTATAAATAAAACAGTGTTTGCTTTGTAGCCCTGATAATTTTCTCCTGTCTTTGAGGCTGAAAAATAACAGGAGGTTTGCTGTTTCTGAGGACAAAGGTATTTGCAGAGGAACTGATCAAACAATTATTATTAATAATCTCATTACTGAGGCATCACCAATGCTTTTGTGCATTTGAGGTAACCAAATAGATTAAAGTTTTATTCTGAAAACTATGGAAGCATACATGAATCAAGCAGCTTATGAGCACAGTGGGGTGGTGATTTTCCTGGCTAAGACACCTTTGTGTGTGGGGAAAACTGATGCCCCATTTCAGCAGGAATATAACCCCTCTGGTAAGGGGTCTTCTAAAGAATTGGCCATAGAAGCCCTCAAAGGTAGCCATGACGACGGGCGGCCATTGTTAATGAGATTTTTTTCCCCCTGACAAGGGCACCAACGTGCTCTTTGAAAAAAGGGACAGGGAAGGCTCATTATAGTCTCAGGCAGAGGCTACTAGCAAATGAGAACACATTTGCCCTTTGCTTTGGTGGGAATCAGGAGAAAGAGGGAAATCGAGATGGAAGGTAGAGACACGCTCTTCTCCATATTCATAGCATTCAACCTCAGAATAATGGATTCAGTGGGCTGATTTTCATTCTCATACATGCTCTGTGCTTTCTCTTTCTTAGACTGTGCATGGATGATGCTAGAACTTTGGGCTAAAGAAGCCAAGGCTGAATTGCTTGCAAGAGAGAACAATGAATTTCATAGTCAATATTCTGCTCCAAAATTCGTGTTCCCAGATAAAATACAGGACATCTTGTTTAATTTGAATGTTAAATAGACAACATGTATTTTTAATATAAGTATGACCCAAATATTGCATGGGACATACCAATATTAACACTTATTTGCAATTTATCGGGAACTCAAATTGAAACTGGGGATCTCTATTTTTATTTGCTAAATCTGACAATCCTACATAGGGCAGAATATGAGAGGTGTTTGCTTAAAAAGACATGCCTTTCCAGCTGAAAGCTGACCATAGTCACCAGTTGCTGACCTTGATCTTCACCACAGATGGCCTTTGGGGCAGATAATATAGATAGACCCTACAGTTTCCAAGGAAGCTTTTGAGAAAATGCTCCTATCCTTGCCTCTAATCCCCATACCCACATGAACTAAGAAGATACTCTTGGGTGGCTCAACAAGTGTGCCTCAAAGGGTGCCTTATAGAACTTAGTCTAGAAGCAGACACCGCAATGGACAGTGAACACTGAAGAGGGAAGCTTCAGGCCTACTGGGAGGGACTCGGGGTCTCTAAGGTGAGAGCCCTCACTTTCTCTGGAAAGCAGCATTCAGTGAAGTGTGAGATCACACCTAGGAGTGGCTTCCAGACAAAGGACCCAGAGTTGCTTTTCCTTCCTGGAACTTGTATACTCTGTCTTATTCACAGAGATTATCTTTGACCCCATCTCTTTAAAGGGCATACCGAGTGGGTAAGCAGATATTGGGCTTGAAAAAGCACAATTGAGTTAATATTTGTCAAGGGATAATCTGGATCTAAGGGCAGGTTAGAGAGTAGGGCTCGGTGAGATGTGGATATGACTCAAGTTACTGGGCATCCTGACCCTCCTGGGTCATGTGTTCCCTGGCTGCTTCCTTTTTCCCCACACACTTGCCATGGGGAAATCCCCACTGGGCACTATAAGAGATCCCTGAGCTCTGGGCAGAAGCCAGTGGATCCTGTCAAGAGGACAAGATGAGGTGGGGCCTTGCTTTCCTGCTACCCCATCTGTTCGTTCTCAGCTCTGCTGTTGGAGGATTGGAGAATCGGAGACTCCGGACCTCTGTCTCTACGGAGGCTTTGACTGTAGCTCCAACTTCAGTTTTAACTGAACTTGGAGACCCGGTTACGGCTTCTTGGGTAGCGCCAGCAGCCACAGCTTGGCCAAAAGGCCATGCTGCACCCCAGGTAAGGGGGCCCCAGAGTCTGAGTGAGTTGTGTTCATTCCCTTCCTTTAGCTTTTTGGGGACCTAAATACAATTTCATGGATGGATAGACCTGGGCACTCTAAAAGATTTATGGCTCTTGCTGTTCACTATAGGTGCCCTGGAAATGAATTAAAACCTGGGTGAAATAATTAAATTGTTAGCAAGAGAGAACATCCTAGTTCTCCAGCTGGAGGCTTTGGGGAAAGAATCTATGCTTTAAAGAGGTTCTTAAACCAGTCTGCACATTAAGACCAGTGGCCATGAGACTCCTAAGGCCCAAATGTGTGGGTTCTATCCTACTTAGATATTTAAATATCAGATATTAAAAAAAATCCCCAGGTGATTCTTACATTCAGTCTGGGGTAGGAATCCTTAATGAAGGGACCCTGTATGTAGCAGCTCCAGGAAAGTTTGTTAAATTGATTTGCTGGCAAGAAGGAACCCCTAGTATGGTAAAAAGTAACCCTCAAGGGAGTGACCTCGATGCTCCAGTGAGGAGTCCAGGCAGTTTCTCTGCCCTTAGTTTGTAAAGAAGAGAGAAGGGGAGGAATTTTTGGTTTTTAGCAAGTGCCTCTACATGTGGACATTTCCTGAGGAATGTTAACTCTTTTTGATCTTCTTTATAGGGAATCCTTAAGACCATTTCCAGTGCCAAACAACTACAGTAAAAAAAATAAACCAACAAAACCCCCAGGTACTAAAAAGGGATTGGTCCGGCTAGGCTACCTATGTAGGTCACGTGGTGAGCCCAGCCCCAGTCTTCTTTAGATCTCCTTTAAAGAAAGGAGAACAGGCAAGGAGGGTGAGAGATTGGGAGCAAAAAAACAAAACAAAACAGTTATCTGTGTCTTCTTTTTTTTTTTTTTTAATAAATTTTTAGAGAGAGAGAGAGAGAGAGAGAAAGAGAGAGAGAGAGAGAGAGATTTTTTAAAAATATTTATTGTTTTAGTTTTCGGCAGACACAACATCTTTATTTGTATGTGGTGCTGAGGATGAACCCAGCGCTGCACGCACGCCAGGCAAGCGCGCTACCACTTGAGCCACATCCCCAACCCTGTCTGTGTCTTCTTTGAGTCTTTCTGCAAGAGGCCTACTCTATAAAACTTCCTAGGCTAACCTTGCTTCCTTAAAACTTGGGGTTGGAGGTCCAGATTCCATCAAACCTCCTCCTTCTGCACTTCTAGGATCTTCATTCACAAATTAGGTTGCTACTTATATAAGCACTTCTGAATGAAGGGGTGAATGGGAGAAGGGGTGAATGGGGATACTGTTTGCTTGCTTTCTTTGGCACCATCCCAATATGTCGACAATGAAAATGTGATGGCCAGCAAATGGTTTGGAGAGATCCTAGAGGAAGACAATAGCAATAATTGTCACTGTGTACCTAAAAGACCAGGACCAGGATAAGTTCATAATATATATTATTTAACCCTAAGAGGCAGGTAAAATAAGTGATCTCGTTGTAGAGATGTTAAAGCGGAGGCTTAGTAAGGTAAAATCTTTGGCTTAAAGTCACGAAGCTGGCAAGTTATATAACTCAAAATCAGTTATTTCTCCCTGCTTTTAACTCATTTCCAGGGTGTTTATAATGAATACCATCTCTCTGTACACAACTTTCTCTCTCTCTAGGGAGAATAGATGAAAATTCCTTATTTTAAAGAGGAGAAAGTTTTCAGAATCATGAATATGCACAAGCATTCTTTGTAGCCAGAAATCAGATGCATAATTTTATCCCATGATACTGAACAATTTCTGGGGACAATTAGAATTGGTTAGCATATTTTTCAAAGTGAGGTTAACAAACAATAATTTGTTATGAAGCTTTATCACGAATCAAAAACCAGCATTTGGGGAAGATCAGCTAAAATAATATGAAATAAAATATAGGTCAAGAAAAAAGAGAAATTAAAAATGCCTATTATCTGGTAAGAAGACAAATATTTAAAAGGAGATAAGAAATGGTGGTTAAATTGTATCTTGAGGTTCTAATTACCTTCTTAGTTTACTTATCTCCCTCTGGTGATTCAGTGTTACAACTCCAATCTCTTTTTTTTTTTTTTTATAGTGGACTGGGTGTCAATTCCACTATCAACTTAATTTTCTGGGGCTGGCTGTCAGCTTGATGAGCTCTTTGGAAAGTGGTGGAAAACCCTTTTATAACTGTCATTGAGCAAGTTCCAAACGTATCATTTTCTGTACGCTGAAAATGTTGAGTACCATTATTTTATGCCTTGAATCTTTGTGGGCACTTAGACTTGGCTACTAATTAGAGCCATTTGCAACCTTAAATCACAAATGTGAGTTGCACCTTCTGCCGTAGGGCTCAGAGCACTCTGCATGCCTCCAAAGAAGGGGCTGCTTCACAGCCTCATTTTATAGACAAGGAAAGGGCTTGATGCTTTGCTCTGTGCAGTAACTAGCAGAATCAGAACCACAATGAGTCAGGCTACTGGGATGGTTGGAAAACAAACAAACCTTAAGAATTTCATAAAGATAGTGGTCCTGATTCTTGGCTGAAATTGGTCTTAATCATCTTATGCCAGAGTCTTACATATTGTATACATCAGTAAATGTTAATTGAACACGTCCTGAGTGGGAACCAAGCAGAACTGGGTGTTTTGTGGGTCCACAGGACCCTATTTGCCCTCTGCCAGGGAGATCACATATCTTTCCAAAGGCCAAAGGGACAAGTATCTGTCTTTGTCTCCCAGTCCTCATGTTACACTCAAGTAGAGTTTAAGCATTCACCACAGAGAGAGACTCATCACCATTAGCTTCATTGTCTTTGAATTCAAGGAGCAGAAATATCTCTAATGGGAGACACCGATCAAACTTATGGACCATTTTGATGTCAGCTGAGCATGCTGGGCTGATGATAAGCGAGAGAGAAGCCCGCAATGTTGGGACAGAGATGTTCAATAGAAACCAGTGGAATGGTTGTCAGCAAGACTCGTAATTATTTGTCTGTCTTTCAGGTGAACTTCAAGACTAAAAGTTGTTAGCTAGTGGTTCCTAGTTGAATGTCTGGAGACTACTTGATGATATCTGCTGTCTCCTGAGTTGACAGAGCTTTTCAGAGAAATCTAAGATGGTCCAACCCTGTCTTGGGCAGCTAATTAACCTCCTCTTGTCAATTGCAATGCAAGATTTTTTTTTCTTTCTTTTCTTTTTTTTATTGCCAGACAGTTATTATAATAAGCTATTTCTTCAAAAGCCTGTGATTTGTTGGTCCTTCCTATAAAAGACCTGGCATGCTCGAATTGGAGTCTTTCTAATTTTAGACAGTGATAGAGCTGAGTTTGAGAGAGGCTGGCCTCTCTGACAGGCTGGTGTATCTTCTCCTGTCCTGATTCATCCCTGGCAAAGACTCCTCCCCTCCCCACCCCATCCCCTCTCCCATCTTTAGCATACTGCTTGTTCCTCTTCCTTACTCTCTGATTTCTGCAGGTGTGGGGATGTGATTGGAAAAGAAAATTGAGGCCAATATCAAGAAATTACCTGGCAAGGAGAGTTTGAGACACACACTTTTTGTTTTTTATTTTTTTCTCCCTTTCTGATTATCTTAAAGAAACTTAGGCTAAATTAAAAAAAATAGTAAAAACACAATATCAACAACAACAAAAATCCCTTGGTTGCAAAAGTCTTAATTAGCCCAGAGGTCACAGCTGGGTTAGGCTGATGGCATATGCATCTAGGCCAGGCTTGCTCAGGAGTCTTGGAGGTGGGTAGAGAACACACAGAGAATGCAGAGAGAACACAACCTCAGCTGCAGCTGGCTGACTTGAACGTTGAGAGTCATGGCCTGAGTCTTCAGACTCTGAAAACCACTGCTCTCTCCTTCATAGTTCTATGAAAAGTCCCGTCAGGCTGATGCTCCACAGGTGAGCTTTGGGCTGGCCTTCAGATGAGATCATTAAAAGGCACAGACAGTCGGCTGCTGAGAGTCCTACTCTGTAAGGCAATGGTAGTAATAAAAAAATGTTAATTGTGCCAGCATCCCCTTGGGGTAGTTCAAAGGGGACAAAAGAAAAACAGGATCTTTCAAACCTGTCATTTTAAAATATGCAGCGGCACCAAAGTGTGAGCCTGAATATCTTAAAGAAACATCAAATATTTTAAAATGACTTTTCTGCAAGTGGTAAGCTGGAGAACTTTTATTTAAAACATTTGCACAAAATCTCCAAAACTCATACACTGCTCAGTTTTTTAACCGATGGTGTATTTATTTCCATTTTGAAGAATGTTAATTATACAATTTCGAAGCTGAAGAGAGAAGATGAATTTGCATTGTATATTTTCCCCAACCCACACCCTTGGCGGCTTCCTCATCCCACTTGGGATGAATTAGATTGGGATTGGGATAAAAGGTGAGGGAAGGGTGATGTTTAACAGAAGAGAAAATTGACAACAAATAGATCACCTATTAGGTGCCAGGAACTTGGCTCACATTACTTGGTTAATCCTGAGGACAAATCCTGAGACAACCTCATCTCTGTTTTACAGATGAGGAAACTGAGACTTAAGAAGTCACATCAGGAAGTGGTAGAACTGATATTTAAATTTAAGGATTCTCATCACTTCTTTCTTTCCCTTTCTTTGTGTAAGTTGTTTATAGATGGTAATGATTTCCTTTAAGACTCCTCAAGAATGAAGAATCTTCTTTGGGTAAAGGCTGGGGACACAGTGGCGTAGTCCAACAGCTAGAGATGTGATTAAATGCTCTGTGAGGTCCCCACCTCATGACAACATCCCAGTTTCAGCTTGCTTCTGTGATCCTATTTGTTTATATGTTGGACTCCACTTGCTTGCCTCCAAGCCCTCATTTGATAAGCCAATTTCTGTCACTCCTGTTGCCCAAAACCCCTCATTTTCCAGCTTATTATTGATGTCTACCTTATTATTATCTACAGTCATTTTCCAATTTCACCGGCTCTGTGGATGAACGTGGAACCTGCCAGTGCTCTGTTTCTCTGCCAGACACCACCTTTCCTGCGAACCGAGTGGAACACTTGGAGTACATAGCTCACTCCCTGTCTGTGAAGTTTGAGAAAGAGCTTTCTAAAGTAAGCATTTTATTTTAAGACGATATCTGTTAAGAACAAATAGCAAAGAAGCAAAACAAAGCACTTGGTTGTTGGGTATATTAGAAGCAATCATTCTTCACTGTACCAAAGATAGCACATTTATATCTTATGGCATCCTAGCATTCGTTCACAGTCCATCTCTGTGGTTCCTCATGGCAGGGTGAGAAGGCAGGATGGAGGGTGTCCACAGCAGGCACGATCCAGGGCTGTGGTCCTCAGGAGTCATTAAGAGGCTGCAAGTTCTCCCTGCAAATGCCAGCTCTGCAGTTTTCGCTTGTCTGTTTCTTCTTTCCTTTGTTGTTCTTCTAGATCTTTCATCCAGCTTTGCCTTCTTTTCTTTGCTCTCCTCTATCCTCTTTAGTTCTCTAGTCTATTTTCTCTTTCCTTCACCTTTCCTTCTATTTCTATTTCCTTCCTGCTTTTGTTTCTTGTTCCCTTTGCCTAAATCCTGTCTCTTGTCTATTCCTTCTAATCTTTCTTTCTGTTTTCTTCTTGATTCCTCCTCCTCCTCCTCCTCCTCCTCCTCCTCCTCCTCTCTTCCTCCTCTTCTCTTTGACTCTTTTTGGTCTTCTCTTCCTTTTGGATGATTCTTTATTCTTTTCCTTTTTCCTCCCCTCTCCCTCCCCCAAATCTTCTCCCTCTCATTCCCCTTCCTTCCCTCTTTTCCCTTCTCTTGTGCTTGCACTCATGCATGTGTACACACACACACACACACACACACATGCACGTGCACACACACATACACATTTAAATCTTTACGGTTTGCTCTCTTCCTTCCTTTGTTTTTTGGTACTTGTCTTCTGCTGTTTCCACAAGAGCATTTCATTCTGGTCCAGCATTAGATCAGAATCGGAGGCTTCCTGGGGAATTTGAATCTACACTCACAGGTCTCTTAAAAACTTAACTGGAAGCCTCTGATTCCTGCTTTTCTCTGGCCAGAGGAAGCTATCCTCAACACTTTGCATTTCTCCCAGCTGGCTGGAGCAATGTGACTTAGCCTTCCACTTTTGACCCCTTCCGGATTTTCATTCAAGTTACAAATCAATTAGAAAGCCTCCTATTTTCTGCACAGGTGAAGTCCAAGCTAGAGTATAATCATATTATGCATTATTTAATACAACTCCATTAATTTACAAGGAGCTCTGGGTTTACTGCAAGACTCAAAATAAGTTTTCTTCAGAAATTTAAGCTTCACCACCTTAACATCCAACATAGTTATCCTTTAAGACAAAAATTATGGTGAGGCTGAGACCCTGCTTTCAACCTGAATTGGTAGATAAATATTCTAAGTTTAAATGAGTGACCAAGAAAATGTGTTTGACTACTCCAGGAACCTAGCTTCTTAAGAAATAAAACGTCCTTGAATTAATCAGTAGAAAAGGCACAGCACTAAATTATAAATTCCAACCATTAATATTCATAGCCTTATTCCAGCATAATCAAGTACAGATAAGAAGTTATGCATAAAAACATAACAAGTAGAGGAAAATCCTAGGTAAAGATCTTTTCAGTTAGAGTCATTTGCTTTGAAATAGTGGAAGCCACTGATTTGCATGTCGTCGTTGCTGCCAGGAGTGTGAAGGGCAGTTTGAAACCTCTTGCTGCTCCAGGGAGAGTAGGTGGATTGCCAGGTTTATGAATATGGGACATTTAATTTCAATCCTGAAAGGTAGGTATAGGATGGGTGGTGCAGGTGGCATCTGCTTTGCTAATAATTGACAGGGAAGAAAGGCAGAGTAGATAGGAAAACTTTTAGTCCCATAAGTATTAGTAACTGGTCCCCCCCCCCCAAAAAAAAAAAGATTGTGATTGGGACCCAAGGAAGAAACTTGTGACAGGTGATAACAGTAGCAGTTTTCATTTGTGTTTTTCCATATGCTTCCAATTCTATATTCCTCTCTAGCAAGTCCTTTAAGGAGAGAGGCCAGGGGTCCTTCCTCCCATTTTAGGGATAGAAACACTGAGGTTTATAGAGGTAAAGGAACTTGCCCAAGGTCATCTCTCTTGGCTGGTGAAGCCCGATCAGGAATTTGAGCGTTTACCATCATCAAAGTTCTCCTTCCTCCTGGCCAGGCTGTTACCCTTCAGTGCAGACTCAAGATGAGATGCAGTAGGTCAGTAACGCCTTTGAATTCAAAGTTATCTCTTCAGCTGAGGGCTTTTGAATTTCCAGGTGAATTATTACAGCTGTCCCTAGGTTGCCTTGGAAATCACCATTTATCTAGGAGCCTGGGGGAATGTCCGTTTGGGGCAGGCCAGCCGAAAAGGGTTTTGACTGCCTTACATTGATTCATTATGTGCCAGTACACAGAGAAGACAGGGAGCTGCCTCTGCATACGATGCTGAAAGCATTTTATACTTTTCTGTTGTTTATGACATGTCCTTTTGTGACTGTACTTAGGAAAGGGACAGCATGAAAGGCAGCTCAGGATTTTTTCTTTCTCTGGAGGCTTATGGTCTTTGGGGCAAGTTATTTAATATGACACATTTGCTAATAGATCCTCATGCATGAGAAGGTTGAGGCAGCCTGGGAGACATTTAGGCAACCCATAAACAAACAACATTGATTGAGCAATGCTTTGTGCAGTGAAATATAATAAATTAAAAGGTCAGATTGAAAAACACTGAGATCACTGTTTCTCTATTAATTTCTATAATGTATGGGAGCATCCACTAGCTAGGCACTTAATGTACATCATCTCTAGTCTTCACAATAATCTTGTAAGCTTGATAATATTACCTTCAGTTTTAGGAGGAAGCTAAAGCTTAGAGAAATTAAGTGATTTGCCCACTAAATACTGAAGTCAGATTTGAGGTCAGGTGGGTGTTCCATGTCTGATGGTCACATCAGCTTCAATTAACCTAGTTGTATTCATTTTTAAGGACTTATTGGAAATAACAGTATGTTGCAAAGAACATTTGCTTATTTCAAATAATCTGGCCATAGTTATGATCAGATTTTAAGGAATTGTGAAATTGTTACAAATGTGAACCAGACAAACTACTTAATAGCTAGCCACACTACATTTTTAATTATAAGATTTTAAGATACAATAGCAACCACGACAAAACAACTTCCAGACTTTGAATCTTCATTGATGACATAGTAAGTGCATAACAAACAAAATGAAGCAGAAGCTCTGAATGTTAGGCCGGTGGTTCGAAGGCAGGCATACATGAGTCTTCCATATTCAAATTTGTAGTAATTATAAATTTCAAGGTAAAGATTTTGACACAGGTATGTGTCCTCTTGGGCTTAGATTCATATTCTTGATAGGATTGTTTACAACACCCCTGACCTCTAGATGCCAGTAAACTTCCATTTACCCCCAGTTTTGTCTCCAGACACTGGTAAATGTTCCTTGGACACAATGTACCACCAGCTTCACCACCACCACTACCACTTTCTCATTGTTTAGGAACACTGCTTTTAATATAAGCATTTTCTAGAAGAGGAATAAATCCACTAAATGTATTAAGTGCCAGGAATGTAGGTTAGACACAGCTGGATTGCTTCTACTGAGCCTGCATCTCCCACGTAGGGCATGGATGTTCTCAGAATTGTCCAGGCTCTCTCAAACTACAAATCCATATATGTGAAAGGTCTATACTAATAATCTATTTAAATCAGTAAAGTTCATACTCTAGGTTTTTCTGATCCATCTTCAAATTTTCTCCTGCTTTCTGTAACTCTGAGCATCATTCCAATTTTCCTGAGCACAACTGAGCTTTCTTTATCAGCTTACAGAACCTCAAAAATAAAATTTTCCTCCAAACAGATTTTTAGAGACTATCTTTTGTAGCAGAGGTAAGGCAGGCACAACCTACATTCTCACAGGTTACAAACTCTAAGCGATGCCTTGGTTTTCTGTGAGAATCAGGGAGAGCCACATTTTATTTAGCAGAGATGACAGTTGAATCACTCATTTTCTGCAGAACAACAGCTGCGACATGCCACCAAAATGTTCCAGGAAAGCTAGGGGTGTTTCATTTGTTCCAAGAGCTGGCAAGACCAAATGCCAACAAGCATATTCATTTCTCAAACTTCCATTTCTGTAATGGCTTGGTGCTTTATTATTATTTTTGTATCACAGGCAAGGTTTTATGCCCAATTTGGTGGAAACTGAAACCCGGCCACTCTATATCTGTGGGTGTATTTTTGAGGGGGACTTGTTTAGTCTTACCCATATATATGCACACACACACATAATTTTTTTGGGAAAACCTTCTTATCAACCAAAATGTCACCAGCCTTTCAGCCTCTTAGGGATGGCACATCTGATGGCAGTGAGCATCAGTTGCCTGAGGAGATAGACTAGCAGTGCCAAGGGCTGCATCTTTAACTTTTCATTAAAATCCTCTTTGCCTGAAACCCTGGCCCTTTAGGTCTGTGGCCTCTGAGTCTACTCTAATTTGCACAGTGGGGGTTAAGTGGAAAGGCTAAAATGACAGAAGTTAGGACTGCTTTTGGTATTAGAAGGATTAGAGGTCAACATCTGGCTCCGAATTCATCCAGGCACTGTGGACCAGCCATTTGACATTAGCACAGTTTGGGCAGAAGTATCACTTATGTTCATATTTTTTAAAAGAAAGTAAATCCAGCAACTTTTAATGAGCAGGTCCTTTAAAAAGCCATGACATTTCATTTAGAGATCAGATATGGAAAGTGCCACCAACAGTTTATTGAAATATCCATTTGGAGATTCCAATTATATACTAAACCACCAAGGGAATTTTTGGAAGTATTTTAACTTAATGATCAGACATTCAAATATATGCAACAAATGTGTAATTTAAAGGTCTGATTGCAATAATCAGTTCTTGGAATAAATGTGAGCGCACTTAATGAAATGTGCACTTTCCTGTTGCATATACACTCAGATATTGTGTGGTAAGCTGGGCCTTCATGGGACTTTGTAAAGGGCAGAGGGACTCATTGCTAAAATGGTACCAAAGAAGGAATGCTACTTAGTATATTTCTCCCTCTTCAAGAAAATACCTACATTTAGAGCAATGGTTCTAAACAAAGGCAGGGTGGTGGTGATGGTAATTTCGTCTCCAGAGAACATTTAGCAATGTCCAGAGATATTTCTGGATATCACAATGGAGAGTTGGGAGGCACTACTAGCATGTGTAGTAGCTGAATACCCCACAATCAGCACATCAACCCCCCAGAAATAAATCTACTAAAATGTCAATAGCTCAGGTTCAGAAACCCTGATTAGAGCAAATGAATTGAGAGGAGGAGGGATGGCAAGAGACTCTGATCCAGTTTGAGGAGTTAATATCTTCAAGCATTGAAATGGAGATTAAAAAATATATATGTGAATAATGACTTTGAGGCAAATTATTTTTAGTATAAGTGCAAAATCGCCTGCAATTAAATTTTTTAGTTTGCATTTGGATTAACAAAAAAAAATCTAGTTAAATACATTTTTGATTCATTTCCTTACCAAGAAACAAAAACAAACAAACAACAACAACAACAAAACACAACGAAAAACCCATAGTGATTGACAGGAATCAAATAGTTGCAAATAGCCTTCCAGGGTTTGGAAGTGGAGGAATAATATTTTATATTACTTTGGGAACTGACTTTTGATTCCTCTTCAGGTGAAGAAATATGTTCAATTAATCAGTGTGTATGAAAAGAAACTCGTAAACCTAACTGTCCGAGTAGAGATCATGGAGAAGGATAGCATTTCTTACACAAAACTGGACTTTGAGCTGATCAAGATAGAAGTGAGCGAGATGAAGAAACTGATCATACGGCTGAAGGAGAATTTTGTTGGAAGCACAGAAATTGTTGACCAGCTGGAAGAGGAGGTAAGGAAGGAACTCCCTTTTCAGTGGGACAATACTAAATTATCTTCAGTGACTATGAACAAATGTGAGGACTTGGATACCAACGTCTCCCCAGTTCTAAGTCTGCTCCTTTCTCACAATCATGTCACACATTCTAGGTTTGGGCCTATTTTTTTTTTTTTTTGTACAGTTAGTTAAGCACACTGGGAACACATTGACTGAGAGTCAGGTCATTTAATGATCAGAACCCTGCTCCAGGGCCTTGGAGTTCTTTAGAAAGGAGGTGACATAAATCTGAGCAACTGTCCATACCATGGCTAGAGTGGGTGTGTTTTCTGCTCTGGATTTATCTTCATGGTAGTAGAAATCCACAGTCTACTTGACTGTGGACACATTAGGTCTGTTCTTCCTGTTGTACAGCCTTCTAATCCTTGGTCCTTCTTGGAATTCTTCTCACATACTGGCAACCTCCTTTAAGAATATTTTTTTTTTTTGTGTGTGTGTGTGTGTGTGTGTGTATGTGTGTGAGTATACTTTAGTGAAGGCTTTTAAGATATGTGGATAAAGACCATCACATTAATGTTACGGTTGGGTAATTTATATCAACGAGAATTTACTAGCACAGTCATGACATGGGCTATAATTGACAATTCTAGTTACGTATTTTGAATTTAAGTTTTCTCTGGCCCTCATCATTCATTAGAAACTTAATTATAAGACAACATGAGTAAACACGAGTTTATAGGGGAAGGTTATTAGAAATGAACTTTAATGGACATTTGTAGATGCCGAGAATGAGTCCGGGCTCTATTATTAAAGCTGTTAAAAATCTTTGCCATTTTCTTCTTGTCACACACATCTGCCTGAGATCTGACAGGCATTCACACTAAACCATAAAATGTATTCTTCCAAATGAAACCATTCAGAAGAATCTCTGGTGTATTCTGTAGCAACGTCTCACTAAATGACAAATTCAGCCCTGGAATGTTTATGAAAGAAATTGCACAATAACATAAAGTCACTCTGAATTTTTATTTCCTTAGATAAGGAATATGTCTCTCCTGGTAGAGGATCTGGAGACGCTAGACAAAAACAATGTCCTTGCCATTCGCCGAGAAATCGAGGCCCTAAAGATCAAGCTGAAGGAATGTGAGACCTCTAAAGAGGAAAACTCTCCAATCATCCTGCCTCCGGCTCCGGGTAAGCAGGCCATATTTTTGCTACAAAAGCCAGGTCCTATCGTGTGTGTGGGGGGGGGGGGGGGAGGGGGTGTAATGGTGGAAGGATACTATTTTTGCAGTTCTAAGCTTATTCTTCCATGTTTTAAATCCCCTTACCCCAAGTAGTTCTACTGTCATATTCTGGGGTTCACAGAGAAAAAACATAATGAGTTGATTTAAAACAAAATCCCACGAGTTACATGTGTTCCCTCTGTATTTACTGATAGGAAAACCATCTCTATGGTGATAGAGGAGCTATCAGGGGCCCAGGGGAGAGCTTCTGGAATCTGTGTGTGACATCTGCTTTCCTGTGGATTATGAGTGCTGATTGGCTTATTTATCTGGTGGACTAGTATCTGCCTTGGATTTGACTGCTTTCCCATTCTCCTTCCCTCTCTTCCCCCTCCTCTTCACATTTCCCTTTATTCTTCCCTGTTGAGCACTCACTACAATCTATGTCCTGAGATTTAGTGAGAATTGAAGGGTTGGGCCCACAGGTTGTGGTACTTGGGGGGATACCATGCCGTCCGTCCCTCCAGGACTGTGAGCTCTGGAGGGTCGTGTGGCATCTCATTCTCTCACCATCCACTTTGGGGTTAAGTACAGCACCCAGTGGGAAGCTCTATAAATGCCTCTGTGAATGGAGGTAGTGGAGAGGAAGCTCAAGGGCATAGCTTTGGCATCCCAAAGACCAGAACTTCCCAGCTGTGTGGCTGGGGGGGAAAGATCCTTAATCTCTTCATTTGTAAAATGGGAGAATAATACATACCTTGTAAGGTTGCCATGGGGATTAATGAGCCAACACCTGGGAAGCTCAGGGCTCTGTAATCAGCAGGCATACACTGGCAATGGATATTATTAGTAATAATGATAATTGGAATGAAAACCTTGCTGCGAACAGCAGCAGGGCCAGATCCTTGTGCACTGCAGTGCCCCCTGCCAGGTGAACTAAAGACAGCCTCTCAGTTGCAGTGTTCATCCTTGTCCTTTAGGGACACCATGTCACAGGGAGCTTCTCTCAGCGGGCTGTAAGATTCTTAGCCCAAATGGGTACTGTCTCTTTTCATCAAATCAGACAGGCTTTGTTATCTGTATTAATTCCAACCCTCACAACCTGTTTCCTTTTGGACTGTGAGTTTCTGGATCTTTGTTAATGTAACTGATTTCTTTAAGGCCTCAGTTAGATATGACCGTGGTGACAAGCCTCTTGGTCTTATTCAGGGGACACTTTTCTCTCCTTCTGTAGGGGAGACTCTGCCCTAGTCTGACATACAGAGGATGTTTAAGGCAAAGACAGCGGTCTGTCTTCTGTAACAAACTAAGGCTAAGTTTGGCCTGGGACCCACATGTAAACATGTTTTGGAAATGAGAGCAGGCTCCAGTGGTCCATGAAGGTTCACTGAGGCCAGAGTGGAAGCAATGTGACAACCTCTGTTGATAACAGAACGAGTGCCCCGTTTCCCCAGCAAACAATCCTTTTCTGGCACAGTTTTCTATGCAGATTTCAGAATGAGGACATTTTAGAGTAAGGAGGGACATTCAGGAACACCTACCTCAGCCCCTTCATGTCTCAGAGGAGGGGACTTGAGTAGCAAGGATGCTGCTTTCCCTGAGGTCACACAGCAGGTAGTGACAGAGCTGAAGGTAAAACTCAAGAGTCTTCCCTCCCTGGTCATCTCAGAGTGTCAGGTGTCAGAAACCCAAAGATGGTTGGTGGGGGAGAAAATACATGGCTCAGTATGGGGGGTGGGGAGGAAAACAAGTAAGTCCATTGGACTATTTTTGTTGGATTTTTTTCCAGAACTTTCCCTCAGGCCCTCACACTTAGACTTTTGAGAACCGTCTCAGCCCAGCTGTGTTGTTTAAGCAAATTGAACCCAGATTTCCACTCACTTTCCCACAACCTTGTCTGTACCTGGATCCCTGCCAAGCCACTTGGCCCTCCTCCAGCTTTGTTCATATTATATTTATGATGTTTATATTAAACTGACTTTTTGTCGTGTTTTTAAATCAATTTCTTTCACTTGCTCTCTCTTTCTGTTCGGATTGGTTGATAATACAGAATTGAAAAATCCCCAGGCACCACAAAGTTGTGAGCCTGTGGAGACTTTAATTAAAGTTACTCACTATTATGGGACTTTAAAATCTGGCCTGTCTGCTTTTTTTTTTTTTTTTTTTTCACTGCATAGTTGCACAGAACAAAAAAGACTGTATGCAAGTCTCAGCTATAAAGTAGTTCTGTGCTCTCAGGGCTCCTCCCTTGCGGCTGCAGTTTGCTAACCCTATGGTCAACTTGAACTTAGAACTGCTACGTATGTTTTGGGTTCAGTAAAATGCACTTTGTATTTGCTTTTGTTACAAATAACATCCTTTTCTGCTTCATTTCATATATCTTTCTAATTTAAAGTCATTGGCCTTTACTTCATTAACATTTTTCCTTAAAACAACTGACTTCGCCCTCCCTCTGTTTTTCCTCCGAGTTCAAAATGACTCTGCATTGGCAAAATGTGAGGGAAATGCGCAGGGATCTTGCCTGGGGGATGCCAGGCTTTGCTGGGATATAGTAGGTGCTCAGTAAATGGCTGGTGATTGAACAGGGTATGAAAGAAATGGGGTGACTTGCTTGAATCCAAAGCTCAGCAAAGGTCAATATTGAGTAGCAACATCTAATAATTCAGAATCAACTTAGTCTCAGTTGTTTTAGGGTTATGACCATTTTCATTGCCTATTTCTTACAAGTCAATGGCATTCTTCTCCTTGGGATTCAAATAAAATTTAGTTTCCCAGTTGCAAGAATGCATTGATAGATCGAGATTAAGTTTCTCTCAGGCAAAAATATTTGACATTTTAATATTTGACACTACTAACCATGATAATTTTAAAAAGCCAGATGAGAATATTTGAAAGTCTCATGACTGTGACTTTCCTGGGTATTTCCAGAATTCTGCAAAATTGCATGATGAAGATACAGGCCAATGAAAGATTCACTTGTGCAGGGGGCATCTTGTATCATGTTCTATGGAATAAATGCCAGGCTCTTTGAAAAGTCAGATATGTGGCAGGGTGAAGGGTAAGTTCTTTAGGATAAATTGAGTTTAAGTGATTTGATCAATCTTTTTTTCCTTTATTCCACAAACATAATTTGGTCTTCTGTGTGGCTGATCCTGTTCTGAGACCTGGGGTTACCAGGATGGGTAAAGCAACCTCCAAGAACCACTCACTACTCAAGAGGGGAGACAGTCATGTGAACCCTTCCTGTAATATGACATGACTATAATGATAGTTATCATTTATTTACATTTATAAGACTTCATTCTGCCCAAAGGTCTTGCAGAATATTATTATTTTTCTTTTATCGTAAGGAAATTGAAATTCAAAAGGTTAAATAGCTTGCTTAGGGATGCACAGCTCTGAGTATGGCAGTTGGGATTTGGATTGGAAGCTGTCTGTTAATACTGTCACTGTACAGGCTGCTTTCCAAGGTGCTCCAACAGCGGAGTACACCCGGGACTTATGGAATCACACACAGTTCCAACAGCTCACCTACCTGATTGAACACCCCATGTTCTTTGCTTCCATGCTTTTGGAGTAGTTAAAAGAGTATTTTTGCTCCTGAAAGTTCTGTGGTATGTTTTCTTCTACCAGAAAGTACAAATGGTCCACTGATCCTTCACAGTTCTTGGACCATGGCTGGGATGGGAGATGGGTAAGAAGGGAATGAAGTGTATTTAAGACTTTGACCCAAAGGAAGGGGCTGGGAGGGGTGTGAGACCAGGAAGGGTGGTGAGAAGCTCAGGGTATATGGGTTTGGGAGGATGAGCAGCAGGTGCAATGATGGCTGTCAGGTTCATTGTTGTTTCCATGTTAGTTTGATGCTGGGAATTGGTAAAACCCCTCCTAATCGTTTCACTGGTCTGTCACTAATGTCACCATATGTGCAGCATTGACAGCCATATAACTTAGTTCTAGTCCCTATTGCTACTTCTTTTTGACCATAGCCAAGAGCCCTAAAAATGGATTAAAGGGGCTGGAGGATAAAGGGGGAATAACAAAATGGACAGGAGAGGGTTTAGGATTGGTTGGGAAGGTGAAGAAAGCTTCATACAATTTTAATTTTCTCAGAAAATTATGAACCATTATTATTACCATTAGCAGTAATAGTATTAATACTATTGCCAGTATTTAATACTATTATACTACCAATAATAGGACTACCACTATAATAGTATAAGTAATAATGGTAGTTTTTGACAGGTTTATGTTGGTTCCTTTATTTTTAAAAAAGTTTTTTTTTAAGTTGTAGATGGACACAAAACCTTTATTTTATTTATTTATTTTTATGCGGTACTGAGGATTGAACCCAGTGCCTCACATATGCTAGGCAAGCGCTTTACCACTGAGCTACACCCCCAGCCTATGTTGATTCCTTTATATCTGAAGATTTCTACATCTGGAGACAGATGGTTTATCTTTAACCCCATGATAATGCTTGAGTAAGTTATATGCATCATAAATTTTTCTAAAATATTTTGTTGCTGCTGGTGGGGTATTTTTGTTCTAGAAAGGTAAGATTCAATGAAGCAAACCATTCTTAAGTTTCCCAACCTGAAAGAAAAAAAGTGATTTTCTTTCATTGCCTCACAGTGAAATGTAGTTGAATAATAAGTTTTTAGGAAGATATTTTAACTAAAAAATCCAGTTTGTAGCATATGGAAACTGGAACAGTTTTTGTTATCATTAAACTGAACACACCACTAACTTTATTTTAATAATTCATGCATTGTTTCATAAACAAAAGCAAACAAGCATTCATCTGAGAGATCACTTTGAGGAGAAGAAATAATAATTTATAATTTTATTTATTATTTCTTTAGTGGAGAGCAGTCTCTTGGTTGAACACACATTGCTTTTTTATTTATGAAATGGTGCATGCATTATTAAAATAAACCTGTGACTGTGTTCTGTTTAATGATATGCAAAATTATTTGAGGTTGGGTACAGAGTGGTTTCATTTCTCTACCTGTTGTATGGTTGGCTGGTTTTCTCACCAACTGTGTATTTATGAGAGCATTTAAAGAGCACGTATTTAATTCTGGGACCAAAACGTCCCAACAGATTGGAAAAATAAAAGCAGGATTTCTAGTAATGGTTTCCCTTCTGAGCAGTCAGTCCTTGAGTGAAGAAGGTAGAGGGGGAAGCATTCAGCAAGGAAAGGAATGAATCTCTCCATACTGGGCAGAGGCAGAGGCTCAGAGACCAGTGCCTGGCTCCCCTAACCCCCTCAGTGCTCAACTCAGGCAACTCTTTGGAGCTCTGCCTTTGGTTCCAGCTCACTCATGTGTTCTCCATAGCTCCCCTAATTCCCTCCAAGCATTTAAAGCCAGATCCAGTGATTCAGGTTCTGTTCCCGTCTTCCTCACCTGCTCTGCTCTGAGCAGCAGAATGAAGGAAAATGACCTTAAATATACCTGAAGTTGAATTTGAGTTTTCTTTTTTTTATCTTGTAAACAAACTTACCATTTTTTTAAAAAGTATTTGTTAAGACCCCCCAAAATATGCATTCAACTCTTTGGATAGTTATTATTAAAACCTGGGAGGAATTTTATTTCATTTTTTATGCATTTATTTATATGCTTCATTTATAAGCACTTTGGGTTGGCAGGCATTTCAGAGGGAGTTCAATGTTAGGGGCCGGTTGCCCAGGCTGAGTCATTTACACAAATGTTTCAGGGAATGCAGATTCAATGGACCAGTGCATCTGGTCCCACTTGATTGTACACATTGTGACAATGACCGTGTCAGAATGGGAAGGATGAAATACTTGCCTGACATGCTGTGGCACAGCAGCATATGGGTTACCAACAGCAGGACTCGCCTCATAACTCTGCAGCAAGATGGTCACCAAGCGATTTATGCGATGGGCTATATGGTGGGCACAAAGCAGGCAATGCTGTCTTGAAAATAGCTTCATGGCTTCTCCAGGCTGAAACCCCACCATTCTAGACCATCTTTTTGGATCTATAAAATACTATATTTAAAACTTCTTCTCCTGTGATTGGCTTGGAGCAGGATTGATGTGGATATTCACTTGGGGTCATAGGGAAGGCAGACATGGAGACTGGGCAAAGATCATCTTCTCCTTCATCACAATTCTCCCTGGGGTTGACCCTGGAAAAGTAGCACCTTCTGGTTTTATGAAAACAGGGCAAGCTTTTAGATGGTTGTACCTTCTTGATTCTGCTATAAGAAAATGAAAAAAAAAAGATAATATTTGCAATTTTCTTCTTTTTTTTTTTGTAGAAGACAATATATTAAATTTGTCAAGTTTCCCTTTTTCTCTCTCTGAACTCCTCCAAACTTTTAGATATGGCTCTTGGCAGTTTAATTATCTCCATTTCCCTGATGGAAAAGCCCATTCATGGAAACAGAAAGTTGTTCTCTGTAGATGTGACAGTGGATTCACTTTGAGACTGAAACTGAAGAGAAGTTTGGTTCTTCTACATCAGAGCCACTGTTGTCACTGAACCTTGACAGGGAAAATATTGATGGATGCCTTTGGTTCTTAGAATATTAATCGGTTTGTATGCTGTCATTCATTGTCTCTAAGAAAGCCTTTTTCCTTTTCTCGTTCTATAGGAAGCTGTAGTCACGGTGGTGTGGTGAACATCAGCAAACCGTCTGTGGTTCAGCTCAACTGGAGAGGGTTTTCCTATCTTTACGGTGCCTGGGGTCGGGATTACTCTCCCCAGAATCCAAAGGAAGGGCAGTATTGGGTGGCACCTTTGGAGACGGATGGGAGGACATTGCAATATTACAGACTCCACAACACCCTGAATGATTTGCTGTTGTATTCATATACTCGAAGCCCTCAGATTAGATATGGCCAAGGCAGTGGTACAGCAGTTTACAACAACAACATGTATGTTAATTGGTACAACACTGGGAATATTGCCAAAATTAACCTGAACACTAACGTTGTTGCTGTGACTCGAGCCTTGCCTAATGCTGCCTATAATAACCGTTTTTCATACGCTAATGTTGCTTGGCAAGATATTGACTTTGCTGTGGATGAGCATGGACTGTGGGTGATTTATGCCACGGAAGCCAGCACTGGTAACATAGTGATAAGCAAACTCAATGACACCACCCTCGAGGTGCTGAACACTTGGTTTACAAAGCAGTACAAACCGTCTGTTTCTAATGCCTTCATGGTTTGTGGGGTTCTCTATGCCACCCGTACTTTGAACACCAGAACAGAAGAGATTTTTTACTACTATGACACAAACACAGGGAGAGAAGGGCATCTGAGCATTACAATGAATAAGATGAAGGAAAGAGTGCAGAGCATCAATTATCACCCCTTTGACCAAAAACTCTATGTCTATAATGATGGCTACCTTCTGAATTATAATCTTATCTTCCTACCGCAACCCCAGGAAACTGCTAGACATTAGGATGAAAGAGAAATAGAATGTTTGTTGAAAATGATCTCCACTTTTTACATATCTGCAGAGGAATCTAGAAGTGTGTTTCTTTAGTAGTGATATTTAGGTGCATAGTTCTACCACTCTAGGGACTTAGGATATTTGCCCTCATTTGATGATGATTTCTCTTGAGAGTCATCTGTGTTTTGGGATGCACTTCCCAACTAAAATAAAGTTCTTCTAAGGTGGGATTGTCAGAGGTCTGGGGTACCATGGGTCTAATAAAACCTGTAGTGAGGTGACATCTGGAAATTACAGAGAACTCAGTATGGATTCTAGGGATTCTTTGTACACGAAAATTTGCTGAATGACCATCCTTATCCATGTAGCCTCACTGATACATGCCTGAAAGCAACCTGGGGCTTAATTAGGCAGATTAACATCTGAAGGAGGTTGAGGGACCAAATTTCCCCTAAGCTCCTGGAAAGACGCTTTGTACATACCAGTCAAGTAAATTTTGCATGCTAAATTATATATGCAAGGTGCTCTGAGTTTTCTGGAGAAAAGACCTTTTATGCACTAAGTTGTACACCCCAAATAAATCTCAGGAGGATCTTCGGATGAGGTTCTGGACTTTACTTTTCTCTCACTGTCCACCTACAGAAGAGTCAGTGGAATCCTCTCCCTTGTAATTTAATTCCAAAGCAGTTCAGAAATTTAGAACCAGTCTGACCAACCAATCAATTCCCCTAACCTCCCTCTACTGCTTGCTTTTTATTATTTAAAAAATTTAACCAGTTTTCTATGGAACAGATATAAGTAAACAAAAATTATTTTCTTTTGTCTCATTATGAATTTTTATTTACATGGCTCTAAAATGGTAAGAAAATCAGATGACAATGAAAAAAATGATGGCATTTCTGGTTCTAAAATAGAGACCTAGGAGCATACATGAGGCATTCACTGACTTCAACTGTTTCATGTGATTTTTGTCTTTGTGGGGAACTCGTAATAAAACAAAATTTTAAAGTTTTTTTTTTCTAGGAAGGGATGTAGAAAATATAAGAAATCTGTGCAGTGGTTTAAAGCCTTGTGGGCTGGGTACTTCTGTGCTTTTGGATGGCTGTATCATCTGGTTGTGGCTATTTTCAATTTATGTTCAAGTTCTTGTCTATAGAATTGGATTAAACACTGTACTTCTCCTTTTTAAGTAAGTGATTAAAGTGTGCTTTGAAAAAATTCATCTTTTGTTTGCTTATTTTTTTTAATTAAAAAAATCAAACTCTTAACAAGGTGGTACACATCTTGCTATGGGGGTACAGGGAATGGTACCTCCCAAACACCTGTGACCAGGAGGTCCTCTACCTAGCAGCAGAAAATATCAATAATTTTTAAGAGTCCAAAGTTGTTCTGGCTCTTTAGTTTTCATTTCCCTTTAAAATCCATTCATTCTGGCAGCTTTTATTGTGGAAGACTGCCCCCTATTATCTTTTGGGAGATGACCTTGTGTACTTATTAATTTTTGCATGACTTATCTGATTATTACCAATGCTAGACTATATTTGTGTGGCTTATGTTCCTTTCCAATTGAGCTATTAACATGGGTCAGAAGCCTCTGGATATTCCCTAAACAGAATGTCTTGGACAGAAAGCAAAGGCTCTGACTGGCTGTATAAAATTGAGAAGTACCTTTACCAAAGAGAACATTGTGTGGGGGTGGGGAACAAGTGACCTAGAACTGGAAGAAGGACAGATAGACTAGGCTCACGTGGTTCTTCTTGCTGAAATGCCCATTTTACATCCATACCAAGCTTTCTGAGGCAGCTGGAAGCTACAATGCTTAGTATTTTTAGCAAGATTTTTCTCCTATCTTTTCAGGGCTGAGCGTAGAGACAGGTATGGCCTTCAAAATGCAGCAAGATATGAAGATAAAGACATGTATGCCATGTGAGATATAGGTTAAAAACAGTGATGTTATATTTAATCTGGCTTAAGGCAATTTTCCAGATGAGTGCTTCTTGGCGAGTGAGTACACAGTATGACCTCTGAAGATTCGGGAGAGAAGGCAGGAAGCTGAGGTAACCCTAGCAATCAGCTTCTTATTCGAACTGCAACAGAGGCATTTGCCTGAAAATTCACTTCAGATCCTCCTTCCCCCTGGACCTGGTGAATCAGCTGGCAGTGGCTGCCTGCAGGAAATTTCCCTGCTGAGACGGTGGACCCACTTAGGGACTCAGACACAGGTTGACTGCAATGCAGTTACACAATGGAAATTTTAGTTCCAGATTTATCAGCTAGTGCCTATTTGAAATATGTATATATGTATGTGTGGGTAGATATAAATAAATATATGCACATATATTTATATAATCTTTTTTTGTGGTGTGATTTACACATGGTAAAATTTGCCAATTTTAAGTGTACAAGTCAATGAGTTTTGACAAATGTATGGTTATGTAAAGTCTACCACAATTAGAGAAAAAAGACATTTTTATCATACGTAAAAAAAAAAAAAAAAAAAAGTTTTCTCATGCCCTTTCACAGTTAATTCCTAATGCCTGCCCTCCAGCATCTGGTAACCACTGATGTGGTTTTGCTTTTTCCAGACGGCCACATATACGGAATAACGGTGTATAGTTTTTTTGAGTCTGGCTTCTTCAGTTTTCATTTTGAAGAAAACCAATGGATTCGAATCACCCCGTAGGGTAACTGGGCATTATCAAGAAGCCCTTGAGGCTTCCTGCATTTTTTATTATTTTTCTTAGGGTTGGCCAGGAGATTGTGGAGCCCTGTAGTAACCTGCAGGTGTTCCCTGGTGGCCTGGAGTTACCATGACAGGGGAGGGATCCGGATCTTGGCATCAGTCAAACCTACCTGGCAGCACTCTCAAAGCATGAATGCTTCCTTGCTACTAGCTATGTTCAAGGTTTGTTCTCCAATTCTTTACCTCATCCCTGTCCAGGCGAGTCCTGATATTAATTAATGATGCAAGGAAAGAGTGGTTATGAGTACAGGATTCAGAGTCACGCAAAACTGGGTTTGACTTTTCCTATTGTATGGTTATGAGCAGGTACACTTAACTTTTCTGAGACCCAACTTTTCTGAGTCACTTTTCTGAGACTTTTCTGTTGTTTTTTTTTTTCTTTTCTTCTGTAAGATAGAACAAAACCAACTCACTCAGAGTCCTATTGGGTGAATTAAATAATATTAAGTATATAGTGTCTAGTAAAATTTGGGGGGGCACATGTTCATCCCTCAGAGTTATCTTTCATTCCCATTTCAAATTTTAGGTTCAGAGGGATTATTGGGTTGACAAGGAATAAAGATAATTGCAACTGGAGTTTACATTTCCCCCATAAGGGTTGTTGCACTAGAGACTCCTCAAAGAAGACTGAAAGAATTCCAAAGAAACCTCCTCTCTTTGTCCTCACCTTTGGATGGGTCTGTCTTCACCTTGCTATGCTCTGACTCCAAAACAGAGACCAACAGGAGCAGCCAAGCCTGCTGTCCTCCTCCTTTCAAGCCCAAGTGAAGGTTTTCATCAAGCTCCATGGTTAAGACTAAAAGGGGTGCATAAATTTTTCTGCTTTTCTCTACTATCAGTCTCAGACCAAAGATACTTACTTGGTACCCCACTTTCAGTAAAATATATTTACCTCTTAGGGTTTGTTTACATCACTAACCTCTATAGTGTGCTTTTCTCCTTGATTCCTGAACCACTGAAAAGGAAAGCCTGGCAAAGCAGGGACTGAGGGTCACTCTGTGGCCACCTTCAGGATGACAGAGGGAGGGAGGTTCTGGGTCTGAGCCTTTACTCATCTCAAATAGATGTCACCCTACGAAGGGTAATTAGCTTTCTGTGCTCCAGAATGTTCCGGAACAATGAAAGGGTGAATCGTGACACAGCAGAAAATGAAAGGCAGGCATGTTTCTAAGGCACGATCCTGAGCAGTGGAACAGACCAGCTGGCCTGGCTCATCTGGGAGGGATGCTATTTGAGTTGTCGGTTCAGTTGCCAGGCCCCACATCTGTAGCTTGGGATGCGCCCATTTGTCTCTGAGTCTGCATCTGTTCCTGGAACTCATTCCTGGGGAACAGCCCTCGGAATCAAGGTCCATAGTGAGAAAGAGGACCTTCAATCCATCCAAAGGGGAGACTTTTTCTTGGGTGCCACCCTGGACCTCTTAGAGCAAGGAGTTCTGCTGTGAAGAGTTTCCCAGACCTCAGGCCCCCTGATGAAGACCTGTTGTGTAGTTGAGAACTTCCAAGTAGCTCGACTGGAGCTTAGTGGATGTGGAAGGTGGCAGAGATTGAGGTTAGACTAATGGCCAGGGCTTATCTGCCAACTGTCATGGTTTGGAGATGAGGTGTCCCACCAAAACTCCTGTGTTAATGCAGGAATATTGAGGGGTGAAATTATTGCATTATGAGATCTGTAACTTAATCTGTCCATCCTAATTTAATGGACTGTCTAGGTGGTAACTACAGGAAGGTGGGGCATGGCTAGAGGAGGTGGATCACTGGAGACGTGTCCCAGAAGGGTGCATCTTCCCTGCAGCCCCTTTCCCCAGCCTCTCTTTCCTGAAACTGCCATAAACTGAGCAGCTTTCCTCTGCTGGGCCCTTCCCCTATGATGTGCTGCATCACCTTGGGCCCAGAGCAATGAAACTGACCATCTGTGGTCTGAGACCTCTGAAAGTCATCAGTCCCAAAGAAACGTTTCCTCCTCTAAGTTGTTCTTGTCTGGTATTTTCATCACAGCAATGCAAAAGCTGACCAAAACACCATCTAAGGAATTTGGATTCCTATATTTCCATTTAGGAAATGTATCATGACTCCAAGTATCTCAAATCTCCATCCCTTTCTTTTTAGCTTTATTAAAAAATGTAAATAAAAATTATATATATTCAATGTATATAACTTTAATTACATATACATTGTGAAATGATGGACACAAGTAAGCTAATTGACATATTGATTGCCCCCACAGAGGTGCCAAATCTCGTTTTTTTTTTTTTTTTTGGTTGGATCCTGCCAACTCATGCATTCTTTTTGTTTATGGATAATACTTTTTTTTTAATTTCTAAATTTTACTTATTTATTTTTTTGCAGTGCTGTGGATCCAGGACCTTGCACTTGCTAGGCAAGTGCTCTACCATTGTGCTACACCCCAGATCCCCCAAAAGTTCTTTACATCTGTATTATTGGTGACTTTCTCTTTCACCCTTGGTGGCTGTTGTAAGTCAGAGTTCCAAGTAGGAGATAAAAGCAGAAACAGTCTTAACTGGGGTGTTACTAACTGCTTTAGTAAATATACCTAATTATCTCAGGGGCTTAGCACAGTAGCCTACTTTTTTTTCTCCCTTACTTCAATGACCACTGGCTTTACCATTTTGTCTTTGTTGTTGCTTCTAACATTTCCAACACTTTTTTTTTTTACCCCTTCACAATCAGTCATGGTTTTGTATGGTGTCACTGTGTAGAAGAATGCTTCTCTTCAAAGGTGATCTCTTCCAAGCATTGATTCAGGAAACCAGGCTCATTCCACCTGTGACTTCCAAGGTCACTGTGCTTGTCTGCACAGAGCAGCTAGAAGGGAAAAAGAGCATGGAGGACCTTACATGGGAGGTTGGTCTGAAAGAGATGCCCAGTGTTTCTGCTCACAATCCATTACCATAGGACCACAGCTAAGCTGTAAGGGAGACTGGGAAAATGTACAGTCTTGTGGATACAGAGCAGAACAGAAAACAGGTTGGTGAGCAGCCAGTCAGTCTGCTGCACCATTCTAGGTATTATAAGGAAAAGATTTAACAAGGAGAATAGGGGTCTACAAAATCATTAGAGAGGTTTGAGATGCAGCATCCACAGGCTAGCAGTGAACATTGGGCTTCGAGGTCACACCACTAACTAGAATCCAGAAATTAAGAATCTGAATCTGTGTCTACCATTGGTGTCATCCTCACGTCTTCAAGCTGGTAACAGATGATGGAACATGGAGTCACAAACATTCATGAACATAGGTCATGAACATTCACCTCTGCTGGTGCCTACTTATCTCCCTGTATCTGCAGAGAGCAAGCCTTCCACCCTCCAAATCTAACATAAGTGATCTCATTGATTGAATCTAAAATGCACCCAGAACTGTATCTGTAAAAAAGAGTTGTAAATAGAGTTTTAATCTTTCTTCCATTGTATTAGGGGAGATGATAAGAGAGATTGAAATTGGTGACAGTGCCAATAGAAAATATCTGACACCACAATCATTATTACTGATGCTCACATTTTGTTTTTGGTGATTGCTTCTTTAGCTCTGCTTTATTCCCTGGTCATTCATCACTTTCGATGCTCCTCAACTTATTATGATAGTGCTATATCTGGATGAGCCTATTGTTATGTTTAAAATCTCAAGTGGTAAATGCATTGAATACATCTAACCTACCAAACATCACAGCTTAGCAACACAGTACACTGTAGAGGATCAGTTGTTTCCTCTCGTGATCACATGGCTGGTTGGGAGCTGCAGCATGCTGCCATCGCCCAGTATCTTGAGAGAGTATTGTACTGAATATCGCTAGCCTGGGAAAAGATCCAAATTCAAAATTTGAAGTATGATTTCTACTGAATTTGAATTGCTTTTGTGCCATCATAAAGTTGAAAAATTGAACATCAAACTCTCTTAACTTGGGGCCATCTGTGCATGTGTTTATATATACATATATATGTGTGTGTAAGTGTGTGTCTGTTATGTGTGTATACACATATGCACAGATTTAATGTTCACACCTCAGTAGAATCTTTGCCTGCTGCCAACACTATGGGAGAGAGTTTCCCCTCCAACAGCAATGACTCTGAATGAGCTTTCCATGGGGAGCTGACTTTTCCAACTTTAAAGACCCTCTGTCAGACTCCATCAGAGACAAATATTGCCATGTAGTGAGTCACTCTCAGGTGACCCACCAGTGTCCCAGGAGATGTTCAGGCATCTCAATTCTATTTTTTTTGTTGTTGTTGTTGTTTGTTTGTTTCTTGCTTGTGGTTAAGAATCTCTTCTACTTGTAGAACCACCCAGAAACTTTCAGCATTTCCACATTTCCTTATGTTTCCTCTTTTAATCATTTCTGAGCCTGGCTAACCTATGGGGTCATTTGGCCGACAAGCTGCTGCTCTCAGGAGATTTTTGCCCAGAATTCCAAGGTGACATTGCAGTTGGGGACCATCCAAGGCCTTCGACCGTCTTTATCTCTACCTGGAGAGAATCCAGGTAAGTCATGGAAGCATCCTGTGTTTTCAGATGACCCCACATTGGCTTTCTCAGACCCACCCCAGGCAGGGCTGCACCACAAGGAGCCCTGAAAGCCCCACTGAGACCATCAGCTGTGTTCTGTGCCCGTGCCCGGGTGGCAGATTCCCTAGCAGGATCTGAGAAGTCAATGAGTGAAGGCAGAACTGCCCTGGAGAGGAGGAATTCTGGCAGCATAAGCTCAGGGAATTAGTTTGGGAAAGAAAGTTTGTAATAACAGTGTTCTAGTTCCTGCTGAATAAAACATTCAGAGAGCTTTTCTTCTCCCAGCAGAAAAATAAAGTACAGTGCTCTGGTGGTAACAGGATGTTTGTTCTTTTTAAATGTTGTTTTTAATAAAAATCAGACGGTTGCAGTCATCTGACCTTGGCAGTGCTCTCCTTCCTGGTCCTGTACTGGGCATTCTGTGTGTGCGCGCCTGTGAGAGAATATGTCCCCAGGCTGTGTCACACTTCTCTCATTTAAGCAGATGGAAAAACAGCCATTTGAATGAATGGGGCATGAGCCCAGAGAAGGTACAACCAGCTGCAAACAGACCAGTAAATATGGTTGTTACACATCTGGTAGGTAGTTCTACAGCGAAGCAGCTAATGGGGCTGGTATTTAAATGGCCATTAGACTCTGGATTCCGTGCACCCAATTAAGAAATACCCTGGAAGCTCTCTCTTGGTGTTACTCTGTTGTCATTCGGCTGCAGACTGGGCCAGCAGTAGACCTCTGGTCTGCATGTCTGTCATTCCCTGGAGGGAGAGAAACTTCATTTTTGTAAACAGGAGATAGGAGATTCTAGAGCAGGCTTCTGCATCCACAGGGCATCGCAGAGGCAAGGCGTGCATCCCCAGCGTCTGTTTCTCATTAACCTTGTATCGACAAAGCCTAGGATCAGTTAATCCTAGGGATTCAGTATGCATGAGGGCCAGGCTATTCCCTTTAAACCCCTCCAGCAAACTTAAGAAGGTAGAGGGGCTTTTTCATTATGAAGGGTCCTCACAAGAGAATGGAGTAGCTTCTGATTACCTGGTATAGATCCCAGTGTTGCTGAGAGCCACTCTTGCCTTAGGAATTTGTTCATAGTTAAAATGCAAATATCTTTGGCAGAGAATTTATTCACAGTGGTTTGGATTTTTAAACCTTGCTTGGAAACTTTGAATGGTGGGGAGCCTAAGGATTTTGAGGATGGTGGGCTGTGTGGACGAGCCACATCTGGACAGTTTAAGGGATAAGAAAGGGTACAGACAGCAATGACACACATTTCCTACCTTTGCTGGTCCCTGTCTCCACTGCCTCCCTAGGTGGGAGGAGCTCTTGAATTTTCTTCTTGTTTTTCATTGGTATTATTTTTAAAACAGCAGTGACATGGACCCTGCTGTCTGAAACTTACTTTCTGGCTAGAGAAGTGATGTATTGGCTTGTGTGGGACAGTTTGGTTTATGCTCATTGTCCTGATGTCTATATTGAATAATAAATCATATAGTCACCCTAGCCACGGACCCTTCATAGGAGAAGGTCATTTGTTTTGTCTCTTTGTTTATCTTTTCACTTTTTTTGGTCTTGTTTCAGGGAAGCTGCAAGGAAACCCATGGCTTCTAGTGACATGCAAACACATGAGTCAATTGGAAAAAAAAAAAAAAAACAACAAAACACCAAGGCAGATTGAAGAGATATCAGGCTATGCAAAAAATTGTGATTGAAATGGAACACCTGGTTCCTGGGTCCCGATTCCTTCATGGGCCCCTGATGCTGGCTGAGATTTCCGCTCAACACTGAAGCACCTGCCCTGTGGCAACAGGAAGAGTTTTGGGAAAATGGCTTAGTGAGTCTGGTTATTTATGGCCCAGTGGCCTGAATGGAAAATTTTGGGGACAATATGCTGCAGACTCAGCGATGTGGTTGGGGCATCATGTGAAAGAGGTCAATGTGGGGGAGGAGGATGCAGTAACATCTGCTCCTAGCTCCAGCTGTCAAACGAAGGCTGATTAAACCCATATTGGGTCCTTCTCTAGGAAAGGGTCTCTTGGAAGTAGGAAAATGTGGACAGACCATGGGCCTGGGCAGTTTGCACTGCTAAACTGACCCGTTCTTAAACCCCAGGGCGTTTGGAGATATGGAGACACACAGAGACAATCATAATGCGACAGGCACTCGGCATATGGATGTAAGGTGACAGTAAGGCTTAATGCAAACAGATCAGGTTTGGGGGACAATTCGAAGCTGAATTCAAATACTGGAAGCTCCACAATTTATTAGCTGTGTTTACTCAATCAGGCTTCTTAAACTCTGAGTGTCAGTTTTCTCAATATGAAATATAGTAGTTGTGAGGATTCACAGGTAAAATATATTCCCAATTTTGGCATCTTGTCTAACCCAGAAGATTAGTCACCAGTTTGTTCTCATCCTGTCTTCCAGTTGTAGTGTTAAGAACCTGGTATTGGAGCTGGGGGAGACTGAGGAAAGTAAAACCTACTCTCTTGTGGCTAAGGGAACAAGTTCACAGTCAAGGTTTTTTATTTTTTTTATTGGTTGTTCAAAACATTACAAAGCTCTTGACATATCATATTTCATACATTAGATTCAAGTGGGTTATGAACTCCCATTTTTACCCCAAATACAGATTGCAGAATCATGTCTGTTACACATCCACAATTTTACATAATGCCCTATTAGTAATTGTTGTATTCTGCTGCCTTTCCTACCCTCTACTATCCCCCCTCCCCTCCCCTCCCATCTTCTCTCTCTACCCCATCTACTGTAATTCATTTCTCTCCTTGTTTTTTTTTTCCCATTCCCCTCACAACCTCTTATATGTAATTTTGTATAACAATGAGGGTCTCCTTCCATTTCCATGCAATTTCCCTTTTCTCTCCCTTTCCCTCCCACCTCATGTCTCTGTTTAATGTTAATCTTTTCCTCCAGTCAAGGTTTTATTTAGTTTCAATTTTCGTGTTCCTTATGGCCAGCATCTAGTCCTGACCCAACTTATCCAACCTCATATACCAACAAGTGCGGGTTCCTGGCTCACTAAATGTGTTATTTGCTTTTACTGCTATTGAATGGAGGAATAAGGGTGTGTGGTTTCCCAGAGGTTGTACCACTCAGTGATGCTTTGGTTCTCTGAAGTTCTGACAGGCATGGGTGTTTGTTCTTCAAATGACACTGTTGAGGATCTGCTCCTCTGTCTTTTTTTTTTTTTTTTTTTTTTTTGCTATCCCAAAGCAGTAGGAGAGTAAGTGACAGGACCCATCCCCTGGAAGAAAGGCCTGCTCTTGGCCTGTTTCTAGTGTGTCATCTCTGTTTGGCCTCGACTCCTGTGTGCTGCGCTGTGAGCAGAATATCAATTGGAGTTCAGGAGGAGCAAGCCAGGCGCCGCCAGCCCTGTGCGTGCACTGTCAAGGGAGAAATCGTGCTACACACACAGAAAATAGCTTCCTTTTCTCATTTGATAAATTAGCTTAGGGGTCCTTGGGATTATATACCCTTAGTCCCATAGAAGGGGCTTAAAAAGAGCCGGGGGTGGGGTTCAAATACAGTGCTTATAGCAGCTCTGAAAGGGAAACCTGGGTAGATGGGCAACCCCTAGAGCACCCTGTTCTCTACCTTCTTTCACCCCAATTTTTCTCCTTATCATCAGCCCCCATTTTGGATGCTTTGTTGTGATCTCATCATTGGCCTGTGGTCTCATTTGGGGCTTCTAGTTTGGTGTCCTGCTTTCTAGAGGACAAAAGCCATGCAATATATTGCATTTCTATTCCTGGGAGTCTCTTAACCTTTTCAGATATAGGTTTATCATCTATGCCGATTTGATCATTCAAACAGAAGTCACCAGAGCTAGAAACATCATCTAGATCCCTTTATTCTATAGATAAGGAAATTGAAACCAGGGAGGGGTAAGTGACTCCCCAGGGTCCTCACACAGCTGACCAGTGACTGGGCTGGACCCAGAGCCAGGAGCCCAGATGTGCGTCCCCTTTGATTCCGCCTATCAAAGAAACAGACTTGAGGTCTCCAGGGGGAAAAAATGGAAAGATCTTCCTCATTTTATTTTGAAATGAAAAACACATTCTTACTTGTTCTTAACCTATTTGTAAATTCTAACGACAGGTTCTGTGTTAATTACTTAACATAACTTTGTTTACTTAATGAGCTAAATTGTTAACTATGGAAAGCAGTTTTTCTTGACCTTTTATAATCTATATTCCTCCCACTGCAGAGAAGTTCCTATCATTGGTGTTGTGGCACTGCCTTTGAAGGTGAATTTCTTGGCAGAAAACCAGAGTGTAGCTCCTGAAGGTCGTACTTTCCTCTTCTGAGCAGCCCATACTTCCTCAAAAATATAATGTAGAGAAAATAAGAGCACTTTTGAATTAAAAGCACTACACACACATATACTTATCATCCTGGAGACTTAATGTAATAAGCGTAGAAAGACTGGAGTCATTGGATTTGACTTCAAGTTTGACTTCTAGTCTTTCTTACCTAAAGGTGGCTTTGAGCAAATAACCTTTCTAAGTCTTTGTTTCTTTATCTGTAAAATGGGTGTGATCATTGTTTCTATTTTTTTTGAGTGGGGTGATAGACCTGTTAAGTTTGTAGTTTCTTACCCAAACAGTAAGTCTGTTAAGTTTGTAGTTTCTTACTTCTTACAGTAAGTCTTTAAGAAAAGTTTATTATGATGATTATTGTTAATACATTCTTACCAGAGAAAAACTTTGAAAGTTCATAGAAGCATGAAGAAGGAAACAAAATCTGCCTCAGTTCCATCCCTCCGACACCACTACTCTTCCTATGGTGGACAGACTGACGGAAGATAAAACCATATATGCATATTCTATCATGGTATCCTAACGTTTTAGTCAGTTTTTTTTTTTTTTTAACTGCTGTGACTGAAAGATCCAACCAGCACAACTGTAGAGGAAGAAAAGTTTACTTGAAGGCTCATGGTTTCAGAGGTCTTAGTCCTTAGAAGGTCATTTCCATTTCTTTGGGCTCCAGGCTGAACACCAGGGAGGGAGAGTGTGGCTGAGGGAAGCAGCTCATAGGGTTTCCAGGAAGCAGAGAGACTGCACTCACCACATACAAACATACACACCAACGCCATGCCCTAATTCCCACCTCCTCCAGCCACACCCTATCACTTCCGTTGCCACTCAATGAATCCCTCTCAGGGGATTAAATCACCGGATTGGGTTAAGACTCTTACAACCCCATCATTTCTCCTCTGAACCTTCTTGCATTGTTTTACACGTGAGCTTTTGGGGGACACCACATCTAAAAGACAACACCCGATGTAGGTTTAATTTAATAGATTGCTAAATTAAATTGATCAGGATCTTAAGCCACTTTTGCCAAGTTGCTTTGCAAAAAAAAACCCCCCAAAACAGCAGCTCTTTTATTTTGGAAAGCTCATTCTCTGAAGCTGCATGCAACAAGGTTTCCCACTGGGATGTTTTTGTGAAAGGAGTAGTCAAATTCCTAATTAACCTCCTTGGTCAATTTCCTCCTCCTTCTGCTCTAGGGCTGCATATGACACATTTGGGAATGTCCCTGATTTAGGGATGCTTTGGAATCTCCAAAGGAGACCCTGTGTGTGCTGATAAGAGTTACTGGAGCCCCAGCTTGATCTCAGCTAATCGAATCTGAAGTCTTCAGGCTAGTGCAATGGCCTCCTTCATCCTGCCCATCTTTAAAATCTTTCAAAGTAGTCCAGCCCAGGAATTCTTTGCTTAGTTTGTATGGATAAATCCATCCTTCTCTGGAAAGTGACTGCTTAAGTCAATCCTCAAATCTTTGACCAGTTTGGCTCTGGTGAGCAAAGGTCTCAGACATGTCCTCTCTCCATAGTGAGGGGTTATGACTCAGTTCCAGGGGTGCTTGGCTGATGTCCTCTCTGGGTCTGGTACAGAGAATGCTTGCTACATAGCTTGGATACTGTTGAGTTTCTCAAGTTTCTCCTCCTTGGATTCAGAATCTTTATCTTTTGGGAATCGTCCTTTCTATTCTAATGCTGCTACCCTGAATTCAGGGCTTCTATTTATTCTTCATGTCTGGAATGCTGGATGCTTACTTACTTGATCTCCCTGCTGCCACCTTCTTACTGTGACCTTTCTACACACAGTTGCCACATTAATCTTCCTTCAGTATAGTCTGGAGCTCGCTTGTCTTCATTGACAACTACATTAAACCCTTGTTCAAGACCACCTATTGTGTGGATTGCTTCCTGGCTACTTCATCAGTTTCCAGCTGAACTGCATTACTTGCTTCCCCCAAACCTTGTCAGACTGATTACCTTCCTTTTGTCTTAACTGCCCTCCTCTCCCCCATGCCTCTCTATGAATATTTCCTCTGTCAGTGCCTACTCCAAATACCCACCTTACCTCCTTCACCAAAACAAAAGCTCACCCTCCAGGAACACCTATTGCCTATTCTTCTCTTTTCTCAGCTTGCCTCATATCACAGTGATTTCTGTGGTTGCCTAATTCTCTCTTTGTCTCAATCTCTACAGATAATAAACTCCTAGAAGACAGAGCTGAGCCTGCCCCACCTCGTATCCACCATTGCCACACACTGAGTGCTTTGTGCATGGTGGACATTTGTACATTCTGAGAGAGAAGTCTTTGGACACAGCCCTCCTCTGGCTGCCAAAGTGTGGGAGCAGCACAGCTGCCTACATTTATTACTTTTCCCAGGAGAGGCAATTATAAAACTTTATCTTCCCCCTTTGGCTTTTAGCCAGTGACTCTGCCCCTAATCTCTAATTTTCTTTTTGTTTAAAGGGTTGTTCACTCTATCCAGCCAAAGCAAAAGGATGATGATAATAATGTGGATTGCTGTGATTTATTGAAAGCCTACTGTGTGCTAGACACTGTTTTATGTATTAATCTTCATGGGAATTTTATAATTTAGATATTATTTCTATGCTACTTTATTGGAAGAGAAAAATGAAAGCTCAGAGCAGTTAAAAAAGTGCACAAAAACCACTGAAGAAGTGAGAATTGGAGTCAAGAGTTGACCCCAGCTCTCTCAGCCCATCTTCCTAGCATGCCTCACTAGAAAGGGGAACTTAGGTGGGGAATGGATGTGAGGCTCTGGGCTTAGTTCCTGGAATCTAATACCCTGAGGTTTTGCAGTGTGGGGGAAGTGTGCATCTTTATTGCAGCTTAGTGATGCTAAGCCTCTGGCTCCTCTTCATCTATGCTGTGTCCTGGAGAAGACAGGGAAATAGAGTTAAGCCCATGCCTGAGTCTGAGTGCTGTCAGTAAGCAGCAAGTACAGGACTGCAAACATCTCTGACTATACACATATTCTGTTTCCTCCAGAGATGGCCAAAGTTCTTAGACTCCCTGTACCAAAAGGAAAATATACTGGATGTTAAGTTGTGAGAAGTCTGACTCATTGCTACACTATCCAGATTATCTACTTGTTGGGTGAACGCAAATAAAAATGGGTATAGTATGTGTCAAGTTTAAAATAATCTTATATGCCTTACTTTAAACATTAAAACTGGTAAGAGAACTCAATGCTGATTTTTAAAGAATACTAGAAAATAGCACCCTTCCATAGTGCTTGAAGTAGTTGCTTGGTAGACATTAACTGAATAAATGAGTGCTTGAGTTCAGGAATGTATAAACAAATAAGTGATACTTGAAGGATTTTTTTTTTCTCCCTTGGCAAGCAATGGAAAATAGTGGAAAAATGAGATCTGCCAACTATTAGTGGGGTCACTTTGGGTAATATTCTCTTTGAGGCTCAGTTTTATCATGTGTAAAATGGCAATGCTCATACCCATTGTGAAGAACACTGAAAGTTTGAGATTTTATTCACCACCCAGCTAACATACTAGTGCATCATGACTCCAAAGGTGCTAGCAGAAGACATGAGACCTTTGGGTCAGAAGCATGGGTTCTATTACCATGGTACAGCAGAACATGAACATCACTGTATTTGTGTAAGTTCCTCTTGCAGTTGGCTCAGATAGATGCCTATATACACAGTGAGCAGAGTTCAAAGAAAGGAAGACTTTAGGTATCTTGAGTTTAGAATGTCCAGTGAGAATCTTTGTCTTTTTCTGTGGAAGGAGATATTTCTTCTATTTTTCCATGAATTCAGCTCTACAAACATCTTTGGGACAATATTCTGAAACAAAGGCAATTAGTGCCTTGCTTAAAAAATATAGGATGCTTGAGACCCATCAATAATTTCTCCCCACTTTTATACCATTGGACCACTGGTGGGATTGTAAATTAGTACAACCACTCTGGAGATCAGGGCAGAGGTTCCTCAAAAGGCTAGGCATGGAACCACCATATGACTCAGCTATACCACTCCTTAGTATTTATACTGAAGAATTAAAATTATCATACTATAGTGATACAGGCATAGTTATGCTTATAGCAGCACAATTCACAATAGCCAAACTGGGGAACCTGTCCAGGTATCCATCCATGAATGAATGGATAAAGAAAAGGTGGTATATATACACAAGGACGTTTTCCTTGGCCATCAAGAAGAATGAAATTATTTCATTTACAGGGAAATGTATGGAATTTGAGACCTTATGTTAAGCAAAATAAGCCAAACTCAGAAGGTCAAAAGTCATACTAGAGAGGAAAAAAAGGAAAAGAAAAAGGTATGTTGTGGGAGGAGGATGGGGAATCTCATGAAAATAAAAGGGTGATCAGTAGAGGAAGGGGACCAAGGGTTAAGAGGTGGGGTGGTAGCAGGGAAGTGATATTTGCTGGGGAGTGATATTCACCAAATTATATTGGTATATTGTATACAGGTACAAATATGTCACAACAAATCCCATCATTATGTACAATTACAATGCATCAATAAAAATGTGGAAAAAAAGAGAATTGTCTTTCAATACCCATTGCATATATATTTTTTTTAAATGAGAATTCAATGAAGTAACATATTTTATCAATTAGGATGGAATATGCTATGCTGCAGCAACAAATCACCTGCTCAAATCTCAGAGCCTTAGACCATCAAATATTTAATTACTGATGATAGTACATATTCCTGGGGAGTCATCTGGGGGCTCTGTTTCACATCATTCTCATTCTAGGACTCAGGCTACAGGAAGCTCCAACATGTGGCACATTGTCATGGTAGAGGGAAAGTTAGCATGCAAAATAGCAGCTGGCTATTTAAACTCCAACTCAGAAGTGACACACATCACTTATGCTCACATTTCATTGTCCAAAGCAAGTCATGTGACTACACTTAACTTCAAAGGGTGGGGAAATTTCAAGAACTTTAAACTTTCACTTGATGGGCAGCACAACTTAATGCTACACAAATACGAAGTCCCTGCATGGGGCAGAGCATTAAAAATCGTCACTTCCCTCTTCCTTTTTATTTCTAGAGCCCTGAGTTTAGGCAGTGTCAGAAATGTGAGTCTTTGGTTTAGAAGAAACTCAGCATGATCATGGATTCAGATGGTTGTCTGTCTATTTTTGCCTGTGGTCAAGAAAATTCACAAAATTCCCAGCATAGAGCTATGTGCTCAAGTTTGTAAATCAAGTTAATCGATACTAATTATCACGATGCATTCAAGATCATGAGTTTGTTGGTCAACATGAGAAAAGAAGGAACACAGAAGTTCTCCCAATCCCCAATTATGGCACAGAGATAATAACTAGGCTGAGGAAAAAAAGAAAAATGTTGATTTATTTTTATTCATAATACAATGCAATCACAGATTCAATAGCTGAAATATGTCCTGCCTTAAACTGGTCACCACATCTGACTAGAAATCATTGAATGCCAATAGAATGGAATAAACATTACTGATCATCATAGCTTCTATGCACACGAGTTTACAAAACGCTGAACAGGTCATTAATTCCATTCTTCGTTCAATGGGACTCCCCTATCTGTCAGGCACTATATTGAAGCGTGAATAAAGAGTTAGAGGCAAAACTCACACATTTCCTGACCCTAAGGTGCTAGAGTCTAGAGAGGAAAAAAGATAATTGCAAAAATAAAAGCTAACCTTTATTCATGTCTTGCTTACTAGGGGCTGAGTGCAGGGTTGTACAATATGTTCACATTTCATTAAGAGTCACGGTTTTGTGTAGTTTATTATTCAAAATAATCCTGCGGAGAGGGTGGGAGCCATGGCTTTGACCCTGTGTAGTTGAAGCTCTGAGAAGTTATTTAGCATATTCTTGGGTGCCAGAGAAGGTAGGTCAGAACTGAGGTCTCTGTATCCCAGATTACAGATGCATCAGCACCTAAGCAGTTTCACTAACATGCATCTCAAAAGAACCAGGCTTCTAATAGGCTGTGCATCCCTCCTATCCAGGCTGTGCCTTCTCTTAGTTAATATTCTCCATCAACACATGAATAATTCAATGAAGTGATTGCACACATCTTTGGTAACAGACACTGTGCAAAGTGCCCACTTGTATCACGGATTTCACACATATTACATACTATTTGTACAATTATGTGCAAGGATAGAAATGATTATCATCAGAATCATCATTTTAGATGAAGAAATTGAGAATCTGAGAGGGCCTGAGAATTATCTGTTATATCAAGCCTCAAAAGCTAGCACTGTGCCAAGCCGTGTCTGAGCCAGAACTCTTTCTTGAAGCATGAAGCTGCCAATCTGGCCAGTGGATACTCTCAGACCTATAACCACGGCTCTTACCAGACATCCCTAAGTCCCCCTGCAATAACAATGGGTTATGAAAGCCAGGCAGCTAGGAGAAACAGACTCATTTCTAGAGCACCTGCCTCTTCTCACTGCAGCAGAGCAACATGCTGTTTTTTCTCACCTATTGTGATGAATTCAATAAAATGACCAAACAACCTCAATATGGCAGGCCCTGGAGGCTAGCAGAGTGAGTCCAACATATCTCTGCTCTCTGAGGGCTGAAAATCAAGAGTGGGACAGAAACTCAAAGCCGCAACAACAACTATAATACAAACAGACTTAACTCGGGGTTATAGCCAATAAAATGCAGTGGGAGAACAAGGAGAAGGAGAGAGAATCCTGCTGTGGGAAGACACTTGGGGGGAGTGTAATGTGTCAGGGCCTTGAAGAATTGCTAAGAGCACTCAAATGCTAGAGATGGTGCAGGAAGGAAATGGAGGGAGAGAGTGAGCGTGGAGGAGCCATGTCACACAGGCAGAAGAAGCTGCCATCTTCCAGAGGACTGTAACTTGGAGAAGTTCTTCTTCCAGAACTTATAAAGTCTGACTTATTTTTACAGAGCCCCTTGGGGAGGAGCAGCTGGTAGGAGCCAGGTGCAGTTGGAGAAGGAGCTGTCTCAAAGGTTAGCTGAGAAGAAAGGATGCTGTGGACACTTAAGGTCTTGTCTGAAAGGGAGCCATCTGGTGCTTAGGACCAAGCAAACTTCTATTTTTTTTTTCCAGGCTTCTGGGTTTGGATGTCTGATGTACATTCCCCCTGGGCTTTGTGAGGGTGGGGGACCGGTGATGACTCCCTGGGCTGGTGAAGGGCCTCATCTCATTCCTGAAGCTGCCTGGTCTCAGCCTCTGCACCTCTGCAGAGTGAGGTCCCCACGGTGAGCTGATGAGCTGACAGCTGTGTCTTTAGGGCCCCCTGGTGTCTCCTCTGCCTCTCCTGTGAGTGTCCCTTTGCAGGAGAAATATGGTGGGTTTTTAATCCTGGCAAGTCACATCTGGGAGAAACAATCCAAATGTTAATCCATCTGGAGAGAGAACTAATCCATATCTTCTGTTGTCTGTATCTTTTGTTTTTCATCTCTGAATCTTTAAATCTAATTATGAAGCCAGAATGAACCCCCTGCAAGCCTGTCTCCTACCCTTCAGGCAGCCATTTAAACATTTCTTTGTGCTTGGTCTCCTTATGCTCTCAACCAACAGAGCTCCTTTCATCTGAATGTGGCACAGATCTTTAAATAGCTAAACAAAGCCTCACTACACCCCCATCAGGAAAGAAGTGATCATAACTTGCTTTCCCCGTGCCTGAGAGGAGATGAAGCAATGGATGGTGACCTGGGTAAGGAGTCCTAACATCTGCTCTTATCTATTTTCACAGGAGTAGCTTGTTGGGTTCAAAAGGAACTCTGTGCATCGCTTCCTAAACTGGTTCCTCCTCTTGTATGCTGGGTTTGGAAAATTTGTATCAACCAATAACTCAAGCCTGGAGCACCCATGTCCCAGAAGGTAGAGACTTAACCTATCTCTCAGTTGTCATGCCTGTTCTCTCTCTTCCTGATCTCTGACACTTCGGGGAACCCTACTTGCCTGGATAACTCCCACAGCTTCCCCTCCTTGATTCTACTATATTTTCCTCCTAATCTACCCTCCAGGCTGCTGTCAGAATAATTTTTCTAAAGGACAAACTTAGTTAGGTTTTTCTGTGCTTAAAACCCATCTCTTATAGGATAAGACAATCTCTTAAGCCTGGTATAAAAGCTCCATGTTCCATGCCGGAGTCTACCTGTCCAACCTCATTTTCCACTGGTGCCCCTTCATGCTGTGTAACCAGCAGTCACAAGTCCCTTTCTGTTTCCCAGATGTGATGTGTTACACCTCTGCATGAAACCCTACAAGTCACCATAAACCAGCTTCAGTCATTTCCACTCCAAACATTAGATGGAACGGATTTCTTCCTCTTTTGTGTCATGTTGTATCTTCGTTGTCATGTTGTTTTCTTTTGGATCACATAATAAGACAGTCATATTTACTACTAATCTCCAAAGGAAGGCTTCAGTAATATTGTATATAGTCTATTTGTGTCTCCTATACAAGTGCCATGTCTTATTTATCTTGGCCAGTACCAAGGATAGCACCTTGCAGATAGTAGTCATTTAACATGGTTTCCTGAGTGAGCAAGATCATCACATGTGCCCGTGGGAAGTGGTAAAGGCAACATTACCATACAGGGAAACTGAGGCTGAGAATTTTCCTAGACTCATGCTGTTAAAGTACCAAAACCCAAGTCTTTGGTTTATAGGCCATTCCATTCCCTTTGGTACCTCCAACCAAAAAAAAAAAAAAAAAAAAATCTAGGAAGCTGTTTTAGAAGAGAGTTTATATTCATCTACATGTCACAGGTAACATTCATTTATGCAGTTAACTAATATTTTTGGATGTTTAGTATAAGCCAGGCAGTGTGCTAGATGTTGGAGTAATAGAAATAAACAAGACAGGAAATATCGTTTCCCCAAACAAATATTCTACTTGGGAAAACAGACATACAACAGATAAAGAAGTACATAAACAACACATTAGGGAGCCGGCAGGGGCCAGATCAAGCAGAAACTTGGTAAGTCATCATGAGGAGTCAGATTCTAAAGAGTAAAGAGAAGCCATTGGTGGCTTTCAAGAGTGAGTTTGATGGTTGCATGGATGAGGTTTGGAATAGAGTGAATGAGGGGACTTGAATTTAGAGTTACTGCAGTGTTTCCAGAGAGATATGATAGCAGCGTGGACCAGTGGAAGTGGAAGAAATTGGACTGACTTGTTTTAGAGATGACCTGTTAGTACTTGCTGATGGTTTAGTTGTGGTTAAAATACTTGGGCTGGAGGAATGGACTTTATTTACCCACCTCTTGCAGTCAAACTGAAGACTGAGAGGCACTGAGTGAGCATTCTGAAGTCAACAACAAATTCTAGCATTTGGTCTTCACCAGGTATATTGGTGAACCTCCCTACAACACTTTAATGTCATTCACATAAGTGAACAACATTATGGAGCCCTCCTTTGGAGATCTAACTTTTTCTTGTACCTTCTATGGCCAAGTTCAATAGCAATAGGGCCCTGGTCCTGGGCTAATCCGGGTTTGAGTAAGGGTTTGAAGGGTTTGTCACAGGGCCAGAAGGGTATAAGAAGAGCTTGGGATTACAAGTTAAGTAGTCGTGGTTTCAAGTTCTTATTCAACTATTCAACTACTTATTAACCTTGTGTCTTTGGGAAAAGATTTTTTGGGGGGATACCCAGAATTGAACTCAGGGGCACTCAACCACTGAGCCACAACCCTAGCTCTATTTTGTATTTTATTTAGAGACAGGGTCTCACTGAATTGCTTAGTGCCTTGCTGTTGCTGAGACTGGCTTTGAATTTGTGATCCTCCTGCCTCAGCCTCCTGAGCCTCTGGGATTACAGGCATGCACCACTGCACTTGGCTTGAGAAAAGATTTTTAACTTCTCTGAACATCAATTGTCATTTCTGTACAAGGGGCATCAAGAATACCTAACTTAGAGTTGGTGTGAAAAGTAATGTCATAAATAAAGCACTTATAGGTACTCTCCTTCCCAGAAGAAGTAAGGGGGCAAACAGAAAGTTCCAGAAAAAGAGAGAGCAGTCTTTACATTTCTGATTTCTAAGAATCACATTCTTCATATTTCTAGGTGAGTGCCGACCTAATTTTAGGGATGAAAACTTTCCCTCTTTGCTTGTGGAACTCTGTAGAAGTGTAGTATGGAGTACAAAGTAAGTCTTTTAATCTGCTAGTGGTTTACACTTTCCTTATTCTCAGTAAGGATCACCATAGAGTAGAATTATGGCAGTGTGATGATGCAGATGTCCATCTTTAGCCAATACTGTGGTATCCCTTGGTGTAGATGCTGGACCTGGAGATTAGGTTGAATCATGAGAGGACACACCCATAATGACTCTTCTTTTATTGACTTCCACATGAATCCATGTGAAAACAGGGACTCCTCTGTAGGTAGGTGTTGGCTCCCATGACATAAGTTTTTCCAGGGAGATAGAGCAATTGAAGAGTAGTCAATCTTCAGAAAGGACAATAAAACCCAGAGGATGGGCCTTAGGCAGGCATGCAGCAAAGGAATTCCCTAGCCTTCTTTGAGCTTTTTTTTTTTTTTTTTTTTTTTTTTTTTGATAATGACTGAGAATCTGAAGCAAGAATCACAGTTTGGTTTAACTTTGTGGATTTGTAGTTGATACCTGAATACAACGAAGTTCTCATTCAATGAGGAAGAGTGGTGTGGTAGAGAAGGCTGGCAACGTATAAGCTATGGCTTGGCTAGCCCTAGTGTGGAGATTCAGGGCAGTGCTGCCCTCTAGGATGGCTGGCGCTAAACATGACCACACCACCAGGAGACAGAAGGGCATCCAGAGAGGGAGGCCTCCTCATAGGAGGCCACTTACTAAAGATGGAAAAAACTGCTTTGTATAAACCAGATGATCTGGTTGCTTGCTGTTTTCTGTCTGTTTATCTTTTTGAACCCTTAGATATTAGTGTAATCTTCTAAAATGTTGGGCTAGGTCTCTGTTTTGTACTCCAGGACTGGTGAAGGGTAATTATCTGGGCTGGAGGACAAAGGAGGAGTATGGTACATGGAACAGTGGTGCTGGCAGTGGGTTCCACCCAAAGGACCCAAGAAGAAGCCAAGCAAGCCCATCTGCCCACTTCTCACATGTGGATTTTCCCTCTCTTGCTAGCTGTAGGTGAGCTGGCATCTAATTCTCTGTAGGTAATATTTCGCTCTTCTTTTAACTACATGTTTTCTTTTTTCAGAATTTTGCTTAAACTGTTGTTAACCATTTCAATTTTTAATTCTATTAGGAAAACAAGAGAAAATACATAGAAGGAAACACAACCCAAAAGTCCTAATGGAATTTCAAAATTTTGGGGTGTGTTTTATCTCACAATATTCCTATGAAGTAAGTTCTATTGTCACCATCTAATAGATGACAACACTGAGGTTCAGAGAGGCCCAGGAACAGGCTCCAAGTCGCCAGCCCAGCAAAGGGCAGAGCCATAGGAGTCCTTCCCACAATGTGTGTGCATGCTCTCTTTTCTGCCATGGGCCCTTGGCAGAGAATACAGGTTGGTGGTCCTGATGGAGACTCCTGAGAGTGGCGGGCTCCCAGAGGACTGAACTTGAGCAGATTTTTCTGTGCAGGCCAGGAATGGAGAGCTTCCCTGTGGTATAGAAGGGCCACTAGGGAGACTAGATAGGGATAAGATGCTCTTGTGCTCTCTGGGCAACCTAAGGGAGCAGTTTCCTGCTGAGTGGGGTTGCTGTAAACCATGGTGCTCACAGCACTAGCAGAACTGCTGAGCCTGCAGGAGACTAGAGTCTGAATGACAATGGATTCAGCAGACCTCTTGGGCCTCCAGACTGAGCCTGTGTGCTCAAAAATGCTTTTAACCATAGAAATTGTTTTTTTTTTAATTTTCATTTTTTTATTGATTGTTCAAAACATTACAGAGCTGATGATATATCATCTTTCATACATTGTGTAATAAGAATTATAATACATTCTGCTGTCATATATAAATAAAAAAAAGTTAATTAAAAAAGTAAAAAAAAATGCTTTTAACCACAAGATTTGCTCTATGGATGTTTTTGTTAATAAAAATTTCAAAGCATTGCATTGAGGGTTAGCTATGACTTTCACTAAGTTTGAATGGGAATTGTGTAGCTTAATCTCTGAACAAGGATTCCTTATGTTCTGTGTGTGTGTGTGTGTGTGTGTGTGTGTGTGTGTGGTGGGGGAGGATGCTGAGGGACATGCAGATTTAATTTGATGTTACTGAATATTTTGAGAGACCTATTGAATACTCTGTAATTAACTATCTGTATTTTTGGGCTTAGTGTTATTGTTTAGTTTATAAAATAGTCACTCCTAATTATAACCAACAAAAGGTTTCATTTTTCTTAAAGGAACAAAAAAGGCTCTGCTTAAAGCAGCCTAAAATATTACCAGATTTTTTTAAAAATGTCTAAGACAGGCACACCCAAGATAATTTTTTATCACAATTACATCTGTATAGCTTGAAAACAAGGGGCCTCTCTTTACACCTTCTGTCTGAATGTGGTGGCAGAGAGATTAGAAGGGTTTTGTGTGCAAAGTTTAAACTGAAGCTTGGATTTTGTGCAGCTAAATAGCAATGCCTACTCCAGCATTGTTCCCTCAGGTTTCAGTGTGTAGACGGAAGCCTGGGGATTTTTGCATGAGTCAGTGAGAAAGGAGGTAAGATTTGCAGTCTTCCTCTTCATGGATCAGCAGGAAGAGGGTTAGGGGAAGAGGAGCTGGAAACCACCAGGTGCCTGCCAACCCTGTGGGGTTGGGGGCTAAATTCTTTGGCACTGGGAAATGTAGTAAAAAGTAGTTAAAAGCAGAGCTACAATACTGGAGGAGATTTAGCTCTGCCATACATTGTGCCACCAGAGGCATGTTGCCTTACCTTCTCTGAGCCTGGAGTGCACAATGTAAAGTATAACATTGTCTCTCTTAGTGTTGTTGTGAATGAAGGGAAAGCACTTAGCTCAGCATTTACACAGCCTTTATGCAGCCTTGGCTATTATTTTTAAAATGTGCTCAATAAATACGTGATGAACGAATGAAGAATATTTGTTCTGATCATAAGATGCTTGGGGCAGCCTTTTCAATTTTAAGTTATGCCAGGAAGAAAGCCTAATGAAGTGCTAGGCTCCCCTGGGAACCTTGTAACTTCTGATTGTCTCCAACAAGAATGCCTGCTAATCTTCCAGTTTAACTGTGGGCATCTGCACACTGCGGAGACAGCAGCCAGGAGCTCTTACTGGAGCGGAAGTGGAATTAGGATGGGGCTGAGACAGCAGGGCCTGAGAGGCCTGGTAGGCCCTTCTATTGCTATATATAGCTGGTGCTCAGGGAACTGTTGCCATGCATCAGCACTTCATGGTTAGAACACCCACCCCACCAACAGGCACCTTTACTGTTCCCATTTTACAGATGATAAGCCCTGGACAGAGAGGTTTGCCTAGTACCACCACTTGTAGGCGGCAGAACTGGGATAGGAGCCCAACCCCATTCCAGTGTGACTCCCAACATTCTCCTTTAACCACGGTGCTCTTTTGCCTTCCCTAAGCCTATACATCGGGTGCCCTGAATGTGACTTAGGTTAGGAGTCAGAACTTTGGTTCTCTGCTCCACAGGGACATGGAGGTATACCCAGAGTGGGCAATCCAACTGGCCTGGTTAAATCACACATCCAGGAGTGTGCACACGCACACACACATACTCACCTGTTTGTGGATCTTCTGAAACATTTCACAGGGCTTGGACAGGCAGGCAAGAAATAGCACAAAGACCACAGGGAAACACTGTGAAACTAAAATATGGAATTTTGAAGACAAGGAAAGAAAGGTATATCCAAATATTTGTGCTTGTTGGAAGGGCTCTCTCACAGAGTCATCTTATTTTCATTTACCCTTAAACATGTTTTTAGGCTTGCCTCTCTGAGCTGAAGATAAAGTCACAGTCTTTTCTAATGGGTCTGGTTCCCTTAGGAGCTCTTTCTCTACTTTGGTGAAGACAGCTGACAGTCACAGACATGGTAACGGGCAGTCAGACGATGCCGGAATGCACCCTGGGTCTACACCTGCCTGCCTTTCTCTCCAGTGAACACAGGACTGTGTAAATCAGCTGTGAGAATGGCTTGGCAATTAAGGAACCCGACACCTGGGGGATTGCTTCATCCTCCATGGTTGCCAAACTGTTTGGAGCCATGAATCTCTTTGTTCAATCAAAATCCCACCCAGGCAACCCGTGTGTGAAGCAGCTAAAAGTAGAGCTGCTCTGATGGGTATCAGGGGGTCCCTGGCACTGCCCCCTCTCCCACAAGGAAATACAGAGGATAGAGAAGGTGGTTTTAAAGCCTCACAGTTTCCCTTTATCACTCAGAAGACCAGCTTGCCCCTGCTGGGTCTCATTCCTGGGTACCTGGGACTCCCGAGTACACACAGACACAGCTCAAGTGCAGACAGACTCCAGAGGCACTGGAAGGGGGCAGCTTTAGCATTTCATTCTGCTCCAGTCTTCTCTAAAGGAGGCCTGGTCATGGTAAATAAGGTTTTGAAAGGTAGAATAGTTTAGAGGCTGGGAACATGAATTTTGGAGTCAGGTTGCCTGCGTCCAAAGCCCAGACACTTACTACCTAAACCATGTGACCTTGAATGCTTTTCCTATCCTTTCTGCATCTCAATTTTTCATCTGTAAAATGGGAATTAAATAATAGCAAAGTATCCCCTTGGACCTTTGGGAGACCTAAATAAATTAATATATATATGGTGTACCTAGCACAGCCCCTGGCACATGATAAATATTCAGTTAGTGTTATTAGTATTTAAATAGTCTTGTTGTCTCTTCCCATAAGTGAATTCCAGGGCACCCTAACCTGTAAATGACAGTCTTTCTCCTAAGTGGCCTTTGCTTTGAGGGGAAAAAAGGACAGAGTAGCATGGGAAGAGAGCCAAAGGGGTTTCATGGAGGGCAGAAAAACCACACAAAGAGGAGCCCACAGCCTGCAGAAGACATGACCCCCTATTATTCCAGACCACTTGCTACTGGGGTTTGAACAGTGGAAGAAACAGGGCTGTATCTTACACGAACCCAAGGGAACAAAAAGACTGGCTGGAATTTTGTACAATAGTTTTGCTTTATGAGCCAGCACTACCTCGTCCAGTCATTTTATGGTAAGTCGTTTTCTTTCTTTTCCTTTTGGACTCTGACTCCCTTTCATTATGCGAGACGCTGAGATATTTTGGGCCCAGAGCTGTGCTCCAGGTGCTGGGCTGGCAAAGCATCACATGTCCTGGCCAGGAGACTTCCTGAGGTGTTGAAGAAGGCTGCAGGGCAGAAATGCCAGGTTACTCTGGAAATCTAGCCTGCTAAATATAGCAGGTGATTATGCAGTTATTCCGTTGATTTTTTTTTTCTAGTCACAGTTTACTAGAGGCCTTAACCTTTAGAATTCTTAACAGCAGGAGGCTTGGAAAAGCTATTTTGGTGTCCTTTCATTATAAACACCTTCAAAGAGTAATTAAGGCAACTTATTGTTGCCTTGGTTACACAGAACCATCCCAGAGTGTGACCCCATGGTGTCCAGAGCCAGTGGGTCAGGAAAAAAGTGGTCATCGGTGGAGCTGAAGCAGAACACAGGTTGGGCCCCAGATCCTGGAGTGTAAGACTGGGAGCTAGGTTAGAGGAAAATGTCCCTTAATCCTTCAATTTTTTAAAATGCTCAAAGTGACAAGGGTTAATAAATGTAACGGGATCTAGTATTGGAGTCAAAGAAAATATCAGGCTTATATATAGGACATATCCAAAGACAAACCAATACAGGCATCTTAGGAAAACTTGTAGTTGAGGGAATGATGATACTATAAAAATATATATATGCTGGCTTGGAGCCTCTAATTCCTCACAATTTTGATTTTTGAAAGCATTTTGATTCCAGAGTCTGGAGCCAAATTATTTAGTTTTTTGAGGACATCTGCCCCGGGGGGTGGTGGGCTGTAGCTACACCTATGGTTTTGTAGATTCTGCCTCTGTTCATTATCTCATTCCTGGGCTTGCAGCAGGAGGGGTCTAATGTCAAGTTCACCCTGAGTCGGTAGTGGATCCCAGAGGTATCAAATAGTAGGACAGATGTTGGATCTCTGAAGAAGCCTGAGAGGAGTCCAAAAGGATAATCTTCCCCTTTCAGACCCAAAATTTCTGGGTCAATTGAAGGAGAGTAAAATTAGGAAGGGGCTTAAGGCTGGTCCGAGGCCCCTCTGAAAACTTCTGAGTTGGTAGATTTTTAAAGTTTAACAATTATTTATCGTGGTTCTAAGACACTGTTTTGTGTTTGAAGAATAGGGAGTAGGAAAACAAATATAAATTCCTTCTCTGGCCTAAGGAGCAATGTAGTAGCTGTATGCACCAATGATATAAGGCAGCCATGGGGAAGTGGGCATAATTTTAAATGATCCAGCTTTTACAATTTTAAATTGGAGCACGGGGGAGGGGTCCCCTTTCTAAATTCTGCTGTGGTCCCATGACCCATGTTGGTATGTTTACCCTTTTCTCAGGATAGGGAACAAGTTGATAGAGGGATCACCATTAAACCTTATCTATCTATCTATCTATCTATCTATCTATCATCTATCTCTTATTGCAGGAAATTCTACCTGGGTCTGGGGGACTTCAATTTTTGTAATCATTTGCTATATTTTTTTGCTCTAGTGCCCTAAAATGAACTTGTCAGCATTTTTATTCTTGTCCCTTTGGGGGGAAGAGAGCTAGAGAGAGCAGAAGGGCATTCAGAAGCCCAACTGCCCATTTAGCCCCTCTCAGCATTTGTTCTTGGGAAAAGGCAGCCGGCCCAGATAATTAGAGTCAGAATCCTGACGGAGGTACTTTGTTCAAAGTTCAGTCACAGTCTGGGATGGAGAACTCTGCATGCCCACTTCCCTTGTTAATAGCTTTGCTGACCTTCTCCAAAGAAAAAGTCATTAGAATGTTGAGTTATGATCTGTTTCTTGTAAAATCGCGCCAGTCCCCCATTTATAGCCCTGTATTTCAACCAATTCTAATTACCTTTTAGAATATACTTCTAGCTCATGGAGAATATTTTAAACCCTGATCCAGGCAATCAAGCATATTTCTTGGCCAGAAAGCTGATTGTGACCTGACTCACACAAGTTTCAATGTATGCCCCCCTCCCCATTCCCAGTGGCCGCATAATCCTTACCTATAGGACTCTCCAGGGCTGTATGGAGCAGATGCCGCTTGGTTACTTAACCTTGGAAGATGACCTTTCATGGAGGTTGTTCAGTATTAGGAGGCTAACAAGGGAGAGCAAAAACCTCTTATGTCTCTTATAAGCATTTTCTGCATCTCTCCCTCCTTCCCACTAACAGACCTCCTTTGAATTGTGTGACCATCTTATTCCTCCACCTCTGGAGAGTCTGGTTAGTTCACAATCCACTGGGGGTCCTGGGTAATGGAGTATCTTGCATTGCTTCTTCTTTATCCCCATCTAATACAGTTTTTAACAACAACAACAACAACAAACTCTCCCTGCTGACTTATGAAGTCGAGAGCCTCTAGGAGTATCTTGAACTTGGCTGTGTCTCGTGGATTTCCCCACCCCACTTACTTTCATGTACATATTAGCCTCCACCATTTCAGACAATTCAAGGGACTAAAAGATATTTGGAGGTCCCTATTCCTTTTATGCTTTGAATGGGACTAAAATCACCAGCACTACTGAGAGGAAACATTTTATAGACTTTCTAAATCTCTCCACTGCTGAGAAGAATTAAAATTAAAAAAAAAAAAGGGAGAAGAAGAAGCGGCAGCATTTCTCTTGTCTCTTTATTTCTAATCACTTTTTCCTTCTAACGGGACTGAAGCACCATGAGAAATGGCACTCTTTTACGGCAAGGACTCATTTGCCCATAACGAACACTGAGTACAAAAGCAAATTAAAAAAAAAAAAAAACCAACCCTATGCTTAGAGAGACCATTAGGAACGATTTGACATTTATTGAACAACAGATGGCGATTAAAAGCATAAAAGCTAGATTGCCTTGCTAGAAACAAAGGGTAGTTCTACTGAGGAAGTCTAACGTTTCAATTAAAATACCTCTCAATGTCAATTAAATCATATGAAGATAAGACTGAAAATGGTTTCTAGATGCACTATAATCAATAGTGCAGTTAAAATCCTCATCAAGAAGCACCCAAGTTTTTAGTTTGACAGTTTGCTGAAAGATTAGCCAAAGCTTCAGGAAACCATTTCCTTCAGTATAGGGTTCAAAAGGTAAACATTTAACCAGGAGTGCTTCATATGTATTAAACAGATTTATTTCAACGATGTGAAGGAAGCCTCATTGCCTTTGCTTTGTTTCAAATCTCATCCACTTTTCAGTATGGATTAGGCATTAGTGAGGGGTGGAAAAATAACCCCATTATTTCCACAGCAAAGATTTCATTTTAATGAGGTTCATATTCTTTTGGGAAGCAGCAAGTTGGAGGAGAGAGAGAGAGAGAGAGAGAGAGAGAGAGAGAGAGAGAGAGAGAGAGAGAGAGAGAGACCTTGGTTTGAATCACAGCATGGTCACTTTGAGCAAGTGTCTTTCATGACCACAATCTGTTTTCTCACCTGTAAAAGTGATACCACCAGCGTATCACCTGTCTTAGATTATTGGTGCATCCTAGACACTCAGTAATGGAGGGTCCTACCTTAGCCCTCTGTTGACTTAACCTCATGCTATTGGTAAGATGGGCCGATCTGACCAAAACTGGGTTCACTGGCACAACGGTTCTACACACTCCACACCAAATGGTTATTGTGTGTTGCAGGTAGAATTATTCACCTCCCAAATTCATATGTTGAAGTCCTAACCCCCAGTATCTCAGGACGAGATTTCATCTGAAAGTAGGTTTGTTGGAGAGGTAATTCGTCAATTACTAGAGTAAGATGGGTCTCTGATCCAACATGACTGGTCCCCTTATAGAAAACAGACATTTGGAGACAGACATCCACTAAGGAGAATGCAGGCTTATGAAGGCTGAGATCAGGCAGATCCATAAACCAAGGAATGTCAGAGATTGCCAGCAAACCACCAGAAGCAGGGGGTGAGCCATGGAATAGATTCTCCTTCATAGTCCTAAGGGAAAAAAAAAAAAAAAAAAAACAACCAGTTCAGTGGTTCACTCCTGTAACCTCAGCTACTGTGGAGGCCGAGGCAGGAGGATTGTGAGTTCAAGGACAGCCTAGGCAAATTAGTGAGATCTCATTTCAAAATCATAAAGGGCTGGAGACATAGCTCTCTGGTAGAATGCTTGTCTAGCATATGTGAGGCCCAGCACTACAAGAAACACACACACACACACACACACACACACACAAATGGAACCAAAACTGATGACACCTTGATGTTAGACGTCCAGCTTCCAGAACTATGGGGCAGTAATATTCTATTGTTTAAGCCCTTGTGTTTGTGATACTTTGTCACAGCAGCCCTAGCTAACTAACACACCATGTCAAATACATTTGGTAAAAATTGGTCCTGCTTCCTGCTTTTGAAGATTCGTAAATCACTTCACCAAATTCAAGTCTCTCAGAAACCTTGCTATTTACAATGATCTCTACCTTTATTTAATTTAGTGTTTCCAAAACATTTTTTTTTTTTGCCATGAAAAGCTTTTCTTCCCTATATAAATACCTACCTGTTTATTGGGAAAGAATGGTCCCGAAATTTTGCCTTTGAATGCACCTCTTTACTTACATCATCTCCCTCCTGGGACCCCAACCCCAGGACTTCTGCTCCAGCTCTGGCTCCCTCACCTGCAATCAGTCACCAACCCTGGGCTCAGCACCACTCCCGAGTGACGCCAGTTCCTTATTCACTCCATCCTTGGGTAACTGCCCTGGGGGCTCTTAACTCTTTTTTCCATTTTTGCTTTCCTGAAGCAGAAAGTAAAGGAACCGAAGTACTTTTTAAGCTAGCTCTCTGTCATGACTGCTGCCCAGCCAACCCTGTGCTCAGGCTGTGCTTCTTCACTGTTGCAAGTTCTCTGTGCATCCATTCCTCACCTGGTGCCTGGTCCACGGTGAGCAAGCACTGAGCTAGTCCCTGGGCAGGTAGGTCAGTAGGGGCAGGCACTATGAGAGAAAAGCACCAATACAAGTACTGTCATGTTGGATCAGAAAGGGTGAAGGTAGATTAGTAACCGGGAGAACAGGATGTCAAGCTAGGGAGGAGATGGTGTAAATACTGTGTGCTAAAGCATTAGCAAGGCTGCTTTCCTGTTGAAATACATCACGGAGCCTCCAAGGTTTATTACTAGAAGAAGAGGTTTCTGGTAAGGAAGTCCCTAGCCCAAACTAAGGTTTTGACTTTGACAGCAGCAAAGGTGACTAAGGGAAGAGAGTGTCAAATTGAGGGATCTATAGGAACAGAATAAATAGGGATTTGTAACTTATTCCCTGGAGGACAGGGCAAGAGTCAGTGTGATTCCCATGCTTCGAACCTTGGTGACGTTAAACAGGAATTTGCTGGGTAAGAGGGTGGATTGAACAACATACTAAAATATGCTCTTCAAATTAAATTCATAGGAATGATTGCTAAAACATTTTAAAACAAATAAATAAATAAAAGTAAAAAAAATAACAAAACCAAAAAAAAAAAAACACCCCAAAACAAAAAAAAAAACCTCAAGCTGGTGAGTAGGAGACAAAAGTCGCCCTTCTCAGGGTGGGTAGAGCCAACAGGGGCATTAGATCTATGTTTTCACATCACCCTAGGGACACTTTTAAGTCCACAAGCTCTGGGTTGCGGTGGGGGTGGGAGCAAAAATTGGATGCACTGTGTGAGGCTTTGGGCTAGAAATTGCTTCCTTTCCTTTCATAGGAAAAAAAAAAATCACCTCCCTCAGGACAGGAGTTGTAGCCTAAAGCAAGCTCTTGCCTCAGAAAAGTGGTGGAAACAGTCATCCCAGGCTAGTTCAGGGCTCTGGGCTGTGTCTGTATAGGGCTGGGACCCAGATTTATGCTATTTGTGTAAAGCAAGAACTCCGAGACTGTACCTAAGTTAAATTTGAGTTTGGGATGGTCAAGTTCATACAGATGCAGAGCAACTGTAAAATTGGCCAACTGGGAAGCTAAGAGGTAGAAAAATATAGATGCAGAGATTCATAGATGAAATCCACACCTAAATACTTAATAGTGCAAGCACAGAATATCAAGTATAATGAAAAATCCTAAAAGCCAATGGAGGGGAAAAATAAAGTTAAATGTGATCTCACAATAATAAGAATGACAGCTTATTTCTTAACAGCATAATTGTCATTAGGTAGTGCAATACATTTTCTAAGTCATAAGGACAAAAAATTGGGACTCTAGAAATCTCTAACGAGCCAATCTATCATTTAGGAGTGAGGATATTTTGTGCTTCTAGAGAATGAATCATGTGCTTATTTTAACTATTCAAATAATTAAATAGAAGAGTGATGGTAAGATGTTTTTAGACCTACTAGGACTTAGAAAATCTTCTATCTCCTGTGACATTAATGGATTCCACTCACTAAAATGATTACTAAGTGTTGGACTTTGGTTTGAATAAAAAGCTATTCAGAAGGAAAAAGTGATATAGAAAAAGCAAAGGGAACACCTAAATTATTATGGGAAGTCTTAATTTACATAAAAATCAAAGAGGATAATAAGAAACTGTGCATGAGTTTAAGACAAAATGGAAACAAACTATCAAACAAGAACAAAATGTAAGAGCACAATGTCAGGAGAGCTGGATGAGGGAATTCTGAAGAGACATCAAGTTCACAGAAGTCACAGAAGTTCTAACTCGCTTTGCAAGGAAGACAGATCTGTGAATTAACTTATGGCTTTGATAGACAATTTAAAGTTTCTTTCTTTCTCTCTCCAAACTTTCTAACTTCTAGTAGACCTAAAATGTCTTTATCGTACCTTCACTCTTCAATTTTATTTTTTGAACAGTAAAATAAACACATAATTCATCTTCAGGAAGTTAAAAATATTCTCACTCTTAAATGATAGGTTGGCTCATTGTAGATTTCTAAATCTCAAAGTATATACACACCCACAAACACACATACACATATATATGATGAAAAATATAGGTTTAATTACCAAAGGAATTAACATGGACTATATAACTCTAAATGAATGAAGAAAAATAAGTCTAAAGAAAATATGATTATGTAATGGAGAAATTGAGGTGGACTCTGCATATCAATGTCAGCTTTTTGCAGATGACAGGCACAGGCCACACGCAATGTTACCATCCTGACAATTCTGGGATGTGTGAGGATGAGGGTGATGCCTGTTCTAAATTGGCCTCCAACTGAAGGGAATAATTTATCCTGCCTGGTTAGGATGAGGTTTTGTTTATTTATTCATTTTTTTTTCAGTTGATGATGGACCTTTCTTTATTCATTTATTTATATGCGGTGCTAAGGATGGAACCCAGTGCCTCACACATGCTAGGCAGGCGCTCTACCACTGATCCACGATCCCAGCCTAGGGATAAGAGTTTTCTTCGTGCTGCTAGAAGCATGTAGCTCCTCCTGACTCTGGCAGCTTTCCTAAAGCCTTGGGGAATTAGTATTGGATGAAGCCAAGAGTGGCAAAGTAAAGAAGTGGGCACTCCTGGCTCCTTGGTGACATTGGTGACATGTTGAGTCATTGATCATATTGCACCAGGAACCTGCCCTCCTTCTGGACTGGTGGTTATGAAGGAATATGGATATCCTTATTGTTAAAGGCAGGACCAGCTTGGAAGTTTTAGTACCTGAAACTGAAAATGTTCTAATAGCTACAACAAGTAGTTGGTAATCAAAACCAAAACCAGGAGAACACACTTATTAAAAGGCAGGATCTTAGATGGGGATATACCTCAATGATAAACTTGCTTGCCTAGCATGCAGGAGACCCTGGGTTTAATCCTCAGCACCGCAAAAAAGCCAACCAAAACAAAAGGCAGAATCTTAAAGGTTAACAAATAAACAGCAACAACCAAAAAAAACCCAAATTAAACAACTCCTCCCACCTTTCTGGAATTCACTTACACTTTACCAATGTGCAAATTTGCAACTTGGAAGAAATATGTGTAAAATAAAAGAGCATGGAAAGACTAAAATTAAATGAAGAAACAAAGATATACCAGACAATAACTAACCAGCAAGGTAGCTAACATAACAATAATAATGTCAGACAGAATGTAAGATGAATAAACTTAGAGAAACACAGAGAAAAATGTTACTCAAATAAAAGGAACAGTCCACAGAAAACACAAACCTAACAACATAGACCTAAATTAAAGCAAAAATTGAAAGTTGCATGGAAAAACTAATATGTTTATATATAAAAAATATATTTTATAGTTTAAAAATTATTTGATTTATATTATAACTAATATATTTTATTTAATAATAAAATAAAATAACAGAACAAAATTCTATTTATGATTTAATAAAAACCAAAACATACCTGAGGAAAAAACATAATAAAATATGCAGGATCTTTGGGGAGCAAATAAAATAATACTGATGATCACGAAGAATAAATGAGAGCTATATCATGCTCATGGACGGGAAGGCTACACATTAAAGATGAAAGTTATTCTCTAATTTATCTATAAATGCAATACAATCTCAATCCCCATTGAAATGGCTGTACACTGTTTTTGATACCTTGCAATGTGATCTCAAAACTCATGCAGATAAAATATGGTGCATTGTAGGCTAAGATAATTTTGAAAAGGAAGAACAATAGGGGGCAACCACTTTCCAGATATTTACTGCAAAGCTATCATATTGAAAACAACATGAAGTTGGGAGAGGAATTTAAAAGTAAATCAGTGGAATAGCATGGTGACCCCAGAAACTGACTTAGACATGGAACTTGGTTTGTTACTGACGTGACATCAAAAGCAGTGGGGGAAAAATATCCTATAAAACACATGGTGTTAAGACAAATTACTTTCTGCAAGAAAAAAACAAAAGGAAATTAGATGATTAATTCACACCATACACAAACAAATTCCATACAAAAATGTGAAAAATGAAACTTTAAAACTACCAGAAAAAAAACATGTTGGAAAAAAATTATAGAAAAATATGAACTTGGATAAGGAAGGAATGCTTTAAAAAGATCAAAAAAGCACAATCCATTGAGGAAATGGTAGATAAAATTGACTTCATCAAGACAAAATCCTCCATAAACAAGGTTTAAGAACAATCTCTGGATTAGAAGATATTTTTTTGTTGGCATAATAAAGGATCATGGTCAAAAATAAAGCAAAAATTCCCACAAAGGTATGAAAAATGAACAGAAAATAGGAAAAAAAAATTTCCCAAGGAGAGAGATAGCAAATCACAGTAGAGATGTGAATGAACAATAATTAAAGCACACAGTGGGCTGGAGGGTGTGGCCCACTGAGTGATAGCATGATGCTTAGAACATGACCCTGGGCTCAGTCCCAGCACCCAAAGCAAAACAAAGCCCAACAATGAAAAATTCTCCATTTCACTAGTTACTTGGACAATGTGAATTTAAATAGTTAACAACACGTTTTCCTTTCTGTTTGTCAAAAAATAAAGTCTGGCACTCACACATAATAGTGAGCACCTGGGAAAGGTATGTAATAAGCCACCAAAAGGGAAAAAAATCTTCCTTTTGAGCTGATACTTTATTATTTTTCATTTTTGCTTGTTTTGTTCATTGCTGTGAACAGTCTGGCATAAGATGTGGCCCCTGGGCAGAGTGAGTGACATGATTTTTGAATGAATAAATGGATTCCCCCAAGAAAACAAGAATTGCTTCTCCTTCCTTGACATCTTATCTCATTTTGTTTGTATCTTTTTTATGGCCCTTACATTATTTTTGCCTCTGCTGGAGTCATTTGTTAATGTGTGTACTTGTCTTCCTTTATTCTCCGTTCTCTTCCCCATGGTAAATTTTTTTTGAAGGCTGGGGCTGTTTTATATCTGACTTCCTTATAACTCATAGCACACCACCTTGGAAATTGAGAGTGCTCAATAAATAATTGTTAGATGCAATTTAATAAAGATAAGGATCTTTTAATCTTCGCTGGAAAAATGTGCTGGCTATGAGAGTCTTTGTTTGCCAGAGAATCTCCCAGAATTTTCATGTTTTGATTTAAAGGGCTTCATGGTCTATGAAGGAAAGTGATATTTTTTTACACCATCTCACTTTTTAAAGGTTTTCCTGTGGAAGAGGAGGGAAAAGATAATTGGATTTATTTATTTATTTTAGGAAAGTTGTGATTGGAGGAAATGAGTTATGGTAATAATCCGGGCATTCTGAAAATCCTCAACATTGGATTTGCCCTTCTTCAGACCACAGATGAGCTCTGAGCACTTTGGTTACTAAATACAATAGGAGCAAGGAGTGATTTGGGGGTTCCCCAGAAAGTGAGTTTTGGTTTAATTAGGTCTCACTGTATGAACTGCAAATTGATGCACACTGTGGAAAGAGGGAAACAGGAAAAGAATAATTCTGCTCCATTTTCTCTGCCCATTTCTTCCCAACATGTATCCCTAAACACCATCTCTCATTTTTTCCATCTATAGTCTTCCTTCTTACACTTTTTGTTCTCTTAGGTTGTTCAATTATTACTTAGCACCACTTATTAAAAATCTCCTTCTGAGGTCGATAGATATTTCCACCTTTCCTTGTCTGCACACAATTTGTCTTTCTCAGGGATGAGGAACGAATTCATGTGGTATATTAAAGACACGTATTCTGTAAAATATCCTAGAAAGGACTATTGCTATTCAGTGAATGTTCTCTAGTGGTTTACGAAATAAAATACTCACCTAGACAAGGGGAGAATTTAGCAGCCTAGGATGCCTGGGCAGAAATAATTGCTAATTAGTACCCGAATAGCTTGGGAACATTAATTGGCTTTGGGGGATCTGCTTTCTGGACCCAAAGTGTATTTTGTTCATTTTAGTTTGCTCTATAGGATGAGAGGAGAATGACAATTACTGAAATAGTTTCATTTCAGTAATTCAACCTAATGGAGACTTGTCATTTCAATGATTATCCAGGAGCTGGTCCTGGTTTTTTCTGCCAAGTTTTCAGAAAAACAAACTTAGATATTCCTCAAGCCTGAGAAAACACAGCCCTTCCTTCAAAATAATTGAGAGATTTTTATTCCTCAATACAGGAATGCTCACAAAAGGATTGTCATCCTATGTGACTATGTAAGCAGAGAGGAAAAGGAAAGAAGATATCTTTCCTAACATTTAATTTTCACTTCAGAACACATCAAGCAATCATATGAAATAAAGTGCTTCAAATTGATATCTTTAATTTTCTCCCAGATAGAAAATTTCTCAGCTATTTTATGATTTATTCAGGCTAAAGGCATATGTGAGAACAAGTTTTATGATTAATTAAATGAAATTACTTGAGCATAATACCCATAATGATATTATCTTTGAATTAAAATTCACTCAAATAAGATTGATGACATTTTCAATCAGGAGATTAATTAAACTCTTTTGTTAATTACACATAAGTCAATATGTTTGGATTCTATTTCAATCAATATACCGAAGCCACATCCACTTTCTGTGCTCTAGGAAAACTGCTTTGCTGATATTTTTCTAGCAGTTTATTTTAGAAGCTGGAGTTCTTGCATTTTCTTTATATCAAGGGTCTCAATGTTGAGCAGCATGAGCCGTGGAAATAACTATTACAATAATTTATTTTTTGCTTCTATTTTCCTTCATTATGAAAGCCTTTCTTGGTTTTGGATGACTCCTTCAGTAATTATTCTTGTGACTGAATTCCCACTTTGCCATGCTCAGATCTTTTTGTTAGAGAGATGATGGAACCAGAGCTGACAAACTCTGCAGCTGGTGGGCTCTGCCTGGCGCCTGTCTGATTTGAATTGTTCTCTGGGCTTCTGCTTCCCATGTGCAAGCAGGGCAGCCGCTAAAACAGAATCTATTGTGCTTAACGTTTAGTGTTTAGACATCTTACTCTTCCTTTGACTTTACCCCCAAATCCCACTTGTAGAGAGTTAATTCCCGATGAATTCATCTTTGTCTTTGTGGGTTGAGGTTGGAGGGAAGTGAATAGTGTCTTTTGACACAAAGCTATAGAAAGATGAATTTTCTTACGTCTTGGTGTGCTTGTGGGCCTGTGGTGGCCCATACTCTGCCAACATTTTGTTTTGAGTGCCTCTGCTCAGGGCAATAGACCAAATGGTGTGGTTGCACGATCAATCCAGAATCTCTCCTCCTCCTACTATCTCTGAGCACTTATTTTCTATATTTTTATTCACGGGGCCAAATTCTCTTCTGAGTCTGGCAAGAGTTTACAAGCTACAAATAGCTACCCTTGAATGAGGGGGAGTTTTCTAGGCTCTCATCAGAGAATCCAATTTGGGGCTGTCATTTAGCTCCTGTCAAAGCCTGCCTGAAACAATTGATGTTTAAGAAATGGAGTTTAGAGGTGTGCAGTCTCTCCTCTATGTGTATTTTCTGATCGCCAGAGAGCTCCTAAATGTGGTGTTCATTAGCTTAGCCTTTCCCCATGAAAACTCTTTTATGAATCATGTTTCAGTGCTAGATCTTTATTATTTTTTTAAAAAGGCATTAATCCTGGGAACAGTGAAGTGAAGAATATTTCTGTAGCTTCTATAAAAACTGCTTAAAGATACTGCCCATTATGTTGTTCAATGTTCCTTGTGCAAGAATTCATGCAATGAGTTCTTTTTTAAAGTTTATTGTCAGGAAAAAGTTTGCTTTGATTGAAGGAGTGAAAGTTTTGCTTGCTTTGGACAATGAATATGATTTCTTTATTGTTTCTCTTTGTGCATTGGCTGTCAGGAAGCTCCAAATGAAAACAAACATTGTATCATGAGAAGAGGGCTCGAGAAGTCACAGGTAGTTTCCAGTGGGAGCATATGAGTGACTCTGTCTTCTCCATATCTGTTCACTTAGTGACTCTATTGACATCTGTCAGGGCTAAGCTCTGCCTGGACACATCACATTCTCCTCCATGAATCATGAAGACTAAGTCCTGGGTGGACAGGATTGGCATGGAGGGCAGCACTCCAAGGCATACAGGGAAAAGTAAAGAAGCAGTCTCGGCAGTGTGTGGGTTATGAAATGAAGCTGGAGCCAGGGCAAGACCCAAACCCCAGAAACCTCAGTGCCTTGCCTAGCAGTCTGTGGTTTATCCTCTGGAGGATATGGATTTGTAAGTGATTCAAACAGGGTGACAGCATGCTCGAATTTGCATTTTAGAAAGCTTGTTGGCAACCTAGCAGAAGACAATTTGGGAAGGGGGCCAGCTGAGCAGCAGAGGGTCTGGGTAGAAGTGCTTGAACAAGTGCAGGCAAAACCGAAATGACTTACATGAAGATTGGGGAAGTGGGAGCAAGGAAAGTGAAGCAAAGAGAGGAACAGGAATTAGAATCCACAAGACTTGGCATCTGGTTATATATTGGGCATGAGGGGAGGGATTGGTAAGGATGCCATCCCAGGTTTCTGGCTCGGGAGACTGTGGATCAAGATGGAAGGAGAGACTATGGAAAGAGAAGCAGGTGCCTTCATATGGGTTGGGAGATGATTAATTAGATTTTGGTTGTGTGGAGGCGAGGTGCCTGAGAGCCAGATGATGAAGATGCTTTGTAAGCAGCTAGGTGGAAAGGTCTAGACCTTGGTAGAGACATCTGAACTCAAGATCTGGGAGCTGATAAGATCCCGGAGAAGAAGTGCAAAGTGGGAGTACAGAAAAGGAATGAGGAGATGGAGGTGACATAAACAATAGAATGGGCAGAAATGCAGGAGACCTTAGGGGGACCTTCAGGAGGCATGGACAGAGAGGAAGGGAGGGACTTGTAGCAGCTTTTGCCTTTGCATCCCATTGTCCCTTGCTTGGGTTAGGAGGTTAGCCTACAGCCCTCTCCAACTCAGTGCACCAGATGCCGGGCTCCTCCTGCTCCCATGTGCCCTCCTTCTCTATTCTTCCTTCCAAGTGGACATCTACCCATGTCACAAGCCAGATTCCAAGGAATCACCCTGAAATCCTCCCAAGCAGTCACCAAGCCTTGTAGGAAACACTCAGTCCTTGACTGAGTCCTTGACTACAGTCTTGCTGTCAAATTCAAATTTGGTCCCATCACCTCCTTGCTGAAAAATCATCCAGTGGATTCCCTTTTCCTGCTGGATGAACTCTAAAGGCATGACTTGATATACAAGACCTACTTAAACATTAGGCGGGGAAGCCATTTTGATGTTTTTTTTTTTTTTTTTTTTTTTGCAAATTATAAAGAAGTGTCACCGGAGCCACATTCCTTGGTGTCACTTCATTGCCCAGTCTTTCTCCATTCAACCTGTTCTTAATCTAGGGATGGCAAAGGAGACTCCACTGACCCCAGGTCAGGAGCAAATTATTAATGACCCCCCTGATTCCTGGCATTGTGAAGTTTTACTGTCACAGTTCCATCTTGTGTGAATTTCCTGATACTGAACTGCAGTATTTTCCTTTCAGCACCAAGCTTTTGCACATTATTTCTTTCAGCTGGAATGACTTCCCCTTCTTCATTTTTGATAGGTTTATATAAGAAATAATGTAGAGGTAGTGAATTCTGTACGATAAGGGACACTTTGTTCAGGTTACAGTTAATCTGGATGTTGTTTTCTTACCACTGCCCCTCCCACCCAAGCCAGGATTTATTAAATCCTTCCCTTTGCCACAGTGCAGTTCAAAGAGACAGAGATTAGAAGAAAGAAAGAAAAGTCACCTCTGAGTGACTATTAGAGGCAGCCTCTATTTGTAGAGAGTGCACTTGAGAGGTAACGAAATCTCCACAGAAGTGAGCCTGATGACTTAAAGGTAAATTTTGGACAATTGTTGACTGAGATGCTGGAGATTCTCTGTCATTTGAATGAATGCTCTGATAGAAAGAAGGATTCTTTGCAGAGCACAGTGGTGTTAGATATCGAATTTTGTAAAGCAAAGAAGAAGATCAGCAAATAATGTAGCTCCAGGGCAAAGGAAAAAAAGAGAATTTGCACAGTATCTGTGGAGAGACGTTTTTCTTAGCAACGGCTGGGCTCTGAGTTCACCAATTCTGAGGTCAGAGGAATGAGTAGTTCACTGTGTTTTCAGTGCCTGAGCTCATCATTTAATAATCCATATACGATCTATTCCAAAGTGAGCATTGATTTAGTCATTCTCAGCTGGGAAAACAAAAATTATAAACCTAAAAACTCTGGTTAATATTAAAAGCAACCATAAGTCATCATGCTATTTGATAAACCCAGGAAGAAAAGGAATCCTATATGTCAAAGCACTTTGAATTTTGAAAGTGCTTCACTGATGAGATAAGGATATTTACATTCTGTGACCATAGCGACGGAGCCAGAAATAACGCAGTTAAGAGAACAGACAGGAGGGGAAGGGCACTATTTAAATTTAAATTTACACAGGCTTTGTCTGTTATTAAGTTTATTGGAAAAGAGCTCGAAGCTTCTGGACAGATTCAGTAACTATAAATTTTTTTCCTGAGATATCCATTTAATGTTAACTACAAGACTGCTACTTAATATTCATGGAATGTAACCTTCCACTGCCCGGTGTACAGAAGATTCTATTATTTACTTAATCCATATTTGTTTTGTAGGAAATGGAATTTGTTTACTTAATTTTTAAGGAAGGCAATGGCCTGTGTTAATCTATATGAAAATTGTTCTTGCATTAGTTGGAAAATCCTCTTGTTTTCTTCTTTGCAAGTTGCAAGCAAATACATACATTTACCAGATTTAAACCCAAGTGCCACATGAGGCTTGGTTTGCATGACATGATAAATGCAATTTATTGAGCATTTGCTGTGTTCCAGGTGCTGTATTGCACAGAATACCTGCTCTCTCCTGGTCTCCCTGTAGGTCAGGCAGGGAAGCAGAGCAACTGTGAGTGGAACAGGTTGAAGGGGTTCTGTCCTGTGGTGTCCTCTGGACTCCTGAAAGCACCTGTGTGCTTCTCTTCTCAAATCCACCTCCAGTGACCTAATGTTGGTAGCTTGAGAGTTGGAAGCATTTATACCACAGAAATCAGCAAAAGCTATATAACGGCCTTTTCCTGGAGAGCAGGATTGTTTTGTAATTGTGGAAAGAGACATGGAAGCCAAAGTCTGGAAGAGGGTGTTGGAGGGTGAGAGGTCTCATGCACCAGTTCCCCTGAAGCACTCTCCCAGGTAGACAACTTGGAGCTCAGAGAAATCTAAGGCAGCAGTATATCTGGCTACCAAAAATGGATTGCAAAGAAGCAGCTCTTGGGGAGGCCCAGGGGAAGCTGCCACCTCTGTTAGCCACTGCCTCTGTGGTTTGTAGCCAAGCATCTGGTGAAGGGCCTGCGGATGCTCTTGATTAACAGAGTCAGCAACAGGAAGACACGCTCAATGGGCAGGACACGAAAGTCAGTACCTTTTGGGATCCACCAAGCACCACTGACTTTTTCCATCACCATAATCTGACTGCAGAAAAACGACTTTTGGGCTTTCTTTTCTGTGTTATCTCACTGTCACCTCCCAAATCTTATGTGAATTCCTCTTTTGGCCAATCCTAAACTCAAATTATACAGGAAGCAGGTGTCTGGGAAACATAAGTTCCAACCTAATCACATTGACATAGCAAATCTAAAACACAGTTCCTAAGATGGTAAAGAAAAATATCATTGCCCCCATTCTTCAGAAAAGAAAAACAAGATCTGGTGTGGTAGCTTGTTTGAGGTGACACAAATATATCAGTAGGTCCAAAGCCTGTCTACTTAACTAGTGCAGTATACAGGGTGTTTTTTAAAACAATAATTTCTTGCTTTTTTAAAAAATAATGACTCAAAAATAATAATTGTATCTAAAAGTGCAAAGGTGAACATTTGAGATGGACGTGCCCCTTCGACAATTATAGTCAACACTCTAGTGCACTGAATGGCCAGACCCGGTGAGCACTTACACAAATGCATCCTAACAAGGCTTAGTGCAGAACATGTTATATGTTACCCTTACTTAGCTCCTGGGGCAACAGAGATGGATGATAAGACAGAATTCCTGCTATCAAGGAGCATATTGGAAGAACAGACATAGGAATAAGTTTAGTATTGGACCATTTTATGTGCTTTTCCGTGTTCGTTCAGCCCCTCCTGCCCACCAGGCCTGCATGGCTGCTCCCTGGCCATCCTGGCATCACCGTCAGAGTCCGAATTTCTAAATAAAATACAAAATAGGGCTGGGGATGTGGCTCAGTGGTTGAGTGCCCCTGGGTTCAATCCTCAGAATCTCCCCCTGCCCAAAATCACCATTAAGTCAGGTGTAGCAGCACGTGCCTGTAATCCCAGTGACTTGGGAGGCTGAGGCAGGAGGATCACAAGTTTGAGACCAGCCTCAGCAAATTAATGAGTCCCTAAGCAACTTAGTGAGACCCTCTCTCAAAATAAAAAAGAAAAAGGGCTGGGGATGTGGCTCAGTGTAAAGTACCCCTGGGTTCAACCCGTGGATACCAAAACAAATAAAACCATGTTTCAAAGCTCAAGGATAACATGCATGTGTTTATATTCTTAAATGTGTTTGTCTAGCAACTGCAGAATGGGCAAATTAGCTTCTTTTATTAAAAGAGAAGAACTCTTCCAAATTAACTTTGGAGACTAAATCCCAAACTGCAAATAATTGAAAATAAAGGTTAAAAATGAATACGCTGATACAGCAGTCTCCTAAAACAGAATACACCATCACTATATAATTATAACCGGGTTTACCAAATGGAAGATTAAAAAAGAAAGCGTCAGTTACAACATTCTGGCTGTGAATGTGTTTAGCAAAACCTCCTAGTAAATATTAAGACAATGGTAAAATAGTGTTAGGGATCTTAAGCTATTTGAGAGCCTTCACAATAATTAGAAAAAAAGCTATTTTTTTTTCTATCAAGATTTTACCTTTTCTTTTCTTGGTTAGAGACAGAATCATCTCGATGGAAAATTAGCAGTCACAGAGTAATGTTCAATTTCACTAAATTACGGTACAATTCTGGTTCTGTGTGTTATGAGAAGCCTTTAATACCATTGCTGCAGGACAATCAGAGGTTTTTCCAGTTCTTGGTACTTGAATTGCAAAGGAGAATATTAATAAGATAAAATCCTAGGATGGAAAAATCTTTCAACTCTGAAACTCCATGCCTGGAAGAATCATAAGATAGCATTTTCTCATAAAGTCCCTTTGCTTTAGAAGATCCACAACCCTGATTATTATTCAAACCTAATTTCAGCTCAGAAAACTTAAGTAAAGGACAATCTTCAAGTTCTGAGGATTATAAAAGATGACAGGATGTATGTACTTTTGATAAAAAATGCACCAGGGGCAACAGCTGCCCACCAAAAGACGGCTCAGAGAGGCTGTCAGTCAGCATAAGAGGGAGGCAAGTCAGAGCAAGGCCCGTGTCAGACTCCCAGGCAATAAAGCTATTACTCCTTAAATGCTGTGCAGTTAGGGAATGGTGCTGTACCGTGAAAACGACATTATGCCATTCTTGGTTTATTTTTTCTCTTTCGTTTTCATTTTAATATTTATGTACTTGAAAAGGCAACCAAATTACATATTGTCCTTGTTAAGGTTTGAAACACAGCTTAACATACATTTCATTCCTTCAACAAATATTTAGTAAGTGGTGCTATTTACCAGGCACTAGGCTAGACTCTGGGACTATACAAAACAATTGGGTCTTGATCCTTGTTCTTTAGTAGCTTTGGGTCCAAATGGAAGATTGGCATGGAAGATCACCTAACTCAACAGATAAGGAATCTGGACCCATAGTGTGTTAGGAATCTTCCAAAGATGAGCTGACTTTCTAGAACTATAACTGAGGGGACTCATGACCTCTGATTACAGAGGCTCCCTTAGGTTCATTGTCCATCCATTTATTTATTCATTCAACAACCTGTTCTGGACCATTCACCTCCCTCCTCTCATGGAGGTCACTCTTTAGTGGAGAAGATGAATATCAAAATAGTGAGGAAGGTAGCAAATTCCTTAAGCCATACACAGATATGTAGATAATGTTGCTTAATTTTTTAAGTAATTTTTTTTAACAAGCATCCAGATCATTTAACATGATCAGTTCCAGGTGAATCATGTTTATACCAGTTTTTTCACTCTCCCCTTCTCCACTGGGTTGGTGTAAGTTGCCTCGGGAACTTATGGGTTATTGAGGAGGTCCATCTGGTCCTAAGTCATCATCTATCAATGCTGGAAATATTTGCTGAGACGTTTGATTTCCCCTGTCCTTGATCTTGCCGTCAATCTCAGTGATATCTGCTCATCTATGGATCCCTCTGCTCTGTGCCATCTGGGGGTCTTCTCATGAAACCTCTTCTCTGGGGCACCTCAGGTCACCCAAACAATCTCTTTTTCCTGCAGGGAAAAAAAAAGTTTTGAATTTCTTATTGGAATGGAAAATTCACTCTTACATTTTGCCTTCTAATTTGTTGTTTAGGTCAAAAATATTATGCCTCTAATTCTTCAGGGCTCTGTCTTTTGAGAGTCAAATGCTAGGGTTTTTAGACTCTGACTCTTCCTTTAATTCATTGTCACAGAGATGATTCTTGAAAAAAAAATGCTTTGAAACTCAAAAATAGTTGACACTTTTTCTTTTAACCACCTAACCTCAGGGCAGTGGTTAGGGGTAGGGTGGTGTGCTAGTTATCACTCAAAGCAAAAATATGAATTGATTACAGTTTCTCATGGTTTCGGTGGGTTAGACATACAGATAAGGCACAGTGATGACAAGTCATCTCTGCTCCTCTGTGTCAGGGACCTCAGTTGGAAATCATCAAAGATGAGGAGCTGAAATCATCTTGACACTTGTGTGTGTGGTGTCTAGAGGTTGCTGTTGGCCAGAGGCCTTGCTGGGGCAGTCATCTGGAAGAGCCCCACATGGACGTTGCACCAGTGTGCTTTCTCACAACATAATGGCCAGATTCCAGAGAGAGAGGGAGAGGGAGGGGGTTGAGGGTGGGGGTGGGGAGAACTAGGCAGAAGCCCTATTATCTTTTGTGACAGACCTGTAAATGTCAGAGTATTCTACATTAACAAGGTGAGGTAGTTACAAAAGTCCACTCATGTCCGATGGGAGGTATGCCTTCTGGTCTGTGGCCTCAACCCCACCTCCTGAGTGGGAAGGTTGGTCTATGCCACATTGTACACATGTGGAGTGAGATGCACAATGGTGAAGCCACCTTTGGAAAATATAATATGTTTAGCAGGAAATATGAGGAATGAAAAGCACTGGGTAGCATGTCATGATGTTATCCAGTCACATAAAAAACTACAACTGATAATCAATCACCTTCTAGGTGTGCAAGTGTGACCCCAAAGAAGTGACATGTGCATTGGTAGAAAATCAAGCTCTCTCTGTGTGCATGTGTGTGTGTTTAATCTGTCTTGTTGGGGTGAAGGGTACTTTCTAGTTATCTGTGTCCCACTAAGGAGCAGTAGGTCTGCCCAAATACATTTATAGACAGCCCCAATAGTTTTGCTCCCTAGCCATTCTTTTTATTTATTGCCTGTTATGGTTAATTTTATATGTTAAATTGATTAGACTATGTGATGCCCATATAGCTGGTAAAACACTCTTTCTAGCTGTGTCTGTGAGAATGACTCTCAAGAACTTAGCATTTGAATCAGCAGATTGAGTAAAGACAATCGCTCTAACCAATGGTGGGCAGATTTCACTCATCAATTCAAGGCTGGGACAGAACAAAAAGATGAAGGAAGGCAAATTTTCTCTAAGCTGAGGCACCCACTTCTTCCTGCCCTTGGACATCAACACTGTTGGTCCTTAGTCCTTCAGACTGAGTTATACCACAGGCTTTCCTGTTTCTTTGGCTTTTCAGCCTCTGTAATTGTGCAAACTAATTCTTCTCCTCCTTCATACACACATCTATACATGTATCCTATTGATTCTCTTTCTCTGGAAGCGAATATATTGTCCTTTCTCTACTTTCTCCAGGGACTCAAGTTTGTTTATGCTGGATTTCCCCTGCCCCTACCCTATCACCAATTCATGTTTATTTCCCTTCTTTCTTTTTCCATAGGAGAATTTAACAGTCCAGCCTTCTGCTGGGGAGTTAATTGGAATTACCTTGTCTCCAACTAAAACTTTGCAATGTTGTTATTTTTTTGCTTATGTATTTTAACAGCCACCTGATTGAAGTATTTAAAGAGAATAACTAGGAGTGAGAAACAGGCTTCTGAAGCTAGGATTTATTTTTGGATGAGACCAGAGAAGGGTAGGTAGAAGCAGCTGAGTAGCTCCTAATTGCGCCCAGCTGATATCCACCTGTGTGGCCTGGGCCCAGCACCAGCCTGCTCTCAGTAGGCTAATTAACCAGCAGAGAGGAATCACCTTTCCATATTCAGGTGAAGGGCTGACAGAGCAGAAAAGAGGACCCAGCTAGTCCTGTCTATTTTAGCATATTTTCTTCAAAAAGAAATAATTTGACTAATTCATTCCAGTTATAAATTTAATGCATGCCTACTCTTAAAAAATTTAAATAATTCTGGAATATATAGAGAAAAAGGAAAAGTCATCTGCAATCTTACCATCCAGACTCAACTGTTGTACTATTTTGCAAAAACCCTTCCATATATTTATGTATGCATGGGTACCTTCAGCTACACCCCTCCATAACTTTGTGTGAAAGAGTATTATACTATCATACAGGTGAGTGTCTTATTTTTTTCATTCATTAACAGGTAGTGAGTGGGAGGTTTTTCTTGTGTCAACAAATATAGACCCACACCATTATTTTTCTCGACTGTACACTATTCTTCTGTGGGACATACCATTGTTTATTTAACTAATCTCTATTGAACAATAATTATGTCAATTGTAATTTTTTGACACTATAATTAATGCTTTGATGAACTTTCTTGTATGTTTATTTTTTATGTACTTGTACAAATATTATCCTTGGGATAAACTCCCAGGGGAGGGGGGATTACTGGAATTCTTTCTTTTAAAAAGGATAATAGAAAGCTATGGGGAAAAGAAAAATTTGGCAAGAAAACTAGCTCCAGAGAATTCATGTGACAAAAAATGCCTAAAGCCTGTGCTGAGTCAGGAGTCTAATCACCACAGCTTGGGTTGCAAAGATAAAGAGTCTTCAAAAGACTCCAGCCTAGTGGGAAAGAGAGAACAACACTTTAGCCAATAATTACTATAGTGAGATGAAATTCCCAATAAAGATGAGCAAAGCAACATGGAGGATAGAAGAAGGCAATTATACCTGGGTAAGAGAGATGGGGGAGAATTAAGAGAGACAGTAGCTATTGAGCTGTTCCTTCATTAAAGAGGTGGTTTCTTATTTGCTTGGGCTGCCAAAATGAAGTACCACAGCACGGGCAGCTTAAACTTCAAAAAATTATTTTCTCACAGTTCTGGAGGCCGATGTCTAAGATCAAGGTGTGGCCAGGATTGGTTCTCTCTGAGGGAAGGATCTATTCTGGGCCTCTCTCCTTGACTGGTAGATGTCCAGCTTCCTGTTTCTTCATATGGTCTTCCTCTGTGAAGTCTGCGCCCTCGTTTCTTCTTACAAGACACCAGTCCTATCAAGTGAGGGCCCACCCAGAGGACCTCATTTTAATTTACCTCTCATAGACCCGTATCTCCAAATACGGCCACATTCTGAGGTACTGGAGGTAGGACTTCACTCTGTGGATTCTGAGGTGGACACAGTTCAGCCCACAACCATGAGGGAATGAAGAAAGGCTCATAGAAAGGCCTAGAATCAGGAGAAGGTGCTGTGTGGCTGGGGAAGACCCAGGAAGCCTTTGTGTGATGGGTGGTAAAGGGCAGAGGACTGGGAACATGGAAAAGAAATGGTGGTGGAAGATGAGTCGGGTGGGAAGCAGGGGCTTATAAACAGGCCTAAGGAAAGTGTGCCTCCTTCTGCAGGGAGCGGGAAATCTTGGGTATTTTTGAACAGAGGCGCAGCAGGATCAGATTTGTCTTTCAATTAGATGTTGCTGTCAGAATACCAAATGTTGGTGGGGAAGTGGAGCACCTGGGATAATCATGAACAGCTGGTGGGAAGAGAAAAATGGAACAACTCTATTGGAAAATAAGTTGACAGTTCCTTAAAAGTTAACCGTACACCCATCATATGATCAAGCCTTCCTCTCCCAGGTATTTGTTCAAGAGAAATCAAAATATGTCTATACCCTAATTTGCATGCCTTCAAATTTCACTAGTAGCTTTATTCATAATTGCAAGAAACTGGAAAAACCATATAAATGTGCAACAACAGGTGAATAAATAAATTGTGAGAGATCCATTCCCTCTAATAACACTTAGCAATAAAGAGGAAAGAACTGCAGATTGATACCCATGGCACGGATGAATCTCAAGGTAGTTGTACTAAGTGAAAGAATACAGGCCAAAGTGAAAATAAATAAAAAACAGTGCATAGAGTAGGTTTCCATTTACATGAAAAGAAAATAAAAAATAAAATGTGATCTGAGATTGGGGTTGGGGACAGGTGGAGCAAGGTAGCAGGGACAGTGTACTAGAGGAAAGCTTTGAGATGGTATAATTTTTTTTTTGTCTTGATTGAGGTGATGACTTCATGGGTATATACTTAGGTCAAGATTCATCAAATGGTGCATTTTCAGTGTATGGAATTCTTGGCATCTCTCAATGGATGTCCAAGGTACCAAGAGGAAAAAAAAACCAAAATAAACAACAAAATAAGTTTGGGGATGGGTAAAAAAAAAAATTAAAACATAGACTTGAGGAAGGAAGACCAGTTAGGAGGCTCCTGAGCAAGAGATTATGGGAGTCAGAAGGGGGCTGGGTCATCGCTATCCATTTGACTTTGCTCTTCCTCTGTCCAGGGACTCAAGGTTTTAGGAATTGAACTGGAGGTTCAGAGAAAAGCCCTTTGTCCCTTTGAGATGGTGGAGGACACTGGTCCTTCCTCCTACCTTCTTCTGTGCCAGGGATAATTTTAGGCGTTCTTAGAAGTGGTGCATAGGATGGACAGACATCTATTCTACTCATAGGGCTTCTATTCTAGTGAAAGACAAAAATTAAGTAGTGTCAGGTAGTGCTGAGTGCTATGAAGACAATTCAGGGCAAAGGACTAAGTGATGGGTGGGGATTGGGTGTGGAAATGGTTTTGTATTCTAAGGAGGTGACATTTGAGCTTAGATCTGTTTTAAGTGGCTAAGGGGGGTTTGTTTAGATCAGGTACACAAATCTGAGACTGAGACACTGGCAAGTGCAAAGATCTTGAGTTAACTATGAAAAGTAGCTCATCAAGAAAGAGGTCAGAGTGACTGGACAGAGTAGGAACTCTGACAGAAGGGCCTTAGTAGGTTTCTGATTTTCCCCTAACATGTGCCTAGTCAGACTCCCAGCCTTTCATGCTAGGCATTTACTCAATGTTCAAGCTAGACTGTTGAAAGTGTTAGATACCATTTAAGTGATTATAGCTTAGATTCTTTTTCTTATACTCTTCCTCTTCCCCCTTTCCTATTTTTCACTTTTGATGACGTTGAGGTTGTCATGGGATTTAATCCTCATCTCATAGGATCCTAAGCTGTGAAAAGTCTTACAAAGTTACCTTTACTTGCCATCTATCTCAATGCCCGATACTGGGTGGAATCCCAAATTTAAACAAATCTGAGTAGGACCGAGAAACGGCTATTCACATAGGATTGACAAATTCAGATCAGGGGTACTCCTCTATAAATTCTGCCTCTGAAGACACAGTAATTGAGAGGAAGCAACAAGTATTCTCAGCCTCCAGTTAGGAGGTGAGCATTTTCAGAAGCCTAATGGATCCTGTCCGTGACTTTGTTATTGAATACCACTTTGCAGCTATAAAAAACGAGTTTCAGAAGTATTAAGTCATCCAGTGAGGAAGCGCGAGTTAGGACTTGGAGTCAGATCTGCTGCCTCCAGGTGCCTTCTCTACTTTCCACATTGAGCCTCAATGTGCACAGAGCCATCCTGTCCCAGAGTGAATAGAAAGAAGGTTCTCTTCAGAAAGCCAACAACTTCCTTGAGAAAAAGCCCTAAGGCTTTATTCTCTTGATTGTCAAACTTACTGTCTGCACATTTTAGAGGAGCTTGTGCCTGGCCACAGCCCCTCCTCCTTTCCATCTAGAATTCTCCAAAGGGACCGGCGGCAGAAGGAAGCTGAAGGCAGTGGCCCAGTCAGTGAGACGTGATTGAACACTGTTCCTGTATCGAAGACCTGATAAAAATCCGAGGCCTGTGGGCACTCGATTTTTAAAGTAATCCTGTCAGTTTCCTAATAATAGTAATAAATTAACCAAACAGCAGATTCAGTGGTATTTTATGTCCTAAGGGTATTGCTTTCACACTTCAACTTGATAGCATGATTTATCAAGAGATAAATTACAGCTGGGAACGAATGGATTTACTGATGTCAGGGAGACGACAAGTATATTCCGAAGATGTTACCAGTGATGGGCACGTACCTGACAAGCATACTTGAAAAATCCCCAAACAAAGAGCTTCTCTTCAGAGGCCAACTAACTTTAATTTTTGCTTTGGATGGAGGTTATTGCAAGGACAGGAGGATTTTGATGGTTCAAGTGTCCCTATACCCAAGTCACTGCCACCTAAAAGTATTGACTACATTGCTCTTGGGAAGTGGGGTTATGCAGCACCTCAAACCTTTTCAAAAACCAAGCAGGAAGATAAACAAATAAGGGAATGTGGGGTTATGTTACCACATATGAATGTGTATCTGTCTCTTCCCTCATTCCTCCACTCCCAATTGGCCTTTGCTATGCATCTATTATTCTTGTTATGTCGGTGCACATTATATAACATTCTTGTTATATAAGTTGTCAGAATTAAAATGGAGTTGCTTTTGTCAAGTCCTATACCAAAAATAAGTAAATACAGCCATGATGTTCCACAGGAGTGGATTTCATGCTTATATGCTGGAAAGCAAGAACTATTCAGAAAAGACTACCAGAACTACAACCCTGTACAAAAAAAACCCAAAAAAACAAAAAAACTTCTTCTTCTTCTTCTTTTTTTTTGGTACCAGAGATTGAACCAAGGGGTGCTTAACCACTGAGCAATATCCCCAGCCCTTTTTATTTTTTTGAGACAGGGTTTTGCTAAATTGCTTAGAGCCTTGCTAAGTTGCTGAGGCTGGTTTTGAACTTGTGATCCTTCTGCCTCAGCATCCCAAGTTGCTGGGATTACAGGTGTGCAGCACTGTGCCTGGCACACAAAAATACTTCAGCAAGGACATCCACCCAGCTTCTGTCCATTTTACCCTGAACTGGTGCTATCTTTGCTATTAGTCCTTGTAGTCAAGGATTATTGTTTCAAAATGTCTGGTCTACTTAGGGCATGTGTTTTCAAAAAAGGACTAGTGAAAGAATTCTTGGTGAGCAATGGTTTAATGAAAGAGTCCTTAAAGTCTTTTTAAGAAAAAAAGAGTTTTTTTTTTTTTTTAATATGTGCATAGTTTGCTATGGCAGGGGTTTTCAGATTGCAGTGTTCTGCTGTTCTCAAATAAATATCATTATTCTTTGGGGAATTTCCTCTGATTGTTATTTAGGTTGACATGCACATGACTGAGATGGAATTTAGCCGTTGGACTTGCTCACAGAACAAGACCTCCTGGTCCCTGCATGTCAGGGCATTGGGGTTACTTCTGAGAGGTTGCTCAGAAATCAGAAAGCAGAACTGAGAGAGTTCAGGGAGAGACAGCGGGGGACTTTCAGGGTTGGAAGAGAGCTCTCTGGAGGTGTATGAAGATGATCCTTCTCATATAGACACAGACCTAGAAATGTGAGCTGAGGGTGGGTCCTGCCCAGAAAATCCATAGAAAGTGCACAGTGGAAGAATTCTTAGCAAGTAGTAGTTTAATGAAAGTGTTCTGAAGGTCTTTTTGAACCTTCTAGAACAAGAAGAAGAGTTTTATTTTTTTGTGAACAGAGCATGCAAGGGTGAGGAGAGCTGGGAATAAGGTTGGGTATATGCTGTTAGTATTTAGCAGTATCTTCAAGGAAAAAAAAAACTCTCTCAGCTTGGAACTTCTACCTTAAAAAAAAAATGAGGCAAGTTAAGAATGTCTTGAGCCTAGGACATTTAAAACATTTTTAAAAACAAAATCTGGGCAGTGTATAATTAACAAACCAACAAATCAAATTGTGTTCAACACATCAAAGCAAAAAAAAATATGTCATTAGAAAAAGTAGATGTAGAAATAAGATTTAGCTTCAGAAGCAAGCAAGCAGTTAAGCTCATTAATGAATAGTCCACTCCTGGAACAAATAGGATTTAAAATGCTTCCAGCTTTTGGATGGTTTAAAGCCAGCCATAGCTAGACAACTATGTACACAGATTAAAAGAAAATGGTGCAATGCAGTTTCTTGTTAAATCTCTTTAAAGTTTACCAATAGCCTGAAGCATCTGTCAGAATCCCAGGGAGGTGCTATAAGGAACTATTTTAAACCTCCAAATTCAGGGCACCTGAAGAAGTAAAGGTATGCGTCATTTTCCCTCTTGCAGATAAACAGCTTTACCGTATATAAATTATAAAAACAAAAACTGTTATAAACATATACCCTTTCCTACCATAGGGTCTATATGGATTTCTCTAGGCTTGGCTAGTTTTTCTTTTGTAAAAATATTTAAGCTGCTTCATGTATCTTTTTTTTTTTAAATTTTTTTCCAGGCCAAATTTTGTGCACATTTTTATAAGAATGATTAAAGGGCTGGGGATGTGGCTCAAGCGGTAACGTGCTGGCCTGGAATGTGCAGGGCACTGGGTTCGATCCTCAGCACCACATAGAAATAAAATAAAGATGTTGTGTCCACCGAAAACTGAAAGATAAATATTAAAAAATTCTCTCTCTCTCTCTCTCTCTCTCTCTTTAAAAAAAAAGAATGATTAAATATGAGCTGGATCTCCTGGATTCTGGGAGAAAGTGGGAATCTGGTTTTGTCCACCTGACCTCCAGATAAATCCTCCAAAAATCAGGTCCAGAGAAATCATCTTTTAACACATACACTTCATGTTCAGAGAAAATGTGCCCAGAGGATAATGGGAAAGGCAGAGCAGAACCAGAGAGAGAATTAAGTCTTTCTAACTGATGGTCACTCTTAGGTGTGGAAATGAACTCTGATAGATACCAAGAGCAGCTGTTGGCTTTGATGTCTTCACTATCATCTACACTTCTAGTGGGCAACCCATGGTGGGGCTAGCCTTGCAAACAAGGCAACCCAGTCCAACTCTGTTCAACTTAAGGTGTACAGCAAACCCAGATTGGCTACCTGCCAGCCTACTATATGATTCCTTTCTCAACTTCACATTAAATCAGAAGTAAGAAAGTGGGGCAAAGGGTGAATTCTTCTATCTCCTCTGTTACTGCCCCTCCTTTGGGGCCCAATTTAGCCCAAGCTGGATAAAAAGAAAAAAAAATAAGGTCAACTGCTTATAATATTTCTTATGTTCTCAGAAATACATTTCCCCAGTCTTTCATCTGCTTTGGGCCAATTGATCCAACTGTTGTCTTTTTGTTTGGTTGGGGTTCAAACAATCATTATCAATTCTTTTTTTTTCTGTCTGTGGTTGGTTGAAGCAAAATTTGCTATGGATTACAAACTTTGCTTACTTCCTGTAAGCATTTACATATATTACACATAAAAGAATTATACTACATGAAAAAGTGGGAAGAAATGGCACATTTTTTAAAGGATATGTAACATACTATGCATAGAAAACATACACCTGGTGAATTTTTACAAACTACAGAACTTTCCCAGGTGGGCCCCATCCAGGTGAAGAAATTGAAAATCGTCAGAACCCCAAAGACCTCTTATATTCCCTTTATTTATCTATTTATTTATTTTTTGGTTCCAGGGATTGAACCCAGGAGTGCTTATCCACTAAGCCACATACCCAGCCCTTTTTGTAACTTTATTTAGAGATAGGATCTCACCGAGTTGCTGAGGGCCTCGCTAAGTTGCTGAGGGTAGCTTTGAACTCTGAATCCTCCTGCCTCAGCCTCCGGAGCCATGGGGATCATAAGTGTGTGCCACTGCGCTCAGCTCTAACCCGCCCTTTTTTTTTTTTAATCCCTTTTTTAACTTTGAGACAGGTTCTCGCTAAGTTGCTTAGGGCCTCACTAAGTTGCTGAGGCTGGCTTTGAAGTTGCAATTCTCCTGCCTCAGCCTCCTGAGCTACTGGGATTGCAGGCATGGGCCACTGCACCCAGCTCCTTGTTTTCCCTTCTAATTCCTATTGTGACAAAGATGATCTACTAAATTGACTTCTAGCCCAATAGATAGTTTTTTAAAAATCTGCTTTAGGGATCCTGCAGTGTGTGTCCTTTTGTGTCTGACTTCTGTCATTTCTCTCATTCAGCATATGGTGTGAGAGCCAAAGTGTCGTTGCTGCAGTGTGTGTTCTTCATTCTCTGCTTTAGTATTTCAGTGAGTGAACACATCACAGTGCATTGTCCTTTCTTCTGTGTATGAGCATTTGGGCTGCTTACAGCTTTGACTCTTATAAACAATGTTGCCATGTACAATCTTCTACATAACTACCTGAACACATGTACCATGATTGTTGCTTACATATTTGGGAGTGAAACTGATAGTTCAAAGAATAGGCTTATGTTCAGTATTGGTAAACACTGGCTCTCCAATGTGAGGATGGCAGTTGACGTTCTGATTTGAGGGTTTGCGTTGCTCTACATTCTCACCATTACTTGGTGTTGTACCTTTTGTATTTTAGCCCTTATTATAGTTTTATCAGTGGTACTTTGTGGGTTTTGTTTTAAATATACATTGTAAAACAAGAGTTATATTAAAAATAAAAGAACAGCTAGGCACAGTGGCATATGCCTGTATTTCCAGCCGCTGGGGAGACTGAGGTAGAAGGATCCCAAGTTCAAAGCCAGCCTCAGCAACTCAGCGAGGCCCTAAGCAATTTAGCAAGACCCTGTCTCTAGATAAAATATTAAAAAGGGCTGGGGATGAGGCTCAGTGGTTAAGCGCCCCTGGGTTCAATCCCCAGTACCAAATAAACAAACAAACAAACAAAAATTTTTGTGTTTTGAAGATTAAATAAGACAAACATATGGATGTGACCTCACTGGTACTGGTGACAGATCACTTATGTATGAATAATGTTTTGAGGACAGATGGTCTTTATTCCATAAAAGACTGAAGAGTTGCTTTAAAATGTGATATCTTAGAATTTAGATATAATAAAACATTTTAAATTTAATTCATGTTTTATGGACACTTTAAAGAATTCTAATCAATACCTGATTGTAGGTAATTTGACCACCGGTTAATCTACATCAGCACACACACACACACATACACACACACACAAGTGCTGTGACAAGGAGTCTATTCATATGCTAAATACTCTGAAGCATTTTTCCCTGAGGAAATCTAAATTCTGCTATCATTTATTAATTCCCCTTCCATTATTTCTACAAACTAAGTTTTGGAATAAGTCTACATGTATTTCTTATTGCACTAGAGCTGTTGATATTGGTCATTCATTACTGACATTGAACATATTCAGTGCCTAGATCTGCACTGACCATGTAGCAACATCTGATCCCAAATGTCAAGTTTGGAAGCCATTTGGTGAGGATAACAAGTTAATTTGGAGTAGAGTAGCTCAAACAAAGTATTTTTCTCACTTAATGAGACATATTTTCTGATTTTAAGAAGTATTTGCTAGCTAGTTGATGATGTTTCAGTGGATCATCAATGTTGTTAGTTATCTAGCTTTCAATCATGCAACTCCAGCATCATTAATGCACCAGCTTTCACATCCCTTGTAGCCTCTTGGTTGTGTCATACCTGCATTCAAGGAATATAGGAGGAAAAGAGGGTGTGATTCCAGCCATATCTTTCCTGCTTATCAGAAAAGATGAAGAGCCTATAAAAGACTTCGACTGACACCTCTGTATTAGCTAAGTATCCTGTGGAATAAACAAGCCTCAAAATCAATGGTAAAGCAATAACAATACTGCAGGGAATAAAATAAATTAATACAAAAACAAAAGATTTATTATTTTACAGTTTCTGTGGATCAAGAATTCCATAGCAGCTTAGCTAGGCAGGTCTGTCTGGCTCTGGGCCTCTCATAAAGTTTTGATTAGGAGATTGGCCGTGGCTGCCTTCATCTGAAAGCATGACAAGGGCTGGAGGATCCACTTCTAAAATGATCTGCTGCCAAGATGGCGGTTGGAAGGAAGCCTGTTACTGACCACATGGGCCTTCCTAAGGTCTCTCTGTTGCATTCTCACAACATGGCAGCTAGCTTCCCCCAGCAAGTGACCTGGAAGACAGCAAGGCAGAAATCACATTGTCTTATGAATTAACCTCACAAGCCTAATACTATGGTTTGAATATGTCTCTTCCACAATTCAAAGCTAATTCCAAAATTAGCTTTGCTAATTTGATAGTTTTATAGGTAAGGTGGTTAGTTTGTGATGGTTTCTCCTTAGTTTCTCATTAGTGAATAGGATCAGGGTTCTTATAAAAGAGGCATCATGAAGTGTTCAGCTAGCTTGTTGGTTTGACCTTCTGCCTTCTGCCATGTGGAGATGCAGTCAGAAGGCCCTCCAGACAATCAATGTCAGTGCCTTGATCTTGGACTTCCAGTCTCCAGGACTTTGGGATATAAATTTCTTTTCTTTATAACTCCCCAGTTTGGGGTATTTTGTTATAGCAGCACAAAACAAACTAAGACAGTCAATTCCACCTTCTGGAGGGAGGACTACCAAAGAATTTGTGGGCATATTCAAACCACTACTGCCTTATTGACCAAAATCGATTCACTTGCTCAGTCTAATTACATTAGAGATTAGAAAATCAACTTATAATTGGAGGCCATGGGTATTTTCCCCTGAGGACTCTTCTGATAGGACAAAAAAGGAGAATAATACTGGCAAGTCAACTGGCTCAGAAATTTGTACACAATAGAATTTTTGAGAACTTGACCAAATAATTCTGAAGTTCTTCTGAAAAACTGAACAGTTATATATATATATATATATATATATATATATATATATATATATATATATATAATTTTATTTTATTTTTTTGAAAAATAAGGTTGTTTAAAGGCAAGAGGATGACCAGACTTACTGGATTTCAAAATGTACAATGAGTCAATATTCAGGTTAATGAATGGGAAACAAGATAGAATACTTATATACAACCTAATTTATAGTAAACTAATATTGAAAGAGATGCGTTTTTCATAAATGTTATTGAAAAATATGTTTTAAAAGATTCCATTTATATTCTTGCTCTACAGCAGAGTAAATTCTAGATGAATTGGAAATTAAAATGTGAAAAATGTAACCATTTTAAGAAACTAGGAGAAACTTTAGGTAAATATTTACCTGATCCTAAATGGGGAAGGATGAGGCATACAGACAATAGACTAAATAACAAAGGAAAAGATTGATTTTAATATTTCAAATTAAACACCCTATGTCAAAAACATCATAAAAATTTAAAAGCAAATGAGGAGATTATGCATTATTGATAGTTTGATGGAATATATTTATTAACAAGAAAAAATACATTAGCTTTGCTTGAGGTCTGTGGCCCTTTTTTCTATGGAGCAAATATTTCAGAAATTAAAAATAAAACAGTGGGAGAGTATTAATATATAATGAGTTAATATAACTGATAATAAAACCTCTATATCCTCAATAAAACAGGCAAAACATAAACCTACAATTCACAGAACAGATAGAACAAATGGCTAATAAGCAGGAATAAATGCTTAACCTCATTAGTAATCATATGATGCAAATAAAAACAGAAATAAAATCTAATGTCTTACCTATCAGCTTAACAGATTGTTTAATGTAAATACACAGGGCTGGGCAGAGTATGTATAAACTGCTGGTTTATGCAAAACCATTTGACAATCTTCATCAAGAACCTTCCGTGTGTTTTATTTTTTGTGTCTGATAATTTCACCTGTAAGATTTTAGCTTAAAGAAATCCCAGAAATGCACTTAAACATGTGTGTGTGTGTGTGTGTGTGTGTGTGTGTGTGTGTGTGTGTGTGTGAGAGAGAGAGAGAGAGAGAGAGAGAGAGAGAGAGAGAGAGAGAGAGAGAGGGAGAGAGCAGAGAGAGACAGAGAGAGCAAAAGAGAGAGGGAGGAAATTTGTGAATTTGTATATTATAATTCTAGGGAACTTATGTATAAAAAATGCTAAAACTTGTTTTGTCAGGAAGTGATAGATTAAATTCTACAATAATGCTTTAACTCTTTCAGGCCACTAAGGGACCAATTAGTGCATTATGCTAAGGGGCACTAAATTGTTTCCTACTAGCCTGGAGGAGACCAGGCATGTCCCGAAGCTCTAACTCATATCACCACTGGGAAGTGATTCAAGTCTGGGAAGAAGCTGGCTCATTGAATATTAATTGAATGGGTGAATAAATGAAGGCGAGGCAAGGAGGGAGCTAACAAGCTCACATGTATTGATTATTTACTGTGTGCCAGGGGCTTCCCATTCCTTATCTCAGTTAATTCTCATGGCAACCCTATGAGGCCCCTATTATCATCACCACTTTACAGTAAAGGAAACCGAATTTAACCACAGACATGAATGGTTTCCTGCCCCTCCTGTGGGAAGATCCTGGTGCTGACCTTAGACAGTCACTTGTTCACTGTGGTCAGAAGCACAAAGTCCCTCTTGGCCCTATGGGGGTCTTATTTCAGGCGGATTTATAAAATTCAGCAGTTCCAGATCCTCCTTTATAGAGTATGGTTTTTCTGAATATATTGCCAAGGCTATAGTTATTCTAAGGGAGAGTTGGTTGGGGAGGCGTCTGGGCAGAGGGAAGCCCTTTGAGATATCATTCATTTACATTGAAATAAAGCTAAATTTCATATTACTTATTGAGAACCCATTTTTAATTTAAAAAAAAAAAAACCTCAGTGAAATGGAGCAGAGGAGAGCAAAAGATTATTGTTGCCTAAGAAGGATGAAAAAGAGTGTCTCCAGTTTAGAAAAAGAGATAGAACAGGGGCTGGGGATCACTATCTACTGCCTGTTGGTGTTATTACTAAGGCACCCTTTTTGAATCTCCTGAAGGCAAAGGGAAGACTTTTGCAAGACATTTGTCTGGGCTGCCTTGGTCCTTGGAGCGAAGGAAATTTGATTTGTAAAGGAAATGCATTCCTATCTTGTTTCATTAACAAGCAGCTATAGCCTAGTAAGTTGGCTAGTACAGACTTGTAAATGGTATGTGAAAATGTCATAAGAAAGCGGGATGTCAGAATCAAATCCATTTCTCGTAGGAATCCTGAGCTATGGGAAGAGTTGGTTGCTCTGAATCATCCTAGATAGAAGACCTCTCTTTTCTTTTTTCTTTTTTTTCTTTTTGGTACTGGGGATTAAACTCAGGGGCACTCGACCACTGAGCTGCATCCCCAGTCCTATTTTGTATTTTATCTAGAGACAGGGTCTCACTGAGTTGCTTAGTGCCTCACTTTTGCTGAGGCTGGCTTTGAACTCGCAATTCCCCTGTCTCAGCCTCCCAAGTTGCTGGGATTACAGGAGAGCACCCCTGCTCCATCTAGAAGATCTCTTTGACAGGGGACACATTCCTGCATGGATGGTGAGAAACAGCTCTACCTTTCAGACAATTAAAAGTTTTGAATACAGAGTTCTTCATCTCTATTATATCATTTTTTAAAAAGAAACTTCAAGAAATAAGACGAAAATTCTCAAAGAAGTCTTTTGATTCTTTTTCGCTTCTTAGTTGAGGAACATTTATATTTAGGCTATCAAAGAATGAGGGGGTAAAGATTTTCTTTCTAGAAAGAAAATCCAAACTACTGATGTCTTTAAATAGATTTATACCCAAATTATACACTGTAAGTCTACAAGCAACTTTATAAAAAATCATCCACATAGCCTTTTGTATTGGGATTCTTTATGTGATACTGAAACTCCTGTAGGAGGGAGAAAATAATGATTAGGCTTAAGCAAAGTGAAAAGATATTTTCTCAGCTGGAAGCTGTTAATACTTCAGCTGATAGAGACTTGGAGAATAACTCCTCTGTTGTGTGTTTAAAAAATAAATATACAAGTACTGGAATAATTCACAGGATGAGAAATCACAGGAGGCAGATAACAACCAAGCAGATCTGAGACCGATCGTTTTTCTGCTCATGGGGATGTTGCTCTTTTGCCCTAAGTCTTGGACTGACAGCTCTTCTGGATGTTGTCTCCAGTCCTTTGGGTCTTGCTTGAGTAAATACTATGTTGCCAAGCCATCCAATGACTTTAAATTTTCATAGCAGACGGAGAATTATTGGAAACATAGGCAGAGAATTTAGAATTTTAAACCCCCTCCATTAAAAAATACTAAATATGGTACTTTTTTGCTTACTGTAGAAGTAGTATATGTTCATGGATAACTTGTCAAATACACACAGAAGGAAAGAGAAGAATCCATATTATAATTCTACTAGTGAGAAATAATCACTAATTAGAAGTGGAGCATATCTATTCTCTCTCTTTTTAATCCCATGGAGTATTTTTTAACCAAAAAATTTCCTCCTATGATGCATATAGTTTTCCAGTCTTCTTGGGTCTTCTATCCTGCGTTAGCTTTTTCGCTGCTATGACTAAAGGATCTGACCAGAACAACTGTAGAGGAGGAAAAGTTTATTTGAGGGCTCATGGTTTCACTTAGTCCATAGGAGGTTGGTTTCATTCCTCAGGGTTTGAGGTGAGGCTGAACATCATGGCAGGAGAGGGTGGTAGAGGGAAGTAGCTCACATCATGGCCATCAGGAAACAGAGAGAGAAACTCCATTGGCCAGATACAAATGTATACGTCAAAGCCACGCCCTAATTCTCACCTCCTCCAGCCACACCCTCCCACTTCAGTTACCACTCTGTTAATCCCTATTAGGGGATGAATTCACTGATTGGGTTAAGATTCTCACAACCCAATAATTTCTCCTCTGAACTTTCTTGCATTGTCTCACATGTGAGCTTTTGGGGGACATCACATCTAAACCGTAACATCCCCCAAACAATCTGAGTAATAGTTTAAAGTCTGCACGTTGGAAGTTGGAATTAGAACCAACAATGGGTAGAGACTAAGCCTATTGCTAATCACCTGGGTGACAATTTCTTCCCCTGAAAAATGAAGGTCATGTTACTTGGCTTGAATGGTGGCTGTGAGGATAGAGATAATGTATGCAAAATGCTTAGCGCATAGTAAAATTTCAATAAATGGCAGCAATTACAATTTTTCTTTCTCCTTTTATCCGCCTCTACCATATCAGTGATTTGCTTTATCTTTTGTTCTTTGTTATATTGCTAAAATTATATATGGCGTTAAAAATGTATATTTCTTAAAGTGTACCTTGACAGATGAGGAAAAGAGAGAGGTTTTCCATCTGGGTATGATCACTTCCATTAACTACAAGCATTACTGAATGTTTAGTTTTGGGTGCTGATTAAGTTTTACCTTGGAATATATAGATTGGGAAGTCTGGGACAGGTCAGAACATTCTGCCATTAAAATGAATTGATTCTCAAGCTTCACTATATCCACCTCCATCTCTTTAAGTGAGATAAAGACTTGAGCCCTTAATAATCAAGGTCACATTTAACCGAGAGGAATCTGGGGGCTAAGAGAAGAACACTCCTACTTTAGTTTTAACAACCATGGAGGAGAGGGGAATGTGATATCAGGACAAGAATAGTGAAGTGACAGAAGACAGTTGGGCCCCATCATGGACTGTGATTGCTATGTTCAGATTCTTAGGATGTTCCCTGGGATAAGCAAATGGAAGTATCTGCCTAGAAACCGTGAAGTCATGGACTCAAAGTAACCATATGTATAAGCGTGTCTATGACCCCTTGCATGCACTTTCAGAGAATGCTGGGAAGGGGAGTCTGTTCTCTCTGTTCAGCAGCAGATAACAGGGGCAGGATGGGAAGTCACTGGCCCTTTCCTCTTTTCTTTGTTTGCTGCCCGCAGTAAGTGGATTTCCTTATCCTTGTGCCTGGTGTGAATGGCCTGCACCATTTAGTTGGCCAACATGAGTGGGCCTGGGAGGACTTGAAAAGTTTCTTTAATGGAAATTTTCTAGCATCCACGAGCTGAGATAGAACAGTGTAATGACCTCATGAACCTACCACGTGACTTCAAGCAGATTTCACATTTCACCAATTTCGTTTCATCTTTTGCCTTTCTGCTTTCCTTCTTTGCCTCACTTATTACTATAGTCTTTTAAAGTAAATCTTAGGGAAGAAATTCTCTAAATGCTTTAGTAGGTAGCTTTAAAAGATAACGGCATTAAAAAAAAACCCATAATCATAGTACCATTCATACTGAACAAAATTAGTAGTAATTCCTTAATATCATCTGTCTATTTCAAGTTCAAATGTCCCTGATTATAAAAAAAAAAGCATTGGTTTGTTCAAATCAGAATCCAATCAAAGCCTACACATTATACACGATTGTCAGTTCTCATAAAACCCTTACAATAAGAGTTCTCCCTTCCTCATCTCCTATTTTAATGCCATTTAGTTTTTGAAGAAACTGGATTATTTCTCCTTTATAATCAGGGCTGACTTTGGATGAGCTGCCGTTTCAGGCTGTAAGATTTTTTTTTTTTTTTTTTGCTAAGTTAGAGACCATGTGAAATGGTGTGTCGCTGAATATGTTAATATCTCCATGGGAGTGAGACCAAATGAGTGGGTGATTAACAGGACAAGGAAGAACAGCTTTAGCACCAAGATAGAGATAGTTGGGAATCTCTGCTCAAAGGGACCTTTCTCATGCCGAGGAACTTACAAGGCAATCTAGTAGGCCAGCTGCCTTTGTGAATGATCCCTGGATGAAGAACCCCATCCTGGCCTCTGGGCTGCAGAATCTGTAAGAACCACCTTCATATTTTTGTGTGTATCCACTACATTTTCTCCCAACCACCCTGGCTGGCTGGTTTTTGTTGGTAATGCACTGGTTTTCCCATCTGTAGACTCTTTTTTATTTATCTTTTTATTTTATTTGCTCTAATTAGTTATACATGACAGTAGAATGCACCTTGACACATCATACATAAATAAAGTATAACTTCTCACTCTTCTGGTTGTACATGATGTAGAATCACACTGGTTATGTGCACAAAGGGTTATAATGACTGATTCATTCTACTATTCTTCCTACCCCCATGCCCCTCCCCTCCCTTTAGTCTCCTTCACCTTATTCAAAGTATCTCTATTTTTCCCTAGCCCTTCCCCCCCCCCCCGCTTATTGTCATATGCATCCGCTTATCAGAGAAAACGTTCAGCCTATATTTTTTGTGGATTGGCTTATTTCCCTTAACATGATATTCTTCAGCTCCATCCATTTACCAGGAAATGCCATCATTTCATTCTTCTTTAAGGTTGAGTGATATCCACTTTGTATATACACCACAGTTTCTTTATCCATTCATCTGTTGAAGTGCTTCTAAATTGGTTCCATAGTTTGTCTATTGTGAATTGAGCTGCCATAAACATTGATGTGGCTGTGTCACTGTAGTATGCTGATTTTAAGTCCTTTGGGTGTAAACCAAGGAGTGGGATAGGTGGGTCAAATGGTGGTTCCATTTTAAGTTTTCTGAGGACTCTCCATACCCCTTTCCATAATGGTTGCACCAATTTGCAGTGCCACCATACATAAGTGTGTGCTTTCCCCTACATCCTCCCCAACATTTATTGTTGCTTGTATTCTTGATAATTGCCATTCTGACTGGAGTGAGATGTAGTTTTGATTTACATTTCTATAATTGCTAGAGATGTTGCTGTAGACTCTTTTAGCACTTCTAGTCAAGGCCATTGACAGTGGCTATTGATTCACCTACTATATGCTCTGTATAAGAAAAGAGGTGCAGTGATGCCATTGGAAAAGTCTCGGTGTTCTATGCCAAATTCAAACAAAAACAGATTGGCTCTCTAAAGTTTTAAGAAGTTACTTTGTTGATTCTTTGGTCTTTGAAGCCCCATGATCCTCTAGGAACTGGAAAAGATATTCTTTCTTGACATGACTGCTGGGTTAATCTCAGCTATCTTGCCATCTTTGGGAGTCTAAATGGACAAGAAGCTCTGGATTCTTCCATTGCCCATATCCACATGGAGTGCTCAATATTTCTTAAATGAACTCTAGGATTTCCCAGTGTCACATGTTGCCTTATCTTTCAGAAATGTACTCCTTTTCTACCTTCACTGAAATTTCTTTAAGGTTCATTTAAAATGACAGCAGCTCTGTGAGGCCATTTGTAAACTTCCCAACCTGGCTTGTTTTCCTCTTTTTGAACTTCCGAAGTGCTAGCATTCAATGGACCTGCTGGGACTAGAACTTGTGCAGAGACCAGAGTTCTAACTTGTCCCTTTCCTCTAAGTCCCTCTGAAGATTGTGGCCAGATATCCAATCAAAGGAAAGAGGACATACCTTCAATTAGCCAAAAAGAAGCAAAAATCACTCAAAAATGATAGTGGAGATGATAAGCAAATTATCCTGTTTCTGGATGGAAATTTGAGTTCAGTTGCAAATTTTTCCTTGTACTATTTTCTACATGCTAAAGATTATGCTAGGAGAGTACAAAGAGTTACCACTGAAATTTTATAATGCTTATCATGTAGCAGACCCTGTTCTAAGTCCTTAATAGTTGTTACTCATTTTATCCTCAGGACAATGTTATAAGGTTGGTGCTGTTATTATTTCCATCTTACTTTTCAGAGAAACAGAGGCATTTTGAGTTTAAGTAACTTGCCAAGGTTATACAAACTGTAAGTAACAGAGCTGGGCTTTGAACAAAGGCAGTCTGACTCAAGGAAAAATAAGATACACTCTTTTAGCCTTCGAATTTTGCAATCTGAAGGTTCTAACAAGAGGGGGAATATGGTATGCTTTCATTCTCAGAATCCCAAACACATTCCACAGAACTAAATATATATATGTATATGTGTATATATATATATATACATATATTTCATATATTATATATATTTATATATATTATATATAAAATGAGGCACAGAGTAAGTTTGGGGCTAGGACACTGTAGGCCAAGTCTGTGACTGAGATCAGTGTTGAGAATGGATTGGCTCCGCCTGTACCAGGAAGACAAGTGATCCTAAACAAGGGCTGAACTGAGGCCCCTGTTAAACCAATAAAGGCTCACCCAGAGGGATTTATTAGGTATTGTCCATGGGAAGTGGCTAGGAGGATAACTGTATAAGGAGGCTGGCCTTTCCCTTGGAGGTCACCCTGTGTTCTGGTTTATTATCAGCAATGCATCAAATTGTACAATGCCATTTTTGTGGTACAGACTCACTGCCTATTAAAAAACATCTCTAAGGAGACCTGAACATATAAATAACCATTTGGATATTTTTTCAGAATTTCCTTCTAAAGCAACAGATCATATGGTATCGATGACACTGTTGAACCAAAGCCATGTGGGATTGTAGCCAAATATTGGGATGGCATAGAAACCTCCATGAGCATTTCTTTGGGGATTCAGGAATGTTCTGAGCAACCCTCTATCTTAAACATGGCGTTTTCTTTCTTTTTTTTTTTTCCAAATAGGTTTTCTGAGAAAGAAGAGGTTTTAAGGGCTTCTCTGGAGATAAATGATCATATAATCATCTGCTCTAGGGGGAAATGGTTCCAAAGCTCTGGCATAAATCTGAGAAGTTGTTGCCTTAGAAACAACTAATGTTGTGTAACTCTCTTCCCTGGACAACCATTTAGGGTCTCTATAATTTGCTCACTTCTACCCTCACTTTCTAAACCTTTAACCCCAGGTGAGAAATCTTCTCCTCTTTCTCCAACGAGGATGATAGCCAATAGCTCTTCTGATTTCCCCAGACATCAAGCACTTGGTGGGGACTGATCCTCTCCTTCTTCGGTGGGATTCTGTTGCAGTGATAGAGAGGAGTTAACCCCGGAGGGACAACTGGGGAAGGTTCGGTGGCATTTGTGCTGGTTTGCCCTTGATGCAGGGGTTTCCTGGGAGGCAGGATTTTTAGTGCTGAAGTCTGAATGATTGTCTATCCTATTAGGAACATGGGCAGCTCTCCAAGTGAGGACTCAGAACTCCATGGAACTCTGGGCTCTGGACAGCTCAGAGTTCCTCCCCCAGAATCATCTGTGGAAGGTTGACTCACAGCATGGTTCCAGTTACTGCTCTTTCAAAGATTCCCCTATGGCAGACAGAGTTACATCAGAGAAATTGCTGGAAATATTACACATGGCCAGATTCAGTTCAGCTCATTCAGTTTTACTCAATTTCTCCAGCCTCCGTGGAGTTCCTATAAATACATGATAGTGCATAGGAAGCCGGGAATACAAAGATAAATAAAGCACGCTCCTGCTCACTGGGGGCTCCTAAGCTAAGGGGAGAGATTGAGGTACAGACCAAGGGGCATCTTTCAGCTTGAGGGATGCTGTAATAGAAGTGGCAGACAAGGTGTGGGGGAGGGGCATGAATGGAATCATTAACTGATGGAGGTCAAGACAGTTTCACAGAGAAAGTGATGCTGCAGTGGAGGGTTGGAGGTTGAGTAGGTGTTTGCCATTGGGAGGGGAAGAGCATTTCAGGGAGAGCTAAGGACATACAGCAAAAGCACAGAGAAAGGAAATGATCTAGTCTGGTAGAAACTTCATGGTATACTAAGGGAGCACCAGGTATAGTTGGAATGCAAGTGTATTTTTTTTTTTTTTTTAGATAGAAGGAACACTATGGGAGAAAGATAGAAGCAAGGGGCAAGAGACACACCAAGAAAAGCATTTTATGCCATTTTATTAATCCCTGTTGATGAATTTCAATACCTTTTCCCACTTTGCTGAATTTTGTTTTCAGGTGATATTCCCCCACATAGCCAAGAATGTCTTTGTGTCAACAAAATGATCTCATTTCTCTTATCAGTAGCTTATTTAAGATTTTACTGTGTCAAAATTCTGGCCAAAGAAAGGTGTCTCTGTTGAGGGTCCCCTAGGAAAGGATGTTCTCTTCTGCTGGAAGTGGTCGTGTCTACATGTGTGGCAGCCATCCTGTGACCATGAGGACTGCTGCCTTGAACACAAGCTGATCTACTGAGAATGTTAGAGCAGAAAAATGGAAAGTGCTTGGGGTCCTTGGTTCAGTTTTCCTTCAGAGTAGGTGAAATAAGAGAATTTCCTCATTGTACTTTAAATAGAGATTTCAGTTACAGGCAGTTGAAAGTATTTGATTACATGGAAGAGTATGCCAAAAAGTTGAGACTTTACATATCCAGAGAAAAAGAAAAATGTCATGAGTTTTGTGGTAGAACATGAACCCCCTATTTATCAGCAGCCATATTTCTTGATTTTGAGTCCTAGATGCAAAAATTCATTCAACTAGAATTTCTTGTGGAAATTTGCTCACTTCTACCCTTACTACCATTTTAGATGCTAGAGATACAATGAGATATGATATCTACTCTTAGGGAACTTGCAATTTCCTGGTGGAGATAGGGGAGTAAATTGAGTTCACAAGCACTGTGGCAAGTGCTTTGTCAAAATTTCACCCAGGGTACTATAGTGGTGTTTTGGGGGCTCCTAAATCACTCTGATAAATTGAGAGCATTTACCAAGGAAATAACACTTGGACTGAATCAGTTGAAGACCCCTGAAGTGACTAGTCATCTGTTGAACTGCTTCTGGGTCCACGTACACACATGTATTTGCACCTCGTGTATCTGCTGTGGTTCCTCTGACTTGAACCCATTTCTGGTTGTCAGAGACCTGTGTTTGGATTTCGCCCAGCCTCAGCTCTTCTAGATTTAATTTCTTGATCCTATCTCTTGAATGGACCAGTTCACCCATTCTAATTTGTCTTTTTTTTTTGGTTTTGTTTTCCTGGCTCTAGCTTCCAGATTGTGTGTGTGTGTGTGTGTGTGTGTGTGTGTGTGTGTATGATCATCTCATCTTGATTTTACTAGATCTTGGAATTTCCCCTCCACTCTTAGACATATTTGTGCTCAGGAGGTAGTAGGTAGTACCTAACCTTTTTACCCTGTCTGGCGTCTCCTTATTTTACTTTCAAATGGTCTCTAAATGTGGGTCATGGCATTAGTTGTCAGGGCACAAGGGTTCAGTGTACTAATAATGACTGTGGATCACATGCATGCAGTAAATTTAGGACAATGTAGAGGTCAGGTTGGTGGAAAGAAATGATTGCAGTAGGTAAAAATGGAACAGGAAATAGATGTCCTCTTCCTTTTCCTTGTCTATTTTTGGGAGGTGGAGGGGACAGGGGTCTGAAAGCTTTTCAAATGCATGTCAGAATAGTCTCACTTGCCACAGTTGTTTGCATTATAAGTGATGTTGTGTAGTGTGGGGAGAGTATTAATAACTCCCTAACATTATGTAAAAGGCCTTTCTCTAGAGGGTGTAGCTAAAGAGGAAGACTTTGGATAATGCAATCTTCCTAAGTCCATCAGCCCCAGAGGGGTAGGAACTTGGGAAGGCACATGACTTTTCAGAGAGTGTCCTGTGGGTTTAAAATACCTTATTCACCCTCTAGCATCATTGAGTTTGAAAATCAGCAGGTAGAAGAGGGTTAAGTAAACAGCAGGATAAGAAATAGCACATATTACTTTTAAAAAATTAGAGGTGCCAAATAATTAAGCTTCTCTCAAGTATCGTATGTATTTTCAAAAAGAATAAGAGTTCTATTGATCTTTTAAAATAATATAGCTCATTATAAAGAAATCAAGCATCAAAGAAAGGTGCAGAAAGGAAAGAAAGTCCAAATCCCATCGTACAGAAATAGTCATCATTAACAACTGGCAATATTCCCCTCATCTCCTTGAAGAAATACAGGCAGAGGGAAACATATGGAAAAACGGAACCGGGAATATTGTGTAACACTATTTAAATTTTAAAAACGACTTTACTGCAATTTAATTTTAAACCCCTAAAAAAAGTGAAATGAATAAAATTCTTATATTTTAAATATAAGAAAATATTTTCTGAAGTTGAGAAAGTAAAAAGTTAAAAGAATATTGAAAAATTAGTATCATTGGATTTTTTTGAACTTCATGTGTCAAATGTAGGTAGTATTTATGGACTAAATGTTAAGAAAATATAGGGAAATTATTATATTACTGTTTTTGTACTATGAACCTTTATTTAACGCTTATGTTCTGTTTAGACTGGTTGTTGACACAGCTGTTTTGTCTTATTTTAAGTGCCTGTGAATTCAATCCTCACAACCAGTCCTTTCCCTGAGGGTTCTCTATTTTTTGAGATTCTCATTTGATCGACATCATGGTTGAATATCCTTAACAAGTAGAATTTCTGCCCTACTTTCCCGCCCTCATCCCAAAAGAATGTCTGTGAGTCTTTTTTTTTCCCTTCTTCCTCTTAGAACTCTGGGGATGTCACTCATTGCCTATTGTAACTGTGGCTAAGGCTGACCTGCATTTTTTTTTCCTTTTATATGTGTCTTGCTTCTTGGCTTGAATGCCCATATTATTTTTTTTTCCTTATCTTTCAGAATGTAATAACCCCATTGCCATACATACATTTTTTTCTAACATAAGAAACTCCCTTTGACTTTTTTTTTTTTTGCAGAATTTTTTCATGTACATATTTTATTTTGGGGAGAGGGTTACATTTGTTCTTTCTTCTTCAGAAACATCAATTATGAGTATGCTGCCTCTCCTTGATTGTCTTCCTTCTCTATTATCTTCTCTCTCTCTCTCTCTCTCTTTCTCTCTCTCTCTCTCTCTCTCTCTCTCTCTCTCTCTCTCTCTCTTTGGTACTGAGGATTGGACTCAGAGGCACTTAACCACTGAGCCGCTTCCCCAGCCCTATTTTGTATTTTATTTAGGGACAGGGTCTCACTGAGTTGCGTAGCACCTTGCTGTTGCTGAGGCTGACTTTGAACCTGGTGATCCTCCTGCCTCAGCCTCCTGAGCCACTGGGATTACAGGCATGTGCCACCCCTGCCTGGTTCTATCATCTTCTCTTAATGTTTATAGTTTTATTATTTTTCAACTTTTAATCTTCTCTTCTTAATTTCTATTTCTCCAGTCAGGTGATACTGTAGATAATGTTTCTGGTGTGGCTTTCCACCGACTAATTTTATTTTCATAGTTTCTATAAGACTGTATCCTTACATAACTTCTCTAGTGGGATATGTTTTTCACCTATATTCTTTCCTCATTTTTAAAGTATCCATACTTCGACTTTTAAATTGGTGATTGATATGTAAGTGAGACTACTTACCTGGTAACAGGATTTTGTGATTGAGTTGAAGTAGGCACCAATTTGTTAGTTATAGTGCTTGGGTGTGGTGGGACCGTCCCCACTTAGCTCAGAGTTCTAGGAGCAGCTGTTCCCCAGTGTTCCCCATGTCACAGACTCCCCGTGCTGAAATCTGACTCTTCCTGCCTCCCCCTTTCCATCTGTACCATTACTCACTTTCTGTCTGTTGCTCTCTCAGGTGGGTTGAGAAGTCCTACTCAGCTAGTTTCAAGGCTCTACCTCCTGTCACTGGAGTCAAACTGGATCTCTACAGGGCCATTCTCTCCTCGTCTTGTGGCCTATTATGTCCTCAGATTTCACAGATGCAAACATGGGTCTTGGGGCTGTATTTTGGGTTAGCCTTCTCAATGGACCTAGCCAATATTTCAACAAAGAAATGATTATCATATTCTCTAATGCCTAAGAACCAGGAATTTGACACACAAAAATATGGGTGTCTTGCTTCTCTTAAATAATCTGCTGACACTGGGCCCAGTGTACAGACATCTAGAAGTCGGATGCCCTACTCCAAAATGCCACAATCCCCACTCCCTCTAATTCTCCCCCATACAGCCCTTGTCAGCCACTTACATTATACTCTTGGCACCTGCTGGATTTGAGTGGGTAACCCACTTCTTAATCAAAGGGTCCTTGAATAAACCTTTTGAATGTAGGTTGCGATAAGGCTTTTAGGTGATCATTTATGAACATCTGGTAGTATCAGATGCTAGAGATATAATGGCAATAAGATATAGTCTCTGCTCCTGTGGAGTACACAGCCCAGTGGTGGTGTGACGGGGGTGTGGTGGGGAGAAACACATCAATGGATAGGAATTGTGTCTTGTACCATGTGCCTCTGATGTGTACATGAGCAGCACTAAGACAGCATCTGCTAGGCCGTTTGTGAGAAATACAATTTATCCTAGAGCATGTTTTGGGAAGCAAAGAGTGATACCATTTTTGGGTCATCAGGGAGATATTTACTTTGTTTTTAATATATTTTCAGGTTTTTAATTAGCAGATATAGGTGAAAAGGGGGTCCCCAGTGGAGACAAGGCCATCAGCAAACCAGAGTACAGAGCTGGATGAAAAAGGCGAGAAACTGAGCATTGCAATCATGCTGCCGGGGTGCTCAATCTTCGAGTGGTGTGTGTGTGTGTGTGTGTGTGTGTGTGTGTGTGATACAGGGAATTGAACCTAGGAGTGCTCTGCCACTGACCCACATCCTCATTCCTTTTTATTTTGAGTCAGGATCTCCCTAAGATGCCCAAGCTGGCCTTAAACTTGTGATTCTCTACTATCTGGGGTTGTACCCTTTGGTGAGAAGTGACAGCAGATTGAAGTGGGGTGGTGGTGACATGATCAAAGAAAGTTTTTTGCTGGATTAGAGATTATTCTTGAGCAGGATGAATTAAAAGGAGAGAAAAGCAAAGGAGATGGAATTTATAGACCACCCATTATATAAAAGCTTTGTGAATTAAAAAAATATTGGGGTCCTTATGAGGATCACCCATCAGTTACTTAAATTTTTAAAGATGCAAGCAAGATATGTCTTGGTGGGTGTATTGGTTTATTCACTATGTAATACTCGGTGAATCCTTGCTAATAAAAAGACTTGCATCTGTTTTACCTCAAGAATGACCTTTTAAAAAATTTGATTACTGATCTTTTGAATACTCTGATCTCTCTTTGGAATTTTTATTATACATAAATACTAGATTTCTGATCACCTCCCTGTGTTTCTCAACTTTTTAATACTTTATCATGTTTATCTTTTATACTCCTAGGCATGGGGATGAACCTAGTACAATAATTCTTGAACTGGTCCTATAATTAAATGATTCAATTTTATATAGAATCTATTTGTTTTATACTGCATTTGTGGCATTTTAAAAGGCGTCTGTCATTTAAACATAACTAATCAATATTTCATAATGTTAAAAATAAAGAGACATTATAGTTTCTAAAAATGTTCTGTGAAGACATCTCATCTTTTCATTTTAAGACTAAGAAAATGGAGATTGAAGGTTTATGAAATTTCCCAAATTTCCGAATCCAACAGGGGACAGTATTTGGAATAACTCTCATGACTGTCAGACTTCATGGGAAATCCATTGTCTGATCTCCTTCCTCCATATCATGGAGAGGAACTGGCATCATGGAGGGACCATAACCACTATTATGCATGTACCCAATGTGTCAAGATACTGCAGAGCTAAACATGCTCAATCCATTCATCCACTCAGGCTACAAGCCCCACCCTTTCACCTTTCTGAACTTGGAGAGAGTTTGATAGCCTTGGAGAAGCACTTACTCTGTCTTAGACCCTGAACCATGAAGCAGAACAGCAGGAATAAAATCTCTGAAAACAAATGTCATTGTAAAATTTTTATGCTTTACTTGTTCTTATTCCAAGAGAGTCTTTCAAATTTCCAGGGGGGCAAGTCATGAAGGAATGTGAGAATCCTGCTCCAAGTTGCACAGGACACTTTAGCCACCTCCTCTGCCAAGACTGTACACCCTTGCAGGTCCCACTGGGGAGCAAAGGCAATGTTGTGTGGAGTCCTGCTTCTCCCCTGCTTGCAAGGATGTGGGTGCACAGGCCTGGGCGACACTGGCAGAGCTGTTAGTAAGTTTTCTTATCTCTCAGAAATATTTTTAAACTTCTCTAGCTTTCTAGCACCAGGCACATCTTTTTTAAAAGTAACAGCAACAACAAGTCTGAAAATAGAAATATTGACTTCAGTGTCTTAGAAGTACTTTCAGTTTCAACAGAAAAAAAAAGGACAAAGTTTTAAAAAGCGACCTCATAGGTATTGTCAATGGACTTTAGAAAGGGAACTTTGATTTCTCCTAAATTTTATGAACTTAGGAAAGAAAGAGGGGAAAGCCCCAGAGGGTATTTGGGCCAGTAAACCACGGCACTTGCCTTGGATGGCCCTGAATCTACCTGTGCTCACCCCCCTGACATCCCTACAGCTGGCCCGGCTCTGCCAGAGACTGATCTGGGTCACCAGTGTCATTAGAACACTTTCCCTGTTCCTTTGTGTTTCATCTTATGGAAAAGAAAAGGCCACAGCAGGCATTAAGGCACCTGAGGTGGGTTGAAGACTTTCTCTTTCTAGCTGCTTCTTCAGTGTTCCTGGGCTTGGCAGCATCTAGCTTTGCAATGGAACAGTTGGTAGATATTATTGCACTGACTATTACTCCACATTTATAGATCAAAATAATGATGATTAAAGCTCAGTGTGGATGACAGGTGGTGACACTTGGTTTCTACAGAATGAGACAGCAGCGTGACTAAATGCTAAAACAGCCTTAAGGGGTGATGGTTGGACAGGAGGGCGGCATCCTCCAAGTCACAGTCTTTGGTTACGTCATCATGGTTGTGACATCCCACCCCATGATCTGTTAGCTAGAAGCAAGTTGCTAGGTTCAGCCCACACACAAGGACAAAGGACCACACAGGAGTATAAACACCAGGACGTGGGGTGTTGGGGGCCATATTAGAAGCTTCCTACCACAAAGCCCCAGAGTGACCTCTTAAAATCGTAACTCATGTCATCTTGTACCCTCCTTAAAAACCTCCAGCTGGGTGTGGTGGCACATGCCTGTAATCCCAGCAACTGGGGAGGCTGAGGCAGGAGGATCACAAGTTCAAAGCCAGTCTCAGCAATTGTGAGGCACTAAGCAACTCAGTGAGACCCTGTCTTTAAATAAAATACAAAATAGGGCTGGTTTGATGTGGCTCAGGGGTAGAGTGCCCCTGAGTTTAATCCCTCATACTAAAAGGAAAACAACAACAACAGCAAAACCCTCCAATGACTTTTGTTTTACTTTAGAGTGAAATCCACAAGAGTCCACTTGCCCAGTCCCTGCCTACCCCTGTTACCTCTTATCTTACTACACACGTCTTGGACTGTTCTCTCTGGACATCCCATTGCATGCATTCTCCACTTACACTACTTCCTTTGGACCTCAAACCAGGCCTTCCTCCTTTCGGATCACTTTCTCCTGGTCTGTGTGGAGATGGCTGGCTCTTCTTGTGTAGATGAAGGGGTTCTTCTTCATTTCAAGTCCTCCCAGGCATTCAGCTTAGCATAAATCTCTACTCTCTATCACACAACCTCTTTGGATCTCTGCCTTGCTCTTATCACTATTTAATAATTTATTCTTGTGCATATATTTGTTAATTACTTAGTTAATTTATTTTTGGGTACCAGGGATTGAACTCAGGGGCACTCAACCACTGAGTCACATCCCCAGCCCTATTTTAAATTTTATTTAGTGATAGGGTCTCACTGAGTTGCTTAGTGCCTCATTGTTGCTGAGGCTGGCTTTGAACTTGCAATCCTCCTGTCTTAGCCTCGTGAGCCATTGGGATTTCAAGTCTGCACCACCGTGCCTAGCTGTTAATTTATTTGTTATTTCTTTCTTGCCTTCCCTCCCACAAGTTGAATGGATTAACCGGTTCTAGCTTTGGCTCATTCTCTCTGTATTTTCAGTGGCACTGATCTCTGTTTATAGAATTACCAGAGACTTTCTAATATACAATTTTCATGATCATGTTTGTAAAATAGCTAATAGTTATGTGATACTTCTAAGGAGGCAAATATTGTTTTAAATGCTTTACAAACATCAACTCATTTAATCATCACAACACTCACATTCTTTGAATAAGGAAAGTAAGGCACAGAGAGGCTAGGTAAGTTGCCCATGATTACACAGGAGGAAAGTAGGAAAGTTGGATTTTGTCCTCACAGTCTAATGTTGTAGTCTTTGCTCTTAATTAGAACATACTTCTTCCATAATTCTGCAAAACTCCTCCATCATTACTCAGCACTGTCGAATGCTGTTAGATTTGTGCAATCTCTATCAGCCAGTATCAGGCATCCCCCCCCCCGGCCCGCCGAACCCCTCACAAAATAAAGGTTTGCAGAACTCATAGTCTCTCAATCTATTTATTATCTTCATTAACTGTATTTCTACCTTTTTAGTGAGTGTTTCAACTAACCGGGACAGAGAGAGAAAAACTGTTGAAATTTAAAGAAATGTATTTTCCAAAGTGCTCTTTGAAGCTACCATCTTACCCAGGGAGCAGATTACGTTTAAATCTCTCTCAAATCTGCTCTGGCCTATAGTTGTGGAATGGCTTTCAGAAGTTTTTCTGGCAGGAAGAGAACAACTGTTAGCTGGGTTATGACCTAAAAAATGCTCCCTTGTTCCAAAGATGTTATTGACTCCATGATACTTCCTGTGCTACACCATCAAATATCCCCTCTGGCTGGAACAATGCAGGGTGTTTACTGTGTAATGGCTTAATTCTCTGTCTACGTGGAGCTATACCTACCAGTACACCTACCCCATCTTATTCCTTGCAAACTTCTCTCCGTACACATTTTGAAATTTAGCTGGTAAAATTTTCCAGCAGAGAAATTTCTCTGGCCCAGATAATGATAATCAAATGGCAGAGAACAGGGGCAGCCTCGGTTGCCAATCCTGAGATGGAATAAACATCACTCAGCTTTCTATTCCTTCCCTTCTGAGAAGGAGCAGAAATGTCTTGAGAGTAAGGAAGAAAACAGTGACCAGATAAAAATGATTTATTGAGAAATATCCTGTTTTCCTCTGGGAGGTCTGTCTCTGATGTCGACTCCACAGGGGAGCCAGCCTCTCCTGCTGGCTGCACACCCCAGACCTGCTGGTGCAATTTTCTTGATACTTCTTGTCTCCGGGTGGGAAGAATGCTATTTTTTTGTTTAAGCTCAACATTCACCTGAACAAATAGCAGATGTTGATGAATATTAATTTGTGCTTAGATTAATGCTTCAAAGTGTCAATTTAATTTCTGTTTTACTATTCAGACCTTGATTGTAATGAGCTACTTCAGGATGTGGGGAGCATACACCTGGCTCAGGGGCGGGCTTCAGGTCTCCAGGGAGTGGAGCAGGGTCCTTGTGCTTTTATCTCTCTACAATGAGACAATTCTGGGGGGGGCCCAGCTGTGCACTGTCCCAGTGGAGGGCTGGTGGGAGCAGGAAGGAGAGAGTGAGAGAGAGAGAGAGAGAGAGAGAGAGAGAGAGAGAGAGAGAGAGAGAATATCATTTGACCTAGCAAGCAAGCTGTATTCCAAAATCCAAGTGAGCTGAGCTGCTATGGTGACCCCTGCATCATCCATCTCCTTTTAACCTATTCCAGTCTATTTCTGTTATTGGCTTTTATATTTTGAATTTCATTCTGATTTTTACTCTCATAGGTCCTCAGGGTGTGGGGAAGACAACAGGCCTTTGCAGTCAGACATATTGTAGTTTAAATCTCAGTCCTGGATTTCTCTAGCATAGGATCATTTCTTCAGCTTTCCAAGTCTCAGTTTATTCCCTTGTAAAACAGAGCCTTCAGGAAGACTCAGGGAAGGACCTATATTCCAGGCTTAATAAGGGCCTGACTGGCAAAAATTACAACTCAATACATAGAGTTCGCCTCCCTCATCCCTTCCAATGGATAAGCTCATTCTCAAATATTGTAAAAATTTAGCTTCTTCTCTATTGAGTTTTGAAATCTCTCTGTTGTGTTTATTTTTCTATGCGGTCCAATTTTCTAATCCTCTGTCTGCTTTAGTAACATGATAAGTAAATGTGACATAAATGTTTCTATTTTGAGTTTTTCTGCCAGGATAATGTAAATACTTTGTGTTTTCGTCAGCTCTTCAGCTGTGTCTAAAAGACCCAACCAGAACAATTGAGGAAGAAAGGTTTATTTGAAGGCTCATGGTTTTAGAGGTCTCAGTCCATAGAAGGCCAGCTCTAGTCTTTGGGGCTTGAGATGAGGCAGAACATCATGGCAGAAGAGTACGGCAGAGGAAAACAGCTCAGATGGTGGCCAGGAAGTAGAGAGGGAGCTTTCCACTGGCCAGATACATATATATACCTCAAAGCCACTCAGTAAGTCCTAAGTCCTAATCAGGGGATTAATTCACTGATGGTGTTAAGATTCTCACAACCCAATCATTTTTCCTCTGAACCTTCTTGCATTGTCTCACACATGAGCTTTTGGGGGACATCTCACATCCAAATCATAACACCTTGCCTTTTTTTTTCTTTTAAAAAGGGATACTGATGGCACCATATTCCACATTTCTCTTGTTTCTCATTGACCTATGTTGTTGCTTTGTCAGATGCACAAGCAGAAAGGTTTCTCTCTTATAGAAAATTACCCTCTGCAGCCCAACTCCGCCTGGCCTTAGCCTTGCCTTGCCATTTTACTCTCTCTCTCTTTCTTATGCAGCCCACTCATCCCACAGCCCACAGGCTAGCAGAACATTATTAACCGCAGTGTGTAGGATGGCAAAGTCTAGTTATCCTGTTGCTGAAACTGATGAGGGCAGGTTTCAGCACACCCTGTGGATTCCCATGTCTCTCTATGGGTTAGCTTCCTAGGGCTACCACTGAAGCCAGATTTAAAGATAGGTAGTCAGTGTAGTTAGGTAAATCGGGTCTAATATCGAGTAAGATCCAAAATGGAGGCCATGTTGAGAATGGAGTCCGGGAAAAGCAGAACAACTCTTGGAATGTTAATGTCCCCAAGGCCCAGAGTCCATCCCCAAGAAGTGTTAATGAAACAGCTCCCAGCAAACTTGAAGATGCTGACCCAAAAGTCCTTCCTGCCCAGATTAGTCCTTTGGCCTACCTGTGCCCCACCCTTAACAGAACAAAGGACAGGAATGTGACAGGAATTCAGGAAAGCTAAAAGAAGACCTTAGCTATAAAGAGGGGAGACAATCGCCCTTCCATGGATTCCACCTCTTGGGTCCCCTTCTTCCTCCGAGAGAAGTCTTTTCTGCTGTCCTTTAATAAGCTTCTACTTTCCACTCTGACCTTGCCTCAGCGTGCTTCTCTGGTGTTATACTTCAACATTGGGGAAGCAAGGACTCGTCACCGGTAAACAGCGGTAACACCAAGACAAGGTACCAAAAACCGGGTGGCCTAGGATAATTGAAATGTATTACCTCCTAGTTTGGGAAAACCAGAACTAGAAGTCCAAAATGAAGCTGTGTGCAGGGGCATGCTTCTTCTGGAGTCTCTGAGGGTAGGAGAATTCTTTGCCTCTTCTATTTCCAGTGGTGTCCATCGATCCTTAACATCTCTGGGCTTCTGACAGCATAATTCCAATCTCTGCCTTTGTCCTTACATGGCATTCACCTTGTGTCTTCCCAGGATCTTTTCTCTGGGCTCATCTGTGTCCAAATTTCCCTTTTGCATAAAGATACTATTCAGATTGGATTAGATCCCATCAGAATGACCTCATCTTAAATTGGTTGAGGTTACCAAGAACTTACTTTCAAATAACGTCTCACTGAGATTTTGTACTGGGGCTCAGAACTTTAACATGTAATTTTTTTCCAACCGACATCAGATGACAATTATGTCTCCTTTCTTTCCCACTAAGGTTGCTGATCAGTGCTCTTGGTTTTAATTTGAATTTCAACTGAAAGCAGCAACACTCTTTGCAATCTGGCCTGTATTCATTTATGTACTTTTTTCATTCATAAAAAATATTCATTTAGCTTTTACAACATGCATGGCCTGATACTTTCATATCTTATTGAATTTTCACAAAACCTAGAAAGATAGCTATTATGATTCCCATTTTATAAAGTAGTAAAATGAAAACCCAAATAAATTAAGAAGCTTGCTTATCATTTCACAGTATAAGTGCCAGAGTTTGTGTCTGAGCTTGGGGTTCTTAGTTGGAGTTGATTCATCAGGTCAAAACTGTATTGATTTGCCAACAACCTTTATTTTTACTTCAACTGCTTCACCTCTGCCCTTGACCCTAAGAAATCCCATTTACCCTTGATCTCTTCCCTCTCTCACCATTCTCAGGTCACTCTCTTTTTCTCATTGGCTATTTCAGTGACTTTGGCCTCCGCCCTCACTCTCAGACCAGCAATTTTGTCTCCTACAGGCTGCTTTGTTTCCTGGACTTCTGTTGCCCCTCTCCTTTCTGTCTCTGTCTCTCTTTGTTCTCATATTTTTTTTTAAACACGGCAGCAATCCTGACCCTTGATGTCATTCACCCACACCCAAACCTAGCAGTCAGTTTTCATCCTTTGTGTTCATATTTTCTGGACATCAACATAGCTTCTTACCACTTCTTAACACTTCTCTGTTTATTTTTCAAAAGCCATGCTCACACAGCTTTGAGTGGCCTTGAAACACCCCTTGATGCTGGAACACAGCTCTGTCCTCTACCTCTACCACTTCCTCCAAAAACGACACCTCTGCCTGGCAGACATAGCATGTTCCTTCTCCAGTTCTCAGAGGTGGACTCTTGTTGATGTTATTATATGGTGCTTTTTCAACCAAACCCAAGGAGTCTAGATGTCCGGCTGCTCTTCTAAGAAGCTTAATGCCCTGCTTGGGAGAGCTACTTCAACTCATTTGAAAAATTAGGCTGATAGTTCTGCTTGAAAGAATGGCCAATCTAAAAGGTGAAAACGTAGCCTGTATTGAAAATCTCCAGAAAAACAATCGCTACTTAAGGGCCCTGTATTTCCTTCTGCCTGAGTTATTCCTGCTCCTGTTCTGATCTTGTTTCTTACTCCGTAGGTACTATTTATACGCTGGAAAAAGTCAAGTCTAATTCTCTCGTTTTGATGCCTTGCCCAGGTACCAGGTCTGTATTTTTAGCTACCTGCTATATACCTGGATGCTGCAGTCCGGCTGCAGCAAAATAACGGGTGTGACAAACAACTTGTGTACATTGATACAGCAGGAGTGGGAGCCCTTTATTGTAGCACAGGAGGGGTATATATACATTTCACACAGCTTATCTTAATTAGCATAAACTAGATACAGCAGTCAACCAATAAGGAATCTCCACACTTAATGGCTCGCTGGTGTTACTTCACAAACCACTCCCTCTTGCAAAATGCCAGGCGCCATCTTGACTTGTTTATAGACTCTAACACCTGGATGTCCTGCAAGCACCTCCCACTTAACTGCCCCCATTCCTGCTTTCTTCTTGCTTTTCGAGTCTGGATTTTGTTACTGACTTTGGTCATATCCTCCATCTCCCAGGTGATGAGCCATTCATTGTCTGTGGTTCTGTGTCTACTCAGTAAACAAATGCGCCATTTTAGCTCAGAAATACTCACATATTATTACTATTTTTTTTTTTAAATCCTCGTCCTCAGCATTTCTCACTGAGCACTGGCCTTTTAGCTTTACTTTTTTTCTAACCTCTTTTCATTCTATTCCAAATATACTTCTTCAGAAAAATTAAAGTTGACCACCTGGCTGACTTGTTTTGAAATTGCTGCTGGTTTCTCTGCCAGGGACCAATCTTTACACTCTGTATGTTGTCATTCTGTGCCTTCTCCTATCTGACTGACCCACGTCTCTTTCCTCAAGCCCTGCCCCTTCCACTCTCCCAGCTCCCAAGCCTACCCAAATCCTGCCAAACGGGGTCTCTAATCACGTCTTGGAAACAACATGCCCTCTTATGCCTTTGTACTTTTGCATATATTATTTCCCCTGTAAGACCCTTTCCTCCCTTTTTTTACCTGACAAATTCTTTCTTACCTTTGAGAATGAGAAAGATGTTAAATTCTTGGTGAAGTTGACAGTAAATCCCTAAGCCAGAGCTGGTGACTATTAGCCTGTCTGTTACTATTACAAATAACTGAGATAATCAACCTACAAAGCAAAAAGGTTTTCTTTGACTCCGAGTTTTGGTGGTTTTAGTCCATGGTCGATAGGCCTTGATACTTTTGGACCTGTGGTGAGTCAACACATCATGGTAGTAGAGCAAAACTGCTTACCTTGTGGTAAAGTGGAGGTCAAGAGAAAAGGGAGGATGGAGCTCATGGCCCACAATCTCCTCCAAGGGCATGCCCCCAATGACCTAAAAATCTTCCACCAGACCACAGATCTTAAAGTTTCCACCACCTTCCTGCATGCCATTCTGGGGACCAAACCTTCAACATATGGTTCTTTGGGGACATTCAAGATCCAAACTATAGCAGTGGCTCTCTCTGCTGTGCTCAGTGGTACTCTCTGCCGTACTCCTATGGTGCTTTGTTTGTAGTTGCATAGCGTGACTCTGTGATAATTTCCCATCCCTCTTACCTTTAGACTGTGATCTCTCCAATAGTCAGTGTGGTAGCTGAATTCAACAGGAAAGCTTGGAATGTTTTTGAAAAATTGGATACTTTAGAACATCTCCACCAGATCCATCTCTTTTTATCTCTCCTCACTTTTTTTTTCCTTTTTAGGGTGGCATACAAAAATCCACATGCATAAGCTACAAATAAACAAAGAAGCTGAGGTTTAAAACAAGACAGTAGAATATTATTCAGCCATAAAAAGGAATGAAACCTTGTCTTGCAGCACCTGGATGGAATTGGAGGTTCTTATATCAAGTGAATTAAGTGAGACACAGACAACTACATAATCTCACTTACAGAAGCTAAAAAGTTAATAGAGAATAGAATAGTAGTCCCTAGAAGTCAGAAAGAAGAAGGGTAAAAGGGGAGAGAGGGAGAACTGGGTTAGAATTGGGTAGCAAAATATAGTTAGAGAGGAAGAATAAGTCCTAATTTCATACAACCAGTAGGATGGTTGCAGTTTATGAAATTCATTACATGTTTTAAGGGGTATTAAAAGAATGGAGTTCAAAGTATTTCAACACAAAAGAAAAGATAAATGTTTATGGAGATGGAAATGCTAATAACCCTGATTTGACTGTAATATATTGAACACATGTATTGAATTACTACACTGTGTCCCATAAATATGTAATCAATAAAATAATTTTAAAGGTGATGGGGTCAAGTCAGGGATGGTATTAGTATATTATCTACCCACCTGCACAGGGGCTAGAGGATTGCCACAGACTTTTTTCTGAGCTCCTTAGCATCCCAAAGCAAGATAAAGATCAGCTGATACAATTATTAGTAACCACATAACAAAGTAACTCCTTGATCTGGAGAAGAACTTTAAGTCTTGAGACCAGGGAGAACTCTCACACAAGGGTGGACTTGTAAACAGCACCCTCCTGTTTCTCTGATAGAATATTCAGCAAGGCAGGGAGATTCTTGGCTGGTCCATGTGAAGGGGGTATCCTATTTGTCCAGTGTCTACATGAATGAGTTTTAATTATGCAACAAATATGCACCATTTCTTCTTGGTCTGTCTGATAGACACAAGTAAAAGAAGGTAGAGGGGAGGGTCCCCTTCTTCAGACTAAAAACTCTGGCAGATTTATTCATTCATTCATTTGTAATAATTCTTAATTGAAAGTCTATTTTATAGCCAGCTTCCTGGGGGATCTCCCTCCCACCTCCTATTTTCAATCTCTCCCACACTAAGTTCTACTGGAAATGATCTTACCATATATCAGCTCTTTCAAATCAAAGGCCAGAGGATGCATCTGCCTAAAATTGCTTTGCACAGGATTCAGCTCTCAAGCTGGAGGTTTTTCAGTGGCAGCTAATGGTTGTCATAGAGAGGAACAAAAAGGGCTCTTGGACATGCTTCTTTTTAAGCGTCCAGGGAACATTTTCTGGCTCGGGAAAGATTGCTTTCACAGAGCAATTTTAGCCATTATCAACTGAGAATAAAACCTACTTTACAAAATTAAATTAGCCAGACTTCCCTCCCAGATTCATTTTTTTCCCCTGCTTTAGTGTGGTGAAAGCCATCTCTATTGAGCAGGCCATGTAACCTCTCCTACCTCGTTGTTCAAATCATTTAGTAAAATAAAAAGGCTTTAAAAAAGGAGGTTGCAAATATAAACACGAGTGCAATTAAGATCTCAACTCCATTACATTAATATAACTACTTTGCATGGAGTTCATTATGATGCGCATCAGGGTTTTAGTGTTTTCTCCAGTTTAGTGCCGTCCTTAGTTAGAAGGAAACATTGTGCTATAGGAAACAATTGCCTCTTGGGTTGGAAAATAGCTTGAATAGGATTCCATTGTGATTAATTAAACTCACACATGATAAAGTAGAAAGAACCAAACAGTTGTTCTTCAAATTGACAGCATATTCAGTGAACAAAAAAAGATTTATAACACTAAATTTAAATTTTCCTGATATAATAGTATATTATGGAAATTACTCATCCTTTTTTTTCCTTTTTGCTAGAAACATGGTGAGCCCCCCCCCTTTTTTTTCCCTATGCAAAAAATAGAGGCACAAACAAGAATAGGGGAAATAGAAGAAAAAAGGACTTAATGAGCAAGCACAGGCATGATAATATGGATAAAAGCCTTTATTTTCTCTCCATTACCCTCAAATTATTTCCCTCAAACATTTTATCAGACAATTCTTCTTTGCAGTCAGCTCTAAATGTGTGCTGCCTTGGCGAGGAGGGGTCGTACATCTTTCTCCCTGGAATACAGCCTTCCTTCCTGGAAATCTTTTTCCAAATTGAAAAGCTGCTCCCATCTCCTTTCAGTTCATCAGCTGGCCTCACCCATACCTCTACTCCCCTCAGTGGGTCTGTCAGGAAATAACCACTGTCAGTCCTTAGACTGTGAGGCGAGCCACGTTGGTGGCGTTAGAAACATATAATAACGTGTCTGAAAAGAGAAGAATGAGCTCTACTTTAAAAAATGTTTCCACCCAGCCTCTCTGTCTCTATTTTATCTTTGCCTCATTGTTCTGCCTGCCTCCATCTTTCTTTGTATCTGTTTTCCTGGGTGTCTGTCCATCCCTCCTCAATCAGTCCATCCATTTCCTCTGCCTGACCACTACTTCTTCCTCCTTCTCTGCTAGCTTCCTGCCCATTCTGTCCTCCCCTCCTTCTAAATTCTGAGTCTTTGTGTTACAATCAAGATCCTGGAAGCCAAATAAGGAGTGATGGAGCATGTCTCTGGAGAGTGTCTTAGATTAACTGGCGAGATTCAGGAACTGCTATTAATGAATACAGGCAGCTCCCTGGGGTTGGCTGGTGCTCCTAGGGCAGCACATTCAAATACTTTTTGTCATTGAAAAATTCATTTGGGCCTCAAGTGCTCATTCCTTGTCTGATGAAATGGGGATTCCAAGGCTGCAGCAGGATCAGTGTGATGCTTAAAAGGTTGCCTCTCCTGTTGTCCTTCGTCCAGGCCATGTGATGTAGCTTGCAATGAGCTGGCCCAGGGTGTAGTCAAGATGGGCCTGAGGTGGATGGGGACACGATTGAGACTTTCTTTACCTTCATGAGCCACCTAAGGAATGTCCCCCTTAAACTCTGTCTTGGTTTTAGAAGGAAGTGACTTCTTCCAGGGAGATGGTAGCTTCTGATCAAGAGCCTAATGGGCTAAGACAGCCATAATCATCCCCGTTTGCTCAAGATGTGCAGACGTGAGAAACAGAATTACCAAATCATTCTTGAGATCCAAAGTGATGAAACACTACAGAAAGTTTATTGATTTGACAACTTGGTTTTCCCTTTCTGAGTTTTTAATGGATGTCTAGAATGAATGTATAACAAATACCCAAAGTCCAAGCGCTACCTCTTGATATCTGATTCTTTCTCCCTCTGTGGCCTCATAGGCCTTGTTTTACAGAATTTCTGAGAAAGTAGGAATAATTGATTTTTAAAAATAATTCATAATATGAGATTTAAACCCAGGCTTTAGCCTTGTTCATCTACCAAGGATAGAGAAAAAGAGTTTAAAAATACTTAAATTTTTTTGTTGTTGTTGTAGATGGATAGCATGTCTTTATTTTATTTGTCTATTTTTATGTGGTGCTGAGGATCCAACCCAGTGCCTCACATGTGCAAGGCAAGCACTCTGCCACTGAGCTACAGCCCCAGCTCTAAAAATACTTTTGAAGTTAAGCTATTAGGAAATTTAGTAATACTTAAGGATTTACTTCTTTCTAATTTTCTATGGTTTTTCGGTTTGGGGTGCCATCTAAAAAGTTAGAAAATATAGGAGTTGAAAAACCTCAGTTCAGTTTAGTTTAAAATATATTAATTAAGTATTATATACCAGGTGCTAAAGAAAGGTGGGGATCTTGTGATGAGTATGACATGGTTCTTGCCCTCAAAGAACTTACCAGCCTTCAGAAACCTCACAGGGATTTAAGGAGGAAAATGCTGAATGCCACTTCTCTTCCTGGCTAATAACAAATACCCCAACTCTCACCTCCCCCTTGATTAAGGACTTTCTAAATAGGGTGAGCAAGCACCACTGGAATCCTTTCTTATCTTATTCAGTTTCTTTCTACTCATTTGCATTCTCCTTGACACAGTAGTAGCCACTTTGTACTCTTGTACCCTTTGCATGCATGATTGTATATGTGACCAAGGGATGGTTATTGAATGAATAAATGAATGAGGGTCTGAATTGTTGGTTCTTTCTTTCCAAGTTTTTTTTTTTTTTTTTTTTTTTTTTTTTTTGTACTAGGGATTGAACCCTGAGGCACTCAGCGGCTGAGCCATATCCCCAGCCCTTTTTTCACTAAGTTGCTTAGAGCCTTGCTAAATTACTCAGGTTGGCTTTGGACTTGCAATTCTCCTACCTTAGACTCTGGAGCTGCTGGGATTAGAGGCGAGCACCACCACTCCTGGTGCTGAATTATTCTTTAGTGACTTTTATCAACATGTCTCTTACTTTGGACTCTTCTAGAAGGGAGGCCTATGTCTTTCCCATCTTTGTGTCCCTAAAAAATGTGCTCACAAAAATCTTGGAGTTATAATAAATTACATTCCTGTCTTTTTGTAGAAGGGGAATATAGTTGATTTTCTGTATCTGTGGGTTTCACATTCATGGATCTAATCAACTGCAGATTGAAGATATTTGGAAAAAAATTTGCCTCTGAATTGAAAACACACACACACACACACACACACACACACACACACACACACATATATATATATATATATATATTTTTATTATTATTATTATTCCCTAAACAATATAGCATAACAACTATTTACACAGCATTTATATTGTATCAGGTTTTATAAGTAATCTAGAGATGACTTAAAGTATATGGAAGGATTAGCATAGGTTACAAATAAATACTATGTAATTTTATATCCAGGATTTAAGAATCCTCAGATTTTGGTATCCCTCCACCCCCTAGATATTTGGTTCAAGAGAAATGGCAATCTCAAGGACAAAAATAGCAAGAACTAAGGTGGAGGAGTAGTTGCCAGGCTTGGCTTTGTCATACCTTCTCATTTTCCAGGTCTCTTCTTAGACCTTGAGGAACCCTTCTTAATGCTAGTGCTCAGAACATTTCAGGGCCCATGTCTGTGAGACCAAGCAGCTCTGGGTGCAAGGCCTGTCTCTTCCCCTGTGTATGCCTGGTGCCTCTAACAGAGACAGCACAAGCATTTAGTGAGGGTGTGGAAAATGGGCAACCTACTCTGCTCATTTAGCTCATTGTGCTCATTAGCTCATTATGCTAAATGAGCAGAGGAGGTTGCCCATTTTCAGCCTGGGATACCACTCTTGAAAACACTTGCCACCTCTAACTGTCTCCCAGGTAACTATGTGCCCAGACCATGCCTGGGGCTTATTGATTTTGGAGTTAATTCTTTGTTCCATAATTCCTAGGCAAACTCTGCGCATGAGCGCTGCACCTTCTTGTGGATTTATCTTACCTCGTAGCAAAGGCAAGTCTTCAATGAGTGTCATTTTCCTTTTGATTACATGCAAACAACCCTGAAATAAGTGACATTTTATACTGCCCAACTAGAATTAAACAACAATTAATCTGGAGAAATTTGTGGTGAAGGTTGATGTACCAGGAGAGAGCACAAAGGGGATTAAATGAGTTAATGTATGAAAAGCACATAATCAACACATATAAATGCTTTTTAAATGGAGAGATGAAATATTACTGCTGTAATTATCATTATTAGACCTGAAGACATTATGCAGACTGGAACATTATTTCCTAAGTCACTGAAGTTCTGATATTTTAAAGAAAAAAAAGTGTATTTCACATTTTGGAAGTCCCCAAAATAAAATATGGAAGTACTCTTGGCTCGAGGTTTATTCTATTTAACACCTTTCAATAGGGCAACATCTGGATGTTATCATGGCTTGGCAAGATGAGATGCCGAAATTACAAATTCTGGAAATGCTGTGCATTAGGCACTCTTGTCTTTGCCTGTAATTGCCTTAAAGATATAAAAGAGCCTGATTGTAATAACTCCCCTAGTGTAGCTATTCTTCATTTCTATTCCACAAGAGAAGATAGCAGGAAGTGGTATCACTCTAAGGGTATAAGTAAGGAGAGAGGGAGCTAATCCTTAAATATGTGTGCCCTGCATCTCAAGTAAGTACCGAACAACAGTGTGAAAGGATTACCGGTAATCTTATATATATATCCCTTAACCTATTAACTGGAATAATTGTTGCACTAAGATAAGAACCCCCTAAGTATTCCAAGCTAGGTGGCCCTAGGTCGGAAAGCATTTATTATTTATTTCCTAAAGTCCTGTTCTGCAGCGATAGGGATGGAAATTTGGCAGACCAGGTCTCCCCTTGTCAAGCAAGTGAAATGGTTGTTTCATTTTTAATCTGGATCCTTTGCCCTGACAGATAAATCTGAAGAGTGCTGTTAAGAATGTGATGAATTGGGCTCCTAGTGATGTCTGTGGGAAAGGGAGGCAGATATGGCAGCCTGGAACTACATTCATTGCCACATGACTTTAAAGTGAAATACGTAGAACAGACCATTTCTGAGAAGACTTGAGCAGGAGGAAAGTTTGTCTCAAGCGTAACTTGAATACTTTCAGTGAACTTCATCTCATTTTAGGGAACATATTGAAGGTCTTCATACTGTGCTGGAATGATGGCAAAAAATACTATTGTGGCTGGGTTTGTTTGATCTCTGGGTACCATAGAGCTTTTTGAGCAGTGAAATGGGAACGTTTGTGTTGTAGTCCAACAATTCTAATTGGGAGTAAGCTGGTAAATGAGAGAGTGGGGCATATTTGAGTCACTCTTGGTATCATGTGGCTAAATATCATGTCTGCCAAGCACAAAGATAAGAATTGCAATTCTTATTAGGATCACTTGGTCCACAAGGAGAGTCAAACTGTGGGATTTTAGTTCCCAGCTGGACTTTGGTTTTGGATTTAAAGATGCTTTAGTTTGAATGCTATAAATGATTAGAAGTCATTACAGATTTTTAGCAAGAGTTGGTATGATTTGATTTACATTTAGAAAGAATAAAAGTGATGAAACATCAGGATTTAGGAGACAGAAACCACAAAAGTCATTTGAATAAGGGAAGTTTAATACTGCATAAAAATTATGAACTCATTGAAGGGTATTTCCTACAAGAAGTATGAAGGAAATTTTCATGAAACCAGGAATCCAATGTAGGGAGCAGTCACTACTTACAGGGCTGAAAGAGAATATACAAAGAAGGAACAAACTTAGAGGAAGTCCTTACTATCAATTCAAGGAGGTGATTCCTCTAGTGTGATCCAGGGGAGGACAGAGTTCATGAGGTGGTGCAGACTGGGCTGTGGAGCAGGAAGCCACCTGCTAGGATGAGAGGGAAATTCCTCATGTGCAAGGGAGGGGGTTCGTGTCACTGAATCCCTTGTGCACCACAGGCAAAGGAGTTGTCAGTTGTCAAGAAAGCTGCCCTGCACTTTGTAGGAAGAACAGATTTGGAATCCAGAAGTGAAGAGCTTTCTTAGTGCATTTTCCCTCTGGCGCCCTCTACTGAAAGCTTATCGTGGTGCCAGCTCACAAAGATGTTTATTGGGTTCAGCTCCAGTATCACGAAGCAGGCAGATAAGGGTGTAACTGGGGCTTAAAGACAATAAATCCATTATTGTTAGTGGTGGTGAAATAAAAGTTGGAGTGGAGAGGAATGAGTTCAAAAAATTTGCAGGGGGTGGAACAGTAGGTAAAGGAGGAGGAGATGGGGGGGAGGGGAGGGGATGCACTGACCATGGTCCTGAAATGTGGCTGAGACTGGGGATGAAGCAGAAGGAATTAGAACAGTGGCCAGGAGGTAGAATAGATAGGACTCCATGGCTGAACAGTATGAGTAGGAAAAGAAAGGGATTTGTGCTAGTCTTGGTGTCCTTCACAGCTAAGAAAAATATGTTTCAGAGGAAAATAATTTCTGTTTTAGAAAATTATGTCAATATCCTGTTCTGACAAGAAATGTCCTGGCAAAATTCAAAATTTTCCTGGAAAAAAACCCCAAAGATTCAAATGTACAGTGGGGTTATGGATCGCTGCAACTTTTTAAAAAAGTTTTAATTTAAGATAAGGGCTAGCATTGAAGTTCAGTGTATACTCTGTGTGTGTGTGTGTGTGTGTGTGTGTGCATGTATTTTTGAACAGAAAAAACTTCTTCTATGTATGCAATTCCCAAATAAATGAAATTTCTACAGTTAGAAGACTAGGAAATGCACTGTGACATTTTATTTAAGGCTGGTTGGATATATAGAAATCTAAAGGAATGAGATAGAATTAATGGTTTGAGAAGACAACAAAGACAAAGCAAATATAATTTTCTACTAACACTCATTTCTTGTACCATATAGAATAGCACTTAATTGTATTTTGTATTTTGTGTCTAGTTATTTTGTACTAATTCCCTAGAAGGCAGCACAAATACCAAATATTATTTATTCTTCACAGTTTAATAACAGTTGATCCATAAGTACCTCATTTTTATTTTCCCTTATCAAGCATCACTATGAACCAGCACAATCCTAGAAGATCCTTGGAACTAACATGAAAAATACACAGCTCCTGCTCTTGAGGAGTTCATGATTAAAGTGAAGGAAAATATAGAAAGAGTCCATTTTAATAAAATATGGTTGGATGCTTAAAGGGATTATTCATTCTCTACTTAGATCCTTCAATTTTGAGGGGATCTTTGAACTAAGGATCTAGGAAGCACCATCCATTTCGCCCCAAAGTTTGTGAGCTTACTGGATATCAGTCACTCTGCAGGCTAATCAGAACTAGTAGATTTGTAGGCAAAACATCAAATGAATGTTCATATATTATATGGAATTGTACTGGAGGAAATGTCAGAAGAGTCTAAAGCTTTATAAACTTGACAAGAATGTTGGGAGGAATAACAAGTTAATCTTTCACAAAATGCTTTGAAGATAAAAAGTGCCAACATAAGTGCTAATTATTATTATTAGCCCTGTGACCTTTTTCCTTTTCCCTTTACCGTTAGATCTATCATAAACCTTCTTAACTTTAAGGGAAATTATTTTTCTTTAGATGAGCATTTTATAAAGTAAAATGTTAATATATGCATGTATGGAAAAAAATCTCTTCTTTCATGCTTCTTTTTATCCTCCCTAGAGGGTAGAGATTGTGTCATTTATCTATGATGCCTAGCAAAGCAGTGCACATTTTGCCACTTTATAAGTATGTCAGCAGTGGCTGAATTGCCTTTTAGAAAAACAAAATATATATTTAGAATCCTAACTTGAACTAAAAATTTTAGTAAGATTTAAAAAAAAAATCAGAACTAGGTAACTAAAGAGAATAGCATTTTAAAGTGGTCACCAGGGAGACTGTAGAAATCTACTCTACCAGAGATGCTGACATTATCCCCAAATATTTTGGTTCTCTTCATTTGGAATTGCTTTCAGAAGCACTTGTCCAAACCATATTAAGAACTGGTTTCATTACTTCATGTCACATCTTATACATAGAAGAGAGCACCAGAGACTGAGAGCGGGAAATAGGCCCGACGAGAGCTCTCTGTGTTGGTGTGTGTAACGCTGAGAGTCAATGAGTTAGAAGCCCGTTGCTGTAATATGAAGCAAATCATCCTAATGCTATACACACCCACATAAACTTGAGAAAAATTGAAATGTATAAGAGCATTTTCAAATTTAGAATTTCTGTTATAGTGTATGGCTTGGGAACAAATTGAATTCCTGTGTGAAAGATACTCACTGAAGAGGTAAAGAAAGCAAAATGGGAAGAAAAACAACACAGAGAGTCAGACAGACAGACAGAAAGACCCCTCCACACACCCACAGACCACACAGTTCTACCTTTCTCTTCTTTTTGGTGTTTTTGGTAGCCTAATCAAATGTTTTGGAAAAGATGATATCTCTACCCCTGTCTCCAATTTGCCATTTCCTTCTTCCTTTCTTCTACCACAGGCAATAATAACCAAGGAGTTTTGCTTACTTCCCACTCTTTTCTAATCAACCCAAATTGCTGCCAGTGAAGAGAAGGAAGGAAGAACTAGATAATGGGCAGTTGGAACACAGAGTTGGCTAAAGATGCCCAGGCTCTTCTTTCGCTATCTCATTCATCTATGTAAGTCTTGTATTGATTTACTAAAGCTTCTGCAACCAAGTACCACAAGCGGGACACCTTAATCAACAGCAATTTATTGTCTTATATTTCTGGAAGCTAGGAGTCCAAGATCAAAGTGTCTGCAGGATCATTTTTTTTTCCTGAGGGCAATGAGGGAGACTGTTCCATGAGGGCTAGCTTCTGGTGGTTTGCTGGCAATCTTTGGAGTTCCATTACCTTGATGTTCATGTGGTATCCCCTCCATGTGCTTGTCTGCTTCCAAATTTCAAGTTTTATTAGGACACCAGTCTAATGGATTAAGGCCTACTCTAATGATCTCATTTTAACTTGAATATCTTTATAATGCTATCTAGATGATGTTGCATTCTGATGTCCTGGGGATTAGAAAGTCAACATAAAATTTGGGGAGACATAGTTCAAGCCATAATAAGCCTACAGGCAAGGTGTACAGAGAAATGAGAACGGGAAAACAGAAAACTAACAGCTGGCATTTTGCACTATGGCACGTGTGAACAAGTCATTTCTCTTACTTTCATAAGTTGTCATGTTAATAAGGGTCTGTGCTAAGAAATCTTTATCATATTCATCTCAGGCAGATTCATAGCACCTTACTTGTACCTCTATTATGACACAGTCTTCTACCTTAAACTATAGTTCTTTATGCACATAATTTATCTCTCTTATCAATCTAGAAACTGCTTGAAAGTAGTGACCAATTAATCTTTGTTTCTATCCTTTGACAGCACCTTGTATATCATAGATATCCAGTAATTACCATTGAATCTATGAATTGCTGTCCAGACTTTATAGTGACAATGTTCAAAAAGCACACAAAGTCATTGTTGGTGATTGTGTCAGTCAGGATAAGTCAGTTTGTGCTGCAGGATCGAGCAGTTCCGAACTCTCAGTGACTTATTACAATAAGGTTTATTTCTTGCTCAAACTCTTGCAGATTCTGGCAGTTCCCCATAGTCGTCAGCCTCCACATGGGAATGAAACATCACAGGTAAACCCATCTTATAGCATTAAGCATCAGGGTTCTGCAGGGTGGGGGAAGAGATAAAGAAGCCTGCACTGGATTCTTAATGCTTTAATGGTAAAGTGACAGAAGTCACTCTACTCCCAGGCTGTTGGCTTGAACTGCTTACATGACCCTAGCCAACTGTAAGCAGGATGAGACAAGTTGTCTTCCATGTGTCAGGAAAGGAGAAAGACTAGACATGGGGCTGAACTCTAATAATATCTATTGGAGGCACATTTCCCCCATATAAATTTATCTTACATTAGCGTTGTAGTGATCCAGTATTTATTGAGTCCTTATTATGTGCAGGCAGTGCTCTAGCTACTGGATCCAGTGAAAAAAGATAGACCAGAGGTGACATTTCTGTGTGGGGGCAGGAAAAACACAGGAATGACCAAATAAATGGACTTTTTTATTCTTGTATGTAAAAATGAGATATTTACGTGTAGGAATAAATGTCATAAAAATAGAACAGGAAAATATGACAGAGAATAACTTTCCTGTGATCTCAGTGTCAATGTCTTCTAAGACTCTTCATCTTCTAGTATAAAGTTAGTGCCGTTTTCTGCTTTCTCATGTAATTTAATATAATATCATCATTCTTATGTTAACTGGAAACTAATTGAACAGAATCTTGAAATAACTGGAATTGAGAACCTTCCAACAAACACTTATAGGTTTTAAAGTCAAATCATGAGAAAATTAACTCACAGAATATTTTTTTTTGTCTGAAACAAACATCTCAGAAGAATGGGAGAAAGGACAGAGGAGCAGGGTAGGGGGAGTGTCCCAGGGAGAACAGTTTCTGATGTCTTCTGCAGGTGGAGGCAGAGGAGAATCCTGAAGTCCAGGTGGATGCAGAAGTGCTCTTGGCTAGGGAGCAAGAGTCAGAGGGACCTGAGGTAGTTGGCACACGTTTCTCCTGTAGCTGTTCAGAGGCCACATGACTGATGCCCAAGCAAGGTGTCAGGATCCACAGAATAATTTAAAAAAGAAAAATGATTTTTAAATGGAAAAAGTAAATGTACATACTCTGTTTCTGTGTGTCTTTTATTGCACAACCAATCACCTTAAAAATGTAATGATTTAAGACAACATCCATCATTTAACTTGCTCATGAACTGTGATTTGGGCAAGGCTTGGTGAGGAGAGTTCATCTGTGTTCCATGCCTGTGGGATGGAATGTCCAAGATGTCTTTTTCATTCACTTGACTGATGACTCAGCTTGGTGTCTATATTTGTTGAGGCCATCTGTTTCCATGTGTCTTCTCCAAGTGGCTTGCTTGTGCCTCCTCACAGTAGGACAGCTGGGTTTCAAGATGGAGTGTTTCAAAAGAAGGCGGCCAAATGGGTAAGTGCTTAGGGAAAATTTGCTTGTATCACACTTGCTAATTTCCCATAGCCCAAGCTGGTCACATGGTTAAGCTCAGAGCAAATTTGAGGCAGAATTATGTAAGAAATACGATGGGAGACATGGCTCATTGGGAGCTACCAAAATATCTTTTTACTACTGTCTACCCTATGGCTTCCAATAATTCCCATTACTCTTACAGAGACAATACACTCTGCTTTCACCGAGACCTCTGAAATTTTATTCCATGATAGCATTCAGGCTCAGGATTGAAGTCTAGATTCTTGTCACCTCAGTCAAGCCCAGGTGAGGATGAGGCTCCTCAAACACTGAGGAGTTTTATTTTTGACCCAAAGGGCTTTGTATTTTCTTCAAACTCTGCTGGAAAAATGAAATAGTTGATTTTGGAACTCATCTCATTCCCATAACTTACCTTGGGCAGACGAAAGTTGTCTGGTGTCACCTTCAATGTTTTGCATGGATGTCGCTATAGCTGGAGCCATGAGTTAATTAGGGTTCCTGTTACTTTAGGTGATGGTTCTGCTAATTAGTCTGCCCCTATATAACCTGAGTTTTCAGCTTCTGTTTCCAGAAGCTGGTTCCTTACCACCCTTCTCACTTCCTTACCACTGGGCCTTTTTGAGTTTCATCGGATTTCTGCCCACTGCACAATTCTAAATCCCACATGTTTTAGGTTTTGTTTAGTACTCCAATTTTGGATATTAATTCCTAACTCCCAAGTTACTCTGAGGACTATTTTACTAATTGTTCTGCCAGTACATAACTCAGATCCCCCTTTATCTAGTTTCCAGTGATTGTCTCTTTCATGCCTTTCCATTCTCCACTAGTACTGAAACTCAAACAAAAATCTCTTCCAAGTTACATCCTTAGAGCAGTAAGTACACATTTAATTTGGTCCCCTATATCTTCCGAATCAACATTTGCAGTACTGCATAGTCATAATTGTAGTTATTAAAATTTCTCAACTGCTAAAAGTTCAGTTGTCATATATTTAAAAAGTATAATCAATAGCTTAATCCTGGAATTCCTTCCACATTTACTGAATATTTTCTGTGATTCATGTATATAATATTTAGTATAGGGCATATAAATCAGTAAAACTAATTCTTACCTTGCTTGAAGCTTACCTTCTAGGGAGAAACTTATTCTTTCTTTATCCTAAAATTCAAATGAACCCAAACCTATTTTGATTATTTGATTAATCCAAAGCAATATTTCAAAGTAAATAAAACTTGTGTTTGGTTCACCTCACTTCATATGTTGGTTAACTTCTCTCAGTTTTTGGAAGTCCTATTCCTGGAGTGCAATGTCTGTAAATTTTTCCTATGTTTCCTTTGTTTAGGAAGCCTTTGTTTCGGTTTGATTTTCCCCAGAAAGAGCCTCAAGATCTATCCAGTTTTCCTGTTATATGCACATGTTATATGCACATGTTATATGCACATGAGCATGTGAGCACATGAGCACACACACACACACACACACACATACACACTTACTTTCAGTAATATGATATTGATAGTCATTTCTTTCTCTGATAAAATGGTAGCATTTAGGTAAGGAATTTTCAGGAGGTGTAATGTTCAATGCAAAGAATGTTTAAAATTATGGCTAAGCTTGTAATGAAGATAATGTAGGGGTAAGTTGGCCTTTTAGACTTCCATGTTGCCATGACAACTCCATGTGGCTTCTCTACCTCTTGAGATTCTCCATGTGACCAGGTTCTTGTGCTGGAGAAGGCCAGCTTTCACATGTGGCTAGAAACAGAGGCTATGCAATTAAATGTATCCAAGTGCTTTGGAGACCAGAGAGATTTGCTGACTTTATAACTTCCCTTTATACCTTATGGCTCCTCAAGGTGCTAAGGGAATCTAATTAGCCAAATGGTAAAATCTATGCTCTAGGGCCACCAGAACTTTGCAAGTATTAAGTATCTGTGACCAGCATTTGCTTTGACATTGACTTGAAATTAATTTGTGTTATCTTTTTTGAATGTTTAAAATCTGAGATTTCTAACTCCACCCCACTTTTTCCTTGGTACAATTTTCTTTTGTGATTGTTTATACCATAGTTTGCAACAGCTGGCCTGGACATCAGGAGAGATGACAAGACAGCAGGAATGGCCCACTGGCAGACTTTTAGTTCTTTACCCACAATGAGGTTTTCTCTGAGAGGATTAAGCAGAGGTTCAGAAGCCAAGAAAGGCTGTTGGCTGGGGGAATGGTCAAAAGTCTGGCTCCCGTGAGGAGGTAGAAAGCAGCAACTGCTATAGTCCTTCTTACCTGTGGGACCTGTCAAGTTGGGAAATTGCTACATTTCTATAAATGTGAAATGTTCTCAAGTGTAGACAATAAAGAGAGAAACGCAACCCCTTCAAATGATAGTTTCTTAGTTTCTTCAATTTTTTTAGTTGTAGATGGACACAATACCTTTATTTTATTATTATTATTTTTATGTAGTGCTGAGAATTGAACCCAGTGCCTCATACATGCTAGGCAAGTGCTCCACCACTGAGCTGCAACCCCAGTCCAAATAATTGTTTCTTAATGTACAAAATGCAGAAAGTAACATATGCCCAAGCCTTCACAGTTATATGTATAATTCTGACCTTCTTGGGGATGGAGGAGTTCATACATTTATGAGAGTTTCTGCAAACCAGTGCACAAATATATTCCTGTAAGGTGCAGGTCCAGCTGACTTTCTGATTCAACATGAGCTCTTCTTGGTGGTCAAACCAAGTTGCTTTTCTATGCTTCTTTGAGATCAAATTAAAACCCAGAGACAGTGAGAGATACTCTTTTGTAGTTTTGCTGCTACCTAGAAGAATATTCTGCTTCTTTCTTTCTTTTTATAGGACTAAAAATAGAATTTTAAAATGTTCCCTTTCTTTGGGGGTAGTTAGGTGTGAAACAGCTTAAAATCACCATCTAAACAGTTATGACAAAACTACTTCTTTTTTCAGGGCGGAAGGTATAATCCTATTATCTTTGTGTGGTTATCAGCACCACTTGAAATTCCAATTAGTGCAGCTAATCACCATGAGTTCCTCTGGTACTTAGCTGGCAAACAGCTAATTCTAATTAATACTTTGGAGTGGTGGGTAAATGACATTTTGTTTATTCCTGTAGACACATTTTCTAAGTAAAATTCTGATTTGGGGGCATCTTGCATTTCATGGGCAGTTTATAAAAAAGGATAACGACAACAAAAAATAATTCTATTGAAATTAACAAATAATATCCTCAAGTGATTTATGCAATCTGAAAGGATTTAGAGGTTCCAGGGAGAAAAGTAGGTTATTGGATGGGCCGTCAAAGGTTTATTTCTCATCTATTTATTGTGAAAAAATAGATCTATAAAATAGGAGAACATTAAGATTCTTGGAGAGATTCATTACCATTTGACTCTTTAACAATGATTCATTTGGTTAAAAACTGGATAAAATGTTATTAATAACCTGGGCTTCTGAGCTTTTTAATGCAAATGATAGAGCCAGGGGTCTCTGACAAGTTCATTATAATAACTTGGATGACCTAAAGGCAAAATAATATCTTCTTTGGGCCAGTAGGCATTTTATATGGGAATTGGAGCTTAGCCTATGAGCTTAGCCTGCTCTTCATGAAAAAAAAAAAATTCTCTATTAGTACCTCCCCATTCCCCACACCTAATTCAGGTCCCCACCATCTATCCTAGTGAGGTGCTGAAGTTAATTTGGATGAAGGTTCATTCAGGTGGGGAAGGCAGGCTTGACCACCTGTCTAGTGTTGAGCACATTGTCTATACCTTTGGGGAAGAGGTAGGCAGGTCCTCAATTTTGTCAAACCCCTTATGACTATTGAAGAATCCAGTCTGATGGTGGATCATTAATGTCCCCTCAATGTCTGAAGACAAGTGCCCACAGTAGTCGTATTAATCAAGCAAGTAAGGAAAGTGTGAGTTTTCCTTCAAGGCTGTATGTCCATAAGCCTGGTGGGTTCCTATGCATGTGTCCTAGAATAACTAGTTTATAATTAAACAGTTGCTTTGTTCCTCTCCCTCGAAAAAAAGTCTGTATTTGCAGAGACTTCCAGAGAGTTTCTAGGCTGTAGAGAAGGATAATGAGTCTCAAAGAGTTGCAAATTTCTTTGGTTTTGAGCTCAAGCCTGTGACTGGGCCCTGGTCTGGGAAAAGGGGACACTTATTTTAAGACAAGGTTTCTGTGTTTAATTTTTAGGAATATGAAAGAGCTGAATGTTTACTTGGGAAGGGATTTGAAACCTTTTGTAGGCTCTTTGAGTTTTGCAGATGAAGGCGATCCACACCGCTGTTCTTAGGCAAAGTCGTTCTGCAAGAAGCTCTCGCAGGAATGAGGAGTCGCTCCCCAAGTGTAAGCATTATTCTGTATAATTATGGATATTTTCACTTCCAAAAATATTTTTTTTCTAGAAGCTGCTGTTTCAAAGGCTTTCAATTCTGTGTGTCATTATCAAATAATCTTTTTTGTACTTGGGTGTTTATTATTGGATTGCAACAACGATAAAGCTCTAGGGGTTTTTGTCTCCTTTGGTATGCTAATTAGCCCGTTTCCTTTTGATCTTTTTCTTACTGCAAAGAGTGAAAAGCTATCTCGGTAGGGAATCTTAGTGCTGTACATTCATGTCCTCATCTCCATAATCTGAGGATCAGAGGAAGACAACAATTTCACTGCTGAATGAGAGCTACTAGGGGCTTTAGTTAGAGCTCGCTGCTGTCCAATAATCCCGCTGGCACCCGGAGATGGGCACCAAGGAGGAAGATGCAGACAGAAAAAAGACACATTTCATGTGACAGAGTGAGCTCAGTTGTTTTTATTTCTTCTCCGAGTGAGCATTCAATCCATGCAAATCTATGTCATTTCGCCTAATTTTCAACTTTTAGATTTCTTTTCTCTATTCATGTTTTCAGTGACAATGACTGAATGCTTAGTTTGAAGAAAATGGTCTGAATAGTAGAGAAAAGATGCTGCTGACAAAATCTGTTAGACAACGAAGCTGCCTTTCAAAAGACACAGTAAACTCACATATGCAGAGAAACGGGGAAAATGCTCTGGTTCCTAGGGACCATGTTTGGGAATGGATGGAAGAAAGTAAGTTAGGTTTTAACTTTGAGGCTAAACTGTTGAATGGGAAACTTTGATATCTGTGTCATCACTACATTATTGAGGATGTCCAGGGAGGGCAACATTGCATTATGAGGTCCAAGCAAGTTGCCATTTAAATATTGTGGCCACAGGAACTTTACCCAGCCAGTACAGGTACACATACTTAGGTTGAACCATATGAAACCTCTGCTTTTGCAAGTAATAAGCAATTTTATATGGTTCAATCTAATACAGTTTACTCTTTGGAAGGTGTGATCAAGATAATCAAGTTTTAATCGGGTATGGTGATACGTACCTATAATCCCATTAGCTCAGGAGGCTGAGGCAGGATGATTGCAAGTTCAAAGCCAGACTCAGCAACTTAGTGAGATCCTGTCTCAAAAACAACAACAACAACAACAACAACAACAAAACTGGGGATGTGGCTCAGTGATTGAATACCCTTGATTAAAACCCTGGTACCCTCCAACCTCTGCAAAAAAAAAAAAAAAAAAAAAAAAAATCATTTTTTAATTTAAAAAAATCATTTACACATCCAAAACACTCCTTTAAAATCATCCAAATAGAGGCCTGATTCCAAAAATGCTGTCATGGTTTAGGTCATTTTTAGAATAGTCCTAAACATGAGGTTTTCATTTCCTTAGTGTTTAGAAATCAGTCTTTATCCTTTGAAGATAGGCTTGAATTTTGGATATAAGAACAGGTCATCCAAATCACTTTTGTGAGTAAAAATAATTTATACCAAATAAAACTATTTTGAATAAGAAAAACTTGAATATGAATAATGCAATGGCTTCCTTGTGTGCCATAGCCACTACCAGAGCCATACCCTTTCCTATTTAGAAGATACTTAAGAGATCAGCTGGTCCAGCAGTCCTTCAGTTTTATTGAACTTAAAAGTCACCATGGGAATTAATAATGCAGGCTTGGGCAGCTTGCCCTAGAGATTCTGATTTATTTGGTTTAAGAAGAGGCCTAGAAATCTACATTTTTAATAAACTCTTCAGGTGATTCTGATGCAGGAAGTTGTTGACAATACTTGGAATGGTCATTCCTGTCAATAGATATACAGAAGTTCATTGACCTATTGAAGTTACTCTGCTACACAGAAAGTGGCCCAGAACAGAACTCCAGGCTCCTGACTTCCTGGGGAGCCTTTAGGGACTTCTTGGATCTGAATCCAATTTCAGTACTCAGCCAGCTGAATGGCATTCAACCAATTTTAGAACCACTTTTAAAGTCCATGTTTTCTCATCTGTGAGAACAGCACTAATACCAAGCTCCACAGTGTTTGTCCTATTAATTGCCTTCTATAGTCCTTGGTAGATGGTAATTGCTTAGTAAATATCAGCTATTCTACTTTTATCTGAAGAGTACTATTGTGGCTCTTTGTAGCTATTCCTTTTTCTATATTTGTCTCTTTTCATGGCTCCCTGTTCCTTTTTTTTTTTTTTTTTTATGTAGGCATCCCTCTTGCATTCTTACCTCAGGACTCTGGTCACACCTAGGTTTCTGGTGCTGCCACCAGACTAGAGTGTCATTGTTGAAAGGTAGTGCTCAACCATAATAACTCTCTGGAATCATCCCTGAGAGGAGCAGCTGGGTCTTTTCACATTTTGTCTTTATGCCCAATTAACCCCTAACTACAGCCCTACTGAGTTGTTATTGTTGCAAAAAGAAAAAGAAAAAAATCTCAACTGTGAAACCAAAGTGTGTAGAGATGGAAGGAATTAGCACAGAAATTCCCTCTTCATGCTCTCTGAGTGGAGGGGATGGAGCAGGATGTGGGTCGGGTGGTGGGCACAGCTGGTCTCATCTGCACTTGCCCATGGGCTCTTCAGACCTGGCTTTGAAGCCAGAGGCACTAATGATGATTTCAGAGGGAGAACAACAGAGCGAAGCATCCATGCAAGGTGCCAATGAGGTACTTGTATCTCTTCCCCATCTGTTTCCGTCACCCTTGCACCCTCCCATTTGCTCACAAATGGATAGGCAATGGGTGACCAAATGCTGCCTGAGCTACCTGAGGTTGTTAATTACTATGATTGTTTAGAGACAATTATCCCCACAAAAGCAAAACATCTTCCTGTAACATGCTAAATGGATACTGCTTTAGTCTGGGGTGGAGACACTCTGAACATTTTGGCTTAGTTTAAGCTAAAAAGACTTCTTTGGCATAATTTTCAAAGGCTTTTGCTTTCTTCTAATTTTTATTAGTGTTTTGCGGATGCTACAGTGACTAAAAAGGCAACAATATGGTTGAGACAGAGTCACTCTGGGTAGATAGGTTTGTGTCTTTTCATCTGGGTTCTATATACATTTATACACACACACACACAAATAAAAACACACAATGGATGCCAATTCTATATGGTCACTTTCACAAATCAATCAGATGTTATTCTTAGTTTGAATCCCCTAAGTATTTCTCTACTCATTCTCTCTCAGTCTCAGTTTGGTTTAAAGACATCATGTGATCTATGTAGAACCTCCATGTAACACAATCGTGCATATATTTCTTCAAACTTTCGCTGAGAATCTACCTCAGCACTTCATTTATTTAATACAAATGATTGGAGAGAAACATCTGAGTTAACTCTTACCTTTAGTAAAAGTGAAATGATGCCTATATAAGACTAATGAGGTGTAAATCTGAAATAATTTTCTGATTTACTGGTCAAAACACTTCAACAAAGGAAAAAGGTGGAAAATGAATTATACCTAGCTTCTGCTGCTCTGATTAGCATCACTGGACGATTGCTTGGCTCTTCCCTCTTTGTTCATAGGTATGAGCTGAGTCATTTCTCTCCTGTGTCACTATTAGAAGGAATAAAGATAATTCTTATGGAAAGTATGTGTATGGTTTCTGTCTCTTCTCGACATGAAGGCTGCTCTCACAATTCAGTCAGGCACCCGGAGAAGAAGGAGGCTGATAAATACATATCAGAGCTATGGAAACACCTGGAAAAGGCTGGATTTCTTGGCAATGCTTCTAATTGGTTCTTTGTTTCTATGGAGGAGAGGACCATATATATACCATGGCAGCATCACATGTTGAATAAGGTCAATGTGGTCTAGAGAGTTTTGTTACTCCTTTACCACTGTGCAAACCATGGGCACTTGGCTGTAAGCAGGGCCCACAAGGACCCTGTCCCTACAGAGTTTCAAGTAACACCAAGGTGAAGCCTATGGGGAAAATCAGAAAGGGGGTTCATTCATTCACTGGAATTAGAGAAGGAACACCAAGATACTTAGAGGCCTAAGAAAGACTGTTTGAAAAAGTCTGAATTTTGTGATTACAGTATATTTCTCTGAGATTTAAAAATATCAAAATTATTTTTGATAGTGTTAAGAGCTACCAACTATCTTTAACATTTAGAAGAAGTTTGGATTGTGTGGTTGTATGTGTTAAGATCAAACAAGACTTCAATTTATAGATTGTGGGGCTACCATAAAATCCAGCTGTTGACCGAACTGAAATTCACTGGGTACCCCTTTTTCGTTATGTTGAGCACCAGGCGGTAGCTATTCTGGAAATGATCACTCTTCACTTTACTGCCTCCCAGTGAAGTATGTCTGTGTGTGTATGTGTAAGTATGAGTGAGGGAAAAGGGGTATATAGGTGAACATGTGTGTGAATTTGTGCACACGGGGGTGAATGTGTATGTGTGAGTGTATATGTGTGTCAATGCATGCATTTACTGTACATGTTCTATAAACTATCATGTAGGCCTCTTCATCTCTACAGGGAACACAGAGACACCCCTGGAGAAAGTAATTCAAATTATATGGCACTTAAGTAGTTCTAGTAACCCAGTGCAGACCTAAATGTACATTTAAAAAGAAGTTTATTGAAAAGAAATAGACCCTTTTCAATAAGCTTTCAGTTGCTATCATACTATGAGGCAACATTTGGACAGTGTCCATGGTAATCTGTGCAGTGGTCCATGCAGCCTTCATTTAAAATTGGTCTTTTTAAGTATAGCAGTAAGTGGCTGCTCATAAACAGGACTGAGCAGGGTCTGAGTGGGAAGAGGTTCTGAACGCAGCTTCTTACCCATGGAATCTGTAAAACTGGCGTGGGTGTATTAACATTTCTGCCCAGAATATCATTATATAGCCCATGGTGATATTTCAGGATAAATATTTTCAATATTTTCTAGGATAAAAAATGTGCCCATTGCTAAAATCCTTTCAGAAAATGAAACAAAGGTGTAGATCATTATTTTTCTTTTTTTTCCCCCTTATGAATTCTTCTTTGAATTGTCTCCATTTCAGGAACTGCTAGGGGTTGTGATTTCCTGACTGCTGTGTCCTGGTGTGCCTCCCTAATGTCAGACTGGGTGTCAAGTATGGCAAGTGGAGCTTTCTTAGCTGTCTGCTTTAAGTATTGGGGGCTTTTTTGTGTTAGCCGTTTAGACTGATTCAGCATATACTTATTAAACAAATTTTTGTGTCTCCTAATGACAAGCTCTGGGGAGAAAATGATGGATCTAACCCAGGGCCTTCAAGTGCTCTCCGGGTGGTAGGGGAGGCATTCTCTGAAAAAAGGGGCCTGTTGGAATGGGGACACAAAGGAGTGAGGAAGGAATTCTTTGCAGAGTATTGCCTTCCAGCATAAATGATACATGAGCTGAGGCTTGAGTGACGTGTGCGAATCTGTCATGTGACAGCATAGTGGGGGTAGAGACAGAATATTCCAAGAAAATCCTGGATTTATAAAAATGAAACCCAAGGTTGAATTTCCATCCTTAGAGATAAGCAGCCACAATCTGAGACCTATTTATTATTTTTGCTCCTTTCTCATTCACGGCTCTATTCTTGCCATTTCCCCTCCTATGTTATGCCTGTTTTTCTTCCAAAATCTGAAACTCAACACTTCACTTACTATCAAAACACAGGTCTAACAAAGAGCATCTCTATTCTACCTTGTGTTTATTGTGCTACCTTCCTTGGCTAGGAAAAACCGATTTATTGATTTAGAATTTTTTTTTTTTTTTTTTTGGCAGTGATGGCAGGGCAATTGGAGGCCAAAACAACACTTTCCATTCCCCAGAGCTACCTCAGCCTCCATGCAGTGACCCCAGATCAGGAATGAACCCTCCATTCCCATAGAAAAGAAAGAGTTAGGGCGGCCCATAGGTCTAGCCAAGCTTCTTCTAGGCTGTTTTGCTTCAAGAAGCTCACATTAAGTCAAGGCTAGTTTGAAACTGGTCTCTATCTGCTTTTTTATTTTGTTTCGTGTTTTTGAATTGTGAAGCATCAGAGTTTAGTGGCCTTTAGATAACTCAAGATGGACAAACAATAAAACCAGACGAAAACAAAAAGCAAAAACAATATGAGACCAAACAAAAGCACCTTGTTTGATATTGCAGCAGACTTAGACCTTTTGTGTATAGGAATAGAAGCCAGAAATGCTCCATTTGTAAACAGAAAGTGAAGATTTATTGGAGTTAGGTAATGAAGGCATCAACAAGGGGCCAGAGCAAATATCCTTCTGAAAACATCAATGACATTCTGCTCCACTTCCTACTAGGTGGGTCTGTAAATCTGCAACGGTCAGAAAATGGCTTCCCTTTAGGCTCATCTGAAATGTTTAATGATGTTGGGTTGCACCAGTCAGATACAATGTTAAACAGCAAACAAAGCTAGATTGTGATTTAATTCCTGCACATGTATTCTTGATATGTGTCAATTATTATGGAGCAAAGTATCGGGTTTGCAATCTCTGAGATTATCTCTTCTTGTATTAACACCTGTTTTTGTCCCTTACTTTGCATAAATAATAATCCTCTTTTGTCTAGGAGATAATATTTATATGGTATGAGAATAGAATTATCTCTATTCTTTTGATTATAGAAACCTGCATCATTTTACCCTCCATTTTCTCTAATTCCAGAGTATGAAGTATAATACAAGCATGGGAAGTTCAGTGTGATACCCTGGGTGGATTAATATTGTTTATTGTGATGCTTCTTTTGGTCAATTGCTGAGAAAGTGAGAGGCATCAGACCTCATTTGGAAAGAGGCAACAGGAGCCTATGGCACCATTATTTTCCAGACTTTAGTTTTCTGCTTCCCTAGTGTAAGAAGATTCTGCAATGGGTAGAAAGTTCTGGCTAGTTCTACAGATATTCATCAAGTGTGTGTGCAAGATTCTGTATTGGGTATGTGGGATGCCGAAGGAGTGGAAAAAACAGAGTTATGTCTAAAGATAAATAAGGATCAATCCTTACCCGCAAGGACACTAACATCTTCAAGGGGAAAGGCCAACCTCTACAAAAGAAGAAATGAAATGAGCTATAAGACAAAGCACAAGCACAATACTTTGGCAACCTGGAGAAAGGGAAATCTTTAGAAAAGCCAATTTCTCTTGAGCTGTAAAAATCCTTACAAACAGGAGCTCATTACTTCCAGCTTGATATATTCTCTGGAGCTGTGATATGAATAGATCCAACTCCATTTCACATGTATATTTCAAAATTGCCTCTGGTTTTGGATTTTTGTGGCAATGTGTTTTATAGACTCTATGGTTCCAAAGGCAGGTAGTATATAGTTAAAAAGTTACAAAAACCATGGTATTTAGTTTAGGAAAACCAATGTTCTCAACAATTTTTTTTCTGAATAGCCCTGTTTTGCATGCTATCTTGAATATCAATATTGTTTTTATTGTGTCTCAGGAAGCTTTGATGATCAATTCACTTTCCTTATTACAACTTTTGTTTTCTTAATCTGGAGTTTTCTTAGTCCAGGCTTTAGGAAATCACTTCTGGAACTGTAAATGTATGCAAGAAGTTCTCTCTTTGAACATTTTTTCTCCCCCTGGGAAGAGTCCATTCTTTCCATGAGATTCTCTAAAAGAGCCATGAATCAAACAATATGGAATTGTCATATGTTCCTCCTTCATAGTTTTATCTACTCTCAATATTTCAATACCAAATAAATATCGATGACTTTAAAACCTATATTTCATAGCCTCCTATGAATTTTGTTTTGATTTATCAGAGTGTTTGCCAGATCTTTCCTTCTTTGGACCAATAACGCAAGCCCACCAATCCAAAGTTTAAATCCACGATCTTTCATTCTAAATCTTGCTTAAGAGACACCATCCTCATTGGTACCATCAACATCTACTCAGTTAACCAGGATGGAAAACGGAAAATCATTTGATTAACTCTTACTTGTCATTTAAGACAACTCAAGTAGCCCTTGCTTCAGGGAGCCCCTCTTGATCAGCAGGCAAGGAGCTTGTTCTGTTTTGAGCTCTCATAGTGCCCTGTACATATCTCCATCATATGTAAATAATCTGCTTATTTTTTTTTTTGATTCCCTCATTATCCCTCAAGATCCTTGAGAGGAAGTGACCATCTCTTATTTGGGTTTGTAAATTTAACATTGAGCCCAGAGGCCAATGCTCAGTAAATGCTTAGGTTTCAATTAATAAAGAGGAGAATTGAGGGCTCTTCCATGAATATGCATTATACATGGTTTCCTCAAGTTCAGATAGAGTGATAGTGGCTTGAAATATTCTGATTTCATGGCCCATGAAAGTGTGGAGGAAAGAGAGTTTTGTCCCTTGTGGCCTGCTAACATAAAATTATTTTAAAAGTCAGATCTTAATGTTGATTCTATGTCACTCAGTAGGAAGGGGATACCAACTGTGTAGTAATAGCCTACTGTCCTTTATAAACTTGAAAATCTTCCTGTCCAGAGGGGGGAAAATTCTATTAAGTTAAACATCTAAGTTTTAAAAAATAATGTTTTGCTGTCAAGTGATTAATAATTCACAGCATTTATGGCAGTTGGTGTTAGATACAGCATACAATTCCCAAGTTCTGATGGAAGCATAAAGAATAAGTAGAGCAATATTTTTTCCCCATTGTGTTCAAGACAAAAACACTTTTAAAATGGAAATTAATTGAAAAGTATATAGAATATGCCTCTCTGCTATGGTCATAGTATCAGAAAATAGATGGAAACACCACTATACCTATTTTTAAGCCATTATAATTAGTTTTTCTGTACTTTGCAGCCAAATAAGTTAGAATTTTGTATCACTTCCTTTCCTCATGGGTTAAGGGCAAGGTAGTACTTTTCCCTATTCTCTGCAATGTAGGGGGCATTTTAGAGGGGGTATGGTGTTGGTCAGAAGGGGAGCCTGACATCTCACCCTGGCTGTTTGCTAAGCTGTAGACACTCATCTGTCTCTTTGCCACCATGGGAGCAGAGCCCAGTGCAGAGTCTAGGGAGAGGCTACCTGTGACTTCTGGAGTCTGAAGCCAGAGATTGGGTCTTGGCTGTAGCATGGAAAATCCTAACGTCAAGAGGCTGTGTGGAGATGCCCCTGAAGATAGACCAGTGGAAGAGGCTACAGTGGGAGCGTCCTATACAGCTATATTTTGGAAATAGAGGCACAAGCTTTTTCACTGGTTAACTGGACACTATGATAAGAAGCAGGTTTACAGGTATCTTGTAAAAACTCTAAGAAGTTTGAGATCAGTGATGATGCCCTACCCACACAAGGCTGAATGGGATATAACAATAGAGGAGAGAGGTGAGAGTCTGATGGGAATGGTGTTGGAGTTACCTTGTTTCAGAGTGTGTTCTTTTCCTTCCAATTTCTTCCTCATCCCCTACCCTGCTCTACTTGTTGAGAGTCTAGAAAAAACAAGCTGGCATCGGGGTTGGCAAAGGAATAAGGAAGACCTAGATAACAATTGAAAAACTAAAAGTTGCGATGTGTGCAACAAAATACTTCAGTTTAGTTAATTTTTGAATAATAGAAATTTATTTCTCCTAGTGGTGGTGTCCAAGATCATAATTTTATCGCAATCTAATTTGCACTATAATAAATATTACCATGAATTCTTCATATAAGTGATCCTAGCCAAGGCATAGAGAAAATCAAAAACAATGCAAAGGGTAAATAATCAGATAAGTCACAATAAATAGGGAAAGTAGATGATGATGGTCATGGTGATGGTAATGATCATGATGATGATGTTGCTTTATGGGATTTAAGTATCTAAAAGATAGGCACATGACAAAAATGGAAAACTCTGGAGAATGAAATCACATTTTTCTAAAAATCCTTGCATTGTGTCAGGGTAAAAGTCAAGGATATATGTTTTATTCCAGGATAACTTCTAAAAGAATAGTAAATATAATAAAAAGATATGAGAGTAAATGAAATAATATATTTAACCAAAACAAGGCAAGAAATAAGAGCAAAGGGAACATGGAGCTTGGGCAGGTGGAGAAAGGTGCATGGCAAGATAGTAGATTTAAATCCATGTCTATCAATAGAGGTACTAAATGAAAAGACTACAATTAAAGGCAAAAAAATTGCAAGTCTTATTTTTTTGCAAGTATTATTTTTCTAACTTTACAGATGGCACCCCAGACTGAAGAACCATAAAAAAGGAAAGAAGTCAAAACCTTTATGTTGTAAACCACTTAAAAAATGAAAATGTAGAAAGGTTTACAGGGAAAGGACCACAAAGATATTCTCTGTGAACATTAACCCAAAGAAAGCAGTGGACCAAGCAAATCTTAATGGCAAAAAGAATTGGTAGAGAGAGATTTTAGTGATAAAATGGTTAACCTGCCAGGAAGTAACACTGATGAATTTGCATAGATATAATACATCTTTCTTAAAAAAGTAAAAACTGATAGGTCCCAAAAGAGAAATAGACAAATCTAATATAGTTTTAGGTAATTTTATTTATTTATTTTTTGGGGGTACTGAGGATTGAACTCAGGGGCACTCGACCACTGAGCCACATCCCCAGCCCTATTTTGTATTTTATTTAGAGAAGGGGTGACGCTGAGTTGCTTAGCGCATCAGTTTTGCTGAGACTGGCTTTGAACTTGTGGCTCCCTGCCTCAGCCCCCTGAGCAGCTGGGATTACAGGTGTGCACCACAGCACCCAGCAGTTTTAGTTAATTTTAATATACCTTTTTGGTAGCATAGAGTAAGCAGGAAAAAAATGAAGTCTATAGAACAATTGAAAGGCAGGTTTAATATGTCTGACCCAATTGACATACACAGTACATTGCACCCAATAACTGCAGTGGATTCCAAAACAACAGTGGAGTCTCAATAAACCTCCAAATTTTAAATTCATCTAGGGCATGTTCTCTGACCACAGAGGAACTAAGGTTAAAAATCAGTTATCAACATATAACTACAAAGTCCCCAAATGTTTGGAAATTAAGCAATACGGCTCCAAATAAACCAAGGGTTGATAAAGAAGTCACAATGGAAATGAGAACTTAGGCTTTAGAAGGAGAATAACTATGACTGTGCTCATATAATAACTGTAGAAGTCAAAATCAAGTAGCCAGCCCAAGAAAATGGAGTAGAATCTTTCTTTTTCATTCTGTATTACTGTTTCAAGGAATTTTATATCTGTGACATAGAAATGTTGTGGTATTGCTTTTTAAGTGTTTTGAAATTCGGTGTATTAATCTTGTAGGTCAAATGGTCAATTTAGAGATGCTTTCTAGGACAATAATGGGTGATGTTGGAAACATTGAACTCTGTGCTCAGAAGTGGCAGTGATACTTCTACCAACCAAAAGATCTTTCAAATGGCCTCAGTCTTCCTCTTTTCTCATTTATGTAAAATGTTACTCTTCCCTGGATGAAATCCAGGAGCACGGGGAAGCACTGCAAACCAGTATTTAACCAACCGTACTATGCAAAGTAATTAAGAATCCTGCTATCTGTTTCCTTGAATATGAAGGAAAGGGATAGATAAACAAAATGAGACAAACTAGACGTTTTTGTGTTCCAAATAAGGGTAAAGATGGTCTTTTAATGAAAACAATTTTTTTTAAATGTGCCAATTTTCGAGAGATTGTTTCTTCATAGGGAATATTACATTATTAAATAATAATAATTATGTCAGTAGATAAAGAAATGGAAGGTGGTGTTCTCTGCTTCTCCTTCTATCCCTCTGTGGAAGATCATAAGCTCCCAATCCCACATGCATTCAAAGCTCCTCACATTGGAGACCCTAAGAAGCCCAAAAGGTCAAGTAATTTTAAGGCTGTATGTCACTGTGCTCCGAGGGCCACAGTCTCCTATCCCAGATTGTCACAAATTAAGTGTCATAGATTAATCAAAGATTTAATTTAAATGAGTCTAGGAGCTCAGTTTTATTTTTTTTTTCCTTCCAGAGCCCCACAGCTTTAACCTTAGAAGCAAACTATCAACCCATCAGCTGCAAAACACTCTGGCTTATATTGGAAATGTAAAATTCTTCCTTGATGTTAGGATGAAGGGGCTCATAAAACAAACTTCATTCTTTCTCGAGTAATTGGCTTCCTGCTGACAGGAGCTCTAAAGAGATGTCTGACAAGTGTTGGAATTGGCGTCTGAGTCCCCTTCCTGTGTGCTCTCCCATGGTCTGTTTGTATTTCCTCTTGTTAGCATACCCTTCACTAGCTAAAGACAAATTTGGATTTGCAATGTCTTCTTGTACAGACCTGGAAGTGATTTGTAGTTGTACAGAGTTCTTGTGCTTTTGTCACTGTAAAATGTATGGCTAGGCGAGGACACGTGAGACTGTGGGTCCTCCAGTTCTGGGTAGCCTCCAGGGGCCTCAGGTTTTTTGACCTTTTCCTGTTCTGTTGTTCTTTGGAATGCTCTGGCAGACTCACTTGGATTTTGTAAGAGGTAAAGGGTAGTTTTAATTTCAGTGATCTGCCTCTTAGCCTGGAATAGAGCACAATTTCATTCTTCTCTCAGAGTACAGTTCAAACCTTCTTGAAGTGATTACTGGAGGCAGGGGTGGATATTCCAGATCCCCATGGGCTGAAACGGAAGCATCTCTCTCGGGCATATACTAATAGGTAACTAAGTCAAAATAAAAACATTTCTGAGGAAGACTGCCATGTGAAAGCAATAATGGGAAGTACTCAAATTCCTGGGTATCCCAGCTCCCTGGGTCGAGTCAGGGATCAGGATGCCCTGGCTGAAGTCATGGGTGGGAGAGAACTGAGAAATACGTTTGTGCATCTATCTTTATAATAGCACACCTTCCTGATTCTTGCCTAAGACTAAACTGTCAGGATTATGGGGATGAAATGGGGGGTTCCTATCAAATGCCATGAAGAGTTCAGGGGGAGGAAATTACAAATACCTTCTTTCTTTAACTCGTCAATTGAGAAAGTTTTCATTTAAAATCTGTGACCGGAATGTAGATATTAAAGATATAATGTCAGGTGGCAAGTGTAGGAGACTCTATTCCATCAAGGTAGGATTGAACTCTCATGCAAATCAGTTGGGAGACTTTATTAACAGCTTAGTTCTCCTGTCTTCTTGTCCTATGACCTAATTAAAAAAGAAGTCACTTGATCTTTCTGCTCCTGTTTCTCTCCATGTGTAACCTGAAAGGTTTGGGTAAATGTTAAGGAATCCAGGAGCTTGTGAATTATTCCTAGAGCACTTAACAGATTTGGATTAGTGAGTTGCAGGTAGCCAACATATATGGGTAGGGTTGATATTCTAAATATTTAGCAACCCTATAGCAGTAGAGGCTTGGTATAATAACTGGTAGTTTTGTACTTGTGCATGCTAGGTAAATAGCAACTACACCCATGGGAAAGGAGCCTTGGACTCAAATTGCCAAAGCAGGAAAGACCTTAGAAATCACCAGTCCATCTTCTTGATTTTACAGGTTGTTGAGTCTTTGTTTGAAGTAGCACATTATGTTATTGAAAAAAATGCTGCAGAAAGATGACACAAATGCATAGGCCGTAGGACCCAACTGTGATAGATTGTCATAGTAATGGCACCAATGAGTCCAACTTCCCTCTTTCCACACACTTTCTTAGTCCCTTCCACATTGACTCTGGGCTTGGCTCTGTGATTTGTTTTGGTAATGAGACATTAGCATATGTGATAGAAGCAGAAGCTTAACAAATGCTTGCTCATTAGGGCTTGTCCCATCTTTTGTTACTTTTGGAATATAGTAACTGTGTGAAGAAGGCTTCTGGCCTGTTGGTGATCCTCGGCCTAGCTGACAGCCAGCACTCTTCACCAGACTCAAGAGTGAGGCTTAGACAAACAAGTTGCATTTGAGCTGACAGATGACTATAGCAACAAGAGCAACCTCAGATGAGACCAGAAAAGGTACCACCCTCTAAGCTCAGCCCACATTGCTGATCCACAGAATCAGAGAAAGTAAAATGGTGGTTATTTGAGCTACTAAGTATTGTATTGGGTTAATAAATAGCAGTAGATGCTTGAGAAATTGAGAAAAAGAACTCCAAATTGGAAAAGGGCATTCTGAGGGGTGGGGTAGTTGATGGGAGGCCAGAGTGGTGGTCTCCTCTGCTTTCCTCCTTGAAGGAAGGATTGAGGACTTGGATGTAGTCTCTATAAACTGATCCCTTGCCTCCAAGATGGTTCAAGGTTACAACTTCTTTCTTGTCTTTTTGTTCAAGCATGCCCAGTTTCAGGAAACAAACAAACAAACAAACATAGTTTGTCCTAATCTCTCTCAGTGATGCTTACAGGTGGGTTTTCCTGCTTATCCAAGCTTCTGCCATCATTTTTCTTTTCAGAATGTAATGAGGAACAGTTGATCTGGTCTATTCTTGTTAATTCAGTAAATGGCTGCTAGAGAGTAATTTTATAGATTATTATGAGAATAAAAAGGATTCTTGGGAAAAGGTGAGAAGATAAGATTTTTAAAATGACTTGAGAAACACTGATCTTTATGTCCAAATAGAGCCTGCAACCATCTTGCTTACAATGCTGCTTTGAGACAATAAAAAAAAAACAAAACAAAAACTCATTTTGTCATTGCCCTGCAGTTGATATCTTCCCTCTGTCAGCCACAAGTCAAAGAATTTATATAAAACAAAGCCCTGCAGACTTCTGCTTTTTGTCATAAATGACGCTAAAACTGGAAGATATGGGAAGCAACTGTTTTCAGGTATTGAACAACAAGCAGCACAATCCCCAAGGGAAGAGAAAATCTCCTTCAGTATTCATCCAACTCTCAGCCTCTGTTTCCAATGATACATGGAAAGCTGGAGTCCACACAAAGCTGAAGAGGAGAAATAAGGGTCCAGGGTTACTTAAGTGATAGGAAATTGTGCCAAAAGGAGTTGTGCTGGGTGGTAAGAGATGGAAGGAAGAAGTCTCTACAAGGGTTGCTATGAGCTCATAACTGAGGACTGGGTGCGTATGTGCAGGCAAGGTCACAGAGGTTTGCTGCTGTGGGACTCTGTTAGAATGGAGATGCCAGAGATGGAACATTGCTAGAAGATGATGGAGTTTTGACTCAACCTGAAGACAGTTCTTCTTAACAACCCAGGCTCTGCATTTGAGCCTCCCAAAAGGTTGCCCCATAGAAGAAAGAACTATGTCTTGGGTTAAGATCTATTCTAAACCCACTCTGATAAAGCCTAAAAGAATAAAAAGTTTTGACAAGATCTACAGAGGCAACAGAGTATGGAGATGAATCTACTCGAATGAGAAAAACTATGGCATCTCACAGCCTAAAATCCATAGCAAACAAGTTCAAATTTTCAGTAATTTCAAATTTGAAATTTCAGTCAGTAATTTGATTGGCTTTCAAAAATATCATGAGAAAAGAAAGTTATAAATAATGACCCTACTTAACATAAATGCAATCCCCCCAATTTTAGCAAATAAAACCCAGTAATATTTTTTAAAAGATAGTAGACATATCATGACTATGTGGGGTTGATCCTAGGAATACAAGGCTGGTTTCACATTTACAAATGATATAATTTATCACTCTACAAAATAAAGGAGAAAATCATATGATAATCTCAATGAAGAAAGAAAAATTTCTCAGCAAATTAAGAACAAAAGGAAACTTTCCAAAATCAATAAACATCGTATTGGATGCATCTATATAGCAAATATCATAGTTAATAGTGAAATACCAAATGATTTCCTCTAAGACCAGAATATGGCAATGATGTCTACTTTCACCACCTTTTCCAATATTATACTGGAGGGGCTAGCTAGTGAAATAAAGAAAGACAAAGAAAAAAAAGAGATAAATATTGAGATGGAAGAAATAAGATTATCTCTAATCACAAATGGCATAGTTATCTATATAGAAAAGCCTAAGAAGTCTATAAAATACAAAGAAACAAGCCAAGTTAGTGTATAAATTTAATAATGTCTTAGGCTACACTCAAGTTAAAAAACATCTTTATTTCCATACGTTAGCAAAAACCAACCATTAAATAAAAAATTTAAAAAGACATTTAGCATAGTATCAAAAACATAAAGTACTTTTAAATAAATATAACAAAAACCCAAAATTCTTGTGTATTTAAAACAGTAAATTCCTGTAGGAAAACATTTCAGTATTCTAAAATAAATAAATAGATATACCATATTTACAGATTGGCTATTGTTTAGATGTTCATTTTCTCCAATTTGGAACACAGACTCAAGGCAATCCTTACCCAAATCTCCAGAGTCATTTTTCTAGAAATTGAGAAGCTGACTTTAACATTTACACAGAAATCCAACAAATCAAACAAACAAACAAAATACCCTAGATTAGTCAAAGCAATTTTGAAAAGAAATGTTGGAGGATCTATACTATCTGGTTTCATGATTTTCTAAGAATGCTACAGCAATCAAGACAATATGGAATTATCAGAAGTTTAGGCATAGAATCAGTGAAACAAAATAGAAGATTCAGGAACAGACTCACAGATATATGATCAATCAATTTTGAGAAAGGCAACAGGATAGTTTAATAGGAAAGAAAATTTTTATTTTTAACAAACAGAATTGTAACAACAGATAGCCATAAGGGAAAGTATTAGTCTTGATCCCCTACTCTGTATCACATAGAAAAATTAATTTAAAATGGGTCACAGATAGAAAAGTCCAAACTAAAATTTCAAATCTCTAGGAAATAAGGCAGAAAAAAATATCTGTGTAATCTTAGGATAGGGAAAGATTTCTTAGGATAGAAAAAGTACTAATCATCAACTTCAAAGATGATAATTTGAACTTCATCAAAAGAAAGAATTTCTTCAAATTACACCATTAAAAAATGAAAAGGCAATCCGTAGTCCAGGACAAATATTCACAATGCTTATATCTGACAAAAAAAAACTTGTAATCAGAATATACAAAGAACTCCTACAACTCAATAATAAGAATACAAAAACCCTATTAAAATGGGAAAAAGATTTAACACTTCACAAAAAAAATACAAAGAACTTTTGCACCTTAATAAGAAATCAATAAGAAGACAATCTATTAAAAGGGAAACACACACACACACACACACACAGAATTCAGGAATTCAGAATGGTCCACGATGACATGAAAAGATGCTCAATAGTTTTATTTATCAGGGAACTAAAAATTAAAATCATAGCAATATATCATTTCACACTTATCTGAATGTGAAACATTAGGAAAAAAAAAAACCTCTAAGTACCAAACGTAGTTAAGATTGTGGAGCAACAGGAGGGTTCAGACATGGATGGTGGAACATGAAATGTCATACCATTTTGGAAAATATTCTGGTAGTTACAAAATTAAGCATATGTGATTTACCCCAGCAATTGCACTTGTTGGTATTTATCCTCCCTCTCTTCAAGATAAAAAACATGTCCACCAAAGTGTTGAATGCTAATGTTCACAGACACCTTATTCATAAGAGTCTAAAATTGTAAACAGCTCAAATGTTCACACAGGTGAATGGGAAAGGATGGTATAGTCATATGGTGGAATACTGCCCAGCAACAAATGAACAACAGATAAGCAGAGGAAAGGGAAACACACGGAACATCATGGATGCATCTAAAAAGTATGGTACAGCAAGGAAGAAGACAGATACAGAGAACTTTTTCGATTTCATTTACATAAAAATTGAAAACAGGTCAAACCAATGTATAGTGATAACATTCAGATCAGGGGCTTCCTAGGGTGGGATTGATGCAGATTAGCATTGAGGGAACTTTCTGGGGGTGATACAATTATTCTAAATCTTGATTAAGGTGGAAATTTTATGGAAATACATACTTGTCATACTCCATTGAGCTGTACCCTGATAATATATGCCTTTTATGCTATGTAAAACTTGATTAAAAATGAATAGCCTTTAATAGTAAAAATTACCAAACAACAACAAAAATAAAGCCTAGAGGAATTCCTCTTTGAATGAGTCTTTTTATTGAAGGAAAATAATTTATTACTTACCTCCAAATAGTTATAGAGAATATAAAATATTGAATAGTAATATCATTAAATTTAAGGAGTGTGCAAGTTTCAATTCAAATACAACTATGATTAAACCTTTTCACATTAGCAAATTTAAACTTCACAAAAGCAGGAGACAGGCATTAACTGCCTCATTTCTATATTAAAGAAAATGAGCTTCAGAGAGGTTGAATAGCTTGCCTAGAGTCATCATAAATTAGAAGATGGGAGTCAAACCCAGATATTTTAGCACTAAATTAAATGATTTCCCCTGTACTATGTTGTTTCTCTTGTCATGCACCCCTTTTAAAATATTTTCACGAACCAAAGATGACAATATCCCTTCCATTTCTAGGCCTTAAATTGCATTTCCTTTGATGTTATTAGATTGAAAAAGGCACTGAGTTGTTTGTTTTTTTTTTTTTTTTTCCCTGAAATCTTCTCAATCTCTGGCTTTCCAGAGGTGCTGGGATCTTTATCTTCCTTGCAGGAGGTATGGAATCTTTTTTTTTTTTTTTTTTTTTTTGGTATGGAATCTTTAAACAATCAAATTAGGTTGAATCTCATGTTAGCATTTTCTCTTCCCAACCTGCATTGCTGACGAAGGTAGAAATTGGTACCATATTTCTGCAGAGCAATTCAGCAATACATATTAAAACTCTTAAAATGTGGCATATCCTTAGATTGAGTAATTCACCTTCTGGCAATCTATTCCTAGGAAAGCATTAGAGATGTGTGTATGGATATGTGTCTAAGAATGTTCATCCTAGCATTACTAACAATAACAAAAATTAGAAACAAGCTAAATGACTGTCCCCACCCCCCCCCATTATTCTGTCTCTTCTTTCTCAGCAACAAAAATCCTGGTTTGTGAATAGGTATGTGGCCAGTGACTAAAGCATTAGATGTCTCTGCACTCCCTTATAACTATTTCATGGCTATTAGAAATGTGTATGAATTCTAGAAATCTCCTTGCAGGGCCACACTGTTCTTTGACATGTTTCCTTCCAGATTCCTAGATTGTGGATGTGATGGTTGGGTATAAAGCACACACATTTTGGAACATGAGTCATCACACATGTGGGACAGTGAGATACAAAGAGTCTGAGTCCTGGCACTATGAGAATCACCCCACAAAAGCCTAAATTAAGTTTGCATGACTGAAAATAAACTTTAAACTAGCTGAATCACATATAGTATCTGCATGTGAATTTTCTGTCCCTCCACCCAAAATTGAATCCTAACACTTAAACTGTTCAGTAGCAAAGGGATGGTTAAATGCATATGGTCTATGCATAAAAAAATTCCAAGGAACTTTTCAAATGACCTTATACAAGAGCATTTATTTATCTATTTTTGTTCTAATTAGTTATACATGACAGTAGAGTGCATTTTGAAACATCATACATAAATGGAGTATTTATTAACATGAAAGAGCTTACTAGAGGACTAAGAAAAAAAGAACAGGCCACATTCAAAAGCAAGGATAAGTTCTTTGCAGGTATATGCAAAAACAAATACTTTGTTAAATACGTAGGTATATTTGTGTGCATGTATGTATCTCTATAAATGCATATTGTGCATACACATATGTTTATTTATTTATAAAATGTTCCTCCCTAATATATATGACCAAAATGTTGACAACTATTATGTTTTAGTGTGGAATTTTAGATATATCTATGTTTTTAATGTGAGGTTTTCTTTTTCATATTAGGCATGCATTAAATTAGTTATAAAAATGAAAGAATACTTCTCCAGAATAATGCATGTTTAATTGTGATTCACCAATTTCTAAAGAAAAAGCTATGCTAACATATGCAAAGAAAGAAGAAATTAGTATGGAATGAGTCTCGTCCCTTTACCGTGTGCATTTCATAATATATGCTGCGATTGCATATTTTCTTATGTCGATGCCTGAATACTTATGATTACTCTTTAAAACTCTAGGCAAGGCAATTATTTAGAGTATGTACTTTATAACTCCTTTTCCAACAGAATGTGAAGCCGAGGGACATTCTAAAGATGACATCTAGCGGTTGCTGTGGTAACCTTACAGACTGCATTTTAGAAATCTTTTATGTAAGTTTATAGCATTGGAATTGACTTTACAACTCAGGAAGAAGGCAGTAACTGGTGGCTATTAACCCTTACAAACTGTATTTGTGATTATACTCAGCTTTAAAGAGAACAGGGGAGTCACCATGGAGGTGTGTAAGAATAGCTCTAAAATGATTAAAGGAATCTAAAACCTGTGTTAGAATTTTCCTGACAATCTTAAGAACTGTCATGCCAGCTAATAATTAAAGCTCATATTTATTCTAGAGCACTTGCTGTGCAGCAGGCATCATGCTGAATCCTCCATAAACACGGTCTTGTTTACTTCTGATCTCCAACTGAAACCTTAGAATAATCCTGCAAAGTAATAGTATTGCTATTTGACAAAAGACAACAAAACTGAGACTTAGAGAATTTAGGAGAATTGTCTAAACCCATATTGTTAGGACATGATTAGAACTCATGTCATCTGTCTTCACTCTTAACCACTGCTTTATCCAGGTGCTTGCCCTGATACCTGGTCTGGATCTGTTCTACACGTGCCCTTTAAAGGGAGACACAATGATCATTCAGGTTTGTCTGGTCTCATCTTACTCAGTGACACATTAAATAACAACCACATTGAACATGATGTTGTTGTGATTTCTGAAAGTCTGATGTCCCCTTCTTATGAAATTATGGTATACAATCAAGCTTGCAAGAATAATTGTGCACACCACACATTAATATTGAAGCCTACCTATAAGATAAGGTAGATGGCTAAATGGGGTAGGTCTAATAAGTGCAGTAGGAGAGTTGCATCAGCAGTGAGTAGACACTTCCCAAAGACCTGACCTTCGAATAACATCTAAATTCTAGCTGTTGGGAGGGCAGAACTGGAGGTGCTACAGTGCTGTAGCACTGTTTAAAATGCAGATCTAAGACCCTACTCCAACCGGCTGGATCAGAATCTTCATTTTAAGAAGATCCTCAGGTGATTTCAGGCACATTAAGGTTTGAAAAACACTGTTTTAAAGACTGTTTTTGTATAGCACTCAACAGCATTTGTAGAAGGAATTGCACTGAGGTCACAGGACAGCATGAGCTAAGACACAGTGCTGGGAATGAAGGATGCAGTTCCAGGGAAATGTGGAACCTCTGGTGGAACCATACCTTAAATCAGAAGAAGGAGAGTTGTGGGAAGATAGGGCTGAATTCATGGAGGGGCTCTTCTTGTTCTAGAAGTAATGAGTATAACTAAAAGTTTTTGATCTGGAAATGATGTAATGGTATTTTTTTATCTAACAGCCCCTTAAAATTTATAAAGTATTTAAAGTTTGTGATAAATTTGGAATTTAACCTTTGGGTAAAGTGCTGCTCTACAGCCTTCACATCACCAAAAGGAAAAAAAAATCTATTATTAATAGGTATTCAGTTTATGGCGGTTATTAAAAGAGAATGGCGCAGACCCTGAAAGCAATCAGGATCGCTTGAGAATTCTACACCTATCACCATTCCCCGACAGGGGTTTGATAGTTAAATTGATCTAGGAGATTTAAAAGCCCACATGGCCTTGTCCTTCACGAGAAGATGGAACAAGAGATGACGTATGGGCTCACTGTTTTTTGGATGGGTCAGGCTCTCCTTTGCTCTCTCAGTCTGAGAAGGGCCCCAAATCCCTTCCCTCGGGCTCTTTTGATGTGAGAGACAGAAGCTATTTTGTAAACCTGTCTGCTGTCCTGAATAAGGGAGCCAAGAACAAGAGAAACAGATAAGAGGTGCATCTCAGGCTTGAGGGGGGCCCTTGTCTGCCTTGAATTAAAGGACAAGGGAAGAGGATTTTGGAAGGGCGGGGGAGTCAACTGAATGGAATCTTCATCTGCAGGCTGACAGCAGTGTTACAGACACAAAATGAGTCAACGGAAACATCCAATGACTGGTTGAGAAACAAAGACAAGGAACGGATAAATACCACTGGACACAGAATGCTTCAAATCAAGGGTGAGTGCATTTATCAGAACAAGTATCTCAGAGGGAAAGGTAAATAATCCAGATTTCTGCTCCTGAACTTGGTCCTGGCTAACCAGGATATATATATATATATATATTTTTTTTTTGCCACCAATGGGCAACTTAACCAGTTTCCTGAAGGAAGCTCACAGACTGATGCAATCACTGAGTCCTGCAACAAGCCAGATCCTGGGAAGATTTGCACCATTATCTGTCAGGAGTAGGTGAGATTCCTCATGATCTGCCAACCTGTGTGATCCATTGAAACCTCACTCACACATCTAATCAGAGATAACTGCAATTAAAAAAAATAACACTTAGAAAAGGGAAACCTTCACCTAATGGTCATGATCCATAGTGTGTCTTGTTGGCCAGGAGATGCAAGGACTTCCTACCCTGACTGAGGTACGTGTTCTGAGGTCAGCCATTGTAGCCTCCCTAGATCCTGGTCATGGGGATGGTATTTCTTGACCTTTGTCCTGTGTGACCACATGGGAGCTGGGCATTAGGAACAATATTTCAAGGGTTTCACCAAGATCAGGGGCCATTTTAAAATTTGGGGTTCAACGCTATGAGAGTCCCCCCATTTTTTTGGCAGGGTAAATGTTTAGTATTTGCACTTATCAACTCCACAATCAAAGATGGGGGAAGGGTTTGGATTTACTCCTGGCCTAGGGATTCCTACTTTGAGCAATAGGTTTGAATTTTTTCAGTTTAAGACTTCCATCTGGGTCCTGTCGGAGACACTTAGAGCAATTTTTTTTTTTTTTTTGGAGTGGGAATCACAGCTAATATGTCCCTTTGCTTCTAGCCTTCATTCTAAGGTATGGATTTTTACTGTGAGGCTATTGTCATTTTTCCTCAGTTAGCTATGCCATACTTAGGGGAGTTTGGAAGTGAATGTGGGGAGTCTAGTCTTGTGAGGCCTCACTCTTCTTGATTATTTTTGCTTTTATTTTCTTGCACTAACTTGAGTTTGATGGAGAAATTTTTGCCTTATCTACCAAGATTCTCAACTCTTAGCCCTCTTGTTGACCTCTGTCCGAAGAGTCTATTTTAGTGATATTATATTTTTGTCTTTTTCTGTTTCAGAGGAACCAATGTTAGGTTGAAGACTATCTTTTTTCTTATAAATGTAGTCAAGCCCTCCTAATCTCTGACCCCCTATTCTCTGGCTTTAATAGACACATGATCTGAGTCCCAGAATAGAAATGGCAACTTCCCAGCAGCTGTGCAAACATATAGCAAGAATGCAGGTCAACCTTTCAACTTACCATCTGTAGGTCCCCACTGAACTCTTCGATGTATCCCTTCAACTAATTTACTCAGGCTAAGGTCTGTTACTGATAATTTCAGAGAAGCAACTAACTACTGATTGGCTTCAACGTAATAGTGGAACTCATTGTTTTATGTCAATGGAAAGTTCAGTAAGTGATCAAGAATGGCTGGATATAAGTGCTCAATGCTATCTTGGCTTTTTTTTTTTTTTTTTTTTTTGCAAAACGTTGACTTTACTCTCAGTAAAGCACTCTAAATCTAGTGGTTTCACATCCCAGTTTATATTTTCTGATTTTGGCAACTCTCTGAATGACTTGAGTTGGGACACTTTGCATCTGCCTAAATCAATCACTGAAGCTAGTGGGATGAAATGTTCTAATTTGGCTAAGCGTGGGTCAGGTCACCTTCCTAGCATCAAGGGTGGGGAGTCTATCTATCCTACTTACATGGATGGACTTGGTGAACAGATGGCTTCTCAAAAGAAATCTGGAAGCTGAGCAGGCAAAAAACAAGTGTCCTACATTTCTTGATTGGTCAGTATTGAAGCTAACCCAAGACACCAGTTTTGTAACATGTGGCAGGACCAAAGTCTCAAGTATTATTCAATAAGTTTCATTTATTATAGAAGTCTCATATAACCATTCTAGACACCAAGCCTATGGTTCTTCAGTTTTCTACTTTTGAATTCAAATGATCTTATGTGGTATTTCACAGAAATGATATAAGCTGGGGGGATAATAAATACACCTTTAAAGACATAAATCACAATATAATGTGCAAATGCCTATAACAAAGAACACAGCTGTCTTTTGAGATTCCACAAAGTGTTAAGCATTGAACTTCTTTTTCTTCCTATATTTTCTTATTTAAATTTCAAAGCAACTCTTCAAAGAAGGCATTCTTACCTAAAGACATTGAGGTTTTAAAAGAGGAAATTCTTCTGTCTTTGGTCATTTAGCTAATGAGTATGAGGAACCATTGGGAATTCTATTTGGAAATACTGCTTTTCTTTGTAATTAGGAGATTTGAGAAAGTGTGATCATTTTTTTTTTGTTTAAAATAACGTATTTGTTTTTCATCTTTTCAACCCCTTAAAGCTTATCTGTCATGAAGTTCTACCAATTTTTCCACTGCAATGTTCCTCAGATCTTCTTGCAATACTTCTTCCTACTCTTTGTTCAGGCTTTTGACATCTTGTACCTAGATTGACAAGAAACTTCACTGGTCATCTCTTTGCTTCCAGTCTCTCTAGTTCATCTGGCTGCCCGGTAAGTTATGAGGTAAGCAGAAGGTGTATACCATTCAATAATGGCTTAATAAGTCATTTAAAAAATATTTATTCGGAGCCAATCATTGTGTTGGATGCTGATTTGAAGCTTTAAATAAAATGCAATTCCTTTTGAGAATTTCATCAATATTTAGGGAAGGCAATTAGATACATTATTTATTATAATAAAATACACATCAACAAGCTCTTGCTCCATAAACCACAGTGTTTTATCACTGCTGCTTTGGAAGTATTGACAATTTTTTACCTTAGCATCAAAGTCTTCCTCAATAGTGCCACACAGTTAAACTTGTTCTACATAATGTCCTCCTTGAGCTATTCATTCTAGTCAACTGGTCTACTCGGTGCCTGTACTCCTCTGTGCCTGTACTTCTCCATGTCTTATTCACATGACTCCCAGGTTCTTTCCATCCCTAGCAATTCTAAGACTATAATCTAACTTTTTAAACTGTGAGATCACTTCTCATTTGTACTTGATATAACTGTGTTGTTTGGCACTTGTGACCATCTCTGTATTCTGATGGTGAATGTTTAAGTATTTTCTTGTAACAAGGCTGTGTATTTTAGTGTATCATCAATATGTGATCAAATAGCTGTTGATAAAAGGCCTGAAAGTGCTGTAATTAGTGGTGGATACCAACATTTGTGCTGAGTAGAAAAAGAGGGGTTCAGCTTAGAGGAAAGTAGATGAGGATTAAAATAAGCACAGATAAAAATTGCTTCTCAGTCACTAATCTTTTTATTTTTTCCTTGCTTTACTGTATTCTCTGGTGTATATAGGTGTGTGTGGGACCCTCCTCCCTTCAGGGTGAGAGGGACACAAAGTTTGATCTTTTAGCCGATAACTGAAGGTCAAGGGGCAAAGTCAATCTCATTGCCTCACTTGGAATTTGAGGCATAGTTGGACCAAAACAGTAAAATGTTTTTCATTATTCATTTAATTTCCTTCATGCAGAGATATTAATAAAATCAGTAATTTAAATTAATAGTTTTATGTAGAACTTGGAGATTACATAGTTTTGATGATATCTTTATTAACATGATGATCCTTATGGGAAACTTTTTTCTAAGTGAAGATTACACCATTTGGATGCTTATTTTATGTTAAGGGGAACTTGTGATTAGTGTTGATACTCTCTGGTGGATTTCTGTGATTTTTCTCTGGAATAAAGCACTTAAGTAGTTGATAAAATATTATTTGTTTCTATGCTATATTTGTAGATGGTATTTTGGCTGACTTCAGGGCTGAATTATTTTTCCTAAAATGATTTTCCAAAAAAGACCAGCAATTTACTAATATTTTTTCTTATAAATGGCTGCACAGTCAAGCCCTACCCTAATAACAAACGGATTATGTAATGGGGCAACAGGAATTTGAGCGAATGATACTTCTTATGAGATAATTTAAGACAATTTCTCTGTTTTGGAGGCTTATACCACTAATGATTGACTTTAATTTTTTCAAGGTATGATTTTCAAAAAGAAAAATACAAGGCTGTTAGGTTGATTTGTTTTCTTTCGAACAGATTTAATTGCTTCAATTTCTGAAACTAACTCCTTGAAGACAGCAGCATTGCTTTTGATAATACTTTACTCATTCGGCTTCAGAATGTTTGTTCAGTTGAGAAACGAAAATGTGTCTCAGCATAGAACATAGAATGATTTTTTTTTCTAAATGACACTAAAACTGTTTCTGGCCTAGGGAAGTATCAGTTCAGGATCCTGTAAAAGTTGGTGCTTTCTCTGACACATGGACACAATAAGCCAGCCAAATTTGCTCAAGAGCAATTTCCTATGGCTTAATTTCCCCCCAAACATATATTATTATGTAAACAGGAAAGAAGAAAGTTTCAAGGGCACAGACACTATTCTGAATTAGAAAGCTAATTTCCCCTCCATGTTATAGATGAAAGTAGCTTTAGTTTATATTCAAGGTTCTCTCATGTGTAAAGAGAGGCACATTGATGTTATGTGTTCAGCAAAATAGAAAAATCTTTCATTTAAATGATCAGAATGTAAATCTTGTGTTATGCATCTGATATGTTGACATTTCGGGAATCCACTAGCACATTTTTTGTTCCCCCCACCCTCTGCCCCCAGGAACAAAGGTGAATTCTGGAGGGAGTTCACCAATTCCTCTCTTTATAAAAACGAACTGCACAAGAGGAACATATTGTTGCTTTATTTACATGTTGGTCTCCTCTTGACCCAGTTGTTTGTCTCACTTTATCTTTGACTCCAACAGAGATCAAAATATATTTTATGGACTTACAGTGTGGCAATATGCTGGCAAATGGGAAAACAAGCAACATAAAGCAAATTTCTGCCACGGTGCCTTTAATATTGAGACAGATTTTTATCTAACAGAACCAAGAGAATGGAACATGAGAGTACCAGCAGCTTGGGGCTGTAAACATAGCTTCCGGATGACACATCCCTAGGGGGACTGATCATACAGTTTCTATATTATTCAGCTTGTCACCCTACCAGCACATAACTGATTTTTGCCTCAGAAAATGTCTCTTTCCTGAAATTCCAGCTGTCCTTCATTCATAAAGCAATGTTTTAATAAGGTGGTTGTTTGCTACAAAACAATAATAGTGCTAATAATGAATCACTAACAGCATAGCATATTCCTTACCATGGATGGTCTACATGATGCTAAACAGCTGGAGGAAAAGTGGGGGAAAATGCAATCAAGCATTTAAACATCATCACTGGACGTTTCCAAACAGAAGCTTCCAGATGTTTAGCATTGTGGAAGTAATGTTTGATTGCCTACCCTTTTTCATATTTTATCTGGATCGTTTGATGTTCTTTAGATGGAGTCTTGGACTCTTCTTCCTTTTCAGTATCCTGAATAGTTTTTCTGATCATAAATGGAAACAGCAATGTTGAAAACTAGCAAAGGCCAAACCTAGCAGGAATTGTTTGAGATAAGGAAGAAGAGACTTGGATTGTGGTTAAATGGGTCCCTCTCCTGGCTAATGTATATGGAAGCATGCAATTTCTAAGGGAATATTTGAAGCAGTTTAAGTTTTCAGTTAAAATATATGTACGAATTAAGATGCTTAGTAAAGGGACCTTATTTTCCCTGAGATCCAGAGGCTGAATAATAAGAAACTTCCTTTGGATATTCAATTCAAAGAAAGAAGACAGTCTAATATGCTGTTGAGTATACAGGCTTAAAATGAATCTGATCTTTCTAGTAGAGCTGAAGTAGAGCTGTTTCTTTTTTCAGATTGATGTTTTATCATGCAAAATTAAAAGTCTAGAATAAATTGAGTTTTAGCTCCCCCCCCCATTTTTTAAGGATCTCAGATTATCATACCAAAATTAACTCCTGCTTCCCACTGTACTTCTCTCACATATCAGTTATTGGAACTTAGCATAAAAGTCATTGCCAAATGCTCTGCTAATTTAAAACCGTGAAAATTAATGATCTCATCAAAGATGGCTCAGTTTCAGAATGGGATTCATAGGTCTTGGTGCTAAAATAAATACCAATTCCTACCTAAGAGTGAAAGAAAAAAAATAGTCACTTACTGACATGTCCCTGCAAGAATGCAGGAGCCAAGAAAAACTTGGGAATGTTACTAACTCAGCTTGTTCACTGATTCAAGATGACTGGTTAAAGAGCACTGTGTACTGATGATGACTCTGTGGCATGAGGGACAATGTCATCATTAACATGTGGGACTGCTTAGCATTTAGAACACTTCACACATAAAGTGAAGTTAACACAGGACTATTTATGTGCTTTAGACAGATGGTTTAATGTTTCTTTAGCCTTCAGTCTATGAGGCCACCCGTGGTTTTCTTCAGCCAAAGGCTTTTAAAAAATAATTGATCTGCAGCCATTTTCTAACAAGTCCGACTGCAATATATTTCCTTAAGTCTTTCTCTCACCCTTAACTATCCCTTATAATAGTTTGTGACTGACAAACCTCCCTGACACTGATTCCTCACATTTAAGTAGCTATGGACATAAAAGGAGATGAAGGGAATGAAATATCATCATTAATAGTTTCTTTGCTATAGAAAAGCTATTCAGATGATTACTTTGGAAACTGATTCTCCTCTGATTAGACATTGCCTTGCTCTGGAGAAACTGTTGCCCCAAAAGCCTTCAATATACGCAATGACAACCCAGCATAGATAGATAACTGTGTGGCACGGATGCATTACACTGAGCATATATGTTCATCTCAAATGGTAAAGGAGAAGAGCAACTGTACCTCTGAAGAAGAGGTAAAAGGTTCCAGCTTAGGAGGGAATAAAGAGGCTGCAGATCCCCTGATCTTACTATCAAAGCAATAGAGTAGTTACCTGGGTGAATCAAGCAGGACATATTTGTATAGTGCAAACTTTCTGTGGGCTCTTAATGACCCCCTACATGGCTCTAGCCTCTCTTCATCTCTCCAGGCCCTTTTGTGAGTCTTTTTAGGGGAGCAACGTGACCCAGTAGTTTGGGGACTCCTGAGATTGGCCTGAATGGATGCTTATTTGCATTCTCTTGTCTATATAACCACCTCCATTGGGGTTCTACAGAAGCATGTTTAGGCCTGGGGCAGAGAAAAGCAATTACACAGCAGAGAGGATTTAATGATTAGATGTGTTTAAGGGAGCAAGTGTCTCCTGACTGCACATTCCCACTCAGGAGGGCTTGAGAGGTCTGAAGTCTAAGCACAGAACTTGCCATTGGCTTTTCTCTTTGAGGAACAAAGATGACTTTCTGGAGGCTCAGATTTCCTGGTGACACTTTACAAGGGGTTGGGCTGGAGTACTTGCTGCTTATCTGGCTGTTACTAGTATCAGGATCTTGCACCAAAACTGCCATTTCCTCACATATGAGGAAGAAGCCCCGTGCACCGTCATCGATGTTCTCTCTGACCACGTTTTCTTTAATTCCCAGAGCAAGGTGCCTAGCCAGTTCTGACTTATGAAGCAATTCAACAGCTCTCTGCTTTGGGTGCCCGAGGGTGACAGGCCGCTGACTGTCGCGGATGTAGGCCTGGACCATTAGCAACTATGTGGCCAGGCCCCTCGGTGTGTGACGTGGTCAGCTTCTCACAGGAGCAATTCTGGCTGGTGCATATGGCGGTGGAGGTGAGGGACGTTAACAACCATGTGTAGTGCTTCCCCAGGGCCCAGATTCCAGTGGAGGTGTCCGAGGGAGCCACAGTGGGCATGCGCATCCCACTGGAAGCGCCACTGGCTTGTACCGTTGGACGAGGACGTGGCCATGACAACGCAGCATAGATGGATAACTGTGTAGCAAGTGTCATTGGACGAGGACGTGGGTGCCAATGGGCTGCAGAGTGTGCCACTAGCTGAGCTACACAGCCCGTTCCAAGCGGAGCTGCAGACGTGTGTTGGCGGTGCCCAATGCGTGGATCTGGTGCTGTTGCAGGAGCTGGACTGCGAAAGTCAGGTTGCTTACAGCCTAGAGCTAGTGGCCTGGCCCAGGAGGGGGGCCACTGGTCGCGGTCTGCCATCGCAACTCTTCAGTGTGAGTGTGCTGGACGCCAGCGACCACAGCCCAGCCTTCCCTCAGGGAGCGGTGGAGGACGCCCCTGTGGGCTTGTTGTTTCTGGACCTGGACGCGGCGGACCCCCACCAGGGCCCCGTGGCGGGTGTTCTCCTTCCGTGCTTGCAACCCACCCAAAGTGAGCCGCCTCTTGCGGCTCGACCCGGGCTCCGGTCGCCTCATCCTAGCGGGTCCCGTGGACTACGAATGCCAGGACACCTATGATCTGGACGTGCAGGTGCAGGACTGCGGCCCTGGTCCTCGGGTCGCCACCTGCAAGGTCTTCGTGCTCATCCGTGATGTCAATGACAACGCTCCAGACATCGCTGTCACTCCGCTTGCCACCCCGGGAGAACCAGTCACCTCGTCCTTCACCGCTGCCGCGCTCCGGAAAGCAGGTGCGACCTTGTCAGCGGGGCTGGGGCTCTCCAGGCCTGCGCAAGCAACCTCTTTGGCGCCTAAAGGGTGAGCGCGCGAGAGCTCAGTGATTCTGGTCAGCACGTCGGACAGGGACTCGGGTTCCAACGGGCAGGTGCACTGCGCCCTCTATGGGTACAAGCACTTCCGACTGCAGCCGGCCCTTTTGGGTAACTAGTCGGTGGTTACTTAGATGTTGCTGGACAGAGTGCGTATCACAGAGTACTACCTGTTGCTGGTGGCAGAGGACCACGGCTCGTCCCCACTGCTCACCGTGAAGCCTTACAGCGTGCATGTGGGCGACGAGAACCGACAGCGCGCCTGTCTTCACACAGCCAGTCTATGAGATGTGGGCGCTTGAGAACAACCCGCTTGGTGCCTACCTGGCTATGGTGATCGCCCGGGATCCCGACCTGGGCCACAATGGCCAGGTCACCTACCGCTGTTGGAAGACTAGATGGGCCGCGCCAAGGACTCCGTATCCACCCATGTCTCCTTGGACACAGTCACTGGAGAATTGCGCGCTCGACGGTGCTTTGACAGCGAGGAGCTGGCTGAAATGAAGCTGGTACTGGAGGCGCTAGATGGCGGCTTTCCACCGCTACAGCAGTGCGGTTGCAGGTGGAAGACCAGAACGACCACACGCTCCACCCGGTGGCCCCGATGCTCTTCGATGGCTCAGCCCAGCTACCTCTGCCCGGAGGCGTGCCTTTAGGCTACCTAGTGACAAAACTGCAGGCAGAAAACGAGGACGAAGGGTTCAACGTAGAGCTGGCTCACAACCTCCTCTGCAGTGACAGCAGTTTCCGGCTTTTAGCACTGCACCTGGTTACCCGTGAACTATCCCTGCAGCACCACCTGTCCTTTCAGCTCTCTGGCCCGATGGAAGCAGGCCTATCATGTTAATGCACCGCCACTCAGCTTTTAGTGCCCACGGATCTAGTGCCACCTGGCGGAAAAGTGCTGCTGGTGCCGCCGCCACCGCCGCCGCCACCGCCGCCACTAGAGGGAGCGGAAGGACCAGTCTGGAGAAACACTGCTCAGGGAGCAGCAAGGCAATCTGAGCTCTCCATAGTGTGGGTCAGTGCTTGGGCCAGTGGCTGTAGTCTTTTGCTAGTGGCCATAGTCATTGTGACTTGTTCCTGCAAGGGAGAGGGTAGGACATGGAGGAATAGGCTTTGTGAGCACTGCCCAAGTGGGTATCAGACGAGAAGTGACCAAGCTGGCGGAAGTTGCAGAGTGTTAGGAGCTGACTCCCAGGGCTTCAACTTGAGGTTCTTCATGGGGTCATGGCCGGCTTCCATCCTGAAGCACTTCAGATGAGGGATGCAGGGCCCTCTCTGTCAGTTTCCATATCTAAGGGTGAAATATTATTAACTGCTACTCTCCTCTCTTTTTAAATAGGGTTCATTCTCAGTTCAGAGGTCCAGGGTGTTGGGTCTGCAGGAATTTCCAGGAGTGGGGGTAGCGGAGCATCTTTGCGTTCCTCTCCTGGGGAGAGGACCAGAATCTCACAGGCTCAGGTAGAGCACATTTCAGCTCTCTTATTGTCCTCATTAACTCCCCCCCCCCAAGATTTTGTTTCTTTTCTTTCTGTTTTATTGGTTCTTTCTTTTTATTAATTATACATGACAGTGGAATCCGTTTTTATAAAATTATGCAAGCATTGAATATATATTATTTTAATTAGAACCCCATTCTTGTAGTTGGGCACGATGGTGGGTTCACTTAGGTATGTTTTACATGTGTATATAGGAAAATTATCTCAGATTTTCCTACTATCTATTTTATTCCTATCCCCCACCCTTCCTTTCTTTCTCCTTTGTCTAATCTACTGAACTTCTCTTTTCATCCCTCTTCCCCTTTATTGTGCCTTAGCTTCCACATATCAGGGAAAACATTGAATCTTTTTTTTTTTTGGTGGGGGGGATTGACTTATTTCACTTAGCATGATAGTATCCAGATCCATCCATTTACTGGCAAATATCATAAATCCATTCTTCTTTATGGCTGAGTAATAGTTCATTGTGTATATGTACCACATTTCTTTATACAGTCATCTGTTGATGGGCATCTAGGTTGTTTCCATAGCTTAGCTATTGTGAATTGTGCTGCTATAAACATTGATGTGGCAGCATTACTATAGTATGCTGATTTTAAATCCTTTGGATATATCCTGAGGAGTGAGATAACTAGGTCAAATGGTGGTTCCAGTCCTAGTGGTCTTTTTTAAAAATAATTTTTAGTTGTGAATAGACCTTTATTTTACTTATTTATTTATATGTGTTGTTGAGAATCAAACCCAGTGCCTCACACATGCTAGGCAAGCACTCCACCACTGAGCCACAACCCCAGTCCATTCCTAGCTGTTTTGAAAATCTCCATACTGCTTTCCAGAGGGGCTGACCAATTTGCAGTTCCTCCATCAATGTATGAGCATTTCCTTTCCCCACATCCTCCCCAACATTTTTTTTTTGTTACTTGTATTCTTGATAATTGCCATTCGGACTGGAGTAAGATGAAATTCCTCTGTAGTTTTAATTTGCATTTCTTTAATTGCTAGATGTGTTGAACATTTATTTCATATATTGGTTGACCATTTGTATTTCTTCTTTTGAGGATTGTCTGTTTAGTTTCTTTGCCCATTTATTTGATTGGGTTATTCATTTTATTTGGTGTTAAGCTTTTTGAGTTCTTTGTATATCCTGGAAATACATTCATATTGTGGGGGGGATCGTCTTATGAAAATTTGGTGCTGATCACATTTGAGACTTCAAATGGCTAATGGGGCAGGGGTTAAAGAAGAAAAGTGCTCCACAGATGAGGGCAGAAGGGCCCCTGACAGTCAGATGTTGGTGTAGGCCCATGTCTGTTCTCTTTTTTTGCCCATGACAATTTCCCTTGGGTTGAATGCAGTCCTCCCTCAGGGTTAATGCTGCCATCCTGAAGCACTTCAGATGAGGGATGCAGGGCCCTCTCTGTCAGTTTCCATATCTAAGGGTGAAATATTATTAACTGCTACTCTCCTCTCTTTTTAAATAGGGTTCATTCTCAGTTCCTTTTTATTCCCCAACCCTTTACCGAGACGATAAATCTGCTGCATGTTTAAGGTAATTTCAGAATATTTATCGTTATCTCTAAGCAATGTGTTTGACAATTTTGAACACCCTTTTTTATGGATAACAAAGTAATTCTTCCCTTTTCACTATCAGGACACATCCACATCCAGATGAATTTAGTGTGAAGGACAGTGGAGAAGGAGACAGAGGATTGAATGACAGCAGTTCTGATATCAGTAGAGAGGGCTGCAAGAAAGCATCCTACCAAATGATTGCAAAGCAAGGGGTAGGTTCAAACCTGTGACTTCCAATCTCTTCCTCTCAAAGTCATTGTCATACTTATATGAATCACTGAAAAATAAACTATACAAGTGGCCCATCTATACATTCATAGAAGGCAGTGCCTCAGGCATTTCAGGTTACTGTAATAAGGTACCCTAGACTGGGTAGCTTAAACAACAAACACCTATTTCTCATAATAGATAAAGTTCATAGGGGTCAGGATTTCATTTGCTGGGAATATATAAGTATATGGCTTTGTTTGGTTTTACTTTGCTTGGAGAATTCCGCACCAACACAACCTCATGCTATTTGGTTTATCTGCTGTCTTATTTTGAGGTTTTGTTCCCTGGAAATGCCCATTCTGTAAATGGTCAAATTCTCTCTGATGGTGTCTGGTTCTGAGATGGAGCTTCTTAGGGAAAGGCATTATCGATTATGAGTTTTTGTGTTAGTTTGCATGACAATGCAACCTGTTCTCTGTGTAAGAACTGGCCTTGATCCTCTTTGCAGATCAGTACCTGTGTCTCAACACTACAAAGTCTTCTCATTTAAAACAAGATCCCTAATTCTTCTCAAGGTGTCCCAGTTACTACTGTTAGCCCCAAACATAGTGACTTAAAATAATAATTTTGTTATGCTCATGGATTCTGTGGGTCAACTTGGACAAGACTCAGAAAAGATGGTTTGTCTCTATACTCCAATGTGTTTGGGGACTTAGCTGAGAAAATTTGATGGCTAGAGCTAGAATCATCTGAAGGTTTATTTCATTACATAATGGGTATGTGAACTGAAATGACTCAAAGTCTAAAAAAGTGGATGAGGGAGAGGAAGGGAGGATCGTGTTCTATTTACTTGACTTCCAATTTACAACATGGCAGCCTCAGGAAAGTCACATGGCAGCTCAGGGCTGCAAATCTGAATGATCCATCCAATAAGACAGAAGTCACATATTCTTTAATGACTCAGATCCTGAAATGACACTGCTATTAATTTCCATCATATTCTACTGGTCCAAGGAATCTTTATTTTATTTTATTTTGTACCAGGGATTGAACCTCAGGATGCTTAACCTCTGAGACATATCCCCAACCCTTTTAAAATATTTTATTTAAAGACAGGGTCTCACTGCTTTGCTTAGTGCCTTGCTAAGTTGCTGAAGCTGTCTCTGAATTTGAGATAATCCTGCCTCAGCCTTTTGAGCAGCAGGGATTACAGGCATGTCCACAGTGCCAAGTTGGTCCAAGCAATCTTAAACCCATCCCGGATTTGACCCTACCTCTATCCTGAAAACTTTTCAAAGAATTTTGGGGAGTGTTTGTAAATCAATCAAACATGACCTAGAAAGTCCCACATTATCTAGTCCCTGGTTGCTTCTCACACCTGATTTGTTCTCGCTCTTTCCCTTGATAATTTATATCAACGTTTTGACTTTCTTGTCTGTTGAATACACCAAGTTTTATCTCTATCTCAGACAGACCTAAGGGCCTTGCTGTTCCCTTAGCTTCCCCTACATATCCACATTGTTTATCCCCTGCCTTTGTTTAGGCCTTTGATCAAATGTCTATCTACTCAAAGAGATCTTCCATACCTCAGATTTCCTGTCCTCCTGACACTCTCCATCCTCTTTATCCAGCTTTGTTTTCCTTCATAACATTTATCATTACTGACATCAAATATATACTCAAAATAAAACAAAAGCAACACATTTACTGGATAGATGAATGAAAGGTGCATGCTAACCAGCAACTCAAATGACAACTTCGTAGGATCATGATTGTATTTTAGGTTAGGGTAGTCTTGTGTTGGTGTCTTTCTTTGTTTTTTGAAATGCTATTGGACCCCTGTACTTTCTGGAAAACTTTAGTGTCACCTTAAAAACGTTTTAAAATATTTTTAAAAGATTTTAAAATGAATTATCCTGGATCATTTAATGTTAAATTAACTATTTTAGAATATCAAATAACTGGAACTCCTACTGTTTATTATTGTCTTAACTTACCAACTTATTCTTGTCTTAATTCAGCTTCCTCTTCCTAACATTATAAGCAAACCTTCTGGGTCCATGATAGCTCAAGGTGCTTCAGTAGCAGACAATAATGTGGTCAAGGCAATGTGTCCAGTCTGAGAGGATATAGTTTCTTGGTAATAACAATCACATTTCCTTTTACTGACAGGAACCTTTTACTTATTTAATAATCATTTGCATATCACTTTCTGTATGCTAGGAATTGTTCTGGTTGCTTTTAAGATATTACCTTACTTAATAATTCCTACGACAATGCTGTTAAATAGGTACTATCATTGAACCCTATTTCACAAATGGGGAAACTGAGACAGAGATGTGGGAGTAATTTGGTCAATGCTAGGGAAGCTGTAAAGGGGAAGACCTTAGTTTATAACCTGGAAAGTTTGCAGTTCATACTTTTAAGGTTCTGCTTTACATATTTTCAATAGGTTTTTAAACCCTTACTTTATGGGTCTTTTAAAAATTTAGGACCGATTTACATTCCTGAGGATGTTTCTATCTTTGAGCATGAATGAGATGTTCTGATTTATGGTTTGGTTTATCCTCCAACTCTCAGCTGCATTTTCTTATAAAACTTTTAGTAGGGTTATTGAAAAAATGACACATGGGTGATGGCAAGGCAATTGAATTAAGAGCTGATAGTTAGAAGATAAGTTTAATGAAGGTATTTTTTTTTATCATTTTTGCATCTCGCCCTTAATGGTTAACCCAGAAATTAAATGGATTATTAAACACACTGCTAATCTTTTGAAATTTCATTTTTGATTGTAACTTCCCTCATTCCTCTCACCAAACCTGTATTAAAGATTTCAGCAAATAATTTAATGGACTTGCTTCAATTTGATTTCCACTTCACTTCCTCAGTGTGCCAGCAGGTGGAGGTGCAAATCATTGGCAGAAAAACCAGAGAAAGAAACAAGAAGCTAACAGCTGGAAAACTAGTTCCCTAATAATGAACGTTGTTTGCATTTTAAGCATATTGCTGTATAACATTTTGATTTTCCTCATTTTGGGTTTTAAACTCTGTTTTATTTCCAAGTTGTTTCAGATTATTCAGAACGGAAAGCATTTAAGGATCCTGAAAGATTAAACCAGGAATCTCAAACCAGTATGAATTCTTCATCACATCATGAAAATAGCTACAGGATTGAAATTTCTTCAAAGACCCTTTACCCTCACATTTCCCAGCTGAAAAATATGAATTTCCAGCCAGAGCACTGAGAACTCAAACGATGTTATTTTCAAGTCTGTGCTTCCCAAAGTGAAGGGCTGCCAGATGTGTATGACAGAGTTCAAAACCACAGGCCAGCATTGCCACCTCCCCCTTTTCTGGACAGAATGATGAATTAAATCATCCTTCCAGGGACAGATCACCTTGACATCCCTCAGAAGTAGCCACTTCATTCTGAAATATTGCATCCCATATAGACAGTTATGTTTGGGGAATATATACATTTATGTTTCTGAAAAATGTTTATAAGCCAAGTTATATGCCTCCTGGTTTTAGTATATATTTCCTTAAATTATGTCAATGATGACCTTATATTACATGCGAAAGTTTATGAAAGAGTCTGAAAAGTGATCTTTATTGTTATGAATATAATGAATGAACATATATTTTATATTCTTATTTATGAATATAAATACATATTCAGGATAGCTGTTCATTTATTTTTCTTAAAATATTTTTTTAATTGTCAATAGGCCTTTATTTTATTTATTCAGATGCAGTGCTGGGAATGCTGGGCAAGCACTCTGCCACTGAGCCACAATCCCAGCCCTGTTCATTTACTTTTGAATATTATGTAATTCTACTTCACAATAACCTTAAGGCTGGATTAAGAATCTAGTTTCCCAACCTTAATCATAAAGCTCAATGTGGAGGAAGAGGAAGCTGTGGATAGGCAACAGTGAGGTGTGGGGCTTTCATCTCTCTAGTCTGGCATCTAAGCCAGTTGCTGAGTGCTTCATGGGGATAATGGTGGCACATTTTGGCAATGGGTTAAAATAAAATGGGAGTGGCTGGTGACGTTTCTTAGTACTAAGCCATTTGCAGCAGCAGCCTAGTCAGAGGCTGGGGCTATTGGCAGCAGGAGTGGCAAGAACTAGAGAAAAGCTCTTATGGTTTCTGCCATTTGGGTTAGAGTTCCTAGTGGGGTTCCTCTCCTAGGAGTAAACAGGAGGCTAGAAGGAAACTGAAGTAAAAGAACAGGGGCAAAGAAGGAATTGGGCCCTGAATGCAGTGACTTGAGGGTCTTTGTGAGCAGCTGGGTCTTATTTTTGTCTGGTAGAAGCAAGGCTGGCAGTGGAATGGAGACTCTTGTCTTTTTTTTTTTTCCCAAGATTGGTCCAGATTGTGGAAAGATTGGAGTCTCCACGTGCAGGTCCTTAATATCAACTGGAAGACTCTGAGGTCATTAGATTCCAACAGGCAAGATCTATGCTACCTGATATGATAACCATTATCCACAAGTGACTGTTTAAGTTTAAATGAATTAAAATTCAATACAATGAAAAATTCAGTTCCTTAGTCACAGTATCCACATTTCAGTTGCTCAATAGCCAGACATGGCTAGAGGCTCCAGAATTGGACAGAGAAGCTATCAACCATTTCCATTGTCATGGAAAGCACTGATCTGGAAGAGGCAGACTGGAGGAATACCTCCATGGGCTGGGCTTGAGGGGAGCCATTGGCCCACAAACCTTGCTCATGTATGTGGGGGATGGTGTGGTTTTGTTTGTTCTCCACACTTCCCTGGCCCATGACAGTTAAGTCTTTTATCAGTTCATGTATTTACTTCAGAGTAGATTGGCATATTATATTATTTATAATATAAATATAATGTAAAATCTTTGAAAAAGATAATATAAATAATTATATTATTTATAATATAAATATAATATAAAATCTTTGAAAAAGCCTAAGGATGATAATTTTCAGTAGCACAAGGTTCTCTCACCAGTAGAGAATTTCCAAAGGCTTTTCTGGGCTATCCAGCGTGTTAAATTTATAGTCCTCACCATTGGTCCTATAACCTTAGAGATTTTGTGGCAATAGTCATGACAGAACCTACCCGATTACTCTTAAACTCTTCCAAGAAATAATTCAGGAGTTTTCAAGACAAGTTATTCATTTTTTTTAACTTATGCTAAGGCGAGGAGCTGGTAAGTGCTTTTAATTTCTTTGGCCCCTGTATTCCTATATAATATTTCTGCTATTGAAATTGGTCTCTGGGTCTCAGTGTCTTCAAAGTGTCAGTGTGCCATGGCAAGTTTCAGCTTTCTGGGTAGGATTGGGTGGGCTCCAGAGAGATGGTAGGAAATGTGAATGTACCTTACTTTACCTAGCACAAAGCTAAAAAGTAACATGGACACCTGTCTTTTGGGTTGTACCTACTAATGCTTAAAATACATTAGAATATAATTATCCCTTGGTATCCACAGGGGATTAGTTCCAAGACCTCCTATAGATACAAAAATCTACAAATATTCAAGTCCCTTGTATATAATGGTATAGTGTTTGTGTATAACCTATGTGCATCCTCTCATATTCTTGAAGTCATCCCTATATGACTTATCACATTTAATACAATGTAAATAGTTGTTATACTATATGGTTTAGGGAATAATGAGAAGAAAAATGTTGGTATGTATTCAGTATACAGTTTAAAAAATATTTCCATCTGTAGTTAGTTGAATCTACAAATGCAGAACCCAGAGATATAGAGGGCCAACTGTAATTTTTTATGTGAATATATTCTGCAGAGAACAGTTTTTAAAAGCCAAGAATCTAAGATTTTCCCTCGAATTGATAAACATAGAATCAGATATTTACATTTAAAAAAATCAGGTTCACATGTACTTTTGATATTAGCTTCTACCTTAATTATGATTCCTAAAGTAAATTATAGCTCCCCAAACCTGCCTATTTGTGATTGCATTCTCAGAGTGAAATAATAATAGGTAACATTTATTACTCTCTATATGCAAGGCTCCTCTGCTAAAAGCTTTATATGTATTATTGTATTTATACCTCATAACAATTCTAGGAGGTAGTTACATTATTATTCCCATTTTATAGATGAGGAAATAGGTTTTGAGGTGGTAATTTGACTGAGATCACACAGTAAGTAAAGGAACTTAGAGTTTTTAAAATTATGGCATAACATTAGAGTGCATGACTTTTAGGTTTACAGACAAGTGAAATTTTCTACATATATACTCATGTCACCAGTACTTAGATCAACATATGGAACATTCCCAGTTCCCTGGAAGTTTCCCCCATGCACCTTCCCAGGCAACCCCTCTTCCAAAAGTAATCAGTATGCAGAATATAAACTGCTATAGCCATTGTGGAAAACAGCATAGAGGTTCCTCAAACAACAGAAAATAGAATCAACATAAATTCAATAAGTCCACTACTGGATATCCAGAGGAAATGTAATCAGTCCTTGAAGACATATCCATACCCCCATGTTCACTGAAGCAATATTCACAATAGCCAAGATAGGGAAATAACCAAATGTCTGCTAGTGGATGAATGGATAAAGCAATTGTAATATATGTGAAATATATACTTATTTGTCATAACTAGAGACAGATATACCTATGTAGATGTTATTTGGTCTTAAAAGAAGGAAATCTCAGAAGAATAGAAGTCCAGTGGATTAGACAAAAGGAACTAAAGGGAAGGAAAGGGAGATAGGAATAGTAAAGACAGCAAAATGAATCAGACATAACTTTCTTAAGTTCATATATGAATACATCATAGTGAATCTTCACATCATGTACAACTACAAGACTGGGATCCTAATTAGAATAATATATACTCCATATGTATAATATGTCAAAATATACTCTAGTGTCAGGTGTATCTAAAAAGAACAAAAAAAAGAAAAAAATTTAAAAAGGAAATCTTATAATTTATAACAACATGGATTAAATTGAAGGACATTATACTAGTAGATAAACCAGATGCAGAAAGAAAAATACCACATAATCTTATCATTTGTGCAATCTATTTTTTTTCTTTTTTTAATTTTTATTGGTTGTTCACAACATTACAAAGCTCTTGACATATCATATTTCATACATTAGATTGAAGTGGGTTATGAACTCCCAATTTTACCCCAAATGCAGATTGCAGAATCACGTCGGTTACACATCCACAATTTTACATAATGCCCAATTAGTAATTGTTGTATTCTACTACCTTTCCTATTCCCTACTATCCCCCCTCCCCTCCCCTCCCATCTTCTCTCTCTACCCCATCTACTGTAATTCATTTCTCTCCTTGTTTATTTTCCCATTCCCCTCTCAACCTCTTATATGTAATTTTGTATAGCAATGAGGGTCTCCCTTCATTTCCATGCAATTTCCCTTTTCTCTCCCTTTCCCTCCCATCTCATGTCTCTGTTTAATGTTAATCTTTTCTTCCTGCTCTTCCTCCCTCTCTGTTCATAGTTGCTCTCATTATATCAAAGAAGACATTTGGTATTTGTTTTTTAGGGATTGACTAGCTTCACAAAGCATAATCTGCTCTAGTGCCATCCATTTCCCTGCAAATTCTATGATTTTGTCATTTTTTATTGCTGCATAGTACTCCATTGTGTATAGATGCCACATTTTTTTTATCCATTCATCTATTGAAGGGCATCTGGGTTGGTTCCACAGTCTAGCTATTGTGAATTGTGCTGCTATGAACATCGATGTGGCAGCATCCCTGTAGCATGCTCTTTTAAGGTCTTCAGGGAATAGTCCCAGAAGGGCAATAGCAGGGTCAAATGGTGGTTCCATTCCCAGCTTTCCCAGGAATCTCCAAACTGCTTTCCAAATTGGCCGCACCAATTTGCAGTCCCACCAGCAATGTACAAGAGTACCCTTTTCTCCACATCCTCGCCAGCACTTGTTGTTGTTTGACTTCATAGTGGCTGCCAATCTTACTGGAGTGAGATGGTATCTTAGGGTGGTTTTGATTTGCATTTTTCTGACTGCTAGAGATGGTGAGCATTTTTTCATGTACTTGTTGATTGATTGTATATCCTCCTCTGAGAAGTGTCTGTTCAGGTCCTTGGCCCATTTTTTGATTGGGTTATTTGTTATCTTATTGTCTAATTTTTTGAGTTCTTTGTATACTCTGGATATTAGGGCTCTATCTGAAGTGTGAGGAGTAAAAATTTGTTCCCAGGATGTAGGCTCCCTATTTACCTCTCTTATTGTTTCTCTTGCTGAGAAAAAACTTTTTAGTTTAAGTAAGTCCCATTTGTTGATTCTTGTTGTTAACTCTTGTGCTATGGGTGTCCTATTAAGGAATTTGGAGCCTGACCCCACAATATGTAGATCGGAGCCAACTTTTTCTTTTATCAGACGCAGAGTCTCTGATTTGATATCGAGCTCCTTGATCCATTTTGAGTTAACTTTTGTGCATGGCGAGAGAAAGGGATTCAGTTTCATTTTGTTGCATATGGATTTCCAGTTTTCCCAACACCATTTGTTGAAGATGCTATCCTTCCTCCATTGCATGCTTTTAGCCCCTTTATCAAATATAAGATAGTTGTAACTTTGTGGATTAGTCTCTGTGTCCTCTATTCTATACCATTGGTCCACCCGCCTGTTTTGGTACCAGTACCATGCTGTTTTTGTCACTATTGCTCTGTAATATAGTTTGAAATCTGGTATCGCTATACTGCCTGATTCACACTTCCTGCTTAGAATTGCTTTTGCTATTCTGGGTCTTTTATTTTTCCATATGAATTTCATGATTGCTTTATCTATTTCTACAAGAAATGCCGTTGGGATTTTGATTGGCATTGCATTAAACCTATAGAGAACTTTTGGTAATATCGCCATTTTGATAATGTTAGTTCTGCCTATCCATGAACAGGGTATATTTTTCCATATTCTAAGATCTTCTTCTACTTCTCTCTTTAGGGTTCTGTAGTTTTCATTGTATAAATCTTTCACCTCTTTTGTTAGGTTGATTCCCAAGTATTTTATTTTTTTGGAGGATATTGTGAATGGAGTGTTTTTCCTCATTTCCGTTTCAGAAGTTTTGTCGCTGATATACAGAAATGCCTTTGATTTATGCGTGTGGATTTTATATCCTGCCACTTTGCTGAATTCATTTATTAGTTCTAGTAGTTTCTTTGTAGACCCTTTTGGGTTTTCTAGGTATAGAATCATGTCATCTGCAAATAGTGATAATTTAAGTTCTTCTTTTCCTATTTTTATGCCTTTAATTTCTTTCGTCTGTCTAATTGCTCTGGCCAGTATTTCGAGAACTATATTGAATAGAAGTGGTGATAGAGGGCATCCCTGTCTTGTTCCAGATTTTAGAGGGAATGCCTTTAACTTTTGTCCATTCAGAATGATGCTAGCCTGAGGCTTAGCATAGATAGCTTTTACAATGTCAAGGTAAGTTCCTGTTATCCCTAGTTTTTCTAATGTTTTGAACATAAAGGGATGCTGTACTTTGTCGAATGCTTTCTCTGCATCTATCGAGATGATCATATGGTTCTTATCTTTAAGTCTATTGATGTGGTGAATAACATTTATTGATTTCCGTATATTGAACCAGCCTTGCATCCCAGGGATGAATCCTACTTGATCATGGTGCACAATTTTTTTGATGTGTTTTTGTATTCGATTTGCCAGAATTTTATTGAGGATTTTTGCATCTAGGTTCATTAAAGATATTGGTCTGTAGTTTTCTTTCTTTGAGGTGTCTTTGTCTGGTTTCGGAATCAGGGTGATGTTGGCCTCATAGAATGAATTTGGAAGAGCTCCCTCTTTTTCTATTTCCTGAAATAACTTGAAAAGTATTGGTATTAATTCTTCTTTAAAGGTTTTGTAAAATTCCGCTGTATACCCATCCGGTCCTGGGCTTTTCTTGGTTGGTAGTCTTTTGATGGCTTCTTCAATTTCATCCATTGATATTGGTCTGTTAAAATTGTGTGTATCCTCCTGACTCAGTCTGGGCAAATCATAAGACTTAAGAAATTTATCGATGTCTTCACTATCTTCTATTTTATTGGAATATAGGTTTTCAAAATAATTTCTAATTGTCTTCTGTATTTCTGTAGCATCTGTTGTGATATTGCCTTTTTCATCCCGTATGTTAGTAATTTGAGTTCTCTGTCTTCTTCTCTTCGTTAGCATGGCTAAAGGTCTGTCGATCTTATTTATTTTTTCGAAGAACCAACTTTTAGTTTTGTTAATTTTTTCAATAGTTTCTTTTGTTTCAATTTCATTGATTTCTGCTCTGATTTTAATTATTTCTTGCCTTCTGCTACATTTGCTGTTGTTTTGCTCTTCCTTTTCTAAGGCTTTGAGATGAAGTGTGAGCTCATTTATTTGTTGGTTTTTTCTTTTTTTGAGGAATGACCACCAGGCGATGAATTTTCCTCTTAAAACTGCTTTCATTGTGTCCCATAGATTCCGATATGTTGTGTCTGTAGTTTCATTTATCTCTAAGAATTTTTTGATTTCCTCCTTTATGTCTTCTGTAACCCATTGATCATTCAGTAACATATTGTTTATTTTCCATGTGACGTAGGATTTTTCCTTCCTTCTTTTATCATTGATTTCCAGTTTCATTCCATTATGATCAGATAAAATGCATGGTATTATCTCCACCCCTTTATATTTACTGAGGGTTGCCCTATGGCATAATATATGGTCTATTTTTGAGAAGGATCCATGTGCTGCCGAGAAAAAAGTATATCCATTTGATGATGGTTGATATATTCTATATATGTCAGTTAAGTCTAGGTTATTGATTGTGGTATTGAGTTCTATAGTTTCTTTATTCAACTTTTGTTTGGAGGATCTGTCCATTGGTGAGAGAGGTGTGTTGAAGTCACCCATAATTATTGTGTTGTGGTCTATTTGATTCTTGAACTTGAGGAGTATTTGTTTTATGAATGCTGCAGCGCCATTATTTGGTGCATAGATATTGATAATTGTTATATCTTTTTGGTGAATGGTTCCTTTCAACAGTATATAATGTCCTTCTTTATCCCTTTTGATTAACTTAGTCTTGAAGTCGATTTTATTCGATATGAGGATGGCCACCCCTGCTTGCTTACCAGTACCGTGTGTGTGGTATATTTTTTCCCATCCTTTCACCTTCAGTCTGTGTATGTCTTTTCCAATCAGATATGTCTCCTGGAGGCAGCATATTGTTGGATTTGTTTTTTTAATCCATGATACCAGCCTATGTCGCTTTATTGGAGAGTTTAAGCCATTAACATTCAGAGTTACTATTGATATATGGTTTGTACTTCCAACCATGTTTGATTATTTATCCTTTTTTAAAAAAAAATTTAGTTTGTTTCTCCATGATTATCTTTCCCCTCGCCCTCTGTCTTTACCGAGGCACTTCCCTCTGATGGTTTTGGTTATTGTTTTTCATTTCTTCCTCGTGTAGTGTTTTGCTCAAAATGCTTTGCAATGCTGGTTTTCTGGCTGCAAATTCTTTTAACTTTTGTTTATCATGAAAGATTTTTATTTCGTTGTCATACCTGAAGCTTAATTTTGCTGGATACAGAATTCTTGGTTGGCATCCATTGTCTTTCAGTATTTGAAAAACATTGTTCCATGACCTTCTTGCTTTCAGGGTCTATGATGAAAAATCCGTTGTTAACCTAATTGGTTTACCCCTGAATGTAATCTGCCTCCTTTCTCTTGTAGCTTTTAATATTTTCTCTTTGTTCTGTATATTGGATATCTTCATAACAATGTGTCTTGGCGTTGGTCTACTGTGATTTTGTGTGCTCGGTGTCCTGTATGCATCTTCAATTTGTATATCTGTTTCCTTTTTTATTTCTGGAAAGTTTTCAGTAATTATTTCATTCAGCAGGTTTCTCATTCCCTTGGTTTGAATCTCTGTACCTTCTTCTATCCCGATGACTCGTAAGTTTGGTTTTTTTTATGTTATTCCATAACTCTTGGATGTTTTTCTCGTGATTTTTTACCAGTCTTTCTGAGTTGGCTAGACTCTTTTCAAGATGATATATTTTGTCTTCATTATCTGACGTTCTGGCTTCTACTTGATCCACTCTGTTAGTGATACTCTCAATTGAGTTTTTAATTTGGTTTATCGTTTCCTTCATTTCTAGAATTACTGTTTGATTATTTTTTATAATCTCTATCTCCTGATAAAGATGCTTAACTTCTTCTTTTAACTGTGTATGTAACTCATTCTCAATGTGTTCTTTCGCTGCTTGAATTTGCTGTCTCGTATCCTCTTTAAGGTTCCATTCCATCTGTCTAAGGTGTTCCATGAGTTCTTTATATGACCATTTTTCTGATGACTCTAGGTCCTCCTGAATATTTAGGTTGTCCTGCATTGTTTGTACTCCTTTTCTTCCTTGCTTTTTGAAGCTGCTCATGTTACTTCTTGTTCTGTTTGACTGCTGAGTTACTGTTTACTCCTATAAATTTATTTGATGCTTGGGAGGAAAGGTATTAGAAGGGAAGGGAAGAAGTCACTAAAGAGAATGAGAGTAAGCAGGTAGAATTCAAGGAAGGGGGATAAGATAATTGAAAAGAAATGAAAAGACAAAAGAAGAAAATAAATAGGAAATAAAAAAAGAAAAAAAATTAAAAAAAATTTAAAAAAATTAAAATTAAACTTGGAAGAAAAAAATTTAAAAAAAATTAAAAAAAAAATAAAAAACAAGAAAGAAAAATGAAAATTAAAGAAAAACCCAAATCAAAATAAAAAAATAAAAAATTAAAAAAAAGAGAAAAGAAAAAAGAAAAAAAAACTAATAAATGCAGTCTTAGAGTTTGATTAACTTCTCTTCCAGTAGGTGGCGCTGTGCCCACCAGGCCAAGTTTCTCCTGTCAATACGCGGGAACCAATCACTGTGCAGCAGCTCCTCCTCCCAGACTGGGCGAGTCTCCAATCCTGAGTGCCTAGGGCCTCCTCTTGTGTCTTCCCCACTTTTCCTCTAGCCAGGCCCCTCTCATGGGTGCCGCTCACCACAATACTGGGTACACGCCAGGTCTGCTGCTCCCGGGAGCCCTGTTTTCATGAATGCCTGGGCACACTCTCCCTGTTTGCCATTCCCTCAGACCCTAAGTTGGTAGAGCTTGGGGCTGAGAATCCTCAGCGAATTTTACTGCCCCTCCGGTAGCCACGCCCCCAGTAGCTGGTGCAAGAGACCTCAGCTGTCAGCACTGGTGGGAGCGGTAGTTCCGAGCCGCGGGTCCCGCGCCACCTCTAATTCCCTTGGTCTGGCTACCGCGCTCACGGGAGAGCTGGGAGGGGCCCTTAAGGTTTCCCCGATGTGTGGAGAGGGAAGGCTAGGGAATTACACACCTGTGGCCGCAGGTTTCAATGAAGTTATCTCCTCCGCCGCAGTCTGATGACGTCAGTTCTCTGCCATGGTGGTATCTCTTGCAAATGGCGACACTTCATTTCCCTTTGCCGGGTGACCAATGCAACGGGTGGGTCCTTGCTGTCTCTCCCAAGCCCCATTTCAAACCTGTGGCCGCTACCTATGAAGGCTCGGTTGGCATTACCTCCGTAGGATCAGAAGGGCCGACCAGTTGTTTCAGCCGGATGGATCAGTGCTGAGTCGCAGCTGTTTGTCTGAGGGAAGCAGGCGAACGGGGGCTTGAATTCAGCCAATCCGGGCTCGGTGTGTGTTCTGAGAGGCCCAGACTGTTCGCCCCAGATCCACGTCAGCTCAGCATTGCCTAGTGATCCTGAGCAAACAGATTTAGGCTGTTTACGACTCCCTATGCCTGCACAGCTGAAGAGGTCAGAGACTTGATCTCTCCGCGCCCGCCGCCATGTTCGATCTCTGGAGCCAATATTTTGAAACTCCATTTGTGCAATCTAAAAAGTTGAATTCACAGAAGCTGAGAGTAGAGTAGTGGTTAGCAGGGGTGGAGAGTAGAGAAAATGGGGAGATGTTGGTCCATCCTAGTTAGAATGGACTGACTGGATGATAACTTCAGGCAGGTGGGATATGGCTAGAGGAGATAGATCCCTAGGGGTATGCCCTGGAAGGGTGCCTCTTCCCTGTGGCTCTCACCCCTTCTCTCTCTGCTTCCTTGCTGCCTGCCCTTTCCCATGATGTGCTGCCTCACCTTGGGCTCAGAGCAATGGCGTCAGTTGCCTATGAACTGAGACCTCTGAAACCATGAGCCCTAAATAAACTTTCCCTTCTCTAAGTTGTTCTTTTCAGGTATTTTGGTGACAGTAATGAAAAGTGGACTAAACCACTGTGTCATATACTTGAAATTTGCTAACAGAGTAGATCTTCGATGCTCTCACCTCAAAGAGAAAAGGTAACTGTGACCTTCAGCTCGTCTATAGTAATCAGTTACATGACTTAAATATATATAATTTAAATTTAAAAATATTTAAAGATAATGACTGTTTAAACTTTTACCATTTGTTACTCTTTCCTATACTTGAAATTTATATAAATGGAATCATAGAGGTTATACTATTTAGTGCCTAGTTCATAAAAGTTATGTCTATGAGCTTCATCCATGCTGCGTACATATATCATTATATGAATATTTTGCCACTTATTTATAATACTATGGTTGATGCACATTGGAGTGATTTCTAGTTTTTGACCTTTGTGAATAATGAATGAATTCATTGATACTTTTTGTGTGTGTGGACCTAAGACACTCATTTCTCTTGGTCATATGCCCAGGACTAGAACTGTTAGGCCAAGGGGTGACAGAGCTAGGATTTGAACCTCAGATTTTCTGAATCCACTATTAGCCACTGAGCAATACCTACTATATCAATAACAGCTAATGAAGACTTGAGAGCTCTCTAGATTTTATTTTCCCAATCAATCCCTTGATTCAGTTGAGAACCTTCTATAAGATTAACTAATAACAGCAGAGGAAGTTTTATATTTGTTTAACAAATAAGAGAGTCTTTTAAATTATCATTAAATTATTGATATATTACAATATATGTGGAACATTTAGCAGTCACTCTTTTAAAAGACCACAATAATACCAATTTTTGACAGACATGTTTTGCTCATTGAAATGTATACAGTAAGAGTAGAGTTAGCAATTGATTACTCATTTAGTTGTATACTGTAATTAGCTAAGGAAGAAACAAATCAATTTTAAACCAATTTCCATAGTCTACACGTGCATGGGAATTGATTGCAGACTTGAATTTGCTGAATAAAAAGTGAAACTAGCTAATCTCAATTTGTATTTCATCGAGTAAATGTCAGCTATTGATTTCTGTAGCTTACTCCTGGTGAGGCAATATGTCTGTCATTCTTTAGAGGTGGCACAGCACAATCACAATGCAGTTTAATTAGGTGTGGGCTAGTCATTTCACTTGCTTGAGGAAGATGAAATATTTAGCTATGGTGGAAGGAAAAACCTCAGCCAGCTGTCTGCTCTATCACCCTCTTTCAGACTCTTAACTCATCTTAATTTAATGCTCATTGATTCTTATTGTTGGATGTTGTACTGAGCAACCCTTTTGTAATGTGGTGTTTGAAGATTGGCTAAAACTGTACAGGCCAACTCAATTCACTCAAGCTTTCTTGAACTCTTTTTTTTTTCCTTTTCTTTCTTTAACTCTTGACAATGCAGCATTATATTTTCGGGGAATGATTTGACCTGTGTGTTACAGAACAGGTTTCTGCAGTGTGCCTGGTTTTCTTAAAGAGTGATCCATGTTGTCATTGTCATACAGGATTTGTATACTGTTTGACAAGTTGCTTTGCCTTTTGCAAGGGTGCAACATAGAATGGTTTATGTTGCACTGTTAGTACCTATGTAAAAAGTGGCCTGAAATGGCAGAGAGAATAGTCTTTTTTTCCTCAAAAGAAATGCCATAATCTCTCCCTCTCTCTCCTTCATTCATTTGCTTGTTTGTTTTCTTGCCTGTAAAGTGGGGATAACAGTACCTATTTCACTGGGACTTTGGGATGGCTAAATGTGATAGTACATATAAAATGTTTAGAGCAGTGTGTCTTGCACTTAGTAATCACTTAATAAGCCTTTATTATTATTAACATCAGAAATATTTTCACTGTTTTTTTTCTCGTCTAAATCAATGTAGTTTCTTATTGCAAATATTCCTAGATTTTTTTTTATATCTTTTCGTTTGGTGAATTATTTTTTTCTCATCTCTTTGGGTTGGCTACCATTATTATTTTTAAAGTGACTTTTCAAATGGGTGAGAGATTATGATTTAAAACCCTAGAGAATGACGGTATTTTTGACAGTGACATGAGAACAAAAAAGTTGTTATGAGAAACATTTTTAATGGCTCTTATAAAGTTAGATAAGTTGGTTATTTTTTCCATGTCTCTATTTCAAGGCAACCATGGTCTTGACAGACATAGAGGACATTTAAATGGAAAGGCCAGGGTCCAGTGACAAGTATAGCAATTCTTTGGTTCAAGAATTAAATAATAATGTCACAAACATGGAATCCCATTTTAACCTGCTTTGACATGTTCATGTACTTGGGGGACACCTGCTCTGCACCCTAAATAATCACATCAGGAGGCTGTTGTAATACCCGCAAGAGGCATGAAGTAACAAAGTGGCAGAGGATCAGCCTCACTCTCAGTCCTCTATAGCTGGGAGATGATTGGTGGGGAGGCATTACTAAATAATGGGACATACTTCCAGAAAGGACTCAACATAAAAGGTCTTCTCCCTCCAACTGGAAGCCAGGAAAACCTACAGAGTTTTTCCCATATAAGAACTCAAAGCCATTAGAGGCATAAATAATGCAGAAGACATTTTTATAAAAGGCAGATGCTCTAGTCCCTGATAACTTTTAAGCTCCATCTCTTGCCACCCTCCTGCTGGCACTTTCTTCTCCAGTCTCACTGGTCTACCTCCTGTGGAGTGGAGATGGGGCCTTTGCATAGAAAGGAAGTCCAGGCTCTGATCCCAGGATCCAGAGCCACCGCTCAGATGGCCCTCCCAGGTCCTTTAGAGAAATGGTCCCCTGAAATGTGTTGGTCTGCTCACCTAAGTCCATGTCCCCAAGCAACCTTCCTCCTGCATTTGATTTCTTCCCCCACTGAAGTTTGTCTTCAGGGGAGAATGGTCTACTGCATGCAAGGGCATACTTTCTGCCCTGTGCCAATTAGAACCTTCACTATGAATTAGTTAAATTATGATTTTGATTTTATAATCAGCATTTTGAGGATGAACTGATGTGATTCTTCTTTTCAGAGAAGGGCCTAGTTCACATTGTTGAACAGTTGGGTTTCTGAGTTTGTTTCTGAGTACTAAACCCTGTATTGTGACTATGTGATCAAGATAATTAATGCATGTACCTGAGGCATCTGAGAATAGCCCTATGGTCCTTCCCCAGATAAGACTTCACCCTAATTCCTGCACTAGATAAGCCAGAGCATGGAATGTTCTTTTAAAATTGAATGTTCACATCAGGCACCATGAGGGAGTAAGAGCTAATGCCAGTGTAGCTTCTTGTGTGGACTGTGATATTTACTACAATCCTGAAAAGCAGGCACCATTATTATTTTTCTTCTCTGCATAAGAAAATTGAGGTTCAATTACTTATCCAAGTCACAGAACCAGTGTGCGGTGGAGCTTCAATGCCAGATTGTGTCTTCTGGGTTCAGTGCACGTACCACTTTGCCTTACTGCCTTTCCTTTAGCTTGTTAGTTCTTCATTTTATTAGGTCTATAGGTCTAGAAATCAAAGTACTTAAAAACCCATTTTGGTGGTTTCTTTGCTCAAATCACCAGGAGCAAATGAACAGTCTAAATGCATGTTCAACCACTGGAAGCCATGATCGGTTCCCTGGCTGAGTGTCCTTCATCCATCATGCCAGCTCCTGATGGACAGGACGGGTCTTGCACAAAGGGGAGTTTTTCTTCCTCTCTCAGTGGTGTTTCCTTTGAGGCATGCTACTGTTCAGGGCCTGTTGAGATTTTGATTAAAAAAGACAGATATTGTGCAACTTCTATTAATGTTCTATTTCTCCTGTAGCAAAACGTAGGTTCTTGCAACTTTCTCAAGGGAATTTAATTTTCCATGTCTGTTGGCAAATTCAATTTTGAGTTTTACATAAAATACTATAAAACAGTAGCCTTGTCAGGGTTTATGCTTGTAATTCAATGATTCTTTGAGGTTACTTTAACCCTTTTGCAACCTATTCTCCTATATTCCATAAGTCATTAGCTTGCTAAAGTAAAATAAAACTTCTTTTTAAAATATGGAATGCCTAAGGTTTTTTTTTTTTTTTCTCCCGTTGCCTGCCTCTCTCTGGTTATGATAATGCCATTTGATTTTTTTTTCTTCAAAATGTTTTCCAAAGGGGGAAAAATTCTTTCTCTAGGCTAAAAATATATGAAGATCTGTTTTGAAAATGCTCAGCACACAGTAACTAATATTAAGACAGCACATTACACACCTGAATGGCTCTATAATACCTTCAGTGATACTGTGCCTGTGCCTGTGTGTGTGTGTGTGTGTGTGTGTATGTGTATCTCAGTGTCCCAGTCTTTATCTAGCTCAATGTACATATAATTTACTTTTATTAATACTGGGATTTTGTGAATTACTAGAGTATTTTCCTTCTTTCTCTTTCTCCCTGGTTCTCTCTTCCACTTGAATACTATTTTTTTTTGTCTCCATTGATGCTTTTCTGGTGTTGGAAAAGAATGGAGAACAAAGAAAGTCAAATATATGAATTTGATTTCTTTTATGATTTGGCCACTTAAGTGTTAGAAAATGGTTAGATCAATCAAGCAACTAGTTCGAAGTTTGGAGCTGTAGCTTCTACTAATATTTTTCTAGAAATCTGGAGTAAACGGGGGCAGGGAGTGATATAAACATGATTTCCTGCCACTAATAAGTACCCTAGGGATACTATTTTTTTTCCTCTGGGATGTTACAGTCATATGTATGGAATCAATTGCTCATATTCCCATAGTGCCGCAGTCTGGCTGGGCACAAATCACAAGCCACTGAAGCAAGAACAGACTTTATTTTTTTACTGCAAGAAACAAACCTCACACACGCTCCCGGGGAATCCTCCCGAAAAGCCACGAGGCTCCTCCAGGAACCCCCAGCCGGAAATATCTCTCCGGGAAAACCCTCCTCCTGCACTTCGCCAACCAATGGGAACTCCCGGGGAATCCCCGTGAGAACTAAAAATAGCGCGAGAACTCAAAATTAGCGCTAGAACTCAAAAGTAGCGGCAGAGGCGGATATTAACGCCTTGCCTGTCAATCAATACTGTTGGCAAAATGCCAGGGGCCATACAGACTCGGCTGTGGCTCTCAGCATCTCCCCCCTTCTGTTTAATTAAACAACAAGTAATGTGGCTTAGGGACCGTGCCTGTTAGGTAGTCCAATTCAACATATGGTCCTTACCCGTCATCGGATGAACTGACCTCTAGGCGTCAGCCTCCTGTCTTAGGTTGGTACCACTGCAATCGGATCATACCCGTCACTGACTACCGGTCCAGCATACAGCCATACTTGTGGATAGGCCTTTGCACCAGTGGGGGGGGGTGAGGTTCTTTGCCTCACCTCTGTTGGCCCCCAAACTTGTCCTTGGTGCCAATGGGGGGGTGAGGTTCTTTGCCTCACCTCTGTTGGCCCCCAAATTTTAGACCATCACTAGTAGAAGGGAGGAGGATGAAAAATGCCATGACACCAAGCCAATTGAGGGCTCCTTTGAAAAATTGTACCACCGGTGACACCATCAGCAAAGATGCCAGCGTTACCACAATTCGCTGCACCAACAGATAGTTCACAATGCATACAAGTGATACATAGTCCAGGCAAGTTCTGCAAGCAGTTCAAAGTAGAGGAATCTGTCAATATGTCCATTTCCTCCCAAAGTAAATCTACTCCTTGATTGAGCATTACTTGTTGAGTTATTATTCACTGATGCATCAGTTTATACAGTTTGTTGTGATAGCTACTGAAGAAGCTGTAGTATGGTTTTATCTTTGTCTTCACCGGCACTGGGATGAAGATAGGAATTCTGGCAATGATGCTAGGAAAAAAATTATGTAACATTCCAACAGGCATTAAGAAAACAATTTTTTGAACAATTTACATTATCCTGAACAGAATTATTAAATATAATGAGAAGGAAAGGTGAAAGCAAACAAACAGATCTGTTAACCTCCTTATTTGTTCACATATAAAAACAATTTTCAACAGCTGTTTACCCAATCTAAATTAAACCAAAAAAATCACGTGAATAAAAAAATTCGGATCCATTTATTCATGAGCGCTCCTCATATAAGATATATGGACATACACACATACAGACACACAACACAAAACAGAAGTGTGCGCACATAACATACAACATATAAGACAATAATAAAGGCCTTGTAGCTTTACCTAGGTGAAATCTCCATTGCAATGTTTAAAAACTCCACAGTCAAAAAATAAAACACAGTCAAAAAACAAAACTGATCAGAAAAACATTAACCTAGGTTTGTATGAGCTCAAAAAATAAAATAGAACTTTATGATGTGGGAAAAATGCAATAATAAAATAGATATTGAAAAAAGGCACCGTGGTTAATCACTGTCGCAGATGTAAGAATAGCCAAGCTGGAGCTCTGGATATCAGCTGTTATGGATTTCAGTCAAATCATCTTCTTTTTCTGTAGAAATTGTTTTGGTTAACCTCTCTGGAATCCAAATCGGCTGCTGTTCTCCCTGTGGGAACACACAAACGGAACCCCGACTCCAGACAATAACTGGGTCGGGACCTTTCCATTGTCCTGTTAGAATATCTTTCCAAAGTACCTTAGGCTTATGTACATTTTTCGGATACATATGTCTTTCCGCAGCACTAAGTCCTGATGAATCCAAATTTAGAAAGTTTAGAGTAAAAAGGGTTATTTTAAGTTTATCTTTGGGGGATATATACCCCTTTCCAATTCCCTCTTTTTGCTTTAATAAGTACGTTTTAATAGTTTGATGAGCTCTTTCAACTATGCCTTGTCCCTGTGGATTGTATGGGATTCCTGTTATATGAGTAATACCAAAAGATGAGCAAAATTGTTTAAAAGAGTTAGAAGTGTAACCAGGACCATTATCAGTTTTTAACTGTTTAGGAACACCCACAGTGGCAAAATTTTGTAAGCAATGAGCTATAACATCTTTAGTTTTTTCTCCGGAATGAAGGGAGCCCATCAAAAATCCGGAAGAAGTATCAACTGTAACATGTAAATATTTTAATTTTCCAAATTCTGGCAAGTGTGTGACGTCCATCTGCCAAATATGGTTAGGTATCAGTCCTCTAGGATTGACTCCAAGATTAACTTGTGGTAAAAAGGTCACACAATTTTGACATTGTTTTATTATATGCCTGGCTTGTTCCTTAGTTATTTTAAAACGCTTTTGTAAAGTATTAGCATTAACATGAAACCTTTTATGAAAATTTGTAGCTTCTTCTACAGTAGAAAAAATATGTATATCATGTGTAGTTTTATCTGCTAAATCATTGCCCAAACTAAGGGCTCCAGGCAATCCTGTATGTGCCCTGATATGTCCTATAAAGAATGGGTCTTTTCTATCCCAGATTAGACTTTGTATAGTGGAAAACAAAGAGAAAACAGTAGAGGAAGGGGAAATCCTACCAGCATCTTCAAGGGATATTATAGCATTAACTATATACTGACTATCAGAAAATAAATTAAATACAGAATCTTTGAACATTACAAAAGCTTGTAAAACTGCATTGAGCTCTACCTTTTGAGCTGATTGTTTGGGAACTAAAAATGTAAAAGTTTGATCAGGGGTAACTACTGCTGCTGTACCATTATTAGACCCATCAGTGAATATATTTGGAGCATTCACGATAGGTGTTTTTCTTGTCATTTTAGGAAAAACTACAGGATGCTTAGACCAAAAAGACAACAAAGGATTAGATGGTAAATGATTATCAAATGAAACATTTGATTTACACATGATTATTGCCCATGTATTTAACTCATTAGCTAACTCATCAATTTGCTCCATAGTATATGGAGTAATAATTTTATTGGGAGAAATTCCAAACACTCCCTTTGCTGCTTTTATTCCTTTCAGTATTAATTGTCCTACAGCCTCAGGATACCTAGTAAGAATAGTGTTAGGAGAGTAAGATAAATGTATCCACAATAATGGACCTTCCTGCCAAAATACTCCTGTAGGAATATTTTTTGTTGGTATTACAATAAATAATAAAGGCAAACTTATATCAATTCTGTCCAAATGCATATTTTCCATATATGTTTCAATAATTTTTAATGCCTTTCTTGCTTCAGGAGTTAATATGCGGGGTGAATTTGGATCTGATGGACCTTTTAGGATATCAAATAAAGGTCCCAACTCTCCTGTTGGTATGCCTAGATAAGGCCTTATCCAATTTATATCTCCCAACAACTTTTGAAAGTCATTAAGCGATTTGAGTTGATCTACTCGTATTTGAATTTTAGGTGGACGGACCATGGTTGAGGATAATAGAACTCCTAAATAATTAATTGGAAAATTTAATTGTACTTTATCTATTGCTATCTCTAGATTATAATTTTTTAACAAATTTGTAAGTGTGGCATAACATTCCAACAATGTGTTTTTATCTTTGTGTGCTAACAATACATCATCCATATAGTGAAATATTTGTAGTTCAGGATTTTGATTTCTAAGTGGCTGGATTGCTTTATTAACATAAATTTGACACATAGTTGGGCTGTTAGCCATCCCTTGAGGGAGCACTTTCCATTCATATCTCTGATCAGGACCTTCATGATTCAGTGCAGGGATAGTAAATGCAAAATGTGGACTATCCTCAGGATGAATTGGAATTGAAAAGAAACAATCTTTAATATCTATAGCTAAAACATACCAGGTTTTTGGTAAAGCAGACAATTGAGGAATCCCTGATTGAGCAGGTCCCATAATAACCATCTCATTATTAATGGCTCTTAAATCTTGTAATAATCTCCATTTACCAGATTTCTTTTTAATGACAAAAATGGGAGTATTATAGGGAGATACAGAAGGTTGTATATGTCCCTCCGCTAATTGTTGTTTGACCAGGTCATGGGCTGCTTGTATCTTTTCTTTAGTCAGGGGCCACTGAGAAACCCATACTGGTCTATCTGATTTCCAAGTGATTTTTATTGCCTCAGTGACCCCTTCTGAAAACCCAGTCCATGTCTATTTATTCTTTGATCTATTTGTATTGGTGCTGCTATACCTTGTTCTTGTTTTTCTAATCTTTTTCCTTTCCTAAAACCTTGTCTAGCCATAATAGTGGGTGCATTTTGATTGATATTATTTGTTAATGTCAAACCTAATTGATCTAAGACATCTCGTCCCCATAAATTTACGGGAAGATGATCCAATACATATGGCTGTATAGTTCCTTCACATCCTTCAGGATCCTTCCAATCTAAGACCATTGCACTTCTATGGGGATTAGTTGCCACTCCTAGGCCTCGAAGCGTTTGAGTGGCTTGTTGTAATGGCCAATGTTTTGGCCATTCTTGACGAGATATGATGCTAAGGTCTGCACCTGTATCCAGTAGCCCATTAAATTCATGTCCTTGAATATTTAGTTTTAGCATTGGGCGAGAATCTAAATTCAAAGACAGCATAGCCCAATCTACACCTGTGGAGCCTAAACCCCTGGAACCTCTTTCCATAGTAGTACTGGAAAATTTATCATGTAGGCTGGATATTATTAATAACTGTGCTATTCTATCTCCTGGTGAAATTACTGATATACCCTTTGGAGAACTAGCTATAATTTTTATTTCACCTTCATAATCGGGATCAATTACCCCGGGACTTATCATAAGTCCTTTTAGCGTAGAAGAACTGCGTCCTAACAATAAGCCTACTGTTCCTTGGGGAAGAGGTCCTTTTACTCCTGTGGGAATGATTTGAACTCCCATCTCTGGAGTTAGTACTGCTCTGGCGGAGGCGCAGATGTCCAACCCTGCGCTCCCTCTGGTTCGTCTGATGAGAGATCTGATGGATAATGTGTCCTGGGTACTACCCTGATGGGGTTGCTGGGTTCCTCCATGGTTTTTCTGGGTTCCTCCAGTGCCCCGTACATTTGTGGTCGTGGGCCCCGGAGCATTGGGCCCCCCTGTCCGTTTTTTGGCAATGGAGCCTGATGCCTTTCTCCACGATATCGTGGGTAACCACCTGGTCCTTGTCCATTTTTTGATAATGGAGTACCCTCTATGGTGGTTTGAGAACGGCATTCATTAGCCCAGTGTCTCCCTCTACGGCATCGTGGGCAAATATCTGGTGTTCTATTCCTTTGATACCTAACTTTGTTATACCTTCCTCCTATGGGGCAACTCCTTTTAAAATGTCCTGTTTGTTCACAATTGTAGCATGTTTTTGGCCTGGCATCTAAAGCCTGTTGTACTGCTGCCAAGACTTGTCCTTGTTCATTAATGTCTCTACATAATTTAATATATGTGTTTAAATCTTCATGTCTCCATGGTCTAATGACCTCTCTGCAGCAACGATTTGCTTGGTCATAAGCCAGTTGTTTTATAAATGGCATTGCTTGTTCTGTGTCACCAAAAATTTTGGTGGCTGTTTGAATAAGCCTATCTACAAAGTCAGCGTAAGGTTCATTAGGTCTCTGTATTACCTTAGATAGCTGACCTTGTAAATCTCCCTGTCCTTGTAAAGTCTTCCATGCCCTAACTGCGTCTGCAGCAATCTGTGCATATACAGCAGGATCATATTGAATTTGTTGCCGCTGACCCTCATAAGGTCCTTTTCCTAGCAACATCTCTAGACTTCTTTGAGGGTAACCGGCTGCTGCATTTCGTCTAGCTGTCTCCCTGCAAAATTCCTCATTGGCAACCTTCCATAACAAATATTGTCCTCCATTTAGCACAGATCTACACATGCTAGCCCAATCTGCTGGAGTCATGTCCAAGTTAGTAATGGATTCGACCATGCTTACAGTGAAGGGTGCATGAGGACCATAGGTTGTTACAGCCTCCTTTAATTGCTTCACTGTTTTGAACTCTAACTCACGGTGAATTCGCTGCCCTCCTGCCTGCCCAAGTACAGGGCATGCTAATCTTTGAGGTCCTGTCTCAGGATCCCATCTATCAACTACGCGGGTTGAGGGGGTTGAGGGCCACTCAGCTATCTCCATAGGTGGAGCTGTTGGCTGAATTACGCCCTCTGGTGATAGATCGGTGTTAGTAGCAGCCTCCTGTTGTTGCTTCCCCCCTGATAGCTGTTTCTCCTCTAAGCTTTCTTCCTTTAAATTTTCTTCCTCTGTCTGACTAGCTTGAGAGACCTTCTCTTTTGCTTGATCTAAATTGTCTTTCTCCATGGTTTGAACCTCTAACAATTTATTTAACACTCTTTCAGTTTGTTTTTTACTAATTTCTAATCTGTTACAAAGATAACGCAACCCAAAAAGATAACACAAAACAAGACCGAAACAGAATGAAACAAAAATGGAACAAAAAATCGTTGTATCAATTTTCCTATTTTCTGGACATGTGCATTTGTGGTCTATTTCTATCTCTTCCTCAGGGGAAAACAACTTCAAACCTTGAGCCAACCATTTTTCCCAGTCTGCCTGAGAAAATTCTAGGGATAGGCAGCTTGAAACAAAACCAAAACAAATCAAAGCAAGAACATATTGTTTTTTAAAATGGTCACCCATTCCCTTGCCTTCCCTTAGGGGTAAGCAATTTCACTTACCCCGAAGCTTCAGACGTTCCCCGTCCGGGCCGCCAAATGCCGCAGTCTGGCTGGGCACAAATCACAAGCCACTGAAGCAAGAACAGACTTTATTTTTTTACTGCAAGAAACAAACCTCACACACGCTCCCGGGGAATCCTCCCGAAAAGCCACGAGGCTCCTCCAGGAACCCCCAGCCGGAAATATCTCTCCGGGAAAACCCTCCTCCTGCACTTCGCCAACCAATGGGAACTCCCGGGGAATCCCCGTGAGAACTAAAAATAGCGCGAGAACTCAAAATTAGCGCTAGAACTCAAAAGTAGCGGCAGAGGCGGATATTAACGCCTTGCCTGTCAATCAATACTGTTGGCAAAATGCCAGGGGCCATACAGACTCGGCTGTGGCTCTCAGCACCATAGAAAGGCTAAGATAAAGCTTGAAGAATGATTAAGCTAGAAGTTCAAGTTTGTGTTTTAAAAGAGCCTCAAGTATTGTCTACAAGGGTCATATTTATAGACTCCATTGAACTGTGCATACACAGAAAACTGAAAAAATACAGTTTTATGGCATGAGGTTTTTTGTTCTTTAAATCGAAGTCTTTGCTATCACACATGGTTTCTAAGAAAACCAAAGAAGGGATTTAATTTTAAAAAGTTTTATAGACTAAGAGTCGGTAAGTTTTCTTACTTGGATTACCCTGGGAAAAGGTCATAAAATGCATGTTCTACCAGCCCTAAAACTTGTCCACATCCGATCAGACTTGCGAATCCCCTATTCAGAGTTTTCCTTCTTGTTAAGAATCTGTTCTGCCTAGAGAGTTGAGCTTGGGGACAGATGGAGGCCCAGCTGTGTGTCAGAAGGGAACTTTTCTGCAGCCATCTGCTCTTTGCTTGGTGAGCTCCCATCAAATGCCTGAGTCCACAGCAGGCTTTAAAGATGATGGATTTCCCACTGTCCCTAAGGTTGACACAACTTCCCTCCCTTAATTGTGCAGGGGCTGGGTTAGGGTGGTTTGGGAAACAGAAAATACATACTCTGACCTTATACATTCATATTTCTTTCTCCTTTTTCTCTTTTGACTTAAGATCTGATAAAGTTAGACGGAATCAAAAGTCTCATCTTTATGCAGCCCATCCAAAGAGAAAGTAGATCAACTGCCTTTTCACGCCTCCAGTGACTGAGGTTCTTTGGGATCATGGCCAGTTGTATTTTAATGATTAAGTGTAAAAAAGAACAAACAAATAGGCAGACTTGTCTGTCAATAATCTCCCTGGCAAGCTGGATGTGGTTCATTTTCATATTTACATTTCTGCTTCCAGGGGATTATCTGATGGATATGTAGTCTGTGCATTCTTCTAGATACCCTAAATGGTATCTGTAGATCAAGCCAACCCATTATTGATCTGTGTACCTGGAATTAATTAACTGCCCTCCCAAGGTCTTGCTTTTACTGAACTTGGCTTTGGATTTATGCCAGAGGGCCAACGTGGGGGGAATAATAGAAGAGGTAGAGTTATGAAACTCCCAATTATATTTATGCTAAGAATCCTTTTCTAAAAGTTTCTCCTATTCTTCCAGTTTTTGGCTTATTGTATTTTGAGGCTATGCCATGTTAATTCAAATTTAGAATTGTTTTATCTTTCTGGTAGATCGACTATTTTATCATTATACCTATTTATAACTAGAATGCTTCTTTTTTTGTTTAAAAATGAAAAAAATTACTAATTGTAGAAAATATGAAACATAAAATTTGTCATCTTAACAATTTTTTAGTGTTCAACTCAGTGGTGTTAAGTATACTTACATGGGCTATGCTCTAGTAATCCTCATTTGGTAAAATCTACTTTTTATGATATGAGTATAGCACCAGTTTTTTATGGCATATCTATTTTCATTTTTTAAATTTCAATATTTATGTGTCCATATATTAGAATATGTCTTTTATTAGTAGCATGGTTTTTAAAAATCTATTCTAAAAATTTTACCCTAAGAATATTTAGTTCATTACATTTATGTAATTGCCATTTCATATATTTAAATCTCCTATTTTGCTATTTGTCTTCTTTATTTTTTTTCCTTCATTTCCTCCTTTGAACTAGTCAAGAATTTTATTTATTACTATTCCATTTTTCTCCTTTATTTGCCTTTGGTTAGAGATTACTCTACTCCTATTAGCTGTTCGACTAGATAGAACATTATGAACACTAGACTTTGAGAATCTACTGTAAATTAGAACTTTTCACCACTTTCTGAGAAATGTAAGCTTCCTTTCTCACCTTTGGTCCACTGTCACCTGCTCTAGCTCTACATATGCTTTATACTTCATAAGAGAACATTTACTGTGTCATGCAGTCAGTATTCGTTTAGTTTAATCCATTCACTGCTGTTACTCTTAATAATATTCTGCATTTCCTTGCTACCATCTGGGATCATTTTCTTCTGCTTGAAGAATTCATATTAAATAATTTTTTACTTTGGACCTGCTGGCTATGAATTCCCTGTATTTATTGGTCTGAACAGATCTTTATCTCTTCTTCATTTAGAAATGAAATTTTATCTAACTATAATACACATCCAGAAAAGCACACATGAAGCTCAATGAACTGAACACACTGTGTGAACAGTATCCATCTCAAGATCATGGATCATGTTTGCCTGTCTCTGCATTATGTATACATGGAATCATATATTTTCTTTTATGATTGATTTATAGGTTTATATTTGTGAGATTCTCTAATATTGGTTGGTGCATATAGTTATAGGGAGTTATGCTAATTTGCATAGTATTCAACTATGTGGCTATATAAATATTCATTTTATTACTGATACCTATTTGGGTAGTTGTCAATTTTGGTAGATTACATACAGTACTGCTATGAATATTTCAGTATGAATTCATGTCCTTCTCACATGTAAAATATATTTACCCTCTTCCTGTAGCCCCCCAAGAAAGCTCATTTGAGCATCAACTCCAGGTCTGAAGTCTCATCAAAATATTTAAATCAGGTAGGGTGGGACTCAATGGATGGTTTATAATGAGGCAAAATTCATCTCCAGCTTGGAATTTGTTAAGCCAGACAAATTATGTACTTCCAAAATTCTATGCCAAGACAGGCAGGAGACAGATATTCCCATTCTAATGGGGTGAAGTCACTACTTTAGAAAAGAATGATGGGTTCCTGTCAAGTCCAAAACCTAGCTGACAGTTGCATTAGATTTTAAGGTTAGAGAAAATCCTCTTGATACTCTGCCTTTCCAGGAGTACAGGAATGGCACTGTTACCTCCATCACAGGCAGGAGTCCCTTCCCCAAGACTCTAGGTGGCATCTTTAACCTCCAGGCATTGCGTGGTGGCAGTCTGGCCAGTGAAACCAAAGAGGAGACAAGTATACTCCCAAGACCTGCGTGCTCTGGACCTGAATGGCCTTCGGGGACATTCACCATTTTTCTTAAAGGATAATTCATGTTTCCAGCCAAGTAGCTTTATGATCACATTCTGTGGGATCCAAGAAGTTTAATACTTTTTCTACATTTGGTTGCATCTCTATCCCTTTTAGTCCAAGCTGGAAGTGTCTTTCCTGGTGCTTGCTGAAATGACTGCTTGGGTCATGGATAATTTCTTTTTTTTTTTTTTTAAAGCAGAGGCAGTTTTAATTTGTCAGATCAATTAAGAAAGATTTCTATCATTGAGCTGAAAGTTTAAGTATTTATAAAATTGTGATTTTTTTCATTTACATTGAACAGTGAACATTTAAAAATGTCACCTCCTTAATGAAAGGTTATTTGCAATCTTCAAAGTATTCTTATGTTATTAAGCTGTTTTTTTCACTAATTGCGAATATTTATATACTTCTTTTCCAATAGATCCTTTAAGCATGTATCTAGCCTGAAGGGAATCAAGATTAGTTTTCCATATTTAAAAAAATATCCAGTAAATAAGTGTTTCTGTGAATAATCTTTATATTTATTTATTTATTTATTTTGGAGTGGTTGTTCAGCCACACTCTTGATGCTGTCTTTAGAACAGTAGTATTAAAATTGTTTTGTAAAATGAACTGGTTTGAGAATTTTCCAGAACTCTTCAAATTCTGTTTATTTTTTGATAAACAATTCATTCAACAGATCCTCTCACATTTTACTATAAGCACTAAGGAGAAATCAAGCCACATCTTCAACTCTTAGTTTAAAAGTCTCTTCAGAAAAATATCCAGTTTTATCGTTCGACAAGTTATCCTTCTACAAAACACACACACACACACACACACACACACACACACACAACAATCCAGCCAAGCTCCTTGCCACTTTATAACAAGGATTGCTTGTTTTCTACTGTCTAAGTATTTATTTCCGCTGAGACTCCAGTAGGATCATTTTAATACTCATGTCCCTAATAGATCTTGAAACTCTTCCATCCTCTACCCATTACTCATTTCCAAAGCTGTTTCCGCATTTTTAGATATTTTTAGAAGAATCTCACTTGATAGTACCAAAATGAATATTACTACCAAAACAAAATACCATGGAATGGATGCCTTAGAATACAAAAATTGTGGATCTACATTCTGGAGGCTGGAAATTCAAAATCAATGTGCCAGTAGGGTTGGTTTCTCTTGAGGCATCTCTCCTTGGCTTGCAGGTGGGCCACCTTCTCACTGTGTCCTTATATGGACTTTCCTCCATGTACTCCTGGAAGGACCTTGATCCTACTGGATTAGGACCCATACTTACAACCCCACTCAATCTTTAATTATTTTTTCCAGATCAGGTTCTCTTGCATATCAGGTAAGGGCTTTACCCCAAGCCAAACTCCTCCCGCCCTACAATTTAACCTTAATATCTCCTTAAGTGACCTATTATTAAATATAGTAACTTGGGGGTTAGGCTTTCAAAATATAAATGTTAGGAAGGTATAATTCAGTCCATAACAGGATCAAGTTATATTTTTCCCTAAATGGTATCCAACAAACCCAGAACAATTTATTGAAAAGGTAAACATGTCCTCACTGAATTGAAGTTTTGCTATAATTATGGATCAGTTTACCATGTACCTAAGGATGAGTTTCTGAGGTCTTTATTCTGTTCTATAGGTCAGTTGTTTTTTTACTGCATCATTATCAAACTGACTCAATAATAGATTTTAATATATCCTAGACTAAGACTTGTTCTTCTTCTAGATTACCTTGTTTATTTTTATTTTGGTACCAGGGATTGAACCAGGGGTGCTTAACCACTGAGCCACATCCTTAGCCCCTTTTATTTTTATTTTGAGATAGGATCTCACTAAGTTGCTTAGGGCCTTGCTAAGTTGCTGAGGCTGGCTTTGAACTTTCAATACTCTTGCCTCAGTCTCCCAAGCTCCTGGGATTACAGATTGTGCCATGGTGCCTGATACCCTGTTTATTTTCTACTTATTTCATTTTTATAAGATTAGTCAGTGAATTTTATAAAAGTATTATCTTCAATTTTGATTTTGACTACATTGAACCTATAGGTTTTGATTGGTGTCACATATCTCTCATGGGTGTAGAGGTCCTGATAACATTTCTTTGGATTTAATTCTAGGAATTTGTTGTTCTTTGATGCCATTGTAAAAGATCTTTTCACATTTTTCATTTTTTGCAAGATGTTTCTGTTATATATAAATTTCTAGGTTGGGAGTATGTTCTTTCTACACTTCAAGCGGGTATTCCATTATCTTCTGGATGCCATTATCTTGTTTTTGAAAAGTTAATGTCCATCCTAGTGTTGCTCCTTTGAAGTTAATGTGTCATATTTCCTTTGGCTGCTTTTCAGAGTTTTGTCTTTGTTTTTCAATGGTTTTACTATTCTGGTGTCTAAAGATGTTCCTCTAGTGATTTATGCCTCCTAGTGCTTATGCCCTTATCATGTCCCTCTCCTTTAGTATAAAAAAGCCATGTGATTTACTTTGAGCAATAAAGTACATCATCTTTAACACTGCAGGATTCCTGAGGCCTGGGTTTAAGACGTCTTGCTGTTTGCATGGCCTCTTGGAACCCTCACCCTGGATGTTCCCTTGGGAAGCTCACTGTTAAGAGTGCAATTACTTTGAGATCACCGTGTTATAGGAGGATCAAGTAACATGGTGAAGAAGCCCAGGAAAATTCTCCAAGATAAGTTTCCATTGGGGAAAGGGAGAGAAGGAAAGGTGCGGGAGGAGAGAGAAGGAACTTGAAGCTAAGTATAAATTGAATTCATTTTGGAAATCCAGCCCAGATTTCCAAATCTGGAAATTTTCAGATCACTACAGCTTTGCCAATGTCTTACTGCAGCTGCAGGAGAGACCCCAACAAGAACTGAGTAAGCTAAAGTTAGTTAACCCACAGAAGTATGAGAGCTAATAATAAATTATTTAGGAAACCAAATTATGGTGTGGTTAGTTACACAGTAATATAAAAATGGAACAGAAAATAATATCTAAAAGTTGGTTGTAACAAAATGCTAAGACATATATATGGCTTCAGCTTTAGGGTCAGTGGGCAGGAAGAGGCTGGAAGATCCTCAGGGTATTATTGATGGGAACTGATGACAGGGAGGAGACTATTATTAATTAGATGCTGAAGGAAAGGAAACCCATGTTATGTATGGCAGAAATTTTAAGAAATCTTTTGTCTAAGACAAGATGGACAACAGAAAATGTCCCCAATGGAGTCATTGGGGTCAAGAGATTTCTAGACAGAATGTCAAAGGTATAATTGGTTATTTTCAGCTATGTATGATTAATACATAGAGAAAGAGAGAGAGAAGTGCTAAGGGGTAAGTTTTTTAGTTTAAAGCACAAATTAGAGAAGACACAAAGGACATAAGGTTTTCTAAGTTTAAAAGTAAAACTGTACCTGATTCCCAGCTTTTCTATATTGCAGAGATTATCTCAAGAGTACAACTGGAATATAAGATTTCAAGAAGATTTAAGGGTGAGCCTTAGAGATTGTTTGAATTAGGTACACTTTTTTTCCTAAGAATTTTAAGGGTGTTATTCCTTAGCACAAGGCAAAATGGGCCTGTACCAAATTTCTGAGTGAAGTTTTTGTCTGATGATTTATAGGAAACTGAAACATTCTTTAAGAGAATTATATTGACAGAAGCATCATAATCTTGGACTGTGCAAAATGAGAAGAGTCTTCTGGGTCTCTGATCTCATATGAGTAAGAATCAGGCTGAGACAGCTACTTAGCAGTAAAAATGAGTTTTGTGGCAAAGGAAATTTGGAATCGATAACCAAGAAGGAGGAGACAATCAGAGAGCAGAAATAAGAACTGTAGAAAACAATCCCCAGAACTGAGCCCCAATCAAAGAACTACTAGCAATACATGATCAATGGATTTCAGAATTGTTTGGATCAGTGACTGCCATGTAGTTCTTGTCTCCTTATCTCTCCTGCCCTCACCCAAGCCCCATCCCCTTGAAAGCAAAGTCTATTTCAATTGTAATACCATGGTAATAACATTTTATGTGCAGTGTGTGTGTGTGTGTGTGTGTGTGTGTGTGTGTGTGTGTGGTGGAGCGGGGCACTACTTTGTGTCTTTTGTTCAAAGTCTTCAGATTGAAAGAAACTATACTTAAGGGGCTGCACCAGAGAAAAAATACTTGACAATCCTTATCAACATTGGGCTTGACTTAAATGCTTCTGTTTGCTGACTTCTTTTCATGGGACATTTAAAAATCAGCAAAGCTTTTAGGGGAACCATGACACAAAATGTTGGCTCACTTCCCACAGTTTTCTTTTGTCCAGAATCTTGTTGTGTCTGATTCAATTGCTTTTGATGCCTACAAACAGATATTTTTTGTATTTTTCTATCTTATAACTGCCCTTAGTGGGAAGATTGGTCTAATGCAAGCTACTCCCTCATAGTCCAAGTAATCCACATCTTTATTTTAAGAACCTTTGTTCAATTACTCAGTGCTGTCTTTTAAAGGACCCCAAAATTTCTCTCTTCCCCTTCAGTAAAAGAAGAGTGCTTCTTATGAGCCAGAACATTTTATCAAATGCACAAGATAAAGCATATAATCGATTATGGTCTCTTCACATATTTAAAAAATTTAAAACACATGTACAAGATTTTTTTTGAGGGGGGGTGGTACCAGAGATTGAACTGAGGGGCACTCAAACACTGAGCCACATCCCCAGTCCTATTTTGCATTTCATTTAGAGGCAGGGTCTCACTGAGTAGCTTAATACTTCACTTTTGCTGAGGCTGGCTTTGAACTCTCAATTCTCCTACCTCAGCCTCCCGAGTTTCTGGAATTATAGGTGTATTTGCCACTGCACTGGGAACGTACAAGATTTTATTAGATAATTTTTCCTCTGGAGGTGAAGGAATCTTAGCCTCACATATGGGGATTCCTCATTTATTCATTCACTATACTGTATTCTTTATTTGGAGTAAAGTTGTGTATAAATTAACAGATTTGGAAGCTGGCAAAACCAGAAGCTTAGCAATTACAGAGGACTCATTCTTAAAGGTCAACCAATGTGTCAAATTTAATGTTTATATAATCATCAGAAATCTTTCAAGTAAAATGAGAATAATGTTGGTTGGATCCTTTGATGAATGATCTACACTACTCCCTAAATGCAAACTGTGTATCCATGGGAGGTAAATAACTTTGATTTTCTAGGTAATAAATTATTTCTTCCAAGACCCCAAACAGTTCACTGATGCCCTAGAAAATGGTATTTAAATATCAGGGACAAATATTCAATTTTCTGACAAAACCAATGCTTATGTTAGTCCTGGTACTCTACCATTTAGGTTTTTTGACAACTAGGAAATGTTATTAACACAATAAACATAGTATAGCCAGGATGAGAGAAAGATATTTTTAAGTTCAGACTATCTGTCTAAGGACTAGGCTCCTAAGCATGGTAACGCCAGAGCATGTTCATTTAAAAATCTAATTCATGTAATCTACATGTGATAAGGTTAAATTAGTCACTAATTTACATAGGCCGGTAGTGATTCTCCTGATCCCTTTCTTCCTTTTCCTTCTTCTCTCCATTTCCATTAATCATGGTGTATTACTTTGTACTTGGACCAAATAAACAAGTCAGAAACCACAGTATTTCTATTGCTGAGTGATAGGTGGGGGAAATCATACAACATTTCATGACAACACTACACAGGTGCCAATCAATCAGAATAGCTGCCTGATTAATAAGAATGATGTCTGACCAATTAGGAAGACCACACAATCAATCAGAAAAGGGGCCCGCCCTGAGCAACAGATTTGACTATGCCTTGCTACTGAATGCTAGCTCTGCTCATGCCATGTTTTTTTTTTTTTTTTTTTTTTTAACAGGGAAAAGGAAGAAAGTAAGAAGCTAAAACTCAATTCTCCTCTTGAGGTCTTTTGCCTACTAGACCATATTATTATGGAATAGACTACTTTTATTCTTTATCTGAAGAGTTTTATTTTACTTTTTTTTTTTTTTCCGCTGCAAGATGTTCAAAACAGAAGCTGCTGTAAGTGAAAGGCTGTCTTAGTGCAATTTATTTCCTTTCAAGTTAAAAAAGAATTTAGAAAGAAAACATTTCACCTTATCACACTCCCTGGTTTTCTTGAAGGAAGTCTCCAGAGTAATGAAATAGTTGGTGACTTTTGAGCAAGAGGAATAGGAGCAAGGAGATAATTTGGTGTTTTCCTTTATCATTTAAATTGAAACAAAGTATGTGGTTGTATTAATGAAGAGAATGTGCTAGGCAAAAAAAAAAATCCTTCTAATGTAGAAAAATATTTCCCATTTAATGATAGTTTGAGAAAAATTTAAAATACTGAACTGAAAGGAGGAAAGAAAGTTAAATTATATTGTATGATGGGGGCTGCGGTGGTGAGAGAGAGCAGAAACCATGTAATTTGGCATAGAATCAGGATTTTATGGTTGGGAGGAAAATTAGATGCCATCATACCCTGTCTCCTCCTTTTCACTTGAAGAAATAGAGATCTAGAGAAGTTCAGCGGCTTGCTCAGGACCACACATCTACATATTTACTCAGAAAAGCAGAAACGTCCCTCCTTACCACCCAGTTCTTGAACAGATTTACTCTGTGTGTGAGTGTCCATGATACCACAATAATTGATTGAATCTTAATTAGAAAAACAACAACAACAACATGGGGACGTTGTGTCCCTCCTCCCTGAGGCCTCCTGCTGCCCCTGCATCTGCCCAGAATCATTTGCCAGGACTCAGGAGCCTCTCCCTGACTACTGAAACACACCAGACCCTCAACCAGCTCTCCCAGGCCATAAAGAGATTTTTTTTTTTGCTACATAGTTGACAATGATTGGAATTTCAGAGATAGATTTTAATTCCCTGTTGATAATTCATACACTCAATTTTTGTTTATGTTTTTAATTATGGCATAATTTCTATTATGTCATTACTACTCTTAAGCACACAGTTCAATAGCTTTAGGGACTTTGACATTGTTGTGCAACCCATCTGTGGAATACTTTTCATTTTGCAAAACTGAAACACTCTTTTCTTCTTCCTTCTCTGAATTTGATTGCTTTAGATTCAAACGAATGAAATCATATAGTATTGGTCTTTTGGTGACCGGCTTACTTCACATTCAGAATAATGTTCTGAAGATTCATCTACACTGCAGTGTGAATTTTCTTTCTTTTTAAGGCTGAATAACATTCTATTGTATGTTAAGACCACATTTTTCCCCATTCATCCATTGATTGACATTTGAAATGCTTCTAGCCTATCATTTTGTAATTAACCATTTGGGGTGTGCACAGGCAGTTCTGAAGTGTGATTGAAAACAAAAGATTGGAATCATGAGTGTTACACAGGGGACCCTAGGGTTAGAGAGGAGCAAACTGCTTATTACTTTACAAATGTAATATGGTAGGATACCTTGTCTTCTAGAATTTATACAACTGTGGGGTATGTAAAGGGACTGAAACTGGCCCAGCATATGGTGTTCAAGGCCACAGAGGTTTCTTAAAATTTATGAATTTTGCAAATGGAAGGCACTGTAAAGGACACAGAGGTAGCATTTGAGCATTTGGATTTTGGCATCGAGTATATCCAGGCTCAGGTCTTTAGAGCTTTATTAGTTTGTCTGTCCTTGAGTGGATGACATATTTAGAATCTGGAATATGAAATACAGTATCCAGCTCATGGGGTTACTGAGGATTTAATGAGACGATGCAATTAAAATGCTTAACAAAGTTCCCCATGCAGAATGTGATTTCAATAAATTCTAGCTAACGGTTGAATTTCCTAGCTTTACAGATAAAGGTGAGCCTCAGAAGGGAAAGTAACTTTCCCAGGACCACACAGACAAAACTGTACAGTTGGAGTTAGATTTCTACTTGATTTATTTCCAACGAGTCATCTTTCTCTTGTTGGAACTTTCCTGGTCATTGATGGATGCTCATAGAAGCTCATGCCAGGAAGAACCATGGCACATACTCTTTTCTCACTTCTTCTTAATTTGTTCTGTCATTGAATCACTCAATGAATTCCTTCATTCATTGAGGCCCTGTCGTATGACAACTGAATGGTCATTGAGGACATAATATTTATGTGGAGGGGGCAGGCAGTGTGGTGTGCTGAATGTTCTGATGGTGATGACCCTACAGAGTGCATGGGAGCTAACAGGGAAAGTGCCTAACTCAGACCTGCTGGATTAGGAGGAGTGAAAAGAACTGGAGGGGTTGGGGGACTGAGCCCCAATTTACCCTCTGTTGCCATACAATTGAGTTAGCCTGGTTTATGCCTTTCAATAGTGGGAGAAAAGCCACACATAGCGACAGAGAATATGACTGGAAAGCTCAATGTACCTATCAAGTGCTATTGGGCATAGCAGAGGGAGTGACTGGTTCTGCATAAAGGGCATTTGGGAAGGATAATGCTAGGGATGGAGAAAGGGCTTAGTGGATGATTTGACAATGGAGATAAGCCCTGTAGGACGAGGATGACAACACCACCCAGAGAAGGAAGGGGAAACATGCCAGTGCAGGGCTCCAGAGCCCTGGGACAAAGGTTCTCCACAAAGGCTGGGGATAAAGTGTAGATGGAGATGAGCCTGTTATGGGAATGCCCCAGGCCTTGACTGCTGGTGAGGATATAAGGTCTTATTAGCATTTAATGTACTGATTCCACTACTGTTTAATCCTTCAGAGTATCCCATGCTCAGTCTCTCCCAGATATTTATGGGGTACTCCCTGTCCCAACCCCAGAGGCATCTGTTTCACCTGGAATCAAGAGCGATGGTTTCTATGCTTCTGCTCTGGTGTCCTTAGTGAGATTCCTTTAGATGGTTACTGCTGACAGTGCCCTCCACCAGAACAATCTCTGCCCAGCCCAGGGAACCTTGGCTAGTGGTCTCCATCAACTTCCAAAGGATCAAATTTGTTCTGTGGTCTGTGACTGGGAATGGGGTAGTGGGGATAAATTAGACGCTTTCCTTTATGGGAGAGAGAGGATGGGGGAGGGAGAGAGAGAGAAGGAGAAAATCCATGAGACTGTATTTCTCAAGACCAGAATCTTACAGACTCTCTTGAACACTCTTCACCTTTTATTCCAAACTCTTCCCTCATTAGGATTCCCAGGCCCAAAGGGATGCCTTTGCTATCCCATTCCTTCCTCTGACTTTATCTCTTAAGCTATTACACTGGCACCATTATTAATGCACCATTTTCTTTCCTTTGTTTTGGTTAATTTTAAAAAAAGTTCCACAAATGCCTACAGAATAAAAAACAGATACTTGTTCAAAAGGTTTTTGCCCCAATACCCTGTGTTTCTGATTCTTAACACTGGTCCATCTAGTAGCTTTTGAATGTCTCTCATTGTCAAGTTGAGGAATTCTTGGCATTTATTTGAGAGATATTCAAGAAATAATTGCTGAACTTAACTGACTCTCCAGTTGGAAAGAAAGCCATTGAGCCTGTATCTGTTTGTTAGAAGGTGAATTGCATGATCAAACTTGAGTCTTAGAGGAAACTGTGGATTTTAGAAGCAGAGAACTATAGTAGGAAGACCAAATTGGAAGTTGTAGCAACTACCAGGGTCAACGTTGACAGGGGCAGGGGTTGTTAGGGAAGAGATTGTTAGGGATGAAGTGATGGGGACCGAATTGAAAAACAGTGGAAACAAGAAGTTGGAGATAGGTTAAATGTGGTAGATGCAGGAGAGCACAAGATGGTGGCCCTGAGGTTCGTCTTAGGAGAGTTGGTGACTGGTGATAAGATTGGCATCCCCAACTCGTTTTACATAGAAGTTAAGTGATTTGCCCAAGGTCAGTGAACATACTGATAGCAGCATTCAGTGTTCTTATTGTGATAGAAACTCCAAACCAGAATAGTTTCTACTTCATTACCCCTGTGGCCTTTTCCCATTATACAAAAACTTCTACATACAGAACATACTGAAATAATTTTCTAAAATGTCATTAAAATTAAGAAGGTACTTAAAAGGACGTATGAGAAGCCACATTCAACAAGTACAGAAATAAATTAGAGATGAGAAAATATTAAAATACCTGACCTGCGTGGGTATCTGCATAATATTTAAAATGATCTCATCCATTTAGTTCTAGTGTTTGGTGGCCTGATCTGAAATATGAAAAATGTTCTCACAGAGAGTCAGGCAAACTGAAGGAGGATATCTTAATATACAGTGAAATATAAATTAAAAAGCTCTCTAAAGCTATTAGTAAGAGTACTGAAATACATTAGCAGGTGCAGGGTTCAACTTTGGATGAATGTTCTTTGAAATCGGATTCATCACCAAAATTAATCTGAGAGGCGTCAAATCTGTGCTAGGTTAAAGAGGTGACGAATGGGAAGACTTCATAGAAGTTCCAAATTGTAAAGGGATCAGAATTAATAATCCTCTGTCATGGGTAATCTGAGCACACCAAGGTTTAAGAAACTCACGTCTTGGAAAAGAATTGAAAAGGAACCTGGACTATCATTGTTCCAAGGAGAAGTCTGGTCATCAGTTGAATTGATTTGGCTTTGTGAATAATGTCAAATTGGTCCCAGATAGCCATGAAGGTAGATTTCCATGACTTTTTCGTAAATGGGGTTTTGTATTTCAACAGGTTGGTCAAGCCATTCTCTTAGAGTGAGATAAATACAGCATTTTTCTTCCCATCCATCCTTCACACCTGTAACACCTGCCTTTTCCTTCCCCTCCCCATAGGCTCTACCCATTTAATTCAGTTTCTTGGATATCACGCACTGTAGAAGCATCAGTCTTCACCCTCCAGTGCCTTCCATTATGGGCTGTTTGTTCATGTGGACTCACATCATAAAAATGATCATAAAGAGAAGATGGAGGTGGGGTGTCCTAAACCATTCCAAACATATATCTCTCTCCAAATACCTAAAATAAGGAATGCATTTTTTTTCTGGTTTTCAACTAAGTAGTAATACCAGGGTCTACTTCTGAGGCAGTTCACTCATAACTAGAAACATCCCCCTAACAGGAAATTCTTGCTCTAGATTTTCTGTGGGCCAAGACTTTGTCAGGACTGCCTGATGGTCTGAGCCTCTCCTTACTGTTTTTCACCCCTTTCCCCTCTCAGGTGATAATGATCTGTATCATGGGCTGAAGACTTTCCCTGTATAGCCTGCTTTGCTTGCCTTTTTTCTTTCATAGGCATGATCCCTCAATTAAACCTCCTGCATTTCAGCTTTGTCCTATTATCTGCTTCCCTGAGGATCTGTGCTTTTGTTGGAATTTAAATTTTAACGGGGCCACTTATCCACTTGAGTGAGTGATGGAAAGAGGTTACTTGAAATATTTTTGTTGCCTAAAAATCCTACATTATTATTGTTTTTTTTTTTTTTTTTTTTTTTTTGGTACAGGGGGCTGAACTCAGGGGCACTGGACCACTGAGCCACATCCCCAGCTCTATTATTTTGTATTTTATTTAGAGACAGGGTCTCACTGAGTTGCTTAGTGCCTCGCTTTTTCTGAGGCTGGCTTTGAACTCATGATTCTCTTATGTTAACCTCCTGGGCCACTGGGATTACAGGCTTGAGCCACCACGCCTGGCTCCAAACTATCTTAAGGCATTCCCTGAGCCTAAGGGATTGTTTTTTCTGTTAGGGATACCTTCGATCAGCGAGAGGTTTGATTCAGGTTTCATTTCATAAAGGATGCTGAATTCTATGGTGGTTTACTTGGGGCTATAGAACTTTTGTACAACTCTTAGTTGGGAATCCTCTGATAAACCGATAAAAGCAAGGATGGAGGAAAACATCCAAATGCTTAATAAGAACTTGCTGTATCCCAGACTATTAAAAAAATATTTGCAAGATCTTCCTCATTAATTGCAATGACTTAGAAATGTGGGCAACAATAACTTCATTTTAACAGAAGAGGGAATAGAAATTTCAAAGGATTTAATTAAAAAACAAAAACAAAAACAAAAACAAAAAACTGTCCTCCAGTTATACAAGTGCTAAAGCCAGGACTCAGAATTTCGATTTCCTGACTTGGAGGTCCTTATCTTTTCTAATTTACCATTCTGCCTGCATCTAGACGGGCACTTTCAATTTTTCAATTCAGAATCTTTTTTTTTTTTTTTTTTTTTTTGCTACTAGGGATGGAACCCCAGGGCACTAGCTCACTAAACCACATCCCTATCCTTTTAAAAAAAAAGTTATTTAGAGACAGGGTCTCACTGAGTTGCTTAGGGCCTTGCTAAGTTGCTGAGGCTGGCTAAGAACTAGTGATCCTTCTGCCTCAGCCTCCTGAGGTGCTGGGATTACAGGCATGTGCCACTCACTGTGTCTGGCACAATTCAAATAGAATCTTATAAGAGCAGCACAAGAAGCACCGGAGAATGGATAAACCTAGAGAAAAAAATTTAGTTTGTAATAAAAATCCAAACAAACTGAATACCACTGATAGTATGACTTTATGTTAACTTTAATTCTTTTTTACTGACAAGTGGAACTCTTAGCCAAATGTGGCTAAGAGAATCATAATCTTTTCACTTCTACCCATGAAAGAAAAGTGACCACAATACTCCAGCGACCAAGAGATCTTTATTGTGTTGGTGTCTGATCAACAGGAGAAAGAGAAGAGAGAGAAAGAGAAAGTGTGAGAGAGAGAGAGAGAGTGGGGGAAAGAGAGAGAGGGAGAGAGTAAAGTGTGAGAGAGAGAGAGAGAGAGAGAGAGAGAGAGAGAGAGAGAGAGAGAGAGTGTTACAGCAGGATAAGTTCTTATATCCCTTTTGCTGTGCTTTTTAAATCTAACAGGGTCTCTGGATCTGAAAGCTGCCTTGTTGTCTTGCAATAATTGGATCATACAGTAGTTGTTAAGGGTTTCATCTTCTGCCCTCAAGCAGATGGGGCAGGGGTCGGATATGGGTTTCCTTTACACCAGACTGGTGGGGGGTGAGTATTCAGCCTTGAGGCAAACAAGTGATAAGGAACCAGATGGATGAGGGTCCAGTGTTCAGCCCAGCCTGCAACTTGGGCCTCAGGACTGGTAGAGAATTTAAAGGCTGTCTTTTGCTTGAATTTATTCAGCCTGCGCTACAGCTAACAACCCAGATCTTTGTTTTGTTTTGTGTTTTTAGTCAAGGACACTATGGATTAACCTATTCTACATCTGCTCCAACTCCCTTCTAGAATTACCTTCTTGTCTTAACAGTCATATTTCCTAGACTCCCTTGCAGCTGGGGCTCTGCACACAATGAGGTGATACTTTGAGGTGAGCTCATGTGAAGCTTTTATTTTTAACTGATCCACTTTTCTGTCATAGATCATGGCAGAGCCTATGTGGTTCTGGAGTGAGTTGATGTGACTACAGCTTCCTTGGTGATCTCTATCTGAGCTGTGATTTCTGAGAGTAATTCTTGGAACTTGTGCCAGAATCATCTGTTTATCTGTTTCTTCAGCCTTCCAATGTTTTTTCCCCTCTCTCTCCCTAATACACACACACACACACATACACACACACAGAAACACACACAGACATGTTTATTTATGCACACACACCATATTGCACATTAAAGAATGAATTAATTTATTTATTTTGAGGCAGGGTTTTGCCTAAGTGGCTGAGGCTGGCTCAAAGTTGTGATCCTCCTGTGTCACTGGGATTACAGGCATGCACCATTGAGCCCAACTTATTTTTTTTAAACTTTTTAGATTATGTAGTTTCAATTAAGAACTTTGATCAATACAATTTACAATCCAAGGCCTGTTTCTAGAAGAATGATAAATTCCCTATATAAGTGAGGGCTAATTTACAAATCACAGAAGAATCTCAGTTTCTCTTGGTATTGCCCCAAATCTGCACCTCAAGTATGAATTTCCATGAATCATGTTGCTATAACTCTTGCCACTTTGCTATTCAGCTTTATTGTTGTGCAGATTTATGAGCAATGTTAGACCTTAGGTCATTACTCTCCTATAGAGAACATACTGAAATATTCCAGTTATAGATGTTTATTGCAAAAAGTGACTTCTATATTTTGCCTTAATTTTTTTTTCTGGGTTGCTTTCTTAACTTGGGCCTCAGGACTGGTAGAGAATTTAAAGGCTGTCTTTGCTTGAACTCAAAGACTAATTCTTGAAGACATACTCCTCCTTCTGGTAGAAGTTACAGGATGTTAATATTTGTCATGTTCCATCCTCAGCCTCCTCCCTCAGACCCCCAGCATTCTTCTCCCTTATCTCCATAATATCATGCTGGTTACAATATAATCATTTCAGGCTTATCTGATTTAGGCTACCAAGAATATGTCAGTATAGGCCACAGTGCACGTTGGTCTGAACTCACATTGTAACACTCTGGTAGATAATATGTACCCACAGGAAGACTTTGCAGACTGCAAGATATTATGCACATATTGGTTATTCTTATTGACTTAATTCCTGGTAGAGTTAGAATCACAGATTATAGAATTTTAGAGATCGTCCATGTCAGTTATTTTTATAAAGAATTTCATAGAGTAATAAAACTTCATATGGATTCCTTTGGGCCACATGGAGAGAACTAAGCATCTAACCTGTCTTAGCCCTGAGTAGTTCCACTATTATTTCTTTTACATTCTGCTACTAAAAACAGTTTTACAATCATTGATCTCATCAAATTGTTGGCCTATGCATTATGCCCTGTGATCAACATCTCTCATAGCTGGTTGTCTAGGCGTTGGTTGAATGTTTTCAGTGACAGGGAGCTCATTACTTTGCAAGGTAGCTTATTCTATTTTAAGATTGTTGTTCCTTTAGTTTAAGGGAGAAGAAATTCTAGCTAACCGATTCCATTGGTGGGTTTTGGTTAATTAAGGCTTTCTTCTGTAAATATTTTGTATACACAGATAATCATTCTCAGTATTTTTTTTTTCAGTTTATGTGCCTATTTGCTGGTCTACCTGGAGTGGAGATGGTATAGGAGATGGCAGTGGAGATAGTATAGGAATGAGGATAGGCATGTTGCCCACCACTTTCATTTATGCATCTTGCTAATGACAGATACAGTAGCTAGAAGGTAGCACCAAGTTGCCACAAGCAGCTCATCAGATAATATTGTGGTTCAGAAGATATGAATCTAAGGTGGGTGGGCTGAGAAAGGAAGGGATAGGTGTGGGTATTGAAGGCCTCTTTTGTTTTAGTCCATCACATATTTTGTCAAATTCACTTCTTACAAAAATCATCCTTAGGTGTCATTACCTTTAAGCCCAGATACAGTGAGAAATGGTATAAAATTTCACAGTGAGTAGTGACTTTATCCCAACTCTGTCTAACTTCTCTTTGCTGCTCCAGAAGGAAATTTCCAGTCCTATTCTGGTCTCTACCACGAGTCACGTTATTACTGCATTATTGGTTTTGAACTGTTGTAGTCATACACATAGTCCTAGAGTCAACAATGTCTGCTTAATCATTTCCTCTTCTTGTCTGAGTTTGCTCATCTACAAAATGGGCATAATAATCACAGCACGTTCATGAGGTTGTTATGAAGAAAAATGACAAGTTGTGCACTTCATGTCTTCCTGGCACAGGGTTAGCATGGGACACAGGCTAACTTTGCATCATTATTATTATTCTGTGCCATGCCCTTCACTGAGTAAATCAGAAAGCACAAGTTCATTTATACATATGTAGCTGACTAAAAAATAAAAATTTTAACAAAGCATAATAAAATGCCTTCAATTTCTGTTATGCCTAGGAACTTGCTAAATTGGATTGTAATGTCAGGGGGCAAGAGCAGAATTGCGGGTAGGAGGCAGTGGAGATGGTAGAGGGGAAACTAGCTGTTTCCAGGCCAAGGGCTCTGCAGAATATATGTATCCTGTAGTCCAGCACTCTCAAGGTGTGGATATAGGGAAAAGGAAAGCTCACTTGATAAGCACACCAGGCCAGTTCAAAGGCATCACCATAGCACTGTTTTTATCCCCTTTCTATTCGTGACCCTCTGATTCAGGAAACAAATCCATTAAACCAAACAGGATTAAGCTGCAAAGCTCAGCTGGGGATACTGTTGTTAGGCAGCCATCTCCCTGCTGGTGTTAATGGGCTGTGGTGCAGTATCCTAACCCCTGGCTATCCCACCACCCAGGCAAGTGTGAGGCCAAGGGCTGCAGAATACTATGCCCTTTCCTAACGTGTCACAATTAAGGAGACAACTGTGCTAAGTAACTTTTCATGGATCTGCTCTGAAAACTTGCAGTGTGTTCAACAGCCCTCAAAATTTTTCATTTGGGACCTGTAGTGAGGTGGTGTGGTGGTGGTTATACTGAGCAGTGCTAGAATAAATAGTCACCTCAAGAGATTTTTTTTCCCCTTCCCCTTTGAAGTGTATAGCTTGTAAATGAGGTTGGGCTCTTTTTAGCTTCATTTGTGTCTCAATTTAGCTCATTGGAAGAGAAAGAGACAAGGTTGCAAAGATAGTGCAGGTGCTCCTGGCTGCAGAACAGGATCTCACACATTGCTAAGAAGCAGGCGCCAGCTTCACTGGGAACAATACTTTGTATTTACAAAGCAGCAGCCTGCCCAGGCATTCTGAGAGCACAGCATACAGGAGTTATCCCATTAGCGCTGTCCATGGTGCTGGGCGAGGTGCCCAGTGTCAAACACAGCCAGGGATGGATGTAGGGGGCGGGTAGGGTTGCTACTCATCTCTAGGGGCCCCCTGGGTAGGCCTCAAATATCTCCTACTTGTTGTCTCTAGTGAGTGGAACTCTGGAGCACAGACCACTGGAGAGAAGCACTAATTATTTACCCAGAATAAAATCCAGAAGCTAACCCAGATCTGCAAAATGTTTCCCATTATTATCAAGAGCACCACTTCTCAAGTCCCAGATTTGCACTTCAGAAATAGGTGAAAATGAGATCAGATGGAGGTGGTGGCTCTCAGGGCACACCCATGCTGGTTTTGTGGTTGTGATTCATCAATCCTCCAGGAGAATGCCTATCAGCACTTCTCTTTCAGGTGACAGGGAAGGGCTATTAATCATGGTCTTATTCTTTCTGGGAGACCCACACTCCAATTAATAAGGTGCAGCTAGGCAAAACCCAGAAGAGATGGCTGTGAATTAAGATGGGTTGAATGGTAATGGGCAGGTGAGGAATTATTTAACAGGAGTCCAGGCATAGACTAAGTTTCTCTAGTTTCCTTTTAGGAAAGCAAAGTTGTCTCCTCTTTATTTGGGTGCCAGAGTGATTGCTTTAGTATCAGGGCTGCTTTGGCCTTTGGAAGGCACCCTGGTTGGTTTATCCCAACGGGTAGTGGGAACTTCACCCAGTGAGTTGGCATTGCCCTGACAGGCCATTTTCGGGTTGCCTTATTTTGAAGCTAAAGGGGCAAGCATTGCTGTCACACAAGAACTTTTTCCAGCCTACTTTGAAGCAGACATTAGACCAGAGTCATTCATCTTCTGATCTCAGTCTTCCTTTCCAGATTACTTACTGAGTGTGTCCTTCATTCAGTAGCCTATATTTGTTTCTTTTCATGGAGGCCCTGTTCTTAAAACCCTCAAATGTAGAGGGTGTGTGTGTGTGTGTGTGTGTGTGTGTGTGTCTCATGCCTTTGCTTGTGCAATTGTGTCTGCAGGCAGAGGCCCTCCTCCCTCCCCTTCCTAAGCTTCTGCAGTTGTCATCTCTGAGTCCCTTCCCAACTCCACAGGCAGACTCAGTCATGGAAATGTTTTCTTAGTACTCTGAGCTTACCTGGATTGTTGTTGCCTTTCACATTATTTTCAAATTATTTATTCACTTGTCTATCTAATCTACAACCTTGTGAACTCCACTTGAGAAGAACACAAGTCTTATTTATTTTTGCATGCTCAGGGCCTCAAGACAGTAGATACTTACTGAAAGTTTCCCCAAAGAAGAAATGAATGGGGCTCGGGTTGTGGCTCAGCGGTAGAGCGCTCATCTGGCATGTGTGAGGCCCTGGGTTCCATCCTCGGCACCACATATAAATAAAAAATAAAGGTATTGTGTCAACTACAACTAAAAAATTAAAAAAAAGAAGAAATGAATGGAGTAGCTTGGGTACTAGGTGTGGTTCCTGGCAGTGGTCCATTGTGCTATGTATCTTCAATCAGGATATAATGTGTCTCTATTTTAGCTTCTCATCTGTTAAAGAGAAGCGAGTGTGAGAATAGTACAGGCCTACCTTAGGGGACCATATATGGATTAGCAAACTAGAAAATTATGCAAATATCCATTTTGATGGCTGCCAAACCTTGAGATGTGGCTGAGCTTGTGATTGGGAGCCGGCCAGGTTACTTTAGCCCATTTAGGCATAGATAATCAAATACACAGCTTTTCTGACAGCTGCTGATCACAGACACTACTAAAAAGGAAATGGTCATAATCCAGGTGACACAGAGAGAGACAACCCTTCTGAGTGGCAAGGTGGTAGCACTAGGCAAGCAACCTTACCCAGAGTCCTTACTCCAAGGCACGGTGACTGCCTCCCTTTGCTGAGGGCAGGGGCCATTGGAAAAGAGAGGGCTTATGTAGACAATCATTTGCATTTTATTAAAAATAATTGGAGAAGTTTACAGACATTTCTTGCAAACATGCAACTGTCAGGCATGGATGGAAAAGAAACATTTTTTCCCCAATTGTGAGAAATTCTAATGTTGTAGCAAAAAAAATCAGGAGTCTGATGATTAAATGTGGAGAGCTGTCATCTCGGCATTATATTAAAATAACTCGCCTCCAGCAAGTGCACAGTATTTCTTCCTTTAAATCTGTCATTTCTCGGGAGGCCGTAGCTCCGGTTGGCTGCACTGGTGGCTTTGTAGCCATGGCAGTTTAACAGCAACAGGGAGCCTCTGAGGCTTTCTGGGGTTGTGTGTGTGTGTGTGTGTGTGTGTGTGTGTGTGTGTGTGTGTGTATGCTTATTAACCCCTGCATGCCTGCAGCAAATCATTTGCCTATCTATTTCTTTTTGACTTAGTGGGGGCTCTGTGGAATCTGAGACTTGAAGCAGAACACTTGCAAATAAATTATTTTCAGCAGTGCTCCTCAGATGGCGATGTCAGGCTGCGGGCAGAATGAACTTCATTTGTTTATGAAATCGGTTGCTTAATGGCACAATCAGTGTCTCATTTCAGCCTCTAGTCACGATACTTTTAATGATGTCCACACTGGGCTGCTTTTACATGCAAACCATGTGAGAGCAGAACAATGGAAAAGAGCTTAAATTGGCGGAAGAGAGGAGAGGGATGCTGTGTCAGGGACCAAGTCTCCTGCTTGGTTGAATTGAGCAGATGTGTCTCTGCACGTGTTTCTTTCCTTTGCTTTTGCTCAAGAGGCCATTTAACCTCCTTCCCTACTTGAATGTTTCCTGTAGATCCCAGGGTAGCCCCTCCTGTTTCTCTACTTTTCTGATTTGTGCTGTATGATAAAGCAAGTTTTTTTTTTCCTACAATAACACTTCAGTTTGATGGCTTTTGAAAGTGCATTCTCATCTAAATCCTACATATTCCTAACTAAAAAGAGGCAGAGAGGATTTCATAGCAGTGATGCTTTCTATTTGCCCAGCTCTAACAAGATGAATAAGGTCTGAGTATCATATTGTATAGTTTGGTTTTGATTTTTTTTCAATGGTTGTGCCCATAAAACAGATGAGCAGAGGAGATGGCCTGGCAATTTGTGAAGAACATGAGATTTTGGGCTCAAATTTGTTCTGTCATTCATTACTATGTGAACTTGGGCCTGCAATTTAACTTTCCAGTACTTCCATATCTTCTGTAAAACAAGGACAATAGTCACTTCCATAGTGATTTTTACAAGGATTAGATGGGATGAGAATTGCATCCAAGACTGAAGGGGTTTAATGATTTGTAGCAATTATTAGTGACAGTGTTACAGAAATTTAAAATCACGAATCTTAGTTAAAGGCACCGTGAGTTTGGCTAGAATGACATACACACCTGGTCACTGGACAGCCAGGTCTCCCAAATTCTTACCAGATCCTCCCTTACCCTTACTGCCTTTCTTAACACCTCAAGGGTGTACAGATTTTTGTGCTTTCAGCAATTCCAGATGCAGCCTGCAAGGATATAAAAAGCAAGTAAAGAGCCTGAAGAAATGCAGGTGCATTTTGGGGTCCCTTAGCCAAAAGTGCAGCACTTCTTCAAAAGCCCTTAAATGTCACCTCTCCTTGCTCAGCTTGGTTGGAAACGCCCCCATCATTGCCTCTTCAGCTGAGGGGTGATATCGCCTGAGCCATGTGAATCTGAAAGAGGGATTCACCTTGACCTTTTGCTTTCCCAGAAGAAGATACAACACAAAGGAGGCCATCAAAAGCATCACAGTTCCTCCCACTCGGCATGTCTCAAAGACCTCCCTCTGACCCCATCGATCGGCCATAAAACATAAAATCAACAGAGTTCTGCTTTTCCATCTCATGCAGAAAAATCAACATTGACCAGCCTCCTCAGCCAAGCTCACGGAAATATACAGTAAAAATGGGAGTGCCCATGAACTGCTCTTTCAGATCCTCTTAAGCCTTTTCTTTGTCCTGGACCTGGAAGACAGCTGTGGAGCAGAGCAAAATCCTGCTGCTAAGTACTAAGTAGGAGAAGCATTCATCGTTGTCCCTGCACACGGGGTGCTTTGAGCGAATCAGTGACTGACAGCCTGAATAAGCAGTTATTTCTCCAGGCTCCGTTGCAAGAGGCACATGTAACCCAGTGCTTGACCTTATGCAGCTGAGCTTGGCATTCTGGAGCCAGCTTGCTGCCATCATTACCTGTTAAGGTTAAAATAGTGTTGAGTTGATTGACGATGAAGCTCTGATCATGGACTCTCCTGCTGAAATAACTTTTGACTGTGCTCCAAGTCCTGCAAAATCAGGTCCAAATTCCTTTCTCTGGCATTTGTGGCTTATGATGATCTGACCCCAATCTACCTCCCCAGTTTTGTCTCCTAATAACAGAGTTCTTAAGTCCTGTAATGCAGACACATGGAAACATTCTCTAAATCTGCCCCACACTTTCCTGTCTTAAAGTTGCCCCTGATGTTCATTCCTCCAAATGCACCTTTCCTTTGCTATTCCTGTCTAAATACTATTCACCCATTGAGCCCCATTTAAAATCCATCCTTCTCCAAGAAGAGTTACTTATTTCCTTAGTTATCAATAATTTTCCCTCTTCTTTACTCATGAAACTCTGTGCAAACCCCTTTTAAGACGTTTAATGCTTTCTACTCTGTATTGAGTTTTATATTTCTCTCTATCTAGATGCAGCTTGTTGAGGATGGGGGCCGTATCTTTTTGTTCTACGAATCACTAACATTTAGTCCAGGGTCTCTGGTATTCATAGAATGCACTTAGTAAGAGCTTGTAACCAAATTAAAGGATGATCCTGTCTGCAAGAGAGCCTTATGTGGGGTAGGGCAGGGTCATGTTCATGACAAGTGTGTTGGTACAGCCAGAGTCCAATCAGATTGTTTCAGGCCCAGCTAGTTGCTACATACTATATTTTAAATATCACCCTGCGATGAGGAATTCACTCAGTGTGGTTTTCTATACTGTCATTTAGGGAGTAAATGCTTCCATATCATCAACAAATCCATTGGGCTCTCTCTCTCTCTCTCTCTCTCTCTCTCTCTCTCTCATATCTGGAAGTGCTTTGACCAAACTCCCTTTAAAATAATCTGCTTATATTTCCTTGCTATGGTTCATGTGAAAAGAATCCATAAACAATGTTTGGAAAGTATTCATAATTTCTGGTCTTTATACCAATTGCTGAACATTCATTGAAATATAACATTGTACCATGGATCAAAAAGATCAAGAGGAAGTAGAATTCTTACAGGAGAACATGCTTGTTGCACAGTTTTCACTGGAACTGACTTTTCAGAACACATAAGCGATGGCTAATGATTTTCCCCTATTCCACCCTCGCCACCACAAACAAGAGTGAGCATGTTTTTCCCCCAGTTGGGCTTCAATTAATAACTTTATGCACAACATCCATTCTCTTGGGTGTTTGGATTGAGGCTGAGAAGGCCAAGGTGCCTTAGATATTTTCTAATTTTTTTTAGTGTTAAAAATTTTGTATTTTTATTCTTTTTTTTTTGATATTTTCTAATTTTTACTCTCAACGCTGTATGACCTGTGTGTTTTTATTTTCCAGAGTGATATTATTCGTTAAAACATAAATTTTTATGGCAATCTATATATGTAACTTCATTTAAGAAAGATGAGCTCAATATTTTCTGGGACTGTGTTATTTGCGCCACTCCAGGGCTGCTCTTCTTTGGCATGATTGTAAGCAGAGAGAGATGTTTACCTATGTGTTTAAATGGTATCTATCTCCACTTAGTTCACGAAACGTCAGTGAAGTTCAGGAGTGAACCTATAATGTTGCACTGACCACTGATTCTCTTGTCCCCCAGAGCAAGTGGAACATTCAGAGCTGCAGAGCTGACCTTTAGCAAGAGGGTTGCAAGTTATATATTCCGAGTCCTCACTGCTTAAAAGCACTAAGCACCAAGAAGCAGATAGAATACAGAAAAGAATCCTTCCCACCATCAAGCCACCACCACCTGAAGCATGAAGGAGAGATCAAGGAAGGATCACCTCCTAAGCGTTGGTATTAGAACACCCGTCCTCCTCCTCCTTGCCCCAAAGCAGTGCTTTTTATTTTCATTTCCATGCTAACAAGGTAGACCTGTCCTAGCGTGTGTTCTGAAGAGGTTCTTTCATGCTCACGGCCTGGGGAGCTTTAACATAGTTAGATGTACTCTAACAGCAGGTTGCCATCAAAAAATTCTATAATAGGATTAAAATAAAAGAGAAATGCACTTGCAGTGGAATGGCCATGATTATTTAACACATTTCAAGTGCTGGGTGGGAAGGTGCAGCACAAACACAGCAGACAGACCTGCTGCGTGGGTGTGCCGCCTTCTTAACAATCAGGATTTTGTGCAGTGATTGTGGATTTTTGCAGTTCGGCGTTGGAGAGAGTCCAAAAGCTAGACAGCAAGGCCCTGGGAAAGGGCCTCATCATTGTTGGAGATGATCATATCTATGTATGCCTGCTTATGAGCCTGTGGCCCCTCCAGCCCCCTACAATGCAGCTTCTGGGAGGGCTGGAATCTGTCTGACTTGTTCATTTCTCAATTCCCTGTGTCTGGAACTATACCTGGCACATAATAAATGCTCAAGGAATATGCTTTGTCTAAAAGAAGGGGTTCTAAGGATGGACTTGGGAGTCACATTGTTAAATCATACTCTTAACAATCCCAAGCACCAGTTTTCTCATCTCTAGAAGAGGGAGGGCAATATAGCACCTTCCTAGAGTTCTTGTGAAGGCACCTAAAGCAACTGCAGCTATTTCCATATCTGGCAGGCTGCTTTTCATGAACAGCTGTTTGGGATGGATGTGCTAGTAAAAACTCAACTTCAAGACCTGTGGTGGTAGTAACACTTTTGGAGGTCCGGAATTCTTGTCTTACTATAGTGATTTAGCACCTGAGACCTTTAGAGAGTGATAGCAGGTGGTGGTAGCATCAGGAGGAAGGAGAGCCCCCTAGAATATGCACGGAGGTGGCCCGGGAATGAACCGGTTGATCCAAGTCTCGGAAACTCACAGCATCAGTGTTGTTCTGGAAGACAGGAAAGGAGATGGCAAAGCTGCATCTTTTTTTAACATATAGAAAAGGGGCATTCAAGGTGGTCATGGACTTGATTATTAGAATCTACCGTATCTTGAACTACCTGTCCTTATAAGCCAGTATTCTTTTTTTCCACCTCTCAATATCTTACAAGCCAGTGTTCTGCCACCTAATACTCTAGCAATTATTTCCGCTTATTCTTGCACCTGAAAAATTTCTATTTCCTGGCTTTTTTGGGGGGGGTGGAGGTGGGGGGGTCCATGTGCTGGTAATTCTTCATCTACCCCCACCTATCAGATCCCCTTCTTTCCTTCTAATCTACACCTCAGGACACTGGCTCCCTACCTTGTATCAGCTCGCTACCTTGCCCTTTGGTTTCCATCAAGAGATGAGAAGATGGAAGAAGAGAAAAATGAGATTTTTTTTTCCCCCCACTGATTTCCTGTTTTGGAACTATGGTCTGGCAATGGCTTCACAACTCCAGCCTCTCCTTCAGAGCTTAAGCTCTCTCTGGACTCTGGCAATACTGTTTCTTCCAACTGCCCCTTTAAACCTGGGGAGGATAGTGGCTTCCAATGATCACCAATCTCTGAAGCTGTCATTGCATCCGTTCACTGTCACTCGTTGTGGTGCCCTTGACTGTGTTTGTACCTCTGTACACAGTCGCTGATCTATAGAGCTATGATTCCAGTTGCCCATAAGATGTCCCCAGAGCCCCACAAACTCAGTGTATCTAAACCCTAATCATGATGGTTGAATGCAAAATTGTTCTCTCTGCCTCTTCAGGTATGGTACCTTTACCCCTTAGTTTTACCTAAGTTAGTTATCCTTCCCTGTAGCCATTGTTTCTATTCAGATTCTTTCAATTTCACTTAAATTTTGTCTTCCAACCTTCTCTCTTATTCTCCATTTCTAATTCTCTGTCCACACTGAAGGATCAGAGCATCTTTCACCTGGACCTTTGAAGTAGGCTCTTATCTAGTCTTCCTGTCTCTAGCCTCTCTAATCTTCAATTATTTCTCATACTTCTGCCATAGTTAATCTCTAGTATACTTCCTTGCTTGAAAAATTCTGCCAGCTCCCCAGAGCCACACAACTGGGTAAGACATTTCCTGCTGATACAGACCACCCGACTTCTATAGCCCCCATGTTCCAAATCTACTTGGGCTTGTCTGCTTCAGTGCCCTGGGCCTGCAGGAGCGCCCTGACTTCCTGATTTTCCTCAGGCAATTTTCCTGAATTGTTATCATCTCCCTTTTCCCAGACCCAAGTCTCTCTTTTTTTGTTGTTATTCAAGGCCCTGCTGAAGCCGCTTCCTCTGTGCAGTTTTCTCTGACCTTCCCAATGAAATGAATCACTCAGTCCTTTCCACTCCCATGCTCCTTTGCTCTTTCCACCTACTGTGTCATTCCATCAGTTATGTAAGTGGTCTTTTTCCTTCTAGCCTGAGAGCTCTTTGAATCCAGGAAATGTTTTGAATCCTTGGTATTTAGCACACAGTTTGGCAGAGAAGAATTATCAGGGCATATTTATTTCAGTATTTCTCTTTATCCATGGGGGATACATTACAAGATGCCCAGTGGATGCTTGAACACATAGAGAGTACCAATGCCTGTATCTACTGTCTTCTTTTCTGCATACACATGCCTATAATGAAGTTTAATTTATAAACCTGGCACAGTAAGAGATTAGCAACAACAATGAGTAATAAAATAGAAGAACTATAATATTAGACTGTAGTAAGAGTTAGGCGAATGTAGTCTCTCTCAAAATACATTGTGCTGTACTCACATGTCTAGTGATGATGTGAGATGACAGAGTACCTACGTGAGGAGATGAAGTGAAATGAGTGACACAAGCACTGTGACAGTGTTAGGCTACTGTGTTGGGGTTAACTGAACACAGGCACTGTGTTAGGGAAAAAGTCAATTTGATAATCCAGATGGCTACTCAGTGACTAATGAGAGGGTAGCCTATACAGCACAGATATGCTAGACCCATGATGATTTGCCTCCTAGGCAGGGTGGACTGAGATTGTAACACAGAGAACAATTTAAAATGTATGAATTGTTTCTTTCGGTAACTTTCTGTATAACATTTCTACTTGCCCAGGGATGATTGAAATATAAAAACCATAGAAAAGGGGGAATGACTAATACATTAGAAATAGATAACCCTCACTCTCATACTTGCTCTCTAACAAAAATATCTTCTATGTTCTCAACTCTTCTTTTGGCCACAAGCCTGCCCACTCTGGGTAGCTGGTGCTGTGATGTCTTATCCACAGAACATATTGATGCCTGCAGGTTGGGTTCCTAATGTCTGTTACAACAGCTAATTTATCCAATAGCTGTTAGGTGGAAAAGCATTCAAATTAAACAAACTGAAATAATCTTCCTGACTTGTTTTGTTTTTTTCCTTTTAGGAGTTAAGATAGGGGGATATGTGAGGACACTGTTTATTGGCCCCAGAGACTGGCAAGCAAAAACCATCTCTGAGAGGACATCAGTGGGAAGGAACCTAAAACCCAAGCTTCATCTCTGTGCAATCAAAAGGTGCAGAAGCTCTGGGGGCCACTGGCCAATGTAGTGTCCCTTTCTCATCTGCCCACCTCCATCGGCTGGTGCTATTATCCCCCTTCAAGATTAACCAGGGGATGGCTGTAGGGTGGCTCATCTGTGAAGGGGAGAGAGAAGAGAGGAGTTAATACCTTTGTGATCAATATCTGCCTGGACAGGGCCTTGCTCATCATACCCTGGCCAGAAGCATTACTGAATTTTTTTTTGCTTTTGTTCCCAAATGGATTGGGAGTTGAACCAGACCAGGCCTCTGCTCCCTGAATTTCCAAAATTTAAAATACTCTGAGGTTGGAATCTGGTTTCAAAAGCAGGATTTCTTTTTCTGCGGATGATCAGATCAACTTATTTTCTACCTTCAACTCCAACCCTTCTCCTCCCACAACAAATAACAACCAACCAACCAACCAACCAACAAAATGAAACAAGGAAAGATGAGATGGCACCAAAGGAAAGGATTTGTTTTCTGGCTGTCTGTGTGGGATTGACCCTGACCTGAAGTCACCTGTATACCCACAAAGGTGAGTCCATCTGTGTCCTGCTGCCAGTGTCACATGACCTCTGTGAAGAACAAGGTAATAGTTCAGGGCTGAGCCTGTGCGGGGATGAGGCGAATGAATGGCAAAGTGGAAATGAAGAGGGATGAGCGTGGTGTACTTCTCATTTCTCTTAGGTGGTAAAAACTTGAAGCTGATTTTGATTTTCTGAAATGAAATTTGGTACCAAATTGAGAAGATATAGCATAGACTTTAATGTGTTTCGAGCACAAAGCAGATTTACAGCCGCTGAGATAGTTTGTCAAATTCCTGACAACTTCCCCAACTCAAGCAAACGATGCAGTGTGCTGTTTCTGTCACTGGGGGAATAGCTACCCCTCACCCTTTCTTCTTCCCAAAGGAGACTCCAGAGAGATTTCAAAACAAGAGGAGAAAGCAATGAAATTACATCCCAGACACATCATAAGTGGCGGCCATCTCATTCTACTGTCAGCTCTAAGGCAGCTGGATTCCTGGGGATGAGACTGGGTAATGACCATGAAGTTAGATGTCACCAGTGTCCTGTGCTCTTCAGAATGGATTCTCCTCAGGCGCTGAGGAAATTCCAGAATGGGTTAAAGTGCAGAGCCTAGAAATTGTTAGAAGTGCAAAAGCATCAATCTTATTTTCATTGCAATATTAGATCTGAGTATCAGACAACTACAATATGATCTAATCTATTCCTCAGACAAAGGACATCGAAAGACTGAGAAATAGCCCTATTTCTTCATCTTCTTTTAGATGGGGGATAAAGTTGCTGTGGGGTTAATGTGGGTATTGTTCAATTTTTCCTATCATTTTAAGTAAAAAGGCATTTTTTTTTCATATGAGGCTGTATCAATTTGAGCATAAATATCCTTTTATTTTCATATTGCAAGCTAATTGCATAAATTATGACTTTTAGGTTTAACTCTTAATACATTGTATACAAAGGTTTTTTTGTGATGGTAATCTGAGTATGTTGCTCTAAATGAATATTTGCTTCACCTTAAAAAAAAAAAATTAGCCCTTATTCTTTCATTTATTTCTGCTGAATTAATAGCCTAGGAAATGTCCACAAGATGGCAGTGTCACTGCATAGCTAAAGAATATTTGAACTTCTGGTAAGAAAAGCGGGCTAGTTGGCTTGAGCTATCCTGCAAAATCCAGAAGGTGGCAGATTTTAGCTATTTATGAAAAGACAAGTACAGTTAGAACAATGTCTCCTTTTTTTTTAAAAAAAATTATTTTTATTTATCTTTCCAGAAGGAGATTATGAGCTGAATAAAATTATCTGTGATATTTAAAATATTTGAAAATGTTTCACATTCTTAGAGCATGTAATACAAGCTGAAGGGCTAGCTAAGCGAACAGTGACACAAAATCAAGGTGAAATTGACCAATAAATTGAGAACTCCATTACAGGAACAATTTCCCCGAGTTTGAGTCATAGTGTTTGAGTGATAACCTAAACCTGTCTCAACTTTGTGAAACATTTGAGGCAAAGATAGAAGGAGATAGCGAGGGACACTGGAGGGTGGGAGGGGGTGGTCGCTGCTGTGTGGGCACTGATGTTTATATTTTTCCCACCAACTTCTCCGATCTCTCAGAGGACTTTTGGCAGACCTGTGCTGTAGAGTTCAGTTCTTTTCAAGGTTACTGATTACCTGAAGGGATCCTGGTTTAAAAAATGAAAAATGACAGCTTGAATACAATAGTCCAATTTAGAGGGATCACGTACCCTGTGCAGCTTTGCTAAGCTATGGGGAGCGTTTGCAAGAATAGAAGACCACATCCATTTTGTGAAAGATGCTGCCGCAGTTTCAATTCCTCACCTCCAACCTTGGGTTAGTGTGTGCGAGCTTATTCTAAGGGAATACCTGGCTCTCAGTTGATTTTGGCCGCAGGCAGTGTGGATGGGGTTTGCCTTCTTTCCTCCTGCAAGAAATACTCATTCTTATGAGGGTGCCGGGGTGGCAGAATGACAGGACAGCTGGATGGCAGCCTGGAAGTCATTCTTCTGAGTGACAGCACTACGTGACTCTCGGCACTCCAATATGTCAGAGAATTGGTGCACAGACTGGCATCATTTATCTCATTTAAATATTCCAAAAAGAGTAGCCTCTGTATTCCAGTTAGATTCATTTTCTTCTTCCCTGTTCTGAAGTGGCCTGGCAGCCTCTCTCAAATGGACGGGGTGGGAGCCAGAAAGGGAAAAGGATGGGAAGGAAAAAAATGGTAAGGAAATGCAGCAGGTGAGTGATATACAAGGTGAGAACAGAATTCAATATCCAGGACGAGGACACATATGTCTTGGACCCCAGATATATAGCTCAGAACTGATGGAGAAATGGGCAGGAAGAGAGATAATCTTTATCTCTGTTCCCAAGCCTTTAGAAATAGCTAAGGCTAAATCACCCTTAGAAGAAAGCAGGAAATGAAGACTGCTCTAAGTCACCCATGAGATTTCAGAGTGCAGGCCCCTGGCTGAGCTCATTTTTCCTTCTTCTTTTTCTTTTCTTTTTTTCCCTCGGAGTCACACCCTGAGTTCAGGGCCAGCTGGTATATGGGAAACCTCAGTAAAAAGTATTGGGGTCTAGGCTAAGCATTTGGATTTCGGTTTTAATTTAGGAAATATTGCTGGATTTTACTTGAACTTATCATCTGAAATCTTTGCAAAAGGCAAAAGGGGGAGGGAGGAATTGTGGCATTTGCCACAGCCTAATTTGTGTCTTGGAAAATCGTGTGAGAATGTTCATTGTCTTTTCTGACATTTCAAATGCCCACTCATATATGTGAGAGTTTATTTGCTTTGGGGCTACCTGTTTTTTTTTTCTTTTTAAATTTTAAGTTAGTTATAACTGCAACTGGCTTTTAATAGTTTGCAATCATAATTTCAGGATGATGAAATCTAAAACTTGGTGCTTGAAAGAAAGTGACCCATTCTATAAAACATGATGTTCTGTGTTCTGTATTCAGTTACTGCATATTCCTCCATATGGTATTTGAAAGTTCTTCCCCCACAAAGAGTCTGTGATCAAAGAAGTGGGAAAATAAAAGGAACTCAAAAAGTTCTTTGGTAGTCACTAATTTGTGAAGTGTGAGGTCTTTTATCTGCAATGGTCCTAGTAATACTCTGTGTCTCATCAATCTATTGAAACTGATGTTCTGTGAGTTTCCTTGAATTGTCTGGAAAATACCTCACTTGCTCCATCAGTTGGTTTAGTTAGCTGATGGTATTCACTAGCAAAATGTGGATATAGGGAGTCCGATTGGGGTGATTTAGTTATCTTTGCAAATGCTCCATTCCAAACTCTGCAATTGTCAGCAGAGAGGAAAATTCCAGTGAATTCCTTTCAGAGTTATGAATCTACAAAGAACCCACTTTTCTAACAGCTTTCATTCCTGAAGGATTCAGAACTTTCCCAGTGGCACTGTAGAACTTCAACTCATTAGCTGGTTCAGAGCTAGGGATTTCATCTTTGCGTGAGTATAGGCTGAAAGTATAGGGGACCTACACCAGTTACCTGTGCCATTGCTTAGGGATCCAGAAAAAAGGGGCATCCTCCTTTATGTTGGAATTTGCCTTATGAGGTTGTGTTTACTTCTTTCTCTAGGTAGTTCCGAGATGGGATTGAAAAGGATACATCAACAGATAGGGACCAGTTTACCACTTTCAAATGGGAAGAAAGGGGCTTCTAAATCATCTCTTTTCTTTTCACTTTCCTTCTTGATCATATGGGCAGAATGTTGTTTTCACTCCCTCACTGGGGGTACCTCATGGTTAAGGTAAATTTGGGAAGCATTTTGATGTGAACAATTTGTTATACCCACCATGAGGGATGGCTGTTTTATAATGAAGGACTAGAAAAGAGAAAGGGGGTGTTAATGTCACTATTGAGGCTCATTTTCTACACCATTTCCCTTCCAGTCTGTGGTAGATGTGTTGTTTTTCTGCCTATCGAAGTTAAGTGTAGTCACTTGATTTGCTTTGGCCCAGGAAATGGAAGCAAGTACATGTCAGTTTCTGGTGTTGACTCAGGAGGCTGAGGCAGGAGAATCTCAAGTTCAAGGCTAGCCTTGGCACTTTAGCAAGGCCCTAAACAACTTATCAAGTCCCCATCTCAGAATTAAAAATTAAACAGGGGTTGGGGATATAACTCAGTGTTAAAGTGTTCCTGGGTTCAATCCCCAGAGACAAAAAACAAACAAACAACAACAAAACCTGATATGAATGGATCTACCCTCTTCCCCTGCTAGGTCACTCTGGAGAAATATGAAACTTTTGTCAACTCGAGTCTCTGAAGTGATCTCACTTATGCAAAGCCTCCTCCTTCCCATTCACATTGTGCATGCAGCTCCATGTTGAACATTTAGAAGAGATGAAGAATAAACTTTTGTTGTACCAAGCTACTGAGGTTTTGGGGTTATTTGATACTACTACAAAACCAACACTCTTCTGCTTTGCACATGGGAGTTGCATCTGATTTATTTGCTATAGGCAGCACAGTGCTTGCTTTACAGGGCTCTCCATCATGGGGTTTTCATTATTTCTTATTCTTACTTCTTTGTCTTTGAATAATGAAATGCTCTCAGTTCCTCTGACAAGGAGAGCTTTTATTGGCCTGTTCATACATGCTGTGTCTGCCTGGCGCACCTTATTCTCCATCTTGTCCTACTGTCTCCTACTGACCACGTAGATGCTGGCTGAGACATGGCTATCACAGGAACATCTTCCTTGACTATTTGATCATCTTTTCTTTATGCTTTCAAGCACCTTTATTGGGTAATTTAAATGCTGCTTTGTAATTGCCTTTTCTGGTATCTCTTTCTCTTCCCTTGTGTGTATAATATTTTCCTGTATTTTCACCTGGTGACTCTAGTGCACAACTAATAATAAACGCCACAGTTAGACATGAATGATAGAACAGGGCTCTAGATGGATTGAATGGAACCTGGATTTTTTTCATCTGTACCAAGCCTCTTTGTTCCTCTGGGTTTCTTTTCTGTATATTGGTCACAATGAGAGAGTATTGGTGGGAGAAAAACAGCAACCAGGACATCATTGATTCATGGCCTGATGCAGGTGGGTCACATCTTTGATCTTCCACCTGCAAATCTCTGCTCTGGGTCCTTTACTTAGGAGCTGATGTGTTTTCTCTGCTGCGCCAGGTCCCCATTCCTCCAGGTTATGGCCTTCTTCCTGCATCCTGAATACTGATCCTTTACCCACAAGGGCCTCCTCCTATTGATTGTGTGTGTGTGTGTGTGTGTGTGTGTGTGTGTGTTTAGCATAGTGATAGGGAGATAAGAGTGGATAGTAAAAGGGACCTGGAGTAGAAATGCCTAAACTCTGTTCCTGAAATGGTACTGACCATTTAGGCCATATGAAACCTTAGGGATAGAAGGTATTTGCAACTAGTACCTCTGTTCTCTGAGCTTGACCTTCTGCCAACCCAGGAAGTTGTGCAGTGTATGAGGCCTATAGGACCCCACATGTCTTTCTTGTTTAAAAGACACTTCATTGAGGAATGATGGATGTGTAAAAAGCTGTACATGTTTAATATATATAACTTGATGAGCCTGAGGATAAGCAAACATTGATGAAAACTTATTCCTTATTCTTAATCTCTTTACCTATAGACGAGGAGTCAAGGATTAACTTCTTACCCTACCTTGACTTAATTGTAATAACATTGATGTCATTACTGTTAAAAGAGTTAACATTTTATAGATTGCTCATTATGACTTATGAACTTATCTAGGGGCTTTAGGAATGCAATGTCATTTAATGCTTACAACGTATTGACATGAAGTCTGTGCTATTGCTCTTGGTACATGAGAAAGTGAGTCTCAGCATGGTAAAACAGCTTGCCAGGGTCACACAACCAATAACAGAGAAAAGACTTCAATCAATCAAAGTTCTTAGGTTCCCACCCTAGGCTATTGCTCCTTAAATTCTATATCCAGGAGAATAAATAGCTTCACAATACAAGTGACTAAGTGGGTGTGGCAGTGCATGCTTGTAATCCCAGCAACTCTGGAGGCTGAGGCAGGAGGATTGCAAAGTTGAGGCCAGTCTCAGCAACTTAGTGAGGCCCTTAGTGAGATCTTGTCTCAAATAAAAAGGACTGGGCCTCAAGCGTAGTGGTAAAGCACACCTGTATTTAATCCCCAGTACGACCACACACACACGCACAAAACAAAACCCCAAACAAGTGAATATATAATTTCAAATCAACTTAAATGGCCACCTTCACAACACAGTGCAAGAAAGATTATTTGTTTTGCCTATTCTTAAAACCAGCCCTCGGCATTCCTTAAGCCTGGAAGACAATCCCTGCCTTCAGAATTTTCCTCTTGGTATCATTTTGGGAGAAGAAATTTTCCCAGAAGATGATGATTCTAGCTGGCACAGAAGCAGCAAAGGGTCTTTAAATAGCATTGTGGTTCTTTGACATTATCATTCTGGGGTGCTGAGACATAATGAAGTAAGGCAGGCATTGGGAGCCAAGGCCATTATGAATAAAATTCAGATTTTAAATTGCTACTTGTGGCAAACGATTGCTTAGGTCTGGTTGAACCAGGTGGAATCTCTACAGTGATTATATTTACAGGTAATTACTTGGTCCCCTACTCCTTTTGCCTGTGTGGACACTGTAAGCTTTTTGAGTTAGTAGGCAGTAGGGCAATACATAAAAACGAAATATTGTTATTGCTCTCATTAAGAGAGACCCTGATTCTTTTAAGTCGGCTCTAACGAGAGCTTTTGGAAAAACAAGAGAAATTTTAGAATATCTGACTAATTTAGATTGAGCAATTAATGAAGTGACATAGCTAACAGTGCTGTTAGTATCACTCATTAGGGTGGCTGTGTGGGAGGCAGCCTTCGTCTTGGGAAGGAGGCCATTAGAATCAAGTGCACCGCGTATCTGCAAGTCAGCCCTAGCAATCAGGCTCCTGTCTTTGAGGCATACAGAGCTTGAAAAATCTACTTTTGGTGGTGTGTGGTGCTATGCTGCTTTTTATTCTAGCAGAGGATGAAGTGGCTAGAGAAATAATACCATTTTTTAACAGTTCACGTTCAGAGCCCAAGCTCTGCTAAGAGGGCTGGTGCATGCCCTCTAGTCCTTTCTACATTGCTACCCTGGGCACAGAGTCTTGTGGTTTCAAGAGATCATTGCTGGACCTCCTCACCTGAGTGCTCTTGGCCAGGCCACTTGCTGAGTTTACTTGATGGCAGCAATCACTGAACTTGGATACTCCCCTGATAGCGGAAGGACCAGTTAATATTAGACTAGAGTGACTATGTAAAACTGACCAGGTTACAGAGTTGCTTTGATTGTAATTGACTATTTGATGCATGATAGGTTGCCTAAAGACAAGGGAAACAACCATTTCGATTTTTTTTTTCTATCATTGTGTCAGGGAAAGGTAGCTGATGTGGTGGTAGTGCCACCAGAGTTGTTTTAGATAGGAGCCATCATTGATTGCATGAGCTCTGAAGCCAAGGGTATCTTGTGCAGCAACTCAGGGGTGTGATCTGGCTCTAGGAGGAGAGCATTTTATTAGGGCTGGGAATGGGGGATTAGCCAATATCATCTAAAGAGAGCTGCTGGGTTGTCTAAGGACAGTGTCTGATGTTGTACAACAATCAGTGTGTCTGAGTTGATCCAATTGTGGAATAAAGACTCTGAGTTCAAGGACTGAACATGAGCCAGGTGAGGTCAGAAAGTCTGATCATACATAATAAGGCTGTAGCTACCCTGACCAGCAGAAAAAGACTCCAGCTTCTAGGGAAGAGGGCTGGTGAAGCAAAGAGGGCTATGGAGTCCCCCATTAGCCCATTGTAGACAGCAAGTATCCCCAGACCTAGGCTGGAAAGTTGGTGTGGACTAGATTTGACAGAGGAAATTAATGAGGAAGGTCTGCATTATTGTCTGGGGTTCGATGGAACTGGTTTGAATTTGAGCTTTGCTACTCACTTGTCATTGACATTGGGCAAGTGATTTTTTTTGTGAATGTCAAGAGTTCTTATCCATAAAATGGGCCTAAGATTGTCCCTGTTGGGCAGATTGGAGATCACATAAGCATTATGGCTAGGGCCAACGTGGGAAGTCCATTGTAGGACTGTACAATGGGGCTCCTGAACAACCAGAGCTCACTGTAAGAATTTCATATCTTGAGACTGTTGGATTTAAAAGAAATCTGTTGGCAGTGCAATGTGGGAACCCGGCAAGGGGTTCTCTTCAGAACTCAGGTCTGCAACCTATGCTCTTATCTGAAGCCATTCAGAGATGACAATGTAGAGGTCATTGCTCTGCCTCCCAGCTTGGCCAATACAGGCACAGTAGCAGGAAAACTGGACCAGAAGGTAGATTCCAGAGCTGTCAGCTGGCGAAAAGAAAGGTGGGCAGACAGGAGGACTGCTGCCCAGTTACTAGGAACAATCTTTCCATGCCCCCCAAAGCCTGTACCTTCCACTGGTGTCAGGGCTTTTATATCCATCAAAATGCCCAGCAAATAGCTGCAAAATGAAGATGGCCAAAGTAACACCTGAATCTTTTACATTTCTAATGTCTTCAGGCAATGTGTCATAGCTAGGCATTCACATTTTTGAAATATAAAGGATTCATATAGAGGCAACTGGCCACATGTTCCAATTCCAGATACAAACTTTGTATTCCAGTTTCTACATAGTATCATCTGGGGTTCGACAGAACTGGTTTGAAATTGAGCCTTGCTACTCGCTTGCTATTGACATTGGGCAAATGATTTTTTTTTTTTTTTGTGAATGTCAGATTTCTTATCCATAAAATGTGCATAAGATTGTCCTGTTGGACAGATTGGAGATCACATTAGCAAAATGCCTGCCACAGAGTTGCTGCTTAATAAATGGAGATGTCATATACAGGCATGCCTCAAAAGCCTCATCAAAGAGCAGTGGATTCCAGCAGCTTGGGAGGCTGAGGCAGGAGGATTGTAAGTTCAAAACCAGCCTCAGTAATTTAGCAAGGCCCTCAGCAATTTAATGAAACTCGTGTCTCAAAATAAGAAATAAAAATGTCTGAGGATGCGGCTTTATCATCTCTGTAACAGAGATGATCTGTGCCTGAGAGGCACCATTGGTGGTTGAGTGCTTCTGGGTTCAATCCCCGGCACAAAAATAAATAAATAAATAAAAATGTTGGACTAAATCTGTAGTGAATTAAGGATATCACAAACAGTGATCAAAGGATTGCCTTCATTTTGGACTTTTTTGGGGTACTCGGGATTGAACTCAGGGGCACTCCACTACTGAGCCACTTCCCTAGCCCTATTTTGTGTTTTATTTAGAGACAAGATCTTACTAAGTTGCTTAGGGCCTTGATTTTGCTGAGGCTGGCTTTGAACTCTTGATTCTCCTGACTCAGCTTCCTGAGCTGCCGGGATTACAGGCATGCATCACCAAGCCCAGCTCATTTTTGACTTTTGCTATTGATCAAAAATTGCATAGCAATGCTGTTACATGTCTGCATTTATTTTTGAACATATTACATATATTAAATATCTTGCATTTATTTAACATATCTTGAATATGTATTGAATATATGCAGTAGTGATTCTCACCTCTCAGCTAGTCCTTTTACCCTCAGTTGGGATCTCTGGTGTAAGGAGAACAGTGTAGGGATGGAACGAGAGAGTTCAAGTATCACTGACATGTACTGCATATGCCGGAAACACCAAGAGATACTATATCCCCAATTGTTTTCTTGTTAAGGAAAAAGTTCAGTAAATCGCATTTTGTTCAAGTTTATACTGACACAGAAGCCGGAAGGAGCCTATTCCAAAGGAAAGACACAACTTTCTTTGGTTCAATAACAGAAAGACCACCAGTTATCCTTTACTCTCCAGCTTAGAAAATCTTGCAAAGGTTAATTTTCTAGTAATTGAGACTTTTATAAGAGGAGAAAGATGACTGTAAGCCAATGGCTGCTCTGTGGAGAATAGCTGCTTCTGATCACCACACCCTCTTACACTAAAGCGGGGCTCTTGTTTTGGGGGTGCAAGAAGCCTGGGTGGGGAGAAAGGCAATGAGGGAATTCAGCTGACAACACGAGCCAAGCAGTTAGCTCTGCCTGAATCAGTTGTCTTGGTCCTGGGATTTCTCTGTAACAGAGATGATCTGTGCCTGAGAGGCAACCAGTTGGAACAAGAAGGAATAGAACTTGACAGGTAACCGTTAGTCAAATTCTCTCTTCTGAGTAACAACGCACATAGGTATGAAGAGTGAAGGCCATAAAGTTGAGTAGAAAAGTGGAAAGAGGTTTGCTATCAATTACCTGCGGTAAGGAGCCCTATGCATTTTGTCCAGCAGAACACCCAAGATGCACCTCTTCCTGATGGTCAGTTCTTGCTAAACTTACAAAGGGCTCAAAGTTCAATATAATTCTGTAGGAAAACTGAGATTTTCTTTATTGAATTGGCATTAATTGCTTTTTAAATGTAAATTTTCAGCTGCAAGCCTTTTTTAAATTAAAAAAATAAAAAAACCTTCCAAGTATATCAGGGTAAATCAAAGACTAATTGGTGACCAAATTATAGGGTTTAAAGCTCACTCTCTCTCTCTAAACCATAAATGAGTAAAAATAATTAGCAAATGTGAATATATGCTTTTTCTTTCATTAATATGAATCACATGGTGATAGTCAATTTTTAGCAAAATAAAAATTTCAAATTTGGACCCAGGGCTGCAATTCCATTATGTGGCAATTTATATTCAGCCAGTGCTTGGTGTTCATCTTTTAGTGTCAGGCTGAGTCTGGTCTGATTCTTGGGATGGTAGCGTTAGAGGACAAGGTGAAAATGGAAGCCTTTTTGGGATCTGTGGATAGGATTAAATGAAACCCTCTATAAATGAGTTTCTGGCATATCCAACAGGTTTCAGGTTTCCAGGGAGGCCTGCAGAAAGGTAGGGGGCTTGATCAGAGGTCCATAGGATATCTGGGTGGAACCTGGTGTGAGAAGCCGTCTGTATGCTATTTCCCTGCTTGGTGACAGTTTCAGCCCACTTCCTATCAGCCATAGCTATTTATATTCAGAGGCACAGATTTTGCAGCTGTAAAGAAAGTGCCTCTGAAATCAGAGTTTCTTCTCTCTTTTGCTGAAGGAAAATTTACAAAGTTGTTTTTGAAGATAATCCTAGAGAACAGGCAGAGTTTTCTCTCTAGGAGAGGTTCCACCGTGCCCTCCTCTCTTTCAGATATTACAGCCACGCATTGATTAACAGCAGTACATATTCTAAGAAATTCATTGCCAGGTGATTTCCGCATGGTGTGAACATCACAGGGTGGACTGATACAAAAGAAGATGATATGGGCCAGTCCCTCCATGAGGCCTCTTGTCACAATCAAGAGTTGCAATAAACAAAGTCTATGATGTTGCTGCTGACAACATGGCAAACTGTGTTACAGTAAACTTTTTCTTAACAAGTCAGAGTACATCTGAAAGAATGATAATTAGTATAGTATACTAGATACACAAATCAATAATAATTGTTTATTATCATAATAAGCATTATGTACTATGCATAATTTTATTTGCTACACTTGTACAAATGGAAGCACAGGTTTGTTTGCACCGGCATCACCACAAACACATGAGCAATGCTTTGTGCTGTGACCTTTCAACATCTATGACATTATTAGGTGATAGGAACCCCCCCCAACTTTTCACCACCATTATGATCTCCTGGGAGCACCGTTGTACATGCAGTCTGTTGTCAACTAAGACAATGAAATGTCATTGTGAGGCCCATGATTTTATTTCCTCTCCTCTCATTCTAAAACACCACATCCCTTTTACAATGAAACAATGATTTGGTTCCTCTGGACCTTACAGGAAAGGTGCTGAGCTCTTGGCTGAACAGAACCTACAGTGTTCGAGCTAGAATTATTCTGCAAGTCAAGTTACTAACTCTGGCTGGGAGAAGAGATCAGGGGGGGTAAAATTAGCAGCACTGACTTTTAAGAGAGCTACATAGGTACAGAGGTGTCAGAAAAGGCATTGTAACATGATGCAAAATCACCCATCAGGAGTGAAGAGAATTGGAATCTAGGCCAGGCTCTCAGGGGCTGGGGCAAAGGGGCATGTTGGCAAGTCAACTTGCCTTTCTGGCTTTGGTCTTCTTTGTGAGGAGAAGGTGCTGTTCCTGATGACCTCTGGGGTCCCCTTCAGCCATGAAATTCTATGATTACTGCAAGGATCATTTTCCCTCTTCCTGTGAAACAGTTACAGCTCTGGGGTTGGAAAATGATCTAACGGTATTGCGACATGAATGAAAATGTGTATTTCCGACAGTTTTGCTGAGAACAGCCCGGTTTCTATCATAGAAAAACAACCCCTCCCCACACGCAAATGCAAACAGGGGCGGGGTGGTGTTTGAAATGAAGAATAATACCACCATTCTGTATTTTTACCTTTCATGATAAAACAGTAGTTTTAAGCATCGTAAAAATGTACTAGTTTGATAAATAGCACATTTAAAACCCGATTTAGCAAAAGGTTTTTACCTTTGTAATTTTAAAACTGTCACTTGAACTAAAAATATAGGCTAGCAAGTTGGCCTTTCATATTTAATATTTTCTCCCCCCCCCCATTTTTTTTTTTTTTTACTTGCTGTTTGTTCTGTTCAGCTTTGATTAAAGAAGTGGCAAAAATGGAATGGATGAAGAGTGGCCAGGACATGGCTAATTCATTATTGGGAAGATGGTGGATGTGAGATCTGAAATTTCTCACTAGCACCCCTTCTTGGTATGATACATTGCCATCCACTTTATCTTTTCAGAGTCACAAAAATTACTGAAGGGTTGTTCTCTCGCTTGCACATAATCCCAAGGTATTCATGTTTGTTAAAAAAAAAAAAGATGGGATAGCCCTAGATTAATTGGTAATTATAGCAGGTCAGAAAGAATCTGGAACAAAAATAATAACCCTGGGTGTCCTGGGGTGTGGAATATTAAAACCTGGTACTTGGGATTAACAGAATGTTTACAATATACTTTCTCTGTTTTAGGTAAGAACTAAACAGTGACCTCGGGCAAGTTACTGTGTTTCTCTGAACTTTAATGACCAGATCAAATGAAAGAAATGGAAGTAGATGCAAGCAAATATTCCTGTGTGTTCTAAAAATCTGTATTTGTGCCCTTTTATTCTTTTTCAGGGTTTGTTCATGAAGGGCATTTTATAAATATTTGTTGGATTCCACCGAGTTAGCATCTGTTCAAAGAGACAGCAGAGCACAGAGGAAAGAACTCAGCCCTGGGCCTTGTTGGTGTGGGGACCTTGGGTAAATCACTCTAAGAGTTTCTTGGTTTGTAAATGGGGATTATTAGCCTCACCCCTATGAGTCTTTTAAGGCTCAAATGAGATAAATGAAATAAATCTCTCAAAAGACTTAAAAGACTGTATAAGTGGAAGGTATTAGTATAAAAAACCCTCTTAAAGAATATCGATGGAAGCATCTCTATGCACACATGCCCTTCCTTATTGAAGGGTTTGGTAAGTTATTAGTTGTCATTAGCTTCTGATTCTGGACTGTTGATCTATCATGAGAGTGTAATGGATATGTTCACAGCAAAAATGTGCCTGAATGCCTGAATGCTTGAGCTTATCTCCCCGAAATGTCTGCCTTCAAGTTCCGATGATTAGTGCCCTGTATTGGGGCATCTCAGGGTCATCAATGTGTTCACTCTGAGGTGAACACGCTTTTTGTAATTTCCTTCACAGATACTGAGTAAAACTCTGGGGGGAGCATCTGCAGTGACCAAGGGGTGTTGAGATCAAAGGCAGGAGGCTTGCCTCTCTCCACCAGTCTACTTTGTGCACAGTCTATGAGAGGAGCATTGGGCCCTTCAGCTCATTTAATTTTTATCACCATCCCTATGAGCTGGATTTTATTATCCCATTTTAAATTGGAGGAAATTGACTCTAAAGTGTTAATTAAATAAAGTAACTGAGTTACTAAATGGTGGAGTTGGGATAAAGATCTTTCTCATTCTAAAGGCTATTTTTAGGACTTTCTGAGAAGCTTGCTATCTCCTTTGACAGATTCCTTTTCCCTCTCCATCATTTGATAGCTTCAAATGTTAAAACAAATCATATCTCAAAGTATTCTATGGAATCAGTATCATGGGCATCACCTGTACTCTTTAGACCTACTGAGTCAGATCTTGAACTTCAGCAATACCGCTGTGATCCATGGGCACATAAAAGTTTGAGGTTTACTCTCTAGAGCTCACAGAAAAATTCCTCCTTTTCATGATGGCTTCCTAAACACCTCTCCTGTGTGTTCCAGAAGCGCCATTGCCTGGGACACCTTTAGTTCCTTCCGTTCAAACACTTCTTAGAGACCTGAAAACTTCTGTGAAGTTTCCTTGACTAACTGAAGAGAAATAATACCTTCTTCCACCCCATCCCTCACACTTACACATTTCATTTCCCTCCTCTGCATTATAAAGAATGCCTGGATGCTTATGAGGCGATGAATTGTGAATCTTACTCTGTACAATTGCTTACCAGTCAATCAAAAGTCAGATGGAGAAACCCCATCTAGGTTTTCAAGTAGCAGAGTGAAATAGAGAAAATGGTGAAATAACCTGAAATTGGGAGATTTATCTTGTGGTGTTCTGTACTGTGGTTAAAGAGGGTAAGAAAAGGAAGGCTTTGAAAGTCATTACAAATTATAGAAAACAGACTTTTTGGAAAGCCTTTATTGAGCTTCATTTGATGCATTGACTCTTAGGTTTAATGTGATACAAATTTATTTCCCTTATGAGTGAACCAAGTTTTGTCAAAATTAGTCAACTCCTCTGAGAGTTATTATGAATGAACACATAAACATGCAATTTATAGAACAATTAAGTTGAAACACGGTGTGCTCACTTTGTCCAGATAATAAGTGCATTTATAACAACATTTGTGCCATTCTTACTATGCTTATTAGCCATGCCAATCTTTTCTTTCAAGGGAAGGGTATAAATTTGCTTAATTTGTCCTTTTAGATGCAGCCGAAATTGGTCATGTGCAGCTCTTTCTCCTTTCTAAATGCTTACCATGGAATGAAAGACACTCTTTCTCTCAAGGAATTACCAAGTCCCCTCACCCAGAAAGTTCCTTCCAGCCACCAACACCAAAGACAGAAGACAGCAGCTATTTCAGATGAGAAGGTCCCATTCTGCCTTCTGATCTGTAACCTGGCTTCTCATTGCTTCTTCTATCTTTTGACCACTTGTCTTAGCTAACAGGGAATTATTCTTTGACTCGTCCCATTGCTGATGATATGCAGTAAAGAACGTCAAAATCTCATGCCTCACAGAAAAAACGAAAAAGACAATTATGGAAAGAAATTTCAGAACCACTCGGTTTGGGTGATGGTTTAAATACCTCCAAATGTATGCAGACTAAATACCTTCTACAGCAACAAAAACACTGAAACCTGGGTGGCAAAAACAAACCAAAAACTCAAGTAACATCTGCAGAGAGTCAAAGTCAAGGACTCCTGCTATAATCTGACACGAATCCTTTGTAGTGCCGAATCATTCTATTAATTTCTTGTCACATTTTTTTCCCCTCCTTGAAGTGGCTTGGCATTGTCTCTTTGACTGTTCACCAAAGGAGATCTCTCCAGTATAATCCTGAAGGGGATTATCAAGTAAGCCCTTGGCATTTGAGGGACCAGGCACAGACTAAGAGAATTTCTCTTTCTGTTACTTTACTTAGAGACCCTTTGACTTTTCACTGGGTAAGGAAATAGATTTTATGGCTAGTAAGGGAAAAGATTGCAAGGATAATACTTGATAATGTTATCAACATAGGTAATGTACCTGTAGACTTCAGACAATAAAGAAACCTGAATTGAAAAGAAATCAGGAATTTTAATCATGTCTCTGGCCTCTGGGTCATGTGAAACAAAAGCTTCAGGTTACCTTCTAATCAAGCACATGAATTAATGACTGTTGGAAAAGTTCTTGCCCCGAGTGCTATGGCGTCCCATTTGCTCCTGCCTGTGGTTGGTGTGTGTTATTTTCCTTCTTGCTCTAGGTATAGACAAGATAAGTGGCTAAATCTCCTTCATTTTATTTATTTATTTTTGTGTAGCTTGTGTCCGTCTATCAATTCCTTACTGGCTGGATGATTAATGTGTAGGGAGATTCCTAATCTGATAGGGACAGAAGCTTTGCTGCCTCAGAAGCCACCTCCAGAGTTCCAGGTCCGAGAGTGAAGTTCTGCTTCGGCAGAACCTTGTTCCCAGAACAATGGGAGAAGGTGCTGTGTTTGGGAGGCTCATTCATATTCATGACTGGGCAGATGGATATGCCATTCCTGTTGCAAGAATATCCACTATTTCTCGTACAATGGATTCTCTTTTGTGTACACTGACTTAGATTGTGACTTTTGCTCTGGAAAAACCATAAAAATCAGGGGAAAGATCAATCTACATGATCCAGAAGTTTCTCTGAAAATTGTTCTGCTACCTATGTCAAAACCAAACGTGTTGCTGTCAGAAAGTGAAGGAGCAGTATCACATTGTTATGTGGGAATCCCTCAAATGACTGCAGTGGAGATAGATAGGATTGGGCCCAAACCTCAATGAATAGGGGGTGGTACCTACAAGGAGGGACTCTGGAGTCTACAGATGGATAGTGAACTGGGTCATCAGCACAAAAGGAGGTGCGGAAAGGGATTGTATTGAAGTTTTCAATTGCTGATTCATCAACTGCCTTCAGTATCCCTGGTACCATGGTAGGTGAGGCCCTGGGTTAGAAAAGTGCTGCTGGGCTGTGAAATGAGCTTTAGGATCCAAACCTCCCGAGAAACCATCCCTGCTCTATTACTTCTCAGCACTGCCACTTTGAGTAGGAAAATGCTTCCTACTTAGCATCTTTTTCTTTTTTCTTTCAGTCTCTAAAATTAGTATCAATTGTTATTTTCAAGATTTAGTGAGATCATATTATTTGCATTGCATTGTACATAAAAACTTTTGATCAGTGTTAGCTCTTTTACCTTTCCTCTATTTAGGGATCATGGGGGCTGCCGAGAGAAGTAAGATGGGTTTGGGAACTTAAGAGGTTTGCATTCCAAAGGGGAAGAAAGACAGGCACATGACCAATTGTAATATGGGTTGGAATGAAATAAGTGTGTTAATAAGACAGAGCTATAAAAGGATGTAGGAAAAGCTATGATTAATTCTATTGGGGAGTGGACTGGAAAGGTTTTTTGGGGGGCAGGCAACAATAGAGCTGGTCCTGAAGGATTCAAGGCACTTTTTCTTGATCCTGTGGATGAGAAAAACCCAGGAATATGCAGTCAGAGCCATCTACTTGAACAGGGTTAGTAGAGAGTGGAGGAACTGAGAATATTAAAAAACAGATGTGTAGAGACTCAGGAAGAAAAGCAAGGAAAACTATGTCAGGGTAACTCTCAAGGGAAGGGCAAAGTCTAATTACCCAAATTGAAATCTGGCCTCCATAGCAGACCTAAGACTTCTCTTGAACCCATAAAGACCTACTGTAGAAGCAGAGGCATTCTTGAAATAATTAGCTTTATATTTCAGCTCTTGTTTGGGAATTCTTGGTTTGTATCAGCCTTTTCCCAGGAAGCCAGAGAGGTATTTTGAGAATGGTTAGAAAATTGCCTGGATAGTAGCAGGGCAGGAAAATGTGAAATCAATAAATAATCAGGCTGAATTTTAATTGAATATATTACTAAGGCCGTGCTGACATGTACGTTTAAAAACTACTCACTAGAGAAAATCAGCGTTTTCCCTTTGCGATACTTTGGTTTCAGGAGATGAGACAAAGAATGGCTTTTACCTCCTTTCCTTAGCAGATCTCATATTCTCTGTTTTTTTTTTTCTTTTTTTGCCTGAATAGGAGGCCAGTGTCAAAACAAGTTCCTATCTTTCTTCTTTTCTGCATAAAGGAGTAAGTATTTATTTTGGAAAATCTTATTTGAGCCTTAAATTCATATAGAAACAAAGAACAGAGATGAAGGAGGTATTCTTTGATGTTATACCAACCAGTCCTTTGAGACAGAGTTATGGTTACTTTTGCAGAGGGGATTTGGCTCAGTAAACTCTTTGCTGTCACTGATTTTTGTGAAGTCTCAAGAGCCTGAGGTCATAAGATATGTATCCTAGGTATGGGTCTTTTTTCATTTCATTTTTATTTTTTGTAAACATTTTTTTTGTGTGTGTGTGTATCCTGTGTAAGTATTTGGTAGCTTTTTCTGGAATTTTGAGCAAGCGTCTGGAGTGCAGGTGAGCTAACAAGAACTGCTTTGGCACAAACTGAGGCTCAGGAAGCAACCCCCATCCTCAGGGACCAGGATGGGAGGGTGGAAGGAACCAAAGTGAGACAGGCCGGGGACTTGCCTTGAATATTTTCCTTCCAGGCGTCTCATTCTGTATTCGCTTTCATACGGGGTGTTTGTGGTGGGAAGGCTCCTGTCACCTTAACCTCTGCACAGACACTGTTGCTCAGTTGAAGAAACACACTGCCTCTGAACGAATTTGTTTCTACATGGGTTTAATTAGGCACCTACCAGGTGCCCAATTCTGTGCTTGATGCTGCCAGGATCATGTAGAAGATTTATGAGGCACAGCCTTTGACTTTAGAGGGAGCCAGCCTGCTATAGAAAGCTGGGAAATAAACTTTAGTGTATATGAGTCTCCTGCAGAGATTGTCAAACAGGAACGATGCCTGGAGATTCTGATTTCAGAGTTCCAGCACGAGACCCTTGAATCTGCATGTTAAGAGGGAAACCAGGTGAATATGGCTTAGGTGGCCCATGACTCAGACTTTAAAAGACATTAGAGCAGACTGGAGTTAACATTGTTATTAGTGGGAAAGACTTGTTATTCTGAGACTCACTCTGTACTTACTTATGGAGTGATTTGGAGCAACCTTTGTTTATTCATTTATAGAATTATAACAATCATGCCTACCTTATAGGATTTTTTAAAGAATTAAATGAGACAAAAACTAGTGCAGTTTCTGAAACATTCTAGAAATATAATAAACAAGTTTCCTTAGCTTCCCCTTCGGTGATCTCATTGGGAAGATAACACAGGCTACTTAAGCTTTCAAGTTGTTTTTTTTTTTTATTTGCCAAAATGATAATGATGTTTATAATCTATGTCACACACCTGACTCTTTGTGTTGCCTAAATTGCTTTGTTAGTTTTCTGTTTATGTTTTTAAGTGAAGGCTTTGGCAATGTGTAATTGGCTTACCCAACCCAGGAACTCTGAAATGTCACCTCAGGCCACCTGAAATTATAATTGCATGAAATGTATGACAGAATTTGGATTTGGGGATGAAAGTCTTAAACCAAAGCTGGGAGAGGAAAAACTGCCCTGAAATCTTTAGAGGAGGTTTTTGGAAAGATTGAGAATGAACACTGGGTAAAAAGTAAATATAGGAGAAGACTAAAGACATAAACTCCATTTCAATGCATAGTTAGGGCAAAGACCTATTAATGAGAAATAATACCACAGCTAAGAGGACTGCCCCCTTGGCACAGTTCAGGCTAGCTCTCACTGATTCTAGATCTAGATATAGTCCTTAGCCTTACGGGTACTAGAGAGAAATCTGCTGGCTGCCAGAATAAGCTATGAACAGTAGGCTCTGGGAACTACAAAAAGCTGTCATGCTCCAAGGGAGAGTTCATAACTTGGGAACAAAAGAGCTAGGACTCCAGGTGGTACAGATAGGGCTGACTGTGGTATCAGAGCGGTAGAGAGAAGTAAGAGTTTCAAGAACTATCAAGGTTATGCTAATGACATTGAGTCAGAGATACATGCTGGATGATCCTGACCATGAGAGTGAATGAGAAGACTGGAGGTAATCTCTTAGATCAAGAATAATGCCTAAAGCCAGGAGACCCAGTCAAGAGTGACTTGAATTTTCACTCTAGCTCTGGATTCTAACCCCAACTCCCTCTAAACCAACCTCCACAGGGCATGCATGGCAAATGGGGCCTCTGTTTATATGAATGTCCTAGATTCATAAGGGTGGGACTTTCAGTTAATCCAGAGCAATAGCTGTTTGAATATTTCTTCATACAGCCTTTACTTAATAAATGTTTTAAAAATAGAGAATCACAAAGTGTTAGTAAGGGAAGGGGCTAGGGATCATCTAGCCCAATCTCCTTATTTTCCTTAAAAGGAAGCCAATTCCGAAAAAGTGTGTGACCTTGTAAAGGTCACAGAGCTGCTCAGTAGCAGAGCTGTGCCGGTAACCCAGACCTTCCATGCCGCTCAAGTCCTAGGCCCCGCTTTCTTGTGATGATTTATACTTGCCTGGATTTCCATTTATCTCCCTGGGAGCGTGGATTGATGTGCCTGCTCAGGCTGGACAGACCATTGCTCGGCACTTAAAATACAACAGATTTCCTTTGCTTTTGCTCTTCACATGCTAACCACGGAGTAGAAGATGGAACTGCCACTCACTGCTCACACGGATGACAATTTCATTAACTCTGTGTTGTTGGGCTTTAGCAATCCACTCATCTGATAATTGTGCTAAGCTCATTCTGGTGAAAAGTACATGAGGATTTTTGAGCAGTTCATAATGAGGAAGTCATTGTTCAAGTTTCAGCAAAATTAGCATTAGGTATTCATGAATACTTAAAAGCAGAGCGGAAACTAATGCAGTGGCACTGGACGACGGTCTCCTGTTTACAGACTTACCTTTGGGAGGACACCTGAGACAGTTGTTTGGTTAGAGCTGTTTTTGAAGCAGCCTGGTTGTAAAAGATAAGCATCTTTCACTTAGTGAGCTGCCATCATGAAATGTGGGCTGGAGGTGGCATTGACCACACAACCATGGGCAGGGTGGCACTATAGTAGACAATGGCCAAAGAGATTTCTCTTTGTTGTCTTCACCTTTCCTGCTCCACAATAACTATTTCTAGCTCTACATGGAGCTTGCTGTATAAAGAAAATTTTAACAGCATGAAAATGTTTTCATTCTATCAAGTTAGAGGAATACCTTTTTGGCATCCTGGCCAGTAGATAAGGGGATGAAGTCAGGATTTTTCTGTTTAGATGGAAACTCGGGGCAATGCAAATCTTTGTGCCAATAATCCAGTGTTGCATGTCACTTCGGTCTTAGCCATTCGAGCACATAAAGCTATTTTCTTATTTAGTTTTCTTAGACTCAGAGAGACGGATGTCTAGATAACATCTCATTTCAAATAGATCAAACAGCCCTGATATGTATGGTATAATTTCTCCCTGTCTGTCCATAATGTCCACCCCTGTTGTAGTGTTAATTGATCTGCCAATAGTCAGTCACATCTCCCACCTGTGAAAATATATGAAATGAAGGCTCTCGCCTAAGATGAACCATCTACATCCTTCTAATTTTCTTTTGGGTCTATTTTCTAGCCTTCAGTTTTAAGAAAGATAATAATAATAATCCCAGGAACAGATATGCTTTTTCTAACTCATTTAAAGTGCATTTGTATTTGTCAAGATCTAAGCAACTGACCAACAAGGTTTATTTCTTGCTGACACTACAAAGATTGTCCCGGGCATCTGATCTCTGTCATTCTCACTCTGGGCAACCTTAGAGTGTGGCCAGATCTTACAGAAGAGGGAAGGAGGAAGTGGCAAATTCATGCTACAGCTCCTCCAGCTTCCATTCAGAGAAGATACAGATTCCCTCTACTAACATTTTACTAGCTGAAGAAAGCCACATGGGCACATGAAATATTGATGATAATGAAAATAGAATCTGTTCATATAAGTGCCTAGAGAGAATAGGCGACAACATTTGTTTAGCAGCAATAACGACTATTAATACTTTCTTAAATTATCTAATTTTATTTATGAATGTTCATAGTAGCTCTTTCCTGAGAATAGCTAGAGGGAATTACAGATTTATTCTATGTCTTCTAAAACAATAATTTCCAAAGTTTTGGACTTCACAGACTTTTTTTTTAAATTTGGAGGATATGTGGTTCTCATATGGTTGCATGTCATTTATTTTGTTAACTATCTGTCATCATTTTGTTAAAGAAAATTTAGAAATTATAGAATTGTGAAAATTCAGGAATCGTGGGAAGTGTAGACCCTCAAACAAAGGTTAGTTCTTCAGTTCCATCTATGTTTCTGCACAACTCCCAACATTGCTATTACTTTTTCTATGGCTTACTGCTGATTCTGAGAAGTTACAATGCTGGCTGACAATTAACATGAATCACATGTATAAGGTATATACACAGGGGTTGAAATAGTAAATAAACAAATGAAGTGTATGATTGGATGCAAAGTTTTACTAATTTTGAAAATAGAAGCTAGCTTGGCAGGTTGAGAGATTAAAAATGAATTGCCGTCTCAGAAAGCGAGTTGGAGAAGGACTGATTGAACAGGCCAAGTTATAATCCAGTAGGAAAGGAGGGGCAAGTGTCAACCTGGGATGTTGGAAGCCTCAGTTAAAAGCCTAGTTTGGGGACTTTTCAAAACTATGTGTGGAGAAGACAACTTGGGAAGTAGTAGAAAAGTGAGGATTTGGAGGGATCCATGGCATATGCCTCTAATTCTTTCACTTAGTGAGCTTCCATCATGAAATGTGGCTGGAGGAGGCATTGACCAACCAACCATGGGCAGGGTGGCGCTATAGTAGTACTGTGATATCCAAGTGCTTGGACAAGTCACTTAACCTTTAGATGCCTGTGGTCCTTTGGAGCTTCTAAATCTGTAGATATTGACTTTTAGAGCATGGTGTCTGTAGGGAGAAAAGAAGTTTAGGATCATAATGTTCTCCTTGAATCCTGAACATGCCTATTCTGTGGATTGGTGAAGTAGCCTATAGAAAGATGGGTGTTTTACTTTGGGACAAAACAGAATTGGGTTATCTATTCAGTGTGAAAATATAGAAAGGAAAGGAGTTGAAAGTTGACTTATGGTGTCTTTTTTCAAACCAGAGATGTGATATTTGCACACATCAGGAGAAAAATGATAGGTGTACCAAAGTTATCTGCTTCATCCCAAGAGAGGAAAAAGGAATCTATCAGGGTATCTAGTGTCATCCATTTTTGTAGTCTCCTCCCATCTCCCAAGAAAAGTATTAACCAGTAAGGGACCATGATGAGAGCCCCCTTTGCCCCTGAAGATCTCCAAGTTTTCAGAAAACATCATTTCAATCATTAGAATACATTGAAGTGTGTTCATTAAAATCCAGCTCTATAGTGGAACAGAACTTGATTCTGGGAAATGAGGGTTGAATTAGAAAAACTAGTCTTTTGAAAAAATTACCTGTCACTCACAGACATAATGCATTTTATATAAAGGGATACTGTCATACAGAAATGCAAATTTGTAACTATGAAAATGTATTGCAGAACATGTGGAGAAAACAGGTGTGAAAACATCTTTACCTTAAAAAAATGCAACAACATTTTGTCCTTTATTTAGTATGGATTTTATTAGCCCTTCTGTTAAGTTACCAGGGTGACCTAGACTTTCTGGTACAGAGAGAAACCTGCACATGCAGGTGAAGCAGAAGTTTGCAAATACTACTGGAATGTACTAGTAGGAGCTCTGGACTTTGGTTTGATCCTCTTTCCTGTGGGCTTTGAGTCCCCAGAGGTCTCATTTTCTCATGCATATACTCGTAGGTTTATATTGAATATAAATCGTAGATTTAGATGACCTCTAAATTCTGTTCTGCTTCTATGATTTTATTAGTTTACAATTCTCCAAATGGAAATATAAAACGGTCCCTGACAAAACTGTATGAATTTCCAGAAGATTCAAGTAAACAATGGTTAGACTTTGTGGTAATCCCAAACGCTTTCACAATAGCCTGTACCTTTTCTGGCTTTTCTTTCCCATTCTATTACCTTTTTTCCCCTCTTTGGTTTAAATAAAAACTCCTTTTAAAATTAAGCCTTCCTATGTTGTCTGATTCATTCAGTGATGTTATAACCACAGCTTGAGATATGACATTTCCTTTCATTCTGGTGAAATTGTGATGTCACAAAACATGAATTGATGCATCCAACTGAATTAGGCAGAAGGAGCAAGATAATTACAAATAAGAACATTCCTATTTATACACATGTGTCTAGGTAATCAGCAGTGATGGGAAAGGAAATAGAAACAAGACACTTGGTAAAACTTTGCCAGGCTGTGGCTCTAGGCAAATGCATTTTTAGATACAGCATCCTGCTTTAAAGATTGTAGTGAATGCTGGAACCTATCTGCAGAAAGAAGCAATAAGCATCACTTGTGTAGTCTTATCACTGGGACTTTGGCTTTTGATCTCCAAATTCATTAACCTCAGAGGTACTAATGCTCCTTAATGTTGCTGTTATCTTTAGTTGCAAATCATAATACTGATAGACAGCTTATCTCCAGAATCCATGAGATTCTGATCAGAGAATTCTGATTCATGGATGATGGAACTATACCTCACAAAGAAAAAAAGAACACATTTCCTTTTATATAGACTGTTTTTTTTTTTTTTTTTACAAAATGATAGACTGACATTAAGTAATGCATAGCATTATTCCAGAAACTGTTAACAGTATTGCCATTTCTTGGAAAAGAGACAAAAGTGACATGGGTGTTTTTTTGTTGTTGTTGTTTTGTTTTTGATATGAACTCTTGATGACAATGCCAAGCATCCAATGTCCAGCATGGTCACTTACCAGATTAAAACATGAGCAGTCTGACATGTTGGTGAAAGATCCCTTCAATTTTCACTATAGCAGAAATGATTGCTCCTTCAACTGATTGTTTGATGTGGCAATTTCTGGAGTTTTAGACAAGGATAAGCAATCTGAAGCTAGGATGAAGAAGATATATAGAATTGTGCTTTATGGTGCTTTATAGTCCTGCCACTGGGGAGACAGAGAAGGTTTTATTTAATTGATGTGCCAAATTAGTCATGCCCACGTCTACTGCTGTTTTCTAGAATTCAACTATTCCTCTTAACTTCACTATTTCCTAATATAGCACAACTTTCCCTGTACTTTTGAGGAATGAGACATTGAATTAATATTTAATATCTCCTCTTTTCTTCTTTGTTCTTTACCTCTGATTATTTGACGATTACTAGCAATTTTGCCTTTCAAAATTATATTGGTATCTGCTATTTGATCTCTATGGCCAGCAAGTCATCCTGATACACAGAGACTGTGGCTGTGGTCTCCCTGCCTCCAGAATTTTCCTAATCCATCCCATTTGGCATATCACTGAGAAGTTAATTTTGCTAAAGGATCATTTTATGTCATTTTTTTTGCTTAAAAATCTTCAATGGTTTTCAATTTTCTGCAGAATGAGGTTTCAAACTGTTGAAGCTGGCATTGGAAGTGCTCTAAAGTTTTCCACTTAGACTTTCAATAGTTACCATACCAACACTGGATTCCAACCAGTCTGGAAACTAGAAAGTAAAAGTTTTCTAAACATATACTGTAGTTTCTCATTCCATTGGCTCATAAAAAAATTCTTATATTTGTAAAACCATAACATGGTGAAAAATGTGATGTAGTATCTTCAATGGGTGCTGTGTTCATGTACCTTATCATATTGCCGAAGTTCATATGATGAAATTCTAACCCTCCATTTGATGGTATTAGAAGGTGGGGTCTTTAGGAGGGGATTAGGTCATGGAGGTAGAAACTTCATGAATGACATTCATGCCCTTAAAAGAAGAGACACAGAAGGATGGTCTGTCTCTCTTTGCTCTCTGTCATGCGAAGGTGAAAGGAGAAAGCAGCCATTGGAAAATCAGGAAGCAGTCCTTGTGAGAAACCCACATGTTGGCACTTTGATTGTATACCCCAGTCTCCATAAGTGTAAGGAAAACATTTCTGTTGTTTGAGGTACCCATAATAGGAAGGTTTTTTTCTACAGCATCCTATAGTTCAGCCTCTCTCTATTGCAATAGTCTTGACCCTAACTTCAATAGTTGTATGCCATGTCTTCCTTAATATTTACAGCAAGTGTCCAGTGTTTTTCTACCAGTATAAGAAATTTTTGTTTTATTACAAAGACTAGAGAGTGTGGAATAAATAGCCTGACCTCGTCAGTGGAGTAGTAACTGTGGAGGATGGGGCATTAGAGGTTCCTCTGGGTGACTTTCAGAGGGCTTTATGCAAATTTGAAGACAGATGAGATCCTACAACAGAGAAAGAACTTCAGTTTAAAACTAAGAAAATCTGCAATAATAACAGTCGCACTCTAACAATATTGATTTGTTCCTTGGAGAAATGTACCATACTAATGTAAGATATTAACAATAGGAGAGGGGTGTATTTGGGAACTGTTAGTACTGTTTTTGTAAATCAAAAACTTTTCTAGAATATGAAAAATTATTAAGATATATAAGAGTAAGATAAGTCGGTGAGCCAGGATGTGAAATACAGAGTTGGTAAGATACAATTATAAATGAAGTGGTGTGAGAGGAGGGGAAATAAATTGTATAGCTATTACATGTCAGAAAAATAACTACAAGGATTTCTTTAACACCATTTAGTCCAACTATTGATATGGAATATGATTATGGACTTAGCCCAAGGAAAAAATTCTGAGTTTATACTTCCCCATCTGAGAGAGCTGAGGATCCAGCAAGTGTGCCGGTTTCGGCCTGCACCAGGGACTCAGCTTCAGGGGAATAAGGGTGGAGGGGGTCTACCAAAAGCCCTTGGTGACCTAGTCACTCTCTCTTAGCAGATGTGCTGCCATCTAAGGAGATAACTATGCCTTAAAAAGGGACCCCCGAGTGTGTGTCTGTTTGGGAGTTTCGAAGACTTACTGGATGAGTCTGAGGCTTCTTTGCAATTTCCTGAGTATCCAGTACCCAAGTCTGCCTGAAGCTGTCCTTCAGTTTGCTCAACTGTAGAGTTTTCTTCCTGGCCAAAGCCCCAAAAAGGCCATTATAAATCCTTTCTCTTCCCCTTTGAGATGGAAATCTTCTGCATACCCTGACTGTCTTCCTTAAGGATCCAGGAGTCCCTACTCTGAAATCCAACCAAGAAGAATAGTGTCCCTATCTTTCAGTCTCTATGGGAAGGTAGGAACCTAACTTTGGTTAGCAGTTAGCCAAACACGTTGACCTGATGACAAGACCAACCTTTCTGCTAATGTTATAACAAGTGTCCAGTGAATTTTTTTGATTTGTATCAGGAGAAGATCCTGAATGAGGCCAAGAGAATGTGGAATAGCCTGACCTCATCAGTGGAGTAGTGAGCACTGTGGAGTTGGGGACATTAGTGGTTTGCTGGGATGACTTTCAGAGGACCATATGTAAATTTAGAAAAAGTCATTTAAAATACTGAAACTCTTTATTTAGAGTTTTGCTATTTTACTGTTGAATACATAGTGTTTATTTTAAACATGTATTTCTGTAACACATTTGGATCAGCATACTTATGGTCTCCTACTGAGCTATCTGATGAAATTGTTCTAGAACTCTGAATGGAAGTTCCAGTGAAACGATACAGGACATTCAGGTATAACTGGGTCGTTCAATTCACAGACATTTCTGATACTTCATTTCTAAACTTAGTAGTCAAGGGACAACACAGCCGTAACTGTAATATGATTATTTCCTGTGTATTTCCTATAGAAATAATTTATGTCAAGGGGCACAAACTGACCCATGGGCCAAATCTTCCCCTGCCTATTTTGTTAAAAAAGTTTTATTGGCTCTCAGTCATGCTTATTCATTTACATATTATTTATGACTGTTTCACACCACTGGGGGAGAGGTGAACATTTGCAACAGAGATGGTACGGTATCAAAACTTTAAATATTTACTATATGGTATTTTATAGAAAAAAATATGCTATGATGACTTCTGATTGATATTGCCAGTCAGCCAAATTAGCATTAATACAATTTCTTCTTTCCAAGGGAAAATGCACTTACTTATAAATCTATATAAGCCAATAAATATACAGGCAGCAGCATACTATAGTAGTTAATAGTGTGGGCTATGGAACCAGAGAAACTGCTGGTTTTAAACTTGACTTTACCATTCACTAGTTGGATGACAAATCACCTCACTGTGAATTGTGCCTCAGTTTCTAGCAGCACAATTCATAATAGCTAAATTGTGGAGCCAACCTAGATGCCCTTCAGTGGATGAATGGATAAAAAAAATGTGGAATGTATACACAATGGATATTTACTCAGCATTAAAAGAGAATAAAATCATGGCATTTGCAGGTAAATGGATGGCGTTAGAGAAGATAATGCTAAATGAAGTTAGCCAATCCCCAAAACACAAATGCCAAATGTTTTCTCTGATATAAGGAGGCTGACTCATAGTAGGGTAGGGAGGGGGAACATGGGAGGAAAATAGATAAATTCTAGATAGGGAAGAGGGGTGGGAGGGAAAGGGAGGGGGCAGGGGATTAGTAAGGATGACGGAATGTGATGGACATCATTATCCAAAGTACATGTATGAAGACTTGAATTGGGTGTCAACATACTTTATATTCAAACAGAGATATGAAAAACTGTAGTATATATGTGTAATAAGAATTGTAATGCAAAAAAGTACACGTATAAAGATATGAATTGGCGTGAACATACTTTATATACAAAAATATGAAAAAATGTACTCTATATGTGTAATAAGTATTGTAATACATTCCACTGTCTTGTATTTTTAAAAAATAAAATCAGTAAAATAAAAATGGAGTTAAACTGTTGAGTCCTTAACATGATTAAATGAATTAGTAACATTGATGCTCAGAACACTGGCATTTAGTTGGCATCGTACATTATTAACATTAGTTACTATTATTGATAGTTACTGTGATAAGATCTCTTTTTCATGAGGAGGGCAAGAACTAACTTGGTAATTATTTCATGAGCAACCCTATTATCTGCAAGAAAAAAATGCTCAAAATATTGTGTTGCTAAATGCTTGCTTCTTGTCCATTTTATTTTCATAACTGTCCTATGCCTTGATGTTTTACTATTATGTGTACCATCTTAGCACAAACTTTCTCAATTCATTGATAAGTCATATCAGATACTGTATTTATAGAAAAACTTGAAACATCTAAAGGAATAAATTACTAATGATAGAATTTCATGCATAATGTTTAGCGATGGGGAATGACCCCGTTCTTCTCTCAGGAATTACAATATATTCCTGAACTTTACATATCTGTTCAAGTTCACCTGGAGGCATACTCAACCACTGCCTCTTCCTTTCTTCCAGTCTACTAACTCTCCTGGACTTGGAGTATAAAGGAGCCTTGAGTTCAAGTTGAATTTCTGGGTTTTCAGTTATAAAAGACGGATAAAGCTATTCTGCCTGTCTCATAGGGGTATCTTATTGTCCATTATGAGTGACATTCAGTCTTTCCTGCAGCTGGGAGGCCCCATATGTCATGCTTCTGTGATCTCTGATCTCAAGTCTTAACTTCTTGTTTGGTTCCACATCCTCTTTTTTTTTTTTTTTTTTTTTTTTTTTACAGCGTCTCCTCAGTGCTAATCCCATATGCAATAGAGTTTTGACCTCAGAGCTTTTGCTTTTCCCCCAAATGTTTCCTTCTTTTGGGTCCCTCCTTAGTTGTAGATTCCCCCTGAAGGACTTCCTTTGACATTTATTTAAATCATTACCATTCATCATATCATAACCTCTTACCCTGCTTTGTTTTTCATCTCAGTGCTTGTCATTACTCTTCTTTATATTTATTTATTGTTATCTGCCTTTTCTCTAGAATTTTAAACACCATGGGATGAGATTTTGTCTAGTTTAGTCACTGTCCTGTATTCCTAGCCCTGAGAACTGACTGGCACATGGCAAGTATTCAATAGAAATGCTTTGAATAAATAAAAGGACATGAAGGTTTGCATATTAAGTTGTTTTGAAAACGTCACAAAGTTAGGAGGCAATTTAAAAAATAGACTGAAGCACTTCTACTATTTCTAGTTCTTGTCTCTGCATCTGCTAAAATGTCCCTCTAGCTTTCCCCACTAATACCTCTTGGCCAGGCCCCCTTCTTTGGCCTGTGGCTTCCTTTCATCAACTCTTCCACCAGCTTTCTATCTGATTTCCAATCTCATCTGAAATCTCATTGTATCCTGCTCCTTAATCTCCAGTGCCTCTCAATACTCTGTAACTCCATCACCCAGAGCACATCCATGCATCAGACAGTGGAGGTTTCTGGAGGTAGGGGACAGTGACACAATTAAGCAATGGATAAAAGATTTAAAAAGTCACAGAATTTTGTGAGCTAGTATTAATTTAGAAATTATCAAATAAACTCAAACTGCATGAATTCTGTAATGGGTTTGGAGAGCAGAGTCTCTGGCAAACATTAGAAAATATTGAACATAATGTGAAATGAGGTACTCCCTTTGGATAATTCTTCCAAATCATTTCTGACAAATATATCAAGACAAGGTTGGGAAGAAAACTCTGCTGGGAAGAGATCCACATCCTCTTTTTTTTTTTTTTCTGATTTTCCCTGATTAATGGTCCTTTCCCCCCTCCCTTTTCTGCTAGAGAATTTGAGGCAGGAATAACTTCTATCACTCAGATTCTGGTCTCAGGGATTGTGTTGATCTCCTTAGCTTGAATTTTTCTGATCTTAAATTAAGACATTCAAAAGGATACTTTAATTGGAATTTAGGAAAATGAAGAGTCATGACAACAACACCACTAAAGTAACAGAGTAGAAACAAATTAATTAGACAAGTCTAAAGGTCAGGTGGATAGACCAGTTGAGGCTTTTGCAATCTGGTAAGAAGAACATAATAAGGCCAACTTCTTGCTTCCTATCACTGTGATTTTCAAGCATTTGGAGGCAATAAATGCTATTATCTTACTTGGGGGGACGAGGGCCACTCTTCTATTTGGGAAGACAAATGCCACTATATAAACTTGCAGGTAGAGTATCTGAGGAAGGAAGAATTTACATTAAGTGGAGACAGAGTCAAAAGCACGGGATTGGTCTGCAAACAATGAATGGTCGATTTTTAGTAACTAGGAACACCTCTTGAATTCTCTCCTGTGTCAGGTTCTAAAGAGAGAGGTAGTCATCATAAGTGAGTATCTTTGGAGCGTCCAGAAGACCTGAAGACTCAACTCCTCTTTGAACTGGGCTTGGAAGAGTGATAATAAAATTCCAAGGCACGGGAGTGGCAGGTTGAGCAAGGTGAAGGGGTATTATAATTCAGTGCAGGGAGTATTGGGAGAACACATAGGATCAGAACACTGGAAACATTGGAAAATGTCAATGCTGTAACCTAGGAGCCAGGTGACCATGCCAAGAGGGGCAGAGATCAGCACAGTGCTCCTTAGACCACACAGGTAAGCAGCCCATCTTGAAAGATCTTCAACAACTGGCTGGGAAAGATTTATTAGAGTTGTATATCCTTCTCCTCTGTCCCAGTGATAGGGGCAGACTTATTGCTTTGCTTTTATTCCCAGGACTCATTTACTTCTCGAGGTTTGTATTGGAGAAATGAGTGTTAGACAAAAAAGCTACTGAATTCATGGACAAGGTTGGAATTCTGTATCTTCAATCAGTCCTCGGCTTTGTCCAGTACCTTTTGGCTTCTGACACAAGGGCTGTCCCTAACCCCAGGATTCGTTCCTGTGTGTCAAACCACTGCACTACTAAATCATATTATCCTTTTTGAATTCCAGGGAGTAGAACTCATTACAATCCCAATGCTACTTGCTCAAGTTCACACAGTAAGATACTGACCTCAACTTGTTCTGGTCTGACTACAAAACCCAAAACTTTAACCTCTACCCAATAGAGATCTTTGTGTGGCTATCAATAAAAGCACTTAGTATAGGGTTTGGTCCATTGAAATGTTTAAGGAGATTCTTATTATGAAAATAAGATTTGCCCTCATGCTGAGAACCTTAAAAGCAGATTTTCAATAGCTTTCTAGAGAACAACCAAGTATGGAAGCTAAGAAATTGTCTTAGGTCAAGCAGATACTGTGTGGCCTGAATTCATTTCCTACAGTTAAAAGCAGATATTCTTCCAGGTCAGTAAGTCTAGAAACTAGAGATATTGGCAAAGCTGGCAGTGTGGGAAATACATTTGAATTCAGTCAAGTTAAAAAAAATAATCTCTATCTTAATCTCTTAAACCCCCAGGATTTCTCCCAGCATCCTCCTTCCACCCTTTGCCCTCCCATAAGCTCTTCACGGCAGCTGGCTGCTCTCTCCTCCCAGCTTTCCTTTCTGCTAAGTCATCTTGTGTCCTCTATGACCACAAGCATAAGGCCAGAGACAGAGGGCAAGCACCACCTCTCCCACTCCAGGTTTTTGGGTAGAGTTTTTGCCATCAGCCGTCTCCTCTTGAATACCCAAGGTCAAAACTTACCTAGGAGGTGCTGGATTTTCAGAATCTGAATATACTTGGCCCCTTTCCCCATGAGATAAACTGTGGAAGTTGCAAGGAAACTTGTTTTACCTCAGTGTCTCAGGGATATTGCAAAGTCAATAGAGCTGTAAAGACAATTACTTCCAAACAGTAGAGCTTTCTGAGTCCCTGTCTGTTGGGGTGGATGGGGGGAAGGGTGGCACTCAGGTAGGGCTGGATGCTGGGTCAGCTTCTGCCCTTCTCCATTCTTCCTGCTCTATCTAGAGGATTGTTCTGAATAAGCAAAAAGGGATGATTACATTCCCTCCCCTTGGACAGTACTAGTGGTTCCCCAGCCCCTCCAATTTTAGATTCCCTGGGTGTGCTCAGAGCAATTATAAGTAAAGAAAACACCCAGTGCTCCTGCACTAATGAATTACACAGTGCTCACCTAATTAATAAGGTAGCAGTGCCCTATTGAATTAAAATCATAAGGTATCAGCCATTTCAACAATCTGTTCTTAAAAATTAGCAAGTGGAACTGAACCCAGGGAACACACAAGGGAGACACAACACACAACGGAGGGCAGGCGCACCAAGTCCTGACAGGGTGATGGAGGGCTTTGGTTAATGTTTCCAGCAGTGGCCTGAGAATCAATGACTCTGAGCCTTTCCAAAGATCACAGTCGTTTGGACAACCTGGAGCAAACCATTTAGGCATACTAAGTCTGGAGGAATCAATTTCGCCATTCCTGAAATAGTCCTATTAAATGCTGATAATTTTCCTTTTGGGGGTACTGAGAAAGACTCATGGCATGCCATGATACATCGAGTAGAAGAGAGAGATAGATAATTACGAGAAATGCTTCCTCTCACCAGTTCTGGTGATTTTGAAAGGCAGCAAAAGGCAACGTGGCACACACTTACTGTTTTGTTGAGATGTGTTGGAAATAAGAATGAGATCATAGATTTCTTTTTTCTTAAAGCATCCCATGGAAGTCTACCATTCTATAAAGGAGATTGTGAAGATTGTTGCAGATTTTGAAGATTGCTAATCCAGTTAATAATTTGGCAAAATCTACTGAGAGGATGCTTGCCGTGGAAGGCACAAACATTGACGTATTCAGAAGTCCAATTCCATTTCAATCTCTGCAAATGAAGGAAAAATGAGGTTCCACTATTTTCAAAGTATGATGCGATTATTAAATAGCTACCAGATGGGGAAAGGCAATAAATGCATTTTTAAATCATTCTTACAGGTTACTTCCCTCGCTTATTTTCTCTTTCAATTTCCCCTGCTGATCCACATCTGTTTTCTGATCCTTAGTCTCTTATCTGTGATTCCCCTTGGGAGTTATACTTCGTAGTTTATGTTGGATCTTAAGGATCTCTTATGGCACGCTGTCACCACAAGGAACCACTAACACATACTTAATTTATAACCGGACTTCCCAGGAGTGATCTAGAACACCAGATCACACACCCCATGTTAGGGATGGTACATGACAAAATTGATATTTTCTGGAATTGAGATTCCCAGAATCTTTGACCAGCTACATGCTTCTATCAGAGATTCAAAGATGACATCTATGCTGACTGCAAAAAAAAAAATCATAGTTTGGTGAGTTAGGGCTGGATCACTCAGAGCCAACAAGGACTTCCTTCACCTGGCATTGACAGGCCTCCATTATAGGTAGGAAATAGGGTATTTGTCAAGTTTCAAAATATAGCAAGGACAGGCCCTAAGGAAAGCACATTAAGAAAATGATGGGAACTTGGAAGGAGATTGTCACACCACGCCTGGAACAGAACTGGCCTAAGGGTTGAATTGTGTCTGGGAAAATTTAATATGCTGAAGTCCTAACTCCCAGTATCTACAAATTTGACCTTACTTGGAAATAGGGTTGTTGTAGATGTAATTCACTGAACTGAGGTGATTAGGGTGGACTCCAGTCCAATATGACTAATATCCTTATAAAAAGTGGAAATTTGGACTCAGATCTGCACATGGGGAGAATGCCAGGTGAACAGAAAGGCAGAGATCCAGGAGATACAGATACCATCCAAGGAGCTCTAAAGACTGCCAGCAAACTAGCAGAAGCTAGAGGGGAAGCAGGGAGCAGATTCTTCCTCACAGCCCTTAGGACAAACCAACCCTGCCAGCACCTTGATCTCAGATGTTTAGCTTCCAGAACTGTGAGATAAGAAATTCTTGTTGTTGAGGCCACCTGGTCTTGGCACTTCGTTCCGATAGACCTAGAAACTGAAGACGGGTTACCTGCGCCAAGCTTCTGTAACTGGGACAATAAAGACCTCCTACTCCAGAGCTGTTTTGAAGGATAAAGTCAATTACTCGGTACAGTTCATAACAAATATTTGAAGCTTAATACATGTTGGCTGTTGTGATTGCATAATTACTGTGCCTATCATTATATGTGTTTGAAGATTCCCTCCTATTCCCTCTTCTGTGGTTCTCAACACAGTCAGATTATTAAGTCCTAAAGTTGGTTGAAAACTAACTCCCTCAACTGTGCAGAATGATTCATAGGTTTATAAACCTAAGTTTTAATTTCAGAGCTGATTTCAGGAGAGCCGAGCCTGCCTTTGTACCACTGTAGAATGGCAGGCTTGTAATGCAGTGTAATACACATCCACTGGGAGATGGCATGAGAGTCGCCTCCCATAACTTAATCTTTAAAGCTACTTATGGAAGGCTTTTGTTGAAACAGACAGGGTTTCCGCAATTAAATTACCATACGTTAAAAAGGTTTCATTATGGTGTGATTCTATTATTAAAATCGGCAGCAAATAAGCAGTGTGGGCTGCCTGGCTGCAAACTGGCATTACTGAGACCAGCATTCATTTTAATAGGTGAGGGAATATTAGCCTTCAAGAAGCTCTAAAATAACACGATCTCAAGAATATGCAATTGGTAAGTTGTTCTCCATTATTCATTTGAAGAGAAGGGTATCCACTGAGAAGATCTATCTTGTTAATTCACGTGGCAGGCTATTGGCTGCTAGAAACTCCACTCTGAAGTGGGAGAAGAGAGGCAGAAGTTGGGTCGTTCAAAGCTTTGGGATTAGCGAGGCTCTGATGTCCTCACGCTGGAATGATGGCTAGTCCAGATCTGTCGTCTCTATCAGCCTCTATCAGCCAGCCTCCCTATCTCAAATAAGGCGTTTTATCTTCCAAAAAATTGCTCAGACTCCTGTGAAACCTAGCGAACCCAGACAAATGGAATGCCTTCTCGGGGGCTTGTCATAATTCTCAGCGTGCAACCTCTTATGGTTGCCAGGAGCTGTTTTTATGGACTTGGGGTTGCCAATTTGAGATTGGCTTAGAGATAAATACCCTCCCAATTTTGAAGTATGATTTTCTGAAATCAGTGGCCTGACTTGACCAAATTGAGGTTTCTTTGTGTTTCTATTTTGAGGTTTTTGTCTACTACAACCCACACGAGAAAAAAAACAAAAAAACCTCCCCAAACTTTTCAAATCTGGTTTATTTTGCACTTGCTATTTGAAGAAGTAGCTGTTGGGAATAATAACTGAAATAAAATTATATCAGACAAATGGTTGTTTCCAACCAATGTGCCGGAGGAAATAATCAATAGCTCTAGTGTTGGAAAATCAAATATGTTGACATTAATATTACTATGTTCTCTTCTTCTCACTAACATTTTAGATTGTGCCTCTAAAGCATTTATTGTTCAAGGTTAGCAATCTTATTTCAGATGTGTCTTAGTAATTCTGCATTTGTATTTTATAAGCTGTTAATTGTTGTGTTTGCATATGGTATATAATTTCATTTAGCATTTATGTTTGTTTGCATATGCATGTATTTCTTCTCAGTAATAGGAGGTCAGTGTATTTTAATGTATTAATCTGTTTCTATTTGCATATGTATATTTTTCTGTGCTCACTAATAGGCTGTCACTGCATTTTATATATTTATAAATTTTATGGTGATGTTTGCTATTAGTTAAAATGTACACATTTTATTTTCTAAGTGAAATATATTTTTATGCATTTAATATATGAAAAATTTATTCATGAAACAACCAAACAAAAATCTCTAGCAAATATTCCACTGAGCTACTTATATACTAGCCCACAGCCTTTGGCAATGCTAGAATACTAGTCTCCACTGTGAGATCCTTGCTTATCATGACTTGGTTATAGCCATTGTGATCATGGGTTTTAGCATTTTCTTTAATCATGGCAATATTGACTTATATCCTTCTCACTATGCTTGGTGCAGTCTATGTCTGTGATGTTTTTTTTTATTGGAAAAGATTCATGAGCACAGATATTTTTGATCCAGGGTGAGAGACTTCAATTTAAATGAAAAAATGTGTTTTATAGTTCAAGCACTGAAAATCTGGTTATAAAGTAAAACCTTGTGCTCTCTCCCCCTTTCCCAGTGCACTGCCCTGCCCCCTCCAACATCCTAGGTAGGTGGTTTTCCAGAGGTAACTGCACCCCACCATTTCCCCACAACTTGAGGCAGGGACACTATCTGTAGTGGTGTTGACACCTGAGCAAAAGAACAGCTCCCTGATGGCACTGGCCAAGACAAGACCTGAGATTCACGCACCAACCAGTTCTGTCTCTATTAATAATTCCTCTGGCTCTTCTAGGTTCTTCTGGTAGTTGTCTGTATGACTCTGAATACAATGCTCCTTTATTCCAGCTCCTTGACGTTGTGATTTTATACAGGTGTTTATTGCCATCCCCTGTGAAAGATGAGGAATATCACATTCTCAACACCAGTCTGTGTCTTTCTCCCTTTTCGCTTCTACCAATTTCTTATTATTTTTAGGTCTTCTAACGGCTCCCTATATGATTTCAAAAAATAACGTAGCCATCTATTTATTGATATGTCAAATGTGAACAATGTCTATTGATTCCTTATTACATAAGATGAGATTTGTGGTTTCTTTTCCCAACTTCTATCAGCGAGGCCATTGTTTTTACATTATGTAGTTACAACATTTAAGCTTTATGGGGTTGAAATTAGGAGTAGGGTTTTTTTTTTTTTTTTAAGTTCAGTGGATTGCTTTGAACTGGACTTTTAATCTCAGCACTGGGAATTTTCCTTCTTTTTTTATTTTCTAGAAATTATTTTCTGTCTTTCATTTTTTTCTAGTTTTTTTTTTCCTTTGAAACTTTGGAGTGAAGCTTTTCACCTTTTTGTCATGTTCTGTGTTTTGGGAGATGGCCCTACTTTTTATCTTCCATTTTTTCCACTGTATTTTTCATAGTGAGGATTGATGATTAAATTTCAAGCTTTCTCTTATTTTATATTTTTTTGTAGCATCCTATTTTAATTTATGATGGGATTATTTTTTTCAAACCTCTCTGAATTTGCTAGTTATATTTAAAGGTTATCTTGCATTTCCTAAATCATTTTTATATCCTTGGGGATAATTTTTCCATCTGGTTTATCTTTATGCTTTTCTACATCTGGAGGCCCTCACTTGCCAGTATTGATGTCTTAGGTCCCAGGTAGTGTCATGTGCTTCCTCTGTCATTGTGGGGAGGTGCTTCCCCCAAGGGCTTGTTCTTTTTAAAGGGTGACTGAAAATTCAGTGTCTATGAGCCAGGCATGTCTGCCTGCACCTTCTCTAATGACCTGTTCAGCTCCTTCAGAGCGATGATCTCCTGTCCTACCTTACCCTGAACCCATGACTGGTAGCATCTTGGAGACAGGTGTGCTGTACAGACTTTACTCTGCACAATGTTGCACAACTTCTTGGCACACAGTGCTCAAAGTTAAGTCACCTCAAGGTTCTCTGGGAAAGATAGTGGCTTCCACTTCATTTAAGCTTTGTCCTGACTCTTCCTCTGTTCAGGCTGGACTTCAACAACTTCTATTTATTCCCATTTTTCAGAAATTAAGCAATGTCTCCTAACTAATGAAGCTGACCTTCTGTTTACAATGTACTTCAGGATTTATTTTCCTTTTGGGCAACATTCCTGTTATTTCATTGTGATTCTTTTTGAGAAGGTGGGGTAAAGGGGGATGAGGATAGAAGTGTGTGCTCAGGGTATCCTTAGAAATTCCCTGTGAGATAGATATACTGTCTGACCAGCTCAGGATGCATCTTTTGGGAATACTGGTTTTTCTATGTTTTTTTCTTTTTTTTCCCTCAGAGGGGAGTAGTGTTGAAGCCCAGGTCTACTGAGAGGAATATTCAGGTAAATGGATGGAGTTGGAGAATATTATGCTAAGTGAAGTAAACCAATCCCCAAAACCAAAGGCTGAATGTTCTCTTTGATAAGTGGATACTGATCCATAATGGGGACGGGGGAGGCATGGGGAAAATGGAGGAACTTTGGGCAAAGAGGAGGAAGGGTAGGGAAGGTACATGGGGGCAGGTAAGATGGTGGAATGAGATGGACATCATTACCCTAGGTACATGTATACTGAATATGTTGTGGACACTACATCGTGTACAACCATAGAAATGTAAAGTTGTGTTGCAATTGTGTACAATGAATCAAAATGCATTCTGCTGTAATGTATACTAATTAAAATGAATAAATTAATTTAAAAATAACAAATGCACTCTTTTATTATGGAAAATTTAGAATACATAAACTCAAAAGAGAATAGTATGATGAGCTGAGCATAGTGGCATATGCTTATATTCACAACAACTCAGGAGGCTAAGGCCAGCCTCATCAACTTAATGAGGCTTTAAGAAATATAGTGAGACCGTCTCAAAAATATAAAAAGGGCTGGGAATGTAACTTGCTAGTAAAATGCTCCTTGCTTCAATAACCAGTACCTACCCCCCAAATAATAGTATGATGAATATCCATGCGGTCATTACCCAGCTTCGACAAGGACCTCATGAGCAATCTCATATCTTCTTCAACTTTACTCATGTTTCCTTCATGGAATTACTTTGAAGAAATTTCTAGACATCAAACTGAAGTAAAAGCTAGCAGTATGGGAAGAGATTTTCAAGCCAGACTATGATGCTGTTTTTGCCCTTGTTGTGTCTGCTTTTAGGTGAATGAGCTCAGCAGGCTGTTGAGGTCTGAACTGCTCCCATGGCCTAGGTAGATCACACCGGTAATGTGGATAGCTGAGAATTGGTTTTTCCCATTTATAATTTTTTTCTATGAAAGGTTAAGTTACTCAATTAGCACTTATAAATACCAAGAAATGGTTAAGTAGCATATACTAGCTTTAAAAAGATTAGTGAAGCTGCTTCTTATTCTGTGGATGCAGAATGTTATTTGACTCTCATACTGTTCCCTTCTGGGTTTCTGAACTTTCTGTGGGAGGAGGATGGGAAAGCTCAGTGCTAGCTGAAGGCGTCTGAAGCAAGTGTGTTGGGATTCCTGTGAAAAAATAGGTGTGGCCCTATGTTTTGGTCAGCTTTTTCACTGCTGTGACTAAAAGACTCCACCACCACGATAGTTTATTTAGGAATAGTTTGTTTAGGGGCTCACAGTTTCAGAGGTCTCAATCTACAGACAGCAGTCTCCATTCCTTGGAGCTCAAGATGAGGCTGAACATCATGATGGAAGAGTGTGGCAGAGGGAAGCAGCTCACATGATGATCAGAAGGTAGAGAGAGATTTCCTCTTGACAGATACAAATATATACTCCAAAGCCACACCCCTGATTTCCAACTCCTCCAGGCACACCCTACCACTTCAGTTACCACTCAGCTAATCCCTATCAGGGATTAATTCGCTGATTGGGTTAAGACTCTTTAAAATTCAATCATTTCTCCTCCAAACCTTCTTGCATTGTCTCACATGTAAGCTTTTGGGGGACACCACATCTATACCATAACATCCTGATAGACAATGTTCCTGAAGGCAACTGGCATTCCTATACCCTTCTTCTCTGGTCTAGAAAATATTTTATATCTAAAATTAAAAAGAGATCCATCCCACTGATATATATATAGTGTCACACCTGTCTCCATGTTATCACATTTTCTGATAGCTTCAGCTCTCATGTCTATATTAATTACTCCCACAGAGCTCTCTTTTCAGGTCACATTTGTTATCCAAATTGCAGGCTTTCATCTAAGTATTGATAGCACTTACAACAGTACCTAGGACATAATAGTATGCAGATATTGATCCTGATAGATTTTTAGAGTCATTTCCAAATTGATATCATATCAAAATTGAAAGTGCATTTCACACTCCAAGCCATCCAACCTTGGCTTCACAGGTTGTTAGTAGCACCCCTCTGCTCCTCAGCTGAGCGGAGAGGCTAACTGTGGACCCTGTCATTTCTTCAACAATCCCTTTTTGGGCCAAGACCTATGTTCACTTCTTTGGTCTTTTCTCTCATATGTGTGTTTTAATGTTTAACTTCATCACTGTCTAGATTCTTTTCTCCAGTTTTTCCTCTTACATTCTCTCCAGGGATCAAGTATCTCAAAAATCCATTTTGAACCTCACTCCTCTTTCACACTTCCAACCAGCACCCTCAGAGATTCTTGGCTGCCTGTAGAGGGCAGTGTGAGTGTCTTTGCCATTGCAGGTTCTCCACCCAGGCTTCAGGCCATTTATTTCAGCTTAATCACTGTCTGCTTTATCTTTGTTGTTTGCCATTCCTCTGGAAAGAAGCCCCGTAAGGGCAAGACATGTTCTGCCATGTCAGCTGATGTATCAATTCAGAATACCCAGAGAGTGTTTGGGATATAGGAAGTCTTGGATAAAAAATATTGAATAAATGAATGTTCCTTACTTCTTTCTGAAATTTTACCCTGAGTCAGTGGGAATTATCTACAGTTTTCTCAATTATAAGACAGTATTTTCTACCCCCTCCTTTTGGCTTCTACTTTTCTCTCTCCTTGAAATAGTTCCATTTTTTTCCTGTGGCCTCCTTGAAGACCCATCTCAAAGTCTTTGTCCAGCGTCCTGACTTTCCTGATTCTGGTCCAGAACAACCTTAACATCTGGGGGAGTGGGTGGGTCTCTGGACTTCATTTGGATGTTCTCAGAGCATTTACTGCATCCTCTTGGGTTGTAGATATCTAGGTATTATCCTGACTTTCTATTAGAAATTGTAAACTCCTGGAGAGTGGGAAGTGTGCCTTTCATATATTGGAAGCTGGATTCCTACATTTTTCTATCTTCCACAGTTGTGGATACCTCCTGAGGATGTTTGAATCACTCTTTCTTGGTGTTTACTGGTAAATGAGAAGTTGAAATCTATAAATATTTCACCCTTTTCTTCTACACTTACTCTCCAAATCCCAGATATGTTCTTTATAATGTCAATCATTAGCTGGCCATCGAGTTTTCTTCTATTTTCTGTACATGATATATTTATGATGTGGTGAAACTTATCACTAGTGTCGGGATTTGCTGACCCAACACGATGTGTTTTTTTTTTTTTTGACTCAAACTCCTATAATTGACCCTGGGGTTTCTGTTCACTCATTATTAATCTGGATAGATACACTATACTGAAACCTAGTTCCATCTCTGAGAAAAACACTGGAGCAGTTTCTGAATTGCATGTGCTTAATTTGAAATTGAATTAGTTGCTCTAACGTGTAAAATATGGGAATTAAGCAGCCAGCTCTGCCACTTGCTGGCACCGTAACCTTGGTCAAATTACTTACCCTCTTTCTGATTCAGCTTCCTCACCTATGAAGTGGGGGTAATAATACCTAATTTACAAGTATCATGTGAGGGTTAGATGATTTAATGTAAATAAATTAATTAGAATAGTGTCTGTCATGTTAGAGGTAAGTGGACAATAAATGTTTGTGGCCATTATTGAGGGAAAGCTATTGGAAAGAAGCTTATTTAGGGCCTTATTTAATCCTTAACAATGACTTCATACCCCAGAGTTAGCTATGGCAGGAACCACCATGATCTTTGTCATTGGAGCCTTTCTCCCTTCACTGGTTTGGGAAAATCTTCAACATCTAACGTGGTCCAGTAGAACTTTATGATCTGGTCTTCATTTCTATTTCTGACCAGCCATGTTGAATTCTCCAGCGCCATAGTTTCTCTCATCTTAAGCTTTCATGCAAGCTATTCCTCTGTGCATTACATTTATCCAACCTTAACATCGTTTCTTCAAGAATATCTTTTCTGCTAATTACTTCTCTACCCTCTAAAATTACATGTATTTCCCATGAATTGCTGAAGCCCAGGATGATATCAAAAAATGTTCAAAAATCAATGTAGCATGGACATAATCAATAAGATTTTTTGAGGGCTGTAGCAGTAACGTCTTGGTAACCTCTGGTGTCCTTCCTTTAGTTACTGAGTGGTGAGGCACAGAGAGGTACAGAGAGGTGGAGGGAGCCAGATTGACACGGAGAGGTCCCCTGTAAACTCCGAGCAGCTGTATGTGCCGGGTAGTATGGACTCAGTATACTGAATTAACAGGTGGCATGGTGGCAGTTTTTATCAGCTGAAGATCTGTCTTGGTTGTGATCCGTCGTCCTTCTATTGGGAAAGCACTTACCATAACTCTAATGGTCTATTTCCTTATACATATTTCCTGCCAAACATAAGTTCTAATCATCACATCCTTTTAAAAATGGTCTTCGATTAAGTTCCCTTGAAAGTGGAGTCTGAGTCAAGAACTCAGACAGTGCTAGTAGTTTCTTGAAGAATTGATCCTAGGACACAGGAGTGAAGGAGTAGAGTGAGTGAGGGGGGAATGAAGAAAATCCCATGTAGAGCTGGTGTTTCTAAGGCATTACTATAGGGAAGAGGGACTTAATTCTGATTCATCTCCTTGGTAGTGAGCAAAATTTCTCCCTGAATTGTCTTCTCTAGGAGAGAAGGTTGGGGCATGTCCCTTGGATTGAGGATTTCTGATGGAAATATGAACTCTCCTGCATTTTCAGAGTGTGTATTTGTGTGTATGTGTGTGCACATGGGCAACCTTGAGCACAGAGGGGCTTGGCAGCATCAGAAAAGGTCCTGGGGCAGGAGGCAGAACAATGACCCACACATACATGAGGTGGGTTCACACTATGTACAACTGTCCACTAAGCTACCACTGAAGTCCCTGGTAGGAGGAAACTGACATGGGGCACAAGAGGTATCTTTATATGATACACTGGCACTGAGAACCTCAGCTTTCATTAAAAAAAAATTAAAAATCTTGCTAAGTTACATATTTTTCATGTTTGTCCCCAATTCTTTCTCAATAGCTTTCATTTTATAGACTCAAAGATTTATCAAATAAATATTGAGCACATAGGATATTTTAATGATGGGTTTTTTGATACAGAAATTGAAGACCCAGTCCCAGCCCTTCCCAGAGCATCAAAACTTTCAGGGCCTGACCCAATATTCCTTAAGTGGCTTCCAAACATTTTGCATTATTTTGAAGTTTGAAATTTTGACTTCGTAGAACAGTGGGTGGGGATGAATGGAATCCAGGAGTTTTTCATTCTAGTTCTTGATCCCGGTCTTTCTTCCTCATTCAACCTCTAGCTTCTTCACATCTTAAATGGAAACCATGCCTCCTATATTTTCTTGCTGAAATCCTGTGTTGGATGGACAAAGGGAAGTAATGCTCACATGAACAGCACATTAAATAAGCTCAAAGTAGCACTGTCAACACATGCTGTTTGCAAATGTAAATCAACAGATGAGATGAGAAAACAACTGAAATGTATTGCCGCATCTCAAATCTCTCCCTGTTCTGGTTTTGAGATTTCAAGGGTAAGATTTATGAAGTGCACATTGATCTAAGAAACAGGGATGTCCAATTCAGTTTCACTGTGATATAAACCAGTCCCTCGCACCAGTGCCTTCCCCAGGAGAAGAGAAGGGAGAGAGGGGACTCTTTATTGAGCATCTGTTGTATACTGGCATGAGTGAGGCACTCAATGTGAGTGATTTCAAGGCAAAGCTATATATGGATGCATCTTGCCTTTGGTTCCTGACTCCCCTTAGGATCCCTTGGAGCTTCTGTGGGCTTCTTTTCCATTTGTCCTTTCTCACCCCTCAGGACTCTCTTGCTCTTCTCTCAACTGTGCTCAGGGGATGCAAGATTTCTCACCTCCTTTTCATTTATACACCTTCTGCATCTCATGCTGTAGCACCCAGTCTAAGGTATCTTAAAAGTGCCATCCCTGTTTAAAAATTAATAAAAATACTGATACAATGAGACATTCTGTTTTAGTTAAAATAGCAGTTCCAAGGCTAAGATTTCCGGGCACTTTAGCATTCAGTGAGAGAAAATTTTGGAGGACAAAGTGGACATTTTGGTTCTTCTCAGTTGACACTGTTTGTAATATAATACCTTTCTACAGGACTTACGCTGCTTACATCATGAAGTCTGGCAACCTATGGCATCTTTTGACCCTATGGGTCAAAAATCATTATCAATTCTCATGTGTCTGACTGCAATAAGAAAATGACCTTTTCAGGTGTTAAAATGGGACATTAGCAAAAGTAAGAAGGGTACAGGAGAGAAAAGGTCAGCTGAAACCAACAACATTTTACTTATGAGTTCCCTAGATTAGTAGAGAAGGTCTCAATCATAGTACCCCCACCACCACCACCCGACTCTGCTATTGGTTCTGAGTTTCCAGCCTACTAAGACAGTCTTTGGTAAAAGGATGATAAGTGATAATTCTAACCTCAGATATTGGCAGTGCTTTGCAGTCTTAGATTCATTCATGTTGTTTGCAATAATGTTTTCTGTTTTTAAGAGTTTTCTAAAGCTGCATAATCCATTTCAGCTATTGTGATACACATTGCAATTGTCGTAATTATCATCACTGAATGCTATTTATCCTTATGTATAACACAGGTTCCCACCTTTCTTAAAAACCATTGTGAAGAGGTTGAGGCAACTTCAAACATGCTTCCTTTACTTTTTAAGATCGGGTGAAAACATTTTGCTGTTGAAAAGGTTCATTTTTAACACCTGAAACTATATTCAAGCAATTTAGTTTGGGTTTTAACAACAGTGTCAAAACATGAATTCGGCAGAATTTATATCCTTTTGTTTTCTAGAACTCTTTCAATGGCTCAAACTCTGAGTTGAATTTCATAATTAATTTTTTTCCCTAGACAAGGGCACATTTCTTAACACTGTGTTTTATGGTTTTATAATTGAGCATTTCTGACGAGGAACAGAACCTTAGGCAAAACACCGACAGCTCTTCTGAAATCTTTTATTTGACTTTCATATAAGGAAACAGGTTCAGAATCTGTAAAGTCATAAAATCTGACACATTATTAGGTACAGAGTAGTTAACTAAATCTGTGATTGATTGATCCAAAATGATTAGAAAAGAAACTGTAATCAGGCTGGTTGAAATCTGCAGAACTCCTGTGGATTTGAACAGTAGACTTAGGATGGGAGAATCTCTTTACCACGGAAATTTATTTCAATAAACCTTAATACAGGCAACTGTGGCACATTTTTTCTTTTCTTCTTTCTAGCTTTAATTTTGTTTGGGCTTTATGGATATCAGTTGAGAACAATGACCAGGTAAATATCTTTTCATTCCTTCCTAACTTGCCACAGGGACTATACCTTCACTTGTGAATCGCAACCATTAATTCCAGGTGTTTTTCACTTTGACCCATGCTCACTGCTTGGTTGTGTGTGTGTGTGTGTGTGTGTGTGTGTGTGTGTGTGTGTGTGTGAGAGAGAGAGAGAGAGAGGAGACGTGGATGTGGGGATTGAACCCAGGGCCTCATACATTCGAGGCAAGAGCTCTAACACTCAGCTACATCATCAGCTCACCACCTGGTCTTAAAACAAATGGAATTCAACCTCTTATGGCAATTAAACTTGGAAAAGCAATAAAGCAGATTTTGAAAAAAAAAGCAGCATTTCCTAATATGTTTTCTTGAACACTTGCTTCCTTATATTATATGTGTGGTAAATGCTATATCCAGTGCTACTCTGTGTGGCCTGTGATCTGATGCCAGTCCTCAAACTGTTTCCTGTCTGTGATGTGATATATACAAAACCTGAGGATAGGTGTTAGAGACCTGAATAGAAATTTAACATAATAATTTTACATCTGTTAAATCTTAAAATAAAAAATTGAGGACTTTGTTGTATTTTGTGTGCATGTGTTGTTTTTATTTCAGTTTTCTACTAAATTGAATTTATTTATTTATTTGGTACCAGGGATTAAACCCAGAGGCACTTAAACAAAATGACCCACATCCCAAGCACACACACACACACACACACACACACACACACACACACTGTATCACTGAATTGCTTTAAAAGGGTATCACTGAGTTGCTTAGGGCCCTTGCTGAGTTGCTGACGCTGGCTTTGAACTTGCAATCCTCCTGCCTCAGCCTCCTGAGCCACTAGGATTACAGGTGTGTGCCACTATGCCAGGGACGTTTATTACATTTTACTGAAACAATGCTCCTGGATGAATTGGGGGAAAAAACTCCAATAGTGATCCTGCCTCATAGGTAGAAAAGTACTGATGTATTACTATTGTTCTTTAGAGATTCATAATACATGATATATAATAAACCAGAGACCCTAAGAACTTGCATAGGGAAGAGACCTATTTAACTGTGTGTTTTCAATTCTACCTAGGCCTCAGAAGTCTTTTTTTTTTTCCTTTTGGGTTAGCTCTATTAATAGACTATGCAATTAATGTTCTACAGAATACATTTTGGGAAATTATGATAAGCAATATTTATATCACACTTTATGTTTCAAAATCATAACATATTACCTTATTAAAAACCTATTCAAAATGGAGTCAGTAGGTAAACCAGGCATCTAACTTGATGCCATATTGCACATTAGAAATGTATGTTTTAACTATTAAGATATAAACAGCAGAATTACCTACTTACATATCATTAAGGTGTTTTAGAGAGTTGATCCATTAAGGATGAGCTATTTTCATTTCAGATAAGGGATCAGGAAAAAAAAGTGATGGGAGGAGATGATTTTGATTATTTATTCATGTCAAAAATAGAAGGACCCTGAGGCCTCTTTCCATATATGTTGGAGCCACTGATCATGCTGTGAATTCTCATGATTCTCAAGACTGTGTTTTCAGCTGTCCACAATTTGGGTAATATTTGGAAAACCTCAAAGTGGACTTGGGAGATTTGTTCTATACAAACAAGCCAAGCCACTGACATCCTGCATTAAATGCATTAAATGCAGTCCCTTTTGGACTCCCAGTGGGAAGTGCACTTTCTTAATAGGGGACTGTACTTTCTTCCTCGAATTCCACAGATTTGAACACAGTCAAACTGAAACTGCTGCAGAAAAACAAAACAAACAAACAAACAAACAAAACAAAACAGGAAAAAAGAAACAAACCAAACAAACAAATAAACAAAAAATAAGCAGAAAATATAGTATATAGTTAGAATTTCATTTGTTGTACTTAAAAATAAGATGCATGGGATAGCAGTATATGTGGTATTTCCTTGGGGGCCATGGTTTGGCAATTCACTCAAAAAGATGGCATTTCCTTGAGAAATTTTCTTGGTTCCTGGGTTTTAATGTAACCTTTCAGTGTTGGAAACTTTACAAATGAGCATGTGTTTGGATGCTGATCAGTGATATCAAAGCTCCCAACAACCCTGATGATTAAACTCAGATTGCTGAAAGCATAACAGTGAAGAGTACTTATTCTAGATGCAGTTTTCCTATCTTCAAATTAACTTCTTTTTTTATTACTGAAAATTGATCCCATTGAGCTACATTCAGCATTGCATCCCCCTGATTTTTATTTTTTATTTTGAGAGAATCTAACTAAATTGCTGAGGGTCTTGCAAAGTTGCTAAGGCTGGCCTTGAACTTGAGATCCTCTTGCTTTAGCCTCCTGAGTCTCTGGGATGGCATGTGCCACCATGACAGAATTAAATCTTAACTTCTCCACTAACTGTATAACATTGGATAAGTGACTTAGCCTCAGTACTATGGCAAAGATTGAATTAAATAATATATATAAAGTACTTAGAATGTTGTCTGGTGTGGAGTAACCAATGATGGTCAGCTATTTAATTCACTTTGGTAGTTGCAATGTTAAATGAACTATACATTCATATTGGCTTGATTAGTTTTTCTCACCTGTGGACAGGCTACATAGGAAGCCAAATTATTAGCACCTGCCTGGTAATCATGGTGTTGGAAGAGGTACCTCTGTCTTTATGCTTCATAGCACCAGTCTATGACTACATGATGCATCCTGTCAGGTTCAAGCACACAGCTGGCTAACAACCCCACAGTGGGTTATGGGCCAGAATTGCTGGCCCAAGAGATATTCTGCCTCTTTATGGTGACTCTGCATGCTTATGTGTTAAAGTGTAATAATAAAAAAAATTGTCCCCCTCTGTGTGCTGAGTTTATAGCATAGGTCTTAGAAGGCTACCTTATTTTCATGCTTACAGAGGTCATATTACAGTTGTTCCCAATTACACACATACCTCATATGAGATATGCATATATTCAGACTCAAAGAATATCTGTGAATTGAGTAGTGAAGATGAATAATTCTATTAGCAACCAACTGGTACTTATAGGAATCAGTCACTCAGTGTGAAGATTTGCAGAAACAGTCACAATTTCAGAAATGACATGAATTTTATTGACTATAATTATACTCTGAAGTTGCTTATCGAGTTGAAACCTTAGGATTTATCTAAAATATTAAGTATCTGCTTTATCGGTTTGGCCAAATTTCCTCAAGCTGATAGATTGAGCTTAAAGAAAATCATGCACATTGGGCATTATGTAGTATATCTATAATCCCAGCCGCTCAGGAGACTGAGGCAGGAAGATCGTGAGTTCAAAGCCAGTCTCAGCAACTTTGTGGGGGCACTAAGTAACTCAGCGAGACCCTGTCTTTAAATAAAATATAATAAAGGGCTGAGGATGTGGCTCAGTGGTTGAGTGTCCCTTAGTTCAATCCCCAGTTTCAAAAAAAAAAAAAAAAAAGAGAGAGAGAGAAAGAAAAAAAGAAAAAATCATGCCCATTTTACAAGAAATATCAGGATATTCCTGAAAAATTTGATTCTTTTGCCACATTGCAGCCAAAATTTGAGCCTTGAAGGCTTATGATGATATACCATCTTCTCTGAAGTTGCCTGAGTTAGATGCTGGGAGCCCTCAGCAATGACAGGAACCTATGGTGAGATTAGAGCTGTGCATGACATTTCTTACCCATGCATGGTTCAGACAGTTATGTACCAGTATTTTAATGATCTTGCTAAACACTGAAATATGGTTCCAGCTAAGTCTGCTCTTTTAATGGAGAAAGTGGTTCAAGCAGATTTTGGACTGCTTTTGTTTTACTGTTAAGAGTCAATGTCCACAGTTGGCTGCAATTTAGCAGAGAAAAATCAGGACATCCATTTGTGGATGGATAATGTTAAAACCGATTATTAAGAAGGGTGGATATTCTTATTCTTTATTATCTCCATTTAACACAGCAGATAGATTTTGTGCATCATTCATTTCCCCTGACTTTTAAGATTAGAGTATATAAAAATAAACTTTTAATTAGCAATCTAGTGAAAAAATAGACTCATATTCAGATCTTGCATTATGTATTTTTCCCTTACTTCTAAAGCCTTTTAAAAATAATCTCCATCATTTTAACTTGGCAATGAACCTCCAGCATCACACTCAAAATTAACTTATAGTTTTCATTAAGTGCAGTCTAGACTGTGTCTTTTCTCATTTCCAAAGCATAAGCAATTTGATTTGCTGCTTATCCCAAACTTTTTCCTAAAGACAAAAAGTGGAAGTTATGTACAACTGCTTTCAAACCTCCAATGAAGTAAGTACAGTGTTCAATAACTTCATCAAAGAAGGTCTAAATTTTATGGTGCAAATGGCAGGCTTCACAGGTCAGTGAGCTTTTTCAAATGGTACACAGGCTGCCTATATCAAATTTGTAGAAAAGAATTGATTTTGGTGGTTGGAATAAGGCCATTTTCATCTAGCTGCAAGCTTTCCAGAAATAATAGTGCTATATTAGAAGATAAATTATATATAGATTACTGTTTTTAAGTATTATTCAGAATGTTAACAACTAATATAATGGGCCTTCTATTGCAATCCTAAATAGCAAGTGTCAACCTGCTTTTTAAAGTTCCCCAGTAGCTCTCAGCAGTCATGTGGGTTCCGGGGAAAGCTGTGCTGTCTGGCTCACAGAAACATCATGTTTTATTCTTGCTCTTTGTTTTCTTCCTTGTAGGTATGCTGTGCCTCTGTTATTGGCAGGACCTTTGATACCTGGCAAGTTGCACCACTGGGAGGCAGGAAGAAGTGTGTCTGCAAAATGGAAGTTCTTAGTGTGTTTTCCTTCCGTGTGAGCTATTAACTGGTAGAAAGATTGGTAGGTGCACAATGCATCCTCCTGAGCCTCCTCTAATTCACCATGTGCTGTTGTGATCTTTTACTCATGAACCACTTCTCAGAATGGGAGCTTTTCTAATTTTGCAGCCTTACCATTTCAAGAGGTCAGAAGGGCTGTGTGCAGCACACCTGGGCAGCATATTTTTAAAGAGACCCTTTGCAGCTAGCTATATGTTTGCTGTAGTTAGGAACCGAATATATGATGCAAACTGTTTCCATAAAAGTATAGAGTTGTGCAGAGAAATTCTCTCCCAGTTCCTTTAGTTTCCCCTCTGCACTGCTGTTGCTTTCCAGTATTTCTCTGTTTGTTCGAAGTTTGTATTCTTAAGGAAGGCGGGAATTCCTATCATCTTTTCTCCCATTCCAGTGTCTAGCCTAGCATCTGGAACATAGTAGATGGTTGGGTTTGTTAAGTCACTGCCATCCTACTTGAGGCTTAAAGACTAAAATCTGTTGAAATCCCACAAAATCTCAAATACAGAGTATTTGCTAATGTGAACATTGAATTAGAACCGAATCTATATGATGCTCAAGTGAAAGGAACTCAGAAATAGTGTTTATTTTCTTAAGAAAGTAAAGAAAAATGGTGCTGGGGATGCCAAGAAGAAAAACAGGCACACTTCTACCATGGACATGTCTCTGACTGCTGTTTCCCATTTGAAAGGTGGAAGTTGGATCTCAATGATCCTTTTAATTGTAAAAGTTCAGGGCATCTTTGGCATAGATCATTATTTTATTTTGTTTTATTCTTTATGTTTTAAAGATCTTATGTTCTCATTGCAGTTCAGAATGCATGAAAAATATATAGATTCAATTCAGAAGGGCTTTTTTTTTCTTTTTTAAAGAATTTAACCTTTATTTTATTTATTTGTTTTTAAATGGTGCTGAGAATTGAACCCAATATCTCACATGTGCAAGGCAAGTGGTCTAGCACTGAGCCATAACCCCAGCCCTTAAAAGGGTTTTTTTTTTTTTTTTTTCTAGCCACAAAGCTTATGATAGACCCTTAACTACAACCAGGACACTAAAGAGAATGTTTCCAAACCTTGTTTGGGGTTTTCAATGCCTGAGTGATACTTGCAGCTGGCATATCAAATTATATATCTCATGTAACTTTAATATCCGAAGAGTATACTTTAAAATGTAAATGAAAAAGGATAATTAATTTTAATACAATCCTCTCAAACTACCTTGCCTCCCACTATTAGAATGACCTCTCTAGATTTATAATGGTTTATTTCACTATTAAATAAAAACTATCGCTACTTTAAAATATCTGGGCCTGTTATGCCCATTCAGGCGGGTGTTCAAATGTCCACTGTCAAGGACAGCATAACCAGATGGGTTGGTTTCGATTTAACCTGCACTCTAGTCTCCGTGGTTATTTTACCACTTAGAATAATAGCAGTGCTCAGATATTTAATATATTTCTCAGAGCTGAGGTGCTCAGGGTCATTCCAGACATGACAGTCCCTTATGAAAAAAAAGAGGGGAGGGATCGGACTCTCTTTTTGTACCAGTCATACATAAAGGGCCTCCTTCCCATTGCTCACTCTCTCATGTTTGACTTCTGGTCCTTGGTCCTCCTCCCTGGGGGAGCATGCGTTCCTCTGCGAGTTCTTTGTCATGAAAACTCAGAGCTGAAAGGGACCTCAGAGTTCATCTGTACATTTCATAGATGAGAAGCCAAGGGCTGGAGAGGTCATGCAACCCACTTGAGGTCACACAGTTAATTAGGAGAGGGCTGGACCTGGACTCTGGGTCTTTTGACCTCTGCTCCAGAGACTTTTCTATCAGGTGTGGAGAGGGGCAGTGGCAATGAAGGCATTAGAGACTCCATGTGGCATTTTAAAATAGCAAGACTTTCTTTTCAGTTTTTTTTTCCTCTCTTGTTTTACAAAGATTTCTTTCTTTCTTTTTCTTTCTTTTTTTTTTTTTTTTTTTTGTTAATTTCCCAGTCCTCCCATTTTCTTATATGGAAGATTAATCTGACATCTTCTGCAGAGAATTGACTGTTTCCCACAAAACAAAGAGTGGAAAGAAAGTAGTACAAGCATTGGAGGGTCTCGAGGGTCCTTAGTGCTCCAAGCTTCCGACAGCTCAGTAAACATCCCTGCCCTGATTGTCCAGGGAGTGGAAGAAGCAGGAGGAAGTTGCCTTTGGAGCACTGGGGACGGTAGGAGAAGCAGTGTTGCAGCGAGTGAGTGGCTAGTGTTCTTGGCGCTGTGATAGGTCTGTTTTTCCAGAAAGTACAAAAAAGCAAAATCATCATTCCTAAAGCTCAGAAGAGCCTGCCAGCCAACAACACTCATTCCTAAGGCTCTAAACAAATGCCAAAAGGCACCGTGTGTCACATCAGAGATCCCAGGAGACAAGCCAAGCATGTGTTTATGTTGCACACAGGTCTACAGGGAGGTTGCCTTCAGTCTCATGAAGGAAAGTTCTAGCTCTGATATCAATGAATAGGTACCTGCTCGAAGGAGGCAGGAGGGTGATAAAGGGTGATACCAGGAGGACTTCAGCCTAGGTGTTGAGAGCCTGGTGTAGGAAGTTTCCAAAGATTAGAACAGACACACAGAGAGTCCTAAGTTATCCTTGCCTTTAACCTTGCCTCCTTTCCCTTTCTCCTGTTTCCTTTATGCTACTTTCCATACCCCTGAGCCTTAACTATCCTACAAACTTCAAAGCTGGCAAAAACATCTTTGGAGAACACTCTTCTGTCACTTCAGGAAGTGGGACTGTACCAATGGCTGAGCAACATTGCAATTTTGAGTTTCAGAGCAGTTAAAGATAAAAACTGCTACCTGAGCCAGACCACAAAGACATCTTCCCCTCTCATCTCCTTACCCTGTACAACAACAACCTGGCTTCTCTTCCACTCAGACAGCTCTCTGGTCAACAGAGGCTTTTGGATGCATGTTGGCTGAAGAAAGCCATTAATCTCTATTTGAGTCATTTAAACAATTTTCTTTTGACAGAGGGAGTAGTGGTCATAAATAAAAGGTTTTTATCTTTGACTTCTAGGATAGGCCTGGGAACGGCACATCCCCAGACACTAAATGGAGTATTGTGATAAGACTGAGTGGGAAAATGAGGAAGATATGAGGCTTGATTCAGGGCCAGGAGAAGATGCATGTGGAACTGGATTTGAATGGCTTGCGGAAAGTCAGGTCTTAAACCAGCGTCAGGTAGCCTAGAGGTCAAGGACATGGTCAGTCCTACTGCCATGGCTGCCTAACACTTCTGACACGGGCCACCTTTCAGACCTGATCAATCAGCTACAGATTGGGGGTTCTCCATAAAATCCCTTAGGTTTGATAATTTGCTGTAGCAACTAGAAACCTCAAGAAATTTATAGCTACAGTTTTATTATAACAAAAAGAATACAAATCAGAAGCAGCCAAATGAACAGACACTTAGGGCAGTATTTGGACTGGGAGGGTTCCAAGCAGGAAGCTTCCATGTTCTTAGGGACATGTCACCTTACTGGCACAGATGTGCGACAATAGGAAACCTAGGGAATATTCCAAGTCAGGAAGCTTATCCTTGCTTCAGTATGTAGAGCTCTCACCAAGGCTTCATTTGGTAGGCATGATTTTGATTGAATTGTTGCTCACATGATTAAACTCAATCTCTGGCCCTTCTTTCCTCCCCAGAGGTCAGGTTGATCTCACATGGCCCAAATCTCTAAGTCTAATCACAAGGTTGGTTTTTCTAGCATGGCCAGGCTTCTCCCTAAACCTATCCACTGACTGACCCCACTCTGCATCATCTCTTTGTTATAAACTATCATGTGAGGTGTGAGGGACCCCTGTGATTAACAAAGTCACCCCTATTGCTGGGCAGTTCCAAGAGTCTGGAGGTTACTTCTGAGAAGCTGGATAAAGGCCAGATCTGTATGGGTGTGGTTTATTCTTCTCTAAGCATTTGGCAGTATGGGTTGATATGGAAACTCTGTGTGAAGTCACGCTGTGACAGGGCGTGACACTGGGAGGGAACCTGGCCACCTGCCATGATCTGGACCTGCATGTGCTGAACCGTGTGTTACCTAGAGCCCAGTGAGAGCTGTTACCTGAATAGGAATGAAGCTTTGAGTGCATTTGGTCAGCTTTGACACCCAAGCAAGTTACTAATGGCTGTGAATCCATAGCCTTAAGTTTCTCTTTGCTGTTAACTCAAACCAGAATAATAAATGCTGGTGTCAGAGTAATAAATGCTGCTGAAACAAACTCATATTACTCAATCCTTTCCAGTGCAGTCATGTGTGTGGTGGTGGTGAGGGGGAGAGAGAGGGAGAGATTTTGAGTTGGAAAAATTGTCAGGTTACCTTCAAATAATTAGTATTTGCATTTTAATATTCTCAGAGGTCTGCATTTGCTCACCAATACAATCTGACTTAGAGGACAGTCAGTAATCTTGTGCGGTTCTTCCATAAAAGCTGAAACAGTCAGTTTGTCTTTGAGGCTAATGCACAGCAAGAGGCTAAGCTGATTTGTGTTTTCTTAAATTCTCCAGGTGATAGGGACTGGGTAGCTTATTGGACTTCAAAGGGCTTCTCTTCATGAGAAGCGAGTGCAGGGAATTAATATGCTACCCAGAATAGGGATAGACCAAGCAGAGGCTTCTCTAAGATCACCTGGAGCCAAGACAGGAGGCAGATGAGAAGCACAGAGGATAATGGGGTGAAAGTAGGGAAGGATTAATTCTCGGCATTTTGTATTCCTCTGTTACGTCTCAGGACTTTGAATCAGGGGGACTATAATACTAGATTACTAGTCCTTTGCTACAAGAAAACTGTTTCAAACCATCTCCAGGGTGGGTTAATGCAAGGAATGTCATGCATGGATTCAGAAGACATGGTTTGGATGAGACTAACTTACTTATAGGCCGTGTTGTCCTTGGTGAGTCCACTGAACTTTCCACCTCTGTTTTCTCATCTGTAGAATGGGAATAAGAATGTCAATCTTAAAGGATTATTATTAGAATTTATAAAAAAAAGATGCATATAAAAATACCTGGCACACTGTATTTGACATATTGGGTATTCAGCAGGCATGTCTTTCCCTAGCCTTTACTGTTTCTTTCCACCAAAGTGCTTCGTGATCTTAAACCTCTTGCTACTCAAAGGCTTTGGAGCGGCCACTTTGACACAGAATTCTGCATTGTCTAAAAGTCTTATTTGCCCTGCAAACCCAAATTCTGCTTAATTGCTTCCTTCCTACGGTTGCTCTGGGTAAGTTCTGTATAACTCAGTTTGAAGTTTAACCCTATTTGCCCTTTGTCAAGGGGACTGTGCTTGGGGGGTAAGCTGTTTCTGAAGAATTGTGCAATTTAGAAAAATTAAGTTTCAGGCCAGCCATGTGGCTCTGACAGCTTATACTGCTCAGTACTTAGCAATAATGGAGAAAATGCCAGTAAAAATGACAAAACGGCAGAGCCCTGATCCACCAGGTAATTGTATATTGAGTATGTCTTGGCTCAAACTAGGGATGATTTTGCTTAAATGAACTAAGGGCAAAACTGCCTGTTGTAAGTCATATAAAACAAGATCAGTGCCCTGGGTAATTAAAGATGCAAACCAGCAGCACAAGATTTTTGAAAATGGAAGGTGAATATTACTAGCTTTAAAGAGGTTGGGATAGGGTGTAAGGGCAGTCCATTTTCTATTTAATGAGTTGATTTAGGTATGTATACGGACACCAAAAAGAGACAGGCAGTCATTCAAATCCATCTCTATTTTTTTCCCCTCACATGTTAGAAGAAAGATTAGAGATATTGGTTGTCCAGATCCCATAACTGCTCTTATCATCCTGCAGATGCACAGAGAGGGGCAAATAAAGGAAAGAGTTTGAAGGAGATAAGTACAAAGCCACAGAGTGAATTTGTGCAGGAATGAGGATTAAAGCCGTTAAGTGCTTTAGTCACTTGATCCTGCTAATCTTTGTTCTCTAATGTGAAAAATTCATGGGCTTTAGGAAGAGACTACTGTAGGTTCTTATATGGAACAGGATTGACTGTCATTGTGTAATCCCCACATATTTGCACCCTATCTTTTCAGTGATCAGAAATAGGCGACTGGGGAAGGCAGGCAGAGAGATTAGCTCTCTATTTCTCAGCACATTGTGTTTTTGTGTTGCAGCATCTTTAATTACTGAAAAGTAATTCACTGAATAGCACCCTGGTGGCTTGAAAGAGTTAATGCAGTTTCCAGAAGTGTCTAACCTCCTCCTAGGGAGTAGCTTAAGTACAGAGAAAATCTGGCTCAATAAATACTAAACAACAAGAATCTACTGATAAGGGTCAAACTCCACAAAACAAAATTGAACCAATGGCCCATTTAATCCAGTACCTTCTCAATAAATCCTTTTTCACCAGAAGGCACTATTTACCTGGTATTTTCCATGAATTGATGGCCATTCTTTCTCGATCCTTTGAGGTCAGGTCAATATCCATTTATATCCTACTCATTTCATCCACCATCTATCTGAACATTCATCCATCCATCAGTCTTATTGAGCACCTACTGTGCAAGGTTCTGTGATAAATAAGACAGTCTTTTTTTTATTTTTTTCTGTGAAGAACTCACTGGAAGAGGGAGATGGAATGAGAAGGACATATATAACCTACTCTGAGAGGCCTGGAGAAATCTTCAGAAGCCCTCATGAAACATGATCCCCCAGATTGGGAACGCTGCTCTCTTTGTGTGCTCCCATTTGGCTCTGCAGTTACCTAATCACATTGTGTTGTAATTTCCTTTTTATTGTCAATCTCCCCCTCTATGCTGTGGACTTCTTGAGGGCAAGGTCTCTGTTTCATTCATCTTTTTGTTCCCAGGGTCTAGACCAGCCACTGGCATTGAGAAGCTAATGGTAAATGTCTGTGGATGGATGAATGGGTGGGGATGTATTATTTTGGCTGTGAACTTAGCTGTACAAGGCATAGTTTTGATCTATGCATATAACTCCATGGTGCCTGGATAGTTTTAAAAGGTAATAGCTGGGGATGGCCATAGAATCTCAAGCTTTCCTATTTATGACTCAGGCAAAATGTGAAATTTGTGTGTATGGTATACAACTTCTTTCAGAATGAGAAATATAAGCTCACAGATACTCTCTATATATATTGGCATCCTGGAATCCTTCCTTTACGTTATAAACTACATTAAATCCACCCCTATATCATATTTATTTTGCCACCTTAATAGAGTTAAAATCTGTGTACTTTTCTTCATCCTCACTGTTACTACTTTAGTCCAAGCCACCATCGTTTTTCACTTGGTTTACTGCTCTGTTTCAGTCTTGCTAGATTCCAGTCTTCCTCCTTCTCCCAAATCTATTTTTCATATTGAAGCAAGGATATCTCCTTAAAGTGCATCTGGTTATGCATTCCCCTTACTTAGGACCCTCTGATGGCTCCTTCTTGCTCACAGCATTAAGTCTTAATGCATTAGCACGGGGTACAAAGTCTGCCATGCTCACATCTCTAGCGCCATCTCCCAAGGATTCTCTCTTGAATACCCTTTTCTGATACCCAGAATGCACCATACACTGTCTTGCCTCCTAACTTTCTGTTCTAGCCCCTTCCCTCTCTATATATACTTGACTAAGCTCCTCCAGCTAAAACATCTCTTCATTCAAAATTCCTTCCTGGAATGTCCACTCCTTCCTCCCCATTCCTAAAGCATACTCACTGTGAGGAGGGTGTAGCTAAGTCTAAGCGGTTCTGTGAGGTAACTGGTGAGTCTAAAACTCAAATCCATGACAGGGTACCTGCAAAGCTGTCTTTCCTAGCACCTGTGAAGATGGCAGGGATCCCAAACTGGGAGTTGGAAATCCTAGTTAGAGATTATCCCAAGTTAGTTGACCTTGGGCCAGCTGTTCAACCTCTCCGAGCCTCAGTCTCTCCATCTGTAAAATGAGATAGCACATTCTCATATGTGTCATGATAGTTGGGAGTTCAAAAAAATTGTGCATGAGAGAGTAATCTGAAAGCCACAAGTACTCTGCAAATGTGAGGAACCATCATTATCCCACAGTAATGTTATATGACCACAGGCTGAGTTTTTTTCCACCAAAAGTTATAGTCAATATGGTTCTAGAAGTGTCTATTTTCAAGCACATAAAAAGGACTGTGCAGAAATATGGAGCAAATCCACAAGCCCATGATACACAGCTGCAAATGTTGGAGGCTCCCGGCTGTGACACAGAGCTAGCTGGCCATGAAAAGTAGTATCTTTTTAAGATATAGCCTGGGATCTTCTCTTTTGCAGAATTGAATTGTTCAATTATATTACAGTAATCTGACTATGTGATCATTACTTTTAGTGACATTTGCCAAAGTTGGCTTTGTACTGTCTACAGGATGAATTGAATTTTGACAGCTACAATGAAATTTAACTTTTACTCCTTCATTACTATAATTTTTATTTATTTATTTATTTTTGTGAAGCGTAACGTTGCATTGCAATTTTATTCTCTTTCTGCCAGATAACATGAAACCTACCAATTCTGATGCTTTTCTCCTCTTAGAGCATTTTTGAATTATAAGAATATATTTTCTAGATAGAACATTATATACTACCTATTGCAGAAAATCTATGTCATTCCTCCTCACCAGCTCACTCCCACAACACATACTCGGTTACACTGTAATGTGTTTGTACCAAAGAAAATTACTGACCTCATGATCTGAGCAACAAAATGTTCTCAAAATATATTGCCTCATCTGTTAGGTTTGATTAAACCATTTATCAGCAAAAAATAAAAATTGCTTTTCTTTGCTGAGAACATTTGGAGATTCAGGAGTACTTTGCTGGGCTGTTGTTATCTTTGTGGGGCTATTGATAGAACTGCATATTATCATTGGTTTGTAATAATATGGATGTGGGTTTAAATTAAGAGGAAGATTGTCTTATTTCTGATATTTGCACTGCTTTTCATAACTGGGCTTGATTCTGACTATATTCTGACTATATTAGACTATCTAGGAGCATTTAATTGTTCTCTCTCTCTCTCTCTCTCTCTCTCTCTCTCTGTGTGTGTGTGTGTGTGTGTGTGTGTGTGTGTGTGTGTGTGTATTTCTTTTAGGTTCCATTTAGGAAGTCATATAATTACTCCTCCATCCATGATATATATGCATTGAATTTTTTTTGACTCATAGGGATGAATTTATGGTATGTGCTATCTCACCTTGGTGAAATATCTGGCTGAAATTAGGAATGTGGCCAGACATTAAGCAGCTGAGTTTTTCCTCATGTAATGCTCATTGATCCCCAGGGCCACTGAATTGCTATCTTCATCTTTTACCTTCATTCCCTACTCAATGGAGTCTGTGACTCCAATGAATGTGAATTAAATGGTTGCACAGTTTGACCCGCCCGACTCTGAAGGGTTATGTGACTTCTCAGATGTGGTCAATTTTGATAAATTTCCAGATGAAGTTACATTTGGCATGGGATGATTTGAGAAAATTGTTATTCCATTCTCATTATACTTGCACTGCCAGAAAAATATATGAGACCCTTGCCATACTTATATAGTCACAAATTGAATAAGCGTTGATTCTTTTTGAAGTTTCTGGAGAGGATTTTATATAAGAGATTGGTAACATACATTATTCCCCTAATATTTATTGAGCAGCTATCCTGTGCTGGGCGCTGTGGTGTTTCCTGGAGTTGAGATCAGGAGCATAACCCCTTAAGGAGTTTAACATCTAAGTGCTGCCAGACTTGCAAATAAACACTTGCTAATTATAACTGCTTGTGTTGGTGAGCTTTTTGTCATTGTGAGAAAAAATACCTGAAAACATCAACTTAAAAGGAGAAAAGGCTTATTTTGACTTACAGCTTCAGCGGTTTCAGCCTAAGGTCACTGGGCCCCATTATTTTGGGCCTGTGGCCAGGCAGAACATCATGGTGGAAAGCATATGGTGAGGCCAAGACGCTAATCTCTTGGTGGCCAGGCAGCTAAGAGAGAGAGAAGGGGCCAGGGGTTCCAATACACCCTTTCAGGGCACAGCCTCAATGACCTACTTCACCCCATGCAACCCTATCTTAAAGTTTCCACTGTTTCTCAGTTGTACCCTCAACTGGGGACTGCCCTCAACTGGGGACTGAGCCTTCAACACCGGAGGTTTGGGGGGATGTTCAAATTACAATGCTGCTGTAACTGAGTGTTTAAAGTATAGGAAGAGAACAGGTGTAGGAGAATCACAGTTTGCCTAGGGTGGAGGGAAAGTTTTCCTTGCGGGAATATAATTGGAATGGAGGCTTCCAGGATGATTAGAAATTTAAAGCAAAATCAATTATTTAAATAAATAAATAAGAAAAAGAGTGCTCCAGAAGAAATACACTGTGCCAAGGTTTGGAAGTGAAAGAGAGTGTGGTTGTTTAGTGGTGCTGGACATTGAAATTTGTGTGTGCGTGCTTGGGGGGGGGGCTTTGCTGGAGGGACGCTATGCATGAGGTGGGACAGCAGGCCGGGTCAGCTAGATTATGAAGGGCTTTGGATGCCAAGCAAAGGAATTTAGCTTTTGTGCACTATGGGAGATTTTCATCAAGGTAGAGATTGTAACAAATGGCATTTGGAGGGTAGCAATTACATGTCTCCAACAGCCTAGCTGCAACCTCCCGAGTGACTATAAAAGCTCCATGTGCCCTTGAGAATATGTCAAATATAAGTGGAAAAGAGCTGAGATTACTGCTCAGGCAGTTATGAAGTGCTGAACGCATCTGAGAAGGGGCATACTGGATCAGATTTACATGTTCATTTTACTAATGAGAAAAAAGGCTCCGAGAGGTTAAGTGACTCCCCCACCCCCCAGGTTCAATCTCTAGTGATGTTTGAGGTTGACTAAATGCACTAGTGCTCTTTTCATCTCACTAAAAGGCTGCAAAGAAGACTAAAAGGGACAGGGCAGATAAGGATTTATAGCAGACAGAGAAGTGACAAGCTGAGTGCTGGGTGATTTCACAGGATGGAACCGGAGCAGCTGGGCAGATCTGGAGGGAAAATAAAGAACCCTTGAAATACTAGAGAAAAACTTAAGACAGAAATCTGGTAGGAGTCTTAGGACTCCTGGTTTTAAAGTCCTAAACTTTCCGGTTTAAGAGCTGTTGCCTAAGGGGAAGTTTTCTAGAGTGTTACAGCACAGTTCAAAGGAAGTGGTCTTAGGATGGTAGCATTAAGCCTTAATGGACACTCACAGCTAATTTCTCAAGTTGAGTTTGATCTGAATGATCTAGTTGGGCAAGTGGGAACTCAGAGCCCTTATGGCAGAATTCGGTGGAACACAGTTCCCACTGGTCCTCTTAACCGTGGCATTTGTTTTTAGATGTGCCAGAAGGTCCAAGGGCACTGACTCTGAGAATGGGGATGTTTTGGAAAGGTGCCGCAGTTCAGTGATTTTATTCCCACCCTGCACATTCCTTTGCCAGGGATCACTCATAAGTACCACTGCTTTAAAACACACAGGGGACATGGCCATCAAGAGGCAGCATTTCACAGACCAAACCACCTGGCCAAGGACAGCAACTCATTGCTCTGTGGATTTTATCTTAGACCTATCACACATGGGCTCCTCCATTCAGAGCTAGCCTTGACTCTTGGTAGTTCTCTGATATGATATCTATGAACCTATTGTTCATTTGTTTAATGTTTTGACAAAGCTCGTCCTTTACCACCTTCTTATATCCTTGTCTAACACAGCTTCGCACATTCTGGAAACTTCTTTATGTTCCTTAATACCCTGGAAGCCTCTAGTGAGCAAGAACTGGTGCATTGGTAATATGGCATATCATTCAATTTATGCCCCAAATAGTAAAACATTTCTCTCAAAGTTTCCTGAGACTTTCCCAGTGTTCTGCATATCAAGGCTATGGACACTAACATATGCTGGAAGCTCATCAAAGTGTTGCTTTGTTTTAGTGTTTGTACTAATATTTTCCTTCAACCAATTCCATTTTTTTTCCTGGCTAGGAGATTATGGAGATATGACATGATACTTGATTAAACTACTTGGAGTACCTTAAATTGGTCTAAGGATAAATGAGACGATCCAAGTAGAAGTGCTTGGTTTCATGTCTGCCACATGCCACATGCTACATGTCACAGAATAGTGACTCATTGGCAGGTTTCTTCATCATGACAAAAAACGAAAGTCAAAACAAACCCCGAAGGCCTCCCCTGAATCATTAATGTTTACTTTAAAAATTTTGAATGTGGAGAATATTTTCGCTCTCTCTTTCCCCTTGTTTACTTTCTGGAAAACAATCTGGCTGTTGGCTGTTGAGTTCTGATTAAAGGTGAGGCATGCTTCCATATGCATGGATGAGATATTAAAGAAAAAGATAACGCTTGAAACCACACTTTTAACATTCAATTTCAGTGCTGTCCAGAGTAACTATAAGACTGGGGAAAGGTGAGTAATAGATTTGACAGCTATACTCTAAAATGGACCTTATTAGTGAAATATAAATTATAACCAGGCATTTCCTATCAGCACCCTGTGCAGTTAATGATAAGCAGTCAATGAGATTTATATACCCTTAGCATTTTTATAATGAGTCTGTTGCTTTGATGACAGTTTACTGTCAAACATTATGCTTAGAAATTTATAGCATTTGATTCAAATGAATAGACAGTTTAGCTTCATTGCAATCTGTTCTGATTTTCCCTTTTCATAAGGCTCACACTTTCACTTCTTTCTCTCTTTACTTTTATTTATTTATTTTTCTTTCCTAGGCTAAGCTCTTAAGCCCTACTCTGGAAATGAAATTTTGAAGTGGGTGCACATTGACCTGCAGAAAGTATGTGATAACTCTAAGGGAAGGAGTTCAATGGATTCCAAGAGTAGGTATGAGGAGTCTAAAGAGGAAAGATGTTCCATGAAAGTATCAAAAATTTACAGACGCACTGGGATGGTGGCTGGAGGGAAGTTATGAAATATAAAAGAGATTGGGTAGGATAACTGAGACAAATGGTGGTTCCATTCCAAGTTTTCTAAGGAATCTCCCAGTTATCCCACTCCCTGGTCTATACCCCAAAGACTTAAAATCAGCATACTACAGCAATGCAAGCATCAATGTTCATAGCAGCTCAATTCACAATAGCCAAATATTGATCAAACCTAGGTGCCCTTCAACAAATGAATGGACAAAGAAAATGTGGTATATATACACAATGGGATTATTACTCAGCCATAAAGAAAAAATGCAATTATGGCATTTGCCAGTAATTGAATGGAACTAGAGAATAGCCTGCTAAGTGGAATAAGCCAATCTCCCAAACCCAAAGGCTGAATTGCTCTCTTTGATATGTAGATGCCAACCTACAACAGGGAGGGAAGGGAGAAGAAGAATAGAAGTTCATTAGATTAAACAAAAGGGAATGAAGGGTAGGGAAGGGAGGGGAAAATGGGAAAAGGAAAGACATTAGGATGAATCGGACATAATTTTCCTATGCTCATATATGAATACACGATCAATGTAACTCTGCGTTATGTACAACCACAAGAATGGGAACCTAATTGGAATGGGTTGTACTCCATGTGTGCATAATATGTCAAAACACACTGTACTATCATGTATATCGAAAAACAACAATTTTTTTTTTTAAAGAGATTGGGTGGGAAGAAAGTCCTTTAACTTTGGGAGGAGCTGCCCTTACATGTTTGCATAGAGAACACAACATCTCATTCTCTTCTGGAAAGAGCCCCACATGGGTTTCCACAATTGCCTACAGTCCTGAGGACAAGCTCTCTATTAGACAAGTGCCCAATAAAAGCTGCTGACAGATTGGCTGCAGCTGGAGAGGGCATGCAGAGGTGATTCCAAGGATCACTCAACAGAGCCCTGCTGCCCCTGTAGGGCTGTTTTGCTGCACAGTTCAAGTGCACGCAGCTGTTGGATCTGATGGCTGCCTCTGCACAGCTGGGAGTGTGGCTTCCCTTCCGGCATCAGGTGCTTGATTTTCAGGAAATAAGACTCTTGTTCAGAAAAATGTGGTGTCTCAGGTAGGCAGGCATTGAAGGTAGGTGTTTTCCAAAGGTGGTAGTATTAGAGTGGTATTTATGCAGCTTTATAAGTAATGCAAAGGGGCTGAAAGCATTCATATCTCATATCACTTATGCTCTCTGTTCCATTTCAGAACCTAACACTTTCCCTCCTTACCCAGGGCATGTCCACTGGCTCAGAAGGGTGAGCTGGATGGGCACCTGCATTTGAAGTCCAAGATGGCTGCCATCTGCTCCCCACCTGTTCTTGTTCTGATTTGTGTTCTATCACAATTCTAAAATGTTGGCCCTGCCAATATTTTTCTGAGTCTGGTCCTTTGGATTCAGTGTGGATAATCATCTTATTTTTATTTTTATTTATTTTTTTGTGTACAGAGGATTGAACTCGGGGCACTCGACCCACTGAGCCACATCCCCAGCCCTATTTAGTATTTTATTTAGTGACAGGGTTTCACTGAGTTGCTTAGCATCTCACTTTTGTCCAGGCTGGCGTTGAACTCACAATCCTCCTATCTCAGCCTCTCCAGTGGCTGGGATTACAGGTGTGTGCCACTACGCCTGGCAATCATCTTCTTTTTTGAGTCTCAAAATTTCCTGAAGAGCCCAGAGTCAAGTTTCCCCTGGCTTCTTATATGCTGTGCTGCTTATGATCAGAATTCCACTTGGATTAGGAGTCCAAACCTTGTCAATGACTGTTTCATTGTTTGTGAACTCCAGGGCCCCAGCAAGAACCTAGATGGATGCTTGGCTGTATGCCCCTTTAACGATGACTTCTATTATGACAATAACTTTCCTATCTATTTAGGCACAAATAAATGGCAGGCTCTGTGCTAGTTATTTTACATATTACTTTCTAGTGCTTACTAGAGGCAATATTAAAATCCATATTTTGTTTATCCACATTGGTGAAAGCATGGATAAAAATCCAAAGTTCAGGATTATTTTTGGAATAGTAGAATCATAAGTGGAAAGTGAAATAATTCAGAGAAATAAAGAACTCTGATTTCTTATGCCACCATCCATCTCGGCCTCTTGTTTGGAGGTCTCAGCTGGCAAATTTATCTTCCTTTTTCATGAGGATACTATTTCATGTGATTATTCTTGCCTCCAAGCTGATTGATGACAAGTGTTCAATTTAAATAATGCCACAGTTAGGAAAGAAGTGGAGAGAAATCTGTGGAATTCTCTGAAGCCTGAGTCAGGCATAGCACAGATTAGATACGAAACCTGGGAGGGCTATCCTGCAGGAGCTACTATGTGGGTAGTTTTGGTGTATTCACAGGAAACATTCCAATGTTGCTTCTGTTAGGAACAAAGACACTGACAGTGGAGGTCTCTAGCATGCACTTAAATTATAGCACTGTGGTGAGAGCAGGGATTGAGGGGGAGTGGTTGTCAGGGAGAATTATGAAAGCAAGTGAGTGCCATGGTGACAACATTGGTAGACATTAAAGGGTCTTAAAAGGGTCACGGACAGAAGGTAACATTTCTGCTGTGTGCCCCAGAAGTCATGTAGCTGGAGGCACACAGCCCCAGTGACTGCGGGATGCTGAGTAGAGGGCTCAGAACCAGCCAATGAGAGGCACATGCTTTGCCATTCAGAGCTTAGATGCAGGAGAGATGTGTGATCAAGTGGTTATTGCTCAGTCTGGGCTGGAAAATCCTTTCTAGCCCAGGACCAATATTTCTTTAATATAGCACAATATGTGCTTGAGGCTGTCTGTCAGTCTTTGGGGCTTTTGAAATACAATATTAGCAAAGTCACTGACATTTTATTCATAGAAGATGAAAAATAATGCATTGGTTATCAAATGCCTTTTCATAAGCATCATATTCATGTATTTCATATAGCCGTTCTCCAAGATTGAAAAAAAGCAACTTGTCCTTAGAAACCAAGAGAGGGCACGTGGAATGGTTCTAAATGAAGATATTAATATTCACATTATAGCTAAACCTTGCTAATTTGCTCTAATGACTGGAAACCTATTGCAAATTACCAAATTAGTGAGTAAGCCAGCAACCAGGATTTCAGAAAACCCAAAGATGGCATCGGAAAATGAAACTTTTCCTTTAATTTCATCAGCACAATTGAATTTTAACCACCGAGAGTATTTGTAGTCTATATTTTGCCTATCTTGCAAATCTATGTGCATTTTAAAGAGTAGTGGTGAGGTTACTAAAATAAAATTCATTTTAATATATGGTTGTGATTAAGAAACATACACAGAGCAAAACAAAAACTTGGAAAAAAGACACTGAAGATTTGTCCAGAGGATTTTAATTTTTATTGTGTTTTTATAATCATTGCCAGACATAAGTGTGTTGTTCATTTCTTCCTTTAGTTATCAACCAGAATATTGCAAATGCTTAATGAAATATTGCACAAAAGACTCATCAGCATTGGTGAATTCTCCCAACTGACCAGGCACCTTATTAGTGAAAGAAGTAATTTTCTAAAGCACGATTACATGAAAATGAACTGAGTGGGAGTAAGGTCCGAATCATAGCTTTGTTGGCAGTGACAGCTTAGATCTATAACCTATGAAAGTGGAGGGGGTCCTGATTGGGTGGTGCCTGAGACCAGCTATGACATCCCTAAGGTGTTGTATTGTCTCATTCTTCATAAACCGTTACTTTTATATCTAATTTTCTATTTTCAAATTTATATTCTTTTTTAATTGTATAAATTTCTGCCCTTATAAAACTTGAGTCCACCCTGGATGTTGGAGCCAATTGTTTGGAGCTTTTGTTAGGAGAGTTAGTGGAGTGAGAAGAGAATGGACTGAGGGTAGAATCTAAAGACATAGATGTATAAAGAAGAAGAATACTCTTAAAATGGAAAAGAAATGAGCTCCAGGATCAGAGAGTTCTTGGAACGCAGAATCCTGTCTTTGTCTTCTTTTTCCTTCTTCCCTAGGCAGGGTTGCTCTGTCTTCTAGGAGGGGAGAGGATTTCTTCTTTCCCCACCTTCAGAGAACATCAGTGTTTCAGCTTCCTGGATGGAGACAGGATATGGGTTGAGAATTATCACACCGTGATGAGAGCCCATGAATTTCAAAGGCAGCCCTGGATGAGAAGGGAAATGTGCATCCCAGTATAGAGATGGAGCATGGGAATTTTGTCATCATAGGTAACATATTTCTATAACATGTCTTGCCAACTAGGATTTAGCACATACTTCTCTAAGGTAATGTAGAAATGGGAAAGAGGCACGAATAACATTTATTTTTAAAGGACTTAATTTGAAGACATTACCTGTGTCCACGGCTAATTTTAACTTTACCTACACTTTTAACTGCTTGGTACTTGACAATCGTATTGAGCCTCTATGTTCTTTGAAGAAGTAAGAAACATTAAAAATATTTTTTTTCAAGGAAAATGTGTTGTTCTTTGTGTTAAAACTGAAATATAAAAGGAAGTAGGGTACCTCTCTCCCATCGTTTAAGAGGAACGCTAGGAGCTGTTTGTTTATTTATTTATTTATGTTAAAGCTTCAAGTATTCTGGAGTGTTGAGTTTGTCTGGCAGTACCTTATGTTTTTCCCCTCCACTTTTGCATCTTTGATAACTTTCTGGAGTTGTTTCCTTGGAGACATGGTGGTAATGATCATAACAGGTACACTTGGTCTCTATCACTCTCTTACAAGGATGCTGTAGATGTGACTGGGTAAAAACTTCTTGTAATGAAATCCCATTCCAATTACTGCAGTGCAGAACTTAAAGTATCAGCAGAATACACCGGGAACACTTCAGCATCTTTTCTGTTTTTTGTTTTTTGTTTTCCACCCAGCTCAGATATTATTACTTTTTAAACTTTTGTCCGCAGGAATCCATCAATGTCCCTTTTCAAACCCTCTAAAACACTCTCCAAAGAGGATTCTCAGATAGGTAATTTTATCTTATCTGAGTTTTTGAGGAATTTTAGTTCAAATGTTATTGTATTTTTAAGAGCCCTCTAGATACCTATGAAAGATAGTCGAGTTGAGTTACAACACACGTGATCCAATGCATTCATAATCTGAAAGTATTCTTTAGGAAGAACAATCAGAGTAATCGCTCCTTTATTCAAAAGAGAGGCCACCTGAGCTCTTCTTAACACTTCCAAATGTTTGAAAACCAATGCCCTTAGCTGGTTATAATGACATTTTCACAGAAGATATTGAGCGTGTCTATAATATGTACTAACAAATAGATATGGTGAAATTCCCTGATGGAGCTGAGCATAGAATGTCAGTTCTGGGAATCCCTCTGGACCATGACAATTCGATTTTATTAATGCCTTAATTCTGTTAAGATGGTAAAAGGAGGGTTACCTTTGCCTTTCTTTTCTTTATTGAATTAAAATGTCCTGCTATGAAGCAACACTTGCAGAACAGTCACATATTTAAGGAAAGAAGTGGCTAAAAGATGTTTCCAGAAAGGTCTGCTGAGACTGACCAGGTGCACTTTGTCATTTCATTATCCTCTGTACTCAGATGTGGGGGAGTTAGGTTCTGCTACCTCCTCCCTCTGTTTCTTATTCTTTCCCTACCCCATTTCTAGGTATGTTTTGTGGAAGAAGCCAATCATGGCACTTCAATACTGTGTCGCCTCAGGGCAATTACATTCCTTTGAAAGCCTTCTTTATTTGGCTTTTGTCTTTAACTTCCCTTTCTTAGGCTTTCCTATAAAGGAATGAAAGAATATTCCTAAAAACGTGGAAGGATAATTAACTTATCGTTATGATTTTTCTTGACTATCAAATTTCTTAACTCAAAATAATAACCCAAATAAAGGCAATTTGAGCCAAGATAATGACAATCACTTTCTACATTTTGTCTTTTACACTGTGGACTTGATGAATTCTGTTACCCAGTGACATCATGATGTAGAATTCCAGTGTATGCATTATGATTAAGAGAAATTCACCTAGTTGCTTATATGAATGCCATCTGCTTCTCAGCTAATTTGCCTACATAAAATCTGGACAAACATTTAAAGCCATTTAAAATCAACCCATTCATGAATCAAAATGCATTGTTTGATCACCTACCATAAAGAAGATATGATGTTATCATTTTTAAGGGCACAGAGATTTGCTAAGTATTGGCCTGCTGCAAGCAGTTTATAACTGACATAATTATTAAAGACAAATACTCACATGAGGTAGCAAGAGGATGTCAAGCCTGACAGTACAAACTGCCAGAGGATGGTGAGCTCACTGTGGGCTGCTGCAGTCAGACAAGGCTTCCTGGGTTGTGCTTGATAAATGAGGTATGAATGAACTATAATAACTCTGAGGCACAGGTATGGGTAGGGCCTTCTATAAATGAGTGATGAGAGAAAGAAAACTCTGCAGGCAGAGAGATTGGCACAATTGAAACTACATCAGCAGAACACTGAGAAGGGTGTTGGAGTTGGGTGGGAAGGGCAGGGAAGAGTTCGGTCAACCTGGGGTGGTGGGAAATCACAGAAGAAAGAGGACGCAGTATTGAAGTGCCAGTGAAATCATTCATACTAGGATTTTCAGCTGTGGTTTTGGCAAGTCAGAATAAATATGTTCTTGTACAAGTGGGAATTAACCCTGATGTCTTAGTAATTGATTCAAGTCTCAGTATCAAAGACTAGATGACTAAACAGTACTAGCTAATAGATTTTATTTTGTTCACCACGCTTTTGATGAGAACAAATAAACATTTTCTGTTTGAAATGTCTCTATGCATCAGCCATTGTTAATGGTTTTCAGTGGGATCTCTTTGTGTGTTTGTGGGGGGCAGGACATGGCTTTATAGATGAACCCATATATGTACATGTGCACCTGTAGACTGTGTGTATACATGTATATGTGTTTTAAAGGGGCTTGCTAAAAATCTTGGTGTATGGTATACAGCCCTTGATCTGCCATAGCAGGGGAAGGATTTTTATTGATATGCATTTCTTCTTATTGTTCACAGATATTTTTGTTGATGAAAATGAATGAACCAGTGTATTCATTTCTTACAAATATGCATGGTCTTTGATGACAACTGTAGGCTATAATAATTACCATATTCAAAGATTGCTTGTGAAAACTATGAAGGTTTTCTTATATTTTTGGTTTTGTGGATGAACTCAGTGATCAGGTATCACTAAAAACCACTGGTTTTTCTAAGGCCAATACCAGGACCACACATTCCAGCAATTCTGCAGTAATTGTTTCAAAAGGATTCTTAATTCATAGGTAGAACAACTACATCTCATTTTGCCTTTCACAATGTACTACTGAATAAAACTATTTAAAAGTCATTTGTCTGGTGAGTTACTGAACATTTCATAACAAATCATCTTTTCTAGGAAATAATTCACTGTGAGACATGTTGATGACAGGTTCGGATTTTAGAAAATGGTAATTTATAGTATCAGCTCAGTTGTCTTGATGACCTTCACTAGACTGTACTAGTATTTTACTTATTCTTCCCTCTTCTTTGCCTTTCAACATACTGGAGGATAATTCATATCCTTACTAACCTTTACAAATGCTTTCCCCAAAGGTTTTCCTTCATCAATATCAGTGAAAACTAACCCATTGTCATCTTCTTTTAAAAAGTAATTAGCCATGAGTAATTGCTCCATCCTGACATCTTTCCAACTGAATTGATTTTCTTTTTCTTTTATTTGAAGGTAGATCTATTAATTGTGGCTGTGTTAGAATGCGATCACCCTTTTATTTTCCCATTTCTTACTTTCTGCTTTTCTGTGAAGCCTCTGGATTACACTAAGCTTGTAGAGTTTAATGCCATATGAACATTTCCCTGGTTTTATTATACATTCTATTCCAAAGTAGAAGAATGGATTTTTCTATCCAGCTTTATTAGATTCGATTTTGGAATATTTTACTTAATGGGTTATTTTCATGGCCGTCTCTATGCAACATTTATATGGGAAATGTGTGTTACTTGATTAAAAATATCCCATGGGACATTTTCCCCCAGGATTTTTTTTGACATTACCATTTGGCTGTGCAAAAGTTTAAAAAAAAAAAAAAGAAAAAAGAAAAAAAAGAAAGAAAAAAAACCTTTTTACTGGGCATGAGGTGGTCACCCTATAACAAACTCCAGGCACTTGAATACAATCTAATTGGAGAAGAGCCATAACAAAGGATGAAGGGAAAATAAACAGACTATGCCTGTATAATTCCTATTTCTAATGCCCAGATGGGATTTTGTCTATGTGCTCTATTAAGGAGCTACCCTGAAAAATTATTCAAAAAGCTTTGGCTGCTACAGGCTCTGAGGGTTTGGCTATGCCTTTGCTTGCTGGTCTCCATTAGTCACTGACTTGCTTCTGGGCACAATTCGAGGGATTAATTTTCTATCTACAAATCCCTGTGAGGTTAGGTCCCAGCAATCTTGGCAATAGTGTTTCTATTCACTCTAAAGGCAACTAAGATTCACAAGGGAAACTCCTTGATAGAATTATATATGATGAGAAGCCAGTGCTCCGTGCTTAAATAGGTAACCTTAATGTTGTGTGACTAGAATTTGGCAGTAAACAGGTATTTTATGTTCTGCCAAGATTTTACTATCAGATACACTCTCCTGTTAGCTATTTAATGAGACAAGGTCTTTTTTTCCCCCTTTTGCTATATTGTAACATTGCTTAGATTTATGTCTGATTCAAAAGCAGCTGTTCCCAGTTGCTTCCTGGTACTTAAAATCTGAACTATGTCTAGTGTTAGCAATTTGAAAAGCCTTTATAGCTTGGATACTGATCTCATATAGTGCTGGTGGCTTGGTGAATACTCACGTAAGCAAACAGAAATGAAAATAGTACACAGTTCATTATCAGAGTATTGAAAGCCTGGGATAGACTCTGAATTTGAAACCGACTCAGCCACAAAACCACTCTCTTTCTTGGCAAAGGTAATCTCTCTCTGTTTCAATTTCCTGATTTAGAATATAGGGATTATACAATTTTCTAAACCTTGGCTTCTATGGTGAATGATAAAATTTAGTCATTGGAAGGGGCATTGCAAATAGAAATTACTCCAGAATGTGAAAAAAAAAAAGAACACTAATTTAAACCACACACACACACACACACACACACACACACACACACACACACACGTCTCTATTAGCCACCCTGATTTGCTTCTGGGCACAATTCAAGGAATCAATTTTTTAAAAAATTGTATTAATATTTATATAGAAAGAAGGTCTACCTCTGTAGTGATTTGAAAATCTCAATTATAAAAATGCAGCTCAATTTGGCTCTTTGTTATTTTAGTCATCTGGTTAAGTATGGTCCTCTTTTGTTGTACTGGCAAACTTTAAGAAATTGCAACAAAATGTGGATATAAGAAACCAATAAGCAACACAGGAAAAAAACAAGTTTGCAAACTATACATTTTTTTTGATGTCTGTAGGCCAATAGCTTTTAACTTAGTACCTTCAGGTACAGAATAAAGAAAGAGAGGAGAAATAATGATAAGTTTGATACTTTGCTTCTAGATCTAAAATATCATTCCCTACCAAACTTGTTCCTTGGAGAAGGTCACCATCACCTAGCCTATGGTGAAACCTAGAGTTTGTCAAACTGCCCATATGTATTTACTGTGAATTGGTGGCACATGTAAGGGCAGGCACTGTGCTAGATAACCAAGCAGATGGGGTTCTTGCTCTCATGGATCTTGCATTCCTCAAGACAAACAAAGGCAGTCAATGAAAACCAGAGAATAACACAATGATCTAAAGCCTACCGATGGTGCAAGTGAAGTACTGAGGTGGATAAGAGTGTGGGCATGTACTTCAACTGGGTGATGCAGGAAGTCTCCTCGGAGAAGTAGGCATCTAAGCTCCGTCTTAAAAAATGAGGAGGAGTCTTTATGTGAAAGTTACCAAAGAGGTGCTTCAGGCAGAGGGACTAGCAGGTGGAAAACTCCCAGGTGGGAACAAAGAGAGAGCCTGAGGCTCATGTGTAGACACAAAAAGAAAAGCAGGGGACAGTCTTGATGTGGAGGATTCTAGACTCCATCCCAAGACACTAGGAAGCTTCTGCGGCAATCAAGTTGAGGACTGACAGGATCTAATGTACCCTTCCAATTTTGATGCTGTGTGGAAGATGTACTGAGGGTTCCCCCTTCAACTGAGCTCTTGGGTGTGCTCATTTCTGTCTTTTTCTCTGCCACCTCTGGATCCCTGCTTTGGTCTCATCTTACCTTTTCTACTGCAATATTCCCTTGATGGGTCTCCTCATACTATCCTTTCTCTTTCAAATCCATTCTCCACACAGCTGCAGCTATGTTTGCACAATGCAAACCTGATATTCTTTCATTCCTATGTAGAGGCCTGAAGTAGCTTCCCATAGCTGGTGGGATAAAGCTTCTCTTACGAAAGCTTGCACTGGCTTGGCCCCTGCCTGCCTCCCCAGTCTTGGCGAAGCTGGTTCTCCCTGCCTCTCTGGACTCTTCAAGGAATATTCCTTCCTATTTCCTCAAAGTGTTGGTTGTTTTTCCATGCTCAATTCCTTTGTGCATTCATTTTCCCATCACCCTGATAATCTATTCCCTACCCTCATAGCTCTCAGACTCTAGCTTGGTGATTCTCAAATTTAATGTGCACCAGAATCAATCTTTCCATTTCTTATATGAGACAGTGATAAATATCTTTGGGGGAACATAATTTACGAAATGTAGGAATAAAAAAATAAATGTTTCTTAAACTCCATATTTTCTCCTTTTGGTGCCACCAGGAAGTCTAGAATTTGGATTTCGTCATTGGGCAGTGGTGGTCCCAACTAAGCATATGATCCTGGAGACCTGGGCTCAAAGTAGAGAAATGACTGAGTGACATGTAAAAGACTGGTGCTGGGCTTAGTACTAGTTATGCCTCTTACTAGTGCCATTTCTTCATGCTTCAGAGAATGGGGATACTTACCAAGCCTAATTCATAGGGTTGTGAAGATGAAAGAGTTAATACATGTAAGTTCTATGAACAGTGCCTGGCATAGCACTTAGAGATGTTCACTTTCATTATATTTTTCTATTTTTGGTATGCAACTCATTCAAATAATTTAAATGGCTGCAGACAGTGGGTTTAATTTTAATCTAATAAGTAGAGTAGAACATGGAGAGATTTGGGATTCTCCAGAAGGACAAAAATGACTGGATGTCAGGATGAGTAAGGTCAGATCTGGGCATCTGACCTGTCTGTGTGTACAACCCAGACAATTAGTTGTCCTAGATGAAGGCATCTGTCAATCATACAAACAGAACTTAGAAAGGAGCATCCTCATTTGAAAACTAGTTGATAGAATTTATAAAGACCAATGTGGAAGGGAGAAAGGACATAGAAATTACAAAAGAGGGAAAGACCAAATTGCTGTGGATGAGGTCTTGAAACAGAAGGTAAAAATAAAAATCCTCCTTAAATACCCAAGAAAGCTGCTCTCAAAGTCTTGGTGTAGTAATTGTGAAATTATTTTTTTTTTTTTTTTTTTATTGTTGGTCATTCAAAACATTACATAGTTCTTAATACATCATATTTCACAGTTTGATTCAAGTGGGTTATGAACTCCCAATTTTACCCCGTATAAGCAGATTATGCTAAGTGAAGCTAGTCAATCTTTAAAAAACAAATACCAAAAGTGAAATTATTTTGTTAATTTTTGGTCCAAGACACACACATTCTCTCTCTCTCTCTCTCTCTCTCTCTCTCTCTCTCTCTCTCTCTCTCTCTCCCACCCCCCTCCTCTCTCTTTGTCACTGGAGATTGAATGCAGGGCCTTGGGTATTCTAGGCAAACACTCTACCACTGACCTATATCCCAACCTTTTGGTTCAATTCTCAATGAATATTAGTATTTTATCCAATCTCCTATAAGGGGTTAAGTGTAATAAAAAATGCATCATAAGATTTTCACTTTTCAAAATTTTTATTTTTGTTTCTGGTAAGTTATTAATGCTTTGTTAAATATCCTATAAAGCTGTTAAGTACTAATTATTTGTTAAAGTTTTAAAGTTATAATTTTGGCTATAACAATGACTACTTCCCTGATTAGCGTTGGGGTTGCATTGCAAAGGGTTCAATTGGTAAACTTCTTGAGGAAGTGACAAAGGATGATTAAAAAGAAATCTAAGGCTACTGCAGAGTGTGATTTGTTATCTTGTTTTGACAAGTGCAATTTAACTTTAATTGTACGTGATAACAATCTGTAAGGGGAGTGGAAATGTACTGGGATTCGTTCTGTAAAGGTGATCCAAAACATCTCAAGACTGCATGCTGTTCTTAAGTCTGCTGAGAAATGAGGTGTGACATTGCCAAGTTTCCATGTGAAAATGATTATGTTTGTAGATTGAGAGAGAATGAACCTAAATTATTCTATTGTATATTCTGGTTGACTGACACACAGATCTGCCTAATTGAGGACGTGAGCTGCCAATAATTGAGTGTCTTCTAGTTTTCAATTTTCAGAAAACTACTTGATAATTCAAGGTGTTCCCCCTCCCCAGCAAGAATCATTCACATGCCCTGTGTTCATTTATATTCTTCTGTTGTGGTTTGGTTGTAATCCAGGGTTTTCTGACTGATTAGCTATGCACGGCTTGTTTCAAACCAGTGAAAACTACAGCATTCTCTCGGTTTTTGTTTCTTTTTCATGTGCAATATTATAAGCTTTCCTAACTTCTCCTGGAAATGTGGTTATTACTGCATAAAAAAGTTTAGTTAAGCCTTAAAAAAATGAAACTATCACCTCACAACAAGCCTACACCATCGATGCCAAAGAAATTATCTGTCTCTCATCTAGCTCAGACAAAAAAAAAAAAAAAGAAAAACTCAAAAAAGTGAAAACTAAATTCTTCATTAACTGTTTGATACCAAAATCATTTTAAATGTCTCTAATAGATTTATGTAATCTCAGGGCCTTTTTGTGTCTCCTGTCTTTAAACGAAATTGTGTGTGTGTACACACATATATACATATACATACATACATACATACATGCATATATACACATTTTTTCAATCTAAATCAGCTTAATTATTTTTACAATAACAAAATTTGCATATAAATTATACATTAGAAAGAAGGATATCCCCAGAAAGCAATTGTATCGTTTTCTCCTTTTCCCTCTATTCTATTACTTTAAATTCAGTTGATACAATCTCTCTTTAAACTTCCCCAGGATTACTTTGCATTACTCCTTATTTGTTCCTTGAAAAGCTTCTGCAGATGAAAGGTTATTTACCATAGCCCTTGCACTCGCTAAAACTTAATAGGAAAAATACTTGTAAGCAGCACAGTGGTATCTGTCAGAGAGGCAATAATTTGGTTTCAAAAAGCTGTCTGATCCTTTTTCTTTTCCCCAGACTCTGCTACCTGATATGAAATTGCATATCAGTGACTTAAAGAGATTAAAAACAAACGCCTATGAGAACCCTTAACCCAGAGGTCCTCAGTCTTCTACTTTCTGAGGAGTTTCCTCTAGAAGTGGGGACCCCCATACACCACTAGTGGGGTACTGGGGTAGGTCAGTAACTTTGCAGTTCTGGAAGGCAGAGCTTTGAACAGCTTTTCAGGTCATTTTGATATAACCTCATGGTGAGAAGAGGGTGTGGTTTCTCCTTCTATATTTGAAAATCATTGTCCTGTTTTAGGTGGAGAAAATCATGTCGGCAAAAACATTAGATCACCCCGCCCCCGTCTCCTTAAATTTAAACATTTGAAGTGCATTTTTTAAAAGTTATTGAGTTCAAGTAGCTTATTCCTGATAGCTACCCTTGTTGTCAAGGATGTGAACTAAGATTTTGGATTACAACAAGATGATAGGGAAGGGACTCTTTGCTTTATCAATCTTAAATAAGTAGTTCCTGATCCACATACTATGAAGATCATTGTTCAGAGGAAATGGGTACATAAAAGGCACTTCCAAGGAGTCTAACAAGACTCTGGTAGTTTTTGATGGTTTATAGGTCCATCCTGTATTTGGCCTGTGTGGTTTATGAATTGCTACCTTGGGCCCCTTTTGTTTCTGGATTTCCTAAGGCATCAAAGGTATAGAGTGAGAATTTTCTAGTTTCTCTTTTTTTCTTAATTTTTGATTATTTGTGGCTCCATTGTTTCATACCTATTCTCTCCACCCTGTCCAGGCATTCATGGCCTTCAATATTTTATAGCCTCCATATATGACCTCCAGCTTACCAGCCTGGCTTCCCCAGGCTTCCTGACATGCACATTGTTTTTTTCGGCCAAATGCTCATCAGTTGTGTGCTGAGGGTTTTGCTCCATTTCATGTATCCAGGCCCTTCCCTGTGTTCCTTTCCTTCCAAAATGTGCTTCAAGTATGCACCATGTCAGTATATCCTGGGAGACTTCCCAATTCAGGCATCATCCCTCATCAAGGTGCCTTAGATGAAAACATAGAGGGTATCTTTGATTCCTTCTTTTTTCATTTCTCCATCATCCATCAGTGACTCATGTCAATTCTACTAGCAAATATTTTTCTCATGTTCCAAAAATTTCTCACCATCTCCCCATTGACCAACTGCATCCAAGGCATCACCTGGCCTGGATGGCCAGAGAAGCCAGCCCCTCTCTGTCTCTCTGCTTCCATCGTGACTCACATGGAACACCTTCCTTTCAGTAGCCATGAGAACAATCCTGGTTTAACACCTTACAGAGGCTTCCAGTGGCTCTGGGCGATCTGATCCCTGGTACCTCTTTGACTCCACCTTCGGCTCCTATTTCCTTGCTCCTTTTATTACTGTGCCTGGATCTTCTCTTATAGACCCTGAACAATTGGAGCTTATACTCAAGATTTAATATTTGTAGTTCCATTGTGTGGGAATCTAATTAGCCCCAAATTTCTGCTTTGAAAAACTCAGGAATAAGTAATGTCACCTCTGCAGAAAGGACTTCCTTAATCACCATGCCCAGCCACTCTTTATCCATCAGTGTGTCTTGTGTTGCTGAAGTTCTTATTTACTTATTATTTATTTATTGTCTGGTTTCCTCCACATACAGAAGGATATTGTTTTGTTTTGTTAACCGCTCACTGGATCCCCAGTGCCTGCTCAAGGCCGGCCTATAGTTATTGATTGCTTGAAGGGAAGAATCTGGAATGCTCCCTCCTTCACGAATGCTCACAGCTTCTGGCACCAAGCCTAGATTTGTTCATTTTCTTTCCCTGTTAGATTTGAAGCTTTTCAAGGGCCTGAACTCTGCTCAACATTTTATCCCTCGGAAGACTTTTCATGAGGTAAACACTGAGTAAATATTTGCTGAATTCATTTATATTCTTCATTAAAGAAAATTGAGTGACAAACTTAAGTAGCACTCTATAGTATCCGAGGGATTTAGAAAGAGCAACAGGCTCAAACAGTGACAACACAGTGTATTCATTTTCAGATGCAGATTCTCACATCTGCTCTAGTTCTGGACTTCCCTATTCAAGAGTCTACTCTACACAACCTGCCAACAGTTGATTGGCTCAAAAGGAAATGGAGTAGGACAGGCAAGTAGATGAGCAGAAGAAAAAACTCCTGTCCTCAAAGGTTTTAATTAGTACTTCCTCTGTGTCATGGATTCCTGACAGTACCTAGGAATGGGCATGGACTAGAGGTGCTAGGAAGCAAGATGGCAGCCTTGAAGCAGGTGAAGAAGAAGTGGGAGGAAAAGAAGATCCTGTGATGCTCAAAATTCAGCTTTCCAGTCAGTGAAAGGAGGACTTAGAGGAAGCTTGCTGCAAGTCTGTAGTGGTATTGGTTACTGTGCTCCATATAGCAGATAAAGAAAAGACACTCTAAACCCTCTGTAATGTGTAAATTGCTTTTAGTCATTCTCCCCAGGAAAGCAAGCCAGTGTCATCCTGGAAGCTGTTAGGCTGCCAATCCTATTGTCAGGCAACCAGGACATTTGAATTCAGATTTGCTGAAATTCCATTTGTGGGTTTTCCACTACAAATCCCAAATATAGAAAGAGACCTCTGGCTAGAAAGCAAGTGAGCTTCACACATCAAATCTCTTTTCAAATATGTTTTAAACAGCTCTGCTCAAAGAATCCTGGAAACAAGTCACAAATTGAGGTATTCCACAAGGCTGGGGACAGGTGAGAGGGAGAGCAGGCAGTTATTTCAGAGGGAGTAAGAGTTGTGTGCTGTCATGGTAGAGTCTTTCTTTCATTTTTTATCCATTCAACAAATCTTGGTTGGAAGGCAGAATATCACAAGGTGAAGAATTTATGCTTGGAGTCAGAAGGCTGGGTTCAAATCCTGTGGGTTACTTATTGTGATGACTAGTTTTATGTGTCACCTTGTCTAGGTCAAGTTATTCAATTTAACACCAGCTAGGTGTTATTGTGACGGCATTTGATGGATGTGGTTCACATCCACATTCAGCTGACTTTAAGTAAAGGAGATTATCCTCAATAATCTGGGTGGGCTGCTTCTAGGCATTTGAAAGGCCAAAAGAGCAAAAACTGAGGTTTCCCTGAGGAAAAATAATTCCTCCATGGGCTGCAGTTGCCTGAGTGTTTCTTCTGCTATGAGTTTGCCCTAAAAATTTCAGATTTGTCCACAATGTGAGCCAATTCCTTATACTCTCTTTCCCTCTCTCTCTGATTTTATTTTATTTCTCTGATAGAATATTGGCTGATTAATAAATCTGTGCATTGAGCTGACCTTGGGAAAATATCTCACCCTTCCTATGCCTCAGTTTCTTCATCTGAAAAATATGGATATCAATAATATCCATCAGTATCACAAACTGTGGTAAGGATGAAGTGAGTTAATGAATGTTTGGTCCTCGGGTGGGGAATGGCACATAGTAAGTGTTTTTCCTCATTATTAATCACCTATTGTTTGCTTATTGTATCTGCTGGAGAGAAATAAGAATAAAGATGAGATGCCTGACATCAAGCAGAATGCCATTTCTCAGAGGACTGTAAAGCATAATCACAAATAAATTTACCTAGAATGTGACCCTGGTACATTCTCATAATTAAGAAAAGGTTGGCCTCTAATGCTAATTAATGCTCATGAGAATAGATAATATTTCTCTGCTATCGGTACTGACAATTCCATTGTTCATTTTTTTTAACATTCATCCTTTATTCATTTGTTATTTTACTTAACATTCATTGGGTGCCTGTTAGATATGCACAGTTAGATGCTGAGGACATAATATAAAATTAGAAGAGGTTCTTGTCACCTTGTAATATGTATTCTAGTAGAAACTGCAAATTACACAAATTACAATAAAAGTGCAATATATTACCAAGTAGGGATATATTCTATGGAGAAAGATAAGGCCTGGCAAGAATTGTCAAGGACAGTCAGTGATGTCTGGGCTGAGACCTGAATCATAAGAAGCAGTAGCTTTACAAATACCTTGGAGAGGGTCAGTGACTGTAGGTGGAGAGAATGTGAAGAGTCAGAACCCTTAGATCAGGAGAAGCTTGACACATTGGAAGGAAAGGAAGAAGCCCCCCATTGCTGTAGAGTGAACAATGGGAAAAGCATCAGGAAATGGATAGGAAAGGAAGTGGAGTACATATATTATAGGGCCTTCTAGGTCATGAGGAGAAGAAGGACAAGGAGGAGGAGGAGGGTGATGGGAATAAATTCATCCCCTAGTGTTTGCACAGAATTGGTTCCAGAAATCCCCACAAATACCCAAATCTGAGAATGCTCAATCCCTTATATAAAATGCCGTAGTATTTGCATATAACTTATACATATCAAATTGTCTCTACAGTATTTATAATGCCTAATACAATGTAAGTGCTATATAAATAGTTGTTATCCGGTATGGTTCAGGAAATGATGACAAAGCAACAACGTCTGCACTTGTTTAGACGTTTTACTATGATTTTCCTGAACATTTGGATCCATGGTTGGTTGAATCCATGAATGCAGAATCTACACGTATGGAGGGCCAATTGTATTCTAATGCATTTTGTGTAAGAACTGCAGATGTTAATTGTAGATGCTGGGTAGGTAAAGCATGTTCTGTGGTGTTGAGGGGCATTGGAGAGAAATGAAGCTGGAGAAATTGCATCAGAGGCTACTGGAGAAGTACAGGTGAATGGGTGGGGTAAGCACTGGCTTTCAGGTGGTTGAGATGGGGGTATAAGAAGTGGATGAGAGTCACAATAGATTTGGGAGAGAGAGCTTTTGGGTAAGGCCAAAATTAAGATGCAAGTGTTACTTTGACCTTGTTAAGCTTCTCAGTGTCCAAAGGCCTGAGTTCCTCAGCTGCCAGATATCCTTTCTACCTGCCTGTGAAGGCTTCCCAGCCTGGTAATTCCTTCATGGATTGGACCAGCTGATCACCACCCCCAACCCTCAACCCAACAGGCTCCACACCCCTGCCTGTGAAATCATTCAGCAAACCTGTTACATCTTCTCATGGGAGCCAAGGGGTCACTGCTCCTACTTGTTGCTACAAAAACCTGTCCTCCAAGTGGCTCTTCATGACCTGCATCTACCCTGGACTGTGGGTACATTTCAGTAATATTCTGCCAATTTCCAAAGCTGGGAGGTGTGTTTGGCCATCTCATGCTATTTAAGAAAACAGATCACTACCAATGAGGTGAACGAGAGACGTTCAGAATAACGTGTCCAAAACAGCATGGCCTAGCCACAAGCAAGGGCTTCCTGTCAGTGTTAGTTATTTGTTCTTTGATAACAAACTGGTTTTTTTTTTTTTTTTATAGGGCTGGAAGGTCCATACTATGAGTGATTAGACGAACACAGAAATTGAAAGCTAGGATTTTATGCAGCTAGAGATCAAAACACAGAGAGGGAATTTGTACAAAGGGGTGGGGGGTAGAAAAGAGTTAGGGGCAGGGTGGCTGCCCTGCAGGAAAAGGCAGAGGAGGGTTTCCTTTCACCAGCTTCTAGGCTATGGACCTGGCATTCCTGAGGCATCAATGTGCTGTGGATGGCTTGATCACCACAAAGGGCCTAATCCTCAGCGATAGAAAAAGCCCAAATGAACAAAATATTCATGACACACCTGTGGCACAGCAAAAGGATTAATTCAGCCTAACTTAAATCCAGGGCCCTTCAGTGATGCAGTTGCCACTATCAGAGCAATGCCACTAATGCTAGCAATGCTGACTTGAGGCTCCCTGGAAGACCAAGAGTGCTGTTTTTCACCAGTGTCATTTATTGAGACGGGGAGAAGTAGAGGAGGAGTGGTTTTGATGAAGGAAATTAAGAAGAGGATTTAGAGAGATAAAAACTGGCATTGTGAAACAAGGTGAGAAGGAATAAGTGGTCTTGAGAATTGATGGTGGAGAAATCACTTCCAGTTGAGGGAACAAAGACAGGCTCACATTATGGGAGGCGTGTCGATGGAGCCTCAGAGAGCTGAGAAGATTTTCATGACTAGTCGTGTTGGGATTATACGTGCTAACAGAAGAAAATGGTAAACAAGGCAGCATGGAGAGAAGACCAGAATGACAAGTGATTTGGCTAGGCTGATTAGAAATAGGAGCTAAGACGGTAAATGTATACTGGGATCATCCTAATCAAAGATCTTGGACATTAACTAGGTCCACATTGAGAGTTTATATTTTATCATAAAGGCATTAATTGTGTTGGACTTTACCAGAAGTGATTAGGGTTGTGTTCAAAAGATGAGTCTGCCAGCTCTGTACTGTCCTCCGTCTTAGAAAGGAGCTTGGTGGGAGATGTGAGAATCAGTAGGAATCATCACAAAATTGTCTGTAATCAGAAGTGATGAGTCTATCCCCAGGATGGAAAGAGGAGTGGATTGAAAGACATTGCAGGAAGAAAATAAGAATAAAAGCCCTTTGGATGGGTTTTGTTGGGTGAAGGAGAGAGAAAAGTGGCCTGTGGTTCAAGGTTGGCGACGTCTGGACAGCGAGGAACTTGTGTAGACCCCAGTCAGTAGGGAGAAGAGTTAAGTCTGAGTCAAAGAGGATGATTTTAATTTCAACATGTTGAGTTTGAGATGCTGTTGGGACTCTTCAAATGAGATGGTCTCCCATTGGAGAGAGATCCAGATTCCAGCCTTATACTTACAGAGGGCAGCTGAGGAGGGCTGAAGTGGTCCTGGTGAAGCAGGCTCAGGATGCTGTCCTGGTATTACTTCCTTTTATTCAGTTTACTCCCTGCCATTCCAGAAAGTCACTGAGCACATTCATCCATCAGAGCCTTGTGCTTGCTCTTCCTGGCCTTAGATCTTCCTTCCTCCAGAATGGATGCCTCTCACTTTATTCAGATATTTGCTCAAATGTCCCCTCATCCAGAGGCTTCCACTGATGACCCTGTGTAGACAGGAAAGGGTTCCTCCTTCCTCCCTTTACCATTTTTATATCCTAACTCTGCTTTGAATATTATGTGATTAACTGTGTATGTCACTCCCCTCTTTAGGGCCTAAGCTCTGTGAGAGCAAAGACTTTGTTTTACTTACTGTTCTATCCATGTGTCTGGCACTTAGTACACACAGTGCTGCTGTGTCTTAGATGCAGAGGGGAAGAAGGAAAAAAAGGGAGAGAAGAAAATGGTGGGAATGAGGCCAGAGGTTTGGGCAGCATGTTGTTTCTTGCCCATCTGTTCTCCCCTTTTCTGCAGGTGGCACCTTGGTTTCCCTCTGGGTAAGTACCCTGCCCACTGTCAGCATGGGGTTAAAATGATCATTAAGTCTGCTTCTGGCAACATGTGGCCTGCGATTCAGATATGGGTAAAGTGTTGAGTTCAAGGTGAGTGGTGCAGCCATACACAACTGATCCACTTCTACCTGCTGACACCAGGCTGAAGGCAGCATAGCATAGTGATGAGGAATCCACATCTGAGTCCAGATCTTCATGTTACCTCTGTCAATAGCTAAAAGAGTGACTTGGGCAAGTTACCCCTTTCCTCTGTGTCTTGGTATAATATAGGATTTTTGTGAAGATAAGAGGAGTTAACACAGAGTAAACTCTTAGACCAGCATCGATCAGAGTAGGAGCTATGCCAGTTATTTTCATCTCGTGAAGAAAAAGAAGTGTATTATTCAGTTGAATCTGCAGGCCAAGATATTATGGTTTTGGAGCTGTTGGGGGCCATCTTATCACCACGTGAAACCTGAAAATAAAGCCAGGTGGAGGAGAATTGGACTGAAAGATGGAGAAATACTGACTCTCAATAGTATCTCTTGATTTGCTGGAGTGAATTGGAGTTAGCTTATCAGTCAATTGTAATGAAAGGTTCATAATCGGTACCACAGCTAGTCATGTTTCCTTTCAATTCTTTGTGTCTGCCTTGCTTCCTTGCTTCCTCGATTCTGTGACTAAGTCTAATTTTCTTCTGTCAATATCTCACAATCCTGAAGCACTAACCAATCAACCTGGTTCTTTTCATCTTTTCTTTTGGTAATTGTTTTTGTTGTTCCCTGGACTCCTGTTTGCTCCTTACTCTGGTATTCTGGGCAGAAGAGACCTTTTATACTCATTCTCAGAGCCCAGAGCGAGGTCACCCTCTTGCCTTTTGTCCTCAGCCTCACTCTTGTCCTCTTCTGTTTTGTTGCTTTTCACACAGGAAAAAAAAAGAAAAAAAAAAACACAAAAAACACCTCCTCTCACATTATTTTCCCATCTTCTCACTTTACTTCAGAATGAGAAAGAAGGAAAAATGGAAAAGGAAGAAACAGGTGCCAACCACATCTCCAGCAGAGCCTTTCTCTCTCTAAATCCAGGTTCATATCCCTTCACTCACTCATTTCTTCCCCCAAACTCCCCACCCTTCCAACTTCATGCCCCAACACCTCTGGGTGAGTGAGAGCTATTGGTGGCTATTTATCTTAGCTCTGATGGTTGAAGTTGTCTCCCATAATTGTATCCACTCACTTCCTAGCGCCGAGTTTTAAACCCCACAGAGGCTCCATCTGGGCTTCCCAGTTTAACTAGACCTTCCTCTTCTGTGTATTCTTGAATGAACACACACAACCCTTGGAGTTGTGCAAGAGGAATCACTTCAGTACAGCAAGAGAGGAGGCAAGGAATGAGGGTGTGGAATACTCTGGATGGAAAATAATGGAGAGTTTCAACCAGACCTGGACTTGCAGGAGGTCTGCCATTCCTGTGGGTGGTTCCATCCTCCACAGCTTGGCCCTGTGGCTAGACCAGCCTCTCATCTGTCCATTTCTGCCTCCACTTCCAGCCAAGCTTTTTCTGGCTCCACAGGCACACTAATCTCTCTTTCACCTCTCACCTTCACAGATGTTTTGCTCTACGTCCAGAAAACTCTGATTTCAGGTCTTTGTGCTGAGAGACTTCACTTGCCTCAGGCCTTGGTTAGCTCCTCTTGCCATTTGTGCCTGTAGCTCCCTCAACCTTCTCATCACAGCACACATCACACCTGATTACTATTATCCGTGTAACTGTCTTTCTCCACTGCTGGATCATGGGCTCCAGAAGGATGGGGAACACATCTACTATGCACTAATCACTGCAGTAGCCCCAGGACCTAGCACATTTCCTGGCTGTATTAGGTACCAAAAAAAAATGTTTGTTGAATGAATAAAGTTTGGTGTGAATCTTAAAATCCTCTCAGGGCAAGAAACAATAATTAGAGCTCTTCTCTCTTCCAGTGGAATTATAACTGCTGAAACTATGCTTAATTTCTATCACGCCACATAAAACCTAGGAGAGTGAATCAAGTCCACTGATATATTTACGCATAGCATGTCTTAACAGGAGCAATTAACATAGAGTCACCCCAAGGTAACACCCTCAGTAGAGATTCTTGCTTTGTGAGATAAAAGAACAGGTTGGTAATCCAGCTAAAACTAATATGTTATTTTTCTCAACATAATAAAAGTTTTTTTTTTCCTCAAAAGGGAAACTACATTATCCAGAAAGTTACTCCAAATCTTGGCATCGCAATATGAGCAGGTGCAGACTCCTCTATTGGGCCTGAACAAGACCCAGTGACCTGAGGCACCTGCATCTACAACCCATTACCTCTCTCCTGAGCTACCCAGTCTCAGCACATTCACTTTCTGTTGGAAAAGACTCTGCATTCTCTCTCCCTGACCTCTGCAGTCTTACTGGGAGGAGGCAGTGGGGGCAGAACTGCAAGTCTGTGTATCTAGAGGGGACAGGGAAGAGAGGTCCTTCATCATGACAAGTTGCACTGTATAAAAGTGATTTGTGTGTGCAGGCTAGCTTTCTTTCTAGTCTCTTTCTGACACTTGGGAGTTTACTTCATCATAGTTACTCATCTACCTTAGCCAAGAAATTACAAATGAAGCAGAAAGAAAATATGTGTAAGTGAGAGAGTTTCAGAGTTTGACAGGCAGAGGTAAAGTTAAAGCAACAATAACTGGTGCTTGTATAATAGTTTTCAGAATTGACATTTGAGGCTTATGGGGCTTTAGTTAATGAGGTATTTGAGCAGAGAAACAATAGTGTTCAAGTTAAGTTCAACTGAAGACTCAAAATACCTTTATACATTTTGGTTTTTATCTTGTTTTCTAGGGACAGACTAAGAGAAATCTCTTCTTGGTGGCAGTGTCTATGACAACAAACTCATTTCATTTTCTAACTTTAATGCACATGATAGACAACACTGAAGAACTTTTGATATCTTTTCTACATACATAATTAAGCAACCGAAGATTGCCTCCCACTCTTGAAATGATTTGAATCCACAGCAAGTTACCCCTGGATTGAAGGGCAAGAATGTGGGTGGGAATTGGACTCCATCAACTTAAGCATTAAGACTAGAAAATAATTGTGTTGCCTTAATTGTTACTAATCAATTATCCTTTTTTTTTTCATGTGGCTCAGTGATCTCTTTGATAATAGAAGTTATGAATTCAGGGGAATAAATTCCAAGAGAGGCAAGGGAGGAAGAGACTCTAAATTCACAAATATTTTGCAGTATTCGCCATATGTAGGGCATGACCTGGGCCGCCGGAGGGAAGCAGAAGCATATAGAAGGCAATTCCTCCTCTCTCTGCAGGCTCCACACACCACACAGGTAGCTGTGCAACTATAACTCAAGGCAGGGTCTTGCCCTTATTGACTATCTTAAAGTTAATCTCAGTCTATGGATACCCAATCCCAGCAGGAAAATCTCAGGGGAAACCAATTTAGGAAAAGCCCATCTGGTGAGCCCATGCCTTTTACTGTTCAAGGGATAAGAGGTTAACTATTTTCAAGTTCCGCAAGCCAAAGTTGCTGGTTGCTGGTTGCTGCATATAGAATTGTCTATATGACTTTTTCCTCTAACAAATTTCACTAATCAAAATATTTTAGAATTCCTGGCTCTTTTTAATTTCTATTTTTGTTCTGAGTTAATGGTTAAAAATATCCTTAATAATTTGGATATTTTCTAGAACTTCTTCTCTTTGGTTTGCGTAGATGCTGCCTTTATAGATTTTCTAGCAATAACTCCTGAACCCAAGTGGTCACTGAAATTGGGTTGGTAGCTTTATAAAAATAGATATTTGTAAGCCAGTACATGTCTACCCAAAAGAATCTGCAGGAGTGAAACTCAGGTATATGGGTATGTATGTGTTAGAAAAGTTTCTCAGACCATTTTGATAACTGGCTGGCTCAGAGACTATGTTACACTACATTACAGAGATTTTTTTTTGTGTGTAGTGTTTTAAAAAATAGAAATGTATGTGAAATAGTGTTCCTTTGGATCTGATTAGATTATCCTTTGTTGAATAGAGGTTCATCACACTTCAACAGCAATATGATGTTAGGTGATTTGTTTCATCTGCAAAATGGAGTTAATTTTATTAATTAATGGCTGTAGGAATCAATTGTTAAAAATGTGTGGTAATCTCTCTCTCATATATATATATATATATAGATAGATATATAGATAAAGATATGTATAGATATAGATATTTATCTATCAATCTATATATCTTCCATTCTAAATGTTTTTATTAAATATCAATCTCATTTAGATGTAAAATACTCAGAATTTTCTGTAAATAATTTTTAAGGATAGGGACTATATTCTCCATCATTTCTCATCTTATTGACATTTAGGATAGCACATGGCACATATTGACCTCTCAATAAAACAATTAGATTGATCTATTTAAAAATCTCCATATCTATTAAGGATATTCCACACTGTATGAGTACATATTGGACAGTGAAGGAAGTTAAAGAAAACATCTCCATGGTTTGGTCACATCCTTCGGGTGTGGCTTTGGAGGGGTGGGTGGGTATATGTACCCACTTAGCATGTCTGATTTTGTAAGGCAGAAACCTCAGCACACAGCAATCAGCCAGGAAAGTAAGGAAGGCGAGATGCTACGGTATTAGAGAAAGCAATGAAGAGACAAACACTTAGGGAGCGTTTGTTTCAGTGCAAGGTCACTGTTCATTAATACTTGTACAGATAGCTTATTAACCACCCAGAAAATTCACTTCAAGTTTTCAAGCTACATAATACTCAAAATCACTACCTGAATACAGATTAGGAGATGTGGGATGGCTGCACAGGGAGCTAAAACAGGGTTGTAAACCACAAACTTCATTGATTCCAAAAGTAGAGATTATCTCATGTATGACTTACCCTACCCTGCTCACCCTTGGCCCCACGTATGTAATATTTCTCTTTCCAGTTCATTTTTTCAAAGCTTTGTAAGGATTTGTCCCTCTGAATAGCTGTATATGTACACCAGAAGGGCAAATTAGATGATGAACGTTGTCACTGTACAGTAGGACATTTTGCCTCAGGTGCCCCATGAACAGTAACAACTAGGGGGTGGCTGGCCTTGCAGATCTCCTTTATGAGGCATCTGTCAATCCCTGTAGAACCCAGAGTGGCACCTTCTTGCACACTGTAGCGCTACATCAAATGAATGAATGAAAAGTTGTTTTAGGGTTTTTACTCAGTACAATTTAGTAACAATAACCAAATTTGCTTTACCTGGGAGCCTCCTTCTTAGTAATAGCTCTGTAAAAATTTCGATTTTCCAGTCAGAGTTCCATCTGATACACAGTGGAATTTATGTTGTAGTAACCAGAGCCCATTCAAAGTTGAAATGCTTGTATGTTTCTCCCATCAAAGGACTTTCCCCAAAAGGTGCCATTTGAGTGCAAGGAGATGCTTGAGTGTTCACAAGGGAGAAGGGGTCAGACCATTGTTTGACGTACTGTCTTCTGGTATTTTGCCTGCCTGTGTACTCGGAGACACCTCATTCCATATGATCATTGAGAAGGCAAGAGGCTGTCTACTGATGTGTGACTGCCCCTCCTGTGCTTTGGGTTGTGTTGGCAGTACCTGTTGGAGTCAAGGACATGATCCATTCTGATCATTGTGCCTCTGACTCTACCCTGTGGCCTCTGTCCTTGCCCAGGTCTCTCTTAGTCCATGAGTTGCCCCACAGTCTAATATTCCCTGCTGGAGCATGTGTGTTTCTGTATTCCTGGGTTGTGAGGAATCAGGGATACTATCCCCCTCCCCGCCAGGCCCACTTCTACCCCCATTCCAGAAGACATGTTGCTCTGAGCGACCCAAGGCTTCCTTAAGGAACTCGAAAACTTACAGAGAATTGAAGAGCAACACCTGTAAGGGACCATTCTATTAGACTCCTCAGAAGTTCAACTCTAAAGTTAAGGATGATAGAAAATGAAGATATTCCTGATTCTTCTTTCTTCTTTTTTCTTTTCTCCCCCATCTGTCCCCCAACTCAGCTCTTTCCCTTGACTTTTGATGGGCTCATGGCTCCCTTTCAGTCTCTTCTCTCTTTCCTTGGAAGGTCCTCCTCTATCCTTTCACCTACTATAGGAATGGTGAAAGAGCCTAGGGAAGAAAGCTGGCTTCCTGTTTTAGTTTGCCTGGACTCTTATAACTAAGTACAGTAGCACCCTATTATACATGGTGATATGTTCCAAGACCTCCAGAGGATGTCTGAGACTGCAGAGTACCAAATTCTACATAACTTTATATCCTGCAACATTGCCAAATAGTACCAGAGTAAATCTGCCCTTTCATCTTCTATGCCTTGGTGGCTCCTTTGAATCACTACTTTTGTGCCTTAGAGGCCATTATCGAGTAAAATAATGGTTATCAAACATGGCACTGTGACCCCCAGGTTCACACCAGGCGGGGCAGCACCCTGTTCGCACTGCACTCCTGTCCAACTGAGAGCTGATCTTGTGTTGGGTGGCCACTGTGCCCAGTTAACGCTGTTGGGGAGGGGGAGGAATTGGAAATCAGGTACCTGCTCAAATGGCCATCTGATCTGATAGCCACGCCCACCACAAAAAGTGTTCTTGCATTATATGCCGTTAATTCATACATAAGACCTGTTATATGAAGATTGAAGAACACAGGTCAGAACAGACTGGAATGGAGAGACATAATAGGATTCCAGCAAACTGCACAATTGTTCTCTAGCGGAGAGATAAGTATCCATTTATCTGCAAGTTATTGCCAGCTGCAGGAGAACGCGGACCGGACCCACTAGGACAGGTCCGGCGGACAGCTGAGGGCTAGGCCCGTCCCCTCCCCCAGTGTCTGCAGGTAGGCGGGGGACTGTGTACACCAGCAGAGCGGGCCCAAAGCCTGCTGAGGGGCGGAACCGGCCCCTCCCCCAGTGCCTGCAAGCGAGGCGAACCTGCAAGCCACGGGCGGGCGGGTCAGGACCAGCAACCAGCCAAGTGACAGCAGCTCCACGCGCCGGCGGGGAACGCGGACCGGACCCACTAGGACAGGTCCGGCGGACAGCTGAGGGCTAGGCCCGTCCCCTCCCCCAGTGTCTGCAGGTAGGTGGGGGACTGTGAACACCAGCAGAGCGGGCCCAAAGCCTGCTGAGGGGCGGAACCGGCCCCTCCCCCAGTGCCTGCAAGCTAGGCCAACCTGCAACCCATCAGGAGGTTAGGCCCAGCAACCTATGGAGTGACACAGGTGCCCCTGGCGCCTGCTGGGTAGGTGGACCTTTGACCGACCAGCAAAGCAGACCTAGGGCCTGCCAGCATGGTAGACGGATCACACTAATTAGAGGAGGATCACAGCCACTACCTGCCCTGCAAGGGTGATTTTTCAACTATACAAGAGCAATATAAATAAATAGAGGGGGAAAATATCAAAGACACAACAATTTCACCAAGCAGAAAGAAACGCCAGCAGTATGAAACGACAAGGAAAGAAAGGACCACAGGCAATGCAGGTCAACTCAACTTTAGAAGAGGTAATAGCTGCAACAGATGGAATGTCAGATAGAGAGCTCAGGACATACATGCTTCAGATGATCTGGAGTCTCAAGGAAGACATGAGACAGCAAAATCAGACAATGAAAGATCACATTGACAAACAAATCCAGGAAGTAAAAGATCAATTTCACAGGGAGATAGAGGTAATAAAAAACAAACAAATAGAAATACTAGAAATGCAGGAAACAATAAACCAACTTAAAAACTCAATTGAGAATACTACCAGCAGAGTGGATCACTTAGAAGATAGAACATCAGACAATGAAGACAGAGTATTTCAACTTGAAAATAACATAGATAGCTCAGCAAGTCTACTAAGAAACCATGAGCAGAACATTCAAGAGCTATGGGATAATATCAAAAGACCAAACTTAAGAGTCATTGGGATACAGGAAGGCACAGAGCTCCAAACCAAAGGATTAAGCAATCTATTCAGTGAAATAATACAAGAAAACTTCCCAGACTTGAAGAATGAGACAGAATCCCAAATCCTAGAAGCCTACTGGACGCCGAATGTGCAAAATCATAAGAGATCCACACCTAGACACATTATAATGAAGATGTCCAACATACAGAATAAGGAGAGAATTTTAAAAGCTACAAGGGAAAGGAAGCAGATTACATTTAGGGGTAAACCAATCAGAATAACAGCTGATCTCTCAACACAGACTCTAAAAGCTAGAAGATCCTGGAATAACATATTTCAAACGCTTAAAGAAAATGGATTCCAACCAAGAATCTTGTATCCGGCGAAATTAAGCTTCAGGTTAGAAGATGAAATTAAAACCTTCCACGATAAACAAAAGTTAAAAGAATTCGCAGCTAGAAAACCATCTCTTCAAAAAATCCTTGGCAAAACATTACAGGAAGAGGAAATGGAAAATAACATTGAAAACCAACAATGGGAGGTAGGACAGTAAAGGGGGGGAAGTAGTCAAAGAGGATAACAAATCAGGTTTAGTAACATCAATAAACAAACATGGATAGAAGAACAAACCATATCTCAATAATAACCCTAAATGTTAATGGCTTAAACTCACCAATTAAGAGACACAGGCTAGTAGAATGGATCAAAAAACAAGACCCAACAATATGCTGTCTACAGGAGACGCATTTGATAGGAAAAGATATACATAGACTGAAGGTGAAAGGTTGGGAAAAATCATATCACTCATATGGACCGCGGAAACAAGCAGGAGTGTCCATACTCATATCTAATAAAATAGATTTCAAGCCAAAGCTAATCAAAAGGGACAAAGAAGGACACTTCATACTGCTCAAGGGAACCATACACCAACAAGACATAACAATCATAAATATATATGCCCCAAATAATGGTGCAGCTGTGTTCATCAAGCAAACTCTTCTCAAGTTCAAGAGTCTAATAGACCACCATACAATAATCATGGGAGACTTCAACACACCTCTCTCACCACTGGACAGATCTTCCAAACAAAAGTTAAATAAGGAAACTATAGAACTCAATAACACAATTAACAACCTAGACTTAATTGACATATATAGACTATACCACCCAACATCAAGTAGCTACACTTTTTTCTCAGCAGCACATGGAACCTTCTCAAAAATAGACCATATACTATGTCACAGGGCAACTCTTAGACAATACAAAGAGGTAGAGATAATACCATGCATCTTGTCTGATCATAATGGAATGAAACTGAAAATCAATGATAAAAGAAGAAAGGAAAAATCAAACATCACCTGGAGAATGAACAATAGGTTGCTGAGTGATCAATGGGTTTTAGAAGACATCAAGGAGGAAATTAAAAAATTCCTAGAGTTAAATGAAAACACAGACACAACATATCGGAATCTATGGGACACATTGAAAGCAGTTCTAAGAGGAAAATTCATTGCTTGGAGTTCATTCCTCAAAAAAAGAAAAAACCAACAAATAAATGATCTCATACTTCATCTCAAAATCCTAGAAAAAGAAGAGCAAAACAACACCAAAAGAAGTAGAAGGCAAGAAATAATTAAAATCAGAGCTGAAATTAATGAAATTGAAACAAAAGAAACAATTGAAAAAATTGACAAAACTAAAAGCTGGTTCTTTGAAAAAATAAATAAAATTGACAGACCCTTAGCCATGCTAATGAAGAGAAGAAGAGAGAGAACCCAAATTACTAGCATACGGGATGAAAAAGGCAATATCACAACAGACACTTCAGAAATACAGAAGATAATCAGAAATTACTTTGAATCCTTATACTCCAATAAAATAGAAGATAGTGAAGGCATAGATAAATTCCTTGAGTCTTATGATCTGCCCAGATTGAGCCAGGAGGATATAGACAACCTAAACAGACCAATAACAATAGAGGAAATAGAAGAAACCATCAAAAGACTACCAACTAAGAAAAGCCCAGGACCGGATGGGTATACAGCAGAGTTTTACAAAACCTTTAAAGAGGAACTAAGACCAATACTTTTCAAGCTATTTCAGGAAATAGAAAAAGAGGGAGAACTTCCAAATTCGTTCTACGAGGCCAACATCACCCTGATTCCGAAACCAGACAAAGACACTTCAAAGAAAGAAAACTACAGACCAATATCTCTAATGAACCTTGATGCAAAAATCCTCAATAAAATTCTGGCGAATCGGATTCAAATACATATCAAAAAAATTATACACCATGATCAAGTAGGATTCATCCCTGGTATGCAAGGTTGGTTCAATATACGGAAATCAATAAATGTTATCCACCACATCAATAGACTTAAAAATAAGAACCATATGATCATCTCGATAGATGCAGAAAAAGCTTTCGACAAAGTACAGCATCCCTTTATGTTCAAAACTCTAGAAAAATTAGGGATAACTGGATCATACCTCAACATTGTAAAAGCAATCTATGATAAGCCACAGGCCAGCATCATTCTGAATGGAGAAAAATTGAAGGCATTCCCTCTAAGATCTGGTACAAGACAGGGATGCCCTCTCTCACCACTTCTGTTCAACATAGTCCTCGAAACACTGGCCAGAGCAATTAGGCAGACGAAAGAAATTAAAGGCATAAAAATAGGAAAAGAAGAACTTAAATTATCACTATTTGCAGATGATATGATTCTATACCTAGCAGACCCAAAAGGGTCTACAAAGAAGCTATTAGAGCTAATAAATGAATTCAGCAAAGTGGCAGGATATAAGATCAACACGCATAAATCAAAGGCATTCCTGTATATCAGCGACAAATCCTCTGAAACGGAAATGAGGACAACTACTCCATTCACAATATCCCCCCAAAAAATAAAATACTTGGGAATCAACCTAACAAAAGAGGTGAAAGATTTATACAATGAAAATTACAGAACCCTAAAGAAAGACATAGAAGAAGACCTTAGAAGATGGAAAAATATACCCTGCTCATGGATAGGCAGAACTAACATCATCAAAATGGCGATATTACCAAAAGTCCTATATAAGTTCAATGCAATGCCAATCAAAATCCCAACAGCATATCTTGTAGAAATCGATAAAAGAATCATGAAATTCATATGGAATAATAAAAGACCCAGAATAGCAAAAACAATACTAAGCAGGAAGTGTGAATCAGGCGGTATAGCGATACCAGACTTCAAACTATACTACAGAGCAATAGTAACAAAAACAGCATGGTACTGGTACCAAAACAGGTGGGTGGACCAATGGTACAGAATAGAGGACACAGTAACCAATCCACAAAACTACAACTATCTTATTTTTGATAAAGGGGCTACAAGCATGCAATGGAGGAAGGATAGCATCTTCAACAAATGGTGCTGGGAAAACTGGAAATCCATTTGCACCAAAATGAATCTGAATCCCTATCTCTCGCCGTGCACAAAAGTTAACTCAAAATGGATCAAGGAGCTTGATATTAAATCAGAGACATGGCATCTTATAGAAGAAAAAGTTGGTTATGATCTACACGCTGTGGGATCGGGTTCCAAATTCCTCAATAGGACACCCATAGCGCTAGAGTTAACAAATAGAATCAACAAATGGGACTTACTCAAACTAAAAAGTTTTTTCTCAGCAAAAGAAACAATAAGAGAGATAAACAGGGAGCCTACATCCTGGGAACAAATCTTTACTCCACACACTTCAGATAGAGCCCTAATAACCAGAATATACAAAGAACTCAAAAAATTAGACAATAAGATAACAAATAACCCAATCAATAAATGGGCCAAGGACCTGAACAGACACTTCTCAGAGGAGGACATACAATCAATCAACAAGTACATGAAAAAATGCTCACCATCGCTAGCAGTCAGAGAAATGCAAATCAAAACTACCCTAAGATACCATCTCACTCCAGTAAGACTGGCAGCCATTAGGAAGTCAAACAACAATAAGTGCTGGAGAGGATGCGGGGAAAAGGGCACTCTTGTTCATTGCTGGTGGGACTGCAAATTGGTACAGCCAATTTGGAAAGCGGTATGGAGATTTCTTGGAAAGCTGGGAATGGAACCACCATTTGACCCAGCTATTCCCCTTCTCGGTCTATTCCCTAAAGCCCTAACAAGAGCATGCTACAGGGACACTGCTACATCGATGTTCATAGCAGCTCAATTCACGATAGCAAGACTGTGGAACCAGCCTAGATGCCCTTCAATAGATGAATGGATAAAAAAAATGTGGCATTTATATACTATGGAGTATTACTCTGCATTAAAAAATGACAAAATCATAGAATTTGGAGGGAAATGGATGGCATTAGAGCAGATTATGCTAAGTGAAGCTAGTCAATCTTTAAAAAACAAATACCAAATGACTCCTTTGATATAAGGGGAGTAAACAAGGACAGGGTAGGGACGAAGAGCTTGAGAAGAACATTTACATTAAACAGGGATGAGAGGTGGGAGGGAAAGGGAGTGAGAAGGGAAATTGCATGGAAATGGAAGGCGATCCTCAGGGTTATACAAAATGTCATATAAGAGGAAAGGAGGGGCAAGACAAGATAATACAAATGGAAGTAATGATTTACAGTAGAAGGGGTAGAGAGAGAAAAGGGGAGGGGAGGGGAGGGGAGGGGAGGGGAGGGGGATAGTAGAGAATAGGACAGACAGCAGAATACATCAGACACTAGAAAGGCAATATGTCAATCAATGGAAGGGAAACTGATGTGATACAGCAATTTGTATACGGGGTAAAAGCGGGAGTTCATAATCCACGTGAATCAACCGTGTAATATGATGTATTAAGAACTATGTAATGTTATGAACGACCAATAAAAAATAAATAAATAAATAAATAAATAAATAAAAACAAAAAAAAACATGGCACTGTGATACCACAACTGTCAATCTGACTAGTGGGAAGGTAGTGTATACAGCATGGATACACTGGACAGAAGGATGATTCAAGTCTTGGGTGGGATGGCATGGAATGGTGCAAGGTTTTATCACACTGCTCAGGATGGTGTGCACCTTAACACAAATTATTCAATTTTTTAACATTTTGGGACCATAGTTGACTGCTAGTAACTGAAATCATAAAAAGTGAATAAGGTTAAGGATAAGGAAAATAATTGTGTCACTAACTGAATAGATTTTACAATAGAATTTTATTGTCTTATAGTTCTGGTGGTCAGAAGTCTGAAATCAAGGTGTTGGTAGGGTTGGGTCCTTCTGAGGGTTGTGAGGAGAATTTGTCCTAGGCTGTTCTTTATATCCTGTAGATGGCCATCTTTTCCTGTATTTTACATTGTCTTCCCTTTCCATGTGACTATGTTCAAATTTCTTTTTCTTATGAGAACACAGGTCAAAGTGCCTTAGGGTCCGCTTTAGTGACCTCATTTTGTTACCATTCAGTTATCAGTGATGAGTTCTGCTCCCTCAAATGTTGAAGTTTGAATGTTAGAGAAGCATGCTGAGGCAAGCATGTAAAGCAAGGTTTATTTAAAAAGGAGTAGACTTTTTAAATAAATATAATAAACATAGACTTCTCCTGGGATGGAGAAGGGAGCCATAGCTGCTATCCTGGTATCCCAAGAAGCGAGAAGCGAGGTGTTCTGCCCTTTTTATATGTCCTAGTCTTCCTTTGTTCTCCTGCCTTTCCCCCCTTATCTTTCTCTTTGTTGTGTATGTGACTAGGCCCAGGAATGTTCAGGAATGCTTGGTGGGACGGCCCAAAGGTGGGAAACAGATGGGCTGAAGGGGAAAGGGCAGAATGGAATAGCCAAGGACACATTAACAACCTTACAGCTCCCTGTAGGAAGGGGCAATTCCTGGGACAGGTTATCTTGGCAACAGGTTGGAGCAGGGGCAGGTTCTTGATTAAGGGTGGAGGAAGGGCTCTGAAGGAATTAACGTTTCAATCCCTCAGGGCACAGTCTTCAACTTGTGGACTCACTCAAAATTGGCCTGACTCAATTTACTTATCTGTACTGACTGCCAGTCTAATTCTGCCTTCAGTTTTAACTTGATTACCCCTGTAAAGGCCCAGTCTCCAAGAAAGGCCACATTCTGAGGTTCTAGAAGTTAGGACTTCAGTGTACAAACTTTTTCAGAGGTATATACACAACTCAATCTAAAACAATTACCAAGAAGGGAAAATATACCAGTAAGTATTTGAAATATTCTTGCTATCTCATAATGTTATATTTGCACATTAGGATGGAGTGAGAGTGCTGTCAATACTCTTTGGATGATTGACTTTGATGGCTTTAAATGTAATTGGAAGTTTTCATGATTTTCTTACATTGTCACTCTGGGGACATTCTAAGGAAATAATTCTATTGGTGAAGTTTTAGACTAGGATGTGATTGGAAGTGGCAGACCCTAGGCTCTATGAGATTCCATATCTTTTAAGAAGTGAGAAAAGGGGGCCAAGAGATGGAGCTGATGCTACATTTTCCCCCAGGAAGCCCTTGGCATCAGATGAGCCCCTGATGTATCTTGATATGAGAACTACAAGGAGAGTGTTTGAGCCAAAGAGGAGGCAGGAGTGAGAAGAGTTTATTGCAGAGATTTAGGCAAGTAATTTCGTTTGTGGGAGTCTGACGGTGAAGATAATGAGAATGGTTGCTCCATTTACTGAGCAATCATGTGCCAGGCAATCCAAGTACTTATTCATTTGCAATTCTGCAGAGGCAGTGTCTTATAGTGGTTGAGAACATGGACTGAGAACTCCAGAATTGGCCCTGTCTGACTTTGAATCCTAGTTCTGACATTCATTCACTGGATTATTTTGGATAAAATTCATTTGTTCTATCTTGTTTTAGTTTTCTCATCTGCAAAATGGACTTGATAATAATAGTATCTATCTTCTTCTAGGGTTATTGTAATAATAAAATGAATTCATGTATGGAAAGAGCTAGAAGAGAAAGAGCCACAAAATAAGTACCATACAAGTATTACTTACTAGTATTAAAAGTTTGAGATACTAGGAGTTAGGGAATCAAAGTTAACTGAGATATATACTTTGCCCTGAAGAAATTCACAATTCATAGAAGAAAATAAGTAACTGAATACATATTGTCCCTGACATATTAAGCATAATGAATAGGACGTGGTAGGATTTCATAAAAGGGCATTGCATTTACCTAATTCATGCTATGGACCTCAGAGAGGGCTTTCTGGAGGAGATGGGACCAGGTTTGGATTTTAAATGATAAATAAATCACCTCGGCCAGTGTTTTTCAAACTGTAGCATGCACCAGAATTACACATAGAACATATTAAAATATGTTAAAATCTAATTTGTCTATGTGGGAAGGGGAGTGTGCATTTGCATTTCTTCTAAGGTACTACTGTGGACTGCTCTAGATCTAGATGAAGTGGCACTGACCTATGTGAAGAAGAGAACTAGGGTAGGGATACAGGTAAGGATCTGTAAGGGGTCCAATATTGCTAATCTGTACAGAGTGAGGAGTGTTAGAAGGAAAGAGAAAACCACAGTCATGTACACAAGGCCATCAAAGGCCTTATTCTGTCTTGGGAGCCTGGACTTGATGCTGGAGTTATGAGAGTGTTGGAGATTATGTAGGAGAGTAGCAGTATCAGATTTTCAACCTAGAAATAACACCCTACCAGTGGAAAGGAGAATGAACTTCAAGGGGAAAATTCAGAAAGTAGAAAGATTAGTCATTCTCACTGTTACTCAGTTAAGAAAGCATGAAGTCCCATATTAGTCATTTTCTGTTGTTTTAACAAAAACCCTGAGACTAGTAACTTTATAAAGAAAAAGTTTATTTAACTCACTGTTTTGGAGGTTGAAAGTCCACAATTGGGAGATCTGTCTGTTCATCCTTGAATGAAAACCTCCCTGGCTATGCCACAACATGGTAGAAATGGAAAAGGAGAAATAGTCACAGGCAGAAAGGATCAAGTGTGTGGGATGTCCTGGCTTTATACCAACCTTATAACCTGAGCACTAACTCACCTGAGAGACCACCCTTAAAGCCTCCCAAGGACCATGCCCCCATGATGTAATTATTTTCTTTTAGAAACCACTTTTTAAATGTTCCACAACCTGAACACCATCATACAAGGACCAAGCTTCCAGCAACATAACATTTTGGGAAACACACTCCAACCATTTCCAAACCATAGCAAGACCCAAACTAGGAGAAGAGGGGACAGAGACTAGACATATTAGGGAGACAGTTTGACAGCATTTTGAGGTCCAATTAGATATAAAAACTCAGTGATAAGGGGGAGTTAGTAATGGTTCCTGTGATTTGGATATGAGTTATTGGAATAGGGAAAGGGTAGTAGTAGAAGAAGAGAAGTTGATACATTCACTTTGGGGATGTGTTAGGTTTGAAGTGCCCAACAGATATTTAAAAGGAGATGACTTATAGGATGAGCCATTATTCTTTATACACAGTGTGTTTAGTTTTCAACTAACAATGCAAGCAGGCATCACGTACCCCCATTTGACAGTCAAGGAACTGAAATCCACATATTAAGTGGCATACTGAAGCTCAAGGTCAATATTTGATATATATGATTCCAAAACCAAGCACCCAAAATGGTTCTAGTCACTTTCTCACAGATTGCTAAAGCAGCCAAGGGGCCACTGCCCTTCACTCAGAACATGAATTCTCTGCATTGGTCCTGATGTGTAACCTTGTATTTCATACCCTGAACATGAGCCACAGGCTATTAATGTTTAAAATAACATTAGTTCCTAGGATGACTATCTGTCAGACCTGGGTTAGGGCTTGCCTTTCAGCAAGGTTTTAAATACATTTGAAATGACCTTAATATCAAGTCAGAACTCACCAGAACATTGGAGAACTCTCTGCTTTGAGGGTTTATAATATGGCCAGAGTTGGTAGATTTCTTTAAAAATTAAAACTTGTTAATGTTTTCTGCTTATAAATATAAGAATCTATATATTGAATGCTAAAAAATGATTTAATACCAACTTTGGGTGTTTTTAGTTACAGAAGGGTAAACAGGACTCTAGTGTCTTCTGACCCCAAAACAGTTTCAATGAAATAATCTACACATTGTATGGTAAAAACAATATAATTTCAATTTTGGATATTTTAAGATATAGAAGAGTGAAGAGAAATCTAATAGCTTCTAACTCAAACACAGTTTCAAGCTAAAACAAGAAATTTTGTGGGCTATTAGTTCTTAATGGAAATTAGTGCCTTAGCTATTTTTTATAAGTGTATAAATGCACTAAACCGGCAAGATACAGAGACTTAAACCACAGCACAGTTATCTCCAGTCTGCATGCAGAACAGCTGTCTGCAATGAACACTCCACACATGGATCCTATGGAATGCTGAAAGCTGTTGGGTATTCATCAATGAAACCTGAGGTCCTTGCCCTCTGGGGTGGGATACAAAACAGGGCCAAGAATCTGAGTCTAGTTTTGGCTGGAGCACTAACTAGGAGATTGGCATCAAGATCTGGATTTTTCTTTCTAATAAGAAATAGGAAAGAAGTGAGATTCAAAATAGACTGTTACAATGTTTTCTGCTTGAGGAAGTGAGGCGGTGAAATGCCTTCCCTGTAGTCACAGATGTCCGTGGGTGAATTAAAAGACAGGAAAATGGAGAGTGGGAATGCCATCTTATCTGCAGCTTTAAGTGAGCAAAACCATAAATAAAGGTTATTTGCTTCTAATGTAGGAGTTGAGGATTTTTTTTTTTTAGCAATAGGTACTATGACAAAGTTTGAAATTTTTTTCATTTAGCAATTATTATTTTAATTGTACAAAGTTATGTAAGTCAGGGCGACCATTTGGTTTTGTTTAAAAGAATCTGAATTCTGTAGGCACAAAGACTACCTTAAAATTCCACCAATGCTATTTCTGTGATCAGGGGCATTTTTTAAAAAACCCTTTTCTAGATCTGCATTTTTTCAACTTATAAAATTGCAATAATACACCTACTTCAAAATATTATTGTGTGCATTACATGTTTTTAAAGTGCTTAGCCTAACACCTGGTCCGGGACACACACGCATGCAGTACCAGTGTTTACTATCATTCTTTCTATTTGAGCATATCTAGTAAAAGGCAGGTGGCCTGTCCTTCCAAGTTACCTTGGTTCCTTTTGTTCTGCCTTCTTCTAGAAAATCACTGGTTGCCCCTGGGCTAGAGCCAGGAGATTCACTTCATGAACATTCTTCTCCACTCAGCCAACATCCTCTGATAAAAGCACAGTTCTTTTTCTTTCTCCCTTCTTTTCTAGTTGTATCTTGTGCCAGCTGGAGTGACAATGAACTTAGTCCAACCGGGCCATTTACCCTGCCACGTTGCCATTCTTTTGTCTAGCGCCATAAACCCTCCAATAGAAGAAGTGTGCATAGAAGCAATGCTTAACTGAGCTGTGTCACATCACTGCTAGGCTGTCATTCCTTTATACTCTTTTTGACCACTCCTTGCTCACCTTCTTGTCATTTATCTTTTTGTTTCTTATCTTTACAGAGTGCTCTCTTTTCTAGTCACAGGGACAACTTTGTCTTGCTGAAAGCATTCACGATCCGTCTCTATCGTCTCAGCTGCAAATGTTGAACTCTTCATTAGCTGGTTTAAAAATTTTGTTGCTTATTCTGCACATTTCCATTACTGCACTAAGGTTGGTATGCTTGATTCTGCAATAAAAGCTGTAGATTGACAAATATTGAATATCTTTAAAAGTTAAATTGATAAATAATCTGTTCTCACTCTTTCCTACCCAGCTTCCTTCATGAAGGATCTGGATAACCCTGAGTTCTACTGGAGGCTTCCGTCAGAGGCTTCCACAGTGACCATTCTGGGGAAAAGGTGCCTTTCTCATCACTGTGATTGACATTCTCACTGGCCACACCTGTAGTGTGTCACACAATGTGTTGTTTATGGCTTAAGGAAATGTTTAGGTACTGATTCAATGTTATTTTTTTTTCTTCCCTCTTTCAGGGTCAGAACCACATTATAAGGAATCCTAAAGCTTAGGCAATATTTGAGACCTCTTTAAGAAAAAGAATTCAAAATAAATAAATAAATACTAAGTTAATATTTATCTAAAATGAAAATAGAAATGTCAGCGAGTTCCAATTTTTAAAATTGGACAAAATCACAATCATTGATTTAGAAAAATAATATATCTCTTTATTAACTTATTCCTTGATAATATTTTTACTTACATTTTTGCTTACATGTTCCTTAACTGCCTCTTTATGGGAAAAAAAAATCATGTAACTTTCTATATTTGTTGAGAGGAAAACTAAATTCTTCCTTTCCCCTTGCACAATTGATGAAAATTTGTATCTATCAACAGTTTAGAAAATTTCTTTTTGCTATACTCTTTGTTATCGGCAGTGTCATGATAAGGCACAGTAGAATGCATAAAACATTTGGATCCACTCACAGAAATATTTACTGTTTATAGCACTGTTATAGGTTTTTCCCTATAAACTTAGGGATGCTGATAAATTTTATTTGGTAAAATTCTCATTAAAAGAAAAAAATATATAAGATGCTTTGTAATGGCATAGTCTGCATTCAATAAAATATTCCTGAGAAGAGAGAACTTACATTTTGACTAGGTATTAAACATACTCTCTGCTTACAATTTTATGTATCTGATGCTTGGAAGACTTTTTCAAAGAGTAGCTCTGCCTCCATACATTTCAACCTGTTTCTCACTCACTATTAAAATTCTTTATTGAGCCAGGCACTGTAGGCCACATTCATATGGTGACATTATCTGGTATATGAGACCTTTATACAATGAGGCTGGGGAGTTGACACAAAGGGCAGAAGGAATTTTCCTAAAAGTCATTCCTATATGAGGATGGTATATATAACAACTATACATGCAAATGATTTCATATTATTTAAATATATTCTGCAAAGTCCAAACAAATAAATCCTAAACTTGACTTAATCTTGGGTGGATGTGAAATTACCCACAGCCACCACAATGCTACTACCCATGAGGACACATGTAAGAGAAGGCAGTCAGAGTGAAGAGAGACAGGTCTTAACTGATTGCAGTTACAATAGCTTCTGAAATTTTCTCATAATTACAAATCATTGCTAGAGAGCTTCTTTTCTTGGTGACATGTTATTCATTCATCTTTTCAGAGTACATTGTGATCATGTGATACATGTGTACGATGCATAACAATCTAATCAGAGTAATAAGAATTTCCATCTCTTCAAACAGTGATCATCTTATGGGTTAGGAATTTTATATTCTTCTTTTGTAGTCATTTTGAAAAATATCATAGATTGTTTGAACTTGTGTCCTCTTAAGGTCTTGGGAAGACCTAAGCAATTGAGGAGCCCTGAAGCTTAAGTTTTATTAGTCTTATGGTAAATACACATCTGTGCTGCCTCCCTACTTACCTGTTTGCCTCCTTACATTCCTCTAACTCTTCATTTTTTTCTTCCTTTTTACTTTTTCCCCTCCTTCTTTTGTTCCATTGCAGAATAATTAAAAGCATAGTGATTAAAAGTGATTGCATGGATTTACATCTGTGTTTATCACCTTACCATGTGTGTCTTTGAGTGAGTTGCTTAACCTCTCTGAATTTGAATTACCTCTTACTGGTTCCATGAGTTACAAGCATTAAGATAATATGTGTAAATCATTTAACTGACACATATTGAGTGCCAAAGAAATGTTTGTTGCACCACATAGATTCAAAAGAGAAGTCACTCTCCTTAGGGATGTAAGGCAAACATAAATAAAAAATTATTTTATAACTCTTCATAATTGGTAAATGCTCTCATAGCAGGTAGTCCATGTTCCAGAAAGATAAAGTTGTGCAGAATGTCAAATAAATGATTGAAGTTGCCCACTACTTTAGTAATTCAATACTAAAAAGTCATTGAATTAGGTACTTAAAATGCTTGCATTGTATGGAATATGAATTTTATCTCAATAAAATTGTCACATATATAGGTGATATAGCCTTGGGCTAAATGTATAGAGAGTATACACAAAAGAACTTGGGGTCATATCAAACACTGAAATCTAGGAGAAGAGGAGGAGAAGGAGATATATGTGTGAGGGATTAATACAAAGAAAGGAAGGGCATGGATGCTGGAAAATGTCTACTCACTTATACTAAAATAGCAATTTTCAAGCTATACCTTCTGGGAACACAATAAACTAGACCTTGGATTTAATCCACCAAAATTGACACGTGGATATCATTGTACTCTTCTCCTCTTCTCAGAAAATTAAGTATAGAGATGATAAAATTTTCTCAACTTAGTTTTATCTCAGTCTAAAATTTTAAACAAATATTTAGGATCTGAATGGTGCTGTTTTGGTAAAAATGCTAGCATATAATGTAACCAAGGAATGCTCAGCAAATGAATATTCAACAGAAAATTCTGCAAGTAACTGTGGCAGACAACATTAGTTGGCTTGCACAATTGCCTTGATTTCCTTTGTTGTTACCCTCTATACTTCAGACAATAGAAGCTTAAATGTTCAAATTATCAACCTTTCTTGATAAAGTTTTATAAGTAGATTTGAGCTGAAGATTTTCTAGAAAAGATTTTGCTTTTCTGATGGGGCTCTACAGGGCTGGTAACATACTTTCTTCCCTTCATACTGTCTTGAATACCGATAGATTGCCTGTAATTTTCAGACCAAGAAGGAAGACCAAGAGAACTGTGGAGACACTGGCCCTGTCATCACAGATCCACAGAAACAATGCTGTCAGCCACAGGGTTAGCACACACACACAAAATCAAATCTCTTGTTACTATATCCAGGATCAGTGGAAGTATAAAGTTTTGAAGAGATAACTTTTTATGCCACTTAAGAGTTTTCATTGAGGTACTAAACGGGAAGTCAGGGACTTTGAGTCTTTTATCCAAATTATCTATGTGACCTTGGCTAAGTTACTTAACCTCCATTTTCTCATTTATAAGAAGTCCATTATATCAACCTATCTTATAGGATCATCATGCGTTCTAGTAAATAAGTCTAAAGTGCTTCATAAATGCTTAATGATGATAATGATCATGCAAGCAGAACCACTTTTGTAGGACACAGAAATGATCTCCCCTGAAGGAAGTATCAACAAAATGTAGACAGGAAATAGTATTTCTTACAGGGAGAGAGTATGCATATTCCTAAGGAAAGGTGATCATTTAAGCTCTGCATATCTAATTGAAGACTAAATGGAGAAGATGATGGTGTCGTGATTGGGTTTATTCAGAATGTAATTGAAGATTCATCTGTTGAAGATGAGACTCATTTTATTCTCTCCTCAAATTGTATAGCACAGGAAGTCATGACCAAGGGAATGTTAGCTTATTCATTTCTATAAAACAGCTCACCTTTTAGCCTCTTTTTCTAAATTTTGCTTACTTTTTTTTTTATAAGATAGAGAAAAAGAATTGAGATATAAGTAGCTAGAGGTAGGACAAATGCATAAAACCCCCTATAATTTCGGAAAGCCTTAAAATTATGTTCTAAGTCAGCTTTAAAAAGTTATTGTGGCTGCTGAGTGGCTGTTTTATTTTCAGTGTGAATTCTTGGGCATAGGACTATGATCATCCATCAGGAGCTTTGCCATGGACATTCTGCAGAACACTATGGAAACTTGTCCTCCTGCTGTGAGGAGACTTGGATTAATTCGGGTAAAGATTTCAAATTTTCTAATTTCCTTTTGACCGGTTCACTTTTTCTTATTGTTAGATGTTTTCTTCTTCCCTTAACTTTTCTTCTTTTTAATATTTTAAATCAAAGTCATATGTTTATTTGAATCCTCGGAATTGTTCTGCCCATACTGCATGCATTTCAATATCTTTTTGGGCTGGATAGCTCAGTTGAATAGACGTGTGCCTAATGAAGCTGAGTATATGGTTTCGATCCTACTTAATGAACTAGCTAAATTTTCACAGAGAAAAATGCCCCTCATTACACAAAAGCTATGGTTTCGGTGTGCTCATATGTTCTGTTGATTCTCAAGTGTGGGAGAGTTCGCTTCCATCTTGAGGAGACAACTGGAGGCAACCTATTCCACAGGAGGAAGGATTAGTACCTGCACACCACAGCTAGTTAATTAGAGAGTGAGTGTGAAAAGTTGAGTACTAGCAAGTCTTAGTAGCTTTGTATGAGACAGTCTCTTCATTTTTGACTTATTAGGCCAACTGGATTGATCTGAATTAATAGTTCTCTGGGACCCAAATTAATCCATGTCTCTAAAGAGAAAAATACTTTCATGAATTCATGTTTGAAAGAAGTTGCCTTCTGATGTTTGCTACCCCAACCCCACTTTGTTTTTCTTTTCTCCTTTAAACCTAGGCAAAGTTTTAAGGGACCTGGTAACCCCATGGTTGGAGTACAATTCATTTCAGCTGGTTATCTCTACTTTTCTCTGGATTTAGGAAAGCATCTTTCTATTTTCTTTTAATTGACAATTGATGACTCTCCTTAAATTACTGGTGACTATTGGCTTTCTGGTCCATCAGAGTAGATCAGCTGGGAGTGGATGCAGACTCTCTTCATGGTCTCAGACATTCAGAAGGCAGACTCACAAAGTATATCATAGTTTTCCAGTGCCAAAGGGTAACTTTCACTCACTTCAAATTGTTAAATACTAGCATTAAAAATGATTCGAATTTTATACAAAATATAGATTTATTATTCATATATCTTCAATGCACAGCTAGTTCTTTAGGTAAATAAAGAAGCTTTAACTATCCAGATTGTTTTCCTTTTCTTCCTCAAAACGCAAATGAACAGACACATATGCACACATACCCACTCATACACACACTCATTCCTTTTCTTCTAATGTTTATTTTTTCCTTTAGGCTAGTTTATGATATGTAATTGGGAGCCAGTGTTGAAAAATATTCAATATGTGACTTGTTATTCTTTCACCAAAATAGTTTTCTTATTTATATGATTTCTTTAAAAAGTTAATGGTGGGGCTGAGGTTGTGGCTTAGCGGTTAAGCGCTTGCCTTGCACATGCGAGGCGCTGAGTTCAATCCTCAGCACCAAATAAAAATAAAAAAATAAAATAAAGGTATTATGTCCAACTACAAGTAAAAAAAATTATTTAAAAAAGAAATGGTAATGCACATTAGTACATTTCATCTTAACAATTCAGTGTACTTCTGTAAACTATTTAAACTTACTCTCTAATGAGTTTCTTATTCTAATGAATCTGATTTTTGTAACTCATTATGCGTCTTGAATGACATATTTAATACTTATCCTTTAAAAAGTCATTGGCAAGAATTGTAAGTATAAGCATTAAAGGACTTTCCTCACCTATTAGGAAAAAAAACCTAAAAGGTTGGGGAAGAAATACATCAATTACAACAAAAAGAGAGCTGATAATGTCCTTTTGTAAGAAACACTTTTAAAAGATAATGAACATGAAAAATTAATTAGATTTCAAGTTGGAAGTGTCTTTCTCTACTTGATGAACTTGATAGTGCTGCTATTGCTACCTTAATGTATAAAAGGAAAAATGTCAAAATTAATAAGATAGTCAAGAATAAAGAGAGTGGAATGGTTATCTTTGAGGGGGCTGAGTACTCACTAGAAATAATAGCTAATTGGTATTAAGCTAACTTAGGAAAAGAATCAAGCAACATTGTTTAAGACATCTTTGACTGGCATGGTTTCTAAAAACATTCTAGTTTGCAGAAATTTAAATGCATTATAATGGAAATTGGATATCTCTGGACTGAAAAATTAGTGTTTATGTCTGGCTACTAACTTGTAAACACATTGTTGAAAGATTTGTATTTGTTGAGAGGATGTGAGCCAGACATTTAGTGTTCTCATGCCTTTCATATTCCAATTCGTTCTTTCATAAAATTAAAAATAATTTTTGGAGTTCAAAAAAGATTTTCCAGGGGCAGATGTGTGAAGAGAACTAAACAAGAGTTTTTATTTTAACCTCCCACGCTCCCCTCCTCAGTGATTATTTGTAAACCATTTATCTCAGTGGTGATAAATAAAATCTGGAAACCTGTCATCTTTCAGTGTAATTAAAAAGTTTAAGAAAAATGTTTGATACCTAACTCAGAAGAACCTGGGCCAAATGGTCTCTCGATGCCCCTTCCTGCTTTCAGATAATTTTTTTAAATAAATATTTAGCTTCCAGGTTGAGTACCCAAGTCAACCAAGTGATGGCTGTAGCTTTTAATAGCCCTACATTAGTATAGATTCATAATCTCTCCTCTCTCTCTCTCTCTCTCTCTCTCTCTCTCTCTCTCTCTCTCTCTCTCTCTCTCTCTCCCTCTCTTTTTTTATAGGGAGGGACCGGGGACTGAATCCAAGAGTACTTAACCACTGAGCCACATTCCCAACCCTATTTTGTATTTTATTCAGAGAGTTGCTTAGTGCCTTGCCTTTGTTGAGGCTGGCTTTGAACTCTCAGCCTCCTGAGCCACTGGAATTACAGGTGTGTGCCACCGCACCTGGCTCATAATCTCTTATTACATGTTAAAACCCCAATGAGTTGTATATTTGTGTTGTTTCCTGGACTGTGTTCTGGACAAAGGAGTTCATCTATATAAAAAGGGTACTGTGTCAAAACTAATTTTCGAATTGCTATGAAAGAGTGTTTAGAGAAGACAGCTTGGTCTAGATCCAACAGACTTCCCTAGAATGAAGTGAAATGTTCGGTGGGATAGTAGGGTAATGACATCAGTGTCCTTCTGAATTCAGAGGATGCATTTTGTCTTATAGAATCTAAAATATTAAAATTAGATTTTTCCAAAAATTACTAAAATAAAACTGCTCTGTCTCAAAGGTGAACTTAATGCAGATGATCCACGAGAGCATGGTTTAAGTACTAATTACTACTGACCCTCTCAGCCTGTGAACACCGCTCTTCAGTTTGCCAGTCAGGATGATGGTGACTGCATTTGTTCTTACTTTATTGCCAAACCAAGCAGAATCTGTGACTTATGCACTCTGGAGTTTCTCCTGGATTTAAATATATATATATTTAGACTGGTGTGATTCTACTTTTAGATACTGGCTTACTATTTATTTTTTTCTCATAAACTAAAGCATGCTTATATTTGTTCTACTAAAAGAACAGGATGCTCTATAAGGAAACATAATAACATAGTATAAATAATTCAATCTTTATTCTTTTCCCATGTAACACAACCAAAGTGAGTGTTTGTAGCTGTCGAGTGGCTCTGTCCCTCACACAGACATGTGGCCTGCCATCTGCCATCTATAATATAAACTTCCTAAGTTGCCTCTGGTCATCAGGCAGGAAGGAACAAAAATAGTCATCAAGGATCATGCCAGGTTGAGTTGAACCTTTCTTCTGTTTGCCTTCTGTTGAAAAAAACTTGTCAAGTGGTCACATACAGCTGTAAGAGAGGCTTGGAAACATGGTTTAATCCTGAGTGTGGCCAGAAGGAAGAAAGGATTTGGGGGCAGCAGGAATAGCATCCATTGCTTCTCAAAAACCACAATTAAGTCCAAAGTAAAAAAAAGCAAGAAATTGCCCTAAATTCTTCTACCTAAAAATAATACATGAACATTTTTCTGTACATTTTTTTCCTGGACAGATAGAGAGAAAATTGAAAATGGTTAAATAGATAAGTGAAAACTAATATTGAAATAATGCAATGATTCCATGCCTAGAAATTCCTTCAGTTTCATCTCAGTTAAATTTTATTTAAGCTCATTTAAATTTCAGAAGAAAAAGAAGCTGAGGTGATATTTAGGGGATCAATGCTGCTTCATTAATAGGAGTCAGTAATTCTTATGCCATCTCACTAATGGCATAAAGACTTTTATGAGATCATTGTCAGAAGAATTTTTAATTACATATTTCAACACAAATAATTGGATAGGAAATCTGCTAGAAAAGATGCTGTGATTAGAACTCTTCTTTTCTCTTTTCCTCCTTCCTTGTCCCTCCTCATTTTTGTTTCAAATTATTTTTCCTTGTCAGTGTTGTAGCATTACATTTTATTCTGCAAACATAATTCCCTCTGCTGATCATTATGAGTTCTCTATTTAAATGGAAGCGTGGCTCGGTGCTAGTCCTTTTACCATGACTTTTCCATTTCTAAGTTTACTTTTTAATTTATCACTTGGTTGGTTGGATTTTATTGTCCTGTAGTTTGGAAATTTTTATTTACTTTACTTTTTTAGAAAGGGGATTGTAAGTTCTTCATCTCCAAGTTCTTTCGTATTTTGAGAATGTCAGCCTTTTGTCTTGGTACAGCACTTGACTTGCTGTACAGTTCGGGTTATGCATTCTTAGTATGTTATAGACATTTTCCTGTTGTCTTCTGGAATGGACTATTGCTGTGGAAAAGCATGAAGCCAACCTTATTCTCCCCTCTGGGTACCATTTCTGCTCAGATACCTGAATGGGTATTTTTTTTCCTCTTTAATTTGAAGTTTTATAATTTCAATTAGATGTGTCTTGCTTTTCGTACTAATAGCCAATTAGTGTGTCTAGGTTCTATTCTAAGCATTTTATATATATTTAACCCCTTGTGCCATTTTATTGAGGTTGCAAGTAGTATGATTTGTGTTTATTTGATGAGTGAAGTGATTCACATAGAAGGCGGCAGATCTTGGTGGTGAGTGGCAAAGCCAGGATTTAGACCCAAGTCTTATGACTCCAAAGTGTGGCCATGATTTCTACATACTTCTGTATCTGTAGTATTATACAGTGTCATTCTGATGACCTGTATAATGTTTACAGATCAATCAGTGGTGTCTAGCATTTTTTTCTTCACCTGGAAATTTGCTTCTTTATTTATTACCATGAAATTTCCCTGAATTTTATATCTGAATCTTTTTCCAAATTTATACATGCTTAGTTCTCAGTATTAGGAATTGTCAAACTATAGCCCATAGACCAAATCTGTCCCACTACCATTTTTTTTTTTTTTGTTTGTACTGTGGATTGAATCTAGGGGCGCTTAACCACTGAATCACATCTCCAGCCCTTTAAGTTATTAAGGCTGACCTTGAACTCATGATTTTCTTGCCTCAGCCTCTGGAGCTGGGGGATTACAGGCATGCACTGTCGTGCCTGGCCACCACCAGTTTTTATAACTGAAGTTTTGCCAGGTGCAGTGGCATACACCTATAATCCCAGAGCTTCAGAGGCTGAGACAGGAGGATTTCAAGTTCAAAGCCAGCCCCAGCAATGGTGAGGTGCTAAGCAACTCAGTGAGAGACCCTGTCTCAAAATAAAATACAAAAAATAGGGCTGGGGGTCAAGTACCTTGAGTTCAATCCTTGATACCAAAGAAAAAAAAGAAGTTATAAGTGAAGTTTTATTGGAACATAGCACATAGCCATACTAATTCATTTACATGTTGTCTATGGTTGCTTTCTGGTCACGTGAGCAAAAGATGAGTATTGTGACAGAGACTCTGTGGCTTGCAAAGCTTAAAATATTCATAATCAGGTCATTTACAGAAAATTGAAGACCCCCTGCTTTAAATGAATCATTCAAGTGTTAATCATATGCATTTTATTTTTGCCTCCTCCTAGTTTATCATGTTTTCTTTCATTTCATTCTGTCATTGCCATTTATTACTTAATTTGGACACTTATTTTGCATACATCCTGTTCTTATTAATTTTTAAATGATGCATGTCTTAACTCCTTCTGTGTTCAGTACTTTATTTTTTTTTCCCTCCATCCTGCCAATCTGGGTTCTTTGTCTTTGTGTGTGATGGTCAATTTTTCTTTTAGCATTTTCTTCTTTTCCCTTTTTCTTTCATTTGATTATGGTGTATTTATATAGTTCCCATGTCGTTCCTTTCTCTCCTGCTCATTTTAACTCTAACCACATGTTTTATTTCTCCACAATCTCCTTCCCAGAACCACTTAGTCTCTCTTTTCAGTTACAATTTGATGTCTGAGTGCTGCTTTCCACACATTGTCTGCAGTCCAAGGACATGGGAGTTGAACAACGGAGAGCTCTCTCAAGACTAAATGCCTCCCTGAGTGAGCCCTGCATATTTTCCCCTTAGGTTTCATTAAGTGTTTTGTACACAGGCCCTGTCTGCCCAGATCAGGGTGCAGCACACCTTGTGGGCTTCGGCAGTGTCTCCTACTTAGCACACCTGCTCTGGGATTCTGCTCTCTTTGACATGGCTGAGTTTAGAGTGGGATGCTGTATCTTCCACTGGCGCCTGCTCTCCATCAAGGAGCTTCTCCACCTAGAGGACATTCGTAGGACTCTTCTGAATGTTACCGACTCACTTGTCTTCAGAACAGCTTGGAGATGTGAGATTTAAGAGCCCATTATCTAATTTTTCAGGTAAGGCACCACAAACAATGCTTTCATGATCAAGCAGTGCTCTGAAATCTAACCATGAATTTTCATTATAACTGCAAGCAAATGGCTCTGACCTGTAATTTTGAATTCTCTCTTTGGTTTGCAAACAATTTCCTCTAGAGTGCATTGCTTTCTACTTCACAGCAATCGTGGATATAAACATGGATCTAAGAAAGATGAAGCAAAACAAAAGACCCTCTTTGAAATGTATATCTCGTGTAGCCTTTAAGACAACTGCTTACCCTATTCCAAACCTTTGGGTCCTGGAGGAAATAAAGGAATGACTGCCTATCAAAAATTAACAAACACTGAAAAGTTTTGACAAGTTGACTATAATTACCACAGCTGTTCACTTCATTTTTTTTTCCTTTAAATTGCTGTTAAGTAGTAATTATGAACTACCTGTTTTAGGAACGACACTTTTATGTAGCTGTTCTTTCTCTGCTCTATCCTGGGAAGAAGTGACTCTGTTAATAAATTCCATTGCCATCTCTCCCACTTGGGAACTAATGGCTGTCCAATTTGTTAGTATCAACAAGGAAACGAGTGAAACAGGAACATGACCATTACCTTGCTCAATCCTAAAATTCTTACACATAACTGTTTCTAAGGAGGAAGCTAGACAATGGAAGTGCTACTGTAAACAAAATCAATTTTCATTACCCAGTGCAGATGGGTATTCTGGTCCTCTGATTAGTTATTCAAAGATGGCAAACATGTGGCCATTGTCATCTCCTTGTGTACAGCCCTCAGTAATTGTGGTGTTCACTTCTGCCCATTCAGCCCAGAGACAGCTTTGGCATATCTCATGTGGTGCCCCAGAGAGCTACTGCCAGTCCCTAAGTCTCAGCACATGAATTAAAGCTGATTTGATATCCTTGATCAGTTTAAATGACTAATCTAAAAAATCAGATTAGATGAAGTTATCAGGAAAGCCTCTTCTCTCTCTTAATTCTTAAAATCTTGTAGAATCTTGGAATGTCTAGTGTTCATCATTTTAAGAACACATTTTGATTGCTTCAGAAAATCTCAGTGCAATTGCTCCTAGAAAAGCACAGTCTGTATTTTTGAAGGTTCTCAGTCCAGTGAGAGAGATGGCTGTGCATATGAAGATGCCATCAAGGCTCCATCCAAGGCATGTAGGATATCATGGAGGAGCCATTAATTCTGCCTGGGAGGTCTGGGATGGAGAAGTCATACAGCTCCAGGTTCCCACGCTGGGTCCTGAAGCAGTGTCAGTATTACCATTTGAATTGTGATTTAAAGATCACTGGAATATCTATTGTCTTCTCTTCTTAATACTACCAATTAAAATTCATCATCAAAACTAATAGCAAGAGAGCAGTTGAAGATCATTGTCTTTTGGGACTTGCTGCAACTATGAAATCTCAGAATCCTCCAGAGAATCTGCCTGAGCTACTGACACCTGTTGTCCTCACTCAGCAAAGCACAGATGCAGGGACCACTGTCTCAGCTCTGTCTAGTGGGTTTTTCATGTCTGCTTTCCAGTGGTTGACCAATGAAAGCAAGCAGAGACTTCATCAGGATAGCTCATGGCCTTTCAAAAATGTTTGACGACAATCTAAGATAAGAAATGTATTTTAACTTTCACAATATATGTAGAAATGTATATAATATATACACAAGTAATTTAAAAATGTAATGAAACTAATTATCCTATGTGTGATACATTCTTATCATTTCTGTTTTTAAAAAAATTTTTTAGTTGTAAATGGACCTTTATTTTATTTATTCAAATGTGGGGCTGAGAATTGAACCTGGTGCTCTGCACATGCTATGCAAGAGTCTCTGCCACTGAGCCACAACCCCAGCCCTTAATCATTTTTTAAAAAAGTTATTAGTTATGACCAAAAATTATTGATATTTTTAACCTGCTATTAGATGATCCAAAATTTGAATAACATTCATCTAGGAGATGTATGTTCATAGATAAAACTATTTATATTGTAACGAAAAATCAAGACTATGTAGGAAAGTAAATCCAGTGGAAAATATAAACCACAAGGCACCTTTCTAAACAAAAATAGAATTAATTTGGGAATTGTCATCTGGCATACCAGAAATTTTTGTGCTGCTCCTGAACAAGGATATCTTGAATTTGGTCATGTTTTTCTTTGTGTTTTTATCAAGTTCAGTGTCACATCTGGATTTCCTAGCATGAATTTTGTGTAATTTCACCTCTGACTTCATTTTCTTTTCTTTTCTTTTCTTTTTTTTTGCTGGAGTTCTGAGGGAACTGCTGAGTTCTGCTTTTTAAAAAGTCCAATTTTATTATTTGTATTTTTTAAGGTGCAGTCACAGCTTTTGGATAAAGACACAAACAAATACATAAAGGAGATATGGCTGTTGCTGCTATCAGTGCAGATAAGTGAGCATTGAAAACCTCTGTATTCTGTATTGTGCTTTGAATTGCTTTGAATTACACAGAATGCTCCTTGTTTCAGTGTGCTTGTACCATCATTCCATTGTGACTAGCTCAGGCTCATGCACTTCAAATTGTTTAGTTACAGTGTGAACAGAAAGACACAGAGCTTGGAAATACTTGCACCTGTCTCCCTTGCTAATGTTGCCGAGAGAAGGAGCTCCATGTTTCAACAGGTTCCTATGGAACACTATGTTCCAATTTATTGTAATTCCCATGTTGTTATGGTGGAGAGTTTCACAAGAACAAAAAATCTGATGGAAGTTTGGTGCTTTTGTGTATGGAAAAAAAAAAAAAAGCCCAGCATGCTAATTACTTCAGTGATGACATGTCAAGTGTATCCCTGAAAAGGGAATTTTGTGTTTTGGAACATGGACGATGCTATGACTACCCAATGGAAGGGCAGATATTTGCCTACACGTAATTACCTATGGTAATTGTGTCCCAAGTGAAAACAGGCTTTATGAAGCCTAGTGGAATAATTACCAAAGCGAGAGAGAGAAAGCATGTTAACATCAAAATAGTGTCTCAGAATAATTGCAGGCAGGAACAGACACCAGCCTGTCTGGGAGTCTATAAGGCTTCTGTATTTCACCCGTGTTGGTTGTCAAACATGCCACAGATGTTTTCCAAATGAGCAGGTGCATGAAACCAAAACATTATATAGGCTAAGTTGGGTTTTACATTGCATGATTCTCATCATGTGTGTGCACATCTGTACCAGTTTCAAATTTCTAAGCACACTTTGTGCTGTTTAAAATGTGAGCATGACAGACAATTTAACAACGAACACTGAATTCTGATGTTCAACACTGTGTTGATTGATGACTTAAGAATCTTTCAAAAATAAGTGATTCACTGATTTCCCAGCAGATTATTGACTTCTGGACCAAAACAGACAAATGTGATGCTTCATTAAGAATCAAAGGAAACCTGGTAAACTTATCTGTGCACCCTCTCATGCCACTGTTACTACTGTTATTATTGTGAGTTTTCCTTGCAAAAAGTAGGAGGTAAAGTCTAATGAGCAGAAACAGAGGTGAGAGTTTTCTGCTCTGAATTCTCTTCCTGCTCCTCTGTTAAAAGCCTCCTAGTCCTCTGTTGAGGTTTGCTGATCCTTTTTAAAAATAATTTAATTTTTAGTTGTAGATGGACACAATTCTTATTTATTTATTTTTATGTGGTGCTGAGGATTGAACCCAGTGTCTAGTGTCTCACACATGCGAGGCAAGCACTCTACCACTGATCCACAACCCCAGCCCGAGGTTTGCTGATCTTGAAGCAGATTTCTCAGATTCTTTCTGTGTCTAGAAAGAAGTTACTAGAAAAAACTTAAAATATTTGTTGATTACCTTCTATGTGCTAGCCACTGTACTAATTCTTGGGATAGAGCAACGAACAAATTAACCCTATCATGTCCTTCATTCAGCTTCAGAATCCAAGAGGGATTGGCCATTAAATATGGACTTACAAAGGGGATTTGTGCTTCAAGAATTTATCATCCAGACTTTGTTCTCATCAACCCACAAGACAAAGAAATGCACAGTTTCTGTTTTGTAAGTCGATATATTCTAGGGGGCTCGATTTCTGGTGAGTGGCATTTCAATTTCAAGACTTAAAGAAATGTTTTTAAGCAATGCTCGAATAGTCTTCCTGAAGAATCTGCAGGGAGCCCCCTCTAATGTATGCCACATATAAATTCATATTTTCTTTCCAAATTCCTTAGGAACTTTAGTCAGATTGGGTTTTTTCGATATCTGAAAAGAAAATGAGGGTTGGTTAATTAGAATTCCACATAAAACCCCCCAAAGAGACCATGATGACAGTATTGTCTGCTTTTTGTTTCAGCACAGTGGCTGATGGTCAAATAAAGTTTCTTCTAAAAAGTTTCTCATATGTCCTGGATGGCTGGATGCCTTGTGCTTTTTTTTTTTTCCTGTAGAATACAACACTGTAGGAAGAGGAATAAACATTAAAATACCTGAGAAATGTCTGGCTGGATTATTGCATATAAAGGGGAAAGAAGGAGCATACATGTTTTTACAAAAGAATCATTTTCCTTTTAGCTAAGGATACACAATGAGCTGATTTAATTTTAATGAGTTTTAATCTGTCATTGTCCGTGCTTACACTTATATTTTCCAAATCAGCCTTGCATTGTCTGTGTGTGAGCCTGGAATACTTTTCATATAGTTTTGGAGAGTTATTTTTCTGAAGGTCTCTTTTGTTTTGGAAACAGCCCTTTGCCCTCTTTCACACATTCAGTTACTTTTTAGGATTTTCAATACAGCTTATGACTTTAACACCTACAGTTTTTAACCAGGAAGCTCAGAGTCTCAAAATACTATTTTTCTAATTGGGCTGAAATTATGCAGCAATTTTATGAATTATAGTACATTTTTATATTAAGGATAGTTTTTATATACATAGATAATTTACAAATATGTGATGCTATATAGAAATTAGTAGGATTTAAAACTCTTAATATTTTAATCCAATGTTAATTTTTTTGTGGTTCTCTGACTGCTGAACTTGTAAGACAGCCATTATATAATATCCTCTTTGTCTTTAAGATGCATATTTTTACCCATAGAGCTTATAAAATATGTTTTATATAGTGTGTATGTTATGGACTTATAGTGAAAATATATATATATCTCACACGTACCCAGGTTCCTTTTTTATTATGCTTATTAAGAAAAAATAGTAATAGTGTTATAATAAGGAAGTTCAGTCTCATGAAATCTCAGATCCTCCTAAAATTGAAGCTCTAAGAAAAGTATTTTTTCATGTGACCAACAATGTTGATAGTATTGACTAAGGAGGAACAATATATCATTACTTGTTCTGAAGAAGCTGGGCAATGTTTGATTTAGAGGTAGACAATAGTTTATTATAGAAATAAACAATAGTTTATTATAGAAATCAGAAGAGAGCAAATAAAGCCTTTTATTTATAGATGTTTAAGGCAGTTTTCATCATTTAAAAAGCAATTATAGAGGAATAAAAATATTGATGTGGGCAGGTCAAACTCTTGCATATTGATGGATGCTAGGTTTCTTTTCGGATTTTGTCATATAAAACTGTATACTTAAAATGGACAATAAAGTCAGAAGAAGTAGAAGGAGAAGGCAGCATGGAATGATGGAGCAGGACTATGAACTTTAAATTCTATCTTGAACTCTACTATCCAATAATTTTGTGAATAGAAGCCCCTTGGGCCTTTCTCCTCTGTAATTTAAGAACAAGTAAGTCCAAAGATAGCTTTCTTCAGGTTGTTTTATGCTCAATTCCCTTGCCCAGGGTCCCTCTGGCTATAGTTTCCCCTTTGATGGGGCACTAGAGGGCCGTTGAAGGTAGCATATTTAGAGGCAAGACTGTCTGTATTTCCAGGCTTTTTGTAAGTCCACCTAGATTTAGTTTGTCTATTCCTTGTCTTGGGAAGTAAGGCTTATTTTGTCCAAAAAGCAAACATATACAAAGATTTTTATCTAAGGTATAGAGTGACACTTGGGTCTTGTATAGGAGGCTTTGGAGCCTTTCTCAGCAGAAGTTAAATAATGCCAGGATAAGTACTTTCCATTACAAGTAAAATTGCCTAGTCTTGTTTCCCTGGACCACAGATAGTGGTGAAGGCCCTGAAAACTTGCAATTTGGGGTCAAGGTTGGGACTGGTTTGAAAAAATATGTTTGGCCCTAGAAAGTCTGTCTGTGTAGAGTGACAGAGTGCCCCAGTGTGTGTGTGTGTGTGTGTGTGTGTGTGTGTGTGTGTGTGTGAGAGAGAGAGAGAGAGAGAGAGGTGTGGATGTGTAAGAATGTGGGTGTGGGTGGGAAATTAGGGATTTTGTTGATTGTGGTCTTGTCTGAGAGCAAAATCTTGATTTACTTTTGAAAGTTATGGTTTTAAGATTTACTATAGGAGGCAACTTGAAACTCATAAAAGAATTGAAATGGAAAAGATGTACAATAAAGGGATGAATTAATAAGGCAATGGTAGGATAAAGGAACAAAAAACCCCAGAAGTCTCCCAACTTCACCTTATAGATAAAGCCATCTCTGACCACATGAATATTTCTCAGAGATTGGTTGTACAATGTAGTTGCCTCTGGAATCAAAGACTATGTTAAATAAGTGCTAAAGAATGACTAAAGCAATATGGCTACTATAACTTCAATAAATAAAAATATGGTGAGTCTTTGAGATAAAATTTATTTTCTGCCTTATTTAGAAAACCAGCTTTCTCTGTTTTGTAGAAAAATGGGAATTAAACAATACAAAAATCTTTAGACTTTTCTTCCTATTAATGAGCAGACTCCTCATCAGGATGGACTGCTGGTCCCCAAAGAGGATGCAGAACAGAAAATGCTTGCTGAATTTATTGTATGTAGATTAGAAAATAGTCACTCCAGGGATATGCATAATAACAGCCAAGTTCAAATTTGTTCTTGTTCTCTCTTGTTTTGCACCTGCTCCTCCCTGAGCAGGGACCCAGGGCCACAAGAGGAATTCTTTTGGGATCAGAAGCAGAGTGAGAATCTGATGCTAGAAAAGGATCAAATTCTTAATGAGCCTTATCAAACTTATTTACAAGAAACATGAGCTGTGGATCTTGGGGACCTGGTGAAGAACTCCAAGTTGGCTCAAGGATGCATTTGTTCTGAGAAGTAACTAGCAGAATTCAGAGCATATTTTATTTCCAGAAAGTGTAATGTGGGGTGATTAATGACCATATAAGTGGGCTCTTTAGAGCATATGTGGTGTCAAAATTACCAGTTGGTGGGGGAACACCATGCCTCTGGAAGCCCTGCCTTCTTTTGACCTAGAAGTTATTTTCATCCCTTAGTGGGGTTCTTAGTATCTAACTGCGAATATTTCCCTAATCTTTACTTATCTCTCTCATTATTAATTACTTCACCAAATCAAAATAACTGCTTTAATTGGCCAAGCTCTGCATCAAGCCTCAGTGTTTTTAGGTTTATGGCAAACCTTACAACGAGTGTGGGACTAACTAAAACAGTTCACTAAGCAATCTCTGAAAATATAATCCCTATAGCCCCCCTAGCCTGCTTAATGAGTGGAACACCTCCAGGTTTTCCTCAATGTGATTTAAAATTGTCCTGAATTCTCCAGGTACTTAATTCAATCCTTTCATTATTTTTCTTTTAACGTTAAAATTTTAGGATACTGCAAGAAAGAAAGAAAGAATAGTATAATAACTATCCACATGTCTTTTGCCTGCGCCAAGCAATTGTTAACATTAATCAATTTTTTTTACCATACTTTTGTTTACTTTTCCATCTATATAGAACTACATTTATTTTTATGAACTACTTGAAAATAAATCACAGACATTAATGTATTTCACTCATAAATATTTAGCACTGATCTCCTAAGAATAAAGATACTTCGTTATTAATCACCATTAGTAAGAATCATATGCCATTACTTAATATATAGCCAATTTTCCAACTTCCCTAGCTCTCTAAAATTGTCATTAATAGCCATCTTTAAAAATTCCAGGATGTAATCAAATTTCAGGTTGTGCATTTAGTGTTCTTTAATTTACAAAATTTCTCATAGCTTTTCTTTGTTTTCTATGTCAAAGTCTTTTCTCAAGAATCTGGGCCAGTTAACTTGAAGAATATTGTTTATTTGGGATTTGTCTGATTGTTTATTCATGATTAGAATCAAGTGTGACCTCTGTTTCACAGGAGCATTGCAAAGATGACTGGTATATAACTTATCATCTCTAACATTCCTCAGAAGAGCTTATTTCCAACCTAAGTCTTTGAGCTTCACTGCATGACTTGCTGAGGCCAGACGGGTGTTAGCAGGTATGTCATGAGCTGTTGGGCTTGTCCTTTTGAGCTTCTGCCATTAACATGAGAAAAAAATTCTTAGATCTCAGAAAATTGAATGATATATAGACCTGTCCTGAAATCAAACCCCAGCTTGTAGCCAAGTCTTGCCTAGATCAGCAGAACCCCCAGCCAGTCTGCAGATGTGTAAGCAAAAAGTAAGGATTTATTTGTCATATGCCACTGAGATTTTATGGTTAATTAAATATTAGACAAAACGTTGTAAGTGAGACAAAGAACTTGTCTACTTCTTTTTTAAAAAAAAAAATTGTTGTTAAAAACATGTAACATGTGATCTACATTATTGTTGTTGTTGTTTTTTAGTATGTGCTGGGGATCAAACCCAGAGCTTCATCCTTGCTAACCCAGCACTCTACCCCTGGGCTATATCCCTAGCCACACCCTCTTAAACTTTGAAGTATACAGCACAGTATTGCTAATTATGCTCACATTATTGTACAGCAGAACTCAAGAACTTTTTCATCGTGTGTAACTGACTCCTGATACCCATTGTACAGCAACTTGGTATTTTTCCCTTTCTCCTGGATTTTGGCAGTCACACTGTACCTTCTCCTTCCATGAACTTGACTACTTTAGATACTTTATGTAAGTGGGATCATGCAGTATTTGTCCTCCTGTGACTGGCTTATTTCACGTAGCACAATGTCCTCAAGGTTCATCCATGTTGTGGCAGATGACAGAATTTCCTTCTTATTTTAAGACTAATATTACATTGTTTGTATGTATATACCATGTTTTCTTTATCCATTCATCCATCCGTGAGCATTTGGATTATTTTGACCTGTTGGCTATCATGAATAAGGCTTCAGGAAATATGGAATGCAGATCCTGTTTTCAGTTCTCTTGGATTAAAAACTTGACTTTGGATTGTTCTATTTTTTATTTTTTGAGAAATATGTTCTGGTTTCCACAATGGTTGTACTAATTTACATTCCCACCAATAGTTTGTGTAGGTTCCTTTTCTCCACATCCTCACCAGGACTTATCATTTGTCTTTTGATAAGAGATGTTCTAATAGGAGTAAAATGTTATCTCATTGTGATTTTGAGTTGCACTTCCCTGGTGATTAATAATATTAAACTTATTTTCATATACTCATTGGTCATTTGTGTATCTTCTTTGGAGGATTGCCTTTTGTAATCCTTTGCTTATTTTCAAGTCAGCTTGTTTTTTGCTATTGAGTTGGATGAGTTCTTTATTTATTTTGAATATTGATTCCGTATCAGATGTATGGCTGGCAGATATTTTTCTCCCAATCTGTAGATTGCTTTTGCACCTGTTCATTGTTTCCTTTTTTTGTGTGCAGAAACGTTTTGGTTTGTTTGTAATTCCACATGTCTATTTTTAAATTTTATTTCCTGTGCTTTTGGTATCACATATACGGAATCACTACCCACTCCAATGTCATGAAGCCTTTCCCCCTCTATTTTCTTCTAGGGGTTTTATCATTTCAGGTATTGTATGAAAGTCTTTAAACTATTTTGTGTTGATTTTATGTATTGTGTAAAATAAGGATTCACTTTTATGGTTTTGCACGAGGATATTCAGTTTCCCCAACACCATGAGTTGAAGAGACTATCATTTTCACATTGTGTGTTATTGATACCCTTGTTGAAGACAAGCTGACCACATATAGATTTATTTCTGAGTTTCCTTTTTTTGTTTCATTGCTGTATGTCTGTCTTTATGCTAGTATCATACTGTACCATCAATTACTGTATCTTTGTAGTATATTTTAAAGTTAGGAAGTATTATGATTTGGATATGAAGTGTCCCCCAAAAGTTCCTGTATTAATGTAGGGGATGTTCAGAGATGAAATGATTCAATTTTGAATGCTATAGCCTAATTAGTCCATTCTAGTTTCAATGGGTTGATTGAGTGTAAGTGCAGGCAGGTGGGGCATGACTGGAGGAAGTAGGTCACTCAGAGTGTGCCTGGGAAGGGGGCATCTTCCTTGTGGACCCTTAACTCTCTCTCTGCTTCTTGATCCCACCATGAGCTAAGCAGCCTTCCTCTACCACTCCCTTCAGTCCTGACATGCTGGCTCACCTTAGGCCCAGAGCAATGGAGTTGAAAACTTTTCCTCTAAAATCAGGAATAAGGCAGTTCATTCTGCTTTCCCCCAAGAAAGAAAGATTATACTACATACGCGCACACACACACACACACACACTGTAGAGAAGAGAAAGTACCTCTGTCAAGAACATGAAATTACCTCAAACATAATTGATCTGTGTTTTCCTGGGATTGGAGTCTCCATTTTATTTCTTGTTATAAGATGGAGAAGGAGATCTGTGTAGCTGTCCTAATTTTTTTAGAATGATTTTGAGTATTTTTGTTCTCTCTCTGACCTAAAATCATATTTTGGTCTACTTAATGAAAGGAGGAGTTAATACTTAAAGACAACATAAGAAGTTCAAGAATAGAGTATTGGATAATATGGTATATACATTGATTTGAATACTACCCAGACATTAAAAAGAATGCTGTAGATAAGCATTTAATAATACAGAAGAATGTCTGTATTATATTAAATTGGGTTATTTAAGAATATATATTGTATAAGAAGAAATTTATGTGTACATACAATGAAGTTTTATTATAAAAGATTAAGTCATCTTTTAATCTATTAATCAGGATCATATGTAGTCAAAATTATGAGTAGAAGTACTTTAATTCATCCATAAATAATAATACACATAATTTTATATATATGCAAGCTACTCAGTAATTCATTCTTACACAATCTGAAATTTGAAAGCCTTTGGATTAAAAGAAAGGATTATATGTGTATATTTGGGAATATGAACCATTCTTTCTTTAAAATGACTACCAGGTATCTAGAAATTGGAGATTGTTGGATCAAGAATTGTAAAATGTTACTGCTTATCTTCAAGCCCTTTTCCTCTCTTTGAATTATTAAGCCTCTAAACATTAATTCAATTAAATAGAACACTTTGCTATTCCGAGAATTTAATGAAGTAGGGAGATTTATCTTATGGAAGGCAATAAATAGGTTCTAAAATCCGTGCACAAGTTAAATGCTTAAATGCATGAATGATTCAATTCATAGTATGCTGTTGTGTGTGTGTGCACTAAGCTTTATAAAGAAATGTACTAAAATTATCATAATTAATCATTATTAAGGAGTAGTCTGTTTGGAGTCATTTTTATGTACTTTGTAGAATTTTAATAGTATTTTCTACATTGGAATGCTTATTACTATGATAATTATTTTGTTATATATATGAATGTATGTGTATATTATATATTTTTTAAAGACTTTGATTCTCTTGCTTAAAAAAAAAAAACCCAAAAAACAAAAACAAAAGAAACACTAAAGTGAATCTAGGCAATAAAAGTCCTTTGGATAAAAACAAATTTCTCCTTGGTCCCCTAAAGAAGATTCATGAAAAAACATATGTTTTAATAAGATTTTTTATTGCTATGTCTAAAGGACCTGATCAGAACAATTTTAGAGGAGGAAAAGTTTATTTGGGTGCTCATGGTGTCAAAGGTCTCAATCCATAGATAGCAGGCTCCATTCCTTGAGGCTCAAAGTGAGGCAGGACATCATGGCAGAAGAGTGTGGTGGAGGGAAGCTGCTCCAATAATGATTAGGCATCAGAGAGAGAGAGAGACTGCACTCACCAGATACAAAATATATACCTCAAAGCCAGTCTCTTAATGTTCACCTCCTCCAGCTACACCTTACCTACCTAAATCACCACCCAGTTAATCCTACCAGGGGATTAGTTTACTGATTAGATTAAGACTCTCACAATCAGATCATTTCCCCCTCTGAACCTTCTTACATTGTCTCATGTGTGAGCTTTTAGGGGACACCTCACATTCAAACCATAACAACATGTACTGTAGGCTGGCTGCTTTGAGTAAAGGCAGGATAATCCTAGATGAAGACCCCATTCCGGGTCCTCAGTGATCACTCTCCTCACTTGGGGCAGTACTTGAAGACAGATTATGGGAAAAGGGCAAAAGGAATAAACTACTCCAAATTAAATACTATTTCTCCCCAAACTGCCTTGCACAATTGTACCAATAATTCCAAAAATGGTGTTGTTTTATCCTTTCCAGACTGAATATGTTATCTTCATTATTGTAGGACTAGAATCCTCTGAGCTTATATCAGAGTTCCATGAGTGTCAAAATGCAATATAATTTTTTATGTAAATTTTTTAAACATAATATAATTTTCTAATATTTCCAAAATTAAGTTTTTCCACAAAATTAACTTTTAACTGGTGGTTTTTAAATGAAGACCCTATTTATGGTCCAAATAGTGGCTTTTCTCTTCACTTTGAAGACTCTACCTCTTTTTCTACCCTGGTCTTGTAATTAAAAAAATTTTTAACATATATTCAAAACATACACATGAGTGTAAAAGAATATGATAGATTAATAAAATAATAGTTTAAAAAGCAGTGTTGAAATTTCTATTTGTAAGTGGTAAATAAATCATAATTTAGATTCAATTAGAACATGGATTAGATTAAGAATTATTGATTAAAAACAATTGATAATACTTCTTGGGCACCATTTTGTACCTGGTCTTATGTGAGATGCTTTTCCTCTCACTTAATCCTCTTGTTAATTCTGTGTAGTAGGTAACTTTCCTTATTTCCTTTTCATAGATGAGAAAACTTAGGTTTAGAGAGCATCTTGGTTTGTTCTTGATGCCATAAAAATACCTTAGGCAATTTATAAACAATGGACATTTATTACTCATAATTCTGAGGCTTCAAAGTTCAAGATCAAGTCAATAGTAGGTTTGGCATCTGGTAAAGTCCTCCTCTCCTTCAAATATGGTTCTTTTCACTTTGTTCGTACATGGAAGACATGGAAGTCAGCTCTCTTCCATCTCTTCTCAGGGGCATTAATTCCATTCAAGAACATAGGGACTCGCGACCTTATTATCTGCTAAAGGGAGGTAATAAGGGTTAAAGTTCCAATATGTGAATTTGGGATGGGACACCAGCATGAGACCAAAGCAGAAAGTGTAAGCAACTTGGCCAAGGCCATTCAGTTGATGAATATTATGGCCTAGACTCTGAACTTCATAATTTTTATGTTAATTCTGGAGATGGAATCTTCCATAATTTTTTTAATAGAACAAAGATGCGAGGAGGCCCAGCTATTGGCATTTGGGGATTTATTTTAATGAAGAGGTCAAACACCAAGAGACACTAAATATGAAATTAAGAAAATGCTAGGATGGCTGCAGAAGAGACAAGGCCCAGAAAATGAAGCCAAAGATCCAGAAGGATAAATAGGAAAGCAACAAGTCAGTGGTTTAAGGCTGGACAGAGTGTGAAGGGGAGGTCACGGAATGTTTAGGAAACAGGAGAGGTGAGGGAACAGCCATTGTGTAATTTAAAGAGGAAAATCAGGAGGAGCCATGTGAAACCTGAACTTGTGGTTAGGAGAGAATTTATTCATAGAAATAAGGGTTTAAATCTCATGCTTGATGTCAATCTAGTTTACAGTTTTAGGTAATGTAAACCAAGGGTGACAAATTCAAAACAGATGGCAAGAAACAAGGTTTACAGACAGCAAATCACCAATGTCGGTGGAATGGACATCCTGCAGGGACAGCTCTCACTTTCAGGGGGCTTCGTGACCCTCGAAGGTGATTTACATGTGACAGTCATGGGCAGAAAGCACCTGCTAACGAACGAAGTTTCCGGCAAGATCTGTTGACTCATTTGGCATGATTTGCTGATTATATTTTGGGAGAAGCACAATAACCTCCTGATAGGAACATTGTGGCAAGGACTTAAAACACAGATGTAGCGTGATAGTCTAATGGCAAACCCCTTTCCTCAAATTTTCTACCCAAATGTTTGCTTCTGCTTTAGAAACCTGTTTAAAAATGTTTGGGCTGGGTTGGGGATGTGGCTCAAGCAGTAACGCGCTCCCCTGGCATGCGTGCGGCCCGGGTTCAATCCTCAGCACCACATGCAAACAAAGATGTTGTATCCACTGAGAACTAAAAAATGAATATTAAAAATTTTCTCTCTCTCTCTCTCTCTCTCTCTTTAAAAAAAAAAAATGTTTGGGCAAGCACTGTTATGTGTACTGCGTTGGTACCCACTGTTCGACTGAAATAGGTATTGGATGGAAATCAGATTTGAAATTTTCTCCTCCCCTTACCACTCCCATCAAAATGTTAAGGCAACTGTTCGTGCTACCAGATTTAAAGATAGTTTTGATGGTGGCACACAGCACGATGACACCTGGATAGACAAAAGACAGAACTCTGTGTTACTTACAGCTCCCAAGGAGAGAAAGCTGCAGGGTTTGTACATGGAAAACAGGGCATCAGTACATTGGAAATGTAGAAGGTGGTTTGTGTCTGGCAAAGAGGGTTGGGGTAGCAAGTTAAACAGGCTTCCTGGAGATTGGCTAATTTCAGCAATTCCTTTTTGCAGTGCAGATGCTGTCTCTAGTTATTAGGTAACTGGCCTGAGGAGATAGGGGTGTTGCCTAGGACCTTCGAGGGTGGAGATGTGACAAGCCAAGTGGTGGGAGTTAGGGTTTAACAAATAACTTGCAAGGAGGATCGAGAGTTCTTCTTTGTGATTTCAACAATGAGTCAAGAGAGCTTTTGTGAAATATTAAATGACACTGTTAGGACTGCCGAAGCATCAGAGCTTCAACCTGAAGGAACCTGTTTCTGCCTTTGAATTCTACATATGTGTGGAGGTGTTAAGACCCCTTATAATAAGGGAGATATTTATATTCTCTTAAGGGATTCCAGACTTTCTTCAACTGCTCCATTTTCATCAGGAACCCCTTATTCTTCCAAAATCATCTTTGCATTGTTCACCTATCCCTCATCCTGTAACCTCTTGCCTCCTCTTCCCTAATTTATTTCTGCCTTCCATTCCTACAACTGCCATCTTAGTGCAGGGCTTTATTAGCACATAATTATTTTAATAGCCTCTTTAAGCCTCTTTTCCCTCCTATAGTCAGCAAATCAAGGCTTGCAAGCCAAATCAAAGCTATTGTCTGTGTTTATAAATAAATAAATATTTATTTATTTAGGTACTGGGGTTTAAACCCAGGAGCACTTTTAATAGCCTCTGAGACAAGTTCTCGCTGAATTTATTAGGGCCTCACTAAATTGCTGAGGCTGGCTTGCTGACTTTGAACTCGTGGTCCTCCTGCCTCAGTCTCCCAAGCTGCTGGGATTACAGGTGTGCACCACCTCACCCAGCCTATAAATAAAATTTTATTTGAACACAATCACACCCTTGTTTATGCATTGTCTATGGCTGCGATTGCACTACAAGGGTTAAAGGGAGTAGTTACAACAGAGTCTGTGGCCTGCAAAACCTGAAGTATATACTATCCATACAGAAAAAGTTTGTCAACAACAGTGTTTTATATATGATACAAAATATCTGTTCAAAACCCAGATTATGTCAACCTAGGAGATAATGGATGGAAGGAAAGAAATGAGAGTCATTGAGCACTTCTTATAGCTCTGGACTGGACACTGCACATAAATAAAACCCAGGTCTACATATTCAGAAGAATAAGCAGTGCAGTTTCTTATGTTGCTTTTTGAAACTTAAAATATAAGATAATTTTACTCATAATTTCTTTTAACAAAATCTCGTTCTCTTAGATGTAAAATATTTAATCTCCGTCAATTCAATTTTACTATCTCTTCTTTTCTTGAGGTTTTATTTGTCCTCTGGATGAGAATCAATATGCAGTACCAAGATTTTGCATAGGCTGTGCTGCATCTGATCAATATCATCAACTTCACTCCCTCTAGGTCATTTTCACTCACCCAGGAAGGTCTTGCTACCTTGGGTCTTGTTCCTATTCTGAAGGCCCCTTTTGGCATGCTTGTCTTTGTATCTTTTCTGTCGTTCTGGGGTTTACAGAAAATGTAACATATCTCCTATTGGGGATTTAACATGTGGGGGGCCTCATCTGCTTCAGAGTCCCTATAGGTACATGCAGCATTCTACTGCTTCTTGGTTACACTGAGCCAGGGAATATAGTGAAACTGTCTCTTTTCTGTTCTAGACTCATATCATTTCTTCACAGGGATCTCACTGACTCCTAAGAAATGAGACAACAGGCCATTGAATGGTCTCCAAACCTATGACTCTATCCAGTACTCTTCTTCACTCTTCCCAAAGCTCGGTTGGCCACAGGCTCCTGTAGAAGGATCTACATTTTCTGAACTGTGGCATCTCATTAGTTTGTGTTCCTCTATAGCTCTCTTCCATTGTTTAACTTAAAGCTTTTTGTCTAATCAGGAATTGAAGCTTCAGGAGTCGGGGGAAAAAGGGAAGTTTGCTCCTAGTCGCCGTATATTCTTCCAAATTTATGGTAGATACACATGACTTCTTTGTGTTCCTTATGGAAGTTTAGTCTCCTGAAATTGAAAACCCAAGGATTGACTCCTCCTCCTCCTCCTCCTCCTTCTCCTCCTCCTTCTCCTCCTCCTCCTCCTCCTTCTCCTCCTCCTCTTGCTTCTCCTCCTTGTCCTCCTTCTTCTTCTTTTTGTTTCATGAATCCCTTGACCAGAGTTTATATTAATGCAGAGAAAACACATGGGTAAATAATCTCATAATAGTACCTCTTGCCCCTGCCCCTACCCATTATCTCATTTAGTCTATACTATAGCACTGCCAGGTAAAGATTTCTGCTTCCACTTGGTAGATGAGAAAATAGATCCAAATGAGTTAAGTGGTGGGAAAAATATGAATTCTGGTCTAACAGCCCCCAAATGAATGTTCTTCCCTTGACACTGCACTAAAGTATGAATTTTACACTAAGGTTTGGCTCTCAAGTCTCTATTCTATTCTTTCTTGTTTAATATCTGCTCTGTAGGTTTCTAGTCATCCTGCTACCTTTGGTTTTAATGATTTTATAGCTTATTGGGCTACATATATTATGAAATCAAAAGTTAAAATCACAAACTAAACAGCTCTACACTCTCATGTGTTCATTTAATCATAGAACAAATATTCATTGGCCCTGTAAGTATAGAAGAATACAGTAAGCACTATATTTCTCTTCTTATGGTTAGGAGCCACAAGAAGCATATCATAGGAAAAGAAAAAACAACATTAACATAGTCTTTGGTTACACATGATGTATTGTTATGTATTGTTAATGGAGTTGAATCTTTTGATTTGCTGTATTTCCACAGAGAACATTTAATTTGCATGGAGGAAATCAGAAAGGTTCCACAGAAGGTTCCATATGAATTGGTTCTTAGAGAATGATTCTTTGAGTGGCAAAGAAGATATGGAAGAGCCTTTTAGGTTGAAGATACTGTGTAAGCAGAACGATAGGTAGAAAAAGGATGTTTTCTACTATTGGGTTGGAAACTGGGTTGGAGTGTTAAAATTACAGGGCTAATGGAGAGATATAGTAGGATATTGGTCTCAAGACCTGAACCTGAAAAATAACTAATGTCTTTCTTAGAAGGCAGAACATTATTCTGAGGCAAAAGGGAACCACTGATGACTTCTGAAGAGGGGTATGTCGCTGTCCAAACTCAAATCAACACCTTTGGTAATTTTGGCATGTGATCTGTAGGGAGCAAGAAGGACATGCAGATTTGGGGCTAAGATTCACAATCATATTATTTCTATATTCAAGTGCATTGTTCTTCATCACCATTTTCAAATAACATGAGCAATGTTGTCTCACCTGCGGGTTTGAGACAGAGTAGAGATTCAGACTTAGGCCATGTTTGGATACCCCCTGTAGATGTTGTGCTCATTAGCCCAGAGGTACTAGTTCTTCAATTTCTTTCATAAGTGTTTTGTTATTTTGTGGTTGGATAATAATGAACATGTCAGAGTAACTATATTACAACTTCCTGAGGAATACTTATCTGCTACAGTTTATGGTGACCTAACTTTCTAGATGATATACAGTCTACCCTTCTTGTGAACCTATACTTGTTACTAAGATATGTTCTAACTACATCTTCTATTTTTTTATTTATTTATTTTTCAGGTAAAGGATGCTACATGAACTGTTAACTCTTAATTTTCTCTTCCAGGCAAGTTTTTTCAAAACATTCTGCCATAGTACACAGCTCAGAGGTGATTATTTGTGCTATAGCATAGTTAGCAAATGATTTATTTTCATTATAGAAGCAGTGGAAGGAAAGGGAAAAGATTAAATGCAGAAATGATCAATTTCCACCTTTGACCTCATCATTTAAAATCAAAAAGTGTGTTTCCTTATTCTGAACTGTGTAAGGCATTTGGATTAATTTATAGATTTATTTGATTGATTTGTCAGGAAAAAAATGGCCATATGTCACAGGCTTGATACTGGATTGGAAGGTAAGGTTCAATCCAAGGGACACATCATTTACTCTTAAAATCAAACTTTGTATTGCAGATATCAGCAAAACATTTTTCACATCTAACCTGTGTAAGGATTGTACTAAATGCTATGGAGATACAAACATATTTGAGACAAGGTACATGCAATTGATTAAAAAATGTAGTAAGTGTTTGCTAATCACATAAATAGAAACTACTGATAGATTTACTTAATATAGTATTTAACAGGCCAGTAGAGTGGGAGCTTTCTATTTTCTGTGAAAGAGCTGGTGGGAATTAGCCTCTGCTGATATGACATCTACTACTTCATTCCCATGTCTGATCAGCCATAAACAATTTCATTTCATCTAAAATACTATTTGAACAGTGATCTGAGATGGTAAAAAATGTAAAGAATATTTTTAACTTGTAGTGAGTTTTACTTTGATTAGTTATTAAGCTAAGACAATTTCCTATAAGTTGTTTCAGAGATGAGAAAATTAGTTATGGGTAAGCTTAGTCCATTAATTATTTTATGTACCTGCAGACCTCTAGGGAATTCCGTGGCTTCACAACATGGCCCTAGAGTGTTAAATTTTTGCATTTGATTCTCTGCATTTACTGAAGATGAGTAAAATTGGATGACTCCCTGTTGACTATGCATCTGAGGCAGCTACTGTGTGTTATTTCCCTAGAGAGAAAGAATTCTATAACATCCTGATTTTAGTCAAATTATGCCTCTTTCTCCCCAAAGATTTTCACATGCAAGTGGATTAGATAAACTGTAGGAGTTCATAGTGAGAAACCTCTGGGAACAGATAAATATCCCTATATTGCTTTAAAGATTATTTTTAATTATGGAATATTTCAACCATTGAGAAAATCATAGAAAATAATATAATACAAACCATTGACCCCAAACCTATATTTAATAGACACTAACATTATGTCATATTATTTTGCATCAGATTTCTTAGTCTTTATGTCCTTTTAAAGAAATAAAATAATTATTCATCCAGTTAATGCTTCTCCTTTGCGTCACATCCACCTCTCTGTCTCCAGAAGTAGTTTCTATTCTGAAGTTGGTTGACCCATGTCACTTACACGAATGCTTAAACTTTTGCTTGCTGTGTAGATATCAAGAAATTAAAAAATAATGTTATTTATGGTTTATAAGTGACATCAAATTTGTCTGTATGTTGCATTTCACAGTCAGCATTGTTTTTGAGACTGAAGCATTTTGATGCATGTAAATCTAATATACTTTAACTATTATATAATATTTGTCTGAATTTGTCTATTTTAACTCTTTTTGTTAGTTCTCATCACTGGGATTTCTTTTGTACATGCCCTCATTTCTTTGGAGTGAACACATAAAAGGGGATTTGCTGTGTCATGATTTAGCATAGACTCCACTGCTGAAAGTCAGCTAATCTGTGATGGCACAAAGAAGTTTTTGCACACATAAGAATCCAAAGAATGTGTGCATGTCAATGGGTATGTGTCAACTTGACTAGGTCACAGGATTCCCAGATAGCTAGTAAACATTATTTTGGGTGTGTCCCTGAGGATGAATCTGAAAGATATTAACATTTGAATAGGTGAACTAAGTAAAGCAGCTGGCCCTCCCACTGTGGGTGGGCCTCATCCAAGCCTGAACAGAACAAAAAGATGGAGGAAGGGAGGATTTGCTGATTCTCTGCCTGACTGCTTGAGTTGGGGCATGTCTTCTCTTTCCCTCAGAGCTTCTGATTTCCATGCCTTCATACTGGGGCTGGAATTTATACCATTGGCTCTCCAGCTCTCAGGCATTCAAATTATACCACTGGCTTTCCCAACTCTCCAGCTTATAAATGGCAGATCAGGAGACTTCTTAACTATGAAGAATCATAGTCACATGAGCCAATACTTTCCAATATCTCCCTCTTTATTTCTTTCTCATTCTCTTCTAAAATATATACTCTATGCCTTTGTTTTTCTGGAGAATCATGGGTAATACAGGGTGGTTCTACACACTGAGGTGAATCAGGGACTCAGTCTTGTTTTAACCATGTTCCTGTCTTCATCAGTGCTTTTCACAGTCTGGGTGCAGCTAAGAAGTGGAAAGACAACATGAAGGAGACAAATTCACCCTTCTAAAAGCTCTAGGTTAGAATTGTTATTAACCACTTCTAGTCTTTCCAGGGAGATAACTGAATTCATTATTTATGCTTGCTCTTTGGGCAATTATCCTTGCTTTGGGAACCCTACAGAGTAGAGGTTGTCTTTAACCCCTCACTTTCAGGTCAGCTTTCATACACTGGCCTGAATTATTATGGATGGCAAAACTGCCCTAGGTTTCCTCCTATGGTCTAAGGCAGAGTCTGTGTCATCACAAGTAAAGTGTTCCTGGATTAATACTTAAAACCAGATGGAGAATCACACCAAAACATAAGAAAAAAAATTAACCTTGTTTCTTAAAATGCACCCTGATGGTTTATGGGCTTTGTTCAAGCTACTTAGATCAGGATCATAGGTACATAGGCATGGCTAAGGTCAATACTACAGGTTGGCCTCATCCTACTACCTAGAGTCCTGTTGATATTACCTTAATTAAACATTGTATGAGACAAATTGACAGATTTGGTCTCAGCCTCCATTGGTATGATTTATCATAGAGACTGATTAGTTGGGATAGTCATAGAAAAATTTACCAGAAGAAGAGATGATGTGAAAAAGAGAGTATTATTGGAAGATAGTTCTCTCCAAACTCTGATATTTCTGCACAACTTGGAATCAGAGGTAGTAATGACCATCCTTCTGGCCTATCTCTGTCATGCCTACCTTTCCTGATGATCATAGCTATCTTTCAGGAGAAAGGTGCAGTCATGTTTAGTGTCTATTATATAATAATGATTCCCTAAACTCAGGGTGCCACTCCTATAATTCAGTCAACTATGTCTGCTGATATTAACTTGTCCTCTCCAAATCTCCCTGTGGAAACTGGAGCTTAGGGAACTGGAACAAGAAAATACTGATACTCTGGACACTGTTATTGCTATGAATAATAAAGACCTTTGCCTCTGACCCAGGAGTCTTATGTCTTCTGTCAGCATTCATGATAATGTTGCAGGCTAACTTGTTAGCTTTCAAGTAGGGTAAAATGTCAGATCCTTCAAAGTTCTTGCCACTGATAAAATAAAGATAACACAACTTGGGTGATCTTGGGAAAGGTAGCTAACCACTTCTGTTACTTTATATATTTCATGAGTACAGGGATTTGGGCTATACTGTTAGGGCTTTGAGAGTCTAAAAAGACATTCCATATTGTAATCCATAGTTGAAGACATGGAAGGCATTTTAAATACAGTCTCTAACTTAGCTAGTGATTTAAGGAAAATCTGCATTTGGTATGGCCTCTATTTCAGCAGACAGCAAATCAAAGCAGTTCTGACCATTGGGATTGTATGAGATGTATTAAGGCAGTATGAATCTGCATTTCATTGTTTACCAAAGAACCAGAGAGATCAGAAACTGAGCAAAGGGCACTGACTCAAGGCACTTAACTCAGGACTCCTTGTTTGTTGTGAATATCAAATCAGTTGTCTTTTTCATTGGGTGAAGATGTTAACACTGGCAAACTTGGTTGTTAACAATACTTTTCCATGTGGGATTCTATAAGGCTTGACTAGAGGGTAGAGGGCAGGGAGAGTCCCAAGCGAAATGAGGCCAGGGGAGATCTGTTTATTACAGGGTCCCGAGGCAAGGCTGTGACTGAGGCATTGGCTCTTTGCTCCTAAATAGTTCTCTAACTGAGATGCCATTCCTCATATACATGACAGGAGGTGATGGGTCAAACTTTGGGAGGACTTGATTGACAGGGCAGAGGCCCAAGCCAGGAGGGAAGACAAGGGGGAGGACAATGAAAGACACTAGGGAGGGAAGCTGCAGCTCAGCAGAGGCAGCTCAGAGTGGAAGGAGCTTGCTCTCACCCTCTTTTCCCTAATCTCTACATTCAAGCTATGTGCCTCAGGGCCTGTGAGTCACCTTTGCTCATTTACTGCTCCTTTTCTGGAACACTGAGCAGCACTGGCTTGACTGGGTAAACAGATACCTTTTCTATCTCTAAGGCCAATGAAGGAGGAGACTCCTGTCCTTCCTGGTCATGCAGATAGAGGGTTTTACAAGGGCATGTCCAGCTGTCTTTCAAGCCAGAACACTGCATGCATATTTTTTAACATTGTTAAGAAGGTGCTCAATCCTCACAAACTCTGTGAAGCTCTTAAATATTCTTGAAATGCTGCTGCTACCTTTTCGTGCAGCATTTTATCCTCCTATGAAGTGCATTTTCCTCTGCATTTTTTCAGGCCTACAATTCTCTAACTTAAAAAAAATAATAAAATAAAAAAGTAAGTTCAGCTATCAAGGGAATTTGCTTTTTTCTCATTAAGACCCTGAACCACAGGAGTGTCTGATTAAATTAACCACAAGGTCCAGAGCGCAAGCAGTGCTCTGTTTAATCTTCAATTTTCTTATCCATACAGGAGTGATGCAAACACTTTTCTCCCTTCCCATTATTCTGGGTTCCCTTGGCACAGGGACACTTCCTTGTTGCTGGCTCTGAAAAGACATGTGTCTCACAGACAGTAGTCAGGGTAGATCAGTGTTATATATCTTTGAGGACATTTGTTGCCTATAAAATAAGTTAGGAGAGGGAGGAACAATATATCCCAGGTAGAAGAGCATATTTCCTATTTTCACAATCACATTTTCTCAGAAATAAAGTGTATCCAAATATTCAAAACGTGAAAAGGGACCATCATCTCTGCTTTTTCTCTTCCCTTCCCACCGGACGGTGTTTTCCCTTACCTATTTTATCTTTTCATTTTAGTTCTGCACTTCACCTTGTCCTCCCCTCTTATCTGCTTCTCTCTGAATTTATTAATCAGATCATCCATCTTTACTGTGTAGGCAGAGCCGTCACCACAAATCCTGCAGCTTCCCAGAATGACTATAAAGTAAACCTCTTTCAGAAGCCTCAGAATGGTGACTGGTTGCATAAAGTAGATTATGCCTGTCTGGAGTTCTCTGGAAATTGTTGTATTCCAAGTATTACTTGTCTTCAAAATGAAAATATCAAGATAGTTTATCTTTGAAATGCCCCCTCTACAGACTATGAGGTGGAAAACGTAATAGTATCATGAATTCAGTTTAAAACAACAATCTATTTATTCAAGATACTTTCTCTTCGATGCTGTTCATCAGAAATGCTCTCAATGAAGCTGTATCTTTTAGTATTTTTTTTTATGAACTTATTTACTGAGGCCCAAAGTAATTTAATGAGCCAAAAGAATGCTTGATGTTGGAGAGACAGGGAGGAAAGAAGAAAGGGGAAGGAGTGAGGGAGACAGAGAGACAATGACTTTTTAATGAAGTTATAATCTCTAAGTCTGCTTGAAGATGAAAGTATTTCAGAGATGTGACTTGCTCTTTTGTTTCTGTCTTTGTGTTTTACAAATGTATACCACCTGAGAGACTGGGTCATCCATTTCTTTGAGGATACCACTTCATGCCCTGTATGACTAAGACTTAAAGACAGAGAGATTTAAGGCCAATCTCTTATTTTTTTCTTCTCAGATGAGTAGTCAGAATTGCAAGAAAAGTCAAGTGCATTTCTTACCACTAGCGCTGGTGTATAGGTTCCATCTGAGGGAGATTTCCCCTCAGTTCCTCCGGGGGATACTTTGCAATGTCTAGAGACATCTTGGGATGTCACAACTGTGTGTAGGGGACTGCCACTGGCATCTTCTGGGCACAGAAAGAGATACCACTAATAGCTCTCTCTAATAAACTTGTTTTTTTCTGTTTGTGGTCACAATTTTTGAACAACTAGAAAAGAGTGGAACCAAAATTTTCCATCAAAATTCAGTCTCTTGGGGCATTCTTAAGCAAAAATAAAAAATAATAGAGGCAATAAACATCTCTTCCCATTGTCTCCTGACCTTGTAGAGTGAGAATCCTCAGGAGAAGAGCCTGGCCATTTATATGTTCTCCAAATTCTATAAGAGATTTTATTTTAGTAAGCCCCGTGTTTTGAATTTAGTGCTACTCAGTGACTACATGTCATTGCTGATGATTATTTTTGTGATTTGCCCAACCCATCAGCTCTTGGGTCAAATTGAACCCCAACTCATATTGACATTTGTTAGAATTTTAAAATATTTATTTTCCCAGTTGTTATAAGTAGATATTTTAGATATGACTGTGAAAAAAATCTGAAAAAGTATAAAGTTGTTTCTACAGAAATACAGCACAAGTTTTCGTAATAGAATTTTTTTTTATTGTTGGTTGTTCAAAACATTACATAGTTCTTGATATATCATATTTCACATTTTGATTCAAGTGGGTTATGAACTCCCATTTTACCCCATATATAGCTTGCAGAATCACATCAGTTACACTTCCATTGATTTACATATTGATATACTCATGTCTGTTGTATTCTGCTGCCTTTCCTATCCTCTACTATCCCCCCTCCCCTCCCCTCCTCATAATAGAATTTTAAGATTTTGAAATTCAAAGATAAAATTAGGGTGTGTAAAATGCACTTAATAAATGGAAATAAAAGCAAGATACTGATATATGTTTTTTATTATTTGTCACTTCAATACACATGTAATTTTTGATAATTTGAGCTTTGGAACTCAACCTTTTGTTTAGAGGGTCTTTTGAAAACTAAGTCTGGAGACAAAACTCTCTACCCTGATTCATGAATCCTACAACAAAGACTGGAGGCTTTGAGCCTCAGGACTCATCAAGACCATGAATCTCATTCAGTGTTTACATTTTTCTCATTCAGTGTTTACATTTTTTGAAAAAAAAAAAATCTGTTGCTAAAACTCTAGTGATTTCACTTAAAAACTTGGAATTCTGATTTATGTTTAACTTGCCTATCCCCAGTGCAGCAGTTTCAGCTTAGTAACCTTGTCTAAATCCTGAAGCCATGTAAATTTGTCATCATGCTCTGCAACCCCGGCTTTCCAAGTTTGGCCCAAAGCCAATGGAGTTAGGAGTTAGCATTGTTTCAGAATTTGTTAGAAATGTAAATTCTAGGTTGTCACCCTGGACTTATTGAATCAGAAACTCTAGAAATTTGGCTTAGCAGACTGTTTTCTTAAACCTCCTCAGTGATTTGGGGACACACACTAAATCTTGAGAACCACCGCTGTACAACGTCACAGTCAAATGGTCCATCGCCTCCTTTCTGAGCTTGTCTAGTGTCAGTAAACTCCATCTCGTGTCTAATTGTTTTAGAGTTTGCTTTTGATGTGAGCCACATTTTATTTTTCCTTTCCCTTTCACCATTGATGGCTTTTCTTTCTCGACTCTTTTTGCACTTGAGATAACTAAGAAAAACAATATCCTTGAGATTCTTAGGTTTTCACCTAATAGCAGCCATTTGTGAAGAGAGTCCTGCCCCCAAACACTTTTGCCCTTCTTTGAGGCCATCCTTAACTCCTGTTTGTTGAGTTTATCCTTAAAAAAACTCTCCATTTCTCCTCTTTCAAAACTAGGAAGTTATAAGCAGCCCTGGAAAGAATGCAAATTTGTGCTTTTATTTTGACATTTCTTCTGACATTGATTAGATGATTTCTGATCTGTTTATTGTTTTGTGCAAGAGTGTGAAAACTTCTAGAGATTATTCTCCATTGGTGTTTCCTTGCTGAGGGAAAATTCATCATGTAAGAACTAGCTGTTATACTATGAAACCAAGATTCTTGTGAGATTTGTAAATTAAATTTTCTTTCCAACTTTTGTTTAATATATTCAGTGTCACCTTGTAAGGCAACTGAAATAATTTTGTGTACCCTATCAATTTGTTTCTTCTTTGACATCTGTGTTTGTTTATATAGCTTTCAGAAGTGGAGAATTCTGTCACCAATTAATGTTGATGGCTTTGAGTTAGAAGAGAGTATGCTTACAAATGAAAGTTTTTGTTTCTAGGTTGTGTTTTATCATAGCTGAGTGTTTTCCAAGAAATAGTCACTGACTTTATTGAATACTTCAGTTGGATAATGGAATCACAGGCTTTCAGAGTGCTAGTGCTTGAATATAATTTTATTTGTAAAAAAAATTCCTCTGCTGTTGAAGAGTAGGGCAATTGAAATACATTAAAGGAATATCTTCAAGTAATTGACTAAGTGTATGTTTTCTTGTGAAGGTGAACCACTGAGGTAAGGACATTTTAAAACAAATTGTCCATCAAAGTAGGAGTTGCTGATTTCTGATTTTCCCATTTGGTTGAAGAATCACCTATGGAGTGTGTTCAAAATATTTTAGTAGCTATGTGATAGGGATAAGAAGAATGAATGAGGGCTGGGGCTGTAGCTCAGTGGCAGAGTGTTTGCCTAGAATGCATGAGGCACTGGGTTTGATCCTCAGCACCATATAAAAATAAACAAATAGATTCAAGTGGGTTATGAACTCCCATTTTTACCCCATATACAGATTGCAAAATCACATCGGTTACACATCCACATTTTTACATAATGCCATATTAGTAACTGTTGTATTTTGCTACCTTTCCTATCCTCTACTATCATAACCCACTTGAATCTAAAGTATGAAATATGATATGTCAAGAGCTATGTAATGTTTTGAACAACCAATAAAAATAAATAAACAAATAAAATAAAGGCATTGTGTCCATCTACGACTACAAAAAAATAATAAAAAAGAAAAATGAATGTATTTTTCTCATAGCTGTAGATGGACAGCATGCCTTTATTTATTTTATTTTTGTATGTGGAGCTAAGGATTGAACCCAATGCCTCACACATGCTAAGCAAGTGCTCTGCCACTGAGCCCCAGCCCCAGCCCAAGAATGAATGTATTTTATACTTCTTTCCAGGTGGTTTTTAATATGTAGCTGGGTTTGGGAGCCTTTTTGAAAATCACATATTGTTTCCTCTATGAAGATTCAGAAGAGTAAAATTTTCAGCCTATGGAATCAGGAAATAATATTAGGTTTCTCCAAAGCATCTGCTACCTTTTGAACTTATAAATCTTATAACTATTTTTGGACATTATAAATTTTATATAACTATTTTACCTTTTTGATTTGACTATTATTAATCTCAGATACAGTATTCATCCCATTGATTTTTGCATAGAATTGGATTTTCTAGACTATATTTTAACCTGCTTTTTAAAGCCCTCTGGCTTTACTTTTGCATTGCTCTCATCTTTTTCTTTTTTTTTTTAAACTCTGATGTCTGTTTTCATTTAATTTTGATATTATAGTATTGTTTTATTTTTTAGTACCAAGGATTGAACCCAGGGGTGCTTAACCACTGAGCCACATACCCAGCCACCCCCCCCCCGCCCTCCACTATCTTTTATTTATTTGAGACAGGGTCTTGCTAAATTCCTAGGCAGTCCTTGAACTTGCCATTCTCCTGCCTCAGCCACTCAGGCCACTGGGATTATAGGTATGTGCAAGCATGCTGGGCTAATGATCTTGTAGTATTTTACATAATAAATCTCTTTTGGTCTTAAGAATGATATAAACAAATATAATTATTATAGCCAAAAGTCCATTGGTCATTAGTAGGGCTATTTTAGGGAATATTACTTAGTAATCTTGAAGTGACTGCTACTTTACTTTTTTCCATATATAGAATTATTATTCTATAATAGTAAACTAAGGAAAGAGAACCATGTTTGCAGGGTGTCTTGAATTATGTTTTATATTGCCCTTTATGGGTTTTACACTGTACATAACAGTTTAAAGACTCTGAAAAGACCTGCAGTAAAGACAGTTAAAAAATCTTTAACCCAACATTTCCCAAACTTTTTAAAACTAAGCAATCCCTCTCTCCTCCCAGGACATATTGAACATTTCCAGAATATTTTATTTGGAGAATTGTCTATTATCACTATGTTTTCAAATGTTGAACATCAATATAAATGAAAACACTAAATTGAATGAACAGAAATTATTGGTCACCTTTGGTAGAAACAAACTGAGTCAAGTGAGTAAACTTCTAGAAAAGTGTCAGTTAGCACTGTGAAGAAACATACACAGTAAGGAGAAGAAAATGATTACAGCATATTTATGATCTTGCTGTTGTTGAAGGAAAAGCACCAAAAGTCCCAATTTGAAGCACAAGCAAGTTAAGCTGAGACACTAGCTCATCTCTACTATAGGCTCATCTTCTGGGTGCTCACGCAATATCACAAGAAGTTATGTAAATGAGGTAAATGGCTATGTCCTCCTATGACCAGGGAGAAATCTGAGTATGTTTCTGTGTTGGACAGAGGTTAAATCCTTGGGGAAAATTTAATTTAATATGAAAGAGTTGAACTCTCTCTGAGGTCATGAGAATTTTAGGTTTTGCAGACAGCTTATTATTCCTGACCATTTTGGTTAGAGTGTGAATAAATTGTTTCCTACCTATATTCCCAGGAAAAACAGAAAAAAAATATTCTAGGGAAATTCTGCTCTACTGAAGGAAATTTTTCATGTGACATCTTATTAGTCACTTAGTCATTTCCAATCAGAGTTTCCTTTAAATCATATTAAACATTACCTTACCTCTAAATAAATAAAAAGTTGAAAGGACTGGGGAAAACCCAATATAATACAATTCAGTTTTCAAACAGCTAATGTGTAAAGCTATAATCCAAATTAGTCATGAAAATAAACATTGAATCCAGTGCCTAAGCCATTCAGGGTGGACTTATCAAGAGACAGACATGAAATTGGATCATCCAGTACCATCTGTTCACAGGAAACTATTCATTGAAAGAAGGTACCTTACTCTACTGTTCGGAGATGCCATACTTCATATTGATGGGAAAGTGTCCAGTCAATGCAAATTCTGTGACCCAGAGAAGTAAGTGGGCTGAAACAGTTTGGGTAATCATTCGCAAGGTAATTTAAACTTCTGACATCTCGAGAAGGCCAAGTTCATGATTTCTTTCATCATTAAGTTAATCATTTGATCCCATTCTCCTCTCCTGGGAAGATTTATTAACTGGGAATCTTCTCTGTCAGTCTCTCTTTTCTAATCAAGAAAATCCACCTTGTTTGATATCTCTTTGTCGGCTTAGTTCTGTTTAAATTAAATTTCTGGTTAAAACCCCATCCAAGTGGTATTCTTCTATATAGAAGAAACATTGTTCACTAAAAACAGGTTTTCTAAGGAACACTGGTTACCCTATTAGCCTACTGAAGCTATTAGTAGTAATATGTAAGACTTGCTTGTATATATATAATTTTTATATGCAACTGGCCTATATATAGTAGCTAAGGAAAGAGGAAAATTGAAAACTTTAGTTTACAGATTAAAAATTTGTCCGGGGTGGAAGGGGGGTGTCATGGTGTTAGGTCTTAGTAGTATGATATTATTCTTCCCTATCTGTTGCATAATTAGAAAAGAAGCAGAGATGTGAAGATAAGGAATGTGAGGTAAGGTTGGTGTCATGGAGAGAGCAATGGCTTGGGAATCTGAAGAACCAATTTCTAATGCTAATAGTAAGAAACAACATTACTTTGATGTCTTCAACAGTCTCAGGCTTGCTATATCTCAAGTCATTTAATCTTCATAATGTCCTTTCAAATGGTATTAGAATCCCTAATTTGTAGGAAACTGAGGCCTAGGAAGGTTCAGTAACTTTGTTAAAACCACATAGTAGTAAGTGATGGGACTATAATTCAGATTCAGAATGCTGCTTTGACTCAAACACTCTGCTCTTATTGTTCTTATTTCCTTTCTTTGCAGATTCCTGAATTTAAGAAATGAACTAAAATAACCCTTTAGTAGAATGATGGTTGCATTAATCAGAGTAAGCTAAGTTGTAATGGAATTGACAGGCACTCCTAAATAGCAATATTTCAAATAACAAAGACATTTATTTATACCCTACAGTTGTAACATGGATCAGCTGAGATTTTTCACTCCATGTCTCCATAGTCCTTCTCAGGAACTCAGATGGATGGGCTAAATGTCTCTTCCAACTCAATGGGAACTAAGTAGGAAGAACAAGTATTGTGGTCCATAGTGTGGACTGACTATGGACCAGGTGATAGGCTGCATGTCACTTCTATTCCCAGCCCTATGAGGACTACCAGTCACTTGGCCTTCCAATCACAGGGAAAGCAAGAGCACAATTTTACCAAGAGCCTCCCCTTACCAAGGAGAGAAGAAGAAGGTGGGTGAAACAATTGAATGGTAACCTAGTGGTAGTGCCGGGTGGGGGTGGTGGGGGTTGATTTCCTTTATTCAGTATGATGTCAACTTTTCTCTTTACTGTTTTCAGTTTCCTCTCCATCATTGGTTATTGGACTTTCAGCTTAAGCTCTATGTAACTTGGTTTCCCAGCATGATTATCCTATTCTCTTCCCTGCCTCTAGCTAGTTGAGTGTTGATAGATTAATTCCTTGACCTCTCCAGGCCTAACTTTATCAATCATAAAATAAGGAGTTGGATTAGGAAAACTTCAAGAGACCTGCCAAATGAAACATTATGTGACTTAATGAGAAGGCAAAATAATCCTTCTCCTTTGATTATCTTGTACTGGCCAGGCAGGTAACATAGGGTATGTGGCTGGGGAGACATAATCCAGCAACGGAGAGATAAGCAGCTGAGGGACACTGGTGCTGAGCTAGGAGAGATATTAAGGATGAACTGCTAAGGACGAATTTAGGCTCCAATCCAAGAATTCAAAGGCAGGTAAGAAATGGTGAGGAAACGATCAAATCTAGGATCCCCTGATTTTATTTTTTTAAATTTATTGGTCATTTAGTGATTACTTGAGGTAAACCAATATGTGTATGTATGAAATTATAAATAGAAAAATATTTATGACTGTGAAATTTATCTATATACACCTACACATACATACATACACACACACACACAAGGGAAAAAATTTAATTACTAACTTGAAAGTTCAAGTTCCAAGACTCTTTTTAAAGATATCTGTGAAATACATCTAGGGCTTATGTTTTATACTCTACATTGTTACATATAAATGTCTTTTACCAAGTGGCAAGGTAATCAAACTACAAAATAAGTTTTTCCAAAGCTGAATAATTTCCTATCAGTTGAATTAAAAAACAATGGAAATAAGTGATAGCAATTGTCTTGGTACGACATGTTTCCAAGAATTCAAACTATTCTCATTGCTCTAATCTTCATTTTAACTTCTATATCCTCCAGAAAGCACACTGATTCATGCATTTGAGTATACGGATTTAGCAAGGCAAGGCAAGGCCAGAGAAAATGTACAGGTCTGATGTGGCACAGTCAGGGAGAGCTCTTAAGATAAAGGCAAGATTATTGGTAATAAAAGCATAGTGGAATACAGACTTTACATCTTGTAAAATGTCTATTGACATAAGCAAAGTTTCCACTTGCAAATGTATGAAGAATATGCAGAAAGTAACACTCACCTAAAGAAATCAAAGGTAAGAAATGGAGAGTGATTCCTGATCAGCTAGCTAACAACCATACCTAGGTCCAGATCCATGCTAAGACATGAAGCTATTTTATACTTCTGGAATTTTCCATTACATGAGGCAATAATTTTCCTATTGTTTAGGATGGAATTCATTGTATTTCTTCCATTTGCATTGGAAAAATGGCTGACTTGTGCATGGGATGTGGATTATAAGATTAAGGTTCAGAGACATCCTGATAGGAGGCAGCTTGAGCAAAGGCATCTAGGTAGAAAATTCTAGAATTTTTTTCAAGCTAGAGTGAACATCAAATGGAAAAATGGGAGGTGGATCTGGAGAGGGAGGGAGTGCTTTGAATTTCCTAAGGAATGTGAATTTTATTGTATAGAAAACAAAGAACAGCAGAAAGTTTTGAGCAGGGCAGTGAAATGTATGAGATGTGCTTTCTGATGTTTCCTGGTACATGAAGCAGGATTTAGAAAGGGAAGATATAGTTTCTTTTAAAAGAGAAAACATGCTAATCAATAATCAGTCACTTTGTAGTAAATAGGAAATCTGATTATATAGGGGATGGGATAGGCAGGAGGAGAAATCGAGGAATGATTTTGAGATTTTAAGTTTTTCTACTGCTAGTGAAATGGTAGGTACTCAGTTAATGCATCTGAAAGGCTGGTTAGATAGAGGAAGGGAAGAGTTCTATAGGCAGAATATTAAACATACAGGAAGGGAATATGTCGATGCTGAAAGAATATGATGAATCCCTTAATACTGACAGTGTAAAAGAAGGCATAGTCCTAATCAGTCCCTAGGATTCAAACTCAAATGACTCTCTGCATGCCTGAAACCTAATTGGTGAAAGATAATTCTCTTTTCTACAAAATTGATAAGTTTATTTTTATTTACCTAGGCAGTGCTGGGGATCAAACCCAGGGCCTTGTCATACTAGGAAAGTGCTCTACCACTGAGCTGCATCCCTAAGCCTGATAAGTTTATTTTGAAAGAAACTCCTTCTAGCCCTGTGAAAAGGTCAGCCAGGCAACCTGCAGGGGCAAGCCCAGGCAATCTCAGGGCTGATGGGTATTATTCCACCATCACACAAAATTTCAGCAGCCTGTTTGTCTTTTTTCCCCCTGTCCAGTCTCCATGATGTTTCCACATGATGCCTCTTCATTTCCTAGGCATACACATTGCCTTCTGTTTCTACACGTTTTCTAAAGTACAACCCAGTCCCTCCTACCCCTAAACCCTCAGTCCCATATGTTCCACTGTACCATTATGACTAAATCTGCCTTTCTTAGGAGCTACTGATTTTTCAAAATTGCTATTTTTTTTTCTCCTCCAATTTTTTTGTCCTTTACTTGCAGCTCTAAAGGGGGGGGGGGAAATTTAAAGAGGGACTGATTGTAGCCTGGTATTGGGAGGAAAAAAAAAAAAAAAATATATATATATATATATATATATATATATCTTCATTTGGTAAGGCTGCAGCACATAATTTTTAATCAAACACTAATCTAGATGTTACCATGGGATATTTTGTGGTTACCATTTACAATCAGCTTGCTTTAAGTAAAGGAGATTACCATAGATAATGTGGGTAGGCCTCCTGTAATCAGTTGGAAGTCCTTAAGAGCAAAAACTTAGGTTTTCTGGAAGAGGAAGAAATCCTGCTTCAAGATTGTAAACTCAGCTCCTGATGAAGAGTTTCCAGGCTGCTGGCATGCTCAACAGATTTAGAGCTTGCCAGTTCCCACGTGCATAAGCTAATCACTTCATATCAATCTATCTACCTATCTAACAATCAATCATCTGTTTTTCTACCTGTTTATATATGTATATATCTATCATCTATCTCTTATTGGCTCTGTGTTTCTGGAGAGTCCTGACTGACCTAAACTCTTTCAAATTTACCATTGGTAGTGTGATTAGCTAACTCTTAAATTTAAGCTAAGATTAAGCACTATTTGTGAAAAAGTAATAAGCATTTTCAAGAGAAACTTAAGTTTCCCTTCATGTGAAGCTCCAAGGGTGATGCTCCATATTCCCATCTATTTATACTATTTCTTATAACTAAAAGTAGGGCATCTATTGATGGAGTTACCATAGATCTAATCAAGAGCTGAAAGTGTCAGAAGCCATTGGTTATCACTTAAATATAAGGAGAAACTTTCTAAGCCAAAACCAAAACATTGTGAACCTTGGAACTCTGGATTGGGATGAGATCTCAGTTATCACTCAGCCCATCTTTCTTATTTCAAAGATAATAAAATAGAGGTCTAGGGAAAACTAATCATGCTGTGCAAAACCATATTCACTGGAAGAATAACCTATCTTTTTGAACTTATTTTTTTTTACTGGAAGATATTTCAGTATTTTTCTTTATTTCTAAATGTTTTTGTTTGTTTGTTTCAGCCTGTACAATATTCCATCATATGCATGGGCCAGAATAGTTTAACTGAATATCTATTTGGTGCATTTAAGTTATATTCATGCTTTCATTTTTATAAACTCTATACTAAATATCCTTATACAAAAATATCTATACAAATGATGATCATTCTTGAGGATCATTTTGAAGAAAAGATGTTTCTGGATCAAAAGATTCAGATTATGAAGGTTTTCATTTCAGTTGCCAAATTGTCCTCTTGGGGGAGTCTCACCAACGTCCAGAACTTGCTGATGGATGAATGTACCTATCCTTCCCACTCTCACATACCTGGATATTTTCATAAACAAACACAATATGAATGGAACCCTGTTTTAATTAATAGTGAAGTTGAACTCCCCACCCCACATTTTATTTTTCAATTATTTTTTATGCAAGTTTAATATGCTCTCCCCACCTTTTAATTGTAATTTATATTTTATTGGTTTGTAGAAGTTTTTACAAAATATAAAACAGAGTACACAGACTTTCTCAGTAAACTGTTTTACAATTATTGATATTGTCATTGTTTGTTTTGTTGTTGTTGTTGATATTCTGGAGTCTGCTACTAGGTGCTGTCTTTCCTTAAGAGGAAACTACAAAGTTGAATCTGCCTGGGGTCCCATAACACATGTTAGGATGATCAGAAGGTAAAATGTCTCTATATTTCTTTGGGAAAAAATGCACCAAAGCAAATCCCAATTATGCTGTTGATTTTTAAATCTTTTATCTGCATCCTTTTGCCAGACTCTATTCTCCCTGGAATAAAGTAAAATGTGGTTTCTGCTTCAGGCAAATGTTTAATGGCATGCAAACCACTCCACCTCTTTAGTTTTCTCTCTAACTAGGTACTGGGATTCTTTCGTTTCTTGGAAATTATGTGAAATTGACCTCAGAGAATACATAAATTGCAAAGTGCCTCCTTTTTTTATATAACATTTTACATTATTCCTATTTTTCTCCCTCTAGAAAGTGTGAAATTATGTATCTTAAAATGGAATCTGTGTAGCAGTTTTTTATCTTTTTAAATATTTAGCAGTACACACTGTTTACTTTTTATGTTTCATTCTTGAATATTGTGCTTTATAGAAGACTATCAGAGAGTTTTCTTTTTCATTTTTTATAGTAGGACTCAAACTCTTGTGGGTTTGTGGCTGAATTTAGATTCTTCCCCTAGGGCAGGAGTAATGTTTATGATTGGCCATTTTATCATGTGGCTTTCACTAAGGAAAGGTGGGAGATGACTCAGATATTTGGAACAGTCATTGAAAGTGACACCTGAAAAATACATATCAGACCCTTTTGTAGGTTTGGTTATGGAAAGTATCATTCCTCAAATGAATGAATATATGTAACTTGCTTAAAATAGCTCCTGATACATGGTCAGAATGTCACAAAGATGGTAGTTATCTTTTGTATCAGGGTTCTCCAAAGAAACAGGACCATTAGGATTCTGTACATGTATGTGTATACATGAGATTTAAGGAATTGGGAATTGACTGCAGCAGCTGTGGAGGGACATGTTTGAAATTTGTCAGGTGGGCCAGCAGGCTAGATTCTCAGATAAGAATTCTTGTGGCAGTATTGAGTCTGAAATCTCTGGAGTATGACTCAGGTTTGAAGCAGGTAGGATTTCTATATTTCTGTCCCATGGAAGACTCCTTTTACCTTAGCAAATCTCAGGTTTTGCTCTCCATGCCTTCAGTTGATTAGGTGAAACCGTTCGATTTATAAAAGGACAGTTCCTTTACCTACAATCAACTGACTTTAGAGGTTAGTTACATATACAAAATATCTTCACAGCAATATTTAGCCTAAAGTTGAATCAAATACCCAGCATCTTAGCCCAGCCAAGTTTATGCTTATAATTAGTTACCACACTTTCCTTTTACACTCCTTCTTTCCTGCATGTAAAAGGGAAAAGGTCTTGTAGGATGTGTGGGCACACACCTATAATCCCAGTGGCTTGGGAGGCTGAGCCAGAAGGATTGCAAGTTCAAAGCCAGCCTCAGAAACTTAGTGAGGACCTAAGCAATTTAGTGAGACCTGATCTCAAAATAAATAGATAGATAGATAGATAGATAGATAGATAGATAAAACTGGGCTGGAGATGTTGCTCAATGGTTATGCATCCCTGGACTCAACTCTTGATACCAAAAAAGGAAAAAAAGGATTTTTCCTCAACTCAGTTTTGTGAACTGACTGAATCCATTTAGTAAACACAGCAAGAAGCAGAAGCAGAAATTTCACAAGCAGGATACAGTGATACAATGCAGTGGGGTTTTTTTGTTTGTTTGTTTTTTTCTCCTGTGCTGGGAATTGAACCTAGGGTCTGATGCATGCTAGGCAAGCACTCTACTATCGAGCTACACCCATATCCCCCAGTGCAATTTTGAATAAGAGAAAGAAAAGAAGGTTTTGTGATCATTTGGAAAGTAAGGAAGGCAGAAGGAGAGATGAAAACACCACAAAGCCGCAGCTTCTGCCTTCCTAGGTTGGCCTAATTCTGCTGGCTATGACTTCACAGTTGTAATGACAGTGGTAGGTTGGAGGACAGCAGAGAAGAGATGGGCTCCCTGAACATACTTCCATTTTACAAAGTGGGAGTCTTATAGGCTGGGTGAAGTAAGGCCCATGGTGATTCTCTGGGAGTATCCTCCATAGGTCCCAAGAAATGCCCATATCCTTCTTCAGGGTAGCACTGTAGATCTTGACCAGGGTCCTTACTGAGTTCAAATTGAGAATGGGCATTGGAGAAGCAGTCTCTAGGAGCAGGAAGAGAATGGGTTTGAATGAAGCAGAAGAGTTCCTCCTGTGTTGGTGGTAAAGTTGCTTAACCTTTCAGCTGCACTAAGTATTTAGACATGTAGGAGGATAATAATATCAACCCCCAACCTATTAAATAGGGCAAATGAGTTAAAACTATGATAAGATTTTAAATCTACATCAATCAGCAAATTCAAAGCACAGCACTATAATTAGAAACTCATGATTACCCGTAAAATATCCTTGTGGGCAAAATTAACGCATATTGAAAAATTTTGGCACTTATATTAATCTCAGATATAGCCTAGTTCAAATGAGTTGATTTCTTTATTCTGAGCCCGGTGGGCAAACTATGTGTAAGGTAGACTCACTTTAGAGATGAAATTTTCTGCTGTTTGGTGCCAATATTTGTTAGATCATGGTCAACAACTACAATTAGAAAATTTAAATCAGTGACTTGGAGAGGTCTCCAAGGTGCCACTTGTTTAATGGAGAACATGAAAGACTGCTCTTCTAGGGGATTGATGTGGCTAGTGGCTTTATTAGATGGTGTCACTTTCCTATATACTTTTGTAAGGCCAGTTTATGTATCATAAGCTTATTAATGTATAGTCAAGTTCACTGTTGTATTGGATTAGAAGGAATACATCCAATAGCTGCTTTTTAAGAAGGGTTCTCTTAGGATTTAAATCTGGGTAGGCAATGTATTTGCTAAAAACTTGACTTACTGTCTTTCGAAATATTTCTTTTTAATGCTTATTCATTTTGAGCAACACAAAACAAATGCAAAGTAATTCACTTCTTTTAAATGGGATTTTTCAGTTTAAGAATCCAGAACCTCTCCCATATTGCAGTGTACAAACAGTGGTACAAATGACTTAAATGCTGCCTGGGTTATTTACATAAGAGGCAATGATATAGCATGGTTATAATGAGGATAATGAATTTTGGAACCTGGGAAGTTAGCTACATAAGTCAGATATGGAAGACAGAATGCTGAATCTTTGCATTGTTAGTCTGGTATTTGTTTAATGTGATTTTTCAGAAAAAGTTATCAGAAAAGCTTTCCCTATAAGCAGCCATACAACCTCCAGGAGGCAGTTAAGAGAAATGTAATGGGAGTATTTGATGTAGTATAGGTTACATCTTTGGCAATGATCCAATTTTTTTCCAGTCTTTACTCACTAGGGAGTAAAGTTATTGCCTCATAAAACAAGAGAAATGTCCAGTTATTTCTTAAGTAGTATCCTATTAAGTTTGCCACTGTCACCAGTTCCTTCCACAACATTAAAATCTTTGCAGCCTTGTGACAAGGAGGATGTTACATACTCACGTTTAGTGATCCAAAGACAATTATTTTGAAAAACATATATTTCCTTGAAAGACCCAATTTTGAAAGAACTAATACTCAGAATGATGTTCCAATGAATCACCAGATTCAGAACAGCATTTTTCTTTGAAAACCTTTTGCCTATGTCAAAAAATATCAGCCAAAGTATAAAAAAGTGAGCCTTAATGTTGAAGAAAATTTATGATTGAGTCAGTTTGATTACAGAAATGCATTACAATGTTTCACCATAAAATTACTGAATTAAAGTTCAATTTATTTGGAAAATCTAGATAGATTTCCCCAATTTCCATCCGAACATTGCCATTGTGTAGAATATTCCTTTAGGCCATAATGAGAGTTATAGTTCCCTTTCTGCTTGGTTGGCAGATAAAATTCTGTTATTATGCACAACAAAGTCTGGTGAATTGAGTGAATTCAATGAGTTGAATTTATTTGAGGGGATGTGATGGTTTCTACAGAAGAGAAGGTCAAAGGTCATTTAGACCTGATTCCCTTCTGTTTGGGTTATTTATTGTCAAGAACTGTCTAGGAACTAAGTTTGAACTTGACCAAGGATGGTGTAAGATTCCCAAAGACATAATCTAGTCCCCTTGGCTCCTAGATCAAGCCTCTAATAACCAAACCCTTTGCATCCATTTCTAATTGTAACTTAGCTGGGATTCTTGAATTCAGCTACATTGGCTCTGGAATTTGTATAACCACATTGGTGCTCTTCTTGGCCAAGCTGTACAGATAGAGTTTGGTTAAAGTGCAAGCAACAGTCATTTAGGTGGGTTCCTCCGAGCGCTGATCCTGAGAGCAAGACTGTGAGAAAGTGAAACAGGGAAAAGAGAAAATCAGTTAAATATTTGTTAAAGAGTAAGTTAATTCTGAAGGCAAATGGGACTCAGTTTACTGAGGCTCCCTAAGAAACCAAGAATAGTCTAAAAATTGTCCCCTGGAAGTACAGTGGTGTTCCTTATTAGCAGGAGGTTTCCCCACAAGGGAGCTAACTGACCCAGTACTGAGTTGCAGCTGTGGTCCACTAAGGAAATTTCCATCAGTCCAGAGAAAGGCCTCTCCCTGGAAAGCAGCAACAAGAAAGGGCATTTCCAGATAAAAGGACATAAGGGAAATTTCCTTGAGTGTGCCTGCACAGCTGGCCAGTAGTCTCTTCCCAGGAATAGATTGGCATCTACTTTGAGACTGAAGCAATGGAAAATAAGATATTTCTTTTGTTATTTTTGAAAAACTTTTTATGGAATTAATTTTGCATTTCTTGGAAGCAACACAAATCATTCAAATAATGTTAAGAGGCAGCTATGCTTGGGATTGTGTGCCAGTGAGTGGCTACAATATGGAAATAAATGGATACTTTGGTATTATTAATACATTCAAGACATAACTTTGTCATAGAAAAGGCCAATATGTAAACGTTTCTCTAAAAATCTAGGAAATTTCTCTCAAACAAATGCTTTTGCTTTCACGAAAGAAACCAACAGTTCTAAACAAAGGAATCAGAGTCAATAGAGGAGAGTAGGATTTTAATCATTCTGCTTGAATCAGATATGTAATCATTCAGCCTGTGATGAATATTCATTAATAATCGATCAATAAGCTATTTTTCCTATCTCTTAAACTAGAATTGGAACACAAAAATGAAGAAAAGCAAACATTTTCTAGCTCTTCAGAAGAATAATGACCACTGCCAAGATGCTCAACTACCTTCAAAAATAATATATTTCTGCAGAATAGTTTCATATACTCTTTCTTTAAGGATTCCCCCACCCTCCATCACCAGGATCTGGGATCTCAAAGAAAACCAGAATGAGGCACTATGCAAAAAAACCCACAAAACTATATATATATATATATATATATATATATATATATATATATATATATCTTTTCCCCTTAACATTGGTTACGTGAAGCAAAATAATATTATAGCATTGGCATGGCCCTACAGTGGAGTACCTGAGGACTTCTTTCATGGAGTCCATGAAGAAGATCCAGACTTGCTTCTGGATTCTCCTAAAGAATATAATGCCTACATTTCCATGCTTGTGTGTGTATGTATGCATGAGCAGAGCTTTAGATTTGTATGTGCCAATCTGAGCATCTCAGTTTTTTTTTTTTTTCAGTTAGTTCCTCTTCTCTAGCACATCTTACAAACTGAATGTGGTGATGGAATGTAGTCCTTTTGATTTTTGATAGTTGTAAATAGGTAATCTAAATAATTTGATTCACATAAAGTTTGGGGCTTTTTAATTTTGTAATTTAAATATTTGGTTGGGCTATTAGCAAAACTTAAATAAATCAGGTAGCTAACATACTTCCCTGTTTTCTCTATGCTGCACAGATGTAATATTAGAGAGAGAGGATTGCTCAGGCATTCAAACAGATTTTCTTCTTTTATTTTTTTTCTTCTTGTTAATTCAGGCCACTTAAAGGAATATGTACATGCATATATATGCATACATATAATTATATATTGAACTGAATTTTTTTTTTGTAGAATCTCTCTCAAAATGTAATCAATATTCTAGGGTACTCAAATCTTAAAAGAGGTTTATCCTTTGTTTCTTTTGAGATTCTATAGTGAATATTTACTACTTTTCCCCTTTACTTTTCCTTATGTATCAGAAAAACTTTAAAAATCATCTTTTCTGTTATTTTGATATTTATTCATTTATACAAGTATGAGGTGTTCTATGTACTTTAGTTTTTGCTAAATAAAAAACAATCTTTTCTTTCAACTTGTGAAAATGAAAACAGGGAATTCCTTGGCAGCAATATTGCCCAAATAGTCTTTATATAACTGCTTTTCTACTTGTTTTCAGTATTATCAGGACTGGTATCCACAGGGCTTAGTAAATTTGGAACTTTATAATTTAAATCCAATCTTTTTACTCAGGACCAATTTCTCTGTTGTTTGGATTACTGGTTTTGGAAGCTGGGAGAGAAAAATGTCGTTCAAAGTAGGACTCTTTCAGCTGGGAGTGTTGGTTTTATATATGCTCTCTCTCTCAGCCTTCCCTAATGATTTTTTAGCAGAAGGGTTTTAAAGCAGGTGAAAAGACTGAAGTGGCTTTTACTTGTGTGGTTTTGGGGAAAGAGCCTTCCAAACCCAAATCACTTTCCTTTTTTCCTCGAAATGTGAATTTGGTGCTGATGAAAGGGGTCATGCAGATAACTATCAGCTTGGTGAAGTGTTTTCTGGGAAATAAATACATGGCATATGGATAAAAAAAATATCCCTCTTACCTTGTGGTATACCTCTGATTTTAACGATTCCCACTTCATAGACCAAAGGAATAGTTTTCTATGAGTGACTGTAGTTTCTTGAATACCTCAGCCAGAACTCTGAGAAAACAGGGGCAGCACTTCAAAAGCTGGTTGAAAGGGGTTGCTGAACTTTGGGAATTGGACTCCCTTGGGCTTTTAGGTATGTGAATAAAGGACTTCCATTAAAATACATGCTAAGCATATGTAAAAATACTAATGTTTGTATATATGTATATAATGTTCATATATATATAAGTATATATATATTCCTACTATTTTTAAAAATTAACTTTGAATAAGTAGCCGAATATCTTTAAGAACTTTGACTTAAAGCATCTTCATGTTCATGGCACAGTCTGAGAATCTTGATGAATTTAAACTAGAAAGAAGATGACAAAATAGTCAAGAGTTCTTACCTTCCCACTTTGAACGTGCTTGTGGATAAGTCGATCAGAGTATCCAGAATCAAGGTCCCTAAGGTTTCCAATGGTGTTGCCAATCCCTGTATATTTATATTTCTTTCTGTGTGTTCTTTTGTCTTCTTTACTGACAAAGGAACTTATACTCCCAAACTGTTCATTATCTTCTTCTGTTGGGATTTGTATGACACCTAATTATTGTCTCTGAAAACACAGGGACATTCGCCTCTGGGACATGAAATCTCTGGGACATATTTTCAACATTATTGTATTCCATGTCTGAGTCTGTGGCTGTTCCTCTTTGAAAGATATTTGTTGCTATAGGGGTGGGTCTAAATTACTGAATGGAATGGGAGATGGCCAAAGTTGTGGCTTGGAATATAAAGAAACATTTAAAACAGTGATTTGCTGTTTTAAATGATTTCTGGCTAGTTAGTTTCTCCAAAATTCTCATTAAAATTGCTATCCTGACATTTGGAAAGGCGAAATCCACAGTCCCATTAAAAACTAAGACTCACATTTGCCAAAACCTTGGGGGAAAATTCTACTAATAGCCAAACTAATACCACGCTATTGAAAATCATATGGCTGAAGTGGTTAAGAATATAGAAAGACTTATTCCCAAACCTGGTCCTGTCCTTGTCTTTGTGTGACTTGGTGGTTTACTTGACCTTTTGGTGTCTGGGTTTGCTCGCCTTTAAAATGGAGGTCATGGTAGACTCTCCTTAACAAGGTTGTTTCGAGGTTTAAATGGATGAATACCTGCACTTGAACTCTTGAACAATGTTCAGAGCCCTCAAAGTGCAGAAGATTGTTACTATTATTATTCCATGGCCTGACTGTACCTTGTCTGCATGACATTAGGTGGAAATATTCTTTATCCTCACTCACTCTCTGGTCATTCAGTCAAGAAGGACTGACTGACAAGAACATTGAGAAGCCATTTATGTACCACATTGTGTTTTGAAGCAGTTACTGATGTTACCTTCTCCCAAATGTGTACAACTCAGCAAAGCACTTTTTTGGCATAAGACAAAATGCAGCTCTCTTGACAGCATTGATTTCTCCTGGCTTAGGCTCAACGGGATTCTTATGAACGTCTTTATTCCTATTATCGCTTCATTAAACAGACATGCTTTATAATATCATAATCAAGCTATGATGAAGTCTTCATTTTACCTGTGGGGAACTAAAGTTCAGAATGTGAAGTGAAATAGTACCGAAATTGAGAAAGGAACTGAAGAGTTCAGAGGTCCCTTCAATATGGTGACCTTCAACAAATGTCTATCTTTACACTTTCTCTCTTCCTGTTATTTTCAGTGCCTTTCAATATAATTGAGTTGAACATCTGTTAGAGGAGTCTGTAATGCATCCATCAAACATCAACCAATCTATCCATTTATCAACTATCATCTCACTGTACCGTTGTTGCAGTTTTTAAAGGAATGCAATAAAGGAAAATATCTACTTATGCAAGAGATGTAAGTTATGAAGAAAAGAGACAACTCATTAAGAAATTCAAATTCTACTTCTGTGTTTTGACTGTTTTGAGCTTGACTTGGGTCCAAACACCTGTGCTCTTATTTGTATCTCCTTGACATTAATATGCACATACGTTTTTATTTATTCCCTTGATATAAAATACATGCTGTCAGTAAGGTGCAGCTTAGTAAAAAGGTGAACATTAAGGTAGAAATAGTTCTGATGCTCAGGTTTTTCATATACATAAATTTATTCTTATGATCTTTTATTGATCTGTCCTATCTTATCTACGAGTGAATTTCTAATAAAGGTTTTTCTTTTTTGTTATTTTGGCTTGCTTCCCGAAACCATTATCTCAGTAGAATAAAGTTTGTTTTAGACAACAGATTTGTTAGTTCTCTCATGCATGTGAGCCCCCCAAAAAGTCTAGGTCACAATTTGTGTAAAATTTAGACTAAACCAGACATCAGCAAAGGTAAAGTATTAAATAAGTTGGCTGTGCCTAGTTATCGATGGTTAACTTAGCACTGTCCCTGCTCCTCTTCTGGGCCGGCTTCTGATTGCAGGGGTTGAAAGCCTGTGAACTGTGTTTTTTCACAATCCCTTGTCAAAAGGATTCTAGCTTAGATTTGCCCATAAGAGGCATCAATGCAGGAGTTCAAAAAGTGAGAAAGAGGCGGAAAGCATCCTACCACTCCTAAGTTAGTAGAGGGAGGGTGGCAGGATTCAGAAAATGCCTCTGGGCATTTCCCTGTGAAGTACTTACCTGACTGCTGCAGGCAGCTGCTTTTCTTGCAGTTTCTCAAGTGCCAGGCAGTTTCCTGACTCTGAAGCCTATCAACAAGTCTGAGAACTAGAAGCAGATTTCCCACACCCCACTCTTTCATCCTTTTTATCACACACTTTCCTGTATTAAATCTTGACTTGCTTGAGAAGCTTAAATTACCTTTGTCTTTGCTGACTTGACTCTCACTGCTACACTAATATTAACCAAGATTAATTCACTTTGAACTTCATCAAGACAGCTCAACTTTCTGGCTTCTCATTCTTTCTTTCTTTTTTTAAATACACACACACACACACACACACACACACATATATATATATATTTAGTTGTTAATGGGCCTTTATATTTATTTATTTATATGCAGTGCTGAGATTCAACCCAGTGCCCCACACATGCTAGGCAAGTGCTCTACCACTAAGCTACAACTCCAGCCCTCTGGCTTCTCATTCATAGAATGCAAACTTATAATTGTAGGACCTGTTCTATGGAGTATTGATTCTTACCAGAACGTGCTCTAGAAAGATGTTTCCCGGGAAGTAAGACATAGGGAATAGTTTTATACTGGTGAATAACTATTTAGATATGCTTCTGTAAGAGTCATTTGTCCTATTCAGTGTCAAAAAAAAATACTGATGCCACATTTAAAGGTTTTATTTTACATCAAAAATCTAAAGTGTTGGACTGTCTTTAGAAGTCAGAAGATCTGACAATGCTGGTCTTGTATTCTTCCACACCAGCAGTTGGCTGGAGCCAAGCCATAGCTCCAGCGTTCTCATCCTGTCCTCCCGCCTTCTCAGGCTGTGTCATCTGTCATGTACCACCAAACAGGTGCATTTCCATTTTTACGGTAAAGAAAAATTGTTTTGAACGCATGCTTCTATCAAAAGAGTTAAAACTAAAGAGGAAGAAGTAAGGCAATGTATTTTGTTCAGAATAAGAAGGGAAACTGTTCTGTGCAGAATTATTTCTACAAACTTATTTGGCAATTGCTCATTCTCTTCACTCATTTATTTCATTTTTCTGTCTCCTGGAAGTGAGGTTATGAGGTCTGGCCTTGTCTCTACTGCTGGTTTTTCATCTTATTTGGGTCACAAAGCCTTTGAAGAATATCATAAAAAATACTGGACATTTCCCCAGCAAAAAAAAAAAAAAAAAAAACTGCGAGAACACAAACATATAGTATTCTGATCACAGGTTTCTTTGAAGTCTTGCATGTAACTAAGTTTAATAAGATCCTTGGCTCTACAGTAGTGCTTCTTGCTAAAAGGCAGATCCAGATTCAATAAGTCTTACAAGTGCCCGAGATTCTGCATTTCTAAAAAGCTCTCAGGTGATGTCCGTATTGTGGGTCTGGGGTTCATACTTTGAATAGCAATATTCCAGTGATTCTTAAATTTTCTGTGAACATTAAAATATTATGGATACATCTTAAAAAAAGAATAAGAAGAAGGCCAATGCCCAGGCAGTAGTATTTTTAAATATCTCCCACCTGAGGTGTTTGGGAACATCTGCTGTACATCAATGGTCATTTACTGTAATAAGCAGAGACAGGTGGAAAAGGCTGTTAGAAGGGCCTAGGTATCAGGTGCATGTTCAATTGTTTATAAGTGGTGCCAACTAAGGAGGCAGAATATTGCCAATAACCTACTACTTTATTTCTCTCAAGACTGACTAATTATGTTTTGTACAGTGAAAAGAGTAGCAGTAACTCAATGCCCAAGAGAAATTTCGTAATGACCTGCCATCCTTGGAATCACACCGTTTGCATAGCACTCTTGAGTTCATCTACTGGCCATTTCCACAAGCATGCCAGGAACTGGGGAAAGAGAAGAGAGTTGGATAGAAATGAATTTTCTGGTAATTGTTTATCATTTTCTCATAATGTAGCCTTGTCCCAAGTCACAAAAGTTGCCATGGTAGTATTTATGTCAAATGAAAACTGAGTTTGAAACAATGCCTATGGCCAGTTGTTGGGGTGGATGCTTCCTTTCTTAGGCAGTCCATTATAGTTTAGGAAAAAATATTATGACTCTAACACAAAAGACATGTGTCCGTGACACTGCTGGATCTGGCTTCAAAGACAGAATTGAAAGCTGAACTTCAATTGGTGTCGGATCAGTGGAAAGAACTTCTTCACAAATGATATCATAGCCTGGGTCATTAATGTTCCTCTCCCTTCACCTTACATGGCAGACTCCATGTGCATGCCCCTAATTAGTGAAGCTTGAACAGAGGAGACTTCTGATGCCGAATGTGTGGAAAATTTCCAAAGACGCATTTCCATTTTAAAGAGATCTTAAAACATTACCTGAATCACTTCCCCCTTTAAAAATTCTATTCCTGCAGGGGAAAAGGTAATTATATGCATTTAGATATGGTTGACTTTTGTTAAAAAAAAAATCCTTAGTTGACACTGCCTCATCATAAGGAATTATTTCATAATTATGAAATAATAATAGTCCTAAAACTCTAAGGTTCAAAGAAACCCTTCAGTAAAATTTATCTCCTGATGCTTATATGTACTTACTAAACGAGGTCTTAAAATAAATTCTGCAATGATTTTTTTTCCCGTTAATTTCACAATTAAACTTCTCGATAATGCACCATCAAGTCATTAGTCAGCCATCGTCTTTTGTTCTGTAACTTCTGAACATCTGGTAAAAATGGACATGACATTTAAAACACATCTCAAAAAATCTTTTGGAATATTGCTCTTTTCCATCTGACTCACACTTCAGAGAGGAGGAAGCCGGAGATGGAATCCCTCTGAACAATAACAAATTGGACTTCTGGGTGACAAGTGGTGAGGCCCAGAGGAGCCAGCAGCTGCCAACCATCCCCTTTGCCTGTGAGGTCATCATCTCTAATACACACCGTTTTCTTCACACAATAGGCTTGCACCTGTCATTCAGCTGGGAATGACAAAGAAAATATTTTTTCTGCTTCTATCCATTCTGTTTTCTTATGATTTTCTCTTTTATTCAGCCCCAGAGAACAGATGTTCTGCATCCACTAAGGTCGGTTTTACATTGTTTTGGCTTTCAAGGAGTGTTTTAAACATTCCTGCTGATGATTTAGCATAAATTGTTCTTGTAATTAGCGTGGTTAATGAACTCCCCACCTATCTTTTAGTAGGCAATTATGAAGCTGGTGTATATTATTAGCAGGTACTGTATAAAGATGAGAGGAGGGCTGGTGATTATGGATTCTGTCCTCATGTCTCTAAGACCAAATCCCAAACGGTTTAATCATCATCAATGTCAACCTTTGCCATATCTTCATTCTACATGCCATATATTATAATGCTGCATTTACATTCCATCTTGACTTTGATATTTGCTCCTTCAGAATAGAGGTGCCCTGATTAGACAAGGCGACTGGCAGTTGAAAAAGATGTTTTTAAAATATGCATGTACCATGAACAATTTCCTACTAGAAGTTCTCCTTATCTTTTACTAAGTTTACCAAAGACTTTTCTGTTTTATTTTGTTAGAAATGGCTATGACTAGACAAGACAGTGTAAGGCAAAAAAAAAAAAAAAAAAAAATGACAATTACCAACATCTCCTTTTTGTATGTGGTCCATTTGTTTTCAGGCAGGGAAAAGGAGACAAGAAGGAAGAGGTCTCTTCATGAAGAATATGAAATTACTGAGTATTTTGAATGTATAAACACACTGTGTGTGTATTTACTTAAAATTATTGTCATCCTCTTTCTACACTTCTTTGGTCATTTTATGTCAACTAATGGTTAATAATATTGGGCAGCCATAGATACCAAGATATTTTTTTTATGAGTCAACCATTCAACCATTGATTTTCAAATATTTATTATTATTTATCTACTATGTGTAAGTCACTGTAATAGCAGAGTTGGGGGATAAAGAAAGTTTCAAGGCATATAAATAAACAGAATTGTTAACTAAGCTCAAATTAGAAGCATTTTTGCATAGCGTTTACAAAAGAGGAGGTCCCTTTTCTAGGCATTCAATCTCTAGTGGGATTGATAGGGAAAACAAAAAAAATGTATTCAGTTTCTGCTCTTCTAGTTTATCATAATTATAATTAGGAAAATTTGATCACATTATATAAAAAAACTTAAGAGCCAGACTTAAGAATATAACTAAGATATAACACTAATACGAGAATAGTTTTAAGGCATTGGGTGATTTCTTGACCAATGATGCTACACATTTAATATTATAGGTTCCAGGGAGGAAGTACTTACTGCATGCTGGAATGCTCTTAGAACATTTTAGTAAAAAAGAAAAAATTACTGGTCCTTATGCCTCACCTTAGCTTAACTCCATATAATATAATGCTGAGAATATTAACGTATATATATATTCTGGTTCAGCATTCTGAATATAAGACATCATAGTTTTTTTTGATTGTCAAAAAAGGGGACATTAGGTATTAGAATCTTCTCAAATACCAAATTTAATTATTTTAAGAGGCCAATGATATTGGAAAACTGTTCATATTAAAGTTAGAAAATTGGGTGTGCTATACAGGGTTCCTGATTGCAAACAATAGAAAATGACCCTGTTCAATTTACCAAAAAAGAAATTTGCAGGAGTTAGAGAACAGATAAAAATCCTCAAGCCAAAACAGAACAAACACAAGCCAAGGGAACCTGGGCTACCAAGGAACTTAGATCTCTGAGCTTGGAGCCATTTCTGCCAAGCACTCATCACCTCTGTTCCAGGCATCTTGATTGTTCTGCCACTGCTGTGGGGACTTTGTGAGACCCCCCTTTCCTTGCATTCTTTCGTCAAGTTTTAGGGACTAGGGAAGAAACTTGTGATTGACTGATTCTGTGTTGTGGGCCTGCACCTACCAGAGAGCTGAGAGGAGATCAACACTCTTCTGCTTCCTTGACAATTAGTGCATGAAGGAGTTGATAACTTCCATTGGCAACAATGAGAGGCAATGGCTGATGAGAATTTGTATAGGCTCTCCAAAGGGTATGGTTATTTATGGTGCATTTATAAGTATAAAATTTCTTTTGACTCCACTATGTTTGACAAAGTTGGAGAATTGACGCCTTCTCCCAAGGGACACACAAAAGCAAATTCCCACTCCACCCCACCCTCCCATTTAGAGATGGCCTTTAAATGCTGGTGAGCAAAACATGACAAGTCTGCTGCATGTGGATTGGAGCATGTCCCTTGTTGCCCCGCTGTGTGGCTTGTGGGAACCACTTTTCTGAGCCTCATTCTCTATATTAAAATGGATAAGTCATGATATTATGAAGATTCAATGAAGTGATAAGTGTAGAAATGATTTGAAAACTAGAAAGTGCTACAAAAATGTAGAAATAATGGTTAACCAAGACAGATATTTCTCTAATCTAATCTTAGGAATCCATAAACTTACATTCACAGACCTGAAAATGGTATCTCAAACTGACCATTTCAGAACCATATTATATGGTTCGCTCTCAGCTGTCTCTGAACATGAGATACTAGAGCAATTCTCCCAGGTTTGTGGATTCTATTAATTGATTTTGTAGGCTGAGTGAAAGAATGGATTATCCCTTCACCTTTGCCAGTTATTAAGTAGAAGGCAGTTGGAGAAGTGTCACCACTCTCTTCAGTGCAGCCCGTGGAGTAAATATTTGAAACTGGATTCAGAATGTAAATAAATTGAGTCATTTCAGGACGTGCTGACCTATTTCAACCACTGCTCCTGGAAGATGGAATCTCCACAGGAGCATCCTGGGAACACTTCTCTTGGTGTATTCTCCTGAGATTATACTAGTTATCTCCATGAAAATTCTTCACTGTGCCTTTTGTTCTCTGAGTCATATTTTTTATTTGGCATGGGTGATGGGAAGAAAACGGGAACATACTATGTTACCACTTTTATTTATTCTTTGGACTGACATGGTTATTTTCTTTTGCAGTGGGTTTATATTTTGTACTACAGGAGTCTTTTTATGAAGGAGATGCCTTATATGAGGGTCTGCCAGAGCAGATCTACTTTAAATGACAGCTTCAGAATGGCCTTTTCTATGTCAAGCAACTTGGCACAAAGCTGGCTATTGAGTGACATAGTCATATCCATCAGCTTCCCAAGGACGAGATGAGTGGCCTTCGGTCCACTAATGCCTACTTAATTTTTTTTTTTATGTTGTCTCCTTATAGCGGCCAGGTGATTGTTCTCTTTGGAGGGTCCTCGAATATGATGAAATACAACCCATTACTGTCTATCCAAGGCTGGCGTGCTTCTCCAGTGACTTTTGTCCCTAATACAAAGATGAAGAGACAGTGAGCTCCCCCTTTGTATTTGAAAAGCTCTGGGAACTGGCAGTTTCCCAATTTTGATTTTTATTCAAATTACATAGTGAAAACAATTCATAGAATTTAGTATCTAATTTGAGATATTTTAATCTTAGTTTCATCCATTAATTTGTCAAGACCATATTGAGAGAGAAATTTGAAAGTAAGTTCTCCCTGTCAGGAAAACCATTTCAAAGCCTCAAAGAAAAATCTATCTTAATCATATATTTAATTTTCCCAAAACACCTGAACAAAGAAGACCCATAACACATGCATGAGTCTGAACAATCATTCTTTTTCTGATAGCAACAAGTCAAACTGGGTGCAATCTCAATCCCCAGAGCCAATTAGTAATTTCCATATCCCACAGCAACTATTTATGCAATGCTAACAAATTCAAACCATAAAGTCTGTTTGCCCATCTATAAGATGAAAATTGGGGACTACTTAATCTTTAAAATTCCTCTCAGATTGTTATTTCCTCTGCATTTTTCTTTTCAAATTGTTTTGTTAAAGATAATACTAGGGAATAAAAACAATGCTATCATTATTATTTATGTAGAATAGTTTTGCTGACATTAATATCATAAGTTACTACTCAAAGTATAGAGTTCCTTAGCTCATGCACAGAGTGAAACACAATAAACTGGAATAATGTGCATATACATTGGGTAAAATAATCAAACTTCTCTGGATTTCTGAAGTCTTTATCTTTACTTTCCCTCTCCTCCCCAAAACCATACATGTACATTCTGTTTATCAATAATATGTAAGGCAAATGCATGTAGTATGTATATGTAGTAGATGCTCTGTATATACTGAGAGAGAGAAATTTTGAGTGAATACTCAAACCACATATTTCCATGCTAGCAGATGGTCTTTGATAGTCAAATAAGAGCCAACAGAGCAATGCAGCTCTTGTGATAACAAAGCATTATCAACTGTATCATAGATAACCTTTTTATTCATGGATAAAATATATGACATTGTGACAGCATAGTTCTTCTCTGCCATTACCATTGGTCTTCACTAGCACCATCAAAGGGTATATTTTAACATTGGAAAGACATGAATTGTGTGAGCTTGATATCTGCATTTTTATAACTTCTGCCCCTTCTTCCACCACTGTCAAAACCTATTTAAGTCTCTGTGCTCTTGCTTTTCAAAGCAGCAGCTTGTGATGTGATGTAGGAGCTGAGGTGTGAGAGATGGTCTGTATTAGCGGATAAGCTTGCGTTCTTACATAGAAACGGGTCATGTATTGGTAGGAAATCCTGCTTGCTGTGGAATCCAAGCAGAGTTGGAGGGCAGAGGACAAAAATCAAAACAGAAGCTTCTGTTGTTTTTCTTTTCCTCCTGTCATTTTAGAAAATTTCTTTTATCACTTTGATCATGCTACTTTGTGGAGTTGTTTGGGCAAATCCCCACCGTTAGACAGGCCCACTGACTTCCACCTAATAGGGTCATATTTATGTGGCTGGAAGGGCTGCCGACTGGCTTCATTCCCCAGGAAGTAACTCTTGGCCAGTTCTGGCAGGGACATTATAAGCTCACAGGCTTTATCAAATCTGTGAAACCAAGTGTGATTTACAGCTAGAGTTGGGGCAAAGAAACATACAGCAGTTGGATTCTAAAATCAGAAACTTCTTCCCTGACGAGGTAGAGGGAATGTGAGTCAGAAGCCAACAAATAAGACCGATTTCAGCTTATCTTGAAAATTTCCAGACTTATTCATAAATTTGACAGGAGTGCTATCAGAGAGAAACACTTTGAAATGATAAAAAGTAAACACTCAACGTGAGACCCAGAGATGTGGATATCTTTCAGATGGCTGAGCTTGGAGCAGAGAGCCACAGTGACAATAGAATATGATGCTGCATCCTCTCTTTTTATGTTCTATTAAACTGCCTCTGGAAATGTGGATGGGGTGGGAATTATTCAGTCAGAAATGTACTTTGAAATTTTAAAATGAAAATAGGGAAGAAGGGAGGACGGACTAGGCAATAATGAGGATTTCCCCCTTATTTTTATACACAGAAAAGTGTCAGGAGAACAAATTGACATGAGTTCTATTTTGATTACTTTTCTGAGTAGTAAATGATGAAATAGGAGGGATTGCTTTTCTCTTTGGCAACTGATGATAAGGGAGCGTCACCTGCTCTAGCAACAAAATCAAGTAGGGATGGGTGGAAGATAGCAAAATTTTGCGTGATTATCCTATTTGATAGTTTGACAGTATTATGTAGAAATTGTTAAAATCACCTTGGGAGAGAATTTTTAAATCTCCAGAGGAAATGATAGGTTCATCTTAATTTTAAGCAACTCTAAGCTTTATTATTTTTCACTCTCCAGGAGTCCCATAGTTTTGAAAAAATATGTCTACCAAAAATAGCATTAAGAATTCATTCATATATATGTATACACACACACATAAATATCATTATTTGTTGATAGAGCTCCTGCCCAGCTTGTAACAAAATAACCAGTACTGCCATGCTGAATTAAAATAATTCCAGCCTAAAGCAAAGCAATGTGTACCTGCTAACCTGTGCTGTCTTATCAAGAGTAAATATGAGTGTGCTTATGTTTGTATGTTTGTGTGTTTTTGAAATGCCAACTATAACTGGCAGAGCATCTTCAATGCCTTCAAGAATATCTAAGTGACTTAAAATCCATGCTATAAACCATTGAATAAGAATAAGGAATATGTATTTCAAAGTAGTCCTAAGCCAAATATTTAAAAAATATTGAGTGTATAACTATGGCATAAAGCAATTTTGCAGAGTTCTATGGGAGAAAACCTTTTCTTTCTATTTTTTTTAGTGAGGGATAGTCCCTGTCATGAAGGAGGCAGGGCAAAGGCAAATGTAGTCTTTCAGCAGGAATGCATAGACAGTTCAGACAAAAATAAGAACACAGTGGGTCATTTTGTATAGAACAATTAAAAAGGATATTCTGAACCCCATGATCAAAGATTGGTTGGTTATGAAGTGTTGAATGAAACACTTGATAAAGGAGAGGTGGGCTTAGTTGTCATTGCTGAAGCTCATGTCTACTCAATGATCTGCATGTGGTCTCTCTGGTATCAAGAGAATGTGAGGGTGTTGGGGTGGGGTGGACCTAGGAGTGGCACCAGACTTTGTTGCTACATTTGGCCTGGCAGCCAACACATCTCCAAAACTGACTTTCCTCCCATGGCATGGTTTTGAGGGTGAGATGGCAAAGCTTTTTTCTTACTGACATTTTAATTTTCACTTCTCCCAAGGAATCCTGCCATATTTTTAAGTAGGTGCAACACATAGTACTTAATTTATGCATTTAAGTAAGCAGATCTGACAAAACAATAAAAACTGCATAAGGTTTATGTGGGCAAATTGCCACTTCTTGAACTTTGGAATTTGCATGCACAGTAAGTTGGGAGTTTGCTAATTAACTCTATGCACATGCCCAGAAATAGACTAAAAAATATTGTTTCTGTCACTGAGAATGTGTTTACAATACGCCAAACCAAATGCACCTTCAGATGATATATCCAGGTCAAAAACAACTATGTATCATAATATTTTTAGCTTCTTGGTCTCACCTTTTTTCATTATTTGGCACAATTGTCCTGAGAACATTCTCTATTGGTGGTTGTCAGCTGTGTAGGATAACAAAGTAGAATACTTGCTTTAACCCATGCTATCCCCTTTGCGGAAAACTGGTAAACAGTATACTCCTTGCAGATAAATATTAGATGCTTGCACCTTTGGATAAAAATGGAATCACAGAACCTTGGAGAAGGAAATATAATATTTGGGGGTAAGCTACTAAAACAAAAACACACAAATGCAGGAATTTAATCATGGAGAAAATTATTTATTTCTTATATAAAAGACCACAGGTGAGCAGTTCAGAACGGGAAAAAGCCACAGCTCAGGGCAATCATTTGGAAACCCAGGTTCCTTCAGTCTTGTGGCTCCATCATTCTCTGGGCTATTTTCCATATCTGTTTAGTTGATGCTGGGTCACTGTCAAGTCCAGATGCCATCCAGTGGAAAAGGCAGAGAGAGGCAAGGACAGACAGTTTCACTTTTAAGGCAGTGCAGCAGTTGGCCACACTGGGTTCACTCCCATCGGACAGAACTCTGTCAATTGGTGGAGAGGTCCAATAGCATAGGCTGCCAGAAATCCAAAAATATGATTCTACCTCTCACTCTGACTAGCTGGCAAATCCACAGAAATGGGTATTATGGACTTAATAAAAGATTGATAAAATTTTATCTGTAATTTAAGAAATATGAAACAGCTTTCTCTTGATCTATGAATTGGGTGAATTAATGTGACTTTCACATAGCTTAGTTATAGTTCATAGGTTCGTTTTAGTGTCCATTTATTTTGAAAAAAAATATAAGAGGCACACTATAAAGTTTGTCCTTGTAACTAATGAATCTGAATTATCTTAATGACTGTAAAAGAGAATGCATTGATTAGTTCAGTGAATGCTATGTATTGAACACCTCCTGTGAGCCTATCATTGTGATTAGCACAAAGGAAGATATATGGCTGAGCAATTTCATAGGTCTCAAAAGTCAATGTTGGCAAAATTGTTTGATCCAGATGTTCCAAGACATTATAAAATTAGGGGATTTTATATCCCAGTGAAGGACTTTCACTCCAATCCTGTGTTAGTCAGCTTTTTGTCACTGTGACAAAATAAATGAGAAAAGAAAAACAAAAGAGGAAAGATTTACTTTGGCCATGGTTTCAGAAGTTCCAGTTCATGGTTGGCCTGTTCCACTGGTTTGGGTCTGAGATGGGACAGAATATTATGGCAGAAGGACATGGCAGAAGAAAACTGCTTAGCTCATGGCATGGGAAAGAAAAGTGGGAGACAGAGAGAAGGAGGGAGAGAAAAGGGTGCTGGGGACAAGATGTAGTCTCTAAGAGCATGCCCCCAAGGATGCAATACCTACAACTAGGTCCCATCTCTTATAGTTTCTAGCACCTCCAAATAATGTCACCAAACCATGAACCCATCAATGGATTAATCCACTGTTGAGGCCAGAGCCCTCACATCCAATTATTTCCCAAGAGTCCCTCTGAACACTGCTGTTTTGGGGACCAGTCCTTAAGCACATGAACCTTTGGGGACTTCTCCAGATCCAAACCATAACAGACTCTTTTGTATTACCATGAGATGTGGCATTATTAAATTTTCCATTTTTGAGAGATAGAGATAGATAGATAGAGAGAGAGTGAGTGAGAGAGGGAGAATGAAAAATTGATAGAGACCTCCCAGTTCCCTAATTAGTCCAAGAATGTTTGGTGATCACCTGTGATGCATCTTGTAAGGGTTTAGTTAAACAGTGGGGAGAAGGTAGTTCCTGTCTTCATGAAGCTTATCTTCTATATCAGTGATTCCCAATAGTTGAGCCCTGGTCCATTTACATTTGCTACATTCCTCATTCAGCAGCTGTTATAACTGTAAATATGGAGGCTTCCAAACTTTTTGGCATTAAATTGGAGGCCTCATTCTCAAACCCTGTTCAAAAGCATGCTAATTCAGTGTGAAAAAGAAGCAGAGACTCTAACTATAGGAAACAATCTGGGGTCCATGCAATGATTCTGATTCAGAGATTTTTAAAGTGGATCTCAGAGTCTCTTTTCTCCAGAAACTTCCTACATGATTTTCATGAACAGTCAGTTTGGAGAACTACACTTTTTGCACACAACCTGTTTCTGTTCCAACATTTTTAAAACCCATTTCTTGTTATGTATGCTTAGTGGTTGGTCTACTAGTTTATGTTTTTGTTTTAAAGCAGTTTTATTTAACACAAGCATAAAATGCATTTTTCTTCAAAATGATTCTACAAGATAAAAGCTATAATCTTCTAATCTAACAGAGCAACTACATTTTTTTGAGTGCAATATATATATATATATATATATATATATATATATATATATACCTACTAGGTTTTACTGAAGATAACTTGAGGCCTTGCCTGGTGGATTGTGACTATGAGAACTGTTACTGGATCTCCCTTCCATGTTTCTCAGTCTGACTCTATCCATAGGTTTAACTCTCAAGTGAATTTCAATATTTAGAGCATTTGATCTTTATATTAAATAGTTAGAGTTTTTAGTTATCTACCACAAACCTAGACTTGATTTTGAGTTTGTCGAAAAGTACTTTTAACTTTCCACTATATGCAAAATACAGTCCAAAACATGTGTTTTTGCATATTCTTTTAAAAAGAGGGACTCAAATTAATCTCATCACTATGTTTAACATGCACCTGAAAGAAAGAGCACCATGCATTCATCAATCATGTGAAGCCCTTCTTATAGCCAGAGAGCTGATCAATTTTAAGACATTCACTTGTTTCTCTGTGCACGGAGAGTATGAACTTTTCATTGCATTTTAATTCATGTTTTTCCCCTTTTATTGTCACATTACCTGTCAAATATGAACTTTGTATCCAAAGGTTCTTTTTCCTTATATAGCAATGTGAATGTTTTGTTAGCTATTTTGCTTTCCTTTCACATTCTTTCCCTCACCCCAAAATTGTATAAAAATGGCATTTTGTCTTCCTTTGTTTTAGAAAGGATACAGTGTTAAACCGAGGGAAAATGAGTCTTCTTCCTGAAGACTGTTTTAGAATCCATTGAAAATATATAGAATCTATTTGCTTGACTTTAAATCACCCAAATTTGAACATCATTCTGATGTTAAAGCTGTCCCCAAGGACTGATGACATTTGATCTGCTTAACAGCATTGGTGCTCAGTTGAGGTTGTCCTTTCTATATGGTTTCAAAGTTAGAAGCTCAGAAAATCCATTAAAGCCAGAGTTAGAACAGAAATAAAGGTGATGACATAGCCATTTGAGGTGACAAAGGTTCGCTTCTTCAGAGGGTTTCAAGAAAGTGCATAATGAAGACAATTTTGGTGCCATGCCTCTGTGGTACTCCCAGCTGCCTAACTCAGATCTCCAGAGCAGCCTGAGGATGAAATGCATGGTGACCTGATTAAAACCTCACAACGTCCCTCTGACCCTCCTCCGTCCAGAGTCTCAACACCTCTCTTTAATGCTGCCCTCATTTCGTGGGTCTGATTGAGCCCTGCTAATAGAAGGACTAAGTTTCATGATGCCATTCCGAAAGGATGCTGAGCGGCACCAAGAACTGATTTCTCCGCAGAGCAGAACACAGAATGAGAAAAAAGTATTCCTTGCCATTGCCACATAATGAAGAGGGATTGTAGCTACTTGTAGCAGCACTGAAAAAGTTACCTGTTAACTTCTATTAGAAGTCATTAAGCTCTTTCCCCTTGGCTCCCAGCCTCCTTGACAGCTTTAGCTGAGCAAGATCTCCAGCCATTCTCAACAACCAACGTGCTCCATCAGGCCTGGCGTTTAGACTGTTCTATGCTAAGCACAGGGAAATTGTCTATTCTATTTCTTATTCCAGACAGCCAGTATCATCTGTCTTTGGGGGTTACTGTTGGTAGTCTTGTCATTCAGACTCAGCAACAGGCATGAAGGCTCCTTTGATTATCTTTCTTTTCCTTAACAGACACTATTCTGTTACCTCATTTGCCTGCTAAAAACCCATAGAGGTTCCTGTCTTGTTAAATGTAATTTTGTTGCAATTACTGTCAAATATTGAATTAAAAGTGGTTAGCTCATTAACAGCTCCCCCCAACAATCGATTAAAAAGTTTTATTTTTCATGTGAAGATGGCTGGCATTTACATATGAACTCCTTTCTCATCTTTGGAATCTAATCATAGTCACTTGGAAATGATCATTTTTAACTTGGTCCTTCCTGGGGCATGGAAGGGGCACACAGTGGGAACAGATGGCCATAGCATGAAAACCGCCGCTGAGGCAGAGGCTGGGTCTGGAAGAACCAGCTGAAGGCGTGGGGTACAATATCAAAGGCAGGTGCTGTCTCTAGCTACAGAGGAGACCATCAGGATGTAACAGGGTGCAACTTCCTGATGTGGCGATCAGAGCTGGGCTCTGAGGAATACAGGAGCAGATGACACTTGAAAGTACAAGGCAGGTGGGCAGTGGCACTGAGCACAACACAAATCAGAAAAAGACTAGTTAATGCTGGAGGCCTGGGGTGAGCCTTCAGGTAGAAAATGGCCAAATTACAGCAGGACTGTCTTGGAAGGAGATGGAGCAGTAAACTAGGCAGAAGCATCATATATAATCATAAAATAACAATAAAAACATAGTCTTCTAATCCATGCTCACCATGGCATCCAGAACAATCTTTTAAAAATGTTAAGTGGATCATACCATTGTGTTGTTCCAACTTTTCAGTGGCTTCCTAAACCAGTGCTTATTAATCTTAAAAACACAAAGGGATTGCCCAGAGATCTTGTCAAAATGCAGCTTCTGGGGCAAGATCTGAATTTTTTGCATTACAGTGAGCTTCCGGGCAATGTCCAGACCATATTTTGAGTAGCATGAATTTGGGGTCTGATCAAAACTATCTGGCTTCATCTCACCTGGTTCCTAGCTTTGCCTGTCCACATTCCAGCTACTCTCATCTCTTTCCCACCTCATAGATCTTGTGATTTCTGCTTGTTGTACCCAGAGGCATTCTCACATCCTGTCTCCTTCTCTGGTGCAAATATCACCTCCTCAGAGTGGCTTCTCTGACTACCTTATTCAGAGTCTCTTGTTCCTGATTATTTTTTTTTATTAAAGTACTTTTAATAAAGTATTATTTCAACTTCTATAATAGCTATCCTTTACTCAATCAATACCCATTTATTCCATTGTTTAAAATATATGTCCCTGATTAGATATAAACTTTAAAGTAGATGTCCCTAATTAGGAAGACAGCAACTATTGTTGATATATTTTCCACTCTACCATTTATTAAATTTTACCTATGAACTAGACACTGTTCCACATACTTTATACTTATCCTGTTTATTCCTAGCATCAATTGCGAAAGTTACATCTTTTTAGCACTAGTTTATAGGCAGATTAATAGACATCCTTTAAAAGCATCAGTGAATCCAAGCATTAGAGCAAAATGGAGATACAGAAAATGAATCTTGCATGTGTTACCTCTGACTCTTTGCCTAAGTTTTATCCCCTGAAGGCAGATGTTCCAACTGTGATTATCACTACCATCTACATGTTCCCTGTAGGTACACTGCCCAAATAATGATGACCCTTTCTGTTCTTGATCCTTCCTTGTACATCGGAGCTAGGCTTATATCAAAGCCAATTGCTAAATACTAAGGCAGAACATAAAGAAATTCAGAAAGAAAATTAACTAGAGTGATTGCCACTACCAAAACTACCACCCGTTGCTGGTCATTGTGTTTCAACTATGGACCACATGCTTCAAAAATAAGACCAGTCAAAATGACTAAGAAGAAATTTCGAATCCCAGGGCTAAGATTACATACCTTGGCTAGACATGTGTTCCACTGAAGGACCTCTACCATTGGTAAATAGGAGAAGGAATCCTCTGGCAAGGCTTATTTCCCCCTTTCTGTAAATAAGATTTCCGGTAAGAGTACATTTTGACAGTATTTGGCATCTGAGGTCCATGCACAGCTTTTCCATGCAAGACAGGGCATTTGTCCCTGAAGCTTTATCAGGGAGGGCAGGCCAGAGTTGAGACCAAAGCGTTCAGTTTCCATTGCCCTGGATGATCCTGAAAGGGGGCATATGAGGTCACTTACATAATTCTGTGTAGAAGTAAACATTTCATTTCTTATTGCGGAAGGAAGAAAGGAAAAGGAGGAGAGTCAGAGTTCTGACTCTGGAGCCTCTTCAAATGCTGGCTTAGCTGCTGGCCCTCCTGGAAGGCAGAAGTGCACTGGGGCCTGCCATGTGCTTGTTATTTTTGATGGATTGCAGTCTAGCTGCAGGGCAGGAAGCTCAAACCCCCAGGGTCACGTTGTTGTAGCTGGCAAAGATGTTGAGGCTTGAAACATTTTATTGTAGCTAGGCCCGATGAGAGTTTCAGGTACTGTCTTCAGGATCCCTTACTCTTCCTTCTTTGTGTTCCCCCTAGATATAAAAGAATCACTCCAAATTGCATTCCTCTCCCACACCCTTCCACATATACACTCAAGCTGAATATGAAAATTGGTCTGTAATTGTTGGATATAAGCTTGACTAGCTTTGAATTAACAGCTAAAGCTGTATTCATTAATCTGAACAGGGAAGAGCAAGCAGACTGTCACAACACGGCTCAGTTCAGTAGTCATGCAGAGCAGGTGAGAGAACAGGGAGGCACTTTGAAAGTGCAGCAGCCGATCTCCATCAGTCCCATCAACCAGTGATGAAGAGGGGAAGGCAGCCAGCCACAATATTGCCACGAGATGGATGGCATCCCTCAAAGTCCACCATCCCAGGGGCATCCCAGTGATGATCGATGGTTATCCACAGCAATTAAACTTCAGGGCTTTAAAATGTCAATCTGGAATGGAATGCTCTCTCATAAATGTGTTGTTTAACATTTATCAAACAAGTGGACAGAGTGGGGCTGGGGAGATGTGGAGACATTCTTTAGGGAAAGAAGAAAATTTAGAACTTGGGGAATGGGAAAACCATGTCAATAAAATGTGATTCACTTCTACATGTTCTCTTCATCATTTAAATAAACTGGAGCAGAACCTTTTTGCAAAGACTCCTGGGGCAGTTGAGATTCAGTGGGGTATGGTGAAAAGAATGGATAATAAAGGTTTGGGAGGAGCAGTTTTAAGCCATTGCTTTTCTACTTAGGATGATATACCTTGGAGAAATCAGAACCCTACCTGCCTAAATAGGAAAGGCAGGTGGGAATGATAAGTTTAACCTCCAGTGTGTGTTAGGACCTCCTGGAAGCTTTAAAACATCCCAGTGGCTGGCACTCACCTATACATATTCTGATCCAGTAAGTTCAAGATAGGACTGGGCATGCATATAGTTGTGACATATATAGTCAAGATTGAAAGCCAGCGAATGAGATAATTTCTAAGTGTCTTCCACTCTAAATTTTCATGTTTTTTTTTCTTATGGAGATATTCCTAAAATAGAAGACACTGAATTAATAAGAAAAACTTTCCATCAGAACACATTGGTATTGATGGATGATGATACAATGGTCAATATTTTTTCTGCCACCATTTTGTATTTATTTAATTCTACATTGGAATAACTTTTGCAATTTTTATCAAATTCAGAGTCGGTCAGGTTTACTGGGACAAAGCATAGTGAGGACCATGACTCTGAAGTGTCACATGGATATCACCCTCTAAGAATGGTGGTTGGAGAAGAGTTCTTTGAAGAAAAAATTGCTGATAGAATTACCAATCCTGCGTGCTCTATTTCAGCATTCTCTCCTGTTTATCTCTCTGTTCTGATTAGTTAGGTGGTGGCTTAATATTTTCAAATATTAACGGATGATTTGAAGTTCCTTCTGTGTTTCCTTCCTCACACTCCTTCCTATATTCAGTCAGGCAATTGGCTTCGTAATTGGCACTTTGGGGCAAGGATAGAAAAAAAGAAAAAGGCATACACAAATTTGAGTCCCTTAAACCTGGTTCCTTTAAGGAGAATGAAAGTGAGTGAAGAATACAATGAAGAGAAATTAAGGGCAAATGAGAACACAGACTTTGGTGGGCCCAGGAGATGGGAATTTGGGCTTGCTTTATACAAAGAGTGATGGGGAGTGACAGGGAAGGAGCACAATCTAAAAGAGATGTGTGAAGCCTAAGGGAAACAGTGATTAAATGCCTTTTCTAGATGGAGAACCCCACAGTAGAAAATCCCAGAGAAGGACGTCTATAAGGCCTAAGAACACATGGCATAGGTAGCTTGTCAGATATTCCCATGTATCTAAGCAACAGCAAGAATCTTCAAACCTGGAGGAGTCTCTGGGGCAGGATTGTCTCAATAGCAATTGTGCAAGTTGATGGCAGAAGCCCCAGGCCAGGACATGCTTATAAAGATGAGTGACATAGACTGGATTGTCCATACCTTGCCCTGATACTATGTAAACTCCAAGGAACAAATGAACTGCAATTGCATGGTGGAATATAAATTAAAGCATCCATTAAATATCATTGAGATATGATATTATTATATTATTTCATTCTGATAGTAGTAAAAGATTTAAAAAAAACCACATACATATAGTCCCTTCTGATTGGTGCAACTGTCAGAAGTCCATGGAGTAATAAAATGGATTCCCATTTAGAACAAGTGTTTACTCTGCACAGAGAATTCTGTTGCTTTAAATGAAAACAGGTAGAGAAGCAGACTGGTAAGAGGTAATTCCATTTGCAAGAGAAGAATTCTAATCTATTTGCATGCCAAAGTGTGTAGTACTTTTCACTTTATTGTCACTCCATTAATCTAATTTCAAAAGGGAAGATTCAGGCTGAAAACAAGTTATTCACATTTCAAACAAACTCCATAAGCATAATGAGTGAGCAAAGCATTCAACTGTTAGACTCTGTTGCTTCTTCACCAGCTGGAGACAAGTGCAGGGAAGGTCATGCTATTTAATCTTATGTAAGAATAGATGCACATAGATGTGGTTGGAGAAGGAATTATTTTGAGAAATGGCAAATAGTAGATCTTTTTCTGTATTGGGTATTTATGTACAATTGGGGATAAGCTGAGCAGCTCAATGGAAACTATTTCCATCTTGTTTTAGTCTGCAGAATGACTGACTGAACGAAAAATTCCACCGTAAATCATGAGAAATAGCTAGAGTCTCATAGACCAAACACCACTCTACTACCGACTCAGGAGCTTTGAGCTTGGAGCCACTAGAAATACTTCCACCCCAGGAATTTCCAGGACATCTGGTAAGTCAACAACATTATCACAAACATTATGGCCAACAATGTGAGTTTTTTTTGCAACAATGTATTCATTTCCCAAATGTTCCAGCTGAGAAAGCCACACAGAACATTCCGCCATCTAGCAGATGGCTAATGGGGAAGCCAATATTTTCTGTGGAAACCAAAGTTTCTTCTAACGTTAGACATTTTCAGCAGAGTGAACAAATAAGCATTTGTTTTTGTATTTCATTCTCTCACACTCAGAAAGGGAATGTATTACAGACTATTAAGTTTTAAAAGTGCATAAGAAAAATGGTTCTTTCCTTGAGATTACAGAGGTTGTTAAAAACAGAAACGTTTGGAAGTGGTGAGAACATTTACTGCTTCCTCATGTGGTATAAGACAGAGTTGGGAGAAATTTTTAAACTCTATTTATTATTACTGTTTATTATGATCATTGATTTGTGGGGGAAATCTCATATTACACGGTTGGAAATTATTTACTGTGGTTTTTTTTATACAGTCAATTATTCTGCAGACTAAAGCAAGATGAAAATAAGTATCATTGGACTGTTTATCTTATCTACAACTGTGCATGGATACCTGGTAACTCATGGGATATGGAGATATCAATGTGCAATAGGGACAGACCAGGCAAGGCACTGAAGATAGCAAGAAACAGTTTTATTTAGCTGCAGCCAGGTTCAGAGGGCCCAGCTTTTGCTGTAATCAATCAATCCCCTGAACCTCGAGTTCAGGTAGTTTCAGAATTTTATACCCAGCATGTTAGGGGAGGAGCTCAAAAGTTCACTTCTGTAGAAGTTCACATAAAAGCAGCTTTTCTTTTACTGTTCTGGGCAGATTAATCCTTTAAAGTCAATACCTGAGAAGGGGAGAGCTTCTTCTCCCCTTTCTTCCCTCCCGCTGCCAGGTGTGACCATGGAGCCCAATTGGTAACTTCTCTTATTTTAGAAATGTAGACATCTCTGTGAAGCCCCAGCTCAAGGCCAGAGGCCTTGTTTACACATTTCCACAAACGACTATACTGGATACATGTCTGTGAAAAACTAGTAAGGGGGTGTCCAGCACCTGGAGTGCTGATTTCTTCCTGGCCAGTGGCCAAGTAAGATAAAGGGCAACACGAAAATTGAAAGTTTTTCTACACTGAACTCTTTTGTAGAGACTCTTTTGCTCACAGTCCTAAAATCAGCCACAGTGAAGATGTTTGGAGAAGCACAGTTATAAGACTTTTCTGTGGAGAAATGTGGTGCCACTTCAAATGGACCTTGATTTCATAGAAAATGTGACAAAATATACAAGGCTGAGTTGCCACATCTATTTTAGGGAAGAGTGGGAGAAAATGACAAGCAAAAGATAAAACATGTTATATGATTAACATTGAGTCAATACATCTAGTTTCACAGACTTCACCTTCCAGTGCCAGGAAAGCAGGAGAGTTCACCTAAAAATATTTTATCTTCACTTATTATTACTGTGGTTTGGATCTTACCTTTCCCCCCAAGGCCCAGGTGTTGAAGACTTGGCCCCCCTGCCTGTGGTGGCACTATTGGGAGGTAGTATTACCTTTAAGAGGTGGGGCCCAGAGGGAGGTGTTAGGTCCTTGAAGGGGACTGTGGGATCCTGGTCCTTTCCCCTCTCTCTTTTCACATCCCAGCTGTCATGAGATGAACAACTTTCCTCCACCACGTGCTCCTGCCATGATATTCTGCCTTGCCACAGACCCAAAGCAACAGGGGCAAGTGACCATGGACCGAAACCTCTGAAATTGTGAGCCAGAACAAAACTTTTCTCTGCACAGGTTGACTTATCTCAGGTATTTTGTCCAGGTGATGGAAAGCTAACATTATTATTAAGCATTCAAGTAAATGTGTAGAGAAATATGCTTGTAGCAAAGACTTTAAACAGTGGGAACTTGTTATGAATGTATGTTTCAGTTCACTTATTTGTTTTGTTGTTTAAGGAGTTTGAAGGACCAAGATGAAATTTCCATTTTTCTGGGAATAATGGAAAATGCGTATTTTTATGTGTCTGCTCTCTGACTAAAACCCCTTTTCAAATAACTAATTTGATGCTGCCATGCAAAAACTTTGGCATGTAAAATTACACTTATTTTTACAACAGGCTCCAGAACTATGCAACAACATATTTATTTTGTTTCAAGTCACCTAGTTTGTGGTGCTCTGCTACAGCTGCCTTAGAAAAATAATATACTAGGTGATTCTGATATGCTGATCTTCAAACTGTACTCTTGTCACTTCCCTATATTCTAACTTTTAATACCTCTCGGGATAATTATGATATTTGTTAAATGCTTAAATCTAAGCTTGGTACATAGAAGTACCAAGTCCTATATCTATTCCATGCATTTTACGTTTTCCTCAAAGCATTATTTAATGCCTTCATGTAAACATAATAAGTAGTTTTTAAATTTAAAAAGCTACTTATTGCTAAGAGCAGTGTTATGGGTTTATGTGTATGACTTGATATGATTTTTACATGGAACAGATATGAAAGCAAATTCTTAATAATATTATAATTGGCATATGAATCCTATAGTTTCTATGACTGAGCTTGAGATTAAGATCAGTAGTGCAGTAGTAATTCATTTTACAAAAAAAACATTGCATCTTAAAGGCCTAAGCATGTGCATGAATCTTCAAAACTTTAGTCACTGGGTCTTCTGTCATACAGTGGAGGCATATAAGAGAACACCTACAATGCAGATCACTGGGAAGGAGTTTTGTCAACTGAGTATCCTTAGTTATCAGTGCATTTTCAGCAGTAACACGACATGCTCTTTGGTTTATGGATGGACAACATAGTGAATATGTGATTCAAATAAATGCAAACTGGGATCCAAAATCTTATTGAATTAATAGTATGAATAGATACCCATAATGTGTGTTAACTGTCTGCCAGGTACTCTACTAAATGATTTACCTGTTTTGCTTCATTTAATTCACATGAAAACCCATAATAAAGTTGATAGCACTTTACCTCCATTTTTACCAAGAGGAGAGCTGAGGCTCAGAAGAATTGAGAACCATGCTGTAGAATATACAACTGTGGTCAGTGGCAAAGCTTACATTTATATACAGGTAGTCTGATTACAGTGCCTATGCTCCCAAACTCTTTAAAAAGCTAATATTTTATTCTGAAGACTGCATTCACAAGGTATTATTTATGTACACATATAATATAAACACATACATACATGTTTGTATATAATATAAACACCAGTCTTCAACAAACGGACAGAAGGTTACAGGACTCTAGAAGCTTCCTGTGCTGCCCCTATGATCACATACCTTCTGACAGCACCTCCTTACCTACAGGCAGACTTTCTGATAATCATGGTGACCAATCCTTGTTCATCTATAGCTTTATCATCTACGTTTCTAGCTATCAAGGATGCATGCGCTCACTCTCTCTCACACCATCTTGCCTTTACCTTGCATTCACTGCCTTTTGCAGTCCAGGCTCTGATCTCATTTCCCATCCTATTCCTACTTGAACCTGGTCCTATGATTTCTACTTGATTTTTACAACCCAATATATTATATGCGTTACTTCTTCTTTCCTATTTATTTCAGTGAACTCCTTCCTCTCAGCCACCTGTACTCAAATTCAACTTTTCTTTGCAGCCACCTACATAGGGGTGCTTTTCTGATGGGTTTTCTTTAGCTCCATCTCCCCTGAACTGCTACAGTCCTTGTATCTATTCTACTCATATTTCAATCAGCACACGTTCTCCAGGCACCCATCTAGTGCTGTCCTCAAAGCACTATTGAATGACTTAATATCAAAAGTCTTAAACTGTTTGCTACTATTATTAATATTTTGTTCATTATGAATTTCTCTTTTCAATGAAAATCTACCAAACACATGTTGTGGCAGATGTAAATTCTCTATATGGTTAGCTCTCTCTGATCAATAGGTTCTGTATCTGCAGATTCAACCAACTACAGATCAAAATATATTGCATTGGACCAGAGTGCAGTGACATGCATCTGTAGTCCCCGCTACTGGGTGACTGAGGCAAGAAGATGGCTTAAGCCTAAGAGTATGAGATTAGCCTGAACAATATAGTGAGACCGTGGTTTAAAAAAATACTATATTCAAAACTTGCATCTGCATAAATGTTTATAGATTTTTGTCTTGCCTAAATAATACAGTATAACAATTATTCACATAGCATTTTCATTGTGTTAGGTATTAAAGTGGATAAGTTGGATGCAAATACTAGACCATCTTATATAAAGGGCATGAGCATTTGTGGACTCTGGTATTCACACAGGTCCTATAAACAAACCCCCATGGATCCTGAGAGACAGGACTGTATGCATCAGGGAGTAAAATATAAAAAGTCCCTTCCCTCATGGAAATTACATTCTAGAGTACAAAGACAAATAATAAACAAATAAACAAAGTAGTAAGTGAGAAAATTTCAGATTATTGTAAAACTATAAACACTATGAAGGAAACAAAGCAGGGGTAGGGGTGGTGAGAAAAGGGGGATATCCTGGCAGCTGAGATGTTCTCTACTGTCGGGTTAAGGAATTTTCAGTCAGAACAGCTAGTGCAAGGGTCCTGGGACAGAAACAAGCTTGGCATGGAGCGGGTGAGGAAACAGTGGGAGGACAACAAGATACAGAAGTGGTATTGACTGATCACATGGGGTTATTTAGGTCCTGGTAATGAGCTTTGATTTTTTTTCCTAGATGCAGTGGGATACCATTGCAGAGTTTAAAGAATGGGAAGAATGTACTTTCATGTTCTTATAAGTTATTTCCTTACTTTGTCTTTTAACTTTTAATGTGCATGTCTTTCCCTCTAACTAGATGTTTGATGTTTAGTGTTGCTTCTCTGTTGATGCTGCTAATGGTGTTGAAAATGCTGTGTGGATGCCCTTTCAATGCTGTAATTATACTAACTCTTTATTTCAGTTTTAGAATGTCGAACTTTTCTGAGAGCATGAGTATACTCAAAAATTCATCAATTCGATAAAGTTTCAATTGGACAACTGAAGTAGCTTTATGCGGTTATTACACTGTCAACAAACATGACCTGCCTTGCTAGCAACACGAGAAGTGCCAAAACACTTGTTAGTTGTTCAAAATCTAAAGTGTGCCTTCTTTACGATTAGGGGTAACTTGATGAGACTTGAATGCCAGCTGACCTTTCGTGCACTTCTCAAAGCAAGACATACAGAGCTAGGAAGAAGAACCGAGATTTCTGATAAAAACTGACAGACAGAGCCATTGCCTTTCCAGTTAAATTTCCTAGGGACTTTCTGCATTTCATCTCCATACGGTATGTGCTTCTGAGAATTTTAAACAAGCAAAGCAACTGTCAAGAAGTGAAAATGAACCCTAACCAAATTTATCAACTTACACAAAACTGAGACATAAATGTAGAAGGTTGGGTGGGGGAGAGCTATTAATAATAAAGAGGTAGGTTTTTTTTTTTGTTCTGACAGCTAAGAGCATGCATTTAACTCTGAACATTTTATGTGGTTAATACTTAGATTGCTCTTTATTATCCAAATAAGCAACAGTGTGCTTCAGAAGTTGGAAGAATGATCTGTGAGTCTTTGAACGAGGCAGGCCAGGAGCAAGGCATGTGGCTGTTGCCCTCAGGCAGGATTTTTTGGGGACCCAAGGTGTGTGGGTGTAGGGGGCATTGGTGCTAGCGAGTCAGGATTGGTTATTAGATAGGGGCCCAGGCACCACTGGCTCTGAGAGAAGTACTGATGCTCTGATCACACTCCATTACTCTTCCATGTTACTAATGAGCCAGACTTCCAAAAGGGAATGTTCCCTTTAAGTATGCAATTTTATATTCAGCAGAATGACTTACAGATGGGTTGTACTTAAATGGTGCAACCGTCCAAGTGCCAATCACTTGACCCTCAGACTAGAGTTGTTAATGACTCACTGCTCCAAGAACAGTGTGAAAAACATGGGCCAGAAGATGCTTTACAATAATTTTACTTAAAAATGTTCCCCTAGAGATGGAGGCTTAGGCGGAGATGGTAGTATTCAAGTTGCCTGGGACCTACTCTTCAATGCTAAAATCAGCAGACATCCTCCAGCACTGAGCTAGTTGCCAGGAATGTAATGGTGAGCAGGACAGAAAGGGGCGCTGTGTTTATGGAGCATTCAGACATGGTGGATAGGAAACACACACAGTCAGGGCTGACAGGAGGAAATTCAGGCAAGTTGTATTTAAGGCTCATGGAGGAAACCAGCAAGAGACTGAGATTATAAAACAAGGAAGTCATCACACTAACATAGTGTTTGACCTAATTTAGGCAATAAGAGAAAGTCTTGATGTAGATGTGACCTTTTTGTTGAGATGTGAAATAAGAGGTGTTAGTCATGAGAATACTGGGGTGGAAAGGTGAGAGCTTACCAAGCAAAGGGAATGGCACAACTGGGGGTAAGAAAGACTGAGGTATGTTCTAAGCACCGGAGATATACTGAGCAACTAGACCTTGCAGGGGAGAAGGAATGGGCAATGTGAGATGGACCTAGGGACCCCATAGTCATGGGAAGATGTGTGAATTTATGCTAAATGCACTTCTCAGCTACTGAAAGTTTTTAAGTAGGGGAAGATATGCTCAGACTAGGATCTTAGAAAGCGTATTTCCTCTGCATTTCTAAAAATACTCAGTGTATTGATATGATTTGGAGTCTTGACAAAATCAAAGCTCTTCTAAGATTTCAAATTTTCTTCTTCTCATACTACTCAATCTAATATTTATTGAGTATCTACTATATTTTCTATGTAGTAACTATGGACTCATAAAGAATACATAAGCTTACTGGTTTTGGGGGGGCCTACCACACAAAACCAGAAATCTTCGTATTTATGACCCATGTTCTTTTAACCTGGAGTTCAGAGATTCTAGGTGTTCAATGGGGAAGCAATTCTTTGACTCTGAGAGTCATGAGAATTTCCTTAAAGAACTCTCTCTCTCCATGATTCTAGATTGGCAGCCTATTTTAATATTTAAGCAGTTTAGAGGCCTGGCTACAAAAGTCCCATGTAACAATTGTGGAGGTTATTATGTATCTTATGTGTGTGCATGCTTGTGTGCGTGTGTGTATGGGCCCCTGCACATGTGTGTTTGAAGCTCAGCTCATTTAGTTAAGAGTCAGCCCTGCCACTATAGCTTGATCAACTTGTAACAGTCTCTTCACCTGTGAGTGCTTTACTTCACCAATAATGTTCAGATATGCTGTGATCATCTGTGACATATGTTATGTCATTATGGGCAGCAGGGAGAGACAGGATAATTCAAACTTTCCATGTTAAAAATTATATAACAGTAAAGAGTTAAAACTACTGGCAGATTTCAAGAGGAATCTGGGAGGATCATAGGTCTTCCTCAAGGGATTTTTCTTGTTATTTTTGATGACTTAAAAAATCTCTTTCCTTTACGTCAACTAGAAACTCGCTTTCTAGAATGCTAACGGATGGGCTTCCTGCTATCATAGAGTAAAACATATGTGCCTTAGGCATAAAGACTTATTCTCACCCTGGCTCTTATCTTGGTGAAACAGTCTGCTGACAGTATCACCCTTTGTCTAACCGGGCTTCGAGCTGCTGCAGTCGACACTAAAACCAGAAAAAGAGAGAGGGCACCAGAGATCCTTTGGCTGCCACAGGCATAAGCCACTATCTTCACCCTGCAAAAATTGCCTGATTCCTTTTCTTGATAAAACTAGACATGGGTTTAAAAACATCACTTAAAAACATAAACCTCAAATACCTAAGTCCTTACTTCTTTTCCTTTATCATTCGCTAGAGCCTTTGAGAATTGGAAGGAGGTGGGTAACTGCTTGTAATGAAATGCACTTAAAGAGAGGGAGATGTTAGATTCCATTTTTGAGGCATGGTTGATAGAAGCATTATCTCTGGAGGGCTTATTCAATCAAGAGCCCGAGCTGCTGAAGCAAGCAGAGATTAAGCAATGAAGAAAGGGTTTCATCAAGGCACCAAAGCACACTCTGCTGGCGAAGCCTTCCACTGGCTTTCCTGAGCTCTGGCTCTCCCAGAACTCACACTTCCAGATGGACAACCTCAGGTGACAATTCCCAGAGAGGCCTCAAAGCTTGGTCTTATGCAAAGCCTTCATGTTCTCTGCCTTGCTCACCCAATCCATTTTCTCAGCATTGTTCTATCTGGGTTCTCCACCCGTGCCCAGTGTTATATCCATTCCAAATGTTCCATTGACCTGAAGACTCTCTTCCACTTACCTCTTCCACTTGCCTCTGTTCCTGATACTCTTATCACCTTCAATGACCCAAGTCAATTGTTATCTTCTTCATAGCCCTTTTCAGATCATTACCACTTATTTTCTGTTCCTAGATATTTGGCTTCCATTCCCTTGTTTTAACATTTCCACATTCCTTTCTGCATTCTGGTTGTGTTTCTATACCGGCTCCTCTTCACACTTTAAGTTTCTGGAAGAAAATGAACCATTTTCAGTGCTATGTCTTTTTTCAGAAACTAGAACATCCAAAGAACATTTATTGAATCATCCTAATAAGTACTAGAGAAAAATAGAGAAGACATTCATAATCTCTGTTCTCATGGAGTTTATATTCTGGTAGGAGACAAAAATAAACAGGACGCATAGGTGAACAAAAGGTTTTGAGATAAGAGAGTCTCTAGGAGAAAGGAAATTTCATTAAATAAGGTTTAGGAGCAGGTGTCTTTGTAGTGGTGGCCAAGGGAATAGGAAATGGCCAGAGGGGCAGGCCCAATGGAGCATTCTGGGGAGTAAGATCAACAAAATCTTGAGGCAGAATAAAGCTTGTTGTTTGCAAGGTGAGAAATCATTTTTGTGGGAAGGAGAGGAAAGGCAGGAGTTGGAGCTGGATAGAAAGGCAGGTGCCAGGTGATCAGGACAAGAAGCTGAGACTCTATTTCAACTGCAGTGGGAAGCTGTTGTTTTTCAAAGGTAATGTTGGTATTTGTTGCATTAAACTATCTCTTCAAAAGACTAAGGCTTATTTACTGTGGTTGATTTTTAATGATCTTTCTTCATGTGAAATATCTGCAGAGTTCAAGGACTCATAGAGTAAAACAAGCAGACTATTAAAAAAAACAGAAGAATACTTTTATGTTTATTATCTCGTCTGGTTTAATTTGATTGTCTCAGTTCTACTAATATATGAAACAGGTTTTGCCAAGCTATCTTCAAGTATAAATAGAACATTGGAGAATGGGGACAATAGGAGTTTATGTGAGTATGGTACACCTTTTACTGAATTCATAGAACATATGTTTTAAAATACAACAGCACAATAACTTGTCCTTGTAATTAAAATCTCCTCCCTTTACTTTGTTTCTTGCTTCATCCAGGGTTACCCCTCATAAATGGAAAAAAAAATATTTTATTGTTCAAAGCAGGAGTCTGCTCATACCTGGAAATAATTAATTTAACGTTTTCAGATTTCTTTGTAGTCTCAGAGACCTTTGCTGATCTTTCTTCCACTAACAATAAATAAGTGAAGTGGCACTTATTATTTAAAGCAGATGAAAAGAATGGACAAGAAATGTGATAGGAATAACAACTTTTAGATGTAAAAATTAGGGAGAGTCAAAAGAACAGACTTTATGCTTAAAGAAATTCAATTCTATTACTTTTAGAAAAATTTTCTGGTAATAATGCAGCAAGCTTATATTGGAGGCCACATATTTGTAGCTGAAAAGGCTGAAAATAGTTCACACAATGAAACCTAATTCTAAGGCAAACTGACATAAACCAAATGCTCATGATAGATCCACCTACATGTCACAAATAGAACAGGATCTGCAACAGTGGGAGTCTAGTCCATCTCTAATTTTATTCTTATTGGTACACATCTTGATTAGTTTGAAGATAGAATAAATATTTCAATTAACTTAAACATAACCACTCCAGGATGTGTTTCTAGGATCAAGGTCCTCTGGGAGAAACGATTTAACAAGTATGATTAGTGACAAAATTCATCATGAAATTAGCTTGCTAAAATTTCTAAAATTTTTGAAAATAATTTTTGTGGTGACAATAACTGAAAGAGGTAAAATTATTAGATGCATATTAGTAGCCTTTAAGCATTTTATGAAGTAACCCAGTAAAATTGACTTTTACCCAAGCTCACTGTACCCACTTTATTGGCAACATTTCATCTGTGGGTTGTTGTTGAGACATTTTTACTGTTTACCAGATGGGGTAAGATTTTTACATAACTTAAAACATCTGCTCTCATTGCAGTCCAATATGATCATCTATTTATATTTTTTGAATTTTATTATTCATTTTCTTGAAAATGCTTTCAGAAGGACAAGTTTACATGGTATTTGCCAAAGACATTTAACTTTTCCCTACTTTTTTCTTATTTATCTTCTATTGGCATAAGCCATATTGTGAGTCATAAATGTAGTGAAATATTTAGATATATCTCCTTTTTATGAAATACTTGATTTCACAAATTAACTGTTGTTAATATCACCTCTGCTTTCATATATACACCTGCATGTAATCATTTCAGCATAAATATAAAACACAGAAAAAAATTTTAGCTTGTGCCAAGGGTCTGACAGACATTAAAGACTTCATAAAATATTCTGAGACTAATGCTTATCCTTAAAGAATAGAAGAAAAAAGTAAGTGGAATAGAAAAAGAAAGAAAATCATTTACTGGGACACTGAACAAGTTAATAATAAGACACACTTTTGTGTAATTTACAAAGCACTTTTTCAAGTAACAATCAAAATCGAATATAGATGTTATTATTGTCTCATTATGTAAATGAGAAAACAAAAGCCTAAGGACAACTCACCCCAGGTCAGTGGTAAAACCACAGGAACTCAGACCACAGTCTCTGCCTCTTCCCATTTCATCACAGTCAAGTGTGAAATACTGAATTCTTGGAGACCTAAATGGAGGCACATAGGTTCATGATTCTGAGAGCTGAGGATGATGACTCTCCTTATGTTTAAGAGTGGCACAGAGTGTTCAGGCCTGAAGCTCCTCATGGGTCATGATGTCTTGTAGGTGTAGTGTGTGGGTTGTGTCCTCCTAAAGGCATGCCTGGTCCTAAACCATTATCCTTGAATGTGACTTTATTTGGAAATAATCTTTGCAAATGTAATTAAGTTAAAGACCTTGAGATGAGATCATCCTGAATTTAGGTTGAGCTCTGAATCCAAAGTCAAGTATCTTTATATGAAATAAAAATAAAGAAGGCAAACAAACAGTAGCCACATAAAGATGGAACCACAGGCCAAGGAACATCAAGAATTAGTCAGAGACACCAGAAAACAGGAGAAAAACTTGGAATATATTCTCCCTCAGAACCTCCAGAGGGAATCAACTAAGCCAATTCAACACCTTGATTTTGATTTTGTACTTCTGGTGTCTAGAGCTGTGAGAGATTAATTTACTGTTTTTTAAGTCACCAAATTTGTGCTAATTTTTTTAGTGACAGCCTAGGAAACTAATATAGCTGGACTCTCTTTAGAAACCATGAAAAGAATAATATACCAAAACCAGAATTTGAAGTACATTTGTTTGATACAGAAAACAGGAAAAAAAAATGGCAAGATAACCAAAAGATACTGATTGAAAAAGATTAAGAAGCAAAACTATTAGTGGAAGCCAACAAGTCTTTTCTGATGCTCCTATTGGCCTGTTTTCTTTCCCCTGAAATATAAAAAGTGTGAATGTGATTCAGGAGATTAGCAGCCTAGGACATCTGCTAATTAATTATGTGACCCTGGGAAAGTTGCCGAGCCCCTCAGAATCTCCTGGATGAAGCTGGTACACTTCCAGTTAGACTGTGCACTTCCTCACCTGAAGGCCAGTTTGATGGAATGAAGGTTTTGAAACCAAAGCTTGTGGGTACAAATCTTACCTCTTCCCCTTAGTAGGCATGAAATCAAAAGCAGGCTGATAAATCTCAGCCTTGTTTCCATTCTGTTAAGATCATTACACATTCTCTAGAAGACACTGAGTGGGTTAAATGGAATAATATACTTAAAATACATTTTTTTTGCAGGTAGTTGGTTCTCATAAATGCTTTTTTCTTCCTCCATTAAACTTTAACTTTTGCCTCAGTTCCTTCAGTTTTTTATGTTTCTCAATCCCAGAGACTTTCCTAATTACGGACACGCAGTTTTCTCAATCTCTTTTTAAAAATTTCCACTTTTGAAAATTTTCATCCTCAGTGAGCTTTCTGGCTCTGTCGTTTTCATATCACTGAATGACTAGAGGATATGTATTATGTTTCCTTTCATTAATTTTAAGAAAACAATAGGTTGGCTATGTGTATATTCTTTCAAGCTATACACTCAGAACACCTCATATATATCCCAATTTGAAAATCTGTGGACTAATATTCTAACATTGACTCACTAGAAACCATGCCCTGACACTGTCTGGCAAATGGAATGACAGTTTATCTGTGAGTTGGGGGAAGAGCTTTATAAATGAGAAAACTTTTTGTGTATACCTATAATGCACCTGAAAAATCACATATTTGCATAAAAATTTGGCCTGACTAAAAGCAATACTATATGAAAAAATCAGGGGCCCATAAATAATAATAAAACACCCTTAAAATCTAGATGAACTCTACTATTCAGTCTCATTGGTATTTTCCAGTTAAAAGAAACAAATTCCAGCAGCCAATGAATTTGGAAATAAATCTCTAACTCATTGCTTATCCTCTAAGGGTAGTCAGATATATCACTGAGCAGCACTTAGGAAAATCCCCACTTTTCTCTTCTCTGTTTCCACCACACACTTGAAATTGCTCTGGAGAATTCTCTGCAGCTCACAGACTTCAATTTCTGAACCCAGAGTAATTCCTCCTGTCTCTATCTACTGTGTTCCTTCACAATTCAAATTGACCTGTCCTATCCAGCTGCATAAACCTCCTTCTGTTCAAAAGCTATAGGGAGGTGGGAGCAGGGTGACATATGCTTGTAATCTCAGAGTCTCTGGAGCCTGAGGCAGAAGGATCACAAGTTCAAAGCCAGACTCAGAAACTTAGCGAGACCCAAAGCCACTTATTGAGATCCAGTCCCAAAATAAAAGATAAAAGACTAAGGATGTGGCTCAGTGGTGAAGCACCCCTGAGTTCAGCCCTTGGTACCAAACCAAGAAAGCTGTAGGGAGGAGAGGGTTAGCCTAGGCAATGTCAGAATTCCCTTCCTTGGACTAGGGGAGAGGTTGTGAATGTTCATGTAAAGATTAATTTTTAGTTCTGTCACAATATTAATAACTTTATGATTATAAATTTACAACTTCAGATATATTATTACATATCATATTTTCTCTTTAAAACATCCTGTAAGAATCTTATAATACATCATTATATTTCAGAGACTTGAGTCTCCAAAGAGGTTCCTAACTTTTCTAAGAGAAGCATGGAGGGAGACCTTGAACCCAGGGGTGAATAGCCACTGAGCCATATTCTCAGTCCTTTTCATTTTTTAATTTTAAGACAGGGTCTTACTAAGTTGCGTAGGTCCTTGGTAACTTGCTGAGGCTGGATTTGAACTTGTGACCCTCCTGCCTCTGCCTTCTAAGCCTCTGGGATTACAGGTGTGTGCCACTGTGCCAGACTTTGGCTCATGGTCTCGATTCAGTCTACGACCAATAGACTCAGTTGTTTTGGGCTGTGGCAATTAGGACATGGTAAAACATAAGTGATCACTTCATGGTCAGCAAGCAGACAGAGAAAAAAGGGCAGGAGTCTCGCTGCCATTTCAAGGGCTAATCCCCACTGATTTAAAGATCTCCCAATAAGTCCCCAATTCTTAAAGGTTCCACAACCTCTCAACATCAACACCCTAGGGACCAAGTCTTTAACACATGGGCCTTGGGGGGGAGATTCAAGATCCAAACAGTAGCATTGGGTTTTTTCATTTCTAGCCCTAAGATTTTTCCCCTGTCTCTCTGCTCTATGTATGTATGTATGTATGTATGTATGTATGTATGTATGTATCTATCTATCTATCTATCTATCTATCATCTCTCTCTCTCTCTCTCTCTCTCTCTCTCTCTCTCTCTGTCACTCAGCTGTCCATCACTGCCTCACTGTACCCTTTGAAATGATGTTGTAATTCTTGGTCTGAGAATAGAATCCAGGAGGCAATAGTCAGGGATGGTTGGTATCTCTCCAACCACATAGTGGTGTGTGATATGAGCTGTTCCTTGTAGTCTACCAGCTCTGAAGCTGTCAGTACTTTCTAAAAGGTCATAACAACCAAAGAGAAACTGTCAGATGGGAGGGCCAAAAGGGAAGAAATATGGCAATGAGACAATTTTATGGGATGGATATACTATAAAACTTTACTATCACTTATTCCTAATTCTACGTTGCCCAAGTAATGTGTCTGACCCAAATGTAATGCAATAAAAATAAAATGAAATAATTAATTCCCCAGTCCACAAGTGGAAATCAAAATCCAGTGGACAGGGAGTTTTCCAAGTAAAGAAATATCATTGAAAATATGAATAAATTTTTAACAGAGTTTTGCTATTAATTAACCATTCCATCCAAAGACCTCTCTCGGGTGGAAAGAGAAGAGTTTTTAAAAGCCTTCTTAAAACCTTCTTGAAAGTTCACCAGGGTCATATTCTTATTCTGTGCTCATTATAATCCCCATCTCAGTTATCCTACTGAAAATTATTTTCAAAACACATGCTTTGTTAAAAATGAATTAAGTAGAAACATAAGATCTCTCTTCCTAGATAGACATCACCAAACTTTCCCTGAGCAGGGCCAAATAGTAAATGCTTTAGGTTTGAGAGCCATATGGTGTCTTTCAACTATTTAACTCTACATTGGCAATTCCAAAGCAGCAATGGACATAAATGAATGATGTGACTCTGCTCTAAACGTCATTTACAAAAATAGGCACTGGGATGGATTTGGCTCACTGACTGTGGTTTGTGGATCCCTTTTCTAAATCAAACCCCAGACGTGTGATTTTGCTGAATTTAAAAGCAAGAGAAAGATCTGTGTATGTGGCTGGACATAGCGACATTAATCTATCTCTATTTCATTAATCTATGTAATACTGTCAGCTCAATTCTCTTTCCATGTGATTTCAGAAATCTTTTTATCCTTCTATAGCTAAGAAACAAAGTTTCAGTTCTCATGAAGGGTCAGTCAGCCTTGTAGGGGAATGAAAGCAATTGCAATGGGAAAAACAAATATTCTCCCTTACCAAACTTTTAAGATAGAAAAGTGGAGAAATAAAAACTTCATTAGCAGCCAGAACTGAGCCCGAGATGCTCATTGATTTTGAAAGCACCAAATAGGCGAAAAAAAAAAATGAATACATCAATCTTTCAGAATCGATGCATCTCTCTGCAAATAAAGCTAACTTTCAATTTCAACCCTTTTCTCTCCTCATCCACCAAAGAGACACCAGAAACCAGCCCTCCCTGAGTTAAACTGCAGTATAGTGCCGAGCAAAGATTCTTGGTATATAAATTCCCAGCAAAATGGCAACCACACTGCAAACTGTAGAAAATGTAACATAAGATCCACAGAAAAGCCCACTAAATGGATGGGAGGCAAACAGCTGCGAGCTGTCTCTTTCAGCACCTGACCTCCTGAGATGCTTAACAAAATAGCCTATAAAGTATTACTCTCTCATCAGTGCCAACAGGCATTTGTGGAGAGATAAATAAAGCTATTTTCCAAAATGGGAAATATTCCGGTGTGCTTGTATTGAAATGACAGTTTCTTTATGGGATAGAAGATGGGCAGGAACACGCCAGCCAGGTAGTTGCCCCTGTGCCTACCACCAGTAGAAGGTCTATAATGAGATTCCAAATTAGATTGCTGAACCTCAAAGACAAGGTGCTTCACATCTGTGAGATGTTCAGCTTGACTTTATAATGAGTTCACCGAGCAGAATGAACCACACTTGAAATCAAATACTTTGCATGCAGGATGAAATAAGTGGGGATCAATCATAGTCAGGGAAGTGGCAATCGCTCTGAATGTAATGATACACTGAGCTAGAGGGGAAAAAAAAAAAAGTGTGAGTGTAAAATGGAGTGGGTGAAAGAACCAGTTTGTGGATAAAACAAATGAGAACTTTTGTGCTGGGACCGAGCTGCGTGTGTTAGCTTGTAGAGATGATACCTTTTATAGGATGGAGAGAAAGATGAAAGATACATGCTGCCTACCCACGCACATCAACCCCACTCAGGATGCAGCTATGAACACCGCCATCTTAGGAAGCATTTTCTGAGTACATTCTTCTTGCAGGCTTTCAGCTGGTGACAGCGGTTGGAAACCAAACAAATCAGTCTTGGTAACAAGGTTGTTTTATTTTGCACACAGCTTAGATATTAGATGAAGTCAGGTTAGCCCACCTGTGGCATGACTGAGTGTCAACAAATTCCTGAGACAAATCTTTGAGTTACTTTCTTCCCCGCAAGTGGCCGAAGTGCTGCAAAGAATGCAGAGGCTCCCAGATGCCAGGGCTTCTCACTGCACAGGTAACTCACTCCAAGAATCCCTGAGGTGAGTGTCGACACAAAGCTCTGCAGGCTGGCATGGCCACCATGCCAATAACCTGGGGCCTTTGATCCCAGCCACACTGCCATGATTAGTGTACCTGTCAGGGCCAGGGTCCTCCCAAGGTGAGGGTCGGCTGCTGGAAATAATCAGGGATGCCTCAGGTGTGACCCTTTCTCAGAACCAATATCGTTACCTGTTTCGATGTCTAGTGGGGAAATGTCACTGGAGGCCTCATTAACAGCAGACAGTACAGAGAGTCATAGTATAACTTCTGGCCTTTCTGCAGGATTTGAAGCTTATATTACCAAAGGAAGAAAAAGAACAGATGTCATGACTTGTCTTTTCCTTTTTTCATCCTGAAACTGTCACTCATGGGTTCCAAACAGAATAAAAAGAGCCAAAAGGAAGCCCAGTGAGTGGCCTGGCTGGGTAGGTCATGCTAGTTTGTTGCAGTCATTGTTTTTACTGGAAAAGACAGTGACCCAGGGTTCTTCTCCCTGCCTTTTCTTTTAAAGATTCTCTTTTGACTGACACAGCCATTTGGCTGTCAAGCCCCATCCAGATCCCAGTAGATATCTGCCTGGGTCAATACTGGACATGGCCCTGCTGCTGGCCTCAGGCTGCCTTCTGGAGTCTTCTGGAAGGCTTTCTGGAAAGTCACAGGGAAGCAAGCGTGTGTGTTTCATCCTCTCTGTCCCTCACTGTGTCCACTAATGAAAGCTTTCTGCTTTGAGGGGAGAAAGAGGCTGTCCCGGCTGGTGCTCTCTTGTTCCCTGGTAAGATTACAGGACTGGAGGGGAGGTACATTTTGGATAGCAGTCTCTGGCTGCTACTATAGTTCCTTTTCTACCTCACCCTGCAATTTAAGCTGTGTTCTCAGCTTGGCAAGGGAGTAGAACAGGAGTGATAAGATGAAAGATTCAGGGTGGAGCAAAGTAGGGGCATGCTGTGTAAACAGAGTTAAACAATGCTATTGGGTGGGAGGCACCTACAGGAAATGGTCCTTTCAAAACTACCTCATCGAATAACTTGCTCTGCAGAATCTCCCAACACTGTTATTCTAGGGGAACATTAAGGAAATAGAATGGCCATTGCTGTTTATTAAATATATACGCAGAGGTAGTGTATATTATATGTATATGCAGAGATATGTATTCCATAGTTATGACACACGGAACGCAACAGTAACCTTTGCTCTTGAGGAGACAAGGAGACCATGGTCTGTCATTAAGATGAGCACAAATCGATCCATCCAGAGCGTTGAAGGGCATACCATTATAAGAGGTGCTATTGTTCTGCTATTTGTCTCCTACTCTCTTTCTTTTAAATGTATTTCTCTCCAATCCATTGAATTTTTTCCCCTTATTCCTTGGCTGTCTTAGGAAAAATTCTATGTACTTTTCTAAGTTCACTCTCATTTTGCTATTCTGGTCCATGTCCTCATTCCTAGGGGAAAGACATGGCTAGAATTCTTGTGTGTATGACTGATAAAGCCTTTAGAAAAAGAGATAATGAGGCAGAGACCAACAGAGACTCAAAGAATCTCCCGCATAGATATAACACAACAACTATGTCATCTCAGAAGAAGTCCTGCCATTAATATGCCAGGCATGGGAGTCCTTGTCTGAGTGGTCAGGCAGGTGGTCAGCATTTACTGAGGGCCTACAGTGCTGCAGACAACTGTCCTAGTCACAGTAGGGAATTACATAGGAACAAGCCTTTCTAATAAAAATAAGAGGAACAGATCAGAAAGTACTGAAAATACACAGTAAAATTTAGAGACATCTGTAATGCAGTACATTGCTACCTCAGCACTGCGGAGGTTGCTACAGTGACCGAAACAACCAGAGTCTGCAGAGGATAGTCTGCCTCGTAGGGAAGCAGATCTTGAATATCTGGACAAATTTACATCTAGTAGAAAAGAGACTAAACTAGATGTTCAGTGGGCTGCAGTAGTGAGGGAGAAAGCTACAGAAAGAACCTCATTGCTCCTGGATTTTCTTGCCCCAGCTTCTCTGGGACCCCTTCCAATACATGTTCCATCTTAGCTTGGTATAGACATTTTGGCAAAGTAAGCCCCTTTTCTGTGAATGCCAGAAAACTTGAAGCTTTAGGAAACAAAGATTGCTTTCATCTAAGCACAGGTGCATCACTGTGTCTTCTGTCTCATGAAGTGACATCTTAAATGAAGAATCTTACTTCCCTTATCTTACATGCCAGTAAGATCATAGCAATATGCTAGCACTTTCTCTGGCCCTTCCAAATTTGCTAGGCAGTTCAAATGTCATTTGGCAGCTAATAAATAAATAGGCAATGAAGTCTTTCAATGCTACTGTTTTGGATGTTTCCTCAATTGTGGGTTTTGTTCTATGCTTGCTATCATCTTCTTGGCTCTGTGGTCCTGCTGTAATCTGTGCTTCTGTCCTTTGTGTTTTGGGGAAACTTCTGGACTCCTTTAGATTATTAGACAATAGCAACTAACTCTACTTCCATGCTTGGTTTCCATGTTTCCAGCATAGGAGGGAGGGGGTAGCATCATCATTGGCTGGGTTCTTTCCTTGACTTCCTTTCCTGCACCCATTCCCTCTTGCCTACCCCCTATACATTTTCAAAGGAGGTCTGTTAGCTTTCTATTGATGTGACTAAATCCTTGAGGAAAAAAATCAACTTAATGGGAAAAAAGCTTCATTTTGGCTCATGCATTCAGAGGTTTTGGACCTTTCTTGATTGACTCCATTGCTTTGGAGCCTATGGCAAAGCAGAACATCATGGCAGGGAGCACGTGGTGGAGCAAAGTTGCTTATCTCATGGTGGCTGGGAATCAGAGAGAGAGACAGAGAGAAGGAGAGAGAGAAAGGGGTTTGAGTTTCAATATCCCCTCCAAGGGCACTTCCCCAAAGACCTAACCTCCTCTCATTAGATCCCACCTACTACAGGTTTCACCACTTTCCAGTACCACCGGTGGCTGGCCACCAAGCCTTTAGCACATGTGCCTCTGGGGTACATCTAAGAAGCAAACTATAATATGAGCATTCTGCTATGGATGTTCCAGTTCTTGTACTGATTAAGGAAAGAATACTGCTGAAATAATTTCCAAGAAATGAGGAAATAATTTTTACAAAACTAAAATACTGATAGAATAGAAGGTGTCAAATCTAGGGGAGTTCATTATCTTTTCATTACTCCAGTATTCTTCAACTTGGAGTGATTTTTCCCCTTTTCATAAGGGACAGTTGTTAATATCTAGGGGAATTTTTGGTCGCCATAACTGTATTGGGGAAAAGCAGAAGTTTGCTATCTGTACTTGTCAGTAGAGGTCAGGAAAATCCCCAAATGTTGTTCAGTGCATTTGTCAGGATTTATCGAGTGTTGATCATGCCACAGATGAGAAACTCTGAACTACCTTAACCATAACAAAGCCCAGTTGTTCACATTTAGTAATCCAGTTCACCTAGGAAGAAAAGAGTGTGTTTTCCATAGCTAGAAAAATGGCTGTATTTTTTCTTTAGAACATATTTTTTGTACTTGGCTCCTCCCCTTACTCAATTTCTAAGAAATGACCTATATACTGAAGATCAGCAAACTTTTTCTGTGCCAGAGAGTAATTGTTTCAGGTGTTTTGGGGCTAAGATGTGAAATTAAAGATGTTTATATAACAAGAGAGAAAACTCCTGTCACATCCCTTAAGTTTGCCTGAAATGCACAGTTCCTCCAGGGAGCTGTGGTTCTGTGGAAGCATTCTCTGGAGAAAGTGCATCTGGCTCAAAAAGGTGGGGATTTCAAAATTGACTCCTGGACTGATTCCAACACTCCATGTTAACAGCGAAACCCTTAATACTCATAGGGTGAGGAGTCCAGGACAAAAAGGCTCAGCTGCCTGATGGAGAAGCAAATGCTAAGTGTGGAGCATGGGGCACAGTGTGGACACCCTCCTTGGTCTTCACATGGCTCATTGTGCCAGACTGCTCAAGGGGTGCCTACAGGCTCTAGAGAAATGGGAGAATTTGGCTTGTGGGCTATAGTTTGGCAACCTCCGATCTCTCCCATCCAGATTATGTATTTTGCCATCTTCCATTTTCTCTGAGAGGATATTTCATTTCAATCTGAAGAGAATTTCCAAATATTTTTGGAGTTTTTTTTTTTTTTTAGCAACAATGGAATTTAACTTAAACATGGAGGAAAATCACATTTAAGGGTTATTTTCTCTAAATGGAATCAGCCTTGTTCAGTGGCACCATAAGAATAAAGCTTTGAGTTTCTAGCCCTTGGGGGGCACTTTGAATCATTAAAAGGCGTCTGCATCCAATAACCTACTACTTTACAAAATATCTGGAGACTATTAGGTAGAAACTGTTCTCCATTCCCTCAACCTGTAAGTTAACAGGGGAATATATTGGTCTGGTTTTATTGGTAGAATGGGCATAAAAATAAGACGTAATAAGCTAAAGATATTTTTAAATAAAAAAATAAATAATTATTAGAAAAATGCCAAGAACCATCACTTTCTCCATTCTTTCTGAAAGAGCTACACCCTCTTCTACTCTCCTTCTTTCCAGTGGGTCTTTCCACCTATGTTCTTGGTACTCATCTATTTTTTTAATCTCCACAGAAATAAGCTTTTTAACAGTCTCTCCTTGATATCTGTGAAAATTCTCCATAAGCACCATTCTACATGGTGAAAATTTTAGAAGCATTCTCGTTGTACATATTAGGAAATAGCACATAGAGCTTGGTAACACAATTACTGTATAACTCCATGGTGAGGTCCTAGAGAGTGCAGGAAGAAAAAAAAATCGATTTACTTGGTTATTTTCTTCTCATCCTTGAATTTGAGTTCTCCAGGTTTATGTCCTCCATACTTTACCTTCTTATTCTATGTGATTCACGTAGAAGGAGCATGTTTACTGGGAAAGATAGTGGTACAGTGTTGGATACGTTGGCTTTTGAGATGCCTGTGCTAGTTCTGTCTCATAAAGAAATGGATGATAAGAGTCCATCTAGGTGAATTCATTGCCTCCTATGACTTAAGAGTGTATGAATTAAGAGCCCAAATCTATACCAGAAATTCTGACTTTTCTTCAAAATTGCATACTCTTAACATCCAGTTTTTATTGGAAAGCTCTTGCTGCATGCCCTGTAGGTATCTCAAAACCAAAGTATCTAACATATCCAACAGCTCACTCATTATCTTTCAGGTAAATACTTTCTTTTTGTACTTACAGGGCTTACTGTGACCAACATGTCAATTGTGCTAGGGCTGAGAAATCTCCATTATTTCTGTGCTAACATTCACTCACTCCATGATCTAATTTCTGAGACCATTCCACGCTTCTTATTCAATATACAAATGTGCACCAAGATTCTATTTCCTTAATATTTCATTCTGTATGTCCCCTTGCTTTACTATCAACACCTTAGACAGGTTTTTATCATCTTTTATCATGATTATTGTTATAATATACCAGTTGGCCTCCCTGCTGAAAGTTTTAACCCTCTTCTCAATATTGGAGTTAGAGGGACCTGTCAAAAATGAAACCAAAAATCATGTTAATTTTCCATGTAAACTTTTTTCTGGGATTCTCATAGCCCTTGAAAATAAAATAGAAACTATTCCACATTCTGATCCTATATAACTGGCAGACATTATTTATCCTCTGGACTTATCACCACATTTCTTTAGCACTATTTGCCATGGACTTGCACTTACAAATATTTAATGTCATACCAAAACTTCCCTAAATTTATGATACCATTTTTACTGCCATTTATAATTTAGGAAACTGAGGCACAAAGCCTTTAGGAAACTGTCCAAGATCAAACAGCTGGGAACTATATATTTGGAATATGAACCTGCATGCTTTGATTTCAGAACACAGAATATTCTTTGCCCCTGTTCCCCACTACCAGGAGAAATAAAATGCTTAGGAGCACATTTATCCCCTTCTTTTCTTTTTTGGGCCACAGTTGCACAAAATTGGTTTAGTGTTAGTTTTACGACACATGTAATATTGTCATGCATGGATATTATTATTTTTAATAATATAATAAATACTCTAAAATGCTATCTAATGTACAATTTAAGCCCTTGACAATATTCTGAACCTAAAAATATGATCCATCCACTTTATTTTCTTTCTTTTAGTTCCCTGAAGTAACCATCATTTTGAATTTACTTTTAAAAACAGTCTTATTGCTATCATATGTCTCCCTAAAACATATATATTTCTATTTTAGATGCATTTTACTTCAAAAAAGCTATCACAATTTATGTAATATTTTGGGACATATTGTGAAGATTGATCTTTATTACCATAGTCTGATCATTACAAAGCAAACAATCGTGCAAATATTACTACATTTTGTTGATCTATTCTTCCATGAATGGGCTTTGGATTGTAGCCAAGACTTACTCACTTGTGAACAGTGCTACTGTGTATATGTTTCCTATGCATGTGCACACAAATGTCCTTGGAACAGAGTTCTTCATATTCTTCATCCTTAAGCGATATCACTTTCTCTCTGGTGACATTAGGGTCATTCAGTCATTCAAAAAATATTTATTGAGTACCTACTGTGTGGCCAAAACTGCTATAGGTATTAAAAACAAAACAGACAAAACAATTTACTCTCATAAAGCTACTGGATGAGATGGATAAAACACAAGTAAGAAAATAAATACAAAAGTAAATAGCAGTTTGTCATCCCATCCATCACTTAGCAGTTAATACTACAGCAATTCTAAAGTACTTGCACCCGAGATTTGATTTCTCCAAATCATTGCTCATATTGTTCATTATACATAAAATTTCTTTTGATTCCTCATTTTTCTAGCTAACTTTAATTTCCTTTTGTGTTTGGAGATTCAGTTTAAATATCACCTGCCTTGTAAAGCTTTATGTGATACCTCTGACCAGGGTAAAGTCACCTTCTTTGCACTCACATGGCTCCTTATCATGCCTTTATCATATTTCTTCCACTTTCTTCCTCCTCTAATCAAATCTTAGTTGTCTTATAATAGCTCTATAACCAGGGTGATAAAAGGTTTCCAATAGATGATTATTAAAAAAAACTAAAATGATTCTCAAAATCCTGGGATTGAATCTTCTGTAGGAATCTGACCTTAGGATTTTTGGGTAAGAAAGAATTTCAGCTCTGTGTAGGAGGATTATCGGAGGTAGAGGTGATGATGAGAAAGTGCCTTTACGCGGTAAAAGCAGATGCAGTCTGGCTATGCTCTTACTCAAAGGAATGAGACAGGCTTCTCATTAAAGACCAGTGCCCTAGAAATCACCTAGAAGACTTGGATGGTGTTTGTAGAGGACAATGAGTGCCGTAGTCTGGCTGGGCACAAATCACGAGCCACTGAAGCAGGAACAAACTTTATTTCTGAACTCCACCAGCACACTCCACATACGCTCCTGGGGGAAAAAATGCTGACCCACGCCACGTGGCTCCTCCTGGGACATCCTACTCCAACAGGAAATCCCTCCTCCGGAATTCCCTCCTACCGCACTTCCCCAACCAATGGGAACTCTCCTGGAGAGTTAGCAGGCCTACACTGACAGCAGGGGTCTAATCTCCAATTGAATGCACATCTTAACATAATCATTATCATCTCAATGGCTTGCTGGGGTCACCTTCCAACCAAAAATGCCATGCATCATTCCTACTTGGCTATGGCTCTCAGCAAATGAGCACATGAAATAGTGAAAAGAACAATCTGCAGTGTGGGTCATGACTGAAGGACAGGAGTATATATGCCCTACAGTCACCCCTTTCATTCACAAGAGATTTTTCTCATTAAGGGAAAAAAATGCTTCTCAATTTAAACTTTCTATTTATCTATTTATTTATTTATTTTAATCACTTTTATTTTTTAAATACATGACAGTGGGATGCATCACAATTCTTATTACACATATAGAACACAATTTTTCATATCTCTGGTTGTATATAAAGTATGTTCACACCAATTCATGTCTTCATACATGTACTTTGGATAATGATGTCCAATCACATTTCGCCATCATTGCTAACCCCTTTCCCCCAATTTAAACTTTCACATGCCCCAAAGTTAAGAAAAACTGATATTGCATATCGTTTGATCTCTGATCATAACTGAAGATACAAGGCTGTATTTCTTATGCCTGTGTTTTTCTTTCTTTCTTTCTTTCTTTCTTTCTTTCTTTCTTTCTTTCTTTCTTTCTTTCTTTCTTTCTTTTGCTTGGTTCTGGGGATTGAACTCAGGACCTTGTGCATACTAGGCAAGCACTCTACCAACTGAGCTATATCCCTAGCTTTCTTCTTTACCTTAATAATAATTTTATATGAAGAAAAAGAACTCCCCACTCCTTACTCCACAATAAAGAATACATCAAAGAAGACCACACTGATTTTCAAACTAAGTAATAGGAATTGGAGAGTCTTTTGAGAACTGAAGAAAGAGATGGTTTCCCAGGGACAGGAAGATGAGGAAAAGGGAAGAAAGATAAGGAAGAAGCTGCAGAGAAGGGAAGTCAGAATGCAAATGATGGGCTGGGGATTGAAAAACTTCTAGGTGGTGTGAGACTAAAAATTTGACCTGAAACTCATGCCTTGTGTGTGAAGTTCTTAAAATAAAGAATAGGTTTGGTACCCAGTGTACAGAAGGGAAGAAAGAAAAGCTGGTTGGTTGGGAGGGTGCTCAAAAAGCGAGATGAGGGAGAGTCCAGAGTCCATGGAAACTAGAAACTAGAGAGTGTTAGATGAAGAGGAATCTAAGTACTCTTCACTCCTCAGACTTCCTGCTGATGCTGGGTTGGATAGGAACACAGCTATTTTATTTGCACATTCAAGGAAAAGGTGTCTCAGGATGACAAGAGTTCTTGAAGAAGTTCAGATGGTAGATATTTGGATTACTAAGAATTGCTTAGAATTTTAATAGGTATTTGTAAGTAAATATGCTTAATGAATTGGGTGTTGTAAAGAATAATAAATAAAATCAGGACATTTCAATGTGGTCCTAAAATGCATGAGTATATAGGTTTAGTGTTATCAGCATCACACAGATTTATTTTTCTTCCAAAAAAAAAAAAGAAAGGAACTTTTTTGCCTTTGATTATTTTAGACACATATTTTAAAATATTAGAATTCAGAAGAGGTGACCAGAAAGGATCAATTTAATCAAATAGCAAGCACAATAGAATTTGCATTCTTTTCTCAAGAATACCCATCATTTGGATGCTGGAAATACAGCATCCAAACAAAAGACAAAGATCCACTGTACTTTTACATTTGTATGTTAGGATAAGTTTGGGCACAACTTCCAAGTAACAATTGTTTAATTAGTGTAGTGGTTGATTTTTATTTCATGGAAATGAAGGCAGGGCTAATCAGCCAGATTCTTGGATGGTGTTCCCACAGTCACTGGAGAGTCAGTTTCTTTGTGTCTTCTTGCCTCATCAGCAATGCATGTCCCTTCCTCTGTGATCCAAGATGGCTGCTTCCGAGCCAGCTGCCATATTCTCATTTGAGAGTGTGCGAAGAAGAAATGTTTTGAAAAGAGGAATAAGTGTCCACTTAAGAAATATCCTAGAGGTTTTTTTTTTTTTTTTTTTTTTTTTTTTTTTTTTTTTTTTTTTCGTACTTTTGACTTATGCTTACATTCCATTTGACAGAATGTAGGCTGGGAAATGTTGCTTTATCTGGGCAGCCTTGTGCCCAGTTTAGAAATCAGGGGTTGGGGAAAAACCTATAATTTCTGTCACCAATTTCCATATAGCCTTAATTCTGGAGCTATATACCTGAGTAGAGATGGCATTGAAAAGGAACAATCAAATGGCAGGCATAACTGACAGATCTTTAGGAACTGGATACCTTTCACTGAGTGATTTTAAAACAGTCACCAACTGATGTTAATTATCATTTTGTTTTGGACAGGACAGGAGAGGGAAGGGCAGGGAGGGAGAGGGAGAAGAAGGAGAAAGAAGGTAAGAGTTTTTGGTGACTTCTCTATTAAGGAATATTTAAAGAGCAAGGCATACTTTCTCTAAAATATTGATTTTTCATTTTAAGTTAGAGCCAAATATCAATATAGGTAAAATTGGTAGTTCCCAGAACTGATGAGAATTCACAGAGCTTAACAAAATGAATGCATGGCTTGATCTTACTCCAACATATTTACAAGGAAAGGAGAGTATTGATCAACTCACTTTAGGACACCATCTGTAAATTACTATTGTTTGAAATAGCCTTATTGCCAACAAGTTTGTGTGTGCTGTATTTTGTTCATTATAGGGGAATTCAGACTTAGTATTATTTTGTTTATTGTAAGGGAATTTCTCAAAACTTTGCTGGTTTTGAGAAATAGCCTAATATTGGGGTGTCAGGAGGATATGTTTTAATATGTAATGTATGTGTTCTGAGTTCTTATCTTAGTGTGGAATCATATAGTTCAATCTATAAAAGTACAATATCTTTGCCTCAGTTATGCTCTTAGGAATATTAAAAATATTAATATATATTACTTTTTTAATGACAAAGGAAGAGAATGTCATGATAAAATGTCATCTTATAGTTTTTCCTTGATTTCCAAAAGATAATCAAGAAAACAGAAATGGTTTCTGGGGTATCTTCATCTTTGTTCTTCCTCTGAGTCACTTTAAATCCAGGTTTTATTATTTAGAATCACAATTCACAAAAAAATAACCTGTAGATACAGCAGTGTCTAAAAGCATTCATGTTTTAATTGCTTTATATATAACATTTAGTAATTACTAAGTTGACATCCTTCATTTATTTAAATTTATCCAGCTCTAATTAAAGCTGCCCACATAATTTTCTATTGTGGGTGACAATTGTGCAGTTCTATCATGACTCTACTTGCTTTGGAATAGCCTCAAAGAAACCAAGACAAGGCTCTATATATTTTAATACTGCAGACTATAGATACTGTTTCTGTATCTATTTCAAAGTATTAAAAATTAGAAAAAAAAAGAATAGGATTTCCCTTATTAAGTTAAATTCTGGAGGAAAGAATTAACAGAAAATCTATAATAATGGTTATAAGTGGTAGTATCTATGGATATTTTCCTCTTTATTTAGTCGATTTTACAGAATAGTAAAAGTTAGGTTCAGATAATAAATTCTAGGTATCTAAGTACTTAAAAGAATAGTTCAGGAAAATGCAAAACAAGAATTCAACATCTCATAGCTCTTTTCCAGACACAGAGAATGCAATTTAAAGGAATCAGTTAACATTTGACTCAAGTTCAAAATATATTAGTAATAATATTTTATAGTTCATTCATGAAATTTATATAATTAGTAGCACAAGTGCCAAATGAATGCTAAAGGTACAAATACGTGAAAATTGTGAGTTTTTGTGGTCAGAAAGATTGAGGAAGCCATGAAAAAAAGGGACTTTCTGCTGGATTGTGATGAACAGATAAACCAGATACAGGCTAATAGAGAGGGTAGAGAGGAGCATTTCTGGAGGACTTGATAAAGGAGCAAGAGCTTGTTGGTAGGAGTTAGTAAGATATATTCTGATGTCATGAAAAATAGAGCATTCATCTCAGGGAGTGGTGAGAATGGGAGGGATTCATTTGGTTGGTATGTGATAGATTTTAAACTTGATCCATTAGCCATCTATTCGATCTAGAAATATAACAACAGTGGAGTTTGGGAGGATTAAACCTCAAGTCCTACATGAGATGCTAATAGGCTACATAAGCAGACTGTAAGAACACAGTGTCTTTCAAACTTGCTAAAGTTTGAAAACTTCACCTGGGCCAATTGTCAAACATGTAGTGCCTGGAATAGCATCTGGAACACAGTAAGTACTCAAGAAATGTGTGTTGAATTGAATTTTTTGCCCATCATGAGTCTGTCCAAGTCCATGTGTTATTTGTTCATAGTTTATAAACAATCATCATCACAGACATTATATTTTAATAGGAAAGGCCAGAAGACTACTAAATCTGTCAAGATTGAAAGACAGATGAGACAGATGAGATTCAAAGCTATAGAAGGGGTTGGAGTTGTGGCTCAGTGGTAGAGTGCTTGCCTAGCATGCCTGAGGCCCTGGGTTTGATCCTCAGCACCACATAAAAAAAATAAAATAGATTGTGTCCACCTATAACTAAAAAAATAAATATTAAAAAAGCTATAGAGATTAATTCATCCACCCATTCATCCATTCATTCACTCCTACTGAATATCTACCATGTGCTACCTGTGAGTACCAGAATGCAGAGGTAAATAAGACATGAGGTCTCTGACCTCATGGAACTTACATTTTTATAGATAGAAGATAATAGAACTTCAAAAACCCATGGAGCTTTTTAGGAGTATTCTTGTTATGATAATGAGGTGTCTAATGGAGGGCCAGGAGATAGCTTTAGGATGGGGACTAGTGACAAGAGATCCTACCAGGTGATGAAGGGATTGGAACTCTGGGTCAGTCCAGTCTTCAGGGAAAGATGGGGAGTGGGAAGTTGGTTTCAGCCAATGACTTAATTAATTTTGCTTATATAATGAAAGTCTAATAAAAACTCTGTATATTAAGGCTTGGTGGAAGACAGTAGACACAGTGATACACAAGGTAATGGCCCCCAAGTCCACATGGGAAGGGTATGAAAGCCCTATATTCTCTCATGGGACTCACCTCTCTGTGTGTCCTTTATAATAAAATTAGCATCACAGGCATAGGACTTTCCTGAGGTCTGGAGTTCTGGTAAATTATGGAAACCAACAGGGGTGTGGAGATCCTTGACTTTACGGGCAGTTGTTCCGTTGTGAAGGTGGTTTGGGGGATCCCCAAGTATGACTGTCATCTGAAGTAAATGCAGTCTGGTGTAAAAAACGAGTCCTTCACATGTTGGGGTCTGTGATAATTACAGGTAATTAGAAACAGAATTGAGTTGGATTTCAGTATCCTCAGTCGAGGCTAGAAATATATTGTATATACATATGATGCTCTTAAGTGGTAGGTGTGATATATTTTAAAAATAGGTTTTGAATGATAGAGTTGAGGTTTAGTAATTTTGGTAGAAGCTGACTTGATTCCCTCTTAAAAATATTATTAAAAGACCCAATTAGTACACCTTTTGTTATTCATCCTTAGGGTTGCTTTAAAGAGAGAAGAAGAGGAATAGCATGGATGGTGAAAGGAGACCCTCATCACGATACAAAATACATGTATGGAGATGTGGGAAAAAAATAAAGAGAGAAGAGGAGAAGAGAAAAGAGAAGGCTGGTAATATTTGGATGGATAGAGATGAACGGTAAGAAAAAAAATAGATCTGAATCTCAGTTTATATTCTACGGCTATTTTCTCTCATGGGTCACCCAAATAGGGTAGGCTTTCTGTTGCTTTGAAATCATAAGGAGGATCTCATTTTTTGATGGTATTGTTATTACTAATCACACCATCACTGAAATTCATTCCTTGCTTGGTAGTTTGTTAAGGTCTTTCATATATTATCTCGTGGGTCCTCAAGTAACATTTTGAGGTGAATTATTATTTTTTTTGTACTTTAACAAATAAAGACAAACTGAATCAAAGAAGTTAAGAGATTTACCCATGGTTTTAATAGCTAGAGACAGAAGAGATTCAATCTCATGAACTTTAACAAGAGGTCCCTGCTTACTACACTAAACCAAAGTATCCCTTTAAAATTCAGAACATCACTGGTTTTTTATTGTTATTTGTGATGATTGATTTTAGGCAATAATTTGACTGGATTAAGAGATCCCTAGCTAGATTACAAAGCATTATTTCTGTATTTGTTTGTGGGATGTTTCCAGTGGATCAAGTATGGAAGTTGATCCATTAAAGAAGATTCTCTCTCATCCACAGTGGGTGAGCAACAACCAATTGCCTAAGGGCCCAGATAGAGGAAGAAAGTAGAGGAAAGGTGATTTCTCCACCCCTCTTGATCCCTCTTCTTTTGGAGCTGAGATAGTACTCATCTTCTTCTGCCCTTGGACTTCAGACCTTTCAGGTTCTCTGGCCTTAGAATTCCAGGGCTTAGCTGGCTCTGCACCCTCCTAGTCGTTGGCCTTTGGATTCAGACTGAGATTTACTTCAGTATCCCTGGTTCTCAGGTCTTTGGTCTTGGACTGAGTCATACCAGTGGCTTCCCTGGTTCTCCAATTTGTAGCTCATCAACTGTGGGATACACATACACATACACACACACACACACACACACACACACACACACGCACACACACACATATACATACATATACTACTGGTTCTGTTTTCCAGACTAATACTGTTTGGTTTGTTTTTCTCATCCTCATTTTCTTGAATTGTAATAAAATTCCAAGTCATCATTCGATGGAATGATTACTAGATCCTAAGGGAGGATGGGGATAAAATCTGTAATTCAACCCCATTAGGAGTGTCCTATTTCTCACTGACCACTTAAGTCCACCCCAACTATTCAGGTCCAAAATAAAAAGAAGTCTGTGGAAAAAGGAATGAATCAGGATTTTTTGTTTCAACAGGGGAAGTCATTTTATCAGACATCTGTGCCCCCAAACAATGCCTGTAATCTGTAGGTTGGGGTTGAGAACTGGACAGAGACTTAAATGAATGAATTCTCTCAAAAGTATACTTTCTTTCTTTGTGAAATGTCCTTCAGTAAACATGTAAGTAAATATTAGTGCATTGAACCCATGAGTTTTCGTTAGGCATTTTGAGACTGTGTGGGATTTTGCTGAGTTTCAGGGTTCAGTAGGCTTCTCTGTTGGCCAACATTGTGAACACCTCCTCTTTGGAACAAGGTAGAAGACACCTATAGTGTCCTCAGCCATTTTAATTGAAAGTCATAACAATTTTCCTTTGATTAATATCATATTTAAAAATATCTTGGTGAGGGATTTTTCTTACCTTCCAATTCTTTGCTGCTGAGGTGAGGAACTTGAAAATGGTTTTCTTACAGTAGAAACTCACTTAGCATTAAACATACACAGGAAAGCAAATTTACTACGTTTCTTTAGAAATAAACATAGAAGCAAATGAAATGTGCTAATGTGCTCCCAATTAGCACATTCATTAAGGACTATTTTGAATGCAGTAATGAACTTTTTGCTTCTGATTGAAGATGGAACTCACAATGATAAATTAGTGAGTATATCTGCTGAAAGTTTCCAAATTATAGGGCTGAATGAATACTACTAATAAAATCATTCACCACCCACATGAAAATGATAAATATGAATCTAAAAAAAACCTGAAAAAATATCCTTCACATAAATGTAGGCCCTTCTTTGAGGAAATGCCAGGTAAAAATTAATCTTGAACGTGAGTGTGACTCCTGGTTGATGTGTCTGACCAGGAGTTGGAGTTTGAGGCATTACTTTTCCTGGGTACAGACAAAGGTGACTCCCATTAAACATAGACTGAAAGGAGAGAATCTAATTTAGAGTTTGTCAGGTGCTGCTTAACACTGCAGGAATCACAAAGTTTAGGTCTGTTAACCAGCAAGGGAGGGAGCTGACTAGGAGAAACAACTTCTATGCATATCATAATAGAAGTGAAACCCTAGGGACTGCTTCTACTAAGTTCAACTCTGATACAGGTGGTAGAGGATGCAGCATGAAAATAAAAGTAGGTGATGATGACGATGATGGTTATTAGGAATAGTTTCATTTGTTGAGCTCTTAATCAGACAATGTTTTATATATATTGCTTTTTTTTATTGGTTGTTCAAAACCTTACAAGGCTCTTGACATATCATATTTCAGACATTAGTTTCAAGTGAGTTATGAACTCCCATTTTTACCCCAAATACAGATTGCAGAATCACATCAGTTACACATTCACCTTTTTACATAATGCCCTATTAGTAACTGTTGTATTCTGCTACCTTTCCTATCCTCTACTATCCCCCCTCCCCTCCCCTCCCATCTTCTCTCTCTATCCCATCTACTGTAATTCATTTCTCTCCTTGTTTTTTCTTCCAATTCCCCTCACAACCTCTTTTATGTAGTTTTTTATAACAATGAGGGTCTCTTTCCATTTCCATGCAATTCCCCTTTTCTCTCTCTTTCCCTCCCATCTCGTGTCTCTGTTTAATATCAATCTTTTCTTCCTGCTCTTCCTCCCTGCTCTATTCTTAGTTGCTCTCATTATATCAAAGAAGACATTTGGTATTTGTTTTTTAGGGATTGGCTGGCTTCACTAAGCATAATCTGCTCTAGTGCCATCCATTTCCCTGCAAATTCCATGAATTTGTCATTTTTTAGAGCTGTGTAATACTCCACGGTGTATATATTGCTTTATATATATGTTATGTATAATATATATACATAATATATATTATATATATTATGTACTTTTACAACCACGTGCAATTATTACTATTCTTTTTCTTCTATATATATTGCTTTATATATATATGTTTTTTTATATATATAATATATATACATAATATATGTTATATATATTATGTACTTTTACAACCATGTGCAATTATTACTATTCTTTTTCTTCAGAGGAGGAAACAGAAAACACAGATGCTGTTCTTATGGGGTTTGTTTATATTTTCACAGTCATTGAGGCTCTCTCTATCCTTCCCATAAGATCCCTTTGGCTTGGAAGGCCCTCAATCTGTGTGTATTTTTATTGGCTAATTAAGAAGAGATACCTGCCATGACTATCTAATACCCAACTTTAACAGTACAGCAACTTTACTTTGGTTTATTTTTTAAAAAATCATTTTATAGTTGTGTTTTTATTTCTCCTACTCAGAGTTCTTCAAAGCTAGAGAATGCTCTCTGTTTCTTTTGAATCCTCCCCAGACTTTCTAGTATAGTGCTCTACATAGAATAGAAATCCAATAAATTTTGTTGTTCAGGGAGATGAGAATCTATCATGTTTTTAAATACTTCTGAAAAAATGAGATTTCTCTGCCTCCCTTGGTAACACATCCTCAGGTTTATCAACATTACCTGTCAGGAAATTGCCCTTGCTTCTTATCTGAATAGTTGGTGCCATTTACTCTCTTCACTGAGTCTTTCAAATGTTCTTTGTGATAGCCCTTCATACACAAGGAAGTTTTATGTCCTCCTTCAGCGGTTCCTCAAGACAACATAATGGGCCTTCCAGCTATCATTATAGATTAATTTTTTTTTAGAAAATGAATGTTTTCCATTTAATTGTGTTCAAAAGAATTAACATCAGAGGAAACATAAGCAATGAAACAAAATCAAAACTAAATTATTATTCTACTTCTCAAAGAAGAGACATGACATATGTATATTCTCAAAAATGGTTGTAGTGATTGTTTCTGAAGGTAGTGACTTGATTGAAAGCTCTGGGAGCTTGGATTTTTTTGGAAGTACACTCATTGCTATTTCTCTCTTTCTTTTTCTTTAGAAATTATATTTTAGTTTTGTTCAAATAACTTTTGATTAAAGGAATAGGGAAGGGAATATAAATCTGAAAGATACCAGACTACTTCAAGCCAAAAAGGTTGAGCTTTTAATTTCAGTTTAGGTATGTTTTTCCCTGTGAATACAGAAGTTATGTTTATAAAACTAGGTTTTCTCATGATAGTACACAGAAGTATCCGTGCTTATAATAGATATATTTCAGCATTTTCCCTGAGCAGACCCAGCCCTTAATCCCTGTTTTAAAGTGTCCTTTTAGTGTCACATTGCAAAATTAATCTTTCCATTTGCACCAGTCCACACCATTTAATACTGCTTGACTCCACATAAAGCACCGTGACATGAGCTTTAAATAAAAGCTGGATAGGGCTAAGTTGTGTGCATATTGTGTTTGGGATTAAGAAACTAAATTCGACAGGTAATGGAGTTGGATTTGACTGTTCCATGATGTTAAACTGTGAGGTGTCATGTCAATCATGCGTCCCGGAAATAGAAGCTGTAAAAGGAAAGTGAGATGTATTTCAGATGCCTAATCTCACAAGCAAAAGGTTAGCTCCTCGAGGCAGGGTAGTGTGCAGACTGCTACTCTTCATCTCTCTGTAGGGGACTCTAGGAGTTGTACAAATAGGCTTATTTGCTTGAGGATTAGCTAGGTTTCCTAGGAGATGTGATAAAGAAACCTCTGCAACAAATGGCCAGTTCCTCATGTTAAATAAAAGGAAAACAAAACTTTAAAGCAGTGAGAGAATGAATGTGGAGGCAGTTAGAGAGAGTTTCCTGAATATTTTGTAGATAAAGCATGTCATTTACAGAGTGTTTCCTGCATATTTCAAAGATAAAAACATGTCAGCTATACAAGAGAAATAGGTCTTACAATATTTCTTGCTAAGGGAGTTACCAATAATATGAAACACTCACTCTTATCCTTGATGACCAGGAAGTTTTCAACTCAATTTTACATTCAAACACAATAACTCTATTAGTCTAATTCTTTGATTAATTTTATTCTGTCTTACTACTGAATTTAATGTTTTCCCATCTATTTTAACTGTCTTAGCTTTTAATCATAATTCTTCCTTTGAAGAAGGTAAAATGTAATTAATATATGACAAATAAGATGTCCCATACAAATAAAGATTATCTGTCTATCCATCTAGTCTGAAGGATGACACTGAGAGTGCTTGGAACTGAATTGCTGAAGTGTGTGATTATGCATTTAGTCCAGAGCCTCAACTTGATGTGCAGTGCTTTTACTGTGCAATCCCCATTAGTGCTGATTGTCCAATTTAGTGTTTCATTAATGAGCCATAGACCACTTGTAAATTTCTGACTTACAGAATCAACCACATTTAAAGTTTTATTCTCCTGGAAATGTCTTCACCTGACAAGCTGATAATAAATTGCATTCTTTCATCCTATTAACCCTTCTGCCATATCAATTTGGGCTATGGACAGTTGGAATTCTCTTTTCTTAAAAATATCGAACATTTGTAGCAGTAGTAATTCTAAGAGAAAACTATCATATGATGCTTACTGTAGGATGATGATGATGATGATGATGATGAAGATGAAGAAGATGATGATGATTACTGTATGAGTATTATTTGGATGATGCTTGAGTTTCAGAATTTTCACTGATGGTTTACAATGTGTTAGGTATACTGTTTCGAGTGTTGATCATGCCTGACTTATTAATCCACTTGTGATGCTGCTATCCTTAGTGTCCCCATTTCATTGATGGGGGCAACTAAGAGATGTTAGATAACTCCCCAGGGTTCAGATATTATAAGTACAGGAGTTGGAAATTTGAACTAGGAAAGTTCAAATTTCAAAGTTCAAATTTAAGGTTGCCTTCTAAAGTCCAATCTTTCAGAATAAGTATTATATTTATCTCCAGGAAGTGAAAAAGGGCTTTACAAAGGAACAAATGAATTTGCCTACAATATCCAAAGCAGCTTCACAACAGCTAATATTTACATGAAAGAATTTTCCTTTTGCTTTCTCTTGAGAACTCTTACCATCTGTCTCCACAATTGCTCCCTTAGCTCTAAGGTGGCATTCTATAAACTATGTCTTATATTCAGAAAACTGACAATTTGAAGATAAGCATTGACCAACTTTAAAACAAAATATTTAAAAAAAAATTTGACACTGAAAAGGATAGTGTGGTCAATTGGGTCAATACACTTTGAAAGCAATAAATGATGCATATGCAAATATCACTGGCAGTTTCGATCAATCAAGTAAATAGAATGAATAAAAATATATAAAAATATTGGTAAGACATTTGAGAATTTGACTTTGATAAATGAAAAGACACAGAATTATTTTCTGCCTGAAGCCAGAAGAAAAAGTAATTATATCTGAAATGTGCCTTTGCCCAATTGTGCCAGTCAAAATCATGCTCTTCAAAGTCTGTGTCTTCAGAGAAGTTTTTCTCATTCCCTAAGTCCTCTACAGCACATTGTGCTTCTCTGACATTTTCTCTATGACAGCACCTTGTATATTAGCTTTCTGTGTATTGCTCTCACATACTATTTTGCAATTTTTCTGTGGGCAGAAGATTTTTAAACTTTTGTACATGTTTATAGGCCATCAACAAGTATGCGCTGATAAAGTGACTGACAGTGTCAGGTGGTGCCCTGTGGCTTTTCTCTCTCTGAATTGGGTCAATAATACATTGGGGAGCCCATCTGTAAATCAGATTCATTCCGTGAATTGTAATAAGTGAACAGATCCTAAAATTATCAGAGAAAATTAAAATGAAAAAGCAATTACATATGGACAGCCTAATAAAGAGAGCTGCCTCACCTTGCAAGTCAAGTTGAATGAACAAGTTTTCAGCAGAACACCAGAACCTTCCATTGCAAGATGCAATATCTTCTGGACAAATTAAAGATTTTTCTTATTTATATTACCAGAAAACAACTAACTTAAAATATAATAAGTTCCACGCCATCTATGAACTTAGAATTATCACATTATGAGAAATGAAGGAAAAGTCAGTCTTTTTTAATGGTATGTACTATAATGAGAACTGAGGGGTGAGACCACAACAGAAATTACCCTTAAATTATTCAAAAGTAAGGGAGACATTATTTAGAGAAAAAAAATACACAGCTAGAAGGGGAAACTCTTTTTAAAACTTCAAATATAATAGAATTTATATACCCTATATCACCACCCAGCTTTCTTTATTTTTGATTCTTGATTTAACAAAAATACCTTTAGTTTGCTAAATTGCCTTTCCACATTCTTTGACACTATTTGCAGATGCCTGGATGTTAGGCTTAATTGCTTCAGTTCTACTTTAGGTTTATATCCTATTGATCAATACTCTGTAGGTTAATATCTGAATAATCAATAATTATCTTCTAAGAATTGGTTGTGTGAATCAATTAGCACAATCTGTTTATTCTCAAGTGATAATCCCACTTTAGACCAACTCTTTTGCCACAGTTCTTGCCCAGTGAAATGCATCATTTTCTTCCAAATAGCTCAAACTCAAAATATATGCACAAACTCCCTCCAAACTTTGTCTTTTAAGTATAACATGGAGTGTAGATGTATCCTAGGCTCATGTTTTCCTCCCTCCTTCCTCCCTCCCTTCCTCCCTTCCTCCCATCCTTTGTCTTCTCCATCTCTTTCCCTTCCCCTCTCTCTCTCCTCACCTCTTCCTCCTTTTTCTTCTTCTTTTTTCCTTTTTTTTTTTTTGGTATTGGGGTTTGAAACCAGGGGTGCTTTATTACTAGACCACATCCCCAGTCCTTTTTAATTTTTAAAAATTTGACATAGGGTCTTGCTAAGTTGCTTAGGGTCATGTTAAGTTGTTGAGTTTGGCCTTGAAAATTTGGGTCCTCCTGCCTCAGCCTCCTGAGTCGCTGGGATTACAGGTGTGTGCCACTCTAGCTATATTTTTGTCTTTCTTTCTGATCTATTTTAATCACTACCAATCATAATGTTTGATTTAAAAACTAAGAGTACCACATAAAATTCTTGGTTGCATTTGCTCACAGCTGAGTAGCCAGTGCTTGATGAATGGATTTAACAAAGGCAGAACAAAAGGTGAACAGCCTCTGAAGCTATCATAAAAGTCAGAGGAAGTCGAGAAAAATCATTTAAATATATCTAAAAAAAGGTTATAGTTTTTCACAATGAGAGAGGAGTTCGGTCCACCAAAAATGTAAGAATCTTTAAAGGTTACCCTTGCACTTCTATATTGTAGTAGACATGTTAAATGGCACAATATTGAAGCTATTAAAATTTATATTGGTTATGGAGATTTGCATAGAAAACATATTTTTTCTGGAGTGGAAAATTCTTTGGGAGTAAGTATGATACCAGAGAAAATGTGTAACTTCGAGAAATATACATTTCTTCGGTAGGGTGAAAAGATCGGGATAGAAAATGTCTTTTAAAGTGACTTTTGCATTTTCATCCATACACAGTGGGAGGAAAATGGAAAAAAAAAACAGCACTTAAATTTTCTTGTCCAGTTCATTAATCATTTTAGCAATGTTTAGGGAAAACACAGGACAAAGCAAAACTCAGTTCCAATTGACCCAGTGTAGCACTTAGGTTTTCTAGACTAGAGGGTAAGACTAACATACTGTAAATAATTTCCAGCACAGGGAAAGAAAACTGTAAAATTCTTCCAAATTTAATGTTTTAACACTTGAGTTCATTTTAAGGAACATAAACTTGCATGTTTAAATGAGAGAACAAGAAGAAATTTTTAAAATTTTTCTTAATATATTGTGTAGGTAATGGAACATTATCAAATTATTAAGAAACTAGAAATAGTTACCTAAAAGAAAATGTGTATTGCATTTATGCTGAGGATTATTATTTATTCAACTGAATCATGGCTTTAGTTATCAGCCGTGTCTGGCTCACTACCAAATCTGCATCTCTAATCTGGTTTTCATTTCAAGAGTCAGGTTCAAGTTCCAACTATTTCTACCTATTTTTTAACTGCTATTTCTCTTGTCTCAAGCATACTCATTATCTATCTGACATTCCAAACTGATGTCCTTCCCTAATGTTCCATTTCTAGAAGTGATCAAGCCTTGGTCTGCATTCCCTAGGTGTGGAACCTTGAAGTTCTCTTTGACTGGGGAGCTATCTTCAGCTCCATCTCACAAATCAGTCACTAAGTCCTTTAGGTCTCCCTGCAAATTTCTCTTTGCTCCATTTCTCTTTCTACTCAGACTACTACCTTCTTCTGAGTTATTATGAAAGCTTCTAAACCTATTTTCCTGAATCTAGTCTTTCTTGCCCTTGTCTACTCTTTCACTGCCCTCAATTAAATCTTACTGAAACATTATAGTCATAAAAAATTTCTTTTACTCAAAAGCATTCAGAAGTTTTGCCTTGCAACTGGTATTAAGCTGTTTCTATACAGAGAGTGGACAAATACTAATTGAATATTAATTTTTGCCATTTCTTACTTGGGATATAAAAGCAGTACAGAACATATACTATGATTTCAGGGGAGTAAAGTCTAGTTCAGGAAATTTAGAAAATAAACATAAAAGAAAATTGTATGAAAAATATAAGGGCCAAGTAAAAGATTCAAATGAAAATTATGATGTGATTTGAAGGAGAACTAAATGCAAACCATTTGCTCTATTAATATTCTTCCTATCCAAAATAGACTCTCTGATTTTTTACTTATATATAATTATTGACTATCTCATATTACATGTTTTATAAAACATGCTTAATTTGAATTACAATGATATGTAAGGTCATGCTCAATAAACAAATTGTGAATTGAATTAAAAAGCAAAATATTTATTCAATCATGATAGTATCTAATTATAATAATATACAATTATAAAAATATTAACTCATGACAACTGCTATAAGGTTTTATTAGACAAAAAAACCTAGATAATCATACAATAATGATGAATAATGCATAGCACAATTATTAAAATTTTTAAGAGTATATTTGCACTTTTCTCATATCACATATCAAGATATTTAATAACAGCTAAATAAATGTTTGGGGAACATTTTGAGAAGAGGGTGCAATATCATGATTAAGAACATGGACTTTACACTCAAAGCCTCCCAGATACTGTGTCTGTTTTTCCTTGGGGAAATCTAAACAATAGCTTGGTCATTATGTAAAATTCATATAATAATCATGTATTATTATATTTTATATATATATAATATACACAAAACATAATGAATTTTCATATTTTCTTAGATAATCTCTAAGGATGTATACAAATGAAAAAGAAAGCAGATAAGAATAAAAGGAGAACAGGTGATACATATGATGGTATAATTTAATCCATGGTTATTAAACATGGAAAATAATGATTAGGAGCCAAATTAGGAAATTCAATGAAAAGAACAGAGTCTTTAAGTTTTAAAAATGTTTTTCAGTTATTGAGTCATGTTATTAGAAGATTATTGCTCTAGTGGGTGGGTCCTAATTTTTCGTGCATTCCATTCACTTCATAGTTATTTATTCACGCATGTTCAGGTATAATTGTGTAAAATATCTGAACAATGCTTGCCTTCAAGGAGCTTGTTATTAAGCAATTAATTATTAGAGAACACTTTTGATTAATGTATAAGGAGAAATGCTAGGTGCTATAAAAATATATATGAAGGGGACCTTTGTAGTTTGGTGGGGATCAGAGAAAGATTCCCAGAGAAAGTAAAATTTAAGTAAAAAATAAAGTGTAAGAGGCACTTATTAGGTAGTGGGAGATAGTTGTCCTCAACAGGAGATGCAGAGTGCCTTGGAAGAGAGACTTGGAGCCCAGGGATTGCCAACTCTCTGTAGTTCCAGAATGGGAAGAAGTAGATAGTTATGTGAGGGAGGTGGGAGATTGCGTTTTGGGCCAAATGTTCCAGGCCTTGACATCCAAGTCATTGATGTTGGGCTTTGTTCTAAGAGTAACTAGAAAACATCAAGGAATTTTAAGCAGAAGGAAGACTAGATCTTTGTCTGAGTTCAGTGTTTACTAAATGAATGAATGAATTACTGTGTTACTTTGGATAAGCATATACATTTGAGTTTTCTTATCTTTAAAATGAAGGTAATGATAATGAGAGTTCTAAGAGAAAATGGGATAATTAGTGAAAACATTTCTAAATGGAAAAAGTTGAGTGGGGGAGGGGAACAGGGAAAGTATTATCCATAAAACCTGGTCCATGGCCTCAAAGTACTTAAAATTCTTATCTGTAAAACTGACACCATATTGGAGGGCTTATAAGGTCAGAGATGAGAAGAAGAATATAAAAAGTTGTGAATGACAGATAAGAATACAGGAATTAAATTATTCCATTTATGGAAATTGAGACAGAACATTTTTATCTTACTGCTTCAAAAGATTTTTAGATTTCTGTTGCAAAGAGAGAACAAAAGATTGATGTCAAAAGAATAAATAATTTTATTACTTGACTTTTTTTGGTAATGGGTACTTCTTAATATATAAACCATAAACTCTGTACAGAGTGACTATGACAGGCCTATTGAAGAGCCTGCTTAGAAAAATTTCTTCCTAGAACATTAACTTCACGTCTAGATTTTAAATCAGAAAATCATGGGGCCATAAGGAAGGGTAATGAAAATATATTTACTTTAGGTCTCTGACCTGCAGTAAAGATAGCACCTAATTGTTTTGGTCAGATGGGATTCCCTGTCCAGTTATAAAAAATACCCTGAGCAGAACCTGTTAATTATTGAAATGATTTTGGGGATGAACTGCCAAGTCAGAAGAAAGCACTAAGCCAAAATTCTGGGTGATTTTAGAGAAGTCCTTGCATTATAGAAGCAAGAAAGATCCCAAGAGAATAAAGTCAAAGGTCATGCTGATATGTTGACTTATCCTGAAAAACCTATAATGGATTTGACTGGAACAATCCTAAATGTATTTATCAAGCACCCATTATTCAACTGGCACTATTCCAAACAAACCTTCCAGGTGTTGGAAGACTGGTCATTTTCTGCAGAGAGGAAAATTGATTTCCTACCCAGGACCAACTTTATGGGGAGCAAGCTGTTTGCTTTATTTATGGGTTGAACTCAGTTTCCTGCTGTAATAATTCAAATTCTGTAGGTACAGACCTCCTACTTATTTAGATATTGACTGGAAAGGGAGTCAGCTGAGGGCTGGTCCTGCTGCTAATTGTAGGGGGTTTGGATTTATGCTAATGAATGGGGTCAAAGCTTTCAAGGATTTGCTTTCATTATCAAGGCCTAAGGAGACTTCCCAAGACTCTTGGTTGTGGTTCATAAAAAGAGCAGGAGTCCATATGCTCCATGCTGAAGGCTATTTGTTAGGTTCAAAAGAAAACTAAATAAAGCAAAACTTAATGGAAAAGTTTAGTTTCTTAAAACGAAATTCTGTATCTGAATAAACAGAAAATGAAGAAGGAATGTTGAGCAACTCAGGAAGCATATTCATGAGGAGGTGAGACCATGATGTTATCTTGGAAGTCAAAAGTTCCCACTAAACCTCAACTAAAATGCAAATTGTGTACATTTTTAAATTATTAGCAATTGAGTTACATAGTACAAATAGTAGCTGAATTTAAGAAAGCAAAATCCAAAGAGTTTTGACACTTTTCTACAAATAAAGAACGTATTTAAGACTTTAATCATTCTTGGATCGTTCTCTTAACTGATAATGGAGAGCCAAAGACCTATGTATAAATCAATTTTCAATAAGGACAGACATGCTGCTGAACTAAACAAAATTATGGAGAAATTCACATGGAAATAAATTGTAGAATTTTAGAGAAACTGGACATGATATTCACATGTCACATGAACTATAGAGCCCTTCAGAGATGTAAATGATAAATATAGATTGCAGTATTTCTTTTTTTAAAGACAAACTGACTCTGAAATATTTGAATGAGTTTTTAATTATATAAACAAGACTAAAATTTTTATCAGTCTGGTTATTAATTACTATCAACCTACTCTTCTTATTTTTTTCTGTTTAAAGAACTTTATTCACCAGAATTTTTAAATCCATTCTCTTCCATATAAAATGGGAACTAATGCCTTTAAATTTGTTGGCATGTTTGTGAAATACATACAGATTTTCTGACCTCCAAAATTTGGGGTTTACTTCTAATACATTTAACTCACTTTCATTTTTTTCATGGATTCTTTTGAAGGCTGTGATATTTTCTTCTAACTCTGTCTTTTATAAATGCAGACCCAATTAGCATATGGGACTGCATCAAAATTATCTTACTATTTTTTTTGTTTTTCTAATTCTAGCCATCATTCTCAAATATTCAATTAGCAATCTCCTTCATTTTATGAGGTGGTATTTCACTGCCTTCAGATTGACCGATAATCTTCAACCATCTGTTGAAGGCAACAGAAGGCCTTTGCTGTATACAGGAATGTTGAGCCTGAGTGCTGTATGTTTGTCTAAAGGTTTCTTTAAGAACCTTTTAAAAATCTAGCAGGTCTACAGAAATGCATGGTGGCAGTTTATCCAGTGAGCAATTGTTGAGCATTTACTGAATTTACTGTTAATATGCTGATGAAGGAGTCATCACAAGAATTTTTCTTAAGGGACTGGATTTCACATTTCTCTGTTAAGAGTAGTGAGTGAAAAGAATATAAATAGGCATAACTTCTGCCTCTGGGAATTTTAGCATATTAGACAGGAAATGACACACACACCTAGCTCCTCAAGATATAGAGGCATAGTGGAATTCTTTTAAAGCTACAAGTGAATTCTGGGCAGTGTTCTCTATTTTCATACTTTATACCTCGTATATCCAAAAGAAATGAATTTGGTCATGTCAAAGAGATAGCTACACTCCCATATTCACTGCAACACTTCTCAAAGTAGCCAAGGTATGGAATCAAGCTAAGTGTTTATCAATGGATAAATAAAGAAAAAAAAGTGACAGAATACTAGTCAGCCTTCAAAAAGAATGAAATATTGTTCTATGCCACAAAATGAATGATATTGAAGGACATTGTGTTAAGTGAAATAAACCAAGCACAGAAAGATAAGTACAGAAAGATAAGTGGAATCTAAAAATGTTGAACTCAGAAGCAGAGGGTAGAATGGTGATTATCAGGCATTGCTGGGGATAGAGTAGGGCATGCAGAGATATTGGTTAAATAGTTTAAATTAGGATTAAGAAGTTCTGGAAATCTGTTATACAACATGTATATAACTGACAATAACTGAAAATAATGTATTTTTACATTCTTGAAAATTGCTCAGAGATTAGATCTTAAATGCTCTTACTAGAAAAAATAATAAATATGAGGTGATAGATCTGTTCATTTGATTCAATCATTTCACAGTATATATATATATATATATATATATATATATATATATATCAAATCATCATGTTGTACACCAGAAAAACACACAAAATTGTTATTTGTCAAGTATACCTTAATAAATCTTGGCAGAGAGTACCCCTCATTTTATGGTGCTTGGAAAAGCCTTAGACCTGTCAAAGTGGGCTATGAGCTACATAATCATTCATTTAAAAGGTGGTGAGCAAGGAAGTTATGCTAAGTTCTAGTGATACAAGGGTCTTTACCCTTAAAGAACTTATATTCTAAAGAAGAAAGTCAAATTATAATTTATAAGACAATGTGGTAAATGTTATAATAACATGAAAAACCCACTCTGTAGAAATGTAGTACATTTGAGCAGAACTTTACAAAGCAAGTTCATCAAACATTTTCTTCATCTACTCAGTGCAGGTGAATGTCTTTTATGTGACTATATAGTTAAAGGTAAGGAGTAGTTCCATTTACAAATGAAGAAACTGAAGTTGTGGGGAATGCAATACTCAAACCACTCATGGATGGTTAATCTGCATGCTTATACCTGATACAACAGAAACTACTCAAAAGCAATATTTTAATCTTTTCGGTTCTAAGCAGAACATATTACACAATACCACAGAAGTCAACAACCACAGGTCAAACCACAGTTCAATTCAGCCCAATGACTACTTTTGTAAATAAAGTTTTATTGGAATGTGGTCAAGCACACTGGTTTATAGTTGTCTGTGGCTTCTTTCCTGTTACCAGGGCAGAGACTGAGATATATGTAACAGAGACCATATGACCTGCAAAGTATATAGTATTTACTATTTAACTGTTTAATAAAATGTTTGATGACACTTTCTTAAAGAATTAGGTAGTAAAATAGATCCCTGAATCATCTAATCTTTCCATTTTTATTTTTGTGAACAACCTTCATACTGTTTTCCATAATGGCTGTACTAGTTTTACATTCAGGTCAGAAGCATTTTATATCCCTCTTTTTCTGTTCTCTGAGCCCTAAAAACTAGTGATTGGAATTCTTGGGTGGAATTTGGGTTTGAAAATATGAGTAAAACGTTTTTAGCAATAATTTAAAAGTTTCTAACTTGGAACATTATAAAATGTTGACTGAAAATGATACCTATTATACTGGGAAGGATAACTGAATGTGGAATACTAAAGGTTTAACAACCAAGGAGGTATATACAGAAATGTAAAAATGTATAGCATAGTTTTTGTATTAATTTCTAATCCAGGTATAATGAGTAGCTACTACTTCACAGATTGCCTTGGAATCTTTCCACCATTTGTAGGCTCCTCTCTTGACTTCCACATACTTTACTTTCTAACAATTCACATTGGAAATTCTCTTTGGAGGACTTTCCTCAAAATACTAAAGACCTCCTACTCCCACTTTTTTTTGGGGTGGGGGGGAGGTATGGGGGATTGAATCCAAGGATGCTTTACCATTGATCTACATCCTTGACCAGCTCTTTTTATTTTATTTTATTTTATTTTTTTGAAACAGGTTCTAAGTTGCTGAAGTTTGCCTGTTTTTTGTGTTCCTCCTGCTCCAGCTCTGGAGTTGGCTAGGATTAAAGGTGTGAACCACCATGCCCAGAAAGTCTAGAGCTTTTTATTTATTTATTTATTTATTTTTTTGCTAGCACTTGTGAGGTTAGAAATGCCTAGGAGTTTACATGCCCCTTAATGTGGCCCCTAGCAAAGGGCAGTTACCAGGAGTATTGAAACCCAGCTGCTTTATCACAAATGCAGACAAATTCTAAGGTATAATTTACCCTTTAGAGCTCCCCTGTGGGCTCAGTCTGAGCCTGGTATGTTGCCTAAAACTCACAGTTTAGCTTGGCTTGGCTTCTTGCGTTTCTTCCCTGTCCCATGTCCACATTCTCTTACCATTCCTCTAAGAAACCTTTCCTTGATACATTTGCATACATTCCTTGTATCAGAGACTGTTCTGGGAAACTAAGACATCAGTGAATATTCAGTTAAAGAAATATTTCTACTTGTTCCTTCTGTTTCTTCCTTTCCCCCTCCTTTCCTTTCTTCCCACTTCTCTTCCTTCCTCACTCTTTCTTTTTCCTTCATTGATGTTTTCTGGGCCACACAGCACTTATGACCTACACAATTTGGGGTTGCAATGGTCTTTCAGCACCTTAGCAGCAGGAAAGGTTTCACTGCAGCTGTTTCTTTGGCAGGAAGAGTGCAGCTTCTATGTTGAGTTCAACCTGAAAAGTGCTTCCCTACTGGGTAGAAGCCATGAATTGCATAACACTCCCTGTTTCCTACTATTAAATATCTACTTTGGCTGAGTAGCATCTCTGGTTTAAATTTTTTTTCCCCCACTAAGTATATATTTTTCTTGGCATATAAGCCACATACAGAAAAACACACAAATTATAAAAGTACAGTTCCATGAATATTGCAAGATAAACAGACCTGTGTAACTACTGCCAGGTCAACAAATAGAACATTTCCAGAATCTAGAATCAGCATGCTGCATCTTCCTGGCTATTACATGCCCTTAACAGTAACTGCTATTCTGACTGCCATCAATGTTAGGTAGTGAAGAACTAATGTCACCCAAAAAGAGGTCTGAAATTTATTTTGGCTACTTACCTAGCTTTTCTCTGGAGTCTTTGATAATCTGCTTGGGAGCAGGGGTGTGGCTTGCCCTTGGATTTTGCCATAGGACAGTCAGAAAATGTTTAGAGACATGAGGTTTAGAGACAGTTTTGATTTCTGGGGACTAAAGGAATCAAACCAAACCTGCAGGAGTAGCTGAGATTAAAGGTCACCCATATAGGCCATATATGTCTTGTCCTAATAAATACTCTAAACATCAAAGCTCTCTGGCTGGCCACATACCATACATTCTGATGCATCTATTCTAGGACAGCAAAGAGTTACTGTGGATATGGAGGCTTCTCATTCCCTTCCAGATTCCTCCCTAGGTTACTCTTCCTTTGCCCATTCTAATTTGTGCCCCTTCTTTTAATAAAAATATAAACATGTGCTTTTTCTTGAGTTCTGTGAGTCCTAGCAAATGGCAAAATCTGAGGTTAGCTGTGGAGACTCATGAATTTGCAGCTAACTGGTCCAAAGTTAGGGTATCCCTGGTTCCCCTGAATTTGTGGCTGATGACTAAAGAGAGAGCTGTCTTGTGGGAACTCTTTACCAGCCCAGTTTCCCTAACTCACTGAAACTATAGATTTATTTTTTGAACTTTATTTAAATGGGATCATACAGCATGTCCACTTTGATTTTCTGACTTAAAAACAATACTCTATATTATATTTAGCAGTAATATCTTCTATATTCTGTACACAGATTCCATTATACGAGTGTACCTCGCTCTATTTATTTATTTTACATTGATAGGTATTTGGATTGTTTTCAGTTTGTGATTTGAAAAAAACGCAATTCTTCTCTGAACATTCTCATATCTGTGTTTTGGTGCATATAAAGACTCTTTATCTTGTTTGTAAAAGAAATGCAAATATGAGATCAGTATAGATTAGTCCAGCTTCAGTTTATCTTGTACAACATTTTCCAAAGAGATTTTGTCCATTTCCATTTCCACCAGCAGAGCATGAGAATTCTAGTTGTTTCCCATTCTTGTCATCCATGTTGATTCTTAGTATTGTCTGTCTCTTAAATTTTAGCCACTACAATGTGTGTCAGTACACTCAAAATTATATCAAAGAAAACAAAATAGTGCCATTTTTCAAGTGTATTGTTTTAAAGAAAATGTTCAGGTTGTGGCAATGAAATGAGATATATTGCCTGAGAAAGGTAGGGTGGCAGCCCAGAAAGCTCCAACAAATGCTCATTCCCTTGGAAATTCTCCAAGGAACTGGGTTTGCAAATCAGAGATCATAGTCTCATCCAGGTTTTAAAACTGACCAAACATGAGGATGCTAATTATAGATATCAAAGCTCATGCTTTTATTTTTGCAAGATGCAATATCACATATTTAATTTCTTTAATAGATGATTATACAGATTTTTCTATTTCCTCTTATTGGAATTTTTGAAAAACGTTGGTCAGTCTTGTCTTTGTCTCTTGACATTTCTGGTATTATTTTTTTTTTAAAAAACCAAATCTTAGTAATAGTGACTAAGAATTTTAGAGGTGCAGGATGTTATTTTTCTCCATAGAGTATTTAATTTCCATTAAAATTAAATAGCTATTATAATAGGGACTGCAGTGATCTGAGGCAAGGTTTCCGCCTTTGTGAGAGCTTGTCTATTTCCTATGCACCTTTTCTCCCAGGCCCAGCTATTACAGGCTTAATTTAAAGTGGGGTAGTTATGGAGGCATCTTATCAATAGTGGGCTCTGATCTCCAATTTTTATTTGCCTGCCACCAGGAGACTCCTGAGAAAGCTCTGGTTTAAGTTTTGAGCTTCCAAGCTGGTTTTATCTGCTTAGTTTAGTGGTACTAGTTAGTAGTAGCATGATCAGAGAGGAAAAGAATGAAAGTGAGGACTTCTCTGAGGCCATCTTTTTCCTAAGGCCTTGGTCCCTCCATCCTGATTGTTTTAAGAACTTGGGACTTCAACTTCCCCCCATTACAAGAGAAAAGCTAAAACTCTGAGCCATTGCTTTCTGCTTAGAAGCCTTATCTGTGTCTCTGAGAAAAATCTAGGAGAAAGAGTGGCAAAGAAATTGGGCTCAGCTCAGTCTATTTTCCCTTCTTTTTGGGATCACAGCACCTTTTCTTTTTGTCTGCTCGTTGATGCCCTTAAAGTGGTTTTTGTTGTTGTTTTGTATTTTATTCAGCTTTTATAGTTGATATCACCAGGAGAATTGGCGAGACACACTCTAACCTGTCTTGTGAGAAATGGAAATCCTGTCCTGAATATTTTTCAGATGAACTGTTTCATTTACTCTGAAGGGCAAACTAGTATTTTTATTCAAAATTAGTTGCTTTACTTAACACAGCACTTATTGTTTTTAGTCTCTCTTCTTCAAACCACAGAATCTCCACTTAAGAATCTTGAATATTTCTTTTGCTCTAAAATAGGCAAGAAATACCTTCATTTTATTAAGCATGTGATACTTTTTGACTTTCTTGTGTGTGTGTCCTTTTCTGTTCTTGATTAGGATATAAGATTTCTTTTAGGGTAAGATGCAAATCATATACTTGGCCTTAATGAAAGTGTGACTTTTCACTGAAACTAGTTCTTGAGTTATAACTAGTTATCTTAGATACACTAAGAATTGTCCTTGTAACTTGTATACATATGTTGAAGGGCTATTCATTCTTTTTAACTTCTGGTTTGTCTCTATTTGAAATATTGACTATAATTAAGCCTTTGCATTAATATTTTTCTTTACAGATATACATTTTGCTTTTGTTTTTGTTTTGAGCATTATTAGTTTGCTCTGAACTAGCTAATGCAAGAAAAGATAAATAATTTAAAAGACATAAAATAAAGTGAACAGTAACTCTCTTGCTGTGTTCCATAGACCTGATTCTTACCCAGGGAAATATTCATCCTTGTTTTCTGGTATACCCTTCTAGAAAACACAAATATCTGAACTAATTAAAGTGATACTGGTTTTAATATGAAATATGTTGTTCATTGCTTTTTTCTTTTCTTTTTATTTTTATACTTAATTAACATATGAGTTTGTGGGTGTTGCTGTGTTTAACTACTATAACATAATATTCCATTGTTTATATACACTGGACTTTTGAACTAGCCTTTAATTGAGTGTTTATGTTTTTCCTAATATTTTATTATAAATACTACAACAAGTATTCTTCAATGTGCACCTTTTTGAACATCTGAAAGGACATCTATAAAATAAATCCCTGTGTTGCTGGTCAAATGTAATATGTGTTTATTCATTTTTTGTTCCTGTGGAATCATTACTAATTTCTCAGAGTTGAATGGCTTAATAAATTTGCTAAATTTGTGAGTGTCTTAAAGTTTACATCAATTTTTATTTTATAAATGTGTAATCAGCAAATTTAAAACTTTTAATGAATCACTTGTTACTCAATATACTTTTTGCTCAATCTTAAAATACTGCAGTAAAAATGGTTGCAGATAAAAACAACTGTATCACATGATATTATTTTTTAACAAAATGGTCATGGTCTTAACTTTTATTGTATTTTAAGTTGAAATTAATTGTGTAGGCTAGTCATATATAACAAGGCAACCCTAATATCTTCTAATATATTCTCTAACAATCCAATATTTTCCAGATCTAGTTCCAATAACTGCAGCTATCTAATTTTGATCCAAATAAAGTTTTATTAGGTAGGAATTGGAGAAAATAATTAGGTAGTGATTGGAAACATGGTTGAAAAGAAAATGGCTGGGCAGATCTGTATTCCTCACCAAAAAATGGGGACAATTTATTTCCAAGCTCTGTGGTAGACAGAAATCCAATCAAGAAATGTACCTTTGTTTAGAACCCTGTGATAGACTTTTAGTTTTCAATTGTACAGAAGCCTGCAGACAAATGACTGCCTTTTTTTTAAATGGTGTTAAAATGCTATGGTTCTCTAGGTAGTAGAGAGACTCCCAAGGGAAAAGAGCAAGAATTGGATTGGCTAAGTGCTACCCAGAATTTAGTGCAGGGATTTCTCTGTCACAGGGAATTCCCATCTCTTCTCTTGAATTATCATGACAATCATGCTGTGCCTGTGTATTCTCAGTCACACAGTGACTTTCATTATTGTTTTCATTTGCATTTTCCATAATTTTCATTCATCAGGCAAATAATATCATGTCTATTACGTGGCAACTCTACCAGACACTGCCAATAAAGGTGTGTTTGGTATAGTATGGAAGAAGACACTTGATGTCCTCAGAAGGATCCCTTTGGAAGGAAGTTGGGAAGTTAAACAAATAAATAACAGTACTATATGATAAGAGCAATGGATGAAGAATTTGAGAGTGCTATAGGAATATAGAAGAGCCTTCAGGGGCTAAGTGGACACTTACCAGAGAAACAAAGAAAAAATCTCATTAGTTAAATTAAAAGTTGCATGAAGAGGAGAGTCTTATGAAATTCTAACCCTATCTCTGCCCTGACTGCATGCAAAGGCCTGCAGAGCTTGAAATTTCCACAGAAATTTTTTTTTCTATCACACCTACTACCAGATGTGCACTGATTGAAAAATGACCACAATTATTCACTCTTCCCAGTATCTCTGCCCTCTGCAATATGGCTTTGTAGCCTTTCCCATTGGGAGATGAAATCTTTTCCCTCTACTTCCCAAATCAGGGTTAATCTTTTGTCTTGATTTGGCAACACACTGTGGTAGAACAAAAGATGTGCCAGTTAAAAGCCCATCTTCCATTCTCTTGGAATCCCTGCTTGCACCATGAGATCAAGCCTGAGCTAGCCTCCTGGAGAATGAGATACCAGGTGCAGCAGCACCAAGTCAGTCCAGGTGTCCTAGCCAAGGCCCTAGGCATGTGAGCAAGCCCCACGGAGATAAGGCAGTCCAGAATAGCTAGGCCCCAGACTCATGGAATATAAAAAATGGTTATTGTGCTAAGATACTAAGTTTTGAAGTGATTTGTTATACAGTCATTGTTAACATCAGAGGATGTTTGCAAGAATAAATAAAATATTGCACACAAAATATTCTACCAGGGTCTACCACACGGGAAACAGTGAAAATGATTATTTTCTCATATGTTTCCTTAAGTATCCTCTAATCTGTAGGTTCCCTCTTCCCCACGTACACATTCCTCCTCTCTTTCTTCTATTTTTCAGAACAAACTTGATTGTCTTTCTATCAGAGATTCCCATAATCTGTTATTTTGCTGATTGCATACCTGTGGTACTGATGACATATTTTTTTTGCACCATCTATTTCCTATTAAGTGGTGATGAAAATTATTATTTTTGAAGATTAAGTTAAGGTCTGAGAGTTAGTTTTATTCTTTTGACTTGAATTTGCACAAAAATACCTGTGAAATATATTCTATTCTATGGTCTATTCAGTGGCTTAAGCTCATGATGAATGTTCTGAAGTAATACGACCCACTGGGTACAGGGTTGCACTGGTCACTCGCTTTTGTTCATGTCTAGAGTTTGCCACCATTACCAACTATCCCTATCCTCAAGATAGGTTTGACAATGCCAAGGTAGCTGGCCGTGAATGTAAGTTTCTTATAAGTGTGACAAATCCTCAGAAACTCATAGTTTCTTCTTCTTGATTAGTTAAGCCATGCTTTGACAGCACTTTCATGGGTTCACCTAAATCCTATATAAGTTCAATATATTACAGTTTTATATAGTTGACTAATCTGAAATATTGGAAGACAGGAAGAGGGGCCAGTTCCTACCAAGTCTGGAGTAGTAACAGTAATCTGGCTGTCTCCTAGGGGAAGCACCACTATTTTGCTATTTGCAGCTCCTTTAAGCTCCTTCAGATAATTTATGGACAATATCTGCTACAATCTTCAGGTCTTTGTTGGGCTTTCTTAATAGTCCAGATGACTTTTCCTTTGGATCCAGTTACCTTAACCCATGTTGCTATTTTTCTATATATATAAGGGAATAACAATGAATCTTTTCTATTTCAAGTTTTGTGCTAGAACAATCTTTAGAGTTCTACCAGAAAAATTATTTTTAAGTAGGTATAATAGTAATAGTAGTATAATAATAAATTGTTAATTTATCAAATCCTCACTAAGTGATTACTATATAATACATGTTGTATAATGTCTTCGTTTAGGCTGGGAGCAAGCCTTGAGATATGAGACAAAGATTTGAATACAAGTGGTATATTTCATTTGGAGCTTCATCCAACCGGAAAATCTGGGAAAAGAAATAAAACCTGAACTTTGTAATTACTTTATGTAAAGGTTGAGGAGACTGAAGCACTTATGTGCAATTCCTGAGCCATTGCCTAATGGCTGCTGTAGAAGGCGGGCAGATGTTGATTTTGCAAGGGCAAAGTGATTTTTCCAGATTTTTGGAGAAAGTTTCCTAAGTACAAAATACAGGTACTGGCATTTGGAATCTATCAGCTATGAGATAATGAGTAGAGTACCAATAGCATCTGCTGGAACTAAGCACTTTGCATATATTATCTCATTTAATCCTGACAGTTCTACGAGGAAGGGGTTCTTATGCCTGTATAAAGAGAAAAACTGAGTTTCATATTAATTGTGCCTTTTTCTCAAGGTTATATACTAGTGAGGGACAGAGTCACAATTCAGATCAGCACTTTGAATCAGTATCTATGGATCCAGGGTGAGTAGTGATTCCCCAAATGTCACACAATTGCCATTTAGCAGAACTAGCTATGACCCAGGATCCTTGACATGCAGCCTAGCGATCTTCCCATGGACCTGTGTGATTATTCTCATTCCCTACACACCACCTATCTTACCTTGGTGCCTTAGGAATTTGATCCTCTGAGTCAAATTCTTCTCACACGTCCCTGTTGAAGGCATGCAATGCTATTACTTTGTTTTGACGTGCCAGACATCATCAAAGGAAGGTCTGCAAGCCTCTTACAACTTGTCAGGTGCGGGTTTCCAAACCCAGTATTCTTCTGGGGATATCCCTTCAGACTAAAGATGCTTTATTTTCTTTATTGATAACCCCTCTGCTTTGAAACTGCTGTCACATCGACAGCAGCGTCTTTTTCTACATCGTTCCCTCTTCTTGAACCTGTGTCTTTCTCTGGTAACCTAGCTGGCTTCTATGCCATCTTATCATCTTAAGTGCCATTTCCTCAGGAATGCCTCCGCTGACCTTCCTGACTACATAAAATTGAAGCACCCAAGTAGCTCTCCAGCACAGCACTAGTTGTAGTGACAATTTATTTTTTTGTTTCTCTGAGGAGCCCATTAAAGGTCTGATCAGGAGAGAGAGACCATGTCTGGTTTTGTTTACTATTGTGGAAACAATAGTAAACTCGCTTAAAAGATAAAAGGTGTTCTGTAAATATTGTTGAATGAAAGGAAGAATGAAGGCATTTCATTCACAAAGCACCCAGGCCACAGAGGACTCTCAGTGTTTGTACTTCATCTACTAGGAAATAGCTTAGTACCTTTGGCTCTTGCTTCTGTACAGACTCAATTCTGCCACAGTCTATGCTTAACACCAAACAAACAAACAAAACAAAAAACGGACATGTACCACTCAGCCTTTTCCAGGGAACTTTTCCTTACCAGTGTTCCTCCATTTCACAGTCTTGCCTCAGAATCTGTGATAGATTGGTTCCAGGAACCCCTTGGAGAGCAAAATCTATGGATGCTCAAATCTCTTATGTAAGACAGCAGTATAGTGTTTGCACACTCTCCCATACAGATTAAACCATCACTAGATTATGTGTAACACCCATTACAATGTAAAAGCTATGTAAATTGTTATATTGTTGAGGGAATAATGACAAGAAAAACAAGTCTGTACATATTCAGTACAGACACATTTTTTTTCCCTGAATATTTTCTGTTTGTGTAGAGTTGAACTCATGGATGCAGAACCCACAGATACGGAGGGCTAACTGTACCCCAATATTAGCCTGGGATGAATTAAGCTAAAAGAACAAACCCAGGTCAATCTGTAAAAATTTAAAAAATAGACTCTCTGTCTAGTGAAGTTGCTTTGTTCATAATAATAGAGGCATATGCATGAGAAAAGGGTATTATCATACCATACACGTCAATTAGCAGTACAATCTCTAAGCTCTGCTTTTTGAAATGTTCATACTGAGACTTGAGGACGCAAAGGTACCCTCTAGTATGCACCCACTCTCCTGCACCCACTGGTTGAAATTTGTCTTATGAAAAGTCAGCTGAGCCTATTTATGCCACTTACACTTGCTATTCCAGCATTTGCATGTCTTAAGTTATCATGTAGCCCCTTGAAATATGTGCTCAAAAAGAAAGAATGATGTTTTCATAAATATGAAGTTGAATGCTTCGAATAGACTCAATAATTTTTTTTTTATAAAAAACTTGTTGAATTAGTTATGAACAAGACAATTACAAAAGAGAAAGAATCATAAATACCTAGATGGATTCCAACCATCACAAATCTCCTTAGGAAACAGATAGCGGGAATGATGCATTTTGATAAAGCTCGTGCAAAAATCATGAGACAAAATTCCATTTAGGAGATGCATAGTTCATTTTCTTTTCACGTGTAAAATGGGAATAGTAAAACCCCACAGAGAGTTTTGAAGATCAGCTGTCATAATTCTTGTGAAGTGTCTTGCCCAGGCCTGGCTCATAGCAAGTGATTTGTCTATTTTCCCTCCTGTTGCGGGTGGAAACACTTTGTAAATGCCGGTATGTAAATGTCAGTTGTTGTTCCAAGGGGCCAGAGAGGAAGCTGCCAGGAAGGCAGCCAGAATTGAAGAGCCTGGAAATGAATCCAAAGAGAGAAATTGATCAAGGGTCATTTTCAAATGTTGTCTAACATCAGGACTGAAACTACACAAAGGAAGAAGCCATGTAAGGCCCAGGCCTGCAGAAACTTGCTTTTTAAATTTAATTTAGGGGCTGAGTTCGGAACTGAGTTGATGGAAGATGAACTGGATCAGGTTCACCAGAAGGAGCAAATGCTTTGGGCCCTGCTGGGTGGGTTGTCGGCAAAGGCTGTGGCCAAGACAGTCTGTATTTGGAAGACAAAGTGCAGTTTGCCGCCCTGGGTAAAAAAAATAAATAAATAAACGCAGGGGAGATGGCTAGTGATGCATCAAATGAAATAACTCTCTACAACCACAAGAGGAAAACTTTTAAAAAATGAAGAGTTTGAAAGTAATTTTAACAAATTCCTGTGGGTCAAGGACTCACTCCCCAGCACAGATTGCTGACTGGAGAGGTTTCACTTTCTGCAAACTACTTATTTCCAGAATCTCAATGGGGAACAGATCCTATCCTTTCTTCCTGCTAAGAGCATTTAAGCACTCAGCAGAAGCAGAACGTTCTGGCATGAGCTTCACGAAGTGTAACCTCTGGAGAATGGCAGGCAGGCGGCGCGGGGGACTGAGTACTTTTCGGCATAGTGCGTATTACGCAACATCGACCATTTTCAACGCCAACAGTGCCATCTCTAAGGACAATACAGATCATACAGATTGTGGGCAGAACAATGACACTTTGATGGTTGTGCCTGGCTTCCTGGTGCAGTGAAGAGGTTAAACCCTGCAAATGCATAAATATGAACAAGTCAGCTGACTGACTGACTGCTGTGCATGACAAGAGGAGAATTGGGAGAAGAAATAACTCTAGAATAACTTCTTTGAAAAATTTCTTTTGTATCTGATTGACTTAGACATTACTTGAGGACTTTTAAAATGCAATCAGAATTACATTAGAAAGTAATGAGAAACACCAAATACACTATCTGAAAGAAAATACACTCAACCAAATTCTTGTTCTTTATCATCTTTTATATTTTTCTCTTTCTTTAAATGCTGTCATTTCTGTCTCAACAATGAATGTCTTGGCTATACTCTGAGGACTTTCTGTTTTACTTATCCATGGAGAGTGAGCTTCTGATGTGGCACCCAACACACACTGGCTCCTTAAATAAATTAAAAAAAAAAAAAAACAGGGAACAGAAAAACAAAATCAAAGTCATCCTAAAAGAAAAAAAAAATCTTCAATGAACATGAGAGTTACATGCAAAATCTATGTGAGTAAATCAGTTTAGAATCCACTTCATTGGGAACACTGATCCTTTGTCAATTTGCATGCTTTGAGAATCTCTTCTCCAAATCTATGTCTTATAGAACCAATTGCTTGCAGACATATTGGTGTAAGTTAATTTGGTTCTTTATTTGGCACCCAAAGAATCTTTAATCCTTACTTATAATGAAGGATGGTGACAGAGACCTAAGTTCTGTCACCTGCTGTTAAGGCCATGCAGTTCAAAGTCAGGAGCAGAGAGATGTCCTTATACCCATATTTTTTAAACATCAGATCTGAACTTAAGGCAAGGCTTTTGAGTAGATGGAATGTTTTTGGCATCTTTTCCTTTCATCTTTTTTGCATGTTGTTTGCCCAAATTCCTATTACTTTCATTTCTTTGTATAGTCCCTCTTTTCACATTCCAAAGTTATTATGCCTCCTCACTTCTTCCTCTCCCAACCCTCCACAAATAGTAGAGAGACCTTCAATCAACTTAGATGTGTTTGCATATTTAAGCCCTTAACACAGAAAATATGGATCAGTAGAACTTCAAACTATGAAATTATTATTATTTTCATTAATAAATTAAGTCAAACAAACATTTAAGTGCTCAAATCACGTTTATTCAAATATTTACCTTTCTTCCTCAAATTGTGAAAATACAGACTTTCTAAATTCTCCGTAGTTTCTTTCCCATCATGGTGATTTCCAAGAGCAAGGGAACTGAACCCCTGGGGATGGGAGGACCCTCATGGGCAGCCATTTTCACTTGTGAATCACTTTTGTGTCCAATGCTCAGTTTGGGATTATGTTCAAAAAGTGTTTCTAGAAGAAAATTGTCTACCTATGAACCTAAAATTAAAGTCATCAGATTTTCAAAGTGTTAGGACACAGGGAAAGGCAGAAATAGGAAGTAAGAAATGTACTGGTGATTCACAGTAGAGTGCCCAAGACTGAGGAGAAGGGCCTTCACACAGGCAAAGGGAAGGGAAAGGTGGCGACATCTTATGGGAAAGATCAAAGCACTCCTCAAAACTGTAACTTAAAAACTGAATATGACTCATTTAACAGAAGCCAATTGTATATGTGTGAGTGTGAGTGTGTGTGTGTGTGTGTGTGTGTTGGGAAGGGGAGGGAGAAGCAAGTGTGTCACTTTTGTTTTCTATTCTCTGGGGCTTGGTTAAACCTTTCCCTGTGAGAAGTAGTCAGCACTTTTCATAGTGTGGTCTAGGGAGCCCTGGATATTCCTGAGACTACTTCCGAGACTATTTTAGAGGGTCCATGAGGTCCAAACTATTTTTATACTCATAATGTCATTTAGTATTACGTGTGTTGAAATGAGAACTAATGGCACAAAAGCAATGAGAGAGGAAATTGATGGTGTCTTAGCACAGATTAAGGCGGTGGCACCGGATGATACTAGGTGTTATGCTCTTCACAGTCACATATTTTCAGTTAAAGACAAGACTACCAGTTTTATTTAAAAATATCCTTGAAGAAGCAGAAAAATAAATTATCAATTTGATTAAATCTCAACCCTTGTGTATGCCTTTTTAATATTCTGCATGGCAGAATGGCTTGCTTGCATGAAGTACTTCTGTATACTGAAGGACAACGGCTGTCTCCAGAGAAAGTACTTGTACAGTGGTTTGAGTTACAAGCTGAACTAGTCGTCTTTTTTTTTTTTTATGAGGCAATTTTTACTCAAAACTTTGAATTACTAGCAGATAAATTATGATTATTCAGACTTGTATTGGCTGACATTTTATCAAAACTGAGTGAAATGTGCCTGTCTCTTGAAGGAAAACAATTGACAGCATTTGTTGCCAGTGACAAAAAGGAGCTGTCATGCAAGAATGAGAATTTTGGAAAATGCGTTTCTAATATGGTGAGTTTTTTCCAGTACTTAAGACTTTCCCAGGAGATGTAGTAATAATAATGGATGCTCTTTTTGATTCAGTACAATGAATTCATTCAAGATTTTCCAGATGACTAATATATGGTGTTAGAAAGTCACACATTGGTAAAGGTTCTATTCAAATTGCAAGGGAGAACAGTGGATTTTTAACATAACAGTATAAAAAGTTCACAGACACAATTTCAGACTCCATATTACAACTAACCTTTAAGAAACAACCACTTGTTGAGTTTCAGTTGTGAAGTCTCAAGATGAATGGATGAGATAAGAAGCTGTTTGAGCACAGTCCTGCTTTCTGATCAAAGTGTATGAAACAGACCTCCCTTGGTCTCGGGGAAGTTGGGGAAGGCACTAAGTAGTGCTGCTCACATCTGGGCAGTCTGTAATTTTTTATTTCATCCCTACTCTCCTTTCCTGGGGTAGCTTCTGAAGGTCTAAAGTTGGGAACCTCTTGTGTGTCAAGATAGTATTTCTTCTTCTCAAGTCATAAAAATTATCATGGCCAAGAGATACCAGAAGGTGTGAGGAAGCGAGGGGCCCTTGAAATCAGTGGCAACTGGGAAAAGACTATATGGGGAAGGAGTCCCTGACCGACTAATTCTTCTGGAGATGAGACACACAGCTTTTTTCTCTAGGTTATAATGTCACTGGGGCAAACAAGTGTTTTTGTCTACTATTTAAATTTATGGCATGGGGATGAGGTCTAATATTTACAAATGCCAATTTTCTATGTATTTGAAAGCTTTCTTTGCAATATATCTGTTAGACTAAATTTTAATTAAAATTTACATACCTCTAATAGTAAGCTGATTTATATAGTTTTATTTATATATGACAGCGGAATGCATTACAATTCTTATTACACATATAGAGGGTTTTATGTTTTGGGCACTATGTTTCCAGCATCAGAATTTAGTTTGGATTGTTTTGACAGTTTACTTTCCAACTAGAAAACATTACAAGAGAAAATAATATATGAATCAGTATAGTAACATTATGTATGAAGAAACATCGTGAAGAAAACTTGGAAGAGTTAGGTTTAAACAATTCCCTAATTTGTAGCTGATTTTAAGGTTCCCAATTCCCACATGCTAAAAGCATCAAGGACTTTTTGTGATACAGTTCCAACATCTTCATTCAAGTCCAACATCTTCACTCAAATGTAAGTACCCATTGTAGACTTGGGCCTAATGTAAACACTTTTGGATTGTCCACTCACAGTTGTTCAAGCTTTTCAAACTGTCATGCAATTGAAAGTGCTATTGAAATGATCCCTCCTCTAAATTCTCTAAATACTCTAAATAATCTTAGATTGTTCTTCTGGAACTAACAATAATCTTAGATTGTACTTCTGGAACTAACTATAAATAACCAAATGACACCCAAATGGATTTGAAAATATCTCCAATAGCCACCAAAGGTTCATGTTGAAAAATTGTAGTTAATGTTTCCTATTCAAGAGGGAGAACCAAAACAATTCCTTTGGCAGATTTTGCTTTAGCTCATCAATGGCAGAATGTTTTTGCCAAAGAAATATGCAAATTTGTGTTTGATTAAATAAGATGAAAACTTTATTGCTGAGATACAGCTTTTTTTTCTATTTCTAATTTTATTCATTTCATACTCAGTCAATCAAGCCTAACCAAGACTCCCTGACTTTCAATAGGACCGTAACCCTCTGAAGCAGCTTCCCAGTACTGGCTGTGATCTTAGGAGTCCAAGATGGAATGGATGGGTGAAACTTTTATCATACTCAGGTATGTGGGTGAAGGTGGAGGAAGGGCTTGGGCGTGGATAAGCATCAGGGAAGAGTTCTTCATGACAAACTAGAAAAATCCAGCCTGTCAAAACTGCATGTGTTCCTGATTTATCACCATGATTACACCGAGGTTTTGCTTTACAGTATCCTGGATTTTAAATTGAAAGTCAAATATTATTTGCCACAAGAAGCATGAATTGAATGGCTGGAAAACTACTAGCAAGGCCCAGCATGCTGAATCATTATCTCTATGATAATGAGCCCAGGCAGTTGGTGGGTCACTGGGCTCAGTTGCTGCATGGTTGGAGTAGACAGTCTGGCTCAGAGTACTGCAAAGTCCACAGATTCTAGGTTGGTTCAAATGGTGTGATAACTAAACCCAGGGATTTCTTTACTTTTTGTGAATAGCAGCACTATTTTAACTTCCCTACTTGTATGCAAACTGTGTGCAAACATAATGTAAAATAAAACAGTGCAGCTGAAGAGAAATAAAGTCTGCATTAGGAAACAGCACATGAAGAACATACACTAATATTTACTGTGTACTTATCCAGTGCCTGGAACTGTGATAGGTATTTTATATATTTTCTTAGCTAATACAATAGCTTTTATTATCCATATTTTGCAATTGAGGAAACGCAGACATTGAGAAATTAAGCAACTCACAGAATTTCAAACATTTGCAGCAAGGTTGGGAAATAAAATTAACTTTCACAGAGTCTCCACTCTGTGGCTTCACATTATGTTCTCTGCCTTGGACACACAGTTGTGATATTGTAAGAAGTCAGCATTCGGATCATATTTTAAAGGGGAAGCAACTGAGTCTCAGAGATAGTAAAAGAATTGGCACAAGGTAAGAGAAGCCACTCAGTGACAGAATTCAGCTTTTAAAACACAACTTTGCCTGAGAGCAAAGCTCATGGTTCTTCTACTCTCTTGTTCAGGCAGATGATTTGGGAAACTGAAGGGTGAACTGATTTTCAGAGTGGAACGTACACCTTCAAAGCTGTCCTGGGGAATCTCTGTTTCCCTTCATCAATTTACCCACTGCTAGATCCTTTGTGGCCTTTCCCTTAGGACTGCCTCACCTGTCCTATCAGGCTTTGATGGGATGCAGAACTTTACCTTAACCCATGCAGCAATGGGATAGATTGCAACATCAACTGTACTGGTTTCCCTCGGGTCACCTTGGGAGGCAGCCTGAAGCACTGTTCTGCACTCTTGGCTCACTGCTCAACCACCCTGAATCCCTTTTGGCTACCCACAAACTAAGACGGCTTCAATACTCATTATTAACTGAGCTGGGGTTCAAAAATGGTTTACCGCCACATGACCAATGCTGGAGAGATGGGCTGTGTGCTTGCCCTAGTTTCATGGAAGTCATTAGAAGGGGTTGGTTATGAGTCATTTGCCATGGTGTGCCTTGCAGGAAGCCACGTGGGAGTGTGGCACATGATCACATATTCTCTCATTTTGGTAGCGCTGAGATTTGTCCTGGTTCTAAAAGCTATAGCAGCATACTTGTGTATGTCGCTGCTTTGAATTCATCAGTTTTTCCCCCCTAGGAGTTTTTTAAAAATGTATTTAAGGACAGGTACAAAGCTCCAGTAAAAAGAAGTAATGAAAAAGATGAATGTTATCTTTGGCTGTCTGTTTACACTGTTTTTAACAAAACAGCTTTAGTAACCAAGGACTCAGAACTTCCTCTATTAGCTTCTTAAAGAGTAGAATAGGAAGCAGAAAACCCCATAGGACAGATTCAGAGAACCCTATGTTCAACATGGATTTCCGCACTTCCTGGCTTGGCTGACTTTGAATAACTTAATAACTCCCCTGAAAGTCTATTCCTTTATCTGCAAAGAAATATCCTTATCTCCATCTCAAAGGTTAAGAATTAACAGAACACATCAAATGCAGAAATAGCTAGCAAAAGACTTATATTAACAGCTTGATGAAATCTTCTCTTGTTTCTTTTATGAAATCTTTCCTTGTTAGCTGTGTGATCCTAGGCAAGTTATTTAACCTTTCTGAGTTTCATATTCCTCTTCTATAAGACTGAAAACAGTACTTACTATATACAATAGCTGTGTGGATTCCATAACGTGACATAGTAAAGCACCTGGCTGGCATTGTTGGCTGGCACTGCCTCATGGCAGCTTTTATTATTACAAAGCCTTTCCAGGTTCAAGTGGAAAGAGCTCAGGTATTACTAAAGTAACCATGTAATCCTTGTTGCTCTGGACAGAAGTTATTTATACCAGGTTCTAGCAAAATCACTAGTAGCACATTCTTTACTCTCAAAAGGTTCCAAATGAATTCTGTGGTCACTCTGAATACAAGTGATATGTGGGCAGCAGGCTGGCCTGGTGAGGACAGAATGTAATTCCAGTTCCTTTCTTCCTATAAGTAATGTTTGTCTCATTCTTCCAATGGGGCAGTTTGTTATAACTAGTTAGCTATTATTAGGTCACTGTTTATTATTTTTAAGCAGATAAGTATCTGCATATCAGAAAATACATGAGCAGAGTTTTGGGTAAGGTAGTTGCTTATTTATTTGTTCATTTTCTGCTTAGTAGCATCCATTTTTCAAGAGTACAGGGTTTTCTTGTTCCCTGTGACCATCGCAAGTTACCGCCTAGGTTGGCTCCTAGTGGTGACCCTTTAAGTGGCTGCCTGCACAGCTTCCTGCACATAATGGTGCCTCTCACTCCCAGCAAGCACACCTTCTCTTAATTGTACTGCTGGAATCTTGCTGCTACACCAGAGAACTTTTGGATAGGAAAAACAGTGGTGGCTAATTTATTCCTTACGAGCTCAACCAGCTCTGCTGTCTCACTTTGGATGCATACCACAGGTACAGGAAAATCTGAGTCCTTGTTTTAGGGGGAAGGTATAGGGTAGAAAGAATGATCTTCCTGAATCTTCCCTTGACACTGTCTGTCGTCTTCCTGACTGTTGTCTCCAAATTTATCATATCCCATGTCTTCTTCATTTATGGAGAAGCAAACAAGAAGCACTGTTAGTTTTCTCTGCCTTTGGGAGCTACCAAATCTTGTAGAGCTAGACGCAACAGGAGTGGCGGTATTTCCACAAACCCTGACTCTCTTCTTTTTCTTTTCAACCAATTTCTTCCTCAGGAGAGGAAAGAGAAATCAAGTGTCTTGGGACCAATTTTCATTTACAATGGTTGTAGTCTCACTCTTACCTATTCAGTCCATCCTAGTTTGAATGGATTAACTAGGTGGTAATTGCATGTGGGTCAAGGCTGCAGAAGGTGAGTTTCTGGGAGTTAGCCCCAGAAGGGTTCCCTATGGGGCCTTCCTCCTCACTTTCTCTCCTTCCTTTCTGGATGCCATGAGGGTAGCAGCTTCCCTCTACAATGTTCTTCCCCCAAGATGTGCTATTTTACCTTGGGCCCAGAGCAATGGTGTGGGTCATCTATGGACTGGGACCTCTGAAACCATGAGCCCCAATTAAACTTCTCCTCCTCTAAGTTGTTCTTGTTGGGTATTTTGGTCACAGCAATACAAAAGCTGACTAAAACAACTTGATAAGGACCATATTTTTTTTTTGTCCTGGGTACTCCACCTAATAGATTTGACTTTTTTTTTAAATGAAACTAAGACAAATATTATTTTAATTTTTGTTAGGTCCAAATTAATATTACTCTGTCTCATCTCATGTCACTTTGTTCCTTCCACATTTGCTAACTAGGAAGTCAGGGAAGAGTGTGAAGCTTTGAGATCCAAACCCTGAAATATCACCGATACTTAGAAAAAGCCCTTTTGTGTAAGCGCCACAAAACGGAGTTTGTACTTACCTCATCACATGCTCATGCTCACCTTTCACAAATTTTCTATGACTAGGGTAAAACTTGTCATGATGGAGTGAAATTCAATCCTATATAAAATAATACTGATTAAGAAACCAATATGGATGAAGTAAACACTATATTTTATTTATTTTTCAAATCTCAGATTTTTTTGTATTAACATTTAAACACTTCTCTTGGATTTGCTCTCACCTAGTATTGGAATCAGTTTAAACACCCAATCCACAGTGTGACCACAGAATAGGCCAATGTCTGATATTACAGTAAATACATATGAAATATGTCCCCAGTGCAAAAGCTTATTAACATTTAAAAAGAACTGGATCCATTTATACTTTGACTATAGCGTCAACGCCAGCTGAGCAGAACTCACTGTCTGTCATCCCCAACCTTTTCCCCTCTTGTGCATTTACTGAAGTCCTTAAATATCAGTAGCACACTGAAAGTTCTCGCATAAATGCACCAAATGAAATCCCATCTTTAGCTTCAGCCCTCCCAACCCATTTTCCCCCATGTTCAAATAACATTGAGGGGCTAATTTTCAGTAAATTGTTAAAAGGAAAGGTGACAGTCCATTTAGCAGTCAGCTAGTTGCTAATTAGTACTCAACTAAAATGCATCAAAATTTGAGCACTCCCAATTGAACACTTTCAAAGATAAGCATTCTACTAATTTAACTCTGCTGTGGGTTGAGTCCTGATTGAGTTCTTTCACAGAAGGACAAGCCATGTTCCAGTGCTTTCCATCATTGATTTTTTTTTAACCCAAAGCTAAAATTATAGCCTACCTAAGCATGTCATATTTTTTTTGTTTGTTTGTCTTTCAATTAATGCCGTGTGGGGTTTAACCTATGAAAGTGTAAGGTCATTACATTCATGACACAGGAATTTAAAAAGACTGTCTTGTACCTTTTCATACCTTCATAGTTAAAGTAAGACATGTTGGGGAGGTAGGGGAAGATACAAATATGAGAAATACATAAATGTTCTAATAAGTGGATTACAAATGTGGCAATTTGTCATGAATAAGCTAAACTTGGCTTGATCTTTCCTTTCAGACGCTGGTACATTCAGGTTAGGAACTGGATCTATCATGAGAACGATGCACAGCACTCTTCAGAACTTGATCAGAACTTGAAGCCATTTTATTCCAATGAGTTGAAGTAGTACTTTCCCCAGAATTCAATCCACACAAAAGAAAAAAAAAAGACATAAAGGGGTAGCATTTTTAAGCACTTACCATGAAACACTTTTCATATGAGTTATATATAGTCACAACCTTGACCCAGAGGTGATGGTTCACCTGGAAGCCTGGATTTGCATCCTATTTTCTGCTCCCAAATCCCATGCTCTTTCTACCTGGCACACTGAACTTTCCAATTCTTATTGAGATGAAACTCAAAAGCACTAATGGCGTCTTGGAAGAAAATAGAGTTGTCCTATTAAAAAAAAGAAAGAAAAAGAAAATAGGTCAAAATATCTTCTAGGATCACTGAATTGTTACTGTTGAAAGGTTTTGAGAAAGGTATGAAGGGGTAAGGTCTGAAGTAGCTTTAATGAGGCTAAAGTGACTGTAAATTTCATATGCCATAAAAAGGGTATCTGAGCTGAGAACCGTACATCTTGCTTCCAGTTGTAGTTCTTTTATGCCACCGTTCCCATGTCAACGTGGTGGGTGAAGCTGAGAAGGCCGGGATTTTTGGAGAGTTAACAAAACCAACGGTATGTTAGGAAAGTGAGATGAAGTTTCTTAAGCACCTCCCAGTTACTAGAATAGGTCCTTGGGGAGGAAGATGTCAAATATTTAAGAGCAAAGTCTTTGTAGACCAAGAAAAGAACCAAACTTTATTACTTGGTCAATTTCCTATTTCCTGATTTTGACTCTGTTGCTTTGGGATAGAGAGGAAAAGAAAATAGGATCTTGGAAAAAATGGAATTTAAATAATATGAGCTCACAGCTTCCCTTTCCTTGATTCTACTCTTCTCCCTCAGGAAAAATTTCTCTAGATCCAATAGTCAGGAAATCTAGATTCTACAGAGCTCTGTAGATATTGAAAAAACTCCTTTACTTCTTTGTGGTTATGCCTTTCATCTATTTAATAAATGATCTCAACTCTATTCTCTCTATTCAGTTATAAACTGTTGTGATTTTGCAATTCTTATTTCTTATTAGAATATTCTACTACAGAGGACAATGTAGGACCTAGTCCATGGTTGACATTCAATGAAAAAAAACAGGTAAATGACTAACAATCTTTTTTGTGAGATTTGATTACCTTTTGTGAATTTCCATCTGCAGGTCTAATGCGGTACATAACATAGAGAAGGTTCAGATAATTGTTGATTAACTCCTGTCTCTAAATAGCTTGTGTATAGTTTTCTGTTGAGGGCCACAACCAAGTCAAGATGGCGCCTGGCAGTTTGCCAGGAGGAGTGGTTTGTGAGGCAACACCACTGAGTTATTAAGATGATGAGGAATCCTTATTGGCTGACTACTGTATCTAGATGATGCTAATTGAGTCAAGCTGTGTATAATCAGTAAGGTATATATACCTCTGCTGTACTGCAATAAAGCGGCTCCTGCTACCTTGGGTGCCCGCTACCTTGAGTTCCCGCTGAGTTTCCCTGCAATAAAGCAGTTCCCGCTTCAACCTTCAAGTTGCTTGTCACCTCCCGGTTATTTGCCCAGCCGGACTGCGGCAGTTTTCATAAATATCTACGGGTATCATTAACATAATGAATCTTCCTTTTACATGACTTGACCATTTAGGCCCCTAGTCTATTATGACTCTCAGTGAAACCACTAAGTAGGTATCTAAAAGAAATTCATGTCCCTTTGCCTCAAAAGAGATGTATAAAAATGCTCATAGCAGATTACTCATAGTAGTTCCTATTTAAATCTCATTAACAATAGAATGGATAAATTGTGATACAGTCATATAATATGATAGCCAAGAGATGAGCAAATTACAGTTTCAAAGACAAGACCATCATCACTGTGGTGTTGAATGATAGAAAACAGATACCAGAAAATCCATGGTGCTTCATTCCATTTATATAAAGATCAGAAAGAAGTACAACCAATGATAGAATTTATAAATGTTTGCTTACATGAAACATCCTCAAAGCAAAGTAAGAAAAGGATTGTCACATGTGAGGCTAATGTTCAGGGGAGAGTAGGCGGGTTTGAGGGAAAGAACTGCAGAGGCCTTCTGAAGTCCTGGCAATGTTTTTTTTATGATGTGGACTGAGTTGGAGAGGAGTTTGCCATTATCTATATCTTTCTGTAATGTATGTGAGACTTCAGAATGAAAACTTCTTTTTCTTTTGCTTTTCAGAAGTGTATGTAAAATCCCAGGCCCCTGAGTAAGTGCTGCATACATGGTAGCTGCCTAATAAGCATTCCATCTCCTTCTTTTTCCCCTGATTAGCTCTGCACACCTAATCTGAAAAAGCAATGAATAATCTTAGTGTGAATGCCCAACTCAGACATCCATTCCTGGAAGAAAAGGTGCCTTGAGCATTAGCAGATTGCACAGGCAAAAGGTGTTCATTCTTGCCTCATCTGATTGCCTCTTACGCCAGCATCAGAGTTGTCACACGGGTGACTCTGCGTTTCAGAGCCAGTGAGCACCCTGACGCTTCGTAATTACTGAAACACATGTGCTAAGTCACTTTTTGCTAAGCCACGATGAGAATTCTCAGTGCTCAATCGCCCTCAAAATTTCTCATCTCTTCCCTGGGGTGAGGTGCTTTGGTTTAGCAGCTGCACATGGGGAATGCATTTAAATCATTTAAGGTCTGGAGTTCACTATCTCCTAAAAGCAGTCTCTTTTCTTTTGGCATTCCTCAGGCACACCTGGATTTTTTTTTTTTTTTAATACTTCAAAGTGAGGAATATCCTTCCAAGTGAGGAAACCTTTGGAAATACATTAACTCTTTGCATGCACAGGTGTATTTCCTGGTGCTTTCTGTCTGCCTCTTCCTGGACTGTTAATCACTCCTTGGCAGTAGCTCTTTTAAGTCATTAGTTATCCATTTCACATTTTAGCAGCAAAAGCAGTAATACAGTAAGTCAGGTGTGTGATGAGCTAAAGGTCAAAAGAAGTAGTGGTGAAAAGTGCACGAAAAAGTTAAGGCTAATTTTACTTTTAGATAATGCGTCCTCTGCGTTACAGCACAGGCCCTCCCCTTGCATTCCCTAGTTACTGAATTGCTTGTACAGGTGGCGGAGCTTTTTGTGAAACAATTAGAACAATACCTTAGGTTGTAAATTTTCTTAGAATATCATCACATTGAAAAACTTATCTCTGGGTTATAGATAAGAAATATCAGAACCTTTTCTAAAAGCTAGTTTTTTTTTCTTGGTTTGTTTATCAAGAGGTGAGACAGAATCATTGATGGTATTTGTGGCTGAAGCAGAAAGGAGATATTTTGATGCCCCAAACAAATGTCATCATTTAATCATACCAAAGCCTAAATTCTGTGGTTAATTCTAGACCTTCCCATTACCTTAGCTGTGCGGAAATACAAGAGATCCATTTCAGTTAGCTTAAAATTAAAACAGGAATTTGGGAAAATGGAAGGGGTTTTGGAACAACAGAGACACAAGATTGAATCAGGTTTAGGCTTTTATATTTTATGTCCCCCTCCCTCCCACCCCCATAAAATATTGTATAGATGTGAAAGAATAAGCTTCATGTGTATTTTTCCATGTTAGGTGTGAATGACTTTTCACTGAAATGTATTTTGATAAGTATCTGTCAAGCACCCACTGTGGGTCAGGTACACATTGTAATTTTTTAGGGACTTCTAAAAGGGGTGGATGAGTCTTAGTCACTGCCTTGCATCATTAATTACTGTGCCTTAAGTACCTAGGAGCTGTGAGATTGTGCCGTACCAGACACTGCAGGCTTGCGGGGAATTTGGATGGAGACTGTCAGAAAACACAGAGGAGGCTGGACTCTCCCCAAAGTGAATCTGCAGGCTTAGTTCCCAGGTTAGACAGAGATCTCATTCATCTCTGGTGACGCTGTTGGGGATAATTTGCTAGTCACTGAGACCCCCCTCCTCTATATTTTTCCCACAGAACCATCTGCAGCTGGTGAAAAATGACCCACTACAGCTGGTGAACATTTCCCTACCTCTTTCCCTCTGACTTCACACAGCTGTGACAGACGGTGCCCCAGCAGGGTCTGCTCAGCTCAGCTGCCAACCGGGAACGCCATCATGATGTTCCTGACTTCAGATCTGGCGCCTGGATTCTGTTTGTTCTAGCCAGGCCTCACTCACCCTCAGGAACTGCGCACCATTAGAACTTGGCCACAAACGTTGTTGGCTAAAGGACTGGAGAATCTTTTATCATTAATGTCATAAGTCTAAAAAAGGCATGAGGGATCACCCAAGTCAACACCTTTGTATTTTAGACAGAGGGACTCTCCCAGGTGCAGAAATTCAAGGTTATATATTCCTCAGTGAGGAATTAAGACTAGGGCCCAGGTCCCTGGTCATGATCTTCCATTCCAAGTCATTCTTCACTTTATTAAATGTTTTCCCGAATTCATGTGGAACGTGCTAAGGAAAAAAGGATCCACTTTTTGGAAACTTTTGGCTTCATACTCCAGTCTGAGAAGAATGTATATGGTGGCTACTCTCCTTGACCTTTGGCTACTTTTTTAAGAATGTTCTTAGGCTTCTTTAGATATGCATGCCGATTTATATTGTGAGCAGAATATTCCAGAATAAGTACCAGAGACCACAAGAAGTAATAGTAAACATTTGGGATTTAGGAACTATTTTGCCTGAAATGGAATTTCAGTTTACCATTTACTAGTATTATGATCTTTTCCTATCTTTAAAGGAGTAATGGTTTAAACTTGGATGAAGTCCAGTTTATCATATCATTATTTTAGTGGTTTTGTGAGAAATATTCACATAACCCAAGGTCACAAAAGTTTTCTTTTTTTGTTTTATTTCGAAAGTTTAACAGTTTTAGCTCTTGTGTTTTTGTAGGTTATCCTTTTGGAGTTAAAATATGTGTAAGGATGTAAGGACTAAGGGTTTTTTTTTCTTCCTACAGATATATAGGTATGTGAGTGCCATTTGTTGAAAAGAATATATATTTTTTTATTTACTGAATTGCCTTGACACTTTTTAAAAAATCTGTTGGCCATGAATGCATTTTTTTATGTTTCATTCTCTACTTATACAAATGCCACATTTGCCATATTGCAGCTGGTGAAAAATGACCCACTGTGGTAAAAAGTTTTGAAAGTAAATAAAATAAGTGTTTTAGTCTTATTCAAGAGTTTATGATTGGGTTATTTTAGGTCATTTCCATTTTTGTATAAAATTTAAAATTTCTTATCAATTTACATTCAATCTATGTATCCAACTTGTGAATGACCATATTAATCTTCTGAACCATGAACATGGAATCTCTCTCATTTTATTTTATTTTATTTTTTTTATTGGTCGTTAATAACATTACATAGTTCTTAATACATCATATAACACGGTTGATTCACGTGGATTATGAACTCCCGCTTTTACCCCGTATACAAATTGCTGTATCACATCAGTTTCCCTTCCATTGATTGACATATTGCCTTTCTAGTGTCTGATGTATTCTGCTGTCTGTCCTATTCTCTACTATCCCCCCTCCCCTCCCCTCCCCTCCCCTCCCCTTTTCTCTCTCTACCCCTTCTACTGTAAATCATTTCTTCCATTTGTATTATCTTGTCTTGCCCCTCCTTTCCTCTTATATGACATTTTGTATAACCCTGAGGATCGCCTTCCATTTCCATGCAATTTCCCTTCTCACTCCCTTTCCCTCCCACCTCTCATCCCTATTTAATGTAAATCTTCTTCTCAAGCTCTTCGTCCCTACCCTGTCCTTGTTTACTCCCCTTATATCAAAGGAGTCATTTGGTATTTGTTTTTTAAAGATTGACTAGCTTCACTTAGCATAATCTGCTCTAATGCCATCCATTTCCCTCCAAATTCTATGATTTTGTCATTTTTTAATGCAGAGTAATACTCCATAGTATATAAATGCCACATTTTTTTTATCCATTCATCTATTGAAGGGCATCTAGGCTGGTTCCACAGTCTTGCTATTGTGAATTGAGCTGCTATGAACATCGATGTAGCAGTGTCCCTGTAGCATGCTCTTGTTAGGGCTTTAGGGAATAGACCTAGAAGGGGAATAGCTGGGTCAAATGGTGGTTCCATTCCCAGCTTTCCGAGAAATCTCCATACTGCTTTCCAAATTGGCTGCACCAATTTGCAGTCCCACCAGCAATGAACAAGAGTGCCCTTTTCCCCGCATCCTCTCCAGCACTTATTGTTGTTTGACTTCCTAATGGCTGCCAGTCTTACTGGAGTGAGATGGTATCTTAGGGTAGTTTTGATTTGCATTTCTCTGACTGCTAGCGATGGTGAGCATTTTTTCATGTACTTATTGATTGATTGTATGTCCTCCTCTGAGAAGTGTCTGTTCAGGTCCTTGGCCCATTTATTGATTGGGTTATTTGTTATCTTATTGTCTAATTTTTTGAGTTCTTTGTATATTCTGGTTATTAGGGCTCTATCTGAAGTGTGTGGAGTAAAGATTTGTTCCCAGGATGTAGGCTCCCTGTTTATCTCTCTTATTGTTTCTTTTGCTGAGAAAAAACTTTTTAGTTTGAGTAAGTCCCATTTGTTGATTCTATTTGTTAACTCTAGCGCTATGGGTGTCCTATTGAGGAATTTGGAGCCCGATCCCACAGCGTGTAGATCATAACCAACTTTTTCTTCTATCAGATGCCATGTCTCTGATTTAATATCAAGCTCCTTGATCCATTTTGAGTTAACTTTTGTGCACGGCAAGAGATAGGGATTCAGATTCATTTTGGTGCAAATGGATTTCCAGTTTTCCCAGCACCATTTGTTGAAGATGCTATCCTTCCTCCATTGCATGCTTTTAGCCCCTTAATCAAAAATAAGATAGTTGTAGTTTTGTGGATTGGTTACTGTGTCCTCTATTCTGTACCATTGGTCCACCCGCCTGTTTTGGTACCAGTACCATGCTGTTTTTGTAACTATTGCTCTGTAGTATAGTTTGAAGTCTGGTATCGCTATACCGCCTGATTCACACTTCCTGCTTAGTATTGTTTTTGCTCTTCTGGGTCTTTTATTATTCCATATGAATTTCATGATTCTTTTATCGATTTCTACAAGATATGCTGTTGGGATTTTGATTGGCATTGCATTGAACTTATATAGGACTTTTGGTAATATCCCCATTTTGATGATGTTAGTTCTGCCTATCCATGAGCAGGGTATATTTTTCCATCTTCTAAGGTCTTCTTCTATGTCTTTCTTTAGGGTTCTGTAATTTTCATTGTATAAATCTTTCACCTCTTTTGTTAGGTTGATTCCCAAGTATTTTATTTTTTGGGGGGATATTGTGAATGGAGTAGTTGTCCTCATTTCCGTTTCAGAGGATTTGTCACTGATATACAGGAATGCCTTTGATTTATGCGTGTTGATCTTATATCCTGCCACTTTGCTGAATTCATTTATTAGCTCTAATAGCTTCTTTGTAGACCCTTTTGGGTCTGCTAGGTATAGAATCATATCATCTGCAAATAGTGATAATTTAAGTTCTTCTTTTCCTATTTTTATGCCTTTAATTTCTTTCGTCTGCCTAATTGCTCTGGCCAGTGTTTCGAGGACTATGTTGAACAGAAGTGGTGAGAGAGGGCATCCCTGTCTTGTACCAGATCTTAGAGGGAATGCCTTCAATTTTTCTCCATTCAGAATGATGCTGGCCTGTGGCTTATCATAGATTGCTTTTACAATGTTGAGGTATGATCCAGTTATCCCTAATTTTTCTAGAGTTTTGAGCATAAAGGGATGCTGTACTTTGTCGAAAGCTTTTTCTGCATCTATCGAGATGATCATATGGTTCTTATTTTTAAGTCTATTGATGTGGTGGATAACATTTATTGACTTCCGTATATTGAACCAACCTTGCATACCAGGGATGAATCCTACTTGATCATGGTGTATAATTTTTTTGATATGTATTAGAATCCGATTCGCCAGAATTTTATTGAGGATTTTTGCATCAAGGTTCATTAGAGATATTGGTCTGTAGTTTTCTTTCTTTGCAGTGTCTTTGTCTGGTTTCGGAATCAGGGTGATGTTGGCCTCGTAGAACGAATTTGGAAGTTCTCCCTCTTTTTCTATTTCCTGAAATAGCTTGAAAAGTATTGGTGTTAGTTCCTCTTTAAAGGTTTTGTAAAACTCTGCTGTATACCCATCCGGTCCTGGGCTTTTCTTAGTTGGTAGTCTTTTGATGGTTTCTTCTATTTCCTCTATTGTTATTGGTCTGTTTAGGTTGTCTATGTCCTCCTGACTCAATCTGGGCAGATCATAAGACTTAAGGAATTTATCTATGCCTTCACTATCTTCTATTTTATTGGAGTATAAGGATTCAAAATAATTTCTGATTATCATCTGTATTTCTGAAGTGTCTGTCGTGATATTGCCTTTTTCATCCCGTATGCTAGTAATTTGGGTTCTCTCTCTTCTTCTCTTCGTTAGCATGGCTAAGGGTCTGTCAATTTTATTTATTTTTTCAAAAAACCAACTTTTAGTTTTGTCGATTTTTTCAATTGTTTCTTTTGTTTCAATTTCATTAATTTCAGCTCTGATTTTAATTATTTCTTGCCTTCTACTTCTTTTGCTGTTGTTTTGCTCTTCTTTTTCTAGGATTTTGAGATGAAGTATGAGATCATTTATTTGTTGGTTTTTTCTTTTTTTGAGGAATGAACTCCAAGCAATGAATTTTCCTCTTAGAACTGCTTTCAATGTGTCCCATAGATTCCGATATGTTGTGTCTGTGTTTTCATTTGACTCTAGGAATTTTTTAATTTCCTCCTTAATGTCTTCTAGAACCCATTGATCATTAAGCAACCTATTGTTCATTCTCCAGGTGATGCTTGATTTTTCCTTTCTTCTTTTATCATTGATTTTCAGTTTCATTCCATTATGATCAGATAAGATGCATGGTATTATCTCTACCCCTTTATATTGTCTAAGATTTGCCCTGTGACATAATATATGGTCTATTTTTGAGAAGGTTCCATGTGCTGCTGAGAAAAAAGTGTAATTACTTGATGTTGGGTGGTATAGTCTATATATGTCAATTAAGTCTAGGTTATTGATTATGTTATTGAGTTCTATAGTTTCCTTATTTAACTTTTGTTTGGAAGATCTGTCCAGTGGTGAGAGAGGTGTATTAAAGTCTCCCATGATTATTGTATGGTGGTCTATTAGACTCTTGAACTTGAGAAGCGTTTGCTTGATGAACATAGCAGCACCGTTGTTTGGGGCATATATATTTATGATTGTTATGTCTTTTTGGTGTATGGTTCCCTTGAGCAGTATGAAGTGTCCTTCTTTATCCCTTTTGATTAACTTTGGCTTGAAATCTATTTTATTAGATATGAGTATGGACACTCCTGCTTGTTTCCGAAGTCCATATGAGTGGTATGATTTTTCCCACCCTTTCACCTTCAGTCTATGAATATCTTTTCCTATCAGATGCGTCTCCTGTAGGCAGCATATTGTTGGGTCTTGTTTTGTGATCCATTCTACTAGCCTGTGTCTCTTAATTGGTGAGTTTAAGCCATTAACATTTAAGGTTATTATTGAGATATGATTTGTTCTTCCAGCCATATTTGTTTATTGATGTTACTAAACCTGATTTGTTATCCTCTTTGACTACTTTCCCCCCTTTACTGTCCTACCTCCCATTGTTGGTTTTCAGTGTTATTTTCCATTTCTTCTTCCTGTAATGTTTTGCCAAGGATTTTTTGAAGAGATGGTTTTCTAGCTGCGAATTCTTTTAACTTTTGTTTATCATGGAAGGTTTTAAATTCATCTTCTATCCTGAAGCTTAATTTCGCCGGATACACGATTCTTGGTTGGAACCCATTTTCTTTCAGTGTTTGAAATATGTTATTCCAGGATCTTCTAGCTTTCAGAGTCTGTGTTGAGAGATCAGCTGTTATCCTGATTGGTTTACCCCTAAATGTAATCTGCTTTCTTTCTCTTGCAGCTTTTAAAATTCTCTCCTTATTCTGTATGTTGGACATCTTCATTATAATGTGTCTAGGTGTGGATCTCTTATGATTTTGCACTATCGGCGTCCTGTAGGCTTCTAGGATTTGGGATTCTGTCACGTTCTTCATGTCTGGGAAGTTTTCTTGTATTATTTCACTGAATAGATTGCTTAATCCTTTGGTTTGGAGCTCTGTGCCTTCCTGTATCCCAATGACTCTTAAGTTTGGTCTTTTGATATTATCCCATAGCTCTTGAATGTTCTGCTCATGGTTTCTTAGTAGACTTGCTGAGCTATCTATGTTCTTTTCAAGTTGAAATACTCTGTCTTCATTGTCTGATGTTCTATCTTCTAAGTGATCCACTCTGCTGGTAGTATTCTCAATTGAGTTTTTAAGTTGGTTTATTGTTTCCTGCATTTCCAGTATTTCTATTTGTTTGTTTTTTATTACCTCTATCTCCCTGTGAAATTGATCTTTTACTTCCTGGATTTGTTTATGTAGTTCCTTGTCAATGTGATCTTTCATCGTCTGATTTTGCTGTCTCATGTCTTCCTTGAGACTCCAGATCATCTGAAGCATGTATATCCTGACCTCTCTATCTGACATTCCATCTGTTGCAGCTATTACCTCTTCTAAAGTTGAGTTGACCTGCATTGCTTGTGATCCTTTCTTTCCTTGTCTTTTCATACTGCACGCACTTCTTTCTGCTTGGTGCAACTGTTGTGTTTTTGAAATTTACTAGCCTGAAATCACCTCTTCCGAAACTGAATGAGCTGTGATCAGTAGAACATGGGGATGATTACATCATCTCTTTGAAATGGCGGCTGCTGTCCTCCTCTGTGGTCCGACCAGTGTCTGGAACCAAACTGGACCGCTTCTCTCCTCTGTCTCAAAGCTGAAACTCAGCCCTAAGCGCTGCCAAAGTCCTAGTGCCAAACCGCTAGAGGCCGTTCACAGACTCAGGCCTGCGGGGCCCAGTCCAGCCGCCTCCGTGGCTGGCGGGATTGTGTCCCTGCTCCGAGTTGCTCCAGACCGGCTGGAGGGGGGTGGGGTGGTAGGAGTGTGGATCCTAATGCTGAACCACCAGAGGCAGTTCGCAGACTCAGTCCTGCAGGGCCCAGATCAGCCGCCGCCGTGACCGGCGGGATTGTGTCCCTGATCCGCGTTGCCGAGATTCAGTCCCCTGGGACAAACTGACCCCTCACACAGACTTACTAGTTATCGGCAGGTCTCCTTCCCGTGGAATATTGTTAGAAGATCTTCAGCAGGTCCCATGCAAGTGTATTTATGTGTCTCTCTGATCCTGTTACTGCGGAGGTATAGAAAATGCTGCTTGCTCGCCGGCCGCCATGTTGGATCCCCCCATTTTATTTTGATCTTCCTTAATTTTCATTTATAGTGTTTTGTAGTTTTGGGTGCCCAGTTCTTGCATATTTCTGTTAAACTTATCCCTAATTATTTTTAATGCTATTTCAATGGAGTTTTTTTTTTTTTAAGTTTATTTCTAATTTATCACTTCTCATATGTAAAACTTAAGCTGATTTTTGCTATGTTGAGCCTGTATCCCAAGACCACTTATTAGTTTTGGTACATTTTATTTTGTAGATTCCTTTAGGTTTTCTTTTAAGATGACCATGTCCACTCTACAGTTTTATTTCATTCTTTCCAATCTTTATGTGTTTTATTAATTTTTTCTGAACTTATTGAGTTGGCTAGGGATTTTGGTTCAATATTATCAAGAAGTAGGGAAGAATAGACATCTTGTTTGTCCCTGATCTTGGCTAATAATCACTGATCCTTACACATTTGAATATAATATTAGCTGCAGATTTTCATAAATATCTTTGAACAAGTGTAGAAACTTTTCTCCTATTCCTAGTTTTCAGAGTTTTTTAATCATAACTTGTGTCAAAGGCCAACAATATCATATTTATATAGTGAAATATATTGATTGATTTTTAAATGTTAAACCAACCTAGCCATTCCTGGAATGACTCACTCTTGGGGATACACACACACACACACACACACACACACATATATATATATATATATACACATATATTATTTAATATATTTTTATATATTGTATTTGGTTTGTTAAATTCTGTTCAAATTTTTGCATTCATTTTTCAGAATGGATGTTGATTTATAGTTACATTCTCTTGTGATGTTTTTGTCTAATTTTGTTACCTGAATGGTCCTTGAATTTGTAAGACTAAGATCTAAAGGGATTTGGGAATTAGTCTTTCCTCCATTATTTTCTGAAAACATGTGCATAGAATTAGTATGATTTTTTTTAAAACGTGTTATAGAATCCACCAGTGGAGCCATTCAGTCCTGGAGATACCTCTGTGGGAAGATTTTTAAATTAAAAATTCAATCTTTGATTGATATAGAGGATTCAGGTCTTCCTATTTTTTGAGTTAAATTTGGTATTTTCTGATTATAAGGGAATTGTTCATTTTATATAGAACATTAAATGTAAATAGTCCCTGTTTATCTTAGGGGATCTGTTCCAAGACCCTCAGCAGATGCCTGAAACTATGGATCAAACCAAATCCTATATGTAATAAGACTTTTCATATATATATATATATATATATATAGAGAGAGAGAGAGAGAGAGAGAGAGAGTAAAGTTTAATTTATAAATTAGACACAGTATGAAATTAACAATAATTCTACTACTAATAAAATACTTTTAACAATATGCCATAATAAAAGATTATGAATGCAGTCCCTATTACCATCAATTATGCAGTCAAGTTTCTCACATTTGACGAAATTGCAGGGGTCAGCACATCCTGAGTGTTATGGATAAGCCTTGCGCTGGCAAAACCACCTTCGTGATCATGGTATCTCCCCTGCCAGGTAAGTATATCATTTTTTAATGAATTCATGAAACCTGGATATTTTCAGCAAATGACCTAATTTGGATTTGAATCTAATTGTTTCTTGATCTCTTTTAGTACTTCACAGTATAATGACTTTAAAGAGTGGAAATAGTTAAACTTTGCTCTTTACAAGTGATTTCTGGATAAACTAATTAGTTATCACCTAGCAGAGATGTTAATTTCGGTGTTCTGTCATTGAATGAGCTAACTAGAATTGGAGAAAAGAATTTCAGTTGTTTGTGGAATTGCAGAAAACATTAAGAGGTTGGCTGCAAGATATGCAAGAGTAGGCTGTCTCTGTATAATGGTAGCTGGACCCCTGTCCGCATCTCCATCTTAGGCTACTTCCCTCACTCAAATGGCTCAGCTGGGTCATCTGAATTCAGTGAAGAATGCCATTTAGGTGTTGGGACTTCTTTTCTAGAACATGACATGTTGATAGTTGAAGAAAATTTCTTCTAGGATTAAGCCTCAATCCCCTAGAATTAAGGTTAAGATTTTTGGAGTATATAATTATGGGTATTACACTAAAATATCTCTACTACTGCCTGTGTGATGATGGTGAAAATCCTTGACTTCCCTGAGCTTCAGTTTTCTCTTTCATAAAATGGGACAATACTGTTATTTAAAAGTTTCTGATCTAGTGTACATATTGGTGGTACACTCATCAAAATTCCTCTTTTATTGTAGAAATTCAACTTTAATTTCCATATGCTCTGTTTTTATAGTTACCTGTGTTCTCTCTCTAGGTCAGTCTTCAGTGGTACCTTCACCATAGTAGACACAGAAGTGAACTGCATAGATGCAGATGTTTGAGTACACTAGATAATAGTGTTTCCGGAAACCACTGGAGATCTGACAGTGTAGGAAGGTGTCAGGGGTCAGAGCAGGGGGTCTGGAGTCAGCTTTGGAAACGACTCTGTGATTTACTATTTCTGTGACCTTGCAGAATTTATTTACTCTCTCGGTGCCGCAGATACCTTATCTTTAAGTTGAGGATGATATGACTATCTTCCTTATTAGGTTGTTAGAGGGATTAAATAAATTTCATAGGCGGTAAAGTGGCTATATCAGCACTAGGCACATTGTCAGATGGTGCAATTGTTAGAGATGATGGTAATAATATCATCTCTATTGTCTGACTATAGTTTTTTTTAAATTTCTTCCCTTAACTATTTCAATGTTGAAAGTTGGTTTTCTTTTCAACAAATTACATATGTGAGAAAGGAATAAGAGAAACCTGAGTGACGTTTTATAGAAATCCTTGACTCTGTTGGCAGGCAAGACTTAAGAATGAAAAAAGGAAGTGACATGTACTAGCAGACTGGACAGGTCTGTGCTAACCATGGGAGAGCATAGCCACCAGCAACGAGTACAGAAATAGGATTGGGTAAAGCTGCTATATTTGAGACAGCTTTACTATTAGTCAAGAAACCCTACCAAGAGGAGAGATAAATGGTCTTTCTTTGCTGGACCTCTTACTACCTCCTAAGAACTGAGAAATGAGGTAAAACGGCTGATAGGCTTTCCTTCATCCCAGAGGAGTTGAGGTTCTCACTCAGCCTGAAGGTCTTGGGCCTCATTCAGTGACTGGCCTTGTGACCCAAGAGAAAACCCAAGTCAACAATGCCTGTGAATATAAGCAGCCCCAGTGGAGGTGTCTACAGCACAGCCAAGGGCCCTCACAGAGTAGGTGCTCTAATGAGCCTTGCAGAGCCACAAATCCTCTCTGAGACTTGGAGGGAAGTCAGAAACCTACGTGGGAATTAATGAACCAAGAAAAACCTCACAGTGGCAGGCTTAAGTCAGAGGCCAGGGCACAGAAACCAGCCGCAGAATTCTGGGAATAAAAAATTTATGGTAATCCTTGGTGAATAGAAATTGAAGCAGAGAATGTTAGACGTTATCTAACCTAAGTTGTCAACAATCCACGGTTGCTCAAATTGTGCTCAAATTGGGTGTTCACACTGACTCAGATCTTAGTCTGAAGATACAGTGCTATGTCACTGCAAATTGCCTTCAAATCTTATTTTCTTTTAGATTTGGAAGCAAATGTAAAAATCCTACCTAAAGTTGTTCATATTGTTTATTGGAGATTTTCTTTCCTTTTCCTTTTGTTGGATAGGAGCTAAATTAAATATCTGTAGGAAAATAATTTTCAAAAATCTACAAGTTAGGCTTCCATGGAGAGGAAACTTGATTACTTAGAAGGACCATCTGCAGTGGGCTTACTTCCATTTGGAAAAAAAAAAGTATTCAAGATATGTTTTGGATGAGATGAGAATAGATGTGGTAGGAAAAGCAGCAGCCTATTGTGTAGAATAATTTTCTGCTTTATCCTTGTTACTGCCTTATCCTTGTTACTCAAGTTTTATCAGAAAACTGAGGATGAAGTGTTGTATCAAGATTTCTCTGGCAGTGTTGTGGGCAAAATAGGTGGGGCAGCTGATGTTGCAGCCATTCATGTGGCACTTGGTATGGCTACTCTTTCAGGTCGGTCCTGCCTTCTGAGCATATTGGAGTGAAGAAAGGTGTATTCACTTATGGTGCTGCCAATAGACAGGATCTATGGCTGCCCTTGGCTCTATTCACCCTTCCCTTGGGTAGAGTTGCCAGGCTACTTTATCTGAAATACTGTGAAGAAGAGCCACATACTCATTAGAATGAACCAGAGCACAGGGGCAAAAATCATTTAAAATAGGGACCCTCTTTTCCACTGCAGACTCAAATAGAAATTTAATAACTATAAAATGTTACTGTCATTTTACAGTCACAGAAGGAAAAATAATTTTCAGATATCTTGTCCTTTGCTTATTTATTTTTATTATTTTAATTGGTGCATTGTAACTATACATTAGTGGGTTTCATTATGCTATGTTTGTACATGCACATAATACAATTTGATCAATATAATTTTCTATTCATTTCCTTTCACTTCTCCATCCTCCTGATCTTCTTGATCTATTCAGCTGGTCTCTAGAAGGAAAGATTTAAAAATATATAATACTGCTAAGCTGATCAAATATTTGGAGCAAAAATTAGTTTCTTTTTGTTGTTTTTCTTTTTTGGAGATGGGTATTGCTGTATTTCCCAGGCTGAGCTTGAACTCACAATTCCCCCAACCTCATCCTCCCTTGTAGCCAAGATTTCAGGCATCTGTCACTGGGTCCACTAAATACTGTTATCTATGTTAGTCACTATACCAAAAATTAATTTCAAGGGAATTAAATAATCACTGCCATTAGCTTAAATGCTTACTTGGTGTCCTGTGCATATTTTTAATATTTACAACAACTTTTAGAAGTAGGTATTATCCCAACTTAAGAATAAAGACAAACTGTGTCTCAGAATAGGAGTTGGCCTGACTCAGTGAATAAGGAGCAGGTCCAGGATTCCACTCAGACCATCTTAGTGAAGAACAAACATAGCCTGCACCTTATTGTCCTTCCCCTATTGAAGCATAGAAAAGGATGAAATTAAGTTATCAGATAGCACTCTTGTGATAGGAAAGAATTTTTGTAGGCATACAGTCACTGAAAAACCAAAGAATAAAATACAATATCAAATCAAGTGCAACATAGAAATATCTAAAATATGTAATTCCAAATTTAAAGCAAATTTGGCAACAGAAAAAAAAATTGGAATATGCATGGCAGTCAAAAGATTATGAGCCTTAAAATATTGTAAACTCTGAAAAACAAGAGTAAAATCTTATTAGAAAACTAGAAAGAAAAGACATTTTTAGATAAAAAGCAAATGGAGAGTAAGTATGAAAATATATTCAAACACCATGAGTAGCAATTTTTCACTTTCTAGATTGGCAACAATTTGAGGACAAAATACTGTTCAATAGGAGTTTTCATGTACTGCTCCTAGGCTTGTAAATATTTTTAAAAGCTTTTCTGGAAAGTGGTTTAGCAATGGCTATCAAGAGTACAAAGGAGCGCAAATGTTTTGAATAGTTGATGCCACTTCTGGGGATATTTTTCCTATGAAAAGAAGATTATGTACTAGGTGATGGGATATCAGGTAGAACTATATTTTAGTACAAAATCCATTTATTTATATTTGTCATGTGTAAAAGGCCAAATTATTTTAATCACTCCAACTCTCAGTTTCCTCATTTATAAATTGCAAATGATACTATTACTTGTTATGCTTGAATTCGGGACCCCCCCAAAAGACCACCAGAGACCAAGATCGATGTAAGCACAAAGAGATGTTTATTGTAAGCTAGCTCTGTCCTCCACATGCACACACAGCAACTGGTGACGCTGAGAGGCCCCCAGCCCAGGGTTTGCAGCAGTTTTATACACTCTTTGGGGAAAGCAGGGGCTTCACATACATCATAGCATCTCTTAGCAAATCATCACACACCATGGGAAAATCATAAAACAACTCTAAAACATGATTAGCACATTCACTGGCAAGAAGAAGTCGGGTAAGTGTGATTGGTTAGTACTAGAAGGGGATTCCTTTGAATTGATTGGTTTAAGCCACGAGAGGGAGAGGTGTAAGTGCTGAACTACATGGTTTCCCAACATGTTATCAACCACCATAAACTACTGGGAGGGTCATCTGGCATCCCAGGTATTTTCCCTGTCTCATGCTGATTGGTGGTTGCTAGGGGGTTGCTATGGGTCCTCACCTAGTCTGACTGAGTCAGGGACACCTGGTGCAGCAGATCTCTCCTGTTATTTGTAGATAAACAACTCAGCAGGGTGGGTATGTGCCTAGGAGTGCTCTGTGGGTCTTTCCAAGGACAAGGGTCACACCTGAGGTAGAGGCTGGTTTCTCAACTGATTGGCAAAGTTTCTGTGAGGATTATGTGCATAATGCACATTAAAGAATTAGCTTGTGTATAGCAATTATAAATTTAAGTGACTTTTTTTTCATATTGCTGCTGTTGTTTTCATTATAGTTTTATTGGTAAGAGTAAAATTAGTGGAAATTTATAACCTGAGTAAATCTTCAAAATATATTCTAAAGTAAAAATAAGCTGCTATATATTTGATTGCAATTTTTCAGGACTCATGAAAGGAAATATACCAAAATGATAACATTGGTTACCACTGGATATTTATTTGTTTATATTTTTACTTCTTTGTTCTTTTCTCAATTTTTAGGTTTTCTTAAACAAAAAAAAATTCTTTCCTATTCTAAAAATCCCTAAGTACTTTTAATGGGACATTAAGATGAAAGACCAGCCCTTACCATAATATTCTAGGGAGGAACAAAGGAACAAGGGTCTAAAACCAAGGGAGTGGCAATTTTGTTGAGGTATGCTGTAAAGTCAGTTTCCTCTGTATTTCAGAAGTGAGAGAGTATGAAATTTAGATCTCTAGAAAGTGATTCTTAATGAGAAAGATATCAGAGTTTTAGTGCATTTGATATGTTCCATGAACTATTGAAGGAAGCCAAAGGGAAAGGAAATTTATTTTTTAAACTAAGTTCCAAAACTTCAGATCTCCTCATTTTTTTTATTGGCGATCCAACATGGCGGCCGGCGAGGAAGCAGCACTTTCAGTATCTCCACATTAACAGGATCAGAAAGACCCATTAATACACCTAGATTCTACCTACTGAGGAACTTCTAGCAAAATTCCACTGAAATGAGACCTGCCAGGAATTAGTAAGTTTATTAGAGGTGACAGTTTGTCCCCGACGAGTGAATCTTGGCCACGCGGTGCACAGGTCCAGTCCTGCAACCGCCGCCTGCCCGGCTCTGCAAGCAGCCCCCAGCGGCCCGGCGCTGCGAGAAGGGTCCCCGCCCTGCCCTGCAAACCAAATCAGAGTCTCTCCAGAGAGGCTCCTTCCTGGCCTGATGAAGAGACCACACTGGGAAAGCCCACATGAGTAGACATCATAGTTGGCCTTTAAAAAATAAAATACTTGGGAATCAACCTAACAAAAGAGGTGAAAGATTTATACAATGAAAACTACAGAACCCTAAAGAGAGAAATAGAAGAAGATCTTAGAAGATGGAAAAATATACCCTGTTCATGGATAGGCAGAACCAACATCATCAAAATGGTGATATTACCCAAAGTTCTCTACAGGTTCAATGCAATGCCAATCAAAATCCCAACGGGCATTTCTTATAGAAGTAGATAAAGCTATCATGAAATTCATATGGAAAAACAAAAGACCCAGAATAGCAAAAGCAATTCTAAGCAGGAAGTGTGAATCTGGAGGTATAGCGATACCAGATTTCAAACTGTACTACAGAGCAATAGTAACAAAAACAGTATGGTACTGGTACCAAAACAGTCAGGTGGACCAATGGTACAGAATAGAGGACACAGAGACCAATCCACAAAATTACAACTTTCTTATATTTGATAAAGGGGCTAAAGCATGCAATGGAGAAAGGATAGCATCTTCAACAAATGGTGCTGGGAAAACTGGAAATCCATATGCAACAAAATGAAGCTGAACCCCTTTCTCTCGACATGCACAAAAGTTAATTCAAAATGGATCAAAGAGCTTGATATCAAATCAGAGACTCTGCATCTGATAGAAGAAAAAGTTGGCTCCGATCTACATATTGTGGGGTCGGGCTCCAAATTCCTTAATAGGACACCCATAGCCCAAGAGTTAATAACAAGAATAAACAAATGGGACTTACTTAAACTAAAAAGTTTTTTCTCAGCAAGAGAAACAATAAGAGAGGTAAATAGGGAACCTATATCCCGGGAGCAAATTTTTACTCCTCACACTTCAGATAGAGCCCTAATATCCTGAATATACAAAGAACACAAAAAATTAAACAACAAGATAACAAATAACCCTATCAACAAATGGGCCAAGGACCTGAACAGACACTTCTCAGAGGAGGACATACAATCAGTCAATAAGTACATGAAAAAATGCTCACCATCTCTAGCAGTCAGAGAAATGCAAATCAAAACCACCCTAAGATACCATCTCACTCCAGTAAGATTGGCAGCCATTATGAAGTCAAACAACAATAAGTGCTGGAGAGGATGTTGGGAAAAGGGTACACTTGTACATTGCAGGTGGGACTGCAAACTGGTGCGGCCAATATGGAAAGCAGTATGGAGATTCCTGGGAAAGCTGGGAATGGAATCACCATTTGACCCAGCTATCCCCCTTCTCGGTCTATTCCCTGAGGACCTTAAAAGAGCATACTATAGGGATACTGCCACATCAATGATCATAGCAGCACAATTCACAACAGCTAGACTCTGGAATCAACCTAGATGCCCTTCAATAGATGAATGGATTAAAAAAATGTGGCATTTATACACAATGGAGTATTACTCTGCATTAAAAAGTGACAAAATCATAGAATTTGGAGAGAAATGGATGGCATTAGAGCAGATTATGCTAAGCGAAGCTAGCCAATCCTTAAAAAACAAATGCCAAATGTCTTCTTTGATATAAAGAGAGCAATTAAGAACAGAACAGGGAAGAAGAGCATGAGGAAAAGATTAACATTAAACAGAGACTAGTGGGGGGAGAGAAAGGGAGAGAGAAGGGAAACTGTATGGAAATGGAAGGAGACCCTCATTGTTACACAAAATTACATATAAGAGTTTGTGAGGGGGGAAGGGGGAAAAAAACAAGGGAGACAATTGAATAACAGCAGATGGGGTAGAGAGGGAAGATGAGAGGGAAGGGGAGGGGGGATAGTAGGGGATAGGAAAGGTAGCAGAATAAAACAGTCACTAATATGGTATTAAGTAAAAATGTGGATTTGTAACCGATGTGATTCTGCAACTTGTATTTGGGGTAAAAATGGGAGTTCATAACCCACTTGAATCAAATGTATGAAAGATGATATGTCATGAGCTTTGTAATGTTTTGAACAACAAATAAAAAAAACTTCCAGATATCTTGGTAGATTATCAGTAGTGAAAAAATATGTTTAGATTCTTCTATGTGTATATATATCTTGTCCAGTAAACTAGAAGGTAAGTACTTCAAGATAAGTGGAAAATTCATACTGGAATTATTTTCAGCTGTGAATATTATGTGAATAATATAGTATAAAGTATATTCCTGTTCTTTTCTTATTTATACTTCCTTGTGTGAGACTGTCCTCTGATTTATCCAAATATGTCCATTGCCTCAGGAAGGATCTAGGCAGGAATGTTAGAGCTTGAAAAAAAAGATAAAAAATTTACTACTTAAATTTTGGCTATAAATGAAGTGATTGAGACTGGGGTGAGAAAATATGCCAGGATTTACTGAAAAGAGACTTTTCTGAAATCCAAAAATTTGTTCTTTCCACATTCAGAGTCAATCCTAGGAGACTGGGATCACAGAATTTTCTTTAAACTATAGTGTAAAAAGGATCAAGAATGTAACTAAAGCAAATGTAATAAGAGTAAGGATAAAGAAGAAAGACATACACTAGAGGAAGACTGACTAGAATGAGATGATCTGAGTCCCTATTTATTGGTCTCAGCCACAAAACTATGCAACTCTGACCAAAGTCTCAGACTATTCAGTTCTTTGCATCCATAATGTCCCAGGAACCACAGAAGAGCAAGAGAAGAGGGGAAGGAAAGTCTATTTAAATGTTTATAAAAGGACTCCAAACCTGCAAGGTCTGTACTTGGTTTACAAGAGACCTGGGATTCCTTCATGCCTGCATCTCATGGTGAAGTTGGGGGAGGAATTAAAAGGACCAGGGATTCAAGAGACAGTCTAGGTGTTAGAATAAACAGGCTAGAAAGTTTATTTCACAGCCAGTGGCATTGTGTGTGGCTATGGGCCTCAATAGCAGGCTCAGCAAACAATTTATAAAATCCAGGTGGGTTTACCTGGGCTACTAGTAGGGCAGAGCAGCCTGGGCTCATACCATATCTAGACAGTGGTAGACATCAGTGCAGGCATCAGTTCATAGGAGTAAAAGTAGACCAACCCTATTATAAAGGAGACTAGTTAAGACCCAAGTCAGAGACCTGACACTATGAGGAGTCGCAATTTTCCCCATACCATGTGAGGAATAAGGAGTAGAGGAAGAATAAAACCAGATGAAAAAGGGTAAACCAGCTCTTACAGGGACTTTGAATTTCAAATTGGCAGATAATTTACCCATTGGATCAGTGGTTTTAAGTTTCTTTTTTTTTTCCACATTGCAATCACCTGGGACACTTAAAATTCCTTAAGTCCAAGACCAATTAACTTCTGGAGGTGGGATTCTGGCATTCGTGTTTTTAAGAGTTCTTCACATGATTAAAAAGTGCAGTAAGATCTCAGTTCCACTGCAATGAAGACAAAGAAACTTGAAGGAGACTTTTAAATTGGGCATTAACTTTAATTGGCCAGTTTAGTTTATTTTTCCTCCATTGCTTAAATTCTTAGATATTCCAACTCAGGATAAAATTACTTACATAAATGCTTTAAAAAATTTATATCTGAAATCACATATTTTCAGCCTTGCTCTACTTAACAACATATGCTTACCACTTGCCAGGCTTTAGTCTTAGTGTTTTGCATGTATTTTTATTTAATATTTATTTAATATTCAATATTCAGTGTTGATTTAGAAGGTAAGCACTATTAATAGTCCTGCTTTATATTAGAAAGATGCAAAGGGTGCATTAATCCATTTTGTGCTACTATAACAGAATATCTGAGTGTAATGGTCAATTTGAATTGTCATCTTGATTGGATTAAGAGATACCAGAGATTAAAAGGCTTCTGGGTATTTCAGTGGAGGGTGTGTCTAGGAATGATTGGCATGTGGGAGACCAAACCAAAGAGGAGACCCTCCCTACAGGTGGGCAGCACCATCTAATAGGTAGCTTGGATGGAATAAAAGTTGGAAGGACAAGGAAGCAACAGCAGCTGGATTCCTCTTGAATGAGTTCTTGATTGCTGCTGTGCTCATCTAAGGATTTTGAACTCTGGCTTCTTCACTCTTCCAAAGAGGACTGTGCCAGTGATTCTCCAGGGAGTTTCTAGAAGCCTTTGGTCTTGGAGGAGGGTAGCAGGGCTGATCCCTCTTGTTCTGGTACTTCAGCCTCTGGCACTGTGCAGCTTGCTACTGGTTCTCCCAGCTCTCCAGTGTGCAGACAGCCATTGGGGACTTTCCAGTTTCTGGTGGCTTTATGATAATCTAATAAATCCCCTTTTTATAATCATACTTCCTGCTGATTCTGAGATAGGGTAATTTATAAAGAGCAGAATTGTACATCTTACAGATTTGGGGGCTGTCAAGTCCATGCCTGCATCTATCAAGGGTTTCTTTCTATTTCATCCCATGGAAGAAGGCAGAAGGGCAAGAGAACAGGTGAGAAAGTGAGGGTGAGAGAAAGGAAGGGGCAAAGTTCATCTTTTCATGAGGATCTAGACTAAAATAACTAAACCACTCCCATGACAGTGGCATTCATCCATTCATCAGGGCAGAGTCCTTGTGACTTCATCATGTAGTGAAGGCCTACCCCTCAACACAGTTTAATTGAGGTTTAAGTAGCCAATATGTGAACTTTTGGGGACACATTCAAACTATAGCCAAGAGGTTAAGTAACATTCTCGTTCACCTAGAGCAAATGTTCCCCACAGAAGCAGGTTATTTCTGAAGCCCCTTTCCCACCACTCCAACTACTACATGGGATCTGTCAGACATTGCTATTTCTTTCCTGAGGTTCCTACTACACAATGGAATAAGGTTTACCTTCAATTTTAAAAAGTTAAATAGAAAATTTCAAATGTTGTATGAGTATTTGAAAATCACAAAGTTTATTCCAATAATCTGTACTTGCTTATATTAACATCTACTAAAAGTTTGTCAAGGTTCTTGAAAGAAGTCTTTCATGTCTTATCCCAGTCATCATTTTTGGTTTTCTCTCCTTTCAGAATATACCCTATCTGATGATTCAGATATGGTTTGAATGTGTTCCCCAATGTCTTATGTGTTGGAAACTTGGTCCTCTGTGTGACTATGTTAATAGCAGAGGGGACTTTCAGATGAGGCCTACTGAGAGGTCATTAGGTCATCACAAGCATGCCCCTGAAAAGCATTAAGGTAGTTTTTATGGGACCCTGAATTAGTTCTTGTAAGAAGGTTGTTATAAAAAGAATAACCTGAACCTCTACTCTTGCTCTGGTTTCCAGTCTCATCATGCCATCTCTTCCTTATGTAAAGCATTTCTACTATGATGACATTTACCCTTAAGCCCTCACCAAAGACTAAACCAATTGGGCTGATGTTGGACTTTCAGCCTCTCAAATGTGAGCTAAGTAAACTTCTTTCTTCATAAATACCTAATTTCAGTTATTTTGTTCTAGTGACAAAATGGACTAGTATACTAATCTTAGACTTTTGAGTTTCCCTTAAACAGGATAAACAGCTCAAATATTACCACCTTCTTGAAACCTTTTCTGATGCTTCAAAGAGCTGATATGTTTTATGTGTTAATTCTCATTGCATGGGTCCTCTTTCTTTATCACATTCACATACCAGCTCATATTATATCACTATACAGTGTTACTTATTTTAACATCTCTCCCCATCCTTCTGCTGCATTCTTCTAATACATGTTCCTTTAGGCAAGAAGTGTCTTATTTATCTCTGTATCTCTTGAATTATTAACACATTGTCTTGTTCTGTTCCTGCTCAAAACCATACATTTTAATAGAATTTCATGCAAATGTCCATGACTCAAATCTAACACACATGGGAAAATGGTTTCATCAAAAACCAATAAATACTAAAAATATAAAATAGTTTCAGATGGAACATATTGAAAGTCAACTTCTAACTAAAGAGCATAAGTGTAAGATGAATTAGCTAAAATACTTCTATATTCATTTATAGAATAGCTTGAGGTTTCTGCAGTTATTTTAAAATTGTATAACCTCTCAAATTAGCATACTTAGGACTATTTGTTTTGTGCTGCCATATGTGAAAAGATGATTTTAGTTGAAGTTTCTCATCCTTCCATATTCTCATGACATATTCTTTTTGTATTTAAGAGGCAGCATTGTAGAATTTTACAGGTGGACAATAAATTTAAAAGATTTAGTGGTAATGAGAAGATTTTTGTTTTTCAAAAAAAAAGAGGATTATATCTTTAACTTAACTGACATTTTAATTGCTTTGGCCATAGATTTGTTTGTCTATGAAAATGTTGTTTCAGTTTTTTTAGGATTTATAAATACCCTGCTTCTCAAATTGCAGGATGTCCTTATTCCCTTTGATTCTATATTTTCTGGATGTTTGTTGCCTTAAAGAATTATCAAGGAAAACTATGATTTTCCTTTTCTTTACCTGTGACCTTTTAAACTAATGCTAAAAAGATATCAGATTTAATATAATTTCTCTGTCTGGTGTGCTTTTTAAATAGATAAAACGATATTGAAGTGATTGACACTGAATTGGCTGATAAAGAATATATTTCAAATTTAATATCTGATGGGTACCTGGTAATAAAGATAGATTCCAGTTTGCCCATTAGCCTAAAGTTCAAAAATTTTATTGTGCCTTATAGTACAAGCCAAGAGTAAATTGTTTCAAATTCTACAAATCTCCACATCACTCTACACATTTTTAATCTTCCTCTAAATTCTTCATGTACTATTGATGTGTCTTTCAGAGATAGCTATGCTAAAAAAAAAAAGTTTAAGAAATACTTTTGAACTCTGTGAAGAGGGCAAGCGCTCAATGGCATATTTTGAATTCTGGTTCAATTACTCTGTGATGAGAGATTTTCTTTATTCACAAATGAGTGCTGCTGGTTGAAGGTAGAGGTCAGCTGTTTATATACTAACATGTGGCAATTATGATGAAACAAATTCATTCTGAAATTCTGTTGTAACTATGGTGACCAGAAATAAATGAATTCTGTTAGAAATACAAAAAGCCACCCCAGCAGGATAGAGTAAATATTATCTCCTATTGATTTATGAAGGTTCCAGATGACGAAAAGTGGTTAATATATTTCTGTCATGAAACACATTTGTGAGGGCTTCTTCTTCTTCTTGATAGAGCCATTGTCTATTGAAATGATGTTAGCTAGATATCATTAACTTTCCTGTCTTTTTTCCAATACTTGTCCCCTTATAATGATAAGAAACTATCAGCCTTTCTACCATCTTCTATATTCTATTTAGGAGTGAGAAGAAGAGTGTTTGATTTAAGGATTATTTCTGATTATTTTTGGCTAAAATAATGACTCAACCAAGGATTGTTAGTATAAAAAGGTTGCACATTTCTTCTGAGGGAGAATTTGTTTTTGATATTTTATTTCACTTTCATTTGGACAAAAAAATAGAATTCACTTGGTTTCAGATGACTTGTGCTTATAGTGGAATTTGATGGAATAAAAAAATTAAACTTTTAGTAATTTGGTCTTTAAGTAGACTAATTTAAAATTTCATTTGAGTAAAAAAAATGTGAAGCTAAAATGAATAGTATTATGTAGCAAGATTTGGATTTTGGTGTCCCAGATAATTGTGGGAAGGTATCGGCGTGGCTCTGGGGGGGTAAAATGCCCACATAGTGTACTTACTTATGTCCTTTCCCTAACATCAGCTCAATATTTTGCATCTTGGTTAAAAGTAAAAGGTCATTATGAATTTTTTTCCTCCATAATATTGATAACAGTCATAAGAACACACTATCTACAAACCAGGATGAATAAAATTAGGCATACACTAGGCATTGGTCTTGGGAATCTTTATATATCTGACTTCATCATATATATTTCTCCTCAATCTCAGTGGAAACGATGTTGGTTTGAATGAGGAAATACTTTTCTTCTAAGATCAAAGTGCTCAGTCCCAGAAATAAAGTGGAAAGGTGGAAAAGAGATTTTGGACTGTAAGATCCTTAACTAATTTCCATTCTTGTGTTCCCTTAACCTCTAGCATCCCTGAATTGTTAAATTTCGGGTGGGCTATATATAGTAACAGTTTGGGGTCTGTTTAGGTCGCATTTGCTCAGGGTTATTTCTGACTAATTCTGTCTTGTTATGCTAGATATGGGAATTCCTGAAATGAACTAAAATCAACTCATGCTCTTGCCTAAAAAAAGCGAGTAATAGAAATATAAACCTGTCCTATTCTGATCCATATGCAGCTCTTCTATAAAGTCCCCATGTTTTACCAGGGCTTCAGTCTACTGAGTCAGATGCCATTGTGATCTGATCTTTTCTGCCTTCAGTTCTAAGCACCATGGAGCGCCAAGGTTTTATAGGCATTTTTATTACATTCCACAGCATTCCCATGCCAGCCTGACATTCTGCTTTGAATCACAACATATAAAAATTGAAAGGGATTACAGAGATCACCTAGTCTAAGCTGTTCATTTTTTCAGATAAGAAATGGAGACCCAGAAGGGTGAAGTGAATTGCCCAGGGTCACACAGTTCATTAACAGCACAGCTGGAATAAGACCCATGGTCTCCCAACTCTTAATCCAGGACTCTTTCTATAACACCTCTCAGCCTTATCCATTTCTCTTATGTTCAGAGGAAGACACAGGCAGCTCTTCCTTAGCATATCAAGCCACAGACAGAAGACAGGATCACCTTTTTTCTTACTCAGTGTTCCATCCATTACTGCCCATTACACATCCACTTAGTTCTAAAGGAAAAAAAAAATCGCCTGAACATTCGGCTTTTATATTCATTATCTACTCTGTGCCTGTTAGTTGCTTCGTTTTTTTGGTAATGCTTTTACTGATTAACTTGGTCTTTGCAATATAAAATGGTGAAATGCATTATCCTGGGTAAATGTGATGTTATTAATGTGTTTTATTCTAGTTATGGGTCATTATTTCCGATAGATGTAATCGTCCCAGCACTGAGACCTAGCAGGTGGTCTCACTAGAAGTTATAACAGTTTTCTTAATGGTCTGGTAAGAATGTCATTTGCAGGGCAGCAAGGGCAGAGAGAAATTGGTCCCAGAGCTAGCTTGCTTCTGCACTCATTCCCAAGCTTGAGCAAGCAAAAGTAAATACATATTTTCTTACTGATCAGTTGGGCATTTTTTCCTGAGTATTCATTTTCAGTAAGTGTGATGAGGAGCCATGTATATTTATTTCTTATTTACAGCCTTCCCCCCAATAATACTACTAATGACCCTGTAATACTTTGCTTTTCTAATTCTTAGAGGAAACAGGCCTTATTGCCTCCTGAGAGGAACCAACATCCATTCAAGCAATGAGATATGATTAAACCCGGTTGGCTAGGCAAAACTCAGAGACCACTGTGAACCAGATATCAAGAGACAAATTTGCCATTAAAAGTAGCTCATTCTTGTGAGAACGTATGATATCAGTGCGATGGGAGAAATAGAAATCATGTATTCAAATGTTTATACTTTAACACACAGAAGAGGCGTGCACACCAGCCATGATGTATATTTTGATTGTCCTTCCAAATTTTTCTTTGCAACAGAGCATAACTGATGCTGAATGATTTGATATATAATTACAAACATTAATAACCTGAGGAAATAAACTACCTAGTTTGAGAAAAGTGTCTTCCAATATTGATAATATTGCTTGCATATATTCTAATGCTTGGACTATTTAAAGCATGTTTGCACTCAGGTAAGAAAGAGGAAGAGGGATATGAAGGGGAACAAGAGAGAGGGAAAGAAAGAGAGAGCAGGGTGGAGAAAGAGAAAGATTGATGGCCCATGGGTGTATGTTCTCAGCCATGGTTAATTTAATTAGTACGGCTGTTATAAAGTACCAGGTTAATAATTTACATACTTCACTGGCTCTTCATTGCCATTGTCATATTTCATCAACTCTAAGATGAGTGTGTCATCACCTACCCCCATAATTTAACTTCTCTGAAATCAGACCATCTTCTAGCTAACAGTGTAACAGTATTTGAAACAGTTTTGCCATGGTTGTCATAGTTTGTGTATTCTTGAACTTAGAGGTATAACTGGAAAAGTGCAATCCATTGATATCTCAACCCACCATTTTAAGGACTCTTTGATAAAGGAATATGAGGTTGTTAGCCTGAAAACCTTCCAAGATATCTTGAAGAATGTATATGAGTAGCTTGAAAGAAAATCCTAGAGACAATAGCAAAGGGTTCTCTTAAAAGATGTTGAATGGTATGCTCTTGTCTGATTAAAAAAGAAGTAAAGAAAAAAATCCTAGTCCAGAAGAGTCAACTTCTGAATACAAAGAAGTTTTGCAACTACCTTAACCAATTTATCTCATTTATACTTTCCTCTTTAATGCATGAATAAGAGTACCACATGAAAAAAAGTTATGTCTAAATGAGTTTTAAATGCTCTTTCAATAAGTTGAAAATGAAAATCTCCAAAGATAGGAAAGTGTAATTTAATTGGCAATGTTTTTCTTTCTTTATGGTAAATAGTAGTATGTCTTGCAATCAATGGCATTTTAAATTCAGTGAAATATGGCATTTAGTCATCAGATCATAGAACTACATATATCTAAAGCCAAGAGAGTTGTAGAGAGCAAGTCCAACTTATTCCTTTTTATATTTGAAAAACTAAGGAAAAATTTAAAGAGTAGCCCATGATCATCCAGCTCCTCCAATGTATGTCAGTGAAAGTCAGGTGTATTAGAGTCATCACTGACTACTGGGAACTAGATTTGTTTAGTTTTACTGAGATACTATCTTCTTTGCCCACATGGTGAGGTTAATTATTTCTTCTTAATATATCAGAATTGTGTTATTTAATGAAGTAAATTAATAAAGTGTTCTTCATCTTACGGAACTTCCCAGGAGGTATAAAAATATGTCTTTTTGATCAATACATTGAAAGGTGTTTGAGATGTTGGTGACTCCTAATATTTCAGAAATTATTATTTCTGGGAGAAAAAGTGATAACATTCATTTAAATTTTGACAATCGTGCTAAATAATAGGGGGGAACATGGTTATCTAATATTTATTAATTTTATTATAAAGAGTATCATAATAATGTTGGTTTTAATTTTTCTAGTGCATCAGAATTCCTCATCCAGAAATATTACAGTTCTCAGAAAAATCATATATTTCCCTTTTAATAGACATTTTTTTTAATCAAGCCAATACATTGTGTAGAGTTTCGAAATCAAAACATGTGAAAGGCTTATCATGAAAGGGATTCTCTTCTGCTTTCCCTTGAGCTCCAGTTGCATTCCCCTGAGCAAACACTGAACTATTCCAGCCATTTCCCTTGCCATTTCTAAATGACATATATCAACCAAATAGACTGAGATATGATTTCTTTCTTGTACAGCTGTATATTTCTTAAACAGCTTTATTGAGGTATAATTGACCTACAATAAATTTTATAAATTTCAGGTGCTCAATCCCAGGGGCACTGATTTATAAAGTCATCATCAAGATGACACTCAGCTCATATTATCTCCTCCAAAAGTTTCTCTCTGCCCTTAGCCATTTCACCCTTTCCCAGCTCCCTACAGCTCCCCCACCCCATCCAGGCAATAAGTGATTTGTTTTCCTGTCCCTGTAGAATTGTTGGCATTTTCTTGAATTTTATATAAATGGAACCATATGTGGCTACTGTGGAAATGAAAATTAAGATGGTTGCAGTTTTGTCAAGAAAAAAGTGCAAAATTTTTCAGGGATTGCATTTGAAAGCCTGCAGTTACCCCACAAGTGCCTCAATCTTTAATTTCTAGATAAAGGATGCTGTCTGGAGAGAGCAAGTTTGCCAGTCTACACACTGAAAGTTTCCAACCACAGGCTTCTGATTTGTTTTAAAAGACACATTGATTTACTACTAACCCCCTTCTGAGAGTCCCCTGGAAACTAATCCTGTATAACTTAATGTATAGATAGATTCTCTAAACCAATCTAAATTTGTTCAAAACAACAAGGATAACTAAAAGGGAAAATCAAAGAATTTTCCAAACAATCCTCATCCCCTTGTCCCATTTTCCCTTTTAAAATCCAAAACCTCCTTATCCTTGACATTCAGGATACTTGATGGGCTTATAATTGAACCTGTATCTGCTGACTTGTAAGTCTGTTCTGTACTTGCATAAAAATGGTCTTTGCTTTTATTTCAGCTTAATTTATGATTTCTTGGTTTATACCAACTCCCCCAATTTCTGCTTTCTTTCAAATGGCATAATTATTTTGAGATTTATCCCTGTTTTTGAACATATCAATCAAAAAATTGATTCTTTTTTATTGCCAAGTAGTATTTCATAGAAGGGAAACACTATCTAATCCATTTACCTGTGTATGCTAATCTATTTACCTGTGGAGGAACACTTGGATTGTTTTAGTTTTCACTTATTTCTAATAAAGAGTTCAACATCTGTGTACAAATCTTTCTAATGAAATATCTTAAGAGTAGAGCAATTTGGTCATATGGTAGTGGTATATTTACCTTTATAAAAAAACCTGCCAAGCTATTTATCTAAGTTGTTATACTGTTGCATAAGCCCATATCCTTACCAACACTGGAAAGGATCAGTCTTCTAAAAAAATTAAACATTCTAATAGGCGTATAAATAGAGTCGTGGATGTGGATTTAGTTTCCCTTTATCTAATGACTTATGATATTAAGCAGAGCCAATACTATGATGAAGTGAGTGAGACTCACCTTTGGCACAAAATTTAAGGGAATACCAACAAATTCAGCAGTCAAGATAAATTATATTTTAATGTAATATTGAAAACATAAAATTACTGAAAAATACCCACAATGAACAAAACATAAAATTTTATGTTGAGTTATCCTATTTAAAACAAAAGGTTCCAACCACATGGCTTAGTACTGCATTGATGTGAGGAATCTTATTATTTACCTATTACCCTCTATACATTCTTTGTTTGTATTATCTACTCAAATCTTTTGCTCTTGAACTAGAAAACTAGTTCTTTATTAGGTACATGATTGACATTTTTTTTTGCCCAGAATGTTTTTTAATTTTTTTTCTCTCTCTTAACAGTACCTTTCAAAAAGAGGACTTTCTTAATTTTAATGAAGTTAAATTGTACATTTTATTGTCTTTTTAATTTTATGAATTGTGCTTTTGGCCTTGTTGCAAAGAAAGCTTTGCCAAATGTCTCAGCAATTTTATACTTTTTAAATAGAGGTTTTATAGCTTTAGGATTTCCAATTAGATTTGTGATCAAAAATCAGTGTTTATGAGTAACCAATTGTTCCATTACTATTTGTTGAAGAGCCTATCCTTTGTTAACTGCTCTTGAAAATTTGTTCTCTTTTACAGAATTTTGTTATTCTATATTTTAAAAATGTTTTGGCTATTTCATTTCCTTTACTTTTCCATATGAATTTTACAATCAGCTTGTCAATTCCTATAGAAAAGTCTGCACAGTTTTAACTGAGCCTGTATTGAATCTAGAAACTAACTTGGGAAGAATAATATCTTAACAATAATGAATCTTTTGATCCATGAACACGGTTTATCTCTCCATTTACATAGATGTTTTTAAACTACTCTTAGGAATGTCTGGTAGTGTTAAGCATACAGGTCTTTAACATACTTTTTTTTGCCAGATTTATCCTTGTATTTTTAGTACTGTCTGATGATATTGTATATGATATTTTTCATAACTTCAATTTCTGATTGTTGCTAAAATATAGAAATGTGATTCACTCACATATTTTGATCTTATATCTTGTAATCTCAATAAATTTACTAAGTTTTATACCTTTTTAATAGTCAATGGTGATACTGTCTTCAGATAAACAATTTAGTTCTTCATTTCTATTATGAATTTTAATTTTTTTCTTTTACTCCTTGTCCTGTCTGGTACTTCTAGTAAAATATTGAACAAAAGTAAGAGTGAAAATTCTTGTTTTTTAATGTTCCTAGGTGGAGATTATTCATTTTTTCCTCATTAAATGTAATGTTAATTGTGTGAGTTTCTTGTGGGGGGAGGGGGAAGAGGGCGAATTTCATTTTTCCTTTCTGTTTCTGGTTTACTAAGAGTATTTAATCAGAAAGTTATGCAGGATTTTTGTCAAATCCTGTTTTCTTTTTTTTGTATTTATTCAGATGATTGTATAGTTTTATTTTTGTAAAAATAAAAACATTGTAATATGGTCAATTATATTGATAATCTTAGAATATTCAAATGATCTCCCATTTCTGGGAGAAAAATTCTCTTATTATCATTTCCAAATATCATTATATTATATATATTATAAATATCATTATATTATCATTTCCAAATATTGTAGTATTAGATTTTCTAAAATTTAAAATCTAATTTAAAAACTGATCTACTTTCATGAGAGTTGTAGGCCTGTAGTTTTGTTGTTGTTATTGTTCTTATTTTTGTCTTTTAATCTCTTTGCCCAATTTTAGTACCAGAATATTCTGACCTCATAGAGAGAAGTGGAGATTGTTCCCTCTTTCTTTATTTTCCTGAAAAAGTTTATGTAAAATTGCTATTATTTATTCCTTAAATATTTGATAGAATTCACAAGTGAGGTCATATGAACCTGGAGTTTTCAGTGCAGAATTTGTTTTTTACTATAAATTCAATGTTAAGAAAACAGATAAAGGCTTTTTAGATTATTTCTCATTGAGTGAGTTTCTGTAGTTTGTTTTTCAAGTAGTTTTTACCTTTCATATAGATTGTCAAAATTATTGCCACATGTTTGTTCATAATATTTCATTATTTTAAGTATTTAGAATACGTATAGCATTGCCATTTCACTCAATAAATTTCACTGTTACCCATTGTTTTCTTGGAATTATATAGTTTATGAATGTTTAGGGATTATTTAAATATCATTTTATTGCTGCCTTCTAATTGAATTCCATTGCTGTTAAATACATATGTGATTTGTATACTTTTCAGGTTGTTTAGATTTTTTTTTTTGGATCAGCAGGTAGTATGATTGATAAATATTCTATATATATTAAATAAATGCTTATTTTACTGTTGTTGGTATGTTATTAAGTCACATTGGTTAGATGAAATTAAGTAAAGATACTCATTTTTGGCATTCTTTATATTCACTTATTCTCTGCCTACTTGTACTCTCAATTATTGAGAGAATGGTGTTGAAATCTCTGATCATACCCGAGGAATCCAGGCTGTTTTTGTCCTATAGTTCTGTCATTTTTTTACATAAGATAACCCATCCTAAGGCTTGGATTTGGAGAACTCAGTGCATTCTTAAGACTCTTGGACTAAAAATGGCATGTATGGTTGATAGTTGTTGGCCAGAAAACATAACTCTGACCCAAATACAAGGGAAGCTGAGATATACAGTGGAAGGAGGAAAAAAATGAGATATTTCTAAGAAAAATCATGCTTTTCACGATAAGTTTTACCAACCATTATTGATGGAAATGGTCCCAGATCTATTATGCTTTAGTAGATAGAACAGACTGTTTAAACTTCTCCCATGCTGTAAATTTTTAGATTTGTCTTATGTCACACAACTCACAGCTTGGCTATACCAGTGGTTTGTCTACTTTGAAATATAAATGAGACTAATGTCTTTCAAATAACCTCTGGAATGGAAGAGGATCATTCTGTCGCAAGAAACAATATGATATAGTAATTAATTTTTTGTGCCATTATGTGCCAGTTTTTTGACTGTAGTATGTAACTACTTTTGATCTTTGCAGAACTTTATTTTTTATCCCAATTTCTAAGATGAGGACACTGAAGTATGGAAATGGGAGTAATGTATACATGGAAAATAGGTATGAAATGGGCAGAGCAGTTCTTTGGATCCGAGTGCTGAATCCAAAACATGCCCAGGTCTATTCCCCAGGTATTCTATGTTACTACTAAAATGTATTTCCCTTCAAACACTGGCAGGCAGATTTACAATTAAAAAAAAGATGAAAACAGGTTATGAGTTAAAATTGCATTTAATTTATATTGATAAATTAATGCAGTAATGAATAACTCTGGTATCCTAAAAATAGTCATATAGGAATTATTATAAACTTATGTTTCAAGTAGAAACATGGTAAGATAGCTAGCTGCAATTCATTTGAGGATAATTATGAAGCAAAACGATTATTCTATTTATATATGGTCCACTGTGAGACTGTGTGTAATGTTTGCATACAACCATGATTGAAACCTATTATTTCTCTTTCTCATATAGATTTATTTTTGTATAAATTATGATATATAGACTATATATGGTTACAGATATAGAGATGTGTATATACACACACACACACACACACACACATACACTTTCTATGCTCAGATGATTCTCGGGTTCTTCAATCCCCAAACTGCTATGGGGGGAAAGAGAATATCTCCCTGAGATATTGGCATCTTGAATGATTGAGAGCTGATTTTTCCAACCTCCAGAGCAGTGTATTTGCCAAGAGTAACTGGCGCTCTCTTCCCATTCACAATCACAGAGTGCTCTACCTGTGAAGTATGGTTATTATGTTTCTGTCATGAAGGTGAAAGACCCATAACTCCAAAAGCCTCAGGCATGAGAGAGTTACTAAGATCTTTCATATAAGCGATGGAAACATAATTATCACTCTTCAAAGGTGAGGTTGAATTTATTTTTATTTCTTTGCAAAAGAAGTGAGTAAAGAGAGTGAAATAATAAGAGACACAAATTAACCTTGCCAACATGAATGAAAAAAATCAGCAGGGATGAATTAGGTGCTGCTCTAAATTGAACTGAAATCTCTTTTCAATGTTTGGTAGCTTTTGCTTAACTTTTGTTTTCACTTTTAAACAATGAACTCTCCAAGCTTCGATGTACTTGAAAAGTTAAATACAGTAAGATAGCTTTTATAGCATTGTAGGCCATGTCAGAACAAGGAAATGCTAAAGATTATAGGAAAAATGATCTGTCATTTTGTACATTTTAGTTTCATTTTTAAACTTTATATCACATCACATATATTATTTTGATGTATTTCAATTCCTTTTTTTTCCTTCTGATTTGACATTTTGCTCTCCTCTTTTCTTCCTAGCCTGTTTAGATGTTTCTCTCCTGTTTCTGTTGTATGCAATTAACACTTGAGCTGAGCTGTGTATTGTACTGTGCAGTTTTTATAGCCATGAATAGAATGAGAATCTGTGTCTGCTCTTTCAAGCTCTGAGAGTTTACACTTGATTTTAAAGCTTGACAATCACCTTTCAGCAATTCTGTTTTCTAATGGTAGTTCCAGACAAATATCAAGTCTAGAATAAAATATACAGTATATGTCATGTAGATTGTAAGGCAATTAAAAGTGATCTTAGGAATATTTTCTTTAAGAAATTACCAAAATTATTTCAATAATGGGATATTCATGGTCTTTTTAAAAGAGTTCTTTGCTGTGACAAATGTGTAAAATGATACAAGACTTATATTGCATTTACCTATCATAATATCTATTTCCACTTTCAATCTCTATCTTCTCTCTATACTATTGCTGTCTTTATCTTCTGAAAATGTGCTGGTACATAATGCCCCGGGTTGTGAATTCAAACCAGTTCAATGACTTCAGTGGTATTAAAAAAAATCAAGTAAAAAGAATTTGACTCTCTTTACAACCTACCTAGAACTGACATTTTCAAAGGGCTGAAGTTCAAGTCCAAATTAATGAAGCTGTGAAGGAAGAGGCATACATTGTAGCCACAGGGTATGTTCTCTGTTATTGAATAATGCTTATTTAATCCAATTTCGGGTCATGGTCATATTTTCTGTAATGTTTGGTTGCTTCTCTATCATTAGTAAATAAGATAAAAGACAATCACTCAAGTGCATATGTTTTTATGATGTTGTTATTTTTCAAAGAAAATAAATTGAATCCAAGAATTTAGAACTCCTAAAGACTTCAAAGCTTTAGGTAGAAAACAAGTAGGAAGTTAAGGTGTAGCTTGTAAGACTGAATTGGTGATTAACAGGAGTCAAGCATGTTGTACAACTGTCCCTCCGTATCCACAAGGAATTGTTTCCAAATTCTGCAGATGCTCAAGTCCTTTATATGTAATGATATAGTATTTGCATATAATCTAGGTACATTCATCCCATATGTTTCAAATCATTTCTTGATTATCCATAATACCTAATTAAATGTAAATGCTGCAAATAGCCATCATATTGTATTTTTTTTAAGAGAACAATGATAGGAAAGAAAGTCTGTATATGTCAGCACAGATAAGATTTTTTTCCCAAAATATTTTCCACATACAGTTGGTTGATTCTGTCAATCTAGAACCTATAAGATATGGAGTAACAACTGTAGTTTGTTTTCTGTTGCTTGTCCAGACATCAATGGCACTTTTAAGGAGATGCATATGCTTAGTAGCCTGCTTTTCACAGCACATATCCATCACTTGTGGATTTACCTATGTGAATTAATTGGCTAATGCATAACATGAATTGCTCCTCATTGTGTTACATTGTTCTTACTTCCTCCTCTGTCCCTCTCCAGACCCTGCAATTACTATAATGCTGTCTAATTGCTTCTGTAACCCTCATTTATGCTTGGAGTTTGATTCGTGTTTTCTTCTCTCTCAGCCAAGTCTTGACTATTCTTTGAGCATATGATCCTCTGTCCATTTTTGGCAACAATTCCACATACAATCCATACTTGTAGGAGAATGTAGAGAGCAATTGACCTGTTGTTTATACAGTCTTATGGTATAAGTATGAGATGTGTCCCTGTCTAACCAGATGTGTGTACAACACTGACATCCTGAGGAAGTACAAATTCTGCAGTATTTTTATTTTTAATTTGGGAAAACAGAGAGTAATCTGACATATCTCAAAACTCCTCCAGAGGGAATATAGGCAATAAGAAGTGAAGCTCTGACTGATCCCTGAGAATTGAACAAAATAATGAGAGCTAACTCACAAAAGGATCTCAACTTGAAGCCAGGCTAACTGGGAAATACCCCAGGAGTCCTCCCAAAATTTATGGTTCCTATCTTTCCAGGCCAGATTGGACTCAGAATTAAGAAGCTTCTGATAAATCACTTTGAAATATTCGTTTATAAGTGGGAATAAAACTTGGACAGAGAAAAACAAGATGTTGGCAGTCTGTCTTCTGAGTCAGATTAGTAGAGATAGGATTTCCCAGGGGAGAACTTCTTTCAATTCTCAGGGATTACCATGCATCACTTTAGTTTTTCCAAATTATACACCCAGGTTTTTATTTATTTGTTTGTTTGTTTATTTATTTTTTAACGGTATTGGGAACATAGTATTTTCTCCTCAGTTGTTTTTGTTAGCTCAGCTTTGAGTGTTAGAGGAGACTCATGGTGCCAGCAGAGCTCATTTCTGTGTAACGATATAGTGAGTCTGGTGGGCCAGGTATGCCTGTGGTTTTATTTTGTTGTGATCTACACACTTAGGCACCATGTAGACTATTTCAACTCTTATCTTTGTACTTAACGCCTTGTAAGTTTTATGACTGAGCAATTTATTTTTACAAACAAATAACTTTGAATTCAAAAGTAAGGATGCTCTAAAAGATTGTAGAAAATACCATTCTGATTTTCCAAAGAACAAAGAGGAAGTCTTATTTATTTATTTATTTGGTACTGAGGTTTGAACCCAGGGGTGCTTAACCACTGGCCACCTCCCTAGCCCTTTTTTATATTTTGTTTAGAGACAGGGTCTCATTTAGTCACTTAGTGCCTTGCTTTTGCTGAGGCTGGCTTTAAACTCCTGATCTTCCTGCCTCAGCCTCCCAAGTCACTGGGATTACATGCGTGTGCCACCATGCCCAGCCAAGGTCTTTGTTTTTTAATATAGTAGCTTTAATATGATTTTTACTTCTGGTTGACTATATTGTAAGCATTTTCTCTCTTTCTTATCTATTCCCTCTAACTGAAATGGAGGTACTTAGGGAACAAATTCTGGGCTCTGAAAACTGGACACTGGCAGGCTGGTCTGCTTTGTGATTTTCTCCACCTCCATGAGCACACGGGCCTACTTCCCAGCCCAGAGCTGCTCAGCATCGGTTCAATGAGGTTTTCCTCTTGACTTCATATAAAACACCAGATGTGAGCTGCTTGAATTAAAGTGGGTTGGAAGTGCAAAAAGGCAGAAATAATAATTTAGCCAAATCACATCCTTTTCTTAAATCTTTGAATTTATTCTGTCTGTTTTATGTTTCTGGCATCGGTACACTTCTCTCCATTCAAATAATTAGAGTTTGCCTCACTGCTGAGGAGGCTGTGGCTTTGGCTTTACTTTTCTTCTGCTAGTCTTGGAGAAAATAAAATCCTCCCTCTTGGCTCCTTCAATATTCTTCTTTCTGATTTTTTGGCTAGTTCAAGAATAGAATAACTAAGTATAACAAGCTTGTCCTCTTGCTCTTGGCTGTGTAGACACTTTGCTGCACACCACTGAGACGTTTGCAAATGATAAAGGTGATTCCTTTAACCCAAGAATCACCTGGTACAGCAATCTAAGTTGCCTTAAGATCGGCTTATTTTGGATCAGAATAATGATGCACAGAAGTGCACTAGACCCTTTGCTTTTGGAAGAAGTGGCATCTGAGGAGTATACAGCTGCTTCCCATCCCTTCTCCAAACCCACAGTGGCTTCTCAGAAGTCTTATGGGAGGCTCAGAGGTGGAACAAGTGGGTCTGGGCAAATTGACTGTGTTCTGTCAAGAAAATAGTATTTCATCATTTTGTGACCCAATTGGGAGGTGTTTGAACTTATTCTTTTCACCCATGATCCTCCAAGACGCTATCCATTCAATATTTCCATTTGCTAGCCCTTTAGTCTCTCTGGAATTGAGGCACAATAGATCAGTGGGAAGATGGAATAATGTAGAACTTTCAGCAATTCTATATCATGAGAATCTTTACCCAATTATGGGGAGAAGAAGAGATGCTGTGGTCTTTGTGAGTCTTCTTCATTTGAGGACCCTAAAGTTTTGTTATAGCTGTTACTATTCAAGGCCACAAAAGAATTATAACTTAGCCCACATCATGGTTGATATGCCAAGATTTGCGACAGTGACTATTATAAAATTATTTTGAATTTGGAAATAAGTTTACAAATTAAAAAGAAGCTTGTAAACATTTGCTCATTTTATGCATACACATTCATGTCAATATATAAGAATATGGATGAACGGCAATAGCTTTGAGGGATGTTTCACATCCACAAAGTGGAAGACGTTGGGATTCTTAGAAATCATAACAATGTTCAAACAAGTTGGTTAAGTTGACTACTGGAATCTCTCTCAAAGGCCAAAGGTTCCCTAGGTAACACACATAATAATTTCCATTATCTAAGATTTTAGCCTAACCTCATAATTCCCACTATCTAGAATTTTAGAGGAAGAGGGATGGATTTTACTCACAGGGAGTTAAGGGTGATGACCATTAAAAACAAATCTAGTCCATGGAGAGTTGGGTAGGCTTGTTGAGGGCAGAACTGGTCTCTGATATTATGGAAAATATCAGAGATATAATGCTGTTTGTGCTTATTTTTCTCTTTGGCAAGACAAATCAGACAGAAAGAAAATAACTTTTGGACTAAAGCAGAATCTTAATAAAAGCTACAGTAACAATAAATTGGAAGCAGAGTTTAATTATTGTTTTTCTCCACATGATTCGCTCTCTGCTTTCTTTGTAAACTTCCTAGCACTTAGTTTTGATTCTTCTTTTATCCTTCATCTACTGATGTTATTTACATACAGAATTGTGATGTGTTTACCGTATTATTGAAATAGAACTGGATTTTAATTAAATATCAATTCAGGATCACAATCTCAAGCTACTTGCCAACCCTGATGGTGATCAATAGAAAGTGTCGAACAAAGAAGATAAATCGATTTTCTGAATATTCAAATATTTTTCATTTCCCTGTCTTCTTCCTTCTCAGGTTTCCCTGCCTCCCCACACGCCCTATACTTGTTCACTCATTCCCTTTCTTCATTCCTCCACCTGCTCAATTTTTCACATGATGCATAAATTTAATTTCCTGTGCATGTTTTCTATAGCGTGCATTCAAACCCTAGAAACCGGAGATGTTGACTGCCAGATCATCATGTTTGCTAATTCACAAATCTACTTCCAGTTGCCAGTTCCTCTGGATTAGGCATCTTTGAAATGGTTTTCTATTATAGGCTTGTTTCAGAATTATAAAATGTTATTTGCTTGATTGTGTATTTATTTACAACAATTAATTCACCCTGAGCTTTTATTTGGAAAAATCCATTGCCTGCAAGAAGTAAACAGTTCTAAGTGTTCTAGAATATTAGATGTAATTATGCCTTTATTTTTATAATGATTCACCACTCCTTCCGAGTTTAGCATTTTGGTTGATTTAACTCTTGCAGAAATTAAAACTCTTTGTGAAAAATGTTGCTTAGAAAAATTGAGGATTGTGGATTTCAAAGGCCATGCTGAATTGGACATATGTTTTATGGAATGAAATATTTGCCTGTATACTACAATAACAAGGTCATGATAATTTATTCATTTTTCACTAATTTTCTTCTTGTACTTATGCATTCATATGTTTTTGCAATATTATCTGAATATAAAAAGAATTGAAAAGCAATTCAGTATCACATTTTGGCAGGAGTAGTCCATTATTCCATCAAGCCATAAATCTGAGTTCACTTTTAACCTGAATACATAAACTCCACAGAATTTATTGAAATACCAATCCAAATTATGTGTACGATGATTAAGAAATTTCTATATTCTTCTCCCCTTCTTCACATATGAAAACACACCCAGGTGTATATGTGAGCAGGATAATTAGACTGGTAATATGGTTCTGGATTTTTAATTTTCTTCTTTTTCTTAATAACAGGTGTCCTTCAAATTTCCCTGTGCTTACCCACTTTTGCTTTCATCTGACTGAGATTTTTAATATTCTCTTCTTTCTTCTTTGCTTGCTTGGAAATACTCCACCTTTTATACTAACAATTTCCAGGGCAAATTGCTGGCTGATTTTGTCTACTTCTCCTGCTTAAGTCTATTCTCTTGGCTCTTGGGACACATGCACAATTTCCTTAAAGAAACTCACCATTTTTGCCACGTGCAGTGGAGCATGCAGGTAATCCCAGTGGCTTGGGAGGCTGAGGTAGGAGGATCATGAGTTCAAAGCCAGCCTCAGAAAAAGCAAGGCACTAAGCAACTCAGTGAGACCCTGTCAAATACAAAATAGGGCTGGGGATGTGGCTCAGTGGTTTAGTGCCCCTGAGTTTAATCCTGGTACCCTCCTCTTCTCCCCCAAAACGACAACAAAATAGAAAGACACTCATCATTATATACAGCCCTATATACAGCTATACACATGGCTCATGCCAATTATTTTTCACTAATTAACAATGAATACTAAGTTTATGATTTCTACTCCTCACTAGTCCATGTGTGGATCTGTTATTTTGCTTCACCACTTTCCTGACATATAGAGACTGGTTCTCTTCTCTTTTCCATCTCCTATGTTATAGCCTTTTCATGGTACTGGGAAAAGCTACAGGGATTACTGCCTGTGTGGACCATGGCTGATTTGCATGGATAGAAATTATTCATAAACTTTTTTGATAAGTAGATGTGTCTAATTTCTACTAACCAATGTAGCTATAACATTTTAATAATTTGTGAAGTGAATAAAGTAAGGATGAAATATTTGTAATTCTGAAGTATTTGATTGTCATATAAAACAGAAGTGTTACTAATAGCCATTAATATATTCATTAAAGAAAAAAAATGACAGGTAAAAAGTGGAATTTGAGAAATCATTTAGGAATGGAAGACAAAAGTATTACTGATGAATGTTAGACCTGAAAGAGTAGAAGACTTGGAAAATGGCAAACCAACTGAGTGAATACATTCAAACCATGATGTTTTAAAACAACGTTATAGAGGATAGATTTGGAAGTAATAGAGACATTTTTTTTTCTGATACTCCGACTTTTTAAAAAATCACAAGTAAATGATATGTGACATTTGCATATAATTAAATAGTGCAAGAAGGATAGAAAAGGGGTTGAAGAGTAGAAGAAATGGACACATGGAATAGAGATTTCGAAATGGACACATGGAATAGAAATTTTGAACAATGTTAGCAAAACAGATCCTCAGACAAAATAAATGTTCCAACTACTACCTGGAGGAGCGTTGGGTAGAAGTCACTTTAACAAAACAGTTGCATTTTTTACTCATCATTGCTGGCTCTGGAGTCTGAGCTTCCTAAACATTCAACTTCGTCTATACAACCATTTTAGTAAGTTATCCAGTAGGTTTCCAGTCATCTGCCTCCTCCATACAGTTCTGAGGATGAAGAGGAGTTAAGTGATGATATGTGACAATTGCATATGAGTAAATAGTGCAAGAAGGATAGAAAAGGGGTCAAAGAGTAGAAGAAATGGTGCAAGACATGTGGAATAGAGCTTTCGAACAATGATAGCAAAACAGATCCTGGAGAAAAATTTTAAGACAGTTGAAACAGTGGTATCATGTAGAATATTGATTAAACTTAAAGCAAAACCAGATCTTCTTCTTCTTCTTCTTCTTCTTCTTCTTCTTCTTCTTCTTCTTCTTCTTCTTCTTCTTCTTCTTCTTCTCCTTCTCCTTCTCCTTCTCCTTCTCCTTCTCCTCCTCCTTCTTCTTCTTCATTAATAAACATTGCCAATGAGAGTAGTAGAACACTACTGAAATAATTGGGAAGGAGGATGCTAGTTCATTCATTCACAATAAGATTTTTATCCTGTTCATTTGCTGCAGGTCACTATTAGGTTGATGGCATGTCTTGGTCATTTTTGCCTTAGACTATTTCATAAACAAAACATGACTCATTTAAATGCGACTGGTATTTTTTTTCCAAAAATGGAAATAAAATATAAAATGAGTCACCCAGTAGCAGGTAAACCTTACCACTTAGGAGCAGAAATTTATAATCCCTCTGTGCAGCCCTCGCTTCACAGACATCTCGCATACACTTCCCCCACATTTCAGCGTATGTAGGTAGTCAGGTAGCTGTTTCTAAATGTGAAAAGATAAATTTTCCACATAAGTGACTTTTACTGGTTGATATTTGAGATGCTTATATACACATGAAAATATTTAATCCAGAAGCTGATTGAGTCATTTAACTTGCCTGCTTAGAAAATTAATTTTGCTTTCTTTTTTTGTTGTTGTTAATAGAAATGATAATTGTTTCCTACATGAGACCTTTTCCTCCACCTCTTCTCTGTAGGCCTAGATTTAAAAGCAGATAATTACCGGATAAACCATTAATCTTCATGTATGGACAGGAAACAGGTAAACTATGGAATCATGAAAGTCTAAAAGTCATCCATTAACTCAACAGCCAGTAGATGGACAGAAGGGGAGGGGGGAGCATGAATTGTGGTCATATAAGAAAAATAAAAAGATTTCTGACTTTTTCACACTTGAAACACTCCATTCTCAGGAAGAGTAATTGTCTTACTTTATTCAAAGCAAAATGAAGTAAAAGGTTGATACATTAATATTCCAGATCCGTGTTACAGATAAATTGGCATGTCAAATCTTCCCAGGACTAGGGTTATCTTCTTTTACCGGAATGAAATAATATAAAGCAAAATATATATAGTTTTATATTTCAGAGAAAATCCTGTGATAAACCAGTCAGGATCACGGAGATTGAGGATAATTTGTCTCTAAATAAACATGTTTACGCCTCAGACATGAGGTGAAATCACACATCTGTGAGCAGCTTGCTTCATGCATAGGATAATCCTGCCTCAAAACATTGTCCTAACAAATTTGACTTGCCAATTGGAATGTTTATCATGAGATCCATTTCTTTATGTGTTAAAACATGAGAAAGTACCTCTTTAAATGAAAATATGCAACCCAGGAGAATGGATTCATTAATTCCTTGTATTTTCATGAGGAACACAAAACCAAGAGATAAAAATGCCACCTGGATGACTGAGAAGAGAATTTCGTCAGTCAGTGTGATGGGTAACAAACTATTTTATTAGTTTCTTTATATACTACCTCTATGACTATTATTGTGCCCATTTTACAGATGAAGAAAATATGAGATCAAATATCTTCCCCCAAATCAATAGCCAGTAAGTCTGATTTTTTTCTTTCATATTTCCATGCAGTGAGTGCTATTTTTTTTTGTATTGGTATAACAAAAAGAAATCTTTAGTGGTTTTAAAATCTTATTGCCAGATAATATCTTATGGGGAAAACTCACCCATCTAAGAATGATATCTTTGGTTTAAAATAGCCTAAGTAATATTTAGAGCTGCACTCTTGTAACTGCTAAAGAACCTGCTCCTCATGATGTTTTCTCCTTTTAGAACATGAGGGGGTGGAGACAGAGAGCGAAAGGTGACTGGAAGGTAGGAGTCACATCAGTTTACCTGAGAAGAGCAAAGTGTTCGTGGGAAGTTAATGGATGTCAGAAAGAGGATAATGCTGGGCAGCAGGAGCTGGAATTCATCAAAGCAACGTGCTGCTTCTTTTGCTTCTGGAGAAGGAGTATTTACAGAAACAAGAGGGGTTTACATAGAAAGTCTATGCAATAACAATTTTCACGTCCACGGCTGTGGTAATTTTTTTGATAATTTGTGTTAAAAAGAAATTTGAGTTTCTCTAAAAGAGAAGGCTGAGAGGATGACTTAATTACTATCTTCAAATATATGAGGGATTGTTACAGCATTTGGAAGATGACAACCAGCTGTTCTCTGTCTCCAAAGAGGAAAACAAGAGAAAATGAATTTGCAAAGTGGCAAAGACTAAGACTGAAGACAAGAAAGAACATGATTATTATATATTTTCTTAACCATGGGATGTAAAATGCTTAAAGGGTAACTTGGAGGGGAGGGGAAGACTATGGACTTTTCTAAACTGATGTTCATGGTACACATCGCTTGGTTCGCTCCTTCCTGGGCCAAAGCTATATGGTACCGAGGACAAAATCATTAGGATTCCATTTGAAACAGTCTTGCTACCACTTGAGCTACATGATTTTTTTCAAAGGTTTTTCTTTTTAATCAGTAATAAACTCAGAAGTTTATTTTTTTTAATAATTCCAGGTGGAAATTAGTTTTTCCACATTTGGATTATGACATTGACACCAGAATGTAATATTCATTTTATCTCTACTAAGTCTCAATTTTGAACTTTTAAAATTATAAAAGAATGCCCCAGTAGGCTTACAGTATTAGTGAAACTCTGGGCAAGTGTATTGTGCTATCTGCTCTAGTAAGACTTTTACATGACCTCTTAATGATTTGGTGGATACGAAGCTCATTGCAAACTGAATCTTCAAGCTGTAACTCTTCTACAGAGACTGGGAAAGATTCTGCAAGATGTTTGATCATTTTGTCATGTGTTTGTATTTTTAAGTTCTAATTGATAAACTGATGAAAGTGATGCAGAATCACCTTGGGAGACTCCTCAAAGGTGAGGAGTCACTTTGACCCTCTAGTCAATGTAACTAGTGTGACTGGGTGTGGTGCTGCATGTTTGTAATCCCAGTGACTTGGGAGGCTAAGGCAGGAGGATTGTGAGTTACAGGCCAGCTTCAGCAACCTAGCGAGGCCCTAAGCAATTTAATAAAACTCTGTCTCCAAACAATAAATAAAAACAACTGGGGATGTGGCTCTGTGGTAAATTGCTCCTGGGTTCAATCCCCAATACATCACATACACACAAAATTAATGTAAACTTTTTAAAAGAAGAATTTGAAACTGTTGGAATAAAACATGGGGTCTTTCATTATCTTAAACTGAGTTATTTTTATACTTTTGCTGTTCTATTTTAATAAATGTATGTAGTATATAAGTGCATATTTAATAAGTATTGTTTAATGAATAAATAAGTACATATTTTAAACAATACAACATAGTTACAGGTAAATTTTCTTGATTGTCTATCATCAAAAGATTGGTTTCTAAGTATGTTTTTTCTTTAAAAATGTGTGTTTTTTTAAAAAATCAGTTGTGTACAAGAACGTTTTATAGATTTTAATTCTCAAGACAAATATACAACCCTCTACCCACATCCCACCCTGCTTCAATGATATTCCTGGTAACCCACCCATTTTCCCCTTACAGGAAATTAATAGCTCAGAATAGACCCTCCTACAGAATTTATCATCACTAACAGATATTTTAGAGTAGAGAGCTAGAGACACTAGCAAGCAAGTTTTTGAAACCTTGAATGATTTACTTCCTACAAAATGGAACTTGTGTCTTAACTAACAGTTTTACTTGCATTATACTTCAAAAAACAAGATATCCAGGGCTTTGAGATGTAATGTTAGGTCATTTATTCTTTGACTTTCTATTCTTTTGATGAATGAGCTTAATGAAATAAACTTTCCTCTTAGCACTGTCTTCAGAGTGTCCCAGATGAAATTCCTATTAAAATCCCAATGACATTTTTCATAGAAATAGAAAAAGCAATCATTTAATTCATTTGGAAAAATAAGAGAACCAGAATAACCAAAGTAATCCTTACCAAGAAGAGTGAAGCAGGAGGCATCACAATACCAGAACTTAAACTATAATACAGAACCATAGTAACAAAAGCAGCATGGTATTGGCACCAAAACAGATACATAGACCAATGGTATGGAACAGAAGACACAGAGACAAACCCATATAAATAAAGTGATCTTGGACTGGGGTTGTGGCTCAGAGGTAGAGCACTTGCCTACCACATGTGAGGCACTGGATTCAACCCTCAGTACCATATAAAATAAAATAAAGATATTGTATCCACCTATAGCTAAAAAATAAATATTTTAAAAAATCCAGTTATCTCATATTAGACAAAGGTTCCAAAAATATTTATCGTAGAAAAGAAAACATCTTCAACAAATGGCATTGGGAAAAGGAAATTTATATGTAACAAAATGAAATTAAACCCCTATCTCTCATTCTGCATGAAACCCAACTCAAAGTGGATCAAAGACTGGTACTAGAACCGAGACCCTGCACCTAATGGAAGAAAAAGTAGGCCCAAATCTTCACCATTTAAGCTTAGTACCTGACTTCCTTAACAAGACTCTTGCAGTGCAAGAAGTAAAATCAAGAATAAAAAATGGGATGGATTCAAACTAAGAACCTTCCTCTCAGCAACAGAAACAATAACGTGAAGATAGAGTCTCCAGAATGGGAGAAAATCTTTACCACATGCAACTCAGATACAACATTCATCTCCAAGATACAAAAGGAACTCAAAAAACTCAACCACCTCCCCCCAAAAAACCCACAATCAATAAATTGGCTAAGGAACTGAATAGACACTTGGCAGAAGTATGATGGCTCAACAAATATATGAAAAAAAAATGTTCAACATTTCTGGCAATTAAAGAAATGCAAATCAAAACTATTCTAAAATTTCATCTCATTCCAGTCAGAATGGCAGTTATCAAGAATGCAAGCAATAAATACTGACAAGGATATTGGAAAAAAGGGTCACTCATACCTTGCTAGTGGTAATGCAAATTGGTGCAACCATTGTGGAAAGCAATATGGAGATTCCTCAGAAAATTTGGAATGGAACCACCATTTGACCCAGCAATCCCATTCTTCTGTTTATACCCAAAGGACTTCAGGTCAGCATACTAAAGTGCCACAGCCACATCAATGTTTATAGCAGCTTAATTCACAATAGCTAAACCTTGGAACCAACCTAGATGTCCTTCAACAGATGAATGGATAAAGAAAATGTGGTATATAAACACAATGGAATATCACTCAGCCTTAAAGAAGAATGAAATTATGGCATTTGCCAGTAAATGGATGGAACTGGAGAATACCATGCTAAGAAAAAGAAGCCAATCCCCCAAAACCAAAGGCAGAATATTTTCTCTGATATGCAGATACTAATTCACAATAAGGGAGTGGGGCTAAGAAAGAATGAATTAACTTTGGATTGTGTGGAGGACAGTGAGGGGAGGGGTGGGGGTGTGGGAGTAGGAAACATAGTAGAATGAATTGAACATTACCTTATATAAATATGTGATTACACAATCGGATGATTTTACAACATGTACAACCAGAAGAATGAGAAGTTATACTTCATTTATATATGATGTGTCAAAATGAATTCTACTGTCATGTATAACTAACTGGAATAAATAAAAAAATTAAAAATAAATAAAAACCTTATATTGAAAATGAAAAAAAAAACAATATATCATCAACAGTGGGGGTAGGAGAAGAGATGGAAAGGGTAAATACTGGGGACTGACTTAGAACAAATTATATTTCATGTCTTTATAATCATATCAAAATGATTCCTAATGTTATGTATAACTAAAAAGAATCAATAAAAAGGAAAAAAATATCATAGTTCGTCACTATTGACAGTAGCTATTCCTGTATTCCATGTATATGAAAAGGAGTGGCACTATAGTTTTATAAACACAGTGATGTTACTTTTTCTCCTTAAGAGAATCTGTATTTCACTTCTTACCATAAAATGGCCCTCCATGCTCTTTTTTACGTCAATATGAGTTGTTTACCTGTCTGCTAATAGCAATTAGATTTCTCGTTAATGATCAGTTTGTAATTGAATGCTGCTAGCTAGTCATTAAAACCTAAGAGATCAGAAGAAACAATTTCTCAGGCTCATGGCACCTTGCTCTGGAGGTTTTAAAAATAGCTCCATGGATACATAGATCTTCCTTTGAAATTTGCTCCTTAAGTAGAAGGGTGGTCAGTTACTAATGCTTTGTTCCTAATACCTAGGCCATTAAAATAAGTCTTTTCCTTGTAGGATGTCCATTTTAAGAAAGCTAAGAGACATCAATCCCATGAGACGTACTGAAAACAAGGAGAACCCTACAATGTTTTAATTCTTAACCATACATACTTACTAAGGTGCTTTATATTATATCCTATGCTTATTGGGAACTAAGCTATTAGAATGGGAGCTCATTCTAACTATTAGAATGGGAACTCAATAAGCATATGTTTTAGCCAGCTTTTCTTTGCTGTGACTAAAGGACCCAACCAGAACAATTGTAGGAGAGGAAAAGTCTATTTGAGGGCTCCACGGTTTCAGAGGTCTTAGCCCTTAGAAAGGTGGCTCCATTCCTGCAGGCTGGAGGTAAGGAGACCACCATGGAAGAAGAGTATGGCGGAGAGAAGCAGCTCACATGATGATCAGGAAGCAGAGAGAGAGAGAGAGTCTCTACTCTCCACATATAAAATATATACCCTAAAGCCACGCCCCAATTCCCACCTCCTCTGGCCACATTCTACCACTTCAGGGACAACTCAGTTAATCCCTATCAGGGGATTAATCCACTGATTGTGTTAAGATTCTCAAAATCCAATCATTTCTCCTCTGAACCTCTTGCATTGTCTCGCATATGAGAATTTTTGGGAACACCTCACATACAAACCACAACAGCAGAGGATAATCAACATTACCTAACATTCCTAACATCCTTTCCTAGAAAATTCAGTGTTTTGTTCTTTATAAGGTGGCATTTCAAACTATTGTTTTTTTCCTCAATTTCTAACCTATGGGTTCTATCCCCTCACAACATATTTGGAGAGGAAATCAAGGCAATTTTCACCCCAGTCCCATGGCAGAATAGAGGAGGCAGGTTGAGAGGATGTCCTTCCTGTAGGACACTGGAAAGATATTCACTGACAGTCTTTCTTTTAGTTTGCAGAATCAATAAACATCTAAAGTTCTCTAATCCATTTGCCAATACACTTATTTTTTTTTTAATATTTGGTACTGGAGATGGAACTCAGGAGCACTTGGCCATTGAGCCACATCCCCAGCTCTATTGTGTATTTTATTTAGAGACAGGTTCTTGCTGAATTGCTGAGCACCTTGCTTCTGCTAAGGCTGGCTTTGAACTCAAGATCCTCTTGCCTCAGCATCCCAAGCCACTGGGATTACAGGCATTTGCCATTGTGCCTGGCCCCAGTACACTTCTTATGTGGGAAACTGAGACATACCACCAGTTTTTTTCTAGGAATTGTGCCTTGGTTTGCAAACATCGGAATTCACAAAGCACTTTGCTGCTATGCAAAGTCCACATTTGGTGTTACAAAGTATACTTACTACTATATTTCACAAACAATCCTAAATACACACACACACATATGATCAAATACACACACACACACACATATGAACATACTACCTAGATATTTAGAATTTATAAAGTCACTGGGTTTTGTTTTCAGAACTTGATTTAAAAAAATTCTTCTTCTGCTTAAGTCAATAAAACAATGAGTTTCCCTGCAACTTCTCTCTCAAGGAAAGATTGCCAGGCAGAATAAATTGTTTAAAAGTTTTTTGCCCTTTAACTTTATTAAATGCCTGACATTTAACAACATTAGCTGATGGCAGAAGATGAGTCCTGCTCTGTGTGCTGTATCCTGGAACATGATTCAAAACATAAAAGAGGAATCTGGATGGAAATGTTGTCTTGTGTTGAGAAGTCACTGTTTAATCTGAGTTATTTTGGGGAGGAAAATGAATCATAAGAAGCTAAAGATTCACAAAGATTTTGATATTGCAGTAGGTTGGCATGGCTCTTCATTAGTATTATTTCAATTAGAATTCTTTACTGCCTGCAATTAGCATGTTGGTGCTATGAAGCATCTGTACTGTTCATGTATTAATGAGAATTTTCTAAAAGAAAAACAGGCCATTTGGCATTTTAAAGACAAGTTTCCATTCTGAGTAATTCAATAAATTCTTATGCTTCACCTATACTCTCTACCCACGCTGTCCAAGGATTGTCCCTCAGAGCTAGTACAATGTTTTCAATCAATTTTAAACAGGTTACACACCAACTCTTGCACATCTAATGGAATGTGTCTTGATGGTGGTGGAATACCATCATAATCATTTGATATTTGTATGTAGTTTAGACTGCTGATTTTCTTAAAGGTCAGAGAGTAAATATTTAGATTTGTGGTCCACCTAATCTGTTGCAACTTCTCTACCCTTGTAGCTCACAAGCAGCTATACACAGTGTGAAAATAAGTGGGTGTGTCTGATTGTTAAATTGTTTAAATTGTTATTTTTATTTAAAAATAACAGGTAACTGGCTTGTGAATATAGTATTTTTTTTGGCCCCTTACCCATTTTCTGGCATGGGGATGTGGAAAAAAAGTATCACTTTCAAATATTCTACTTAAATTATTTATATTCTTTAGTCAAATTTGTTTTATAGATTACTATTAACAGTGCTATTTTCTCTGTTATTCTAGAGGATCATACATGAATGTTTGTACACACACACATATAATCACTTCACATTTGTTCAATGAGCCAAATTAGGCACATGGTTATCCTCTAATTTCCATCACTGGAGAATGACTTTTCTGAGGTATTCAAGACTGAGGGTGCTATAACATGAACATATCTTCCTCTTTTAATAATCTCACTGGTCTCAGAGCCAGTTGTCCACATTTGAATGGCACACACACCCAGATATGCAAATGATATGCAAATACTTGTGGTGTCAACCACATTGGTAGGCACCATAAAAGGAAACACACATGTCTAAGTTCTTGAAGAGAAACATAGAAATAGACTCTAAAGGAAAGCACAAGCTAGAGAGCCTGTATTCTTATTTGTCACTTGATACTTGCAATCTTTCTGAGAAGACTATACTTGCAGTTGTTAAAAAATTTAGTAAACAATGTAAGGCTGTTTGTAAACAAACATTACATGTTGATATGCAAATGTTAAGTATGTAGCAATTCAAAAATGTTTATGAAAATACCAAATCAACAAGTGCAGGAGACATACTCTATTGTGAACAGAGCTCAGAATATTGGAACAGATTTCAAAGACACCATCCTCAAAATGCAGAGTATTCTAAATCTCTCCCATTACTAACAAGATCCCTTTAAATTGATTAATACATTTCATATGCTTTTATTAAGTGAAAGACACTATGCTGTGCTAGGTGCTACAGGGGCATCACTAGAGATGACAAAGATAACAAACTCAAGGAATTTATGGATTAGGAGGAAAGCAAGTGTACTCAAACTAATATAAGGCAGAATGTAAGTGCAGTAAGAGGAATAAAATGCTTTTGAGATTCAGAGGATGAAGGCATAACAGTCCTGATGTATCCTTTTGGAATTTTAATAGGACTAGACTACAAGGTGATGCATCTACCATCATTCATTCATTCACTCACTTAATCACTGAACAATTCATTCAAGGACTTTTCCATTACCATTAATCATGCATGATGCACTAGGCATGGCATTATGTGCTGGAATAAAGGAGGAGTGAAACAGCAGCTCACAGGGGAAGAGGAAGGCTTAAAGCAAGGAGGGCAAAAAAGGGGAAGCTTAATAGAGTCTGCACAGGTCCAAAAAGATTTGCCAGAGAAAGCATTTAACCTGAGTTTCACCAATCATACAAAGAGAGACATAAAAGTTAATCTGGAAAAAACACAAAAGAGCAATCATTAGCCATGCTATCAGATATTCATAGTATATTTAAGAAAGGGTATGTTGAAAAAAATATTACACAGATTGAAAACAGGAAGCTCATGGACATCTACTTGGTACATCACCCTAAACAATAATATCAACAAACAATAAGCATAGCTCTATCCTTAACCAAAATGCAGGAATATTTTATACCATGATGTTGTAGAATAAATAGTGGACTGGGATTAACAAAACTTTATAAACACATAAAGTCAATGTTAGCTCTAACATATGCTTGGCTAGAAGCAATAAGAAGTGTTGGAAAGAACATTAATTTCAGAATAAGAAGTAGGTGTGGAGATGTATACTGATTTGCCACTTACTGTTTCATCTCAGGAAAGTTATCAAACCTCTGAGTGCAAATAACTACACAATAGCTACAAGATAGCAAGACAATGGTTTCAGGGTGGTACCAATTCTAGGCATTGCACCCAGTCAAAAAAATGTCAAGAGGAAAAAGAGAGATGATAATGTCATATAGCTTGCTTTACAGTGAAGATGAGTCACCAGAAGTATCACACTAGATTTTCTTTTACATCTCACTGGTCAGAATTGATCACTTAACCATTTCTGAACAAATCATTGTCAAAAAGAATCAGACCTTGAGCTCTCTATGGAGCTGAAGGTGAGGTGCAGATCCTCTGAGACATGAGGCTCTGGGGGAAAGGACCAGGAACTTTCACAAAAACATAAATTTGGGAGGAAAGAATAGGTATAAAATCCAGTAATGTCATTCTATGCCTTTGTTGATTATACTATCATAGTGGAATAATATGATATAATTCTGATATACTCTTGCTATTTTTACCTTAATACTTTTAGTTTTCTTCCATAATTTTTTTTCTCTGTTTTTTGGTCTCTAGTGATTTGGAAGCCATGCACCTTCATTTTCTTCTATTTATTATTATCTTTAAGAGAAAATGTTTCTGAATCTGTGTTTGTCTAATTATAAATGGTAAAATTGCTGTTTTACTCCTCCATATAAGATGGGCAATGGATGCACCTTCTTCTGTTATGAGGAGTTGCTCCAGAAAGCACTCTAAGTATGAATTTCAAATCAAAAGAGAGCTTTATTTACCTGGCCAGGGACTGTCACCGACTGCAGAGACTCAAGCTCTGTGGGAGCACAGCGATCTCCTGATCCATCCAAAGAGAATATAAGCACAAAACCCACAAATCAGTGACTTGCTTGGCCTCAGGTAAGCCAGCCAATCATAGAAATTAAAACATTAATATGTGGGACCTGTGAGCTCTAGGCAAGACTGGAATTTTCCATTCAGCAAGCAAATGATAAACAGAAGCTAAAAAAGCATGAGCTTTGCACTTCAGTTGACCACAGTCCTGGGTTCAAGCAGGTGCTAGACACTCGCATCCTGAATTTGGGTGAGGGTCGGTGGGGCAAGAATCTACTTCAAAGTCCTGTAGACCCACAAGGGCCTTCACACCCAGGATGCAGCTCACCACGATCACTGCTGCATCCTGAGTAGGGTACAATTTGGGGGGTACAAAGTATAGAAAGTCCATTTTTTAAATAAGAAAACAGCTTTCATTTAAGTATCTCAGAAACAGCTGTTGTAACAAAAATTTTTTTTAATAGAAGGCAGCAAAATAGAGTCTTGGGCTCCTATTGATTGTATTTATCAATTCATACCAAAACACTTCTCCTCTCTACCCTCATTTTTTGTAACTTGCTATTTTATGTTTGGTAGGCAAATTGGTCTATTTCCCACTTTTACCATTATTGGCTATTTATTTTTATCTTTACAACACCACAATTTACCAAGATAGATCTAGAAATGAGTACTCGAACTTGAATTCTGCTAGAAAATATCCTTTTAGATTTGGGTAGATCTTTCTTGTATTATTTACGTATCCATTGCTTCTTGCTTTCCTTTTGAAATTCTTTTAAAATGTGCACTGCCTCTGTCCTCTACACTTCTGGCCTGAGAAGAAGGAAACATCATTTTTCTCTCAACTCTTTAAAAATTTTTTGAACTTGATTTTTACTCTTTAATTTATGTGTGTACTTCCAGTGTGTGTGCCTGCACCACGCACATGTGCATGCACGTTTGGTAGGGTGGTGGTATGGAGAGTGCTTTGGCCTTTATTTAAGCTCCCTGGATCTCATCCCCTTACTGTGACTGTGAGTGTAGTACTCTGCAGTCAACAGTACCAAATAACACTTCTTGGTTGATGACTTAGTATGTATAAGCCTAATAATCTTGTTAAATACTTTTCTTTGGTCTTTTAAACACACTTTTATTCTAAATTATTCTCCAGTTATAACACATCAACTTCAATAAAAAGATATTCAGCGGTAAGAAAGAATTCTCCAAAGCCTGTAGCACCAGCTTCTATGTTATTCACGTTTCCTTCTTGGTGGTCAGCACATCAGCTTCAGTTATGAATCATTCTATTTGAATATTAAAATTCTTATGTTCGTTTTTACTCTAACAGCTCTACTGTCACTGGGTTTTATGATCACAACATGTTACACAGGGTGGGACATGTTCTTTCTCTCATTTAATAGAGGAACAGGACATTCTTGAGAGGTTAGAGGACAAACCTAAAGTCGTACATCAATTAAACAAGGTGTTCCATTTAGAACCAGTTTTCTTGACAGTCACTGCTTGGGGTTCATGCTGCATTTTAATGTAGCTCTTAAATATGTATGGCTGAGTCCTTAGCCTGCCATGCTGTATTGTCCAGAGTCTCCATTTATCTCAATCTCCTGCATGCCTGATGTCTGATCATTCCGTCTCTAAGTTCCAGTCTAAAATTATAAGTAAAAAGGCACTCTACATATTGGATAGAATACATTGTCTGATTTGATTAAATACCCTAATTAACAGAACCCAACTTTTTTTCTTTTCATATTGGACATCTGTGTTAGCATTTTGTAATATTTAGTCACCGTGATACTGGATCACTGGTTTATTGTTTGCTTTGAATATTTTCTCCCACACATTGTACTGTGAATACTTTCTCATTATTTACTTGTGACTAAAGTCATCAAGGGAACAATTGATTTATAATTTTTTTTAGAATTTTAATGGGCAAACATTATAAAGCTATTTTCAATGGTGAGGCAGTAATTTTAGTACAAATTGCCACAAATTAATTTACTCAAAATAAGTTTTTAATTTTATAGAAAATTTATATTACACCCACCCTTGCTATGATGTATTGATATCCCAAATTCCTGTAATCACTGACATGTTTTCATGTTATTAGCTATTAGTAGTCTATTTTAGAAACGATATACTTAAGTTGAAAACAGGACATCCATAGACATCTACCTAAAGTTAACATCAGAAATAACAATGCCGAAACAAAAAAACCATAGCTATTTAAACCACAAAATCTGGATGTAAATTGTACTGATTATTTGAATGCCAGAAACAAAACAAAATAAAACCAATGGGCACTTACAGAAAATAAATCAACAACTCTTTAAGATTTCTTATTATATTATTAGGGGAATAGACAACTGAATCATGATAGATATTTACTATGGATTTATGCAATGGTTAGAAACAATGAAATGGATAACCATGCAGTACCATCTTCGCTTTTTAAAGGGTAGTTAGAACTGTATCCATACTATTAAGGTAAGTTGAATACACACATTCATGTACACTTACACACAGAAATGCAATGTGCAAAGAAATTTTATATACATGACGTCATGTATTGATATTTTAATAGATTCCTATGTGAAGGAGGGAAATGAATTCAGGGTTAAGGATACAGGAAAGAACAAAAAGAATTGAAAATAAATAAATAAATAAAAGGGCTTTAAATGGACCAAGGGTGGCAGTGTGCCAACAGCTGAGGATTATCAGGATTATGATTAATTAAACTTTCCTCACTAGTAGAACAAATTTATTTTAACGTTGCCCTTCTGGAAAGACTCCTGAACTGAGCCAGAAAATGTTAGTCTTTCTTCTGCCAAATTTGCTATGATACTGACTAGCATTATAAACTTAACCAAGTTGCATCAACTCTTGGATTGTTGATTTCTTTCAGTGCAGATGTCTGACAAGATGCTCCATAAAATCTCTTTTGACTTTAAATTTTGATACAAATATATTCATTTATTTATATGTACTGTAAGAATCATACATGCATACGGTTACTAGAAGTAATTTAGTTAATTCTTAGTTTTAAAAACTGAGCTGCTGAAGGAAGCCCTTTTCTCCTTTCGTCAATATGAAGAAAAGAGCTTTCCTATCTTACACCACAGGACCTGCTGGTGTTCACTTGCGTTTTGGGGTGTCTGCCTGGATTTGGTGATCTTGTGGAGGTAATAGAGCACGTGATGTTGGGGTAGGTATGACTATGCTCCAGGATCAGTACTTCCCACCTTAAGTATCAGGTGGTGCCAGAGGCTTGGTTAGCGCTTCAGGAATTGTTTATTATTGTGAATTGACTCTCAGGACAAACTTGACTTTCACCTTGCTCCTGATTCACTACTCTTGCCTGCTTTGTCACTCAGCTCTGAGGTCCACTCTAACTTCCTCTCACCTGCTTGGTTCTTTGACTTGTTATTGTTCTTTGACTTTGGGATGACTGTGGCCTGGATGGGATCTTCTTGGATATATTTGGTGGTGGTGGATATATTTGTGGCTGCTACTCCTTAAAAGCATCTGTGCAGAGAAATGATTCTAATCCACTGCCCTGAAATCCTTAGGTGCTGCCATACCACTCTAGTTCATTTTGGCATCCTTGCCTCTGTTGGGTTAAGCAACTTACAATAGGAACTTGATAACTCTGATGGAATCTTGGATTGAACTAAATTATACCAAGCAATTCCCATTTGGTACATTTCTATAGTTCCAGTGTACTTACTTTCCTGGAGGAAGGAAATCCTATTGGATATATGGCTGGTACTCTATCTAAATTAGTTTTTCAAGACAAAATTTTCTCATAGTCTTAGTTTCTTATAATTCTAGAAGTGCTTAAGTACATGCTCTATGACAGCTTGACTGTGCTGGGAATTGAACCCAGAGCCTCTAACTTGCTAGACTAGTGCTCTACCACTGAGCTATACACCCCCAAGTCCCTGTACTGAGATTAAAAAGGAAGAAAGGACTACAGAGGGAAGAAGGCTGTGAGCTCTAATGTATTAAAATACTTTATGTTCTTCCTCATGTTTTTTCATGTACTGTTCTCTATATGTACTATAACCTTTTAATTTTTTACATATTCATACATGCACTCAATAAAACTGTATAATTTGATCAGTTTAATTCCCCTGTACCTCCCCTTTCCTTCCCCACTGTTCCTCTGCCCCCTTCCTTTATTTTACTGGTCTCTTATTTTTTTAAAAATTTGTTCTAATTAGTATACATGACAGTAGAATGCATTTTGACACACTGTACACAAATAGAGCACAAGTTCTTATTCCTCTGGCTGTACATGGTGCTGTCACACCAGTAGTGTAATAATACATGTATGTGGGGTAATAATTTCTGTGTCATTCTACTGTCATTCCTATCCCCACCATCTCACCCCTCCCCTCATTCCCCTCTGCACAATCCAAAGTTCCTTCATTCTCCCTGTACACACTGCTTATCAGAGAAAATATTCTGCCTTTGGTATTTTGGGATTGGCTTATTTCACATAGCATGATAGTCTCTAGTTTCATCCATTTACTGGCAAATGCCATAATTTCATTTTTCTTTAAGACTGAGTAATATTCCATTGTTTATATATACTACATTTTCTTTATCCATTCATCTGTTGAAGGGCATCTAGGTTGGTTCCATGATTTAGATATTGTGAATTAAACTGCTAGAAATATTGGTGTGGCTGTGTCACTATAGGATGCTGATCTTAAGTCCTTTGGGTATAAACAGAGGAGTGGGACAGCTGGGTCAAATGGTGGTTCCATTCCAAGTTTTCTAAGGAATCTCCATACTGCTTTTCAAAGTGGTTGCACCAATTTGCATTCCCATCAACAATGTATGAGTGAATTTTTTCCTAATATCCTCATCAAAACTTATTATTGTTTGTATTCTTGATAATTGCCATTCTAACTGGAGTGAGATGAAATATTAGAGTAGTTTTGATTTGCATTTCTCTAATTGCTAGAGATGATGAACATTTTTTTCTTTTTTTTAAATTTGTTTTAATTAGTTACACATGACAGTACAATGACCTTGACATATCATACATTTGAATCAGATGGGATATAATTTCTCATTTTTCTGAGTGTACAGGTTGCAGAATCATATTGGTCATGCAGTCACATATATACACATAGTAATATTTTTAACCTTTTAATTTTATTTATGTGTATACATCTTACAGAGGTTCAAATTTCTTCTAAAACAAATAACATTAAACCAAATCTATATATAACAAAATAATTGCAATTCAATCCAATGATTACAAATACCCAAAGTAACTAAGTTAAATTTCTTTCTTATAATGTTACTTACAAGTTTCTTATCAATTTTTTGATAAGAAAATTTCCCTTGAGTAAATAAATTCTAGGAAAAGAAGTATTTAATTAGAAGCTATAATGTATTTATATTATGTAATACCACAACATAATAAAGAATTTACCTCATTATAAATCTGAAGTAAGTAATATTTTCAGGATATTTTTATAACCTGTATCATGCACAAGGTACATTTTCAAGGCCCCTCAACTATAAGCACTACATTTCTTTAACTGTCCTTTAGTGTGCATTTTTATATTTTATTTCATATTCAACTCTTTCACTCTAAATTCAGTACTGTGATTACTACTCATCTCAGTTGAATTTCAATGCTAGCCTTCCCAATTGTTTCCTAAATGCTCAATTCCTTACTTATGTGCAGTAGATTTCTCATACCTCATAGAATTCCAATCAACATTCCTCAGGGCACTTTGCATTTTTTCAAAAGCTTTTTTTCCCCCCCCAAAGTAAAAAATGCTTGCATTGTTTCTCTTCATAAACAGCACACTCTCTTGAGCATTTCAAATCAAATAATAAGTTGATAACTAGATTCGAGATGCTCCCAAGCTTCAATCTGATTTATCATACTTGGCTGAGTTTTTAGGAAAAGTTCCAGGAAATATATAAATAACAAAACAGCAACAACAACAAAAGTTCTTCCCTGTAAAAACTAGACAAGGAAACTCTTAGAAACAGAAAACAATGTGATGAGGACAGAACTTTGACTCTTCCCTGTAATTAAATTGCTATTATCCTAATCAATATCAGTGTAATTAAAATCTTTCACAGTCAATATTCCAGCCTTTTCATGACTGTTCACTATTTTGTGTTAAGAAAAGTTACTCCTTTCAGTTTCCTTACAGGTTGTTTTCACATAGCATGCATCATCTGAAAGAATGAGTGGATACCAATTTTTGAGAAAGAGGGAGAAAGAGAAGGGAGGGAAGTTGGGAAGATATGAAAGGTGGTAAAGAGAGAGAATGAATCACAATTAACAGATGGCTTTGATCACTAGTTCCATTCCTTAGATACTTGCTCAATTCACAACATATTTTTTTCTTAGTAGATATGACAAAGAAGACTATTTTGTCTATATGTAAAACATGAGTATATCCAATTTACAACAGTCTCAAGGACTTATAAACACTCAAGTATGTGTTCAAGGCTAGGGAAGTAAAGCTAATGAAGAAAATAAATGTAGTTTCTGTTTTCAGGACACTTATGCTCTTGACTAAAGTCAAGATAAGATATCAATGGGAAAAGCAAAGCATTGCTCTGGTTGATAATTTTGTCAGTAGAATGTTAAACAATAGAATCAGTGTAAGTGCTCATTGTTTTCTTTGTGTTTGAAGAACCTGCGGGTTGTTTTTTTTTTTTTTTTTTTTTTTTTTGTCTCTGAGTTGGCATTGCATGTCACATAGCTTTTCTTACTTTATGTTCCAAGGACACAATTTTGAGGTCTAAAGATATGTTTTCAGAAATTTACAGAATAATATTTAAAATTATGGATTTGTTGTCAAGTTTAAAATTGAGACAATTTTCAATAATTGCAAATTTCTGAATTTTTTTTTTCAAACGTGCCAATGATCCATTGAAAGCAAGCCTGAGATTCCACATGGAAATGACTCTAGAGGAATAAAAGTTGTCCATTTAAATTGGGTTTATAGTCTCTAATAACCTATAGCTCCCTCCAGGTTATTTATACAGGTTATGGATTCGCAAGCCTTACCTACACCTTAGAGTCCTGTGGAGAGAGAATTATAAGAGTGGAAACCCAGGCCTCCCTCATGCTGAATCCTAGCCATATATCTTTGAACTGTGGATTTATGGGTCTAGTAGGACTAATCATTGGAGTGTGTATGTCTATTTATGTGTGTGTGTGTGGGGGAGGTGGGTGGGTGTATGTGTGTGTACATATACATAAATGTACATATATATATATATATATATATATAAAATAGGCTATTTAAAAATTTATTAGATCATTACAGTTAAACAGAGTAGTTGGGTTCATCTTGACAAAATTGTACATGCATGCAATTTGATTTCAGTTCATATATCACCCATTTGCCCTCCCTCCTCCCTCCCTTCATGCTCTATCCTCTACTCCAGTGATCTTCCTTTTGTTCATCTATTTATTTTTTATTGTTTTTATCTCCTTATTCATAAAGGTGAAATTCCTTGTGATATATTTATATATGCACATATCATCAACCTTTTAAAAATTCATTACACATTTCCTCCCCTTTCTTATCCCTCCTCTCTCTCTCAATCTCCTTCTATTTAACTGATCTTCCCTATATATCCGTGTGATATCTGATCCACCTCTCTGCTTTCCTTTGTTTTGCTCTTTCACATATGAGGGAAAATATTTGACCCTTGATTTTCTGTATCTGGCTTATTTCACTTAGCATGAGGTTTTCCGTTTCTATCCATTTACTAGCAAATGCTATAATTTTATTCTTCTTATGGCTAAGTGAAACTCTGCTATGTATTTTTACCACAATTTCTTAATCCATTCATCTATTTATGCGCATCTGAGTTGATTCTATAAGTTGGTTATTGTGAATTGTGCTGCTGTAAACATTGAAGTGAATGTATCAATTTAGGATTCTGATTTTAGTTCTTTTGCATAAATACCAAGGAGTGAAATGCCTGGGTCGCAAGGTGGTTTCATTCCTAGTTTTATGGGAAATCTCCTTATTGCTTTCCAGAGTGGTTCGTAAGAGTTAAGCAGGCTGTTTTAATTTAACTGTAGTTGAGGACCATTGCTATGACATTTGGGGGTTTTATTGGTTATTTTATATTTTCAATGGTAGAAACATTAAAAGACAGCATTTATCTTCTGTTTTTTTTTAAACCTGGATTTAATTTGTAGCACTAATCTGGAATATACAACATATTGTCTAGTACTTATTGAGACTGGAAAAAGTATTCCTCCTTACATGACCTGGGCTCTGGTCACAGCCCTGTTGTCCAGAGCCTCATAGAGATTTTTGTACCCAAAAATGACTCAAGGAGAGTGATTCTGCATATGAAACTCGTAGAAAATTGATGTATTTATTAATTTATAGCTAAACATGTACAATGAAACGATAATTTACAAAGGAATATTTTTGTTGTGGGTCATTAAATCCTTTCTCTAGGATGAAGGTCTGCATGGGATGTCAAATTATGATCACAAGACTGTGAAGTTGGTATCAGAACAAACAATATGAAGGTCAGCTTCCATACTTGTTGACTGAGCTGACAGGGACATGAGTGGCTACTACTCAGGGTTTCCTGGACATCTGGATATAATTAAAGCTGAGAGAGATGAAATAAAATTGTTTATTTTTGCAGCTAATAAATTGGTAGCACCTAGATTTAAATGTCTCTTTGACCTTGAATTCTGAGAGAGAGTGAATGAGAGAGAGAGAGAGAGAGAGAGAGAGAGAGAGAGAGAGAGAGAGATGAGAGATAAATTGCATTAGATTGCCCCTTAATTAATATAACTTGTTGCCTCAGATAATATATGATAAATAAATATATTCTTTGTTTGAGTTATAATGGAAAAACTATAATTTATTACTCAATCATTTTCTTACAGCTTCTACCTATTTTTATTTCCTGTTTGTAGAGATTTTGGGAATGAGGTGGATTTTAATTGTTTTAATTATTTAATGCTTGGCAGTCTGAGCACTTAGTAACTACTCAATAAATATCCTGTGTGGCAATAAATGAAGGGAATTATAGGGTAATTTCTACTCTATATCTAGACTTACAGGGTAAAAAAAAAGCTAAAGGTTTGTTCAATCTTTTTCTCTTCTCTTTACCCCAAATGCAAACAATATAAAGTCATATTTAATAGTTTTTGCTGCATGCATCCAGAGGAAGCACTTGCTCTTTAAAATGATTCACTGCAGACAGATTAGAAAAATGGGAAACATTTTGTTAAAAAGTACATCCTGCAATAGAATGAGACTTCTTCCTTATAAAGTGAGTGAGTTGATGTAAACACCAGTACCATCCTGAGCAATGTCAAATCAGGCAACTCAAGACAATACAAATTGGGACGATTTGGGTTTGAAATATACGTGTTTCACCTGAGATGATGTCTGACAACACTGTAGCACTACTAGTCAAGGGTGCTGAGAGCAGAGAGAAGCAATCAGTAGGTTCTTCTGTTCTACAGCAAACTGGTTCCTAACAACAGGAGGGAATTCTTAGAAAAGGTTTTTCTGTACTAGTCCAGCTGACACCCTACCGGCAGCCTTTCTGCATTCACCCTGGTGCTCTATTTGAAGTGCATCTTGTAGATACAAGCTAATGGCCCCAGATGACACTGGGTAAAGACTAGACATTGAACCAATGTCCTAACAAACCGCTTTAAACTGTATTTCTTGGAACACTGTGTGCCATATGTTTCCCAAAACCCCAACTACTGAATTTCAGCAGTTATTTAAGACTCGTTAAGCAATAAAATAATGAAAATAGTGATGTAAATACACTCACATGAGTTTTATTAGTTCTAAGGTGTAATTTTAACTTTCTGGAAGTTAATTTTCCATAGTTCAAGCCTATTATGAATGTTGCTTTGCAAGCAACATATTTCATTTCTTATATACAATGATACAATGTCTTCTTCCAAAGTCTTATTTTTTTCCTTGATTTTCTAGGGCAGTTAGTTTATTGCTAAGGATTATCCTCAAAATATTGTGATCTAATTCTTTAGTTTTTATTTTCTATTTACTTCCATCAAGCTCTTTAAAGATTACCATTTAAAATTATCTTGTATTCTATAAAGAATTGACAAATGAAGCTGATTATAGATCCTTGCTGTTTTTATTATGATTTACCTAGTTACAATAATAACCCTTACTCATAAAATGCTGCCAGTTCTTTTCTCCCTACCTTAAACCTGCTAGAGCTATGATGTTATCTTATTTGGAACAGGAAGAATCCACTAAATAGTATTTTTTTTTTTTTACCTAATGAATTCACCCTTCCACCCCACTTCATACAAATAGTGAAGGATTTAGAGCTGTTACTTTGTAGAAGAGCTAACATTTATTGAGTATTATGTAGAGACTACCACATGATGCATTTTACATGCATGACTTTTTTTAGCAGGTCTACATCTGTGAAGCAGTTACTAATATCCCAATTAGTAGACAAGGATGAGAACCTTAAGATATGGATAAGAACTTGGCAGTCAGGAGTCAACTCTGATGTCAAAGCACTTATCACTACTCCTTCACTGTTTCTGTAAATATTTTATTTTTTAAAACTTATTTATTGGTGCTTTTAATTGTGCAAAATAGTGTGTTTCATTGTGGCACAGTCACACATGTATATAACATAATTTAATCATCTGTAGATAACTTTATATCTGATTTAAAAATCATTTACAAAATGATCATACTAGGGCTGGGGTAGGGTGCTTGCCTTGCACGTGGAAGGCATTGGGTTCGATCCTCAGCACCACATAAAAATAAATAAAAGGTATTATGTCCATCTACAACTAAATTTTCTAGACACATATAGTCCTCTGCCTTTATCTTTACATTCTATGGATTTGCAACAGTTTGATATATAGCATTACCCTCTGATTTTTCTTGAATATGTTCCACATCTACAATTACTGTTAAGTTGTCATTTGAATATGTCCCTTAAATATATCTACATATTGTTTGTATCTGTCCTTTCCCCTCAGTTATCATATCTTCATGCACTTTTATTTCTAATGTGCCTTTCCTTAATAAACATTAAAAAAAAAATCTTGGACGAGTGGTATTAAAACATATTTTAGTTCATAGTTCAATATTATTCACCATGCCCCAAATTGCCCTGTTCATGGTACTTTTATTTTATTTTTTAATTTTAGTTGCATAGATGAGATAAATATTATAAAATAAGGCTACTTTGGTCTCCTGTAGGTGGTCTAAATTCTGCTTAGGTCATTCTGTTCTTGAGTAAGAATGTCTGTTGATGAAGTAGCATGAACGTGGGAAGGCGTATTTAGCTTCCCAATCAATCGTAGCCTTAGTGGTTGGACCTCAAAGGGAAGCAATGATAAAGGCGCCATGTCTAGCACCACTAACCTGCACCAGGAAGGCCACTGGCGTGTATTGTCACTTAGTGTGCCAGTTACTGCATGGGCACTTCGGGAATATCATGCATCTTAAATAATGTGACAGGCGTGAAGCACTTAGAATAGTGTCTGATGTAAATTTTGCACAAATGTCTGTCATCGTTGTCACCATCATTATAATCATCCCATTTTCTCACTTTAAACCTTCAGTGATCAATGGATATAGTTATTATTTTATAGCTAAGGTAACAGGATCATAGAGGCTGAATTACTTTCTTGGTTAATAAACAGTAGAGACTGAATATATATGCAGGTATATTTAATTTTTGTGACATTTTTTTTTTTCCTGCTCAGCTTCACTGCATCCCATGGGTGGGAATGGCCACAAGCAAAGATTGTCTCCTGTTTCTGACCTTCACCAGGTGCAAACTTCTTCCTGTCTTCCCTGAGGAGCATGTCATGCAGGGATACTTGACTAGAAACCATGCCCAAGCTTTTCATTGCTTAGAGTGCTATTTGAAGTCTTGATGGCCTTGCGAAAGAAGTGACAAGAGTTCCTAGGGGACCCTCTGAATGTCTAAGATGTTTTGATTGTCCCACTTATCCCAGGAAAGATAACCACTAACTCCTCTCTTCCCCAGGGCATTCTGATTTTTCACATAGAACTGAACTCTGGTTCTATAAATGCTCATTTTGTCCTTTCTTTTGTCCCTTGTCATCACTTCTTCTGAGCCTGACACCAGCTGTGTACCATCTATTAACCTGTCATATTCATTGATCTCCCTAAGAAATCAAACTGTCCCTCTAATTCCCCATCTGATCTTTGCTTGCCAGAACATACTGACAAAATTGTCCCCTAGCAAGAGAAAAGTGTAGTCTATTCACTTTAGCCCTAATAGCCTCAAATGCTATATAGTCGATACATGATTTTCTGTACATTTGAAAGTTTATGGCCTCATTGAAAATGAAAACTGTTTGCAGATAATTCTGATTTGATCTCCAAAGACTGTCTGAAAATACAGCTAAAGTAAACACATGGATTAAGAAAGCTTACAATGAAAAGTGTAAAATCTCTCCATTGTCACTTTCATTTTTCAACAGAAATAAAAGACAATGAATGTTTTGTGACTCAATATCTGAATTCAAACTGATTACTAATTTTCTCTTCTCTCATTTGTTGGAGAAAGTTGATGGAAAAGAGGAACTCATCAGTGGAACTTACGTGCTTACAGTGAGGCTCCAGTCATTCCCCAGTTTATTTAAAAATATTTAGGAGATTCTCCATTCCTCAATTAACCTGTCCTTTAACCCCCTGACGTTATGCTAGGCCTTAATTTTAGAAAAAGTACATCTTTATTAATTCATTGTTTATCTGTTCATCTATGAAAACTTTCATTATTTGAGGCTAATACTGTGCTAGGAGTTAGTTTTAGTCAATATGCTATCAAGATAAAATTAATTATTCTAGACGTCAACATAGAATTGGAGAATTAGTTAAAAACATATCAAAAGGATCAAAGCAGCAAAAAAAGAAAAGCAATTGGTGATTCAAAATCAGAAGCTGCTGCCTCCCTCGGGCTGAGTGTTGGGAACAAAAGTGCTTTGGCCAATATGCAGGAGAATGGCCAGGGCTTCAGCTAATGCTGGTATCTCATTGCTGCTACTAAGAAGGAAGTGAGGAGCCTCCTTGCTTAGCTATGTTACTGAAATATCCCCCAAGATTGCTGGAATTGGAAATTTCTGGAAATCTCTCTGCAAAGCTTTAGGTGGTTATTTTCTATGCCCAGAAGTCATGTCTCTTCCCTCGTCTGTTATTTGACTTCCCTGCCCCCTACTTGGCTAACTTTTCTATTTGCTAAAAAACATTTATTTTTAACATGTACAAGATTACTGGGAAGTCTCCCACTGTATCATTTGCTTCTCTGTCTCCTATATTAAAGCTACTATTGCATGTTCCATAGTATATTTCAGGATTGTCTGTATGTGTATCTATTAGTCTATCCTATTAAGCTGAGAGTTTCTCAAGGCTGTATCTTTCTTTATTTTTATCTTCTGGACTAACACAGAACCTTTTAACTCCCAACTAGTGTTTGTCAAATTTATTTTAATTGCATTGATTTGAAATATGTGAAGGCACAAGCTTTTGATATAATTTTAAGGGTTTAATATGCTGGATCCCAAATTGAAAATGTGTTCTGTAGGTTTTGGGGAACCACTGATGCTTTGGAAGACTTGCAGTGACATGATGTAATTTAGTGAGTCTGAGCTGCCAGACAGTAGAGAAATGTGTAGAGTGCAACCCCATGTCTGTAGTAGACAATAGGAGCTGAGTGTATTGATTTTAGCCTGACTTTTCGGGAACCTCTACTCTTTTCTCATTTGGGACATGGGAGTGTTATTTTACCTTACTTTATTGTGGAGGTGGGGCTTTTTTGAGATCATTCTTTTCAGAGCTTTCGAAGTATCTGGCTGACAGGCTGGCTGAGGTTTTATAATCAACCATTTCTAATCATGAAATGTTCTAATTATAAAAAGTAATGTACTTAGACATTCTAAATTATGTTCCCATTCACTTTGCCAAGTACCTTTCCAAAATCTTTTTGCTTTGGCATCCTATTTTCTTTCTTTCTTTTTATTAAATTCTCTTTTCACATCACAGAAAACTGAGGAAAATTCAACTTCAGAAATGATATAACTTAGAACAAACAATGTTATGCATGTAAGCAGTGTAAGGTAAGTCAAAATATGATACTCTGCCTCCCAAATCTAAACTCCACTTTGTCTCCAGGAGCTGCTCCCTCAAATACCAGAGCTAGATGTCTGTCTGGCTGAAAGTAAAATGACAATGATATCCCAGTAATCCTTCCTGACTTGAGAGATGGAACTTTCTGTTCCTTCCACAAATCCTCATTCTCCAGACAAAGGCAGATACTGGGCTAGTGGATTTCAAATAAGATTGCACAGATTCTTGTTGATACTAAAATTCCCCCAAGGTGAGGAAAGGTGAGTTCATGCCCAGCCCACTCATCTATCTCAGCAGATTCACTTTGGAAATGTTAAATTATGTATAGAATTTCATTTAAAAAAGGAATTTGATTACCGTAAACATTACAAAACAAAATAAACAAACAAAAAAACATGGTTTCCACAATTATTGCCAGTATATACAATTGCTGGAAAACTTGTGTAAAGAAAAATACTGTGGATCTAAACTCAAAGAACTCCTTCTTGGATATTTTATTCTACTCCTTCAGTTAGTCTTTTGACATTGAAAAATCAACCTATCTAATCCTTAGTTTTCTCATGCTGTGTGTTATAAAATGTAACTGTAATAAAGCTTTTGAAAAGTGGTCAGCAAATTATAATATTCTATTCAAATATGTGCATTTTGTTTTCTCAAGAAAGGGTGAGTAAATTAATGAAATTCTAAAAGAACATAAATATGTCATTACTGATTATGTTTTTTGAATGCCTACTGTGATTATTAATTTTATATGTCAGTTTGGGCAAGACAGTTGGCAAATTTTATTCTGGGTATCTCTGTGAGAATGTCTTTGGAAAAAATTAACATTAAAATCAGTGAACTTGAATGAAGTAGATTGCCTTCCATAATGTGAGACTCATTCAGTCAGTTGAAGGCCTAAATAGAGGTCAACAAAAGGTTGATTCTCCCCTCAGTAAGAAAGAATTCTCCGACTGTAGATGGCTTTCTAATTGGGATATCAGCTCTTCTTATTTCTTCAATAGCTTCCAGCTCTGAACTGATCTGGGATCTCAGTTCTCCAGGTTTGGGATATATCAGCATCCATAATCATGTGAGCCATTTTCTTACAATAAACCAACTTCAGGAATCTAGCCTATTTCTAGATTCCTTGAGAGTTTCTGAAGGCTGTATCTTTCTTTGTTTTTATCTTCTGGACTAACACAGAACCTTTTAATTCCCAACTAGTGTTTGTCAAATTTATTTTAATTGCATTGATTTGAAATATGTGAAGGCACAAGCTTTTGATATAATTTGAAGGATTTAATATGCTGGATCCCAAATTGAAAATGAAATATAATTGAAATAAAATATATTTATTATCATATAATAATAATGTGTAAGTGTATTAATCTATCCATAAAGCTTTTCAATTCTGAATCTTCTATATCCCTGAAAAATATACCTTCCAAGGTGATTTTAAAATATACTCACAAATTCTTTGACATTTTCCCTTCCAAATAAAGTGGAGCCTAGTTTATCTCTCCCCTGGATGTGGGCTGGACTAAGGATTTGCTTCAAGTGAATATAATAGAGCAGATAGCAATATGTGGCAATGTCATAAAAAGGCATATGGCATCCTTCTTATTTCTGCTCCTAAATCACTTTGTCTATGGAAAGTTCATTACCAATACTTAAGGACACTCAAGGAGCCCTAGAAAGAAGTCCATATGAGGGGTTCAAGACCACAATCCATGCTGTCACTCCCGTTCAGAAGACATGGAAAGCTGCTCTGCCACAGGGCTGCCCAGAACATAATCCTTGGGTCCTTTGGTGCCATGATAGTAAGCAATGTCTTCCCTGAATTGAGTGGGAAGCTCACTGGCATGGCCTCCCATGTGCCCACCCACAACTTGTTGAATCTGGCATGCCACCTGAAGAAAACTGCCAAATATCATGACATCAAGAAAGTAGTTGCTGGGCGACTGGTGCACACCTGTAATCTCAGTGGCTCAGGAGGCTGAGACAGGAGGATCATGAGCTCAAAGCCAGCCTCAGCAACAGTGAAGTGCTAAAAAACTCAGTGAAATTCTGTCTCTAAATAAAAAATAGGAATGGGGATGTGGCTCAGTGGTGGAGTGCTCCTGAGTGCAATCCTTAGTGCCCATAAAATTAAAAATAAAAAAAGTAGTGAAGCAGGCATCAGAGGAACCCATCAAGAGTGTTCTGGTCTACACTGAGGACCAGGTTGTCTCCTGTGACTTTAACAGTGATCCCTACTCTTCTATTTATTTATTTTTATTTATTTATTTTGATACTGGGAATTAAACCCAGGGGTACTTAACCACTGAGCCTCATGCCTAGACCTTTTTATTTTTATTTTAAGACTGGGTTTCACTAAGTTCCTTAGGGCCTCACTAAGTTTCTAAGGCTGGCCTTGAACTTGTGATCCTCCTACCTCAGACCCCCAGGTTGCAAGAATTATGGGCATGCACCACCATGCTCAGCTCTTTTGATGCTGGATCTAGTACTGCCCTCAACAAGCACTTTGTTAAGTTCATTTTCTGGTATGACAATAAATTTGGTTATAGTAACAAGGTGGTGGATTTAATGGTCCACATGGCCTCCAAGGAGTAACAGCCCCTGGACCACCTACCCCAGCAAGAACATGAAAGGAAGAGAGAGGCCCTCAGTTGCTGGGGAGTGCTGCTCCAAATCAGTCCCCCAACATACTGAGAATCTTCCTTCCTTCCTTCCATTTTCTATCCCAGATCTCCTGAAGAAGGGGAGGGGTTTAGGGATCCCTATTGTCATGAGCCATTGATAAAGTTCACTGCAGCTCTCCCACCAATAAAGAAGAAGTCCCCAACCTCCAGTCAATAGCTTTGTGACCCATCTTGGAAGTAGACTCTCTAGCCCTGTGAAGTCTTCAGAAGATTGAGACCCTGGCAGACATCCTGACAGCAAATTTCAGAGTGGTCCTGAGCTAGAATCACCCAGGAAAGCTGCTCCCAGATTCCAGATCCATAAAAAGTATGAGAGATAATAAATATTTCTTATTTTGGCTTCTGTGTTTATGACAATGTTTTGCAGTAATACAAGCATGAGAGCGTCCGCACGTGTACACACACACACACACACACACACACAATTAAAAATAACATGTTGTGAATGTTGTCCTGGGCCCTTACATTCCTACACTCAGATTTGTGAATAGTTACTGGACATGGTGAAAAGTCAATAAGAAAAATTTCCATTACATTTTCTATTTGCATGAGATATGGGAGGGTGGCCAACATCTAGAAAGCCTGGATCAAAATTCAAAGTACTCTTGTTGATCTGGGCAGGAAGTCAAGACAACCCAAATGAGGGTCAATGAGGGCAAGGACAAAGTAGTGAGCCTTGAAAGGAAAAGCAAACCCTTCATCAGCACAATGAGGAATAATTGGTTGCATAAAAACAAAGGTCAGACTCCCTGTATGCTTAAAATAGGTGTTCAATACATATGCATTGATTGATGTTGGTTGATTTATTTTGAATTGCAGACAGATTGTGAGTCATCAATGGTGCAATATAGTTTAAATAAATGTGAGTTGGGCCTGGAAAACAGCAATACAATAGGAAGAAACCAAGACCAAGCACATTTTTCCTATCATTATGGAGGTTTACTGGTCCAACCACCACAAAACTCTGATTACTGAGTGAGAGGAATTTCCTTTTGGATGATGAGTAATACTTTTGGTGGGAAGCAAAGGAGAGTCTTCCTTGGAAGGGAATTTGGCAGCGGAGCCTGACCTATTTCTTTCAGCCAGGACCTGGATTGATCTCTCTGGATGGAATAGTGATGTGATTTGCAAAGATCTGATAAAGAACTTCCTCAGATTATTGGTGAGAGAGAACAGGACAGGAGAGGGTGATTGTAGGTTGGTAGCAGAAGAGAAATCTGATATGAAAGTTGGACATACTAAACACCAAGATATGGCTTGATTTTCTTTTTATTATCTTTTTGATGAAAATCACATCATGTTTAGTCTTCAGTGGGACAAATACCACTGTGATTGAATTGTGGAACAACTTTTGTTTTTGGTTTCGGAGAGTGGGTCCTATGTAAAATATTGAAGAGCACATTAACATAAAGATATTCTCATGTTCTGGTTTCCCTGAGAGATTCTTTCCTTAAACATCTTGTCTTAGTGTTATTATTATAGTGCTCAAAAGATCCTAATGTGGACAACTAGTTATACAACTACTTAGTGGTAGAGGCTTTTTTTTTTTTTGATAAGCAATACTAAAGAATTAAGAGGTAATTTTTTTTTTCATCGCAAACCAGCTAGAAGTTAGAAGGTGCAAGACCTTGTTGTGATTTAGATCTCAAAGCTGACGCTTCTTCCAGTATTGTATTCCACAAAGTCATTTAACCTGAAAACCTGCTACAGTTGGAATCTTAAAAGTCTCCCAAAGGCTTTTGTTCAAAGCGTGGTCCCCAGGGTAGAGTTATCAGGAAACGGTGGAACCTTCAGGATGTGGGTTCCAGTGGGAGTTCTGCCCCTTGCTCTTTGGCTCATGATTTAAATGGCTTTGCTGTCCCTTGTATTCCTTGCCACTGCCATCTAACACATTCACCAGAAGCCTGAGCAATGAGTCCACCCAGTTTTGGACTAGATAATTAAATATTTCTGATTAATACAATGTCCCTTCTTCATTTTCTGGAATAAGTCAGAATGAGGCTCTATGCCTGCATTTTTATTCTCATCCAATTCTTCACCAGCTCAGAGAGCCAAGAGACCTCGATACAGGTCAAAGGGTTACAGTTTCTTATGCATGTAGCCCAGTGGTCAAGGACCAGAGGAAATAAGCAGATCTTCATGAATCCCCCAGGGCAGGCCATCTCGCTTCAACTCTTTGATGAAAACTTGACCAACAGATTTGGCACTGGTGGAATATAGTATTTTTCCATATTTTTAATAAAGATTAGCTCAGTTTTATAAAAGTCAGTTCCAAAGCATGTGCTTTCTTATATAATACAGACTTAACAGATTTATAAATGTAAAACTTCTGCATCTCCTTGAGAAGGGAGCGTGATTATAACTGTCTGAACTCTGCTTCTTCCAGGTTTACTTTTCTCTCTGGAAAGCTTGGTTCCTCAAGTTGAACTTTAAAAATGATAGCATAATCTTTTTTTAAATGGTGTATTCCCACTTGTAAAGTGAGAATAATCATAACTATCAAGGTTATTGTTAAGGTTAGAAATAATTTATATAATGTGCCTAACCTGTGAGACCTGAGACACCATGTGCTTCACCACCACTACCACCACTGCTCTTACTACTACAACTACTACTACTACTACTACTACTACTAGTACTAAAGTCACAACTAATGATACCAATAACAAAGATGATAAAAGCAGTGACACTGGTTCTAATAGCATAGTCACTTGAAATTGTCAGGTTGGTGTAGTCTTTTACATTGATATTTATGTTATTCCTATTATGTCATTGAGGTTATAAGATTAAAATATGTACCTGGGACACAGAGAGTTTTCTCCACAATGCTAGTTCTCTTTCTTTAAGAAGGAGAGCTTGCCTTGTTCGTCTTTGAAAGGGTGTGTTTCTCTTGTATAGACAAGCATGCAGAGAACATTTTACTTTTTAAAAGAGCACATTTCCATACCTATCAAGGAAATGAAAGCTTTTCAAGAAAATCCCTGTGAAAAGTCTAAGATTATTAAAAGAATAACTGTTGAAGAAAAAAGAAACAAAGCATTTAACCTTTTTCCTATAAAAGTCAAAGACTGTACTTCTCACAAAAGCCTCTGCAACCTCCCATTTTATTCAGGAGCTAAAGAAACTAGCAGTCCCCAAGGTGCCAAGATTTAATTTCCATTGCATAGAATGCCCCTCACATCAGAATTAATCAGGCTTCCTTTTCACTGTCTCATTTCCCATCAGGAATCCTTTGGTGTAAACCTCAAAGGTAAACACAAATGTTCATATGCTCAACCTGTTTTGAAGAGCCAAATATTCAGTATGTAAATCATTGGCAGTGACAGTTGCACACTGACTCGGGCACAATTAATCGCAGTCTAAGACAAAGTCCCCATTAGCCTCTCTTGTGCTCACCCCCGTGCCTTGCTCCAAGATATCAAGCCAAATGATGGAGTATTTATGTGTTTTGCTGCCCATAAGCAAATGGAACACATCCTAATTTTGTTTGTAAGAGTAAAAAGAAGTCAGATATATGAAATAACTTTTAGTCTCTTGATTTCCTATTTGGGGTTCAGGTAGCATTATATGGACAACTAATTTCACTATTTGTACAAATCTTCATTATTGATATCCCAGAATTATAAGAAAATCACTTATGAGGTTATAAAGTAATTTCCTGCTAATAATTGGAACATTTGGGGGTCTATCTTTTATGGGTATCACATTTTTAGTGGATGTTTCAGGTATACTTAAAAGCAAAGTAAATGTCAGCCCAGCTCCAGGATTTGTGACATGCTTACAGAATGAGGAAGGTGTTTGTTTGCGGAAGGATGAGCCTGGTGTTGCATGTCGGGTAGCGACTCAGATTTAGTCTACATGTGTGGTTTTATTTCCTGTGCTTGCAATTGTACACTGCAGGGATGAAGGATACGGCTTCCCAGAGTGACTTTTGTAGCAATAAAGGGCTTAATGGTCTGCTTATCCCTTTTCTGTGTCTTGCTATTTCAATCCCTTGTAAACTTAGGCAGTTGTTCCAGTTCAAAAAGTGGACAAAGGACAGGGCAGTGCTCATTTTCAAATCCCTCTCTGATGAGAGACCATGGAGAAGCAGAGAGGATGAAATGTGGTTTTAGAACCTTTCTCTCCCTGAGGTAATTATCATTCTCCTCAAATTCACTGGTGTCTGGGGGATTTGTTCTACCTTTGGGTTGGTTCCAAACTGTACACAGGTATTACAGGCAGAGAAGCTCAAGGGAGTTTGAGATGTGCCTCCAGAGCACAATAAGTGGCTTAAACTATCTTACTTACAGTATGTTGGCTTAGTCCTAAAGGATTCAGGAAGTTTCTGAAGTCAAAAGTTGCTTTACTTCAAATTTGATTGTACAGGGAATACATTCCTTAAAGATATTCTTTTTATGTTCCTTTTAGATGTATAGATAATAATTTGGGGATCATGCCACACTCAGTAATTTCATTTTTGAGCACTGACAAACCCAAGAAAGAAAATATCACATTTGGCTCATTGCTGTAGACTAGTTTCAGGAGGGAACTTAAATCAGCAACAGAAATTCTGATGTTGATAATATCAGATAACAGAATTCCAAGCATGTGCTGATGTTGCTGGCTTGTCTGGATGCTGCTGTTACAGGCTGTTCAGTCTGTGAAAGTTCTAGAGACCGTAATCTGCCACAACAGGCAGAGACTTCTTTGGAACAAGCTGTCATATCTAGGAACCAACCGAGTCTTCTCACTTCAATGTGTCTGACTAAAATGAAACCAAAGGGGAAAATGCCTTTGTAGTAAGATTCCCTATGCCAGGTAGATATGTTTTCTAAGTTCTTCTATAGTGCTAGTATTAACATTACCAAAATTTGTCTTACTATACGGCCATGAAATCCCTTGTATCCTTGCTTATCTCCAACTAAGCTGTGGGCTCTCTGGGGGTTTTGTGCTCTTGTAAGTTTCTAGGGTACAACATTTCAGTGTTGGAATAGGAGTGAGCATTTGAAAAATATCTACTGAATTAATGAATTGGACTGCTTGTGTTGAAGAAAAGTCTTAAATTCAGCTATCATGTTTCTAACTTATTAAAGTTATAATAAATAATAGCATTGTTATTTATTAGGTGTCTAACATTCTGCTAAACACTTTGCATATTATGTCTAAATCCTCACAACTCCATGGATGATTGTACTAAAAATGAAGCTTTGGAATCAGAGAAACCTGTGTTTAAACTTGTGTTCTACCCCTTGTTAGCTCTTGGGCTTAGTGAATCCATGTGAGGTGCCAAACTTCATTTGTGAATACGGGTTAATAATAACTTTATCTAGAAGTATTCAAAGAATTATATTTACATAGCATACAGGAACTGTTTAGTTGTTATTCCTGTGTTAAGATTTTTTTGTAGTTGTTGTTCTGAGTCAATACATGCTACAGATAATTTATCAGTTTAGAACACAGAAACAAAGGAAATCTTTTCTTTTAGTTCACTAGTCTCTTATTCTTGTGTTTTCTAAATATCCACCCATTCCTTTTAATCTTAATATAATTTAGCAGCTTTTATTCAATCCGAGTGTATTACACACAACCTCAGTTTTATAATAACTAAAAATTTCCCTTGAACAAAATCCCTTCTGATTGTTGTTAGTTGCTTATTCTACCCAGGATCTTTTTTGCTATTTTCTGATTCTTCCTTGTCTCTCCCTACACTGTGAAAGAGTTTGTTTAGATAAAATATTGTTGCAAGAGATCCCAATGTTTTATATACCCCTGGCTGTCCTACCCAGGATCAGACAAAAATGCACTGATAGCAGAGATCAAAGACAGTCTGGATACATTACCAGTCAGAGGAGATGTCACCCACAAATATTACCAAAAGCTTGGTCCTTGTCCCTGATGCCAGTTCAATATAGAGAACATGGTTTTGAGAAAAAAAGAAAAAATAAGTTTTTTTTTTGTTTGTTTGTTTTTTGCTTTCTAGCTAAGGAGAAGCACAGGGGACTCCTATCCCAGAAGCTGTGATTCTGCTCATCAGGGAGAACAGGGGATTTTCAAAGAAGTGATCCATTCCAGGTGTTCCCTGTGGTGGGAGTGATTCACTTCCTTAGATCTTCTGGTACCATCACTTTAGTGTGACTTACTTATTTCCTATGATGGCTGTGTGCTCAAAGACAAATAACTTGGCTCAGAATGGGAAAAAGCTTTCCTCCAAGATTTGGGAGGAGGAGAGGGAGAAGAGGAAAAGAAAATGTATCCATTTAAAAAATGAGCCTCAGTGGCAGAGCAGCAACGACCATATTCAAAGCATGAAGTGGACCACTGTTACATAAACACTGAAGCCCGTGAACCATCTAATGCAGTATACACAATGGGTTCATCTGTGCCAGTGAAACCTCCTGGGTACTGGTTTAATGTCTCTTTACTTTCTCTATGGGTTGTTTATAAATGGAAAGATTTTATTCACAACTGTGTCTAACTCCATCTAGATGCTTTTCATAAGGAGATTGCTAATGATTTCTTCTGTGTACCAGTTCAAGTCTCTTCTGCTGGGAATTCATATTTCAACAGAAATCAGAAGACACAAACTACTATATATGGTATATTTATCATGAAGATACTAGAATTGTTTCACTAAAACTAAAGGTTTTGGGCATATAATGTGTCTTATTGGTGTTCTGTATGTGGATTATATAGCATAGACAATTGTTTTAGTTAGTTTTTATGTCACTGGGACCAAAAGACCTGACAAGAACAAATAGAGGAGGAAAAGTTTATTTGGCTGATTTTTCAATTTCTATGAGGAATGTCATTGGGATTTTGATTGGTATTACATTAAATCTGTATAGTGCTTTTGATAGTATGGCCATTTTGACAGTATTAATTCTGCCTATACAAGAACATGGGAGATCTTCCTATCTTCTAAGGTCTTCTTTAATTTCTTTCTTTAGCATGCCGTAGTTTTCATTGTAGAAGTCTTTCACCTCTTTCATTAAGTTGATTCCAAAGTACTTTTTTGAAGCTATTATAAATGGGGTAGTTTTCCTAGTTTCTCTTTCAGAGGATTTGTCACTAATATACAGAAATACCTTCAATTTATGAGTTTTGATTTTATGTCCTGCTATTTAGCTAAACTCATTTATTAGTTCTAGATGTTTTCTGGTCGAATTTTTTGGATCCTAAAAAACAATCATAAAATTCATCTGGAAAAATAAGAGACCCAGAATAGTCAAAGCAATCCTTAGCAAGAAGAGTGAAGCACTATATTAAGCTATATTACATATCAGTAGTAACAAAAATGGCATGGTATGGGCACAAAATAGAATTGTAGACCAATGGTACAGAATAGAGGACACAGAGACAAACCCACATAAATACAGTTATCTCATGCTAGACAAAGACACCAAAAACATATATTGGAGAAAAGATAGCCTCTTCAACAAATGGTGTTGGGAGAATTAGAAATCCATATGCAGCAAAATGGAATTAAGCCTCTATCTGTCACCATGCACAAAACTCAACTCAAAGTGGATCAAGGACCTACAAATTAGACTAGAGATCCTGTACCTAGTAGAAGAAAAATTAGGCCCAAATCTTCATCAAGTTGTATTAGGCTGTGGCTTCCTTAACAAGAGTTCTGTAGTGCAAGAAATAAAATCAAGAATCAATAAATGGGATAGATTCAAACCGAAAAGCTTCTTCTCAGCAAAAGAAATTATCAGTGAGGTGAAGAGAGAGTCTACAGAACGGGAGCAAATTTTTACCACACATACATCAGAGCACTAATCTCTAGGATATATAAAGAACTCAAAAATATTAACACCAAAAAAACCAAACAAGCCAATCAATAAATGGGCTAAGGAACTGAACAGATACTTCTCAGAAGATGATGTACAATCAATCAACAAATATATGAAAAAAATGTTCAACATCTAGCAATTAGAGAAAAGCAAATAAAAACTACCCTAAGATTTCATCTCACACCAGTGAGAATGGCAGTTATTCAGAATACAAGCAACAATATGTGTTGGTGAGGATGTGGGAAAAAAGGCAAACTTTTACATTGATGGTGGGAATGCAAATTCAAGCAACCAATCTGCAAAGCAGTATGGAGATCCCTTAGAAAACTTGGAACAGAATCACCATTTGACCCAGCTATCCTACTCCTCAGTTTATACCCCAAAGACTTAAAACTAGAATACTAGAGTGGTACACCCACAGTAATGTTTACAGAAGCACAATTTGCAATAGCTAAATTGTGGAAGCAACCTAGATGCCCCTCAATAGATGAAAGGATAAAGAAAATGTGGAATTTTACTCAGCATTAAAGGAGAATAAAATCATGGCATTTTTGCAGGTAAATAGATGGAGTTGGAGAATATCATGCTAAGTGAAATAAGCCAATCTTCCAAAATGAAAGCCCAAATGTTTTCTCTGATAAAAAGATGCTGATACATAATGTGGGGGAGGTAGCATGGGAAGAATGGAGGAACTTTGGATAGGGTATATGGATGGTAGGGGAAGGGAGAGGGCATGGGGGTAGGAAACATGGCAGAATGAGATGGACATCATTACCCTAGGTACGTGTATGAAGACAAGAATGGTGTGACTCTACTTTGTATACAACCAGAGAAATGAAAAATTGTGCTCCATATATGTACTATGAATTAAAATGCATTCTGCTGTCTTGTATAACAAATTAGAAAAAATAAAGGAGCTAATTTTAAAAAAAGTTTATTTGGAGTTCACAGTTTCAAAGGTTTCAAGTTCATAGACAGCTCTGGGCTAAGGTGAGGCAGAACATCATAGCAGAAGGGCATGGTGGAAGGCAGTAGAACAGGACATGGCAATAGGAAAGTAAGGGGGTAGGAAAGGAGACAGTATGCAATCAATTCACTAGACACAAAATATAGATCCCAAAAGCATGCCCCCAATGACCTACCTCCACCAGCCACACCCAACCTGTCTACAGTTACTACGCCGTTAATTCATGTCAGTGGATTAATGCACTGTTGAGGTTAAGGCTCTCATAACCCAATCATTTCACTTCTGAACCTTCTTGCATTGTCACACACAGAAGTTTTAGGGGTCACCTAATATCTGAATCTTAACATTGCTCTCCTACTCCCCAAAACTCATGCCCATCTCATAATAAAAACATATTTATTCCATTTCCATGAGTCCCTATAGTGTTAACAATTCCATCATTACCCAAAAGTCCAACTATAAAGTCTCTTCTGAATCTCAAGTCAAAATTTCGGTGTGAGTCCCCATAAAAATGAAAAGCAAGTCACATACATCCAATATACAAAGACACAGACTAAACGTTATCATGTGGAGAAATAGGGGAATAGAAAGAAGTGAGAGAACCAAAGCAAGACTGAAATGCAACTGGGTAGACAATTCCTGTAGCTCCATGTCCAGCATCTGAGGCACAAGGCATTGTGATGTTCTCTCTGAAGGGATTGTGCATTTCTGCCCCTATGGCTTTGCTGATTATAGCCTACATGGCCTTTCTCTTACAGCTTTTCTTGGGAGATGTTCCATGATACTGACATCTCTTAATCTCAGTGGTCTTCACTGCAGCTTTGGCTTCCTTCTCACATCTTCACTCATCACCTTCTCAAGGGTTGCCTGCAGAGGCTCTGACTCTGCTGCACTTTACCTGGCCTCCCAGACCTTCCTTTGTTATCTTGGTGGAAGCCTCCATGACCGCCTAACTCCAGCATCCTTCAGAACCTGCACCTTGTGGTTGATGCAAAGGTCTGCCACCACCTCAAATAGTAGCCAGGCCTCCTGGAACTATGGCTGTAGCAGCCTCTTAGCCAGAATGTAACACAAATGGCCTCTAGTTCAATGTCTAATAGAGTCCTCCTTCTACCAAGTCTTTATAGTCCAGTCCTGTTGGCATTCTGGTCTTAGGAGCTACCACCAGAATAATCCATTAAGCTCTGCTTACAACATTCTAAATATGTTCCACATGCATCTCTAAACATCTCAAAATTCCTCCCCCTGCAAACCAGCTCTATAGGCTTCTCACATGGTCAGATTAGTCACAAAAACAGCCCTACTCCTGGTACCAATTTCTGTTTTTGCTGTGACCAAAAGATCTGACAAGAACAAATAGAGGAGGAAAAATATGTTTAAAGCTCATGATTTCAGTGGTCTCAGTCCATAGACAGACAACTCCATTACTCTAGGCCTGAGGTGAGGTAGAACATTATGGCAGAGGGCATAGTGGAGGAAAACAGCTCAGGATATGGCAGTAGGAAGCAGAGAAAGAGAGAGCTCCACTCTCCTGGGACAAAATATACAACCCAAAGGCATACTCCCAGTGACCTACCTCCTTAAGCCATACCTGATCTGCCTACAGTTACCACCCAGTTAATCCCTATTATTGGATTAATGCACTGATGATATTAAGGCTCTCATAACCCAATCATTTCAGCTCTGTGCCTTCATGCTGCATTGTCTCATATGAGCTCTTGTGGTCACCTCTTATCTAAAGCTTAGCAACAACTAATGTATAATCAACCTTGGAGCCTAAATGTTTGGCTCAACACCTCTTTATGAACAAATTTTAAATATGCACGTGCCTTAAGATAGTTAGAACCAGCCTAGATGCCCTTCAATAGATGAATGGATAAAAAAAATGTGGCATTTATATACTATGGAGTATTACTCTGCATTAAAAAATGACAAAATCATAGAATTTGGAGGGAAATGGATGGCATTAGAGCAGATTATGCTAAGTGAAGCTAGTCAATCTTTAAAAAACAAATACCAAATGACTCCTTTGATATAAGGGGAGTAAACAAGGACAGGGTAGGGACGAAGAGCTTGAGAAGAAGATCTACATTAAACAGGGATGAGAGGTGGGAGGGAAAGGGAGTGAGAAGGGAAAGTGCATGGAAATGGAAGGCGATCCTCAGGGTTATACAAAATGTCATATAAGAGGAAAGGAGGGGTAAGACAAGATAATACAAATGGAAGAAATGATTTACAGTAGAAGGGGTAGAGAGAGAAAAGGGGAGGGGAGGGGAGGGGAGGGGAGGGGGGATAGTAGAGAATAGGACAGACAGCAGAATACATCAGACACTAGAAAGGCAATATGTCAATCAATGGAAGGGAAACTGATGTGATACAGCAATTTGTATACGGGGTAAAAGCGGGAGTTCATAATCCACGTGAATCAACCGTGTAATATGATGTATCAAGAACTATGTAATGTTATGAACGACCAATAAAAAAAAAAAAAAAGGAAAAAAAAAAAAAAAAAAAAAAAAAAAAAAAAAAAGATAGTTAGGTGAGTTGAATGTTCAGAAATGGCTGCAGTCTGGCATCTAGAAATGTGAAGGGTCTGTAATTCTGCCCTGTTGGCCATTTGACAAGTTAACCTGCCACAGCTTTGTAGACAGTGATGAAAACATAAGATCCTGGGTCAGAGACAAAGGACTTTATTATTCATGTCACAACAGGCAGCATAAGCTGGACATTCACATTGTTTTCTCATAGGGCAACACAGGTAGATAAAGATGAATGCTGTGTGGGCAATTGTTTCTCTGCTGAAAAACCTCAAGTTTACAAATCCTCAATCTATTACAATGAGCTACAAGTAAACCTGCTTAAACTTTGTCCCAGAGGGAGAAATTATCTTTATTATGCTAGACAATAAACAAACCTACCTTCTGCTATGGAAGAAAGCATTTCTCTATTTCCAAATATCCTCGAAACATTGTCTAGTACAAAATTCTTCAGTGCATCTGCTTGCATGATGTGCAAAAATCTGAGATATCCTAGGAGATTTTTTTCCCAGTATATGAAAGCCCAAAGAATCATCTGACTGTATACTAATATAAAAAAGAAGATTTGAACTTTTCCCTATTCAACTAGCCCACTTAGTATTCTCTATCCCTTTCTTTTTCTCTCTCTTTTAGTTAATATCCTGATGATTTTTTTTCCTGTTCTGGAAAGAATCAGTGCCAATAGCCCTTCTGATGGAAAGTGAACCTCTGAGATACCAATTAACATTGCAATGCTGAGACTAGTCAATTCTTTATTTGCTTCTCCAGCCAAGTTTGCGCATTTGAACTTTAAAGATTTTGTTTCATGGTCTACAGCACAGGGGGAAAATGATAAAACCAGCTAAATCCTCTAAAAGCATCAGAGAACAGAAAGTGGAAGCTTGTTGCTGAACCAATTTGATCTCCTTTTTTCTTGTTTTCCAAACCCTGCTTATTTACAGCTGTTGCAGAAACCTATAGAAGAAAGACAAGCAAGACAAAGAGTAGGTACAAAAGCTGAAATGACACCAATGGGTTAAAAAGAGAAGTGAATTGTGTCGATGCAAAGTGTATTTAGAAAGAACTTCAGAGAATCAAGTACAGAAAAGGTCATGAGATGATATTTCTAAGAGACCAGAAGTAAGCCATTGATGTGTCTTTATTACATTTCTTCTGGTGGAGCATTTCTCACTAGTGTTTAATTATTTGTTTTTCATTTAGAAGCTTGGTTTTATTAGTTCCAAAAACTTTATATCATACTACAGTTTCAAATTAGAAATATATTCGTATAAAATGTAAGCTTTGGCAAAGTAGCTTATGTTTCAAGTGAGAAATATATCCACTTTAAATGCAGGCTGTGGCAAAAGAGCTCATTATATTTGAGCCATGTCAAATGCTAACCTGAAGTAGAAGGAAAAGAAATGGGAGGGGTGACCATTTTCTTTCTTAGGTTAGATAATCCCTAAGAAAATATAATATTCTATACCCTGGGACCTTTAGCATCTAAGTTATTTGAAATATATTAAAAGGAATAGCTATAATGTCAATATTTTGGGTAGTAATTTTGAAAAATATAGAGAAGTTGTTACTTTAACTTTCAATATATGAGAAAAAGAGGAAATTTAGTTAGTAAAGATCTTATATGACATTCTGGAATGAAAAAAAATTGTCTAAAATAATGCCCCAATAATTGCAACATAAGTCCCAGGTAATTTCTTACTTAGTTACAAATGAAAGATTTTGAATAATTAGCCAATGTTACAGTGAAAAATGAGATGCTACAAGTTTCTTTCATGTACAAGCTATATGCAATGGCCTCTTTTTTTTTCTCATTCCACATTGTTTCATTGGTGCAGTTTAGCTGTACATAATGATGGGATTTGTTGTTACATTTTTATGCATGCACGATATAACAATATAATTTGGCCAATATCACTCATTAATCCCTACCTGCTCTGTCCCCTGCAATGGCCTCTTTCATACATGTGAAGACCATTCACTGACCACCTCATCTATTTTTATATCAGTGGTAACCAGAGTTAAACGTGTGTTGTCTCTATTTGTAAAATCACATGCCCTTAAAGCAAGAGAAGAGTAAGAATTTCTTTATTTTTTCTTATAGCTATTTGACACTCAGTGCATTGACCATTAAAAATATTGTTCTATACTTCAATTTAGGATTCATTTTTTTTACCTTTTTTTAAAGTGCTACTAAATGACAACCAAAGCACTATGCATTGAATAAGCAATTTTGTAATTTTATACTGAAGCATATTTATGGCACATCTAAATGGTTTCCAAATTGTGTTTTCAGAGCAGAGTTGCTTTAAAGATGAGAGCAGTTTCAAAAATTAAGGTGTAAAATTTGCTGGTCTACCGAAGGAAGTATTTAGGTGTAAATAGTGATTATTCATTGCAGATTATACATGTGAAAACTATAGCTTTAAAGAACATAAAGCTCATGTTAAAGCAGATGGGAAGGTAATAAAATAATCCCCCACTGATGGGGAGATATGACAGGCCTAGGTGTTGTAATGACATCTCAAGGCAAGAAGGAGTTTGATAGATTTCGCCTCTTACCATGGTTTGAAAGGAAAAGAGAGATAGATACACATTCCTGAAAATACCAATAGGTAGGCAAAGATTCAGAGGAGGCCACTAAAACCCTTATTAGAATGAAAAATGCTCAAGGATAAAGTTCTCCAGTTGGAGAGCAAAGATGTCAAGGATTTTTATACCTTGTGAAACAGACTAGGAAGCTCAAGAAACTCTGAGCAGTCTAGAAAGATTCCAGCTTGATAAAGTATTCCAGAGTTTCTGAAACATTAATGTGTGTTTGAGTCACTTGGGGACTTCTTTAGATGCAGATTCTTATTCAGTTGTTGCAGGAAGTTGTTGCAAGATGCTGAATTTCTGACAAGCTCTGATGTGATTTCAGTGGTGTAGTTTGAGGATCAATTTTGAGTAGAAAGGAAAAAGACAAGGCTGAAAACAAGTAAAGTTAAAATTAGTAGATATCCTGGTGTTTTATTATACTTTTTATTTATATAATAGTGCAAAAATTGTTTTATTATAATATACATATACATACACACATACATATAAATATATATATACATATACATATATTCTCAGTACAAGTCCTTTATCAGACATAATTTTTTTAAAACTATGTGCTCTCAGGCTGTGCTTATATTTTCTTTTTCTTAATGTTGTCTTGTTTTTTTTTTTCTAATTTTATGTTACTCAGCTTATCACTTATTTTCTTTTCTGACCCATAATTTGGGCGTGATATCTAAACAATTTTTCTATTAACCGCAAATCAGAAAGATTCTCTCCCCCAAAATTTAGAATTATAGGTTTTACCTTTGAATTTGTAATCGTTTTGAATTAATTTTTGGAAATGGTAAAAGGTATGCGCCTAAGTCAATGTTCATTTTATTTCCATATGGATATACAGTTTTTTTTTTTTCCCAGCACAATTTGTTTAAAACACTATTTATTCCTCCATTGAGTCACCTTTGCACTTTTGTTGATTTTCAACAGAAGTTGATTTCTGGACTTCCTGTTTTCTTCTATTAATCTATATAATAATTTTACTCCCAATTATATATATGGTTGCTATAGCTTTCTAGTAAGTCTTTTTTTTTAGGAGAGAGAGAGAGAGAGAGAGAGAGAGAGAGAGAGAGAGAGAGAGAGAGAGAAAGAGAGAGAGAGAGAACATTTTAATATTTATCTTTTAGTTTTCGGTGGACACATCTTTATGTGGTGCTGAGGATGGAACCGAACGCCCGGCGCTTGCCAGGTGAACGCGCTACTGCTTGAGCCACATCCCCAGCCCTCTAGTAAGTCTCAAAATCAGACATTATAAATTTTCCAACTTTGTTTCCCTTTTAAAAAGTGTTTGAGTTATTTTAGAACTTTTGTATTTACACATAAATTTCATAATTAGCTCGTCGATTTCTACAAATAAATTCCCTCTTGGTTAATTATGATGGTATTAAGACTACAGATCAATTTGAAGCTAGTGAATTGTGGTATAGTTTGAATTTACATTTCCTTGAGGACTAATGATGGTGGACATCTTTTAATATGTTTTTTTGACTATTGATGTATATTGGATTGATTTTTATGTATGTAATGAGGTAAGGGTCAATTATTTTTTTCTGTGTGGTATATAAATATCCAATTGTTCCATCCTCATTTATTTAAAAGATTGCACTTTTCTGAATGAATATCTTGCACAATTGTCAAAAACCAATTGATCATATACATGCATGAATTTGTTTATGGTGTTTAGTTTGGGTTTTAAGTTTGGGTTAACATTTTAAAAAGTAATTGAAACAATTCATCATCTCATCAGTGAAAGAGAAGGAAATATGCTCAATAGTTGAAAAGTGTTGTCAATCAAAATTCAACATCCAGTTGTGATATAATTCAGCAAATTAGGAGTAGATAAATTTATAGAAGACATCCATTTAAAGAGTACAGGTAGATACGAATTGATTGAGCCTTCAGGAAAAAAAAAAAAAGAAAAGTCATCCAGAATGAAAAGGAAGAAGTAAAACTCTACTGACATGAATTATATATGTTAAAAAATCCAATAGATTCTATAAAAATGCTATTAAAACTAACAAATGAGCTTAGTAAATTATCTGTTATAAGGTTTATTTACCAAAATGTATAGTATCTCTCTATAAAAGCAATAAAATAACCCAAAATTTAAAAATTTATAAAACAGAAAAGTATGGAAATATGGATAAATTTGTCAATATGAAGGACCCATACACTGAAATTGCAAAACACTATTAATAAAAATTAAAGAATAAAATCATGGCATTTGCAGGTAAACGGATGGAGTTGGAGAATATCATGCTAACTTAAGTAAGCCAGTCCCCAAAACCAAAGACCAAATGTCTTTGCTAATATGTGAATGCTGATCCATAATGGGGATGGGGGGTAGCATGAGAGGAATGGAGGAACTTTTGATAGGGCAAAGGGGAGGTAGGGGAAGAGAGGGGCCATGGGGAGTAGGGAAAATGTCAGAATGAGGACATCATTACCCTAAGTACATGTATGAAGATATGAATGGTGTGACGACTTTTTGTATAACCAGAGAAATGAAAAATTGTGCTCTATATGTGTACTATGAATTGAAATGCATTCTATCATATATGACAAATTAGAATAAATGAATAAATTTAAAATAAAAAATAATGAAATACTACTGTGTTTCTAATAGAATGGCTAACATTAAAAGATCAAAACAAAATTTTGATCATATAAAGTGCTGTCAAGGAATGAAACAATTAGAACTCTTATACACTGTTGATAGAGATGTAAAAGGTACAACTTTTACATCTTTTTGAAAAGTGCTTGGTAGTTTTTTAAAAGTGAGCATATATCTACTAGTTGACCTACCCATTGTACTCCAAAGTACTTCCCCAAAAGAAATGATAGCATATGTCCATATAAAGATATATACATTGATGTTCATAACAGATTTATTTGCAGTACATAAAATCTGGATAAAACACAACTACCCATTGACTGGTGAATGAATCATCAAATTGTAGCATATTAATTTAACAGAATACTACTTGGGCATGAAAAGATGTTAATCATTGATACATGACACACAAAGATGAGTTTCAATATTATTGTGCTGTATGAAAGAATCTACATCAGAAAGAGTAGTTTTCGAATAAATCCATGTATATAAAGTTATTGTAAATGCAAACTCTTTAATAGTGGCAGAATAAAAATCAGTTGTCTCCACACAAAAAAGGACTGAAGAAGAGATTACAAGGGGGCATGAGGAAACCTTTGAGAATAAGAGATATGTTAATTATCTTGGTTGTGGTGATGGTTTCGTGGATGTATACATGCTAAAATATCAAATTATTCACTTCAATATATATGTTGTATCTTAATTATACATCAATAAAACTGTTAAATAAAAAGTAAGGCCTTAAACGATATCAAATAATGGCATTCTCCCCTCTATGTCTTACTTGAACATAATCGTTGCAATAAATGAACTGTATTTTAAAATAACAGCTATGTAAGGAAAATCTACAAGGTAATATCCTACTTGTATCAGAAAACTGGGATGGGGAGAATAACCCCTGCCCTCAGAAATTTATAATCTACTAAATTTGCATTTAAAATTTAAAAATGCATTCCTAGAAATAACAACTGTTTAATCATAGAAAAATGATTCAGTGTGGAATAAATTCAGTACCTGAGGTCTTGCAGGTTTTACTAATAATCAACTAAGTTCAGGATTTTCTGCCGGGATTCTGGGAGTCAGTTTTCTTTTGGGAGCAAACTTCTTTTTCACCTCCAGACTTTCAAGTTTCAGCTAAGTAAAACGCATCAAGTATATACTCTACTACAACATTTGTATAGGAATGCAGTAAACATTTTGAATCACACACAAAGTTATTCTGCAGCTCTGTACATTTCTGCCATTTTCCATGCATGTGTCTGCCTAAGTCTTTGTATCAGGTGTAAGAGGATGCAGATAGCCTTTGTTTTCTTTCAATATGGAATTTATCCTAAATGAGTCATAGTTTTAGAAAAAAAAAGGAAAAAATCTCATTGCTTCATGTATTCCTTTACAAACAAAAGTCAGAATTTTTACAGTTGTTTGGCATCTAGTAACAATAACAACTAATATTTATTGAATACTTTTAGGAACCACCACTTCTCATGTATTACTTCTCCAGTGAGCCTCTTAACTATTTCTGCCCCAGTAGGTAGGGATGATTGTGTTGGTATAGTTTTTTTTTTTTCTTTATATACCTGTGCAGTGTTTTCATATCATTTTCTTCTAAACTTTAAGGGCAAATGCATTCTTCATCCATTGAGAGAACAAAATAATGACTAGGATATGGACATTTATTGTGAATTTTTATACCTCAGTGGGACAAATTTGAACTCATGATCACCTCAATACCATAATCAGACTATTAAATGTGTAAAGTTTTTCATTCTTACATGTCATTGTGTGCCAGATTATCCTACACAAAATACGTAAGACTCATTTACATAAAAACTATCAGATTCAGAATAAACAGTTTCAAAATGTATTAGAGTTAACACAGCAGAGAATTTGAAACTCGGTGGAGATGAACGGTATTGAAATGCCTATTAACTGTCTTTTTCCTTAGGAAGTGCTCCTGCACGTGCTATTCAGATGCTTGTTAACACAGTAAATCTATTTCTATGGTTCAAAGTAACGGAACAAGAAAGACAACATGCTCTACTCTGAACTAAAGAAAACATGTGGGCGCGATGCTGGGTTTTGATGATCCATTCAACCTGGAATTTAGCCTAGACATGATTCACTAAATCTTAGATTGAAAAGAAACAAAACAAACCTCATTCTCCATAGACTTGTGCTAAGTTTTGCTTTAGAAACAGATGGCAAAGTAGAAAAGCTGGCTGGAAATTGATTGAATTTGAAAAATCAGATGTGGAAAAATCAAGTAATCCAACCAGTCCAATACATTGTTTTGGGGTTGCAGGACTATTCTTTATAACATACCCTCAGGAGAATTTGGTCCTATGTCATTAAAAACAACAGGTGATTTTTATTATTATTATATTTTTTTACCATTTTCCTTGGTGAATCTTTATTTCTTATTTTAACAGTCTCCACTCTCAAAAGTATTTCCAGAAACAATGCATGCATTTTACTGTCACTTAACTACATTCCTTGAGTTCTATTTTGAATTTCATTTTACTCCCCAATGTGCATGCTTTAGAGAATTTGTAGATAGTTATCATGTAGTGAACCTTATCAAACTATGTGCACACACCCATACCCATGGACACATACACACAGACACATACACAACTTCTGAAAAGGAATCATAAATGAAATCTATTTGTGTTATCATTTTTCCCCTTCACTAAACTCTTTTTAGATATCATTTCTAGGTTTTATAATCCGTGAATGTCTACCTCTTTTCAGACTCAGTTTCTTGGGCCTCTTCCAATTCACTTAGAAAAACTTGTGAATTTTAAGATGAGAGATGCTAAAGAGGAGCCAAAAGATGTAATTTGGAAAAATTCAAATTAATTCAGAAAATAATATGAAAGAATAATGAATTTATGTTGATGCTAACCCCAAATCAGGGAGTATTTGGGCCCATCAATGGCCAGAATGCCATATTAAAATCAATTCATGGTTTTTCTCTGTCCTATGGAACACCATACATTGCTAGACCAGTTCTAGATAATTGTCATGTTGATTTTTTATCTGTCTGGGGTAGAAAAGAAGCATGACAACTGCTAGAAAGAACGTGTTTCTGAAGAGAGTCAATAGATAGGGCTCTTCTCCTGACAAGCTCTTCTGAAGTAGCAAAGATTGAGAGCTTAAGGAAGAGCCTTGAGCACGTAGGAAGTCCTCCACTGGAGGAGCACCAAGAGAGTGCTAGAAATTATATGTGTTTATGTTATCTGCAAATTAGAAAAAAAAAACTTGACCATGTTTGAATACTATGTGGACACACATGTGCATCCTAAATTGGTCTCTAGGTCCAACCTGAGCCATGTTCATTAATTCTCATCGAATAGATGTATGGCTTAAAAAATGGCTCAGTTGAAATTATAGCCTAAAGATCACACTGATAATATAAGAAAAGTGAAAGAGAAACTGGAAGAACTGGCTCTCCCATTCCTACTTTGAGCTCTTCTTAGGACATGTAGGAGTTAAAGCAATTATCCAATAGAGAGTCCCTTGAGAAATTAGCTAATACTAAGCAGCCTAAGATCCTGAGCAATAAGACTAAGGGACTAAGTTCTATAGAATGTTTTTCAACTATGTTTAGCATGTCGTGATGCCCAGTCCAATATTCCATAAGTCTTCATGAAGCATCAGGACATGTGATTGGAAAACTCTCTTGAGATTTCCTGTTTATTAACAGAAATGCAAAATTGGATTTTATGATATAATAAAAATGGCTGAAACTAGACATGGAGAACAATAAGATACAAACTAAAATATAGTTCTTTGCCAGTAAATACTGACATAGAAAATATTGTTTAATATTTGAAGAAACAAGTATTAGAGCAAATTCACAATGTGGGAGGCTTGTCATGAAGTTAGATAAAGGAACAGATGTTTCTAGCATGCCTGAGATTATGGCATTTTCAAGATTCTGTTTTAGTAATGAAATATAAAAGTAATTATTTTGTGAGCCACTTGCCTAAAGAAAAGCTGTGTTGGACTTATGACTTCTTTAATTAAAACATTTTATAGATAAACTAAAGAGGTATAAACCCTTACATAGAGGCAGCTTGGCAGAAATTTATACAAATGATTATGGGGCAAGGATTCAGAGTTAGTATCATACTTGAAAAATATTAATTGCATGATAATTCATAACATTATAGAGTAGCAGAAGCCAGGAGTACACAAAATGCTACAGCATGTACTGAATATAAACACAACAATGATAGCTGGCATTAACTTCTTTATATTTACTCATTAAGTCATCACAGCTCTGTGAAGAGTGATATGATTATCACACTCATTTTCAGAATAGGCAATTGAAGCACAGAGAAGTTATAAGACCCCACACAGATCACACAGCTAGAACATGGTTAAACCATGCTAATATGGCCAGTTTGGTTCTAGAGACAATTACTAAACTACTCCACTGTGATCTATGTACCTGTGTGAGCTCACTTTTATTCCACTACAATGGCTATTAATATTTTAAAAATCAAGATAAAGAGAACTTAGGAGCAGGCTTTTAAATCAAGGCATATTCGATCACATTTTCTCTCCAAAATATTGAAAGCATTTTTTGTATGTGAAGAAAATAGCTTCTTAATCATAATAAGTACTACCAAAAATATTTTTCATTTCATCCTTAGGATATCTTTACATTTACTCTTGTTTTGTAGTTCTCATCAAATACATAGCATATTTGTACCTATATATAATATGCATATATGTTTGTATGTGTGCTATGTATATATATTTTATTAGTCTATGAGAGCAAAAGTCAAACTGAGGGAAGTACATTTTAGTCAGTTTTTTTTTCATCTCTGTGACTAAAAGATCTGACAAAAACTATTAGGGGAAGAAAAGTTCATTTTGGATTACAGTTTCAGAGGCTTCAGTCCATACAACTTCATAGCTCTGAGCCTGAAGTGAGGCAGATCATGGCAGAATGGTGTGGCAGAAGAAAGCATCTCAGGACATGGCACCAGGAAACAGAGAGAGAGAGAGAGAGAGAGAGAGAGAGAGAGAGAGAGAGAGAGAGCTTGCATACAAGGGTGCTGAGTTCACCATTGGCAAAATATAAACCACAAAGACATGCCTCCAGTGAACTACCTCGCCAGCCATACCCTACCTGCCTACAGTTACCAACCAGTTAATCTCTATGGATGGGTATCACATTAGTGAGGTTACTATTCTTCTAACCCAATCATTTCACCTCTAAATGTTCTTACATTATCTCACATATGAGGTTTTGGGGGATTCCACAGATATAAACCATAACAGTTGGTAATAAATCAAAAAGCATTTGAAAAAGTGAGACAGCAGGAAGAGGATTGCAAAGGCTCAGCGGTAGGAGTGACTACAGGAATAGGTAAAAATGCAAGGAGGAGAATGTGATGTGGATGAAACATGAAGGGCAGCAAATGAGTGGTAGGTTTAGAGTGAGATGAGGCTAAGAAGGGTGTGGTGGAGAGTCAACTGGAGAAATCAGTGGAGATGATGAAGCTTGGACTAGGTAAGTAGCACAGAAAGGAAGAAAAGATACATGGAGATATAGAAAAACAGGTAGATGATCGATTGATAGATAATATTTATCTAGTTTTATATCTATCAAAGTCACAGTAGTCATAGAAATAGCAGTCATAGTAACAAAAAGTGAGGCCTTGGGAGCTGATAGATAAATCAGCATTTGACCAAAAAGTTTTTACTTGTCTAGAAAATTTCTAATAATTGTTGTGTAAATGTCATTCAATTATTATAATTTTAGTCTATTATTTTTCTTAATAATTTCTGATGATTAATCAAGAATGACTTGAAACACTTCAGCATTTAGTTTCTCATTATATAAGGTTTTTTAAATTTGTGGAATTTTTTTTAAAAAATAAAATGAGAAATCCTTTTGTATCCTGAGTAATTCTACCCTCTAATTTATGGTTTAATAAGAGCTGTTAAGTGATGTTTTTAATCATGTAAAAGATTGTCCCATGTATCTCTTGACACATCTCATGAGAGAGTTACAGCACACATAAACATTCACAATTTCTTCTTTTGGAGGTTTTCCCTTTCTCTGTTTTTGAGAATATCTTTTGATTTCTGAGAGTTTTATTTTAATCATAGTTCTTACATCGCTACTCAAAGTGAAGGAGAAAGCTTTCTTCTCCTCTAAAGGGGAGAAAGGGCACTGGGGCTGTGCCCTGCTCTATTACCTGTCAGGATGCTGATAGGTGGCACTTAAGTTCTACAGTGTTAAGAGTAAAGGTGGGCTGCAGAAATATGACTGAGGAACAAGGGGTTTTGTTGCCCATCTAGGCTGCATTGTGAACTTTATGGAAGATTACCAAAGCTTTGCTTATAAAACACCCACATTACTCTCAATCTCTGTGGAGACATCAAGACCCAGAGTCAAATAGAAAGTCTCCAGTTAAGTTTAAAATAAATTAAATATGTATATAAATGAAGAAGGCAGAAAGTTAGAGTAAGAGCATTTTATGAGCTTTGCAGTAGTGGAAGAAAGTAAAATTAAGTTTTACAGCACAGGTATTTAATTAACTTGAAGTTTAAGATGGTAAGGATTTTATAATTTTTTTGTGAGGATTATATACTTTAACTAAAATACTTTCTTTAAACTTTATATATATACTCAATGTGAACTTAAAGAAAACAACACTGTTAAAGATTATTTTGAAAGTGTAGAAAATATAGACATTTTAGAGAACAGAGGGCACAGGATCCATTAGTTCAAATATAAAGGATTCCTTTGACTTGGTGTGTTAATAAAAAACACATTAGAATTAATAGCTACTTCTCCAGATTGGGCAGACTGGGTGTTAAGAGCCCTTAAACCACCTCTGTCCTTCTAATGGGGCAATATGGAACTAGGTCACAACAGTACAAGGAGTGAAAAGATGTGAGGGTCATTATTATATCTACGAATATTTGCAACACAATAGCAGATAGATAATTAGGAAAAGGTTTTTTCAGTTAGATATTGAAAATTTTAAAGTACATACTATCCTTTTTACTTTGTCTTTTATATACTTTGTCTATGAATTTTCATTCTCAACTTACATTAAGGACATGGCAAAGGTGATAATAGAGGTTTTTTATCTTGAATCAGAACTTGAGTTCATCCCACAATTCAACTTACCTCCATTTTAAATTTCACGTATTTTTTTTCTCCGACTAGACCTATCATTAGTGATTCCTGAATCAGACCTTTCTTAGTGCAATGCACATCTTTCATGTCTGGATTAGCTGAATTAGATACACTATTCTAAGGTCAAGAAAAAGGCATCCATTTGGGCAAGAAAAGGTAGAAGTAGTCGAGCCATTGAAGAATCATTATAATTATTCTCTGTCTTGGCACCAAAATATCATTCAAATAAGAATGGTGGATATACTTGAAGAGCTATAGTATTAAATAGTATTTAAGACTGTTCAGCAAATACTATGGATGAAAAATAGATGAAAATGCAATATACACATTCTCTACCCTTCCAATCATTGTTCATAAGCTCTCAAATTTCTTTCTTGATGATGCCTTAAAAGAGACATAACCAACAACTGAGAATAGGCACATGGATTAAACACATTTTCCTTTTAGATAATTGTCTAAAACTTAGGGTTCTGAAGATACAAAAAAAAAAATCATTGGAGACACTTGCAACAAAGCAAGTCCAGATATGATACATGTTGTCAGGGCTGTGGTACAGTTTTACTATAAGATCTGTCAACTTAGTGATTCCTCTGATGTAACTACTTTCCCCTTTCATTTCCTGCTAACCCCTTTTTTGGGGGGAGGACAAGAAAAGAGTGATGAAGAAACTTGCTTTAAAGAACCATGTGGAAAGATCTTTTGAGGAGGCAATTCAAGTCAGGGATCCCAATGGTACAGTTTGGATTGCATGAATTTCTTTACATTTTCTAAAAATTTTAATTAACTTTTTGATTTTAAACATCAATATAATTTTTCTTCTAAAAATTGTCCTGCAATATTAAGATATCACTTAATTAGCAAAAAGGTTCGTAGTGGCTGAAAACAAAAATTAAAAATAAAATCCATGCTAAATTAGGTTAACAATTATTAAAATGGTCTATTTTAAAAAGACAAACAGAAATAGTTTGGAAGCATTTGCTTTTAAAAGCACCATAAAGGACAAGAAAATGGCAAACTCTTTTTTTTTTCTTTTTTTTCACGTATAGAGGATTGAACTTAAAACCATGTGCATCCTAAGAAACTGCTCTACCACTGAGATACATTTCCTCTCAGGAAGATTGTGAGCTAAGTACTAGGTAGGAGTAGAGCCTCATAATTTGAGGAAATTCCTACAGATTTAGAAACAACATAGCCAAAGACTCAAGAATAACTGTGAGAAGAGTAGGTGAGATAAGAATAATTGTGATAAGAGTAGTGGATCCTACCTCTGTGTCTTCCAGAGGCTTCCATCGCCATGATTTCATTATGAAAGCAAAGAAAGGAAATTTCCCTTGTTATTACTTTTATATTACTCAGTCTGAAAGTTCCGCCTTGGCTATATCTCTTCTTCTTCAGGATATTTTTAATCATGATTTTTGCTTGGTTGGTGTTACTGAAGCCCGATTTAAAGACAGGTAGTTAGTGTAGCTAGGTAAATTTGGTCTGATGGAGAAAATGGAGTTCCATTCAAGTTCAGGAAATTGGTAACATCCCCTGGGAGATTGTAATGCTCCTGTCTCTAGAGCCCTCTCCCCCCAAAATGTTGTTAATTAAGCAACTCCTGAGCAGACAGAGAGCTACTAATCAACACCCTTCCTGCCTCGAACTCCATCTAGGCCCTTTCAGCCCACCTGCTCACCCCCTGATCATTCCACCAAAATCCCCAACTCACTATAAAGATGGAGGGGAAATGAACAAGATAAGGGAGAAGAATGCAGAAGAACAAGGGACAGGACTTCCTCATCCCACAGACACCCCCTTCCAGTCCCCTTCTTCCACCCCGGGAGAAGTCTGTTTTACTATCCTTTTAATAAAGTTTCTTACCTTCTACTCTACGTTTCCCTCAGTGTGCTTCTCTGGTGTGACACTTCAACATTGGAGGAAGCAGGACTTGTCAAGGTAACCAGTAACTGGTGATATCATTACCATACAAAATTTATGAACACTTCCATTGGGAACATAAAATGTAATTTTTCCCAGATACCAAAACTTCCTAGGGAAATGCCAGAATGGATGAAATGTTTAGATGATGTATTATTTATCTATTGCTACCTAACAAATTATCCAAAGATATGTGACTTCCAACAATGAACATTGATTGCATTAAAATTTCTATGGATTCATAACCTCTGCACAACCTTAGTGGAGTGTCTGCGGTTCAGGGCTTCTCATAAGGTGCTGTCTGGGCTGCAGTCATCTTAAGGCTCACCTGGAGGAAGATCTACTTCCAAGTTTATTCATGTGGCTATGGACAAGCTGCAGGTTCTCACTGGACACTGGCCATTTCCTTGCCATTTAGAGTTCACTATAATGCAGCTTCCAACAAGGCAGCTGGCTTCCCTCTGAGCAGAACAGCAAGAGAGGGAGGAATGGCAAGCAAGAGAGAAGATATGAGACTTTGAAATCTAATCTCAGACATGTTGTTCTATCATTTTTGCTGTGTTCTATGCACTAAAAGAAGTCATTCATTTTGATCTACACTCAAAGGAAAAGGATCACAGAAGGATATGGATGAGTCAAATGGAGACATTTTAGACGTTATTTACCATAGACATGAAATAGATAGACTTTAAAATGCATTACATTTATTACAGGGATTTATTTAAATTTTTTGTTCTAATTATTTTTTCAACATTATCACAAAAATTAACCATTCTTTTGTTATTTTCTTTTTTATAGATAACTGATGTCTGCAAAGTAGATCATCTAATTCAACAATTAATTTTGTATACCTGGGAGATATTTTTACTAAGTGTAATCAGAAGAAAAACTACAATATGTTTTTAAAATAATATTAAGTAAGTTGTATTAGCAGAAAAAAAAGTTTATTAATTTTGGAATATTTATACCAGGTAGAAATAAAATTTAGGATTTTTATATTTAAATTTGATTCGTTAAAGGAATGTGAAATTTTGTCAGCTAATTTCATTCATTTGGTAAACCTTTTTTTTTTAAATCAACATCTTTCTGTTTATTCAGTCCTTAGAAGACAGATTTCCTGGCTTTTCTATTCCTAAGCAATTTCTCAATATAGAACAAAGTGGCTCAAAGTAAATTTCACTTCTAGTACTGCATAAGAACCTGAGTAACCATAGTAATTCTGAAAAAAAAATAGGCAATGATGGATACATGTTTGAAAATAAACAAATCTTATATTTTGAAGATGAATTATCCTTCAAAAAAAGAAATCCATATAATGCAACAGGACAAGAATATTTATACCCATATACCTGCTTTGTCAGCCATTATTTAGTATGTAAAACATATCTGTAATTTTGCTCAAATATTTTTCACAGATTGGGGGGAGGTGGAAATCTTGAGTCCTCAAAACCTTGTAGAAAAGCTTTTGCACTCTACCCTCCGAGGTTTTTCAGTTAGAACTCTGAAAATTAATCTGACAAAAGACAGATTAACATGATGAGAAGCATGATTAACACACACAGGGAGCCTACACACACATGGAGAAACAGTGATGGGTAACAAAAAAGGGTGGTAGGAACTTGGTCTTCTATAGCATCTTCACAGAAGAGCCATACATGCATAGAGCAGTGACAGGACACAGGAAGGGGGCCTCAAGTTTTCAGTGGTGGCAGGCTGTGGGAAGGTACATATATGGGGGGTGGTGAATGCTGGGGAATAAGATTATTTTAGCAGAGTTTGTGAAGATCCATTTCAGGAACATCTTGTCTCCAGGTGTAAGGCTGTCCTCCCCTTTCTGGTATGTAAAGAGGTAGGAACCCTCTTTAGAAGAGTGTATGTTCTGCTTTCAGGCAGACGGGGGTGAGGGGAGGATTTTTTCCCCTCAATTTCTTTTAGCTCAAAATAATTCGTACATGAGAGTGGCATATTTCATTATGGTATGCTCTAAACCTTTTCAACTGTAGGCATTTTTAATGTTATAGATGATGTTTTGTATCGTTCAAACATGTTCTGATAACTTCAAGTAACTTCCTTCTGAGATGTATTTAATGAATAGTTTTCCTTTGTCTCCATAAAACCACCTTAATCATCAGGCATATTTTTGCTATGAAATTTGCCTTTAACATAAACACTTCTTTTATTTACATACAATGACAAATTGTTAATATATTTCCAGTTGTCAGTCAACTCATGTTTTCTATCTCATTTCCTCACTAGTATCTCAAATTAGTAGAAGATATATTTGGAAACGAATTCCTCCAAACTAGTGAAATTATCTGCTAAAATTTTCTTCTTTTTATTTTTTCCAATCCTACTTTTAAGTATTCAGAATTGTCCTTATTGATAATAATTTTTCTGCAATACTCAGCAATCTGATTATTTATTTGAAATTCATTTCTTTTAAATGAAAGTAAAGAACTAAGCCTATTTAAATATAGATATATTTTTTCATATTTAATTTTAATTTAATTTGGTAGAAACAAGAATACAATTATCATTTCTAGCTAATTAGTGTTCTCTCTTTTGATCATTATAACTCAAGAAGGAAATCTGGAAATCGATGTTTAAATTTGTTAGAGTCCCTGATAGTTCAACTTACTATTTTTCATTGTTAAAATGGTGCAAAAAAGTCACATGGGTGCAGTAGAAACAGTACTTTAACTTTGATCTTTTTCTGGACTGATGGTATAGAGTATGATGCTCTCTTGTGAGGCTCTGAGCAACTGCTCCTAATCAGTATTGTGATCACCAAGGCAAACTACCCATATTCTTCTTTAGAGGTCTTGTGTTTCTAAGGTGTGATGTTCAGCATGTTAGGAGTATCAAATGCATTTTCAGCTTGTGATAGTTTCAACCTATGAGTGATTTTTCAGGATGTAATCCCACTGTAAATTGAGGAGCATCTATATTAGATTTTGATATAAAATAATTATTAATCTCTCAAAGAGTGTTCAAAAGACTAAAGGAAAGTCAAGTCCATTCTTCAAGATTTGTATCAATATTTAATTTAGGACCATGCTCACCAAATGCAGCAGCATTTTCTAGCAAAACACAGCTAGGGAAAAAGAAATTTCCTCTTTTGCTAATTTTAATATATGCCCAAGATCTTTAATAGGTCAAGAAAACTAGGCTTAAGAGAAACACTGAAAATACAGTGTGTTTTTACACAAATAAACTTAATCATGAAAACATTTATTCAGTATTATGTCTGAAATTTCCATGACATGTATCATCTTAGCTATAATAAGTTCTTGTTAACTTAAAATGTAAGCAAATGACATGAGGGATAGGAACATATCTCCCCTTGCTCATGTAGTGTAAGTCACTGTTTCTCAGGATTCATGTTTTATGGTCATTGGGTAGTCTCTACCAGGCCCTTCTGGGGGGCTGCTGGAGTGATTACTAGCTGGATAATGAGGAATGGGAGGCTGCACTTAGTTAGAATTGTTCCAAGACTCCTGATGAAGCAGCAGCACAGTTAGTAGCCCCAATCCCCCACTTTCCAACTCCCAAGACTAGAAGAAAGCCACAGGGCTAAACTGTCTCAGAAATGCTTTTGTGTGCTTTTATGCAACTTCATAAATTTCCAAATGTGTTGTGCTCAAACTAAACAGAATATATTTCTAATTTACAATGGCTGCTCTGTGAGATGGTGGCCAGTTTTCTGTGCAATAAAATGGTACATCAAGATTTGTAGGCTGTTCTCATTGTGAACACAGTGCATTGGGACAAGCATAAATGATACCATTAAAGATTCATTCCACAACCCTCACCAGAGTTTTATACAGCTACATGGCATTACTTTTAATATAGATTTAGAATATATTTTTCTTTCCTTACATTTTACAACTTAAATATTTGTGGTTTGTTCGGTTTAGTACCTGCTTCTATGTTAATCTTTCAAGATGGACTGCCTCCCATTAAGGTTTCTTCTCAGCTATTTCTCCAGACCCTCATTAAGAAAAATGCTTGAAAGAATTTCCTTAGAAATAAGTGCGGCTCTTCTCCTGTACATACAACCTTCTCAGAGACTGAGGCAAAATACCAGGCTAACTGGGTTGCCTTTTGTTCAAATCTTTCCCCATTCCTGGAGCAAGAAAATTCATTTCATATTTATATTTAACGAAAGACTTTTATTTGGGATTCAAAGTCATGTGTCAAAAAAACAGAAAGGGTAAGAGATATATAATACTAGTTTAATTTTTAAAATCAAAGGACTACTTTTAAGGAATATGAAATTTGCCTAGTGCTTTAATGTGCTGGCAAATATTAAAGAACACTAGGTTTTCTTTTACCATACCCACAGTGGCTTATATATCTCATGGCTAACTGATGTTTGCCCAAATATATCTACTGCTATACCCTGTAAGGTCTTTCAAAACCTCTATTTTTTAGAGGTGCATATTATTCCATCTAGAATAAAATACTAGCTTCTCTCTTGATTTTACCTTTGAAGATTCTATTGACCATTTTTGGGCCACAAATTCCCATACTTATTTGATTATTCCATCCATCTGACCTATTTTTTTAATGTTTATATCAGAGACATTTGAAAACTAGGTATTTTCTCTATGGAGTAACTAACAAAGGTTGACTACAATGGTTTGCTCCTTTCCCCTCATCCAAAACATTTAGCTGGTGACCATATCTTATAGGCACTAAGGCTTTCCTTTCACAGCTTCCTACTCACCCTCTTCTCATTTCAGAGACATTTATAAAGTAGAGTGGATTTAACTGGATAAGAAGATGAAAGAAAAGAAATCTTTCCGAAATGACTTGTATGCAGATATGTTTTATATTGATGATGCACTCGTGAGATAGAATTTCTTTTCCAGGAAAACACAATTTGGGGCCTTGAATTCTTTTAACTGACTGGATGAGCCCCAACCTCATTGTGGAATGTAGTTTCCCATTCTTAAAGTCAACTGAAAAGTGGCATCATAGTGATACTTCGATTAATGCATGGTTAAATAACTGGGTATTAGAGCCTAGCCATACTGACACATCAAACGGCACCAATGAGAGTAGTTTCCCAGCTTCCAGAACAGACTCAAGCTACCTGAAGTTGTCATGTGATCATGTTATCTTTTCCCGTGAACTCCATTTGTTTTGCTGAGGGGTAATAGGAAAAGAGATGGAACTGAGTTTGAAGCTACAGTTTCTATAAATGGTACATGATCTTTTGCTTTGTTTGTCATTATAATCTGGAAGCAAAGCAACCTGATTAGTGAATTCATGTGAAATTATTTGTGCCTGCATGAGTTACTCTCCCCCTCAAGAGTGTTTAAAAAAAGTGGGTGACTACCAGAAAATGAGGGATCTTGAATATAAGAACTGAACACTTTAATAATAGGCTTCTCTGCTTGTAGCACAGCATGATGCCATCTGCTTCGCCTACATATGTGTCTGAGCCAGTAGGGCACAGTTATCTCCCCCTCTGACCTGGCAAAGCTCAGAGCAGCAGCCCAGGGCCCTCATGGGAGGGAAGGAAGCCCAAAGCATTGTAATTGATAATGACATGGCCATTAAAACCCTGAGGTAAATGGATAGTAGGTCATCAGAGTGCTACAAGTAAAGAAAGAACAAGTGGAAAACAAAGGTCCAATAAAAGAAATGTACCACGTGAAGGATGTGGTGATGATTACATTCAGCCCATGATTTTTTTGTCAATTTGTTTGACTTTCCTTTTGTCCCCTTGGCAGTTGAATTGTCTGCCTTTTTCCTTGAAGCTGTTAAGGCTTGAGAAAGAAAACAACGTAGGCATTTTAATTAACTTAGATACAGTGTTTGCTTGAAAAGTAGTCATTCTGACATAATGTGGTCTCCTCTGCATTGGCAGCAGCAGTTTCAAAGGGTCTACTGGAAGAATAAGGGAGGCTTAAGTTTAAACTAAAAGTAACACGACAGTTACAAGCTCTGTATTCATGCTGTGTTCAAAAGCTTCCTCTATTTCAATTTCCTTTCCTTTTAGAATAAGTAGGGAGGAAGAGAATAAATAATATCTTGTAGAAGGTTTCCTCCTGCGGGACTCCATCTTTCTGCAGTGAGCTACTGCACATTCCCTACTCAAAGGACATAAATGCAGACCTCCAGGGGGATTTTAAAGAAAAAGATTACCAGAAAGGTGACACTTCTAGAAATAGTACCATAGTGTTCGCTCATTAGCCTTGCCTGGTACAGAGCTGTTTCTCTGGAAGAATCCCTCTTAAATACTGCACTTCTAAACTGGGCATCATAAAAGATAGTGGAAATGCTTCACTCAAAAACAATTTATATTCTTTTGCTATCTGACCTGCATTAGGAGTAAAAGATCCAAAAAGCACAGAACTTAATTTGCTTTACTTCCCAAGTATTTTCAGTTTTTCTTTTCTGCTCACTTTCCATTGATCTAGGTGGGGGGGCTGCTTAGGGTAGCCCTCAAAGATCCTATCTCCTGGTATAAACACCCATGGCAAATTCCTTTCCCTTGGGTGCAGGCTACGCTATGTGACACATTTCCAGTGAAAAGAATGTAGCAAAAGTAGTGGAATGTCACTTCCAAGGCTGGGTTACAAAAATGCTCTCGTTTCCCTTTTTCTGAGAACCTTTTTTCCCTTTTTAACTCGTTCATTTTGAGGGAAGCCAGGTACTATATTCTGGGCTGACCTGTGGAAAGGGCCAATACAACAAGGACTTATATTTCTGGACAACATTTAGCAAAGACTCTAAGCCTTATGAGTGAGGTGAAAAATGTATTCTACCTCTATCAATCTTGAGGTGACATTGGTCCAGCTAACATGTGGATTGCATCCTTGTAAGATGTCCTCATCAGACTACCTAGCTAAGCAGTGCATGGGCTCCTAACCAATAGAAATAGTGAACTAGTAACTATCTGTTGTTTTAAACTGTTAAATTTGGGGTAATTTTTTATTCAACAGTAAGATAATTAACATATTATATAACTAATATATTATTTTTCTAAGACTGTTAACATTTTGCTTCTACCTGGTATAAAAAGGAAGAGGATGGGAAGATATCAAAATAATTTGACCAGTACAAATAGGTCAGATTATTCAGCTTCAACAGACACCTTTTTAATCCTACTCATTTTTCACTATCTTCATTCATAAGTTAATTTAATGGTAGCTAAATTCTTTGCATTACTTCCTTCTGGGCTACACAAAGATGCTATATATTCCAGGACACTTCTTTTTCTATTTGCCATTAACTTATTTATATAGAAAATTAGCTGAAATTGTCAGTAACACTGGCAAAGACTATTAAAAGGGGTGTTACAAGAGGATGTCATCCATTTTTGTTGGAACAAAACATATTTGAATATTGAAACACATAACAGAAAAGTTTTCAAAGGAAAGACTTCAGTGAATAGAGTTTTCAGGGAAGTTATTTGTGTAAACAGGTGTTAATTAGCAGAAGGATGAGGTAGACACATTATCACACAAGTAAGTAGAAAGAGAATTAGACTACTAGAAGATATTACCAGTATAGTGGCATAATAAAGGAAGCTGGTAATACGTATATAGCACAGTTAATAACCGTTGACACTTGGAACATTTATTTTATTCTAATCATTGTCGTAGTTAATCTGCACAACAAACCCTTGAGGCAGGTACCATTATCGTATTTATTTTGCAGGCTAGGGCATGGAGGTTAGAAAAGGCAAAGTGACTTGTGTAAAATCAGGGAATAAAAGTCAGATCAAACATGTTTTCCCTGCTGTCTCAGGGTATACTCAGACTAGAATGCACATCCATTAAATTCAATAGTAACTGGAATCTTCTGCAGTTGTTTTCAGGGAGTCCTGTGATCCTCTGTTCATTTCCACATCTTTCCACTCTTCACCTGACTTACTCCAGGTGAAGTGAGCCCTTTAAGTGAGATTTCTGTTGGACAATGATATCTCTATGTCTGACAAAGGGGTGAACTAATTTCCTTCCGAGGAGAAGTTCAAAGAAATGATAATTATGTGCTCTGAGGCCAGGGAGGATATGGCATGTGGAATTACGTCTATCTTTTATAACAAAATCTAAAACCTAAAAACTATTTTTTAAAATAAAATTGTGTGCTTTTTAAAGAAAAAAAAAAACTAGCAAACTTATTTGTGGAAATTCAGAGGGCACTGGCCTTCTCTTTCTGAGTTTTCTTGTCCTAATGAGAACATCTCGCTCAATGCTTAAAGCTTCATTAGGAGAGAAATCAAATATTATGTTGGGAAATGCCAGATTTGAAGCTCAAATACATGAGTTTGATTTCTGGCTCCTCCAGAATCTGTTATGCATTTTTAGGCAAGTCATTTAGAATCTCTTATATAAAATAAAGACTATGCATATGGTACATGGGGCATTGTGATGTTTAAATAAGAAAAAACATGTCCTTGTAAACTATCCTGTACTACAAATATATGAGTCATTCTTTTTATAAGTTTATGAATATGACTGAAAATACTCTAAAATACTTGACTTTTTTTTTTTCTAAAAAGTTCTGGAATCGGACAAAAAGTTCTGGAATCGGACGTATAAGCAGAAATTTGGGTGCTCTGACTGACTCTACTATTTCCCAAATATAAATACACAAACAAAACATTCTTCATATAGAGAACTTTTAAGCCCATAAAACCCATTGTGTTTTTAAAACAAATTAATAATAATAGTGTCTAAATATGGTTCATCTATGTAGATGTAACCTGTGAACATTTTGAATAAAATGATAGAAAATTCAGTAGGAAAGACTTGTGGTGCTTTTAGTCTAGTCGTTCTTAACTGATGGCAATTATTCCCATGTTGGCAATGTCTGAAGACATTTTTGATTATATAACTAGGGAGGTAGATGCTGCTGGAATCTAGTGATGGTGACTAGAAATGATCCTTAACACAGGACAACTGCCCACAACAAAGAATTATCACTCCAAAATGTCAATGCGCTGCTGTTGAGAAATCCTGCCTTGGATGACACTAGGTAACATGTGCTCTTTCAGATTAGGTAGCTAAAGGATTCTAACCAGTGGGAGGCTATGATGACATTATGGGTCCCTGATTCTTTTGCTCCTTTCTTCCATCATCCATCTCACTTAAGGGCTTTATCTCCACCATCCCCAAAGACTGCTTCATCCCTTTATGTTTTAACTCAAAATTTATGTGGAACCACTGTGGAAACTCATAAGACACCATGTACTGGAAGGCATTAATATGCTTCTGACACCACCTGTAAATCTTCATCTCATCTGTTGCTGACAGTGCTATCTCAAAGATTTCACAGAGCCTGAAGGAAGTAGACTCCCGAGTAAAAAACAGCTGCCTTAACATCAGCCGAGGTGATATGTAGCCAGTGCTTGTCTGCAGGGCTTTCAGAACTTATCTACTGCTGAGGTTACCTCCAGCTGAAGTGGACACTGTCTTCCTTCCTCCCAGACTTCCTGCATTTTCAAGACTCATCACCATATAGGATCTATTGGTTCCGTTACAGGTCAGTCCAAAGTTAACAACAACATTGCACGGTTGGTTGATGATTTTTAGACCCGTTGTTTCCCCATAGTTCCCTTAACCATGGTCACGAAGAGGTTTTTAACTGATGACCATTAAGGCACGTCTGGAACCTTGAGGTAGAAGTCCAGAGATCTGCCACTCTCTTATTTAGTTTTTGTTCATAAAGCCTAACCTGCAATGAAGCTGATTCAAAAGATGCCACAGTTAGGAAGCCATGGTGGATTCATGCACAGCAAGTTCAAACAGCTTCCCTCCAGCAGGCTGCAGTGATGGCGGGGGAGCGACATGGAAGAAATCATTTTAGCCATATCCTCTGTGATTTGATTTCCAAGGGGGGAAAAAAAAAAAACATTTGCTTGTAAAAGATACTTTGATACTTGGGGGAAAATCAGAGTTTATTTAATTTTAGGAAATTAAATAGGCTATTATGCAAGCCCAAGTGAGGTCAACAATAAACAAGTGTCCTCATGGCCATATCGGAAGCCCATGTGTATGACTCAATTTCCAAATTCGTTTCACTCCACAGACATTCTAAAGAGGAACAGTCAGTGATACTTTTCCTGACCATATTCTTTGGATGAGGTTGCCACTCAAAGCATTCATTCAACCACTTGACCTGGTGCAGGGTAGTCCTCTGAATGTCAAAGAGATCTGAGAAGGAGGAATTAGCATTATTTTTTTTTCAAAGAATACTCTAATCAGATTAAATGAGAAAGAGACATTTTGGCAACTGTATCTACTTCTGAATTCACATTTAAAGGGTGTACTATGTAATCAGAATTCTAACAAGGAGTCAACATCATCCTTGCAGCAGAAAAATGACTTTTTAAAATTTGTTTGCTGAAGCTGAACAGCCTTGAAAGGAGATGAAAAGGTAGCCAATAAATTCAGTGTCTGGCTAAGAGACTCAGCAAATACTGAATATCACTATCCTAACAAATCTTAATGAAAAGCTAAATCTACCTGTGAACAGAGGGAATTGATTGGGAATAAATTTACTTCATAAAGACTAAAATCAAGTGATCATACGGTACTGTTTTGTCAAGTTTGGAAAAGCTTTCTCATTAAAAAGAAGTCAGTTATGCTTTATCTTCACGGCTGCATGAGGTTTCTTAGGAGATTCTGTTATCAGTCACATGACCCAATGTCAGCAACTCGAGAAAAGTCAGGAGTAATTGAGACTTGGAACTAAACACATCTCACCTTTCACATGAAAGCTGGTGGGGTTAGTAGAAATGGTCCCAGTAGTCTTCCTTCATTTTATTGCCTCCCAAAGAACTAATTATAGTGTCTGGCTTAGGGATGTCTTTGGGAAGGGAAAATGCAGGGTGGTCTCAGGAAAAATTCAGGCCTAGGTGGTCTCAGAATCATATTTGTGCTTATAATGGCATGTGGAGTGCTTCCCATGGCTGCATATTAGAAATATGTGTGCACAGGCCTAGAAAACATTTTAAAGAAATAATTTAGCATCTTCTCTATGTTAAAGGGTAACTTGTTGATCCAAAGGTGGTTGTTATTTCACTTGAAGTTCAGAAGATTGTGTGTACTTTCAGATTCAATATATCATGTAACTGAACACTGTTTTATAAATATTGTCATTACCCTCTTACAGGCATACAGGAGAAATGACTTTTATAGGTCCATACTTTTAAAAAAACGTGTACTTTGCAATTATATAAGCTGAGAGATGTCAGATAAAAATAAATGGACAAAAATAAAAATCAGGTTTAAAGTGGCCAATAATTTCTCATGCATAAGACACGGAATTTCCAAGGTTGATTAGCAAATTATATACCCATCCCTATTGGTTTTATGAGTGACTTGAAAAACAAGAAGTAAATAAGGATAAAACAGCCTATTTGCCATGACCAGGTTTGAGAACACAACTCTGTTTCTGTAGGCCAAGTAGATTTTCGAATACTAGCCTCCAGAAATAGGCATACTCCAGCCACCGCTCCCAGATCAAAGGCTTAGATATGGAAGTAGGGTTGATTCCCAGACATTGAAAGGTAACACTGAACTGAATCATGGCTACGTAATTATTCTTTCCAAATTTACTAATCAAAAATGCCAAGACACTTTTTCCAGGATAAGGCCATTACAAATAGACAAGAGAAAGGTCAGAAATATCTATAAATAAAAGTGAATTTCTTTTAAAATCCTTCTTTTTTAATTGTTTACATGCCCAAATACTTGTGAATGTATATTATTTTTTCTTATGAAAGAACATTACTGTGAGATGTCTAATATTTGTAGGCTAAGCTTACAAGTTTGGAATCATCACATAATTCAAATGATGTTTTCCCCAGGAAGAGAGGAAGACTATACATAGGGAGTTAAACTATAAAATCAATAAATGTCAGATCAGAGTAGAAAAATGCAAAATTTTCATAAGGAGACTTAATTATATACATGAGTATTTCATGATGAGTAAAGGAAACTCTTATCAATGAGCAGGAGGCTCAGCTAAAGCAGTGTTACAGGAAAGGAAACTTTAGCTAGAAGACTGGAAACCTTAGGTCCCATTAAGGAAGTCTTTCTCTGGTCCTGTTAATTATTTAATTTCCCTGATTGCCATTGCTCTGATCCTTTGTTTGTTGAGCTGACTGCAGTGTTGCTGCCTAAGTAAGTCTGCTAATATCCTGTGCATGAAGCTTCCAATTTGTTCATTACTTGGGGAAATAATTTCTGTCTGGCATTTGATTTTCTTTTTCCTACATACAGCTCTAATCAGAGAATGTAGTGATAATGTTGACGCCAGTGTCCTGATCCATGCAATAGTTTTCCTTGAAATTAGTAAATTTTCATTCCAGGTTTATAGATCAGTTCTTATAAACCTGCATGAGATGATTCTAGCCTTGAGAAGTAGATTCACTATTAGTATGATAACCAGATAAAATTTCTGTGCACGCTAGCCTGAGAGAGAAAGTGGTTGCAAATAGGTCACATGATTGGAGCAGAAATTAGACTATAGAAAAATGAGGTGTAAAAAATTATATTATACAATGATTGCTGGAATATAGCTGCATAATTACATGGGCAAAATGCCATAAAATTTACTAATACTTCTAAAACATTCACCAAATGTTGTTGCTACAACAAATTAGAGGAACATAAGGAAGCGTGATCTGGTCATGCAAATTAGTAGAACATAAGGACATGAATTAAAAATTCAGAGACCTAGAGATCATCCCCAGGTATCTCAGAATTATTGAGAAGTCTAAACTGACACGCTATCTCTATATTAGTAGAAGTTCAATGCATGGCAGAACTTTCTGGGGAGTTTCATTTAACAAAAAAGAGTCTGAATTTATTACAGAATGTTCCAGCTTTTTTTGGCTGGAAACTCATTTATCAATAGAGAAATAGACAGAGCAACAAGAAAACATTATTATTGAGAGATGACATGGGGTTATAGAATATAAAAGGGAAAAATGAAAAGAGATGAAAAACAATCAATACATAGTTGTGATAGCAACTTGGTGTATACATATAATGTGCCTGCAAATGATGTTAATGAATAACACTGTCTGATATTATTAAATTCTTACTTATGATAGGCAACATATTAATTGTTTCATGTTACATATCTCTTTAATCTTCAGAACCTTATGAGTTAATGCTATGATTATCTCCATTTTACAGATAAGGGAATGAGAGTTTAGAAGGAACGTCATTTGATCAAAGTTACATTACTAATAAATGGAGTTATTATTTGGATCCAAGTCCCTAACTCACAAGCTCATGAGCTTAAAATTACATCTTATTGCAAAATATAGTAATAAAATATAGAGAGAAACATACCGGTATTTGTATTTTATGGGCAATGTATCAAATTCATTTTTTATGCAAGAAAGTGAACTTAAAAGACAGACTGATAACTGGATTGTAAGTAATACTTTGAAAGATGGAAGCCATGCAATTGGACAGATAAAAGAAAATAGTATTTTCTTTGTTTTGTAATGTACAGGCAATTTATCAGAGCCTTTTCAAGGAAAAGCAAAATTTAGGGAATAAATTGCTCCAGATAATTTTGAGTCTTGTGTTTGTCCTTGAAAACTGTACATAGAAGGGTATCAAGACAATATAGAGAAAGAAACAGAAAAAAATTACCGTGCTTTTTACAATTCTATAGTGCTTCTTAGTTTTGAATGCATTTTCATATTTATTTTCCAAGTATATTCTGCTGAAGTAGATAGCGTGGATATATCATTCCCATTAAATAATGAGATCACGGATGCTGAGAAAGATTAAATGACTAGTTTATGTAACATCAACTATTCTTTAAGAGGCAGACTTAGGCCTATTTTTCATAGATAATTCTCATGTAAAAGTGCTAAATTACTGACTCATAACTTTCTATGAGTCCACATTCTATGCAGGAAAAAGGGTTAGACTTGGGTGTGAAATCATTCAGGCAAAATATTATTATCTAAGAATATTAAGTAGAAAACACAGATAATTGAGAAAACCTAGACAAAGGCAGATTGTAACTTTGTGACAGATTGTATTCATCTCATGGTCACTACATAGTTTATTTCCTACATTTTCCAAACAGGAGGTAGGTACTTTCTCAAGATCATGTTTACTCAAAGGCCTGTTGGAGTTGCCCACAGGATGAGTTATGGATACAGTAACACTTCTTCCATAGGGACCCTTTAAATATAGTATTATGACTTTGTACATTAAAGAGCACTGGCTTATTGAATCCCAGCTTTGCTACAAAATTTTCCTTGGAAAATTACATAGCTTCTCTAAGTCTCATTTTCCAAGTAGCACAATTATAACATACTGATTTCATAGCATAATTTATGTGAATTGCTTAGTCCAATAATGAGTACAAAACTGATCGATGAAAGGTAACTATTATTTATTTAACAAGAACACAGATGTGGTTACATAAATCAGTGAGGTTTCTAATATGGTACACAAGAGTTGCACTGAGCAATAGGAGCCCTATGATCTATCTGGAAGCTTGCCTACTAAAATTTTTTCAAGAGGGATCCCAAAGGCACATAAAATCAACATTCCCAAAACTGAAATTGTTTTTTTTTTCTTCTCAACCTGATATTTGTCCTTCATTTCCTAATAAATGGCACTACTGTTCACCTGATTGTCCAAGTACAATGCCTGTTGTATCCTTCATTTTCTTTCATTAATGGTGTCTGGTTGTCTGTAGATCTATCTCCAACATTTGTTGAGGGAACCCCAACTGGCTTCATGCTTGCACCTTGGTTGAAGCACTCATTGTTTCTTGCTCAACCCACAGCAGTGTTCTCTACCTGATCACATTCTATCTGGTCTTATTTTCTTTCAAACTGCTTTCCATGTTATTTCCATAGTGGCTTCTCCAATACGACATTTGATAATGTCATTCTCTTCCTCTTAAATTGCTTCCTAGAGCAAAGTGGATAAGGTGTGACTTTCACAGCCCAGCATACAAGAGCTTTCGTGATGTGGCCTGCTTCACATTTTCAATTGCTTCTTTCTTCATCTCTCTCTCTTTCACTTCATCATTTGCTTATTCATGATTCATGGCTTTTCCCCATTTCCCTGGGAAAAACAAAACAAAACCAAACCCTCATCCTAATTCTCAAAGACCAGCTCAAACATCTGATCCTCACAGAAGGCTAGTTCAGCTGGCCTAGTACTTCCTCCTCTGTTTTCACAGGACTTTTATGTTAAAATGATCACAAGACACTGTCTACATTTTGGCCATCTTCAGTAGACTGAGAGATCAAAGACTTGTTACTATGTGGATTCAATTAATCACCTGACACCAATAAACATGTGTTCAGTAGCTATTTTAGTTATAAGGCTTCTTCCATTAGATATTTGTTTTTCTGGGTTAATTGGATTAGTATAATTGCTTTCTTTTTTTTTTGATAAATGAATATCCAGTAGCATTTTAATAGACTTACTGTTGTTTATTTATCATGTAATGATTATAGAAACATATTAAGTTTTTGACATAAGTATACATTCATAACAATCACAATCAAGATAATGAATGTATCTATCACCTTCAAAAGTGTATTGTGTGCATGTTCGACTATGTAACAGCAGAAAAAATAGTTTTGCTGAGGGCAGTTGTGTGTGTCTGTAACCTCAGTGGCTTGGGAGTCTGATGTAGGAGGATCTGAAGATCAAAAGCCAGCCTCAGTAATTTATTGAGGCCTTAAGCAACTCAGCGAGATCTTGTCTCTAAATAAAATATAAAAAAGGGCTGGGGATGTAGCTCAGAGGTTAAATGCCTTTGGGTTCAATCCTTAGTACCAAACAAACAAACAAGCAAAACAAAAATAATTTTAGTCCTTTGTGATTCGTCTATCCATCTGTTCTGTCTCTAAACTCCTCCCATCTGCTGGAAATTACTGATCTGATCACTGTCACCATAGATTATTTTACCTTCTCTAGAAGTTAATGTAAATGATTACCTCAACAAAATTTTTGGTCTTTTTTTCCCCACTGAATATAATAGTTTGCAGATTGGCTCACGTTTGTTATGTGTATCATTCATTATTCCTTTTTTTTTCATTGCTGAGTTGTATGGTATGGAGTACACATACATAACAGAATTTATTTATCCATTCACTTATTGATGGATATTTGGATAGTTCCTAGTATTTTTGGTTATTACATAGAAAGCAAGTTTAAACATGTATATATAAATCTTTATAAATATATACTTTTATTACTCTTTGTTAAAGATCTAGGAGTAGAATGACTCCTTTTATATTATAGTTGTGGGATTAACATTTTAATGAAGTGCCATACTGTTTTTCAAAGTGGTTGTACCATTTAAAATAACTACCAATAGTGTCTGAGAGTTCTAGCTCTTCTACATTCCTGCTGATTCTTGGTGTGGACAATTTTTAAATCTTAGACATTCTAGTAGAAATAGAAGTCTCTCATTAAGGTTTTAATTTGCATTTTCCTAATGGTTAAATGGAATCAATAGTTTCATTACAGAAGTCATTGTTTAAGTATTTTGTCTGTTTTTTTTTTTTTAAAGAAATTGGGTTTTCTTATTATTGAGTTTCAAGAATTCTTTTATATTCTGGATATAAGTCCTTTATCATACGTGTGCCTTGCAAATATTTTCTCCCAGGTTTTAGATTGTTTGTTCATATTTTTTGTAATTTATTTTTAGTTTTAGATGGACACAATATCTTTATTTTACATTTATGTGGTGCTGAGGAGCAAACCCAGTGCCACTTGCATGCTAGGCAAGCACTCTACCACCTAGCCACAACCTCAGCCAAGATTGTCTATTAATTTGATGAAATTTTGTTCTTTTATAAATTGTGTTTTTGGTTTATATCTAAAAAGTTTTTGCCTAATTCAAGTCACAAGGTATAATAATATATTATGTTTTCTTTTGGACTTGTTATAGATTTAGGCTGTACATTTAGTTCCCATTTGGATATATGGTATAAAGTAGAGATCAAAGGTTTTTTTTTACATGTATATATTCAATTTTTCCAACGTAATTTACTGAAAATATATCACTTCTTTATTTAGTTACCTTCCATCTTTGTTGAAAATCAGTAGAAATTTTTAAAAAAATGTTTATTTTGATTAGTGCATTATAGTTATATATAATTGTGGTATTAATTCTGACATATTTACAAATGCATATCATTTTCTTCATTTCTATCCCCTGTATTATCCTCTTCCCCCTTCTCCCTCTCCATCATTCTATTCCTCTGTTCTACTGGTCTTCCTCTTATTTATTTTTTAAGTTTGTACATAGCTATACCTAAAGATAGAATTCATTGTGATATATTCATACTTGCACACAGCATAGTTTGGTCAATTTCATTCTACAATACTCCTCTTTCTCATTCCACCAGCCAACTCTTCATCACGTTGATCTTTTGATTTCTTTTTATATTCTTAATTTCACTAATTTTTGGCTCTAATCTTAATTATTTCCCATCTTCTAGTGGTTTTGGAATTAGTTTGTTCTTGCTTTTCTAGGGCCTTTAGATGTAATATTAGATTGTTTATTTTGGATCTTGCTGGGGTTTTTTTTCTCTTTTTTAATGCAAGGATTCTACTACACAATTTCCTCTAATAACTACTTTTCTATTGTCCCAGATATTTTGATATGTTGTATGTCTATTCTTGTTTGTTTCCAAGAATTTTTCAATTGCTTCCCTGATTTCTTCTACGACCTATTTCTCATTCAAAAGCATATCATTCAACTTCTATGTGTTAAAATGGTTTCTGTTTTTATCTTGTTATTGATTTGTAGATTAATTCCATTATAATCTGATAATATGCAAGAAATTATCTTGATTTATTTTGTATTTGCTAAAATTCTTTTTGTGTGCCCAGATATGGTCAATTTTGAATGCTTCAAATGTGGCTGAGATGAAAATAAATTCAATTGTCAGTGGATGAAATATTTTGTAGATATCTGTTAAATCCATTTCATATATATATATATATATATATATATATATATATATATATATACCAAAATCACTGATATATATATATATATATATATATATATATATATGAACCAAAATAGCAGGAAATAAAAATTATTGCACTATAAAGACCCCTTAGATCACATACATATAATTATATATATGATTTTATATATATGTGTATATATATATTCACATACATATGATTTATATATATGATCTAAGGGATCTTTACAGAGCAATAATTTGTATATGTATATATATGATCTAAGGGGTCTTTATGACTGGATTACTTATCTAGTGATGAGAAAGATGTGTTGAAAGCATTAATTATTGGAACTGGTGTTGTAGCTCAGTGGTAGAGTGCTTGCCTTGTGCATGTAAGGAATTAGGTTTGATCTTCAGTACCACATATAAATAAATAAACAAATAAATAAACATATTGTGTCCATCTATGATTACAAATATTTTTAAAGCATCATTTTTTTTGTTGTATTTGAGTCTATTTGGGACATTATATTTTATGTAAGTAGGTACACTTATATTTGGGGGGTATATATATATATATATATATATATATATATATATATATAAATATAACCATTAAAAGACCCCTTTACAGTATGAAGTGACCTTTCTTATCTCTTGTGATTCATTTTGACTTGAAGTCCACTTTGTTGTAGAGTATCTACTCCTGTTTGCCTTTTGTCTCTATTTGGAAGATATCAAGTCTATGAATGTCTTTGCCTGTAATGTGACTTTTAAAAGTCCTGTCTTTTAATAAACTCTGCCAGTCTATGTCTTTTAATATAAGTTGGGACCATTTACACTCAGTGTTATTACAGAGCAATAATTTTTATTTTCTGCTATTTTGGTTTATTTCTAATGTGTTATTCTGATTTAGCTATTCTATTGTTTACTAATCTGCTAGTGAGATTCATTCATATTCTGGCTCTAAAGGGTTTTTTTTTTTTTACATTTCCTCTGCAAGAAATATTTATTTAAGTATTTTCTGTAGTGCTGGCTTAGTAGTCATGAATTCGTTTAGTTTATCACAGATGGTTTTATTTCAGCTTTAGTTCTGAAGGAAATCTTTGCTGGATAAAGCAATCTGGGTTGACAATGGTATCTTTCAGTGTTTGGAACATATTATTTCAAGCTCTCCTGGTTTTTAAAGTCTGAGCTGAAAGATCAGCAGGAATTCATATGAAAGATAAGCAGTAATTCAAGTGTGATCCATGGCAGCTTTTAAAAGTTCTATCCTTATTCTGTATATTAGACATTGTAATTGTAATGTCTTAGAGAGAATGTTTTTATCTTATCTCTCTGAAGTTCTGGATACATCCCAAATTTGGATTTCTATCTCCCAAGGTTTAGAATTTTTTTCTGACAATATTTCACAGAAAATGTTATATATGCCCTTAGTTTGTTATCTCACTATCTTCCTCCATGCCAATGATCTTAAGATTTGGTCTCTTAATCTTGTCCTAGATGGCCTGAATATTCTGATCATAGTCTCTTATTGTCTTTGCTTTATTGTTGACTAAACTTTCAAGATTATATACCTTGTCTTTGAAACCTGAAAAATCTGTCTTCTGAGTGGTATAATCTATTAGTGATACTTTTCATTAGATTTTTAATTTAATTTATTGATTATTTTATTTTAAGAATGTTTGTTTGGTTCTATCTCGTTGAAATGATCCTTCACCTTCTGTATTTTCTCTTTTAGTTCATTCTTTACATCTTCTTATAGGTTCTTGGATATTTTAACCATCAATTTTTTAAAATTATTTTTCTGGCATTTTGTCCCCCTTGATATCTGAGGATTCAGTTCTTGAGGATTTATATACATTTGGAGGCTTTAATTTCCTTGCTTTCTCTTATGTCCTTTATTTTCATGTTGAGATTTTCTTGAGTGTTGGAATGGGTTTTTCACTAGCTCACTAGGGGTCTCTTTTGTAGGCTGCTTTCACTTTACTATGTGTTCCAAAGCAAGGAAAGATATCCATGTCAAAGGGTCCAGTCAATGTGTTCTCAGTATTTAGGTCAACCTCTCACACCTCTTTAAGGCGAACTTAAGATCACATGTAACTGCAAAACTTCTCCAGCATGAAGTGCAGATCAGGTCCTGAGTCATGCTGGTTTGTTGAGCTGTACTTTAATCTTTCTACTCAATTTTTATATCTATCTGATGGTGAAGTCTGGAGATTCTTTGTGATTCCCCGGCCACCCAGGATTCTATAAGATGGTTCCCCTCTCCCACTGAGCAGCTACATGCCTGGTGTTGTTGTAAAACACTACTTGCCCTCCCCAAATTCTTTTTTTTTTTCTGAAACAAAATACTATTCCTATGCTTCTGTTTATCATTGCTTCTCTTAATTGGAATACACTCTGCTTCCAGTTGCTCAAAAATATTTCATCTAATTCAAATGGGGAGCAGTCAGCATGCAGTGGCTATCATGTATCCACCATCTTTCTATTCTCTCAGTAGCAAAATTTGAAGGTTCAGCTAATTTTGTGTTCCAAGGATAAGCCTCACTTGAGCATAAAGTATTATTATTTTTGTTTTAAAGTCAATTTGCTCCAATTTTGGTTTTAGTTTTTCTTGAAGTTTTTTTTTTGTCTTTCTTTCATGAGTATTAGATTTCTTTGTGAGGGGTTTAATTACAAATTTCATATCTTCAGCACATTAAAAGCAGTTTAGATCATCTGTGACTCCTGACTGAACTTGATTTACTGATACCTTTCAAATAATTTGTCAATTTCATTTACAATGTCAAATTTACCAGCATAAAATTGTTCTGAATATTCCTTGATTTTCATTTTAACATCCATGGAACCAGAAGTCATGACATCTGACACTAGTAATTTATGTACTTTCTCTCTCTCTCTCTCTCTCTCTCTCTCTCTCTCTCTCTCTCTCGGAATCAATGAAGCATAGTCTCTTCAATTTTATTGATTTTATAAAAAAACAATTTTTAGTTTTAACTGATTTTTTTGCTACCATTTTTTCCTTTTTCTATTTAATGGACTTCTGCTCTGGTTTTCATTATTTTCCTTCTGCTGTTTAGTTTAGGTCAAATTTGCTTTAAATTATCTAGACTTTTAAGGTGTAAAATGTGGTTATGTAGTTATTGCTTTGACAACTGTGACAAAATACTTGAGAATTTTTCCCAATTCTCCATGAATTATGAGGATTTTTATTCTATTTGTGGTAACAATCATGATTTTCAATCCTGTGTAACCATCAGGAATTATCTCCTCTAGTTCTTTTGTGTGATCATTTCAAATGACCTCATCAATACTCCATTGAATAGCGTCATAAGAATACTCTGAGGGATCTTAGGAATTCTCTGACCAGCTCTGCCCTCCGGTATTCACCTTGTGACCTCCAGATGCCATATCTCTGGATCTGCAGTTACATTTCCTCAAATCCTTTGGTTTGGGATATTCTGCCCAGGTTTTCCCTTTTGAGCATTGTCTAGAAATTCTCTTCAGGTATTAATCTAGAAGAATTATAAGACTCATCTGATTTATTTCTCTTCTTACATGGATTACTGTTTTTATACCTGATGTCATATTTGAGCATTATTATTTTATATATTACCTGTTTTTATTTATTTTTAGTTGTTTCAGGCAGGAAAATAAATCTATTCCCTCTTACTCTATGCTTGCTAGAAGCAGAAGTCTTACTAATAACATAAAAATATTTTTTGTGATAAGACTAGATAATATGATATATATTCCATTGATACAATTTTATGTATATAGTACACTATTATAAACTAGGAGTTCAATATAGTACATTGCCAGACAGCAGGGGTCTATATACAACTGAATACACAGCCCGTTACAATCCAGCATCATCCAGTCACAGCAATTATACACAGCTTAACTTAATTATCATCATCTTAATGGCTCCCTGGCATCACCTCTCAGCCACTCCTTCTGGCAAAATGCTATGCACCATCCCGACTTGGTTGTGGCTCTCAACAAAAAGTTATAACCACTGAATAGCAATTCCCTATTTCCCTTGCCTGGAACCCACCACCAAACTACTTTCTGCTTTAGTAAGTTTAACTTACAAAAGTTTGATATTTCATATAAATGGAATCATGCAAGATTTTCTTCTGTAATTTAAAAATAATACTAATTTAAAAATTAATGCTGGTAAAACTCAGTTTTATCATAGTATCATGCAAAATGTAATTATATGTGAAGAAAAATGAAGGAAAAAAAACAACTGTACTCATATCTTCCAGAAATAATTACTTAAAGTTCTATAATACAATTATTCTAACAATGCATGAAAATTGCTTTGTAAAAATAAAAATTAAATGATTTTATGTTATATTTACTTGATATCTGGAGTAATTTTATTCAATTTATTAATTGCCTTCATTATGATTTTTAATGGTTCCAAAGTAGTCCATTTTAAGGACATGCCAATAAATTATGTTTCATAATTGTGCATAATTATGTGTCATAATTTATCGAGCCAATCACTTATTGTTCTGCATTTACATTGCATTCGATTTTTCACTATTATAAATAGTGCTATGTGATCTTTCTGGCAGATAAATAATTTTTGCTATTAATCATAATTTCCTTAAGAAAAATTCCTAGAGGTAGAATCACTGACTCAAGGGATGTATAAATTTAAATATCTTTGAATATTTATAGCAAAATACCACACAAATACTATATAAGGAGAACACTAAACTGTCTTTTCCTAAGCCATTTAAGTTTTATGTTTTAAAGTCAGCTTTACAAATGGTATTTTATTTTTAAATTTAATTAATACTCTTGACCTTTGTATCACGAAAATACTTTTTGTGTCTTCTATATAGTTCTTTCCGTTTTCCTAGAATATCTTCATACCATAATTCAGAAAAATTCAGCAAGGTATTTTGTTATTCTTAGTTTTTTCACTCCTCACCAAATTTTAGGACTTAACTACTATATCTAGGCAATTCTCCTTTTCTTTCTCTTTTGTTTTGACTGAGTTTCTTCTTTACCCTCAATTGTCAATTTTCTTTTTCCTTAATATGAATATTAGATTTTATACCTTACAACCCCATTTCTTTTATTACATTGTTAGATTTTCTTTATAAATGAAGCACAATAAATTTCTACCTCTTTAATTACCCACAAACCTATCTAAGGTCTTCAGAGAATTGGTTCATAAATTCAAATGCAATTCAGAAAGCAAAATGAAACAAATTCTATTCAAAAGTGAAGAAGATGGTCTAGTTACAAGTATTCTTCTTGTCTTTGAATTCAGACATGCTGGATGAGATCTAATATATTACACAGATATTATGGCACAAATAGAATTAAAGATTATATATATATATATATATATATATAGATATAGATATATATATACATAGATATACACACATTCATATATGTGTATTTTTATATTTAAAGAGAAATATATATATATATATATATATATATTTCTCAAAGTACAAAACTAATATGAATCAAAACAAAAGTACAGTTAGGGTCACAGAAGGTACATAGTATCTTGTTCCAATTTTTTTATATGGACCAAAATACATTAGAAAAATGTGTTGTATTACTGCTTGTGTTGTATCTCCCTTCTTCCTCTCTCCTTTATCCATGTGATCTATTAGATGCTATTATGAGCATTCCGTGACAAAACATGATGAATTTCTTCATATTGCTTCTAGAAACTTACTCATCTTTGGTTCTAATAATTATTCTTCAACCCAAATTGGTCCCTGCATGACTCCTGTTCTTGCTCCTGTTCCTCTGACGTCCTCCAACATTCCTTTTTCAAAGATATGATGTCTTCCCTCACATTAATAACCCCAATTCCTCTGGCCCTTATTCCCTGTTTCTTCTGGGAATTATAAGTTCAAATAGACAACATAAAAGCAGGCATAGAGAGTTTATTTCTTAGCAGGTTTTTAATTTTAAATTAGATTTTATAGGCCATTATGATGTTATATTATTATTTGAATTACCAGATAACTGATCAAAGCATGGCAAAAGAAGAAACTTTTATTTCAGGCTTGGCTGTCCCATCATTAAGTTTTTCCCTGACTCCAATTTTATTCACAAACAATTCCTACATATATTTCTTTTCTTAAACTTCATTTAAAGGTCTTCAAAAATAAGTAAATCTGGATTCCTAGAAGGTACAAGCTTCAAAAATATCAAAATAAAATTTTATCCAACTTTTATAAGTGTTAGAGAAACTATGAAACGTCAATTTGCATAAGGCTTTATAACATTTCCTCATTTTCTTTATGAATTAATTCACAACTGTCTATTAAATCTGAATCCCATATCCATCACATTTCACTGCATTCTTTCTGTGGGCCTAGCTCTCTCTATAGTGCTACTATATTCTAGAAATCTCCTCATATTCAGATGTCTCTATGACTACTAAAATGTGCCAGTCTCCATCTTTATTTAGCCATGGCATGCTAGGGAAAAATGGCATAGATGCCCTGACTTCTGTAACCATTACACCCAGTGCATGGACTTGTGGAGCTCTAACTTAGTCCTGATTCTCTCCAGGTTCCATTACAGGAATAGCACCTTCTGGCCTATCTTCCTCAGTCTAAGTTCACTTCCAAACACCAGGAAAAAGAATCAAGAAAATGCTTAAAAAAAAAAAATGATAAAACCTCCTATTATTATTGGAACTGAACTGAACTCTCTCCTCAACATCTCCACATCTTTAGCTTTAAGTTTCGATGTTAGCAAGTGATTTAATTCATAAATTAGAAAGAACTAGTGAACAGTTTACCTGGCTTCATGAGTCTCAGTCTTGTTTAAATGGAATAGCATTTGAGAAATACGCACACCTTTTACAATCCCATGATTCCTGATATAGTCAACTTAAATTAGCTACAAATGTAATTTTATTCTAATAATAATAATAATTATTATTATTATTTATTGTTGTTGCTATTATTTTCTACAGGGATTGAACCCAGGGGTGCTTAAACACTGAGCCTTATCCCCAGCCCTTTTTGGCACTTTATTTAATGACGGGGACTCACTGAGTTGCTTAGGGCCTTGCTAGGTTACCAAGGCTGGTTTTGAACTCACAGTCTTCCTGCCTCAGCCTCCAGAGCCGCTGGGATTGTAGGCACGCACCACCATGCCCAGCTTATTCTATTTTATAAAAAAATAGAGTATAAATAGGCAAATGCTTAAGGAAGGTATGTATTCAAAAGTATGGCATAAAAATAAAATTAAGAACATTTTATACATTAGATTATTTGCCTCTGCAAAATTAGAATCAACTCCATTTTTGATATTTCACTGCTAAAGCTCTCAAGCCCTACCAACCACTGCCCTTTTTCCTTTCTCCACATTTGGGTAAGCTGATGAGAAAGTCTGGTGATCTTTCTTTGTATACATATTAAAAGTTCAAATTCAGCATGTAGGAATCCTCATGTAGTCCCACCCACCATGTACGATATAATCCAAACCAGTCACCTTTCTCTACTCTTTGAAGGCATTTTTAATCCTGCTTTGGAAGCTGGCTTTGCTGTTCCCCAAAACCTAATTATGTTCCACACCTTCTTAGCACAGTGTATGGTATAATCAATCTCAGCATCTAAAGCAAATCTTGGGTATGAGGGACTCCATCCTTCTTCTACAGGTGCCCATAGCAATTGGATATTTTTGTAGTAAGTTGTTTTCTTCTCTTAACTTCGGCCGTATTTCAAAGTAGCATCAGTAAAAACCATCAAGCTACCAATTATTATTAGAAAAAGAAAAGATTAAAGAATAGGAAAGAAACAACTGCTAAAGAAGTTATAAAGTATTTACTTAAAACTTAATCTAAATTTATAGGTAAGTTTTTGTTTAAAGGATTCTTGTTTGGTGAAGGTTAGCTATTAGTGACATTAAAACATTCAAAGTTGCAACTTCCTAATTTTTGTAATAGACAAATAAGATTTGTTATGCAAATGTAGGCTGATTACTGTGACAATTAATATGACAACTATTGAGTTATAAATTATTATTTTCCCATTTCATAGGTGAATATGACGTTTAGGGAGGCCATCTAACTTGCCCAAGTCTTCATAGCTTGTGTATAATAAAGTCTGAATTGCAAGCTATGGCAATCTAATTCCAAAGCCCTACTTCCAATTATTAAACCTTGTGGCAGATGTACAGCCTCTACTGTAAGTATTTTCTAAGAAAAATCCTCATTTCATTTTTTCAGAGAAAAGATAAAAGAGGGTGGTGGTTAGTCTCTTGATTCAGACTTACAACAACACCGCAATGCTGTTTTACACTGGAGGAAACTTACCAAAAAAGGTTTTTGCTTTTATATTTAGTAAGTCTAAGAGGAAAGCTATAAAACCTGAATATCACCAAGAATATCCAGTGTTTGTATTCTGCTTTATCTGAAGAGTAATGACCTTTCTTTTCTTATTGTAGAAGCTATAACTATTAAAAATCCATTATCACCTGTTGTTACAATAAAACATAAATGAACTCAAAAAAGGCCTTTTACTTATATTCTGTTATTTTACTTCTTGAGAGATTAGTTCCTGATCTCAAGTTCCATATTTATCTCAACTTCCTTACTCCAACATAAACAGAAGTGGCCTACATTATGCAAACAATGCTTCCCAAGAAATTAATCATATGATCATAATTTGTTTTAAAAATGAGTTCTATATGAGAACGACCTGTATTAATAGTGCTTTTTCCATGAGATGAAAAAGCTGGTCCTGAAGCATTTATTTTCAACCACTAAAGACACATTTTCTACTAAAAAAAGATAAAAAAATTATAAACATATTCCATTTAATAAGAGAATAATTATAATTTTTTGGATAAGCAATGATTATGGATGTTTGTGTATATGAGTTAAGTCAATTATAAAATATGGACATGTCCCATCAAACTCAGATTTGTGAAACTGTTCTTTACACAAATTAATACAAAATTTTTAGGAAATAAATGCTAGACTTTTTCCCCTGTCAACAGCAAAAAGTTTAAGGCCAATGGAAGTGGAATGTAATATAGAAGATATGTGAACTAGTTTCATAAGTTTGGAAAGGAATTAGGTAAGGGTTAAGAAAGAGGCATATAAAATTATGGATGGGTCATCCTGAGCCAGTCTACTTACCATTTTTATAGTAGAAAAATTAGAGAACGCTAACTTAAATAAAGGCTGCATCATTGAAATGAATGAAAGGAAAATACATTTTTTACACAGAAGATTCTGTAATTAACCTATGGGACTCTATGTGATTATAAATTATGGCAGTAAATTACTGAGAATGACTCAAAATAAGACACATGGAAAACAGTATCTGACTAGTTCCTGAATTAAAAGAAAGATGATATATAATAAGCTGACTAGTGGAGGTCAGGAATGAGATTTCTTGTCTTTTTTTGTATGTTATAATATTATGCAATTAGGGCCCCAACCTTTTTTGAGGTTCAGGCTATTATGGAGATGAAACACTGTACAAAGAGGTTTTTTTTTTTTTCCAATTTTGCAATATATGCATAGAAGAAACCATTAGCTTTAAGAAAATTACCAACAGGAAAGAATATTCAATCTAGCAGGATAATGTAGAAAACACACTCTCAGTCTTAGAATCATTTTTTCTTTCTAATAAGCAGCAAAGATGATAATCTTAAAGAAGTAACAGGGGTCACTCAATGCTGAAGAGAAGTTCATCTTTGGAGGTGAATACATCTCTTTTTCTAATGTCTTTTGAGATTGGTAGCTATCATCTTGCTGGATACCAGAGTTGCTGAATTTAATTAAAAGACTACATTTTAAATAAGTATTCTTTTATCTCTAAGAAAAGGCTTTTTGTTGTTGTTGTTGTTGTTGTTGGATTTTTTTTTTTTGGTCAAAGAATGTGTGAATACTTTAAAAACGAGAAATTGTATATTTGGGTACGTGTGTTTACCTACTGATTTCAGTGTTGTTATTTAATTCATTCCCTTTGTGAGTATGTGCGTGGGAGTATTTGTGTGTGTGTGTGTGTGTGTGTGTGTGTGTGTATACAGGACCTTCTCTGTGTCAGATTTTGTGATTTTGTGCTATATTCTGGGAGGACAGCCATGAAGAAGATAGCCTTTGACATTACCTTCAGAAAGTTCATAGAAGAGAACTAGAACATACTACCAAAATCTTATGGAAGAGTAAAATATGAAAGGGGACCGTTCCCTAGTCTAATGGGGTTTCTTAGAAGGTGTTAGAGAAGCAATCTAATCAAATGACAAGGATGGGGATAATTACTGAGTGAAGCTCTAGGGGCAAGAGAGAACAAGGAATGAATTGGAATTTGAAAGAATTCCAGGTGTACAGTGCAGACAGTGAAACAGAGTAGCAGAAATGAGCTGGAGAAGACAGCAGTGGCCAGACCATTCAGAGCCTTGTAAGAGTTTAATCCTAATAGCAGGTTTTCACAGAATAAAATTACTAATTTAATTCTATAGTATGTTAAGAAATGTTAAAACGCTGCTGTTAGAAATAACTAAATTATATATGCACGGAAGGTAGAACAGTAGACTAGAGGAGGGGAAAGAGGTGGGGAGAAAAAGGGGAGCACTGGAGAGTAAAATGTAATAAATTAAATTCCATTCATGCATGATATGTCAAAATAATATAACTTTCAGGTACAATTGAAACATATCAATAAAATAGAAAAAAAATGAAATAACTACATTACAATGAGTGTGGAGGCACATTCTGGTATTCTCAGTGACTAGGGAAGGGGAGATAGGAGGATCACAAGTTCAAGGCCAACCTCAGCAACTTAGCAAGGCCCTAAACAACTCAGTGAAACCCTGTCTCAAAATTAAAAAAAAAAAATTTTTTAAAGGGCTGGAGATGTAGTTCAATGGTAAAACAACCCTGAGTTCAATCTCTAGTATGAAAAGGAAAGAAGGAAAAAAGAACTATATTAAACAGAGGGAAAACTAGTCAAAATATCAAAAGTCTGAAACATAATATTTGTCTAAGCACATGTTCCAGAGTGACTGGGCTCTGTTGGGAGACCAACAGATAAATGAGAAATTGTTGTGTGATACAGATCACAAGCAATACTAACTGAAAAAAAAAAATCAGAAAATCTTCAAGCCATTAGGGGAAAAACAATAAATTTGTATTCCTATTTGTCTTTGACCAAATTCCCAATATAACATGTGAAAGATAAACTATGTGACAAAAGATATCACAATGTGACAAAAGATATCACAACATGAAAAAAAAGTCATGGATGGGAAGAAAACATTTGCACTCCATATAAAATGTCAAAGGATCGATGTAAAGAATGTCCAAAGAACCCTATAAATCAATAAAGAAAGTGACAAGACTCAATGGAAAAATGAATAATGAATATGAAGTTGCAATTTACATGGAAAGAAGCACAAATGTCAATATGCATATTAAAATGTCCAGCCACACTAATAGTATAATAAAAACTAAACAAATATGAATTGTATTGGCAAAATTTTTAAAAAGCCTCCTAAATTCTTCATTTGGCAATAATATGATTCATATTCAGAGGGCTTGAATATAAAGAAGTTTGGTGATGCTGTATTGAATATTCATGTACCTCAAAATTCAACCATTCATTTACTATTTCTACACAAAACTCTTACAGATATATACAAGAATGGTATTGAAATAATAGTTTCTTAAGTGCAAGAATGTAAAACAACATTCTGTCCCTTTCTCTAAAGAGAGTTGAATATACAAAATCTGGTTCAATCATACAATGGAGTAATATGTAGTAGATAAAAGAATGAACTACAGTTGTTGCAGTGTAAACAAGAAGTTACAGACCAATATACAGAATGTACTAGCACTTTAGTAGAAATTTAAAGTACATGATATTTATGTTGTTTATGGAAGTACATATAGTAAAACTACAAGTACATGCATTTGAAATCTTATGCAATAACTATGAATCAATATTACATGTGAAGAAAATTTGAGAGGTAAAGAGTGAGATACTGATTTTTAAACTATAAAATTTTATATATTTCCTAAATAGAGATCAGAAGAGTATATTAGAAAATATTAACATCTGTGCAACTGGATATGGAGAAGCTGTTTGTATGTTTGTAATATTTTATATTATTTTTAAAATTAATGAATTTATGTGAACTCTGTGCCTGAAAGGAGAGTCATATTTTGACAGTTTCAAAAATATCAAAAGGATATTTTGCTCTATATACATACATTTCTGGTGTTTTTAATGAGTGAGAGTAAGTTATTTCAACTCTTCATAGTTAACCTTAAGTACATGATTTGTGATTCATTTTAAATAATGCCTAGCACAAGTGCCTGCACAAATTGACTTAACATAAATATTTCTAATTTTGGTGGCTTTTGTTGCAGTACTCACAGATGGGTAACTTAGAATTATAAATTTTAATTTCTTGACAATGTGGAGGTTGACAGTAGAGAAACTTTTCTCAAATAAAACATAACAAAGTCAGAGTTAGAAACTTTTCAAGTTCCCATTGAATGTGAGTTGAGTGAGCTAGCTATATGAATATGGAAAGTTGAGTCTCCTGCTGATAGCTAAGAACAACAGACCGTTAATGCTGCAAAGGATGCTGACATCCTGTGATGATGGCTCTTTAGGAAATCTCTGGATATGTTTTCCTAGGTCCATCATTGATATATACATATGATTAAAAGGGAGAAGCAAGTTATCACTTTCCTGTATTTTATGCAAACTTTCTATGTTTTGATTATTTTCCTTCTATATTATTCATAAAAATCAATATCAATTTCAGTGTTACAACTGCGAAAGAGAGCTAAGAAAATCACAGCTCAATTATTCCTTTCACCTGCCTCTCCAGTACATTTTCTGGAATGACAGTCAACTCACAGATTTACTTTAAATGTTAACATTTCTCCTATTTCATTTCAAGCGTTCATAAACTGTATGTAGGAATTTACTTTCCACAGTGGAATTTGCCATGATGTACAGAATTGAGAAGGTTTTCAAAATAACTAGATTTCAACAAGGCAACAAATATAGGCAATTCATTAGGGAAGCTGATTGTAGCAGTGAATGCAATACACTTCGGGAATAACAGCCTATTTGTTAATTTACCCAAATGGCATATCTGTGGATCAAAGATTTATTAAAGAAATGACTGAGATGTAGGTTTTCTCGAAAACATAATTTTCTGTGTATTAGGAGAGTGTTTTGTAAGATAGCACGAGTGACAAGAATTCGGTGCCAACAACTAGAAAGACTACACTGCCAATAAAAATCAATCAACAGAGAACATAATATTTATAAAAACTTGATGATAACAAAGATGCAAGTACAGAAACTGCCCTGTGATAATGAAGTGAACAGATTATCAGGCATGACATAATGAATGCCTTGTTTCCAATCAGCTTTTATAAACAAACAATGATGGATCCATCATCCAAAATTAGCAAAAACATCAGAGTGCGATGATGATTTAATTAAAATAGTCAGAGTATATAAATGCAGCAAAAATGAATGCTGGACATAAAATAAAATGCTAGCAAAGTGTTTTGAGATAAAAATCTTAGAACAGAAATCATATATAAGTCCAGTACTATTTTTCAAGCTAATAAATTGGAACTATGATATTGTTTCATTTATTATAATTACAGACTTCACATTTAAATAAAAATGATGAATTTATTTATAAGAATAATTTGAACTTGTATGAACAGTGGCACAAACATGTAGCAGACTATATTTTTGGAGCAGTTTTATCATATTTTATATGAATTATTCATAGAAAATTATTCATTGACTTGGTCTTTTAATATAATCACACAATGGCTAAACTGTGGAGATTTGTTTTGGAAAATAACACTATTATTAGATCATTATGGTTTTCCATACCTACACAATAGAATTGATTATGGGTACATAACTTTAGAATACTAAAAATTTGAGTGTTCAACTATTTTTATATCATTTGGGGGATTTTTATAATTATCTTTTATTTCAATTTTATTTCTTTTTATAATATATAGTATATTTAGCACTAAAATATTAGCATTTGATTCAAATTTTCATAGTTAACAGAATTTTTAAAATTATATGAAAAATATAACCATTTTTAATGTTTTTATTCTAGGACAAATGTATCATTAAAGTTTCAGACCAGACTAATTGTTTTTAGTAGGTTACCATGTCCCCATATTAAAGCATGAAGTATTTATAAAATGTACCTGTCATGTTTTTCATAACAATTTAGCATGCCTAAAATCAAACAATCTTTTATTTTAATGAACATGCATTCTGATTGAATCCTACATTACTGATAAAATAATGTAAAGGTATGAATAACCTTCAATATGTGATTCTGAACAAAATGTAAGAGGCAAATTTGATTCACAGAGTTTAAATTTGGTTGTACAAAGTGTAATTTTGATTAGGGGACCTATCAGGATTTTTAAAAAGGTCCACTGTTATGTTTAGGTAATCTAAAAAATATATGTGCATGTTTTTACCCTTATTTATATAGTGATTGTTTTGTGTTGCTTTTGTTAAAACTTGAGATTAAAATTATAAATAGGGACAATGGAGAAGTTCATTTGCTCGGAATGATCAAAAGCAGCCCTATGTGGTTAGTCTCAGTGAACTGCCCATCCTAATAGGAAAACTCCTGACTCTTTGAAGTTGAGTCTTGCTCTTTTCAGATATTCAGGGCATCAGAAGAACAAAATCTGGTCTGAGAACTAGAAGATAAATGAACATCTAAAAGAAATAGCTTTTATTAAGTTGGTATACATGAAAGAAAATAGAGTGTCTAGACTTTGATGAAATTACATTTCAAAAGGGATGGAGAAATGCACAGATAAGAAGACCCAAAGAAGTACAGTTTGCATAGAGTTTTGGTCTCAGGAAGTCTACTTCTAACTCAGACAGTGATGTTTTTCTCATTTCTCATTCTTTGTTTTGAGCCATGCACTGCTGGTCTGTGAACTGAGGATACTACTACATAGAATATCAGATTATGTCTATCTATTCCTCCTCTCCACTTGAATATTCAATATTATTCAAGAGTCCTAACTCTTGAATATTGGCTTATGCCTTAGTTTGATTTTTCAAATGCACATTTTCTACTTCCCTCTGCTCTTTGGATCATGATCTGTTTACATTGTATTCGTATATTGATTTGGAAAGTAGACTTTTTAAAAATAATTTTTCTCAATGTAATGAATATTTAACAGCCCGCAATAATGCTTCCTTAGTTATCAAACTTGAGAATAAAATAGTACCTTCTGATTTTTTTTGATGCACAATTCCTCTCCCTTTCCTTCAGATTTTCAACATTTCTTAAGAGAATCTCAGTTTGGATCTGTTTATCTTACAGTTTCGTCATAACATTTCTTTTTACCATGCCATCTTATATTTTATTGACAGTTATACATTTCATATGATGGTAATAACTAAGTTTTTTTCTGTCTTTCCTTCTCTTACTTGTGATTTCTCCCTTAATTTGAATTTTTTTCCACAAGAATGAAAAATATTTAATTATCTTAGTACATGTAAATACTTTTAATTACTTTTACTAAAGTCTAATAAATTACAAAACATATCTGTTTTGTTATACTTTCTTTTAAAAAAAATTGTAGATATCTCTGTTGTCTTTTGGCCTTTTATACTGTAGCAGAAGAATCTGAGATCAGCTGTCTTGGATCTTCTCCAGTATATTTGATTTGTCCACAATGTGAGAGTTTTAAAATTTGTGTGTATAATCTTTAATATGAGAATCTAAACAAAAATGTAAGAGGAAAATTTGATTCAGAGAGTTTAAGCTTGGTATGTACATAAAAATTTTTTAAATAGACACATCATGCCTTTTTAAAAGGTCCAATGTTATCTTTAAAATTTTAAAAATTCATATATAAATGTTTTTATCCTTATTTAGGTAGTGATTGTTTTGTGTTGTTTTTCTTAAAACTTGAGATTTAACTTAAAAACCTATCAATAAGGAAAACTAAGAAGCTATATATATTTATATATCTATTCTGACATGTATATCAGAATATGTGCATATAAAATTCAAAATTTTGGTTAAATTATATAAATTGCATTCATTTAGTTTTGGCTAGAAATTAACTCCTTTTATACCTAATATTTCTCCCACTTTTTAATTTAAAAATATATTGCTTAGTGAAAACTGGAAATAACAAGCCAATAAACATTTATAACTTTTCACATAATTCACATATTGCCACATTTACCTAATCTCTTTCTCTCCCTCACTCCTTTTTCCCTCTCTCCTTCATTGTTTCTCTCTGCTCACATCCTGTACACATAGAGATGTGAATTATACACATATATAACAGATTTATTAATCCATAAATAGATGTGTGTCTAAGTGTTTCTTTTGTATATTAGGCTCGATTGGTTGGAATTAACTTGCAGACATCATGCCATTTTACCCATAAGTATTTTGGGTATATTTTCTGAGCATAATTGCATCTTCTGATATATCTGGAATATAATTACCACATCTAATAAAGTCAGTATCAATTGAATAATATATAATGCACTTATTTTTCCTTCTTTCTTATATTTTATTAACATATCATCATTTGAAACTCTTTTGTGCTTCTCTTCTTGATTCTAAAACTTCACAAATATACCTTGTATATCTTGTTTCAATACCGCTCAGTACTATTTCTTATTTTTGCCTCCAATGGAAAAATCATCCACTCTCTTAGCATGTTACTTAGTATGCTCATCTCATCTAAGTAGTATTAGTTTCATCTGCATCCTTTCTTATTTCCTGCTCCTACTTCTTTTTAACTGCAGTGTTAAGAACTTCAAATAATGTTATAGACTTTGTATGCCTATATTTTAATAATGGTTTTGAATTATTTTGTCTTTTAAATATCCAAGATGGTGTTTCACTTTGCTTACGTTACGAGCTGAATTATAGTTTTGCAGCTGCCATTACTTTATAAAGGAATAATCTACTTATACCCAGCATTGAGATTTTGGGTTGCCACTGATATTTGCATAGTATCTACTCTTTTAACAACTAACTTCTCTGTTCTACATTTAAAAGACAGACGGGAATTCATAGCGCTTGTTCAAAGTTTTGGAATCTAGAAACATTTTTCTAGCATATTTCTTTTGCACTGATTAGACAACTAGGAAATTTATGGCATTGGAATTTGGGATAATTTATGAAAAATTGAAATTCCCAAATGTTTTGGTAAGAATCTTCCTCTAGTACTTTGCTTAAGGATACTTTACCTCCCAGATCCCAGTGTGCTGAAGTCATACTGTCTATGGTTACTCAGTCTTTCTACTTTCTGCTCTATTGAGTTCTCAGAGCTCAAAAAATGTATAAGTGTGTGGAGAGGCACAATTATTTTCAAATTACTTCATACAAAGGAATACAATTCAATATTACAGGATACAGGATACAAAACTATGCAACTGGACACAATGACACAATAAAATATAATACTGAAGCAGGTATCCAATTTTCTGATACCCACTGATCTCCAAGTCTTGGGCAAAGAGGCAAGAGGGAGGGAAAGATATTTTCCTTTCTTTCATTAGATAAATATGAGTAAAATTCTAATTGTTTTGCTCAAAGTTCCAGTGACTTTGGTAGATAATTTTAATATTTTTTATTAAGTATTTGAAGCTCTGTCATTTTCTACATTTTTGTAAGTATTCTGGGAGAGGAAGATTAATGTGAATTATGAACTTAGAACCAAAGTTATTTTAAACTGTGAATTCAGAGCTGGCACTTGAATTCAATCAATTTGACTATCAAGTTTAAGCAATTTGCATTTCCCTACATTCTCTCTTTTTCAAAAAGATCTTTCTTTCTCGGCATCTCTTATTTGGCTGAGTATTTTAAAAACATTTTATTTCACAGTAATATTGTGGCTTAGGCAGGCATTGTTTTTGCTTTCATTTTAAAAACTATTTTCATTTTTCCAGGGTGAAAAACCTGAACTCAGAAAGTACATGTTGTTGGATTTTTCCCCCCTAAATTCATAGTTGAAACATTTATATCTAAATGTAATACCCCTGGTTCCTTTCTTTGTAAGGATAGTCTAAAGAAAAGAAAATATTATTTGGTGTAATATCAGTTCCTCTTAATGCACATGGGTAGAAATGTTGTGAAATCATTATCAAAGGAGATGAAATTGGGAAAATTAGTTTTACCTATTATATGAAGTACACTTAGCTTCAAAGACATAGTGATGGGAATATACTGGTAATTATTTGAAACATTGAATTTTCCTAAGAAAATCTAAATGTCTGAACATAAAAATATTATAAACTACTTTATATAGTACTATGCAAATCGAGTTCACAGCAACACAATTATAATTTCTTTCTAGACATCCATATTCTCCCAATTTTTTAAAAAATTTCTTCCTGAAGAAATTATTACTAAAAAAATTTAATAAATTCATGAATCCTCTCTCCTCTCTCTAAAAAACTTACTGGTAAAAATATGCTTGGGTTATTCAAACCTATAGTAATTATACTTCAAAATGAATGATGGAAATGACCTGGTCTGTTCAATAAAAAAATATTGAGTTGAGGCTAGGGGTCGTGGCTCAGTGGTAGAGCACCTGCCGAGAACATGTAAGGCACTGGGTTCGATCCTCAGCACTACATAAAAATAAATAAATAAAAACAAAGGCATTGTACCTATTTACAACTAAAAATAAAAAAGATACAGAGTTACTTGAATATCTATGTAGAAAATAAATGTGTCTTGCCTTTACATCTCTCTCTCTCCCTCTCTCTCTCTTCCTCTCCCTCCCCCCCCAAAATCCACATTCCAAGTATATAAAAAGATTTAATGCAAAGGTAAAACAATAAATATTTTAGTAGAAAATAAACAAAATAATTAACTATACAATAAATAAATTGATAAACTAGAACATTAAAAATCAGAACTTTCTGTTCATTGAAAGACACTATTAAGAGAGGTGAAGACAACACATGAATAGGAAAAAGTACTTGCAATACATTCACCTGCAAAAGGATTCATCTAGAGTATATAAAGGATACCAATAAACTGAAAAGAAAAATACTGATGACCAATGCAAAAAAATGGCAAAAGAACTGAAGATAATTTCTACAAAGAAATATTTTCAAGAAAAACTGATAAAGCGTCCAAATTCATGAGTCAGGGAAAAACCAGCTTAAATCCACAATATGATGCAAAAATAACCTTTTTTTAGAATGACAGAAAGGAGAATAACAAAAAAATACCAATGTTGACCAGAATGTAAAAGTGTAAATAGGTATAACCACTTTGGCATATTATTCGGCAGTATGTTTTAAAACCAAATTTACACATTTCTTTGACTCAGCATTCTTATTATTGAACTGTATACATATGTTCACCAAAAGACAGATATTAGAATGTTCACAATAATACTTTAAATAGACTAAAACTGGAAATTACCAAAAGTCCATTAGCCAGAGCAAGAATAAATTTTTACATATCCACACAAAGTAATATTATATATGAATGAAAATGTATGAGCAATATCTACCTGCAATGATATGGATGAGTCTCATGAATATAATGTCAAACAAAAGAATACAGATATAAAAGAACATGTTGCAGATTTCACTTATGAGATACAAAAGAAAGACACAGCCATATCAATGTTTATTGCAGCACAATTCACAATAGTTAAACTGTGGAACCAACTTAGATGCCCTTCAGCACATGAATGGATAAAGAAAATGTGTCATATATACACAATGGAATATTAATCAGCAATAAAAGAGAATAAAATCATGGCATTTGCAGGTAAATGGATGGAGTTGGAGAATATCATGCTAAATGAAGTTAGACAATCCCCCAAAAAACAAATGCCAAATGTGTTCTCTGATATAAGGAGGCTGATTCATAGTGAATGGTTGGAAAGGGGAGCATGGGAAGATTTGACTAACTCTACACAGGGCAAAGGGGAGGGAAGGTAATGGAGGGGGCAAGGGGTATAAAAACAGCTGGTGTAATGAGATGAATATCATTATCCTAAGTATATATGAAGACAGGAATGGTGTGAATACAGTTTGTAAACAGAGATATGAAAAATTGTGCTCTATATGTGTAATATGAATTATAATACATTCTGCTGTCATATATAAAAAATATAATAAAAATTTTAAAAAAAGAAAGACAATGACCAGTAAGGTGGTGCACACCTGTACTCACAGTGACTTGGGCGGCTGAGGCAGGAGGATTTCAAGATTGAGAGCAGCCTCAGCAATTTAGTGAGCCCCTGTTTCAAAATAAAAATAATATAAAGGGCCAGGGATGTCTCTCAGTGATTAAGAGCCCCTCAATTCCTAGTACCCACCACTCCATAAAAAAGAAAAGAAAGAGGAAGGGAGGGAGGGAGGGGAATAAAGGAGAAAGTAAGAAAAAAAAAGACTTATTTATTGTGTTAGAATTCAGGAAAGTAGTTCTGATTTTGAGAGGGTGTTTATTGATCAGAAGGGATTTAATATGAACTTTTGAATAATTTTTTTGGGGGGACACTGGTTATTCAATTTTGTACAGTTTAGAAAAATTCACTGAGGAGTTCATTTGTAATATGGTAAGGTATCTATGTTTGTTATACTTCAGAAAAAATTCTAAAAATTAAACCTCAAATCAGAAAGTTGACTGACAGTTAACATATCAAAAGTATACAGGAAAATGAATAATACAAAGTTTTTTTTTTCAAATGCATTTATTATATTCTGTAATATACACTTTTACATTTTGTAGCCTGTATGATGCTATTATATGGAACATTATCAAAGCACTGTAAAGCGGAAAGAGAATATGCAATTCTATATTTCAGAGTCATGATTTTGAGGCAACAATTTTTCAGTTTATTTTAACTGATAATGTTTGAAGAGGCAGAACTCAAAGGTGTCAGAAAATGGGGACAGTATGTCAACTTTCCTGAGGTTTCTAGGAGACTTGCTTCACACCAAATGGTGGAACTGGATGATACTATTTGATCTAATATGGAAATCCTGTTTTAATGTAGTCTGGGTAAAGTATCACTGAGAAATCAACTCCTGAAAGTATTAGAGGTGTCTAATAAGATTTGTGATATTTTGATGAGCAAACTTAACATCTACGCATAAAATTGCTTTCAAGTTAGTATAACATGGTAAATATTGAAGGCTCTCTCTACTTGAGAAACTTTCCAGGAATCACTTTGTGACTTAGCTGAAAGTCATTAACAAAAGAAATTATAACATAAGATTAGGTAGAGGCACATACTTTGTGTTCAGTTAAACTTATCATCTGCTCATAATTGCTATAACACCTAGTGGAAATAGCAAAATGACAATGGCAGACAGGAGCTAGAAATCTGAGTGTTATCCTAGTTTAACCATTATTTAGTCACACAATGTTAAAATTTCTCAGGGCATAATTTTCCTCACTGATTAAATGAAAGGATGATTTCTATGACCATTAATTTTCCTTCTACTTTCAAGATTATGTAGTTCTCATCATAATGCCACCTTTTATATAACTTAAATGTGTTTCATACTTACTTTTCTAAAACTCTGTATTTCTTTTTTCCTTATCACTGCTTTTACTTTATTTGGACCAACGATTTTTCATTGCTGAAACCTGAAATCAGCTACATTCAAGCTTATTCATTTAATGTTAAATATGGAAAATATAAATAGAAAGTTACTAATTTTACAACTAATTTAAGCACCTCTAATGATCAGCAATTATCAAAAATAAAAGGGTGTGAATAATACTTTATAAACCTGGTTAATTAACATACTCTTGGCTTGTACTTTAAAATTGAATACAAAAGTAGACATTTATAGATAAATGCAAATTTACCAAAATAAGCATATTTATACAAATGTCAATTTAAGCTCCAGATAATGTCAGGAATAAGTGCGCTATCTTGACATATATCAGAATTAAATAGTAGTAATAGTTTGTCAAGGCTTATCATATATATCATATATATATAAATATATATACATCATATATTCTGCATTAAAATTATATGTGTCTAACATTTACAATGTAACATGTACAAAATTATATGTGGTAATATGTTCCATTTTTCTTTTTTCCTTACAACTACTCTCTGGAAATATTGCTCAGATTTTGAAGTTATACTGACACCATTTTGTAAATGTCTGGTAAGCATATTTACTTGGCTTTTCTTAAGGTCTGTGACACTTGAATAAATGAATTAGATAATTTCAGAAAATAGTCAAGCACATCCCATAAAGTATACAATAGAAAACTGTGAGGAATTTTCAAAGTTTGTAATGAAATAATTTGAACCTTTGAGCTTCTTTGGTTTTCAAAGAGTTCAGTTGATAAATGAAGATATTAGCAGAAAGTCTTTCATTTGTAGATATCAGATGACACTGAAGAGTTATAATATGCCAGAGAAAAACACAGGCAGTAAAATTTATTTCCTCATTTAAAAATAAATTAAAAAAGAACTGTCTTCTAATAGAAAATCCACAAAAACTTTTTAAAATGGTAAGACATTGATAAGTAAATTAAGGGATATAATTGTCTTATACCAAGGGAAACAAAGTTTTTGGAATGGGGAAATCATTATATAGTAAGCTTATACAGGAGAATGTATTGGTTTCTTTCATAATATTGGTCCCAAAGAAGATCATAGAACCCTAAGTGGTAAGTTTAGATAACACAAGCACCTGCATTTCTCAACCTTCCTAAAGAGCTATCAATAACACCTTGGTTCTTGAAAAGAGCTAAGAAAATGGATAACTTCTACCCAACTGCAAACCTGAAGCCATTGTTATTGTATAAAAACACAGGGATGTGACCAACAGAGCTGGAAACTAGGCTTGGTTAAAAAAAAACACCAAAAAACAAAAAAGAAAACTCTCTCCAAATGCAGTAGAGAAAACCTGGTCCAAATAATCAAGAAATTCTGCCCAAGAAGTTCTTAAAAGAAAAAGTATCAGAGCAGGTGCTACACAAAGGAAAAGTAGAAAGCTTTTTAGAACTATGCAGTGGTAATATTAAAGGACTGATTTGATTTCCTCAAATCATTTTTTTAAAATAAATTTTTCAAAGCTCTTAAGGATGCCCATGAATTCAATGGGTTGTGTTTATTAATTCAATAGCTGTGTTTTTCTAGCTTGGAAGTAAATTTCAAGATGATTGAGGCAACAAATGGCTATGGGTAATTTGAGTAACAAGAATTTGAGAACTCAAATGGTTTAAATGTGGTAGTTAGTTGTAATGTATTTTCATGCAAAGCTTATCAAGAAAGAATTCTTTTAGTCACTTCATTTGTGCCTATTTAAATACACATGAATTTCAAATAAGGCTCAAGCAAACTTTATGATTCATTGTATTTGATTCATCAACACATTGCTTTTTAAGAGTTTTTTGATATTTGAAAAATCTTGTATCCTTTTGGATAAGCCTTCTTAAGCCCTTTTCCCTCAAGTCAGAAGGTTATACTTCACTAACCGGAAAGAAATATTAAAGGACTAAAAATTTGTTTTGCAACAGAGAAGCCAGTATGTTCTAAAGAGTTGCCAACCCACGTCTCCCTTATCCACAAACCAAATAGAAGTCAGGGATCAAATACTTGACAACTGATCAGTGTATTGGAAAATAATCAACAGCAGAGAAAGAAACTAGAAATCATATTGCAGGGCCTAGAGGCAAAAAAAAAAAATAAAAATACTGCTTCAAAAATAAGGATATTGACAGGACATAAGATGAAATTGCATTCTAAATGGGATGTATCCACTGCTAAAGAAGGTGAAAGACAAAGAAAAAGTGATCTTATTTCCTTGGCTTAAGTTTATTCCAAAAGAAAAACAAATTAAAAAAGGGAACTCTAAATTTAGCTATGGATCTGAATATTTTAGGAAGAACTTAGAAAAATATAGACAATGTTTTTTTAAATATATTTATTTACTACTTTCTGCACTAATAATAGCACTCATTAATTATATCAGTTGGACTATAAATAATATTTGCCTTTGATCTAAGGGATGCTTCTAAGTGAGTGTATTATCAGATAAATCCTTATCACATTTTTAAATGATAAAACTAGAAGGTTTAATTTCAGACAAATAAAGCAATGTAGTTATGTTCTTTGAGGATGATAGGCAATCACAGCAGGTTGTAACAAATTATATGAGTTTTATGTAAGGAATTTATGGCTATAAGTCCTAGTTCTATTTAATCATTCCCACATTCTGATTCCTTAGGATGAGAAATTAGATTATACTGAAGACTAGAGAAAAGATGTGAGCAAACATCTTGGTCCCATGTTGTTTTGCAATGGAATATTGCTGATATAAAAATTCCTTTAGGTAGTCTGATGATGAGTTAGAAATTAAAGGAGGCAGAAAAAATAATCTTTTTCCATATAAGGTGATATTCTGAGGTTCTGAGAAGACATATCTTTTTTGGGGTCACTATTGAACTTATAGTAACCCACAAATTATTAAGTGATATTTTGATTTTCATGTATGATTATGAAGGAATCACATCAGGTCAACTCTCCCTCTAAGAAGTTTGAATAAAATATTTGATATTTATTTGATTTGTTATTAAATATTTTTGTAAAATATTTAAAAATCAGCTTCAAGAGCTGGTCGAGAATACTTATGGCAGCCAGCATTTTGAAGTAGTCATACTACAGGGATAAACAGAAACATTGGGAGAGGAACTAGACACTCTTGCCACTTAATCTGTTCATGAGCAGAACAACTGAAATGCTGGACAGATGGGCATGGCTTAGGGGTTTTCACAATCTCACCACATCAGAGAGACAAGAATAGATCATCAGATAGGGTGGCAAAGACAGCCAGGATCGGAGAGACTAAGGTTCCAGAGAAAAGAAAGCAACTGAAACATCAGCATCTGCAATCTTTTTTAAAAGTACGTGCACGTTCATAAACTGCATTAGATTATAGGAAGTAAGAGCAAATAACCCATTGCCTAAGATATTAATAAAGTCAGCTTCGCTTACCACAGTCTCATGGTACTGGGGAGGCAAAAACCAAAAATGCAATTTAGAGTTCCACCCATAAAGAGAAACCATGGCAAATATTCCAGACTCTTTAAAGATATTCCTGGAGGACAGTATGTCCAAAATATGATCAAGCATAAATAAACTAAACCTATACAACTGAAAATCAGTTTCAAATACATTCAATCCATGAATGGATCATGTGAGTTTCCTGCCATCCAATCACTTCCTATGGGGGAGGCAGGAAATTACTTCTGAAGCAAGAAAAAAATCTGACTGAATATCTATAATTGTTTACACATATTATTTGACATTCAATATAAATCAATAGGCCAGAAGACAATGCCAAATCAAGGAAAAAACCAGACCCAAGAAACAGACTTACCAATGATCAGTTATAGGAGTTATCAGAAAAGGACATTTAAGGAACTTTTATAAATATTTCTAAAAATATATGCTTATATTTCTAAAAATTGATAAGATATATATATAAATGTATTCACACACACATATATATAAATATATATATATATATATGTATATATTTATATAAACATATTTTGTAGCAGGGATTGAACCCAGGGGCACTTATCCACTGAGCCACATCCCCAGCCCCTTTTTATATTGTATTTGGAGACAGGGTCTTACCAAGTTACCTAGGGCCTCACTAAATTGCTGAGGCTGGTTTTGAACTTGCCGTCCTCCTTCCTCAGTCTCCCCAGTCACTGGGATTATAGCCATGTGCCACCGTACCTGGCTAAGATGGTGTATTTTAATGGAAAATGGTATTTGTAAAAACAAATCAAATGGAAATTTTAGATCTGCAAAACATAATACCTCAATTAAGAACTCAACAGAAAAACAATAGATTTGACCCAGCAGAAGATTGGTTAAAAAAAAAGTCAATAGAAAAATCCCAGAAGAATGGAATGTTTTAAAAAAGAATCTACCATATTATTTTTTACACACTTTATTGACGTATAATTTATCTATAATTACTTTTCCCATTTTAAATAAAGAACACATTTTATTGTGAGGAGTAATGCTTTGAAGCATTTTGTCTTGTGCTGCATGATAGTATAGTGCAGTGTTATTCAAACTTTTTTACTTTTTTATTAGTTGTTATTAATAACTGAAAAGAATTATTTAAATATCTAGATACTATATTTTATTAGATATGTGATCTACAAATATTTTTAGTCTGTTTTGACTTTTATTTTTCTACTGTCTTTCAAAACACAAAAGTTTAATTAAAATTTATCATTTGTAATGTATTATACTTTTAGAGTAATACCTAAGAAATCTTTACACCATAGTGAGAACTAATTTAGAATGTTTATAGTTTTGGCTCATATATAATTTGTTTCATTTTTATAATCTTTGGTTAGTTTTCTATTTATAACAACATAAAATAATTTTAGGTTATAGGAATTTCATACATAGCATATCAGATTTGGATAGATTCACTGCTAATTAAAATATAAATTATATGAATTTGCTAATATTATTAAGTTCCTGAGTAAGTTCTTTTTTAAAAAGTATTGGAAGTATATTAATGATATATCCCATTTTTTGAGCAAGTAATTCCAAATCTTATATTTAGTAATTGTCTTTGGTGGTTGGTTGGGGGTGTCAGCTTGACTGGATAAGATATATACAAATAGCTGGAAAAGTATTGTTATTCCTAATGCTTCTGTAGGCACTGAGGATGTGCATTTGCTGAAAGGGAAACTCAGATGATTGTGTTTTTAATTAGAATTATTGAGCTGGTCCATGTGTTTCTGTGAGGTAGTTGCCAGGGGAGCTTGGCAGGTGAGTTGGAACACTGTATGGGGAAGACCTGTCCTCCATTTGTGGGCACCATCCAATCAACTGGAAAACTGAGTGAAACAAAATGGAATAGAAAGGGTGAATTCTTGCCTCTCTCTCCTGGAACCAGGATTCCTTTTTTGTCCTATCCTTGGACACCAGAACTGTGTGTTCTCCAGCCTTTGCACTGCAGGACTCATAACAGTAGCCCTGGGCTGTTGGACTATCAGCCTTGGATTGGAATTAGACCAACAGCTTTTTTTGTTTCTGAAGCCTCTGTTTTGAACTGAGTCAAGATACTGGCTTTCCTAGTTCTCCAGCTTGCAGATAGCCCACTGGGGAGCTTCTCAGTTTCCCTCATAAAGTTAGCCAATTTCCTTGAGATAGCAGTCCCCTGCTATCCTGGTTTTGCTTTCTGTAGTTTCAGTTACCTGCACTTATCCTGAGATCTGGAAATATTAAATGGAAAATTCTGGAAATAAACAATTTGATACTTGAAAATTGTTCCTGCTCCACCCTGCTTGCACATGACTCACCAATGTCCAGTGCATCCACCCTGGTGTGTCACCTGCCTGTTGGTGTGTACGCTTAGTAGGTGTCTAGATCATCCGATTGGCTTGCAGTATTATAGTGATGAAAGATGAAGTTAACTAAAGCTGAAACTTTCCATAGTGGAGTGAGGTGATTACAAGATTTCATTCAATACCTGCTAAAGGTCAAATCACAGAACTTTCCAGTAGATTTATATAAATAAATGAAGTCAGAATCTGCTGTACTTCAACTTCTCTCATCTGAGAGTACCCTAATTAACTGACCAATCAGAATGGATTTACAACTTAGGATTTCTCCCCAGCCAAGGAACTGTCTCAGAAAACAACTATTTGTGGAAATCACCTATTAAAAACATAAACACAACAAACAAACCAAAGAAAAACAAATACCCTCTTCCAGTGCTTGCCTTATGGGACATTACATTCTAATTAGGGCAGCCCTGATTCAGTGTACTCAAACTGCAATTCCGTTCCCCAAATAAATGCTATATCTTAAGATCTCCTTTTCAATCTTTGATTAAAGTTAATAGAGTTCTTCATTTCAGTAAACCTTATTTTACTTAATAATGGCCCCACAGCACAAGAGTAGTGTTACCAGCTATCTGGATACGTCAAAGAGGAGTGGTAAAGTGCTCCTGAATGCTGAAAGGGTGAAAAGTACAGGAAGATATTTTGGGAGAGAGGGAGACCAAATTTATGTAACTTTTAGTATAATATGTTATTTTAATTGCTGTATTTTATTAATTTGTTAATTTTATTCTGTGCCTAATTTATAAATTAATCCTTATCATAGGCATGAACATGAAGAAAAAAGAAACATAGTAATGAAACCTCTCTATATTATCTGGGGTTTTAGGCATCTATTGGGTCTTGGAACATATATCCTGTGGATAAGAGGAGACTACTGCAAATCCATTTTCATTTTTTTTTCTCTCTCTGTCTTCTCTGTTCTAAGTCTCTGGAAAACCTTGACCAAAATAATAGTTTTTAAATGCTTTTCCATATTTACTATCATTTACATAATGTTTACTGTTTAAGAGTGTTGCCTCTGTTTCCTTTAACCAATTAACATCAACTTTTGATTAAACCACATGTGAAATTTTATAAGCAGAACTAAAGTAAATCATTTAAAACTACCAAGAGATAAAACCCACTCAAAAAATGGTCATTTTAAGCTAGATTTTTTAAAACAACACACATTTCTCAATTTTTAATTTCTCAATTTTCATTATGTACTTATATTTATCAGCTTTGCAACACTAGAACAAAATACCTGACACAGGCTGTGAAGTAAAGAAAAATTTACTTTGGCTTATGGTTTCAAAAATTCAGATCTAAGATCAAGCAACCCTATTGGTTTGGGCCTCTGGCAAGGGTGGCACATTATAGTAGGAGAACATGTGAGAAGGAGTATGCACATTCTGAGTCAGGAAGCAGAGGGCAAAAGAGAGACATAGAGAAATGAAAAACAGAGACAGAGAGACCAAGGTCCTACAATTCCCTTTTGAGGGCACACATCTCCAATGACTCCCATTAGGTCTCACTTGTTAAAGGGCTGCAATACCTCTCAACAGTAGCATCCTGGGAACTGAGCCTTTAAATTTGGGCATTTGGAAGATACTTATCTAAATCATAGCAATTCTGAACTTCCAGTTATTTTTGTCTTCATGGAAAAGAAATTACTGACATCATGATTTGACCTTGAATTAGGAATTTATGATCCTAGTGCTTAAGGTAAACCTCCTGAAACATTTTCTTTAACTATTAAAGGAAGTGCTAGGTTAGGAGATTTCTCCAATCTACCTTCCAATTTAAAAATTATATTTTAAAATTTACTTCCCAAGAATTTTTAATTGTTTTCATTCTACTCTGAAAAATAACTTTTGTGTTTTGTACTGAATTAACATATTCAAAAGCAAATTGATTATAATTTTGTCATTAGTCACTTTATTAATTTTCTAATTTCTCTTCATTTTCTAACTTTAGATTTCTGGATGTCATTTTATTTCTACAAAATTTTATGGGATAACACACTGCTTTCAAAGTTAATAGATATGCATTATTATTAATATTTTGTGTCAACTTGACTGGTCCATGGGATGCCTAGACATTTGGTCAAATATTATTATGGATGTATTTTTGAGAGTGTTTCTATGGATGAGATTCATATTTGAATTGGTAGACTGAGTAAAGAGTGTCTAATGTGGTGGCTCTTATCCAGTTAACTGAAGATTTGAATTGAACAAAAAGACTGAGTAAAAAGAAAATTTCCCATCCAACTGAATCATCTTTTCCTATTTAGAGATCCAAACTGGAAAACTGGCTCTTTTTGCGTCTCCTTTCTGTTGGCTTTTGAGCTAGAATGTTTCCTATCAACTCATCTGGTTTTCATGCCTTTGGATTCAGACTGGAATTACACTACCAGTATCCTTGGTCTCTAACAGATCTTGTAATTTTCACTATAAATATGTGAGCCAATTCCTTATAAGCTCCCTCTCTCCCTCACTTTCTGAAAGTTAACAAATATAGAATGATATTTAATTATCTTTTAATTCATCAGCATTCATTTTTAATATATTTACCAAACAAGTTATGTGAAAGTTTGGTAACTCCAAATTGGTGATTTATGAAGGTGCTTTTCATATCCACAGTGCTGTGTTAAAAGAAATGTATTGAAAGTTGATCACAATAAATTCAAGATTTTCATAGCTACCCAAACTTTCCCTATTGGTTCAAGCTACTTGATATTATTTATACTGTCCCCTCATTTATACACATTTGAGTAGTTACACTATAAAACTAGAACTCCATAGTACATAAACACATTTACCTTACTTCAATTCAGCTAAATACACTCAGAAAAGAGCAAACATCATTTCTCCTGCAGTTCACCACAGAGGCACAAAATAAATTCCACACAGTAGCATAAAAATCCTGTAGAGCCTGTGAGCTTTTCTCTTCTACAATTTTAAGATGAGTGTATAATCCAGGCAATGGATGCAATCAAGCCTGAAGCAGTAAATGTCTGTTGGCCAAACCATGGAAAAAATGTGTGAATAATTTCAATATTTTGCTGACAATTAATAAAGAAGTAAAATATATTGTTCAGCTGTCCGTGAAATTGTTAGAGATGACTTTTATTTGCAGAATTATTCATAGAGAAATAAACTCTAATGAAGAGCTAAAAGAACTGCTCTAAAGAAAAGAGTTAAAAAAATGGTCTACAGAAAAATTGAAAACAAAGAGCAGAACAAATCATAACTTTAAAAATGTCTTAACAACAAGACATTTGAATATATTTCTGAATATGATCTCCTTTGAGATTATTTACTGTACATTACTCTATACATTAGACATTTATACATACTTGATATCATGCAGGATTATATGCACAAATGCATACTATACTTTATGAGTGAATATAAGCGATTTCTTAATGGTTATCGAGAATGGATGACTTTTGCATGATGTACCTAGCTTAGAATACAGCTGTACATCTTTACCTTGTAGGCTTAGAATCCACTAATACATTCTTTAAGGATCATTCCAATTGTTACTTTCTTTTTGAAACCCTTATTTTTCATTTTATTTCCAAGTCAGTGTAAGACTCCTTTAGAGCTGTTTCGAAATTTGATCAACGCTCTGCCAGATCATTTATCTCTTTGCTCTCTAGTTAGCTGTTTGATGAGATTGTGAGATTTTCTAGAGTTGAGATAGACTTTTGTTTTATCACTGCAGGCCAGAGCACAATGACTGAAACATGTTTAATGCTAAAAATATTTGAAATAAGTAGTTTGTTTCATAAGAAGTAAAATGATAATTCTTATATAAATATAAAAAAAATCTCAAAATTTTTATTTGTTAATTTATAAGAGAATCAATAAGATACCAAAATTGGTTGAAAGAGCATTTGAGAACATTTGAGAAGCTGTGAGTGAGTGTGTGTGCATGTGTGTGTGTGTGTGTGTGTGTGTGTATGAGAGAGAGAGAGAGAGAGAGAGAGAGAGAGAGAGAGAGGGGGGCATGCACAGGGAGGGAGAGAGGAAGGGTGGGAAGAGAGATTGATTCAGTAAAGGAAGTTAGGAATAGAATATTTACAGTTTAGATTCAGGTATTACATTAAAAGAAGGCATAACATTGAAGTTACCCCTTCCATAGTGCAGGAATTAACTTCTTTTCTAGATAGAAGTCTGTAAGTAAACATGTCACTCCACTTAGTCTGAGGTCTGTAATCAATAGTAAACAGTGATTTGTTCTTAGTATATCCCCCTATATCATGCTTATATGGCTTTCACTCTGCCCCTGAATGTTGTTGGAAAATTTTGTGTCCTGTTTTTTTTTTTAACTTTATTTTCAAGTTTTGGATAATTTTTCATCTTTCAGAAAAGAGTTAGTTAGATATTCTTCCTAAATATATAACTTCAAAGTAGGGACATTTCATTTAAGGGATTTACTATACAGGTAGGATGATGCACATGGAACTTGAAAATTCAGTTATATAAAACAAAATAATTTAAGTACTATTGCCAGATAGCTGAAGTCTTGTAATACTGCTTTATTGACTTGATTTCTCATCATTGTTTTATAGGTGCTATGTAACTTGATCTTTGAGGAAGGATTATCTTTGAATATTTAGTAGCAATAAATTGAATGATTGTAATGCAGAGGATGCATAGTAAAATGTTTGAACTCTAATTTAAGTTAACTTGGAAATGGAAAATAGGGATTTATATTTAAAAGAATAATTAGGAAGTGATTGTTTACCATAATGAAAATTAATAGATCTATTAATCATTTTGAATAAGAAATAAGATTATATGCAATAAACTACTTTTATTACTTACATTAACAATAGAATGGTAGAATAAGAATTGACCAGGGACATTACCAACTGCAAATCCCTTCATTTTACAGTTGAGGGAACTGAAACCCAATCACACAGCTTGTTAATTATTATTAATCACTATATGAATAATAAAGCAATATGCAGTTTTACAAGAACATATCACTTACATGTATGAGGTAAGAGAGTAGTTCAGAATTTGTGCTACTTGTCAAACATTAGAAATACACAGGATAAGCATCATTTTTTTAAACAAGCAATGAAATCAGTATCCTGGACTGAAATGATTCATAAAATGCAACCAGCTTGACTTCATGTGGTTTTCTACCTACCAAAGCAGCTGTGTTTTAAGCAATGGAAATATTTTGAAGGAGCAGAACTGTATTACTAAGGAAAATGTATGAAACTTTGTGACTCACTCTGAGATAAAATTTTATTGTCATCCAAACTTACGTTTTCCAGGGGAGATGACTAATCTTGATGTGTCTATCTCCTTTATTCTTGAGGAACAAAAACTTAAAACACTTTTCTTTGTAGTTTTGTGTAGGTACCAGGACTAATTTCTGTTAACACACACTGTTTGTTTAGAAAGTTGGTAACTAGACCAATAGTCTGGTATAGAGAAAGTGACCAGAGGTGGGAAGAATGACGCAAGTATCATCCGCCTTTGTCCTTCCATCTGCAAAATGAATAAGTAGAAGAAAATCAACTCTGTTTGAGTTCATATGGCAAATTTGACATTTTTTATAAAGTTCTACTGATTGGTAATAAAGCTCTCAGAAAAAGGAAAAACATTTTTAAATGACTGGTGAATTTCAACAGTATAATGTTAAACTGCTCCAAAATAATAGTTCTGAGATCCACTTAAGAACAATAATTTTAAACTGAATACCACAGACCAGTTTTATTGGAATCATCAGAATGCTTTTATAATGCAGATCTGAGGTTGAATTAGCATCAGTGTTCATTTTGGCAGGAATAGCTTTCCTAATTAGAAAAGAAGTTTGCTTGCAGGCTATTGGGTAGCTCACAAAGTTGACACAGGGGCCAGAAAATGAGGTTTGGAGAATGGGCAGGAACTAAGGAAGATTAGGAAGCAGAGTCTGGGCTGTGGCCATAAGTGTGGTTGGGTTCTACATCTGGCATTGTGGCTACTGGGCTTTTGTCATTGCTACCACTTGACAAAACTGTCTCTGCTATCTCTGGGAATAACTTTTCAGTATTCCTTATATTTTCCTCAATTCATTCATGAGTCACTCCAAATTTCTATTCGAGTTGGAACACACATTTGTTAAAAATATGTATCTTAAATTTTCTATAAATTTGAATAATAGAATATTTTTCCAAAATTGGGAGAACATTTGAAAATGGCTGGGAAAAATGGGGGGAGGAATTAAGTTCTCCATTACACTGGATCTATCTCCAACCTACTGAATCAGAATATTAGAAAAAAAATATGAGGGCTGGGGATGTGGCTCAAACGGTAGTGTGCTCGCCTGGCACGCGTGCAGCCCAGGTTCGATCTTCAGCACCACATACAAACAATGATGTTGTGTCTGCCAAAAAAACTAAAAAATAAATATTAAAATTCTCTCTTCTCTCTCTCTCTCTCTCTCTCTCTCTCTCCCTTTTTAAAAAAAATATGAGTATGCATGTTGAAATACAATCAGTCCTGCTTCAGTGTGACTTAAGTAGTCCTATAAATCACTGGACTGTACAAGTTACACAGTAAAAACCACAGGGCTTATGAGAAAAATGAAGTTAGAAACACAGAACTCAAAAATTTTATTAGTTTTACATTTTCAAAAAATAGGAAGATAATGAATAGAGTAATACAGTTTGGTATATGGCAAATTATTAAGAAAATGCATAAATACTACAATAGAAATGGCCCTTAATCCCGAAAAAATTCACTTGTGGGAGTGGGCATTGGGAGAGTTATAGCTTATGTTATTGGCAAGTAATACAAGGAAAGTTGCCTGAAATTGATTGGAAAGTTGTAATACCAGATGGGCAAAGGTTGAGTTTATAGAACACGTGGTGAGGTGAAGTAGTTAGGAGGAATTTCAAGTGCATACTTGTGTACATTTTGTGCATTCCAATGTGGCTCAGGTTAGCTGGGCATAGTTTTCTGAATTCATCTGTTTCTCTAGATGAAATTATACATAAGCAAAACAATTTGCATTATGCTCAATATATTTTTATAGTTATAAATATATCAATAATGTTGAAGCCAATTTACACTTTTAAATAGCTATTATAAAAATAGTATGCTTCTGTATGATTCTTATGCAATCACACTACAAAGACCTTTATGATCTTACATCTTCCTGACTAGTTCACACACCTTTCCATTCTCTCTCTATAACATAGGTCTTCTGGTTTCATCTTCTTTTTCATTTGATGAGTATCCGTATGGAAAGGGGAACAATTTTCCCTTGCATAACTCCTTGATTTTCAAGAATAGATTTACATATATTCTCTATACAGTTTTAATCATTGAAACTCCCATCTCTTCTTCACTGTCATTCAAAAGAACCAACTTTTCTAGCCTCAATGACTACAGTATCTGACATACATTTTCCCTCTACTCCTGCCACCTAATATCATCTTCAGCAATCTTTGACTTCTTTGGTGGTATCTTAATTTGGATCTTGATCTTGGACCCTTACTCATTTAAAAGCTACTGATCTTTATATTTTCACAGGATTCATGCCCAGCCTCCTTATAACCTCTAGTGTTTTTTATCATTGGTTACTCCATCTCCTTATTGGTAATCTAAATCTAGTTTTTTCCATTTTCCTTGTTTTGCTATACTTCTCAGATAAAATTTCAGCATGAAAACATGCTCTATGGTGTTTAAAAATGGCCTTTAATATTTGATCCCTCTTATGTGTTATGTGCAAGCTTCTAATGTAACCATCTAAGCCCATACTTGATCTTATACTCATGGTTAACCAAATGTAAACAAGAAATTCTGGGATTCAACAAATACTAGCAATGCTGCAGTCTTACATTTTCTTCAAATGAAGAAATGTCCTTTTAATACAAAGATTTTCTTCTGTATTTTAGCCATGACTGCTGTGTTTTTAACTTTTCATTCTGTTGGGGAGATTAAAGACAGAGGATCATTATGATTCTTCTAAGAAGCCAAGGGACTGCAGTTAGATTAAAAGCTATTTATTCTGCACTTTGTATTTTCTTTGGTCCTTATTTTCAGATTGAACATAAGGTATCTGCAGCACAGATTGCTTTCAAAAAGATGAATTTGACTAAAAATCATACTATGCATTCATTCAATAAACATTAGTTTTTGAATGCCTCCTATAATTCAGAACCTGTGCTAGCTCAGGACACATACAAATGAATGAGGAAAAGTTTTTGTCTTTAAGAAACTATACACTATAGTTTTATTCCTTGGTGCTCTGCCCAAATACTATCTTCCAAGATTGAAGAACTCATTTGGGAGTATTGTTGGCTTATAGCTCTTAGCTAAGCCTCCTCTGGGGTTTGCCCACAGCTGAAGATTGGCTCACAGCTGAAGAAAGCCACCTATCCAAGGTTATGCCCACATTCTAAAGAAAGCCTGGAAGTTAATATGGAAAGTGATTTGCCTTTACCTAATTTGGGACATTTCTGAAGGACCATCCCAACTCTGGAGTTCCCCCTAAAAATGTTGAGACTTTTGTTTTAATTGGATCAATTCACAATTTAATTCTTTCTACCCATGCTGCTTCCTTCACTCTTCCATGAATGTTAATACTGAGAACATAAGTGCACTCACTGGTAAAATTCCTGAGTGCACATCACCATCTGCGAATCTGATTTTGGAAAAACATGCCATAATGAAAATTCACAGTCTCTTTGGGAGGACCACTAACAGTATCAGTAATTGCAAAGCTATTTTGAAATCTAGTAGAGGTAAGCCCATGTGACTAGGAAAAATACCCTTAACCTGTACTGAGGTGTAAGTAGAGTCAGCAAAAATAACTTTTCAACTTAGATTTCAGTATCAGTAAGAGTTATGACATGCTCTGGGCAGGGAGGAGATTATTATGGTTCTCTAAATATAGAATTTACTATGTGCAAAGGAAAAGACCTATGAGTAGACTTGGCACATTCTGGAAACTTCTGATAGAGCAGCAGGACTTTGAACCCATGGGCAAGAGAGAAAGTGTAAAGACCTGATGACGAAGTGGTAGGCAAGATCCAGTTCATGAGAAACTTGTGTCTCATGTTGGGAAACCTGCATTTTGAGCTAAAAAGTATTGAACTATTGAAATTTTTAGCAAAAGAATAAGGTTTTATGGGCGGCAATGGAAGCATCAATTGGGATATGGTGAGGGTGGAGACATAGATGCCCCTCAAGATCTTATGGAGCCTCAGATAGAGAAAGGTAGATAATATCATGGCAGCAGTTAGTAACAATTAGAGGATATCTGTGGCAATTGGATGTAAAGAATAAAGATGAGAAGACATTATTACTAAGTATGCTGGTAGGGAACACAGAAGAATTTGATAGAGAACTGTGCTAATGACAATTTTGAGGGCATTGACTTTGAAGTATGTATGGGGTATGTATTTTCAAGAGAAAAAGATAAAAATGAGAGACTTTAATTTACTTGAAGGATGACTAAAAAAGTAAAGATATAAGAAGAATTCCAACTGGTTTACAATTTAATTTCTTCCAATTGAAGTAGAATGTAGTTTTGGATATCATATCCTCTTGATCTCAATTAGTTTGAAAATATTTTAAAATAATCCCACACACAACATTTTACAATTCCAATGTTTCTTTTCTTCACTATTGTTATTTCTCATCTTTTCCCTCTCCTTCTGATTTAAAGTTGGAAATGATCTAAAAAAAACTCTAAACAATAAAAATTCTATAATAATAAACATTCATGCTATAGCTAGTCTTTAAGTTATATTAAGTCAAAATGTTTAATGGATATATTCATATGGCACACTCCATTATCTCATATGAGAGTGCATAATACTTCATTTTATAGCACATCACATCATTCATTCTCAAAATTATCTGTTTTTATCCAATTTTGTCCTTAATATGGATACATGTAGTAAACCACATATTCTAAACAAGTTGCAGTTCTTAATCTATTTTTTAAAATTCCTTTTGCACTGATTCATATAGGAAAGACTTTTTAGTAGCTTTCAGAACTTACAGGTATTTAATTAAATGTAGGTTGTATGGTACATTAGTGACCATCAAATGTTATGTCTTTTGGTCTGCAATTAAAAAGGGCAAAATATGCTAAATGAATTTTTAAATACCCTCTTCCAATCATTAAACACAGTTACTGCAGCCATATTTTGTAAATGTAAAACAGTGGAGTTCTCACAAGTATACTCATCACAGTCATTTTTATTGATGATCTATCTGAGCTTCATTTCCTAGCTGAAAAACCTTGTCGGTCAATTTATTCCAACATAACACCATTTGGTTGGGTGGTTATTAATCCTGTAATTGTTCATGGCATGCCAGGAATAATTCAGTTAATTATTACAATATGTCTTACTTTACTATGCTTTTCTATGTCAAAATACCCTTTGCATGTATTTGAGGGGAAAAAAATCAGATGCTTATTTTAATTCTAGACATAAAAATTGATTGCCATCTAAAAATATAAAAGTAAGATATTTTTGTTTGCCCTGCACAAAGTATCTGCTGACTAGGTGTAGTCTGATAAATTATAACCTCCTAATTTTAATTGATCCATCACCTCTATTTTTTGCAAAAATCTAAAGAATTATCTTAACTGAATATTAGTTTCAATTGAGTGCCACAGTATAACAATTTACCCTCAAACATATTAAAAAGAGGATTTCATTTTTTTCCAATCCAATATGTGGAAATAGAGCTAATGTCCACCAGTTCCATTATAGTCATGAAATTAAATGTTGTGCAGTTAGATAAAAAGTTGTGATGATGTAATATAATGACTTTCATACACAGAATTAAGATTGGTGAAAGGTATTTGGGGTTGGATATGCCTGAATGGATTCTAAAATATAAAACTCTATCAATAAAACATAATAATGTATGGATTATTGCATTCTAACACTCACAATAGGTTATTTTAGTTCACTATAGAAATGGAAAATGCAATATTCATTATGTAGCACTGTACTTGCATTAAATCAAGTTCAGTAAAAACCTTCCTTCAGAGAAGGGAGGATAACCACTGCTTTTCAGTGAACTTCTTTAGTTAGTCTCTAACTTACACTAAGCAAATAATCATGTGCTTGTTTACCAAATTAACAATCTTCTTTCTGGATAAAAGAACAACAGTATAAATAAAAGACAAAGATGATTTCATTACTTTAGGTGGTGAGGAAGAATAACAAATAAAAAATATATTCTATTTTATATGACAAAAATATAGGCATTAAGGTGGAAATTATGGGGTTAGATAGAGATCAGTTAACTAGAAGTTTGACATTAGATTTGCTACATATTAGTTTTGTGAGTTTAGGCAAACCCCTAAATCTTAATTTATCTACAAAAGTGACATTATAATACTTATTTTTCAGGTTAGATTCAAAGATGAAGCTATGCAATAATGAAAACACCCTATTTAAATTTTTAAGCACTGAACACATTTAAACAATGTTTATACTTAGACTATTTAGAGTTTCACAATAGTGTAATATATATTTGTAATAGTCAATGTATTCATTAGTTCTATTTTCTGAAATACTAAATAAGTTAATACATATTATTATATTTTTGATACATGTGACTGTGATATAGTAATGAATACATTTGGTCTTTGTTGCTAGTTTCAAAATCCATTGAATTTCCTGAATGATTGGAGTGACTATGTTATGCTAAAGATATGACTCAAGGTGGGCCCCGAGAAAGCTTCAAGAGGGTGACAGGTCACCAGAAAGATCAACTTCATGATGAAAGGGTTGGAGCTTTGAGTCCAACAAATTGTCCACGGAGGGAAAAGGGAATGGAAATTGAATCCAGTCATGAGGTTAGTGCTTTAATTCATCATGCCTACATAATCAAATCCCAATAAAACTGAATTAAAACCTGAGTAGAGGGCTGGGTTTGTGGCTCAGAGGAAAAACGCTCACCTAGCATGCATAAGGCACTGGGTTTGTTCCTCAGCACCACCTAAAAATAAAATAAAGGTAATGTGTCCACCTACAACTAAAAAATAAATGTTTTTTTTTAAAAAAAACCTGAGTAAAGGGGCTGGGGTCATGGCTCAGTGGTAGAGCACTAACCTAGCATATGTGAAGCCCTGGGTTTGATTCTCAGAACCACATAAAAATATATAAATAAAATAAAGTCATTGTGTTAAACTACAACTAAATGATAATAATAGTTTAAAAACCTGAGTAGAGTATATGTATTGCTTAAGTCACTTTTGTGCAGCAGGGTGAGGCACTTTGACTCACTGGGATAGGACATAGAAGCTCTGTGTTGAATAATCCCTCAGTTTCCACTCTCTTTTCTCATTTGGTTATTTGCAAGCTGTGTCTTTTATAATGAAACTGTAATCAGAAGCATAGAATTTTCCTGATGTCTGTGATTCATTTTAGGTGGATTATTGAACCCAAAAGGAAAATATAAATTTATAACTGGTCAGGATGAATTGTGGGCTACCCCTGATACTTTTGCCTGGCATCTAAGCTGAGGGCAGTCTGGTAGAGGGTTAAGCCCTTAAAGATATGCAGTTTGACAGTAAGTCAGGCTTGTTAGTGCCAGGAATATATTATAATACAGCCACTTGGGAAGGAAATAGAATATTTGTGATATAGGAAATAAGCAGCACATTTTCCCCAAACATGACATTATAATTGGAAACTAAAACAAGAAAGTAATATCCCATAAAAATTATTATGAAAATTATTCAGGACATCTTATTGAATATTTAGGGGAATATAAACTCTACATGGTACAACTTCCACTGACTAAAACATAAGTTTAGTTAAGCCACACAATTGGCTAATTTTAATTTTGCAGAGACAATGCAACTATATTTTAAAATTCACTAATTTTCAGAAATTAGGTGAGCCGATTTTTGTTTTTAAACTTTTTTTGGTTTATAATAAAATATTCCAAACATTCATCTAAATGCAGACTAAAATTTGAAGAAAATTACAAAAATGATGGAATTATAAAATGGCTTTATTATAATATTTTTAATCAGTACAAGTTGCACTAGATACGGTTTATATTTCTTAATACTTAATATGATATATTGAATAGTTTTATAGTAACTTTTATGAAATTTTACTTTATTATTTTAGTTTGCAATCATATTGTCATGTTTGGGGAAAATGTGCTGTTTATTTCCTGTGTTTTGAACATTTATTTTCTCCCCAACTGTGTATGTTACAATATAATCCTGGCACTAACTTGGTGTCACTGTTCACAATTCAGTCTGATCAGCTATAAATCTGAGTAAAGGCAATATTGAAAGTTTCTTTTAGAATTAGTACTCATGGGACTATATGCAACTTTTTATTTACATTCCTTATTAATGCTCTTAGAGTCTCACTTGCATGCATTCCATGAGATTGCTTTTGCAGTTGTGAGATCCCTATGGTTGACTAGTTGAAGCCATTGGAACTTGCTCTACATATGTCAGAACTTAAGTCAGGTGACACAGTATTCTCACTCACAAATTGTGAACTCACAATCCCAAATCACAGATAATAGAGAAAGAAATATACAACAAATAAAATTCTGCAGAAACATCAAACCCTAGTAATAGACTACCCAACACTTTATATGATTGATAATTTAATAATAGTATAACTGTATGCCAAAAATAATTGCAGACAGGAAAGTGATATTAGTAAGATCATCCAATAGTAAGCCCCAAGTCTTTTTTGCTCATATAGACACCAAATGAGGAACAATAAATTATTAAAAAGCCTTTTTGAAAACTCTAGATATTAGGTGGGTAGTCACATTACCTTGAACAAGCTCAAAGCTAAGAATAGTGACATTGAAATGAGTAGAAAAAGCTGTTTCATTCCAATCATATCACCCCTTCCCCAAGCCAGCACTGTTTGCCTTACTGGTGAGAAAAAGCCCAGTTGATATCTTATCCTTTGGGAGAAAAAGAAGAGAGTGAGACATGTGCCCACTATAACAGGTTTTTGGTGGGCTGCCTAAGAGATTGTTTTCTGTCTTGCTTGACTTGCATTGCTGACAGGGAACTGGCATAATTTGTAAGTCTCAGGCTACTGAGAACAAAAGAAAGCTCTGTAGCTAATTGTAGTGCCAGACAACTTGTAGTACCACAGACAGAACCTGTGGAGGCTCAGCATGATTGAGAGTAAATTCCCAGCTTGAAGCTTACCCCTCAGAAGGAAGAAAGAAAATGAGACTCCAATCCTCTCTGACTTTTTGGAGGGCTGCCTGGACTCCTTTGCATGATGCAGAGTGCTGATGGGATCGGCATCTTCTGGATGTTTGGGAACCATATAGAACAAAACAGAGCTGCCGCTCAGGAAGCCTGCAATACCATAGATAAACACAAAGGAAGGAAGAGATTACAACTTTTGAAAAAGAAACCAACTAATATCTCAAATCAGGATACTACATACACAAGTTGAGGAAAGAAGCATTCCCAGTAAAAGGTTTGAGAGGATCATAGACTATATGGAGGAGGGGGGTTTGTTGATGAAGGTCTTCCTCTTTAATAAATTACTGTAAAGACTTGGAGCAAGGCTGTTTTTGGTTTTGTTCTTGTTTTTTTTTTTTTTTGTTTTCTTTTCAAATCAACAAATCACAACAAAAATAACAATGTGCACAAAGAAACAGGGAAACATGGCCCATCACTCTTAACAGAAAAACCTCAAAACCAAATTAGAAAGCTAACACAACAATAAAAATCATACCAATTTCACTGCTTCTATTCATATATTTCTGGAAGTATTATCTAAAGTACTAAGGTAAAAAAATAAAATAAAATAATAAATAGAAAAGGCAAAGGAAGAAGTAAAATAATCTCTGTTTATAAATTACACAATCTTATATATAGAAAACTCAAGAAAACTTATTACAACTGATAAATATATCAAGCAATGTTATGAAATATAAAGTCAATGTTCAAACAAACATTTGCTTTTCTACCAGTGAACAATTTGAAGAGAAATTAAGAAAATAAATTAAGAAAACAATCCCATTTGCAAAAGAATCAAAAGAAGAAAATACATAGGAGTAGCTTAATCAAGGTGGTAAAATATACTTAAAACTGTAAAACATTGGTGAAATAATTCAAAGAAAACAAATAAGTGGAAAGATAGCTCATATTAATGAATTAGAAGACTTTATATTGCCATAATGTTCATACTATGCATATTCATTTGTTTTCTGTGGCTGTAACAAAATCTTTAAGAATGAATACTTCATAATGAAAAGAAGTGTATATAGCTCACAGTACTGGAGATCAAAGAGCAGGCACTGGCTTATGTTAAGCTTGGGGAGGCCCTCTGTGTTAGTTAGTTTTTCACTGCTGTGCTAAAATACCCAAGAACAACTTAGCAGAGAAAAAGTTTAATTTGGGCTCATGGCTTTAGAGTCTCAGTTCACGTTCAGCTGAATCCATTGCTCTGGGCCTGAAGTGAGGCAAAACATTGCAGAAGAAGGGCAAGGTTAGAGGAATATTGCTCAGTTCATGGCAGCCAGGAAGCAGCTAAAAACACTGAAGCACTAGGAACAAAATATAAACTCCAAAGGCAGATCCCTATTGTCCTACTTCTTCCAGCTTTTACCCTACCTATAGTTACCGCCCAGTAGTCCATTCAAATTATTAATCTATATATTGGGTTAACCCACTGATTAGGTTATATCTTTCATAATCTGATCATCTGATTTCTGAACATTACTGTATTAATAAAGACACATTTGAGGGATACCGTCTATGCAAACCGTAACTCCTTCGCTAGCTATATTACTGTATGGCAGATAGCATCATGGCAAAAGCATGTGTAAAAGGGAGGGATCACCTGTTGAGACAGGGAGTTAAAGAACATGGAAGGTCCTGTTTTGATCTTTTCGCAACAACTTCTTGTCCCGAGAACAAATTCCATGAGACTGATACCACCGGTTACCAGTGACAGAGTTTTTCTTCCTCACATGTTGAAATATAACATTAGAGAAGCACCTTATGGCAAGCATATAAAGCAGCATTTATTTAAAAAGGGGTAACATAGACTTCTGGAAGGGAGAAGGGGGCCATAGCTGGTATTTTCGTATCCCAATAATTGAGGGTATTCTAACTTTTTATATATCCTAGGCTTCCTTTTTTCTCCTGCTCTCTTCTCCGTATCGCTCTACTTCCTTTGTAGTGACTGGGCCCAGGAGATGCTCAGTGGGATGGCCAAAAGGTAAGAAGCAGATGAGCCAGAGGGGCCAAGGTGGAGTGATTCAGGCAGGAAGGGGGCCCAGGGTGCATTAGTTAACAACTTTTACAACTCCCTGTAGGGAGGAACAACACCTGGGACAGGTTACCTTAGCAACATGTTGGAGCAGGGCAGGTTGTCTTGATAAGGGTGGAGGAAGGTCTCTGAAGGAATTAACATTTCAATTTCTTCATTCTCTGGATCATACCTTTGCCTATCTGCCTAATTCTGGCTTTAAGACCAGTATTCTTCCATTTTGAAGATGATGTCCCAAAAACTTAATTATGTTCCATTAAACCCCATCTCTTAAAAGTTTGAACACCTGTCCCAACATCACACTGGAAACTAAATTTTTACCACATGAAACCTTGGAGGATACATTTAAATCCTTTTCAAACACAGCATTATCCAAAGCAATCCACAGATTAAATATAATACTAAAATTCTAACAGCCTTCTTTTGCATAAACAGAGAAAAATAACCTAAAATTTATTTGGAATCTCATGCAAATGTGGATAGACAAAAAGAACTTGAAAAAGAAAAATAAAGCTGGAGGTCTTTCAAAACGTAATGCAAAGCTACAGTAATCCAAATAGCCTGGTATTGGCATAAAGACAGATATATAGATAAGTAGAATAGAATAGAAAGCCCAGAATTAAAAGCATATATATATAATATATATATTCAAATGATATTTGATAATGATGCCAAGGTGACTCAACAGGAAAGGAATGGTTTTTTAATGAATGGTTCAGGGAAAACTGTATATCCACATGCAAAAGCATGAAATTAACATAGTGCTCACACTACATGGAAAAATTAACTCAAAGTGAAGTCTTCATTGTAAAACCTAAAACTATAAAACTCCTAGAAGAAAAAAAACAAGAGAAAAGCTTTATGACACTGAATTTGATAATGATTTTGGATATGTCACCAAAAGGACAAGCAACAAAAACAAAAGTAGACAAACAATACTATATCAAACACTGAAGTGTGTAGAACAGGTCCTAAACAAGAAAGTGAAAAGTCAATCTATAGATGAAATAAATATTGGCAAATCATTTTTCTGATAAGGGCTTGATATCCAGAATATGTTAAAACTCCTTCCTCTCTATCATCACCACTACCACCAAAATATGTGCAATCAAACAAGTGGGCAATGTACTGGAATAGATGTTTTTTTCACAGAGGATACGATAATGATAAGAAGATATTCTAAATTTTTAATCATTAGATAACTGGAAATCAAATCACAATATTATTATGTTAGAATGTAAGATGAATGTCATTATTAGAATAATAAATACTAAAAAAAAGTATTAGCAAGAACATTGAGAAATTAGAATTCTGGCACACTGTTGGTGGTACACCAGTTATTTATAAAATGGTGTAAATGCTCGGGAATACAGTATGGACATTTCTCAATAAATAAAAAATCAAATTATCATCTGATGCAGCAATATTGGCACTGTGTATATGTATGAAGAAAACTGAAAACAGGATCTCAAAGAGATATTTGTACACCCATGTTCACTGTAATATTATAATTTTCAGGAGGTATAAAAAATCTAAATGTCTCAACAGACAAATAGCTAAAGAAAATATGTTATAAACATACAACAGTGTATTATTCAACCATAAGAAAAGGGAATCCTGTCTTAGGCTAAAATATGGATGAAACTTATAGATATTATGCTACCTGGAATAACTAGTCACATAAAGACAAATACCATACGATTTCACTAACACAAGGCCTCTAAAGCAGTTAAACTTTAAATACAGAAAGTAGAGCACTGATTGCCAGGAGCTAGGTGAAGGTTGGGGAGGGATTTGCTCAATGACTATAGAGTTTCCGTTTTGCAAAAGAAATAAGTTCTAGATATCTCTTGTACAACAATGTGCATATCATCAGGATAATTGTACTGTGCATATAAAAATGGTCATGAAGGTAAATATTCTGTATTTTACTAAGGTTAAAAAATATAGAAATGATTGAAGATATAATTGAAGAAATTTACAAAAATAATTGGTATCACAAAGAAAATAGAAGTGTAGGATGAAAGGTAAAATAACCACATAGTACACTTGAAACTAAAAAAAATATTGTCATTGAAATTCTAAACACAAAGAATGGGTTAAATAGATTATACTGAGCTAGAGAGTTAATTAGTGAACTGGAAAATACATTGTAGGAATTACAGTGAATACAGTTGAATGAGATAAGGGATAGAAAATAGGAACAGTTCAAACACATGCAGGAGAAAGTGAAATGTCTGACAAACATCTAACATGAGTTTCTGGAGGAGCAATAGAAGTAATGAGAGCAATGCAAGGTTTGAAGATATAAATTTGAAGAGAACTGTTGAAAGAGCTTGGCTGAAAGACCTCATCACTCAGATTCAGGGAACACAAAGAATTCTAAGTAGATTAAATACAAGCAAATTCACACTGACACAAGTTATAACTGCAGAACCCTAGAGTCAAAATAAAAGTCTTCTGAGCAAAGAAAAAAAATGTTTTAAAAGCAAGCAAAGAGATCTACAGAGAAATAACATACAAATTTACAGTACATATCCCCAAAGCAAAATTAGATGCCATAAAAAATACAATAACATCTTCAAAGGGCTAAGATTTTTTAAAAGGACAAAAAATATGCAATCATATTCAAGTATAGAATTGAACAAGATGGATTTTAATGTAATTCTTTCTGTTTGTTGAAATTCGCCCTTAAGCAAGTGAAAAGGAAAACCACAGACCAATGCTTCTATGCATATACTGACAACAGACCTATATACAGTATATCTGAAGAAATCGTACAAATGCACAAGATAAATACAATCAGCATACTGGAATAGGAGGAGAAATTTCTTCAAGAGACATTTAACCAAAGAGGATAATGAATGAGGAATTAGCATATGAAAATGTGTTCATAGTCATAAATCAGTATAATCTCAATTAAAATCACAAAGCACACACATAAAAATAGGTAAAATAAAAGGACTGACAGGTGTTAGAGAATATGTGGATCCATTGAAAGAGACTCCGTGTAAAGGGGGAAAAATGTATTACAATGGCAAACTATGCATTACATAAAGGACTCTTTTACAAGTCCTATGATTCTAGCTTGTCTGAAAACTGAATTTATTTTATGGGTATCATCAATGAAATTTGGAGGCAATACTGTCTTAAATACTTTTTTGAGAGAGAGAGAGAGAGAGAGAGAGAGAGAGAGAGAGAGAGAGAGAGAGAATTTTTTAATATTTATTTTTTAGTTTTCGGCGGACACAATATCTTTGTTTGTATGTGGTGCTGAGGATGGAACCCGGGCGGCACGCATGCCAAGCGAGCATGCTACCGCTTGAGCCACATCCCCAGCCCTGTCTTAAATATATTTTAAGAGCAAACACTAAGTTAAATCAAGCAAAATTTGATCACTATGACATATAAAATAATAACATATAGCTCAAACATATCAATATTAATATTTTACCCATAAAATAATGCAATATCATGACAATTTTTATTTTATTCACATATGCCTAAAATCTTTTTCAAACACCATTTCTCAGAGGATGGTGGCCAATTTTCAGGTGGAAGAAATTTCTGTAGTATGAATTCAATAGAGAGAAACTAATGGAGGAAAAGTTTCATAAAATTTCCTCGAGATTTATATTATTTGTCCCTATTTGCTGAAAGATACAGACGACAGAGATCTATTTTCTTTCACTTTGAATTCTTGACACTGACAAGAGCTATTAACTAGTAGGAAGTTAATAAATACTAGTGTGAATACATGTATGAATGCTTTTATTTTTACAGCTGGTAAATCTGAAAGATGAAAAAATAAGCTGATATTATCTGTATAGCTATTGTATTCTAAGCATGTTTCCTTTTAAATATTTATTAAAATTCCTGATCACAAAAGCAACATGATTATTATAAACAACTTCAACTGTTCTGTACATATTTAGCATAATGGGAAAGTATACCTAACCCAGGTCCCAAGGTTCCTACTGTTCATAGGTTGTAGATATTCCTCTGGAATTTTTCCCATTATATGTCTTTATACACTACACAGGTACATTATCATTAAAACCAAAATCTAAATCACTGGCTTAGGTTAGTATTGCTTTGCTCTTTTATCATTAGTCCATTTATTTTGTCCAGTAGTAACATTCAACCTTTTCTTCTCAGAGTGATGCCTTATGAATAAGATCCAGAGAGTTAGTTCTCCCATCCTCACAAAATTCCTATGAATTGGCATTTTTATCCAATCCTTAGTGAATAATAGCAGGCTGAGAGATATTAAGGAAATGCCCAGAGCTCATACAGCTAGTTGAACATATAAACTTGCTCCATTGAAATAATTTATGTACCATGGTCCTTGACTTGTTTTTTTTTTCTTTTTTTGCTACATCATGACAATTTTATTTATCTATTTTTATTAGTTGTTCAAAACATTACATAGCTCTTGACATATCATATTTCATACATTTGATTCAAGTGGGTTATGAACTCCCATTTTTCCCCGTATATAGATTGCAGAATCACATCGGTTACACATCCATGTTTTTACATACTGCCATACTATTGTCTGTTGTATTCTGTTGTCTTTTCTATCCTCTACTATCCCCCCTCCCCTCCCCTCCCCTCCCATCTTCTCTCTCTACCCCATCTACTGTACTTCTAAGAGCAAAACTCAAAATGAAAAGTTTTTAGTTGTTCTAGACATTCAGAGTTAATATTAGATTAAGTTCATGGGATGATAAAGTTTCAGTTTTTACACTGATCATCAACTAAAAATAGTGTTTGACTTAAATTCAAATGTAAATAGTTTCATATGGAATAATCAAAGAAAAATCATAAGTGGATCAGTGTGGTGAGATAGAGACAGGTGAGTTGGAATATATGTTTGTAAAACGTACCATACTAGCATCAGTAAAAAATATTAAAAATAATCTTCAGAGGGTACAATAATGAAATCATAACACACTAGAAGAAAATACATTACAAAATTAGTAATAAAATAATTGGACTAAAATGTTAAAGGATAAAAATAGATTTATCTAGAAACTCAAAGCTTTTCAATTCCACCCTTACTGGTAATGATTTTATTTCTATCATCTTAAAGGAACATTTATTATTTATTAACAAGCATGGTATGAAAATACTTATTTGTAAATAAACACAAATTGCTACTGAAAGTTTTAGAAATGTTGTTAAAGCATGGATATCTGTATGTTAACCTGAGAGCCAGTTTGATGAAAAGAGAGGTTACCCAAGGCCATTACAAAAGAATAATGGTGACACTTTTTAAACCTTTAGAAACAGAAAGCTGTAGGAGGCTGCCTAATCATTTGTCTTACAAACAGAGCATATGTTCACATACTGGTGCCTTATAAACCTGAAGGCATCAACTGCAATTGTCACTAACTCCAACCCAATATTTGTTTTCAATCATTTCTAACCCAAGAGGCCTGGATGATACAAACCCAATTTAAAGGCTAACAAAATTGTCTTCCCCTCTCTGTATTGCAACACGTTATCTATCTCATATAAAGGAGAAGGCCTTTACTGTCTTTCTGATCTGGAAGTACTTGCATTATTTCAGCTTTTCAAAAATAGTCTAAAACAGTTGTACCAAAAATTTAGATGTGTTCATGGTGCCCGGTTTGCAGAAATAGTTGTACTTCCCTAAGTCTAACTTGGATTCTAGTCATTTTTGTTTTCTTCGATGCAAAATAAACAAGTGATTTGCTAAACATAAAACCAATAGCTCTGAATTGGTAATGGGATCAGAATAGTAGCCTTTTGTGGGAGGTATCAAGCAGGGGTCCCTGGATCCAGGTTTGAAGCCTCCTAACAGTTCAGATTTGGGCAGATTATCCAGTCTCATTTTCTCTTTCTTGAAAATGGGGGTATTGTTACCTCCTATCACAGGGGGTTGTCATGCATATAAAATTAAAAAAAAATAAAATAATTGCAACATGAATAAGAACTATTGATTTGGTAGGTTTCAGTAGGGGAAAGTACAATGTTGAGCTTTCTTTTCCCCTGAGGGGGATAAAGGACACAACCTCCTGGATTTCAGCCTACCAGGATTTTATGCTTGCCAAAATAAATTATAGAGATGGTTTGGCTCTATCTTGAGGATAGAACACTAAGAAATTGGGTCCATCGCTGTCATTTTCTTCTCAGATTCCTCTCATCTGTCACAACACAGTAGTTATGAAAAATGAAACCATAAATTCAATTTAGAGGGCAATTTGCAGCTAATCTTTGGAGTAATTCCAGTGTGAATAATGCAGCAATTTGGATGCATGGTCAGTCAATTCAGCCCTGATTTATTAGTATTTAAGAAACCTTTCTTTCATTAATGATAATTACTAAACAAGAAAAAATAATTTCTCCAAAATTATCTAACTTCATATCAGGCTTTCAGTTCTGAAAAATGGTTATAATGTTTGTTAAAATTATGATGATGAAGAAAAGGTTTTGTTATTTAAAGACACAATATGTGTTTCAATTTTGAGCAATAATTTTTCTAGTTCTTGCGTGAACTGTTCAGCCTTAGGTTATAACTGTTTTTTTTTTTTTAATACAACTCCCATTAGAGTTAACATTTTGAATATCTCAGCAGAAGGACCCTGGGATTTGATATTGATTTCCAACACTCCTTATACCTTGAAGGATGTATTAAAATCTATCTGCAAAAAGAATGACATTTTTGTTCATGTATAAGAGTCAAGTTTATCTGAGAATTTTGCCTAGTTATTAAAACACATTGTGGCACATTCAATATAATCTAAGTCAGTGCACTCACAAATATATGTTTAAATAGAGAATAACAACACATTAAAATCTATAAAGATCAGTTCTCATAAAATGTTTACATTCATTTTCTTTTCTGTATTTTATTGCATGCTCTTTAACTGCTGCATGTCTAACTATGGAAACAGGTATTTCAAAACACTGCATAGGAAAATGGAAAATGGTAATGCTTTTTCTTTCTTTTTTGTTCTTTGTTCTTACAAAAAAAAAAAAACGCACAAAAACTAAAACTTGTTTCCTATGCATCCTCTCCTTCCTGTTTTGCCAGCAGTCTGGGCTGTGAATCATCCAGACTTTGTATTATTCCATTAAGTAGGAACAGTACTTTCAGTTCCAGGCATATAAAAACCCCTTCGGTTCTGGCATTCATTAAAATGAAGTAAATAAACAAAAGATGAGTGATGGCCCCAACCTCAATGTTGTAAAGGTGAGCCCTGCCATTATAGGTGCTATATAATGCAAGAACAGTAGAGCATGTACTCAAAAGATGCTATTCACAGGGTGTGATCAATTGTTTTATGAATTTGGTTGTATTCCAACATGTGTAAACTACATTGAAAACTGGTATTTCCATAACAGTTTTTCCAAGAGAGTATTTATCTGTAACTGTTTACATATGCAAGGCATTCAATAACTGCTGAACATAATGAAGGATTGAAAGAATACATTGACATTGTACTCACAATTTGGTGTTAAGTGACAAAATTTGATAGTGCTAAGTCCTATCCAAAGGTGCTCATTCTAGAATAATGAGCTATGCATTAAGTTCATTACCTAAGGGTGGGTGTGTTTCTCCCTTTGTGGAAATCATACTATGGAACATAGACTCAAAATTCTGCACCTTGAAATCATTTCTGGGTGTCTCTCGACTTTCTAAAAGGAGATCTAGTGTTGAGGTTAAATCCAGAGAAGAGCAGAGAAGATAGGAGTGTGTGATCAGAAGTGCTTTAGCCTCAGTTCCAGCCATTTCTCACTGCCACAAGTTAAAGGTCAATTCTCTTAACAGATGACACTGGGAGGATGGTGTAGTCCTACTTTTATTTCCTCTTCCAAATAACAAGAGTTTTCAAAACTTCCCCATACACAGTGGTATGTTTATTCTCTTCAGTTTCATACTGTGAAAATGACATTAAATTCTACAAGAAACCATTCTGTGTTTGGCTCAATTATGCAAATTTATTTACACAGGTGCTTTAAATTTTAATTTATAACTTGTTTCTCTGTTTAGAAAGCCACAGGTTGTTCTGTTTTAGTTTTTGAGATGCTGGGGATTAAACCCAGGATCTCCAGCATGGTAAACAAGCATTTTACTACTCAGCTACAGCCCAAGCCATTTTTCCTTTTTTTTTTTTTTTTTTTCTTTTGAGACAAGGTCTTGCGAAATTTCCAGGCTGACCTCCAACTTAGAATCCTTGGACCTCCAAAACGGGTGGTTTGCACGTTGCAGGTTTGTTGTTCTGTTTTTATTATCTACAGTCCACACACAACTGAGCCCATGGGGTACTTAAATTTCCATTACTGCAAATGAAAACACTTGCTAAGGATTTGGGGCTTAACTCTCCTCAGGCCTGAGACTGCAGCACTGGCCGCACAAGGGATGCTGGGAGGCAGCGCTTTCCTGGCCAATGAGAGCTCCGTAGAGGGTTTAAATGTGCTGTCCCCAGCCCAGCAGCTCAGCTCTTCCTGAGGCCTGTGGGAAGCTGGTAAGTCTGTCTTTGCCTTAGCTTTTTGTGATATTTGCAGTAAGTCCTTAGGTATCTGAATAATTTTCTAGAATGTTATTTACCTTACCAGAAGGTCTACAAGCCTCTTTACTATTTATTTTTAAAAGTGGGTGTAACATGTTTATTTGGTTAGTGAGGTTCAGGTCCTTTAGAAGTGAAAATGGTTCTGTGTTCTACCTATTAAAAGTGTTTTTTTTGTTGTTGTTTTGTTTTGTTTTTGGTCACTTCTAGTGTGTGTTTATTCAGTGAGGTCTAGTGTTCTCATAACTGAGGTTGTTTTTTCAATCCTTGAGGTAAAATAAATATCTGTATTTCTCTAAGAACTACCCCCACATATCAACCCCTTCTCCAAGCTAATTGGTTCATTATTTGTATTTCAACATCACCTTCTGTTATACCTTTATCGTGGTGTTTATGTTTATATGTATATTTAGTTTTCTGATTTTTCTCTCTAAACCTCATGAAGTTTATAGATGGTGTAGAACTCATTTTTGGGCACTGGAAACAATGTGATACATAGTAGGCAATTAATGTTTGTAAATTTTTTTTTTGCTTAATGTACAGTGACAAACTGAAGTGTAATGTGATTTGATAAATGTATGTATTATAAAATGATTTCACAATCAAGTTAATACTTCCTTACCTTTTTTTGAAAGGGGAGTGGGAATGCTTAAGCTCGAAGTATGAAATTTCAGTATGATATTGTTAGCTATAGTCACCAGGTTTATTGTTGCATGTCTATCAACTCTCAGGTGGTGACCATTGATTATTTCTATTTTAGGTGGATCAGGTAAAGTAGCATCACCTGGGAGCTTGTTACATTGCACAATGACAAGCCTTACCTAGACTCGAGTCACAATGCACAGTTTTCAAAGATCCCCAGGTGGTTCCTGTAAATTAAAGTTTATATAACATAGTGGTAGATGTATAGGTCAGTGGTTCTTAAAGTATAGCTGGTGAACCTGCAGCATTAACAGCACCTGACAAAGGCAAATAACATCATTGACAGAGGCAAGTGTGCAGACCTACTCCTAGCCACAGTGAGGCCTCTGGGGTCATGATAATAGTAGTAAGCCTTCCAGGAGATTCTAATGTTGAAGTTTGAGCTCCACTGTGCAAAACATTGTCATTTTTCCCAGGCTCAGGAAAATAAAACCAGTACTTGGTCTAAACTATGATTAATGCAAACTAGATTCATGGCATGAATTAGTTGAATCACTCAAATATTTCTTTCCTTAACAACTACAGATTTAGCCAATAAAGTCATGGGTACAAACTTGAGACTGGAAATGGACTTCCATATGAAAAACCTTTAAAAATACATATTCATTGCTGTGACTTAGAAATCTTACCATCTTGAATGTTAGATTGGTTTGAACTACTACTTTCACCCATGAGAATATGGAGGGTGACAGTTTAAGTTATTCCTCCCTGTTTGGAGAGGTAATAACACCTAAGCCATGTTTTTTCACAGTTTACTATTTCATTAATGGATGTCTTATTTTATTGTTTCTAGCTGTTTTGTTTTTCCTGAGTGGAGCTATACCTTCTGTGTGTTTATTTAAAAAAAATGGCAAAAAAACCCTCTCAAATGGGTGTAATTTGGGGACTTTGTGTAGCAACAATATTCTTTTATAGATGAGGACACCAAGGTATTGAGAAACAACAGAAATATTTTCATGTAACTGTATGGTTAGGATTTCTGAGTGAAGAAAAGCGACTTGCTATAAACATAGAGAAAATGAATGGTGTAAATGTTTTTCCAGAGTCATTCATTCCTTATTCTAAGGGTAATAGAGCCAGAGTTGCTTATTTCCTTTCTGTGGAACCATCTGTTTTCTTTCAAAGGATGATAACAAATGCTTGTTGTTTTCTTCCTCTTCTCAGATACAATTTATTTAGGGAGGAGAAGCTTTTCTCTAACTATGAATTTCCAGATTCATAATTTTGGGGTTCCTCTTGTGGCAAGAAAAGCAACCATCCTTTGGTTTGCATAGGACCTATGGTGTTTTCTTTTTGTTGTTTGCATGCCTTACCTTGAGGGGAAAGAATGAGTCATGGGAAATCAATGTGGTTATTGTAAGTAATAATAGTCTTTGATCCAGGAACTGTGTGTTTGCTTTCAGGGTAATATAAATGTATGTTAAGAATGTATCAGAAGACATGAGGAGAGAAGACCCATCTGAAATCAGGTAATAAGTGTTATAAAATGAGAAATTGCTCTCCTGTCTCATTCCAGGTTTATCCCTATTGTGCTTTTGCTTGGGCCTTATAAAATAACTGAGTTGACAAAGTAGACAGTTAAGCAAATATCCAGATTAAATTGAGTCATGTAGTCAGTAAGCCTGGTTAATTTAGAATAGCATTCCTTTATATTTTAAACAATGGGCTTCAAATTGTTCAGTTGAATTCCAATAGGCGGACCTAAATTTTTTTCCTTTTATATCTGCAGTTCAGACTCAAACCTGTTAAATAATAATTACATGAGTGGCATCTGAATTAAATGATTGTGAATTTAGTATAGTTTCTGGTATACTATAAATAGTCATGTTTCTAATTTTACAGCCTAATTCTACAGATAAAGTAACTGAGGTCTCAAAGTAGTTTTTCAGTGCTTATGTAGATGAGAAAGAGGTGGGAATAGAACCCAATCTTTGGCTCATGGTTCAGTGTCTTTCCCTATCAGTCTTTTAATACAGTAACCAAGTCTTTCCAGGAGTTCTATTATATTAGAATAGTGGAGACAGGTGTCTAGAAGTATGTTTAGAAGGTGTGCAAATATAAATAAGTATTCACATGGGGGAGAGGAAATGATTCTTTATCTCTTTTGGGGTTACTCCTATGACATGGAGGCAAAAGTAGAAATGCATTTTTGGTTGGTTGATAAATTAGGATTTCCTTAATATTATAATTGAGAATTAATCTTGTAGACTTTGGTTTAATTATATGAAATAAAAGGTTGAATCTCATAATTTAGCTGTAGTTTGAGGAGGTACATCACTATCTTCCAAATGCTAAAAATTGTAGGGAATTTACATTACATGGTGTTTTTTTTTTTTTTTTTTTTTTTTTTTTTTTTCCCCCTTCGTCCCCTCATGGCTCTAGAGATTAGAGTAGAAACTTTGTATTTTTGTCAGGATGTGCCTATGGTTGACTACTCAAAAGCATTTGATAAGTATAAAACCATTAAGAAATTGTGCACAAATATCTTTAATTATTTCAATTTATAACACATGAATAGTATGTTCATTCACTTTTGAATAAGAAGCCAATGGCTGTTTTTGACAACTTTTCCTGCCCAAACTATGCAGGCATTAATGATTTTTTAAGTTTGGTTTTATTGTTTATGGTGCAATGGAATATTAGCAACCCTTGTGACACATTCAAAGGGAAAATCTTTATAGATTTTTAAAATTCTTAGTCTGTTATAATTGCTTCATTCACAATTGATTTGATAGCAAAAAAATTTTTATAGTTCACCTTTTTGGCCATTTTCCTAAGCATTCCCAATAGTTATCATTTAAAGTAAAAAGATTTCTATTATATGCTCATTTTCATCAGTATATATTTAATTTGCATAATTCAAACATGAAATGAAACTTCCATGTTAAGTCCAAGAACAAAGATAACTGATTTACCATAAAATTCAAGTGGAAAGTACACATGTACACTGATGCATTAGCAAGACCAGAAAGAAAGTTTATTATGAATAATATTGTATTCACTTATGTATTTTGGAGACTTGATAAAAAATCATGGATATTTGTAGCACAAATTTTCACATAAAAGTGTTCCATGCCATACTCTTAATACGCTAAATCTGAAAACATTCTCATGGTCAATTTTTTTTTTATGTCTAGCATCCTTAAATACATAGGTTTCCATCCTATATAATCAATAACATGAGCTTTTTTTTAAAAAAAGTGTTTTGAAAATTGGCAGTGAAGATTTTTTTTCTGCCTGTGTCAGTCTTAAAATCATGTATGATTTTCTTTGTCGTAGTATAATTTAAAGATTATGTTAAGCAGTGCCATATACTGAAAAATTGATTGCACCATATCACCAAACTCATATTAAAATATTTTCACTGACGGTGATTTGAATCCTCCTCAAAATAGGTTTTGCTCAGGTTTATTAGTTAAAAAACAATTTCTTTAGTTTTAAATCAGGTAACTAAAATATAATATTTATTTCATAAAGTAATTGAGGCAGTGAATCAATGATTTTAAGTGTTATAGATCAAAATTGAAGACCTCAATGATGAAAATTACAAATTTTAATTGTTTTCACCCTTCACTTTTTGGAGACAAATTTAAAGTACCAGATGGATTAATTTTATTTGTTCACATATGACAGTGGAATGCATTATAATTCATATTACTTATATAGAGCACAATTGTATCTGTTTGTATAAAAAGTATATTCATACCAATTCGTGTCTTCATACATGTACTTGTATAATGATGTCCATCTCGTTCCACCATCATTTCTAACCCCATGCCCCATCCCTTCCCCTCCTACCCTTCTGCCTATTTAGGGTTCATCTATTCCTCCCTTATTCCCCCTCCCTACCCCACTATGAATTGGCCTCTTTATATCAGAGAACATTTCGAGTTTTTTTTTTGGGGGGGGTGATTGGCTAACTTCACTTATCAATATCTTCTCCAACTCTATCCATTTACCTGCAAATGCCATAAATTTATTCTCTTTTAATGCTGAGTAATATTCCATTGTGTATGTATGCTACATTTTGTTTTATCCATTCATCTACTGAAGGGCATCTAGGTTGGTTCCACAGTTTAGCTATTGTGAATTGTGTTGCTATAAACATTGATGTGGCTGTGTCCCTGTAGTATGCTGTTTTTAAGTCCTTTGGGTATTGACCGAGGAGAGGGATAGCTAGTCAAATGGCGGTTCCATCCCCAGTTTTCCAAGGAATCTCCATACTGCTTTCCATATTGGCTGTATAAATTTGCAGTCCCACCATCAATGTATGAGTGTACCTTTTCCCCCCACATCCTTGGCAACATTTATTGTTTTGTCTTCATAATAGCTGCCATTCTGAATGAAGTGAGATGATACCTTAGAGTAGTTTTGATTTGCATTTCTCTAATTGCTAGAGATATTGAACATTTTTTCATATATTTGTGTGATTATATATCAACTTCTGAGAAGTGTCTGTTCATGTCCTTGGCCCATATATTGATTGGGTTATATATTTTTTTTTTGGTGTTTAGCTTTTTGAGTTCTTTATATATCATAGAGATTATCTGATGTGTGAGAGGTAAAAATTTGCTCCCAAAAAGTAGGCTCTCTATTCACCTCACAGATTGTTTCTTTTGCTGAGAAGAAATTTTTAGTTTGAATTTTATCCCAGGGATGCAAGGTTGGTTCAATATATCAAAATCAATAATGTAATTCATCACATAATAGACTTAAAGCTAAGAATCATATGATCATTTCAGTAGATGCAGAAAAAGCATTTGACAAAATATAGCACCCCTTTCTGTTCAAAACACTAGAAAAACTAGACTTTACGATGTTGAGATGTTCCTATTTATGCTAAGTCCGAGGTCAACATCATTCTAAATGGAGAAAAATTGAAGGCATTTTTCCTCTAAAAACTGCAACAAGAGAGGGATGCCCTCTTTCACCACTTCTATTTAACATGGTTCTTGAAACTTGGCCAGAGGAATTAGATGAAAGAAATTAAAGGGATACACATAGGAAACAAAGAACTAATTGACACTATTTGCTGCTGATATGATTCTATACCTGGAGGACCCTAAAAGTTCCACTAGAAAACTTCTAGAACTCGTAAATGAATTTAGCAATGTAGCAGGATATAAAATAAACACCCATAAATCAAATGCATTTCTGTATATCAGTGGCAAATCCTCAGAAAGGGAAACGGGGAAAACCACCCCATTTTCAATAGCCTTAAAAAAAATAAAATGCTTGGGAATCAACAAAAGAGGTGAAAGATCTATACCATGAAAACTACAGAACCCTAAAGAGAGAAATCAAAGAAGACCTTAGAAAATGGAAAGATCTACCTTGATTTTGGATAGACAGAATTAATATCAAAATAACCATACTTCCAAAATCATTGTACAGATTTAATGCAATTCCAATCAAAATCCCAATGGCATTCCTCATAGAAATAGAAAAAGCAGTCATGCAATTCATCTGGACAAATAAGAGAACCAGAATATTTAAAGAAATCCTTAGCAAGAAGAATGAAGCAGGAGGTATCACTATACCAGAACTTCAACTCTACTACAGAGCAATTGTAACAAAAACAGCATGGTATTGGCACCAAAATAGATTTGTAGACCAATGATACAGAATAGAGATCACAGAGGCTAACCTACAAAATTACAATTATCTTATATTAGACAAAGGTGCTAAAAACATGCATTGGAGAAAAGATAAGCCTCTTCAACAAGTGGTGCTGGGAAAACTGGAAATCCATACGCAACAAAATGAAACTAAATTTCTCTTTCTCACCATGCACAAAACTCAAAGTGGATCAAGGACCTAGGAATAAAACTAGAGACCCTGCATTTAATAGAAGAAAAAGTAGTCCCTAATCTCCATCATGTCAGATTAGGCCCCAATTTTCTTTTCTTCTTTTATTTAAAGAGTGAGAGAGGTTTTCAATATTTATTTTTTAGTTCTTGGTGAACACAACATCTTTGTTGGTATGTGGTGCTGAGAATCGAATCCGGGCCGCACGCATGCCAGGCGAGCGTGCTACCGCTTGAGCCACATCCCCAGCCCCCCAATTTTCTTAACGAAACTCCTATAGCACAAGAATCAAAATCAAGAATTGGATTAATTGTAAAGACTTGAGTAATAGAGCTGCTGGGAAAGCCCATTCAAAATTTTTTAAAGAAAAAGAATATAGGTTTATTAAGATTTTATAGAATGTGATTTGGAATGAGAGATGGAAGCATAAACTCTTGGTGTAAGATTTTCACCATTAATTTTATCTACCCTATGAAGTCTAGAGGGACAAAGTATTTCAACTGATTTTGGCATTGCCAAGAAAATAATAAAAAGTTCAAAACTAATTCATCGTTCCTATTGTAATAAGGCAAGTAGGTCATTGAAGGTAATTGGGATTAAATCTACAAAGGAAAGGACATATTTCTTGCAAAAAAAACCCCAAAAAACAAAACAAAAACAACAAAACCCCACCTCTTAGATAACATTTAATAGCATTCATGAAGGTGGTCCCAATTATTATTGGAGGGTAAAATTGGAGAAATGGAAGAAGTTTTTAATCTATGAATTTTTAGTACTGTTGACATTTCTTCAGACAAGTTTAGAGAAGGATTTTGACATTGCCTTAGGAAATGTTATACTATATCATATATATTATTGCCATTTAAAACAAGTTTGAATCCTAATTCTGCTAATAGATTGTGAGGTTGAGTGTTGAGTAAAGAAAATATCTATAGATAAAATACGTTGTGTCATATGTTGTGTGCTGTTTTCAACGAACTTATCTCCTGTTTCTAATATTTTTGAAGCCTAAATTACTTTTTATCATGTGCAGCATCTTTTCCGTGCATAGTAAACAATCACTAAATATTTCTTTAGGTATAGGAAATTGGAAATTTTCGGTTTTTTTAAATGAAAATATTACTATATGTTAAAGCAAAGGGAGGAAAATCAATAAAGTAATGTAGATGGGAAAACTTTGATATTCAGTTAAGATTTCTCTTCCATCAAATACTTTTTCATGAGTTCTCTGGTTTTAAAGTTTAAATTTTGTGAATGCCTGTGACCTAGATAGAAAAAAAAAGGTGTTATAGGAGTAGTAGTTCTTAGTGTTGTGGTGTTAATACTTTTGTTGATCTTAACCAGAATGATAGTCCACAGTTGAAGAAAGCTGTAACTGTTGGGGGCATTTGGAATTGGAGAAGGATGGTGGAGTCCCTGGAAACTGATACCTGAGGTTGTTGCTATAGTTGAGTAAAAATGGCAAAGTTTCTTCTTTGGCCAGTGTGACACATAATCAGCTGCATATAAAGTAGTTAAAATCTCTTCCCCACTTCCAATTAAAGAAGTGGAGGAAGAAATCATTGGTGAATACATACCATTCCTTCAACTACTTTCTGTGAGAATATAGGTGAACCATGGCCAGTGAATGAGTGTAAGAATTTACAAGATTTTTCTGAGATTATTTTATTTTGTATGTCACTTATTTATTTGTAGTAATTAGAAGCAACACCTTTTAATATGAAAGGGGGCTTGCAGATAATAGGCAATGGAGGCAACTCTCTGTAGATCCTTCTTCTATAATTGTCCTGAAGCCACCCTTCAAGTGATGGCCTCCACTATGCTAGGTGAGTAAGCACTTTACCACTGGATTGTGTTCCCAGTCCCTGAGCTCCTTATTTATATTAATATATCACTATTGAAGATGTACTGTGTAAAGTTATTAATGATTTTATTTTTTTAAGAAACTTTGTCAGATATAAAGTGGGAGAAATAGATCCGGTTGCAAAGATAACTTGAACTTGTCTGTGTGAAGAATAACAAGAGTTTATGAAAAAGTGTTTATTGGGGAGTCTAAAATACTATTATGTGGTATATCCATAGGTACATCAAGAATATGACACATTTTGATTTAAGGAATGATACAAAACCAAAAATCTTAATTATACAATAATTACTCTTGCTATTTCCTTATCTTAGTTTCTTTCCAAGGTTGAATTTTCTTTCCTATTTACTTTCATCAACAGAGAATTTTGTTTAGGAAATCCTGCATTTTGTCATGATTATGAGGCTTTGTATGTTTAAAAGGTTGTTATATTCTCTGAAGTAATTTAGATATTCCCTTGGCATAACTTTATTATACACTTCAACATTTTATGTTATTTAATCTCCATTTCACTAATAGATTGAACTTACATTGTTTTCACATCAAGCACAGTACCTGGCACAAAGGTAGTGGTTATGAATCCTTTGGTAAATGGATGTTGATGTTATTTACCAGAGTTCTGGGAATGTTCATGGTTATATGAAAAAATTTAAACTGTTTGAATTGAGGAACCCATGTGTAACAATGATTTTTGCCCTTCTAGCTATGATTTTGTTGGCTTAATGATAAGTGTTTATTGATGATGTTGTCAATGACAGTCATCAGAATAAAGCAGCAGACCTCCTTACAAGAGAAGGATAAATAATAATCTTCTGTTTCCTATTGAATTGCATTTTGTACAAACATGGAACAAATATTTATATGAATAGAAAAATAATTTATCTTGTTCAGATGGTTTAAAATAAGATTTCTTTCATGCTGGAAACAGTCATTGCTTTAAGTGGAATACATAATGCTCTTATTTTATAGCCTTAAGAAAATGATTTTAGGTTCTTTTTTTGGTCATACATTGCTTCATTTGCATTTCCAAAGTGATTATTTGAGGAGCTCAAATTGATTCACTTAAGTAGCCTACCTAATCCTCCACTGTGCTTTACACTGTTCTGTGACATACATTTTTCCATTTTTGTTCCCCCTCCCCATCTAGGCACTGGAAGAATGCTTTATCACCAGTCTGTGATGCATATTAATAGGCTGCTGAGCTAACTTGGTATTTCATGTTTATTTTTGTATGAAAGAAGGATAACACTTTGTTGCTATTGCTCTGCTTTTATAATTACTGTGCTTAAAGTAAGGATCTTTTGTTTACCGGTTTCAAATTTTGAGTTTATCCTTTAAATAGATTTGGAACCGGTAATAGATATTGAACTGATTTGTGCATCCTTCATACCCTGTTGATTTTGAGATAAATCAAGATTTCATTTCCTCATTTTATGAGCAATGTAAAAATATGATTCATAAAAACAAAATTTATACAGCGTTTTTTGTTATATCAGAGAACTGTTCATGTAATAGTAATTGTAACTTCCCAACTGGTCTTCTGTAAGACCTTAGAGTAACTAGCTTGCAGATACATGCTAGGAATTGCATGCTGCTATCATAAAAAACAATGCAGGCCCTATGATTCCAAGGCTTATTCTTAGTGTTTTGTTTTTTGTTTTGTTCCTGGTGCCCTGTAAATCCTCTATTGCAACATGCATGTTCAATAAAATTTTTGTGTGTGTGCAGGGGGGATAGAATGTAGCCTGGAATAACTGGTACTCTAGAGAAATGTATTCTAGTTTACAATCTTGAAATTGCATTTATAGTTGTTTATAGTTATAAATATATGAAGTTTCTTTAGGAATAAAAAATAACAGTTAATTTTTTAAATAGCTATTTTATGCTAGGCAGTGGGCTAAGTGCCCTGTATAATTACCTTAATCTTTCAACTTTATGAAGTCAATTTTATCCCATTTATAAGATGAATTAAATGAGGGAAGAGAGTTGTATTTGGAGTCCTTTAACAGAAGAAGAGTTTTTTCCATTCAAGATGTAAGTGTATCTTTGTTTGATTTTGGGTGAAAGATAAGTATTTTTATGCTTTCTGGCTAAATCTATACCTGACTGTAACATGTTGACTTAGTGATTTTATTATAAAATTATTTTCAAATAAGTTGAGTATAAAATGAAACACTTTTATTTTAACAAGTAAAAGTATAATGTTTTTTTTATTTTAATAGAAATAGTTTAAATTTATCATTTTAAAACATCAATTAGACTAAAATGGAAGAAAAGACAGACCAAAAGCCCAAACAACTACTATATTATCTATTAATGCAATTTCAAGGCAGCTGGCACCATGGTGTCTGTTTTCCCAGATAGCAATATTACTATTTAATTTGTTATTATAAATTTAAGAGTAAACATTAATAGTTTATGCCATTTGATTAAAATGGAAATCATCCCAAATCTTTAGAGATTGTCACCCATTCCTTGCTTACAGATGCATGAAACGAGAACATTTTCCTTTTAATATAAAAATAGTGGCTTTGCTTAGAAATCACATCACTGACACACAGAGCTTCTGTCTAGGTTTAGGGGAGGGTTTGTTCAAAAGAGGCACCACAAAACATACCTATTACTAATGTCTGTATTTGCCTGTTGTCATACAGAGGCATGGGATAAAGAAAAGAACATTCCTAATGATTTCAAAATCCAAACATCCCTATTCTCTTGACCACCATAAAAGTCTATTTTGATATAATTCTGGTATATAGAAACAAAGTAGAGCAGAAAAACACTTTGATTTATTGGCTATTTGCTGATATGGTTCTTTTTCCAGGGTGTTGCCATATCACTGTACCGAACTTGTTCTGCAAGCCAGAGGAGCACATTTCTCCAGGAGCTGTGGGCCATTGTCTTAAGCACAAGGACTGGCTGCAGGACCTTCAAGGACTTCCTCCTCTGTCATAATTCCCAGGTTCTCTTTCCAGCCAGCATTAGACATATATAGTTTTTTCTTTGTTAGTTGAGAAATAAATTTGGCAACAACCTGACAGCCAGCTAGAACCAAAAATCTAAAACAAAAGAATATTCTAAATATTAGGGAAATTCTATATCTCATGGCTTCTAGAAATGTACCACACTGTGTTTGATATATAAAAGAACAACAGATCCCTCAGCTGAAAGCCATATTTTCAGTGAGATTTTTAGTTAATATCACTTTGCCTTTCTTTTCAGTGAACTGCACCAGTGGCTGCATTTCTGGTATAAACAATGGTTCTTCCCTTAGTTGGAAAGAGAAAGGATGGTACAGAGATAGAAGGGAAGAAGATGGGTGGGTTGGGTTGGTTAACCTTCCCCTGTAGCTGCTTTCCTTGGCAATATTTCTGAATAACAGAACTGCCTTCTTATTTTGCTACAGATTTCCTTCCTAACACTTTATTTTGGTTTCTCTCGCCTCCTGTGGCCTTCTACGAGTGGGTACCACGATGAGTTTATGTTGTGATATTTTAATTTTATAGCCTAAGAAATAGGCTCAGCGAGGTAAAAATACCTTACTCAAAATCACCTAGATAGCAAATTATGGAATGAATTTAAAAACTGAGGTTTTCAGCCATAATACATATTTCAAAATCTCATTTTGGTGTTCTCCTTTACTTCATTCATCTATCTGGTGTAGAAATTGTGTATGGTCTCTCCTAAACCTGTATTTTTATCTTGTGGTGCTGTTTTGTGAAGTCCCCTTGTACCATCAAATTAGTTGAATTATGTTTCCCAAAGCTACCAATTATTGACTGGGGTTTTCACTATGATATACATTTAATTTTTAGAGCAATGAGGTAGGGTGAGGGTCACACTAAAATCTGTGGGTGTTTCAGCAGCAGAATTTGTTCCCACATCAACATTATTCTTCAAATATTTTCTAAGTATATAGTCAGAGGGAGAATGAGTTCAGAATAGGGACTTGGTATGAAGTAGCACACTATCCTCCCTCCTAACTTAATCATTGCCACTTAGAATTCTTATTTTCTCTCCATATAACCTGCCCAGAAAACCAGTATTATTAGGTCTCCACTAACAGTCTCTTCTCTGGTCTTCTTGATGATCTTGTCCCTTTTGGTTTCTGTAACATAATTCTAAGATGATTTTATTTGCCTCTCTAACACTACACCTCTTTGATCCAAAAATTGCTGGTGCCATATTTTAGAATGTTTCTCCATCTAATTTTATGACCAGATTTACTTGGGAGATTAAATATTAATTGTACTCCTACTTTCTGCTTTTTCCTTCCAATGTGTTGTCACTGCTTCAGATTTCTCTTTATGCAGTGGTTTCTGTATATTTGTCGATCACTGAACTTTCTTCAAAGATTCAACAATACATTACTAGCTTCTGGTGCACGTTTCTAGTACACACCCTAATGAGATATCATTAGTTCTTTATTTGGTTGGCATCTGTCTTCTTACCAGAAGCCTGGCTTTGAGTAAACCCAAATTAATTGGAAAACCTGATTTGCTTAAAACATTGAGCATCTCAGTTCTGCTGCACTGTTATGGTTTGGATATGAGGTTGCTCCTCAAAGCTTCTGTTAATGTAGGAATTTTCTGAGTTATAATGAGTAGACTTTAAGAGCTGTAACCTAATCAGTCCACCTTATTTCGAATGGACTAACTGGGTGGTAACTAGGTAGATTGGGCATGGCTGGAGGGGACCCGTCAATGCAGGGGCAGGGGTGTCCTGAAGAGTTCATCTTTTCTGCAATCCCTTCCCCTTTTCCTGTTTCTGAATCCTGGTCACCATGAACGAAACAGTTTTTCTTCTCTCACACACTCTCACCATCATGTTCTGTTCTATCCTGAGCCCAGAGCAATGGAGTCACTTGACCTGGACCGAACCTCTGAAACCATGAGTCAAAGTAAACTTTCCCTCCTCTAAGCTGTTCTTGACAGGTATTTTGGTCATGGCACCCCCAAAACTAGTGTATTCTTCATTTTGCCATTCTGTTTAAACCACGTTTTAGTGAACATTGCTTCCCAGGCTTAATTTCCATCATGGATGCCTTATTTCTGTCATCTCTGCTTCCATAAAGCTGGTTTCCCACCTCTGAATGCCAAGACTGAATAGAGTTTTTAACTATCTGTAGCTTCTTCCACTAAAACCTTTTCCATGTTGCCTTCTACAGATCTAATCTATCATCTCTGTTTGCACAGCTTTGGTATCTTCTGTTAGGTGGCCCTTACTCCTTGTCGTCTCATAAGCAGGGACAAAGTTAACTTCTTTGGAAAATAACTTTCTTCCTTCAAGAACATTTTGTTCCACTTTAATCATTGATGCCCAAGAGATATGTTCTTAGCCTCTCCCATCTGCCTGGGCTGCTAGTCAGTTTCAAGACTAAAGTCCAGTACTACTATTTTTTCCATGTGTCCTTTTCAGATAACCCCAGTAGGAAAAGATCTCGCTATTTTCTGGACAACCTCAACTTCAGCTAGATTTTATATAGCCAGTGAATTCAACCACAACTCGGTCATTTCCAGCTGCCTCATAGGTCAATACCCATCACAGTGGCAGTCAGAATTGATCAGGGAGGTATCTCCATCTATCATTAAGACAGCAAGAAGGACTCGATCATTCATGAGCAGTCATGATCCAATCACTATGATAGTGAAAGCGGCTCCTGTCACAATGTCCACTTTTAGTATTTGCATCCAAGTATAGTAAGGAGAAAAGGAAAATTGTCATTATCACTGTTCTCCTTGATATTTTATATTTTAAACTGTCACATATACATTTTGGGGCATAATTATAAGTCACTAAATTTTATTGGCGTAAAGATTTAACTTTGCAGTTTTAAAAAAGATGAATTTATTTTTGGTTGCTGAATCAAATGCAATTTAAATTTCCAGGATGTTTACATTTTATTAGTAACAAATTGATAGCACGTGGGTTTCTTTATGATTCTTCCAAAGTCAGCAACCCAACTTTCACACTCTATTTTGTTCTATTATCAGTTTTTTGATATGTATATAAGCAAATATTTTCTTATAGTGCAGCAGAACTGAGATGCTCAACTGTTTTAACAAATCAGGTTTTCCAGTTAATTTGAGTTTATTCAAAGCCAAGATATTGAATGTATTTGATTGCTCAGGGGTATTTCTAGATATGTGACATCCTAAGATTGTATTTTGGCATGTTCATCTGCATATTATGAAGTTTACCTAAGTATAAACTTTTTTCAGTTCCAGAATGTTAATCTCCAACAGCAAACTTGTCTGATACACTTTTAAATATCTTTAAAATAATAATGCAGTAAATGAATAATATTTATTGAATACCTAGCATCTGCTGAGTGTTACACTGAATGTTATAGGTAGAGTTGCCATATTTAGTGACTAAAAATACAGACCACCCAGTTCTACTATAATTGCAGCTAATATTTTTTAATTATATAACTGTTTCACAGTATTTGAGACATGCCTGCACCAAAATACTGTTAATTTTTATCCAAGGCTATTGCTATAATTTTTAACCAAAATGCAAATGTAACTAGATGTTCTTTATTTTTCTCTTACAGCTTTGATATGGATTGTAGAATTTATTTTGGACAGTAAGTTCATGAGATAGTTGTAATTAACAACATTTTACAAACAGAGGAGACTGTGCTTTAGATACTTTACTAAGAATTTCCCTCAAGGTCATTGAATTAGTAAATGAAATAAATTTTTTATGCCCTAGGCTGTTTAATTTCAGAGCTGCAGCTCTTAATCTTATTTCCTCACTACATTTCTAGAGTCGTAACTTCTGTATGAGAAGTTAGATGTTTTAAAAGCTTTTAATTTTCAAGTCTAGAATGAAAACCTTTACACTCCTACCAACACTGGGATTGTGGTTCCGACAAATAGTAAATGAAATGTAGGCTAATGTATTTTCATACTGTGTTCACTATGTGTTTATTTTTTAATGAAGCCATACCTTTTTCTATGACTGTCTTTTGTGACGTTATTATTCATGTTCTTTAAGGCAAGTTGGCAGCCATCTGGTGTGATGTTTCTGCATCTTGATTCTCAAACTGGAGTGTGTACCAAAATTACCTGGAGGGCTTGTTAAAACAAATTTCTGGTCTTCTAGCACTAGAGTTTCTGATTCAGTATATCTTAGATGAGGCCAGATAATTTCCATTTTTAAAAACTTCCCAAGTGATGTTGATACTGCTGGTTTTGGGGAAATACATTGAGCACCACTGGTCTATTGGAAGGTCCAAGATTCTTCACAGTATAATCTGGGTTATATTTGCCATTTGTTATTTAGTATGTTGGCTGTTGATCTCAAGTTATACCTCAGTTCTAGATAGAACTACTTAAGTAGTTGGGCATTAACTTTGATATAGGACATACTGTTGTGATTAGTTTTAAATTATGCATTAAAATTTTTTTCTACTAATATGCTAATTATAAATAATACAAACATCAGCTATTTAGGCTGTGAGTAGAATTTCAATTTTTTTTTACCTTCATAAAAACCAAAGTGTGAGTCTGTTAAGAATATGGCACACCCTTCACTGTTTCAGAGCAACTGTCATAAGCAAAATATTTGACGATACTTGGTTGCCCATCAGAACTCCAGACTATGAAAATGCATCTCTCTAGGATTTAAGCTCCAAAGACAGGAGCCACACCTGTCTTGTTTTTCTAGTGTCTTCACTGGCCCTGTGTTGATATGGTGCCAGTGTTCAATGGATGTACATTGAGTGAATATTGGAAAGATCCAATGTCCTAGAGATTTTACTGGAGAATTGCTCCAGATTTTAGTTATGCAATAAGGGGTCATTGGAAAGGGTAAATGATAGATTATTGAATAAGGGGTTATGTAAAGGGGGAAATAATAGATGTAAGTTTTCCAAAATAGAGAATATATACAGTCTTGACATCACTGTTCTGAAATGATCTCCTGAAATATCTCCTTTAATAGACTGAAGTGACAAAATGGAGCTTCCTTTCTCAGGAAGACATGATGTCATTGTAGATATCATTGTAGAATGAGAGGAAGTGAAAAATATAATATCTAGTTTGAGATTGGGGGCCCAAAATAACTATTTTTTGAAGGTGAGTTTAGAGTAAAAGAAGAATGTATATTTTACAAGGTTTTGGTTTTCATTTAAAGTAAAAATAACAAGAATATTGTTAATTGCTATTGACATAAAGAATCAAATATGACCATCTTTAAGAACTGAGTCTTGTTGTACCTTGAGGTTGCTAAGCTGCTAAGAAATAACTTCAGGAGATAAATAAGGTAAATTTCTAGGGTGAGAAGAACAATTCTGCTCAGAATCTTGTGTGTATGTGACTTCTAGGTGATGAAAATAGACACTTACATGAAGACCCTAAAATGAGGTACTTAAATGTCCCCCAATTGTCTTGCATATCCTGACCAAACTATAAGCCACCTTAAATTAGTCAAGAAAAAATATTCTCTTAAAAATTATGTCAGAATTCTTTTCATCCTAAATCAGTTTAGATCTGTTTGGGTTTGAAGGCCTCAATCACCAGTGATTTCTTTTGCTTAACTCTGGGTTTCGTATTCCAATTGCATTTGTAGCTTGAATCCTGATCTGTGCTTTTTAATTTCTTGGTCATACAATGATTTCTTTTCTTGCACTTAAGATTTTTCAAATGTTCTTCTGCCAATCTTCTACTTTCACATTTTCCTATCCTATTAATTCTTTAAGTTTTTAACTTGGGGTTTTCTTTACCTTAGTCTTTCTTGACTTTCTCACCTCTTAGGCCTGAGTTAAATGGAATACTCTCCCTTGTATTCCCTTAAGAACCAGTATTTATTTTCCATAATTACCTGAAGTCACTGTATTGTATTTACACGGTTAACCCAGGTAATATCTTGAAGTCAAAGAGTTTATATCATTAAGCATCAGAATCTAAAAACTCGGTAAGCATTGTAGATGTTTTTTATATCAGAATTGAATGAATAACACAAATTCATGAAGCTAGCAAAGCTAAGAATCCCTATGTATTTGCAGAGATTTGAAAGGGAAAAAAAATGGTCATATGCAAAATAGGCACAATGAAAAGAAACAGATCATCTTTAATACACTGTTTTTAAAAGCAATTGTTAGAATTTATCTTTTACAGATAAAATGCTAGATGAAAAAAAAAAACCCCTGTTCTCATTGTAGGAGAAAGAGACTTTATAAAGGATGTTAAGAGGCATCTGTTTTTCAACAGGAGAGGAATTAAGCTCTAGCTGCACTTATATGATGTTGATATTATTCCTATATCAGGTCATCCCAGCAGAAACCCTACAGCCATTGCCTTCAGGGAAAGGATGCTCACAACAGGTCTCTGAGCCTGATATTCTTATCGTTGCTGCTTCTGAGAACAGATGTCTTTCTGCGCCTTACCATCCACACATAGTGTTAAATTCTTTGCATCTCTAAAAGAAGTCACAGATGAAAGTATCTGACTAGCCCAACTGAATTTGCATACCTGTGCCCCAGCTGCAAAAGAAGCAGGCAAATAAACGGCAGAAGCAGAGTTCATTGGGCAGAAAGTTATATAAGGCAGAAGGGGTATTCAGAGGCTGTAATGAGAAAATATCCATTATCACTCTACAAACTAAAAGAAAGCTGGAAATTAAATTAAAAAACCTTTTGATCATTTTTCATTTGGGGCTCTCATATCCATTAGTTTTCAGTGCTAGTTTTTGTATATCCTAGAATGCCTTTGTGTTTGGGGTAGGGATTGTACTTATTATTGCATCATTTTATAATGGCTTCTAGGTTCTCAGTTCTAATGTTTCTTCCTCTAGTATTCTTTGGAACACTTATATTTTTTTTCTTGGTTTGAACAAGTGTTCCTGACTGCTGACATTTTAAAAGTGAATGAGTTGACACTAAAATTACATCAAATAATGGCAAATAGCAGAAGTTCACATTTGGTCACCCGAGCACTTGATGTCTTTGTTTGAACCTGGGATCATAAGGGAATAAAAGGGCCAAAATTAAGGGTTGACATGAGAAAAGAAGCATTTGGTGGTAATTTTAGCCTTCAGCACCTCTCAAGGAGTATAAGGCTGCCCACTTGAAGGGAGAAATTAGAAAATAAAGAACATTCACTAGATTTCATTTTTATTTAGCTTTGTTTGAGCAATTTGGGTCTTATGATAGTTGCTGAATTCAGTAGAGCTGTTACTCTTCAGCACACTCACTGAGAAACTTTTGCTTTAAACAATAGACCATCTTCCAAGTTACCCCCTTTTTCTGAATGCAGTTGACATTCTGAAAAGATTATAAATCAGAATAGAAATTATTTGGTCAAACCTTATCTGAAGAGAATAAAGGCTTAGTTTGGAGGTATTCCCAAATCTCACCAAACCAGGTCTTTGGATACATTGTCTATCAATAGCTATTTTTTTTCTTTCATTACAAATTTACATTTGTTCTCCCAACCTCATTGTTACCTGCTCATTCATCTCAGTGTTGTTTTCCAAAAGTCGCAAGAAGACCCAGTACTGTGCTTTCTTAGCATTACAACCTCTGAACTGTAGAATTTCTCCTGTCGACCATATTTGTCCTGCCTCTTTTCCCTGAACCTGTGGAGCGATGGAATCCCTCATTTGTCTTGCCTTTATCTCCAGTTCTATGCTGTCTCTGCTGCTGCTGCTTCATAAAAGTAGGCATGGAAGTAGGACAAATTAGGAGACTCTGAGAAACACTCTGAAGTTTTAAGGCCAGGAAGTAGAAGAGATCATAGAGGGAAATGCCCTATACTATACGCAGATCACTGATCTTTTTCTTTAGCTTTCTGCCCTCATGACTGCTCATCCTGTTTCCTCCTCCTGGTGTATTACCACCTTGTCCCCACCCTACACCCATTTTACATGCACAGATCATTTTTCTTCGGAGGTTGCTTAAATCCTGTTTGTGCTTTGGATGGCTTCTTGGTCAAAGTTTATATTGAAGTCACAGTCCTTGTTTGTAAAATAGAGATTACAATTGAATACTTTCTCCCAAGTTAATAGGTAAAATTTCTTAGTGTAAAATGCTTCCCACCTGCAAGTTTGTCTTCCACAGGTCTCATAACATCTTATTTTCCCTATAGTTGGCACGAATCTCAATATTCACCACTGTAGGTTGCAGAAGATGGGGTGGGGGTGGTGGAAGGAAGACAGGAAGACCATTTCATTTCTCTCTAACAGTTCTGAGGAATGTAGCACAGTTGTAATGATTTTGCAAAGAGATGAATATACCAGCCAACACTTCTGTTATCTGACAGCTGTTTTTTTCTTTAGAAAAATCTTGGACATACTCAGTTTTTCTGGTTCTGTTCTCTCCCTTTGCTGATAAAGAAATTGAAGCATGAAGTCTTGTAACTGTGAAGAACACCCCTGAACTCATTGGAGAACAGCAGGGGTTCCAGAGAAGAGATTTGGTTCTCACATTGCTACTCTGTAGTTATGTCATTGAAAATCTCTGAACCTATTTGTTTTTACTTGAGAAATTAGCATAACATACACTTAGCCTTGTAAACAACTTAATAGGTGTTCCACAAATAGTACTACATGAATTTCTATTAATATCATTAAGGAGTGACACTGCCCACATGAGACTCATCTGAATAATACCATGGATACAAACAATGGCTGTTTATGTGAGATGGCAGGACTTTAATGTAGGTCTGTTCATTCTTTATTTGGGGATGTTGACTTAGCACAACCTTATAGAATAAAAGTATGCTACTTGCCATAAGAAACTCCACATTATGTCATATTAGACAAAGGTGCTGAAAACATTCACTGGAGAAAAGATAGCCTATTTAACGAATGGTACCTGCAAAACTGGAAATCCATATGTAGCAAAACGAAATTAAACCTTTATCTCTCACCCTGCACAAAAATCAACTCAAAGAGGATCAAAGACTCAGGCACTAGAACGGACACCCTGCACCTAATGAAAGAAAAAAAAATAGGCCCAAATCTTCACCATGTCGGCCCAGGATCTGACTTTCTTAACAAGACCCCTAAAGTGCAAGAAGTAAAATCAAGAATCAATAAATAGGATGGATTCAAATTAAAAAGCTTCTTAGCAAAGGAAACAACGTGAGGGGAGAGCCTACAGATTGGGAGAAAATCTTTACCATATGCATCTTCGATAAAGGATCTCTAGGATATATAAAGAACTCAAAAATCTTCTCACATACGCACACAATCAGTAAATGAACTAAAGAGCTGAATAGATAATTCAGATGAAGAAATATAATTGACCAACAAACATATGAAAAAGTGATCATCTCTAGTAATTTGAGAAATGTGAATTAAAACATTGCTTCTGACTCTTGTCAGAATGGCAATAATACAGGCAATAAATGCTGGGAAGGATGTGGAAAAAGGCACACTCATACATTGCTGGTGAGACTGCAAATTGGTGCAACCACTATGGTAAGCAGTATGAAGATTCCTCAGAAAACTTAGAATGGAACCACCATTAACCCTATCCCACTCCTCAGTTTATACCCACAGGACTTAAAATCAGCATACTACAGTAGTGCAGCTACATCAATGTTGATAGCTTAATTCACAACAGCTAAACTATGGAACCAACCTCAGTGTCCTTTGATAGATGAAAAAAGAAAATGTGGTATGTGTATGTATATTCAATGGAATATTACTCAGCTTTAAAGAATGAAATTATTATATTTGCCAGTAAATGGATGGAGTTGAAGATTATCATCCTAAGTGAAATAAGCCAATCCCGTAAAACCAAAGGCTGAATGTTTTCTCTAATATGTGGATGCTAATTCACAAGGAGTGTAGAAGGGCTCTAGAGAATAGCATTACCTTAGATTAGGTAGAGGGAAGTGAGGGGAGAGGTGATGTCAATATGTGGGAATAGGAAAGATAGCAGAATGAAACAGACATGTTACTTTATGCATATATGACTGCATGACCAATATGATTCTACAGCATGTGCATTCAAAAACTAGAAATTATATTCCATCTTATGTATGATATATCAAAATGCATGAATGATTCTGTCATAATAAATTAAAACAAAAATTTTAAAAACCCTACATTTTAATGCTTTATGAAAATATTCTCCATATTCAATGCAAATATTATGGAGGATGATCTCTGTAGTACTCTGGAATCTAAGCATATCCCACCTTGACTTCTGGATCCAGCTAGAGGCTAGAGAAAAATTACTAGTGGTCACATCAAATGTTTTGTTGCAGTAATCAAATGAAACACCTCATTTGGGGCTGCATTCTTATGGCTGGATCTGACTGTAAAGAAATGTGATGTGTGTGCAAAGAAGAGAAAAAAAAGGTTGGTAAATAAGCCATTTCTTAGTTTTTCAATTTATAGTGTGTATAAATAATCCTGTGTAATCCTAATCTTAGGGAAATTTCAGGCTATGGAAACTATATTAGTTATGTAAGTCATTGTTTAGTGTTTCTGTTACACATCCTTCAACAGTTCATAAAACGAGCTATAACAAGAATATCTTAAACTGGCACTTGGCTTTTATTTCTCAATTTTTAATCATGGAAATCACGTTGCTTTAATAGTTTTGGTAGGATGGAAAATTCTTATACATTACCTTTTAAAAATTTAGTATAAATATGGAAAAAAATTTAAAATGCATATCATTTGCCTACCTTACATTATCTTAGGTTTAGCTCTGTTAAGTTGGTATAATTTTTTTAAAAATTTTGAAATACTAAACATTAAAAAAAGTCATATTTTATTGCCTTAAAATATCTTGAGTGCTTTGGTTAATTCTAAAAGCAAGTGTGTTTCTCAAGGGTCAATTTAAATGTTTTACATGACTTGAAGAATGTGGTAACTTTGCCTACATAACCAAAGCTTCACAGACTATTAAAATCCCTATTTTTTAAAAAATGAATCTATATTCCATATTTGAAAGAAATTTAGTGTTTCTCAGATTTTCAGATTTGCTCTAATAAACAAAATATCATTGGGTACATAGAAAAGAAATTCATAATACCTATCTTGTTTCTCATGGAATGAAAAAATTTAAAATTTGAATAACTTCAAAACTCAAATGTTAACTTTTAGGAAATCAGAGTTGATTTAAAATTGATGAAAATGACTGGAAGAAGAATATGTAATCATTTAGGGCTTATTAAAAGTATATTATTAAAGGATATATTAAGGAATATGAAAAGTCAGGGAATATTATATACAGATATCCTTATAAGTGAAGATTTAATAGTGCATTCAGAATTTATGCTAAATGAGTAGATTACAGCTGCTCTTACCACAGGCAGGAAAAATGAGATGATGGGTCTGTTAATTCGTTCCATTTTAGGTAACTATTTTACTACATCTATATATACATATCTCATAACATGTTATATATCTTAAATATGTACAAAAATTTATTTTAGAAAGATGACCTGCAGTTACATAAAAAAGATTTTAAATATTTGTATTAGACATTCCATAAAAGTGATTTTTCATTAAAACCCAATGTTACAATTTTGTTTTTAGAACGTCAAATAAAAATTAGAAAATATATATTGCACTTATCTTTTATAAAAACACTAAAATTGTTTAAAAATTTGAAATGAAAATGGTGCTTATATAATACTCTAAAACACAATTTAGCATTATAGAAGGATATTTGTATTTGAGAACAAAATGCTTTATTGGGCTTATATCAAAACAGAATTTTATTTGCATTTGTAAAAGGTGCTAATATCTTAGTAAAATTTTGTTTTGGCTATTATATTGACTCTTTATGCTACTAGGGGTGAAAATTTTTTGTTAATGCTTTGTTAAAACCAGTGTTCAGTAAACTCTAAAAAGGAGGTAACAGTTTCTTAACAAAAATAGTTCTTTCATTACCTCTGATGTATTTCTTTTTCTCACTGAAACCCTTTATCAACCAAGGAAAACCCATTAATCTATTTCACAGCTTCAACAGCTTTATTCTTTTTGAATCAATGAGGCAAAGCTGCATTATGTATTAGTAGGTATGTATGGACTTAGGCTAAGTAACTTATTTATCCATGTTCTCCATCAGATATTTTGTATTATTTCTATTTTTGTACTTAAAATCATTTGAAAACAATAAAGCAAATCCAAGGATATTGAAAATGCAAATCATTAAAAAGTGTATAAAACAAAGCAATGGTCCATTAAACCACCTTTCATAGCTGAAACAATTTAGTATTCAGTTTTGGTGATTGCTTCTGTAGTGATGAATAATCAATGTTTGTTTGTTCATCTGATTCCCTTTTAAGGAAGATGATTTTAGCTTATACTAATCTCCTCCACCCATCTCTTTATCTCCTTTCCAAATATAAAGGTTAGAACTTATATTTTTATTCACTAGTATATAATTTTTACTAATGTAATTTATATATTTACTAATTCATATTCTTAAAGTAACACGCATACACTTGTATTTTACTAGCAAATCTAGGCCATTTTTTGACTTCTATTGCATATATGAGAATATTAGTATCCCCTTTATATCACTTTCTATTGATTATCATTATCCCTGCATTTTCAAATTCATATTTACAAAATGTTCTCTTTTTGTTTAAAAATTGATTTCTAAAATTTTAAAACCATTTTTTAATCTTGTGATTATGGAAATACTGTTCCCTACATAACTAATTGGTATATCATTAATTATATTTCTTTTTTCATGTCTTTTCACAATATAACCCTATGAAGTCTGAAGAGACTATTTCTAACATCAAACTAAATATATATGTATTTGTATATATATGTATACACACATTCTATCAGTGTATTAAAATTCTAATTTTTTAAGTTTGTTTAATGTTGGATAAAAATAATTGTTTCATTTTGTTAAGCAATATAGCTTCCATAGTGGGTATCTGTTGAGTGGAGTGCATTGTACTTCTGAGGATGTTTTGCTCACAGCACACTGACATCCTGTTCTAATTTGGATCAACATCTTTCTAGACCAGCTGTGTAGGCATCATTTTGAGATTCATTTTGAATCGCACTGCTTATCTTTTCTTAAAAGAAATGAAATATGAGTCTATAATATATTCTTATATATTGACATTTTTATAACCTTATATTTGATAGTTTGCATTGCTAATTATAGTTTAAAAAAGTTCAGAACTCTGGTAGCATTGGATAGTACATTGCCTTGTACCTTTTGTAATAACAGAAGTACTGAAATCATCTATCTCTTGGTTTTTGAAAGTTACAAGATTAGGTCTGAGACTGGTTTCTTTCCCATTTCTGGGGTACTTTTAGTGTGAAGACGTATGTCTAAACTGCTGAGAAATATTTTTCAACTTTATTATTGTCTACCTTCTATTTTAAAAATATTTTTCTCTGGAACATCTTTTACTTGGATTTCTGACTTTGGTTGATTCTCTGCCTTTTTCTTCTGAGTCTTTTAATTTGTAACAGTTCTCATTCACTGATTTTTTGGGGTGTGGGTGGGTAGCATCTTACTCTGTATTCATAAGGATAGCAAAGGATAGCAATAAGTTTTTTTTTTTTTAGTTCTATTCCATGAGTTATTTGCTGCTTTAGTGTTTTTGTTTTCCTGTTCAGTCTTGATCATTATGTTTTCCTATTGCTTTTTTCTCCAGCATGTCTTGAAACCCAGATTTTCTATTGATACTTTTTAACAAGACAATGGTATTGAGGCTGGGTTTCCTCTCCTGTTGAAAGAGTTTGCTTATGTAACAGGCCTTGTTTCATACAAAGAGGTTGACTAGTGCTCTGTAAAGGGATATGGTAGTCAATATTGAAGTTTTACCTGTGGATAAGTGGGAGTAGGTAATTAGTTGCATGGGAATGTATTTTCTTTCTAACTGAAAGTTTATGCTGGGGATTATCTCTGTTTTCTTGCTATAAGGTACTTCTCAACTTGAACTACTGTAGAGTACATGAGATTTCTGCCAAACCTGTGCACTTTTTTGTTCCTGAGGGAGATTCATATATTTATAATATTTCCTCTGTTCTGAATTGGTTTTGGTAATATAGAAGAACCTCAAAACTCCCTTTGCTACTCTCCATTAATGGTTTTATTGAACAGGTTCCAAAGCAAAGGCTTAGGATCCATACTTTCTCAATTCTTGAATTCTAAATGGAGAGCTATAACTCCAGGAATAACACATGTGACACTAAACTGAATGAAAATTCATCCCAATTCCCTAGCCACATAATTTTTTCAAGGTAAGCAAGTTTTATACATGTGAAATAATGATCAATTTTATATGCAAAAATGAATTCCAGGCCTGGCACAGCGGTGCACGCCTGTAATCCCAGTGGTTTGGGAGGCTGAGACAGGAGGTGTGAGAGTTCAAAGCCAGCCTCAGAAACATTGAGGTGCTAAGCAACTCAGTTAGATCCTGTCTCTAAATAAAATACAAAATAGGGATGAGGGTGTGGCTCATTGGTTGATTGCCTCTGAATTCAATCCCTGTTATCCACCCTCCCTCAAAAAATATTCCAGGTAGATTAAAACATCAAATATGAAACAGCAAAATGTAAAAACCTAGGAGAAAGGAAAATCACTTTATGATCTTCAACTGTGGAAATAATTTTGGAAAATATACTTTGAAATCGCCAACATGAAAGAATATTGAAATATTTTACATTAAAATATAAATCTATATTTAGGCAAGCTAGACTTCGCAGTAAGAAATTAGCAAGATTATTTGTTTAAATAATATTATTTGTTAGACTACATAAAAAAAATCTTATCAATATGAAAGATAAGAAATCCCACCCCCCAAAGAAAACTCTTGAATTTATCAAAGGAAATAATGTTTATTTCAACCTGTTTTAAATAAGCTTGAAGGCAGTATAAATGACCAACAATGGAATTAGAATACTATGCAAATGTTAATGTAATTTTCTAGAGCTGCACTTATTTCTATGATTGAATCTCATGAATCTTTTGAGCATTAAAAAAATCACTGAAGAATGTCTTTCAAGACTTTTATAAAGTATTCAAGACATACAAGACCATTATGTGTATTTGTTTATGGATTAAGTACCCAAATAAGATTATGAACATGGAGCACCAAACAAATTAGTGATTATGATACCGGAGGCAGAAAAAGAAAGGAAAAGGGATAGAATCAATGATATGTAGAGATCATCAGTTGCATTTGTGATACTGTTTAAGTTTTTATATAAATATTTTTTTATTTAATAAAAAAATAGAGAATGTAATCTCCATGACCTTTAAACTTTTGAATCCAAATAAGCCTCAAGTTTGCCTAGCCTCAAGGGCAAAAAAAGTTTTTGGTATGGTAATTTGTAGCAGAAAAAATGCCAACCTATACAGACAGATACTGATATTATTATTTCCTCCTGAAAAAGTAGAGATTGACGAAATTGGGAAATAAAGAATGCCCGAGACTGGACAATGAATCTTTGGAGATACTGTTTCAAACAGAGCAGCTTCTTTAAGGATAGATTCCAAATAGAGATCTCTAATCTTTGATGGAAACTGAAGAGTGAGCAATATTTAGGTACTCTGAGAGAACTTGTTAAAGTCTTATTGTTTAAATAAGCCAGGTAGAAATGCATGAATTTCTTTGTTTTAAATTTGATTGTGCGTGGGGTGGGGTAGGTGATTACTCTAATGAATTCTTGACACTTGTAATCAGTGGTGTGAGTCCAGAAACATGCCTTACTTATACTTTATGGGCCAAATAAACACATTTCTGATGTTTTTAACTTCTTCAAACTTCTTTATTGTCTAACTAAAATCATAACAATGATTTTTGAAAAGCATTTGATGAGAGTTCCTAATTATATATTTTTTTCCTATATTAAGCTCATTTTATTTGAAATGGTCAGTGGAAACTTTGAGTAAGAAAATCCATTAGTCCTGCACTGTATCTTAACTACTAATTTTACAAATGTTTATGTGAATGGTGTATTAATGTTCTCAGATATCACTTATGAATTGGAATGTCTGGGAGATAAGCTAGAAATTTGTACTTAAAAAATAATCTCTTTAAATAATTCTAATTGTAAACCTTAAGAAAAAAAGTTAACACTTTTAACATCAACCACTCATTAGGCATCTGGTTATTGCTTTATATTTCATTTTACTTGCATATTGATTTTATGTTGATTATCTGATTTATTTGCATGAGTTGATTAGAAGGTATATTATTCCTTACATTGATTTGCTCTAGTCTGCCATATCAGAAGATTAATTTTGTGAGCAATCATAAACTCCAACTCATCAGGACTCAATATATATCTATAGTTACAAGCAATGTGTTCTTTCATAACCCATAACCAGTGATCAGCATTTGCTATTTTTATTTCCCTAGTAAAGTACTTTTATTATTTAAGAAACTGACACAGGATCTAGATAAATGCAGCTGAACCAGATGGAGCTGAGATACTTAAACCTCAGAACATAAAAAATATTAGTTTGTCAGACCAAAGGTACATTGAATTTTCCATTTATGACGGGCATCAGAAAGGGTTAGTGGGATTAGTTGGTAGTACTTCTTCATGATGTCAAGTACTAACAGGATGAATTCTGAACCCTCTTCTTTGTTAAGTACTTGTTATAGGCTAATTTTATCCATATATTTTTTCAAATTTCTTTGTTTCCTAGCTCTTGTATGTATACTCTTAATGAATTCTGTTTTTATTCCTCTATGAAACAATAGGCTTGATTTTTACCTTAATTTGTTTTCCATAGCTTCAAGGATTGTTCGTCATATAAACATCTTGGATAATTGGGCAAGTTTGTGTTCACTGTAGTCACACAGTAATGATCATATAAACAATGCTATAGCCTTTTTAGACATTTTCTGTATATAAAAAATCTAGCAACAGTCTACTCCATCTATTTGGCTATTTTAATTTTCTCATCTGCCTCTTTCCAAATCACATGTTCCATATTAAAGCACTCAGATAGTAAATGAACTATATCCTTTGTATTTTAGGGGTTAAGTTTTGGTTTTATATCCTATATCTCATGTGATGAGATATTAATATACTTAAAAGCCTTTTATTTTTTTCAATCTATTTAACTAGGAAACTAGCAGACTGGTTTTTTGCCCTCTAGTTATTCTCGGTAGAAAACAAGTATAGAGAATCTAAAAAAAAAATATTTCCTGACTGGGAAAGATCCCTTGATGCATTTATCATTCAACCCTAACCCTAGCTATTGTCAAGAATTTTTCTAGATGCAAGAAGTAATGAAGAGAAATATTGCTATCCTCATGGAGATTACATGCTGTGTGCAGAGATGGAAATAAACTAGCTTGGCAAGTAAGTGGTGTGAGAGGGGGAGAGATTCACTAAAGAGAGAAATTGTAACAGATAGGGGATATGAAATAATGAAGTTAGGTAATGTATTAAGTAGGTGACAGGGAAGGCTTCAGAGGAAAGATGTCCTTTAAGTAAAGGCCAGAAGTGAGGACACTGACCAAGGTCCTGGGAGAGGTGGAAAAAATATTCCAATCAGAGGGAAGAGTATGACCCTGAATTGTGAGCATGCCGGCTATGTTTAAACCAGTGTGGTCTGAGCAAGGTGTAGGATGGAGGAGGAGGAGGAAGTGAGGTCAGAGTTCATGAGGAATGAGATCACGTCAAGCTTCCTAGGTTATGAAAATTTGTCTTTTACTCTGAACAAGGTAGAGACCATTGGAAGATTTTGAGCACAGCATAGTCCAACCTATTTTTAATAAAATTAGCCTCAAAGCTACATTCAGATAAGACTTTAGGGAGGCCAGGGGAATAGTGGAAGAATAGCAGGCAGTCTTTTGCTTTAAACTGGATGAGATGATGGCAGTTTATACCAAGTGGTGCACAATGGAGTGGTGAGAAAAAGTGAAGTAGAATCAAGTGGACCCTCTAAACAAAGGAAAGGTTTCAAAGGGAATATGCTTTTGGCCAGATCAGCAAGAAATAAACTGCATTTACTGTGAGGGAAGGCTGTTAGATCTCCTGATTTGAAGGGAAATTTCAAGAGTATTATGTCCAAATCACAGCATAACTATAATTTAGTGGGTAGTTTTAATTCAAGAATAAACCCCTATTCTGTAGGTGCTTGTTGGAATGTAGTTCATGTTAGAATTTGAGTCTAACCAGAGTTATCAAAAGGGGGGACCATAGGCTGCTTAAGATTCCTAATTATTTCTCAGGGTTCCTGGATATGGCCTAGAGACATACCCAGAGGCCTTTTTTCATATCCATTTCCCTCCAAGTACACTGATGTGAGAAGCCTTTTGTCAGTCATGCTATAGTGGCCCAGAAGAGTGAATCTAAACAAGTCCTTATGTCCACCCCCAACCCTCATGCTGGGGATGGAACCCAGTAGTATTCTCAGCTACATCCCCAGTTCTATTAGGTTTTTTTTTTTTTCCTTTTTTGGGGGCAGTGGAGTACCAGGGATTGAACTCGGGGGCACTGAGCCACATCCCCAGCCCAATTTTGTATTTTATTTAGGCCTCAGAGTTCCTTAACCCCTCACTTTTGCTGAGGCTGGCTTTGAATTCTGGATCCTCTGCCTCAGCCTCCCAAGCCATTGGGATTGCACGCATGCACCACTGTACCTTTTTTTTTTTTTTTTTTTCATTTTTGGTCTCACTGTTTTTCCTAGGCTGACTTAGAGCTTGCAGTTCTCTTGTCTCACCCTCTACAAACTGGGCTTAATGTCCTTCAAAAGGAGGTCTTGTGTTGACTACCATGCTTGGGAAGAATATCTGCTCTGTTGCTAAAGATTTTTGCAAAATTCTCATGAAATTTCTATTGCTAGCACCTGCCGTAGTAGCTAGCATACTCCAGACTGAGTTGACTGCCATTAGCTGTAATCCATGGCCATACCTAGTATGCTAATACATCAGGAGGCATTCTGGTCCTTCCTGGACTAAGACCGTGACATAAATCTATACATCAACATTCTTACAAGAATATATTTTTCCTTCAGTTCTTTTTTTTCTATTATGTAAACATTCTCTTCAGGAGTTTTGACCTCTCAAATGTAAACAGGCTCTAGGAAGTGCAGAAAAGAATGAACTGAAGTATGAGTATTCCTAGGGGATTAAAGGCAAACTGAATACTCAAGAGTAGGTTCAGTAGGGAAAGGAATCTTGTAGATCCCACAGTATAGCCAGTGTCACATGGCAGTGGCATGAAGTGGAGCCTCTCCTGGGATCACAGCTGCAATAAGTGGACTCCAAATGTTTTCAGTTTATTTTGCAAGAGTCACCTGTTTGAGAGAACACCTGATTCATTGGGTGCATTAGTCTTATGTCCAGCTGTTGGGCACGTGATTGACATTTACCTACTAACCTGTGCCTAATATAATGGTATTATCAGAAAAAGGAAGGATGAGAGATAAGAGGCAAATATCATAAGTTGCTACTACAAGTGATAAATCAAAAGATTAAGTAATAAACATTACTATCAGCTATTTTGGGGGAAAAATTAACTAGTAAATCAGACAAGTTGAATCCTACGTTATATTGACATGAAATCCACAGAAAATATAAAACTTTTTAAGATCAAAAACATTTAATATGGCTAAAACTAAGGAAATGTCAAATAGAAACAAAATTTATAAATTGTATTTTTAAAACGAGGATCCTATTTGTCAAGAAGGACCAAAATAATTGGAAGGTGTATTACAAGGTTTGAAAATTCATTATACTTAGCAAACAGTTAATATTTCTAATGGCTTCTACAAATCAATATGAAAAAAAGTGAACACTTCAATAGAAATATGAACAAAGAACTTTAACTGACATTTTACAAAAGAAGAATGTAAATGGCCAAAGAATATGTGAAAATACATTCTTTCCTTAGCATTCAAAGAAATAAAATGAAAATCACAATGAGATGCCATTTTTACCACTAAATTGTCAGTGATACTAAAAATCATTATACCATGTGTTTATGAGAATACAGAGAGAGGGAAGCTTCCTTGACAAATGGTTAGAAGTTTTGTGGGATGATGGCAAGTACATGTCTTTTTTTCAACTGAGGTTTTAATAGTAAATGATTTTTTGTTGCCGAAGATAAAAGAAACCATCCTTGGTAGGCTTAAACAAAAGAAGGCAGTGCTGGGAGGGAATTACAGATATCTCTTGGACTCTGAATGGTGCTGAATACCCAGCTCCTGGCAGTTGCAGAAATCCAGGGAGCTCTGGGGACCTGATCAGCACGTCTTGACAATGAGAAGAATCAAGCAGCTCTTGGGATACACTGTTTCCTAGAACATTGTCAATGTCACTCTGCCCACTATGGCAAGGTGCTTAATAAGATCCCTGGAAGGCTATTTCCAGACAATGCTGTAAGATTGCACATAGAATCTTTGTCTCATGTGAAGTGTACTTGTAAAGAATTGAGCTCACATTAATTTTTATGTAAACAAAAATAGCATTAGAGAATGGGAAGAAATCTAGTGAGAATTATCAGTAAGATTGCTACTGATAATATTAACTTATATCAGAAAACCAATCAATATTTGGTATTTCCTATATGTTAAGAATTAGGCATTAGACATGAATGTATTTCATCTTGCATAATGTATAATTGTTCCTCTTTTAAAAATGCATCTTGATTTCTTGCTTGCTCAGTTCATTAGATGTCGTCTTGTCATGCTTTTGTGGTGGTTCTGCATGGTTTTATATGCAATTTATAGATAATGTTTCATGTGTGCTTTGTAATCCAAATATCTCATGTGTATAATTTTTTAAAGAAAAATATTGGTTGGAGTTTTATCTTTGCTTGCATATGGTAGGGAAAATTACAAGTGCAGAGAGGAAACTTTGATGTTTCTATATTTTTTAAAAATTGTGAATTTCAAGTAGTTTTGTAATAAAGAATGGCACTTTATAGATTCAGTCTCTAGCCAGGACATATTAATAATCAACTATCATTTACTTATTCAAATCTATGTAAGGAACCTACATTTTAAATTATTTTATATTTCAAATGATAATGAAGACTCCCTCATATCTCAAATTTTAATGAGATGTATCAGAATAATAGAAAAAAGTAGTAATTTCTGTATGAAAATGGCAAAGGAATAGAGGATGTCATTAAGACTAAATAGATGAATGACCAAAGGTAAATTATCAAAGGTCGGTCTTCCTGCCTTTCGAAGGCATTAGTAGCATTTGTGATAACAATTAAAATCTTCAGGGTAGCTCTTGAAAAGGTAAAAATGTATTTAGTGTTCATTTATCTGGAGACAGCTATTGACACTGTTTTCCAGAATCACCTCAAAAGAAAGAATAGCAGTCAGACTCGAAGCAGGAAGAGGAAATTCTTCTGAAGCAAAACAGTAAGGTTGTGAATTTTACAGTAATGGATTGAATAAACAATATTTTTAAAAGAGTAACTGGAGGGAAAATGTAAAGCTTCTATCTGAGGTCAAATGTTCTGATGAAAATATGTCTGCCATTCTTTTGGTATAAAAGGAATATAATGGGAAAGGAAAATCAAGATCATCACACAACAAAGAATCTCTGATATTAATAGAAGGCATCTGAATTCCTGTTTAGATGTTCAGTTTAAAAACCAACAGTTAAACAATAAACAGGTGGTAGTAAAAATTAAATGCAAATATTAAAATATCCTACATTGAGGGAAATCATGTAATTCTAAGATAGGCTTCAGGCCACTTATCAATTATACATTTAAATTACTGGGGGACAGGGATTGTAGCTGACACATCTTTCTATCCCCCAAAGCACTGAGAACAGTGACTTGAATATAGCAGATACTCAGAAAAATATTTGTTGAAGGAAGACAACTTCATGGAATGAAAAGCAGGCATAAGACATGGCCCTTACATTTGTATAACTCTGATTTTAGTAACAGGCAAAACTAACAAACATCAATCAACTGAACAATATTTATAAAATGTAAATTAGTTGAAGTTTTAAATAACAGATAATAAAGTAGTACAATTATAATTTAGTAGTCAGTAAATAGAATTTTAAAAAGATCAATGTGATTGAGTTTGTGTAGAAAACTTTTTGAGGAACATAGATGCTGATATTGGGGTTCTAAGAATGAAGGGATTTTAGAATGATGGAGTTAGAAAATAGCAAGATGAATAAAATATCTTAAAACTAATATTAGAGGAATTCTAGGAAAATGAAGTGAGAAGACACAGTAAAACACTGTTTTGAAAGTACAGGTAAATTACAAAATTATGAATATTCATGGTGTTGGACTGGACACAATGGAGACAAAGAAATGGTAATACTTCTAAGCTTATTTTATCAATTCCATATGAAACTGCTATTTAAAGGCATCATAATTTATTCCTGCATGATGGAACTGGTAACTGTCACACTGCTGGATCTATTAGAAGGAAATATGTCTTTTGGTTCAGTTAATTCAATTCCACAAGTATTTATTAAGCACTTATCTGAGCAAAGCACTATAGAATCATCCATGTACAAGCAATTAAAATTTAACTGGTTCAGAGAATATTTGCTACATCATTTCACTTTAAAAAGAGTTAACTGTTAGCTTATCCATTCTCAATCTTCTTATAGAAATACCTTAATTTAGAGGTTTGAGATTAGAATGGAAATGTCACTCAAGTGGAGTTTCTGAATCTTTGTGTTCAACCTATATTTTGAGAAATGGCCTCATGAAGAAAAATGCTTCTATAATTTTCACAGTATACTTTCATATCTGGTATTTGCTCCTCAGGACTACATTTAATGTCCACTGGACAGATATAATTTTATTTTGCATGTCAGGAAACTGAGTCTGAGAGAATTAAAGATTTTTCAAGAGCTTATTGATTGTTTGGAAGTCATACCTCAAACACAACATCTTTAAAAGAAAATTCACGTGTACTCAGCTGTGCAATTCTACCACAGAAGTGGCCACATGGTGATATTGTTTTGGGGGGAATTAGTTCACAGAATGTTTTCCAATGTTTCTGGACAGGCTGAGTGGTAATTTGTAAGGAAAGCTCATCAAGATGGTCATCTGAATGACCAGCAAGTTTCATAGATCTAAATATACAAAGTTGTAGCTGGATGAGTAAAATGGAAAATAACACAATTTTCAGTAACTTTCATCAGTGTAGACTAGTGGTTCTTATGCAGAGGATGTTGCCCTCTTTTCTAAGGATAATTGTGAATGTCTGTAAACACATCTACAACTGGATGGGTATTGCTATTGGTATCTAGAGGCACAAGCCAGGGAAGATGCAAAAACATCAGCATTGCATAGGATACTTCCCGTTTCACCACATATGCCCACAGAGGGGAATCTGTCCCCAAATACCAACAGCCTGGGGTTGAGTAACCCTGTTGTAGCCAATCAAAATAATTTAAGTGAAATAAGTTGACATTTTGTAGGATTATGTTTTGCTTTTCTTCTGGTGGTTACATAAACTATATTAACTGCTTCAGTGTTCCTAAGTTTTAATTCATCTGACATTTGGAAATACGAGTTGCCCAATGTACTTCTTTATATTTTCTTTCATATGTTGACACTCTGAGAAATGAAAGAAATCATTCTTCCCCTCCTTATTTTTAAACTAATAACATTGAAGGCTGAAGTTTCTAAGCCTGGGTATAATTCACCTTTGTTCAAATTGAGAGTAAATTCAGTAAAATATATATATATATATATTTTTTTTTAGAATGAAACCAGAGGTGCTTAACCACTAAACCACATCCCCAGCCCTTTTTATTTTTTATTTTGAGACAGGGTCTTTCTGAGTTGCTTACGACCTTGCTAAGTTGTTGAGGCTGGCTTTGAACTTGATATCCTCCTGAGTTAGCCCCCCAAGCAGCTGGGAGTAAAACAATTCTTGATTTAGGGGGGGGGGAAAGTCATGGGGTTCATGAAGCAAAAAAAAAAAAATGTTAACAGATGTCTTTGTCAGTTTATCACTGCTTATTTGGATTTCCTGTTGAAATATCAAATCAATTTGGTTTGTTCAGGTTACTGCAGCTACAGTGCAGGAGTATGTCTATTAAAATCAGTTAATTTGGGAATCATCAAATACCTGATGTTGGTTCTTACTAATTTAATATTGATACATGTAAATTTTGAGGACAAAGGAAAACATGAGACCAAAAATTAAGGCAGAAACGATTTCATGGGGAATCCTGTACAACATATGAAAGATTATAAACTTGATCTAGTCAGTGAGGGGGGAGAGTACTTGGTTTTACTTAGAGGTGTGTCCAGTGTGTTTCAGATTTTGGATAAGTCGATTTGATGGTTACGGGGAGAATGGACTTTCTTCATCAAGAATTAGAGAGCAATTAGAGTATTCTTCTTGCAGATTTAAAAATGACAAGGGTCTGGATAGAATAGTGGTTGTTATTGTTTGGATGTGAGGTGTCCCTCAAAAGCTCACATGTGAAACAACACAAGAAGGTTCAGTGGAGATATGATTGAGTGGTATAGATAAGGTCTGAATAGCATAGAGATTGTGGTAAAGGGAAGTTAAAAAAAATAAGAGGAAGTTAACTCAATTTGAATTTCATTGGAGGTATTAAAAATGAAGAATGATTCTGATTTCTCCTTGGAAACTTCCTATTGTAATAGCGCCTTGAGAAAATGCTTAGGGTGAATCTGACATCCCTTTAGGGATATTTCATGGTAGATTCTTGTAATCTACCTTGGAATTTGACCATGGAATTTAAGCAAGATGGCTCTCTAACTCAGGTTCTTTACATTTAGAATATTTTTAGGAATTTTAGCACTGAGTGATAATATGCACAAGACTCGAGTACTGGGGAAATACATAGACAGCAAGAAAGATAAACATTATTTTAAAAATCTGCCTTTATAAGTTCTGTTCTCATTAGCCAGGTCCATTTTGTTGATGCTTCATTCTCAGCTACCAGAAGACAATTACATTTTGTTATTGTACCAAATGTTTGCTGAATGAATTCATTTAAATGATTAAATTGTGTGCAGTAAACTTTTCTAAAATATAATGTATTCATACTGTATCAATTAGGTTTTACTCAATTAATTTCTGTAAGCAACAGATATCACTAAGCAATGTACCTTGTGATGTTGTCTCTACGTTAAGGCTAGATGTATTGATTTGAAAATCTATAAACTGGAAAAGTTATTTTCTGCCACATTTCAAACACACAGTGGTGGGTTAGAGAAAAGACAACAATAATCACCCCTATTCAAAAAGGGGAACAATGGGACTCACACAATAATCATTGATCCATAGCAAGTCTGAAATCCTACTGGGCAGATATTTTGAGGATTTTTATTCAGGATGTAGGAGATAGTAGGCTCAATCTCTATTCTGAAAGTCGCTCCCCAATCTGTCCTTTAAGCATTGAACCCTCTGGGCAGACAGCCTTGTTCAGCCTTGTTCTTTGATGCTTCCTCACAACACGTGAGGAGGGTGTTGAAGAAAGGGTCCCCCTTGATGGCTGAGCTCCATTCTCAACCTGCCTGTTGTCCTTAGGAAATTGGGCACCAGTAATTGTTTCACTTTAACAGTCAGAATATTCTTCAGTTTAGTTGTACAGCACCTTTGGCAGTGCAGTTCTTTCAAAATAACTTTTAAATATGAGTCCACTCTCTATCATTCCCAATATATCTGTATACTTAGAGGTGTTTTGCAATTGTTAGAAGTCTAAGTGGTGTTCTGAATATATTTTCACTGAACCATTTTATTGAAAGAAAATTTTCTTGTTAAAAATTTTCTATAGAAACAAAATTTAAATTCTTTAAGAAAAATTTACAAGAGGACAACTGAATCCAGTTGGGGATCTTAAAAGAAGTTTTAAATTACTTTCTCTCTGGCTGTTTCTCCATCTAACAATCAGAGTGGAGATGAGAATCAGTTGCAAGTTTAATCCTTGAGGTCCAGGTGTTTGGGGATTCTTGCTTTTATATTTATAAAGAGGTCAGTTTGTTTTTTAGTTCATCTTTCTCCTGGTAGTTAACAACTGTGACCAATGAAAAAAAAGTTCCTTGCTGATAATAGACAATATAAAAATCTCTTTAACCAAAGCTCTAAAATCACTAGTTACACTTTCTACTTTCTTCAATAGTACAGGTGACAGTTCTGCCAAATATTTTGCCATACATTGTATGTCATCCATATTCTAGTTTGAAATGAATTTCCATGCCACCTGTTAAGTTGGTCCCAAAGCCACATGATACATGTTTTAGATTTTTGCTTTGCTAGCATACATCTTCTATGTATCAATTTCTATATAAGCTGCTGATGCAGTGAGGCAATTAACCCAAAAGTCCCCAAACTTCCGTGGATTACAATAATATGTATTGATTTCTTGTTCACTGTGGATTGGCTGCCATAGCCTACTCTAGCCTTTGGGTCAGGTTCTGGTTTATACCATTTGACATTTAAGCATCTGGAATGAAGGAGCAGCTCTGATCTGGCTGGGCATGCTGCTGGTGATACTGAAGGGAAGAGGGCAGAAGGCTGGGCAGAAACTTATCTTTCAAGGTATCATTCAGGATTGGTATTTTCTTCAGCATGAATAACATGGGTATACACTTTTCTTACATGGAACATGGATATGGAGGGTATATAGTGCTGGATTCTAATGTACTCCTCTGAGATTGTTGTGTATATACTGGAATCTATAGGTGATCCACAGGAATCACTTTCCATGGATTTATAAACAATTGAAAATCAACACCAGAATCTCTCTTCTTAGAATTTGTACTGATGCATTTTTAAAATTTAGAAATTCACTGTTCCTTTCACTAAAGTCTGAAATGTAATTCAGAAGTGAGAATGTGTCTAATTTCTATCAGTCATCTTAAAAAAAAAAATATGGCTTACGATTGTTTTTTTCTTCAAGGTCACTTAGACTTCATGAAATTCAGAATTACATTTAAAATTTGGTTTCATGACTTAATAGTTACTTGAATGAGATTAATTATTTTAAAAAGAAGTTTTAGAAAAGACTATTTGTTTTAAATTATGCATGTCTATAATTGTACTATGTTTGCCATGGAATGAAGAGCACTAATTTAAAACGGATTTTAAGAAATAATACTTACACTGATATATCAAAGAAATGTTCAGATTAATTCTGGTGCATCACCTAAGAAATATTCAAGAACCAATTTAACATGGAGAAAAGATGACTTTGTCATTAAAAATCAATCAAAAGTAAACTTTCAAAGTTCAAAAAAAATTCTTCTGTATATCAAAATGAAAAATGTCTTTTATAAGTAATTTTACTCCATAATTTTAGTAAGTGCATTAAAATAAATATGACTTAATGAAATGATAACTTTATATTGCTATGGGGGGAAACTTTGTTAGAATGAAAGAAATTTTAGTTTAAAACATTTTTGAAGAACAAGAACAAAATGAATCAGTGTTGAGAAAGAAAAACATGAGAACTAAACAACATATATCAATAGTTACATATTAGTTACCACTCACTAAAATTCAGAAGTTACAAAAGTAAAGCAAAAGACATATCCTCTAATTGACCACAGTGGAAAGATTTATTTTCTCCAAATCTTTGTTAAAATAATGGTCAAGTTTTAAATTGAGGACTGAAATGTTTGGACAAGGATCTGTGCCAGCCAGTTTGGTTTACTAGTGCATCCAAACTAAATATGCTGCATTAATGTCCTAATTTACTATCTACATGAGTGTAGTGATTTATTTTTTGTGGTGCATTTTTTTTTTCTGATTTTCTTGTACATGGTCTCTGTGTTTATCCTGATGTATCCATCTACCTTCAAGAATGTTAGGAATGGTGTGATATGAGTGCAAAAAAGAAAGGGTAAGCAATATTCATCTTCTATCACAAAAAATGATTTCCAAGTTCACAGAGATCTAGTTTTACCCAGAAAGTGTTTCCTAAATTTCTTTAATTACCCCTATTATTTAAGACCCTGGATATTTCAATTATAGAATTTTTGTCAGGAGCAACTAGAAACGTGCCAAAGATGCACATCTTGTTTCATCTTGGTGAGGAGTGAAATCCAGGTAGAATGAAGGAACTTGTTTACCCTCTTCTCAGGATGCTGTCTTGATGCAGTCGAGGGTATTTCATAGCAGCTGATGAGGCTGAGGGTAATTAGCAGCAGAGAGATGACTTCCCTTAGAGCCTGTTTATGCTGAAAGAATTTGCTACTATTTTACAGGCCACAAATTGCAGAATTCAATGTGCTCAGGGTGTCCAGGAACTCCACTGGCAAATGGTGTCACTGCAGATGACCAGAGGGTTATTGACTATCAGCAAGGTTTTAGAGCTCCTTCCACCCCAAAACTGAGATAATTAGTAGACTGGAAGAAGAAGAAATCTGTAAGAATGCATTAAAAATAATTAGAGTATGCATTGATTGAAATATTTTAATTTTTATCTATACTATCCTACATGTGTTTCTGTGAAGGAAGTTCAAATCAGTTGTGTAGTAAATTGAAAAAAAAAATGTCAGTACATCTCAGTATGTAGGAGTAGTTCAAGATCCTACAACTTAAAAATATCCATCTTGGAGGAACTTTAAGAAGTCACGTCAAAGATAAAATAAGACTTTCTCAAGAACTTTCATGGGAGGCCACTGTGCGTGTGCATGTGATCATACTATGATTAGACATCACTGGTACCAGATAACAGTTTAAAGCACAGGTTATAAAATAGAGGCCCAGGGCTGAGTTTGCCCTGCAGATGTACTCTGTTTTGACTTCATTGAGTAAAAATTTTGAACTAACATTTATGAATAGAGGTTTCAAGGAAAAACTCAAATTTCTGGATTGGTTTAGAAAGCCTGCAGAAATGATAATAAATGGCTAGAACTGAGTTGGACAAGTCCTTTGTAAGCAGGGAAAAATTCCTCTATTATCTGTAGTTACAACTATTTATATTTTCAAATATCCAGTTCAGGCCATTCATTTTTTATTACTTGTCTGGTTCCTTATGATCTCTTTGACATTGTAAACCTTGCCTTTTAGCCAAAGGCTCATGAACTTTCTGGTACCACTGATATTTATTTCAGGTTTCCATTATTTTTTTTTGAAGTATTCCCTGAAGATTTTATTTCAATTATTGGCACTGAAGTTTCTCTAATTAATTCAGCTTCACTTTCCAAGACATGCCCATTTTGATCTGTATTATATCTTTCAGGAGGATTGGGGATGGAATTCAGAGTATGTTAGTGCAGATGATTTTGGGCTATAATTCTAAATTCAGCAAATACAGCATTTGAAAGTTTTTTTCAAATATGAAAAACAATATGACTGGGATAATTTATTTTTATTAATCCAGGGAAAATTCAAAATAATATCAGTTTCCGGGTTGGTGGAATCTAGAATTGCCAGTGCTTCAAGAACTCCTTACTGTGCATTATGGCACATGCCTGTAATCCCAGTGACTCTGGAGGCTGAGGCAGGAGGATTGCAAGTTTGAGACCAACATCAGCAATTTAGTGAGGTCCTGAGCAACATAGATCCTATCTCCAACTAAAAAAATTAAAAGGACTTGGGGATATAACTTAGTAGTAAAGCTCTTCTAGGTTCAATCCCCAGTACCCAAAACCAACACTAAAACATAGTATTAGAGTCAGTCCATATCCCTCCTCCTCTGCATCTTCATACAAGAATTACCTACATATAGCTGAACATCTAGCTGCATATAGTCCCTGAAAGATGATTATTCTACTCTATGTGATTTCAAAGGAAGGGTAGTAATTTGCTGAGTTTACATAAGCTGTGCACTTCTAAAACTGGTAGTGACCAGATTGTGAGATCTCACCTAAAAGTACATTTTTTTTTCCTAGAGCTATGGGTAAGACAAACAGCTGTGATTTACTAAGAGAACCGTGCACCAGGTAGAAAAACCATGTAGGTCCTTGACAGTAAACATAGTACATGTCTCCTGAAGAAATAGATCAGCAAATGGCTATTGTGTACTTTTTTAAAAAAATTTGTTTTTATATATACATGACATTGTATTTTGATATATTATACATACATTGAGTATAACTTATTAGGGTCCCATTCTTGTGGTTGCATATGATATGAAGTTTCACTGGTCATTTACTCATAGAATATAGGAAACATGTTCGATTCATTCTACTGTTGTTTCTATTTGAATCCCCCCTTCTCTTCCCTTTCTTCCCTTTTGTCTAATCTAGTGAATTTCTATTCTTTCCTCCCTCCCTTATTGTGTGTCAGCATCCACATATCAGAATATTTGGCCTTCAGTTTTTGCGGTTGGCTTATTTCACTTAACATGATAGTCTCCAGTTCCATTCGTTTATCAGAAAATGCCACAATTTCATCTTTATGGCTTAATACTCGTGTGTGTGTGTGTGTGTGTGTGTGTGTGTGTGTGTATTTACATTTTCTTAATCCATCTATTGAAGGGCATCTAGATTGTTTCCACAGCTAAGCTATTGTGGATTGTTACTGTTATATACATTGATGTAGCTGTGTCACTGTACTATGCTGACTTTAAGTCCATTGGATATATACTGAGGACTGGATAACTGGGTCAAATGGTGGTTCCATTCCAGGTTTGCTGAGGAATCTGCATATTGCTTTGCAGAGTAGTTGCACCAATTTGCAGTCCCACCAGCAATGTGTGAATGACCCTTTTTGCCCACATCCTTGCCAATACTTATTGTTCCTTGTATTCTTGATAATTGCCATTCTGACTGGAGTGAGATAGAATCTTATGTAGTTTTAAATTGCATTTCTGTAATTGCAAGAGATGTTGAACATATTTTCATATATTTGTTTACTGATCTTTTTTCTTCTGTGAAGTGTCTGTTCCTTACCCCATTTATTGATTGGGTTATTTGGTTTTGAGTGTTAAGTTTTTTGAGTTCTTTATGTATTCTAGAGATTAATGCTCTGAGATGCAGGTGGTAAAGATTTTCTCCCATTCTGTAGGCACTGTATGTTTTTGATTATTTCCTTTGCTGTGAAGAAGTTTTTAGTTTGATTTCATCCAACTTATTGATTCTTGATTTTACTCGCACGTTAGGAGTATTGTTAAGAAAGTCAGTTTGTAACCTGACATGAGGTAGATTTGAGCCTACATTTTATTCTATTAAGTTGCAGGGTCTTTGTTCTAATATCTAAGTACTTGATCCACTTTGAGTTGATTTTTGTTCAGGGTGTGAGAGAGGGGTTAAGTATCATTCAGTTGCATATGGATTTTCAGTTTTCCCTGTATCATTTGTTGAAGAGGCTATCTTTATGCCAATGTATGCTTATGCACTTTTGTCTAGGATGAGAACTGTATTTATAAGGGTCTGTTCCTTGACTAAACCCTGAACAGAATAGATTCTGTTCCTTGGCCTTCAATTGAAGAAGTCCTTAGATGATGGAAAGATATACCATGTTCTTGGTTAGGCAGAATTAATTTGATCCAAATGGCCATACTACCAAAAGTTCTATACAAATTTAATGCAATTCTTATTAAAATTCCAATGACGTTCTTCATAGAAATGGAAAAAAAGCAGCCATGAAATTCATTTAGAAAAACAAGAGGCCTAGCTAAAGCAATCTTTAGTGAGAAAAGTAAAGCAGGAACCATCGAAATTCCAAACCTTATAGTACAGAGCTATAGTAACAAATATGGCATGGTATTGTATTAGTTTTATAGTAAGATAGCAGTGTACTAGAATCTGAGTTCTTGTGTCTCACAGGCTGCCTTAAGTTTCACTTAGATCCTTCACTTGCAAAATAGGAATGAAAATACCTTATTTCATGGAATTGTAAGTGAAACCATGGATTTAAAACATCTAACAATATTAGTATCCAGTAAAGATTTATCTTTGTTTTTGCTACCATAAATTAGTAATAAGATTTTGGAATTATGAAATGTTACCATCTATAAGGAACATTGAGAATCACTTATTTTCCTAACTGGTCAATTGGCATTTAAATCACTTTGGAGGAGAGGTGTTGCAATTTAAAAATGACACAAACAAAAACCTATTGTTTATGACAATGTAGGAATTGGAGTTCAAGTTTACTGAGAATGGGTCCACTAGAATATTATTTATTTTAGTTGTAATGAGTACCTACTATGTTCCAGATGTTATCCTAAGAATTTGGCATCTTTGGGAAAAGAAGTCTGCTGTATGAACATATTCTAGTGTAAAGAAGGTAAACATTAAACCTGAGACTTAAGTAAATTATACAGCATTGCATAAAGTGATAAGGACGTTGGAAAATAGAGCATGAAGGCAATTAAGGAATAGAGTTTGTAAGTGGGAAATTTTCAAATAGGATATTCACTGTAGGTCCCGCTGAGAAATTGGAATTAAAATCAAATTAAAAGGATGTCACGGAATTATATCTAAGTTTATGGAGAATGGACATCTCAGTCTGAGGGTATGATAGTATAAATTCAGTTGATAGTGTCCAGGTGTTTCTAGAAGTATCAAGAGTGCCACTGTAGACATATGAATAAGGATGAAACCAGAGAAGATAAGGTAAGAGAGATAAATGAGCATATGCCTTTCTGAATGAAATAGAGACCCCAATGGAAAATTTAATCTGAGAAATGATACAATTGTAGATATTTATTTAAAAATTCCATCAGACACTAATTAAAAATAGCAAAAATATAAGGAGAGGGAAAAGAACATGGGTCAGGAGGAAAGGGAAATACTGGGGATTGAATTAGAACAAATTATATTCCATGATTTTATAATTATGTCAAATTGAATTCTGTTTTCATGTATAACTAAAAAGAAGCAATGAAAAATAAAATTTAAAAATTCTTGAAGAATGAAAACATATTTTCTAGGGGACCAGAAAAGAGAGAACTGTGGATTGGACCAGGTGTTTGCAGTGGAGGGGGAGAGTGATGGTTTTGTTTTTAATGTATTTTAAAAATAGAACCAATGAGTTTTGCTGATGAACAGTATGTAAGGTATAAGAGGAATATGAGTCAATGATGTCATGTTCATGGTTTTTGTCTTTAACACTTTTGATTTGGATGTGATTATCCCCTAAAATCTCTGTCAATGCAAGAGTTGAAATTAAATTATGAGAACTTACCCCTAATCAGTTCATTCTAGCTTGAATGAATTAACTGGGTGGTAACTGTAGGTAGGTGGGACATGGCTGCAGGAGATGGGTCACTGGAAGCATAAAGTAGAAGGGTTCATATTCCCCACAACCTCTTCTCCCCTCCCTCTCTGCTGCCTGGAGCAGTGCTTCTTTGCCATGCCCTGCACCATCATGTTTTGCCCCACCATGGACCCAGAACAGTGGAGTTGGCCCGTTGTGAACTAAATCTCTGAAACCAGGAGTCAAGATAAACTTTTCCTCCTGAGGTATCCTTGTTAAGTATTTTGGTTACAGTGACAAAAAGTTGACTAACACAAATTCCTAATAGATAGAGCTGCCCTCAAACTGGAAAGAGAAAAGACAATGTTTTGGTAGGGAAATGGGATGTTTTGAGTGTTGAGTTTGTGATATCTGGGCTGGGGTTGTGGCTCAGTGGTAGGTAGAGCGCTTGCCTAGCACATGCAAGGCCCAGGGTTTGATCCTTGGAACCACATAAAAATAAACAAAATAAAGGTATTGTGTCCAACTACAATTTAAACATATTAAAAAAATAGTTCGTGATATCCATTTTCTACATGCAACCTAATGAAAATGCCAAGTAGATAGTTGAATATAAAAGTCTATAATTTTGGAAATGGGTCTTGACTGGAGATATAAACTTAGAAGTTATTTGGTTAATAGATTGTATTTAAACTTCTGAGACTGTGTGGTGGGGAGGTGATCTATAATCCATGACTATAGGTAACAAAGAGGACAAAGGCTATCCTTAGGATATGCCCACTTCAAGAGATAAAAAAAAAAAACAAAGAATGGTGGATAGATGTAGAAGCAAGAGTATGAGGGCTTCTGAAAGCCAAGTAAAGAGATCATATCAAGGAGGAAAAAGTGAAAGTTATGTAATATGCTGCTGATCCATGAAGCAATGGGGGAAATAGGAACTGATCAAATTTTACAACATTCAGGTCATGATTCACCTTCACAAAAGTACCATTAGTGGAATGGCTGGGACAAAAGTTGATGGAATGGAATATGAGAAAGAGGAGAAGGAATAGTCCAGACAACCCTCAGTAGACTTTTTCTTAAAAGTTAAAAAAAAAAAAAGTGGGCTTTTAGATAGTATAAAGAGGAACTTGTTTAAAAATGAAGGAAATTATTCAGTAGGGAGAAAATTTAGAAGAGAAGGAGAAATAGTGTTGATCTCTTATGGGAAAGAAGAGATAGATGAAATGCTCATGGATTGGGATTGCTTTAGATGTTTACAGAGTGTCTATGTAATCTGCATATTCAGGATAAATGGGTACCTATTCTGAATGGTAGGGTCTATAAAACTTCTTTGTTTGCTCTTATTTTCATGGAAAGAAAAAATAAGTATGCTGAATACAGCAAATCATTTTTTAGGAGAGTAAGGAGGAGAATGAATGGATCAGGGAAGTATATGATTGTGGATTTAAATAATACCAGTTGTTCATTTTCTGCAGCTATGTTTAGTGCATGAGATGAATAAGGTTTAAAGGATGTGAAGGTTTGCAATGACTCAAGGTATTCTAAGAAAAGGGGTATATTAGTTTCGCATGGCTGATATAACAAATTAGTACAAAATTAGGTGTATTTTAAAACAACAGAAATATATTTTCTGACAGTTAAAGAGGTCAGTAGTCCAAAATCGGGAGTCAGCAGTGCTGAGCTCCCTGAAGGCTATGGGGGAGTGGGGATCTGTTTTGTTTTTCTTTTTTTTTTTTGCTGGTTTTAGAAACTGTCAACAACTCCTGATTTGTGGCCACATTGCCCCTTTTCTCTGAGGCTCAGCTTGTATTCACATCACTTAAAGCTTCATTTTGATCTTTATAATGTCTTTTTGAATGTATATTTTTTAAGGACAGTTGATATTTGGTGGAGAATGACCATATCTCATTTTCCTTAATACAGTTGCACCTATGTGATAACCCTTTTTTCCAAGTAAGGTAACATTAAAAGGTTTTGGAAAATTAGGACAGTCGTATCATACTGTGTGTGGTTGGAGTATCATTGAGCTAATTAAAGTACAAAAGTGGACATCAGAAGGTATCTCTCTTATGCTTGCATATTTTAAACTGTATGAGCAAGGGGCAGAAAAGGACATCAAGGGCAGTGAGTGACATGGAACTATGTTTAGTTACAGGATTGGGTGTCCAGCTGAGAGTGAATAATTGTTGAACTGGAGAAATTATCTGGAATGATGTAGATGTGAAATTAAGAATTGTGTTAAAGATAAGTGAGGAAACATTGATTATGGCATGAATTACTCTGATACACAGTACTAATTTATTTTCATATACTCTATTCCAGATATTATGGAAGCTCTATTTCTGTAATTGTTACCACAAACATGGGTCTTAGCAAGTCACCCACTGGGAACTGATTGCTCTAGTAGATTATAAACATGAGTGGGATTGGATCCATATTTTAAAATGCAACAAAATTAATCAAAATACAACAATAGGCATGCCCACCTGTCTTTTCATCCTTAATGATCTTGTTCATTAAACAGGTGATAATTATCTCATCAGGGTGATGCTGCAAGAGCTTTACCAGGTCCTTTGGAGATTCTTTCACCCTTGGTTGTACTGACAGAAAATTCCGCTGTAGTCTCTTTGTGGTCTTCAAGAACTGCATGAAGAACTACTTTTTAAAATTACAACTTTTTTCTCTCTCCCAAATTGTTTTCTCCAAGAGGCTGAGGTTAGGTGAATGGTATAAAGTATCTAAATAGCAATTCCACTTTTTTTTTTTTTTAATGAAACATATAAAATGAATCTCAAATTCATTTTTCATGTATTGATTTAAATCTGCATTTATTTCACAAATACACACTTACTATGTGCCAGCACCAGGAATGCAGACATCAAAAAGACATGGCTTCTGCCTTTACCTTGCTTACCTTGTCTAGTGCAGTACTGAGTGAACTGTGACCCTTGTAAAATCCAACTCAGCCCTCAATTTTTTTTTTCATTTGGTGAAAGAGTCACCAGCACTTATTTATTTAGGGGTTAAAAAAATGTGAGACATCATATGGCTGACAAAATTATATAGTATTTACTGTCTAGTTCTTTATGAAAAATGTTTGCTATTCCCTAATGTAGTAGAAAAATGTTGGGATAACACCAACCTCAAATATGGCTGGACTTTGTAGTGGACTATGTGCTAATTTTACCTACATAGCATAAATTTCTCCTTTTCTAATAGATTTTCTCTTAGCAACAAACCCTACCTAAGCTCAATCTGTAAAGGTGCAAGTGGTTCTGACTCTTTCACCATTGACTTAGGGCTGGATAATCAAATTTGGTTAATTTTGCTTTACAATATCCATAGTCATAGGGATTTATTCAGACATCGGTGCATGACCTAAGTTATCCCAGTAAGATCTAGTCCTGGTATTTGTGCTGAAATTATTGGAAAAGTAATACTCTATTTATCCTGGAAGTAAAAGGTGAGTGATAATGAAAAATGTAGCTGTTCAGAACCACTAGTTTGAAGACCTGTTAGAGATAGGCTAAAGCAGAGATTAAAAATGGAGAAGATATCACCTGCCAAAGATACTGAATCCTAGATCTTTTTGTACCTGAAAATCTTGTATCTGGACTGAGTGATTTACATAGTTTTTTTGAGTAATCTTGTTTAAATGAAGTTTCTATTACAGTGATATAAAGTATTCTCACTAACAGATAATGAACTTTAAACTGGTACATAGAGGTGCTTAAATCCTCTTCTTTAAAATCAGAATTTAGTGTGTTATAAGAAATATAAAGTCTTTACATTCAAAATGTAAATCTAACCCCCTTGTTTTGCCAAAGTGGAACCTAATTGAAGTGTGTCTGATTTCGAATGAAAGCAGTTATATGCAGCATCTTGTACATCCCTGTCAGTATGGGAAGACTGCCTAGCTGAGGTAATGATTTAAATGGCTTTAATGAAGATTGTCTTTGATCAGTTAAGTGTGTACTATGAGAGGTTTCAGGTTTAAAATTTATTAGGAAGGAAGTAAAATGTATTTGCTGTGCCGTTACTCCAAGAACGATGTCAGGATTTTAGGCAAGTCTGTTGGAGGGTAGGTGGTAGGATGGAGAAAGAGCAGGAATTGAGTGAGTTATAAGCAGGCATGATTTAGTGACTAATTGCTTGTGAGAAGTTAAATAGATGGCACTACAGAACAGACTTAGGGCTGCTCAATGAGATGGATACTGGTTCAATCCACCAATAATAGAGAATAAAGCAATTATGCTTGACTTGCTTTTTATAGTGGGGAGGGCCTTATGGATGTGTGAGAAACATTGGTCCTACTTCTGATATTTTGAGTTTGAGTTGCTCATAATCATCAGGTTAACCATTAAATAGTAAGCTCTGGAACTTAGAGAAGAGATTTGGGTTGTAAACAGTTTGCAGTCATTGTATAGATGGGAGAGGGAAACATGCAATGGAATAAGAGTATGTAAGAATAGAGTGTTAACTCTGCTGACTCACTCTAGGTCTTCTCTATATCAAATCCCATATGAGCTAATTTAAATATAAAATATTAAATCTTGAACAAATCATCAATAGTTTCTCCACCTACTTCAATACTCCTATGAATTCTAAAATTTCTGTAAAGAGCTCTAGACATTGTAATAATTTTTTCATACAGATTTCAAATCCTGTAAACTCCACAACAGTGTCATCCTACATTTATTGGAGAATGATGAAATAGCATGGTATTATGCAAGGAATATAGGACTGGGAATCTGTAGAATCGTGTTCTAGCCCTGCTTCTAAATGGCTATGCAGTTCTGAGAGTCCTCAGTGCCCCCCCGCCCCTTCCCACTTATCAAGATAAGGAAGTTAAAGCAAGCACAGGTAGGAATCTGCTTTGCTCAAAAATTCTTAGCCTAAGTATTTATGGCACTATGAGTAATTTGACTGTCTTTAATTTCATAAATTACACCTTTGACATTAAGAGATGTGGTAAGCATATTTGATTATTTCAGAGTTTGTATTTTCCTAATAAATTGGATATTTGTAGAAATGTCCCACAGTTTTATACCAGAAAATAATTAAGCTGCAGTGTTTGATAGTTAATCATCAATAGATAATGTTGAACTTCTCCCCTTTGTCAGTCATGGGATTCAGAATAGTCATGGCCAGAATGACTAAAATCTTACTCCATTCTTCTGTTACTAGTGACTCAACATAAAGGGTTTGAGTTTTAGGACTATCAGTTTAATTAATCTGTCATGACATCTAATGTTATGTAAGTTCATTGAGGCCATCATTATAAATTATTCAGAACATGGAAAGTAACATCTATTAATGCATTTTTCAAGCATATTTTTCAATTTAGCCAAAATATTTAACATTGAAGCATAGAAATTTTTCTGATAATTAGATAATTGGGTATACAGAGCATATTAATTTCAACCAAACTAATTCAATTATAAAATGTATTTAAATGATGAAAAATGACAACATAATGGATAGAAATTGTTTAAGGGAATGAACACATTATCAAAGAATGATTGACTTTTCAGAAGTCACAGAACATGAAAAATATGAAGCATTATAGACAAAATGTGTCATTCAATTTTAAAAACAATAGGTAAGTAGGTTCATTTTGAATATTTTCCTCAAATGTCTAATCTTCTCCTTAGTGATATAACAAATTTTAAGAAAAATATATTTGTAAACTCTCAAGACAACTCAACAGGAGTAATAGGTGCTCTATGATCTAATTAGAATATCTATTTGTTTGGATGCCTTGACAGAACTACAGCCACTTGGTGGTTGTCATTTGTATTGATTTTAGTGAGGCATATGATGTAGTGTTTAATAATTTACATAGGCTTGGCTGTAAGAGCAGCCTCATGTGTTAAACTGGCTGAAAGAATAGGAATAAAATGTGGTGGGGACAGACAGCTTGATAAGTCAAGAGGTTAAGTCAACTAGAGTTTCAGAACGTTCCCGGTGAGGAAGGAAACAAAAGGGAAGAGAGGAACATCTTTTGAAAACCTTCCAAGAGTAAAGTGAATATGTGGTTCATTAGTATGTTCATGGTCTTACTAGATTAAATGGAAAATGATACAGAGATCTGGTATGATCATATATATTTTCTTCCTGATAACTAAAAGCTCCTTGCTTAATGCTGTTATAAATTGGAATAGGATAAGGAGGGACTTAAAGGCTTCAGTTATACACATTTCCAAGGTCTAAGACATTGTATCTCCCTTTTGGCATTTATCAAAATCTGGCTTATGTTATCATTGGTTTACCTGTTTTTCTTCTTTATATCTGGCAGGGACTTATTAATTATTCTTTAAATTTATTACAACCATAATCCCTCATATGTAGCTTCTTTTGACTTAGAAGTATTTTTTTAAGCAAAAACAAGCAAAAAGACTAAACTGGAAGGTGTTTTTAAATACAATGGTAGGATAAGGAATCTGTTTTATTGAAGAAACATGCTTTATATAATTTAGTTTAAAAATATGCCAAAGTTTAATGTAAATCTTCTTCTCAAGCGGATGAGAGGTGGGAGGGAAAGGGAGTGAGAAGGGAAATTGCATGGAAATGGAAGGCGATCCTCAGGGTTATATAAAATATCATAAGAGGAAAGGAGGGGTAAGACAAGTTAATACAAATGGAAGAAATGATTTACAGTAGAAGGGGTAGAGAGAGAAAAGGGGAGGGGAGGGGAGGGGGGATAGTAGAGAATAGGACAGACAGCAGAATACATCAGAATCTAGAAAGGCAATATGTCAATCAATGGAAGGGAAACTGATGTGATACAGCAATCTGTATACGGGGTAAAAGCGGGAGTTCATAATCCACTTGAATCAAACCGTGTAATATGATGTATTAAGAACTATGTAATGTTATGAACGACCAATAAAAAAAAAAAAAGGAATAGAAAGTTGAAAGCTTATACCTGGCTGGGTACCAATTTTTGAGAAGCCTCTGAACTGTGAAATCATAAAATATTTTAAAATAAAAACTTTTGAAATATGAAAAAAAAATATGCCAAAGTAATATTTTCATTAAAAAGAAATTCTTCAACACAATGTATCCACCCCTTTTTTGATCTCACATACAATATACTTAAATTTTCAACAAATGTTCTCAAATAAAATTCATGAGATTGAAATTATAGTAGAATGAAGGTTCTAACATTTATAGAATAATAGAAATTTGTACTAAAATCAGTATGGGATACTTTTTGCAATAGGAGGTGAAGTATTCTTGATATTATGTTTTCTTGAAATTATTGTCACAAAAAAGACTAGTACCTCCTTTATTTCATTCACATATATTACTAGTCTCCATTTTGGGGCATAGTCAGGATGTAGTAAGCTCAGACATTAAGACATGGTAAAATAAAATCTGAATATGAGTAATAATCCATCGTACTCTGATGTTACTGGGAAATAGTCTTTTCAAAATTGTATCTTTCCATCAGCAACCACTTTTTAAATCAACACAGTTTATTATACACATTTAAATTTCGCTTGTCATTATGGTGGATCAAGATAAATTAGTATAAAGTTATTATGTTTTCCATCAAGGAAATAAAAATTTATTTTTCTCCTTTTAAGAAATAGACATTTTGCTAATTTACGATTTTATCCCCTGCAAAATTCTAGATCCTCAAAATAATTAGGAACTATTATTAAAACATAAGGCATAGAGAAAATGCTATTATCTTAGAAGTACTTTGTTATCTTTCTGTAGTGGCTCACAGACTGCTAGTTTTACAACATTAGCATGGGGTTGGGAGAGCACTTTGTAAACCATGAGAATAATTTTTTAAATTTTTTTATAGGAAGATCAAAGAATTTCAACCTTTTTTCCTAATTCATAATTTTTAATATTTTTATTGGTTCTTTTTAGTTATATATAATAGGATTCATTTTGACATAATTATAAAACATGGAGTATAGTTTTTTTTGTCAGATTGTAGTACTTCCTCTTTTTCTCTCCTCCTTACTTCACCTATTCCCTTCCCTCTGCTCTACTGATCTTTCTGCTAGTTCCAGTTTTTTATAAATTAGTGTCTTATAAACATGCATGCCGGTGAGATTCTTTGTGGTATATTCATAAATGTATAGAGGAAAGTTAGGTCAGGTTCATTCCACTCTTTCCTTATCCCAACTCTCCTCCCTTCCTTTTATTCCTTTCTCTACTGAAGTTTCTTCTAGTTCTTAAAAAATATTTTTGTATTTTTTAAATTTATATCATCATGTTTTTGTATATCAGAGGATAAATACAATTTTTTAAAAAGAAGTAAAATGTGGAATCATTCATTTTTTTAAAAAACCTTTTGATTGATCATGTAATCCCATGCATGAGATGTAGCATGAGACTGTAGATTCCCAGGAACAAATGTGATTTCTAAATAATGCAATGATATTATTTCTAATAATGCAATAATAATGATATTTCACATCATGAGTGAAATGCCTATCACTAGCAAATCTGTGACAATTATCAATGACAATTACTGAATATGCTAAAACTATCCAGAGAATGACCATGGAAGTCCTTTAACACATTTCAGCCATGATGTTAAAAAAAAAAAAAGTCAGCTGTCAGATTAAAAAAAGCAGGTCAGTTACAGAAAACAAAAATGTATTTAAGAGTCTCACAAACATGACCTATACTGTGTAGGAGACTTGTTATTTGAGCTCATACGTGTTGAGAAACTGCCACTTGCTAGATGCTATTTTGGGTACCAGGAACATGAAGAAAACCCAAAATCCGAAAATAAGGATCCTGTCCTCATGAGTTTTACACTCTGGTGGGAAGAAAGGCAGTTGCTCAGCATGTGTCCTTTAGTGTTGATTATTTTTTGCAGTGAAGATTGAACTTAGGACCTAGGCCTGATAGGCAAGTGCCCTACCACTGAGCTACACCTTCAGCTAAACTCAATATACAAGATAGTTTGTGTGCTGGGGATGGGGTAGGATTGTCATTTTATAGAGTGGTTGGGAAAGGCCTCCTGGATAAGGCAGCATTTGAGGAGAGAGATAATTTTGTTTAGAGTGTACTGATTTTATGTATAAAGCAACGTTACTGACAGTTCTTACAATATTCAGAATTGAAAGACTCAAATTTTACTTCCTTCCAATTATGATTTATTTCCCCCATAGGATCATGTTTATATTGCTACATACTGGGTGGAATCTAAAGACACAGCATTTCAGGATATACATGTGTGGTCTGTAGAAATGATTAAATGAGTCAAAATGTGATTCTACAAAGTCAAGGGCTTATTGCTTTACACACAAACACATTGAAATAGAAATGAAGTTCATTTTTCAAAACAAGATATGTGTAGAAGATGCTTTGTGTTTTTTGTTTTCATGTTAACGTTCTCATTCTCAGATATTGAAGATGGGGAAATGCAGTGTACTTCAAGTTTAGTTGTGGTTGCATTTCTTGTGTTCAATGAATACACAGAAGGATATCAGCCAAAAAAACAAAAAAAGAAAAACAAGGCATGAGGACACTGTTTTTGACTCCTGGCTTTGTCCTGAATCGTTTTTCATGGATATTGGTTTCACTGGTGCTAACATTAATCTTTTCTTAGCAAAAAGAGTTGAGCAGTACAATTACCCCTATTTTGTAAATAAAAAAAGGATGATAGGGCCATTAAGAGATTTGCCTTGGGCAATTCTAACTGTAAGGCTCTGGTAAAGCCCTTAGTATCTTAAAAGTCAGTTCTGAGTTTTAACCAGCAGGATCAGGAATAAACTAAGCCTAAAACAGTGTATGTGTAATAGGAATATAATAGAACTTGGAATCAAGAGATCTAAATTCTCCTTGTGTTTGTGCCACTAACCAGCTCTGTTGCTTTTAGAATTTTTTAAAGTTGGAAGCCCACTGGATACAGTCATTTATCAGAAACCATTTAATGAGAGTTTTCTGTACCAGTCATGTTATGGGGAACCTGTAAACCTAATATTTTAAACCCCGAAAGAGCTCATATTCTAGTGGAGCAAATTCACAGAGAGAGCAGCATGCTCAGGGCTAGATTAAGAGGTAAGTACAACATGTTATGGGAGGAGGAAAAAGAACATAAAACCAACACAGAAAATAGGATGAGAGGGAGGACTTCTCAGACACTTGATTTCAAAGTACCTACCCGAAGTAAAAAAGAGTAGGGGTTGAATGATGCCAGAAGACCTTACAGGTAGAGGGAACTAATGTGCAAAGGCTTAGCAGCAAGAAATGAAATTTGAGATGTATAATTATTTCAGTATGGCTGCATAATAGAGGACAAAGACAAATAAGGTTAAAGAAGAAATTATATTTCCAAGCATGAGTTGAGCAGAAAATACCTGCTGTCCACACAGAATGGTTTTGTTTTAAATGTGAATGCAGATGGATTTGGAGTTGGACCTGTTGTATATGAAATTAAACAAGGTCATAGAGGGGCAGAGTAAAGAATTTATTTGAAATAGAAGAGTTATGAAGCTGTAACAATAATTCAAGAAAGAGATTATGAGGTCCTGAACTAAATGAATATAAAGATGGGGAAATTCAAGGGGTGTTTAGAAAGTAAGATCCATACACTTAGGATAATTTTAAGTACTATCATATAAAAGGCAAAAATTTCAGGAACTGTCCCTGTTGGAAAGAAATGGATTTTGGCTTTTCAGCTGTGTAGTGTCTTTGGGTAAGGGAACAGGTGAGAGCCATATCCACAGGTACAAAGGAGTTTCATCTCTTCCCAGCATGGAGTCTTAAGCTGCTCCCTACCCCATGCACATTTCTAAGCTGACCACCTATTCCACTGGGATGACCACAGGCCCACCCTCAATTAATGAATATAATAAGATCATTATGATTAGGCACATTGGGATTTAGTACTGGAATTGGGCAGAGGATCAGTGTCTCCTGGGACATGTGAGAAGGTAGAAAAAATTTTAAAGTGTTCTGTCCATAAGAGGGGAAGAAACTAACATGGATAAGAATACTTGCCTGGAAAATGTATAGAAAATAGGTGAGCCTAATTTGTTAAAATAGACAGGACAAAATTGTAGGTGTGGTAGGAAGGGGTGGGATCCAAAGGGGTAAAGGAGAGGAGTTAAGAGTATAAAATGAAAAATTAAAAATTTTAGAAAGTACTTAATGCAAATCAAACATGTATAGCCTATTCATCTCCCTCCCCATTAAACATCTTAATGTAGATATTTGTGGCATTTTTTTCTTAGAAATTCTAAGTTTTTCTTTCAAAGTTCTTTAATTCTTTTCCTTTTTCAATTTCTTCATTATGTCCCTGCAACAGAAGGAAAACTGTGTTTCTGGTTTATATTCTAAGCAGCATGAAAAGATTTTTGAGTGTGAAGCAGATCCAAGGGGAAAATAACCCTCTTAGATATAGATGTTATTGCCATTAAATTACTACCTTAAGTAGATGTACATATAGGAGACACAGTTAATTTCACATGAAGATGGGAAGGACCACTAAGGTAATGAACTTTATTGAGAGTGCTTTTAATCCCATTATGCACATTTGAGAAGCTTTCTGAGCAGGGAAGACCACTGAGTTGATAAAAGAAGCATTTAGTTAGCAAATGTCTTTTGTGCTTCCCTGCTCACTGGTGTATTTGCTTTAGAAATGAATGCTTCTCACACGGTGGATACAGACATGCTTCTCTAATTTGTCTGAGAAATAGCGTGTGTGCATATGGGGATGATCAGTGTCATGAAGTAACTAAGGAATATATTAAGCAACTTTTCCTGGATATGTGGATTGCATAATTTAAGACTGTCCTGGGGCATCCATAAATTATGCATAGGTATTGTTTTCTTGTTTTACATTTTTAGAGAGGAGAAAGATATTTGGTTCTGTAATTTCTACACCTTTAGCATTATCTAAATCTCACTGTTGAATGTTGAGCTGTCCATAAGGAGACATACCATCTGCTATTTAGAATATTTTCCTAAGGTCCTTTCAGAGTACTCATTCTTCTTCAAATCCTGTTGTCTTTTGAAGAGGAATCAACATCCCAAGATATGTAGAGGGATTCCATTAGACCTCAGCATCACTTGTGTGGAAACAACAACAGAGACCCACTCAGCAGTGATTTGGGAGTAATGTAAAAAAAAAAAAAAAAGATTTTGCAGTGTTATGTGTCCTCATTTAAAACTGTCTGAAGGTAGGATTCATTAATCATTGTTACAGCATGAGCCACATAGATCCAGAATGTTCTTGCTTTTCAGTGTTTCAGGACGAGTGCCACCTCCCGTGGTTGTGCCGCCTTCTTGTGTCCATGCTATGACACAGCCTAAATGTTTTACAAAGATTATCTTTGTTCCACTAACCATCACACTTTAAGTCCTCCTTCCATTTCGGAATGGTGGTATTTAAACAACAGATGGTGTGAAAAAAGACAAAATCCTGAGAATCTGGAGAAGTTCAATATAATGATTTTATTTGCTCAGGTCACTGTTTTATAAATCAACAGTTCAGGGCCTTATGCTATCAGTATAGGGCATTGTATGTACTCGTTTACTATTTAAAGATCAAAATCATTAAAACACTACTTCTAGGTCTCTTTTAATTATTACACTTGAGAACTTGGGGTGTATGTTTTAATTGTCTCCTTTTAGACTGAAGTCAAAGTTGAACAAGTTGATATTCTAGGTCCTATAAAACTGTTTCTCAGTGATTTCCACTATTGCTTTACCGCTAGGTGGCAGAAGAGTTTTACAGTTGCTGGTTTTGCGCTTGGGAAGCTACTAAGTACTTTCTCAGCTCATTCCTACAGCAGCTGAGGCTGATAGAAATGTATAAACAAGTTGGAGCTATATGTGGCAAATACCACCATTACTAAAGCATAAAGCAACAACTTCAAGCCAAGTTCATGGTTTCTGGTAGTCTGGTGAAGCCAATGCTTTGAGAGGTTGAAGCAGAGAAAGTAATCTGAGGAAAGAACTGTTTCCTCAGGTTGGACTTTGTGCCTGTGACTTTTGTCCAGGACTGGTGCAACAAAAGGAGACAGATGATTGGCAACTCACAGGTTCATTACTACTTCAGAAGGGTACTAGGACGTGCACCTGACTTTCCTGCAGTTACGATGGCCTGAACCCTGTAGGAGGAAGAGAGAGAGGACCACAAAGTCAATGGGTAGCTAAATATGTGAAAGCTTAATCTGTTAGATTGAAAAGCCATACAGCTTTAAGATTCTTGAGATTCTTAAGGGGAAAAGATGACTTACTTGTAGTTGAATCTGATACTCAAACATCACACTCTGTGTAAAAAGATTTGCTAAGTGGATAGCTATGTTATTTAGGAAGTGTGAGGAGTTGTAACATACAGAGTGTTGGCAGTAAACTCAGGAAGATGCTTGGGTCAAATGAAGGTACTTGTGTTTTTCTACTACACGTTTATGGGTTTTGGAGAAAGGATGAGTATTTTTAAGGAAGCCCTTGTGTTCTGAATTAAGTAAAATCTCCCCAGAAAAGGAAAGAACACATGAACTAAAAAGTACAGGAGGAATGTGTGCTCCTATAGGTAAGGGAGGGCCCAGTGGCTGCATTTTTCTGGAAAGGCAGCGATCTGTAGGTTGTATTCTAAGTTGATAAACCTACATCTGCCATCGCAGCCGGCACCTGGTGCAGGGTGAACGACACAACACTCCCCAAATGTCACTGTCCAGCCGTGTCCACCAATTAAAACTAATAAACATTCCTCCCCATGCTGAAGATGTGCCGCCAGCCCTGCCAGCAGCAGGGCAGGCAATGGCAGTGCATAATAATAGCAGTAGCAGCAGCAGCAGCCAGAGCCCTGGGCAGCAGGTGCACTTGGCTGGGAACAGGGAAGGGCACAGTGTGGCACTGGCAGGCGCTGGCATTGCCTGCTCACATATTATGCAGGCAGAGCTGAGTTGTTTACAAATTGATAGCAGAGGGGATTTGGTTGGAGAGAGAGCTGGGCACACTGCATTCAGTGCTCAGAGAAGCCTAAGTGGGGTTCTGTGCTAGCTGATTGGGTGCCAGTCACCCTGCAGAAATACATTTCTTCCTCCCATCCCCAACACCTAACCAGGTAGTACAGGCCCAGTTCCATATGCAAATATACCTGGTAAGAAACTCAAGCATCTTTTATGAGGAGGACCAGAGATTCTCTTTTTGAGTTCATCTCTTCTAAGTCACATGGGTTTGGAAGATCCCAGAGCAGACCAGTCAGGACATACTTTGAACTGGAATAAAGATACAGAATTTTTTAAAAAAGCTTTTAAATGAGACAAAAAAATAAACCTAGAAGGGAAGAGTCCGAAGCAAGGTCTCAGCTTCCAGTGAGAGGTAGGGGCTTTAGCAACACCACATGATGCTGGCTCTGGGGGAGAAGCCAGGGAGTTCTGGGAATGTGGAGTGTATATAGGAGTTGGAGTGTCAGGCTCAGGAATTCCAGCCTTTAGTGGGATAGGGTGAAGTGGGCAGCACAGAGGGCAGCGTTTTCCCTGTGCAGTCAGTCATGGAGGGTTACTCACCAATGAGGCGTGGTGGGTGAGTTTTTCTTTGCTTAAGTATTATCACTACCAAAGGCAGGAAGGATGTGTCCTTTTTCCATCTTGTTGACAGTGCAGCAACCTATGTCAGTCTTTGTTTTCACCTCTGTTGGTTTCCACTGCGCTGTCTGACTGTGTCAGTGTTGTCAATTTAAAATCATGCTTCTCCCTGCAAGTGCTGTTATGGTACAGGACACCTGAAGGTGTCATTTTCCTGTGGTTAATTAACCTTGAGACCAGAGGCACACAGGCACAGCCCCTTAATTATATTTGAGTGTAACCCTGCAAACACAGGGTGATGAGGGGCCACTAACACTGCTGTCATCTCCCTGTCCCACCTGTCTGACCCATAATCTTGGGGATTGTTATACAATGATTTTTGCCCTTAACATGGGTTGTTCTGCTTTCTGAGTTCAAATGGCAAAGCTTTGAGTGGCTGAGTGAAACCTTTTGACAGGTGGATGCAAACACTTAGAATTGAAGAATTTATTTTATAATTAAAAAAAATTCAAAGCAATCTCCTTTGTCTCTCCCTGCCATGGTTGCTTGACCCAAAGCTGGAAAAATAAGCATGATGATTATGATTGTGGTAGAAGTCAGTGGAGAGTATGTTTCTGCTCCTAAAATTGAGCCAATTCCCTAATTGATGCCCTACAATCTGTGTGAACTGAACCAAAGCTTTATTCACAGTGTTAGGCTGCCAGAAAAACATTTGACTCTAGCATGCTGGGTCTTAGGCTACAGGGATGAAGTGCTTTGAGCAAAGGGATTGGCCAGAGAGTCTGAACAGGAAGGACAAAGGACAGCAGTAGGCGGTTCTGTTAAATCAGGTATAGTGGGCAGGAAGAGGACAGTAAAAAAGGCTAAAGGTGAAGGCCCAAAAGTTCCCCCAAAATGAGAAAACATGAACACAGTTTAATAACCTGTAGTGATAGATACAGGCTAATAATTTGGATCATAACCATCCTGGAACTGAGTCAAACCCATCCACTGTGTTCAATTTAAACCTGGAAAAGGGGACTTAGAAAGTCAAGTGCAAATTTGAACAAATTAATAACGACGACTGATATTGTCAAGGTGCATGTTTCTCTTATACCAGTCTCCATCATTCCAGGTGCATCATTCATTCCAAACCCAAATCAATAGCTTAATGCTTGCTATATATGAGGAAACTTGGAAAGAATGAGGAAAAAATAAAGTTCTTCTAATACAGACTAATCTGATTTTGGATATTTCTGTGTTTGGTATCACCACCAAATTGGTATTTATTTTCTGTTTAAGTATACCCAACATCAGCCTCCTTTCCGGTTATTGGTAGTTTCTAACAAGTGACATACTTCCTATGTTCATCCCCAGGTAGCCTCCACAGAACTTGTACACAAATTAGATTCTGAAGCTATGTAAAGCAAGCCCATCACACCACCAAGTAAAAGTATTCTGTGATGCAGATCTGCACCATGGAGAACAGGCAGGAATTGTGAAGGTATAACAGTGGAAGAGTTTGCAAGGAGAGAGGAAGAGAAAGACCCTCCCTCTTTGGGCAGAGATGGAAAGATGTTTCCAGGCCCCCTTCAAGACATCACTGTGAGCAGCTCCATGTGTTCCCAGGAAAACTTGAGCTGATTGTCTACTTGTTTTGGTTTTTGAAGTATATTTGAGGAGTGGAGGATTGCAATTGGCTGTCTGATGTAAAATGGAGTTTACTAGCTGTTAGTTAATAACATTAGCTCTGCTCAAAAAGAAATTCTGGGAAGGAGAGAGAGAAGGCTTTTTGTATTTTATTATTTTGGTTTGATGGAGCCAAATAATAAGAGTAGGGGAAATTCTAAAATATTTTTAATGTATATTTTTGAGGATGGGGGCCCTATTTTAGATATCTTTGTTATCTGTTGCACTTTAGAAATTGTACAAAAGATAATTACCAAAAATACTACTGAAAGTATGCCTGTTTTAATGAATTATAATTGCAAATTTAATGCCATCATGCCTCTTGCATGAATTGAATCTGCTTTCCTTAAATTATACTTTTTATTATATAAATTATTACTATAAAAATACAGATTCTGCCCTCATATGCTTTCATGATTTAACCTTCAAATCTACCCCTGTCTGTGCTGTAAATGGATCATGTAGAGATACTTAGGCTGGTTAATTTAAAGAGTATAGAATGTTAAGCTGTACATGTTTTATCTATTCCAAAGAAATTCAGGAGAAGTCATAAATCACCATGGTGACATAGCACATTAAGGTCCTTAGGGGGGATAAAATACTGCAGACCTTTTCTAATGATTTCCAAATCTACCAAATGAATTGTCATGTTGACACAACTTGGGCCACAGTGGGAAATAATTGTTCTCAATGGTTACACACCCTGGATCAGAAGGGGAATCTTATGCTAAAACTTTGCTCTGATAATGTTAGCTTCCACCATGTTTACTATACTGTCAGCTCTTGGCTTGTTTAATGGTTTTAAAAGAGAATTGACATTTGTGCCCCCAGGGAGCATGATGAAAACAAGATTTCTTTTTTATAATGAGATGGTACAGTTAACATTTTGAACAATCCTAATAAATTTGTATTTTCATAATACTTGTAATCCTTAACATCCCCCCAACAAGAACTAGCAATGAAAACCAGAGGTGCTCCACCACCAAGATGCATCCCCAGCCCCTTTTCTGTTTTTTGTAAATTTTGAGACAGATTTGCTCAGGCTGTCCTTGAACTCAAAAATCCTCCTTCCTCCAACTTCGGAATAACTGGGATAACCACCTGCTCATGACTAACCCTCAGGTTCTTAAGCATTAAAATTATATTAAATTTGGAATGAACATCAAAGATCCTCTGAGCATCAGATCACAGTAGCTCCACTTCAAAGATAGCAAAAATGAGGATATTTTTCTCTTAAAAATGCAATACTGTACCTTCCAGTCTTTTCGTCCAAGTATACTTGGAACCTTTTTATAACAGCAAAATTCTCTTATTTCTCCAGAATATCAATATAGCAATCACAGTGGAAATTTTTGAGTTTTTAAAAAATTCAAGGCTAAGATGAATAAAAATTCTCATTGAAAAATTAGATCATGGTTAAGAGATGGCTTCTTCAATTTATTAATTATTAAAATGAAATAATCCTGTAGCATGGATGATGTCTTTCCCCAAAAAAGTCATAAATTTACAAGAATTGTCCTGACTATGTTTTAAAGAGCAGAGGTGAATAAATGATTCTTGTGTACCAAATCTTGCAGCCTCAAATGGTTCACAGATACATTTTCACTGTAGCTGATATATAGATGTTTCATGGCATATTTTGGAATTATTCTTACCTCTTTAATAATGCAAAGTACTCTGGGGACCTAATTTCTGCCTTAAATAATTCATAATGCATGCTTTGTATTAAATGAGCAATTTTAATGAGAAAACCATATCTATTTGACTGGGGAATAACTGTTGATTCAATTTGAATGTTATTTTGAATGTACTAGCATTGGATTAACAAGATTTTGCTATATTGTTTTCTCATTCGTGTCCCAACCTTACTTTTTTTCATAATTATTTGTCTTAAATCAGAGTAAGAGAATAAACTATAATTAGACTCTGATAGAAAATGTATAGGAAAAATAATAAAACAATAAATAAATTTGAGTATATTTTTCTTTCTGACCTGGATATTATGTGAATAATAGCTGTGCATCAGATCTATTCAATATAGAAAAGCAATGAGGTTCTCATAGTGTTAATGCACTTTTGTTTGAACTCCTTATGAGTCAAACTATGCATTTGAGATTTTTTTGAGAAGTGATATTAAAGTAATACAATAGAAAATAGAGTGGATAGTATAAAATTATGAGTACTGGTACAAATTGAGTAATTATAAAATCATGAGAGTATGCTTCTGTGCACCTGGCACCTAAGGTGATGCTTCTTACGTAGTTGGTATCCAGTAAACATTGAGTGAATAATAGAGTGTAAGCAGTGTCAAAGAAAGCATTAATATGGTTAAACTGTGATTAAAATGTATTATTAAATGAAAAGTAAGTATGTACAGATTCTGTCCAAAGAATTGTATGTTTCCCAGCTTCATTAAGGTACAGTTGACAAAAAGCATATTTAAATATTATGAACTGATTAAATCAAACTAATTAACAGTCATCAACTTACATACTTTTTATGGTGAGAATGTTTACAGTTTATGCTCCCAGCAATTTTCAAGTATACATTGTTATTATTAACAACAGTTTCTATGCTATACAATCTGTCCCCACAATTTATTCTAACTTAAACTTTGTATCCTTTGACCAAAATTTCCTCATTTTCCACCCCACTGACAGCCTCTGGCAACCATCATTTTAATGTTTCTACAAGATCAATCTTTTTGTAGCTCAAATAGTATTTGTATTTTTTCTTTTTTAAAAATTTGTTCTATTTGGTTATATATGACAGTAGAGTCAATTTTGACATATTTATATACACATAGAGTATATCTTATTCTAGTTAGGATCCCAGTCTTCTGGATTACATGACTTACAGATTCACTGTGCCGTATTCATTTATGAACATAGAAAAGTTATATCGGATTCATTCTACTGTTTTTCCTATTCCTATCTGCCCTCCATTCACCTTTGTCTAATGCACCTATTCTTCCCCTCTCCATCCTGTGTGTTAACATCCATATGTCAGAACATTTGACCTTTGATTTTTTGGGATTGGCTTATTTTACTTGGCATGATAGTCTCCAAATCCTTCCATTTTCTTGCAAAAGTCAGTCATTATTTTTTACGGCTGAAAAATATTCCGTTGTGTATATATATCACATTTACTTTATCGATTCATTGGTTAAAGGGCACCTAGGTTGGTTCCATAGTTTAGCTCTTATGAGTTGAGCTGCAGTAAACATTGATGTGGCCATGTTACTGTAGTACAGGGATTTTAACTCCTCTGGATATACAGAGTAGTGGTATAACCAGGTCAAATGGTAGTTCCATTCCAAGTTTTTGAGGAACTCCATGTTGCTTTCCAGAATGAATGCCCCAATTTGTTGTTCCACCAGAAATGTACGAGTATACCCCTTTCCCCACATCTTTGCCAACATTTATTTTTACTTGTATTTTTGATAGTTGCCATTCTGACTGGAGTGAGGTGAAATCTCAGGATAGTTTTGTGTTTCTGTAATTGCTAGAGATGTTGAACATTTTTCATGTATTTGTTGGCTATATTTCTTCTTCCTTCAGGTTCTTTCATATTGTTGCAAATGACAAATTTCATTCTTTAAGGCTGAACAGCACACCATTGTACAAAATTTTATCATATGAAAAATAGATATTAAGAGTAAATCTATGTAGAGTACTAAAATATTATTTGCAGTCACAAAAGATAAACCAAAATCTTGGAGGGAAAACATTTTCCTGTTCGTGTGTGTGTATACATACAAAGAAATTATATTTAAATAACTTAAACTATTACTTCAACTGAAGCTTGGTGTCTTACCATAAATTAGATTAATAAGGAAATGTAGGATATACAGACAGAAGCCCTGTGTTCCTGTCCCAAGTCCCTGGTTCTTTCATAGTTGATATGTAATAGAAGTTTTGTATCAATCAAATTGTATACACACAAAATTCACAAACTGTAAAGTCTCGTGTCTATTTTACTGTGTCTATTCTAAAGAATAAAAATAATGACTGATATTTCCAGATCTTGATTTAAGTAGTAGCTCTGCAGATTAGTGTTAGTTCCCGTCTATTCCCAGGGCACAGCAAAGGAAGAAATCTCTACTTCGTGTCTGCTTTCAGATGGTAGCAGGAAATTAAAAAAGGAAAGGAGTTCTGTGTAGCATTTCTGACAGCAAATTTCTCAGGATCCAGAAATACTTCTTTTCTCTGTAATAAGCTGCTGTAGATACAAAGGAGCACTTATGATTGATGACTATCTCAGTTTGCATGAGCGATAATTCCTGAATACACAGTTCTCCATTCAAATACAAATGCATTTTCAACTACATATTTCTTTATTTTATTCCTACTTGACAAAATATGAAAAGAACCAAGTAAAGTTGGACTCTGGGATGTTCTAGAAGTGGAACTGAAGAGAAGGGGGTTTCACCTGGGGAGGGAAAGTCTTTGCTCTCTGGTACACATAGTGAAGTGGGCTGGAGGAAGATGAGAGTCTCCATGGTGCTGAAGTATTCTGTCTCCCAAGTTGTCTTTTCTTTTTTTTTTATTGGTTGTTCACAACATTACAAAGCTCTTGACATATCATATTTCATACATTAGAATCAAGTGGGTTATGAACTCCCATTTTTACCCCAAATACAGATTGCAGAATCACATCGGTTACACATCCACATTTTTACATACTGCCATATTAGTGACTGTTGTATTCTGCTACCTTTCCTATCCTCTACTATCCCCCCTCCCCTCCCATCTTCTCTCTCTACCCCATCTACTGTAATTCATTTCCCTCCATGTTTGTTATCCCATTCCCCTCACAACCTCTTATATGTAATTTTGTATAACAATGAGGAGTTGTCTTTTCAAATGTAGGTGATCTGTGTTAGAGTTAAAATGTTTTAAATGGCATTTGAGAATTAAAAACTCACGTGTCTTTTTAAGAACATTACCAAAATGACTGTCATTGCCTCCTAAATTATATAAACACTGTACAGTCTGAGTTTCCAACAAACTTATAATTTAGTATGACTAGTAGTGACTTTCTCAAGATATCATTGAATTTTGCATTTATACATGTGAAAGTAGAGATGGGGAAAAAAGAGAAATAAATGCAGAAGAGATTAACAGATATTAAAGCAAACATTCTAATATGAATGATCAGGCTGATCCCTGGTATGTCTGAGAGTCTTAGACTTTGATATAATGAATCCTTTAAAGAACACATAGGTGATTATGCTGTCATTGGAAAGTAAAAACAAACAACAAAAAACGAGTGTGGACTTGGCGGAGGAATTGACAACTCCACATTGCTAGGGTCAGAACTGAGATCCAAAGAGATGGAGAGGACAGTGCTCCAACATTGTATTAGGTCCCTCGACAGCCAGCGTGTCACTTATTTTTCACAGTAACCTTATGAGATTTATTACTATTTCATAAATGAGAAAGTTAGGCTTACAGAACTGAAATTGTCCAGTCACAAAGCCAATAAGTTGTAGGCTGAGAATCAAAGTCAATTTGGCCTTATGAGTGACAGCTTTCTGTATCAGACTACTTCCTACATCTAACAGGACTTAGTGTCTGTATTCAAATATGGAATATATATTAAGGGGTATATGAAACTAAGATAGATGCCATAGTTTGAATTTTTCTATTAAAGTTAGTGTTTTGGAAACTTGTCCCCCTCTTCATACTGTTTTATTGGTGATTCTTTACAAAGTGATTAGGTCATAAGGGCTCTGTAGTCACAAAAAGACTGTCGTGATTTCCAGGGTGAATGTCTTATGAATGCTTTGGTTATAAAAGCTTAGCCCTATCTTGCTGCCTCTCGTGTGTGTGAGCTCTCTTCCTTTCTTTTATTTGCTTTCTAAACTTCCATGGAATGTTGCAGCTAGAAGGTCCTTACCAGGAGTCAACACCATTAGACTTCTCAGCCTCAGATTTCAAATTTCTCAGTTTCTGGTATTTTGTTATAGTACCAGAAAAAGGACAAAGTATCCCATCTGATTGAAAAAAAAAAAATGAGATGTGACGTTCTCACTATTAAGTCAGCAATTGTGAAATTTCAGATTAAGAAAATGGCTTCCATTAATAGAGAATGCAAATAGGGCAAATGTTTTCTTATATATACATGTATATAAATTTGAGATCTTTTGAATTCTAGGATAACAGCCCTCATGTTGTGGAATGCTTGTTGATATTTTATCAGGCCAGTTAGTTCATTTGTAGATTGGTACAACTATTTGAATACTTGCTTGTTTTCACCTATGGAGGATTTGCTACCTATTTGAAAACAATACAGAGAAAAATAAACAGATCTGAATTAACTTCCTATTTACCTTTTAATTCTGAAAGATAATTATTTGTTTAAATAAGTTCTGTCTTGATTAGAGGACACTAATGATCATTAATTATTAAAAGTATGTTTGCATTCTCAAATATGTTTGCATTTCAGAAGTCTCATTAAGAAACCAAGCTCAACTAACCATGCCTTTTGGTAATGCTTGCAATCAACCTTTGCTTCCCTAATCATTTCATGCATAAATATAAATTCATAAAAGTACTATGACTAAACCTTTATTCTGCATGTCTTCATAAAAATGACAAAATGACAATGTTTCATAAAATATTGGCAATAATACAAGTTTTGATTTAAAATGTATTTATGATAAAATCCTTATCATCTTATGCTTTATCAGAGATCTTTCATTCACTCAAAGAATATTTATTGATTACTAGTATATGCTAAAACCTGCATAGTAATAGCAAGTAAACAAGATACATTGCTTTATATTTTAGATGCAGTTAGATAAAATATAAGCATGTAAAATAGCAAAACAAACATAATGTCAGATAATGTAACAGCAAAAGTGAAACAGTGATGGTGAATAACTTGGCATGAATTACTTGAATATAAGGCCAGATAGGTCTCCTTGCAAAGGTATCTTCCTCTAAGACCTATGTGGGTGGACAAGCCAGTCATGTAAAGCTATAGGAATGGTGAGAACCACCAGGCAAGAAGAGGTTTCAAATGTTCAAAGAAGATTTAAATAAAACAAAACAACATATGGCTAGGACAGGTACTAAATGGAGTCATAGGGCCAGGAAGAGATCAGACTACTAAAGGCAAGGCAGTGGAGATTTTTAATGCCATGCAGAGAGTTTGGATCATGGTGAGGTGATAACAAGTGAAGAGTCCAGATTAAGGCAATCCAAGCCAGTGATGGCTTTTTGGACAAGCCACTCAGGAGAGCAGAGAGAGTATGAGAGAGATTTAGAATTTGTTTTGGAGTTACAACTGAAAGTACTTAAAATTTTTGATAGAGGATCAAGATTTACCTCTCACTTTTTGGTTCAGAAGATGGGTGCACACTTAATCTTTCATGGGAATACCTCAGTTTAAATTTCTTTGATCATGCTTTATCAGAGTAAATCCTCTTGTGACTTTACAAGACTGATACTCTTTTAAAAAGTTTTTCAGTGATCATTACTGTGCCTATCCATGATCTTGAAGGTTTTTTCATTGTAGCCAGCAACAAATTTTACCCTTTATATAGACCATTGTGTGGGAGGTTTTGGAATAATATCCGAGATATGGTTTTAGTAATGAATCATACCACTAGCTCTGTACAATAAGGTGATGAAGATACTTCCCTGTTTTATTTTTTGCTTTGCTTTGTAACGGTGAGGAGTTGATAAATAAAGCAGTGAATAAATCAAAGATAAGAAATAAGCAGTCAGTCATGTTAGATGATTGCTGGCATACAACAGTAGCCTACCTCTTTGTTTAGAAGCATTATCTATATTCTTCTGGATATAGTGAAATTCAAGGACATTATAGCATAAATTTATAAGAAAGCATATAACACGCATACCACATAACTCTGAGCAGAAAATCATTGATGAAAAAACCTTCCTTGCTTTGCAGCTACAGGTCTGAGACTGACACTCTCAAGCTGCAATTCACATCAACTATTTACAGTTCCTCAAGGCTACTTAATTGTAGCTTCCAGTGCCCTTGTTATTTGACTGTCCTACTCAAAATTCTCCAAGGACCCTTGACTCTTTGCCTTTTAAACTCTGCTCTATATTATGTATCTTTTTGAACATACAGTCTAGCATTTAAGATGAAATATTCAGGATGAAGAAGACAGGGGTCAGCAAACGAGCTGATTCTACCATAAAGCAAGCTCAGGAAAAGCAATACATGTATCTAATAAAAAGCAAGAGTGTGCTCTAATCAGAAAGGCAGTATGAAACTTTTATTTTTCTGTGTGTTTTGAACCCTGTAAAGTGTGCAATGTTTTCCCTATTGCTTGACCCACTACTTGGCTAGTGTTTCAGTTCAGTCCTCCAGTTAAAGTTCTGCAGATTAGGTGCTACGTCTTCACTTGAGAGTGATGCAGAACCACATTTAACATGACACTGTGGTTGTGGAGCAGAATCTTCTGATATTTGGTGTGCTACCTTTGAGGTCTATGGAGTGTAGCCATTCTGCTTAGAGCTAGTATGTAGAACTTAGGAAACTGAACCAATCATGGAGGAAAGACAGTTAAGTGAACATGGCATACCAGAGATGTGTGGAAGGAAGCAAGGCAGTGTCATTCTCCCCTCCCCATCTGTCTCCCTGATAGAGCAATCCATTCATACCAATTTTTAGTATCAGAAATTGAGAAACCACCTGGATGGCATTTGGAACATATGGCAGTCTTAATCATATTTATGAAGTTGGAAATAGACCTAATGTGGATGTTTAGGCATTGGCATTTCACCATATTTATGTCTTGGGTCATTCTATTATGTTACTTGAAAATCCCTTTCTCCTCCAAAGTTTTTGCTTTCTCAGGAGAAAGCCCTTATTTCTTTCATGTCTTTGTGGAGCTGTTTCAGTTGGTTCTAGCTCTGTTTGGCATGGCCAGTACATAACAGATCTGTACTTTGTCTAAAGAAAACATACCTCTTTTACACACCTTTGACTATAAGTCATTTCACTTCACTGGTTATATAATCTGGTAGTTTTTGCTTTAGTATGTGGTCTGTTATGTCAAAAATTATTATTGGTTTAATTACAGAATGTGATTTTTTTTTTTACTAGTGATAATTGATTGTATTCTGTGTTGCTGTAATTACAGAATTCCTCACCCCAACGAAAAACAGAAAGCAAAACTTCTGTGTAGAATTAGACTATGAAAAGTAACTGATGGAAAGATTATTGGACACAGAGGCATAATATATCTATTCAGTCTTGTTTTCTAGGTATTACAAAGAAAGAGCCCCAGAGAAATATCAGTGTTTCACCAAATGTTTTTACAGAAATTATTCTTGAAAGAGAATTTCAGGCAATTGAAAAATTTATTTCAGAAGATAAATTTATTTTTGGAAAATATCAGGGAGAGGATAGAAACATAGGTTATAAATATAGGTATGATATATAATTGATAAATTGATAAGTATCTGCCTTCATGTTTTTCTTTCTCACAACACTGGGGATTAAACGCGGAGTTTCACATGCTACGCAAATATTATACTCCTGTGCTGTGTACCCAGCCCCTAAACATCTGCTGTTCATTGAAAAGTTATCTGATGAAGTTTTAAAATAAACTTTGCTATGTTGTTAATTTATGAAAATTTAGTCTATTAATCATAGTTACACAACAAATCTCCATACTACTTAGTGTCTTAAAACTGATTTTTATTATCTCTCATGGACATTATGGATCAAAAATTGAAGGGCAGTTTGGCTGGGTGGCTCTAGCTTTGTTGTCATTCATGAGGTGGCAGTAAGGTGCTGGTCTGAAGATTTTCTTATATCTGGTGCATTGTATGGGAGGAGTCGAGCAGTTCCAGGTGGTCTTTTCGCATTGTTTCTCATGTGGTAGATTCTGGAGCTGGAGTTTTGATGTGGCTCAGGGAGTTATTCCCAGCCAGGTGAAAGTTGTAATACCTTTTATGACCTAACACCAAAAGTCATGGAGTATTATCTGCACCAAACTCTAAGCAGGAAAGCAGGTAGAAATTCCTGCCCAGGTTCAAGAGGAGTAAATAGATGATTTCTTTTTTGGAAGCAAGATTCTAGACAGGCATGTGGGACCAGAAATATTGCTGTGAACATTTTTGGATGATGCAGTCTTCATTCTCTCCACTTTAAAGATGAGCTAACGTAGCCTCAGTGAGCTTGAAAGACTGTCATCTAGACATAGTTGGTCTAAGGTATCTGGAATTGGCAATGGGACACTTCAACTTGATCAGTAATGCTTTGGCCTATATTCCATAAATCACTAAAGTTCTTTTCTCAAAAGAATCACAGAAAATGGCATCAGTGCCCCCACAACCTCACAAAAGGACACTATTGAAATATTTAAATGAATTTTACTTCTACTTTTCTGATTCATATCTGAGTCAGCAATCTCATTTCATCATCTTCCTGCTGGTTAGACTGATGGAAGAGTGTAGTCATGTTGCTTCCTTAAAATTTTTGATGACTTGTTTGTACCCTCAAATTTACATTGACATTTACTTCATGGGCTTGTTGTGCACACTGTCACAATTATCTGATGTGTCATCATAATTAGATAACTGATTACCTGGTGTGTCATCCTGGCTTACAAAGGATACTCTTGAATATAACTAAGGTTAAAAAGAGGATACAGATGGGAAACATAGAGAACAAAGAGAAGTTAATCTTTAAGGGATGATAAATTTGACTTGTTATTTTAATATGAAGTAAAATGACAAATATTATACTTTCTGAAAAATCTTATAATAGTAAATATTCTTGTGAAATCTGCCAAGCTATTTGTTTCATTATAAGATCTTTTGTACCTCCCCAGACTAAACAAAGTACTTCAAAGATTATTTGGACACTTGAAAAGACTATTTAAAAATAGAAAATAGTCATAATAATTAAGAATTGATGAAAATGAATAGATATTGAATTCAAATAACATTTAAATGTTATCCTAATCTGTGGTTCGCTGTACATAGGTATTCATCTAAAAGAAAGATAATAGCTGACATCTAACTAAAAGTGAGTTTTGTCATATTGTTTTTCTTTCCCAAAGTTCAGTTGAGTGCTTTTATGTCAGTAATGAGTTAGAGGAATAAATTCTGTTTTCTTTTAAAGAAGTTCCATCAGGGTGGAAGACACCAACAATAAAAATGTCTTACTAGTTTATAGTTATTGGTTTCTTAATCTATGACCCAGAGTACTGAAAACTTCAGAAAACTGCAGGTTATTTGTTGAGTATTCAAATTGTGTAGGGTTAAATAACTGTCATTGTTGAAAAGCAGAATGATTTTGGAGAACAGTCAACATATGATCCTTTCTTGAGAAACTTATCACTGAAATGAAACAACAGATAAACCTTCATAGATTTTCTAATACTTGTTATACACAGCTGCAAACATTCTTGCTTTCTGTCTCTTGCTATTAACAAAGGACTTATCTAACCTCCTGCCTAAAGTTTATCACTGTACCTCTGTTCTGAGAAATGGAGTAGATATCCAGAATAGAGTGGAGTGATATATATTGGAACATGTGTAGCCAAGGTGTTTTAGAAAATTCTATCACTTCAGTATTAATTGTGAGATGAATAACAGACTCCATCTAAGCCCATACATTGTATCTCTAAAGTATTTGGTAGTTCTGGTTGAATTGTTACCTGGAGTCTCAGAAGTCTCTTCAATTTCAAATAGGCTGCATTATTAAAATGGCATTTAGTATATAGAGAGTATTTCCTGTTCATGCAAGTCTGTCTAAACACTTTACTGGTATTAATGCCACATAAACTTGCTAGTGACCCTATGGAGTAGGTCTATTTTTACCCCTGTTCTTCTAAAGAGGCAGGAATGTAGGGGAAGAGAGGTTCAGTAATTTGCAAAGAACATGAAGCTAATGGTAGCCAGTATTTGAAATTATCTCCCTCAGAACTTACTGTTAATTACTGTCAAACATAGGCTGAATAATAAAAATATAAACAAGGTTCCCAGTAATTTATCAACATATAAATAAATTTGAAGAATCTCTTTCGCAAATCCCACAAATATCTTTTATTTTTTTCTGTATTTTATGACTTCTAGCCCAGGGTTTCCCAGTTATTATGAATATTTCATGAAGAATTTTTAAGAATTATCTAAGTAAAATAAGATAAACTGATGTGGCAGTGTGGCTTTCCATAATCTCATTGACCAATGTTTTGCATCTTTTGCTCTGTTAATTGTACACTGACAGCTTATGTATACACTGAACTACTTTAATAACAAAATTCAAAGTTAATGTTGCCTAATATCACTAGATATTTATAAAGACCAATTTTAAATTAACATATAACAAGCTAAGTATATATTTTGCTTTTGTGTTTCTAGGTCATTGTCAGAGATTAAAGTATGATTATAATGATTTAAGTTCTTTAAAAATTCAAAACTTCCCTTTGGACTATTGTAGTTTTATTTTGTGGAAAAATGTTCTTGAGTCCATAAAGTCAATAAGAGTAGCCCAGCTGCCTTTTTTTGTATGAATGGAAAATATGGTGGATATAAATTTATTAAAGTTTAATCATAACTACAAAAACTTCAATGTTCTTTTATACTATGAGCAAATGGTCTACTAATATTCAAGTCTACATTTTAAAGAGTCCTCTTTATTAGAAATCTTATACATTGTCTTATCATCCTAGTATTCCTATGAATTAATCTTTGTACAAATATTTAACTTAGTTTACTGGAAGTAATTTTTCAAGATGACAAAAAAATGGTTCAGTTCCATATCATATTTTTAATATTTTTAGAGAAATCATTTCACAAGCAACTTATTTATACTTATGTATTTATTTTTGTATTTTGTTCTTATGTCATTAGGCAAAGTTATCTTCTGAGACTGAGTGTTGAAGGAATTGGATATATCAAAGGTTTGAGATGTGAGGATGGGTATCTGTTGAGTTCTAATTATTGATGGTGACATGGTTAGATCTGTGCTTTGCATCAGTCACTCTTGGTATAGAGAGGAGGTTAAACATAACAGGAAGATAAAAGTTAGGAAGAAATAAGCACCTTTCTTGATTATTTTTTTAAAAGTGAAGACATTAACTAGGGGATGCAGAGAGTAGATGAGCTGTAGGAGGAAGATCAGATGAAAAAGAATAGGAGGCATAAAGCAACATACTAATGAGAATTCTGTAAGGACTTTGATCTGTCCACATCCATTTTCTTAAAACACCAGTGCAAATTACTCATGAAAAACCACTTCTTCCCTTGTGCCATAGGTTCAGTTTGTCTTTCAGCATACAATTCATACCTGATGTATTATAAATTAGATTGGGATGAACTAGTGATCATGATGTTGTAGTAATACTCATTCCCAGAACTTAGATTTTACTCCTATACTAGATTCTGAAAGCTGGTAGAATAGTGTGTGGAGCTACTAGGGTACCTGATATAGAAAATGACCAAATTGTGGTATGGAGAAAGCTAAATCAATGGTGTCATTATTTTATCTCCTTGATTCAATACTTTCTGAAGCTGTTATGTTCATTACATTCCTTATTATTTTTTCTTATGATAATTTGGATTGAACTTTTATCTTTTTAAATAGAATCTTGAATATTCCATGAGGCTTGAAGGCTCTTATTTCCAAATTTGCTTATGCAAAGCATTATGGGTAGTATAGTAAAATGTAGAATAAAGATCTATAGATTTTGGATATTGATGTCTTTTGAGTTTTTACTTTGCAAACATACAGTATATGGTACTGCATTTATATCTGGCTTAAAGATTCATAAAACTTGATTGAATTTCCTCATAAGAACTGTCTTTATCCTTGGTTTTTGATTGCTTAGTAAGTATTTATTTCTAAATTATATATTTTTGGTCAAGTAATTTTGTTTTCATAATGATTTTCAAAAGTTTGACTTTGTAGTATGAAATCAGTAATGATGAGAATCACTGAAATTGTTACTATTTTTTGATTATCTAGGTAAATGCACATTAGAAATATGAAGAAATACCATTAATATTATTTTGTTTTTGTGAAGAGCTAGTCTGACCACCATTATAAGTCATTTTACACAACCAAGTTAAATTGTTTCATTTTTTACTAAAAGCCAGGAGACAATTTGAAATGACTTCCTATAATCTTTGTATATTTTACAATATAAAGAAAATAACGAAAATAAATATGGGTTATCATTATAATTTATACCTGGAGATAAGGGTGTTCATATTGCATGAAGACTTTCCTTATGACCATTGCTTAGTCATTTAATCCAATAATTTGTTGCTACAAATTATTTTTTGAAAAGCAATATTTTTACTCAAGTTCAATGGGCATATTGCTCATAATTTTAACTAAACCAGATATTGATCATAATTAAAGAATTCTCCAAAATCTCAAATCCTGAAAACTATTTAGTAAATGCTTCATTTTATCAAATGTATTTTTATCAAAGAATAATGGCAGCATAGGCCAATATAACTCAAGCATGGAGTGAAAAAATATATTCACTATTTTACTTTCATCTTTTTATTGACAGTTTCTAACTAGCAGTACTGATAATTTTTCTTAGATGTTTCCTAAAACTCCAGATCAAGTGTTTATTTTTTAATATTTCTCTGAGTTGTTGGTTTTATTCCTTCTCAAGGTGATGTTTACCTATTAAACCAAGAATATGCTGTAATTTGAGCTTATTTGGAATTTTCCAGTATAAACTTTAAAAGAAAATATTCATGTAGGATATATATTTAACTTTGATTTTTGCATATACTTTACAAAATAATTTATTTTTAAAAAATCATCATAGTTTCCTTCTGCATTTTTTTAGCATGGTTCCATTTTATATATTTAAATCTTTATCCATCTGGATTTGTGTGTGTGCATGTTTGTTTATGTTTGGCATATATATATGCCAAACATATATATATATATATATATATATATATATATATATATAATATACATTATATATATATATATATATATATATATATATATATATATATATAATATACATTATATATATATATATATATATATATATATATATATATATATATAATATACATTATATATATATATATATATATATATATAATATACATTATATATATATATATATATATAATGTATATATATGATAGGTTTTATTCAGTATTTTTTCCCAATTGTTTGCAAGTTCTTTTAGCCCCTTTTGCTGAATAATGTGTCCTTTCCTCACTAATTTTAAAAATAATTCATCCTATCCTGTGAAATGTGCACCCTCCAAAAATGTCCAAACATTCTAATATATTCTCCAAGAGCAGAGAGTTGATCTGTTTTGTTCATGTTCTGTCATGATCATCCAGAATAGAATAGTGCCTGCCACATAGAAAGCACTTAATAAACATTTGTTGAATGAGCTTATGCTATTTTTGTAGGGTACTATATAACCTGACATATTTCTCTTGAACTTCTCCTATGCCTCAGAATATTTTCAAATGTAGATTAATGAGAAACTGTGGGCAACTCCCAGTGGAGTAGTTTCAAGTCAACCACTCTCATTTCCATTAAAGAAAATTAAAAGAAAAATGTAGCATTTTGAGAGTGACTTTCTCACACTTATATGTTGAGACTTATGAAAAATAAAATCATTTATAAACTTTGATGTTTATCATTAGAATCAAATTGCAATGTAGACTATGTATGAAGAGAAAGAGTCCCTGTGAATACAGCCATAGTGAGAAATTAGATACTCTTTAATAGTGAGTATAACATATCCTCAGCTCCTGAGGATATGAAGCTAAGGAAGTAGCTGTGCATTCTGATTAAGTATTTATTGACCTCTCATTTAATTCCCACAATAACCTGCACAGGCCAAGAAAGATTACATTCCCCAAGGTCATTCATCTTGAAAAAAGTGTAATCAAGAACTATAGAAGTTTTGTCTGAAAAGACCAAGCTCTTAACTGTTGGGCTGCCCTGGTATTTCTGTAGGTTCCATAACTTTTCAGTATTCAACATTGTTCTTCCCTTGAGTTAACAAATAATGCTCTGAGAAAGTCAGTAGATAGAGCTGGGACATAATTCTGGAATTGGTAGACTATATTAATAAAGTATTACATCAAATAATAGTTTGTGACATAAAGCTTAAGTATAGAAAATATCCAGTTTTCTGAACTCTGATTTTTATTTGTATTTCTTTGACAAGTACAGAGGGTTTGGGTCAATGCAGAAAACTCATTTCCTGTCATTATGTCAGAAAGGCTACAAAGTGCAGGACCCCTTTTCTTCCACTGAGCATGGAAGAGCTCCTCAGAGCTATAGCATGTAAGAATCCTGAGGTTATAGGTTCCACTGACTGAAAATAGAATACACAATGAAAAAAAAAAAGATGGCGGACCAAATAGTAATTAAAAAAAATCTGTTAATTTTTCTGAGACTATGTGGGTGTTTTCAAGAAAAATGTAATGAATTTAAGCTTCCCTTTAAAACCAACTATTACACTGAAAGAAATTCAGTCTCTAATTTCATTTGATATAAGAGGGTTTTATAAATTTTTAACTACAGGGATTTTAAAAAATCAGTCTTAAAATGAATAGAATGTATTCAGCATCCATCCCACCTTGAGTAGCTGTAATGTATATTTATTGTTTGTTCCATACAATTTTCTTAAATATCACAGTGAAAAGAGCCTTTTAAAAAAATCTATAAATGACCCTTTATGATCACATTACTGAAATACTCCTTTTCATATCTTTTGTAGTATACACATTATCTTTGGATATATCTATTCAAAGTTGATGAGAATACTTTTTCCATTTACTTTATTCTGTTTCTATGAAAACATTTCATCACCAAGCAGCATATTCGCATTCATTAGTAATTACTTGAACACTGTCCAATTTGTATCCTGTGAAGGCTTACAGGAGAATAATTGCTGTACTATGTCAAGAGAAGGGCTTAACCAATGCTGGGTTATAAAATCCAAATATTCTTCACTCAGAAATGACCCAGAAATTCTTATTGGCTTTAAAATGTCTAATTATATCACTGCTTTTCTATACAGATCATTGTGATTGAAAATTATTCACTTCTTTAATCCAGCCTCTCATAATTATTCCAGTTTTATAACTGCCCTCACTTCATTCTTCACCTAACCTCTTCCTTGCTGTCTCCGTGATATCCCTAGTAACTTGAAGAAAGTAGTCGAGCCAGCCATTCACAGCCTCTTAAGCAAAAGGAACTTCACTCCCTTGCTATTTTAGTTTCATTGAATTATGTTCTTATTTTGTTGGAGTAATATTATTCAGGCTAAGGAATATAGTCACAATAAACTTTTTTTTGGTGTGAAGCATCATTTAGATGTTTAATTACCTGAAAAAGTCATTTCCTACTTTATATATACCTTCCCTATGTGCATAATCCTTTAATTATTAATTGAATTTATAATTCTGGACTTAAATGTGCCTTTGTTTGCACCAAATGTTATGAAGTATCTGTTTCTTAATCTCTAATAATTATGCATAAATTTCTGTTTCTTTAAATAATTTTGAAATCATGTTAGATTAACTAGTCAGTGTTTTTATAGGTTATCAGTAATTTCTTATACAGATTGCTTAATTTATCTTTTAGAATTTGCAATCTAAAATTGCCTTTTCATATATACATGCAATATACTTTGCTTTAGACCAAAGAGCTTTAGATCAGTTGCAGCATCTAACAGTGCCCCATTTTCTTGTGAATTTGGTAAATGTAGAACTAAAATCAGTTCAGCAAATGGATTACAAAAATGTCACATTGTTAACAAGAGGTAGATTGAGTGAGAGCCACTATGAGCCTGCCCACACCCTCGTTTTTCTCCACTGTGTAGGTTGACATAGCCCTCCCAAAGACAAATTTCAGTCTGTAGAACAGAACCAAAATTGTCATTATTTTTGGTTGAACCAAGTGGATAGGAAGAAAATAAAAGGCAGTCTCTAAGCTCTGTAACTTTTAACAGGTTAACTTCTCCCAGGAGAGAAATACGTGCCAGAATCTATTACCTCCAAAAAATTCCCCTTCACACAGTCTCCCTAGATGGAAGATGATATAAGGCTATAAGCCAGGAATGGTTGAGGACCCTCACATCTCAAGGAAACATTTGTTTTCAGCAAAGTATTTTCCTGCTATGGCTTGAAAGTATCTCCCAAAAAAGTGCATTTTAGAAAGTTAATTCCTAATGCAATACTGTTAAGAGATGGGACCTTTAAGAGGTGATAGGTCATGAGGGTTCTGCTCTCAGGAATGAATTAAGGCCATTATCATAGGAGTGATCATATATGAATGGGTTTGACTCCCTTCCTACTCTTTCTCCTTATACCCTTCCACCATGTGATGCATTCTGTCATGTTAGGAAACAGCAGGAAGGTCCTTTCTACATGCCAGCACTTTCATATTGGTCTACTCAGTCTCTGGAATTGTAGGCTGAGTTCTGTTTACTGAATTATCCATTCTGAGGTACTCTGTTCAAGCAGTTTAAAACAGACTAAAACACTCTAGAGATGTTTCTCAGAAAGATTTTAGTGAAGCAATGTTGGCCACTTGCATCACATAATAAATATATAGTGTACTAACTTTCATATGTGTGTATATCATTAGAGGATTATCTTTGGGAATCCCAATAAATTCAAAAAAGGCGAAAGACCTCTACAATGAAAACTAGTAAAGAATTTGAAGAAGACCTTAGAAGAAGGAAAAATCTATAATACTCTTGGATGGGCAGAATTAACATTTCCAAAATGGCTATAATACCAAAAGCACTATACAGATTTAATGCAATTCATATTAATACCCAATGACATTCTTCATAAAAATAGAAAAAGCAGTTATGAAATTCATTTGGAAAAATAAGAGACCCAGAATAGCTAAAGCAATCCTTAGCAAGAAAAGTGAAACTGGAGGTATCACAATAACAGACCTTAAATTATACTAAAGAACTATAGTTACAAAAGTAGCATGATACTGGCACCAAAACAGACACATAGACCAATGGTACAGAATAGAAAACACAAACTCACATAAACTATTAGACTAGACAAAGGTGCCAAAAACATACTGGAGAAAAGATAGCACCATTTATTGAAGAGGCTAAGAAAACTGGAAATCTGTATGTAGCAAAATGAAATTAAACTGGTCTCTCTCATTCTGCACAAAACTGTACTCAAAGTGGATCAAGGACTTGGGCATTGGAACAGAAACCTTGTGCCTAAAAGAAGAAAAATTAGGCTCAAATCTCCATATCAGCTTAGGAACTGACTTCCTTAACAAGACTGCTAAAGCACAAGAACTAAAATGAAGAATCAATTAATGGGATGGATTCAAACTAAAAAGATTTTTCATAGCAAAGGAAACAAGAACGTGAAGAGAACCTATGGAATAGGAGAAAATCTTTACCATTTGCCCTTCAGACCATTAATCTCCAGGATATATAGAGAACTCAAACTTAACACCAAAAGCGAAATAACCTTAGCAGTAAATGATCTAAGGAACTGAACAGTTCATAGAAGAAAAAAGTTTGGTCAACAAATATATGAAAAGTTAAACATCTCTAGCAATTAGAGAAATGAAAATTAAAGCAACACTGAATTTCATCTCATTTTAGTCAGAATGGCAATTATCAAGAATGCAAACAGAGTTGGCAAAGATGTGGGGGAAATGGTACATTCAAATGTTGCTGGTGGGGCTGCAAATTGGTGCAAGCAATATGGAAAGCATTATGGAGATTCCTCAGAAATCTTGGAATAGAGCCACCATTTGACCCAATTATCCCACTCCTCAGTTTGAACTCCAAAGTCTTAAAATCAGTGTACTACAGTGATACAGCCACATCAATGTTTATAGAAACTCAACTTATAATGGCTAAACAATGGAACAAACCCAGATGCCCTTCAACAGATGAATGGACAAAGAAAATGTGATATATACACACAATGGAATATTACTCAGTCATAAAGCATGGAATTATGGCATTTGCAGTAAATGAATGGAACTAGAGATTATCATGCTAACTGAAATAAGCCAATCCAAAAAAACTACAAAGGCGAATATTTTCTGTTAGGTGAATACTAATTCACACTAGAGGAAGTTTGAGTAGAAGTACTTTGGATTAGACAAAGGGGAATGAAGGGAAGGGAGGAGGAATGGGAATTAGAAACAAAGTAGAATGAATTGGACATCACTATTCATGTACATCTATGATTACATGACCAATGTAATTCTACATCATGTACAACCAGAAGAAAGGAAGTATGTGCTTTAATATATTGTACATATATTCTACTATCAGGTATAACTAATTAGAACAAAAAAAATTCTCTTATGACTTTATATGAAGTGAACATGGAACCATCATTCCTAGCTGTTTTCCCTAGATTGTCTTGTTCCTACGATGACAGTACAGAAAACACTTTAAGCCATATGCGAAAATAAGGGTAACTGGCCTATAATTATCAATAATAACTTGAATTTAATGTGGATTCTTTTTCAGAAAATTTTAAAATACATGAATCGATTATTGATGGGCTTGAAAATTAAACCATACACATTTCAAAGATACTAATTATGCTTATTCTAGGAAGAAATAGGTAAGTCTCCTCCCAACACATCTCTCATAGTCAGTATTTGGAGACTAAATGTCCAATTTTCTCCAGTAATTTAAACTGTACCTGTGTCTTGAGGAAACAATGAACAAAGGTTCACCTGAGCTTCCTGGAGCTTCTGTTTTTTTCACACATTCTCTCATAACTTCCACATCATTTGTTTTTAGTGTTCTTATTTTCTATAAAATATAACTTTGAAAAGTGTTCGTCTTGCTCAGTGTCTTTATCATCTTTGAAAGAAAGCTTGTAGATTCTCTTACTTTCAAGAGCCTCACCTTCAGTTTCAACAAAGAAAAGATAAGCAATGCAAGGAATAAATATAGCCACATTATAAAGATTTCAGAAAGCTTCCAGTGTGTATTTACCTGTCCTTCGGACTTAGATTAACTGTTTTGTTCCTAAGGTTGGAACAAATCAAGCTAGTTCCTTCCTTTGGTGCCTCTCCAAGTAACAGGCTCTTCCTTAATTAAATTCTTGTTTATAAGGCATATGTGTAAAGATGTCATTAGGTGGAGCAATTAGTACTAGCTAACAGGTCTTCCAAATTCATCTACTTGCAAGTGTATTTCATCTTCCAGAGGAAGCCAAGACAGAATGTTTGTTTTAGAATATTCTTCTAAGCAACCACCATGAACAAGAATTGGGCCAAGATATGATGGTTTAGTGAATGTGTTTCATGTGGCAGTGGTTTATGTATAAGGATACTAAGACACATAGTCAGTGGGCAAAAATATAGAGGACATATTTCTTTTTTCTTTGGAGTACCAGGAATTGAACTCGGGGGCACTCCACACTGAGCAACATCCCCACCCCTATTTTGTATTTTATTAGAGACAGGGTTTTGTGGAGGCTAGGTTTGAACTCGTGATCCTCTAGCCTCAGCCTCCCAAGCCACTGGGAATATAGGCATGCACCACAGCACCTGGCTAAAGGCATAATTCTTTTTCTAAAAAATTTAAAACTATCATGAACTGATATAAAAGAACCGGATTGCAGTAATTTGTACACGTAGTAATGTGTTGACCATAAGTGTGAAGAACATTAAGAATGCTCACATATTATAGATACAGAATGTGTGTAAAGGAAGTTTTCTTTCCCCTATTTATTGGTATACTGTAGTTGTACATAATGATGAGTTCTTGTTATATTGTCATATTGTGTGCATTTATGGATATATAATTTGAATTATATCACTTCCTAGCAGAAAATAAAATTTAAAATGGTTACACAAAGAATTGTATTGTGAGCAAACAATAATTAATTTTAAGGCATAAAATAAAGTTCAGGCATGCTGTAGCAAGGCTAGAAATAGAAAGCTAGGAACTGCTGCATGTTTCCTTTTGCCTAGAGCCATGTGGACATTTCCTTGGCTTTTCTGTTGTGTCCATTTCCCCTCTCCCACCTCTGTAGTTAGATTTTCACTGTTTCCCCAGAACTTCAACTTGTACGAATTGTTGGCTCACACTGGCTCTGACTTTGGGCACATCTATGAGAACTTTCATTTCAGGATGTCATTATCGAGCTGCTTATTTTTTCAGTGTCCTAATTCCAAATTTCTGGGAGGGATAATATGCCTGAGATCTTTTGTGTGTGATCCACACCAATAAACTGTAGTCAGGCTGGTTGGGGTCATTAGATACCTAGGCTGTTTGTTCTAACAGCTTTAGGTGATAAATTTGTTTGAGACGTGGGTAGGTTAGAAGGTTAATGAACATGTCTGCCATAGAATTTGACCTAGGCCTGGCATCTTATTTTTATTGATTTAATTTTCTCTAGGACTGATAAGCTGACCTGCCTCAGCACCATTCATACTGATTACTGTAGAAATACTCATGAATAACTTAAATTCCTATGGTATTACAACATTTAAGATTGTTTCCCTTTCAGTTTTATGTAGTGCTTGAGAATTTCTAATTACTGCCAATAGATTATTTGTTCTGCTTAAGAATCAATGACCAACATGTTGAATTAGGTATAAGGAAAGGCAAGCAGAGTTGATTTTCCTTTTTACCCTTGGAAGTCCTTTAATGATTCTGTGAGAACATTATTTAGGAGGTGGTACTTTAAAAAAAAAAAATACGTCAGCCTCCCCCAAATCCTTCTTTTTCTGTCACTTAAATTACGCATGCATATCTTTCTACACAAATCAAGTTAGTCTGATATTTTTATCTATGATGAAATTAGGATTTAAAATGTAAGTAAATATTTATGACTCCTGCTTGTCCACTTTTATATCCTAACTTGAAAGAAGTTTCCTTTCACCATGGTCTGTTACATAGATGTTGGGTAAACACTACATACAGCAGTGACTTTACCCCAAATGACATCACGAGTACAGGGCAATGGTGCTCAATTTCCTGTAAATGCTGAGTGCATTAAAGCAGGATTTGGAATAATTAGTAGCCAAAAGTCATCCTTTGGCTTTAGAACCTTTGGGCTTTTAAGTTTCTAAAAACCTGGGTGCAGATTTTCATGGCGTTTGTAGGCAATGTAAAAATCTCATTTTCAAAAGAAACAAAAATGCATGCTCAGTTTTATCTGTTCTATTGTCTCGTCCTTGAGTAACTTTTGTGTGGTCATTAGAGACACACACTCTTTGCCTTGTATTTGGAAAAGGACACCATCAAGTGGCTGGAAGAAAAAGGAATAAAACCAAAGATTATAGTGGGAAGACTTAAATTGCAGAAACTAAAGCGAATGAGCTAGAGTTTACCCCTAAGGAAGCAAGCAATAATAGCAGAATAGTTAATTTAGTGCTGACATTCCTGAAAATGTTATTAGGGTGATTTTATTATTTCCCTATATATGTATACATGAAAATGCATTCAGTCACCAGAGAACAAATATTTTGGAACACACATTGAGTTCCCTTTTCCCCAGAACCTATTAAAATGTCTTCACTGTAAAAAATAATTTCAACATTTTTAATGCAATCTATAAATGTGGCCTTTGGGCCCAGTGTTTATGGCAGATGGAATGGCTCTATTTGGGCTGGCTAAGAAGACATCAATGTTTTGTAGGTATTGACATAGCAGCTGGAAGCTTCCATCTGGCCTCACGTCTGCATGGCAAGGATGATCCAGTGTAAAATTTGAAAACATGTCTTATTGTACAGATGTACAAGGACTTCCCATTGATGCAATGATTTATTCAATATAAATGATAAAAATGAGCTACATTTGTACACAAATCTATCTATATATATGTATACATGTAGTGTTTTAGAGTTGATCTTAATTGATTTTTTTCACATATTCTGGAAATTGTAGCTATTACTTTTTTGATGTCTCAGACCTTTGCCAAATATAAAATTTAATCATCTGTTTTTAAAGAGGTTACTAAAAGTATTTTAATATCCTTTTTATCTTAGCAACATAGTAGTCTTCCTTCTAGTCATAACACCTTTCTGTAGAGATGGATGTATTTGCATTTCGTTACTTTTGTATTTGATTTATTTACTGGAACATTTTTTTCTGATTTGATTAAGCCTAATTTTCCTCCCTGCTGTTATCAGATCTGTCCAATCTAACATAATGTATCTGTCTAATCAATATTCAAGGATTTGAATAGCTATGCCCACCTTCAGTATATTTCTGAAATGAGCTACCTTCTGAATAGTCTGCCATATGACTGAATCAGCTTGTTCATTTGGAGATATTGACTCAAGTTACTTTCTTAGACTATAAGCAGTTAAAAAGCAGAAATTCAGGGTAAATTTTAATATCTCAATTAATTGCTTATCTGAAAGCAAATATCTTTAAGAGGGCAATGCACCGTTAAATAATAGAAAATGCAAAGTTCAGATTGGTCTGATGTTTGTTGAAAGGTAGAAATCATGCACTTTCTGATATATGGCTTTGTAAAGAATGTTGTGGTCTGGACTGGATAATTTTTTCCCTGTCAGGTAAGTTTTGCTCATCCATGCCCCATATTCCATCTAAAGTTAAAATGCTGTGTAGTACATCCTACAGTGAGATAGCAAGACATCATGATGGGTGCCCAAGAGGCTCTGCATCCCTAGAGAGGAACTCAAGATGGACTCCAGAATGGGCTTTCATGTCAGTCCCAGCAGAAGTATGAATAGGACGGTGATTGACTTTCCAGTTAATTTCACCCTGCTGTTGCTTCTCAGGAGAAGGATGGGAGTTAATTTTCCCTTTTCAGTTCTTAACATCTGATAGCAACTGAGTTAAAGCAATGACTGTGTTTTTTTTTTTGTTTTAATTTTATTTTTTGGTTCCCCCTTTTTCCTCTCCTGCAGTGTAAAAAGTGATTATATTTGTCAAAGCAAAACAGCACGGCACTGTAAACATTCCTTTCATTCCAAATACTTTCTAAGCTAAATTTCAGTGACTAAAATCTGCTGCAGTAATTTGGTATGCTAAAGATCACCCTAGAAACTGTTCTTGGAAGACAGTAATGAGTTCCATGTAGGCCTCAAAATATGCTAAATATTCATAAAAGGCTCTAGTATGTCTGAAATAAAAGTAAATGTCCATCCAAACAGATCTTTAGTTAATTTTGATTGTAAATTACTTCATTAAAGTTGAATTTTAATTCTATCTTTCAGATTATGCCTCATGGTGACCTTTTGAATATATGAGCTTGTATATTGCAGATGAGAGGCACAATAAATTGTTATTTTATTTGTGATGATAGCTATAATCTCACATATTCTCCAAAGTAAAAACAGAATGAAATGGGAAAAAGTAAAAGGAAATGGTATCTCAGGTTGAGAGGTAGGCAGAGAAAGGGGTTATCAGTTTGATGACCAAATTTTCATTTCAGGTCACTTGCTAGGCTACTGGGCTTTGTAGTAATTTGTTCATCCTTGTTTCATTAAATTGTAATTACTTCTGATATCTCTAGCTTTATCCTTTTGGCTGGTTCTTCTATTAATTAAGCTTTAGGATCCTTTAGGAGATGAATAATTCTCCACTGGACAGTGGTAAGTTGAAGTCAAGAGGTTATAAAAGAAAATTGAGTCAAGTCAGAAATTATTTAAGATGGTTTAAAATGTAAAAATGAGAAAGGACAATGCATTTCCTTTTCCATTATTCATTCCCCCACTATTTTCATTATTTCTATTCTCATCTGTCTATGAAAATAGTCTCTAACAAATGTTTTTTGTTTGCATATGTGTGTATGTTTACATGTGATTAATATTTTTTCTAGGAGCCAGATTAATTATACCAATGCATTAATTTGGAATAAATATGTTATAAAATCACTGACATTTCTGGAGAACAAGTTTCAACAGATTTTCTCTACAAAGAGAAAATCGTGACTCAAAATGCAATATGAAACTTCTTGAATACATAAAGGTGGTTACAGCACAAAAATGTGAGTTGTATTTAGAGAGTCAAGTAAAAAAGTAGACAAATTGGGTTGCTCTTAAAAGATTTTTTCCTTAGTTACCTTTGTTCACATCAGATTTCAACTATTGTGACATAGAACAAAACAATCCATGTAAAAGGAGGAGACATTTACTTTAGCTCATGGTTTCAGAGGTTTTAGTCTTTAGTCAGTTAGCACCATTGTTTTTCTGACTGTGGCTCAGCAGAATATCATGACATGAGGTTCAAAGTGAGCAAAACTCTTTAATTCATAGCTGCTAGGAAGCAGAAAGGGAGGGGTACTATGTTGTCTTTAAGGGCACAGCCATAATGACTTCCTTAACACTTGATCCACCTCCTCAAGGTTCCATTACCTCCCAATAGGTGGCTACCATGCCTTTGACACAGCCTTTGAAGGACACTTCTGATACCAAGTATAGCTCTCACCTGGTTATGGATATGTTTTCCTTCTCTATAGACTAAGATTCTGAGAACTTTTCAGCCTTAGGGATAATGTTCCTGGATGTATTCCTTTATTCTTTATTCTCATCAAATTGAGTACCATATGCATTAAGTCCCAAACCCACAGTAGACTTCAAAAGCCTTCTGTAATCTTCCATCTTCCCACTTCCTAAGTCTCAGTTGGAGGTATTTTGAGATGGTCTCCACTCTCTAGCTATACTTATTTCAGTTTCTCAAGTATATTGTTTGTTATTTATCCTAGGAACTTTTGCATAAGCAAATTTAAGTCCAGTGTTTCTCCTATCATTTGCCCAGTTACCTGCTGTTCATCTTTCAGTATTCAAGTGACATATGCCTATGTCTGAATGGACTTAATCTATTTCTCAGAGTAGTTAAGCTTTTCATGTAATCAGGGTTCTATTATTTCTGGCATGCTAGCTTTTTATCACTGTGACCAAAACACCTGATAAATACTATATAAGGTAGTAAGGCTTTATTTTTGCTCATGGTTTCAGTCTGAGCAGCTGGCTCCTAGGTAGAACCATCATGGTTTGAAGGGTGTGGTGAAAGCTTCTTGGCTCAAGGGATCCAGGAAGCAGAGGAGTAGAAAGTGATGAGTTCCAAGATCTAGTCCTTAAAAAACCACTTTCTTCAATCAGGTCTGTCTTTCTGATTTTTACCATCATCCCCTAGTCCATTCAAATTACTAGTTTATCAAATAGATTAATCCATTGCTGTTGGAGCACTCATGATTCAATTATTTCCTAAAAACCTCAACTCTGAGCATTATGGCACTGGGGACCAAACCTTCAACACATAAGTCTTTGGGGGACGCTATATCAAAACCATAATATCTGGCATGTACGTTTTGTCACACTGCCTAATCTGATGATAGTCACAGTATACAGGAGGGGATAAATTCAGTATTCAGTAGGATATAATCTATAAAGCATTAGGATTAGTTGAATATACCTATAGAGTAAAAATGAGACAAGGATGATTCTGAGTTTTTACTTTCATGATTGGATGGATGGTGCATTAGCCTGAGAGTCATAATATTGAGTCAGTTCTATGGGAAGAAAAATTTCAGGTTTTGTGATAGTTCAAGAAACAGTTATCTTTTAAGTAGTTGAATGTATAGGACTGATTTAAGAAAACATTTAGGGCTGGGGCTGTAGCTCAATGGCAGAATGCTTGCCTTACACACGTGAGGCACTGGGTTTGATCCTCAGCACCACATAAGAATGAAAAAATAGTATCCACAAATCAGAGAAAACATTTGGTCTTTGGTTTTTCGGGAGTCACTTATTTCACTTAGCATGATATTCTTCAGCTCCATACATTTACCAGAAAATGCCATAATTTCATTCCTTAAGGCTGAATAATTTTACATTGTGTATATGTACCACATTTTCTGTTGAGGGCCACAGCCGAGTCGGGATGATGCATGGCAATTTTGCCAGAAGTAATGGTTGAGAGGTGACGTCAGCAAGCCATTAAGATGATGACTTTTGAGTTCTCATGGAGTTCCCGTTGAGTTCCAGTTGAGCTCTCTCGGGGATTCCTGAAGAGTTCTCATTGGTTGGGGAAGTGCTGGAGGAGGGATTTTCTGGTTGGTGGTTCCTGGAGGAGCGGCGTGGGTGGCGTTCTGGAGAGTTCCAGGGAGCGTTTGTGGAGTGCGCTGGTGGAGTTCAGAAATAGTTTGTTCCTGCTTCAGTGCCTCATGATTTGTGCCCAGCCAGACTGCAGCATTTTCTTTATCCATTTATCTGTTGAAGAGCACCTGGATTGGTTCCTTTGTTTAGCTATTGTAAGTTGAGCTGCTATAGATTTTGATGTGGCTGTGTCACTGTAACATGTTGATTTTAAGTCCTTTGGGTATAAACCGAGGAGTGGGATAGCTGAGTCAAATGGTTGTTCCATTTCAAGTTTTCCAAGGAATCTCCATAATGTTTTCCAGAGTAGTTGCACCAATTTGTATTCCCAACAGCAAAGCGTGAGCGTACCTTTAACCCCACATCCTCCCCTAGCCGACACTTGTATAATTGCTATTCTGACTAGAATGAGATGAAATTGTAATTTTGACCTGCATTTCTCTAATTGCCAGAGATGTTGAACATTTTTTTCGTATTTGTTGGTCAATTATATTTCTTCTGTGAAGTGTCTGTTCATTATGGAGGGGAGGAGGTATGGGGGTAGAAAGAACAGTAGAATGAGTTAGACAATATTACCCTAGGTACTTATATGACTATGCAACCAGTATGATTCTACATCATGTACATCCAGAAGAATGAGAAATTATACTCCATTTATATAATGTATCAAAGTGCATTCTGCTGTCATACACAACTAATTAGAACAAATAAAAATATTCTATACATTGACAAACATTTTTTAAAAAGTATACTTAAAATTGAGATCTAGAGAATCACTAAAGTATAACTAATAAGACATGTTTGAAGACAAGAGGATGTCAGGGTGAAGAAGATATCTAAAGAGTATGAAGACAAACTTGGAGAAAAAGCCCCTCTCAAAACTAGAGAGTAGGCAGGACCTGTCTTTCAGATCTACTGTCTACCCCTCTTTACCCTGTCCTGTGTTTGGGAAGGCTGAGCTGTTTGGATCTCATAAAATGGTTCTGTAATTTTAGATATTATTTATTCATTCAGTTGGTAAAGAGAGAACTTGCAAAAACAAAACCAATAACCAGGAAACAAACCCAGCAAGAAGAGGGATTAAAATCTTATTAAAAGATTTTTAATTAAAAATTAGGGCTTTTGTTCCCCACATCCATCCTCGTGAACTCTCAATACAGGGGTCACTCTTCCTGTAGGGCATTGCCAGGTTCTAGTAATCCTTCCCTCAGTTTGCTGTGCATGCTGAGCAGTAGTGACACTTGATGATTAACACAGGTAATGGCACTGCTCCACCCATCTCCTTTGCTCCTACTTTTGTACATAGTCCCTGTAAAAATATATCTTCAAATTATCCAATTTCCATGATCTGTTTGCTGCCATGACCCTGCCTGAGACATGAGCAGATAAGCAGAAGATAGTGGAAGAGGAAAATGCATCATCAAACACTAGGGCTGAAGAGTTTCCAAAAAATAAAAATGACCAACAATACCAAACAATGTTGAAAAGTCAAATTGAACCTGGCAATTAGGAAGTTCTTCATGGCCTCAAATTGTTTCAGTTGATGGAGGAGAAAAGAACTGAAGGTCAAATTAAAGGTGCGATGAAACAGGGAAGTATGTGAGAAACCAAGTAAGCCAAGAGAAGAGACACTTGATCTAGGCCAGAAGCTGGCAAAATGACAGGAAGTGGACCAAATCAAGTTGGATTTACAGATGGGATCACAAAGCAGGGTAACAGTTTCTGTGCTTTCTTAAAATTTACTATAGAATCAACTCCCTTACAATATTGTTAGTTTAAGTGGTAGTTACTTCAAACATTTCAGAAAGCTAGAATTTTCCTTTTTTATATGCTTGTTATTTATAGTGGTTGAAAATCCTTTACAATTATATTTATACTTAACCTCTTGGAAACTTTTGTAGATATAGTCTGTTCTTTAGTGAAAAGATACACATTAGTACCATACTGATCTCTAAGAAGTCAAAAATATTTGTATATGATACCTTTTTAATTAATATTTATACCAATTAATGTGTACATTATATATGTGTATGTGTGTGTGTGTATATATATATATATATATATATATATATATATATATATATATATTTTAGCTCTCCTTTTGGAAACAAATCCTCAACAATTCTCATTTTGCCACTCTAAAGCAGATCAGTAGTAATGAATGCAAATATATAACTGGCATTTAAAGCAAAATCTGTTTAAATAGAAGACCAAAATTACAAAGCAAGCTCAAGCTAATGTTTTTCTCCCCTTGATTTAACATTAGGGAAGCTGGAAATGATGAACATGAGCATTTACCAAAAAAAAAAACAAAAACAAAAAACTCATAGAAATAACAGAATACCTTGAAAAATGCTCCAAAGACTTGAGTCTATTTTAAACTGGTAGTGATTCTTTCAAGAACAAGTTTGGTTTGGGAATTTTTGAAAGAATTACAACTTTACCTTCTCATAGTTTAATAAGTAGTGAGAAAAGGGTCCAAAATTGTAGAAATCCATTCACAAATACCTTTGACCACTATCAGAAAAAATATTTTAATGACTTTAATTCAAACTGTTGGTGATTCTTCTTTACTTTCCTAGTTTGTGTAAGTTGGTTTGTCCAATTTGTGGCTATAAAGGCAGAAACAATTTAGCATTTGATTGCTCAGAAAATATTTTTTCTAAAGTATGTCAAGTTTTTGAAACTTTCTGCTAAATTTTTAAAACACAACTAAGTATTTCCACAAAGGCTATTTTAGCATGATAAAAGTAATTTTTTTATCTATTTTGGAAAATACATGAAATACCATGTGCCACTTAGAGAAAAAAAATTTTCTTTAGACTTTCAAATTCTTTATGATCTTTTTTCCTGCATATATATTCACATAACTTTGTTCACCTCAGAATTTTGTGTATTAAAGAATCTCTTTTGCAAATCTGATTATTAGTTAATTGAGAATGTACCTACCCTAAAATAACTGACACCTGGTACATTGATGTTGAGTTTTTGGATATTCAGTTATTTTATAGTTTAAAGCCTTGTCCCAAATTGCTACCATCCTTTGTGAGCAAATGATGCCCATTGGTGGTCCCTGGGGAACCTTATGAGAGTGTTTTAAAGTGGACCCCTCTCACTGGGCCTGCTTCTCTAAAACCATCTGCAGTCCTGCTGCATGGATAAAGCACCAGAGACTATATTCTTACAAAATAAGAGTTCAGCAAATTGATTGCCATGTATAAATGTCATATAAAAATACAAATAAAAGTATATAATTGGGGATATGTTATGAAGCATTAATGGCCTCACCTCTTCCTTCCTGGTATTTGTGCCCTCTTAAAGTGGTTTTAGGTACACTTTTGGCCTATTTGAAAATATTTGTAAACTATCCTAGTCAAACTAATGAAAATGAGGCATATAATATTATAATTAGTATTAATCATAATAATACTTAGAATTACTGAAATTGTTATTACCTAATAGGCTGAGTTAGTTCAAGTGATGAGTTTCCTCATGGTTTTAATGCGAATTGTAATATTACATTTGAAATGGCTTTTTTTTCTATTTGTGATATGAGAGGGAACTGCAAAGTTTATTTAAGTTGCTTCATTACCCAGAATATTTCACATAATTGCCAGTAACTATAGCAATATCTTCTCCATAATATGGCTAAAAGAGAATTTTAATTCTTTTCTCAATTATTAATCAATTTCTGTATTAATTTTCTAATAGTGAATGCTTAATAGAGCTCTGTTCCCCTTTCCCTGACATCTCCCCTTTTATAGCACTGATGAATGGGAATCAGAACTATAGACCACTTGCTGATTAGCTGAAAATTTCTAATTATGTCATTTTGGAGTGAGGGTAATTTGTGCAATGGGATGATAATTTCTTCATAGTGGAATGAACGTTGAACAATGATTGGTAGGGAATTTTTTGAAATAGCAAAATAAGGGAATAGATGGGTTATTTGTTGTGTTATCAACTGCCTTGAAGTTTTACACCGCATCTCTGCTTTTTTGGAATAGTCAGTAGAAATCCTTAGAAGTAAATATCGAGAATAAAGATTTTTAGAAGTTTTAATGACTTAGATTTAGGATGGCAGGGTGGAGGTGGAGTGGGAAGTAGCATAGAAAAATTAGAGTCATTCTGCCTTCCTTTGTCTGTAATTTTTGTCTCCCAAATAAGATGAATCTAATGAAAGTAATGGCAGGGACATCTCTACTTTATTCTTCCCCAGTTTCCCTATATGTTCATAAATGCCTAGCAGACAGTAGGCAATGAATGATTATTTATTTGTCAATTATTTCCTACAGTGGACTACAATTTAGTGAATATTTTTCTCTCAGTTTGAAGGACAATGAAGTTTGTTCAATTATGGTTTTAAAGTACCAAATATTAAAATACCTGAATTTTTCTGCTCTGGAAGAATGTGATTTAACTGCTTATGATGGAAAGGAATATACAGTAAATTTGGGGGAGGATTTAAAGGGAAATTTGTCATCATAATCTCTAGTTCCAATATTCTGAAGTTATCGAAAATATGGTGTTTTTTCTTGAAATGAGTAGATGTGATTGTAAAAGTATGTCATTGTTTCTAGAAAATCAGTACAGTTAAAGTGCTGAAATGCAACAGAATTGCTTAAAAAAATAAAGTCAAAGAACACTTGTTATGTGGATAAGAACCTGCTTTGATCTTCATTGAAAGGCCAATTTTATATGATAACTTAAATCATTTATTAATAAATTGTTTTCATAGATTTTTCTTCTCAATTCAGTAAAAAAAAGTGACAATGTCAAACTGTGATGTTAATTTAAGGTTGCAAGTATCAAGGTATGTCCTGGTTTCAGTACCAAGTCCTTTTCAGTAATTTGGATAACTATATTTGGATATCCCCTACATACCAAGCAGGGAAGTTTGTATATATTAATTTTTTTTTAATCAAAAAGGCTAAATATGGCTCATCACTGATTTATGTGATAGGATACTTCTTTAGTTTAAAGCAATATCTCTGATTAGCTTTCCTGGCATTTAAACATAAAATATATCATTTTTATTGCTATGGGAATATATTCCCCCTTTGATTACATAGAGAAAGTTTACCCTTAGAGTCACAGAGCCACGCAGCAGTTTTTCAAGGAGTGATGACAGAGAACTGGTTCTCATGTCTAGTGAAGCACAGAAGGCATCAGAGGAGTAATTTAAGTACTGGCAAAATCTGCATAAATAAAATGATTTCTTTTTTACCTAATACCATTTAGACAGATTTATTCTTTAACCTCAGAGAAACTTGAAGTAATACTTACTTTTTTCCCCCAAACTCATCATCAAGCTACAACATTTATGTGGTATCATTTGCTATATTCAATTGTATTTAGTAAAAAAAAAAAAAAAAAAATCCCCTCACTTTGAGTTGATAAGTCTCTTTAGTTATTCAGGGTGATCATATAATGACATATAATTGATTATCTAAGCCAATACATTCTGAGAATAAAAGAGATTGTCTTTCATAATTAGGACATGGCAACATGCCAAATCAAGACTTTCATGATTAGAGATGTGTCCCACCCTGTTCTGTTGGGGCAGGGACCTTCCAGGTAATTTTATAATTACTCTGCTAGAATAGATGTAGGAATGAGGCATAAAATTTGTTTTGCAATATCTTATTTGATTCCTGTGTTTTTGTTATTATAACTCAGTTTTACAAGGGTTTGAGTAACCTGAGGGAGAACAGGTTACTGAATTTTAGGAAAATATGTAGGACAAAAACCCATTTTGCTTGAGTCTTAGAAACCTGCTCTCATCTCCGACCTGAAAATTACCTTTCTTTATGCAGTTCTAAACTAAGCAGAAGTTCAGAAAAATCTAACTTCATGATTAAAATATGTCCTTTTCTTAAAAAAAAAAAATTGGGCCCCCACCTTTTAAAAAAAAATGGTTCAATACTTCTTCAGCAGAGCAGATCACATCTAATGTCTTGCAGAGCAAAAAGCAATCATGCTATGAGTCTTTTTCCTCCTTCTTTCCCCCATATTTTGTATTCCACTGCTTTGTTCCTGTCCCCTTTGTTTTATTTGGCTGCTGAAGCCAGAGCGCCTTGCCTTTGGCAATAAAAGCTTATGAGCAAACATTCTCTGTGCCTTGGAAAGCAAAAGCGTCACCCCAGTCTGCACATCCAACTGAGCCCCTTTCCGAAGTCCTGAGCCTGTTCTTAAATTGGAACCTGAGGAGCTTTGCCAAGATCGCAGGCTGCCAGGCGGGCTCCGGCGGGCTGGTCCGTATTGATTTGTGTTGGTTCCCCTGTTTTCTGTCAGTTAGTGATCCTGTCACAAGCTTTGATTCCTCATTATCTCAATTGCAAATTCCATGAACACATCATCATGCTGCTAGTGCACCCAGGATTTGAAACTGACAATACCGGATCAATGTCTCAGGGGCACAGCCCTGAATTTCAATAATACAATTAAATTCCTTGAATGTGAGATTTATCCAGATTGTCGACTCTACATTTTCTGCACGTTCAGTGTGTGAAGCTACCCACACACACAACTTGGGAGCACAGTGTTCCTGTCAGTGCATAACGAAGGAAAAAGACTTGATCGTGAACCTGAGGGAAAGATAATCAAATGTTGAACCTGCTGAGCCTGTTAGATGAAACTGTTAACAAGGCTTGCTCAAATCACCAGGGGAATGCTGTGCGGGGATGAAGATTGGGGTTCGGTTCTGAAATATGTAGGCAGGGTTAGGCTGGATAAGGAGGCCGTGGTGCTTGTTGCAGAAGCTGTGTAGCAAGACTTTGGAAGGATTTGTATTTTCCCCCAGGAGTCACTTCAGCACAGATTCAGCACATACACTTGAAGCGGTTAAGCTCAGCTCTGAGAACCAGATTGACAGGGAAAGTGTCATGAAAGAATGCTATGTTTAAATTCTGATTTTCACCAACAGAAAACAAAATTATGAAGTAAAAATTACAGAAAAAAAAATTACATCCTTTGTAGTTTCAAAGGATGGATTATGGTGGAGAAAGTCAAAGGCAAGTTACTCTAATTGCCATCTATCCTTGGTGGAATAAGAATGTGGAAGACTCAAGTAACAAAGTGTTCCTTTCAGTAGACTTGACTTTCAATTTACTTGCACACTTAAGACAATGAGAACTTCATAAACTGCATCCTTCCTTTACACACAGAACTCAATATGCTTTGCTTTTATTTCACTAGCTATCCCCTCCGGAGCTCCTTCTCTCTCCACCTGTGACCTCAGGGAAGGATATTAATAAATACAGTCAACTTCCTGCATCTGGTGTGAGGAGACTAAGCCTCTGGGACTGATAAAGTATTTGCAGTCCTGAAGTCATTATCAATTTTATTCCAGATAGTGTACCATTGAAACCAGAGCACGTATGTGTTATAGTTCCTTTACTTCTGAATTTCCTGCTCTAAGAAACCTTGGCTATTCAAATTGACATCCAAGGTCACTTGAAATAGATAATTTTATAGTTTATTGCTAAATGTACATCATGGGAACACACTAAAATTTGAGAGAGGCTGTGTGACTGGCTACTATTGATAGCAATCTATTTAATGCTACATGTGTTCATTATAAATATTTAAACAATTTAACATCTTAAGTCAAATGATAGAGAAGTATTTTAGTATTATGCTATAGTCTTTAAATGACACATTGATTTTTATTGTATACATAGAATTCTCATAGGAAGAAAATCTGTTTTCTAAACCATATTTTTATGTGTATTCAGACTTTGTGTTGAAAAAATGGATTTTTAGTGATGAGAAAACCTGGCTCAGAACTTAGTGATGTCATTTATACCCTGCTTGATGTTGAGAAATGCACAGTGCCCTCTTATTGCTTTGGTAACAGTACTTTCAGTGAGGGAGCAATGACAATACCTGTCTTCCCTATTTAGGTTGTGTCAATTAAATAAGGTGATTCCCATTAACGAACTTTGGGAACTTTAAAGCATATGTCAGTCTTCAATATTAACTACGATACATTTTCATGACTTTGGATGCCATATTTGTACTGTTCCATGTAACTCTTTTTAGGAGGGCCTGGAAGGAGGCGGGAGCCTCTCTTTGAGACACTGCTCGTTTTCTTGATCTAGCAATTACCCTAATATAGCTTGATGAGTTCATTTCTCTGAACAAAGTTCTCTAACATCCAGACTTTTCCTGTGACTTCTGAGTACCCATGAATTCTGCCTCGTTTAAATTTATACCATTTTCATGCTTCTTGAGGGATTCTATGCTTCCAATACAGACTTTAATCCAAAAATTTGAATCTTTCCTAAAAAAAAATTACGTAAAGACTTTTTTTAATTTATTTTTTTATTGGTTGCTCAAAATGTTAAGAGATTTTTTAGTTCAGGATATTAAAGATATTAAAAAATGAGATTTATCCTTCTCTCCACACCCTCCACTATGTTCTATATCCTAGATGGCAACAGCTCCTTGATGTTTAAGCCGACAGCGATCCAGATATAATCCTTGTTGAGTCTGCATCTTCACAATTTTATATCTGCTTAATTATGGTTATGTCCAACTTTATCTTCAAAATGTCTTCTATATCAACCAGTTCTTACTATCAAATTTCTTCATTTGGAGAATTGAAACTTCTTATTTTGAACTCTGTCTTTGCACAGTGCTTTACCTAAACTCTCAAACAAGAGTAATCTTCATAAAATGCCAAGAAGTCGGTTGTGCAGCTTAAATGCTTTCAATGTTTTCTCTTTGCTCTGACAGGAACTCCAAGACAGTTGTAGTGATCAGAAAACTACCTTCTCAGACTTTAACTGTGCAGTTCTGTTTCAATCTGTTTTTACATTGTTGCTCTTATTTATTTGAACTGAGACTTTATTTTTATGTTCGGATATTGAACCGAGAGGCACTTTACTACTGAGCTATATCCCCAGTTCCCCCTCCCCTGGCCCAGGACAGGGTCTTGCCAAATTGGTGAGTGTCTTGTTAAATTGCTGAAGGTTGGCCTCAGATTTGTGATCCTCCTGCCTTAGCCTCCTGAATCACTGGGGTTATAGGCATGAACCACTGATTTTTTTTTTTTTCTTTTTAAATCCTCCACAACTCACCCCCCCTTTTTTTTTATAATGAGGCAGTGAATAAAAGTCAATGCATGTGTGAACATTTGCCATTAGGGCTAACTGAATTTAGAGAAGTATAAAAAGCTAAATATTTTAGGTGTTTAGTCAGGAGTTTAACAATGTAAAATAGCATAAGTCTGTTACATCACCCTTAATTTTGTTCATCTGTGTTAGGTTTCTCGACCTTAGCACTATTGTTATTTTTGAGTCAGATGATGGTTTGGTGTCTGGAGCCATGCTGAGCCTTGCAGGATGTTTAGAAGCATCTCTGGCCTCTACACATCAGCATTTGTCCTTTAAAGATATCTCCAGACATTGCCAAATGTTCCCTGGGGCACAAATCTGCCTGCAGATGAGAACTGTGGGTTTATATGTTATGCTTTCAAAAATTATAAGAACAGCCAGGTGTGACAGCACACACCTGAAATCCCCGTGGCTCGGGAGGCTGAGGCAGGAGAATCATGAGTTCAAAGCCAGTCTCAGCAATTTAGGGAGCCCTGAGCAATTTAGTGAGACCCTGTGTCTAAATAAAGTGTAGCAAAAGGGCTGTGGATGTGGCTCTGTGGCTAAGTGCCCCTGGGTTCAATCTCTTATATGTACCCAAAAAAAAAAAAAAAAAAGCCAGGAAGGGGATTAGGAGGAGGAGTTACATCCCTGTATGTGATGATCTTATTGTCAGTGATTATTGACATGAATTCCCTGGCAATTGAAGAAGCCATTTAGGAGATTCAAATGACTATCCCCAAAGCAGAGTGGGTAAAGACATGCAGGCTTAGCTGTTTTCTATGCTCCTTTGGATCAGTAAGAGTCCAGATATCAAAAACTATTTAGGATAAAAGATTTACATGAAATTTAGGTGCAGAGTCTAATTTCATTAGTTTAGAATAAAGGCCTGAGAACACCATGTGATATGAAAAAAATACATATTTTAAACCTGACAAATATACCAAAAGAGAGAGAAACTGCATTGCTTTATCTAATTCAAATGAACAAATATCTCCTGAGAATCTACTTCAATTAAACTCTTTCTCCTACCGGGTGCCTATGGCTGGTAGCATTTATTATGGAACATCCTAAATATTAAAAACAAACACACAACACTTTTCTTGAAACAACTCATTTTTTTAAAAATTGAGCCAATTAGAAGCCAAATAGTTTTGAAAGCTCTAGGATTATAAAATATGCATGACTCGTTGAGAGGGACACACACAATGCTAGAAATGGTATCAGCAGCAGTCCTTTAATTGACCTACAAGAGGTTGCATTCTAAGATCTTTTTTCTTTTCATGGAAGAAGTTTACTTTTTAATATCTATGTGACTGCTCATCATATCAAGAAGAATTATATTGCAAATAATCATGATCTGGACTGCTTTTGTCTGTGGCTGAAGCTGAAGCCATCCAATTAATATATGGTGTTCAGGGAAAATAGCTCATTTTAAACCAGGGTCTTAGGCAAAGGAAAGGACAGCCTTTTATTAACTTTGTCCCTTGTCTCTAGACATATTTATTGCATTCTTCTGGAACAGAAATAATAGAAGCTCAGGCATAAGGCCATGTGTTTAAAAAAAAAAAAAGAATCTCAGCTGCTGTGAATGTAAATGGCTTTGTCACTTGATGGGAAACACTGGTTTTAAAATTTGAAAATAACTCAAGGTTTAGAATTCTCTACAATAAAATGTAGACATTAGATGATTAAAGAGAAGATTATGTAGAAAATATTTTGTCCATGCATACATGCGTGTATTTCAGTTTGGTTTATGACTCTATTGAGTAACTTTCATTTAATTTTTCTATTAAATGGAACAAATGTTGCTCTGACACAATGGATTTGAATAAAATATTGATGTGTTTATTTCCTGTAAATTCAAAATTTATCCTTATTCCAATTTCATTTTAGACTTCTGGTATGCATTTATATAAAATAAGGGCATCCACTGTTTATTAGAATATTATATCAACTGTCATTAATTTTGTTTTTTAATCATATGTGATGAAATTTTCCAAATATATCTCAATATGAGATGGTAGCATATTGTTAATCTGACCCAATTCTTTCACTCTGTATATATCCAAAGTATTTAAAATCGGCATACTACAGTGATGTAGCCACATCAATATCTAATATCTAAGTGATGGAACCAACATAGGTGCCTTTAAACAGATGAATGTATAAAGAAAATATGGTGTATATATACAATGGAATATTATTCGGCCATAAAAAGGATGACTTTATGCATTTGCCAGCAAATGGATCAATCTGGAGACTATTGTACTAAGTGAAATAAGCCATTCTGTAAAAGCCAACAGTCAAATGTTTTCTCTGATATATGGAAGCTATCCCACCATAAGGGGAAAAAATAAGTTTAGTAGATTATACAATGGGCAACTGAGGGGAAGGTTAATAGGAAAAGGAGATAGTGGAATGAATGTGACAATTTTCCCATAAACATATATGAAAATAACATAGTAAATCCCACTATCATGAATGTCCATACAAGTGGGATTCTAACTAGATTATTTTAGTCTATGCTTGTATACTTATATCAAAATGGATTCTGCTGTCATGTGTGACTAAAAAGATCCAGGAGATTAAATTAAAAAGCTACAAGTAAATTTTAAAAAATGAGTAACCTACAAGTACAGAGAAATCCTGAGAAATGTTAATGAAACCAACCTCAGTTAAACTGATCAACTGACAAAAGATTAGAAAAGAGAAGGGAAAAAAAAGACGTGATACAGATCACCAGCATAAGGAAAGAGAATGGACAGTATAAGATTCTTCTAAATACCAAGATGAAAGAGGATGTTTTGGAAAGTTTTGTGCCCCAAATTTGTCAACATAGATGAAATGGATATCATGACTAAAGCCTATGTATTACTTTCTCATATTATTACCAATATTGTCTAAGGATAGGCATTTATTTTTAAGGTTTGTAGTTGTGTTGGCAAAGATGTAGAACAACTGGAACTCTTTAAATACTGTAAGAAGGTAGAATGTTACGACACTTTGGAAAAGAGTTTTCACAGTGTCTTAAACTGTTAATTATAGCCTTCCAGATGACTCGGAAATTTTGTTTCCAAGTACTTACAGGAGAGAAATGAAAGTCTATGTCCATGCAAACATTTATACAGAAATTCACAATGGCTTTATTGGCAGTAGCCCTAACCTGAAAACAATTCAGGTGTCCAGTTAATCCTGGTACATTCTTGCAGTGTAATACCACATCAGGGAAAAAGTCTAAAATTAAAAATAGTCTAGCTACATGAGCAATAACAGATGAATCTTGAAATAGTTTTGCTTGAATGAAAGTAGACAAGAATAGATACTGTATGATACATTATGCATGCTGGCTCTATTTACATAATTTCTAGATTATTCAAATTGGTAGTGACCAATCAGAATGATCAATGGGGAGTGGCAAGAGAGTGATTACAGAGGATCGCTCAAAAACTTTTGTAGTAGACTCGTTCATATCCTCACTGTATGAATGGACTCATGGGGTACGAATTATGTCACATTTTGAATATATGCAATATGTTATGTATCTAATATAGATACAAATTATACGGACATCAAATGTAAAATTATGAAATGTGGGAAGAGTTTTTCCTTTGTCAGATGTCTTTCCAAAATCTGGAGCATGTCCTCAAACTATATGGTCTTTGTTAAAATGAAATAAGATAGCAATTGTATGCCGAAGAATGAATAATTTTAATTCAATAATAAACAATATTTAAAATGCTGATTTCAACATTATTCTCTGATCCATAAATAGCTTTTTTTATTGTTCTGACTTCTTCTGTAACATTTACTAACAGTTAGTTGACACAGTTGCATCTAATTCATGGCTGTGGGTAACAGTTTGCCTGCATAAAAAATATTCCATTGCTCCAATATTTTAATTAGTTACTTCATAAAGAGCTTTGTAATGTAATATTTTGAAGGATTGCAAGTCATTGGAACTGTATTTTATGAAAAGAGAGATGCTTGATTAAGTTGTGTGGTTTGTTTTATCCTTGCTTTATTGCTATGAATGTTTAGAGAAACATTTCTACATACCACACACCATTGTCTAATTGTACACAATATATTTTAAAAATGCTTTTACAATTTTTTAGAATTTTTTTATGGTCAAAATGATCACTGATAACATTTTTATAACAAATATTTATTGATTTTATCCACAGTATGTTTTTTCATCGTAGGCTTGGATTCTTGAAGACAACTAATTTGTTTTTCCTCATGACACATCTAACTAACGTGACTTTAAGGAGTTTTTTAGAGTAAACAAAAGTACAGTGACAATACCTTATCTCCAGATAGTTTACTGGTTTGCATTCTGGATCTCTCTGTGAAATTCTTAAAACTGATTAGAACTCTGCAAATATTACTTCCATGATACCAGTGTGTGTTCTCTGCGTCCCAGTGTACAAAATCTCCTTTGTGTTATTAATATAAGACATCAGAAAGGAGAACAGTAATAGCTGAACTGCTAATCATGCTTTGGGGAGGGAGAGGGATAAGAGCACCTCTCATGATCTAATACTAAGACTAAATTGAATGGTATTTCACTTGCTTTGTAAGTGGAGTCTTCTCTCAAATTTGTGTGAAGTTATATACTGACTCACACTTACACATACTTTATGTTGGCTAGAAATAATGCTACTGTATTTTTACAGGGCTTCCTATGTTACAAGCTTTCTGGAGAGAGCAATGATCGCGAAAGTGACATTTATCTTAGAGTCAAACTTTAGAGGAGAGACAACACTTTTAGTTCATGTAAAATACCCAGTGACAAAATTTAAGGATTACATCCTTAGATACCACCTTATTTTCTTCACAAAATAATACCTGAACAAGGTGTGTATAACTGCAGATAACAGTGTCCTATAGTGGCTTGATGAGCATGTCCACCAGAGTGGGGAAAAAGAACCATACAAACTTACGCCCACACAGGCACAGATACACAGGACTCCTAGAGTCACAGAGCTCCCATGCCTCATTCTCAGCTATGCTATAAGGCATAATTAGATTGTCAAGATTTTTTTTGCTTATGTATGTAACATCTTCCATTTCCTTATTTTGAAGAATGTGAGAAAAGGTCACCTGAAATTATATGTAATCTATTAGATAACACATAGCCTACAGGTCAAGAAAGCATGGATTCCATTTTAAAAGCCAAATTCTAAGACATGACAGTGTGAATAAGGCATGACTGTGGTATGAAAACACCATTTCTTGTCTTACTCCCTCATATCTTTTTTTATGTAAACAGAGATCATTGATGCAGATGATGCGGTATAAAGGCAGGATTTCAGGGAAAAGAACAGACTAGAATTCATTTTGTACTTCAGAAGGCTTGGTGGTTTGCAATTGTTACATTCTCAAGACTGGAAGAACTCCCTGCTAGTTTGAAAACAGTTTAAGAAACCTCGGGTTATAGAAACTGACAAGATTGACAAACTTTTGCTGAAGAGATAAGAACCGAGAGGATACTCCATTTATTGTAGCTACTATTTTGAAATTTTTGTGTACTTTTTAGATCGTGGTACTTACATATCAATATACTTCATGTATAAATAACTCACCTCTAGTTTCTTCTAAGCTATCATGCCATCTTCAAATGATATCTATAAAAAGTATCATTCTTGTTTATTTTCCTAGTATTTGTGCATGCAAACATGATATGCTGTCCCTTGTACCTCTAGATAGTTTATTCTAGATTAGAGAGTCCATATGCTTGGATGATATTTATCTTAAAAATGTAAAGTTTCTATGGGAAATGTTTAATAATGTTATATTTTTAGCTTTTATCAGGGAGTGCCATAGAAAATAAGTTGCTACATTTATTGAAGGAGTATTACTGAGACCATTGCTTATCTTATATTTTATAGAACCTTATAAAAAGTTCTGCCTGATGAATTTATTGTTAGTGCTAAGGTGAACTTTGTGTCGCTGACCATCTTGAATATTTAAAATATTTTTTGAAATTTTCTCACTTGTTTGCTTTGTTAGAATACAATTTTATAGTTTATTGTTTAAACTATTAACATGTACTTTCTGTACTTACATATACTTTCAACTGAACTTAATGTCTTTTACTTATTGTAGTATCAGTGTTGACATTGTGAAAAGAAAATAATTGCATACCATTTCATAAAACACCATTGTTAATTTGTAAACACTAAATGCTTATATGTAAGTGAATCTTAAAGAACTCTATAGATTATGATTTTCATGAAGGCTCCTGTAAAACAGTCACGATTTGAGCACTATTGTTTTTTTTTTAAAAAAAAAAAAACAAAACAACAACAACAACAAAACTTTGATTGATATCCCACAAGACATCTTACTTACTTGAAATTGATTTTAAATGAAATGGTAATGTAGAGACCATTAAGACAAGTAATTTTTTCTATCTTGGTGAAAAATTTTTTATTGACTGGTGGTGGGTTTTCAGCTTTTTCACTGCTGTGACTAAAGGACCTGAGCAGAGCAACTGTAAAGGAAGAAAGGTGTATTTAGGGGCTCCAAGTTTCAGAGGTCTTAGTCCATAGAAAGCTGGCTTCATTCCTTGGGGCTCTAGGTAAGGCAGAACATCATGGTGGCAGAGTGTGATGGAAGGGAGCAGTTCACATGATGATCAGGAAGCTGAGAAACTCCACTTGCCAGATACAAATATATATCCCAAGCCAGGCCCCAATTCCAAGCTCTTCCAGCAATACCCTACCACTTCAGTTATCAGTCAGTTAATCTCTATCAGGTGATTAACTTACTGATTAGGTTAAAACCCTTAGAACTGAATCATTTATCCTCTGAACCTTCTTGCATTTTCTTACATGTAAACTTTTGGGGGACACGTCATAGCCAAACCATAACATCTGTTTTCAACAAACAATCGAGCCTATCTGCTATTTTTTTTATGTTGAAAGTACTTTATTCAGGTATAATTTAATATAGAGTAAAATTCTCTAATCTCAAGTATATCATGAATTTAGACATTTTTATGCCTGTATAAAACTTCTGTTTCCTACCTTTTCAATCCCCTCTCTGAATTACCCATTATTCTAATAACTCTCCTAATCATTTTAGTCTTACCCATTCTTGAATTTAATGGAAATAGTCATGCAGTATGAATTTGACTTCCTTTGTTTAACATAGTGATATGAAGTTTATCCGTGTTGTTACAGCACTATAACTTTCTTTTTACTTATGGTTAATGAATTCTGCAATTTAACTTATTCAATCTAATGGACATTTGGATTATTACTGTTTGGAGTTATGAATGAAGCTACTGTGAATATTCTTGCTAAAGACTGTGTGTACACACAGACTCCTTTCTAATGAATAGAAAGGTGGTAGATTATATAGTAGGTGTATGTTAAAATTTGTTAAAACCAAACAGAGAGGAGTATATCATTTTCACTCCCATTAGCAATTTATTGGAACTCTAATTCCACATTTGCCAACATTTGATGTTAGTATTTTACACTTAGGCATTTTTAAGTACATATATTTTATCATGGTTTTATTTTTCAGTTGTCTGGTAACTAATGGTAGTTTCATATGCACAATAGCCATATGGATATCCTCTTTTGTGAACTTTCTTCCTGCCTTTTTTCCATCAGATTGTATTTTCTGGCTTTCCTTATTGATCTGTAAGAGTTTTTGAAAGTTTATGTAATATATTTAAGGGTCCTTTGACAGCTACACATGTACACATAGGTATACATAATCACCTAGATGTGTTTGTATGCTGTATACGTCCAAAATGCTGCAAGGGATTGATCCTGTGGACAGCTATCCAATTTGTCAATTTGTACCATACTAGAAGGCATTTTATAATTTAGCAGCATGTAACAATGTACATGGTACATCATTCTCAAAAGAAACTGTATCCATGTGGAGGCTTCCAAGGTTTCTTCTCTATTATCACATAGATTGAAAGGTTTACCTGGCTTTTTCTAGCTAGCCATTCCCCAAAACTCCATAAATAGTGAATTCCAGTGCTTTTTAAAAATTTACAAGTGATTTAGAATGAGCAGATATATCCTGCTAAAGTCTTTTACTCCTAAATTTCTCCTGTATTATTCCTATAGTACCACTATTAGTATAATTACTTGTGGATCTGGTCAGGATTAACATTTTCTTCCCCAGTAAAAAGGAGTTAACTGTGTAACACTCTTCAGTTGTATTTGCATTTTAATCTAGCTCAAACTGCTTCCAGAATTTCATCATATCTCCTTAGTTGCTTTGATAAATAATATAATCACTTGATTTCCAAATACTTGGAAACTTTCTAGATATTTTCCTATTGACTTATTTAGTCTATTGTAGTTGGAAAATACTGTATGATGTCAAGCCTTTGAAAGTTGTTGATTCTTCATTGTGACCAATATATAATTTTTCTTTGGGAAGAAGTATCTGATGTGCATATTAAGAGAATGCGCGTTAAGTAGTTACTTGTACAATGCTTTACAAATATGTGTTAAGTCAGTTATTGGAATTGTTTAATTTTTCTGTAAGCTTATTTGCCTCTTATTGAGAGAATTGTGTTAAACATCTCTAACTCTAATCATGAGTGTTTCTGTTGGTACCATTTTTTTTTGTTTTATATTATTAAAAGTATTTGCTAAATACACATGACATGCACATTTAAAATTGTAATATTTCTATGAAATTATTTTATCAGTCTGATCTGCTTTTATAAGTTTGTCAGCTGTTTCTAGTAATGCTAATTGTCTTAAAATGTATTTATGATATTAATATAAATATGCCACACTTTCTTTCTTTCCCAGTTCTTTTAAGTAGGTCCACATCCCTGTATTTAAGATATTATTCATAAAAATCACAGTTGGTTCTCTTATTTTTATTTAAATCTAATTTCTATCTTATAATTTGAGTGTTTTAGTTCATTTTCATTTAATGTAATTACTGATATTAGATTTAAATCTATCTTGCATGTTGTTTATTTCATCTTTAGTATTTTGTTCCTACTCTCCTGATTATTTTTAGTAATAAAGCATTCATCTATTATTTCTTTATTGACTTTTTAATAATAAATTCTCTTATTAATTTAAGTGGTTATAATAGTTTACACCATATGTTCTTGTCCAAATTTACATTAATATACTAATTCCTGAATTATTTAAGAACATAGAATTCTATCTATCCTTTTTTCACTTTTTAATTATATATATATACACACACATACTTACTTTCACCTATAACACAAAATATTGTTACCATTCAGTTAACCAACTTTCATTTACTTTTTCAAAAGAATATTTTATATTTATGCCCATGTTGACTGTTCCCAGTGCTGCTTAGTCTTCCTGCATATCTTGACCCCCATTTCCTGTCATGAATGATCCTATAGTCTGAACTTCACCTTGGTATCTCTTGAAGTACAGTTGAATTGTACTGGCAATTAATTGCTGGCAATTAATTCCTTCAACACTTTTAAAATCTGCAAATTTCACTATTTGGACTTCATTTTCTAAACAACTTTATTTAGATATAATTTATATACTTACTATAAGTTTACCCATTTAAAATGACTTAATTTTAGTAACTTTAAATGTTGTGCAAATCACTATAATCACCATAGTTCAGTTTATCTCTAATAACATCCCTCATAGTTATTATCCTTTCCAAATCTCATCCCAGTCAATCACTAATCTAATCACTGTTTCTGTAGGTTTGGTATTTTAGACATTTCATCATACAAATGTAATGCAATATGTGGCCTTAAGGTCTGCCTTCATTCACTTAGCTTCATGGAAGAAACCTGTGAATCATTTTGCTATCTATAAATGTAGAACTATTTTTTATTAATAAGTAGCATTCTTTGTATAAGATTCACTATTGTGAATAACGCTATGAGAATTCATATGTGAAATTTTGGTACATATTTATTCATGTCCCTGTTTAGATGCACAAGAGTGGAACTGGTTGGTCATGTGCTATGCCTATGTTTAAAGTTTTCATAAAATATCAGACCATATCATATAATTCCAATATATAATTTTAAATCCTCACCAACAATACATGAATATTCCTGTTTCTCCACTTTTTCCATACCCATTCTTCATTTTAAAGAATTTTTGGTATATTTAGAATTCATTATAGTTTTCCCCTTTTTTAATAAAAATTTTCTGAACTGAAATTGCATCTAGTGGATGAATGGATTTAAAAATGTGGTATATATAACAAAGGAATTTTACTCAGCAGTAAAAGCATAAAATCATGGCATTTGCAGGTAAATGGATGGCGTTGGAGAAGATAATGGTAAGTGAAGTTAGCCAATCCCAAAAAAACAAATGTTTTCTCTGATATAAGGAGAGTGACTCATAGTGGGGTAGGGAGGGGGAGCATGGGAGGAATAGATGAATTCTAAATAGGGCAGAAGGGTGGGAGGGAAAAGGATGGAGCAGAGGATTAGCAAGGATGGTAGAATGTGATAGACATCATTATCCAAAGTACATGTATGAAGACACACATTGGTGTCAATGTACTTTATATACAACCAGAGATATGAAAATTGTGCTATATATGTGTAATAAGAATTGTAATGCATTCTGCTGTCATTTACTTAAAAAAATCGATAAAATAGTGATGTTTTATTATGCATATACACAGTGAACAGATCATATACTTAATATTTATGTGGGGAGTGAGAACACTTCAGATTGATTTTCTTGGCAAACTTCCTGTATACAATATAGTATTATTATAGCCTTATGCTATACTTTAGATCTCTAGAGCTTATTTCTTTTACATAACTGAAACTTTGTACTCTTTCACATCTCCTGACTCCTGCCACCTCCTCCCCTGACCTCCTCCACCCCTGATAACCACCATTGTACTTCCAGGTTCTATTCAACATTTTAAGATTGCATATATAAGTCAGATGACACATTACTTTTCTTTTGTGGATGGCTTATTTAACTTACCATAACATTTTGTAGGTTTATTTATAGTGTCACAAATGACAGGATTTTCTTTTTTAAGTCTTAATAACATTGTGATGTGTGTATATGTGACACAGTCCCTTTATCCATTCATCTTTTGTGTTTGTATCTTGTCGACTGAATAGGACTACAGTGAACATGGGAGTGCTGATATTGTTAAGATCATTGCTGTTTACTGCTAATGCTCACTTTAATACACAGAGTAAGGTAACATTGTTTCATCTGAGAGCCTTTTTTGTCACTTTTTTTTTCCAAATTAATGTTATAAAGTACATTTATTGAAGATTATTAGCTATACATTCAAGCAAAGGTCTTCATTAGACTTCTTATTTTATACATACTATTCTTAGTTGATTGACAATGGATATAAATAGGCTATAGTTAGAAGAATAGGAGTTCCTTTTTTTCTAGGTTCTTGCCAAATAATGTAAACTCAAATTTCCTGCTGTCATTCTGTTATTAAATACCCACATGGAAGAAAATTCTTATGGAGGATTCCCTGAAGTTCATGCAGCATATGCTTTTCTGATGTCCTATTACCTTTGGATCAAGTATGTTTATCAAATTTCTATATATGTTTGCCAATATCACTTTGACCCTAAATTTTGATTTACATTTTCTGAACTGTGCTTTAGTACCAGGTCATTGCCCTACACTGAAATACTTTATTTGAAAACAGCCATGTGAGATGTGTTGTTATAGGCAGTGTAAGGAGGCATAGCAAAATATTGAACCCTTTATCCCACAGAGTTCTCTTTATGAAAACCAAAGGGAGAAATTTCCCTCTGGCTTACCAATCAAGAACAGCTCTGCTTCTATTGAAAAACTGGCTTGATTTCATGTTATGGTCCCTGTGAATTTGGTCACACATCATGCTTCTGTCACCAGATACTTTATTTGTGGATTTCATCCCCCTATTCCTCTAGAATGAAATTTGACATGCATTTTTACTGTGCCTATTGTACCCTAGAGTTGATTATTTTCCTTTTGAAATTTTTCCTTTGACTACTTATTTTCCTTTTGCATTGAACACATTTTGTAAGATGCCTTAAATCTTTTGTGAAGTGAACTGGTGATTTTTCAGAATAACTCAAATAGTGATTATGTACCTTTTGATTTTTCTATTTCATTTAAATCTGAGAATCATTATGTGTTACATACATTAGCTATTTAAATATGTCATTCATCTATTAATACACATATCTTTATAAGTCTCTTACATCCAACCTTAGTGCTGGGTAAAAGAGATGACTGACATATTACTTACTGGAAAGAACCTAAAATTTTAGTAGTAGAAAAGAACTGGAGATGATAATGTGAGAGACACTGAGAAGAGAATGGAGGTATGCCTAAATGAGGTATGCCACATTTTTCAGCCAAGACTTTACAAAGATATTTAATTGAATTTTGAAGGGTTTCATTTAGACGGGTCAAAAGCGACAGTAGTTTGTCTGAGAATTTCTTCCAGAGGGAATGGCCTATGAAAATTCACCTGGACAAGAAAGAGTATCTGTGACTATTTATGAATTGAGAGCAGGTTACAGGAGCACTGTCAGGAGGTAAGGCCCAATCACAAAGGGCTGCATGGCAAACTGAAGATTAATTTTTTTCCTGATGTATCATGGAGCTGCTGAAAGATTTATATGGAAAGACATGAAGTTGGGCAAGCAAATGCATGTATTCTCATATTTTTCTGTGAATAGGACTGCAGTGACCATGAGAGTACTGATGTTATTAAGATCATTGCTGTTTATTGCTATGCTCACTTTAATGCATGTTCAGCCCAAGTTAATGTTGTTTTGTTTTAGACCAAATTGTCCTGGACCAATGCTGGTATTGCATTTAGAAAACATGAGGGATTCAATTAATAGGCATCCGACAAGTATAACAACATGCCTCATTCATAGTATCTCCAGCATTGTTTTCTTCAGAAGATTTTCCATTCATAGACATACAGGGAAAGTACTACAAGGAAAGCCACACGTGGAAGGGAAAAGAGAGCAAATGCAGCTCCCATCTCAGTTTTGCCTTCCAATCCTATTTCCTTTATAGAGAAAAATGCTGGTAAAGGGATATTTGTAACAAAATATCTCACTAAGGAAAGTAAATGCAAGCTCTAGAGATGAAACATCAGCTTGTATTCCAGAAAATGAAAGTAGAGGATTTCCCTGTGGTCCATGAAGAATATGCTCATCTGGTGTCCTGGTAGCATTGGATCAAGTATGATCATCAAATTTCTAGGCATTTTGTTGACCAATATTATTTTGACCTGTTCAAATTTTACTGAATTGTGCTGTAGTGCCAGCTCATTGCCCTACACTGAAAGGCTTTATTTGAAACAGCTGTGTTAAATGCATTGTGTTTTAGGCAGTGGAAGGAGTCATAGGAAAACACTGAGCCCTTTATCAGAGTTCTCTTTATGAGAAACCATCTCTCCACTTTGTCACTTTTCTATTTCTGCGTATTTCCTGTTTTAATGATGCATGTGAGCTCTAGAGTCAGGTAGCTGGAGTTTGAATGCTAACACTGCCACTGAAGAGGTATGTGACCTGGGAAAACTTGCATAACCTCTGAGCCTGTCTCTAGGCAATTGACAACTCTAGTGAGTGGAGCAGGTGAAAAGTACTTGTCTTACAGTGAGCTTCTGAAGAGGTAGCAGTGCCATTGTAGGTTTATTCTCTCCATTTCCTATCATTTTTTAATCTGTTTTTCTTTTTTAATTCATATGTCTGATTTGCCAAAGTAAAGCACAGTCTTGTCTATATAATTTCTACAGTAAAGAAATTGCTTTATCTTATGAGCTGCTAAAGAGTGTAAAAATTTCATGAAATGTTTAGTATCCATGGCCTTTATTTCTTTGACATGAAGACAGGTTTTTTTTTTCTTAGTATGTCCCTCTGATTCTTAAATTTTTACCTTTTTTTCTTACTCCAAGCACATGAATTATTATAAACATTTTTTTTAAAATTTTTGCTTCTGGTGCATTATGCATATTCCCACTAAGCAAGCTGTATATGATGGCAGTTGCTAACCTTAAACATGTCACTGGCTCATGAAACTAGTTTGTGAAAGAGTCATTTAACTGCCCTCTTCCTGTAATAGATTATATATATATATTATGTTTAATATAAATATATACATGTAATTAATATAGAGACCTACAGGCTATGTTTGTGTATACATACAAAAGAGATTAAAATTTTTAAAATCTACCTATAATTATTTTAATCTCTGTTTTCTCTAGTTTGAAAAATATGGACTATCGAGATTGAAGAGTATTTTTAAAATATTGATACCTGGTGAGTTCTCAGAAAGGATTTAAAATTGTTTATAGCTTAAAAAAATGATCACCATAAAACCAAAACCCAATAATATTGTCATAAAATAGCAAAAGCCCAATAATAACAAAGAAGAATGTTGATCCATAGAAAAACACTCTTTAAATACTTTTTGCAACAAAGAAATCAGAGGCATTAGTGAAATGTACGCTCTGGAATATCTTCTTTTCATCGCTGATAGTTTGTTTTAAATTACCCCTGCAGAGGGAGTTTGGGAAAACACTTTTTCAAGATGTTGTTAAGTTCTTACCTCATTGTCTTAGTTCTATCCCGTCTGACCTTCAGAGGCTAGTCTTTCCCCACCATGCTGGTTTCACCAGATGTGTGCTACCATTCATTACACACTCTCATTTTCTGGAATACAAAATGATATTTCATTTCTAGAACTTGCATCTGCTTTCCTTGGATGAGATATTCTTAAAAAAGTCTCTTTACCAACATTTTTGTTTTGTCGAGAAGAGAAGAAGGATTCAAAGGCAAAACTCATTGGAAGCTGTGTTTGCTTTCTTCTCCCTTTACCATGTGGCCCTTCTTTTAGTACTCTTTCTATATGTCCACACAAAGATTGTTGTATTTCCTGTCCCCACTTTTCTAATTCTTTCCTTTGAGGCTTTGTCTGGCTTCAACTTAGGGCTAGGAGTTTGATTAGACAGAAAAAGAGGGAATATATATAACTCATACGTAAATCTCAATTTTGTACACGGATGCTCAGAAGTGTGCAAGCAGCCATTTATTACAACATAGTAATGATAGATGCACAGAAGCTTTCCGCAGATTCCAGTGCCTGGATTGGACTTTCATTTTCTTCGTGCACTATATCACTCATAATGATTTTGTCCAACTCCATAGTTTTCACACTGTTCACTGCTCCCTGATCTTTCAGCACAAGCAAACAATCTTCTGAAAATACTCCTCTCAGTTTGAAGGACAATTAATGAGAAACATACCAGAAAGGTTATTATGCCTATTTTCTGGCCAGAGCCCTTTGAGTCACCCAAAGGGAAGCTAAGTATTATTTTGACATTCATTATTGGCTGAACACCGACTATGTGTTACTGAAGATAAGATTGGCAAACTGCTTCCACAGCCGGATCCACACAGCATGATATGTGCTTGTGAAAGGGACTCATCTGGTCTAAGTTCTCCTGCCCTTATAGCATGCAGAGTTCAGCTGGAATTTGAAGCTTGAGTAGTATTTCTTTCCAAAGGCCATTAACTGTCCATGAGACTCTAAAGTTATTATGAGCTATAATATTCCATTCATCCTGGATGTTGACTGATCATATGTCTAATTACATAGTAACACAGTTGGCTACAAAATTATTTCACTTACTAATTCAAAGATTGGGTTTTTTAAAGGAGAAGAATACCAAATTACCAGGTCAATGTAGTACACTTTTTACAAGAACGTTTTAAAGAAAGGTAAAGAAAAAAGTTTAATCAAAATTGTTTCACAGTTCTCAACTTGCTTTCATCTGCCAGTGTTTGTTTTCCTTTCTTTTAAAATTTGTTTTATTCTTTTAGTTTTCTAAACTTCTTTGGTGCTTCTCCTACCCACTTATCCTAGTATCTCTCCTGCTTGCAAATCCCTAGGAACCTCTGCTTTCCCTAATGCTGCTTTTGGAATATTTAGGCTAAATCCTAGCTGTTATCAACCTCACAGTGCTTTGCCTTGTCATATGCCCATTTTCCAGAGCCCTTTAGCTGATATCAAGTAACTCAAGAAAATGACTGAAGAATTCTAGCTTCCTTTTTATTCTACTGCCTGGTTCCATCATTTTCCATCTTTTTCCTTCTTAAGCTGATGTTCAACTCCATCATGCTGCTTTTATAGCAGCTGTTCAAACTTTAATGAGGACAATCAGTGCTGGCTCTGTCTTTTTATAAAACAGATTAGAACTCAGAAATTACAATGTCCAACAACTCTGATTGAGTAAACACAATTATATTAAAACTGTGAATTAAAAGCAGTATCTTACAAATTTAATACCTTAATTTACAGACAAGCAAGGATCAAATGCCTCTCTGTTTGACTGTTATGCATCCCAAATTGCTATTCAGCCATGGTGACCTTGCTTTAGCAAATAGCATTGAAACCCATTTATTCATTTTCCATCCTGAGGAGACCAGTTATAGTTTATTTCCCATAGGGATGACCAGAATCAGGGCAGCTCACTTTGCATCTACTACTGTAAGCCTTTTGAAGCCTGATCACCCATGATTGAAACAGGTGCAACCATAATGATCTATGGTATGTAGGCTTATTTTCCTCACTGTATTTCTTAAAAAGCCTAAGATAAAAATAAGCTTAGAACCCTGATAGTTGAGCATCTCTATGTACCCACCTTAGATGGTGGTTGTGTATCAGTTTAAGTTCATATTTGCTTCTATTCTTTTACTCTATGGCCTGACAACAAACTCAAATACAGAGATTAAAACAAGAAAGTATGCAGCAGATATGCCATTTCTGCAGTTTAATGGTGCAAAACTATATGGAGATGACCTCAGTGAGGGTGATGTTGCTTCTGCACCTCCAGTGTGAGAGCACTATGGTTAGTGGGCTGTCTCATAGATATGGTGAAACTTCTATTTTCCATTCTGAGAGTTTAAAGGGACTCGAATCACTGAGTATAAGGACTTTATTTACATCATGAGGGTAACATCATACTCTTGATTCCTGGATGGTTAGAGAGGGCCACAGCTTTTCTTTTATATTGTAAGGATTAAATACAAAGATAGGACCAAAACACCACTACTAGAAAATGCCCTTGAATCTTAAATGCCTGCTTTATTAGCATAGTGTGGAATATTTTGCCAATGCATTACTTAGCCATTATTATACATATAAAATACAAAGACCAAAAAATAATTCTTTAATGCAGGTCAGGAAGCTAGGTAGGGTGAAATTAAGCATGTGCCTTGCCTGTGTGCATGTTCTTCCTGTCCTCTGACTTATTCTGGCTCTTTTATGTCTACCTCATTTTTCATGCTGCTTATATAAGGACTTGTGCTTTTCAGACCACCCTCAATATGTTGATAAGGGAAGGTTCTTCAAGCCCTGGAAGAATAAGGAGAGAATATTATCATTTTAATTGTTCTATACAGTAACTCATTTCTACCTTGGATTATATTTTTTGTTCCTAAAAAACTTGTGCTCTTTTCCAGTCCATTGAAATGTTCTTATGCCATAAGGTCTAGTCCCTTATATGCCCTGCCTACACCTAAATTTAACAAGCCCTAATTAAATCCCCCACCATCTGTTTCCTGGGCTTTTTCTCATGGCCCATCAATCTTCCAGCATTCCAAGCAGATTTCTCAGTCCTGTTGGCAGCCTCCCACTCCCTCACCTATCTCATCTTGCAGGTGGCAAAGCCTCTGTAGTAGATCTCATTTTTTACTTTCTTCCATTCCCCAGGTTCACTGTTAAGTGACCCATGCCTGACTTCTCTGCTACAACCTTAATTTCTCCAAAGCAGGAGTAGAAAATAGGTTTCAACTCTTCCTGCCCATAATCTAGTATTGGTAGCCTCTGCCTGTATTGAGATGGTCTTAGGTTAAATGGGAAAGAGCCATGATTGACTGAGTACAGGGGGCCACAGATCCGTAGCAGAAGAAGTGATAAGAGGGCTATGTAAATGGGCTTCTGTCTCTGCTAGCTTTCTGTCACTGTGACAAAATACCTAAGAATACTTAGAAGGAAGAATGTTTTATTTTGATTCATTTCAGAGGTTTCAGTTCATAGTCACTGGTGCTGTTGCTTTTGACCTTTGGTGGCACAGTATATCTTAGTGGATAGCACATGGCAGAGGCTGTTCATCTCATGAGGGGTAAAGCAAAGAGCAAAAGGGGGAGATGGCCAGGTCTCAAAATCCTCTTCAAGGACATGCCTCCAGTGACCTAATTACCTTGCAGTAGGCCCCTCTTCCTAGAGGTTCCACCACCTCCCAGTAGTAGTACAGTCTGGAAACCAAGCTGTTCATATATTGGCCTGCATGAGACATTTCAGATCCAAACCATAATACCACCCTAAGTTGCAGATGGGGTCATGTTAGAAAGAATACTTAAATAGTGTTCAGCCATAACTTAGACATCTCATGATCATTCTTTAAATCTTGGCTAGCTTTATCTCTGCCAACTCTATACATTTTCATAAACCAAATCCAATCACTGCTTTTGCCAAATGTCTTGTTTCCTTATTTCTTTTCATACCTTTCCTGCAATGAAGGTGGTTTAAGTGTTACTTCCTCCTGGAGGTACCACACAGTGACTTTGTATGCCTCCCAGTTTTCTGGCCTGTGTGCAGTGCCCCTTTCGTGTCCCACGATCTTGGATCTGAAATCTCTCCTCACCCCACTCTACCCCACACTGTCCTCTGTTTGCCTGGCCTCATTGTACAGACTCATGTAAGTTGGACATGCATGTCTGATATTTACCAAAAAGAGGGTAGAACCCAGGTGTACTGATAACTGCTCTTCCCAGTTGTCATACTAAACTGTGCAAACAGACCAATTCACAGTGATAAACATCAAGTCATTGCTTCACCAGATGATTCCTCTAATAATTGGGATAGTTTTTTTTTTTAAATTTTGGAGTGGATTTGCCAGTACAAATTTTTGAATGTCAGTCTCTCATCTGTTAGCATTTTAGTGAAGAAATGTCTTCTGTTAGCTGATTCTTCAGGCATATTCTTTTCTACTTTATATATTTGCATACCCATCTGTATCCAACGTTTTCCTTTGTCCCTACTCCTCCTGTTCCCAACCTTCTTTGCCTGTTACATAAGATCTGATCTTCATGCTTTATCCTTGGCCTGACCCTGTTCTTTCACTGTCTCTGATCTTTTTGACCCAATGTCTTGAAAATCCTCCATTCTAGACTCTGATGGTGAAATGGTTCTACCAGTTGTCTTAGATCCATATTTTAAATATTCCTCACATAGTTCCTGAAATTTTTTCCCAGTTAATTATTTGGCTACTGCTTTTCCACGAATTCACCTAAAATAGTAAATTTTAAGCTCTATTAGTACAAGTATAACTTTATTCTCATCTTTGGAAAACCCAAAATATAAAATAGTAAAAGTTGAAGATAAAAGTACTCAACACATGCTTACTGAATTAGGAAATGAATACAGGCTGAACTCCATAATCATGAATCGTTGGATTGTAAATTTAAAGGAAGATTAAACAAACTTGTTTCATAATAAGAATTTAACATATTTATCTTTTAGCATGGTATAAAACATATAGAAGTGTGATATGAATTCTTATTTTGTTTATGTATGTTTGCCAAACCTAATAACATTTGCAAATTCTGCTTGAACAGTTTTGATATTATGAGTTTATAAAGTGACCTAATGTTTTGAAAAGTGATGTCCACTTTATCACTTAAAAAAGATGAGGTAGTATTACAACATAATAAATAATTGAGAAAAGAAAAACCTCTGGTAGCAGAATTTACTTGACCACAGTGCGTCTACACATTACATTTGATGATTAGCCCAGGCTTCTAAATCTATGTGCAAATGCATTTAATATGTGTGATATGGGAATAGGTAATACCATAAAACCTCAAAGCTTCAGCTTCTGTAAGCCTCCTTGGTGCCAGTAATCATATCAATGGCAGTTCTCACTTCCCTGGACAAAACATGAACCACATTTTCTATTTATCTTCAATATTGCAACCCAAAGAAACTTTGTAACTACTAAAATTAAATATATAGCAAAGTAGTAACCAAATTAATTAGTAAAGGTAGAGATTATGTAAAATAAGGTCTTGCAAAAAGTGCTGAACCTTAGAGTTTGAAGTGAAGATCTAATGTCCAAGGTTAATTAATGTCATGACCATTTTTAATGTTCAAATGAGCGTGTTATAAATTTTATCTATATTTTCTGTCTATTGCTGATTTTGGTTGGGACTTAGCTTTTAATGTGGATCCAAAAAAGTGTGTTGGGAATCCCGAGTTTGCTTCTTGCTGTTCAAGTCAGTGTTTCTCAAACTCTGGGTAAAATTGGGGGAGAGATTATATAAGCTGCTTTTCTAAACACTGAAATTGAAGCATGGGGATGGGTTTGTGATACTGGAATGGTAAATACAGCCACAGTGGTCCTACTGTACTAAGAAGTTTTAGAACTATTGATGTCAATGATTTGGGGCAAGTTTTCAGACTCTTTTAGGTTGAGTTTCTTTGGTATTAGTAAAATTAATAATTTTACATTGTTGGGAAGAATACATGAAATCACATCCGTAATCACTAGTAATACTGGAAAGGGCTTTATTTTACCCCATAGTGTGAATGTGACACTCCAGTGTATATACCCAAGCTGCATCAAAGATCACACCCCATCTTCTCTGCCCTTTTAGATTTCTTGCATACCCATTATCAATCTTCATTTTGACTCCTTCATATTTCTTTTTACTCACTAGTCCATTCCATATTAATAGGAAAATAATTCCTCTAACATTGGGATTTATCTCTAAAGGCTATTAAATTGAAAGGCCTTGACATTAGTAGAATTGTTCTTAGGAAAATAGCAAAAATCCCAAGTGACACAAAACCAAGAAACATTTTGTTCTGGGGACATTAGTTTTTTACGTAATTTCTGCTCCAACACTGTTAGTTTCGTAGGTACAATATATGTTAAAGGCTGCTCATTAAGAAAGTGTTTGTAATGTATTCTCAGCTGTATATGAGGTAGACAGTTTCCACATCATTTCTTCATACTGATTTTAATTTTCCCATATTTGAGTATTGCTTAAATAACAAACCAATAAAAATGACCAATAATCGCAAACACTGGGCAGTGGAGAGCCAGAGGCCTCCCTTGCAGGTTTGCAGGTGTGATGGCTTCCTCTCACAGGCTCTCCTGCCATCCACCCTGGTATAACACAGGAGAGGGGACTCTTCCAGGGCATTGCTGGACATGGGCCCTCCAAAACTATAAGGAATCAAAAGGAGTAGAAGTAGGAGAGCAATCTTCATATTCTGAGATTGGATGGAGGCAGTACAGGGATCAGAGTTGTCCTCCGGGTGGGGGGGGGGGATCATCAAGGATCAGTGGAATTTTGATTCCATTAATAATATGGAAGATTTGGAGTTCAAAGCAGTACTGAATTTTACTGTTTGAATTTTGTCTTAGAAGAATAAGTCTGAGCAGCATCTCTACCATGTATGCTCATGAGGCTAAAGCAGAGCCACAGCTGCGGTGTCCTCCTTGCCTGAATGCTAATGCAACTGACCTCAGCTCCTTTAGCCTCTCTGCTTCAGCACTCAATCTTCAGCTGTGAGGAGCCTTGGACCTTGACATCTTGACCCAGATACATGTATCTGCAAAGCTACCACTTTAAGAACTGGCAAGAGTGGCATGGAGACTTAAGTAGATCCCTGGATCGCCACTCTTACCTCTTCCAACTCTTCCACCTCTTCCACTTCCATTCCCCGCCCCCCCGACCAATCTGATCCCTGGATTCTCCAGAGGCCCCAAATTTCTCCCAATACCTGTATCGGATACAGATGTTCCACAACTTGGAGGCATCCTTTTAAGGCTATGTTAAATTGAAAATACAGCAAGACAAAATGCACCCAACCTGCTGAACATCCTAACTTAGCCCTGCCTACCTTACACATGCTCAAAGCACCACCATTAGCCTACAGCAAGGCAAAATCATCCAACCAGCCTGTTTTACATAAGATGACAACATGATAACCTTGCTGATGGGAGCTTGCTTCCTTTCTACACCTGCCCAGCACCATAAGACAATCATACTGTATTATTGATAGGCACAGGAAAGATCGAAATCAGAGTATGATTTCTACTGGATGCATATCATTTTTCACCTTATGAATCAGAAAAATCACAAGTGTAGTCCCTATTAACTCAAGACAGTATTTATTGGGCACACAGTCGCTCTTGACTATTGAAAGTAGAATCCTTAAACCTGCCCATTGGCATCTCCTGGGAACTTGTTAAAATGCAAAATCTCAGCACACAGGGCTGCAAGGTTGAAAAAAAAAAAAACAAGGACTTAGTGTGGTACATTCTCCTGCTGTCAGTCTCTTGTTTTTCCCAGAGCTTCCAATGGTGTCATGTTGGGACAGACTATCAAGAAGTTCACAGCTTTTATCCTCAGGGCCACTGTTGGCTAGCAAGACAAATTGAGGTTTCGAATTATGATAACTCTCTACTTTGGATCTGGATGTTCTGTTTCTTTTTTTGTTGTTGTTGTTTACTTTTAATTTTCCTTACTGGGGGTTGAACCCAGGAGCATTTTACCACTGAGATACATCCACAGTCCTTTTTATTTATTTTTTTTATTTTTATTTTTTTTTAATTTTTAATATTTATTTTTTAGTTCTCGGCGGACACAACATCTTTGTTGGTATGTGGTGCTGAGGATCAAACCTGGGCCGCATGCATGCCAGGCGAGCGCACTACCGCTTGAGCCACATCCCCAGCCCCAGTCCTTTTTATTTTTGAGACAAGATCTCAACTAAGTTAGCTAGGCTGTTCCATAACTTGTTATTTGCCATCCTAACCCTCCCAAGTTACAGAGATTACAGGTTTGGCCACTGTAACCAGCTATGAAGAATGTTTCAAGGGGGAAGTCAAACCATTCAACTTCTATAGCATGTTAGATGTGTTTGTAAATAAACCAGTGACAAAATGCAGAATCTTAGCTCACAAAAGAATGACTAGTAATGAAATCATAGTCACCACATCTTAATCTTGAATGTTGTTTATTAACATTGGCTCCAGATGAAGGTAGAAGTTCTAATTCTTTTTTCTAAATGATTTGTCCTTTAAAAAATAAAAACAAATGCCTTTTCATAATCCAATGCCTAATTTTGAAATTATGAGATAGCTATAGGAACACTTATTTGCTCACCAAAATATTCAAAACCGCCAAGATGAATAAAGCGCTCTCTTGAATGTCTAGCTTAGTGATTCTTGTGAAACAGGTTGTAGAAATTTAGAATTTTTCTCATGTCAACAATGGAATGGTCTCTAATGAGGCATGACTTAAAAACATGGATTTCCACCCTTAATATAGTATTTAAGTAATGTATTTTAAATTCAGATGCAGGAGATTTAAAAAAAAATGTTTATTGATAAACATGGATTTGGTCAAGCACAGTGGTGCATGCTTATAGTCCCAGCAGTTCAAGAGGCTGAGGCACGAAGATTGGGAGTTCAAAACCAGGCTCAGCAAAATCGAGGCACTAAGCAGCTCGGTAAGACCATGTCTCAAAATAAAATTCAAAATAAGTCTGGGGATGTGGCTTTGTCTGTGTCTGTGTGTGTCACACACACACACACACAACAACAACAACAACAAAAACACATGGATTTGAAAAGTTGAATTACTCTTGCTTTGTTCTTTACATGTTTGAGAGGCACATGCATCTCCTGACCTCACACAATTTAATCATTTCTTCTTAGAATGGCTCTCTATCAGGGGACAATGTTAAGCAAAAGCAGGCTCTGTTTCAACTTATGGGAGGAAGTGGAATGGACATAACTTTGAAAATGGCTTAGCATTTTCCACAAGAATAAGGAAATTTTTCTAGTGTTGTAGGCTACATTTACCTTTGAAGAATTTACTTTCAATCATTGTTTAGCTTCAATCCCCTGCTGTTACGAGGACAGAACCTAAACTCTCTCTGGAAGGGCAGATGTCATTGGCGGTTATCTATCCTCAGAGTTGCTCAAAATAGAAATGTTATTCACTATCTACCTGACCACACGCTCTCACAATTCACACTTTAGCCCATGGTAGAGCAGTTTGCACAAGTCAGTTTTCCAGTGTTTTAGTATTTGTCCATGGTCCACATTGCAAACACAGTATTCTCTCCTATTCTTTTAGCATGTCTTTATTATTTAATTAATCAAAGCTGAAACTTAAATTTAGGTGACTAGTCTATCCACAAATCAATATTACATTGCCAAGAAGGAAGAAAACAAAGCAATACATGTTTCCCTGAAAAAAAAATATGGTAATAACTGGCATAAAATCTAGACATACCAATAAAAAACAATGGGTTATCAAGAAACACATCCCAAGTACTCACTCAGGTTATCTCTAACTTGATTGTGTCTGGAGGTCTTCAGTGAAAAATAAACTTGAGAGTTCTAATCAGAATAGACTAGGTTATATACTGTGATGAAAAGGAAACCTCAGGGTCTCAGGGGCTTAAAGCAGAGATCATAAACAAGGATCCATAAGTCAAAGACAGCTCACCAAGTGTTTGCATAAATAACATTTTATTGGATTGTAGCCACGCTTATTCACTTACATGTTGTTTATGGTTGCTTTCCTCCTACAAAGGCATAGTTGAGTAGTTGAAGCAGACCATATGGCTTATCAGCTTAAATATGAATCACCATTTTACAGGGTAAGTTTACTTACCCAGCACTTACAGCTTAAAAGTTTTATTTTTCTGTTCATGCATTTGCTAGGTATCCAAACACTCTTCTAAGTACTTAAATAATTCCAACTCAACTCGCCTTTGTGTCACTAGACCTTCACTTTCACCATGTATCAGAGGAGAAGCATCTTATAACATTCTTAAATGCTTTGGCCCAGCAATGATAGACATCACCCCTTAGTGATGACGAACCTAATAGGCCCACCTCACTTTAATGAATCTGGGTCATGTGAGGGAGAACATGGATATTTGGTCAACAGTGGAAGTTATTGGTGCTCAGCCTATAAATGATATTTATCATTAATTCACTAAGGGCGAGAGTTTTGATAAAGGAAAGAAGATGTTCAAGGACTATTTGGGGGCAATCCTAAACATTAAAAACTCAAAGATGTCAGAAGGAGAATGAAATGGAACAATTATGCAGATAGGTGAAAAAGTTATTTTGGATGTCTTGGATACCAAATGAAGAAAGTGAATTAAGAAATAATTATATACCAAATGTTGTTGATAGCCCAAGTATTGAACCCTAGATTTAAGATCATTGGCAACTTGACAATATCCATTCAGTTGAAATGATTTGAAAGCCTGATTGGAGTGAGTTTAAAAGTGACTGAAAGGCAAGGTATAAGAGAAAAGAAAAATTTCAGGTAATTTCAGGTAATTTTACTACAAAGAAAAGAAGTAAATTCAGGTTTGTGAGTTATGGAGTCAAGACTTCATGCATTGATGAAAACTTCAGTAGGAGAAAATGTTGATGCAAGTGAGAGAGATGACAATTGCAAAGTCATTGAGTGGAGCTAGTGAAGAAATCTAGGAACGTGAATAATAATACTCTTAAAGAAAACTGAGTGTACACTGTGAATGGCCAGTCTCTCCTACCAAAAAAAAAAAATCACTTCCCACCATAAATTTAGAGATAAAAATTCACATTTTGTCCCTCAAGCAAAAAATTCTAACATTCCCTTATTCTGAAGCATTTTGAAGAAAAACTCCAATTAGATCAACAGCTTTCTGACTTTTAAACATTTATATATTAACCCTGGTAACACTTTATAATTAGTAAAACACTGGCTGGATTTCTTTTAATTACTATAATCCTAATACCATCCCCTTGGTGCTGCAATGGCCAGATGTTCATCTTATATTTTACAGTAATTGTGTAGCTGAACCTCTACAGAAATTCCTAGTTATTTTTCCATGAAAGTAGCTATTTTCATGGTAAATTATAAACTTTCAAGTGAAAACTATATAACAGTGCTTAGCTACCGTCTTTATTTGCAAACACTTTTGGTCTAAATATGAAAAAGCATCTTTTCATAACAAAAAAAGTAAAGGTAAAATTAGAAACCAATGATTGTATGGGCTTCTGATTGTATCTGATTACTACTATCAGTGTTTGTGTGTGTGTTGTGTTTGTGAATAAAATATAATTTAATCTTTTCAATTAGCATGTTAATTTCCAATTTAAAGATTTTTTTTTGCCTTAGATACAATAGTTGACACGAATCCCGTAAGTTTTATTACTTTTCTTCTTGCCCTTTTTTAGAAAACAGCTTGCACATCTCCAGCATTGCATAAAATACCCATTTGTAATTATGCTTAACCTTTCCAAAGCCTCTGGGTATAGTCTGCTCATTAATCTTTAACCTGACAAGCCTTGGGGGTTGTGAAATTGGTACCTCTATGTATTAGAGAGACAGAGACCATAGACTAGAGGTACAAAAGGGGTAATTAAGAGGAGGTAAGAAAAGAAATAGAACTAAACTAGAGGGATATGATTATATTATGGAAGGTGTCAGCTAACAGGAACAATAGAATGCAAATCATTCTAGACAGAGTTCAGGAAATAGATGAAGCCATACATTTTGAGTAAAACCAATTTAATCATACATTGTCCTGCTCAACTAAAAATAATTTGCATCAAATTGATCTAAAGTAAGATTTACAAATATACAGAATATGGATTGGCTCTGTTTTTACAAACTGTTCCCTTCCATAAGAAGAGTATAACCAAGAACATATATTAAATAAAATTAACATTGTTCCCAGAAAAGTTACTGTATTTTTCTCATCTGCAGATATTCATTATTTTTCTGTTGGTTGTTGAGATTAACACGAGTTAAATGTACGTTTTTCTATGACATAAAAATTCTCTACACACAAAAATTCTGCCTGAGCATTTTTGTGTGTCAACTGTTGAAGATTTCTTATAAAAATTGATGCACAAAAATGTATACAAATATATATAATAGCAAATACTGCATCTGCCTAATGATAAGATTTTCTTTTAAACTGATTTTTTTAGGATTGTTAATTATATTCTTCAAAGGGAGAGTCACTTTGTGAAAAGAAATATTTCTACTCTTATACAATAAAGAAGAAATGGCAAAATATTTTTATTGTACTAAACAGTGAAATCCTAGAAGTCAATTTTGCAGTGACCTCATACTTGGCTTTAGTGGTATTTCAAATAATTAGCTAAGTTGCTATAGTAAAGAGAATTAAATGCAGTAACTTAATTAAAATATTTATCATAGCATAGTCCCATGGGTATTTGAGCCCCAAGTGATAGCAAGGTAATTCTGTCAAGGTCAACCAGTTGCTCCAGTGATCGCCATTTCTCATTCAGTGGTAGGAGAGATCCAAGGGATCCTGAGCAAGCTCCTTAAAGATGATCCAGAAGTTCTACCATTGATTCTGTTCATACCCCATTGGCTCAAATATAAGCACATGGTTAAATCAAACTACAAAAAGAACTGAGAAATACATGTGTCCAACTAAAACATGAGGGATCCTTTTACTGAAAATAAAAAATGAGAGGAAACTGACTAGTAGAGACGCTTAGGTATCAGTCTTTAGTGTATACAGATGTTTTATATTAATCCTTTAGGATTTTGTAAAGATGGAAAAATGCACATATAAAAATTTGTTAAGAATGTGAATGTATATCTTAGCCTTTATAAAATATGTTGGTGTATTCTCCATATTCATTATGTGTGATAATTTAATATTTAGATTGGTTTTTCAAAATAAAAGACTTAGTTTATAGCAGTTTTAGTTTTACAGTGAAACTGAGTGAAAGGTACAGAGTTTCCACATTCTCCATCCACACACAGATTTAGTTTCCAGCAACATTGCCCACCAGAGTGGCACATTTATTACAAGTGATGAATTTATATCAAAACATCATTATTCCTCAAAGTCTTTAGTTTACAGGAGTGTATACTTTTAGTGTTCTGTGGGTTTGAGAAATTGTATAATGACATGCATTCACCAGTATAGAAGTATGCAGAGTAGTTTCATTCTCCTAAAAATCCTCTGTGCTCTATCTACCCATCCTGTCATCAATGCTGCTTTCCTCTGGAACCCCTGAAAGCCAATGATCTACTGTTTCCATATTTTTGCCTTATCTAGAATGCATTATAGTTGGGGTCATACAGTATGTAGTTTTGCAGATTGACTATTTTCAGTTAATTATATGCATTTAAGGTTCCTCCATGCATTTTCATGGGTTGATCTCATTTCTTTATACCACTAATAATACTCCATTGTGTGGACTAACCATTTGAAACCATGTATCAATTGAAAAGTATCTTAGTTACTTCATTTTTTGGCAGTTATGAACAAAGCTGCTGTAAACTTCCATGTCAACGTTTTGTGTGGATATAACTTTTTAACTTCCTTTGGGTTAACACTAAGATGGGCAATTGTTGCATTGTGTGGTAGGAGTATAAGAAACTGACACACCATCTTCCAAAGTGGCTATACCATCTTGCATTCCTGCAAACAATGAAAGAGTTGTTCCATGCTCTACTCAGAATTTGGTGATATAAGTGTTCCAGGTTTGAGACATTCTTACAGGCGCAGAGCAGTACCTCTTTCTAGTTTTCATTTTCCTGATAATGTAATATGGAGTATCTGTACATAGGTTTATTTTCCATCTGAATATCTTCCTTGGTAAGGTATCTGTTACAGTACTTGGAACATTTTTTTTAATTTGTTCTAATTAGTTTACACAGCAGTGGAATACATTTTGTCACATCATACATAAATGGAATGTAACTTCTCATTCTTCTGGTTGTACAAGTTGTAGAATCACATTGGTTGTGTAATCAAATCTATATAGGGTAATAATTAGTTTGAGAACTCAATCTTTACACTGTAGTTTTTTCTAGGCCTCTCAACTATTCTTTGGAGACTTTGTACCCATCCATTATTTCTTTTTGTTAATTTCTTTATTAAAGCGAATATAATTTTGGAACAAAATTTTATTCGTCAATTTAATAAATATTTAATGAACATCTATTAAATATAATAGATATTATTCTAATTACTTTGATTATAGTAAATAAGAAAACAGATAAAGATCCCAGCTGCATAAACATAATTTTTTTATGGACAACAGACAACAAGTAGCCATATTAACAAATAATCTGTGTATACATAAGAAATTCTAGAAGTGCCCTGGTTGTAAGTATGCTAATTCCATACTAGAAGGAAGGATGAATCCAAAAGTTCCAGCCAGGCTATTAATTACTTTGGATAAGAAAGATCAGATCTCTTCCATTCATAGCTCGTAGGCAGGAATTCATCATGGTGTCCCATCTAACCTCAAAGAGGCCTAAAGAGGCCTACCACAAGGGACAATCCCATCAATTGCCTTGTAATGGAAGAACAGGTACTATTGGTACTCTGTGCTAATGAGTGCATCAGCAAGCACTGGATTCTGAAGCTGAGGGATTATTAGTGGTGACACATGGGAGGAGATATATACTCCTGGAATGGTACTATTGAAACACAGATTAAAGGACATGCTAGCTGACTCTTGGAAAAAGAGTGAGGCAATGAGTAGCCAGTGCAAAAATCATCAGGCCAGGTTGTACCTGTCCTACTTGAGTACACTTAATAAAGGTATGTGTAGCTGGAGCAGAATGAGTCAGAAGATTGTAGGAGATAAGGATAGTAATGTAGTGGGGCAACAGGCCATTGTAATGACTTTGTTTTTTACTGAAAATAAAATAGGCCATTATTTGTGGAGCTTTGAGCAGCAGTATGAAGCCATTTGACTCCTTTTTCAGTTGTTATTGTTTTGAGAATAAAATTACAGGGAGGGGAAAAAGTAAAAACAAGGAACCCCTTTGCAGATTATTTCAATCATCTATGCATTGAAGAGACTAGATAATTATTTTCAAACTTTTTTTTTCCCCTGAATACTCATCTGGATGACTACTTTCACTGTTTCTTGCAATTAATGTGACCATGACATGGGAGGAAAAATGATGTACTCCTTCCTATTGGACCTACCCTGCCCTGCTCTGCCAAAAAATTGACCATATTTTTTTTTCGTTCTTATCTGCCCACCGAATTAAAAAAAAAAATGCCAAGATAGGACAAGTAGAAACCTGGACTTCTTAGTGGTTGTACAGAACTAATAATTTACCTTCTTAAATCTGCCTCACAACCTATTAAGATTAAATTGAGAAATAAACTTATATTGAACTTAGTGACTGAGATGTGGGATTTGTTTATTACAATAGTTAGCATAACTATAACTGATACACTGAAGTGAGTTCTGCTTAATTCAGTGTATTGGTTTAGCAATTGAACACAGCTGGCAAAGAGACTGGTATCAGAGACTGAGAAGCTTGTGGTTCATGTTATGTAGTTGTAAACATTTGTTAAAAGTCTCCTATGAGATATCTGTACGGCAAACCACATACCTACAAGCCTATGGTACTCCAAAGTGATTGGATAAAGCTGTAATTGGGAAATATTACAAGTTACCTTGGTTACTTTTTGCTGATTTTGCCAATGTACTCTAAGAATAGTCGGGCAAGAATTGAGTTGTTTCAGCCAGGTATTTGGGTAAGTGGGAGGCTCCAGGGAACTTCAGATACCAAGGGCTTGACAGTTATGCCAAACCTGTTACTGAGGACTCAAAAGAGTGAGGAAAAGAAGATTTAAAATGGTTTGAGAGACAAGCACAAAGATTTCCTGATGATGCAAGTTTAAACTTTGCAGTAAAAATTAGTTGAAGGATACTATCATTCCAGTGCCAATTGTTCCAGATGATTTTAAAATCTCGGAAATGACAGGGAGAAAGCAGAAGACATAATGAGGCTGGGGGGTTAAGAACTATTATTTCTGGAAATAAACTTTGGGTAATTGCCAGCACATGGAACTATAGGAATTAAATTAATGAGAAGCCTACTTGATTTTTTTCAAGTACCAAATTATGACCCTGGACTAATAAAAATAATCTTTGTTGAGTTTAAGAGAGGGGGGAATCCAAACTTGTATAGGGAGGAAATGTTAAAGCCTAATTTGTTTCATATTTTTAGTTTAACATTAACCATAGATCTCAAAGGTTATTAGGTGAAACAGTCCCCTGTTACTTCTAGTACCTGATGATCCTGTGGGAATTAAGGTTATACAATGAAGAATGATTGACACCTTTATACTTATTCACTTTCATCTCATTGCATTAATACCAACTGCAATCTACATGCAACCATTTCAATAGATTTTTCAGATTATATCATTTCATTTTAACAAATTCACTGAACAAAGTGAACAAATGGCTTAAAATATTCCTGCGAGGAAAATTTCAAACTGAAATGATATTAATAGGAAGCAAGGAGGAAATGGTAGAACTGATATTTTTAGTATGAATTATTTTTAAGCTACATTACAAAACAAAATAATTTTATTTTCAGAGCTTAAAACTGACCAAAATTTAAAATTATCAAGAATATTTTTGAAAATATGGATTTATACACATTATCACTTACATGTGGACTTTATGTATATTATATATTACAAAGATTTTTTTGCATATTATATATGTATATATACATATATATTATATATATAATATATTTACAAAATGTTTGTAAATATATATATTTACAAATATTTGTTATATATTTACAAATACTTTTATTGTTTCAGTGTTTTATTTTTGTTCAACATTTAAAACCAATATTTTAGTGAGGATTTTATAGTAAGAATTTAGCCAAAATCAATTATCTCATGACCATTAAATGAAAATTTACTATTGCATAGAGAAAATTTTCTACAAATGCGGCTAAATAAGTGAAGTAACAAATGAATTCTCCAATATATACTGGCTGACATGAGATGAAGTCTGTTTCTTGAATGTGTGTTAGTCCTGTGCAAGAGGCTACATCTTCCCCATACATACTTTCAGGATTCCAAGCTGATGGAAATTCTGTCATGTTCAACAGTGGCTTTCAAGGTTGCTTCTAAAGTCCTTTATGTGGGCACTGAAAAGGGAGATGGCATGATTAGTTTGTGTTGGAGAAGTACATGAGCCAGACCTCAAAGTGGCATATATTATGTCCACTTGTATCTCATTGACTAGAAATGAAAGCCTGTGTCCACATAAATTTGCAAAGGAATTGGGGAATATAGTCTAAGAACTCCGAACAGTATGTGAGTTTTAGTTAATAGCTTGCAAACCTGGGGGAGGCATAAAATCCACTTTCAGCTTATATTTAAATGAATATAATGAAAATTTCTCTATCACTGAGTGTAGGAAGCTGAGCCTAGTCAAAAGCAGAAGCTGCTGTGCAAATCAGTTATTTCACATAATGGACTGAACATAACCTCCATTCCATTAGAGAATGTTTGAAACTTAAATCACAAAGATGTGATGTGCCTATGACAAGTCCCTAAAAGGACGGAAGTATTCAAATATAGTAATCTAGACCTTCTGCCTTTGTTTATCCTCAGAAATAAGCTTGCTCCCTCCAGTGAGGTGTAAGATGATTTTTTTTTTTCTTTCTGTAGTTAACAGCTACATCACCAATCTGGAATAACCTTGTAGGTGTAGAGAAATTGTTCTGTATTTCTCTAGCATTATATGTAAGTGTTTATAAGCACTTATCCCTGAGAATGAATGGGACCAGATAAAACTTGATTCATACCTTCTAGTCAAAAAAGTTGTTTTATAAACATTATGAATATTTAAATAATTTATTTTCTTAATAGAAAAATGATAATATTGAATAATATACACCATAACTTATCTCAAAGTTGATAGTCATTGATAGATTAAATGTTTAAAATGGTGACATTATTAATTTTCTGACAGATTTAGCTAAATTAGAGCATTTAAGAGGATAGTATACAGTGGAATATGAAAGTGCTCAAAGACATCTAATTTTTCTATCACTTGGAATATCTAGTAACCAGAGACAAGTTTGAATGTTGCATTATCTTATATTTTTCTAATATAACAATGAATGTGCCTATTAGAGAAAAGAAATTATGATTGAGAAAAAAATTAAAATACATTTACATAACCTTGGTTTTTAATTACCATAACAATATCTCTAATTACTAGTGTAAATAAAAAGTAGAGTGTCATATGCTTTATTTCCTTGTAACTGTAGGAACTTCACTCTCTTAATAACTTATGTAAATATTGGTTTATGAAGAGACATGTGTCTATACCTATATAAATGTATCTGAATGAAGGACCTTTTAAATTCTTTAGCACTTTAGATTTTAAAAATCACTTTGAAACATAGCTAATAAATATTTATGATGTAAATAAGAAGTGTTAAAACTGAATAACATAGCCACTAAGTATAAATTTGAAGAGCTCTAGAAAAAGAAGTATCATGAAGGATTTTTATTTCTGACTCATGTGTATTTTTCATGCACTTCTTAAATAATAATGTCTAAAATTATACCTGTATCATAAGCATAAGCATTATTCTGTTATTGAATTGGGAAATTTGCTGGTTTATGGATAAAATGACTTGCCTTTGGTCAGTCATGAGATGTTTGTGATATAGTGGATCTGTGAGGAGAACTCTTTCAGCCTCCAGCTCTGTGACTTAAGAATACATAATCTTACCTTCATTGTCTTTTATTTTCCCATGTGTAAACTATAATAATAATATCAAACTGAGAGTAATATTTAAAAGTGGATAATGTATTAGTTGGCTTGGTTGTCATAGCAAAATTCCTTGACCATGCATCTAAAACAACAGAAATTTATTTTCTCACACTTCTGAAGTCTGGAAGTTCAAGATTAAGGGTTGGCAGAATTGGCTTCTCTTGAGGTTCTTTCCTTTTGTTTGAAGATGGTCACTTTCTTCCTGTGTCCTCACAAGGTCTTTTCTCTGTATACACTTGTATCTATTCTTATAAGTTTTATCAGATTAGAGCCTCACCATTATGAAGTTCATTTGACCTTAATTCCTTTTATAAATTCTGTATCTCTGATTTCAAAATGGAGGGCTCAGGTTTCAACATATGAATTTGGATAAACATAATGTCAGTCCATCATGGAAAATTAAATAGATTTTTACAAAACTTGCTTGTGAATTATAACGTGGCTGTTTTTGTTAGTTTTATTTTAGTTTGTCTTAATATAGGTAGGTTTTTCTCATATCATCAACAAATCTGATGATTTCCAAAACAGTTTTTTCCCTTCCAAAAATCTGAAGCATCATGTGGATCAAAATACAAAACCACATACATTGTTTGGTGATATTTATTTTTGTCGGTTTACTTTCATATTGGCAGCATTTTTAATGAGAGAGAACTCTATGTCAGTTGTCAGTAAACATTTATCTGTGCATATACCAGGAGCCAAAAGGTAGCTTTTTAAAGGAAATGGTTGCTTGTCTGTACAACATTTACAAATGGAAATGCTTTAAGCCCTAAAGCCAAACACATGTTTGCTTAGTAAGAGAAATCCTGGTAACTAAGGCCAGAGACAGCTGGTATGCCCAATAAACTTGTAAGCTTTCATTTTACATCATGGTCTTGCAGAGGCCTTTTAAATGCTCTTGTGGAAAAGGCTGAGATCTAGTTGTATGGCCATTATGTCTTAAGTTATTTTTTCCCATATCTTATTAGTTCATTAAAGATATATATACTATTAAGGTTCATTTTGTCAAAATTATACAAGCATGAAATATAAATTTGCTTCCATTAAATTCCCAATACTACTCATTACCCTGCCCTCCTCTCTCCTCTTGTTCCCTTTCCTCTATTTGGTTACTAACCATTCTTGTTTGTTTATAGTTATTTTTTAAAATTAGTGCATTATGAACACACCTAAAAGTAATTCTCTGAGATATACTCATGTATGCACATAGGAAAGTTTGATCAGATTCATTTACAGTTTTCTTCGTTTTTCCCATTCCCTACCTTTCCCCTTCAATTTTCTTCCTCTGCTCCACTGATCTCTCATCTATTTTCTAAGGGATTCCTCCTATCTTTTATTTTTTTCCTCATTATCTTGAGTCATCTTATGCATATAAAAGAAAACATTTGATCCTTGAATTTCTGGGACTGGTTTATTTCACTTAGCATGATGTTCTCTAGTTTTATCAATTAAAACAACAAATGCCATTATTTCATTCTTCTCTATGGCTGCATAAAACTCACTTTTTCTTTATCCTTCCTTTGTTGACAGGCATCTATAACTTGGCTATTGTGAATTGTGCTACTATAAAAATTGTGCTGCTATAAATGTGGCTGCATCCCTATAGTATACTGATTTATTTATATTTTTTCATATTGATGAATTATAATTGTACATAATAGGATTTTTTATAACATGGTACATATTCATATGTACATACAATATGATCATATAATTTGGCTTATATTATTCAACAGTTTTTCCCCTTTCTTTTCCTCTTTCTCCTGGTATCTTTTTTCTACATTACTGATGTCCCTTTGATTTTCATAAGAATCCCTCCCCACAGCATTCTTTTCCTTTTTAATCTCTAACTTCCACATATGAGAGATAACATGAGAACCTTCTAAATTTTGACTTATTTTGCATAACACAATTGTATCTAGTTCCATCCATTTTCCTGCAAATGACATAATTTTATTCTTCTTCATGGTTGAGTAAACTCTATTGGGTGGGTGTGTGTGTGTGTGGTGTGTGTGTGTGTGTGTGTGTGTGTGTGTGTGTGTGTGAGAGAGAGAGAGAGAGAGAGAGAGAGAGAGAGAGAGAGAGAGGGGAGTTTTTTTCTTTTTCCATTCATTTGTTTATGAATGCCTACCCCATTTTCATACTTTGGTTATTGCAAACTGTACTGCTATAAACGTGAGTATCCATGTATGACTATAATATAATGATGTAATTCTTTAGGACAAATACAAAGGAGTGGTATAGCTGGGTCAAATGGTAATTCCACTCCTAGTCTTTTGAAGAACCTTCATACTGATTTCAATAGTGGCCATGCTCTCACCCTGAACAAAAAATCCATTCAAAATGGATAAAAGACCTAGGATTTATCCAAAAACTATGCAACTCCTAGAAGAAAACATAGTTTAAATGCTCCACCATGTAGGCACAGGCAACAGCTCTCTCAATGGGACCCCTAAAGCTCAGGAAATAATATGAAGAATCAATAAATGGAATGGCATCAAATTAAAAATCTTTTGCATAGCAAAAGAAACAAGAATGCAAAAACAGAACCTACATAATTAGAAAAATATTTTGATAAAGGATTGATATACAGAATATAAAAAGAACTCAAAAAATATAACAATGAAAATGAATTAAAAGCAAACCCTCTCAAAAAAAGAAATACAAGTTGCCAATAAATACATGAAAAACATTCATCATTAGCAATTAGGAAGTGCAAATTGAAACTACACTGAGATTTCATCTTATAAAAGTAAGAGTGGCAACCATCAAGAATATAAACAGTAATATATGCTAAAGAGGAAGTGGAAAGAAAGGAATACCTTTATACTGTTAGTGTGATTATAAATTAGTATGTCAATTTTAGATTTTTTGGATATATCCTGAGGAGTGAGATAGATGGGTCATATGGTGGTTCTATTCCTAGCTTTTTGCAAAATCTCCATACTGCTTCCCAGAATGACTGTACAAATTTTCAGTCTTAACCAACAATATATAAGTGGTACCTTTTCCCCCACATCCTTGCCAAAATTTATTATTATTTGTATTCTAGATAGTTGCCATTCTCATTAGAATAAGAGAAAACTTCAATGTAGTCTTTATTACAAGAGATGTTGAATATTTTTTCATATGTGTTGGCACTTGTATTCTTTTAAGAAGTGTCTCGTTACGTCTTTTGCTTATTTCTTAATTGAGGTATTTTTATGTTTTATTAAGATTTTATACCCTCTCAGTGTTAATCTCCCGAGGAGCAGGTGACAAAGATCATCTCTCATTCTGTAGGCTCTCTTTTTACTCTTAATTTTCCCCTTTACTATGTAGAAACTTTTTAATTTGATACCTTACCACTTACTGATTTTGGTTTTATTTTGTTCAGATTTAGGGGTCTTGATAAGGAAGTTGATGCCTGTACTAGTATATTGTACAGTCTATATTCTCTTCTAGCAATTGCAGAGTTTTTGGTCTAATTCCTGAGTCTTTAATCCACATTGATTTGACTTGTAGAGCATGAGTGCTAGGGATCAAGTTTCACTCTTGTTTATATGGATATCCAGTTTTCCCAGCATCATTTGTTTAAAAGGCTATCTTCTCTCCGACATGTGTTTTTGGAATCTTCATTGCGAATCTGATGACTCTATGTGGGTTTGTCTCTTGTGTCTTCTCTTATATTCTATTGGTCCTCATGTCTATTTTGCTCTCTATACCATGTTCTGTTACTGTATCTCTCTAGTGTCATTTCAGGTACAGTGTTTGATGCCTCCAGCATTGTTCTTCTTGCTCATGATTGCTTTGGCTATTCTGGGTTTCTTTCCCCTTTTCCATTACTGAATCTTGCCTCAAATTCTGCCCTTCCACATCCATCTTTTTCTTCTTTACCTTGATGTCCTCAGTTATAAAGTCAAAATTCACATGTCAAATAAGCTGAAACAATGAAAGCACCAACAGTATATCTGCTTTTTATAATCTGCTGTGGGTTAAGGACAGATACAACTTTTAGCTTGCTTTGCATTACGTACAGACAATATATTACACAATTAGAAATATGAGAAATGGCTAGAATCATGAACATAATGATAATGATCTGTAGTGATTAACTTTGCCACTGACTTATGAGACTCCCTTTTAATTATCTTTGTGAATTTCCATTAATTTCATATAATCAGAAGAATTTATCTCCTTTGTTTAGTTGGGTATCTTATTTCTGGTAAAAGTTACGTAGTTATTTTTCTGTTTATAGATTTCTTTAAAACTCATCATTTTTCATTGCTGTGTTTGACCACACATATCCAATTCATCAGTATGTCCTTTCATTTATGAAAATAGTTGAATGTTCATCCTACTGGGCCACCACTATTAAATTCTATATTCAGACTCACATTTAATTTCTCATAATATTTTCATGATCAGTGTTGGGTCATTCAATATAAAATATCTTCTAAGATCTTAAAACTTCTAAAAGTTTATTTTCAAGTAAAAATATCAATAAGCTTAACAAGATGGAACATACACCTTAACTGAAAGTTATAGAAGATTTTGATATATGAAGGGATGCTAGATGACTAAATTTACCTATCTTGAACTGTGACTGTTTAACTGAAAATTAATGTTATAATACTCCAAATTGGTGTGCCTATTATATGTACATTTTATTCATAGAACTTTTCATAAATATTTTAATTATGTTATTACTTGTTTAGAGTTTTTCTTCTGCACTCGATTGTACAACTCATGGAGGGAGGAACTTGTTTTCAATTTTTATCTCTAGAAGTTAGTGTCTGGAAAGTATTAGGTGGTCAGTTAGACAAATATTCATTGGATAGATGAATAGATCATTAAATGAAATACTATAGAGTACAGAATTCATAATTCACATTTAGAGTATAATTACAACTTTTTACAAAAGTCAAATGATTTTCAATTGAGAATTATTTTGCATCCTAAGGCACATTTTGCAATATATGGAGGCATTTATAATTGTCAAATTCAAACACATATGTTTTTTTGTCTAGTGTCCATAAATTCTTCTATCTTATTATATACATGTTAGCTGCCCACAACAAAGATTTTCTGATCTAAAATATCAGTATTCCCATGGTTGAGAAATACATAATGCTCCAAATTGTTGTGTCTATTACCTCCTTACAGTTATAACCCTGACCTGTTTCCATCTTATTTTCTGTACTCCAACCATCCTGGGTTCCTACCAGATGTTACTCTATACTAATTTTTTGAGCTTTTTCACATGGTGGTGGTCTTAAATATTTATTCCCTTTATAGGAGTACTCATTTTTCAGGTTTGAGCTTAACTTTTTGCCAACTGCAATTTTTGTCCTAAATTATGTTCATTTCCTGTTCAACATTATTAAAGTCTGATTGTGTGCATGCATGCACACATGTGAGTGCATTTGAGTCATTTTCTATTAGACTGTATTCGTGATGAAAAGCATTGTGCTTGCCATAATGGGAGTGTATCATTAGGGCTCAGGATTTGTTAAATATCTGAAGGAAGTAGAATGTTTTTGGAACATAGCAATTTGTATATTGGAGACTTGCAGAAGGTGAAGTTATATAAATGGTCAGCCAAGGCTCTCTAGGCTATGGAATATCATTTGGAATATGTACAAGTGTTGTAGGAAGATAATCTTCAAAAGAAAAAAAATAACCAGAGTTGAGTCATTTTTTAAAAAGATCACTCTATGATGGAGAGATTGAATCAGTACTGAAGCTACAGAAGACTATGTGGTAGTGGTGGTTTGAACCCTCAGTGCTAAATATGGGAATAGCAAGTAGTAAATGAATTTCATATACATTTGGAAGTCAAAACAAGGGCATACTTATAAAAATTGGGTGTGGAGGATAAATGAAATTGAACCATCAAGGATATTCTTTAATTTTTAACTTGAGCAAGTGGTAGGAATTGATTTTAGGTCCTGACTTGGAGAAGGCGAAAATAGGAAAATGTTTTAAGAGATAATCAGCAGTATCATTTTGACTATATTTTGTTTGAGTTGGCTTTTACAACAATGAAGAGGAATATTGGGCTAGTGGATGAATGAAATTGAGAAGAGAAATATCATTTAGATATATGAATTTAGCATTAATAAACACATAGATGCTGTTAATTAAGTCTATATCAGATTCTTTACAGAGTTAGTGAAGCCACAGAAATAGTATGAACCAGGATCAAAACTTGTTACATACTAACATTTAGAAGTGAAATACAATAAGCACTGCAAATATAACAGACTGAGAATATCAAATAGTTAGGTACCTGGAAAGTTATAGAAATCTACAAAGAGGGGTATGTCCATTAGGAGAGAGTATCCATCTGGGTTGAATGGAGTCAGAGGTTAAGTCAGATGGGCATAAGGTATGAAGGGTCCTTCACTCTGTGAACATTGTGGCTCAGTATTTATGGAATTATGCTACAAGAAGGTGCAAGTAAAACCAAAGTTGGTTAATAATTGAATAATAATTACCAAAGTGAAAATAGACTTTCTAGGTAGCTATTTGGAAAAGTTTTGTAGTTAAAAAGATTACTGATGCAAGATAGCATTTATAGAGGAATGTGATGTCCAGAGATGGCTTTATAGAATGTTCAAGAAGGGATTTGAATGCTGATGAAGTGATATAGGTTGTGATACTCCTCAGAGCCAGTAGCTTATTTGGGGCCTAGCACCTGTGATGTCACCTCCTTAGTGCCAATTTCCAGCTCTGCTGGGCTTTCTTCTGTGTTCTCTTAACCGCAGTTTCTTTCCTTTGGTCTTCAGCTCTAGAAAAGCTTCCTGCTATAATGTTTAGCTAGGAGCTGTCTTTTAACTTTGTGTCTTCCAACACTTATGTAACTAATTTACTCTAATAAATTCTTGGTTAAAGTAAATAGAATAATTTTTATTTTCTTGTGGAGGAATGGACTCTTTTTAGGGAAAGAAAATTTATTCTAATAGCTAGGAAATAGATAATAGGTACAGGACAACATTTGTGTATCAAGATCATTATCATTAGAGATGCGAGGTGTCCCCCAAAGTTTCATGTGTGAGATAATGCAAGAAGGTTCAGAGGAATACTTGGGTTATTAGAGTCTTAACCCAATCAGTGAATTAATCCTCTAATGGGATTAACTGAGTGGTAACTGAAAGCAGGTGGGTTGTGGCTGGAGGAGGTGGGCATTAGGGGAATGACTTTGGGGTATATATCTGTATCTGGCAAATGGAAATCTATCTCTGCTTTCTGATTATAATGTGAGGTGTCTTCATCTACCGTACTCTTCTGCCAAGATATCCTGCCTTACCTAGAGCATCAAGGAATACTGCCTGCAGTCTATGGACTGAGAACTCTGAAACCATGAACCCTCAGATAAACTTTTCCTTCTCTGCATTTATACTGGTCAGATCTTTTAGTCGCAGTGGTGAAAAAGCTGAATAAAACAAGGTATATTAAAGATTTGAGAGGAGTAGAGAATGCTCAGGTCAGAAGACATTAGGGAAAACTCATTAAGATTGCCACTGGGCTTGGGATCAAAAATTTTAAAAGAAACTAATACCCTCATTTATTTTTCTTTTAAGAATATTCCCATGGTATGTTGGGGCTAAGACATGAAGAAGGACCATGCTAATGAATACCTTGCTGAGGAATTTCAAATATCTATCGAAAGTCATAAGCATTCACTTGAAATTCATACCACCATTCCCAAATATTGCTCACAGCAGGTTAGAAAAACTCACAGCAGGTTCTGAGTTTTTCTAACACTATGCAGTAGGTAGCCACCAACAAAATCAATCTCCATTCACACGCATATTGGTCAGTTCAGGCTACAATAATAAAATGTCATAGATGAGATGATTTAAAAAGCATAAATTTATTTTTCCACAATTCTTGAAGCTAGAAGTCCATGGTCTGAGATCAAGGTGATAGCTTATTTGGCTTCTGGTAGAGTTTGTTTTCCTGACATTACTATGTTTTGTATAGTCTTTATTATTTTCATGCAGGGTTGGAGTAAGAGGGCAGAAAAAGGTAGAGCTCTCCAGTGTGTGTTATTATAAGAACATAATCCTATTGGATCAGAGCTCTACCCTTATGAATTTCTTTAACCTTAATTATTTCCATATATCCACAATGGAGGTTAAGACTTTAATATGAATTTCAAGGAAAACTAACATTCAGTCCTTAGCAACATGTAAATCAGAACATATTTACCATCTTATATTTCATCCCTGATTTAGGAGGAAGAAATCATCCATTAAATGATGATTTCATTTTTTAAAGTAATATCCTTGCAAAAAAGAATGGATCAAGAGCTAACCCTGTTCCTGTGTATGGACAGGATATAGAATTTCTATGAAAGTTTAAAAAATAGTACAGCATGTGGCATCTTCTGGACAAGGAACCTTTCTTTTTTCTTATTATTTTTTTGGGGTAATGTGCCATGGAACTACTATTCCACAGAGCTGAACATTTGAAAATGTTGATTTAGAAGAAATCTGAGAGAGATGACCTCTAATACAATGACATTGATGCCCACTGTTGCTGAAGCCCAAGGATGAGTACACTTTTGAAAATGAAATTCTATTAACAAAATAAATATAGCACATTAATGGCAATAAAATGCCCAGTTACTGGTGCTAGGAGCTATCACAAAGATTTAGTATATCATATTTTAAGTTGGTTATTCTCTGCTAAGTAAGCTACATAAGAGAAATTTGCTCATTAATTTACTATGGGAATCACTATCATTGGGACCATATAAATTGATTATTATACTTTTGTGCATACAATGTGTACTGGGAAATTCTCTAATTATATATCTTCCATTTATTTTTCCTCAAACTCTATGAAGTGACCACAGTTATTAATTCTATTTAGAAACGGGATCACCAAGAGATATAGTAACTTTTATAAATCATACAGAGACAGAGCCAAGTTATGAGTGCAGATGGTTTTCTTCATAGTAAACACTCTGTCCTATGTAAATTCTAATATCCATCCCATTCTCTTAGAAGGAGAGAGACCTAGAGCTAGAAACTTGAGAAGGGGTTAGGAAAATAGACAAAGGACAATTGAGCATGTCAGGTATTTAATAGTCTCTGAACATCTTAGCTTCTCTATTAGGAAAGCAAGGACAATGATATCCACTGATATTCTCTGTTCCTGGGTTCCATAGCAACCTGTGTACCTGCTGAATACAATGCATCCTTTCTTTAAATATATCAATAAATTCAAACACATTTTCAATTAGTGAGAACTATTCAGTCTCATTGTAACTTCTGGATTTATATATTAAATGTTAATGCACAGAAGTTCATTAATTTCCATTTCAAATTTTGGAAATTCCACTTTTAATAAAATTAAGAATTAGATGGAGAATTCTTCATTCCAGGCATGTCAAGTTCTATTTCATAAAATATCCTCTTTACTCCAGCCCACATAAGTTTGTTATTTTTCTTTAACAGCTTGGTTTATACAGTCTTGGAGATTGCTCATTAACTAAGTGACTGAAAATGTTTATTTTAGAAATCTTATTTCTGATAATACTACCATAAGTAATATATTGATTTTATTATAAAACTTATTTAATAATTATCTAATTATATATATATATGCTCATCTTAATTCACCAAACATTCTTCTAGTCATTATTCCTAATGATTATGTAAATTTTGGTAAATGCAAAGATTTATATTAGAATCAGAAGTCAGCATTATTTTGTTTTTTGATCTCTAGGGAAGTCAGTTTAGCAGTTCTTAAGAAATACCATTTGTAACTCTCTAGGGAAAATATGATCAGATTAGAGTAGATGGAATTTGCTATTTTAAATTCAGTAATTCTATAGAGAGATACAGAAAGCAAACATGGTTTATTCTGCAATCACATTAGATTTAGATAGTGTTGGTTTCTACATCTTCTCCAGGCTAGAGTATACCCTCTGCATATTTATATTATCAAACTGTTCAGTGCTGCTCTTGTCAGGGGCTGATTTGTTACTCTGAAATTCATCTAGAATTCCTGCAACCAATCTTCCTTCTATCCCCACTCCAGGTGCTTTTGTGCTTCAATGTGACATTTTCCTATCCAAATAGATCAGTTGTTTATAAAGGAAAAATTACTTGTGTCTGATATTTCTGGTTCAGTTAATACATATTTCATTGTCACATATCCTCCGTGTCTTTACAATCCAGCCATCACTTGCATTTTTGAGTGGAAAAGGAAATTATTATGGTGGCTCTTCATCTTATTAGCATATATGTATCTGACTGATTTCTATTAGGAAATGTATTTGTAATCTCCTCTTGGTCCCAGCATTACAATTTTCAAAATGAAATTATCCATAATGTTCCCTTAAATAGAATTTACAAATGTGTCATAAATATTTATACATACCAGTTAGCACATAAACCAGCCCATACATATACAGATCACTGATCAGCTGAATTATGTTATTTTAAACCAAATTCTAGCTATTTCAACAAATCGCCCAGAAAAGGGTGGCCACAAATCAATTGTTTTCATTTTTGTTGTTATCCTAGAACTTAATAGAAATGGCCACACTTCTTGCCCTATGCGTCTGTGCTTTGCCCTTTACTTCCTTTCACTTGTCCCCTTGTTAATTAATGGGTAAAGTTCCCAAGTCTACAGGGCTTGTAGCTAATCAGGGAATTTCATTTATTGGTTTAGGTAAAAGCTTTCAGAATGCTAATGCATCACCTGAGGTGAGCCTGGGAGCATATTTTTGGCAGAAAATACTTCCAAAGAGAATAGTCTGAAAAGTACACTTAACTGAAGCTTGGAATTTACCTCTCCACACAGCTGCTATCCTCTCTTGTCTCGCTGTTAAATTATTCATTTATATTATATACTTCTATTTAGTGAAATGGATACTGTTAAATAGACCACTTTCTAAACTTTATTTACTTTTGTATGCTCAAACTCTTATTTTCCTCTCCTTTAGTCCTTTCCTTTTCTCCTCCCAAAACTAACCATAAATCTTTTGATATGTTTTATTCTCCCTTTAGATACTTTCACTTGGCAAAATATTTCACTCTAGACAGAAGTTCCCAATGCCCTTTTCACTGATAGACCTTTACCTTGGCTGACATCTCCCTAACCTAAATATTTGCTCATGATCTCTCCAAATGTTCCAACAATGCTGGGCAAAGTAAAAGACTTTTTCTCAGCAACAAGATTAATATTTTCTTTTTTGGCTGCTTTGTTAAAGATTATTGTAGCACCCACTCAGTTGGTGGCAAATTTTATTTCAAGTTTATGTCATCCTCTTTCCTGCAATAAGGAGCAGTGTTTAATATGGACCCAGAAATTATGCCAATCAGTGACTTAGCAGTTTGTTGCAAATCTGCAAGTCATATGTAAGTTATGCTAGGTGCAGAAAACTACCACAAAAACAATCACCAAAGGCCTTGTAATATGTAAAGCTGTCAGGCTGCTACTACCACCTCTTTGTTTTTACAACTCTTGTAAAAAGGATTGAGTTTTGCTGTTTATACCATGCTGCACCTGTTGGAAATCCCTCCTCCCCTCTCTAACATTCTTTCCCACTGGATTGACCATTCAGACTTGCTAGTAAAACACTATCATATAGAAGGTCTTTCAGATATCTGAAAACATATGGAGCAGGACCCACCTGCTAATGCCTTTGGTTTTTAAGCTTCCAAAGTAGCTTTGACATAGAGTTTCACAAGAGTTTCATAGAGTTTCACAAGAGTTTCATAGAGTTTGTTTGTTTGTTTGTTTTAAAGGTCACTCTGCTCTCTGGTAAACTATTTTTATTATTTGAGTACATAACCAAACTTTCACTCTGAAAACACATAGGCATCCTATGTGTGTGTTTGTAGATTTCAGGGGGCAGTTGCTATTTTAATTTTGGAAATAATAAAGACAATTATTTGGATTTCTGGTATTTGCACAGAGAACAACACGTTAAATAAAGTAGTAGATATAACATTTTGAAATTAAGTATTTCTTGGACTGTTTCCTGGGGAGACGAAAGGATACTAAAAGAGGAAGCAGAGGAATTTTAAGGCTATATGGGGAAGATATCATAGGAACTTATTGGTGGTATTTCCTGGTTGCCTTGGTGTGGCAGAAAGAGCACCTGTTTAAGATCTGTGTTCTTCTGTTTATTCACTAATCAAAACTGGATGATACCACATCCTAGATGGCTGAGAAGAAATTCAATTTAAAGGAAAATAATGTGGGTTTTTTGTTGTTGTTTATTGAAACCAGGGTGCTCTCTCACTAGACCTTTTAACCTTTTTTAAAAAAATTTTTTAGACAACGTCTTGATATGTTGCCCAGTCTGGCCTTGAACTTGTGATCTTTCTGCCTCAGCCTCAGCCTCAGCTTTGGCTTCTGCCTCCTGAGTGGCTAGGATGACAGGCATGTACCACTATGCCTGGCATATTTATTATTTTGAATGCTTATAAGGCCCACTAAAGAAGTAGGCAGATGCTGTTATGAATATCTTATATTCTTTGCAACCACAGCCAAAGGTGACTGTGCATTTATTTGGTAGGTCTGACCTAAGATTGTCTAATCCATATGCTACAGCTTTGGCTGTTACATATAAGACCAAGTAGACGGTGACATGAATTTGTCCAAATTAAACTTTTATACCTGCTTTAGGCAGCCTTCAGAGCAACATGTCACTATTTGGAATATTGATAGTTGACTAATTGTTTGATTCCTAGTTTTGTTCATCTTACAATTCAATTTCATGTTTCGTATTTCCTTATTTGTTAACTGAGGCTTATTGCTAACCATGCATCTGAATGCATAACCTTCTTCTAATTTGTTTTCTCCATGTATTGGACAATGAGTGACCACTATCTACCTACCTGTGTGAAATTTAAGTCAATTAAAATTAGTATTAAAAATTCAGGTTCTCATCATATTATCCAACTTTTAAGTGCTCAATAGCCACAAATGTTGTTGGCTATCATATGAGAAAGCATGGAAAGATATTGAACATTAACATCACTATCTATCAGAAAACAGTGATTGATCTGTTTGTTTGCCTAAAAGATTTTTTATATTCCAAGTCAAAGAAAATTCTTAGAGAAGATGTATAGTTATATGTAATAACCTAATTCAAATAGGTTTATCAAGAAACTGGAAGTCTTCAGAGTTGGTTTGATTCAGTTACAAGATAAAATTTGTCAACAATTTGTTCTTTATTCATTTGTCTTTGTACTTGGTTTAAGTTTTAGGAGTCTTTACAGCATGGCCATGAGATAGTTGGCCATGATTCCTAGCACAACTGATTTCCCCAAATCTAATGGAATCGCCTATTTTCAGAAGATAAAGGAAGTGTTGGTTTTCTATATGTAAACACAAACTTTTCCTGAAATCTGTCAGCCTACATTTCACATTTTTAGCCTTTAAACAAACTTGGGACCAAAGAGTTAAGTAGTGTTATGTGGCATAGTTTAAGGATCAAACTTCATGAATAAAACTCAGGATAGAAAGAATGGTTAGTGGAAAGACACCCATATTTATTAATATCCTCTGCTGGTGCTTCTCAACAAAGGGTTATTTTGTCCAGTAGGAAATACTTGGGAATGTCTGTAAAATATTTTTATATTGTAGTGACTGGGAATGTTCTGCCAGCATCTAGTGGATAAAGGACAGGGATATTCTGCCAAATATCCTACAATACACTGAACAGTCCCCACAACAAAGTTTATCTGGGCCAATGTCAGTAGTGCTGAGGTTAAGAAATCCTGCTGTGTATGATTGTATCATGAAACTTGGTTTAAGTTGAAAAGTGACTTCAATGATTTGCATAATTGAACAATACAGGTAGCATGGCTCCCATCAAGAGAATGGAAACATCTTATATATCTTTCTGGTGCACTGCCTTGAAGTTGTCTTTATTTTTCTGGCATCTAGATTCTCCCTCCTAGTAGTGCCAATAATTGCTGCACACTCAAATTATTGTATATGTGAAACATCATCTACTAAAGAAAATAAGTACTTTTCCAGTAGCTTTCAGAGGGAAAAGGAGACAATCTTTCTCAGAACTTACCAGTCAATAGCTTCTTTTTCTAATTACCTAGAATTATTTCAAGTGTCCATCCCTAAACCAATCTATGATTAATAATTTGATTCTACCTAACCTTACACAGCTGAAAATTATAGGTGGACAATCTTTAAAAACAAAATGTAACAAAATAAAAAATCAAAAACTTTAACACACTGATTGGAGGTGATTGATTCTGATTCTGAACAAACAACTAATGAATATCAACTACAGTGTTGGTGGATTGTCTTAGCAATAATTGTAGCCATTATCTAGTAGACTTCAGTTGGTATAAGCAAATACAACAGTATGTAGAAGTATAATTGAGAAATGGGATAACAATCAAGTTGTCACAAAAACCTGAAGTATATGCTTGTTCAGAAAGCAGATTTTCTGCTAATTTCTTGTAATCTCATTCCTTTGACTCATTTGGCACATTTTGGGATAATATGCCATTTTAACAGAAAGATTAGGACACTTTGACTTCTCAATATGAATTTTTCATCTTCATTTGTATATAGATCTTTTATTAGTTGTGTCATCTTGAATAAGTCACTAAATCTCTAAGTGATTTAGTTTGTTCCTCTGGTAAATGGAGATAACAGTAGTACCTACACTCTAGGTTTGCTTTTAGAATTAAAAAATTTAAATAATGATTTCAAGGAGTAACTGCATATTTATAAATGGTCAGTCAACAATATAGTCAACTATATATCTAAAACCAAAAGCTTCATATTTCACTTTAACATAAGAATCAATGAGCAATACTTCAATGATTATTTTGTATAAGTTAATTCTCTTGATGTCTTCAATGTGTTGTTTACACTCTGTATATTCTGCATCATAAAATCTTTCTCATTTTTGTTATTTAATAAAGGCCTCTTTTCTGAAATATGTGATTTGTTTTCTAGGTAGACAGAGATAATTGCTTAACATATTTTCCTGTTACTTTCTAAAGTCATAATGTATTGAAGAGAGAGAAACATCAATCATACCTCCACTAAACCTTAAAGATAGAAATGCATACCAGATACATACTGCTGTTGTTTTTAATTTTCCTTTATTTACACATGAATAAGCAGAAAAAGATAGTTTAATGGAGTTTGAAATGTTAGATACAGTATTCAAATTCATTTCTTGCGATTAAAAAAAGTAAGTTTACCAACAATCATATAGCATGCTAATGTAGTGTAATCTCTATGCCTCTTAAAAGAAAAAGACTAACATTTCTTGGGTGTGTCTATTATATCTCAGGCACATACTAAGGAATTAATAAAAGAGGTTTATCTTCATTTGAAGATAATAAAATTATATTTCTTAAAACTTGATGGAAGTTTTGCACGTGGTAAGTGGAGCAACTGGGATTAGAACATGGGTCTGTTTGGATTTGAGTTGGGTAAATTTTCTGCTACTTCCTGATTGCTTCAGAGAGATGTCCATACACAATACTATAATTTTATTATATCTTGAGCTTAAAAAGAGTGCTTGTGTTTTGTGCCTGTGTTCATCTCATTTTTTTTTTCCTCATGTGGATTATAGGATGGTACTTCTGCAGTAGGATATATACCTCTTCCTTGGGAAGAAGCATGGACTATGTGGCATTTCTTCCACCTGTTTTGTTTTCTGTGTTTATTCTTTTTTTTCAATTCTTTTGATACTAGTTGTGAATCTTCTATGCATCTCAGTATTTTTATTTGTCATGGTTCATAAAAAATCTTTTACATTCTGCCTAGAAATATTTTATCTTTTAAATCATTAATTTAACAAACACATATGCAAAAATTTGTGCCAGGAATTGTGTCAGTAACTAAAGCATGCCTCATGTCCCGCCAACTCCTGAAATAGAAATTTGTGTGCAATTAGACCTTTTCTCTTAGTGTTTTCTTTTTGTGATTTCGAACTATTTTCCATCTTGATTTCAATTTTAAACTATAACATTTTGTTACTCTTGATATTTCACAATGTATTATCACACAAAAAACCCTGAGTCTGTTATTGTACAAGTAGAAGGTTAATTGCTTTAAGTTTTCCACTCAACTTTATAACCTTATTTCATGTAAATGTAGGGTTTTATGTGACTTTAAAGATATATAGGAGACCTTTAAATATGTCTAAAACACTTTCATTTGTCCAACAAAAGAGTATTACTAACTTGAAATTGACTTTTTAGAATGAAAAAGAATAAAACATAGAATGTCAATAAGTACAGTATTGAAGGGGGAAATAGTGGGCAATTATGAGATAAGGTTTAGTAGTAAAAAAGATCAGATAAAAATAGATCTCTAGTGTATCAGTAGATTAAACACTTTTGCAATCTTCAAAAAATGTATATTGTCATCTTTTTAAAAAATATAGGTTTGTCTGTTGGTAAAATGAACCACTTATAATTTTTGAGCCTTATAAAACCAACCACTTAATTATATCTCTAGATTTTTGTGGGTCTAGAATTTGGTCAGGGATCAACTGGAAGCCATCAGGGTTGGAAGATGGCTTGATGGGTGGCCTTTTTGGAAGACCAAAATGGATTTAGTCACATATCTAACTCCTCCTCAGGAATAGTTTGACGGCTAGGCTTAGCTAAGACAGTCAACTGTAAACCTTACAAACAGCCTTTCTAGTCCTGTAATCTCAGAGTAAATCCAGCTTATGTCCTGGAAATTAATGATATCCATCGAGTACTTCAAGAAACCTGGCAGAAACTGAAAGATTACTTATGACTTAGTTCTATAAGTTCTCAAGTATTACTTTTGTCATATCTGCCATTAGTCAAGCAAGTCAGAAATCAAGCCCAAGTTCAAGGGCCATGGGACTTTACCTCTCAATGGTAGGCATATGTTTTTACCCATCTTTAATTTGTCACATGTTTTGCTGTGTACAGGGGAATTCCAAATTATGTAAGTGATTAATTTTTGGTAACATGTTTTCAGCCTTGAAGAAATTATGTATTGTTGAGGCAGACATAATACATAACAAAAATGGTGAGTATATTCAAAGCACCTTAGTTTTTATAGCTAACATCACTGAAATTGCATGCATTGTGGCCACAAGCCATTTTCTAATATTATATGGATTAAATCAACTGGAAATTTGTTATCCTGAGGTGGATCAGATGAAAATATTGGAGTTTACACCTCAGAAGAGAAAGTTGCTTATAGCTTATATTTTCTCATATTTTAAGTCTCTCAGGTCTGTTAGTGATCTAATTTGCACATCCTATGTTTCTGTGCCAAGTTGCAAATCAGTGGGCAGAACAGTCGTTTTTAGGAATATGACTCCTTCTTAGAGAAGAGAAGCAAAGGGGTATATAATGAAGAGTTCTTACCAGTTGATAAACTTTGACCTTAAGGCAAATTTTCCCAAGATGCCCAAATTGAATTATTTTATTCTCATCACTTTAATGAGGTTACTGAAGGGTGAACATCTTGGGTACTTCCTCCAGATGCTATGGTTCCTGCTCATAAATTTTTCACATTTCTACTATCTCTATGTCTACTAAAATGATACCTACTGCAAAAATTAAACCCAACTGACAGGAACAAAAATGGGATGAGTACTCTCAGCTCTTTTGTAGTAGAATATTTGTTGGACTTTTTATAATGTTAAAATGTATTAGAAAAAGAAATGGAGATGGCCCATCCTGTTTTGATAATGTCTGTAGAATGGTTATGATTGTATTTAAATTTACATAACATAAACATGAATATATTAAGCTAGGATACAATAATTTTACAGCTGGAAAAAATGGAAATGAAGCTGGAATACATTTAAATACCTAAATTACTATCTATATCTATCATTCTGAAGTACCTACAGCAGTACAATTTTGTCCTAAGACTCTAAACACTCAACCAATGAGTGAGACTACATATATTCCTACAACCCCCAATGGAGGTATTGAGATTACACATGCTTTCACTAATTTAAAGAGGGACTTTCACACTGGGATGCATTAAAAAGAGAGCATTTAAATAAAAAGCAATTTGCTTTGCCTGTAATTGAATTCCCCTTGCTGTTATTGCTAATTATTGACAATATTTGTGATTGACTAAGAAGCTTCTGCATTTGGAGACACTTTATTTTTTTTTTCTCTGCTAGATCTTAGAAGACAGTGGCTGTCTTTTTGATATCACCGTCTGTTACCATGGAAATGATGGTGATTTGAGAAATGTATCAGCAACATGCAAAAAATTTGCTTTATACAGAGAATTCCCTTCACTGCTCTGGGCATTGTAGTCTTGCATAGCGAGTACATGATAATGATTTCTTACATTTTTATAATGTGCCTTTGTTTTACAAAGTACTACACAATAGACCATGGTATGTGCAAGTATAAAGGAAGGAATAGAAAAATAAATTGAAGGCAATGAAATGGAATTATTCTATATTTTAGGACAAAATTACAATTAAATTAGAATATAAATTATGCTCTTAAGCTTCTTAGCATTGACAGGGTTTTTATAAATAGCAATCTCAATAAAAAATATCTAATCCATGTTTTATTTTTAAGACACACTTCCTTTTCCTGAGGCTATTACCCAATTAGCTGATATTTATTTACCTTTTTGTCTTTTGTTATTGTTTTATGTAAGTAGACTACTAGTTATTTTTTCTGGTAGGACACACATCTTCTCTTTTAGAGCACTGCTTTACTTTCATATGCCAATTTCTGAATCTATTGCGTAGAGAATTTGACCTGAGATGGCCTTGTTGTGAATCTAATGCATATGAATCTCACTTGGGAAAGGAGAGCATGTAGAAAACACTTGAAAGTGCATTCAAACAAGTTAGAGGGACAGAGTTGGAACAGACATAAGAGCTTGGTTCCTGGCTTTCTGTTTCATAATTCTAAAAGATAGAACTTCTCTATTCTTCTGCTCCACACCTATGTTTTCAGTTGAGTTCTGTTAGCAGAATTACTTTTCCTTGCAAATATAAAATATAGAACTAATAAACATGAGTATGGGATAGCAAATAGCATATATACAAAGAAAATGTGGGACTAAATGTGAAATTGCAGTAATTGGTGAGAATTTCTCTAAGTCTAATGGTCAGTGATACAAAGTAGTTAGATGGTTTATTATATTGCTTGTGGTTCCTAAGGCTCCATGTTGCTTTCTTGAGACCATAACCACCTTCTGTCCCTAATACAATTTTGCCACCGTTCCATGTCAGTATTTGAAAGATTGGGAGACTTGCATGACACTCTCCAATATACTACTTGTTCCAAATAACAACCATTGGTTTAGGGGGGTAAAAAAAAAAAAAAAAAGGTGATTTCTTCTGTTAAAAGGCAAGTCTAGGATTGCCATGTATTTCAGGTCTATTTTCCCAAGTCAAGTTTGGGAGAAAAGATATTTTATTATCTTTAATATTACTTGATTCAAAGGGTGAATTCAATTACTGTGTAAAATATTTGTGTCTGCATATATCACAGGTTTCATACGCTTTAGAAGGATTTTGGAAAGCATATGATTCCCAAAAGCCTGAGTTTCAATGGGAAGGGAAGGAATGATGGGAAGGAATGATGTTAACAGGAACCCAGTTCAAGGTGTATGTATAAAAACTAGGTTAAGAAAATTACTATTTGAAAATTGGAAAGTGTCAAAATGCATACAAATCCAGAGGAGAGTTCAGTCTCTGAAGCTACATATGAAAGTGATAAAATTATGACTTTCTCACTTGAGCATGAGTGTACTGGGCCAACCCTATTGATTTACCTATTGAAAATAGTACTGATTAAAGCTGCAGCCTTAACATCTAAACATTCAAAGAAATTAGGGTAGTTGAAAGCATAAATTGCAAATTCATTATATAGCTGTTCTAAATTTATGATTGACAGGTAAACCACATGTAATAACTGAAACACAGAAAGGGACCCTAAGAGAAACTTTGAAAAACAGAAGGTGACCAGAAGAGTTTAAATTATCCAGAAAGTTATCTGTGCTTAGGATTATACTTGTGATTTTGATGTTTTTCTTAAATGATTATATTTTCCAACAGTACACAGGTTGAATGGGATAAAGGTGATACCTGATACCTAAAAGTTTCAGAATGTAGAGATGGAGGCCAAAAGGATAGCTACAAATTTTAAGGTGCGGAAAGAATTGTTAGGAACCACAGAGAGGGAATATCTTGTCTTTGCCCAAATTCTTATTTGACTGCCATATTTTGTAGGTTTATGGGGAAACTCAGAGGAGATCATGTTAACACAGTGCAGTGGGAATTCATAAGAACAGAATAGACATATTCTCAACTTCATACGTAGGAGAAGATAAAATTTTCAGTTTGAGTAATGGTTGATTAGAATTAAGAAGGAAAAAAACCCTCAGAAGTATATATTAGTGAACAGAGTCCACGTACTATGTTAATTATGATGTTTAATAGTAATTTAAAAGTTATAAGACATAAAAATAAACCTATCCTCAGGAAAATGGGCAGTCAGTAGAAACTCGAGTTTTTTAAAGTTTGATTTGTCAAAGATTCCAAGATATCTTTTATAAATCCTGTGAAATACCTTTGAATAAATTAAAAATATGTTCAAAGCATTGAAGAAAAACATACCACCAATGAATGATAGCCTAGATTCAATAAAAAAATAGAAAAGTTAAGTAAATGTAAAAGTACCTGGCTGGAGAGAATGAATAAAAACGTAGCAAATTGGTAGATGTGAAACAGTTAAAATAATTACATAAATTATTGACATAAAAATGTCAATCAAAAAGCAGATGTTTTTAGAACTGATTTTTTAATAGTAAAAATAAGCAAGAGTCAGCTACATGTTGTCCACAGCAGATATATTTTAAATATCATAGACAGATTGAAAGTAGTTTTCTGGAAAATTATACATCACGAATATATTAAATATGGTACAGCTGAAGAGAATATATTAATATTAGACATGATTAGTTATAAAAATGCACATAACAGAGTTTCCAAATAATTGAAGCAAAAACTGAAGGACCTTAAGGAAGAAACAAACAAAACTCTCACTTTGGAGATTTTATCATACCTGATTCAGTAATTGACCAAATTTTCAAAAAATCAGCAATTAGAAAATATAATGAAATTATCAATCTTTAGTATATAACAACTGGGAAAAACACAGTATTTTCAAAAGTATGGTGAATATGGATGAGCCAAAATATATTCTTTACCATCCCATAAATAAGCCTCAAAGGATTTAAAAGGGTTAAAATTACATTATGTGTCCTATGATCTCAAAGATATTAAGTCAGAAATTTGTATCCCCCAGCTGTCTCAAAGCTACACATACATACTTTAGAAATGCTTCAACTGTTAAGAGAATCATTTTCTAAATAGTTTATTGGTAAAGTAAATAAAACTAGGTATTTTTGTTTAATTTAGAGCTAATAGAATCTCAACAAAATGGGTGCAGTTAAAGTTTAGTGAAGTGGAAATTTAATACAACGCGTATATAAGAAAAGGGAAAAGATTGCACATTCATTATCTAGTATTTTTAAAAAAACTATAAAAGAACAACACGAATTTGGCGCAAGAAAATGGTAGAATAGGAAAAAAGTTAAAAATTAACATTAAGCTGTTTGAAAACAACAATAGAATTGAAAAAACTGTAATTGGACTACGCAGGAAAAATATGACACATAAAAAGAAGTGTGACGAAGCAATAGTGAAGCTGTAAGAATGAAAGCACAGATGACTAATGTCACAAATTAAAGAGGGAAAGTCAGTACAGAAACTACACGTAGATTCAAATATTATATAGTATTTCTGTGAAATGCATCCCATCTTAAAATAACTTGAACAATTTAGATGAAATAGTCAATATTCTGGAGAGACAAAAACTTGTAGTGCTTACTCAGGATAGATAACTTGAATAGCAATAATAGTAATACAAGAAATTGAAATAAATAAACCACCAAGAAAACCAGGCTATCTTGGTAGTTTCAACTCTATATTTAAATAAGAAATGACAATGTTTCTATATCCACTCTTCTAGAAATTAGAAATGACTTGTTGATGTCAGCATTACCCCGATTGACAATTAGAAAAATATATTACGAATAAAATTACAAATCAATATATTATATAAATATAGACAGAAAAAGTTTCTACCAGATTTTTAGCACATTGAATATAGTAATAAACTAAATGGGTAATATACCATGTGACATTTAATTTTATGTATTGACTTGATTTGTTAAAGGATGCCCAGTAGCTAGAAAGATCTGGTTGTGTTATGTCTTGAACTGAACTGCATCAAAAGTATTCTTGGTTTTCCAGCTGGAAGACATTACTTAATTAGTCACCAGAATCATGTAAGCTAATGCCCATTTATTAATAAGTCTCATCTGACACACATATGATAAAAAAAATCTCTTGGTGAATATATTTGATAATGGAACTTCTCAAGCTAATAAGAGATATCTATGAACAATTCAAAGGTAATATGCTTAAAAGCAAAACACTAAATGTTTATTCTTAAACTCATGAACAAAGAAAAGAAATCCAGGCTTTTGATTTCTGGTCTTCATTGTATTAGAAGATCTAGTCAGTACAATAGGGAAATAAAAATAAATAAAAGACATGTAAAAAGACATACATACTTAAAATCTTTATTGAAAAATGACATGACATGATCTTTCCTCTAGAAAATGCTGTTAAATATAACAAAGAGTTCTATAGCTTGCAAATCTATTAAACAAGTTTTTGAGAATCATATTAATATTCAGGAATTAACCTTATTTCTATGTCTTAATAATGAACAAGTAAAAATTTAAAGTTCCATTTTAAATAGCATCACCACATTAAATATAAATTATACAAAATTTATACAATATTTGTTTGCTTAAATACCATAAAATATTGATGAGAAAGTTACAATACTAGCTAGCAATACAAATAGCTTATTATGACTCTCCAAACTGGTATAACTAGATTCAATGCAATCTCAAAATAATATTTAGCAGAAATTATAATGATAATTTCAAACTGTTTTCTAAGTTTAAATGTAAATATGAAGGATCTAGAATGTATAAGGCATACTGAAAAAGAAGAAAATTTTGAGGAATATTTATTACCTAATTTCAAGATTTTTGTGAACATATGGTAATCAATAAAGAATGGTATTGGCATGAAAAATGGCACATTATTCAAGAGAATAGAGAATCAAGATGTACACATGTTATCAGCAAATATTAAAAAATAGTAACACACTCAATTGTAACAGGAATTCTTTTCAATTTGATATGAATAAAACTGGAACTTGAACCTTATACATGTGTAAACATTAAACCAAAATGGATCATAGACCTAAGAATTAGAGCTATAATTAAAAACTTTCAGACAAAAAATAGTTTAGGTAGGACATAAAAAGCAGGAATAATAAAGGATGAAATGAATTAACTAGACTTTATTTAAACATATTTTGTTTTCAAAAGTAACATAATTAGTAACATGTAATTCCAACCACAAACTGGGAGAATAATTTTGCAAACCACACATTGAGATGGAGAAAAAGATCAAGAAGATACAGAAATTGCATTCCAGGTTATTAAGAAAAACATAAATATGATTTTTTAAAATATAAACTTTAAACAGTTCAAATAAAGCATTTAAATAATAAATAGTAGATGTTCATCATTTTTACTTATCATAGAATACAAATTGAAACTGTATTAAAATGTTACTTTACACTCAAGAAATTTTGCTAGCTAGGTGTAAACTTTAAAAATACGGTATTCTTAAAAATACAAAAAATAAACTGGATATATTTTTCTTGTGTCCTTCCATGCAAAAAAAAAATTAAATATGGTATTGGTTAATTATAATCTCTAGTTGAACACAACATATTATTTAATTAATGCAAAATTTAACATTAGAAAAAATTGTTATTCTCTTTTAGGCTAATATTGTATCACATGATCATCTCATAGTAGGAAAAAAGAATAAATTCAAAATATATTTTATAATCCAGACATTAAGGATAAGTTTCTGATTAAAAACTTCATGCTCAAATCCTATAGTTAAAATCATTGACTTTCCAACTTAAATTGAGTATAAGGCCATGATATTTACTATATTGGTTCTGTTTAAGACAGAATCAGAAACATGTCCATTACTGTAAAGCCAGAAAACATCTGTAGCATTGGAGAGGTAAATCTGCCATTTTCGAGATAATGTAATTATCTATGTAGAAAAATCTTACAGATTCAACAGAGTATTACAACTAATACTGCATTTCATTAGGTCTGTTAAGTACAAAAATAATAGCTTTCAATTTGAAAATATTGTATTAACAGTACAAAAATAAAATATTATTAATGGTAGCAATCACAACAAGGAAATTTTGTAACACGCCAGAATGTGAAGAACTACTCATAGAAAAATAATTTTTAGTCTATTGATCTTAAGAAAGTAGAAGTACGGAAAAAGATACACAACTGGATTTGAAGACGAACCCAACAAAATCTTCTAAAATATTGGGCTTAATATAGTCCCACAATGATCCAGGACATATTTTTAAAAGAATAAGGAAGAAAAATAAGATGATTTCAAATGGACTGAAGTAAAACAATAAAGTTAGTTGAAGAAAATGGTGAAGAATATCTCCATGAACTCAGAGTGAAAGATTCATTTTTAGCAAAACTCTAAAGGCACAAGTCAGATTTTAAAATGATACATTTTACTACATCCTAATTAAAAGTTTTTGCTTCACTAAGTTCACAGATGAATTATATACTGTGATAAAACATTTACAGCATATAAATCAGATCAATATCTAGAATATGTGAGAAACTCTGAGAAGTCAAAAATACACTGACTAGAATAACAAAGTATAAAAAGGAATACGAAAAGGAACAATTCAGAGAAGGGCCTCTTAAATCTAGCAACACTATCCACAAAGTTACTAATAATCAGAGGAATGAAAATTAAATCACTTATATTCATCAGAATCATTCAAATTAAAAAGAGGTCTTATAATTTATTTTCCAGTATGTAGAGAAAAAGAAGCAATAATATAGACAGATCTCTTGGAGACCAAAAATAATATCTTCATGCTTCTAAGTGACTTGGCAGTAGTTAGTGAAATGAAGATTGTGTTCCTTGGTACTTGGTAGTGTGCTTATGACTGTATGTATGTATGTTTGTGTGTACACATACATGTTTTTGTGTATAAATATATGTGGTGTATGTATATATGTATATATAATATATGTGTGTATGTATATATATGCAGTAAGTATAGCCTATACAAATATTTATAATATATAGCAAAAACATAAGTTACATCTATTTGGGGTTTAGAAATACAGTGTTAATGAAAACAGAATGAATTAAGATAACACATGTTATATGAAGAAACACATGTAAATTAATAATTTGAATACATTTAGATCAGTGTTTATCAAGGAGAAGAATATGGACAATACTGGAAAACAGCATAATAGGACAAAAAGAGGAGAGTGGCACAAGAGAGGCTGGCATGTGCTGTGAATGAGAAAGGCCCCTTTAGTATATGAGGTCATACAGGGAAAAAAGAACAAGCACCATCTGAAGAAATGCTGGTGACAATTCTGAATCTTACAAATGCTAACTTTCCTACAAACTTATCATCTGATGGATGCTCCCTTTGAAAATGCGCTTTCATGAAAATGCTCTTGTTCATTCTCAGAGTTCTCTTAGGCAAAAGAAAATGCACACACAGTGATATAATTAAAAAGTCTTATCTGTTTTATCTTTTCTCATTACTGTCTGTGTGTTTTGAATAATATAGAGACATATTGTAAGTTTGAACTTGGTTTAGATTTAGTATTTGGGCTCTTATTAATTCTATTATGTGGTAAGTGCTATCTATGGTTTAAGAAGAGGAATGTTTTTTAAAAAAGAAAAGCATAAACAAAGATTTTTGAGGCTAGAAAGTTTTTATTAGCTTAGTCTTTGGAAAAGAGTGATGTTTTCATTTTATAAGGAGTATAGGAAGCAATTGGCTTTGATAGTGAAAGCTGCATATTAAGAGGCAGAAGGCAATTAAGTGCTCGGTGTTATATTTACGAAAGCAATTTTTAAGGTTCCTCTTAAACTATTTTGTGTGAGTCGCTGCATATTTTAAATTTGCCTTTATTCAATTTCCTTCACTTTTAGTGGCTGAATATAACATTAATGAAAAAGGAAATAAGGACAGAACTTACAAACCTATAAATAACATCTTAATATTTGTTCTCTTTGAAGCCGTTTTTATCAGAAAAGATGCAGAACAACTCATCACAAGACCTTCACCAGGAACTTCCTCACCTTATGTACTGGGCACAACTCATGAATTCATTTTTCTTTTACTTACTTTTTCATATTAGAAGAAATTAAATTCTAAACATATTTCAGAATAAAGATAGAATATTTAAAAAATAATTTGTATTCCCACCACCCTGGTTAAACTATGGAAATGTATATATTTCTGTAAAGCTAAGAGTAGACAGTGATGTTTTTAAATCTATTTTCTAACTAGATATATTTCACATTTTTACAACTCCATTGTATGCTAAAAATACTGTTTCTTCATGTAGAGATAGCTCAAGGTATTTTAAAAAGTCCTATAGATCTATTAAAATAGCACTCAGGATTTTATTATTGTCATTTATGGAGCAATAACATTCAAGCAAGTGATTCATTATGTATATTAGCCCTTATTTGTTACTTTACTTTAGATATGTTTTTGTCAAGAATGTATGGTTGGATTTTGATTTTTTTTAAACCACATTATTGGGGATCACTGTGACTTTTAAAATTAATTTAGGGTTATGGGGAAATGGGTATGCTTGTCCTCGTGTTTGCTTTATGCTTCCTGACAATTTCATTTATTTTACTACTTTTTATCTATTGATTTAAGAGATAAGTATACATTTTTCTTTGCACTAGTTGTTGTCTTCAAATATTAAAAAAAAGTTTTCTATTTTTTTCTAATTCTAAACTTAAGCATCTATTTATTCTCCTAACAAAATTGACTTTTAAAATTTCCATACTACTCTCTTCAATTTATGTATTACATTGCTTTAGTTTCTATTGTGATTTAAAATATTGTGATGAAATTTCATTGTTGCATATAAATCAGGTTTTATTTTTAATTTGCAATTATTTATAACCAAAATAATATTACTTTAAAAAATACAACTCTTATGTCAAGAATTTTTTTTCTGACCATCATCCTGGTCTTTTATCTGCAAATTCCTATTCTTCAAGCCTTTAATTGGTCTGTCTTTAACTACATTATACTTAGCTATTTTAAATTATTTTTAAAATTATAAATTGACAAATTGTGGTTGTTTATAAGGTACAAAATAATGTTATCTTCATAAAGACAATTTGGAATAATTAATTAACACAGCCACTCCTTTAAGTACTTATATTCTATGATGAAAATGTTTGAATTAATCATAGCAATTTTGAAGTATATTTTACATTCACCTTGATATGCAATAGGTCTCAAAATAATAGAGAAATCTTATTCTAATTGAGGCTTTAGACACATTGACCTTTATCTTCTCATTCTTCTCATCTCTACTTTTTTAGCTACCATTCTACTCAGCTTCATTGAATTTTATTGTTTTGGATTCTACATTTAACTGATAACATGCTTGATTCATTTCACATAATGTTGTCCAGTTTAGTGCATGTTGTCACAATTGTCATTTTTCTTTTTCAGTGCTGAGTATTATTCCACTGTAAATATAAGCCACATTTTAAAATCTATTAATTTATTAATGGACACAGGCTGATTCTGTAACTTATCTATTCAAATAATGCTGTAGGATTCCAGATAAGTTTTTGGCATAGTGATTTTAGTTTCTTTGCATATGTATATATATGAGATTCCTGGGTCATGTGGCAATTCTATTTATAGTGTTTCGAGGACTTGCCTTATTCTCTTTCATAATGGCTTTATTAATTGCTTTTCCATCAGTAGTGAACAGGGATTTCATTTTCTCTTCCCTTTGTCAATGCTTGCCATCTTTCTATTCTTAATAATAATCATTCTGGCAGGTGCAGTGGCACACACCTGTAATCCTAGCAGCTCCAGAGGCTGAGGCGGTAGGATCACAAGTTCAAAGTCAGCCTCAGCAAAAAAGAGGCGCTAAGAAACTAAGGCCCTGTCTCTAAATAAAATTCAAAAAGGACAGGGATATGGCTCAGTGGTCAAGTGTTCCTGAGTTCAATCCCCAGTTCTAAAAAAAATAAATAAATAATAATAAAAATAATAGCCATTTTGACTGGTATGAATATCTCATTGTGGTTTCAATTTGCATTTCACTGATTATTACTGATTATTATTGACCATGAACATTCTAGCATTCTTTGTTTGCCTGTCTTTCTTTCTTTCTTTCTTTCTTTCTTTCTTTCCTTCCTTCCTTCCTTCCTTCCTTCCTTCCTTCCTTCCTTCCTTCCTTCCTTCCTTCCTTCCTGTCAGTGGATATAAGTAGTTTTCCTTATCTAATTTTGGATATTGACCTCTTATTGTTAATATTGGCTTGCAAATATTTCTTTTACAGACAAATTTTAAAAAACAAAAATCATTACTAGAGAATTTTTGAGAAAAAAAATTATTCTTTCCCCTTAAGTTGTCGTGGACTTTTGTACAGTTTTTTTATACATCTAATAACATGTAAAATCAACATATCCTTTTTAAAATTTTGACATATTTAGATGTTTTTCTTCTCTTTGTATTTTTACATGTTTTTCTATTACCCTTGAAATTCTAACTTTTTATTTGGATGATTCCAGTTTTAATTGATGGGAAATCCTGGGTCTGTTGTGTTTTGCCCTCTTCTTTTTCATATGGTCACACATATCTGAGTTTGGGGTCAATTCCTTGAGTATGTTATTGAGTTCACTTTTTTAATTTTATGGTTTTTCACGTTTCTCACCTCCTGTAATATTGTTTAGCATATTGCCACAATTTTCCTCTTCCATGATTTTATATCATTCTTGATTGTTACAAAATAAGTTTTGAAAATCCAAAGTTGATATTTTATGGAAGATTCTAGAATATCTATTACAAAAAATGGTATTTCCTTTGATTCTTCCAGTTCTACAGGAGGGCTTCTTCTACCTTACATCCTTTTGTAGGTCTGATGGTTTCTCTGTTCAGTTGGATTTGGGAATCAGACCAGTTGTGCTGACTTGTTATTTTACTGGTGACTTGCTTTTGGAAGAAACACAGTGTTCAGTTTCTCTGTGCTGGTCACCCAGTCTGGAGAGACATCAAGACTCTAAAGGCTTTTCCATAGTTCTAGCCCCAAAGTGAATTTTGATACTGAACTTTTGCTACCATTTGAAGGATACCCTGTGGAACTGATTTTCTGTCACTTTAAGAGGAAGCCCTGCCACATGACTTTAAGTTCATTTTATGCAGCTTCTATAATAGAAAGCCTCGGTTTTGTGCTGGTACTTTTCATGGGCTGCTCTCAGTTTCAAGATAGGAAGTGGCTTTGGGCTTCCATCAAGATTCCCTCTGCTTGTTTATCTAGTGCTTGTGAAATAAGTTTACTTTTTTGGTGTTTGCTTCAATTCAATTCATACCTCATCTGGCAGAAATCCCTGACGGTTTATGAAATGTAGATGGTATATAACCTTCTAAGTTTTCAACACTGGTATGTATTTCTCTCACTTTTGTATGTCATTGGTCAGACTTATTGGGCCCTGAGAAGAGAATGAGAAGAAGTCAATTGCTTGTGATCACATGCTGCATGTTGTGATTAAGTTGTGAGAAACATGCTCACCTGTCCAAACCCAAAGAATGGACTAAGAGACACAAGGTTCAGTAAAAAAATGAGGCTTTACTTTAGTGACAGCCTTGCAATATAGGGTCTCATGCAGGACCAGGTATCTGGAGGGAGCAGGCACATTCAGATTGGGTACAAGCAGCATTTTATCCCATAGAGTGTAAGGTTCCTCCCCTGGTTCTCATAGGCTGAGTGTGTGTACAGTCTTCCCAAAGGTCAGCTAAGTTCTCCTAGAGGGTTATTTAAATATACCTTTAGTTGTTCCCACCTCCTTTGCTCTCTTATGGATGGGAAAAGTCTTCTTGGGGTGTATGCATTCTGACATGTATGCAGCTCTTACTTCCTTACCTAAGTTGCTCTTTATAACAGAGAGATTTCTACCTCTGTTGGTCGGAGTTTCCCCATCTCATTTGTCCAGGGAATGTTCAGGGGCATGGACCATGGATCTGCTTTGGTACTACTGTATAATTTTCCCTTCTGCTCTGTTTCCCCTCTGGCTGCCTTTCTTACATCCCGATTTTACATCTAAGGCTAAATACTGTATTCTAAAAATGGACCATTGGACTTTCTATTTCTCACAATTAAGTCTGCCATTGATTTGTTATCTGACACATAAAGGCAAGATTTCTTATTATTGGACATCGAAAAGGACAACAAAAAATAAAATTGAGTTTGCAAACTTTCTAGCTGATTAATGTTCACAAATGTCATCAGTAAATATATTTTATTAGCAGTGAATTGTCCTGGTTGGTTATGATTCTGTGAATGTCAATCTTTTAGTCCATTTAGAAAGAGTCTCTCCATGTCTTAGCAGCAAGGTAAAGGCTTACAAATCAAGTCAAATGTAGACCGTGGAATAGCTCCAGAAATGTTTATTTCAAGCCTCTCATTTCTCCTGAGATTTGTTTGGTGGGCCTCTGTATCACAGCTCTTTGAAGACAAGCCCTGATATCATCAGTGACTAATGATCAGCTCACTGCATTGGGAGGTTGAAGAAAGTACCCCTTGCTTCAGTCTTGCTTTTCCTAATTAAAAGTGCTTAATAACTCTTTTATTGAAACTAGATTAAATTCTTATTTGGGAAACTTAATTTAAAGTGTGACCTGTCAGCTATGTGGCACTTCTATCCCACTCTCATCTCTCTACAAATTGAAGGAGAGTGAATTGTGTTTTAATACTCTCTAGAAGGATAGAGGGAGCAGGAGCATTATAATGTATGGAATAAAACAGTGCTTGCTTTCACTTGATTTGAAGACAAGTCTTATAATGAACTCAAACAGTTCGGTTTTGTTTTACATTTATGTACCTATGTTATTCTAAAAATGTTTCTAGGAAGCCCTTAGGCAGATTGCTTTTTATTCTAAATTGCTGAATGGGCACCTCCTCTTGCACACCTGCTTTTAACAGCACCCATCTGGTTTTCATCCATCTCTCCAGACTTATTAAAGGGAATCTCAGTATACATAGGACCTGGCCCTAACTCAAAATCCTGTCCTTCCAGAATAACTTTCTTCTGCTTCCCATCAGATCATTTAGACTGGAGGGCACAGGGCCGGGCTCATGACACCCTCTGGATTCTGAGTCCTGCTTTGTGAGAGCAGCATTTGGGGGGATGTATTTGGGTGAGAGGGCAGGGCCTGGCAGCGAGGCAGAGTCTGCACAGGGATGACCCTGAGCATAGTAACTTCAGGAACAATGAGAGTAAGATGTTCTCCCCACCTATGTATACACAAAATTCCTGAAGAGAAAGTCAATATATAATATTTCTTTCTGTGGAAGAAAAATAATGCAAAGGAGATGCAATCTGCCCAAGTCATTGTTTTGTCTTATGGATCTGTGAGAGAGAAGAACAATCCTGAAAATTGTACTTATTTCTGTTGTTCATTTCTACTAGCTAGATAGTAAATTATTTTATTTTTTAATTAATTTTTTCCTTATATGACATCAGAATGCATTACAATTCTTATTACACATATAGAGCACAATTTTTCATATCTGTTGTATTCAAAGTATTTTCACACCAATTTGTGTCTTCATACCTGTACTTTGGATAATAATGTTCATCACATTCGACCATCATTTCTAACCCCATGCCCCTTCCCTTCCCTTCTCACCCCTCTGCCCTATCTAGAGTTCATCCACTCCTCCCATGCTCCCGCTCCCTACCCTACTATGAATCAGCTTCCTTGTATCAGAGAAAACATTTGGCATTTGGTTTTTTAGATTGGCTAACTTCATCTAGCATTATCTTCTCTAACTCCATCCATTTACCTGCAAACGCTATGATTTTATTCTCAGAACTCAAAATGCTAAGTACCAAAAAACAAACAACCCAATCAATAAATGGGCCAAGGACCTAAACAGACACTTCTCAGAAGATGATATACAATCAATCAACAAATACATGAAAAAATGTTCATCACTAGCAATTAGAGAAATGCAAATCAAAACTACTCTGATACCATCTCACTCCAGTCAAAATGGCAGCTGTTATGAAGACAAAGGACAATCAAAGGACAATAAATGTTGGTAAGGATGTGGGGGAAAAAGGTACACTCATACACTGCTGGTGGGACTGCAAATTGGTCAGCCAATATGGAAAGCAGTATGGAGATTTCTTGGAATATTGGCAATGGAATCACCATTTGACCCAGCTATCCCTTTCCTCAGACTATACCCAAAGGACTTAAAAACAGCATACTACAGGGACACAGCCACATCAATGTTTATAGCAGCACAATTCACAATAGCTAAACTGTGGAGCCAACCTAGATGCCCTTCGGTGGATGAAAGGATAAAAAAAAAAAAAGTGGCACAATGGAATATTATTCAGCAATAAAAGAGAATAAACTATTTAAACTGGAAAGTTCCCCCATTTCAAAATTTTCACAGAATTTTTAATGAATTGATATTTTATTCTTATGAAAATATATTTTGAAAATAAAAGTTAAAAATTTCCTCTGAAATATGTATAGAAATTGACATTGTAATTCTACTCCTATGTATTTATCCCCTCCCAGTGGTTTTATTCTGTGTTTTATGGTCATTTCTCTAATTTCTGATCTCGAATTTCAAAAAGACTTTCCTGAAATTCTCTTTTCCCTTGATTTGGTAGTATGCATACCTTACTATCTGTGTTTTGTCATTGAAAGTCTACCATTATTGTTTCTTGGCTGAGATCTCACAGTTCTTTTCTGATATTGGCTTTCAAAACTACTGTTTTGAAAAATCTCAGTCACAGAACACAGTCTTAGTCACAAAACTCTTAATTTTGTTCTTAATTTTGGGTATTTTAAGTAACTTAGGTAAGTAAACAATCTACAGAAATTAATTACATAGTTATATCATTTAGTGTATTTGGTCATTTCTTATTTTTATGTTGAGCAAAACTTTTGTGTCATTTCTACCTTTACTGATTTTTGTAAAAAAAAAAAAAAAAAAAAAAAAAAAATTCTTTTTCAGGCTCATGTATTGTGTATATACCCTAACCAGCACAACTTAAATGTCTGCATAGGTACCGGAAATTTGTCACTTATTCAATGATGTAAATGTTTTTTGACTCCTATATTCTTTTGTCATTAGTTTGCCCTCACCATAATCAAGCAACTCGGGATGGCTAATTAAGCATGAGACAAATCCAGAATATGAAACTTAAATGTATTTCTAATGTTTATATTTTGTGTATTCTACTGACACAAGGGTTTTTTTAATATCTAAATATGTTCATTAGAGTTTTATTAAAACATTTTTCAATTATCTGAAAAATTAGTTGTTCATGACAATTTTTCATCATCCTTTGGTAGTCATTTTTTGTTCCCACATGAGTCTAGAATTCATCTTCATTTTCTAATTTATAATTATGAGTTAATATTTGATATTTCATAACTGCTTATAATGATTAAACTCAATAGCTAACATTAATTTGTTGATACAACTGATTTGCATTTTTTTCCTTGAAGATACACCATTCTTGGAGCATTTTGTCATCAATTCCTTGGAAATTTGTGTAGTCCCCTTGAATTTGTGTGTACTTCCCTTGGTGGGTCATCCTTCAGTATTAAATGATTCTCAGAACAGTGTCACACTAGAGAAGGATTATTGAGAAAACAATGTGACATGTTCATACTTAGTGCTCTCATTATTGAAACTCGTATAATCATTTTGCCCAAATTATATTGTTACATTGTGTGATGTATGAATATGAAACAACGTATCCCACCGAGTACATGCAGCTACAATGCACTAGTTTAAAAAAGAAAAAAAATAAACTCCTATCATCAATCTCTCTTCCCCCATTCCTTCCCATTTTTTCCTCCCATGTACACTTTTTTGCTTAATATTCTTTTTTGAAAATCCTGTTTGTGTATAGAATAATAAATGCTTAATGATTTTATTTTTCTCACCAATGTCTCAGTCACAGAACAGTTAATTTTGTAAGTAGTATCCACTATATTTAAGGATAGCAAATATTATTACCTGGCTCTGTATTATTTCCTACTTAGTGGTACACCATTTGTTTAATCAAAGGGTTAAATTTTACCCTAGCAAAAATTTTAAAAAGCACAAATAATTTGTTTAAATAGTCAATGCACGGAATTAATGTATCTCATTATTAACATTTCTGATAATATTCACAGTAATAAAGTATTTCAATTCAATAGCAAGAAAACAGCCCAATCAAAAGATGGGCAAGAGGCCTAAATAAACACTTATCACAAGGAAACTTACAAATGGCCTAAAAGATATGAAGTGCTCATCATCCCTAATCATCAAGGAAATACAAATTAAAACAACAATGAGTATCACCCCATACCTGTTAGAATAGCTGTAATCAAGAAGATGAAAGGTAGCAAGTGTTTCAGAACACCTTTGACGAGAATGTAAATTAATATAGCCATTTTGGAAAACAGTAGTAGTTCTGCAGAAAACTAAAAATGGAATTGCCGCATGATCCAGTAATCTCACTTCCAAAGAAATTGAAATCAATATGCCAAAGAGGTATTTTTATGCTGGTGTTCATTGCAGCATTAATTCACAATAGCCAAGAAATAGAAACATGTCCATCAGTGGTTGAATAGATAAAGAAAAGGTATCTGTACTCAGCATAATACCATTAGGTCTTATTGAGGTTGGGTTTTGAGGGGGAGGGTTATTGTCATTTGTAACAACATGGATGAGCATGGAGGATGTTATGCTGTAGTTAAATCAGGCACAGAAAAACGAATACTGTATGATCTCTAGAGTCATCCAGATGAACACATAAATGTGTGGAGTAGAGCAATGCTTACCAGAGGCTGGAGAAGGATGGTGGGCAGAGAAAGAGGAAATGTTGAAATGTTGATCAAAGCATAAATATTTTCCGTTAGACTAGAGAAATGTTGTTTTTGTGATTTGGGGGGCGAGGGCACAGAATAATGGCTATAATAAGTATTTTATGTTTTTAAACTCAGTAGACTTTAAATATTTTATCACAAAAATATGTCAGGTGATATATTTATGTGATTGAATCATTCTGCATTGTAAACTTATGTTGAAACATCACAATATACCACATAAAAATGCACAAATATTTGTCAATTAGAATTTAAAAGGTGAGAAATAATAGAAATTACTTCCTATTAAATAGCCACTATAGAAATCCTACATATGGCATATGAATGACATTTTTCTTAGGAAACTTAGTCATTAAGGTAATAGAGAAGCCTATAGGAAAATACCAATAATAGAAACACAAACATCCTTTTTATTAGGTAAAATTTAAAAACAATTTTCCTGTCCTTTTCCAATATGATTTGTATTCAGGTAATATGTAGTTCTAGTCATGGAAGTATAGAAGTACAACTAGAATTGTTTCTAAAAATACATATATCTGTTGTACATTGGAATCATTTTCTTTGTGTGGGTCAGTCAGACCCAGGCCTTATCTGAGCTAGGTTAAGGAGGCCAACTAACTCATCACTAGGATCGACCTTTTGTCCACTTTTAGCTAATGAATTATGAAAGAAAAGGACCCTAACAAAGAACAGTGAGAGAAACCTGACAATTGATAAATCTTCAGCTCTGCAACATTGTATTTCTATCCTGAAATGAGTCTGCTCAACCTCTTACACACTCCATCAATAGGACCTGTACCTTGACCTGGTTTTTCAATGGGCAGTGATGGATTTGCACTGCTCCATCAAAACTCTTTTACCCAGATTCTAGTATAACCCACAGCCAATGCTTCATGGCTATGGATTTGGGTTAGGGGTGAAGTCCATGGCCTTGGAGCACAGCCAAAGTGAATGGCACACCCTGGACCCCACAGCGTGGTCTCATTATCACTTTGTTCTAATAAATTGAGCTGCCAAGTCACAGAAGCACTCACGTCTCCAGAAATCCTGTTAAGTCTCTTTGATTTACTTTTCTGTGGTATTTGAGATTTTTGAGTAACTCAGTAGACTTCTTTCTTGCTGTGACCTCATTTTTTTTTCTCACTCAAGGCTGTTATTTCTTTATGTTGCACCTGTGAGTCAGACAAAACTTTTTCAATTTTATACAGACTGATTCAGATGGCTTCAGTGAGAGTTCTGCCAGGCTATAGAACTGTGCTCCATAAAAAAAAGCAAATCTGTTGCTAGTCTCAGAGGTAGAGTATACTTTGGAGTTAGAATCTTGATTGGCATAGCTGTGGTTTGGGATTTATGAGTGACTATGTGAGGTGAACATTTTTGGCTAGGTAAATAAGCCCTACTTTGGGACAGTAGTGGGAGCTAAACTGTTGCTGTTTCTGGAAGTCAGGTGGGAGCAAAGAGATGTCTGTGAGGCACATAAGAAAAATATGTAAGTTCATTAGCATTTGCAAATTCCAAGTAGAGAGATAAGTCACAGTTCAATAGAGCCTTTTAATCAGAATCCTATTACCTGCAGGGAATTATTATGTATGAGCCTGTATTTTCAAAGGACAAAAACTGAGCAAATAAAAAAACCACTAGTGGACTAGCCAGGCCATTGTCTTCTAATGACTATAGAGGAAGCAACACCTGCCATTCTAGTATAGATCAGCTCCTTTCTTGAGGAGCCTCTGCTAACATCTATTGGCCAAAACAAATTAATTGACCAAAACCAAAATCAAAGGCTCTCCTTATAACAATTAGTTTCATATTACTATCCTGGTGCTTTGGGTCTTGATTTTTCTATAGTTGTCTTCAGTGCAATACTATTTATCACATCCAAACCATCTATGATTTAGAATAAGTTCCACAAAGAATTAATTAATAGGCTTGTTACATGAAAGGACATTAAAACATTGTTCCTAATCTTGGGAATACATATAATTCCCTACTCTTAATGAGCTTCTATTTTAATGTGGATATAGAAAAGTCAGCTAAAGCTGTCAATCAGCATTTTAAGACCTATTACAGAGAGCTGTGTAGAAAGTGAATGGAAGTAGTTTCTGATTCCTTTACAGAACAGAATGCGTTCAAAATGAATCTGAAACAGATGAGAAACAACTTCTTCATGAGGCTAAAGATAGATGTGATACATATCTTGAAAAGGATGTAGTGTAGACAGATGCACAGAAGGGGAGAGAATGAGAATATTCAACTTGTTGAAGGACTGGAAACTGCATACTCAAGAAATTATATATATATATATATATATATATATATATATATACACTTATATATATATACATTTTATATATCTATGCATACACTTTTATATATATATATATATATATATATATATATATATATAAAATTACATTATATACTCTATATATACACACACACATTATAACAGAGTTAAAGACTAAAAGGCCCCTAATCTTTTGTTTTGGTCAGTACTTACTTAATTCCTAGGAGTAGCCATTACTAAAGGAGTACATAATGTTATTCATAGAAATAATATTTAATACCAGGCACGGTGACTCTCACCTATAATCCCAGTGGCTTAGGAGGCTCAGGCAGGAGGATCATGAGTTCAAAGCCAGCCTCAGCAAAAGTGAGGAGCTAAACAACTCAGTAAGACCCTGTCTCTAAATAAAATACAAAATATGGCTGGGGATGTGGCTCAGTGGAGTGCCCCTGAGTTCAATCCCTGTACTCCCCCCCAAAAAAGAAAAAATGAAATAGTATTTAAGAAAAATTATGGAGATTAAAGTTAAAATAGAGATAAATAGTTTCTAGATGATGATGATGATGATGATGATGATCTAGATATCAATATTGAAATAGGACAATAGGACAAGGAAGGAAGGAATGGATATAAGTTTATGAAAGGAAAGACTGCTTCTCACCTCTGAATGGAGGAATGGATGCAGTGCTGAGCATATGGTAATTGCTCAGTAAGATTTTGTTGAATGTATCTTCCACAGTTTGAAATGGCCATGTGGTCTTATTTCTCCCCATGTGTATATCATTTGCCTTACTATCATTTATGGAAGTATCCTAAGAGTCTGCACAGGCACCAATATCATATGTTATTTTCATTCATGTGTAGACTAGCACAGTTTTCATTTTGCATCTCTGATATCTTTATACTCCCCATGTATCTCATCTTTTTGTTATTCTTTAAACAAAATATTTTTATAGTATTGTTTCTCTGCATTGAATTCTGGATCGTTTCTAAAGCTCTATATTATTTTATATTTTATCTACTCTAGTTTCAGCTATTTTCCATTTTGTTTACATTTTCAATATTGTACTGAAACAGTCCTGAACTCAGTAAGTATGAACAAACCCGTTATATTCCCACTCAAACCCTTTGCATTATATCAATAAAGACACCATCATTTGCTCTTCCTCTGATATTCTCAATCTGGATTAGTGGATCCACCATCCACCCTTCCCAGTTAGACAGAAGTCTAGAATTTTTTCTCAATTTGCCTTTCACTCTATTGGCATTTCATGTAAATATTTTAAAAACTATTCAAATCTTATTATCGTACTTCTCTAATTTCCACTGTTTAGATCACCATCGTCTTCTAATATCTACCTATTCCATGCACAATCCAATTTTATCCCCTAACCCAGAAAAGTGATCATTATAGAGATTGAAGCAAGCCACTTATTTGCCTAAAGCTAGGATCAAATTTATATGCCTACAACAGATGAAAAATGTATTACTTTGGAAAATAAAAGGGGAATACAAATGGCAAAGGTAAGTTGTCAAACTTCCAAATGAAATGAAAATAGAGAATTAACTTTTTTTTCCTCAATTGGATTCTTGACATAACCTCCAATAACCTTATGGTTGAAACATCATTTTCAGATGGTGAAAAATGACATTTCAACTAATATCAATCAACAACTTAGGAATGGTGCATAAATAAAATCATAGCAAACCTATAAAGTAGCCACAAGTGTACCATTCTTTCTAGAATATCATTCCATAAGGCAAGAGTTGACGTACAAAATTACTGATTTGTTCTTCAACCAATAATAGATACAAATTCAAGAAAAAAATAGAAATATTATATATGCATAACATTTTTATAAGACACTATTATGAGGCCAAAGAAATGCTGGTGCTTCTACTCTTTTCTACCGCTGTTTCTCACCTGCATTTCCTTCAAAATGTGCAAAAATCAGATTTAAAAAAAATAGTGAAACATTATTACAAAAGATACTTTGTTGCATGTACTGTAGGCCACAGCACTGTCATTTACTCAAGCTGCCTCAATATTTAGTATTAATACTGTAAATGTGATGCAGTGAACCAAGAGAATAGACTAAACATACAGTCTTGGCATTAGAGAAAATATGCTCTATCTCTAAGGCAAGAGTCAAAGAAGGAACCGATATTAGTATGAGGAGTCCCTAAAACTAAACAAGCTCCACTGCCTTCATTTCATTGGTGAGGAAACTGAGGCCCTAGGGTAAAATATTATTTAAGTATCTAAATAATGTTTAAGAAAAATTTCAAGCATGAAAGCAGCAGGCAGATTTCAGAGATATGCTTAATACCAAAGAGCCAATCCTTTAAAAGGATTAAATATAATAAATCAGAAAAAATGTGTATAATCAGAAAAAATATACTTCATATCAAAGATAAAAATATATATTCATTAATCTTAGTGGTCTAAATGGGAGGCTCTTTGGGATTATTTGTAATCTAGCAAATTAATTAAAATAAATATACATTTATTTCAATACATTTTAAAATAAAAATTCTTCATTTCATGAAATAAGTACTAATCTTGATAAATGAAGCTAAAAGAACTAATTAATGACTGATAATATCTGGATAAAAAGCATAGCTTCATGGTAAGATATTGTAACATAGGAATCAATTAGGAAACTGTAAATTCAGTTTTATAATCAGAAAACGGAAACCTTGAGCTGAAACTTGGAGAATAATTGTGTTTATTTCACAAATAATAGTACCAGATTCTTGGCTTATGGACATCAGGAAAATGATCTCAAAAGCCATATGGACACTTTCTTACACATTAAATAAAAGAAAACTTGATGCTTATTAAATACTTTGTACATGGTATTTAATACCAGTTATGATAACTATATATATTTTCATTACTCCATATTAAATATGGAGAATGATGGGTATCAACGTGGCATATTAATACATCATATAACATAATTTTATTTTTGCTGCCCAACATCTCCCCTTACCTTCTCTTCTTCTCTTCCATTTCTCCCTTTCCCATACTCCACTGATTTCCCTTGTACTTTCCTGTCATTTTTTTCTTTCTCAACAGCTTCCATATATGAGAGAAAACACAAAATATTGGTCTGAATTTGGCTTATTTCACTTAACATGATGATCTCCATTCCCATCCGTTTTCCTGCAAATGGTTTAATTTCATTCTTCTTTATGGCTGGGTAAAAATTCATCATGTATACATACTGCGTTTTCTTTATCCATTCATCTATTGATGGACATTTAGTTTGATTCCATAACTTGGTTATTTTTAATTGTGCTGCAATAAATATGGATATGCACATATCTAAAAATGTTGCTGACTAATTATTCTGGACAAATATTTAGGGGTGCCTTAGCTAAATTAGATGGTCATTCAGTTGTTAGCTTTTTGAGGAACCTCCGTATTCATTCCCATAGTGATTGTACTAGTTGACATGTCACCAACTCTATGTAAGAGTTCCTTTTCCCCTACAACTTTGCCAACATTTGTTTTATTTGTGTTCTTGAAGACTGGCATTCTATCTTGAGTGAGATCCTTACACACTTTTAATTTGCATTTTCCTGATGAACAAAGATTTGGGTGACTATTAGTACTTCTTTTAAGAAGTATATTTTTAGTTCATTTTCCCATTTATTGAATGAGTTATTTATTTTCTTTTTGATGTTGTTTTTGTATTCTTTGTGTATTCTGGATGTTAATCCTCTGTCAGAAGAATAGCTTGTAAAGTTCTTCTCCCATTGCGTAGGTCACTCTTTGCTCTTAATTGTTTTCTTTGCTGTGCCAAAACTCTTTAATTTGATACCACCCAATTTATCAATCCTTAGTTGTATTTTCAGAGGTAAAAGGAGTTCGATTCAGGAAGTTGGTGTCTGTCCTTATATATTGGAATATTTTCCCTATTTTCTGCTGGCCACTGAAATGTTCCTGGTGTCTATTTGGAGTTAACTTTTATACAGGGTGAAAAATAGGGATCAAATTTCATTATTCTATATTTGGATATCCAGTTTTCCCAGGACTATTTGTTAAAAAGGCTGTTTTTTTTCCTCCATTGTTTAGCTTTGGCATCTTTCTTGAGAATCAGATGACTGAACGTGTGTGGGTCTGCCTTTTTGTCTTCTATTCCATTGATCTATATGTCTGTTTTTATGTTAGTTTCATGCTGTATTTATTACTGTACCTCTGTAGTCTACTTTGGAATTGGGTGTTTTATGCTTTTTAGCATCTTCTCTTTTGGCTCAAGATTGTTTAGGCTGTTCTGGGTCTTTTGTTCTTTATATGAATTTTAGGATTATGCTTTTCTAGTTCTGTGAAAAATTGCACTGGATTTTGAAAGGAATTGTATCGGATGTGTGGATAATTTTTGGTAATCTGGCCATTTTAGCAATATTCATTTTGCCTATATATAAGATTCATTATTGGTATTGAACACAGATACTGACTTTTATATATTGACTTTGTGTTATATGTGAGTGAATTTGTTTATCAGATCTAGAAGACTTCTGGTGGAATCTTTTAGTATCCTCCAAGTATAGTATCATATTATCTGCAGATAGTGATAATTTGACTTATTTTCTGCTCTTATCCTGTTACTTTTTTTGTCTAATTGCCCTGGATAAAATTTCAAGTAGTATATTGAAAAGGAGTGATACAAGCAGACATTTCAAGTTTCATTTCCTGAAAATTTACCTAGCTGTTGTGGCCAATACACTCCAACCTTGCTGAATCCTTGAGGCAGCTATCCTCATAGGCTGCTGTCCCCAATAGAGCCCAACTGCCCATCCGTCAGGTAGCCACTGGTTTTATTCATGTGAGAAAAGAAAAGAATTCAAAAGAATAGAAGATGGTCTCCTGTGCTCCATGAACTGCCCTGGGATACTCCTATAGCAAATTAATTTACTTCATTGTCCAAGGGTATGTTTAATAAGGTATTGTTTCCATAATAGGAAAGTCATAAGCTTTAGTTACTAACTCTAGAAGAGAAGCAAGTTACAAAATATTTATTTGGGAGTGTTTGGGGGAAATTTGAGATGTCATCTGTTATGTAGTTGGAGATTAGCATAGGAGTTCAGATATTAAAAATAGAGAAAGACATTTGAGGTTGCCCAAGGCATTTGGGATAATTGGAATAATATATAAAGTGTATTTATGTGGCCATAGATAATATCTTGAGTATTGAGTTAAGGGTTTAACTCTGGGGAATATCAGAAAAAGCAGTCTAGTAAGGTGCTGGAAAAGAGTTAGTATGAAAAAAGCAAAAATAATTTTTACCAGTCAAGCCCTCAGTATGATCAAGTTTTCTATAATTGTGTCCATTCTAATTATCTAATTTCCTTTCCCTCTTTCCCTATTTTATAATGGTTTATTTAGTCAACTGGACTTCCAACTATCACTTAGTGATTACTCCTGCTTCTTACAACCAATGCTTTCTTTGTGCTTCTGGTTTTTCCTTTGGATCTTTTACCTGTTGAAATCAATTTTATTTTCCAACACATTCTAGATCTATACCATTTAATGATTTATATGCTATTCTAAATGTGTTCCTAGGTTTTCAAGATTTAGAGAACCCAGTTTTGTTGTTGTAGCTCTTCTGCTGCTGGTACTCAGCAGGCATACAAGAGATACTGTGACATGTGATTCACAACAGCATCATCTATTCTGCCTAAACTACGATTTGCTTGTCCACCTTTGTGTTTTACTTGTCTAACTCCTAGCAGGACAAATCTTTGAAATGTGAATGTGTTACATGTTTCCCAGGAAAAGTTGGATTTAGAAAAAAGAGAAAAAGGCTTCTTGGGCTGATGTTTGACAGTAATAAGAAAGAGGTGATATTTTGTTTTCTTACGTACATTAAGTTGCCAAAAGGTTTGACAAGAAGTAAAAACTTGCCATGTTCCTTTGAAGTCTAGTGATACATATTACTGAAGTTTATCATTAGGACTTCTTTTTCAGACATAAACAAAGAGCACAGGCTAAAATATAATAAAAAAATTTGAACCACATATTCCACTATATGCATAATGAAGAATTGAAATTACACTAATTTAAAATGAGCTAACATTTTCAGAAAAATTTTATTTATGGAAGTATCTATTTTTTTATGAACATTAACACATTTCTTTTACAACATTTCTACTTCCTCTTTATTTTTATTTGCTAGAGATAAGATAGCCTCCATTAGCAATAACAATAGTATAAAAGACAAGATGATAATTAATTTTGATTTGGTTTTGTGTGTTTGTGAAAGAGAGACCTAGCATTAGAGTTTGGCAAGAAACCAGTTTATCAGTAAACAGATATATCAGAAAAGTACAGAATAGCTTGTTATGTAAATACTTCCCTTAACAATAGGCTGTTTGATATGTCCATTTTATTTGCATATCTGCCTGTGCTATATCATTTAAAATAGTGTTGCTTGCAGTAGCCTCTCTCTGATCTTTGTTGATTTTTCCAGTTTTCTTTCTGCTGTTGACATTCTAATCAATTAAAATTTCTCTATTATACTGTCTTCTAGTTTTGCTTTATCCATCTTTGCTTCATTAAGATGAAACATATGGATACACAAAAGCCTGTTTTCATATAGGTTGTTCCTTAGTTTATTTCACACTCAAGCATTCCTTTCATTTTCTTTTTCATAAGTTTTCTTAGGCTGAATTTCCCCATCATATGCTTAGTGGTGTTTCTTTTAATTTCAAACCAGCTTAAAAGTAAATTTCAAAGTACTTACAACCAAAAATGAAATATCTCTAGTGCTTATGTCATTTTGTGATATTATTTTATCAATATGTCCTTAATGACTCTGCAGTAGCCAGTGTTATCATTAGGCACCAAGAACCTGAATAATTGTTTTAAGAGCCATAAAAATTTTGAGTGAATGTGGTTCCTGCCCCAGAAACAGAGTTGGATACCTCAGCTCTACAGCTCAGTCCCTATCATTCCTTTATTACAAATATTCTCACACGTATCTAGGCATAATCTCTGATTGCTGGAAACTGTGAAATTCTAGTTGTCAGTCTCTTCATGAGTAGATTAGAGTCGTTCCTTGGCATTCAGTGTTTTGAGTGTTTTAACATTCACTGGCACAGATCTTGATGTATTTTAATTATTATACTCTGCATGTATGAAAAATAAGGACTTTTTCATTTTTATGTGAAACAATATATTGTCTGACCTTAGACCCAGAAAGAAAGATTGAAAGTAAGCATATGCTATGCAAGTTAACAAATTTTTATAGGTTAAAAAAAAAGAAATTTCCAGAGAATAAACCATTCAATGAAATGTTCTCTAAGTATACCTGTAATTCAATTAAATATGAAGTTTATATTTTAAAGTACCAAGTTCTATTCACATCCTTAACTAATAAAAATAGTCTGAGGTGCCGGATGTTTATCCTTCCACCTAGTCATAAGGAACATCACACAGAGGTGACCCTGAGCTGGACAGATAGTGCATCTGGGCTTCCTTTTCACTTTCCCAGTAATAAAATCCCCAGGATAGCATTCCTGATGCTTGTTAGATAACCTTTTTCCTTCCTAAGACCTTGGAAAGCATTAAAGACTCTACCCAAGGGAATTTGTTTAAAAGGGGAAAGAAAACTCTTCTTTTGTTTTCTTTTCCTTCTCTTCTTTTCAGATTACCTTGGTCATGTTTTGTTTCAGCTTTTTAAAAAACTTTCTGCCTCTGTCATATCTTTGATACAGCCCTAAAGCCACAGGGAGTCAATACAATGGACTAAGTGGCCTTACACTTCTTGTAGTAAATTGTGCTATTTTATAAATTCAACTCTGGAGAAAGACTCTCCTTAATTTAATGAGAAAATAGTTCTAATTTCATTCCTATACAGACGTGATAGTGCTAGTCTGTTTAAAGAATTCAGTGGTTGGAAAAGGAGCACATTTTATAAGTGTCCAGATGTGAAAGAGTTCAAATATGAGACTTTGGTTTTCAGAGATTTGGGGGAAAATAGCAATGTTTGCTCTTAGTATTTCATAAGCATTTCTGTTTTAAGTAATGTTGTTGCTAGAAATAACATTCCAAGTAATAGATTTGTAATAGTACATTCTTGAAGGTTTTATAGACAATTTTCTAAATTATAAAATTTTTAAAATAATATAAATATAAATACAAATGATTCAATGGAAAAAAATTGATGTTTTTAAAGAGAATGTTACAAAGCAACCATGTGGTAAAATTCAGTATTTTTTTTTCATAGTTGCATCAAGTACAAATTTTGATATGCACAATTTCTGAAAGTTAAGACTCTTAGAAGAAATGGTTTCCTTTTCCTTTCCTGTCAGATCGTGATGTGGTTTTGTACATATGTGTATATATAAAAGATGAGAAAATTTAGAACAATTCATTTGTGTATATGCATTTTGTTTTCAACCAAATGGTACTCATGTTATGCATATTAATTTAACTTGATTTTGTTGTTGTTGTTTTCCTACCAGGGATTGAACCTAAGGGCACTTATCCATTGAGCTATATCACCAGACTTTTAAAAAATATTTTATTAGAGACAGGATCTCACTGAGTTGCTTAGTGCCTTGCTAAGTTGCTGAGGCTGGCTTTGAATTTGCACCCTCCTGCCTTAGCCTTCCAACCTGCTGTACCTGGCTTAACCTGTTTTAATGTTACATTATTCTGCATCACTCTTCGCAGATTTCCCCATCAGAACAGGTCAGTGCCCTTGCTGCTCTGGCTTCTGTCCTTTTTCTCTGGGACCCATGCCTGGTTGAGCTTCAGTGAAAATATCTTTCTTAAGCAGCTGAGGTAAGACTGAACCAGCCTTCAGTGCAATCCTACCCTGCCCCAGAACTGTGCTTGTGGAAAGATCCATCCTGTCCCAAGATCTAAGGACTCAAGGGTTACCAGTAATACTTTTGGCCATCCTAGATGGGCAAAGAGGTGTAGGATGTTTGTTCTTGATGCTACATGGTAAAAGCTGTTCTAGACCAGCTTCATGAGTTTCATCTCTCTCATTAGTGGTTGTGGTCAGTAAGGCACAGAAGGGTGCTCTGGAAAGAGTTTGACCTGGGAAAAATATGCTCGGGGCCTTGGGTAGGGAGATTACTGGTTTCCTCTGCATAGTGATTGCCAGAAGAGCTTCTGAAATGTTTGTAATCCTTCCAAGAAAGACTTAAGGTGGGAGAACCAACAGTTGTTGCCATTATATTATTAACCTGATGGGACATAATAGGATATGGTTATAATATTTTGAACAAATTCATTGGTTTTTCTACCTCTATTTTGGGAAAACTGGAAGGAAAAAAATCACATTGTTAAGAACTAGTGATGGTCAGACTAGAGGCCACGTTGATGATTTTTGAACTTGTGTGTTCATTCTCTCATCAAATGTTTACTGAGTCCATATCATAGACCAGGTTCTTTCCTAGGCTTTAAGGAATCAAAGCTGCACTTTGTTGGCTGCTGTATCTTCTTAAAGCTTGGCACAGCACGTGTGCTTTGTTAGATGTTGAAGTCACTTGCAAGTGAAAGCAAGGGTGTTAAATATAAAGGGAAGTTAGGTTATATCTAGAAATAGCACTGCTGCAGTCTGCAAAAACCTACTGACATGAAATTCACATTTAAGTACATGAATATTAGGAATCTGGGGCATACATAAATAAAGAATTCACCTGATACATTTCAAAAACTGCCTCCTGAACTATTTAATTAACAACCTATAAAAAATATACTCTTGAGACCTAAGTGGATAATAGATGTCACCTTTGTTCTATAAAAATGCTTTGCTACCAGTAAAACTTAATTTTAAAATGAACAGTCAGCATTTGCAGCAAGCTGTCTCTCTAAAAGTTCCACCTACCCTGGTTTGACACAAATAATGAAGAAGGGCAACATTTACCCTCATTGCTATGTGGAAAGTTTTATTTATCATTGGATTTTAAGGTGTAGTGCTGTCTCTAGAGATGAAGATTGACAGGGCAGATGGTCTTTATTGTTCCTAAAGGTCTCTTTAGTAAATGACACACTAATTCTTTAGTACTTTCATCTATCTACCCTCCCCATGCAATTAAAATTTGGTGACACATTTTTATGGTCACTAAACGGGCATAAATTAGCATTAATTAAGGGTATTGTAAGGTAATTCCCTAATCAAGAAGGTACATGCAGATGGGAGGAGCACAAGGACTACTAATAAAGTTCTCAAAATCACCTCTAACACTTCTTGCAGCAAAGAGGTTACGTTCCTGTCTTCATAGGTTTTTCACGTAAATAAAGAAAGAGTTAAGATTGAATTTTATTACTGATCTTATATTTTTAAACAGTCCTTGTTGTTCCTCCACCCCATATGTGAACATGAAACACGTAAGTCTTTGGTTCTTAAAAAAAAAAAAAGTACACAGGCTCTTTGGATTAATTAATTCATTAGTTAATTAGTAGGAGACATGCCTTCCGGGCTCGCGTTCCAGGTGCCAATATCTCAGGATTCTTATACTGAGTATAATGGCTTCAATAAGCCATTAGATGAAAACCACAATGAGACATTTAAAAAGGCTTTGCAATTAGATGGGAGACTAGCTGTCATCTTTAGAAAACTCCCTCTAAATATCCATGGGATCAATTTGAATTGCTGTTCTAAGATGGACAAGAATTATTTCCACCTTTTGGCATTCCTGTAGTCTTATGCAATGAAAACAGACTGAACTCTTAGGTATTCATCTCTACATTGATAGCACCAAATGGAAAATATTATTAACTCAGATGTTTAGATTCCCACATGTAAGCCTCAAGATGAGGTGATAAACCCTTTCTGATTGAGAAAAACACGTCCTGCAGGGTACATTGCACTGGTGTGTTTCAGAGTCTACCCAATTATCCCAGGACTCGGTATCTAGATGTGTAAAGCAAAGATATCCCTGAATGACACAATAGAAGTCAGTAACATTTCTGAAGAAAGTTCTACATTCAATTGTGAAGCAAGTAAGCACTTATTGAGTCCATAGATACCGTCAAACACAGCTTTTTATTCCGTAGTTACGAGCAGTTAGGGCAAGGAAGAGGATAACAGGTGTGAGCTCCCACAGGTTGATGTTACAGTTCCACACCAAGGAAAGCTCAGCCCACGCCTGACTGTGTTCTACATTTTTGCCTTTGTCACACTGTCCCCTTCAGTCCTCAGCAGCACTTAAATACTGCTTTTCTCAAACCTTTCCCTTTCAAAGCTATGCAAATTGTGTAAGTATAGAATATGAGTTGTAGAGAAGAAAAGGAGGAGAAAGTATTATCAGTGTCACTGCCCAAGTCTCCTTTCCCTAAATTTAAACTCATTTGGACCATTTTTCTCAATTTGGTGAGTGGAGGAGAGATTAAATGCTTTTTCCTTGGCTGCAACCTGCTTTAGTTTGAATAATAACTAAATCCCCCATTTTAAGCACTGAATTGGAAATATTTAAGTATGTACCTTCCATACTCACCCATGATCTTGTGTCAAAAAATGTTTTGCATTAATTGAGTAGTCTTATGTAAATTCTAAATGCTGATTTCAAGGTTTTTCCCTCAAAAGGAAGTTCTTATACATAAAAGAAGCCTCTGTGCTTTTAAATCTTTCATTCTTTCCACTTTTCAAATTATCTGGCATTGTGGAACGCTTGTAACTCTTTGATATGATTTTCCTCACTTGTAACCTTTATGCCTTTTAGAATTTTGTGCATGATGCTTAGTCCTTACCTTGTCAACAAGAAGCAGCAGTATTGGTTTCTGCTTCAGAATATTTCATATTAAAATTCACAATATTTAATGTTTTTTAGGAAAGAAATTGGCACAACATCTCTATGGTGCATCTGCTGGGTATGGCTGTCAGTTATTATAATAGGGTTTCTAACAAATGACAAGTCAAAGCCTTGACTTTCAAAGCCCTTATGCAGAATGTCAATCATTTTCTCCTTGCCTGTTCAAATGAGCCTTCTTCCAAGAGCACCTTTAAGGTGTGTGTGTCCTGACTTTTCATCAAAAATTCTTTCTGTCCATATTTTATGGTGTAGAAAATCTCCCCTGTCATGGAAATGTGAAAGGACAAATATGGCCAATTTTGAGTAATGACGAAGCATTTTTCACAATAACATTCAATATTCTTTGTTACCTATTCATCGCATTGTTGTTATTGCCAACTCTTTTCTTTACTGTCCCTTCCCACATGTATTTCTTTCAAAGTATTCTGTGAACTTGGGATAATTGGTGGTCTTTGTCTTTTTTGCTTTGTTTTGTCTAATAGTACTGTTTATATTGAGATTTGACATCAAACTGAGCAACTTTTGCCTCTGAGGTTAAAAACTGAGAAGCACACATAAATAACTGAAATACATGGAAGTTACAAGTATAGAAGTTACATTAGTAACCTTGAAAATTCATTTGGTTTACCAGGATCCTGAAACCAACTAGACAATTAGTAGCCATAAGCATTTATAGTCAGTATAGCAAGGCATGTCAGAGATGGCTGTTGGAGTCTGATTAAAACTCTAGACTTTGGAAACAGGTGTTAATTTTGGAACACTATTTCTGGACCTGGACCAAATGGTTCCTAAATGAGATAATGTACTATCTTAAAATAACACAATAGCACTCCAATTCCTTTTCCATTAATTGACTAATGTTGAGTACTTTCTATTTCAGATAATTAAAAATAACTTATATATGAATTTTACAATTCTTGAAAAGTAAATAATATGAGAATATTGCCTCCCTTTTTGCTTGCTTTTCCCCTTCCATGAAAATTAGTCAATGCCTGCTATCTGCTCTGTGCTAGAATGCATGGTATCTTTTGTAACTCTTAGCAGAGATACAGATTTTTACAGAAATTACGTTGAAACACTGAAAATTGTTGTTAATAGCTTTGTGTGTGTGTGTGTGTGTGTGTGTGTGTGTGTGTGTATCTTTTTATTTCCTGGAGGTGAATTGAAGGTGGTTTGGACAATTCAGACATAAAAATAAAATGATCTACCTAGTAACACAGAACTAACAGTCATTGCCTGCAAATATACCATTTCATCTTATTGTCCCCAAGAGGTGCACATCTGGGCTCCTATGTATTCTATATTAAATATATAATCTATTTCATTTGCTTTGCTCACTAGGCAATAAACTTGTCAGCTTCATTGTCTTTTATATTGTCTGGATCTCAGTAGATACTGGATAATTAGCAAGAAGAATAAACTGAAACAAACTATTCTATAATTAATAAATTTAACATTTAAAAAATTAGTTTATATTTCTATATTATCTGGTTTTGGCAAAGATCCAAAATAGGAGTGCCACATTCCTATATGAAACTGTCCTTTACTTGCAAAGGCTAACAAAACACTGGAAAAGGAAGTCTTTGACCAAACTTTATGCACTCGAGAGGTTTAAGTATAATCTGGAAAACACTTTTTTCCCTTCTTATCTAAACGAACCTTATAAACCTCATGAGGTTTAGTTTCCACTGATGTTTATGCCTTTTCCTTGGTGACAGACAGTCACGTCCCTCCTCAGGAAACATGAAGTATTCTTTCAGCATGTTCTAAGGAAAAAGTTTTTATTTACAGATATTTCTGAGCAAGCACAAGAGAGCAAGTGAGCAGAGAAGGGAATAGAAAGAATTGGGCAGCTTTCACCAGAGTCTGACAGTTTGAACTTTATGAAAGATTAAAAGCTAAAATAATAAAGAAAAGATTGCCATAGATACTGTGGGGTCAGGGGACTTTTTCATCCTTAAAAATCTTTTCTATAAATGAATCCAAAATTCCCTTATTCTGAGGGATGGTAATTTCATTATACAAATCAACAGAAGAGTGACCCTGCTGTAAAGTTTTACTACTATATGTATGGCCTGATAAGGACTTGAGACTTAAGTGATAAATTTTATTCTGAGTATGCTGGGAATTATAGAATTGACTCTGTTTTACAGCAATCATCCTGGAGCTGATATTTGTCAGATGAAAATTCTGCTCTCCTTTTTAGTATGTGTTCTTTTGATTAAGTATTGACTTTTAAAATTTCACTAAGTCCATTTTAGCTCTTCTCTAATGATCTCTAAAATGAATCCCAGTAGTCTCATCTTCTTGTTTACAAGACTGCAGAACAGTGACAATTGGCTAACCATGAGAGCTGAGTGGGGATGACTTTTCCTCATAAACATCAGTAAGTAAAAAATTGTTCTTGCACAGCCAGATTGGCACACAGGAAAAGGGGTCATTTGCCTGGTGGGTTTTGTTACAGAAGAACTACTTGGAATTTTGAAGAACTTTTGCAGGGTACAAAGCTCTTCTCAGTCACATTTCTATAAAAATAACAATTTTTTTTCTTATTCTTCCTTAAATCAGAATCTTAAAGAACAGATCAAAATAATTTCAGATAGAAAACCTTGACTTCTTTAATAACAAGAAGATTGTTTTTCTTTTCCTGTGAAATCAAGACAGTAAGAGGAGAGGAAAACATAAACCTAGATTTGTAGCAGGCAAATTTTCCAGGAGACTTCATGTAAAAATGTATTGAAGAGGATGAGGGGAGAGAATTTTCTTTTACTGAATTACTCTCACTGCACCATGCCTATTTTCTTTAAAAAATGCATCTTCCATCTTGGAAAATGGGGATAAGTGCTGGAAGTAGATGCTCTTACAAAGTAATTGATCACTAATCAACAGACACTTATTGAGACCTACCCAGGGTAAAGGCACAATATTAAGCAACGGGGATATGAGTGAAGTTGCAGAAAGGAAACCATGCAGATATGTTCACCTTAGACATGGGAATTAAAGGTTGACAGAAAAGGCAAATTCTTGCACCATCAATTAGACAATGATAAGCCTACAGTGTATTATAGAGCAGAAATACACTTACCGCAAGAGAATTTATAATGGAGTCTTCCCTAAGCTTTCGGGGTTCAGTGTCCCTGGGCAAATTATGTAAACTTTCAGATAGAAGGATCTGTAAGATCTTTATATATTTTCTAGATAAAGAATAGGAGACATTCCAATTTGAGGGAAAAGCATGTACTAAATAAAGCTTTGTTGAAACTAGCATAACATGCTGAAGAGGAGAAATCTTGGATGGCTCAAATACATACTGCAGGAATGACTAGCGAAATATGAGCTGAGAGAGACCAGGAGAGTTAATCCATACATGACCTTGCAGTGACACAATATATGTTTAGGGGTGACTAAACAAATGGCTTTTAAGTCTCAGAAAATACCATTACTCATTGACATTTGAAGATAATTTTTATTTATTGTATTTTATTTTTGTAAGAATACATAACATGAGATCTACCCTCTCAACGTATTTTTTACTATGCCCTTTAATTAGTAACTCCTGGTTTCTCCTTTATCCCTGCTCCCCACAAAACCATCATTCCTTTTTTTCTTCCCCCATTCTATGATTTTGACCATTTTAGACACTTGATTTAAGTGGAATTATGCAGCGCTGGTCTTTCTGTGACCAGCCTGTTTCACTTAGCATAATTTCCTCAAGGTTCATCCATGTCTTCACATATTACAGGAATTCTTCCCTTTCCAAGATTGAGAATGTTCCATTGTATGTATGTACCACCTTTGTTTTATCCACTCATCTGTTGATAGTCATTTAGGTTGTTTCAGCATCTCTGCTATTGTACAAAATTATTTTTGAAGAGTAAAATTCTTGTTACCTTCTAGAGTTTTGTGTATTTCCAAATATCTCTTCAAAATAGAAAGGTGAGGAGTTTGCTAAACCTTAAAACTCATCCCTTATGTATTTCCTCCTTGACATGGAAGCTATGAGAAACCATGAAAGAATTTTTCCTCTTACACAGGTCTTAATTTATCTGGCGATTTTTGGAGCACTGCAGACACAGTGTTGAAACAGTGGAGCTGGGGGATGTGGTATGTTTTCTGTGAGGTCGGGTTTCCTTACCTCTGAAAAATCCAGAATAATTCCTTCCTTTCTGGATTACTGGAAGGCTTGTCAGTCATTTAGGTGATAACCAGTGCTTTTTATATGTGTAGCACATATTGTTCCAAAATCAGGAGTCATTAATCTCATCTTAAAGATGAGTAAACTGAAACACGCTATATAAATTACTCCAGATTATATGCTAATAAATACTGGTAATAGATTTTAAACCATCTTTCTTTACTGCCTTTTGCATGGAGCAGAGTGATACAATTAAAATGACATGGATAATATTCTTTCTTATCTAAGATATTCAATATCAATAAATTTAATCTGTGCATTTTTAATGCTGTTGTATTTTTAATAAAATATCACCTATTCAGTGGCTGATCAGGCATGTTGATATTTTACTCATCTCTTGGGAAACTTAAGCAAATACCATTAATCACCTAACCCTTGAATTATTCAATGAGGTCAGAGCCTTAAAGCACTACATTTGATTGCTCAGCATAGGGAACAAAGTTCACAATAAGTGTGGGTAAATCAGATCCCAAACTTCGAGAGGAAGAAAAGTTGTGCATGTGGAAAATCAAATATAAGAATGCTAATAATATATCAGAGTTTTATTAATATCAGGAAATATTTTTAAACAGAAAATAATAAAAATAATGAGGTCTTAGAATGCCATGAGAAATCAAGTGAATTAATTTATAATACTTATAAAACAGAATAATACCTGGACTAAAGCTAGTGCTCAATAATTCTACATGCTGTTGTTATCTTTTTATGGTATGGAATTTGATTCATTTCTATTTGTAAACAGGATGTTTAATTATTATTGGAAGTAGAGCAAATTGTTTTGCCTACTTTAGTGTAAATTATGCTCATGAGAAACCAAGAAGCACTAAATAACACTTTAAGAAAATGGGGTGATTCAAAGATACCTCATAAAAGTCTTGTCCTAGGTAATGGACTATATTGATTGAGAGAGGCATGCCCAGAACTAGGTAAAATAACTGAAATTAAGAATAAACCTTGAGATTTATAATTTAAAAGGATTTTTTAAAAGGCTTAAATCCAGAAAGGTAAGGAAAGGTGGAAAAAGTTTGGAAGCTGGAAACAAAACCCAATTGGTGTGGGTGAGATAGAAAGGAGAGGAGGGTGAAATAGGATGTAGGAGAGATTCAAAAGCAGGCTGGTTCACACTAAAGAATTCCTAAAAGCTCAAGAATCAGAAGCACCAATTATGTTTAAAATTGAGGGTACAAAGGACTGAAAATAGATATTTGGAAATCGATCTCAAAAATACTTGATATTTTTTAATATACATTCATAAAAGATTTGTAATTATGTCTGAGAGTTTGGGGTGAATATAGAAAAAGAATTATATGAAATAATGACAAAATTAATATCTCCAAGGTAAGCAAAAATTGTAAAAGAAATATAGTAATGAATACTAATACTGATAATATGAACACAGATAATACCACATTGAAAATAAGGTATAGGGATTTGAATATGCAGAAGAGGAAGGGAAAGGATGGCAAAGTCCTACTTTTCCATACTAGGAAGTCTATAGATAACATCTAAAATGAAATGGATGAGAAATATCTAATGTTATTTAGAAACAGAAGAGCATAACCAGAAGAAACAGCCAAAAAAGCTGAATGAGTTACCTCTTGGGACTGTGGATCAGTTTGGGGAAAGTAAGAGAGGGAATACCTACACTTTATTGTAAAATACATTTATCAAATTTGTCTTTTCTAAACCTGGATGAGTGCACATCTGTGGTAAATATTAACACTGCATTAAAAGAAAAAGAATATACTTGTATTGCAGGAGTGGAAATTCATAGAATAAAACTTAAAAGAGGCTTAGGTGTTAACAGTTATCCGAATTAAAATAAATAAGGCTTGTGATAGTGAGGTACCTTAGAGAATGCAGGCCAGCAGGAGGAGAGCTGGGGTAAAGGGGTTAAACAAAGGTCTTAACACATTTTTCCTTCTTTACTGCTTTCTGCTTAAAGTAGCTTTAACATACTCTTTGCTCTTGACAAGCAGCCTGCTGATGCTGGAGAATGCAATAAAGTAGTCTAGTCCAATGATTCTGGTCATATATCACATTAAATCCCTTGGCATGTTGAGTTGGTCACAGCTTGTGAAGTTGCTATTCCCTGTAAAATTATGGCATTGATCTATGTAGATATATTTTCAATCATGCCCAAGAGTAAAATTTTTATTGTTTTACAAGACAGGTAGCTTATCACACAATCAGAGTTGGGACATTAGAGGTTATCTGTTTCTACCCCATGTTTGATTCTTGAATTTCCTGTGCAATATCCCTATTTAATGAAGAATCTCTCAACATATCCTAAACACTCCCTCTCAGTGAATGTATGAAGTGTGAAGTCATTGTCCTAGATGAAGATTGTTCAGAGTTGAAGAGGATGTGGACAACATGACCAGTTCCTTAAAGGCAGTGCCATATCTTCCTCCAGGAGATTTTTAGATGATCAGTGTGCATGAAAAGGTGACATGAGTGACACTCAGAAATTCAAAGCATGTATGAGCATCTTGAGTATAATGGTGTACTTTCACTACAGAACTTCAGCTATCTCCATATCCTGAAGTTGTTCTACTTGGATGTTTTGAACAAATACATAGTGGGCTCAAAGAGTTTCCACAAATTTCTGCGCAGATTTGGGACATAGGATTCAGCAAGGGGAAGAAATAGAACCTTGGTTAGATTATCCGTGGTCTCTCAAATAGTTGTCCAGTTTGGTTCAGGTAGATGTTTTGAATTCCATTCTTTGATTTCTAGAAAACGAGAGGATTTTAACAGGTGGGAAAGCATGCGGTGTTGCTTGAAATGGGTGTGGAACATCTGGAAGTCCTTCTACCAAGGATTGTTCTGATTTGAGAGTTCATTTAAGGAGCCTCCCTAGAAAAGAAGTCTATAAGAGTGGTTGTTTTTACACATGAAGGCCAGAGTAGTGCTAGCACAGGTGACACTTTAGACAAAGAGGGGTTGGTGATCTTTACTGAAGATGATGATCTTGTTACTGCCTCAGGTCACGCCTTCATCATCTCTTGCCAAGACCACTTATATGACCACTCATGTAGCCTTGACTTTCTTTGTTGTCTGTCCTGTTCAGTCAAGCAGATATTCCTCAACTGTGACATGATAGATGGCATGAAAAATAATTTTTTGCTTAAAATCTTTGTTTCCTTTTCTGAATAAATGCTAAATTATACAGAATAACATACACTCTTTTTAACTATTTACTATGTGACAATAGACACATGCCAATGTCTTGGCTGGGTACAAGATCACGAGCCACCACACACCTTGTAGATTCAAAAAGCAATTCTTTATTCCCGAACTCACACAGGCCTCTACACACGTTCTGGGGAAATCCCAAATCTGCCCGCACAATTCACGTCCCAAATACTTTCTGAATTCCACGAGAACTCAATGGGAACTCAGGCAGCAGGAACACCCTATTCCCAGCAGCAATAACCTTAAACCTGGAACTTGCCTAAACCCAGATTGTCTTAAACCGGGAACGTCCTAAACCCAAGGAGTGGGATACTTCCTCAAACCTGCAGGATACACCTTAAACCTGGATCCACCCTGGTCCTTGAGCAGGGTCACCTTTCTCAAAGACACATGCAAAGTCACAGCAAATTTCCATTTAACATGGGGTACGCTGGCATGGAAATTTCGATGCGTCATTCCTACTTGGCAATGGCCCTCAGCATCTCCCCGCTTCTGATTAATTAAACAACAAGCAATGTGGCTAATTGGTAGGTTGTCCAATTCAACATATGGTTCTTACCCGTCATGGGAAAACTGACCTTTAGGCGTCAGCCTCCTGTCTTAGGTTGATACCACTGCAATCAGATCAACCCGTCACTGACTACCGGTCCAGCATTCAGCCATACTTGTGGATAGGACTAGGCACCAGTGGGGGGGTGAGGTTCTTGCCTCACCTCTGTTGGCCCCCAAATTTAGCCTTGGTGCCAGTGGGGGGGTGAGGTTCTTTGCCTCACCTCTGTTGGCCCCCAAATTTTAGACCATCACTAGTAGAAGGGAGGAGGATACAGAAACGCCAGGACACCAAGCCAATTGACGGCTCCTTTGGAAAAATTGTTATGCCAGCACTACCACAATTAACATGGGGTGTGCTGGCAGACACATATGTGTTTTCCTGTCTCTTTAATAGTCTCTGAATTGACATTACTCCATTATCTGCATTGGAATCTTCTATCTGTTCTCTGTATCTTAAATTTTCGCCTTTTCTGGTATAATCCTTGTATTTTACTATTTATCCATCTGCCTATTTAGATGCACATTTTTCTTATATGGTGTGCTCATTGTGAGCTAATAATAACATCTAATAATGATGTGTGGCTGGTAATTTATTTTATCTATAAAGTATCTGGACATAGAACCACTAAAATTCTAATTATTTAGAGCTTTTTCAGTAGTTTTTATCTTAGTCAATATTTTAGTCCAGTTTTCTTATTATGCTTGAATTAATTCTGATAATTTGCATTCCCCCCAAAGTCTGTATATTTAGTATGCTTTTTGCCTGCAATGATCTTCTGCATCCTTCAGTTTTTTTCTAATTCTCAAATGTCATGTACATCTGTCCTGCATAAGATATCATTAATTGTTAGGTATAAAATCAGAATTGTTTTTTTCAAGTCTAACATTTTGAATATTTTTCATTTCTTCTTTTCACATATAATAGCACACTTTTATATTAACTCATACATATTTTATAATCTGTTTTTGCTCTCTAACAAATTATGATAGATTTTCTTACCAACTAATTTGTCCATTCATAAGCACATTAATGGTTATGTAAGATTTTAATATGTGGATATAATGTATTTTTACATCCTCTATATTATAATTGGGTTTTTTACTCATTAATCTCTTATAAATAATTCTTTAATATATGTGCATATTTTCTCTAGTAAATGAATAACTATTTTCAAAAGTACATTTTCATGTGCAGAATTCTTTGTGAAAATCCCAAGCATTTTAATGTTGCTTTATACACATTTCCACATTGCCTTCCTGAGAAGTTGTAGCAACTTCAACTCATTGGGGGTGAATTATATGCCCATTTAACCATATTTTTGTGGAATAATTCTATTGTTAAAACTGGTCTTTATCAAGTTTTAACCTACTTGAATGACAATAAATGGATTTTTTTAGTTTCTTTATTCTTTTATTACAAATGAAATAAAGCTTTATAAATATTCATTTAGCTTGCTTTGAATCATCAAAAATAGGTTTTTTTTTCCTTATTGGTATTCAGGAAGTTCTCCCTCTTTTTATATTTCCTGAAATAAATTGAAGAGTATTGGTATTAGTTCTTCTTTAAAGGTCTTGTAGAACTCAACTGTGTATCCATCCAGTCCTAGGCTTTTCTTGGTTGGTAGACTTCTGATGGACTCTTCTATTTTGTCACTTGAAATTGATCTGTTTAAATTGTGTATATCATCCTGATTCAATTTAGGCAAATAATGTGACTCTAAAAATTTGTCAATTCCTTTGATATTTTCTATTTTATTGGAGTACAGGTTTTCAAAATAATTTCTAATTATCTTCTGTATTTCTGTAGTGTCTGTTGTGATGTTTCCTTTTTCATCACATGTTAGTGATTTGAGTTTTCTCTCTCCTCTTTGCTAGCATAGCTAAGGGTCTGTAAATTTTATTTATTTTTTTAAACAACCAACTTTTTGTTCTGTCAATTTTTTCAGTTGTTTCTTTTGTTTCAATTTCATTGATTTCAGCTCTAATTTTAATTATTTCCTGTCTTCTAATGCTTTTGGTGTTGATTTGTTGTTCTTTTTCTAGGGCTTTGAGATGTAATGTGAAGTCATTTATTTGTTGACTTTTTCTTCTTTTAAGGAATGAACCTCATGTAATGAACTTTCCTCTAAGAACTGCTTTCATAGTGTCCCAGAAATTTCAATGTTTTATCTGTGTTCTCAGTCACATCTAAAAGTTTTTAATCTCCTCCTTGATGTCTTCTGCAACCCATTGTTCATTCAGTAGCATATTATTTAGTCTCCAGGTGTTGGAGTGAATTTTATTTCTTATTTATCATTGATTTCTAATTTCATTCCTTTATGATCTGATAGAATGCAGGGTCGTATCTCTACTTTTTTATATTTTCAAAGATTTGCTTTGTGGCATAGTATATGGTCTATTTTAGAGAAGAATCCATGTGCTGCTGAGAAGAAAGTGTATTCTCTCATTGAAGGATGAAATATTCTATATATGCAGTTAAGTCTAAGTTATTGATTGTATTATTGAGTTCTATAGTTTCTTTGTTCAGCTTTTGTTTGGAAGATCTATCTAGTGATGAAAGAGGTGTGTTAAAGTCACCCAAAATTATTGTGTTGTGTTATGTTTCACTCTTGGACTTGAGAAGAGTTTGTTTGAACGAAGATGCTCAATTGTTTGAGGCATATATATCTATAATTGTTAAGTCTTGTTGGTATATGGTTCCTTTGAGCAGTATGTAGTGTCCTTCTTTATCCTTTTTGATTGACTTTAGTTTGAAGTCTACTTTATTTAATATGAGGGTGGAAACCCCTGCTTGCTTCTGCAGTCCATGTGTGTATGATTTTTCCCAACCCTTCACCTTCATTCTGTGGATGTCTTTTCCTATGAGATGAGTCTCTTGGAGGCAGCATATTGTTGGGTTCTTTTTTTTTTTTGGAGGGGGGATCCAATCTGCTAGTTTATGTCTTTTGATTGGTGAGTTTAGGCTATTAACATTTAGTGTTATTATTGAGACATGATTTGTATTCCCATTTTTAATCTTTGTTACTAGAAGATTTAAATCTTGCCTTATATGTTCTAAATATTCTGTTTATTATATTTACTGTTTTTTACATTGTGTATATTTGAAATGTTTCTTATTTTGCCTACTTTTATGATGTTTAATTGGCAAATAAAACTGTATTTATATTGTAATATGATTTTGCAGTATGTATATATGAAATGATTATCACAAACTAATTAATATATTCATGACCTGACATAGTTAATGTTTTGTGTGTATGTGCAGTGATATTGTTCAAGACCTAGTCTGTTAGTAATTTTTAAGCATATGGTGTTATTAACTATGTAATCATGCTTGAATAATTTTTAAATATACACATCATTTTGTGCTATTCAGGTTAGTTTATGAATATATTCTATATATTCATATATAGAATATATTCTATTTTTCCTTGATTTACATTATTCAGGCATCTTTGTCAAATCTACTTTTATTTAAAATTCTACTTTGATATTAATATTGTTGCTGACTGTTACGTTTTACTTGTGCTAAGCAGATGCAGGTTTGCATATACTTTAATTTTTATAGTTTCTGCATTATTTTATATTATGTACACTCTCTTTAAAAACTATAGTATGATATTTTTACACTTAAAAGGATCAATCTTTAACATAGAAATTTTAACTCATTCACATTATACTTCCATATAACGAATTGCTATCAAATATTTGTAAATTTATTTTAAGAAGAAGTTAAATAGTACAGAATAGTATGAAATTTTCCCAAGTACTTAGAATAGTGCTTGGTGCATTGTAAATTCTATGTAAGAATTTATGAGATGATTAGATGGCAAGATACAGATAGAACTTTAGCTATGTACAATTTTTAATGGTGGATGCACAATAACTGCCAGTATTAGTTATCTTCATGTTAGGGATCAGAGAATGATAGAAAAAAAAATCACTTTTCATTTTATATCTAATGAAATGTGTGGATTTTTAATATGTATGTATATGCATTATATTGAAATATTTGAGAAAATATGGAGAATTGTCAAGCAAATTCTGGGGACAATGTTTTCTCTTTTGAAATTAAATATTCCATTTAATAATAGGAAAATTTTTATACTGGACCCCTTATAGTAATCCAGCATTTCGTAATTCATGAGTAATTCAGTTCATGTATTTGTCCATATATTTTCCTAATTTTGAATTTGTGTAAGACCATGTTTTGTTTTATTGTTTTTAAACTTTGCTTCAATCAGACTGAAGCCTTTTATTCTATAAATTCAAATTTCTTCTTCAGCTCAAAAAAGGGAATTTTAGACCTGGACATTGTGGAGAGTGCTTATAATCCCAGGGGCTTGGAAGGCTGAAACAGGAGGAAAGTTCCAAGTTTGTCTCAGCAAATTAGCAAGGTCCCAAGCAATTTAGCGAGACCCTGTCCCAAAATAAAAAATAAAAAGGGCTTATGACATGGTTCAGTGGTTAAGCACCCCTGGTTTCAATCCCTGGAACCAAAAAATGAATAAATAAAAATAAATATTAAATATAAAGGATAATTTATCCATATTTTTCTATTGTGTAATTGTTCTTTGTATTCTATTTTCTTTGGGAAGGCAAACATTTTATAGTCTAGAACACCATTTCTTTTCCAATAGAACTGTCTCCTTTTTTTTCTCAAGGTTCTCATTTCTTTTCTGCTATATTCTGCATTAGTCATTCAATTGAATATCACCCGTCACGTCACTGAAGTTGTGCTTCACAACATCTGATCTTTTCTCAGCTGGAACACAATTATTTCATTGATTATTTCATTGTTGGTTTTATTTTATTTTATTCTTCCATATAGTTCTTTTATTTTGTGTTTTTGACAGTGAATTCACTCAATATGACTCACTGGTCCAACTTAAGTGTAGATATCTTAAGATATTCTAGTTTCTAGGGAAAAAGCCTCCCCATTAGAATGATTATCATTGTGAGTGTGTGTGTGTGTGGGGGGTGTGTGTAGAGAGAGAGTGAACGAGTTTAAAAAGAGCAGAATGCTTTTTATTATTCAACATTAAGCTATGTGTTCTAGGTGGCATTTGCAAATAATTTTTTTAATTCCCATTTTTAACTCACTCCCTTAATTGTACAACAAGACCCTGACAGATTACTATTCCCAGGTATAAATATGTTTGTTTTATAGCCTAATTCCTTGGACTTTCCAAACATTTATTTAATTCCATTTTCCTGAACTGAGCTACAGCAACAGAGAAAGAAGCTATTTCCCCCGCCTCCGAGAAAACATGCAGGTCTATAGCACACAGGACCTAATGTTCAGAGTATTTTTTGTGTTTCTTTCCTTTTCTAAGTAGATTTTTGTTTTGTCTCAAACAAAAAGCTAAAATCTTCTATTGCTCTTTATCATGAACCAACCATTAATTATACTCAATTCTGATTATGGCATTTTTATTGTGTAAGTTTCATGAATCTTCTGACATTAGTTTTGCTAGAATATGATCTCATCAATAGAGAAACATAGTGTTTATTCATGTCATAGACAGGTAATTCTCTATTTTCTACTAAAATGTGTTCACTGCACCATGTGTTAATATCAATGCCATTGTCACATCTTATTAGTATTTTTTCACTGTTTTTCTGGAATCTATTTCTGGAAATGACATTAAAATGAAAAATATAATAGGAATATCATATGAAAAAATTGGCATAATAAAAGCTTTTTGAAGTAAAAATTTTAAGTATTGAATATTTTGCTACAAGATGTAATATAGCATATATCAGTTCATAAAAAGGGATCAATCAGGTTGATATGTGATTATCGTTGTTAATTATGTGGAAGAAATACTTGAGAGTACCTAGAATTTCTTACACAATAATGTGGAATATAGGGAGTAGCTTGGTATTTAGCTGAGTTAACACTGGCTGCTGTTATCACTGTAATAAACTACTCTTTATCTCTGATAAAGAAGTCTGGCATCCTTTTCCAATACTCATGACACTGTGGTGTCAGTTTTTAGCTTACCCATACAGAAAATATAAAATGCTTTACAATTATTGCTAGTTGAATGCAATTTTCAATTAAGGAAATTAATTCTTTAAAATAGGTATATCAGTTATTTTGTGTGAAGGCAGAGAATAATGAGAAAGATTGGGTTTTTGCAGTCTACGATAAATGCATGTAAAATGTGTTCATATTTTAAAGCTAGTTTTAGACATTAAGCATATTGCATCTTTGTATTTCCTTTTAACTATAATATCATTTTAGTAGCAATGTGATTTTCAGTTTTATAAACAATACATGGTTTATCACCATTGATATTTCAATGAGAACATGGAAGAAATTAAGTTTTGTTGGTCTGCTCTCTTATTAAACTAAAATTTTCATAGTTCTATTTAACATTCAGTTACAGTTTCAGGAGCCTGGACTTTTCTTCTATTTTATCATTATCAGTGCAGTACTTTAAAAGAAAAAAAAATTGATCTCTTTCTTTCTGTCTGTCTGTATATATGTCTCTTGCCCCCACAAATAAAAGAAAAATTTAAACAAAGATGCATGGAGGTTACCCATTTCCCAAAATACTAAGGGGGAGATAGTCACTTAAATGATATTTATTGAAGATCCACATTATGTGGAATCAAAGCAGTCACTTGGAGACATGCAATGGATTATTGCCTCCTAGAATTTTACTATTAGAGTTTTAAATGTTTGTGATAAAATATTAACATTAAAAGGGTATATGAATATATTAGTTATATGTTAAGTATTGGTAAATATAATAATATATATCAAATATTAATAAATATATATTGAAACACAGATGAGGGTTATTACTACAGGATTTAGCATCTAGCACTACTAATGAATAGGGTGAATTAGGCTAAAGAACATCAATGTCTATGAATTTACCAACAATCAGTTATACTGCACTTAATTATCGATTTTTTAAAAATGATTTTATAATTAGAAATGGAAAGAGAAATGAGAGTTCATGAAAGATTGAACAAAGGCAGATTTTCCAAACCATAGTTTTAATGATTTTTGAAAAACAATTAATCACCTAAAAGATGCTTCCTCTGTCTCTAACATGTCCCCCTGCCTTTAGTTAACTGCCTCTCTTACCTCCCTTTGAGGGTTGTAAAGTAAATGTCACCTCTCCTAAACTATCTTGGCTTTCTGAGTGTACTTCCATGGCCTACTGTGCCTGCTCCTATCATACCATATCTTGTAAAACACCACAGCTGTTGCCTTTTTCCCCCCTTTGCTTATTTTTCCTATCACATTGTATGAGACTTGAAGGTAGATATTATATCTTGCACATTATTTAGACACAGAATATGTATTTTTGAATTAATGAGTTATTCTGTCATTTATGAATAAAATTGTGCTGAGTACTTTGTGCCTTTATGGATTGGATCCTGGAACAATAAAAGAACATGAATGGAAAACTGATGAAATCTGAAGTCTGTGATTTGGTTATTATTCATGTGCCAATGTTATTTTCATAAAGTTGACAAATCGAGCAGTTATTGAAGACATTAACATGGGGAAAACTTTGTAGCCAGTGTACAGGAATTCTACACTGTCAGCATTTTAAAAAATCTAGAATTATCCCAAAAGTTTTATTTAAAAAATTGAAAATAGCAGGCAAAATTATTATTACATTATCAGATAGCATCTATTGAAGACAGTAATCAGAATGGTCCTGGACCTTAATTGCTTTTGGCAGTCACAAAATATGTCAGTAAATTCTGATACTCACCTCTGTCACTACACACCACACTTTCTCTTTCCCACTACAGCTAGTAGGTTGTGTCTGGAGATACTTGGATGATTTACAGATGATCACACCATCTTCCTCTATATTGGCCTGCTCTGTCAGCTTTATAAGTTTGCTGCCCTCGAATTTGGAAGGCTTCCTTGCTTCCTCCACTGCACGGACACAGCTTCTGTGAGCAGGCCCATCCTCCAAGAGCCCAGGGTTCACTGCTGCTAACTCCACACAGAATTGAAGAGAATTCCTCTCTCCCTTAGTCCCTGCTTCCTTTGTCACCCTGCCATAAAAACACTCCTGTCAGCTTGAACTTTTGCCCTTTCCTCTCTGTAAGGTGTCAGATCTGGACCTGTACTGTAACCAATGACTCATATCATTTTGTTCTCCTGATTCAATTTGGGATACTCTTGACCTTCCTTCAGCCAAAAAATAATAGGCTCTAAGCCTTCAACATATCTGGGAATGACCATAGTTTTTAGTTTATATGCTTGTCTTGGATACTCTGGTGCCAGTTAACTTATAGATCTAAGGTTAATAAGAAAGTCATAAGGAATGCTAAATTTAAACCTGACTGTGACCTGGCCTTCAGAATGGACTCAGTCCACTTGGTCATTCTAGTTTAGAAAACTAATGACCAATGGCAACCACATAACATAGTGTCTGTGTACTTGTCCATATTGTCAGAGGTGAAAAGACCTCATGGTCCATTTTAGGAACTCTATTCAAAAAGTAATTTTGTCTAGACGACATTGTTTACAGTTACACTAGACATTTTAAAGAGTTTCTAAAAAAAATAAATAATGTCTTCTATCCTTGAAAATAAGGATCAATAGATGTAATTTTGGGTGTATACTTAGAAAGCTTGAAATAGCTCTGAGGTGAGTAGGGGTCATTTTCCACTTTCATGCATTTAACTACTTCTGTCACAATTCTGTCAGAGTTTCTGCTGAAAACTGAGAGCCTTTTGAAGGTCCTTGCCCCATAGTCTCATATGAATTAGCCCATGATGATGGTGTCTGGTAGAATCTTGGTTCATTACCAGAGAAAGGATTTTAGTACATGTAGATATCTAAATGGATGTAGCCAGTTGACATAAAAAGTAATTCTCCATCTTAAGCCTCTTTATTACATGTCTCAGCATTTTAAAACTTTATACTTCCTTTGGACTCATCCTATTCTTCATTCATGGATAATAATCACATTGCTTTATCTTATCAAAGAATTTCCACTTGGAATAATGCCAGGCAATTTAATGAATATAATTTGTTCTTCATGCCTTTTCTGTTTGGCCTCTTTAATATTTCATCTCGTGTTCTAAGAAATTAAGTTGTTGTTTTATTTCATTTTCATATTTTTAATTGTAAAGTTTTGCATGGCAAATGAATAGAAGTATTGAAAAATATAGAAAACACAGAAATATTGGTTTGCTTTCTAAGGAAAGGATGGAGACATTTAAATTGGGGTATGAAATAGAAATGAAGGAACTATATCTTTGGAGATATGAGCATAGTTTGTCAGAACCTTATATATTGTTTGTACTCAAGAAATGTCAAATAATAGTGTACACCAAAATGACAGTTTAATAAGCAACCTTTGTGGGACAGCAAAGAGAAATATTGCCTCTAGCTATTTTGCACAATCTTGAATAAAAAATCTGGTTTCATTTGTAGAGCAAGTATTAAAGACTACAAAAGAAATTGAGGGAAATACATTTTTCCCAAAATAAAATAAAAAGGCAACTTAAACTAAAATTAAATTAGAAGTGTGTGTCAAGCTAAATCTATTTTCATTTAAAATTATGCTCTCATCCTGAAATTTTACTGACACCCACAGCTTTGCTATTATTTTCATTTTCCATCATTCAGCATACTTATTCATTAAAAATTTCCCTAAATTTTTGAGATGATTAGTCAAAGTTAGAGAGAATTATGGTAGTTGTTTCTCATACCTGGCTATACATTGGAAACGTTTGGAGATTGTTAAAGTTTGTTCCCTTTTAATACAAAGCCCCACCAAATGTGTAAATTAGACCCTCCAAGATTTGGGGCACAGGAATTGGTATATATGTCAAAGTATTCCTGGAGATTTTTAATTAGTAATTGTCACTTGTAAACCATTGATCTATTTTTATTTTCAAAAAACGTGTTTAGTAAATAAAGTCCTATAATAGTTAGCAATTTATAATCCAACAGGAAGAAAAGAAGCACCTAACATATTTTTAAATAAGCAAGTCTTCATTCTACATCCTTTTCAAAGGAGATAATACTTTTTCTTTTTCTTTTTTTTTTTTTCTAGGCACCCAGACCTAAAATATAGAATAAGCCTGACTTTTCCTCTGCCTTCCTCTGTAGGAAGTCCCTTGTTCCTATTGATTTTGTTTTCCTAATGTCTTCCAAATTAATCATTTCCTTTCTGTTTTGCATTACCACTGCCCTAACTCAGGTAATCATTATGGTCTTGCTTTAAATCCTTGGTTGATTTCCCCTTCCAGATGAGAAAATCTATGCACCTTAGCTTACAAACAGAGTCTTAATGGTTTGGGCCCAGTGTTTTTCATTGGCTGTATTTTCATTCATGTAACCCCTAACTTGGCCCACTGATCTTCTTGTAGGCTTGGTTTTGCTTTTTGTCTAACCTGTTCATAGGAATTAAGCATGAGACATTCCTAAGGATTGGGGTAAAATATATAATCTAGGAATTAAATCGTATCACTTGTAAAAAGTAGAATTTTCCTCATAGGATGGGAGAGAGCAAAGCCATTCTGTGTCAAGGTTCTAAATCACTTCATTGCTTCTACTTCATCACAGCTCATCCCAGACTGACTCTGGGACAGCACAACGATATTTTCCATTGTAAATTCTACCTAATAACATTGGATATAGGTAATCTAAGATATACTCACAATGGTAAAAGAGAGAAAATCTGGCAGGTACATTTCCAGAAATATGTAAGGCTCATCTGTGACTATGTTGTTGGGTATTGAAGCTTCTTCCAAAAGATGAAAATTTAGATTATATTTCTAAGGAGTACAGTATTCTTCAAATATTGCATGGATACTTAGCTTTTCTCCTAATTCTGATCTCTTGACATTTCTATATAAATATATTTATTTCCTCATTGTGTCAGGAATCCAATTTCCACCTAGCATACCAGAGAATATATTGAGGTGGCATTCAGCATACAATAACTACTTCTGAACAAAAATCCACAGATGGAATGAACATTAAAAAGAAAAAGGAAAAGAAAAATAGTGTATACTCTGGTGTCATCTTAATACAGCTTAATTTTAGATGAGGGGTCCATGGATATGGCCAAACTGTGACTGGTAATATGGTTTCCTACATTTCAAGTACGCTTTTCCTTCAGGTAAAATAGTGCTTCAGTCTGGATATGTAGTTAGTAAAATTTCTTTCATTATTCTGGCTTTGTCCGGTGTATAATTTTATTTCAGATTCTTTACTGTGATACTCCTTGAGAGATGTTAAAACTGGTCTTGCTTATTTATTTATGGTCATAAAAGTATAAATATTTAGCCCTGTAAAGGTAAAAATTCTAAGCTGATTCTAAGCTGCAAAAGTCTGAGTTAAAGTGTAAAAGACCGGGCATTGTAAAGCTTCTAAATGGCAAGGCCTGGGCTAAAAAGTAAAGACTAGGTATTGTTAAAATTCCTCTGCTATCCCTGGAACCTGTAATCTCTGTAAATTTGTTAGGACAATGCGGGAACTGCCTAGTAAATGTCTCTATTGATTCCCTGGTTGTTTAATAGCTAAGGCCTCTAGGTATCATGGCACGTAAGCATCTAGGCCCCAGAACCAATCAGTTTAAATGTGTACCCCACTTAGAAGTGACCAATCACCCCTGCCCAAACTGTTCCCTCCAATGTATGTACTAATCATGTTTCAGAGATGTTGTTCAATTTCAATTTCCCCGCGCCTCATGATGATTTGTTCTGATGTATGCAAAGCTCACCGCCCTCTCCAAGAAGTGTACTTAAGCTCCGCTTGACCTCTGCTCTGGGCTCTGAGCCGCTCTCCCTTCTTGAGTGGGCACAGAGTCCCAGCGCGCTGGAATAGATCCCTAATAAATTTTCCCCCTGCGATTGCATGAAGTGAGTCTCTTGTGTGGTCTCTCCCTCCGACGCTCCACTGCACCCTAACAGCCCTTTCCTAGTTCTCCATGTTATTATTTCACTGTGTCTCCTTTTGTCCTACTTCCACCGTGGATGACCATTTCAGTTTACTCAGAAGTGAGATTTCTTCAGAGTCCCTAGATTGCGAATATTTGGCCAGAGCTTGGGGGTAAGGGGTGGGGAGTGTGTTTTTGTTTGTTTATCTTGCTTAGTCTTTCTTTCATAGTCTTCTTTGGAAGCTCCGATCAAACCTTGATGAATGTGTCTTGGAGCTCCTAAAACCCTTATCATTGAATGTCCTTTCCCTGAGCCATCAAGGAATGGATGGAGGCTTCTATCTCCCACATCTAGATTGCACAGTCTATTTGCATTAAAGACATAACTCAGGAGTTCAAGAAACAGTTTGTTGGAATAGAGTCTGTCTTTGGGAGAAAGCAGTCTCTTGGCTCCATACTTTCTAACATTCAGTTACAAAGTAAGTATTTACCATGTGTAATGAGTACATAGTGTGTCCCAGGTGTGTTTTAACTCTACCTTGCATACTCCCCTGACTACCTGATTGTTGTCATTATCTCAGTTACACAGTGGGGAAACTGAGCCAAAAGTAAGTGGAGCATCTTATCCAAGTCAGAGTGCTCATCAAAAGAAGCACACAGATGAAGGACTTTATTTCAAAAGATTCTGCTAAAAACCCTTGCGGATCAATGTGTTGAACAGGTGAAAATGGTTCAGCCTCTGAAAATCAATATGGTTTATATGCTTTATAATATGAAACACTTCCAGTACAGCCTAGATACTCCCTGTCATTAAAAACATTAATAAATGAATATTCACAGCAAATGGAATTCTTAAAGGTTATAAATAATCTAACATCAATTCAGATTAGATTTTTACCACAAAATGTATTTTGGAAAAGAAAAAAAAATGTTTTATGTCACACACACTTTAAGGATTACACATACAGTGACACTTAAGTATACATAGGATTTTCAACCTCTTTGGTATCATAGCCCAGGACCTCTATGCTGTATTTCCTCCCAGCCTGAGATGTTCAATAGAGCTTTCATTTTCCAGTGGCTTAGCACTCTTAATCAGTACATTTCCTAAAAAAAAAAAAAAATCTGATTTCTTTGACATTAGAATATATTGCTAATAGATTAAAATCATTTTTAAATAATCAAAGTTTTGCTATAAATTCTAAATGAAGTGGAAAATAGTATTTCTGATAGATGTGGTATACTTGAGAACTTTCTGGAATTTCAGAATCCTCTTCAATAATTATTCAGGTTGACAACTGCTCTAAATTTAGTACAGTGTGAAGAAATAAAATTTTTATTCTACCACTAATGATTTCTTTGTTTTATGATTTCATATTATAACAACATATGTTTTTATTAATATTATCTTATGAATGTTTTGAGGATTTTGTTGCCTTCCTTGGGAAAACTTAGTGCTCCCTAGAGTCCTGGTGAGTAGGCTTCATAAACCCATGTGTTGACTATTATACAGTTTAGCTTTTGTGGATGATTTGTTCTTTGAAAGCCCTAAATGCATCTTTTGTTTAAATTGTTCTCTTATTCTGCTTTAATTCAACTGCTACAGCATTTGTCATTTCATCAATCATATTTACTAAGATTTCCTACCCTTAAAATATTCTCCAGTTGATCTCAAATTGCTTTAATTTCAATCTTTGACTTTTTGTACCATTTCAGGGGGAAATTAATACACGTTGTTTAAATAGTCATTAAAATAAAATGAGAAAACAATCCTTGAGTGAAAGAGGCAGGATTACTTCTCCAAGGCTGGTTATTCCCCATGTTTATTCCTCTTTGTCCTTTTGCTCTGTCCTTTCAGAGGGCTTCCTCTTTTGTTTTTGTTAGGAACTGTATTGTAGGCAAAGATAGGAGTTGGAGTTTGCAGTGTTGTTTACCAGTTACAATTTTGCTTAATAGATGTTTATGTGTTTAGTTTGTTTTTAACATATTAAACTTGTTGGCAAAAAGCATTGTACATTAGATCCTAATTAAATGATCTTTTTCATCATGCTCGTCTAGAGCAATACAAATATGGCTCTTTACTGTTTATTCTGGCTATATTTTTCCTTATTGTTACCATTTTACATATAATAAACATAAATTTACTTTTCACATTTGGGGGAAAAAATTAAAACATACATTTAGTCATCTTGTTGGTTTAAAATGTCCAGATGTTTGGCCTCTTTTAGACAAGCAGCCTAATTAAAATTCTCTTTTTCACTGGGATGTTTGTCATTGTTTTGACAAAGTATGGCAGAAAGAGCACTGTTTATACTGTCAGGAGATTTGAAAATCCTCTTTAACTCATTTCCATACTGCATGACATTGGGTCCATGAAATGGTATCTGAAGGTATCTGGAGGATTATACAAAGCAGATTGGTTAATGAAGGTTAACAGCCAGTACCAGGTATGTTCTTAAAGTTAAGCCCTTTATCTCTGCTTCAGTTTTATATATAAGTTAAGGCGATAATGTCCAACTTAAAAGATTCTTGCACAAGTTGGCACTGATAATATATGTAAGAGTACTCAATATATAATATGTAATAAATTCCCAGCATATTTTTGTTTAATGTGAACTTGAGTCTCAGTTTCATCAACTATCAAACTAGTAAAATTATTACTACCTGCTGCTGTCATGTATCCATACTCTGTGTATGTCTTTTTTCTTTCTTATTTTATATGAAGATTAAATAGAATGCCCATTGTAAAAGTATTCCATAGAGGTGTAAAAACCTATGTAACGAGAAAAAAGTTAAGAAGTGCTGGTAGTTCATGTATTTTATTGTTTTAAGTCTAATTTTTCTATTTCTACTTTTTGTCAACTCATTCTCTTTGTTTGCCAAATTTAAAACAGCTTTATGAGTATACCTTAGAATGTCAGGCTGTGTAATGTGAAGGATGCTAGATATACCCCTTTAAGCAAAAGCATTTTCCATGATGATTATTGCAACTATAGGAAGTGTTTAGTTCTTATGTAGCCAGTTATTAAAATGTAAGTAATATTAGAATGATAATATTCTATAATTTTATCTTTTAGGGTTAATACCTACTACTGGATTAATTTAGAGCCCTTTGAGAGTATTAATCTGGGTATAATTTGAGAGGGACAGAAGGTAGGATATTTAATGGAGAAGTAGGATGACCCAAGGGATTAACTTAATTATCTTGATCTATAGAATAATAACTGATTTTATTATAGTATCCTTTCATTTGGCCTTTACTTGAAAACTTGCTTGATAACTACTTGGAAGCTGTTTGTGAAAGTTTACATTTTAATCAATTTTCAGATAGTTATTCCATCAGGATAGAATTACAGTCATGATTTCCTATCTTTACTAAAAGCTATCCAGATTTGTATTTTAAAAAAACAGTCCAGACTTACTTTTTTATCTATTATATTTAAATGGATGGCATTTTTGAAGCCAGATGTGCCATCCATTTAATAACAAACTAGTAATTTCAGAATGATAACAGTTTTAACTCCATCCTAAATCTTAGGCGAAAGCCATGAAATTTCTACTTTTTGTGTCATCAAGTTAAGTAAGTGCAACTTCAATGACTGTTCTGTATACAGTATTATATGATTATATAAGCTATTAGGATTGTGATGCTAATATTTTTCAGAATTGTCTAATAAAGCCTTAGATTGTCAGTCTGGAATATACATCAAGGGACATGTATCATGGTGCATTGTGCTCTAGGTTAGGAATTAGAGGAAACCCAATTTCTGGTACTTGTCCTGACACTATCATTTTTTTCCCCTCTTAGGAAGTCCTTTTATCTTTCTAGTTCTCAATTTGCATATCAATTCAACCAAATTCTTTCCTAGAAATACAAAATGCAAAAAATGTTTTGAAAAACCCGAAGTCACTGTATAAAAGTACTCTATTGTTACTTTTATTAGTGTTCAGATGTTCATCAATTTGTAAACACCTTGTCTTGTATCTTGTTCTCAATAATACTTGATTTATCCAAGCTGCACACTTTCTTACTGGCTTACTTTCCTCTCCATTGCCCAAATAGTTGAAATCCTAGTGAATGACTCTAATTCCTACTACTTCTGATTGCAGTTCAGAGAATTTGTGAGTTTTGGGCTCAAGCTGTATTAGCTTAAAAATGATGGTCAGGAAGTTTATTGGAATCTAGTTTTTCTGTTTGCATAGTCCTGACACTGAAGTGATGCCCCCTGCCCAGGACTGAGGTCTTCAGCCATTATCCAGGCAAGGCTGTGACTGGAATCGACCCATTTTTAAGGATTTGAAGAATGAAATATTAGGATTTGAACTTCCAGAGAAATCTCAGATGAAACTGACTCGGATATCATCACCTGTACCCTTGTGCCCTCTCCAGAGGTGCCTAGAGTCCTGAAGCCTGTGCCTGTTTCCATCTCAAAGGTTACTGATCTAGTCACCCTGATTTTTCTCTGTATCTTACAGACAAATAAATCTTGTTGCATTTTCTCAAATGTTGTTTGTGACACGTTATTTCCAAGAATCTGAAACTAATCTTAGTATTTGTCTATTTGATGAACAAAATGTTATTGCATCAAAACAATAAATTCCATGATATAAATATCTTTACTTTGAATAAAAGTATATTATACTTTCCTTCTAAACATTTATCCAAGTGCCCTTAAATAAACAAATAACACACCTTGAGGGAAAGTTTGGGTCTTTTCTAGCCTATGGATTTGGCTAGAAGAAGCTCAGTATTTTTTTTTTTTATAAATAAAAGTTTGACTCATTCAATAATTATATCTTTAAATACAATGTAAATTCCTACCAATCACCTTAAAAATTTCATCAAACATAAACTATTTCTTAAAACAAAGGTTAACCTAAGTTTCATGGATCATATAACCTGTGTGAGGGGATTAGTGTTGATACTGCCTTTCTTTCTCTGTCATTTTTGACACATCAGTCCCTCAATATATTTGTTATATTTGTGAAGTTCCTTACATTACTAGGCAGAATTAATCTTTTCTGAAATTTAAAAATGCCAGATAGATTACTCCCTCAGAATCTGGGGGCACAATGGATTTGTGCCAGGACCCCTTATAGATAACCAACATTTGTAGATGAATAAGTCCCATCTATAATTTCCCATATACTTCAAAACATCTCTAGTTTACTTCTAACACCTGATACAATGTAAACACTCTGTAAACACTTGTTACATTGATTGTTTATGGAATAGTGACAAGGAAAAAAGTCTACATGTGTTTAGTACAGATAAATATTTTTCCAAATATTTTCAATCTGTGTTTGGTTGAACCCAAGATGTGAACCCCACAGTTCCAAGATTTTCCAAGATTTCCTTGCAACTAAACTAAGAAACTGTGATCCACTTTCCATCAATTTGGTGCATCTACTCCAGATTTGAGATACTAGTGACACAAAGAAGCAAGCACTAAGTATTTATTTGGGTGATTCAGCAGCAACCATAATGAACCATCATATTCAGAGGTAGCTTTAACCCTCATGGTGGCTTCCCGCATCCAGTGTTGGTAGAATCAACACGACCGTGTGGTCTCTTCTCACTGGTTCTAGCAGAGGTTTCTTCCTATTATAGCTTTTGAGTTAGTGAATTATTTCTAACTGGGTACTCTTTAAGACTTGTTGGAAATTGAAAGAACTACCTAAGATTTTAAAATAGCATCTTTTTCTGTATCTTTTCTGTATGCATTACCTAAACTTGTATTTCTGATACAAAGATAATTAATCTAAAATATGTATGATTTTCTCCAGTATTCTCCTAACATCTAAGTCTATACTCTATAAAGGTTTCATGCTGTTTTTATAGACCCCTTTGGTTGTGGTTCAATTTACTTTTCACTTAGTAGTCCTTACTACCTTAAATTCTCATTTACTCCCCCCACCACACAAATACTACTTTGTTGCTGCTTCATGTGGAGAAGGGAAGATTCTCACCTGTGCTTATATTGAACATTTTTTGTGTGTGTGGAAGAGAGATTCAGCTATCAGAATCACTTTTTGTACACACAGCAATAATTCCCAGTCTCCTCTGCAGTTAGGTATGAGAAGTTACTAAATTTTAATTAAATGTGTGATAAGTATTCAATGACATGTGAATGAAAGCGATGAAGACAGGCAGTGAACTTTCCCTTACTGTGTACCTTGTCCATTGACCTCCCAATGGGACCTTAGACGTATAAAGGTGACAAGTGGTCATTAAACATTATCCCTGGGTGACCGTTGGCCAAGGCCTTGATGTTCCCCTCAACTCCTCTAAATTTTCAAGAGACTTCTTCAGAATCTAGGCCCTTAACCTCCCTATCTTATAGCTTTTACTTTAGAAAATTGTAATTGTGAATTATTTCTTTGATTCTTTGAGACACAAATATTTTATTGCTTATTACCAGTTTTATAACCAAAAATTGTTTTTCTCAGGGACCAAGGGGCCATCTCTTTGAAATGTAATCAAGAAAGATGGAGCCCCTGTCTCCTAGCTCTGCAGAAGCCTTGTATCCTTCCATAGAAATCACTGGGTTATTTGTTCCAAGTTGTAAAACTACAGACCTTCCTTCAATTATGATCTGCCCATATTCCCAGTTCTTCAAACCCTGATAGTTTCAGGAGTGCAGACTGCTTTCTGCTCTCCCCTCCCTACAGTAAGAAAGGCATGCTGTTGACCTCACTCTTAGCCAGGACTGTGAAGCAAAAAGAAAATAAATTTCCAATGTATTAAGATAATGAAAGTCTGGAGTCTACCAAAATTAGAAGTTAGCAAGTCCTGTCTATTTTAATGATGTTGACAACTTGAAATATGGTCTAGTTCTAATTTTAATAAAATATGAAAATAATAAAGGTGTTGCATTGTCTTGGTGGTCATACATGGGATGGTAACACAAATATTTATAGCAGACTGGAAAATCTACCCATGTTCGCTATAGCAAAAATTCAGTAGAATTATGCCTGTTATAACTAGTACATTAATTTATTTCTCAGAATAATATGTCTGTGGAGGGAAGTTGGAAAAAAATCAGAACAGGGCTATGTGTTGGTAATCTGAATTTTGGCAGGGTGTCGCAAAAAACAGTAACCTCAAGAGGGAGTTGGATGGTTTTTGTACAAAGATTCAAGAAAATGCAAAATCCTTGACATTAAAAGCCTTAAATCATTGGGAAAACCATTGACTAATGAACCTAAATTCTAGAAGATAAAAGTGAAAACTATTTGTGAAACAAAATAGAGACTGAGCCCTACAGCAAGCATAAGTTAAAAACAAAACAAAATGTTCATCATACCCAAACTTTACACAACCTGAAAGATCAAAGAAATTAAGAGGATGAGAAAGAATAAAGAACCATGATAAACTAACCATGCAGTAGAATCTAGTTGGACTCTTCCCCACTTCCAGTGAAGGGATTTATTATAGTGAACCTTGTAGGAGTCAATTGATGCTGAGTCTGGGAACTTTTTTCCTGATTTTCCTTTTTCATAATGGAAGCAATTACTGCTCTTGTCTTTGTATCTCCTTTGTTATATTCATGTTGGATATTGAGAGGGATGGATCAAAGAACGTATATTTTATTTTTATTTTTTTAGACTATGAGGAGCTATGAGCAGACCTGCTGAGGAAGATTTCGAATCATCTAGACACTCTAGACTTTGATAAGAATGCAAGTACTGCATGGGGCTTTGGATTTTCTTCCCTGGGAGAGACTGGTTTTGTACTTTCTATAGAAAAAAAGCGGAACATAGCATTTTGAAAGCTAGAAGAGCTGCCTAAAGCAAAGACCACTGGATGTACACCATATTCCTCCTTTTGGGGCCTGTGGATATGGAAAGTATTTCACTTCACAATGGATGAGAGCAGCCTAGCCCATAAAGTATTCTTATGAAGAACTTCCTTGTGATTTTTACTTTCTTCCATTTTGAGTATGGATGCCTAAAATTGCTAGTATCAGGAATTAGTGTAGAGCTCTTGTGATCATGGATCAAGAATATTTGTGTAGAGTAGAGCTGTTTGTTAACTTGAACAGCTTACTCTGGACTATTATTTGACTAAGAAATAAAGTGTTATTTCAAAGTACTAATAGATTTGGGTGATTTGCTGTTAGACTCACCCTCCCTTAACCATCATACCTATAATGACCTTTTATTTCTATTCAGTGAATGATTTAACATCAACATTATGTGGACTTTTTTTTATACTGAAACTATTTTACTTACATTTTCTTACTTAATCCTCAGCAAGTCTAAGAGATAGAGATACCTACTTTTACCATGAATACCATAAAATTAAGAGAGGTTTTATCGTGGAGTCAGAAATTGTGAGGCTTAGAAGCAAATTTAGAACCCAAGATTTTCAAACTAAAAATGAAAGAAATGCTTTTTTTTTCAGTTCTTTCAAATGTGTCATTGTCTCACACCATTTTATTTCTGTATAATATGCCATTTACTAATGCTACTTTTCTATGTGATGGACTTGCACTATATTGAGATTATATGTAATTTTTAACATATTAAGCAAACTAATATTTCTATTTCCATGTATTACACTTGGGTTCTTCCCACCTGAAATTCTTCTAATGTGTCACTTATTATCTGTAAGCAATGATACTTTTATACCATAGCCTGCAGTGGTCAGCAGAGTTGGCCAGTTCATCAAAGGACAAAAGCACAGTCATTACATGCACTTTTCCTCTGTGCTTTTAAGAGATGCCTGGATTCTAATACCTGTGATGGGAAGTTCTTTGTGTGTGCCAGGTGTCTGTTAGCCATGAGACCATGTCTGTTAAAGCATTCTCCTGGTGCACTGTTCAGCCAAAGGTTATGATTATGCCTCATAGAAATTTCACCCTCTGGATTTGTCTTTTTTTAGAAATAGCTACATTTTAACTCCCAAGGCTCCATTTTAATTAAAGCCAAGCTTCCTTTCTCCCAGTAACCCTCTGCTCTTTATCTTGCATTTCACCATTTTATGGAAGGCATTTAATATTATTCTGTGCTTTGCTTACCCAGTTTGAGTTCTTTTTGAATGGTTTCAGAACCACAGTTTATAACTGGCCATTTTCAACCATTCCAAGTTTAGGCAGGAGATTTCTTTACTGCCCCAAACAGCTAAAAATGTGAGAATTATAGTTAGATTTAGTTTGATTTATGATACAATGGTGTTTAATGTGTGAAATATAAAATTTAAAAATACTGTTCAGGTGACCTCCTCCTGTTTGCTTGGGCAGTTTGTGATATTCTAGAAGTCTTATAATGGATCTAACATAATATTTGGTATTTTGGAAAGCACATATGGTAATTTTTAAGAGACATAGAGCAACTTTATTCTATTTAAATATTGTTGAGAGTCCTTTCAAAGATAATTGTATTCCCAAAATATCTTGAGGCGTATAAATGTGTCTACTCCATGGTTATTATAAAAACCATTATTGATTGGGCTGGTAAAATAGGCAAATCAGTATTTCCAACAATATTCATACCAAAGTATAATAAGAGTTAATATACTAATGATTTTAGCTATCAATGAAACCCAGAGCAAACTAGTTCAAACTTTAAAGGCCATTTACAAGATTGAAAAATGCAGAGTTTGATTGGGTCACTAAGCACTCTAGCCTTGATTTCATAAGTGTATCTAGACTGTTTTTGTGTGAATTTTATCTTTGTACTAGCTTTCTATAATGACTTCTAGCAAGAGCTAGTGCTCTCATTTCTTTTGCATCTTGGGGACAAAAAGGCAATGATACTCTGCATACCATACTTGGCTTCATTTGAATTTTACCCTCCCTAAACCACCCTGCCCCTGTACACACATACACCAGTGGCCACAGATGCAGTATGTTTATTGGCTTAGATTACGTGTGTGTACCCATCACTGCAGCAAGGGAGCTGTGATTACCAAAATTAGCTTAAAAGAGCCAGTCCCATTGTTGGAATCTAGAGAAGTTGTGGCTGCTACACATTGGTGAGGAATTGAAAAAGATGCGAGGAAGCAGTGAAATGGCAGCTAAATTAGGTACTATTACTGCTATCATCTTACTGAATCTGAAAACCTGAGAATCTGAAATTCAGCTAATTTAAATGATTTGTCAGGCAGTAAGTTTTAGAGCTAAGTCCAAAGACCACATTATTAATCAAGTCCTTCTTTGTTTTAATTTTCTCTTGCTTTCTGAATTTATTAGAAAAAGAGAAAGAACAGAATAAATTAAATGTAATGCTATTTTTCAAAATAATCTTACTTTATTTTCCCTGTCTTTTGTATTATGGTGAGAAATAAGATGAATCTGGGACATTATTACATAAGTAAAGTCTAAGTACTTAATCATGGGTGTTGGGATTCTATTCAATAATAAATCATTCTGAGTTCTCAGTACAGTGGTATTTTTTTTTTGGTTGCTTGGTATTTAAAAATTGATAACAATAATTAAAATGATAATAGCTTAGTATTTTCCAGGTGTTGCTCTTTTTGCTTCATATACTATGTTTTTCACTTCGTATAAACTATGAAGTAGTATATTATTAAGTAAGCACAGACTAAGCTTCTGAAAAAACAACAAAATTACATAACCTGAGAAGATAGGCATTTTTTCCTCTTGTTCAAAAACTCTGGCTAGAGATACAGGCCCTACTCTGTGTCATCACACAGACACCCAGAGCAGGACAATGGTTCTGACATCCTCATAGGCAGCTTCCATTTCTCCATCATATGCATCTGCTTCAGTTATTGCTGATTTCTCACTAGTTATCAGAGGCAACCAGAAAAAAAAGGTAAGTTACGTGTCTTTAAGGGGAGATCTAGAAATGATTCTCATTGCTTTTTCTGTACCGTTGATCTGAATTCAGCCACATATGATTACACCTGGTTGCAAGGAAACCTATCAATTTAACTCTGGGGGATATTCATATGATCAGCAAAAACTCAGATTTCTACTAAGTAAGAAAGTCAAAAGGGATATTGTTATGGTTTGGATGTGAGATGTCCCCAGGAGTTCATGGGTAAAACAATGCAAGAATACTCAGAGCTGAAATGACTGGGTTATGAAAGCCTTAGTGAAATCAGTGCATTAATCCCCTAATGGGATTAATTGTGAGTGGTAACTGAAGGTGGGTAGTGTGTGGCTGGAAGAGGCGGGTCACTGGGGGTCTGCCTTTTAGATGTATATTTGTTGAACTGAGCTTAGTCTCTCTCTTTTGCTAATTATCTTGTGAACCACTTTCCTATACCACACTCTTCCACAAAGTGTCTCACTTCAAGCTCCGAGAAATGGAGCCTTCTGTCTCTGAATCAAAACCTCTACACCCATGAGCCCCTAAATAAACTTTTTCCCCTCTAAATTTTTTTTTTTTAGGTCTTTCAGTCACAGCAGCAAAAATGTTGACTAAAACAGGTATTATGCACTCATTTTTTTTTTCTTTTTTGGATATTGGGGATTGAACTCAGGGGCCCTGGGCCACTGAGCCAGTGAGCCACTGAGCCATATCCCCAGCCCTATTTTTTGTCTTTCATTTTGAGACAGAGTCTCACTGAGTTGCTTAGTGTCTCACTTTTGCTAAGGTTGGCTTTGAACTCAAGATCCTCTTGCCTCAGCTTCCTGAGCTGCTGGGACTTTATACCAAGCTGTGCCCGACTTTATGCACTAATGTTATGCACTAAAAATGTCATTATTATAGTTTGTAGATGAAGTTACAGTCCCACACCTGTTGTTATTAGAGCTAGGCTTATCTCAAGGCAGTTCTGTTTCAGAGATTGTGCTCTTAAACACAGTGCAGTTGACTAAACTGAAAGTATTAATGAAAATTATAAAATGGAAAAAATATTGCCCCAAATGGATCTTTTCCTTAGAAGTTCCAGTTGTTGAATTTTGGTGACAGAATTTTTTTCCAGGAATTTTTGGGAATTATTTGCACATTTTTATTATTTTGAAAGTCTGATTTTTAAAAGAAATACAAGACAGTTTTTTTCTTCATAAATAATTGGTGAGAAATATTTCAAAAATAACAGTATTCTAAAAATATCTTAGGACATGTATATGTGACTACTCTTGCATAGTGGCACATGCCTATAATCCCATCAGTTTGGGAGGCAGAGACTAGAGGATCTCGAGTTCAAAGCCAGTGTCAGCAACAGTGAGGTACTAAGCAACTCAAACTCTCTCTCTAAATAAAATACGAAATAGGGCTGGGGATGTGGCTCAGTGGTCAAGTGCCTCTAAGTCCAATCCTTGGTACAAAAACAAAACAAAACAAAACAAAAAAACAGTAGATATTGTGTTTTTTAAACACGAAAATCATATTTCTAACATTTCCTTATGCAACAAAAAGACACTTAAGGTGCTTCTAATTTCAAGTAACAAAGTGTAGACAAACTGTTTCAAACCATAAAAGACCATTTACAAGGCCTTTATATGACCTTAAAAACTATTTATATGTTATAAATATGTACTACATATTAATTTATTTAGGTATTGATGTAGAAATCTATATATGTACCTGTATCAACATATACATATATTTTATCAACATATACATATATTTTTAATTTAATGTGTGTTCACATATATTACATGTTACTACATGGTTATATATATATAAATAATATAAAATGTCCAGCATTTATATATTATATATGTATGAATCTATATTACACACACACACACATACATATATATATATATATATATATATATATGTTGTAAGATTATATATATACTCTTACAACAGCCTAGATTTTCTTATTCTGCTAAGATACTTTATGGAGAAGAAAAGAAATATCTTGAAATTAAATCCCTTTTAGCCTCTCAAACCCTTTATTTTTAAAACTGAATGTTGAAGTTGAAGCTTACTAAATGTGTGATAGACACAAGAGAATAAGTAGGTTAGAGTTCTCCCATGTAATGAGTTTGTTTATTGTTGGAACAGTTACATTTTCTTATAGGTTGCTGAGTCTACAAACAGAACAAAAAATCATCGAACACAATACTAAATTCCCATTCCCTCACTTTGAATAATGAGCTATTGATGACTGAGTAAATATTCTTTGGACTAAAATCTGTATCCACACTATTGCCTGTTGAGTTATGACCTCAGGATGTTTGATTATAGGTCACCTCTCTTTTGTGTGTCTTAGCACAATTAGAGAGGTTTTGAATTGATCACAACTGATTTCTGTGACATCGAACTATGGATGATGACCACATGTTCAAGATAAATATTTGAGCATGAGGACTGAAGCAATTCCTAAATATAAAGGTCAGCCTTATGAATAAATTATGAGTATAGTACCCGAAACTGATTTTGTGATGTACATGATACTTTTGTTATGCTTTAAGTATATTAGATTCTCTGGTGCTCTAATATGCCACAGGAGATAATGTCCAGCATTTTTGGTCTTAATTTCTTTTGGTTATTTTTCTTCATGGTTTTCTAGGGAATCAATGACTTTTGAACATGATGTCAAAGGAGCCAGTCAGCTTTCAAGTGATATTATTTCCCCAGTTAAACCACTAGTAGTCGTTTATTTACCCATTCACCCATTTTGTAAATCTTTGTGCCCTAATTAATGTTTCTTCTATGGAATATGAAAAATTAAGTCACAGTCACTATCCTCGAAGAATTTTAAATATTTTTGGACATATGACATATATACCTTATCAATTAAATATATAAAAAATTTAGATATGATTTACTAAATATTTAGAAATAATTCAGTTATTTCCAAAAGAGATAAAGAATTAGATATTACTTTTAATTATCATCCTTAGAGAATGACTCCAGGAGATGGTTGGAATATATATTATTATACATGTAATATATATTTATGGTCAAAAAATGGAAAGAAAATAAAAATGGGAGAGGAAGTTTGTGAACCGTAAAGGTGGAATCTCCAAACAACATCATAAGTGGGAAAGAGAAATTTTGTTTGAAAATTAGTGAATAAAGAAGCATGTTACAATAGAGATTTCTGTTATGGGGCAGGAGGCAGGGGCACTTTTCATGGTGTTTTGCAACAGGAATTCAGATTTGAAAAGCCTGGGTAAGTTATGGTTATTCTCATTTTGTTCTACTGAAGACATTTATAAATCACTTATATGTTGAAAGTGAGGTCAGTAGTTCATATTTGACTCCAACATTGTTTCTTTCCCTTTTGTGATTGCTAAACTTAAGTGGAAGATATAATGAACATTTGTAGTTATGGCTCCTAATTTCTTATTTCAGAAGCACTGGGATTATTCCTATTAGATGATAGAAATATTAGTGGAAAGGGTGGTTTTTTGTTCTTGTTTTTTTCATTTTTGTTTTTAGTTAATATTTTTTCTGGCTTTAGCCACTTAAAATCTTTCTTGATACATAATTCACATATATAAAATATATGCACTTAAAGTATATTTTTGATTTTTTTTTCTTTTTTGCAAGGGGATACTGAGGATTGAACTTAGGGGCACTCAACCACTAAGCCATATCCCTGGGGATTTGGCATTTGTATTTAGAAACAGGGTCTCACTGAATTGCTCAGTGCCTCTCTGTTGCTGAAGCTGGCTTTGAACTCATGATATTCCTATCTCAGCCTCTCAAGCCACTGGGATTACAGGTGTGCACCACCATGCCCAGCCCTTTTAATGGTTATAGGTAATCACAGAGTCATACAGCCATCACATTTTCTCTGTTCTATTCCCAACCCTAACCAGTCATTTATCATTTTAAAACTTTCTGTCTCTATGGATTTGCCAACTTTGAGCTTTCTGTATTTGAAAAGAACAAAAAAATCACAGGATATGTGTTCATTTACAAGTGGCTTTTCAAAATTGTTCCGTGTTGTAAAGTGTATCAATCAGTACTTCATCATTTATTGTTGAAAAATAACTGTAGGTTTAAAATGCATGTTGTTTTTCCATTCACAATTGATGGAAATTTGGATAGTTTTTAGGTTGGGTTATTAAAAAACTACTACAAATATGGTTTAAGGGTGTGGTTTGGTGGTATAGTGTTGTTTCAGCATGCATGATGCCTTAGGTTTGATACCAGCACCACAAAAAATTAATAAAAGAAAAAGAATAACTATACTGTAAACATGAACATAATGTTTGTGGTTTTCACTTGTGTTTTGATTTTCTTTGGTGTGAATCTCAATTAAATTGAGTTTTATATGAATTTATATATTTAATATTTAGTGTCCCAACTTGGCTGCTTTGTTTAATAATTTCATCATGTATACATGAGAGTTTTAAGGAAACCAGCCATTCTCTATTAAAAAGCATACTGTTTCCACTTTGATAATCTTCCATATTTTTGTTTTTCAAAATTTACAACCTCCTTGAATGGTTCTGACTATCTGAAATATAATTAAAATATAAATATTTTCTAAGAGTAAACACTCTTATGAATATTAACAATTACATAGTAACAGATGAGAAAGTCTTATATAGCAACAGGAATGTATGTGTTCACCTACATTTCTATTATTGTATATAAAAGGTTTTATGGCATTTGGATTTTGTCTGATGAGAACAGAACTGTGGTATATTCCACATAAGAAAATAATAAGACATTTTCTGTATTTCAGTTATTGTGACTTTTCCTTTTGTTAAATTTTTGAACCTTTTAAAATATTTCCATTATTACTTGCAAAGGAAATATTTGTAGCTACCTACATTTGAAAGCCATCTCCTTTACTACAACATGCACTACAAAAGTGTAAATTGTATTTCTAGAATTTGAAACATTACTTTAAAAAGAGATTGTTAGACTATTAATTTTAAAAATGTTGTTAGATATTTGGAAGTTGGAATAATGCAGAAATTTACCTGTATAATATTGTAGTATCCACTAACTAAGCTCTTTGTTACTTTTGAAATGATTTATAATTTCTCACCAGTGACAAAGTTTTCTTCTAATTAAAATATTTTCAGTATAATGAAATTTCACAGCTAGTGTTTTGAAATATTGAGCCAGTAAACAATTATGAGAAACATGCAAATAGAATGCACTAATATTGAAAACCTTATGGATGAAATAATGACATTCATTCATGTAAAATATATGAATCTGCACAGGCTTTACAGATTTATTCTACGTAATTCAATTATATTGCCAAAATCAACTGTTTGGATGCATGTTTCATGTGTGAATTTCTCCCTTGGCCGGCACACTGCTACATGGAAATATAAGGTTTGAGTAAACAACTATAATTTGGAATAAGAGACTAGACAAGCCCATTGAGTGGTGGTGCTTGGCCCAAATTCAGAATTCAGAGCAACCTCCCATTGTTGAAAGGAGCAGAAAGGGTAAGTGACTGGGCCGCCAATCTGCTTTGTGTGGGCCTTAGAGGTGTGGACATGAAAGCTAAAACAAGCATTGAAAATAGCTGGTTGTTTGTGCCACTATGGTTGCTAAGCTTACCATCTGTGTTCTGTAGTTTTGTGTTTCTAAACAAATGGAAAATCAGAATGTAATAACCTCTCGGACACAGAGTGTCTCCTACAATCATGTGACTTTGTTTCATTTATCAAGCAAGGGTTTTATTTTGCTTTTAATTAGTCAAGAAGTGAAGGTTTTAAAAAAACATTTTGTTTTCACTCATTTACTATCTATACAAGAGGTTTTACCTTCTTTTTTCAAAATGCATTTTGCTGTGGTAAGAACATTTAACATGAATTTGCCTTTTAACACATTTTCAGAAATAGACTGTATGCATAATATTTTACGGATCTTTAAACTTATTCATCTTGTTTCACTTCTGATTTGATTAGTTACTTATCTACTTTCCCTTCCCACCAGTCTGAGGCAATCACCATTCTTCTTTTTGATTCTATAAATTTGATTATTTTTGATATCTCATATAAATAGACTCATAAAGAATTTGTCTTTCTATGGACTGGCTTAATTTATTTAGGATAATATCTTCAAGTTTCATCTATATTGTTGCATAATTTCTTCTTTAGGGCTGAATAACATTTCATTATATGTGTATGCTCCATTTTCTTTATATATTTTTCTGTCAATGTTAGATTTTTTTCCCTTCTATTGTAAATAGTGTGGCAAAAAATGAATGGCAATTTTTAAGGAGATACAAAAATATAATAAAAACACAGAAATAATTCAAAAGTTTATAGAGAACCACAAAAGACCATGAATCCATATCAATCTTGAGAAAAAATAAAGACAGAGGCCTCACACTTCCTGATTTCAAAATATATCATAAAACTGCAGTAATTAAAACTGGCATGAAGACAGATATAGGCCATCAGAGCAAAACTTATCATAAATAAATCAAGTTACCTACAGTCCACTGATCTCAGTACCAAGACTACACAATAGGGAAAGGACAACCTCTTCAACAAATGTTGGGAAATCTGGACATTGTGTGCAAAAGAATAAAGTTGAATCTATTACCTGTGCCATCCACAAAATTCAACACAAAATGGGTTAAAGACTTCACACCTGAAGCTGTAAACTCCTAGAACACATGGAGGCAAAGCTTCATTCTGTTGGCTTTGGCAATGATTGCATGGATATGACACCAAGAACACACACAACAAAAAATAAATGTGGGAATGCATCAGACTAAATTGCCATACACTGCTCAGTGAAATCAACCTGCTAATGATAATGGTACATTTCAAAAGTGACAGATTGAACAGAATATCACTCAGGAATAAAATGAATCTCTATTAACATCACATTAAGGATGAATCTCAAAATGATTATGCTAAATCAAAGACCCTAGAAAATAAAACTAAGTATTGTATGACTCCCTGTATGTAAAACTGTAAAGTTAATGTATATTTATGAAAAGGAAATTAGTAGTTACCTACAAATGTGGTTGGGAGTCAAGGAAGATGAGAAGATGGATTATAAAAAGACTTGTGGTAAGAATTAGAGATAATGGATATGACTTTTTATCTTGATTGCAAAAATGTTTATATGAGTATAAACATTGGTAAAACTCAACAAATTGTTTCATAAAAGTGAAGTTTGCTGTAAATCACTCACTCAGTAAAGCAACAGTAAATAAAAAGCTGGGCATGGTGGTGCACAGCTGTAATCCCAGCCACTTAGGAAGCTGAGGCAGGAGGATGGCAAGTTTGAGACCAGCCTCAGCAATTTAGTGAGAACTCCAGTAACTCAGCAAGACTCTATCTCAAAACAAAAATTTAAAAGGACTGGGAATGCAGCTCAGTGGTAAAGCACCTTGAGAGAGAGAATATCTTTTTTGTAGATGGATACAACACGATGCCTTTATATTTCTGTGGTGCTGAGTATTGAACCCGGGTTCCATGCTTGCAAGGTGAGTGCTCTACAGCTGAGCCACAATCCCAGCCAGAAGACAAAAAATATTTTAAAAGCACATATTCAATAATGGGTCAATATGTAAAATATACTTAAAAAAACATACAGGTTTGTAGCTAAAAAAAAAAAAAACCCAATTACCTAATGAATATTGGGCAAAGGGCTTGAATGGACATTTCTCAAGAAAATATACAAATCTCTCAGAAATGTTCAGTGTTACTAATCATCTGAAAATATAAAGACTATAGGTGTTGCTATAGATGTGTAGAAACTCTGGAACCCCTATAAACTGTTGTTGGGAATGCAAAATGATGCAGTCACTATGGAAAACATTATGGGAATTCTCAAAAAGTAGAGTTATTATATAATCCAGAAATTCTTGTAGTTAATTATTCTGAAGAAGTGAAATCAAGTTCTTAAATCATTATTAGAGATGTCTGTCTACTTTGAAAGGTTATGGAATCTATGGAGGTATTTTTTCATCTTGAACTGAATATGGCACCTTTATGTGGTTTCCTCTGTCAGCTGCAGAGAAATTGTAATGCTATGAAATGCATTTATTTATATATACATAATAAATAAATACATACAAATAGTATACATAGTACAAAAATTAGAATTTATTAAAGGAAATCAAAATGCATGTTTGCTCTTATAAGTTGAAATAGGTTTTAGAATAATTTTAAAAAAGAAATGTCAATATTATTTTGGGTAAGTTATAATCAGCTTTTTTGATCTTCCAGGTAAAAAGATCAGATCTCTGAAGCGCCACACATAGAAGTTAAAGAATATGGTGTGACATTTGTTAGGCACTTTTTTTTTTTTTTTTTTGCTTTGCACCTGCTCTTCCAGAATGATGAGATTGTAAGGTGCTTGAGAAAATGGTTTGGTCCCTATAAAAAAAATGAAATTACCTAGATTAAGTTTAGACCCTTGAAATGACCTTGAAGGAGGAGTAGAAGAATCCAATACCTGACAGAATTTCAGCAACACATTTCATACTTTTTCAGTGGTGAATTCAAAACAATGAAATTCAATACTAGGTTTTCTTGTCAATTTTAAAAACAAATATTTGTCACACTGATCTTATTTAATAATTGGATTTATTTCAGAACAAATGGCTACAGGTTCATGCTAATTATTTGTAAGATTGTCTTTGAAATTACTCTTACGAACCCTAGGATTGTGAAGAAAAAGCACAGCGCTTTCCTGTATTTGAAGTAAAGTCATATATATCAAGTAGATTTTCAAGTCTCATGATTTTATTGCTAATAAACAACAACAAGAAGAAACGAGCAGTAACAGTGGGACAGTTATCTAAAAAGAATATTTATTTCCAAGTGTAGCCCCAGAACTAGTTTTTTATTTCTTCAGCATTTATAAGAATATGGTATCAGAGTCAATTTCCAATGTGGCCAATAAATGAGAGGTATTGATGACAATGATAATGTTACAAGTCTTTTCAAATTCTATGACATTTTCATAACCATGACCAATCACATACCACTGTAACGTTATATTTCTTTATATATCTCTGATTGAGTTTTATCTTAGACATGATTATTATATATGGATATAAAAGGTTATTCCTACTTTATAAAAGGATTTTTTATGCACACAAAGATAAGGGAGGAAAATGAAGCCTTGAAAGAAAAGAAAAGGAGCATAATCCACATCTTAACATAAATGCTGATGTAAAAATGAAATATTCACATTTCTAATGACAGATTCAACCATTAATAGGTTGGAACAAGTATTAGCTGATCGTGTAGTACTTCTCTTTGGTGTCTTGATGAAGGTTGACATTTTTGACATTAAGGGTTAATTAGTTGCCACTCAGAATGAGGTCACAAATGGCTAATTGCACCTTCAGCTAGGTAATTACTGTCATGTATCAAATTCTCATTCCATGTAATTATACAGGAATCAGGTGCTCTGACTGCTCACCTAGGGATACCTTTGCCTTCCAAGTCCTCTCTGTGGGAATTCCAAAGTTTTACATAGGAGGTGAATTCACTTGCAATTTGACCTGATTACTAACTTGATATGCAGAAGATTCCATGCCACCCTTTAAAATCTTGGTCCTAAGGATGTCAACCAGTTCCAATTTAATGTTTTTGGCTTCTCTGATTCTGTAATTTTGCTGCTGTCAGCTCCTATATTCCTGCTAGAAGTTTAGATATTCATTAATTTATCTGGCCTGTTCCAAACCTTCATCTTCTTTCCCCAAAATAACTGCTGAAGCTTATCATCAACATTTATACAAAATGCCTGGGTGACTCTTAAATAAAGAATCAGAAGCAGGGCATAGGTGTATGAAATCAAGCTTTCTCCTGAAGTGATTCTATAAGCACTGGGACTGACCAGTGCCTTGGTCTTGTATCATTGCTCAGATAAAAATAAAGTAGTTCAGACATTTTGTGAGGAAGAGGACATAATACTTGTGAATTTATCCTTCTCTTCACATCCCTGGAATATACTCCTAAGGTAGACTGGTGATTAATGTAGCTGTTTTTATATTCTCTAATCTGAAGTAGCAGTCAATATTAATAGTTAGAAACATTAGGTTCTGCACTAATAGTGTTACTCCCTCATTAACCAAGCCATTTAAATATCCCATAGGGCCATTGAATTCTGAAGTTTATAGGTAGGCCAATCGGCACCCTGTCTCTGGCTTGAAAGGGGGGAAAAAACACCTTGATTCGGTTCATTTGAACTGAACTGTATATGAACAGAATAGCATATTTGTGTATATTCATGTGCACATATACTTGAGTGTTATGACAAAAGTTTCATTTGTGTTTTGTAATTAAAATAGCTGATATGTGATATTAGACGTGTGTACATTCACAATTTGTGGAAAAGTCAAGCTATATGCACATAATTTCTAAGAATAAAAATTTTCCTGTGTCTAATAATATATTTCCAGCACACTACTTAGAACTCCCACAGAAGATATTGACAGCAGTTTCATAAATGTGTTTTAAGTCTGAGTCCATTGGGGATGTAAAATAGAATTATTTCCCTGAGCTCTGATCCCCACTCCTTTTATAGCTACACATAGTGACTAACAGCTATATTTCAGAATTTATAAAGAATTTTTAATGTTATTCAATTCTTATTATAATTTGAGGAAGGTCTTTTATAAATATGACATATTTTACAAGTGGAATATAGTAATAAGGTGCCAAATTTCCTGTTTCCAAATATATATTTTTTCACAATGAGAAAAATCATTTTTAATTACAATAAAGTATTCTGAAATCCCTGATCCGAATTCCTAGTCTAAAACAGCAGTTTTGATACACATTTGCTATATCAACATTTGGTATTTGTTACTTTTAATTTGGTATTGAATAATATTAAGCAGAGAATTGTAAAAAAAAAAAAAAAGTAGGTTTTAGATTATGCTCTTTTTCTGATTGAAAATATAAGAAATTTGTGCGTATTTGCCAGGAAACAGTCTCCTGGATTTTCACTGGAATGCATATTGGGAAAGATGCCAATGATCTAGGGCTCTTGAGGACAAACACCATCCATCTTGAAGTGAAAATTCTTATCAGTTTCTCATTCTAGCCAACTGCACCCCTAACTTTCTAGCACACAGGAATGGAAACTTGGAAGTTGTGTGTAAGCTCTCTGAAGCTCACATTTTAGTAGGAGAAACAGACATTAAACAATAAGTCATTCAATTAATTATTTAAGCACATTTGCAAAAAGCACTCCAGAGGAAAAAAATGAATGGTAATAAGAGATCACACAGCAGAGATGGGTGATGGGTTTAGGAAAATGTCACTGAGGAAGAGAGATCTCACTGAGATCTGAAGGACAACCAGAGGAAGATGGTGAAAATGAACATCTGGGTTAAGGAAACAGCAAGTACAAAATGCCTGCAGTTGGGTGAAAAGCATATGGAAGAGAATACAAAGAGAGGGAAAGAGTGGCCACAGATGAAGTGGTAAATTACTAGAATCACATCAGGTCTTAAGTCATTTTAAAGACTTCAGAATTTATGCAAAACTTAGTGGAAAGCATTCGACTAATTTTAAGCAGAGAGAATTATGTCCATATCTTTGAAAGATGATTGTAGACACAGCTGTGAGTCTACTTCTGAAAACCAGAAGAGAGGTGATGGTGGCTTCAGTATGAAAACAGACAATGGGAGGGAAGGGATAAGACTGGTATTTAAGAGATGGATTTAGCAGGATACACTTATCAATTGGATGTGGAGTGAGAATGTAAGAACATTCTGAAAAGTCTCCCATGTACTGGGCATTGGACCTGGGCAGATCATAGTGCTATTACCAGTGAAGCGCAGAATGGTCAGGGACCAGGGCCAAGGAGTTGGGATTAGAAAGGGGGATACTGAGTAAAGTTCTGGATATCCTATGTTAGCCTACACTATTAGACAATTAGGGATGAAAATAAATAGACGAATGTGCAGGTCCTGTGCTCATTTTACTGTAATTTCAATACTTCAAAAATAGTAATCATTGGCAAGTAATGATGAAATGATTCCTAATGAAATACCAAAGTATTTCAAGATTTGGGAAAATAAGATGCCCCAAACCTATATGTTAAGCCATATTAAAGTTTTAGTAGACCTTTAGGATAATTGCAAGGAAAAAATGAGTTTGACTTTTTAAAATTAATATTCTATTTGTTTTTTTGGAAGACCTCTTAGACTAGATAATTATAAAATATCAATCCTTTCAAATATATGAAACTGCTGAAAAGAAATAAAAATCTAAAATAGTATTCAAAGTAGATGTTAAAACAAGGATTAAAGGGTGCTTTTACTTTGTTTTTAAGTTTTTATGTAGATTTTAGTAATTAGAAAATTGAGCTATTTTAAATGTATAGGTCAGTGATTTTTTACTGAATTTATAGTTGTGTAAACATTATTTAAATCCAGTTTTAGAGTATTTGTAGCATGTAAAATCATTTCCTTGTGTTATTTGTAGTCAAAGTCAATTTGCTAACAAGACCAGGCAACCACAGATCCTCCCTCTCCCGCCCTCCCTCCCTCCTCCTCCTCCTCCTCCTCCTCCTCCCTCTCCCTCTCCCTCTCCCTCTCCCTCTCCCTCTCCCTCTCCCTCTCCCTCTCCCTCTCCCTCTCCCTCTCCCTCTCCCTCTCCCTCTCCCTCTCCCTCTCCCTCTCCCTCTCCCTCTCCCTCTCCCTCTCCCTCTCCCTCTCCCTCTCCCTCTCCCTCTCCCTCTCCCTCTCCCTCTCCCTCTCCCTCTCCCTCTCCCTCTCCCTCTCCCTCTCCCTCTCCCTCTCCCTCTCCCTCTCCCTCTCCCTCTCCCTCTCCCTCTCCCTCTCCCTCTCCCTCTCCCTCTCCCTCTCCCTCTCCCTCTCCCTCTCCCTCTCCCTCTCCCTCTCCCTCTCCCTCTCTTCTTTTATGGGTCTGAGGATTGAACCCAGAGCCTTATGCATTTGAGGCAAGCACTCTACCAACTGAGTTATATCCCCAGCCTCCTGTATTTTTATTGTCTGGAAATTTTATGAAAAATAAAATTAATACAGCATATCAGATGTCTTCTTTCAACTAATATAATTCAGCCATGTTGTTGCGTTTATCAGCCTTTCATAACTTTTATTGTTGAGTTGTGTTCCAATGTGTGTGTAGACTACATTTTTATTTTGTTTTGTTTGTTTCTACCATTAAATTGTTTCCATTTAGTTTTGTTTATTTTCATAACTGTGACCAGAAGCTCTTGTCCTTTGCCTGATCTAGGTTCTTAGAGTTTTAAAATAAATTTTGAAATTATATAGTCCTCAAATTTCATTCTTCATTTTCAAAATTAGTTCAATTTTAGTTCTTTTGCATTTCCACGTACATGTTAGAATTAACTTGTTTTTACAAATAAAGCTTGTCAGAATTTTAATAAAGATTATTTTAAATTTATAGATCATTTTGTAAACATTTTCAGATTAACAATATTACATATTCCTATTCATGAACATGGGACATTGTACCATTTATTTAGATAAATTTATATTTTCTTTCAACAATGTTTTGTTGTTTGGGTCTAAACTTTTTACATTTTTTGTTGCATTTAAACCTATGTTTTTAATTATTTTTCATACTGTGGAATTTTTTTTATGTTAATGTTCAGATTAGCAACAATGCAATGCAAATCCTCATGGGTCCCCCATGAGTTAGCTGAATCCCCTCTCTGTTCATAAACTGAACTTGGGTCTTCTGCTGGTGAATTGATCCTTATCTGAAGCTTTGGTCCCTTTATAAACTTGCAGGTTGTTGACATAATCCACTTCCTTGATGTTATAGTATATAATACTGAGTTCCCCATTTTCTTATTGGCTATAAGCAGAAGATCACTCTTAACATCTAGAAGGCTGCCCCTTTCTAACTGCAGTTTACAACAGAGTTGTCACTTTTTTCCTCAAGGCCAACAGGAGCCATCTCTTTGGATTCTCCTTCTACTACCAACTGGAAATATCTCTGCTTTGAAAGGGTTTCTGTGATTACAGCCATCCTACCTGGTTATACTATGTATTTTAAATTCAACTGATTTGGGACCTAAATTACATCCTATAAAATTCATTCATGCCAAGATTTAAATTATTGTTTGAATAATGAAATGAGGAAATTTTGAGGGAAGGACTCATTAGACTTCTGCCTACCACACCACTCATAGTGGTCTCATGAAATGAGTTTAGAGGCATTCCTATTTCTTTATTTAATGAAAACATTTGTGTAAAATTGATATATTTCTTTTTAAAATATTTGATAGAATTTACCAGTAAAGTTGTCTGGACTGAACTTTTTATTCTGGTAAATTTTTATAAATTCCCATTTCTGTGTATTCTTATAGGTTTATTAAGTTTTTCTATTTCTTCTTGAGTCACTTTTGAAAATATTGTGCTATGAGAAAGATTTCCCTGGGAAATCTCATCTCAAAATCTATGTGGTGGCATAATAATGTTCATAATATTTCCTTAAAGTGTTATTGATTTTTAACATTGGTGATGATATCTTCTCTACCAATTTTAGATTTTTATCAACTTTAAAAAAATTTCTTCAAGAAATATCTTTATTAATTTGCTTTTTAAAATGTTTTCTTTGTCACTTAATGAATCCTACTATGATCTTAATCTTTTTCTTCCTCCTGCCTGGTTTTGGGTTGAATTTGCTGCTTCTGATTTTTTTAAGATGAAAATTTGTGAATGTCTTTCTTTTTTACATAGGTTAAGTCATGTTTCAATGCATCCTATGAATCTTTTTATTTGTGTTTAAATTTTTTTCTGATTGAGTTATTCTTCAAAATATTTCCTGTGTGTTTTTTAAAGAATGTATGTTTTATTAGTGGGTACAATGTTCTAGGTGTGTCAGATAAGTTATTTATGGGTATTAAAAACTATATCCTTGCTGCTTGCTGCATTACTTTTTTTGATTATTAAGAGAGTAATACTGAAATCTGCAAATAATTTTTGATTTCCTATTTCTGCCTTTAATTTTTTCACATTGATTTTTCTCCTTTGTTTTCATCACATTGAGAAGTTTCTGTTGATCTATTATCAAGTTCATGATCCTGACTGTCAATTTGCTGTTAAGCTCATCTGGCATATTTTTCATTTTGGTTATTTTCATTTTCAACTCTAGAAATTATTTGTATTCCTCTTATTTTTATTGCTTTTCACAAAGTTCATATTAATTTTTATTGTTGCAATCAAGTATTTTTAATACTTGGAATACTATTTTTTTCTTTCTTTAACCATTTCTTTGAAATCATCTACTACATTCAACCTCATGTCCCACTCTTGGTACATTGACTGATTTTATTCTTCTGAGGATGGGTCACACTTCTCTGATGTTTTATACTCTTGTAACTTTTTTTTTTAATGGTGGGGGGGTATCTAAGATTGAACTCAGAAGCACTAAACCACTGAGCTACATCCCCAGCCCTATTTTGTATTTTATTTAGAGACGAGGTCTCCCTGAGTTTCTTACTGCCTTATCCTTGCAGAGGCTGACTTTGAACTTGTGATCCTTGTGCGTCAGCCTCCCAAGCCAGTGTGACTACAGGCATGGGCCACTGCATCTGGCACACTTGTAACTTTCTATTGACAAGTAAACCTATAGATATAGAAACTCTAGATTCTGATTTGGTTTTCGAAATTTTTAAAGTTGGCCATACAGATTCTTTCATACTGAGACATATAGCTAGTGATGTCTCTACTCAGTATATATGATTTTGGTCTCATTTTTACTTTTTTCCTGGGTTTCTAGGAGTTGTTCCCTTGTCTGCATATCCTAATCGTTAAATAATGATTGGGCACAGCAATGAACTTCAGATTGTACAGCTTATACCTGGATGTATTAAAGATTGTATGAGTTAAGGAATGCATTTAACGTTCAGACAGTGTTCACATCTGCCTCAGGTTGTACTTTGTACTGGTACTCTTTGGGTCTTCCTGGTGCTTGCCTGTAGTTTTTACTCTCATCCAGTGTTGTGAAGAGCTTATTTAGCCCTCTATGAATCATTAAATGGTTCTCTTTTAAATATCTGGATTCTCTACCACCTACCTAAGTCAGAACCCCTACTTGTTACCTGCCAATTTTACTGCTTTTATTAATACTGGTGTGGAGTTTTGTTCTTTGTTCCAAGTCAGTTCATTTCACTTAGTAACAAACCTTTTGATTTAGAGTCAACCCCACCCTGACAAATCTGTGTTGCTAAGGAGAAATAAAACTGGATACTGGCTGAAGGTTGTATATAGATAGAATTTGTTTATATTTCACTGCAGGAGGAGATAGAGACTTGAGAAGTGGGCTCAATCACACTGAAACAAAATGCAGGAGATATTTTAAATACTGGGGTACACTAAAGAAAAGGGACTACATGATTTGGAAATCTTGGTTTGTTAATTGGTACTTCTCCAGGGAAGAAACAAACTTTTATATATTAATGACAAGAGGCAGTTGTGTCATTTGGATAAGGCACCCATCAGTGATAGGATTTTACCCTTCCACAGGGTCTGGATTATCAGTTAACAAGAGCCCTCTTCCTACATTTTGCATTTCCAAGGACAGCTCTCAGGTCCTTGAAGAGACGTTTCTGGATGGGATAAGATTTACATCTCAGAGGAACAAAGAAAAGGTTTATAATTGAAAGCTTTCTCAGGCAGGCATTTTAAGGAGGTAGGCTCATCATAGGAACCACACAAGAGACCATACTAGAGTTTGGTCAAGATTCAGTGGACAGTCATTTTGTGCAAAGAAGTTCTGCATTTCCTCAGTGTCACATAAGCTGTGTATGGAGGGGTTGGAGCAGATACACACAAAAAAATAGAATCTTTTCTTATCCAGTGTTCTAGGAGATTGTATATGTATGTGTGTATTAATGCAACTCAATTTGTTGTTTGCCTTTGTTCAATTTTCAGAGTCCTAAAATGGTTATTTTTGACAATTTGTTGACGTTTTACTCTTGATTTTTGGTGAAGAAGATTTGCCAGATTTTATACTCCATCACAGTCAAAAACCCTACCCACTTGCTTTCAATATTGAATGAAAAAGGTTCTGAGGGAGAAAATATTTTGACTAAGTATCAATGTGGTGTGCTAAAAAGAGTATGGACTAAGGCTCAGACTGTTCTTACCCTGAGAAACTGACTGATAAATCTGCAGCCTTGAGAAAATGACAGTCTGTTAACCAGCTGTGTTTTTGCCTTGTATAAAGAAAGATATTATAGGTAACAGAGATGTTTGTTGAAATATTAATTAGAGAATTAAAATTTCAAATTCATAATCTGTGAAACATTTTACAAATTTGACTGTATTGACTTTAATCTATGTTTAAGTTAATTGAAATCTAGAAATTAATTCATGCAGAAGCATTTACCTTGTTTGCTGTGTTGTTATTTGCCTAATTTTAATTCTACCATTCACCATATTTTATAGCATTTCAGAATTTTATGACAACAAATGTATGTATTATTAGTTTTAGTTTTTTCTTCCATTCTGCATATTATGAATTATTTGCTATTTTTCTTTGTTTCGCAAACTAAATATCCTTGTTAGACTTTGGGCCCACTTTCCATCTGGGAAATAAATACAAATCTGCTTTAGGATTGTAGAATGTTTCATTTCATCCCCTGAAGAAAAATAGGACTTAACGGAAATTTTCACTCAAGTGTTATAGCAACTAAAGAGCAATGGCTGAATATAAATTACATTATAAATTTCCTTCAAATATTTTCTACCTGCCACACTTTGATTTTATAAAAATAGTCATTGTTCTTTGTGACTTAACTTCCTCCTCTGTACAGTGCATTAATGATTATGTTCAAGGTAGTAAGTTTTAGAAAAAAGAAAAAGTAGTGGAATCCACCAAGTTGTGAAACTCCATATCCTAGGGGAATACAAATGTGTATTTTGTTTTCTCTTAAAGCCTTATGGCACAGTATATGTGTAAAGTTAATGATTATAAAATAATAAATATGAAAACTAACAATCACATATGCAAATGTATTTTATCAGATACACATTTAAAGGAGGATAAAAATACTTTAACAGATGTTTGCTAATACTTGTACACATATTTAATTTACAATGAATTAAAGGTAAAACTCACAATTATTGTATATGATTTTCTCAGATCTTCTGAAGCCTGGTGTCTTTGCCATCACACTTTTTAAAAATAGATAACATGCAAACCTGAAAGGGAATAGCAGATATAGTGTGAATTTAATGTGCATTTAAACATAGTATTTAACCCTAGAAATCTAAAATCAACATTTATTGTTATTACTGCACACTATTTCTCCACTTATTTCTGAGGTATCATATTCTTAACTTCTCAATAGTTTGGCCTCAGAGATACCTAAGATGTTCTCAAATAATGGCCATCCCTACTATTGTGGTCTCAATGAGTCCTACAGAACGTACACTGTAGAAACTTAGTCTCAAAGCAAAAATTGTTCAAAGTTGGGATTTTTAAGAGGTAATTAGATTATGAAGGCAGGGCTCATACGGACCATTGTCATCAAGAGCCTGGTTTTGTTATAGAACAGAGTTTGACCCTCTCTCATACATTCCTTTTCATATGTTATCTTGCTGTGTGATGTCTTCCTGGAAAGAATGGCTTCATCACCTATAGCCCCTGGATCTTGAGCTTCTGAGCCTCCAGGACTATGAGTCAGATAAACTATTTATAAATGACGCAGTCAGTGGTATTCATTATAGTAGCAGATAATGGAGTAGACACTGCCTGATTTCCAGCAGTTTTTTGTTTTGTTTTTCCTTTTGTTTAACAAAAACAACAACAAAAAGATAAAGATCTGTTTCTTTCTCGTCACTGATTATTCTGGACAAATCCAGTGCAAAGGAAGTGAGTGGCCTAGGCAGAATGTGTGGTAGGACCAAAGAAAAGGAGCAAACAGATCCATGATTGTGCAGAGAACATTATATTGGGGACTTACTGAGAACCATGGTCAAGGGCCACAGCAAGACAAGGGGATCCCTGTGACTCAGGTCAGAATGAGGAGCCTTCCTAATAGGACAGTAGAAAAGTCCACCTCTGCTGGAATTGACGTGGCTCATGCCATACTCATACCTCGGGTGTCAGGTGCATTCCCCATCCATATGACACCAGGGTCGGGATGGGAAAGCTCCACATGCCAGTCTGTTGGTTTCATTTATTTAGAATTTACTGGGAAAGTATGTAGGGGAACTGATCAGGGTTACTCAAGGGCAGTCATGGTGATTATGACTCAAAACAGCTACAGTCAGGTCAAGGTGAATCCTTACAGTATTTCATTAAAATTCTTCACAGATTTGACAGTTATTTCTTAGGCTTTTAGGAACAACTTATTAGATTGGCCACCATTCAGATTTTCTTCACAAATTTTTAAGTTGTGTTGGCTTCCATAGATTGCCATATGGTTCTAGACCCTCTCCAAACATAAATTCAGTTGTGATAAAAACATATACAGCTTAATTTTCACTGAAGCCCTTAATTAGTGTAAGGAAAACAAAACCAAAACAAAACCTCCTTTCTTGGGCCCTTGTGGTCACATTTGGCCTCTAACAAGGGTGTATCCCTTCGCATTTGTACACCTGGTTATGCTAAAATGTTGCCATTCTTATCTTGATGAAGGAAAAGTTAATAAGTCACTGCAATAAGTCACATATACATTTATCCTCCAAAAATATTACTTATAATAATAATTTCAAAACTAGTACCACTTTACAGTGTACTGTCTATAGTCCTAGTGGTGTTATAGGTAAATAAATTGCTTCAATCATTTTAGAAATAGACCTTAGATTATTTTGATCTGGATTATAAAACTGTAAAGATATTTCTAATACTGGAAAGACAAGAAGTGATATAAACTGAGGGAAGAAAAAGCACATTGTCTTGGTGACACTTCTAAATTTAATTCTGGTCTACTTTGTTATTTACCTATTTAGGAAGTCATTTAATAGGTGTTTGTTCCCCTCAGTTAATTGAAATTGAAATTCATAAATAGTGGCTAATAATAAGGTTTCTTCACTTTAATAGATTCATTTCTTAGGAACAGTGACATAGAAAGTTTCATGCAAATAAAGAAGAAAGACAAAATCCACCAATATATGTACCATTCTGACAATTGTTTAGGTAATTTGATTTTGTTCTTTTAGCATATTGAGCAATTATTTTCTGGAATAGGAAACTGTACTACAAAGCTTCTGGGCCCATGAGACAGGTATTTCGAATTAGAAAACCAGTATTTCAGCAATACCTGCCACTTTTATAGCTTATTTCTTCTTTATTGCACTATCATCTTGGGAATTAAATGAGAAGACATAATAATGCAATGAAATGGCACGAATGCCATTCATATTTTGTGAATCCTGTTACATAGCATTCAGTAAAGCCTAACTTCAGAACCCATTACTTCTAGAGGTCACATCCAGGCAACCTTAACACTCTACAACACTGTCAAGATCAGCAGAGGGAGGGTGTGGGTCAAAATATCCTTTGTAGTTGACGCAAAGCAAAAGCTCTCTGGCGTAAAATCATTTGCTCCTATTTTAGGCTGAGCATAATAAAAATCTTAAAAATTTCTAGCTAGGGGGAAAACAATGAGTAAATTATTTAAGAAGGGAAGAATTAGAAATATTTAGCCCAATATCAATGTCTATAATTACATGGTGCTTATGTTTTTTCCGATGCTTTCACAGACTTTAATTCTGTAGCCACGTTGGATGGAAACTTTACCAATGAGACAACTCACTTTTAACTTCTCATTTCAGCAAATTGCACAAGCTTCAGTGTTTTTTTTAAATAACGTATATTTATTTAACCATGCCAACAAAGACACCAAGAAGTCATGCTTTGTAGCTCAATATTAAAGGAAAGAATAAAAAACAAAGCAAATAAATTTCAAATAGCTATCACACATATAACACTGCTCCACACTTCTTGACCTAGAGATTGAGTAGGGATAAACAGTACCCCCACATCACATTGAGTTGCAGAGAAGTAAAATAAGAGTTAATGTACCTAATGATGATTGAGCTTTTAGGAGAAGACTAGATTATTCTGATTGCCTAATTTAAGAGCAAAGACATTATTTTTGAAAGATTCCCATAAATTTGGATACTTCAAATGAAATCTGCCTCCCTCTTTGCCACATTCACCAGTGTGGTCCTGTTTGTCCATCAGAGGACAATGTTTTAGCTTTATCCTAGTTTTCTCTCAGATTCAGCTGATTCTTTCTCCTTGAAACACTCTTAGCTTTTTAGTAAAATTTCTCTGTCATCCACTTCTACGGACAATCTCAGTCCTCCAACCCTGCTTTATTTTTTCCCCAACAGACCCTACATTGTGACACAGGACCTATTTCCTGCCAAATATTCTATATCTATACTCTCTCCTTAAGCAATTTCACCTATTAGCAAGATTTAGGTGATAATGATTAACAAATTTGTGTCTCCAAGGCATATTTCTTTTTGTACTTAGAACTAAATTCAAGTTCCCCCTTCAAGGTTCTTATGCCCTAGACCATGCCAAGTTTCCCAACATATTTTGAGAGTATTCTTTCTCTCACTGCAGCTGTTTTGGCCTTCTTTCTGTTCCTAGAGCAGAATAAAAGGTATTTTCTTATGTTACAACCTTTGTGCTTACTCTCACAAACACATTTCCTGGGAATGATTATTTATTTATTCATTCGTCTATTTATTTATTTAGTTGTACTAGGGATTGAACCCAAGGGCAGTTAACCACTGGATGACATTATCAGACCTTTTTATTTTTTATTTAGAGATAGGGTCTTGCTAAGTTGCTGAGGCTGGCTTTGAACTTGTGATCCTCCTACCTCAGCCTCTGGAACCAATGGGTTCTGGAGTCTTTACAGGGACAATATAGGCTAGCCTTCATCACTATAAAGATGACTTCTCTGATAAGTCCTTGGCTCCTCCATGTTTCCCATCCTGGCACCCTGTTTATTTTCACGCAGCTTATATACAAGTATTTACATGCAGAGTCAAACACACATAGCATGTAGAATTATGGTAAGGTATTGTTTTGTCAGACACAAATATTAAGTTTCATATAGATAAATATTAGCTGTCCTGGTATAATTTTGCTGCAGTCTAGCTGGGCTAAATAACCGGGAGGTGACAAGCAACTTGAAGGATGAAGCGGGAACTGAGCAGGAACTCAAGGTAGTGGGCACCCAAGGTAGCAGGAGCCGCCTTATTGCAAAACAGCAGAGGTATATATACCTAACTGGTTACACACAGCTTGACTCAATTAGCATCATCCAGTTACAGCAATCAGCCAATAAGGAATCTCCACCAACTTAATGGCTTGGAGGCATTGCTTCACAAACCACTCCTCCTGGCAAACTGCCAGGCGCCATCTTGACTTGATTTGCAGTTCCCAACATAATTTGTATTTTGAATTTTCTTCAAAGATTTGTGAGTGAAAAACTTGTTCCCTAGGTAATGTTACCAGATGGTATTGTGGACCTCTGAGATGAGGGGCCTTGTGAAAGCTTTTTGGGTGACTGAGGATGTGCCTTGAAGGATTCCCTTGGACTCTGTTCTCTTCCTACTCTGCTTCCTGGCTACCAGGAGAGAAATTTTCTCTACCATGTGCTCCCTACCCTCCAGAGGCCCAGAGCAATGGGTATGCCCAATTTTGGATTGGAACTTCCAAAACTGTCAGTTGAAATACCCTTACCCTTTATAAACTTATTATTGTAGACATTTCATTATAGTGATTTAAAGTTGACTAATACGTAATATCTCATGTTATGTTTATTTCTAGTACCTATTTTATAGTAGCTATTAAATATATATTTGATGAATAAGTGATTTCATGATAGACTGACAGAAAAGCAGTGTGGTCCTTAATGGAAAGGCAGAACATGAAGTAACTATGTATTTCTTAGAGATGGAAGTTTCATGTTTTGCAACATGATGGATTTTATGGTAATTGAGGTAAATACATTAAACTTTTTTAAAGGAAATTTTAAAATACACACGAGAAACTCAATAATGAAATTGTGACTAGAAATGTATATTTGGGAATCATTTACATAAAAATGACAGTTGAAGTACTAAAAGTAGCTGAAATTGGCAAGGGAGAGAAAACAGAATGAATATCATACTTGGAAAAACTCACAGGGAGAATGAGAGTTTGAGGAAGAGCCAACACATAGACCACAGAGGAAGGAGACAGAAGTAGGATTATAATTTTTATCAAAAAGATAATTACTACCTTCATGAGGTATAGTTTTCTCATATGCCCATAATTTAAGAAATCCAGTCCTCGAATTTTACAACTTTTTAAAAGTGTTATTACAAAGTTGGAAGGATTGCTCTTTTTATCTGGTAATTACTCTTAAATCATTAAATTTCCAGGCACTCTATTGATCAGATGTGAATGACACTGGAATCTCTTCTCCTTTAGGGCCTAATATGATCTGTGCTTGATGATGATTTATTGAGGCTAATCAAAGACAATCCATGAAGGACATATGGCATTTATTTACAAAAATTATGTAAAAATGAATAGTGTGTTATAAATTGTTTCCTGAAATAAATCTAACATCAGTAATTGCGTAGAAGCATTTAACAAAGAACAACTTGTGGTTAGGAAAGCACTGTGCTGACGAAGAATTAGAAGGTTAAAGTTATGGAATAGGTTAATATAGTCACAGTAATATACTGTATAGAACCTTAATTTGGAGAATAAGAAATATTTTAAAATAACCATATTTAAGATACTTTGTGAAATGAAAGAAGGTCTAACATTCACAAAATAGGAATGTGTAATTATAGAAAACAACCAAATAATGCCTCTGTAGGTACTAAATGCAGAACCTAATATGTGAGCAAAATAGAAAAGTGAATATATTTAAATAGTTTGTCAATAGCCATAGAAATCTTAACTCAGACTAAACAAGGACACAGACCCAAATAATGAGGATACCAGCTTCATTTTAATGTTTAGAATTCAGTTTTCATTTGATATTTCATTGATAATTTCCAACCATTATCTTTCCAAAATATTTTAATCATACTCCTGTGCTTTTTCAGAGCCACTCTTATAAATACACTGCCATTTGAATACTACATTTATGTCTCCTTAATTTTTTATTTCTTGTACCCTTTTAATTTTTTTTATTCTAATTTTTTATATATGAATTAGTTAGCAGAATGCATCACAATTCATATTACAAATATAGAGCACAATTTTTTATATCTCTGGTTGTATATAAAGTATGTTGACACCAATTCGTGTCTTCATACATGTTCTTAGGGTAATGATATCCATCTCATTCCCATCATCTTTTTTACCCCCATGTGTCCTCCCTTCTCCTCCCACCTCTTTTCCCTAATAGCTGTCATTCTGACTGGAGTGAGATGAAATCTTAGAGTGGTTTTGATTTGCATTTCTGTAATTGCTAGTGATGATGAACATTTTCTTATGTATTTGTTGATTGATTGTACATCATCTTCTGATAAGTCCTTGGCCCATTTATTGATTGGGTTATTTGTTTCTTTTGGTCTTTAGCTTTTGGGGTTCTTTATATACCCTAGTGATTAGTGCTCTATCTGATGTGTGAGGGATAAAGATTTGCTCCCAAGAATTAGGCTTTCTATTCACCTCACAGATTGTTTCTTTTACTAAGAAGAAGCTTTTTAGTTTGAGTCCATCCCATTTATTGAGTCTTGATTTTAATTCTTGTGCCACACCCCTCTTTTACTCTTTCTACAGTGGTCTATGTGACTTTCAACTTATTTATCTCTCTTTTCAGCATTTTCCGTTATACACTGTTAACCTTTGTAAAACATTTTTACAATGTTCGGCAGTAGCAAGCACAGCATAAATGCTTACCATTGTTTCTGTTTAACTTTCAATGCATTCAGTGTCATTAAAAAAAAAAAAAAACACTGAGATTGTAGCTCATTGGTATAGTACTTGTCTAGCATGTGTGAGACCCTGGGGTCAATTCAGAGTATTGTCCAAAAAAATAAATAAATAAATAAAGTCTACTTTATACCTGCTAATGTATTTTTCATTTTGTATCTTTTTGTTATAGTAAATTCATGAAAAATAGGATTTTTTTTCTTTACCTGAAAAATGTGTTTTTTTTTTAAAGGCTGAGTCTTTGGGCGGTGCAGGAAAATATCTAAAATACATAGTATTGAAATAAAGCAATAAGCAATGGTTGGTAAGGAAGAAATATAGAGATTGGAAAACTGACAGGACTTGTTATGCTATAGACATGATTACAGTGTTGCTTCAAATAACTTACTTGAAAGACAGAGTAGATGCCAGAGAGAAAGCTTATGTGTAGCTTTAAAGGGAAGTGATTAGAAAGAGCCAGAATGTTTAGTGTTGCTTCTTGCTGTTCTTGCTAAATGTACAATACAGATATGCTTAATCAAAAATTGAAGAGGTCATAAGCAGAAATTGGAAGAAAATGAACAGAAATTGTTGAATTCTCTTAGGGTAGAAGATCTGACTAGGTGCTAAGACTTGTTCAGTACCTTTCCCAAAGGAATTCTTTGACAATGACTTTTTAGCCAAATACAGGGATCCCCTCTGGTGCAAATATCAGACTCGGGATGCTGTTTCCAAATGGCTTTTTATTTTGCAGAACCAGAAGACAGCCACTACTAAGAGGATGGAAAGAGGGATAAGCCATGTAAAAGTTACAGTACATTATCACCATCTTAGGTAATTAAACTGTAAATGAAGTAACAAACTACGCCAAGACCTCTAATTATTTCATTTCCAAAGAGAACAGCAGTTCTCATGTGCACTCATTAGGATTGTGACATTCAAAACCATGAAATGCCAGGTAATAGCGGCCAGTGGAGCCACTGAATAACAAAGGGGAGGGAGCCTGGGATTCTAATTGGGTATATGGCAGAATCCTTTGGCTTTAGAATTTAAGGCACTGCATTTTTAGATTGTCTTTACCTTAGGCTTTATTATCAGAAGTACACTGTTTCACAATTTGTTAAATTTATGTATTTTCTTAGCACTTTGCTTACTGCAATCATTTATCACTGATCTCTTAGCTCCCTGTTTGTGGGAGATACCTATTGGAGGATTTAGCTTAAAGAACCTTGATCATAGACAGATTCATGATTATTCTGTAATTATATGCTACTTTAAATATTTGCTTCTCAGTGCATGAGTTTTGCAGTGTGCAGGTAATACATTCTCAAACTCCAGTGACTTAGCTGCACAATAGTAGATTTGAAAAAGTCACTGTTTTAACATATATATTATATTTAGACTATTGTGAATAAAATGTCCAATTTCTATCTATGATTAACAGTATTTTACTGACTGATTTTTAATATAAGGAGCCACTTTCAGTGTTCTACTATTCTGTCATTGTAAGATAACGTAGATATTAACATTCGACAACTAATATTTCTAAGCATAAATACTTGTCAGTCTTGTTTGATGTGTGGCTGAAACTACCACCCACCACTTTAACTGTATATTTATTCTTTGCTTCTGGAGCATGGAGAGTTCTCTCCTTCTATACATTAAGATATTCCATCTCACACTTGTATGTATCTGGGGTGTATGGGGTTTCTTTTCCCATTTGTTCAGTCCACCTTCCTGTCCAGGAGGTGAGAGGCAAACATGAAATAAAGCCAAGTGCAATGGTGGACACCTATAATCCCAGTGGCTCAGTGGGAGGCTGAGGCAGGAAGATGTCAAATTAAAGCCAGTGTCAGCAACTTAGCAAGCAAGGCCCTAAGCAACTTAGTGAGAACCTGTCTCAAAATATTTTTTTAAAAGGGCTGGGGATGAGGCTGAGTTATAAAGTACCTCTGGGTTCAATCCTTGATATAAAAAATAAAGAAGGAAGAAATAAAATTGAACAGAATAGAGAATAGTTTCAGATACTTCTAATCTTTAAGGAGAGCTAAAGAAAGAAAGGCCAAAATTTTATATTTGTCAAAATAAGTGTAAAGAATTTCAAGACTACAGGGAAGATGTGAGTTCAAAAGTAGGATCAATGAAAGAAAACCCACATTAGCTACAGTTTGGTCAAAGTTTAATGCATCAAAGATAAAGACAAAATGCTAAAAAGTATCAGGAGATAAATTTCTCTAAAGAAATGGGGAACAAAATAAGATCAGAAACAATAAATATAATAAACTTTATAAGAGAATACCCATGAAGTGCTAAGGAAAAATAACATTTAGCCTGAAGTTCTTTATCCATAACTATTATTCAAAGAAGAAGCTGAGGTAAATATGCCCTGAGACATACAAAAAAATCATATAACACTTAACAACCACAGATTTCAGCTGGACAAGTCACGAGAGTATGTACTTCTCTAAGAAAGAAAAAATCTCTAAAGAAATTAGTTCACATAAGAATCAATAAATTACATTGGCAAACATAACCTAATATGTATAGGTACATGCACACACACACACATGTAAAATAATTTTGTGATGTTATCAATAGGAAAAATAGATGGCCCGAATGGATAGTTTTGAAGTAGCTAAAAAACCTCCTGTTGTAATTATTGCATTATTTGGAAAAATATAGATGATGATTAGTTCATAATTATTAGAAAAAAATTACTCTTATTAAAATGTTCCATGTAAAAATAGAAAAAGAAAAATAATAAAAGGTAGTTATTTATCCTTTACCTACCAGATCCATCTTTGCCTAGCCTCACTTAGAGTATCTGTTATCCTGATATTTGTCTTGCAAACAATTTCACTTCTACCCTGTACTAACCAGGCTGTAGGTATTCTTGCTTTTAAAGATTTGAATAGAAATCCTTGTGACAGTAGTCACAAGGCCTTGAGCTACAGCCTGAGTTATTAGATCTGACGCAAGTTGTGTTATGTTACAAGACAGGCAAGGGTGCCTATCTTTGGATTTTCAAGGCCCTTTAATATCCTATGACAGTTGTCATTGAAAACCCAAATCCTCTTCTTTCATTTTAAAACCTATCACTGAACAAGAATAGAGTTTTTGACTTTAAGACCTTAAGGTGTAATGCCAAAAGCCTACTATTTGTCTCTCTGTGAACATACCAGGCAAGAAAGGAGAATCCTTTTATTGAAAATGCTGTGTTTTTATCTGAAGTAGGACTTCTGCTATGCCTATCATTTAATGCACTTTGGTTTGCACTAATTCAATGTGATGAAACTCCTTTGAGACTGTGACTGTGTCTGTAAGAGCGTGGAAAAATCAAATTAGGCCATAAAATTTGGCCCATTCAATTTATGTTAAAAGAGAAAAATGTGCAAAGCAAGACTTTCTGTTGCATGTTTTATTGTGTTGAGGCTTTGAAATTTTCAGAGGAGTCATAATTGGTGAAGTTCTCAAAGGTTGCCCCTTGGAAATGATTTAAAGAAATGTGGAATATATAATCTAACTTTTATCAATTTAGATAAAGTACTAAAGAAAATAAGACAAAGAGAAATATGCATATACTCTGGTTTAGAAGACTGTTGGTGATGGAGATACCTGATCATCTTTTGGTTAATAAGTAGACAATGTATTGACTTAGATTGATCTGGAGAAATCTAGCCTCATGGTGTCTCCTGAGAAGATCAAAACTGTTATTTATTTTCATCATATGATAACAACAGTCTATATTTGATGATTGATTGTGTATTTTAGATGTTCTTTGTCCTTAAAATTCTTGAAGCTACACTGTCTAATACATATTAAAAATTTGAGAAATCAAGATCAAGCAAAGAAGGTGATTTCTTTGTGCAGACTTAACAAAAGTCTGAGAATGCTGTTCAAGATTCATCCATGATGCAAAATCAACCAGTCAGTAGGGGCATTCAGAGAAATAATAGGTATCCCAAAAGGAAAAACTTTAGCTATTAGCCCTCAAGTTACCCTTAGGAACTCTTGCTAACCTGTACTGTCTATTTGCCAGTGTTTTGAAGTATCATCTCCAGTGTGAATATTTATGTAATGAAATCATGTATTTATGAGATGCTTCACTTATGCATTTGATTGTTTATCTCCTTCATTTCTTCCAAGCTCTATCAAAACATATTTATTATTTCAGAAATGTGTGTAATTTGCTCAGAAGTCAATAAATAGTTATATTCTGGGAATAGAATATAAAATTTACTTTTCACAGAACTGGTGAAATATTCAGCCACACAACAAATGAAGGTGGACTTTTTCTTTAATTCATGAGACCATTTCATCCAAAGTATTGACCTAAGTTAATTGATACTGTTTCTAGTATATTAAGCCAGACTATCATGGCCATCAAAATTTCAGATTCTGCTGGAAAAAGGATTCCTACACCTTTTAATCCTTACCCTGCTCTTAGGTATGTAAAATCCCCCCTAAAAAATATTGTTTAGGAAATATAGATAGTGAATTTAGACAGAGATTTCATATTTTAACATTTGGATATTTAATTTATTTTTACTTCAAATGTTTCAGCTTAGTTATCAAAATATTCAAAACTAGGGCTGGAGTTGTGGCTCAGTGGTAGAGTGCTTGCCTAGCACATACGGAGTCCTGGGTTTGATCCTTAGCACCACATAAAAATAAATAAAATAAAGGTATTGTGTTCAACTACAACTAAAAAATAAATATTAAAAATATTCCAAACTATACATTTTCTTGGTTTAATATGTTTTATTTATTCAAATAATTTGACACACTTACATAGAATCATACATTATGGTATGATAAAAATAAAAAAGCAAATTTTTTAAAACATGAGAATTAACTAAACCAGAAAAGGTTAGGATGGAAAGATTCATAACACAATTTATGACCTCAAAATACTTGTCAATGACCTCAAAATACCCCATTAAATTCCCTATCAATCTAGTTATAAAACTATAGACCTATATCATATCTCAGTTTTCCTAGGTCTCATTGGATTTGCAGTATACCCATGGTCAATAATAATCCTGTTTAACTATAAAAAGAAATCAAGTATTAACTTGAAATCAAATTAAGTATCTGCTATCTATATATCTACTTATTCAAGTAAATGTCTCATAATAAAACCAGAATGCTTAAAATTCAAAGATGATCATAATCTTCATTATATAATCTTCTTTAAAGATATAGGTGATATGCACAAATTCAATAAATGGGAAACTAACTACAAAGTATGAACTGAGAAAGACAGATTAAATTCCCAAAAGAGTCATTTTTCCTTTGAGCATCTTTATTTTAGTCAGCTGTGTTTTGAATAATGGTGTCCCTTCCATAATTCATGTGGAGACTTAACTCCAGTGCAATAGTATTAAAAGGAGTATCTTTAGGGTGATTTAAGTCAAGAGGACACAGTCCTCATGAAGGGGTTTGAGTTGAAGGGAGTACTCTCCTGCTCTTTCCCCCTGGTGCCCTGAGAGAACAGTGTCCCTCTCCTACAGAATATGGAGCAACAAGTTACCATCTCAGAAACAGAGTAGAGCTACTCTCACCAGATACCAGTTCCATTGGATCAACGATCCTAACCTTACCAGCCTTCAGAACCATGAGAAAGAAGTTCTGTTGTTAGTCAGTTGCCCAGTCTGTAGTGTTTTCCATAGCAGCCCAAATGTACTAAGACATGATCAAATCCATAGTCATGATTATTTTTTAAGTAGCTGTATCATTGCCTTTCACATTTATGTTCCTTCAGAATATCTCAGAATAGTCTAAAGAAAGAAGCAGGAAATGATGTTACCATATAGGCTCTGCTCTATTTGTAATAAGGAATTCCAAATTAAAGACAAGTATACTAAGTAATTTTTAACTAAAAAGATAAATTTATATCTTAGATTATTCATTAGTAAGAACATTCTTACAGACTCTATTCTTATATTTGTTAAAATATATAATTATGAATTAAATGGGTATAGACTTTACATCATCTTATAGTTGTTACTATTTTATGAATATGGGTAATTATCGTTACTCCTATAAAATTTATTTAGTCATTGAAAACCAAACTAATAAGTTTTAACTTGAAAAAATTAAATATATTCTTTTATATTTTACATATAATTAGAATATTGACAATTGGGGAAATTTACATGTGATTATAATTGACAAATGTGTTTGTATCTGAAGAGTGATTTCCTTGTGATGCCCATGTTTTAATCCCTGGAACCTTTAAATATGTTGGGATGCGTGGCAAAGGATTAATGCTGTAAATCAGCTGATAATAAGTAAGAAAAATACTCTGGACTACCCCAGGTAGATTCAGGGTAATTATAGGGTCCTGAAACACAGAAGTGGGTAGCAGAAGTTGTCACAACAATTTTAAATGAGAAAGGCTCAGTCTTCCATTGGTGATCTTGAACTGGAGAATGGGACCAAGAACCAAAGAATACGGGAAGTCTAAAGAAATTGGAAGTGAAAGCAAGTATATTTTTGATTGAGGCTCAGAAGGGATTGCAGTGCTGCTGACACTTGATGTTATGGCACAAAAGGCCTTGTTAGACTTCTATAGAAATGTAAGATAATAAATTTGTGTTGTAAGTCACCAAATTGGTAGAAATTTGTTACATCAGCATTAGAAAATAAAACAGTATGCTCCACACAATATAGCATTATGTCTGTCTGCAATTTTTATAGTTGTATGCATCCTGAGGTTGCCCATAAATGATAGTGCGCATTCCCTGCTTGGACAGGATGACATATAGATAAACTGCATTAAACACTTTTTTTTCACATCTAATTAACAACTTTTTAATATCAACTTCTTTATCTTTAAAGATGGTTGAAAAACTGGCTCTTTCAATTGGTCTCCAAATATTCTTATGTCAAAATTAAATAAAAATATTTATTGATTATTCTATCACTAGATGTAATGTATTCCATTTAAGTTTCAGAAACTCAGAACTTAGGGTTTGTTTTTCTTTCTTTTTTTTTGTTGTTCTGTTTTTTTTTTTAGAAGGAAACAGCCTATCTTTAGTTTCATGAAGCTATAATTTTAGCATCTGAAATGTTTAAAAGGAAAACTTAGGTTTGGAGTCATTAACTGATTGTGATTTATATTTACACAACAGAAGTACTTTTCTCACACATGGAAAAAAAAAACCGACAAAATTAAATAAAATTTAAAACTCTTAATTCACTGAACAAATATCTTTCTAATATTGTGACTCTTTATCATAACTTTACTGCTATCTGGCTCTTTGGCATTAGAGGCTGTCCTGCTGTGTGTGTGTGTGTGTGTGTGTGTGTGTGTGAGAGAGAGAGAGAGAGAGAGAGAGAGTGTGTGTGTGTGTGCGCCCACGCACATTTAAATAAATCAAAATAATTTAACTCTTTCTAATGATTTCATGTATCTATAAAAGAATTGAATGATTTGTTCTAAATAATGTGTCATTATGTAGTAAAACTACAGAAACCCTGAAGAGAATTTTTCTTATCTGCTTCTGCCATTATTAATCTTGAAATTTGCATGAAAAAGAAATTTATAATTGAAAAAAAAATCACCCACTTGCATGATGATTGCCATAAGAAAATAATCAAGGGAAAACAAGTATGATAAAAACAGAACATTAACATTAAGGGGACAAAGAAGGTGGGGGATAATTATCCATTCATAGATAGATAAATAAAACAAGGAAAACAAATGAGCAGATGGAAAAAAGTCCAGCAAACAAGCTAACAAAAGCCTAAGTCCCAGAGATGTGCTCTGCCTCCATGGAGACAAATTATCATAACTTTCCTTAGATCTAAATGAAGGCACGATTTAATCTGTGAAGTTGTTTTCCTCTCAGACAACCTTAGGGGGGAAAATCCACTTTTAAAATCTATCCTGTGGAACAAAAGGAACTTTCTTAAGTGTTTTTCAACATTAAGCTTAGAAAAATTTACTCTTGACTTAAATGGATATGGGTATGATTTTAGATTCAACCTTTAGAGAGAACAAAGTAAAAATCCATCATGTTGAAAATTGATCAGAATTCCTAAGCCCAATAATTCTAATCAGGAAAAAGCAAATTTCACATATAAAAAAAACAAACAGCTTTTCAGATGCCAGTGATGCTGTTTTATAAATGACAATTTATTTGTAGGACTAGGGATTCACATTCGGTTCAAGAGATAGTTTTATACCTTGACCCTACTCGCAGAGGGATGTAGTATCTGTTACCTAGTGTAGTAATCTATTTCTGTTCTTGGAGATATGAGTTATCAAGCTGTGACACCTTTGCTTTTATGACTAAATCACCCCCTTCCTTACTGCTGTGACTATCTTTGTCTTACCCTCAACCCTTCTTGCCTGAATTACTATAGTAACTTCCTAAATGATCTTTCTTCCTCTACTCTAACCCTCTGAAATCCGGTTAGCACGCTGATTTTAGCTTCCATTCAGAACGCTGTGATATAAATCACATGCCACCCTGTATCAAGGAACTCCTTTCTGTATTTCCCATGCACTTTCCACACCAGTCTTCCTCCAATCACAATCGTATTTCCACAGCATCATGCTACTTAGTTAAATTATGCCCTCAATAAATACTTGTTGAACATGTTCTCTTACTCCATGTCTTTGATATATTCTTCATTCTGGGGCATACACTGTTCCTTTAGTCTTATAATGTCTCTCTCATTCTTTAAATCTGAGCTGAAGTATTAATTTATCTAGTAAAGAGTTTTCCATCCTCATTCCTACTTTCCTACCAAGAGCCTGTATGAATCCATGATGGCATTTAAATCTTCAAGGTATAACTGAAAGATTAGGGCTTTGGTTGACCAGTTTCAAAAGTGTGTGACTGTCACAACATACTACACACATTTTGTGAGAACTACCAAGCCTACATTCCCTTGCCTTTTCTGAAAATTACTTTTCAAGTTGAGCCAGTACAACTGGTAATATGTAATATGGTGTCTTGCCCAAACTCCTATAGTTAATTGGACCAGGGTAGATCTCTTATCTACAGTGAGCAAATGGGCAAATAAGATCCTCTGTTCCCCACTCTGTAATTTCAGCTTCTTTATTGAGATTTTTAATTTTTTCATCTATGAGTTGAAAATATAATAGTGATTTGTCAGATTCATTGTTACAATCAGTTAGCAAAGGGAGAACAACAGAGTAGGTACTTAGTAAATGGTCCCTGACTTATTTCTGTTATTTCTACCAACCTCATGTGATCTCATCAGATGAGAAAATATGTCTAAGGACTTTGCAAATTTGAAGTAGTTTGCCCGTAGCTATACTTTTTTCATGTAAAAATACACTTTCCAAATTGACATGTGAACTCTTGCCATACAAGTGTACAGTTTCAAACTACAGTTCAAAGGAAGCTATCAGACAACCATAATACATATTTTTGTGATGTGACTTATATAATGTCCATAACTGTTCAGAATAAATTATTAAATTTCTAGAACCATGTGTGACAGCTTTCTGTCACTGGTAGGGCAGAAGAAGGAACATCATGGCAGGAAATTCATGATGTAACCAAACTGGTCACCTTTTAGTGGCCAGTAAACAGAGAGAAGGAAGGAGAGGGGAAGAGAGAGAAAAGAGAAGAGAAGGGGAAGGGAGGGGAGTGGGACACAGACAGGCAAGGGACAAAGCATACACCCAAGGAACTACCTCCTTCACCTAGTCCATACATCCTATATAGATTTTCTACAGACAATAGCAATAATGGAGTTTCACTTCAGTTCCCAGTGGCTCCCTAGGGTGGGAATAGAATCTTCAGTACATGGGCCTTTGGAGTACATTCCACATCCAAACTAAAACAATATATTTTCTAGAGAATAAGGATACCAACTGGAAATTTCCTCATAATTTCAGATGAATTGGGATGTGGATTTTTTTCTCTCCTGTACAGAACTTTTGTTTAAAATGATTATCTAAAATGTTATAAAGTGGATTCATTTCTTTGACTCATGTTTCAGAAAAAAGAAAACTTAAAATGCTTACATGAGGAAAAGGGAAATCAGTTTCCTGTAGCATTCTCATCCTGTTCACATTCTTCTAATTTATGTTCCAAGACCTTGTGTGGATTTACTGTTTCTCACCCTCAAGGACATAGAGGTATAGCTGTCTCCAAGATGGAAAAGTGGGTCAGACAAAGATAACATAAATCAAGTTCAAGGTCTATGAAGACCCTCCTCTGTTTATCCAAAAAAAAAAAAAGACATAAAATATCGGGCTAACAGGTATAAATAAATATCAGAAATCTGACATGAAATGTTGATGCGACTTTAATACTTGAGTTGTGTATAGCTTCTAGAAGCTCAGTATGATGGAATGTGACATTTTACTAGAAGGAACAATTATTATATAGGGCAACAACAGAGAAAGCTTGTAAGACACATGCCATTTACCAAGATACTTAGGAGAAAACCAACAAGAGGAAATAGCTATGTTAAAACAGATGATGTTTGAGAGAAAGTATAAAAGTTATCTTCATTTCCTTTTTTTTTTTTAAATAAACAGGGCTGTCACAGAGTTCAAAATTCAGAGGATACTCTCTGAAAAAAATCTCCAGGCCACTCTTTTTCTTCAACCACTCAAGTTCCATTTGTGGGGGTGGGGGTGGGGGGAGAAAAGATTCTAGTTTTATATATGCTTCTGGAGGTATTTGATGCTTACATACACAAATATGCTTTTGTTTTTATTCCCAATTTTTACATAAATTATACCATTGCATAATATTGTTCTTCTCCTTGCTTTCTTCACTTAGCAAGAATCACGCCATAATATTACATAAAGTGTGTGGTCCCTATTAAATATATATAATTCATGAATGTACAATAATTTTATTTACCTAGGAACAAAATACCTCTGAATTTTCAAACTTTCAGCATTCATCTCTCTCCAAAAAAGGAAGGACAACAACTAATTTGCTTATCATTATTCAAACAAACAAATAAAACAGTTTTGTGCTCAGCACTCCTTGGGATCATCCATGCTCCAAGGTCTAAGTTTGGGGGAGAGAGATGATGCTCAGCTTCCTCATCTAAAGCTTTTACATTAGAAACTGTGCTGTTAATGCACTTCAATCCTCATAGCAATCTTTGTAAGCACTCCTTGTGCTTATAAGACAGTAATTAAGCTCATGGAGGTGGTGTGTTGAAGCTCCTTCAAACTCAAAATCTACTCCGACAAATTATTATTGTCTTTCTACAGACAATAGCAATAATGGAGTTTCATCAGGCTATATATACATTTTTTTCTGGAAAGTGAGTTCTTGATTTCATATTGAGATACAAAATGTTATTGAAATATTTCTCTGAGATATTTATATTTGTTAAAATATATTTGGAACACAAATATATTTTATTTCTTGATAAATAAATGATTCAGAAAGTAAATGATTAAATGAATCACCAATGCATATGGAAGCTTATAAGATAACCTCTTAGAATAAAACTTTGAAAGAGGCAGTTTCTCCTTGGTTATTTATATGTATCTCCTAATACAATTCTTTCAGATATCTTATAAGAAAAATAAAATCCACATCCTGAGTTATGTGTGAAAAACTTACTATTATTATTGCCATTTTACATATGAGAAATTTTCTTGGGATCATACATTAAGTATCAGTAGCAGAGTACAGAAGTGGGCAAATATTTGTCCATCATAGATTTATGTTCTTGACACTATTATATTTTCTAGTTTATGTAAATGTTTCCCTTACTCCTACTCTAATTTGACTAATTAAAAGTATTAATACAAGGCATAACTAATTATACTATTGTTATCTGTCTCAAATACTGGCATTTTCTCATTATATAACCAGAAATTAAATAACTATTTGAATGGCTCTCACTATATTCGAGGCAATATTGTCAGTGTTCAGAAGATATGATGGTCAAAGTCATGGCCAATAACTTTGAGAGCTCATAATTGACTGGCTGTCAGGTCTATTTTCCTTGGGAACATTTGGAATTAACCCAATCCATTTTATATTGCTTCCACCATGTTTTCATACCAGTATTATAGGAAACAACCTTAGAATTATAATTTCTAAGTGAGAATATTTTAAAAAATAGGAAGAAGGATGCATTGGGAACCATCCCTGACAAAACAACATGTTGGCTAATAATCTCCCTGCATCCAGACCCATTTCTAGGCTCTGGAGTGCTCAATTCTATCACTTGAATTGGGAAAAAAATCCCTTTTCAAATCCAACTGCTCCTCACCTGCCACCATTAGTATTTGCAGCTGCACACATGCACAATATAAAAAAAAAAAGAATGTTTTTGTGCTCCGTTTTTCTGGATGGTACAGAGCTGAGCCTTGGTGTTTTGCAGTTTTGTGAATATATAGGCTGCCTTGACTATACCACCATCCATGCAGCTGAACACAACTTATCTACATCACGTCTGTTACACATTGCACAATCTTGACTGAAGGGATATGTAGCTTTTTTTCCTCATTTTATTCATCTGTAAAATAAGTGAGCTTGAATTCTTTGATTTTCCAGGCTCCTTCTAACTTAGGTAAGCTCTGAAACATCTCAAAGCACAAAAGGATTAAATGGTGGTTGACAGTAGATCTGCAGTCAGCCTGAACATTGCCTGTCAGGGAGAATGAAAGAAAAATCACACACATGTTTCGAGGATACTGTACAAATGTAAACAGTGTTGGTTTTTTTTTTCCTTTTTACAGCAGACTTCCAAGAATGTCTACATGTACAGATAATGTGTTTTTAAAATCACATGTAATCTATTAGGTTTTCCCAATATTCTAAATAAAAAATTATTAAATAAAAATGACACAATTAATACGACAAAAGGCTAAGCAAACATTAGAAATAATTGCCACTGTTGATCCCGCGCATAATCTTGAGAGAAAAAATAAGTGAATTTAGAGGTAAAAAGAAATAGAGAAAAGAGCGTTTCACAGAAATAAAAAAATGTAGACCAAAATAAAGTGTGAAATATTTTTTTAAAACAAATCTAGAAGTTTTTGTGCAACACACTGTACAGTGAGAGCTGCGGTGTAGGAGAGAGCTTAGGTTGAGTCTTGGTGATGGATTTGTGTATTACCAAAGTAGTCATGTTAGGGATACAGTTTGTGACTGGAGGTTCACAAAGATTTCTCAGTCATCTGGTTCAGTAGTTTTTCCTCTTGCTCATGCCTTGCTTCCTGAGTATTAGTGTTTTCATCACAAGCAACAGTAAGATATTTCAGAAAGCAGCAAAGAGGATGGAGAGCCAAAAATTAAGTATTTTCTTGCTGGGCACAGTGGCACATACCTGTAATCCCAGCAGCACAGGAGGCAGAGGCAGGGGGAATTGCAAGTTAGAGGCCAACCTCAGCAATTTAGTGAGGCTCTATGCAACTTAGTGAGACCCTGTCTCAAAATTTAAAACAATTAAAATGACTGGGAATGTGGCTAATGTGTCCCTGGGTTTAATCACCAGTACCAAAAGTAATAATAATAAGAACAACAACAAAAGGTAACCATTTTTCTAGACAAACTGAAACTTGAGTGGAACTGTCAATTTTGTGTACATTGTGAAAAAGGAATGTAGGATGATTGAAGTCTTTAACCATTAGGTGGTTTCATTTTGACACATTTGAGCCTCCATTAGTAGTTATGGCAAGACAGCTTGATAAAATCAGGAAAAATATTCCAGGCAATCCCTCAGATTGTACCATGTATTTGGTTACCCACTATGCCCACCCTTAAAACTGATTTAATAACCATATAGCAAGGGACTGGTAGGCTGGAGGGGGGAGCAGGGAAGGAAAACAGGAAATAGTAGGGAATGATATTTGTCAAATTATATTCTTATATCATGTGCATGTATGATTAACTAACAAGTATCATGTACAATTATAATGCACCAATGAAAATATGGGAAAAATCCAATACCACTGGTCAATGATTTATGTTTCTGCAAAATGGGTATTTAATCATTCAATCCTATTAATTAATATCAGTTAATTTTCTTATAAGTGCAATGATATCATTTTATTGTTGTATTTCACTGTTGGAGTTCTGGGCAGCTATCAACAGGGAGTATTGCATGACTTTAGAAGACAATGAGCCTTGTCATTTCTGTTTTGAAAACTTTCACATTCATCGGTGGTGGCCTCATGGTCTCCAATAATTTAAATCCTGCACATTCCCTTTATGTGACAAACTCCTACTGTTTTAGAAGAATCTCAAGCATCATTGTGACAGGTGGCTGTGTAATTCAAACAGGCTGTGATAGTTTTCAGGTCAAACAATGCAGACTTAACTTTCTTAGAGTCTCCTTCGACGCAGATGTTGCTTTCTTTTTTATTGCCTAAGCTTTTTGCCTGTAAAGACTATTTTTGTTTATTTCCTACAAGTGTACCTTGAGGCAATAGCAACAGGGAGGGTTAAATCTTTATTTTTCCCTGTCAAAACTCATAGCCTATAAAATATCAATTTTTTTTTCTTGAAGTGACATTCACAAATCTCTATCTAGAGTTAGGAAACTGACACACTGGACAGAGATGACTCAGACTTTCTGGGAACCTGGATTCCAATGCATGGGTATGCACTGGCATGTGGTACAGAGTTAGAATGGAAACAGTGGCAACTAAAATGTCCTTGACAAACTTGGGAACAATTTTTTTTATTGTGATATTTCTTTTTGAGGTCATGAAAATTTTAAAAAGGGATAAAAGAGAAATATTTTAGACAGTTGATCTGCTGAAGGACTGTTTTTTAGCCAGCTTTTTGATCACTATGATCCAAAGCCTGACATGAACAATTAGAAGAGCAAAGTTTATTTGGAGCTCACAGTCTCAGAGGTCTCAGTCCAGACAACCAACTACATAGCTCTAGGCCCAGAGTAAGGCAGAACATCATTGGGAAAAGGTCCAGTGGAAGAAAGAAGGTCAGGACATGGCCACCATGAAGGAGAAAGAGCTCCACTCTCCAGGGACAAAATACAACCCCCAAAGATATTCCCCCAGTGACCTCTGTACCATTCATAGCCTACCTACATTTATAACCAGTTAATCTTATCAGTGGATTGTCCACTGATCAATTTAGATCTCTCATAACCCAATCATTTCACCTCTGAAAACTCATTGTCTCACGTGAGTTTTGGGGGGTACCTCATAACTAAGCCATAACAAAGGCCAAATTGTAGTTTTTACTAGAAATGGACCTTACACAATAGGGATAGCATTAGCTCTGTAGGAACATAAGAATTAATGTAACTAACTCATTCCAGTTTTCCCAGAACTGCTCAGTTTTAGCACCAAAAACACCACATTCAGAGAAACCCGAGTCCTAGACAAACTGGCACTGTTGGTCACCCGTTTCTGTCCTCCTTTCTCTGCCCTGCTTTTACCTCTTCTTACATAGTTTTTAATTTTCTAACAAAAGCAAACTCCATTTAAATCATCCAATAAGTATTTGTTCAAATTAGATTTTGTTTACAACCTACACTGAGCATGGATTGAGAGTATATCCTGTGATCCCCATTTTCCAAGACTCTTTGAAGTATCAGTTCAAAGACGTCAGCCTTTCTCAAATATAATGTATTTTTCACCCTGAGAAACTTAAATCTGCAAATGAGTGACTTAGAGCATAAACTAATGAGTCTGTGAGAAGATAACTGCCAAATTGCTCCACAGCTTGCTAGAAGGCTACTTAAGAAACTACTGTGAGTCCTTCCTGAGCCAACTTATCAGAACTTTTAGAAATGAAAGCGCCTAAAGACAACCTTTCTGGACCCAATACAGCAAACCTTCTTACTGGGATATGTGTGCACTAGTTATAATGCCAGGCTTGAGGAGAGTGCTCTGCAGAAGCGGAGGAAATCACTCTCTGTCAGTGGGCTAAGGCATGCACCCTCCCTAAATCCTATCTCCAGGTTGAAGTTGACAGGAAAAGCTGTGGAAAAGTTACTATTTTATCTGGGGAGCTGCAGCAATTCCAGAAAAATATAACAGTTTTTGGTATGAATTTACAGCACAGCAGCCGTCAGAGATAGATAACTTAGTAGGGGTCCAGTAAGTTCAGTTATTCTGAATATCTAGGGTGCTAGAAAACTATAAGCAAGACAAGCACAGATGTTGTTCCTTAGGTGACTTATGCTGACAGAATTTGCTTTTTTTTTTTTTTGTCTAATTCCCACTGTCAAATCAGAAAAAGGACACTTATTACAGTGTAGGTGGTGGGGGAGAATCAGAACAGATCCAGAGTCAACAAACTTGAAAGCCTCCATTTCAGACTCCTCTGCTACAGCATAAAAAGCATGGTTTCTTTGAAGATTAATAAGCCATATGAATGCTATAGGGAGATGCTTTTGCATATATAAAGCAAACGTTTCCATGAAAACAAATCTAGGGGACTAAAGTAAACTTCACTCAATATGCTTCCAGTAAAAATAAAAAAAAAAAAAAATCAACAAAGGCAAATGGTGCATTTATTCAAGACTTCTTTGTCATAGAAGACTTTCAGTTCAAACTATTGGGCCCTAAAATCAGCAAATTATTTTTTAGTAGGTATTTTAAGCAGGCCAAGTGTACAAGGAACATACTTCTCACCAAAGGTGCATACATTTAGTGATTTCACCTGTGCAAAAGGATTAGCAACAGACCCCAGTTTTACTTAGACCCTTATCTCTCTCCTATTTATGAAATTTCTACAAAATTATTTCTCAAAACAACACCTCTGACCATTGCTGAAAGGTGGTTGCCCCAACTCTCCCCAGCAAAGTAGTGTACTAGATTTCATTTGTAGAAGATGGTCAGAAGTTTGTTTTTATCCTGGAATACACTCACTCCTGAGACTGTTCCCTCTATTGAATCATCCATTTCAATTTGTTTTCTTATAATGTGGTTCTGATTATTAATAGGAGATTGAAGAAAATTATCATTAATTAAATGTTGTTGCAAACTGGAAAATATTTTACTGAATAAGAAACCTCAAAAAGAACTGATGAGATTCTGAAATTTTATTGTTGTTAATGCTAGTAAAAACAACAAAATTTTGTTTAGGTAAATGTTTACTATAATTTTAACCCTTGACACCTTCTTTAATTAATAAATAACTTTATTTATTATAATTTCATAAGAAATCTTGTCTCTTATAATTTGAGATTGTCAAGGGGTAAAACCAAGAACTTCATCCAAAGTCTCCCATGCATATTGTTGTTTCTAACAACAATTGAAAATATATGAACTAGGAGAGTAACTTGGATTATTTATGATCATTAGTGTGGAAGATATCCACAGGAACATGAACAATTTCAATTCAAATTTTAGGGCAGAATGAAAAATAACATGCAGTTAACCTGAAACAGTTTTTATATGAACTTGGCTACTACTCTGAACTCTCTTGCCTTGAATAGCTTTGTGCCCTATGATTTAATTTACACGCAATGTGATCAAGGTGTTATTCATTCATCGATTAGGGATGTAGTAAAGGGCTGCATAGTGGGTGAGCTCACCTGCAATGTATTGTAAAGCACACTATACTAACAAATTGAGGTAGTATAAAAAGCACATGAGCTGATTACATAAAGGGGTTAAACATGCAGGTGGTGGCAAGTAGAGTGTAAGGAACATCTAGGTTTTCCTAGAAATGTCAGTATTCTGTGTATGATTGTTAAAAATGTATGCACATTTATATAAATATTTTTTGCTCATTGATGAAGGATCTCATGTACTCAATACAATTATGATTGCCAGATGCTTTTTATTTTATTCCTCCCAAAATATTAGCTCTGGATACTTTATTTTCAATTTTCTATATTAGAATATATTTTCAATTTTATCAGTTCAATTCATTTAGCTACTTTGTTCTGTCAGGTTTTGAATTACACACATTTATTTTCATTATTTCCTATCTCCTATTTAAAACATCTCTAAAATTATGAACTTTCTTCTGACTACATCTTTGACCATAATCCAGATGTTCTCACAAGTAGGTTTCCAAATGATTTGCTATTTTTTCCTGAATAAGGGCATTTTGAAAATTGACCAATATTATTCCCATTTAAAATCTACAAATATGTCTCAATAAAAATTTTTCTTGAGGAAAAAAAAACTTAAAATGGGACCTTTGAGGGAAACATATATGACTTAAAATGACTCAAGAAGAAACAGAAAACTCAAGCTAGCTTGTTTACCTAAAGACATTAAGCAAGCTGTCAATATTGTTGGGAATTACACATAGCTCAAAAAATGGAGTATTTCATAGATGTACTCATGTACACCTTTTAGAAGATGTAAACCTTCTAAAAGCTGACACGTCATTAGTACTCAAGTTTTCTGACTTTTCAAAATGAAAAATAAAATGTGATTTTCTTTACCAGATTACCTAAATTTGAACTAAACCTAACAAAAATGAGATTAGAAATATAAGGAATTGCTTGAGGCATGTTATATAAATGAGGGTGCAAAAATTCAGGGTAATATGGAATACTCTAAATAGATCTAAGCATATCTGAAAATTCTAAGTGAAGTATCTAAAGGAGAGTTAATATTTGGATGTGAATTGACTGTCATTGGGGAGTAAGAGTGAACTGCACCTTATACAAAGAGAGTGAATAGTAGGGCTGACTGATTTAGCATTGATACCTGAAAAATCATTTGAGTTCGCCTAATGCAACTAGTAAAAAATCTGAAAAAATGCAAGAAGATTTTGTTCATAATAACACAAAAAATGTAAAACACCCTAGGATAAATGTACTAAGATATACATAAGGACTACATAAAAACAAGAAAACTATAACACGTTCCTGGAAAAGGAAGAGAAACACTGAATAAATGGAATCTGATTCATGTGCTTTTGATAAAATATGATCAATGACTTTTCCAATATCTAGAAGACACCTTTGCATTTATTGCAATTCTGTTGTATTTATTTCAGTACGGGCTAAGGTGCTGTAACAAACATCAAAATATAGTGACTTAAGTGACAAATACATTTATTTCTCCTAACCATTCAAATATAAGACACCTCAACATGTGAAGATTGTTCTCACATCTTATCATATAACTTCCAAATGTGCTGTTATTTCCTAGTAAGGCACAAGCAGGAAATAGATGCTAGTGCAACTAATCTGTAAAAAGCTGTCCCAAGATTTGCACACATATCATTGGCAAGATCTTGGTCACATTGCTATATATGGCTCCAAAATAGTCTAGGGGATGGTGTCCAATAGCTATTAAGAAACAGATTTGAATATCTACATTCCTATTAAGACATCAACTCAAAACTGAGTCAAAACAACAATGGTCATTATTTTTCAAACTTTCAGTGCATCAGAAATTTGGGAATGGTACTGCTGGGTAATTTTGGCTCAGTCTCTCTGGTTGTATTTAGAAGGAATCTGTACATAGGAAAGAAGACAAATAGAAGCTATGGTGTGCTGGACCAGCTGTTGGCAGGTGAGACACTTCTGTCTTGTTTTCCTTGAACTTTCTGTGTGGTCCCTTCACATGGACCAGTGAAAGCTTCTCCAAAGCATTTCCAATATGTGCTATTCTCTAAAAATACACCATATTCATGGAAAATTAAGAACAAGAAAGTTAACAAGAAATAGCTTTCACTTAGAAAAGAAGTTTAAAATTATTCAGTTTTTCATTATAGATATGAAATCCCAGTTGACAGGTTTCTTGGGCCAGGGAGAGTAAGTTCCTTGGTTAAAAGTGTCCTATCGCATCCATTTGTTTTCTCTAGAAACAACTTCTTTTTCACAGTTCTTTATGTTCCTCCTTGACCTTTCTAAGGTTCTCCCTTGACCTTTATTGCCTCACGGTCACTCTTTTAGTGGACAGGAGAGAATATGGAGGTTTGATTACTGACCTGAGAATAACTTTGGAGCAGCAGCAATGATAAACTTCTGAGATTAGGCATATTAATTTATTTGGCAATGCAATTCCCTCCAAATTTGAACAGATTTTGGTCTACTCCCTTCTTGTTTTCTTTTGGTTATACTTTCAATGTCTCTTTTTAATATTGAATGATTTCTGAATTTAGGTCATCATTCCTATTCTGATCTGTAATCATGAGTTCACCTGGGACAACAGCACCTTATATTTGATTTTTGCTTCCAACTTGCCTTCGGGCAGTAATCTGAGTTCCTGCTATTTCCATATGGAAGCAGTTGGAACTTCCAGTTGCTTAGACTGTGAATTTCTGAACATTGAATTTGAATTAGAGACCTCTGGCAAGCAGAAGCACCTAATCCTAGATTGTTTTCTTTCTGACTTTGCTTACAAACTGGTCAATTTGGGGCTGAATGTCTCTTGCACTATATATTACTAAAACCAATAAGTAGCCATCATATGCTAACTTTCTACATTTTCTCAACCAGCTCTCCCAAGATGACAGATCTGGTAGGAAGTGAGACTTACTGGTGATCACAAACAAATAAGTTCTACCAAACATTTTACATTTTCATAAAATAAGCAAACAAATTTTAAGTCAAAAATATTGTATCTTTTTAAACAAATGCTAAGGATATACTTCCTAATCTAGGTATTTTATCAGTATCCCTCATTTCAGAATACAATTCTGTTTATTAGAGTTGGAGCCCAAGTGCTAAGGAAAAAATACACACACACAGACACAGACACACATACACATACACTCCCATATTCTGTTAAATAAAGAAGAAGTTTCTATTTCTCTCAATTATCAATTCAGAAATGAATGGCATAGCCAGGTGCATTGGCACAGGCCTGTATTGCCCCTAATCCCAGAAAGTTGGGAGGCTGAGGCAGTAGGATAGCAAGTTCCAAGCCAGTCTCAGCAGTTTAGCAAGGCCCTAAGCAACTTAGTGAGACCCTGTCTCCAAAAAGAGGTGGGAGGGATGCTGGGGATGTGTCTCCATTGTAAAGTGCTCTTGGGTTCAATCCCCAGTAACAAAACAGAGTGGCACAGAGCAACAGATTTTAAGGAAAGGGCCCAGAAGTCAAAACTACCACTTCCTCTCACTCCCCTTGCACTAATTTAATCCCATAGGGTAAGTGACAAGTCCAGGAAGCCCACATATAGCTTACTTGGTGGGGGGGCTTCTATTGAAAGACAATAAAGAAAATTAGTAATGTGAGATGATTAGAGAGTTCCATGATATCCAGGTGAAAAACTAATGTATTTTTTTTTTTTTTTTAGTGGTAGAATTTAACCAAATCTTTCAGAACTTGTTCTGGAATACTAAATTTGAAAACAATTATAGAATCCCTGAAAACAAATCATAAAAGAGAGTATTGGGAAAAAAATTGTTCTGAAAGATATTTTATTGCATGAAATGATTTATGGAATATGGTACTGATATAAGAATAGGTAACTTAAAGAATACAAAGCTGACTTGCAGTCTATGATTCATAAGAATATAATGTATGATAAATATATTTAAAATAAGGTGTAGAAATATTCATTAGTAGTATTAGAAAATTACCCTGTACAATAAAATGGTAAAAGTTCTAAAAGAATATATTCTTGAATATTTGTGTAATCTTGGAATAAGGAAAATTTTTTTAAGAATGACAATAAAGATAGAAACCATAGAAGATATTGATATAAATATTTGGCAAACTTTACAAGTATTAAAACACCATAAATATTAAAATGCAAATGTGTATATGGGAATTATATGCTTTTATGTAATATATATAAAAAATTTATATATTTTAGAATTGAGTAAGGAAATGAATGGCTAAGGATACAAGTCACAAAATAACACGCAGAATGTTCTGTGAACTTACGAAAAATGGCAAACCTTATCAGTTACTATAGAAACAATTAAACAATAAGACCATATTTTTATTTATTGGGAAGTAACAGATATAAATATCTAATATTGAAAGTTATAATGAAATGAAATCATTCATGTATTGCAGCAAGAAGTTTTATGATTCTTGTAGACTATAGTGGCAATATATATTAAAATCCCTAAAATTTTTATCCCATTTTAATGATCAATAAAACCCTTCAAGAGTTATGGCAACAAACAAAATTATACATGTTTATAAAAATACACCTACAAGAAAGTTCATCAAACTTCTTTTTATAAGAGCAAAACACTATAACATCCTAACAATCCCTCAACAAGATTACATAAGAGAAACATGCATCAGATGAAATCCTTGGCAAAATTAAAATATGTTTTCTATATAGCATATGTATTTGCACAGAATAATACCAGTGATTTTAAGTGAAAAATTTACAATATCATAAAGAACATGCATGTGTACATTCATATATTTCTGCATATAGATAACTGTTTAAGATGATAAGGATTTGAGGAAGTTTATGGATTAGGGAGAAAAATAATTATTTTAATTAAATTAGCTGAATATGGCTTAAAAAGGATATTTGTGAATTAATTTCCTGCTTAAAAAAATATGTAATTAGAAATGAGTATAAAGGGAATCTTTTTGACACATGTCTTTTATTGAGGCTGTACTTAATTACATTATATCAGTTAAATTATAACTGAATAAAAATGTAATAACATGAGACTGAACACTAGTCATTTTCATTCCTTGATAACATGATTTTATGTGCTTTCAACTTTCATTCTGAAAGAAAAATCTTAAATAAAAATAATATATGTGTGTGTATACATAAGTATGTGTATATATATGTAAGTTGAATATTGAGTGCCTTTATTTTTAAATATCAGCCAAGACTGTTGCTGTTTGACAGTTTGGCTAAAATTAACCCCTGTTATTTATTCTGTATTATCCATCTTCAGTTTGAAATATGCAAGGTACATCATATAGCTAAGTGAAAGCTTGATAACCTAATGTAACAAGCTTGAACATCAGAAATCAGCCAAAATCTTTTATGTGACAATTGGCTCACAAATGTCTGCTTGGGCAGATGGTGTTGGTTTTAAAAGAAAGACATAGTTTGCCTGGAGAATTTCAGAAAAATCTGGGCATCATTTTCAGATTCTGGTAAAGGAGAAAGGTGTCATTTCCTTGACAGCCCCAGCGGTTTCCCTGTTACTGTTTGTATGACAGATGCCACGAACAGATTGATGTGTAAAGAAAGGCGAGGTACAAGAAAATCATACATTAAAACTCATTAACTGAAGTTAGACATGCTCTGCAGGGAGCCTCTCAGAAGCATTTTTGATGTATAAGGGAATGTTTAACATTCTTAATATATGTGCTTTTTAATGTGCTGGGACTAGATTTACTATGTGGTATTTGCCTGAGTTGGAAAGGAAACGTTGTAGCTCAATGACAAGTAAATTTCTGTGTAGCAAAATTAATTAATCTTAAATGTAACTTTCAATGTAAAACACACTTGTTTCATTTATGTATCTTCTTTCTGCCTGAAGAACTGAAAACTAATCATGGAACTACCCACTAAATTAGATAATTTAGATAGGGCAAAGGGGAGGGAAGGGAAGAGAGGGGGCTTGGGGGTAGGAAAGACAGTGGAATGAGATGGACATCATTCTCTAAGTATATGTGTGAAGACATGAATGGTGTGACTCTACTTTGTGTACAACCAGAAACATGAAAATTTGTGCTCTATATGTGTACTATGAATTGAAATGCATAGTACTCTCATGTATAGCAAGTTAGAATAAATAAATTTTTAAAAAATAACAGCATAAAATTATTTTTTCTTCAATTTCCTTTTAACTAGCTATTCTGCATATTATTCTCCTTATTAATAGTTAAATAGAGTTTTCTTATTTTTGCTTCTCTGTTGTCTTTGAAAATCACACTGTTCTCAATAGACAATTGATTCATTAGTTTTTATTAAGCACATCAACATGCTCCTTCCAACTATGTGTCTCCTTAGAAAACTGCCTCTTCTCCTGCCCCCACATATTAGGTGGTTTACCCTTCCTTGGTATGAGATCGTGCTAGAGTTCTCATACTGCAGTATGACGTCTTGACTTCTGCTCACACAAAACTGCTTTCATAACAGTGTCTCATTTCTCATGTAACTGTTACATGACCTTCTCAACACCAAGAACCTCAGCATCAATCAGCTTCGGTCATCTGATCCTTTGTCCTCACTCTGAGCACTGTTCTCCCTTAAAACTGCACTGACTTAAATTGACAAATGAAAATGTCTGACCATAGATTCGTTCCTTTTTCATAACCTTACTCCTTAATACAAATTCCCACTAATATCATTCTGATATCTTTTCCCTTGAGCTCACCTTTATAGCTCCATTGATCATTTCCCTATGGCTTTATTTCCTTCCTGAAACTTCAGCTAAGATCCCACTGCCTTGCTCATGCTTTTCTGAGCCAATTGCTCTGAAAATGTTTACTATTTACCATCCTGAGGCATATATTCCCGAGGCTTAGAGTTGCCTCATGAAATCACATAACTATATGTGTGGGTTTGTGCATATGTGTGTGTACGTGTGTATGTTGCCACTAAAAATTAAAAAAAAAATCAGTATCCTTTGGGCCCACAGTATTTATCAGCTAGCACTAGTCAACCCACCCTATTTACAATGGCTATTTTAGAGCCTTTCTAATGAAAGGAGGTAAGGTTATCTAATGGCTCATGTACATGAAAAGTCTGGGCATTGATTCTCAACATTAATATCCACAAAATGGGGACTGATAGTTTTCCAGGTATGGGGACCACACTTTAATAAGCACTAGTCTAGTCTTCTTCTTTGTTGTAAATCTCATCGCCAAACTCTTAACCCACTCCCATTCCCGTGTGCTGCTTCCCATCATCTGAGCAAAGTCTCTTGATAAATTACCAAAAGAGGAGAGGTTATAAACCTGGCTTCATCACTTAACTCTTGACCCAAACATGGACCTCTAGATTGTGTGTTGCAAAAAACGGTGGGAGAAAGGAGAGAACAAGAAAAAGAGTACTGGTGAGGAAAAGAGTAGGGAAATCTGGGCTGCATAGCCCAAAATTAAAATAGGTTGTTTTCTCTAGAGTGAGGACATTGTTGGATCATGGGATATGTCATCACCACCTTTACTTCAGTTTGCAAGGAGAATGTTTCCTTTTCAAAATGCTAATACCAAGAAAAGAGCTTTTGTTTCCAGAGCTTTCAAATTTCTGTATTTGTAACCCTCATTCTTTCTAACAATTTTAATAAGACTATAAATTTAGTCAAATCTATCCAATTTACCATGTGTGATTGCATGTTTATGAGTTCAATCAAAAATTAGCTTACACTGTACCTGATTTTTTTAAAAAAACTAAATGCCATGTAGATATTTATACGGCAATAAATATTCATTTATTTCCTCATTTTAAAGGCTGAATGCCATTTCCCTCTATAAATTACACCATAAATTATTTAAACATTTCCTAGTTGTTGAATATTTTGGCTGTGTCCAATATTTTGTTACTACAAACAATGTCCAAAGTAACATGTATATTTATATATTTTCATATTTATCTGTTGTATAGCATACAATTCTAGATGTGGGTCAATATATATATAAGTTTTCAAGGCCTTTGACTAATGTACACTTCACACTTCACAATGACCACAGTGCTCCACTTGAGAGCTCTTTGTCTTACATATCATCCTTTACTAAAAAGTACCATTCTTTTAATGTTGGCTAATTTACAAAGTATAAATTATATTGTGGTATTGATTTATTTTTGTGTATTTTTGAACACTGTGTGCCTGAAACACTTCTCGGATGTCTATTGTCATTTTTCTACTTGGCCTTTTTATTCATTAGGGATGTTCCTAATAACAAAAAATTATGGACATTTATTGAGGTTTATAATGTAACAGGTTTGTCCTTATATAAGCATATTTCATTTAATCATCATAATAAACTTATGAATGTGTACTATGATTAATCAAATTTTATGAACTATAATCCAAGTGTAGATATGTTAAATCCTTTCCTAAATGTCATACTGTAAGTAGCAAACAAAGCCAGAACCCAAGCATACAACTTCCTGAGACCAAAAGCACGTACCCATCATCATTCTGTTGACTTTTTCAATTGCATATCTCTCTTACCCACTACTATTGCCTTTTTGTAGGCCTTCTTTATATCTTATCTAGATTCCTGGGGCAATCTTTTATTCTGGTCTTACAGGTCTCAAAGTTGTCATGCACTATATATCTGAGTAGATCTTTCATAATATAAATCTTATCCACATTTCCACACAGAAAACCTCAAGCTACTTTTCAAGCCCACAGTTAGCTACATCTCTGCTCTTGCCCATTGCATAAAATCTCCTTCTAAGTCTTACTCATTCTTTTCTCCAACATAATCAAGCAACTGGTGTTTAGTGTCTTTTGGCCCTCTATTCATTTACTCATACAGGAATTTGTACTAAAAACCCATATCCCTTCCCTATCCCACCAACTGACACCAACACATACACCCTTAATTCTATCTATTTCTTTCATCAGTCATGCCTAACCTACTCTATAAATCTATTCTTATGCCATCAACTCCTTTATCTATTAAGACTCCTGCTTCTTAATACCACTGGAACTCTACCATTTCATATCTCAAACACTCTAATGATTTTTATCAACCTTGAAGCATGATAGATTAGGGACCCTTGTCTCAAGCCTCAGCCCACCCCACACAGCAAAGCTGACATGAAGCAAAGGACCTCCCTTTTATCCTTCCCCACTGCTGTTATTGGAGGGTCTAATTTCCTCAAAGTATCAACACCATGAATCCATTTTTTCAAAAAGATTGCCCAACTGTCTGAAGGAGCATGAACAGTGACCCCCCAGGTGTGATTTATCGTATCCTAGGAGGGAGAATTATGTATGGATTCCTTGCATAGCCTGATAACAAGCATTTGGCCCATTGCAATAGGCTTTATAGGCAAGGCACAGGAATCTGTCAACTACCCCTCATTTAGAATAAGCTACTAATATCAAAAAGCCCACCAAAGGGAAAGAAAGAACTCAGAAGAGCATATGAACCCAGGCCCCACTCTGAGATAGTGGGCAGCTGTTTTTGTATACCCCCATTGCGTACCCTTCTGCAATAAAGTCTCTTAACTGCTTTTCTTTATCTTGGCAAATTCTTCTCACCACCAAGAATTGGCCATCATCCAAATCCCAGGACAAACCTCACACTACTTGAATTTGATTTTGAATAACAGAAATTCTGTCCTATTTATTATACATTCTAAATTACTTGAAAAAAATGTTTGTACATATAAGTACTTTTGATTAATGAAGGATACAATTAATAGATTTAATGAGGTTACTGTCTATCCTCCTAAAGGTTGAAAGATAAAACAAATTCATTATTTAAAGCAGCCATTGATTTATATTTTTATAGATTTTCACTTCATGGACCATTCTATCATTTAAAAGCATTTTGAAATACACAATATTATTTTTAATAACTCAGTACTCCAAAATAAAAGAAACAAAATCCTCTAAAATTAAGCAACAACAATAATGCCAACATAATGTAGAGGAGTTTGATTAATTATCAAATGAATCTGTTTTTGCTTTGTATTCATTTCAGTACCTACTTCCAACTAATTTAACATTTTAAAAGGTCTATCATTTAAACATCACTTTTCATCTAAAGTATAATAGTAAAGATGAATATTTGCTTATCATGAATTCTCTGCAAAGTTTTTATGTGAAAAGGCAATGTTAAAATAGTTTGCAGGAAGAATTGTTTCATGTATTTACTTTTGTTATTTAAAATCTTTAAAGCACTTTTAAGAAGATGCACCAAAATGAATTGTTTTAGTAAATATATGTAGACATTAAACTATTGAGCTATCTGTGCATAATTTAGATAATTGCTTTTAGAAGATACACTGTTTTGATGGGAGTCTGTAAAGAGAGATTAAATACTGTGGATTCTTAGACAATTCTGTTTCTAAAAATTTGTGTCATGTTGTGATAATTTTCATAAAACTATCAATAGTAGGCCAACTTACCAGTGCCACCATGAAGAATCTATGCTTAGGAAAATTGTCCCATTTCTACTTCAGATTCCTGGAGAAACTTAATTACAACTAGTCAATGTTACATTAAGGTATATCATATTTAATTTTAAACATCAATATGACACAGACAGCCTTTCCTTCCATGCTATAGGAAAATAGTTGGTTAAGACAGGTAATGAATAAAGGAGAAGAAGGGGAGGGGAGGCAAGCAGAAAGTGGTCAGCCTGGTATTGGCAAACTATACATGCTTCAGTACATGAACCAGTTTTTAGGTGAATATCCATGGAAATGATCTATTCAACCACAGCAACAATAAGACTCAATTTCTGGTAAATAAACAGTTGAGATCAGATGCTTACTAAACTGTTGAGATCAGATTACTAAAATTTAGAAAACATCAGATTTTAGCAGAATAACATGAAAAAATATGTCTTATGGTATATGATACCTCAAGGGAGACTGGGGCAGTATTCAATAAATAAATATATTACTATTTAATCATATATGTCTTTTCAAGTACCATAGAATAAATGAAGACTATAATAATTCATATATAAGTTTTGGTTAAGCAAATGATTTCCAGTCAAGTTAGGTTGTGAAACCAAATTAAAATTAAAATAAAAGCAATGACAACAAAATAACTAAAAATCAAAATAAAACAAGTCTTTTAAGGCCTAGAGTTCAGGTTTTAAAATTATAAATGAAGGATTGTGGTACTGAACACCAGCTTGCTTTTCTAATGTCAAACTGATACCCAAGTTCTTTTTTTGAGGATCAAAGATTCACATACTTGAGAAAAGTTAGAGGCTATGTCATTATAACACAGAATCCAAAGCTTCAAATTTGCAATTCAGGTAGTATGGCAACAACGGTAGGCTATTAAATCAATATACTGGCACAGGGAAGTTAAAGTAAAAATATGTGTGTAAAAGTATGTAGGACATCTTAGCAGGCAAAATGAAGAAAAGACAAAAAAAGTGTTTTTACTGCAATCATACAGGTGTTAATGCTTTGAAAAAATAAGCACCAGGTATTGTGACAGATACAATCTCCATTTACTTCCGACTGAGGTCCTGTGGATGAGACTGATCCTCGTGAAGATAATGATATTAGTATTTGATAATTGCCATATTAATAATGAATTTCACCTGCTCTGGAATTGGAAACAGAAATATCGATTTTTTGCCTGAGGACAGGGAAAGCCTTACCAAGGAAGTTAAGTTTGAGTTGAAGGTTGGTGGATGAATTGTCCTCCAGTCATATGGCCTAAGGACTCAGCTCACTTTCATGCATGGGACAGGGGACTATGATTGTAGACATGTGCATAGTGAAACTGGGTAAATCCCTGACAGTAGCTGGGTCTAGGCATAAATGCAAATAAGCAGACCTGTGTAGAAACCACATTGCCCCTGGTCACAGCTGTGGTTACATCATGGGTTTTAGCCACTTTGTTAACTGCTTGGATTCCTTTCCAATGTTTTCTCCATATGCTAACTCTGTTATTATATGTTTTGTTTCTCTCAGGATTGGTCTTCTTGGATAGAGTTAAATATGAAATGTGACTCTGAATCTATGGAAATTATTGAAAAAATGTGTTTATATTCTATTTAATGAAGTAATAGCCACATAAGAAATACTGAGAGCACTCTGGTCAATGTTTGTATTTATTCCCCCCAAAGCACAACTCAATTAATAGACCTTATAAGTCTTGTTTTCTCAGCTGTCCATACTGCAACAATTTCTTGTCAGAGAAATAAAGGAACTCAAAATAGGCAACAGTTGCAAGTTACAATATTTGTTGAATCCAGTACATATAAAATAATAACAGAGGCAATCATCTTTAAAGGCTGGCAGACAGCATACCAGCTGAGCCAAGGCAATGAAAGAAAGAAAAGAAATTTTTTTTCAAAACAAAAAGAAATTGGGAACTCGCCAACCCACTGGTTAAAAATAAAGGGCTCAGTTGGGTGCTAAATGGAGATATAGTAGCACTAGTCTGAGACATTGAGAAAAATAAAAATTAAAAAAAAATCTAAGTCAAAGAACAGGGGGAAAAGAAAATGAGAGACCCTTTTTGACCTTAAACACAATCATAACTCCTAAAGGGTCAAGGGATTTTTTTTCTTCTAAAGATGATCTTTAGAATATTTCCCTGTCAACCAGTACAATTTAAAGGAAAATATATAGCATCTACCAAGAAAAGCTTGATTTTTTTATTTCTTAAAATCAACTACTGAAGATTTATCTAGATGCATGTCCTAAGGATCTAAGGGGAATTTTTGTATAGCTTATGAACCTGCACCATTTGACAGAGCACTGAAGATACTGGTCTTGTGATTCTGTTTAGCCATTGTTTAATATTTGTCTAAAGAATGGGAAAAATTAGTATGTTTCATAAAATAATGTTTCAGACATGGAGATAATTGGAGGCATTGTTGTCATATGTCTATTTCCTTTAGTGCATTCTCTCTTCATTTTTCTTTTTCCTTCTTTTTAAAAATACATTGCTATAGCTTAAGAATTACTAGGTGCTATTATTTTGGATTATTGTGCAATCCAATCAATCAAGACTATCATCCTTCAGCATACTCTTGGTTCAGTAATGGTACAAAAATAGTAAGCAGATTTAGAGTTTTTACATTTTATGTGACATAAGTATTGTATTTTGAACTTTGATATTTAATACATATTTAATTCATATTCTTTCTCTAAAAAAAATCCTAGACATTCAGGAAAGTACCAGTTAGGAAGATCCCAAATGGTATTTACTAAAATAGTCAATTGAAAGATTTTTTTCAAAATGACCCTAGATATGATTTTCTTAAATGTATTTTTTTTTAATTTACTAAAACATATTCATTGGCAGGTACTAGGGTTTCTATAAATTAAAAATGCCTTTTATTTGCTAAGTAAACTTGGGTAAATTAAGTTTGGGCCTCAATGTTTTTTTTCTCAAAATCAGTGTTCTGAGTGAAATTACCAGAATAAAATCAGATCATAGAATGTTCCTCTCTAAATTCTGACAAATATAAAAATATAACAGTGGAATTTAGGAAAAAAAGTTGTTGTAGTACAATTGTGTCCTCTAAAATAACAGATAAACAAATAAAATGAAAATTTCATCCTAAAGAAGATCCCAATTCTTTACCAAATCCCAGAGGCTTCACAGGGGAAAGGAGGCCATTAGAAAACTCCTCCCCAAAACACACAAGTCAGGAGAAACATGGACTGGATAAATAAATGAAAAGCACCTACAAGAACTTCCCCCAAATCACTGAGGGTGTTAGCATTTCAGTATCCCAGGGCTTCAGCAGTAGATGAAAGAGAAAGTGCTTGCTGCCCTCCAGCTCCAGGGCCAGAATGTCTAGTTTCAGTTGTATTCCAGGATACTCTATTCAATTTAGTTAATAATATTTTAGAACATTAATTACCATCAGAAAAAGATATTAGAGTCCATGTTCTCAAAAGAAAAAAAAAAAAAGGAAGATAGTTCATGGCCTTAGGGTTAGTTAGTATTCTCTGGGCCACCACCTCTAAGCCCCCAGATTACAAGAAGAAAAAAACAAAAGAAGAAGCTAGGACAGATTTCAAGATATAACTTAGATTTTTTTTTCTCATAAGGTTGGGGAAAGTCAAGGAGAGATAAACTGGATTTTTAAAACCAAATAAAAGATATGTTATCTATTTATATAAAGTTAAAAAGAATCGTAGATAAGCATACCCTTAAACAAAAAGACTGCAGAAGGCTACAGTCTGGAAGAAAATATAAGTCAAGAAACAGAAGGAAGCATGGGAAAACCAATACGTACAGACAATAAAATCAGGAATAAAGGTGTTAATTTCATTTTATTTTAGAGCAAGGGATTGTTTATGATCAAAACACAGCATATAAAATAAACACAGGATGAATACGCGCTCTTGTCCTAAATAGCTCTTCTAACCCAAGAGGAATCACTTACCTCAATGAACAAAACTGTTGATTCTCTTAAGTTAAAACTTCCCTTCCCTGGTCTACATAACAGAAATCATGACTGCTGCCAGCTTCTGAATGTGGCATCTTATGACTTCATCCACCAGTACTCACTGGCAGTCTTGATCACCAGCACAAAACTTTCGGGGCAAGAGGTCAAAGCATGGGTCTGTTTACTCCTAGCTCACTGAATATGTATGTGTCTGAATGTTAATCCATCTTCAGCCACATGCATGGGAAAGATCTGAGATCACAGACTGCTGAACTGTGATGACAGATTGCTATACTCCTCTAGCTTTAGCTACCCTTTCCCCATACTTCTACTAAACAACACAATACCTGTTGAACTTATCAAGCACTTTAACTTTAGCTATCCTTGACAACAACTAAATAAATGTTCAACATGTCTAGTAGAGAAATACAAATTAAAACTACACTGAGATTTCATCTCCAGCTAGAATGGCAATTATCAAGAATAGGTGTAATGGATAAATATTGGCAAGATTATGGGGGAAAGAGTATACTCGTATTTTGCTGGTGGGACTTTAAATTGGTACAACCCCTGTGGAGAGCAGTATGGGGATTCCTCAGAAAACTTGGAATAGAACCACCATTTGACCCAGTTATCCCATTCCTCGGCATATGCAAAAAGGACTTAAAATGAGCATACTATAGTGATGTGGCCACATCAATGTTTATAGCAGCTCACTTCACAATAGGCAAACTATGGAAACAAATAGGTGCCCTTCAACAGACGAATGGATAAAGAAACTGTGGTATATATACACAATGGAATATTACTCAACCATAAATAAGAATGGAATTGTGACATTTGCTGGTAAATAGAAGGAACTGGAGACATCTTGCCAAGTGGAATAAGCCAATCTCCCAAAACTAAAGGCTGAATGTTCTCTCTGATATAGGGATGCTTATTCAAAATAAGCAGGGGAAAGGGAACAATAGAAGTTCACTGGATTAAAGAAAGGAGAATGAAGGGAAGGGAGGGGAGACAGGAATAGGAAAGACAGTAGAATGACTCAGACATAACTTTCCTGTGTTCCTATACGAATACACAACCACTGAAACTTCACATCATGTTCAACCACAAAAAATGGGAGGTGATATTCCATGTATGTATGATATGTCAAAATACATTCTACTGTCATATATAACTAAAAGAACAAATAAAAATTTAAAATTTAAAAAAGAAACAACTAAATGTGAAAAATTGACTTATTTTTCTTCTTGCCCTGCTCTCTTTATGCCCCCTGCTTCCTCCTTGCACTGCCACACTCTTTCCTCAACTTTTTCTCTACCATTCTCTTAGTCTAAACCTACACCTTAAATCCTAAGCCTGTGTACACAATTTTCTCTGAACATAGCTGACATAATTTAACTTTGGTCCTCAGACTCAGTAAGTTTCCCTACCGTTCTCCTAAAGGGAACTCGATATTCTCTCATCCTCCTACACTACAGAGACCATGGGAATCTGAGATGACTTTGGCATCCTCATAGCTACCTATTTCCAATTTCAGACATTTATAAGACTAACCTCACATATAAGCACTTCCCTGCTAAGGTTCATAATGTTAGACCACAAGCACCTTCCTTTGCTACTCGTGAGGTGTTCAGAGTTCCTGTCCCTTATTCACAATGGACCTTGGTGTATAACTCATTCTCTATTTTTAGAATTTCAATCAGAATAAATTTGAAAGTTCCGTACTCCACACTGAAAATGTCTTTACCAGGAACCAATCAATCTAAATTCCTCATTCTTCTATCTTCTGGGAAGTCCTGGGCATTGTCAACAATCCAGACTATAACATCTCTGTAAATTTTACCTCTGACATATTACCTTTGATCTGAATTTTGTTTTATTTATTTTCTAAGGAAATCTCTGATTTGACTGAAGGCTGGAGTTCTCTAATCTGAATCACATTTGTCTCCACCTGTCAGCTTTCTAGCTACACAGCATCATTTGTAACTCACCAATCGCTTTGTACCCTGTTTGCCACTTGTTAACATTTCCTTGGCCTCAATTTAGCCACTGAATACTTCTCATTTTCCACCATGATTACTTAGCACTGTCAAAGAATATTACTTGGTAGGAAGAGCAGAGCCACTTCAAATTCAATTTTTTTTTCTTGCTTTCTCTCTCTCCATCTATGTATCTATCTATGTATCTATCTATCTATCTATCTATCTATCTATCTATCTATCTATCTATCTATCTATCAATTCGGCTTTGAACTTGCAATCCTCCTGCCTCAGCCTCCCATGCTGGGAGGGACTATAAGTGTGCACCACCCTGCCTAGCCCAAATCCATATTCTTGATTTGTACTTAACTACATACAAGCAATTCAGTCTGTTTATGATCAACTTCCTCTTTAACATTTCAGAGGAAGATTTCCCAAGGATTAACTGTTCTTCTCAAATTCCTTTCTGCAGTTTCTTTCAGAGCCCTAAAAGGCTGATGGTTTTCCTCTACCTGGGAGTGAGACACATGAAGTCTTTATCATAATAATACTGATATTAGTATCAAGAATTTCTGAGGCTCCAAACACAAAGCTGTCACAGCATGTTTGGTCCTGTATCATCCTATATGTCCTGGAAATACCTATTAAGATGAATTACCAATTTTAAAATTGAAAATTCTCTATCTAATTTAAAGTAATGTGAAAATAGAAAACTCTAGGTGCAGAATTATGTCATTCTTACAGCTCTAGCTATTAATGAATTTCATATTTGTAAATTTACCTGCCTGTTAAAACTTGGTTGTCACTCCCAAAATCAATACTGGCAGTGTTTTTGCAGTCATTTAAGGACATACTCAGAAGCAAAAAATAAGAGTAGCCAGACATGCATTTTGCCAGCCTTGTGAATAAGATGTCATCCTGCCTTTTTTTTCCCAGCCCTTATAGCATAAACAAAAATTCTTTTATGATTTTTTATTATATCTTTGTATTTTTGTAGTGGTTGTTGATTTGACTGTATAAAGTCACCCCGAGTGTGATGTCAAAGTGTTGTCCACTGTTCCTGAGCACAAGAAGTCTGATGTGTCCCTTGCAGAGAAAATACATATGTTAAATGAGTTTTATTCAGGCCTGAGTTGTAGTGCCATTTTCCATGTGTTCAATGTTAATGAATCAGCAGTATATATTAAGCAAAACATCGTTACATATAAATATTCTTAAAATCAAAATATATATTAGCTGGTTGCTAAATATCAAATATGTTGAGATCAAAGAATTGCACCAACCTAACCTCAGATTTCCCTTGAAGCAATAGTTAATTCTGTTTCATGAAAACTTTATAAATATAACTACCTGAATACTGAGGATCTACCTCACATAAATATTAAGACCACAGAGATTGAAAGGCCATGATAAATGACTTGGTCTAGTATTCTTGGTGGTGACACAAACGACTGCCCAGTCAGAAACAATAAAGACATGAGCTGCAAGCTACTGAGTCACTCAAAATTGTAGATGGATAAAATATGTTATGATAAACAATCTGTTTATTGCGCCATCAATCAGAGTCTCAGATGGTTTTCATGTCAACTTTCTGTAGGCAAGCCAACTGGCGTAGCAGGGCAAAACAGATGTCTTTCTTCCTTCCAGTAGATCAAGAGTGCTTAATTGGAATAGGACAATTTAACAGTAATGGTCTGTAAATAAAAGTCGCTTCATCACAAAACTGGCTAATACCAAATATAATAGGAACTAAAATATATTCTCAGTGGGCTATGAGGAAAATGAGAAGTAAGAAATTAAAATTTCTTAAATAATGTCTCAATTTCAATTTTTCAAATAGTAACTCAATTTTACCACCAGATAGCTTGCAAAATTTTTATTGTCTATTTTAATCTTATTGTGGTTTTTTTGGTACCACCTTTATTATTTTTACTTGTAGATGAAGAAACAGAGAAGGAAAATGCTTATACCTAGCTAATAAATGGAAGGATATGAATTAGCAATTGCTATTGTCTCTCTTCAGAGATCATGAGCCTTTTTAACTTAAATTCTAAACATGCTTTTTCTATTTGCTTTTTTGTCTCTCTTTATTTGTCTGCAAGGTCCTCTTAACAAACATAATTCAAATTCCTTAAAACATTTGAATAGTTTTCTGAAACATATTAACAGTTAATATAAATTAACAATATTTTCTATTCTAAACCATGAAGAGTTAATATAAAATAACAGAAACACAGGAAAACACAAATTATTTTCTTATGGGACATTGTTTTAAACTTTGGTGCATTATATAACTCATATTCTTTTACATGACCTTATTGTAATTTGGTTTGAATTTTCCCTACAGTGAAGGTGTATAGTTAATGGTTAAACATTCATATACAGAAAACTACTGTTTAACCCAGACCTCACTCTGCTAAGCAAGCACTCTACCACTGAGCTCCACTCCCAACCCTTTTTATTAAATTTTATTTTGAGATAAGGTCTCTTTAAGCTGCCCAGGATGATCTCAAATTTAAATTTAAGGATCCTCTAGCTTTAGCCTCCTGAGTAACTGGATGTGCAGGCATGTCCATCACACCCAACTCAACATTACACTTTCATTAGTTTTGTTAATCCTATATCATGAAGCATTATTCAGTAATTTTCTCAAAGAAATTGTGTTTCCAGTTTTAAGTCATTTTAGCAAAACCCATTGACTTAAACTCATTGAAATCTTGGTAATTCCTCTCCTTGATATTCTGGTCAATATAAAAGGAGAATTTTGCATTCACAACTTATTTCAATGTAAGTTGTGAGACCTTTCAGGCAATCTTTCAAAGCTATGACTTGGAAAGAAAAAAAGGGGTTTAGAAAGGCTGAATGTGGCCACAGGTGGCTGCACAGGTCTGTAATCCCAGTAACTCCCACTCTGGAGGCTGAGGCAGGAAGACTGCAAGTTTAAGGCCAGCCTGGACAACTTAGACCCTGTCTCAAAATTAAAAAAAGAAAAAAAGAAAAAGAAAAAGGTGTGGGGGGACATTTCTGGGTTCAGTTCCTAGTATGTGGGGAAAAAATAGCTCTGAAAATCTAATTTCCTGCCATGGGTCAGCCTGGCATTTGCTCAAGTCTTAGGCTAGCAGCCCACTGCTGGACAAACCATGTGTTACAACTCATGAATGAGTATTTGGTTACTAGAAAAGTGTCTAAAGCAGCTAGTAAGTGTATATTACCTGCCTTTTACTAGGTCTAAGCTCAATATCACAATGTTTAAAGCCAAGATATAATGTGAAAATACATGCAGAATGTCAACTTCATCCTTACAATGAATCTCATAGGGAAAAAAATGAGAGCTGATACTGAATAATAGACATTTGTACAAATTGTTCCTGTTCTAGAAATTAAAATACAATCTATGTGTTTACTTATTTCCCTTACAAGTTACATTTATTTCAAGCTTATTTATTGCTTGTTAAATTATACACATCCAAAGAGTCAATACATTCATAGATTATGCACATGAAAATATTTGCAAATCATGGTAATAAGAATGAAATCAATGTGTGTGTATATGCACGTGTGTGTGTGTGTATGTGTATGCGCGAACACACATCTGCGCATGTGTGTATGTGAATATTAGTCACCTAAGAGGAAAAGTTGAAATATAAAAGTTGCTTCCAGGGGCTGGGGTACTTGCCTAGCATGTGTGAGGTACTAGGTTCGATCCTTAGCACCACATAAAAATAAACAAATAAAATGAAGGCGCTCTGTCCATCTAGAACTATCAAAAAAACATTTTTTTAAAGTTGCTTCCATATGTGGGAAAGACCTAGGGTTGTCTCAGTCTGACAATGAAGTTAAAAAGTTTTATAGATGATTCAATTCTTGCCATTGGAATAGAATAAAAACAATAGAAATTTAATGATCTCTCCATCCAAATTTTAGCTTCAAATATTGATTATTGTGCATGACATATGATAATCCCATTGGGAGAGGTACAGAGTTCTTGTCTAGAAGATAACAAAAGACAGCTTTCAAAGAAACTAGAAAGTTCTCCCTTTCTTTGTTTTTGGCTTGCCTTTTTAAAAAGTTAAGGTCATCCATTATTTAAAGGGGACAGTTGTCAGGGCTTACTTTTACAATGAAATTTCAAGCACAGCCGGACTCTCTCTCTTGGTCTTTAGATAGGGTAAAGTCTTGTACATCATTTACAATTTTCTAACATTCCATGCAGGGTTTCAGATATTTTACTTTCAAAATTTGTGTGTGGAATTCTGAGAAAATATTTTAAAATGGGCACAAAACTGGATACATATTTCACTATAGAAAAAAATATTAGTAGTTTTCAAAAGACAGGAAAGATTGCTTGATATCATTATTTTTAGGGACATACAAATTAATTTCCATTTCACATCCTCTAGAAGAGACATAATTAAGCAGGCATGAAATAGAAAATGTTGCCAAGCATGTGGACACTGGAACTTTGTACATTGCTGATGGGAATGTCAAATGTTTCAGCTACTTTGAAAGCAGTTGGAAACTTTCTTAAAATGTTAAAGATACATTTACCTTATGACTCAGTAATTTCACTGCCAGGAATTTCCCCAGAAGAATGAATACATATCACATGAAAACATGCCTGTGATGTTCATGGCAATAACAATGAAAAAAAATGGCAACAATTTAGAAAATATCCTTCAATTAGTGAATGAATAAACAAAGGATAACACCCCATGCCGTAAATTATGTGGCAAATGAAAGAACTCAAAAAATGCTGCATATCCATGATTTTATTTGCTGTTTTTTAAAAGTCCATAATGGCAAATGTTTAGAGGGCATCATTGTTTGCATGGGGTTGGATTAGGTGTGGATCTTAAGAGCAAATAGTCAGGAGGGAATATTTTGGAGTGATAGAAATATTTTGAAGTTGGGTGGTCAGGATGATTTTCCAACTCTCTAAATTGACTGAATTATTGAATTGGATAGTTATGATGTTTAAATTTTACAGTATATAAACACAACCTCATTCAACTTTTAAAAAATATTAGTCTAATTAAGAAAGGGAAAAGGGAGAGAGGAGAAATATAAGAACATCGTTTGTACAAAGTCCAGTTAAAACACCTTTGTTTTATATGTGAATTGATCTGATTTGGGATCCTGTTTTCCATTTTGCCTTCCCAAGAGGAGAGATCAGCTTTTTGTTATGGTCTTGGCCTTCAGAACCAGATTAAGTATGTTGAAGTGGTAGTTTGCTGCTTGTGAGCTTAGAACTTTGTAAATGTTTCCTAAGGCTCATTTTCTTTATATAATATTAATTATTTTGAAGATATTGAATGGGGAAAATCGTGTAAAAGTCATGGGAATATCCTAACATATTCCCTCCTGTAGTGCTTGACCTTTCACTATCCTCTTTTACTGTTAACCAAAAAGCAGAAATTTAACCCTTTGTGCTGGAGGGGCACATGAAATTTCCCTAGGCTAAAAATGATCAGTTGTCTGAAAAAGCATGTGAATTTCTTCACTTTGATAATCTCCACTCTTTGGGTCCAAATGTGATATTACTCCTTCTAGATCCAAGGATGTTTCAGATTGGAAGAGGTCACCATTAAATGAAAAGTTTTAGCTGAATCTGGACTTGGAATAGGATCTAGGATGTGATAAACAACAAAGGAGATCCATTATACTATGGGAAAGAATGTAACCATTCTTCCATAATTTAAAGTACAGTGACCCACTAATTTTTCATGAGACCAACCATTCCCAAATGACAGTAATATCTGGATTCTTGTGGAGAATGGGAGGGTGTGCACATAATTTTTTCTCCCCTCCCTTTCCAGGTCTTAGGGAATGAATGATAATGAGGTATAGAAGAGACTACTCATATGCACTGAGCAGAGAAGTGAGATCAAGCATGTTTCAGAAATTATGATGAAATTTGGAAACAAAAACCAATTGATTCACATTGTTGAATAAATTAGAAGTCAATGTAAAATAAGCAATGTCTTCAATTCAGTGGATCTGTAGAGACATCAGCTTGAAATGGGAGGGCTGTCTTCACAACCCCTCAGTTAACTCACCTGAAACAACATTTTTCCTTCCAATACATAGAAACACAAAATACACACACAAACAAACAAACAAACTAAAAACAAAACAAACAAACAAAAAACCTCACAGAGAAAGGGGTTTAGGGGAGAAAAGCAGCACTTGTCTTTGCTCCTAGTTTAAGAGAAAAAAATAAATAAAACAAAACCCTGCTGTAAAAATAAATTATAATACCAACCAAGGGAGTAACTAGGGGTTTTGGTTTAATTGTTGCTATTGGCAAAAAGCCCTTGTTTGGGGTCTGGAATAGACATGAGGCTCATCTTCCTCTTTGTACCCAGTACATGCAAATCCCTCATTCTACCCCAATAACCTGGCAACCGGTATTCTCACCTGCCCACACAAAACTGGCAATCCTCTTCTATGGAAAGGTGCTTGTGAAAAGAGACCTGCAGCAAGGAAGAGAACTTTGTGCCAATGACTTTTATGGACAACATGGCTTATCATTTATAAAAATAAACAGCAACTGAGGAGTGCCAGACATTCATGTAAACCTATATCACACAATAAAAGGCCCCAAACAAAACTCATCTCAAGGAGATCAAACATGCGTTTGGTAAAAGAAAAAAACTTTAATAAAAATAACAATTGGAGAAATTGACACATGCAGTAACATAGGTGAAACTCAGGTACATTTTGCTGGGTGAAGAGACCAGACTCAAACAGTTGTAAACTGTTTTATTCCTTTTATATTCCAGAAAAGCAAAACTCTAGGCACGAAGACCATATCTAACATCCTTAGCAGGTAAGGGTGGGGAGAGATCGACCACAAAGAACCATCCGAAGAGAACTTTGGGGAAGAGGTGTATCATAATTCTAGTAGGCTATACACTCCATCATCTTTCAGAACACATGGAACTGTAAACTACACAGGGAATTTTGTAAAATGAAAACATAAAATAGTTTCTTAATTTCAACTTAGGAATATGCTGTCAATGACTAGAGATGAGAGCATATCCCTAAAAGCAAGAAGTTTCTAGGATGAAAATCATTCAGAGAACAGAAATAAAATATATATACTCAAAATATTACTGGCAAAATTGAAGAAGAAGAAAAATGGACTAAGAAGTCCTCTCCTTGGCCTCTCTGTCTATGTAGGTGCCCCCTCTCCTTCTCTCTCTCCCTCTCCATCCCCTATCCCGTTCACATCCAGAAAGTTTTGAGGAACAAGTATGTTAAGTAGTTAGTATAAGAGTTGTAGAGAAGCTTAAAAGACATAGAAAAAAAAAGTCCAGAGAAGATTTTGAAAATTTGAAAGCAAAATAGATACAGTTAATCTTATGTAGCCATGTACAAAATCTACATAAAATAAATTTAAGAAAGAGAAAGGAGGGAGATGGAAAATGAAAGTAATTCATTAATGAAACTCAAGTAAAATTGCACCATTTTCTAATTAAAGTTTTAATTTAGTGCTAAGGTAAGGGAGGGGACCCTGCACATGAGCATGTATCTTTGTGACAATGTTATCAAGAAGGATGAAAATGCTTCTAGAGTATAAAATGGTTTCTGAAGAAAAGGTTAAAAAAACTGATTTGTAAGCCTTCTTCATTGGTTTTGAATTTTATTAGATGAATCAGATCCTTTCTTGGTGTAGGCACCATCCCTGGCACAATCGATTACTTGTACTGTCGCTTTCCAAGGCCAATGATATTTTCTAGAAACAACAGTAACAACAAATCTGCTATTGAAATATACTTCTATTTATGACTTTCTGGAGTAAATTAAAAAGTAAAACCGAAAAATGTATTTTATTTCATCCAGATTCCATGATAATGTTTATATCTGTGCTACAGAAAATACCTTTTCCAACATGATATCTCCATGATGGACTGTTTGGAAGGTTTAGTCTATCATTGACAGCAAATGTGTATGTGGGCGCCTTTGTCACCATTCAATCTTGCCACATAAACAACACTATATTTTGGTGTAATTCTTCGAAAAACACCATAATCCATCAAAATGATGATAATTAGACTTTTGAAAAGCCATTTTTCCTAATGAAGATTCTGAAAGCCAACTCTCTGGTAGAAGCTGCCATCATTAGCAGGTGTACCAGGCTCCACACATGTCAGTGGGCTATATTGGACAATACTTTGGGTAATAATGCATTTTTTTCCTAGGAGATTTTTCACTGAAAGCAAAATATAGAACATGGAACAATATGTGACTTGCTCAACTCATATCTAGTATATTTCAAGTTGTATTGATACTTACATTCCTATAATGACAATTATATGAAAAGTATTGAAAGAAAATCATGAAAATAATCATGACTTCAGGTACTCAATATGCAAACAGTTAAGAATTCTTTTAAAAATATAAATGATATTTTATCAACGAATTTGGGGGATTAATTAGTTTTTTAATAATCTGTAATACAATGGTATCCTTAAAATTCTTGCATATTTCTGAAGCGTGAGAGAGATGTTAGATCATGCTTATTATACTTCCAACTAAGATATTTTATCAAGTGGAAATTTTTTTCTTGGAGTTAATAACTGACAACTTATAAGCCAGAAAGAAGACACTGATTATATTTTGTATGTAGCATTCTAAGTGATTGAGTTATAACATTTAAAAATGAAGATATTTCACCTAAAAAAAACAAACAGAATTGGCTGCTGCTTTGATAAATTTCAAAATCTGCAATACTGGACCTGTCTTTCTATAATAATCTACAGTTAAGTAGTAAATGAGTTTGTCAAAAACACAAACTATTTACTCCTCCACAAACCACCCATCTCAATTGTCTAACACCCTGATCTATTATCTCCTTTGGATTGTGTGTGACTCCTATAGCACTTGAGCAAGTGTCCCTTTATGAATCAGTTAATAGATGAAGAAACAAAGTCAAAGAGGAAAAGTAAACCACAAAACCTGGCATCATGTTCTGGGGGATGGAGAAATCTCTGAATTGAGGTCTCTTCTATTCATGATTCTATCTTACCTCTTTCTTTAATTAAAAAAAAATGAAAATGGCTACATTGTGTATCTATCTGATGACAAGCTCTGTTATTAGTCTTTCTGAGGCTATTCCCAATAAGATTTTATAATAATGTGCTGCAAAGACAGATACATAAAAGCAAGTCTTGTCAAAAAATTGATATGTGGCATGTTCAAGAATATCCCTAAAGTCCCAACTAAACAATTGCATTGTCAGAGTTTATATAGGCCCTTCACTGCCTCCTATGGAACTATACTCATTTTTGTGCTAAATGCATTGCTTCTATTAATTTTAAATAGAGAGAAGAAAACATCTTTCTGATGTTTCTGGGTTTCTTATAGCATTTGATTTTTCCTAACCAAAGTCAAAAATTATGAAAGCTAATTTTGTTTTATATGTAAATTTTTCTGAATAATAGTATTTTCTTACTTATCAAATATTATTTTCAAAATGTCTTTTCCCTCAGGGAAAAAATATAAATATATAGAAATATTAAGGCTTAGGATTTATATATAAAACCATTTTGTATATAGGAGTAGTGAGTAGAAATTATTTTTTAACTGGCAAATAATCATAAGCTGATCTGTTTTTAAAAGAGGTTAGAAAACATTTAAAAAACACAAATAGTTCTTATTTCACACAAACATCACACATGACAGATTTTCACATATTAATCCAAAATTCAACTCTTAACTCAGACCAATGCTTGACAGATTTTTCCTTAGTTCGATGTCTGAGTTTATAAATAATGAATATCTTCAGTTACAGAGTCTCATATGCTCTGTTAAAGTCAGGGGTTAAAAGAGTATATGTAGTAGAGAAGAGGGGAGGAGGAAAGGGACAATTTATTATTTATGGTAACCACATGACCCCTTATTATCCATCTATCAAGGGTCATCCCACATGTGATAAGAACTAGGTAACCATGGTCTTAGGTGATATCTTTAGCATGAAAGTAAAAATTAAATTTATCCAATTTCCTTCCCTAGTATTTCTGAAGGTGCCCAAGGAACGGATACATATTCCAGAAACCCTTGTCAGTTGTGGCTGGGTTCCTCTGCCAACCCTCTCACTCTGGACATCTGCTTCAGATTTCTCAGGGTAGCACTTGCCATCCTATGTTTACATGAAGTTTGCGATTGCTTTGAACATACCTCTTTAAGTTAGTGATAGATAACAGCCATTCGTTTTTGTTTTCCCGTTACACAGAAATATAGAGATAACTTTGATGAAGAAATTTAATTACATTGTAAAAAAAAATAAGATAGCATAGTTCTTATTATTTGCACACCAAAGGAGTTCTTTACAATTAGTTTACCTTTTCTCCCATTATGCTGCCAGTTTCACCTTGCTCTGATAGAAGGGCAGTGGCACATAATGCCAGTTGGTAGTCCCAACCATTTTGCCTCAGAAAGACTTCTTTTTACCACTTATTCAATGAAGACATCTTTCCTTTCCTGTTCTAGCTGATGACCTGAAGGAAGGATGTCACATGGTTCTAATAAGGCAATGGAAATAGTTGCCAGTGCATTTCGAAAGTCTGTTGTTTATTTTTAATTCTAAATGAAATATAAGGATGGTGTTAACAACCTGAATGGAAATATGGTGATCCAGGCCAGGTGTCCTCATAGTATTCCTTCCAGTACAGAGTGAAGAGAAGATCAGCTTCTTGGATTCTCAGATCACCTACAAGAAATACTAATAAACACACTTACACATACATATGTTTTGACCCTTACTGAGGAATCTTCTTATTTAACTTTGCACTAGCACAGTCTCACTAAATAACTATCTTGTTTACATTGCTAAATAAAATATCGAACATCTCTATCTGAGTCTCTGGGTCTTCATGTTGCCTTTATATTTTCTCCAGAAAAGAATGAGTGAATGAAGTACTTGTTTTGCTTTCCTATACCTAGACATCTCATCATGGTGATTCATTTGTGCAAATGAATGAAAAGTGCACAGAAGTGAATTGGTGCCACTACTCTAAGGGACAGAAAAAGGAACTGCATGTTTTATGGAATCCTTCTTAATATCCAACCTGAAACTCCCATGATGCTCCATTACATGAAAACCAAAATAGAGTCTAGTAAAAATTGTTCTGAAAAGTTTGTGGTGTACTCCCCTGAAACAGACCTTGTGAATTCATGTACTTTGAGCTACAATCTTTTGAATAGATTTCTTGAACAATAAATCTTCACTTATTCAATCATGAATTGATTTGGGGCCAGAAAAATACTAGGCTATGCAGGACATGGAGCTGGTGCTAAAAACAACTCAGAAGTTACCATTATCCTCTTGAAGCTTTCAGTAAAGAAATTATCTGACTGTTATTATAATGCTGAATGGCTTAGAAAATATTTCCAAAATGCCCTTTAGTTTCAATTTATACTATCTAGTATGAGGGTAATTTTAGAGGAGATAAAAATGTTAACTTACACAGAACTCAATGACTCATACTCATTGAAGTCTTTATGTGCAAAAAACATTCCCATAAGTTATTTTTTTGCTGATAATATTATTGCATAGGTCAGAAGTTGTTAATCTCATTATCAGATTAATAGAACAAAAGCTTAGAGGAATTAATGGACTTGCTCAAGTTTATATGAAAATAAAATAGGAAATTTAGGACTAGAAGCCATTTTCTGATTCCTTAGACATTGTTCTTTTATTTTTTTCTCTGTAGTATACTAAGAAGGAAGTCTTATCACCATTATGATATTATGACTATGATTAATTTCTCTTGACTCAAACCCTTTCTTGGGGACCTGGTGAAAAACTTTCTTACCGGCTTCACCAGACTCCTCTTCCTCTTAAATTAGCAAATAATGTTAAAGAAAAAATATGGTTTTTATGATAGTGCTTTGGGATTTGCTAGTAACTGTTTATTCTCTTTCTCATTATGAGAACTACATATAACAAGTAAATGAGGGAAATAAGTGAGTTGATAATCAAAGGAGAGCATGAGATTGGCAGAATGAGCCACTTATTATCTTACCTTATTATTACCTTAGTGGAAGCTGTCTAAACTCCCTTTCCCCTTTACACTGGTACAAGCATTGACTTGCCACTCCAAACACCACAAATCCCAATACCTTGCACCACCAGCCAGTATCACTCAGGGTGAACAAATAACTCACACTGGGCAAATAAAATCCTTGTTTCCAACAACTTGACTAGGTTTTCAACTCTGCCCTGTTCCTGTGAACAATGTACGGTCCATTTTTGTTCTTTAAATCACTTATGTTTATTTTTGTTTCTTACTTTCAAAGAACCACAACTGAGACAGTCACCCTGAATCAATAACATTACTGAAGGGAAATGACAGGTATAGTGTAGTTAAATGAAATTTAAATAGTGCAGGCCTCAAGTTGCTTTTCAAGAACTTTTCACTTTATACTCCAATGTATAACTGTGTAATCTGAAAAATTTCTACGTTTTAGCAAACTTATTTTCTCTCCTCTATGAGACTGTGAGGTAATGAATTAGGTAAGATGCTAGGGAAAACATTTCATTAACAATTTCATATTTACAGAAGATCCTCAGAGGCTAGTTCACTGGATTCTCATTAGATATGTTCTTAGGAGAAATTCAAGTCATTTATTCATACACTTACAGAATCTTATAATAGCATTCCTGGTGAATCACTAAAATTTCAACAAAGTACACAGTGGACATCATTAATAGACAAATAGTGGCTGAGATCCTAATAGTACACTAAGATAACCCTTTTGGAGCTCCCCTTTTTAGGTGTCATAAGACCTACACTTATGTATACTATTCTCATATAAGTAACAGACTAGTTAGAAAATATTCCAAAATTTTGCTCTGTCAGTTGACTTGCCTGATGAAGATATTGCCTAACTTTCCTATGTATCAGCTCTTTCTGAAGAATGTAAGAATGTAATTCTAGCCAGTGAGTTGTATATTGTTAAGCATAGTTTTGCATAATTGTTTTAAATTTGAATTCTTGCTGTAGTGCACTCCACTGTATGACAAGAGTTCCTGATTGGAAGAAGACCAATGACTCTCCAAATCAATGAACTAACCAGAATCCTTAAGATCATCCACATCTCCATATTTTACTACTACCCATTTATTGTCAATGCTATTGTTGCTTTTATTGATAAATATAATTTGCCTCATAGTTATTTTTGTTTTCATTGCCAGGAAAGGAAATGCTGGTATTGCAGAATCAACAAAGGTGACAAATTTTTGCTGTGTACATTTCAATGTCATAGTAGACTGACAAAGAAAGACAAACTTCTTCAAGCCTGGAAACACACATATGGTGCCAGAGAGCAAAGGGAATTCTTTCTAGGAAGTAAAAATGACAGCCATGAAGCAAAGAAGGTCATTCATAAAACTTCTCTGCCAAATTCAACCTGGGATTTTATTGTTGCATTATAAGAATTATATATCTAAGCTCAAATGTTTTTCACTCATTTCTCTGTTTCGAAAAATATATAATAATTTGCAATTGTCATGGTTATTCATATCACACATCTTTTACAAACAGTGATTTCTGTTCAGGCTACCAAGACTAGAATTACAACGAACCTGGATGTGGGAAAACACAGCAGTTTAATAAGCCTGTGCTGAGAAATTGCATCTTAAAATATTCACTCATAGTTTTTACCTTTCAGTATGCATGAACTCTGAAGTTAGTTGAATACTTCAGGGATTTTCGTTTATGCTCTATTGTGATTAAATTGTTTTCTTAAATCTAAGGGTTTTCAGTAAAGTAAAAAGATAATGGAGCTGGAGAGTTAAAGACCTTTGTGACTTTAGTCAGCTCCCTTTATCTTTCCAAGTTTCTTCCCTTAGAAACTGAGAATGATAATACCCATATCCAAATTGCTATTCGTGTAAAATATAATAATGAATATTACACCTATTATAAATAAAATAGTTTGCTTATGAATTGTCTATTGAAATCCTCGGTAGAGACACTTACTAAGATTTAATGAAGAAAAGTCATACACATTGTACATAAAATATGTTGTTATTGACATATAGATAATCACTTTATTAGAATCTAAGGATATAAATATGACAGTCATATAATCATTTGCCTTCAAAGAGTTCAAAGTCAAGAAGTGGACAAATCTGTATACTACTAACTGCAGTGAGTTAATTACCATATTAATATCAACATAAAGTGCTATGAGAACATATAGATAGGAAATGACTTCAGACTAAATTATTAGGTAAGGCTTCATTGAAATGATGTTTTTAAAGTTATGTTTCTTTAATATGAGCTGAAGATTTCCTAGAATTAGGATGAGAAATGGCAGTTAAGGCACAAGGATCATCTTAAACAAGGGGCTAAAGACAATTTAGAGGACATGCAGAGTTTAGGATGAGACTGAAAATGAAAATGAAAAGAGTGTATACTGAATGTGCAAAGACATGTGAACTCTATTCTCTATGCAACAAGCACCAAAGAATGGGTTATAACTCATACCATACAATGTGTTACTGTGGTTATTTATTATTCTTTAATATGTCAAAATAGAAAGAAAAAAATTAATGACCTACAATCGTACTATCCAGATTAACACTTAGGAAAAAATTGAATAATGTCCTGTAGGTTAGCTCCAGGAATTCATTCAGGAGAGAGATGATGTAGTTTGGAATTTGGCAATATCTAAGTAAGTGAACAGTTGGACACATGCTTGATCAATATGTAAATGGAGAATTCATAGGCTATAGTAAATAATTGCATAGGGAAAACTAGCAAATGTAGAAATAGGTAACCAATATACTTTCTTAGTATGGGTCCAGTAACCAAATACATTAGGAATACAATTTGGAGGAAAGAAAAGATTTGGGGGTAACATGAGAATATTTTTTGTGGATACCTCCCACTCAAGTGCCACTTAGATATTCAAACTGAGTTGTTTCACAAGTAATAAATGTTCATATTTTTTATGTTATACTGAATTGTTTTCCATTTATTGAAGTCAGTAATCTACAAGTCATTGTATCCATGAATCATCACTTTGTAACCACCTATTCCAAGGCCCAATGTCTTCAATGAAAAAGTGTTTAATATTATTCAGTTTTCTGTAGGTCAGCTGGAGAGTTTACTCTAAGCAGGGAGGTTTACTCATGGTATTTTGGGATAAGTGTTAGATTGACTCTTTTAGGATGATGTCCTTAATGTCTGGCATTCAGCTGTCCATCTAGGATGGCTTAGCCATGCATCTCATCATTCAGCATCCTGTCCTATACCTGCTTTCATGGTAGCTGATCAATTCCAATAAAGTAAGAAATAGTGACAAAGGTCTCCTTGAAGTCTTTGATCTGGCAATTTAAGTTTGCATATGTTACAAGAGAAAATAAGTCATGAATCTAGCCCAAATACAAGGAAGAGAAGAGACAGTCTACCTTTTCAGGAGAAGAGTTGCAAAGCCACATTGCAAAGTACTTGGTATAAGAAAGGATAGAGAATTGGAAGCATTTCTGTAACCAAATGATCCCTTGTGAAATGCATTTTAACTAGAGTTACTTGGTGCTACCAAAGTCTAGTAAATAATCCTTCACTTTAAGAAAAAAAATTTCCTAACCGATTAATCATTTCTATGAAACTCTCAGAGCACAGAAATCTTGCTTAAAGGCCACAGATAATTATTTGATGAGAGTCATGTGATAAGGTAATTATGTAATTATGTATTAATTACTCAACAGAGAAAATGATTTATGTTTATTTTTTAAATTTAGAATTGATCACCTGGATTTTAGAAATCTTTTAACTGAAAGAAAGCTAAAGTTCAATGTTACTTCAAATAGTGTCACATTTTATCTTTGATTTTAACTAGCGCAATATGACAAGAGATTTGCCCAGTACAATTTGTGAATGCAGCAGATAAATAATTAAGGGTGAACTAAACCAATTCATCAAATGTGGGCAGCACTGTACTTCAAACAGCCAGATGTGCTGCAAAAGGTCAAAGATAGCATACTAAACAAACAAGATTCAGTTAAAAAAAGTACACACTACTAAAAATGAATAAACTCAGGGGAAAAAAACACTTTAGAGCTAGTGAAAGTATGCTGAAGATTATAATACTTGTGGTAGTTCAAATGGAATACTTCTGAGAGTGAAAATGGACAATAATAATTATAGATTTAAAGGGGACATACATTCACTGGGAATCTTTCAGATAAATTGGAAAATAGCCAATAATGCACAACTCTTTAAGCAAGTGTCAGTGGGGTTTCCTAAAAAAATGTAAATAAATAAACAAAACAACAACAAGAAGCTAAGATATATTTTCACTAATTTATTCCTCTGGATCCAAATATTTCATCTTTTTATGCCTAAGTTTAATCTAAGTCTTAATCTTATTATTATCTGTATATTGTCTTACCTTCTTTCTTTCATTTATATTCCAAAGGTTATTTACCCACTCTTAACTCATAGAAAAGACCCAGTATTCAACACAATGCAACTAAAAGAAAAAAATCCTTTCCCTTAAGCTTTGTGGAGTAACATTTCTTTCTCTTTCTTCTTTCCTTCCTAATCTTGCCCCTCTCTTTCTTTCTCTTTATCCCTGCTCTTTTTAAATTTTTTTTAAATTTTTTAAAATTTTTTGGTGTTTTATTTGTTTTTAATCTGAAAGAGACTAGATGAGAGACGCTCAGAGGCTCAGGGTATGGAAAGGGAAAATGGGAGTGTGGCAGCTTGAAAGAAAAAGGATCAAGTAAATGGAAGTTAGGGAGGTGAGGGGCAGAGAGACAGGAACATTAGAGCAACAGGAACATTAGAATACTGCCCTGGGGGCTGGGGCTGTAGTTCAGTGGTAAAGTGCTTACCTCCCATGTGTGAGGCACTGGGTTGGATCTTCAGCACCACATAAAAATAAATAAAGATACTGTGTGTTCATCTACAACTAAATAACTATTGAGAGAGAGGGAGAGAGGGAGAGAGGGAGAGAGGGAGAGAGGGAGAGAGGGAGAGAGGGAGAGAGGGAGAGAGGGAGAGAGAGAGAGAGAGAGAGAGAGAGAGAGAGAGAGAGAGAGAGAGAATGAATACTGCCCTTTCCTGCTGAGTCTACCAGTGCAGGGCATGAACTGCTGGACTCTACAGATCCAAGCCCTGATGAAGAACATCTGAAGGACTGAGTCACTCGTCCTGAGAAAAACAGGAGAGGAAGCAACTGAACAGAACTGGTGAGCACATTTTGCCCTGGGTTAGGTAGTAATGCACTCACCTTTTACAATTACATTTACAGAAGTCCTTGGAAAATGGGGAAGAAGGAATGACACAATTCCAATTATTAAACATTTGTATCTTACGAATATTAAAATATTAATATTCAATTTTAATACAATTTTTGCACAAAAACTGGTAAGAACCTTGATTATAATCTGGGAGTATGTGAACAACTTGAGCCTTTTTTTTTAATGGAATGAGTACATAGTACTGAATTGCTGTATAGGGAAGATATCTGCCACCAAGATAGGACTCTATAGGGGTTTTGTGACTGATTTCACTTATTCCATGGCCATGCAGCTCAGAGGGGTGAAATAATAGGTTTCCATAGAATGGATTGAACTCAAGGTGCTAATACCTAGACATCTGTATGATTATTTATTTTGAAGTTATCAGGGAAATAAATATCAGATTGAACCTTTGCAAACACCCAGATCAACAGCGCAAATTAGCTACGAGATCTAAACTGTATGATCATTGGCACTTTCAAAATTTATTTCCATCATCACCATGCACTTTAAAGATGGTTGTACAGAGAATTTGTAGCAGCTTTAGAAGATCCCTCTGTTTCAGGTGGAATTCTTGGGGGGGGGGCGGGTTCCCCTTTGCCCTTATGACTGACTTACATTACTCCTTATGTGCCATTTTCTGATTGATGGAGGTTTTCTGTAGATTGTTCCATGCTTAATCAGAAAACAGGATTGATATGCCAAAGCCCATTCTTTTCATCACTTTAAAATAAGGGTTTCCTCCATATACTATTTGGTAATTTCAATTTGATTTTTGAAATATGATCTTACTTTTTCAGTGTCCAAGTTCATGGGCAATATTTGGAACACTTGCCTGTTGACCTCATATTTGGACTATACTGGCAAGAGATCATGTGCTATTACCAAAAAAAAAAAAAAAAAGAAAAAGAAAGAAAGAAAAGAAGTATTTTGAGTGGAAGGAAGTGTTAATAGACCTTTAAAAATATCTATTTCTGCATAAGGGAAATGTGAGAAATGGCAAAAATAGGAAGCCCAAGAAAACCTACATGATAACTGGGCTACTTTGAGAATGCTCACAAAGGAGCTGGTAATGATCAAGTCAGTTTCTCTCTCTCTCTCTCTCTCTCTCTCTCTCTCTCTCATATATATATTCCATGAGGACAGAGATTTTCCTATGTTGTATTCTAGAGCCTAAAATAGTACTATCTAGAAAATTTTCCATAAATATTTACAGAAATGATTAATTAATTAATTAGCAGAATACTGCATTTTACTTCTAAGCATCCCATTCTGATTGAAATCATAATAAACTGGAACACATCAGAAAACAAAATATCAATAGATTAAGAAAAATAGAAGCTCTGTTTTAAGAAGGAATGGATATTTAGCTTAAAAATTGAATTCTTAGTATGGAACAACATAGACACTGCTTTAAAATATTCAAAGAAACAAAATATGTGAGGAATAAGCAGATACCTCCATTTCTAGAGAGGGAGAAGAGTAGACTTCACGGGATATTTCAGGTTTCCAGAATAAAGAGTTAATTTATTCATTTTATCCTAATAAGATGAACATGTATTATTTTTAAGCCTATCCTCAACATTTAACATGTTAAGAATTTGATTTATTTAGCCTTTAAATTATTTATATTATTAAGAATTGAGCATATTTACCTATTGCAGTTCATGATTAGATGCCCTTTTCTGGGATGAGAATTGGATTATTTGTTTCTATATTAAAAACTATTAGGAAAATATGCTGGAAAGAGTGAAGAAAACGATATTAATAACAGTTAATACCCTTATATAACTTTCATCAGGAAAGTTCAATAGTATCTCTGGTTTCCCAAGGGGTCCAAATTCTCTTATTTATTTGAAAATATAACTTGATTTAGCCCTTACATGGGATATGAAAACATGACACTAATAAATAATAGAACTGGACTCATGTATAAAAGCAAATAAATTCAGACAGTAGGATTTGTGAGCTAGCATTAGGAGTTCTAGCATTAAACAAATACAAACATCTAGTGTGCATGAATGTGAATAGGTGTAACTGATTCAAGGAAAGATAGACACATGGAAGTACAGAGTTCTCAGTCACAGAAGTGCAAAGTTGCTTGTAATAAGTGATTCACCAAGAGATTATTTCTCAGTAATTTTCCTGTTGTATCAAAACAAAAAATAGATTCACATTCACTATTTATTGTTTAAGATGAGATGCAGTTAATTTAGAAGTAGACAATTTTTATTTTGATAAAAAGACAATCAATCTCTCTCTCTCTCTCTCTCTCTCTCTCTCTCTCTCTCTCTCTCTCTCTCTCTCTCTCTCTCTCTCTCTTTCTCTGTGATACACACACCTTAGCCTAGCTCCTGTATTTAGATTTAGATTCCTTTTGGAGCTCCATATTCTGTCTCTTTTTTCATATTTGCTTGCATACTTTAAAGAAGAATGGTTTCTCTGTGTGTTTTATTCCTTTACTTTCTACTCACCCCTTAACCCACTTCAATCTGCCCTCTAGTCCCATCACTCAAATAAAAGTACTTTCATTAGATCACTGTTAGATATATGTCTGCTTTTAAGTTCAAAGATCACTTTTTACTACTTATCGATTTGACTTCTAAGCATTCTTTAGAATTTATTTGAGCATTCCTTTCTTGATGAAACATTTTCTTCAGTTTCAGTAGTCATACTCTAGTGATTTTTGCAGTTACAGACTCCTTCACTTGGACACTACATATTGGAGTTTTTCATATTAGACTTTGGTATACTTGAGTCCTTCTGGAAAATCTCATAGTCAAACAACTACATCCAAATCTTTTTAGTTAACACCACAGATTAATACCCCCAACACCAAAATGTATGTCCACTTGCCCACCTCATAATCCTTTTTTTTCTAATTAAGCTTATTTCAGGACTAGGGATGAAATTCCTTGGTAGGTAGATTGCCTACCATATGCAAGGCCTTGGGTGATATCTCCAGTACCACAAATAAATTAATTCATTTATTATCAATCATTAAATTTCAGACTCAACATACCTAAAATGTAACTTTTCCTTGTCTTCTTCTATCTTAATCTTCTCACAGTTGGTGAGTGTACCACAAGCCATTTAATATTTCCCTCCTTTCACACAAACATACACACACAAAAAAAAAATCAGTGGTTTTCTTGATTCATCTATCTGTCTTTTGCCAAGTTCTGTCAATTCTCCCTCTCAAATAAAGTTTGAATATGTTCTGTTAACTCATCTCCACCACCACCATCTTAGTTTAAGCTGTCATCTCTTTTCTGGGCTACAGCTGCTGTTGCTATTTTTACTTACCTATTTTCATTTGGGTTTCTGTATTATCTGTGAGCCTCAGCAAACAAATAGACAAACAATCAAAATGTGTTGCATTTCCCTGTCCTGTTTAGAACATTCCAATCACTTCTCATTGCTCTTGTGAAACTCTGTAATTTTGCATATAGGACTCTGCCTGTACCTCTGATCTCATCACATCTCTTACGTATGGTCTCTCCTATGGTTGTAAAGGTCTCCATTCAGTTCTGCATTTTAGGCGTGCTTTCCCATGATGTCCTGTGTTGGAACATTCTACCTGTCAACCTTCACACTGCCAATGCTCCCTCCTCCTTAGGACTTAGGTGAATTTTTACTTCCTTGGAAAAACTTTTCCTAGCTTCTCTGATAATGAGTTTTCTCCAAATGCAAGCAATCTTAATCCTGCACATCTCTCCCTAGAAGTATTTCTTAGTAGCATTTATCACAGTTATAATTTCATATTTTATATGAGATTCTTTGATTTATCTAACTCAGCTAGCACATCATAAGCTCTAGGAGGGCAAGGACAGTCTCTCTTTTTGCTCAACATTATTTCTAACACCTTAAAATGGCTGTTTAATACACAAGACTTATGTTACCTTGCAGAAGTCACACACTGACTGTCACATGAGTGTGGATTTTATAATTGTTTTTCTCTGTCTTAGTAAAGAAAATAAGTCATTTAATAAATGAGATAGAGAAAAAGCTGGAGAGCCCTGGACCTTAGTAAATATCCAAAGAACACAAAGGGAAAGAGAAGGAAAGTGTTTAAAATCTTAAATAAAAATTTTAAAAAGCAGCAAATTTTTTTATAAACCTATTTAGAAAGTATTAACTCATTTTAGGAAGATGATAGAACAAAAAAATTATTTTTAGTTGATATTCACTGAACACTGACTATGGATATTGTATTATATAAAACTAAAAAATATTTCACTAAGCCAGGCATGGTGGCATGCACCTGTAATCCCAGGAACTTGGGAGGCTGAAGCAGGAAGACCAAAGTTTGAATACAGCCTCAGCAATAATAATAAAAAAAAGAAAAAGAAAAAGAATTAGAGATGTGGCTCAATGGCAGAGTATTCCCTGGGTTCAATCCCCAGTTTCACATACATGCACACAAAAAGTCTCACTAGACATTGTTTGGTACAAGGAAGATATTATCATTATATAAATTTTACAGAAAAAAATTGAAACTTAAAATGTTAAGAATTACATTCTAGCCTATATAGCTAGTAAATTACACTATTTAGATATACTTCGGGCCTATATCATTGCAAAATTGATGAACTCTAACTTTAAACAAATGCCTGTCAAATTTCAATAATAAATAAGCCCTCTTAAAATATAAAAAATATTTCTGAAGATTCTTGCTATAGAGTTAAATTAGTGTTATGATATTACATAAACATATTAATATAATAACTGTGAGATTCTTATAGGTTCCTAGAATTTTAAAATTAAAACAATACAAATAATAAAATAATAAGAATTTAAAAGTCAAATTATAAAAAATTCAAATTAACATTATTTTGATACCTGATTTTATGAAATAAAAGAGAATGACCAATGTGTGAATTCTGTGTTGACAGCTATACCCAAGGCTCTGTATTAGTCTGTATAGGTCAATTTTGTTGCCATGGTAATAGGTCCCTGTATCTCTGTGGCTAAAACCATAAAGTTATATCATATGTTGTATCTCACCTTAGCCTGGTACAAAGCAAATATGCAGATATGCAGAATGATTTTTACTAACAGCCTGAAATATTGGTCATAACTAGTCAAGTAGCCCCATCTAACTGTAAGAGATTTGTGAAATATGTCCAAGAGGTATATGAAAACAGATATTCTTGAGCATCAGTATTGATGACCACAATTCCAAAACTGAAATTTTCTACTCTAAAATTCCTGAAATATGAGTTGCCATGGAAACAAACAAATTTTTTTTAAAAAAACAAGTTGTTTCCATTAAATGTACATTCTTAAACAAAAGAATAGATATCAATGATTGTTATTATTTTGATATTAGAAGTATTGGAAGTAAGCTATATCTCTTACATTCAAAGTTAAAGCTTGCTGTTTTAATAAGTGCACACTTGGCCCTGACAAGATAATAAATACATTTGCCAGTATGAGCCATGAACACTTGAAAAAATATTTGATTATAAGGTTGTTATTGAGATCATTCAAAGTAACAATTTTTATGGTGAGTAAAATAAGATCTCAAAATAAAATTGTATAGATAAGTCATGGCCACCTGTGAGAATATATTGCCAACCCCACAATACAAGAAACAACACATACAGCTATTCTGTCTGTAAAGCCAAGTGCCAATACAAATGACAACAAAATATCTAAAGCATTGAAGAACAAGATCATTGTGGATTGGAGTGGTACTGAAAGGATTCACAGGCAGGAAGGACTTATATTCAGCCTTGAAAAGATAGAACCTAAATACGCATAAATGAGGAGAGAAGTAAACTCTTAGAACATTGAGCATCATAAAGAGGAGCAGGGTGAGGTGGGAGCAAGGTTTGTTTATGGGTTAAGAAGGTAAACTATTTGCAATAAAGAGTTTGTTCTGAAGAATATTTTTAATTTTTAAATGTGCAATAAGAAAACAGAAAAATTCTGAGTGAAAACATTTGCTTTTGATTGAAGATGGTTTTTGGTCATATAATGAAATTTGTTTAATGAATAGTGGTAAGACAGTGTTGATCATAATGATAGACAGATATCAAATACCTATGATGTGTAAAGCAATATATTAGCCACGTTGGTTGAACTATCTATTTTCATAATAACCTAAACCCTAAAAGCTAGATAATACTATCCTTATTTTTACAGATAAAGGAAGAAGATCTCAGAAATTTTTGATAACTTTATAATAATATTTCATGTCTTAAAAGAAGGTATTTGAGGCCAGCTTGACCTCAAGTTCTTTTTTCTACATCATTCTAAATGAAATATACCTACACATATCAGACCTTCTATTGAATCAGCAATAAATTAGTCAACCACAGTGGAGTCACTTTTACTGAAATAAGTACATTTTATGTATTTTATATGATTAGGTAAAGTTTATGAGTTATCAACATTTCTATGATTTAATAAATTGCTTTTTGTAATTATCAAATAGGAAAACAGAACATATTTGTATTATCATAATAAATTAGCATTTAACAAATCCTACTTTTACATTTTTGTTTGGCCACATATCACTTTGTCAGCATTAGGAAGTAATATGAATAAAAAGGAAATTTGTTGTTTCATTATGCAGTTATTTTCTTACACTTTTTCTGTTTTCCTAGAGAAAAATCCACAAAAGTTGGTAGGCTCAGTGAAAAAAAAATGGCACTGTCTTAAATACAGTTTCCCAGGCCAGTGATCTTGGGCTGTTAAAATGCAATTGATTTTCCCTGTTTATTTTTGTTAGGTTTTCTGATGTATTGTAGCAGCTACAATATGGTCTACCAGTATGTAAAGAACCCAGAATTAGGTGGTAGACAACAAAAGCAATCAACCAGGAGATATAAGGTATAAGCAATCATCAAGGAGACTTGATCTATAAACTTGGAAATAATGGAAGTCGTCCTTAAGTAAGGTGGAATCAACATCCCAGTTTAATAGATAAAGATATTGCAGAACTTTGATTAAAATGAGGAGCACGGGAAGAGTTGGAAAGTTAAAAATAATACCCAAACAACTTCAGATTAGGTTCCATTTAATTTGAACACCTTAGGGGAAATGGTGGTAGTCAATAGTTAGATTGCTTCTCTTTGTCATTGCCTGAAATATATTAGGGTAATGTTGCTGGCAGAAGGGGGCATGGGGAGTAACTTGACTATTTTTTCCTTTTAGACATCAGAATATCAGGATGTCCTTCTGAAGACATATGAATCTGTATAACTCTAACATGTTACTGGGTCATATGAAGACCTTAGACATTATATGTTCAAGTGATGAATAAAAGAGAAAAAGAATAGATGAATGAAAACTATTGTTTTCCTTTGTTCAAAAGGGGCTGCTCTTCTTTAAAACTAGTGTGAACTGACTTAGTGGGTGAAATGTACCTGAATAAAGATCCAATCTATGTGCATACACTGCCTGGCACTCTACACAAAATGGCATTCAAAATGTGTGTCATTTGATATTTTGCAAATTATTTTCTAAAATTATTTTCTAAATGCACTGGGCTTGAATATCTCCATGCTTTTCCCATTGCTTTAAGAATAAAGTGTCAAATTGCTGATGTGTCCAATAAGGCAGAGTCTTGTCTGATCTCTAGCCCTATATGACGGAGATCTCTAACACTGTTTCCACATGGCTGATAGCCTGGCAATTGCTAAGACATGTGTTAGAGAACTCTGGAAGACAGCATAGTATAGCAGTTTGGAGCAGGACTCCAGGGTCCAGAGTGCTGAAATAGGAATTCTCCTTTAGCAGTTTAGTAACCCAGCAAGTTACTTAACCTTACACAGCCTCACTTTTATCATTTTGAAAATGGAACTAATAACAGCACCTTCTTCATAGTATTGTGATGAAAAGTGAATGAGTTAACTTTAAAATCATTGCATGTACCTGACCTCTAACCTGTGCTCTATAATATGAAATTAATCATAATTCCATACATTTCTATAAAACTGACTACCAGAATATGAGGACAACAGAAAATCATGGAATGAGAGGTTAAAGGAAACCAGAATTCAGGCAGCAAAGAAGATTGTGCTGTTTTCTTTGGTGGAAGTAAGGGATAGACTTGAAAATGCTTACAGAAGAGTGAAAGATTCAGAAGCAAGAATGAACCTGAAGATAAGAGATACAAACCCCAGAAAAAGTAGGAGAAATTGAGACCAACAGGTGAAGTCATTGTCTTTCAAAAGAAGCATGAGCCTATACAGGGTGTGAGTTCTTTGCCTCCATTATCCTTATCCATATTTCTCTTTTGAAACCATGAGTTACATTGTAGGTCACAAAAGCATTATTTATTAAAAGACACCCCAAGTCATGGATTTTCACAAATTATCTCTACTACTACTTAATGTTTAATCCATACACCTGCTGTTTTGTGTGCTAAGAATGCTTTTCCTTTAAATTTCAACTTTCCTGCACTGATTTCTCAATGAAGTGACTGTTTCGTCATTGAAACAATTTCTAAGTCCAGGAGAATTCAAAAACAATGACCTCAATTAAGCCAGCATAGCTTGCCCTGGACTTACTCTCATGTCCTCAGTGGTGGGTCTTCAGTTGGTCTCACTGCTTGCCAGTACCTCCTAACAGAATGAACATCTAACAGAGCAGTGACTATGTCCATAAATTTATCTCAGATCATAGCAGAGTTTCATGAGTTATATGTGAATCTATAGCAGATAGGCTAATGATGATAACCAATCACCTTCATGTAGGAAAGGTCTTAATACTTCTTTAGCAAAAGTAGGGTAAAAGAAATGGAATAAAGTATCATAATATCTAGAAACTTCTATCTAAAGAAATTAGTTCAGGGAACCTACCAGGATCTTTAAGCCCTAGATTCAAATGTCCACTATTTTAAATCACTCTAGATATTTAGGTAATCTGACTTGAGGACCAATAACTAAACCATGGCAAATATAGTTTAGTCTCTTTTTATTTAAAATAACCAAAGTAAATGGTGACCTTCAGATAATGCTTATGTTTTTATAATAACTAATGTTAAGTTTTCTCTTGAGAATAAAGAACAACTTCCAAGGCATAGGTGTACATTCATTTTTTCACAAGTTTATATATCTCTTTTTTCTTTATTTTCAGGAAGATGGGGAAATAAGTTTGAAAAACAACAGGGTATATTATCAAAGAGAAATTTAAGAGTTTAGCTTTGACAATCCCATTAAGCCTACAGGAGAGAAAGAGTAAAGCCATGTTCTGACTTTGTGACTTCAACCATTACTAATCATCAAAACACTGAAAAAGCTGATTTCAAGATCAAAGCAAAACATAGCAACTTCAAAGACAGATGGAGAGCTCAGTGCTGAAAAAACAGGGTCCTCATAATGTCACCTACATTAGAAGGTTGTAGGAAATCAGGTAAACAAGACCTGTATCTGAAACAGAACTAAGAACATCTGCAGCACTCTACCAAGTTTGGAAATATTTCTCATAATTTGTATTTACTTTGAAAATCTCTTTCTGCTCCATCCAAATGTGTTTTGGGAGCTGAATAAGCTATCTTTACTCCCCTACATAGAACAATAAGCCATGTAATTTACTATTTAACTTTGGAAATTGTAGGAAAATTATAGTGAAAGAGGGTACTGTTAAAAATTTCACCTTGATGGAGTGTGAGAGTGAAGCAGACCTGCCGGAGACTCCAAGGCAACAGAGATGTCTGGACCACAGAGTTCCTGCTGAGGAGAGCTGCAGGCAGCATGCAAAACCTGCACAAAAAAGGTCTTGAGATCCAACATGGCGGAGAGATCAAGTCTCTGACTTCTTCAGCTGCGCAGGCATAGGGAGTCGTAAACCATCTAAATGCTGTTTGCTCAGGATCTGAGCTGACGTGGATCTGGAGCGAACAGTCTGGGCCTCTCAGAACACACACCGAGCCCGGATCAGCTGAATTCAAGCTCCCGTTCGCCTGCTTCCCGCAGACAAACAGCTGTGACTCAGCACTAAACGATCCCGCTGAAACAACTGGTCGGCCCTTCTGATCCTACGGAGGTAATGCCAACCGAGCCTTCATAGGCAGTGGCCACAGGATTGAAACGGGGCTTGGGAGAGATAGTCAGGACCCATCCGTTGCATTGGTCACCCGGCAAAGGGAACGAAAATTCGCTGAGGGTTCTCAGCCGCAAGCTCTAAAAACTTAGGGTCTGAGGGAATGGCAAACAGGGAGAGTGTGCCCAGTCGTTCATGAAAACAGGGCTCACAGGAGCAGCAGACCTGGCATGTAGCCAGTATTATGGTGAGCGTCACCAGTGAGCAGGGCCTGGCTTGAGGAAAAGTGGGGAAGTGACTAGACATAAGAGAAGGCCCTAGGCACTCAGGATTGGAGACCCACCCAATCTGGGAGGAGGAGCTGCTGCACAGTGATTGGTTCCAGCGTATTGAGAGGAGAAGCTTCTCCCGGTGGGCACAGCTCCACCTACTGGAAGAGAAGTTAATCAAACTCTAAGACTGCATTTATTAATTTTTTTTAAAATTTTTTTTTTAATTTTCATTTTTTTGTTGTTTTTTAATTTTTTTAATTTTTTAAATTTTTTTTATTTTTTTAATTTAAATTTAAATTTTTTATTACTTTCTTAATTTTTTTTCTTTTTTTCTTTTCTATTTTTTTATTTTGTCTTTTCATTTCTTTTCAATTTTATTATTCCCCCTTCCTTGAATTCTACCTGCTTACTCTCATTCTGTTTAGTGACTTCTCCCCTTCCCTTCCAATGCCTTTCCTCCCAAGCATCAAATAAGAGTATAGGAGTAAACAGTAACTCAGCAGTCAAACAGAACAAGAAGTAACATGAGCAGCATGAAAAAGCAAGGAAGAAAAGGAGTACAAACAATGCAAGACAGCCTAAATATTCAGGAGGACCTAGAGGCATCAGAAAAATGGTCAAATAAAGAATTCAAGGAATACCTTAGACAGATGGAATGGAACCTTAAAGAGGATATGAGACAGCAAATTCAAACAGTGAAAGAACTCATTGAAAATGAATTACATAAACAGATAAAAGAAGAAGTTAAGCATCTTTATCAGGAGAGAGATTATAAAAAAAAATCAAACAATAATTCTAGAAATGAAGGAAATGATAAACCAAATTAAAAACTCAAATGAGAGTATCACTAACAGAGTGGAGCAAGTAGAAGCAAGAACATCAGATAATGAAGACGAAATATATCATCTTGAAAAGAGTCTAGCCAACTCAGAAAGGCTGGTAAAAAAATCACAAGAAAAACATCCAAAAGATATGGGATAACATAAAAAAAACAAACTTAAGAGTCATCGGGATAGAGGAAGGTATAGAGATTCAAACCAAGGGAATGAGTAACCTGCTGAATGAAATAATTACAGAAAACTTTCCAGAAATAAAAACACTTCTCTTTTATGAAACTTACCCATGCCTTATCCATTTCACCTGGTGTGTTCCTCTGAACCAATCCTCCTAGTCACAATATAGGTTATTTGGTACCTTATATTATATAACACTTCATATCAATGTTAAGGCACATATCATATTCAATAACAACAACCACCAACTATAAGAATTATTTCCAAATATTATCACTCTGAATATATGAAAACTTTTCTGATCAAAACCTCAGTGTGTCAGCCTCTCATTTTATTACTCATTCTATAATTTTTGTGACTTGGCCTTTAGAGAGCATTTTATTTACCAAAACCTTAACTAATTATCATCAACTTCAAAAATGTTGAATGAAGAAAGATAACCTTAAAAATGGCTATAATTTGTTCTATTTTAACAGAACACTTCACACATCATAAAGTTGTCAAAAATAGAAAAAAATCACCATTTTAAACACAGCTGTTGTTTAAAATCTTTGTTTTCTTTTTCCTTGTTCTTATATTTCTGTATGATTATGTGCATTTTTATAATCTCTCCATCTATTCATTTTTCTATAGCAGAACATCTAATTGCAATCAGAGTCTATACCAAAACTCTAGTTGAATTTATTTCTATGTTGTTATATAATCGATGTAATTATAGTTCAAGAGTATAAGTTTAGTTGCGATTGTTCCTTCATTTAATTAATCATAACCCTATCATTAGATATTTAGAGTAACTCATTTTTCACTGTATGTTTTTGAAATAAATGTTTTAATACATGTAGTTTTTCTAATTATTTTAGAGTTTTAAAAACGTGCACTCAAATGCAAGATTACTAGATCAAATGATAAAAATGAAAGAAAAAAAAGAAACCATTTATCTTTTAAGAAAGAGTATATTAGCTAGTAGTATCCAAGTACATTTAATTGTTTCCCCAGTAATTTGATCTAATCTGGCTTCTGAGCATTCAAGTTCAGCTGTCTTTATTATGCACATGATAAGTAGGTGACTTAGAGATCCTACAGCTTTGAAGTCTGGTTTGGTTCAGTAGAAATGAATGGATACAGAGCAAAGCTCTAGGTAAAATGGATAAGTTAACAAATGAAAAGTGACAGTATTACTTGAGCATAAAATATGTGGCACATTTAAACCACAGTTCAGCATTAAGAAAGACAAATTGTTTATTCTAAGTAAAATATATAATTTTCATTTCAATGAGACAGTAAACTTGCTCTCCATATATATACAGATTATATATGAAGATTTTATATTGCAATATTTGCATTTTAAAATTTTCATTGTTATTTTGTTGTAAATGGCAGTTTATTGTTTTGTTCTGGGCCTGATCTGGAGGTAATTGTATTTGAACCTTTGTCTTTCTTTTTTTTTGCTAGTGATGGGGATTGAACTCAGGACCTTACACATATCAGGCAAACTATACCCATGACCCTTAAACCTATTTTTTTAACTCCCAGTGTTTCTTCCCTCTTCCTCAATTTGGTCTATTTACCATCTCTTGATCTCTAGAGAAGTGCACAAAATTTAAAAAAAAAAGGGGGGGGGGAAGCAGAGTACCTTATTTTGGCTAATTGATTATAGGAGGATTTTGCAATTTTGCTTATTAATCTCCTCTTACTGTGTTGAAATACTCCTTTTGAACAAACAGAAAAGTGTAAAACAGACTTTCTATCTAAGATATATGTGGCTACCTTATATGTACCATTTATAAAATCATATTTTGCTAGAAGTATCACTAGGGATAGATTCAAGCTTATAAAAACAGATTGAAGAGTAACATACAACAGTAATGTTCAGCCATCTGTATCAAAAAATTATTGAAAGCATTTAGTAGTATAGAATAGCTTTATATATAAGGAAGGATGAAAGAATTTAGTTGCTTGAATATATATAGGAAAGTTATCAAAAAAGACAAACATGTACTCAAAATACATGGTTATCAAAATATGCCAGTTTTATCTTTAATCCAAATTTCAAGCTACTGCTAAACTGATGGATGGTCTTTCTCTAAACAATTCATGTTCTTACTTACTTCCAAGTCTTACCTCTGCTGGAACCTAGACCATCTCCCTCTTCCTTTCTTCTTTCTTTATGGAAATCCTCATAATTCATGGAAGAATTTTCCTCAAACATAATTAAACATTTTACTGTATTCATCATTTACACAAAATGTTCTCAGCTCCTCTGCCTTGCCGGCAAGTCAGCACTCTGTGATTCAAGCCAACAGTAGCAAAAAATAATACATGTCCTATATTTGTATTAGGGTTAAATTTAAATTTTATCATATTTACTCTTTTTGTTGTTGTTTGGTACTCAGGATTGAACCCATTGTTGCTCTACCACTGAGCCACATCCCCAGCCATTTATTTTTGTTTGTTTGTTTATTGAGACTGGATCTCACTGAGTTGAGAGAACCTTGTGAGGTTCTCCTGGAACTTGTGATCCTTCTGCCTCAGCCTCCTGGGTCACTGGGATTGCAGGCTTATGCCACCACAACTGGTGGCAAATTTTATCATGTAATTAATATTTTTAAGAAAAATGTGATAATCTAATGAGATAAATCCTTATAACTATATGTTGAACTCTTAGACTGAAGAGAGTGAATTCAATTCTACTCATCAAATATCTTTTAAGTAACTATTATATTCAATTTTTTATAAATATATATGTTAACTTTTCTTACATCAAAGTTGCTACCTACACCTTGACCTTGACACTAATGATTAAATAAATTTATTGGATGTGCAGTGAAGGGAGAAGAAAGGTGGACATAATAAAGTGTAGGATGTAGAGTCTCCCGCAAGAATATTACTTGTAAGACAACCACATTTGAGACAGTATATTTCACCTTTATTTAAAATATTTGTATTTTCTATCATTTTAAAATATTTGATCTTTTTTTCTCTTTAAATATCTGCTTTTTAAATAACTAGTTTCAATTGTATTTTTATATGTTAAGACCATTTACTGCCTATACAAATAGAAGGCCAGTTCCTAAAACCTGTCAAGCAATATGTTTGAAATTTCAAAATTTGTATCCCAGGAAAACATCAAATAAATCTAATTGATAAAAATCATTGTTCAATGCAAATTCACAACTTTTAATCAATGTCAAAACCTTTTTAAGAAGTCTCCTTGGAACACTGGTAATCAAATTTGTATCTCCTATTAGAATTTAAATTAGTGAAAATGATGAAGATTTTATTTCTGTTTCTAAGCATTGGAATATAACCTACATTAATTGTATGAAGTCATACTTCAATTGTTTTAACATCAAAGACAGACAAAGCGATCCCAAACAGTTGTGTTTTAACATGTGATCATTAAATAACATGTGAATGGAGTTGATTGATTGCTTGCAAAGATCAGAATTCCACATATCTAAATATAATGTAATTAAAAATAAGAAAGAGCTGGAAAATGGTTAAATTGAATTTAAGTTTTGGCAAAGAATTGGGCTTCCATCCTCAGAGAAATACTGTTCTATAAATGTAAAATACATTATAGAAAAGGCACATTCCCCAATGGCATTGTCTTAATTCAAGAGATAATATTCATACCCTCAGAGCTACAGCTTACAGACCTCTGCAACAGGCAAGAATGACCTTAAATGAATAGATTTTTTTTCAGTTATTACAGCTGAATGCATCCAAAATAAGGAACTCATGCATTTAACTTCACTACGGAAATCATCGCATAAATGAGATAGTGAAAATTTCCGCTTATATATAGCAAGAAATTATGTCATTTACAATGATGGTACAATTTACATCATGTACATTTTTTACATCTTGATTTAAATTTTCAAAAAGAAGTTCTACTGCTTGTAGTATTTTAACTCTTTAAAAATGAAGGTCTGCTGGATAATCATTTCAAATATGCAGCCAAAAAATGATTCTAAAATCCTTTAGAATACCAGTTTCCCAAGATATCAACATGCAGGTATGTTGAAGAGATAGTCCAGCTAAATTTACTGGCTAAATTCAAGGCAACTCAGGCCTGAGTTAAATCATTCTATGATAAATCCCATACAATTTAAAAAAAATAATAATAATAGTAGACATTATTGTTCATATCATATCCAAGTGTCATTGCTGAGTGGATAATTTTCCGGTAATAAATTAAATGTGAAAATGTTAAAAACCTATTCATTCTGAGGCCCTTAGAAGTAAAAAAAAAAAAAAAAAAAAAAAGTCATGGCAAAGAAAACCTCAGTAGCATCACAGAAATAGTTCTTACCTCTTTTGATGGACTCTCTAAGCAGGCTTAGTCTTAATCATGTGGTCCTTTACATCAGCAGTGATCCTTGTTTGCATTAATTTGTTTTATGTGTGAATCCTGTTTGTTTTTTTTTTTAATTGGATTGTAGACATTTGAAAAACAATAACCACAGTTCATGTTTTCTTTGCTCCATGATCACACTCAGGCTCACACACAGTTGCCCTTGTGCCCTCAGTGACCCTTCCATAACATCTTTAGATGGTGCACTTTCTAGCCACAGTCTGCTGTCTGCTTCCTGCTTCTGCACCAGAGAAGACCCAGGTGCTGTTCATTTGTTTCATACCCACACAGACCCCTGCCCTTGGTTCTTGAAAGCTCTAAAAATATAAATATCAATGAAGTAATCTTTTTGTATACTCTCCACTGTAAATCTAAGGTAAAAGTGTCACTGAAAGAAAACTTTTTCTACTGTTTTCTTACGAACTATCAGTGAAAATATTATTTACACTTAGCTTGCATTATTTATTATTTCTAATACACATTTTTTTCTTGCTTTGTACATTGAGCTTAAAGGAGTAATTCTAATTTCGTCTCCTATTTTTATTTCTCAAAGGATGCCTGGCTATTCCAGGGCTTGAGGCTTACCCCCAAATGGTATTTTGCTTGTTTTAGGAAAGATCATCACAATCATCTTTTTTGAAATAATAACAGTATTTCAAAAATAGTTGCACTAAATGGTTACCTATGTATAGCTATGTGTTTACTTTAATCACAAAAGTGACCCTGCACATGGATTTTTCAACAAAATATTTTAATTTTCAGAATTCATATGTGAGAGATATAAGGAGATACCATTCAGATTCCCCAATGAAATAACAGGAGAGTCAGTGAGACAACTTAATTGAAATAACTTGTTATGTAATTTGTATTCTCAGTATTATATATTAATGAATCAAACAAAAAGAACTCTTTTCTCAAAATACTAGAATAAAAATAGGCTTTGATAAACTTATTGATTAGTTAAGGGCTTAATCTGGTCTATTTTGCATACATAATTCTTTAATTTCAGGATATTTCAGGGAAGAATACACCTCATTTTGTCTTAATATGCATATGAATTGAGATTCCAGATGGCTAAAGGGAAATAGAGCCAGAGACCTGAGGGATAAGGTAGGGATTTCTTAATGTTGTGCTTCATTATTGCATGTTGGAGTGTCTTCAGCTTCTATAAGAATCCTAGAGATTCAGACAGTGGGACAAACCCAACTTAGGTGTCATTTCAAGTGGCAAACTTCCTTTTGCTGGGTTACTTCCCGCTTAGTTTAACTTCCTTCTCAATGCAAAGAATTATGCAGCAATTTACCATAGAACTCTGCAGGCCTTTGCCCATGAGACGATTTGTCTAAGAAGTGGCATCAATTTTGGCCACAGGAGAGCCAGGCACACATATAATCAGATGAAGTACTTATGACTTCCCATGTAGTCAATTCTCTATGGCCCTTCACTGAGGAGTACTGCGTGTGTGACTTGTTTAAGATGATGCTTTTGTCAAAACTGACATTTTAAAACTTAACCTCAAATCAAGACAATGCCTAATATGTGTTAAAACACAACAGTTCTGCCGGGAAAATCCACACATGAGAATTAAACAGCTGATAGAATAAAAGATACACTGCACATTGACCCTGGAGGGTTCTCTTCTAACTCATGAAGTTAGAAATCATAATACTACAAAACATATAATAATAGTATTTGTGTAGCATTTTTATTGCAAAAGTCTTTGATTTTTTTTTTCTAGCAACAAAATGGTCCCCACTGAGATGCTAACATTTCCTTTGCAGTTCCACAGATACAATATAGACATATCCACATACTCATGGAACTAAAACTTGGCTATGCTTTTTAACATTTTTTTTTAATAAAATGAATGTATAAACGTGTTTGTGATGAATACATTATAGCTTTTATTTCATGAGAATAAATACATGTCATGAGAAAAGCAAAATTTGATTTGAATATTAGTATTTATTGTTGCACAGTTTCTGTGCAATTCAACTAACCCATCTTGTCTTTGTAAATTCTATGGAAAAGGTAGTTGGAAATCAATTACTCTGACCCTAGATTGCTCTAAATTTATGAAATCCATTAGCACTTGTATGTAATACAATAACATCTTTAGTGATAATCTTATAATGGATGAAAGTTATATATAAGTTTTGTTGTATCTTTAGGTATTATTCAAAATTTTTAAGCATATGTTGATAATACCTCTGGAGAAAGCTTATAATAGTTATTTTACAATATCTTTAATGATTTGTATCTAGAATATATCTTACGATTTTAAAACCCAGTTCTTGTGTGGTTTTCAATTTATCAGGATTAGTGCTAAATTCTGGAAGGAGAATTCCTATCTTTGTCTAATTCAGAAGACTAAGCTTAGTCAAAAGCTAATTGTTGTTTAAGTAAAAATAAACAGGTTTAGAGTAATTTAAGGAAACTCTATAGAGTTTTTAGATATGTTCAGTGTAGCCAGAGGTTCATTACAAATACAAAGTACATTACTGCAAAGTGTCTTAGGATCATCTAAGCAAAGAAGGTAAAAAGCAGATGAATTTATTTGTTCTGATACAACAGATTCCCCCTTAACCTTAATCATTATGTTTTAATTTGTTTTATATTTTGGCTACTGAATAAGTTATGAGTTGCTTTTCTTTTTAGAAAATAATATTTGCCTTTAGTGGCAAATATAATATATGAAAGCCACTATTAATATATCCTTCTCATTTCATTATTAAGCAAACTCAAAGATTTCAGAGATGCAAAACAACTGTGGTCTCTTTAGTTTTCTGCCAAGCTTTTTGACCTACTCCTTCATCTTTAGTAAGAGAATAATCTTAGAGGTGACAGCTCAGCATATAAACAAGTGTTTGTTAGTTTGCCAGAACAAGATTACTGATCTACCACCAACCCCAATGTCATTTTGTGGCATAATGTAATTAAACTTGAGGACATACTACTAAATCAGTTGCAGTATAGATGTCCTACAAAACTTACTTGTCTACAAGTGAACTCCCAGTGCCTGGTTTCCTGAGTATTTCCGCAGCCAGACAGCAAGAGGCAGAATAACAAAGTGATTATATAAGTGAAGGCTGACTGTGGAGAGTAATTCCCAGATCTATTATCACTTCTTGCTATGCGACCTTGAGCAAGTTATTTAACCTCTTTGTGTTTCCATTTCATAGTCCATAAAATGGATATGAGGAATACATGATTGTTGTTTGCAAAGTAATGCCTAGCACATTAAAAAACAAACAAACAAAACAAATAAACAAAAACCTCACTAAAGTCTTTGTAAAATAAACAGGATTGCTATTTTGGTAAAGTAACACTGGTTAGAAATGGAAATAGAAGAAATAGCAACACAAACATGACTCTCTGAAAATCCTATCTGTTACTTAGGAGGGTCACAAGTAAAGTTTCTTGATGGATCAGAGCTTTTGTGCATAACAATGAATTACTTGGCCTCTACAGTCAATGATGTTCAAGAATGTACCTTCTTATTCTACTATGCATTACATTATACTTTGTCTATCTTTGATGCTTCCTGCACTGGGCTCTTGTGAAGTAATCTATTTGGGGCCTTCCCAGAAGATTCATTAAGTTGTATTGAATTGTGTCTGCTTGCCTCATGGGCAAGGTGAGGCATTTGCACCAAACACAAAACACCTGTGCTCTCAAGTTAGCACCAATTCTGTTCCCTTTAGCCAATTCAAGGTTTCGTTTATTATTTATAACATTCTGAATGTGTTGGGACCTAATTATTTCTGAAAGTGCTTCATCCCCCACTCCATGTCATGTCAGTTGCAGCTGGCTGGAATCTTATCTATTCTTAGATTCGAATTTGAAGCAGGATATTCTCAGTGGAGAGCCCTTGCCTCCTGAATGCACTCCCTTAGTAATCTATCAACGTGCAAATATGAGAGTGTTTAGGTCATGATTTATGATGCCCTCAGTCTTCTCAAAATTTGATTAATTTTGCTCATTTTTTCCTAGGACATAAAACAATAGTGTATGTAATATCACCTAATATTAAATTACAAAATGTTTATTGTATTACATGCTACTAATTTATTTTGAAGCATATGATAAAGCAGTATAACATTAATAGTCAAAGTTGTATTTATAAGTCAAAAAGCATTATGTACTTGGAAACATTTCAAACCAGTTCAACAAGATTTTCTCACTATCTAGGGCACTGTTTTTAAAAATGTGCTCAAAGGATACTCCAACTTCAGGAACACCCCTGGGCTTTATAGGAATGCCAGGCCCAACACAGACACATTGAATAGAATCTCTAGAGGCAAAGCCTGGAAATTAAAATTTTAACAAATACCACAGGTGATTCCAATGTACTCCCATGTTTGAGACTCTGATTCTTAGGTACCAAAAATGTTTATTTTTCTAGCTTCTTTACTATTTCTGCTTTCAGGTTGCTGCTGGCCAGGCAAGGTGTGACTGGCAGATAGGATAGGATTGCTTCAATCCACATGTGTCTATTAATTTATCATCCCCACTACCTGCCAGTCACACTGCTGGCCTCTTTACTAGGATCTGAGAATACCACAAGAAGCAAAGGTGCTGATTTTGCCTTGAAACTCCCAAAAGGCTGCCAGAGGAACCAGCCATTCATGGATTCTTTCTTGGCAGCTAGCACCATATACCCCAGAGAGAACTCTTGGCTTGAATTCAGTCTTTAAACTAAGAAGAACATCTCTTCATTTTCATCTTGCATCCTGACTTTACTTGGATAAGTGAATATAACTTGGATAAGTGAATATAACTTGGCAAACTCTGGTGACCTGAACAATCTACCTCCTGCTAGGATCACTGTCCATCTAATTGGAAAATTGTGCTACATCTGTGACTACCTTACTCCCATCCTCTCTGTGCAGCTATTTTTTAAAGCTTTCTTCTAACTTCTTCCTCTTTTTACTCTCCCTGCCAAGAAGAATCAATCCCTTCTGTAGCTTTAACCAACAACTCTCTGTTGGTGACACTCAAATGTTTATATTCAGTTCCAGTCACTTTTTAAAACCTAGACCCACTTTTCACTGGTATCTACTTGTTCACTTCCATGTCCAATTGTAATCTCACATTCTGCAAATCTGCAATGGACACATCTGTTTAGCCTCCAAAAAGAAAAAAAAAAAAAAGAAAACATGTAGAGAGATTTGGCCTCTTCTTCCTGGTTCCACAGTTTAGAAGAATTAAGCAAGTTTAAATGCTTTAGTCCTGAACCCATCAATGAATTGATTTACTGCTATTTATAAGGCATTCTTTCCAGCAATTTCAGTAATCCTGAGACCTTTTGGACTCCAAAGGTATTGCACTGTAGAGGAAGTAACACACTAGGATAGTAATAAGCAAGACTTTTAAACAGGAGAAATTGTGGTTCTTCACTTACTTGATGCAAAAACATAGCTATGTTACTTTAATGTCTCTTTAATGCGTTTTTTTCTTTTTACAATACAAATTTATTCCTTCAGCAAATATTGCTGGAACCTTGCAAGTTGCATCAGTGTACTTTGATCTCACTGTAGTATAATGGACAAAATCTCTGCACTCATAGAGAATATAGATGAACGGTTTATTATAATGAGAAATAAACTAATTCATTTAAAACACTTAGCACAAAGTAAATATTCTGCAAATATTGATTACTCCTGTTTCCTCTAGAGTCTGCTTTCCTGTTCCAGACTAACATCTCATATTTCAGTGGGAGCAGCTGCTTTTTCCTTCCTCATTAAAGCTTCCCTACATAACTTTCTCCACCTCATTGTCTCCCTCCACAAACATGATGTAGAATGGGATTTAGTTGTCCCATGTTTCCTGAATTTTGCTTTCATCAAAGAATGTCTTTCAACTCTTTTCTTTTTCTTTTTCTACTGGAAATGCATCAATTACTTTATTTTGTGGAATAATAAAGTCAAATACAAAAGGAAGATTTTTGTGATTTTTTCCCCTAGTATGAGTGGTGAGATTAACAAGAAAGAAATGGTGATTAGGTCTCCTTCTTGGTTGACTGGTTTGATAGTGGTGTCCCCAAATAAAATATATGGGATTCAGAGAAGATAAAGGAAATTGACTATGACTTTAATTGGAAAGGTTAAGTTGGGGATTCCTGTGAGATTCTTAGGTGGAAAGTTTATCAGACATTCAGATGAACAAATATGAAGCTTGGGAGAGAGGTCTGGGCTCATGATATACCAGTTTAATAAAAACTAATAAAAATCATTGTAGCACGTTGTTAATTATCTTTAAAATATTATATATTATACACTTATTATATACCAGGCATTGTCCTTGGAGCTAAGAACAAAAAGTGAATCAAATTTATATTGCTCCTGCCTTAAGTGATTCAAGATAAAAAAAAATCCAGTAAGTAAATATAAGTTGGGAAATGTGATACACCATATCATGTGTTGGGATAAAAAAATTCTTAATTTCCTTTAAATTAGAGAAACCAGAGTGATACGATATAGTTAATTGAGTGAAAGTGAGATAGACCAGGCCAGGTACATCCTTATGTACCACCAGAGGGATCTGTATTTTTGACAAAAATAATCATGGAAAAGTTTTTAGTTTGAAAGTTTTCCATGACATGGTGGCATACTGAAGTGTGATATATTGTTGTTCTTGTTATGTGGCAAAAGGATTGGCAAAGAACAAGAATGCCCTAGTGTTATTGCCAAGCTCTAGATCCACATTCCTCATGGATGACTTATGGTAAACTCACAAACCAAGGCAGAGGTGTATTTTAAGGAAAGAAATCAAGAATCAGATAAATTGCTTAACAGGCAAGTGATTGAGCTGGCATGAAAATCTGGACTTCTGACCTTTATTTCACTGATTTTAATGCAGTATGGATTACATTGCCTTCTTTGAAAAATTGTCCTGATTCCCATTCATTTCAATAGTTCATATCTATCTTTCCCCACCAACAAAACTTTCTTCCACCAAAAAATTTGCTGAAAATTTTCTACACAATCACCAGCTGCCAAGGGATTTTTTTTATGAATTCAGGTCTTGTGTAACAAAGCTTGTTGGCAAACATAAAGCTTAAACTCTATCAGCAAAGTTAGCCTTCAGCAGGAAGATTTCAAAATATGATCTACAAAATTCACCATCATGAATACTAATTATGTATGGATTGCTGCTGTCATAATCATATGTATAATGACAGACACTGTTTGCTGGGGCATGAACACTTCAGAGTGCAACAAATTGAGCTTCAAATTCCTCACCATTTTAAGTCCAACACCATTCATAGGAACAAAAGCAATAATAATAATATTGTCTTTAAAGAACCACATATATGCAAATATAACCTGAGTGCTTAGTATGGTCCAGCACTTTCAATATTTAATATGGATCTCTATCCAATGGACAGGATAATTATCCTCATTTTATAAATTTAAAAAAGCCTGAGGGACTGGGGTTGTGGTTCAGTGGTAGAGCACTTGCCTGGCATGTGTGAGGCCCTGGGTTTGATTCTCAGCACCACATATAAGTAAATTAATAAAATAAAGGTCCATGGACAACTAAATATATATATTTTAAACCTGATTTGCAGAGTTATCAAATAATTTTATGGAAGTTCACATAGCTTGAAATCAGCAGGTCTTGGATTTACACCAGATGCATGGATTCCCTCTGTCCCTAGGTGCATAAAAAAGTCCTGTTGAAGTATAACACCAAAAATGGTATTAATCTTTTTGTGTGTGTGTGTTATTTGTCAAAGCTTATTTAAACTCAGTACCCCCAGATTTAAATAAATAAAACTTAAAATTTTCAATACAGTGATTGGAACGTTTTTTGAATTTCAGTTATCAAGATTTATAAAGGCTGATTGTAGGTTGAGAACATAGGATACTGTTTTTATCTTCATACACAGTTACAACTATTGTTCAGTTTTAAGTATTAAATAATCCCTTATCTTAAAAAATGACTATTGATGTTTAAAGACACAAAATTATGATGTCCACATTGTCTACAATTTTAGATTGATTTCCTGTCATCATATTGTTGGCTTAGTTTATAATTGGCCACATGAAATAATAAGTAGGACAGCTGCCAGATTTAGTCTAGAGGGGGGACACCCCATTCTGATAAAATTGTAGTAGTGAGAAAAAATAAAATATTATAATAATCTTTTCATATGAAAAGGATATAAGGAGTCTAAGTACTTAAATGGATATATTATTCATGCATTAGGTATACTTTTACTGATAACTTTATTTAAATAATTAAAGCTATTGTATCAGAAGGCTAGAGTAAAATTCCTCAGTGAAAAAAGTTCAGTCTTGTTATTAAATCTGTGTGACTATCCTAAAAAGTGAGATAATATACATTAGATGTTGGTTTATATGTGTATTTTATTATTTTAGTAAATATTTTCTAAGTTTTATTATTTTACAGTATCAGAAAAAAGAAAAAAATGTTTTCTGAAGTTTATTTTTAATTTTATGAATTCCATTTTGGTAGAGAAAATAATAGTAAATATTTAATGGATGTTTTCTCTAGGCCATTGCTTTGCACTTATTAACTCATTTAACATGATAAGTTTATAAAATAGGTGTCAAGTTTCATTTACTATATAATGAAAAAACTGAGGTAAAGAGAGTTGAGGCAAATTTCCCAAGATTAGTTAGTAAGTGGATAAGTTGAGACCTGAATGTAGGTTGCTCCTAAGCCATGTATTTTAACTACATAAAACTGAGCTCCAGATATATTTCCCCAGGAACAAATGGAAATTTGCTTTGCAGAGGCAACTATTCAGCTGTAAATGGGGAATGCAATTTTAAAGAGTAAGCACATACTTTCATGTGGCAATGCTTCTTTCATCCTAGTATATGTATAGTCCATTCATTCATTCTGTTCTAAAAATGCACGAGACAAGGTAATTTGTAAAGAATTACAAAAATATACATCTTGTAGCTCTGGAAGCTGACAAGTCTACCATCGAGGTGGTGGTATTTTGTTTCTTTTGAGGACCATTCTGCCTGCATTCTCACAGAGTGGTCAAAAGGTACAAGTGCTTGGGCCTCACATGGCAGGAAAGTGTAGATCAAGAGTGTGCTCCCCTCAATCAGGAGCCCTTTTATAAGAAAGCAAATTTCATTGGCAAGGTTCAAGTCCTCATGACTGAATCACCTCGCAAAGCCACACCATTTAATATTGTTGAACTGGGAATGAAGTTTCACCTAGAAGCTCGGAGAAGAGACCGACCCTTCAAACCACAGCACTTAACCACAGCTAAAGTGTTTTCTTTTCCTATGTCAAAGGAATTCTAGTAAATATTGGTAAGTGAAAAAATTTTCAATATTCTTCAGTTCTCAACTGTCTAGAGACTAATTTTAATATTGAAGGTGAATGCACACCAATCTGCTGGTCAAAGTTAACTGTAAGCAGTAGAATTGTACTAGTGACAACTGAGAGATGACCTTTACATGTTATCATTTTTATTTTGTACCATCTACTTTTTAAAAATTTTTAAAATTTGTTTTAATTAGTTATACATGATAGTAGAATGCACTTATGCATTTTGACACATAGATTGGATATAATTTCTCATTTTTCTAAGTGTACATGTTATAGAATCATATTGGCCATGCAGTCACATAAATACATACAGTAATAATATCTGTTTCATTCTACTATCCTTCCTATCCCCACATCCCCTCTCCTCTCCTCTCTTACTTCTCTCTACCTAATCTATGGTAATGCTTTTGTAGTGCCCCACCCCTTATTGTGAATTACCATTCACATATTAGCGAAAACATTTTGCACTTGGTTTTTCAGGATTGACTTATTTTGCTTAGCATGATATTCTCCAACTCCATCAATTTACTGGCAAATGCCATAATTTCATTCTTCTTTAAAGCTGAATACTATTCTGTTGAATATATATACCACATTTTCTTTATCCATTCATCTATTGAAGGACACCTAGGTTGGTTCCATAGTTTAGCTATTGTGAATTAAGCTGCTATAAACATTGATGTGGCTGCCTTACAGCATAATGCTGATTGTTAGTACTTTGGGTATATACCTTACAATTAAAATGCTTACTTTTTTATAGTTTTTATATTTTATTTAAAACAATACTGGTAAAAACTCTAGACAGAGCCTATTAAATTAACATTGGTGACAGTTTCATTTTATGGATAAGAAAATGTTTGGTAAGAAAGGACTTCTAAAGTATTCAGGATAATCTAACTCTGAAGTTCACACTCTTTTTAGTTAGATTTAAGTATTTTAAAAAGCAAAGAAAGAGAGAAAACAATTTATATTTGGAAATTTAGCCTACATTCCATTAGCTGTATAACTTGTGTCAAAATCTTCAGTCCCCCCAGAATTCCCACTGTAAGTTTTTAAAAGGCAAGAACTCTGACATACTTATCTTGATCTAAACACAATGTCTAGATGGTAGTTAGAATACAGTAGCTGTTGAATTTGAATGAATATGTTTATTGCCTGTACAAATACATTTAGAGATCTCTTCATTCCATATCACATTCTTTGGTCAAGAACATTACTTTTCCTTTAAAGAAAATAAGGCAATCATTAACTTGGTATTAAAAATTCAACTACAATCATTTGATGAAACATCTAACCAGCCACTTTTAAAATTGGATGGAATGAGCAGAGCCTCACCTGTGTCACCTAGTTTTCTTATCAACTTCCATTAAATGTGCCAAATATCTTGGAATACCATTTTCTTTTTTATAAAATTTTTTTGCAGTTGTAGATGGACAACATACCTTTATTTTGTTTATTTTTATATGGTGCTGAGATCCAACCCAGTGCCTCGATTGTCCAAGACAAAGCTCTGCCACTGAGCTACAGCCCCAGCCCTAGAATGCTTTAATAATTTTCTTCTCCTTATTTTTTATCTTTTCTGATCTTTTTTAAGCTTTCCATTTATGTCAATTGATTATCTGCAATACTCAATATGAAAATAAAATATCCCAATTCCTGTTTATATATTGATAATATACTGTTTACTCTCTCTTTGTTAATTGCAAGTATATCAAGTGCCTTGGGCTTAAGGCGTATGTCATATAAATTCCTCCAATGTGACCTAATATTAGAACAATGCTTCCTTCTTAAATAATTGTGTATGGAAGGAGGAAAACTGTAATTTAAATGAACAGAAACACTTTCAGTCTGTTAATAATGATCTTTAAAGAATATCTTAGTGGTTCTGGCAATTCCTCCCCTAAAACTAAGTTTAAAACCAAGCAGTTTCATATATTGTGTAAAAAATGTGTATTATGCTATTTTTGAAGCTACTTAAGCATCCTAATTTTCCTATCATTATCTTCCTCTTTCAATATCCATTATCTTTGTATGCCTAGGGTTTATGCTTAAAGAATTAAGCTATAGCCATAAAAATAGAAACACATTTTTAGTAACTATTGCCATTATACTAAAAATACATTTGGATCTATAAGACTTCACAAATTCAGGACTCTTTTCCCAATACCAAATGTCTTGAATTTCCTGCAATTGAGGGAGAGAATAGTTTTGCATTGCTTTTCTAATTAAAGTGCAGAAAGTTAATAGCTTTGGACATCTCTGCAAAATGAGTAAATGTGTACCCCTGCCTTGACATTTCCTCCAGCATTGATTTGAAAACACTAAATGTATTTTATTTTGTGGAACCAGAGTACAAAAATACACCCAGTAATTGTTTTCCATTGATATTCCCTCAGTGAGTTTGCATTTGTAGGATAAGAATTGGCATTTATAATTTAGAGTCAGTCAAATTATAGAATTTGTGGGCTGAAGCTCTTTATTTTTATTAGTATAACCTTGCAAAGTGATGGGATGATTTTGTACAGCCTATTCATTTATCTATTATTTCAAAATTGATTAAATAACAACTGCCTATGGAACAGAAAAGGAGAAATTTCTTCAGCAATTTATTTTCAAATATGCTTTCTTAGAAAACTTATTTTGACACTTTTAGACCTGGGCAACCATAAAAAATCAAGTTTACATTAAATATTTTAACAGAGGATAGTTTAAATGCAAGGGTTCAAATTTGGTCAGGAGAAGGAATCCCTGGGATTAGTGGTAAACTTAGGAATTTTGACCTTCACATAGGTATAAGAACATGATTAATGCCCTTAATATTGATTATATGCCAGTAGGAAAAAAGTCACGATACTGCATGTGTGGGCAATGAGTTGAAGCTGTGGCATAGGTCAAATTGTAGATAAATATCAGTTCAGTAGTCATGTACTTTCCTTGTCTGCTGTTAGAATACAGACCAAACCTATGGGTTGTTGAAACCAAAAAAATTCACACTGATTTCATCTCTATTTCCTGTAATTGATAATTGATAACCAGGTTAAAAGGGAAATGGATGCCATTCACCCTTAAAGAAAAGAGAAGTTTTTAAAGGCCAAACCAGAATGGTACATGGACATTGGCAAAGAGTAATTCCATAAACTTGATATGATGCTCAGTTTGTTGGTATATGGTAGTTGGGATTCCTCCTTTTGCTTTTTATTTCCGGGAATCAAATAGGTTTGGACTCCAAAATATGAGATTTCAATAAGTACTCTGTTCAATAAATAAATGTGAAATATATAAAATTAAGTATTCTGAGAGAGAGAATTGATAGACTTCTCTCCATTGACTTATATCATCACATACAATTGGTAACTCTTATCTAAAAGCTGATCTGTACATTGAGCTCAAATAAAAATACTCCTAACACATTCCAAAGCAAGTTCATTACTTTCCATCTGCATTTTCTCTTTTCTTTATAATGCTGTTATTGCCATTGCCATATATTTTTCTAAGCCAGGAGAATTGATTGGTGTTCTTCATCTTGTACTATTATCTTAAAAAAAAAAGTCTTTGTGTAAAGTGAGATTTGGTTGCATGGAAAAAAAAATGTGCTTCTCAAGGAGATAAAACAGTGACTTTTTATTTTTTGATTTCATAATATGGTTACATATTCACTATACATTGTAGCCACTCAGTACACATAATTGACCAAAATTGCAATATTTTGAACCTCATTCTCAATCACATAATTAAGTTATATGAAGTATAAGCTAAAGTTCTGAGAAGGAAACTAAAACTGGTCAATACTTAAAGAAAAAGGAAAATGAGATTATGTCTCTAATAAAGACAATTCATTAGAAGGATAATCCTTCACTCAGGGTGGAGAGAAGAGACATGAGATAGGGAGACGAGTCAATAATTAGTTTTACCTGTTGAATATTCTCTTTCACAGATTAATAATTATTTAGATCAATCTGTGGAATTTTTTTTATTTGTTTGGTTATGTTACGGAGAAAACTTTTAGATGTCTTGGGACTTCAACTTAAGAATATTTAAAATAGTGGATATTTTAGATTCTGGTCACCATCTTCACCAAGGTCCATTGGACAACAGATAGGTACCTTCCATGGCATGAAGAAGTTCTTACCAACTGTTAAGAACATTCCCCTAGCCACCAGCATACCTATTATTTTGTAATAAAATAACAATGGTTATTTAGAGTGTTCTCTATGTACCCAGAAGTAAAATAGATTATTTGACTTCTTGAGACTAATACTTTTGGGGTATAATCATGTCTTTCAAAAAAAAATGAAAATCTTATCCAAAGGTTTTGCAAAGTAAAATTGACAAATTCATTGATCTCTCTAGCATAATACATAATTGGCTCACTGAAGCACAAGTTTGATATTGCTTCTGGGTTGGTATATGAAAATGTATAATCTCTCTGTCTGAATTAAAACTTTACTAATTAAAAGGAAAAGGAAAATAGACAAACATGTGATCAGTTCAAATAGTCATAATCATTTTAAGTATGGCATGTCAGTTAAAACACATGCTTTAACAAGTTAAATTATGAATTGATCCTATTAATGAATTTTTTTCATGATTCCTTCCCATGACCTTTGCTTACAACAAATTAGAAAAGACCCAAGAAAACAGCAAACATTTTCCGAAGTATTTAATACACCTGCAAATGTTCATACACAAAAATCTTTCATTTATAGAATTAGATTTTTTAAAGGGATGATAAAACCACTTAACAGTGAGAAGATTTCCATCTTGGAAGCTGAAGACCAGAGTTTTCTTCCTCTATCAGGCTGTTATGAGTGTGGCCCCCCAGAGCTCATTTTCCTTATCAGGAAATGGTGACTGCCTAGAAAACCCTTCATCTGATTCACTAATTCTTCAAGTGTTAGCATAAGTGTCACTTTTCTAATTTAAATCCTATTGTTAAACTTCTAATTACATATGTAATTTCCTTCAAGGAATTTAACATCACCCCAATTTAAATATCTAATTATTGCTCTACAATTTATTCCTTTAGTAGACTGTAAACTTCATATGAAGGCAAAAGAAGTATTCTTTTATACCATCTTTGAACATAGTAGGCTTTCAGTTAATGAATGGATTAAAATCAAGGTTATAAAACCAAAATGCCTCAGTCTGAATATAAGACAGCATAGGGATTTTTTAATATACTATCTCAAAATATTATTATATCTTCATCAGGAAGTATAATGATCCTTAGGTTAAATAAAGGTTAACAAGTTTTAAAATGCATTGAGCAAATAATTATTAAAAATTATCACCTCCTTACAAAATAACTCATTTGTAACTCACCATGAAATCCATTTAAATAAGGAAATCTTATTATGTATTTAAATATGCAGTTATATTATCAACTTGTTTTACAAAGGAATTTATTGTTTAAAAAGTTGATCTCCTTTCAAAGTCAGATTCAGTTGCAGGGATAAAATTGTGCCTCTCCACAGACATAGACACATAAAGAGGGAAGACAATCTGAACACATACAGGGAGATGATGGCCATGTCTTTTGAATAATGTCAGTAATCAACAGAAGCTAGAAGGGACAAGAAAAGATTCTACTTTACAGCCTTTAGGGAGCACATGACCTTGCTAATGCTTCAATTCTGTACTTCTTTCCTCCACAACTGTACCAGAATTAATTGCGATTTTGAGCCCAAAACAAAACAAAACAAACAAACAAATAAACAACAAAAAAGTGCTTCTCAAGGAGATAGCGTTATAAGTTTTTTTATTTCTTCACTTTTATAGTTTAGACACATATTCACTGTTCACTGTGGATACTCAAGACATATTATTGACTAAAACTGAAATACTTTAAATCTCATTCTCAGTGCCCCTCAATTGGATAATTTAAATAACATGAAATGTAAATTAAAGCTCTAAAAAGGAAACTAAAACAGGAAAATACTTATCAAGGGAGAAAAAAACGTAGGCAAAGATAAGTGAGTCATCCAATGCCCTTGACTACATAAACCCTTCATTTCTCATTATAGCAGTGGACACAGTATACAAGACTTTTAAAAGTCAGTACCTATAACATATTCTTCTCCAAGCTAAAGCTATTCTTTAACTACAGTATTAGAGTTCCATAAACTTCCTTAAATAAAACATTCATTTCTACCTTTCATAATTAAGATGACTATGGAAATGAAAGAAACACATGGATGTAGAATACATTTTTAATCCACTATGGAGAATTTGGTGTGTCAACAGTATCTTCCCTATGCCTATTAGGAGCATGCACCTAATGCTAATCTCATCACTGAAAAAAACAAAGAATGTAGTACAGCCTAATTTGGGGCTGAATGTAGAAATTTTTTTTTATAATTTATGATGCCATAGACATAATTATCATCAAAACAGACACTGACATTTGCAAAATAGATATAGAAATTCTACAAATCATCATTCAAAATAAAGAAAATGCTTTTTTGTGAGAACATCCTTGAAGATTAGAATTAACTATGATATTAACGAGAATATCTAAATGCAAAAAGCACCTACTTTCAACATGTCTTAAAAATTTTGAGACTAAATCAACTGTTAGCAATTGCATAAATGATTTCTGATGCTAAAATATAACTCAGACATAACAGAGAAAATTCAATATTGCCTAAATGTATAAGAAGTATTATAAGTTTTATCTAATTTCAGAGCTAAATGTACCATGAAAACTATAATGCCACAAGTACAGAATTCTTCATCTCTGTCTTACATGTTCAATGGCAATTGTTTACTTTATAAACTTCATAATTCTTCCAGAAATAGATTTCTTGTTAATATTCTTCAAGGATGTTGCTCTTAATCTATTGGATAAATAAGTACTAAGAAAAATATTTTGAAAAAAAAATACTTTTTTAATATTGTTTTTAGAAATAATTTTGAATCTAAAATTTATTCTTAAAAATCTATTTTAAAAAGAATTTCAAATACCATTGAACTATTCCATAATTTATTTTAAAAACTGTACTTCTTAGTGAAATAACATCTTTAATCAAGTGTTAAGAGATTTTGGGGTAGGAATTGTGTCTTTGAAGAGTGCTTAGATTATCATACTTTAAGTAGTTAATGACAAGGGAAAGAACTAAGGCAGTGAGGACAAGGAAGATGAAGGGTGGGGGGACCTGTGACAACAAGAAAGAAGGTACAGTAGGCAGAGTAGGAAAAAGGAGGGACCAAGAGGAGTAGCAAGAAAGACTCTATTTAAAAGAAGGAAGTCTTTGGGCTGGGGCTGTAGTTCAGTGGCAGAGCTGTTGTCTAGCATATGTGAGGCACTGGGTTTGATCCTCAGCCTCACATAAAAATAAACAAATAAAATAAAAGCATGCTGTTCATCTAAAACTACAAAAAAATTAAAAATAAATAAGGACATCTCTGTTCTTTTGAGGAGAAACATTATTTGGAAAAACAAGTTCCTTCTTCCCTTTCATTTATTCTGCTCTTGTGTAGGCATGTATCCTCTGTATATTTTTTCTTCTTGTACAATGAGAATTATATTGCTAACTAACTCTTAGAAATGTTTCTGTTCTCTCTCTCTCTCTCTCTCTCTCTCTCTCTCTCTCTCTCTCTCTCTCTCCTACATCTCTCTCTCTCTCAACTACATCTCTTTCTCTCAATTACATCTCTCTCTCTCTCAACTTACATATATATTCATTTATAGCATTTTTTCTTATAGAAGAAATTAATCCAAAATCAATCCAATCCCTGTATTATTCTTGAGCCAAATCTAACAATAAATCCAATTGACAACTTTTTCAGCATAAGCTTGACTAGCAAGACATTATTATAAAAGCAGGAAAAGTTTCTCCGTGGAGTTCTAGCTCCCCATTTTGCATCTCTTTTGGCTCTAAATCTCCCCAGCATTGCTGTAGCTTGTGTTTCTACATACTAAAAACCATGCTCTCATTTCAGTTGACTGTAATTAAATAATATCAAGGTAATTCTGTTAAGAGGCAAATATTCTCTTCCTCCTCTAAATGAATTTGCATTAAAAATAATTGGTTTTGACCCCAGTAGATCTTTGGAACATTTTGAAATATAGACATTATATAGGATTCATATCTACAGAGTAGATCCCTCTGGAAGTTTACGAATCTTATAACATTTAAGCTAATTAACTGATAACCAAATTCAGGCATATTGAGCCTTTCACTTAAATGGCTAGGCTACACTGTAGTATCTTCCTTTTTCCTCACTTATTTTAATCCTTAGAGCTAAAATATACATTTCCCTATTTTTAATCATTATTCATGTCATTTTTTGTTCGCTTATTTTTTAGTTCTAAATGATTTCTACCTTTTCTCAGAAAGGATCATGTCTGTTTGCTTACCATTGTATCTAATTCAATATCTGAAAAACAATATGCACTCAATAAATGCCTATTGAATAAGTGCATAATATATCACTGGACTCTAAAGATGAAGGAATGTGAGAGGTAATACATTTTTGTGGGAAAATATTCTTATTTTGGTCAATAAAATTATATGGGCAAAAGAAATATAGAACTCAAAAGTTTGCCATAGAGAATAAGACAAATTGAAGTTAATTGATGTTCACATCCTGTGAGGCTAACAGAAAGAATCAGCACCTAATAACGAATAAATAACAGTATAAACAGAAAAGTCAGTGCTCAACCTTTCAATGATTAAATTAATATTTGCTCTTTTGATGCAAACAAAAGTTAGTTGTTGGAAACTCTCCAAATAGGCACTAAAATGACACACTAATAGTTTATAATTTTAATTTAGACATAGCATGGTATTTGTCTTTGACGTCTCTTAATAGAGTAACTTTCTTCTTTCTAGTGATTTGATTTTCTGCTGCAGTTATTTTTTTTTTTCCCTCATGTCATTGTCGACTCACCTATTTCCATACACAAAGTAACTAGCCAATCTATGCTACTGCATTTCCAATCTCACTGAATCCTAGGCGGTATTATTGCAATTCCTTTCTCTACCTCAGACATTGTGAAAGGCATTAGTTGTAAAGTATTGTTGAGTTGACAGGTCTGGAGCTGCTGCTGACACTGTAGAAAAAGACTTCCCAAAAGGTTAAAACCTACATTTTATCAAAGAAAACAGCAATGAAAGATTTGAACTATTGTGTCTTGAATTATGGTGGGCTGAGATACTCTACTGAATCACTTAATCCTTTTAATACCCGCCTATTTTAGCTTTTATATAAGCATCTGCTCATACAAAGCCTGCATCAAACTCGAAATCCAGGAACTATTAGAACTGCTTGCAAGACTGATGGACTGCGCTGTGAGCTGTGAAAAGATTGAGAAAATGAAGGAATCAGTATCACTGGAACCCAGGAGGTGCAAGCACTTAGTTCGCCGGACTTTTAGCCTTCCCATTTCTAACTTATTGGCTTTCTTCTAACACCAGTCTGTTTCTAACACCTAGGAACAAAATGGTGTCAGGAAAGCAAATATGTTGATGTAATTATTTGTGTTAAGCTTCTAGGTCTATTGATTCAGAGTATCATAGGAAAAATACTATAGTGGCTGTTGTGCCACATGACTTTGAAATCAATTACAGTTCAGTTCATGTCTCATGTGACACATCTAATGGAAAAGATTGATCTGTTTAGTGCAAGGTAAGTACTTACGATTTAGATTTGATTTTGTTATGCTCTGAATAGGATAAACGAGAAAGAATAAAGAGGCAAGTCATTCTGGTGTTACTTTCCCTTTTATGCTTTGGGCCGCAATGGAATATTCCAGCACCATCCTCCTACTGCCATTCTTATGAGAGGAAAAAAGTAAATACTAAAAGCAATAAGGATTGACTCAGTGAACTAATAAAACTTCTAACTGAGCAAAGTTTGAAAAAAAAATTCTTAAGGGCAATGCAAAAAAGCCATCAAAGCAAATCTGAATTTTTAAAAATACGTACATATATCATGTTATGGTTTAAACGTGAGGTGTCCCCCAAAAGATCACATGTGAGAGAACTAAAGAAGGTTTGGAGGAGAAATGATTGGATTATAGCCTTGACCTAATCTGGGAATGAATCCCTGATGGGAATAATTGAGTGGTAACTGAAGGCAGGTGGGAGGTGGCCTGAGGAAGTGGTTCCTTGGGAGTGTGGCTACGGGGTATATATTTTGTATCTGGAGAGTGAAGTCTTTTTCTCTCTCTGCTTCCTGAGCTACTTCCCTCTGCCACACTCTCTGCCATGATGTTTGCCTCACCTGGAGCTCCAAGAAATGAAGCCAGTCTTCTATAGACTAAGACCTCTGAAACTGTGAACCCTTAAATAAACTTTTCTTCCCTGAAATTGTTCTGGTGAGATCTTTTAGTCACAGCAGCGAAAAAGCTCACTAAAACATATCATCACATTATAAATATGTCACATACATGAGTTATATTTGTCAATTGTATTCCATAAAGCTGAAAAATCCAAATATAAAAAATAATTATTTAACTCAAATATACATTTTTGTTCAAGACACACACATACTCACATACCACACACACACACACACACACACACACACACACCCCAAACACAGAAAGTCCTTCACTAAAGTATCATGCTAGAGGCCTAAGGACTTTGGGGAAAAAAAAATAGGTCGAGGAAAAAAAATCCCAAAATAGACACTACTTCATGCTTTTCTGATATAGTCATTCATGAATGTAAATCTAGAATAATGTATTTGTTCAGGAAGTCAGTAGACTACTTTTAGGTAAATAAATTCTGTGGATAATCTGTTTTAGAAATTATATCATAATATAAGAATGTACTTTTTTAAAAAAACGTACTTCTTTCAAATGTGGCGGTTCACACCTGTAATCCCAGCTACTTAGTAGGCTGATGCAGGAGGATTACAAGTTAGAGGCCAAATTGGGCAATTTAGGGAGATCATGTTTAAAATTTAAAAGAATAAAAAGTGCTTGGGATGTAGATTATATATGATGTATCAAAGTGCATTCTACTGTCATGTGAAACTAATTAAAACAAATTTTAAAAAATTACAGAGCCATGCTAGGCTGTCTCTTAAAAATAATAACAATAATAAAAAACATTTTAATTAAAAAGATATTCTATGTTCTAATGCCAGGACAAAAAGTAAAAAGGGCTAGGATATAAGGCAAGTGTCTCTGGATTCAATCCCCAATACCAAAATTAAAAATTAACAAATAAAAATGTACTTCAGATATTGTGTATTATATATTTCTGCCCTGGAAAGTGTTAATATTTAACAAATGAGTGCCTTTTAAAATATATAAATAATACTAAATCCTTTATGGTATTGTGACCTAAGTATTTATTTTCCTTTCTTTTTTTTCTTTCAATTATTGCCTATTACTAACCTTTTTTTTTTTCTTTTGGTCATACTTCTTTTAATGATGCCCACGCTAACCCATTGCTTAAATCTTGAGAGATTTTTAAAACATGAGGTATGGTTTTATCTTTCTTGGTTATCCATGTACTTCACTCTAAAAAGCTTTATGTAGATAGGAATTTCTATACTACATTACCTTATGTAGAGAACAGTATGTCTCTCTGCTAAAATTTTCAAACTTTTATTTGTAAATAAAAAATATTCAGATACTTTTTGCATAAGCAAGATAAAACATGTACAGAACTGACACATGAGCAGTTTTCAGTCTACCATACTTTCTCCTAAATCATAGGATATAAAAAAAGATTAAAAGCAGCTGAATAAAAATATTAAGTACAAATGTTTTCCGGTACCACCATCATTCATTTCTCCATGGATAAGGCAAGAACACATTTGCTACTGATACATAAGAAAGGCATCAAACTGCACATGTAAAATGAAAATCTTACTACTTAGAAAAGATTGTGTACTGGGTAATGCAAATACAATTTGCATTAAGAATCCATGAGCCATAAAAAGTCAAATGGCCACAAATGTCTCATCCTGGAATCCAAGTAGACATTGCTCCGTAAGAAAAAATATGGAAACATTAGATGAAAGGGAGTAGTGGTAATCGGTTAACCTAAGATGAATACAGGTTTACCTGCAAATGAAATGTGACAATGTCTGAGCCTTTCCCCTGGCATTCTACAAAAGGTAAAAATGAAATAATCTTCCTTCAACTTAAGTGTAACCTCACAGTAGACTGGATAATTGAAGTGCTATTGAGACTTGTTATTCTCAATAAAGGGAATGTCAAACTGGATGATCATTTAAGCATGAAAGTGATAGATAAGGAAGGGCTTTCTTAAAGTGCAAAAATTTTTTTCTAAATTTAAAATCCTTTGTTCAAGAAACATTTTTAAATAAAAAACCGTTCCATTTTCTCATGCCAGTACAAAAATTTAGATACAATTGAAAAAATCATGTTTGAGAGTAAGCAATATGAATGAATCAGAGTCGGTGCTGTTTGTTTTATTTTCATAATCCAGAGCATGTATACTGGTGTTATTCTGTATTCTGACCTTAAATACAGAAACAAAAACACACTCTCTTTCCTCACATCTAGTTGAGTTTGGATTTTCCAATTATCCTCCTCAAAATGTACAGTTTATAAGTATTGATTGAACTAATCCTTTACAACTAAGAATCTTACTAATGGATAAAATATTTTTAGCATGAACAATACTACATTAATTGAGGTATTTATCCTCTCTACAAGAAAGAAATTTAATATTAAGGAATCTGTGTGCATGTGTATGTATGTGTGTATATATGTGTGTGTGAGAAAGAGAGAACTAGACAGAGACAGAGAAAACATTGTCTTTAATAAGTGTATCTTGGGGTGATTTCTGCAAAGGCTTTGTGCTTGTTTGACAGCATTCACAATACTTGCAGTTTTCTGAGATACTTGTCCAGACTGAAGTGTGGATGATTAAAGTCAACTCAGGATTCCAGTGAAAACAGATATTATTGAAAAGCTAGGATGGACCTTTCTCTCTTTATGTCTTTATAGCTTTTGCGATCAAACAGAAGACTTGCTTTTTGCCTACATTTGAATTTTAAAGAACTCTAAGAATCATGATTCTTTTATACCATCATATCACAAGTTCTTTTAAAAATTGTCCATAAGGATTCTGTAACATATCAAGGCAATGGTACCATGGATAAGACATCTGGAAGGATGCTCAGTTGCTAGGAAGAAGGGCTTTCTCAGGTTTGTTGTGGCTGCTCATCCCGGGAGGATCTTAAAACAGGATAGGTAACATCCGTCTGGACTAGCTGGGATGTAGTTTCTTTCAAGTACAAGCAATGGCTCATAATTCAAGCTCTAGACCCAAAGGGCTATTAACATAGCACTGCTTGATAATAATGGTGATGATATCTCATTCAGTGTGGTGTCTACAGTTTCAGAGTGCTTTCTGGGGGGAAAGAAAAAGTTCTACTTTGATCTTACAAAACTCCTCTGCTCACTTTCATCAACCATGTCCCAATCTACCTAATCTCATAGAATTCTGACCTTGATGTCATGGTTGTTGCTTCCTTCCTCCTAATTCCTCATATTATTTTTTTTCCAAAATATTTCTGGAGCCTTTAACTTTCTTGTTGTTCCCAATATCACTGTTTTGTTTGTGCTCTAATCTCTCTCACAGGGTTTTATTAAACTATTACTCTTGAGGATCCAAACCTCTACCTCCTGTCTGTATGCTCTGCAGCCACTAGATTCAACGTTCGGTTCTAAACTGCAGTTCCAATATCAACACTCTGAGTGAGACATGAGAGAAGACTCCTGGCAGCTGCCAGGGAGGCCATACTTTTCACAGAGACAATCCAAACCTTTCGCATTCTGGACTGAGATTGTTTGGTCTCCTTTTCTTTCTCTCCATCCTTCATCCAGGCCCTCTTAGTCATTTGGAGGCATTGCTAACCACACTGCAAACTGCAAACACACTAACCTGGGTTATATCTCTGCAGCTTTGCCAACACTCTTGGTTCTATCTCAAACTACCCTCTCTGTTCTTGTGCTGAAACAAATGGCCTTGAGTCAGGGAGGATCTGGTCAGGACTGGAGAGGGCAGCAGAGTTCTAATGACAAAAAGATTTAAACCCTGTTAGGAAATTTGGATCTCTTTTTAAGGGAAACAGGGTACCAGAAGGATTTTAGAGAGGTAAATGATAAGATATAATTTGCAGTGTCAATCAGCATCATCTGGAGGAGAACATAGTCAGGAGACAGCAAGGTAAGGAGATGCTTTGGGAACATTTTGGATTAGGAGAGGAGGTGAGCCTTTGGCCGCAATGGGGGATAGAGGAAAGTGCAGGGGAAATGGAGAGTTTTAAGGAAGTAGATCTGGCAAGACTGACATTAACTGGATTTAGAGATTGTGTATGCGACTCAAATAGAAAGAGGCAAGTATTTCTATCCTCTCACCTTTACCATGAGTTTCATGAAGGTAGGTATTATCTGTCTTTTAATCTCCACCTGATTTTAGAAATGGCTTATAAATAGATGAAGGACTATTTTTATTCAAATTTGAGGGAATAAATTATGGCCACAGTGACTGCTTGACTTACTCTAGATCACATAGTTAATAAAGCATAACACAATCCCAAATATCCTAATAGGTATTTTATGTGATTTTTTCAGCAGAGAACAAAGGGATTTTCTTTTTAAGCCTGAAACGAATCTTTACAACAGATAAAATTTTACCAAAAAGGAGATAGGGTGGGATCACACATCAAAAAGAATGAAGCCTTGTCTACTCAGACAAGTGTTTCATGACACTTGTGAGTCCTTTGACATTGAGGGGTGCAGGTCTCCCCACTCTATGGCAGCCTCACAGGGCCAGTGCTCTCCATCTCCTCTGTCTACCCATCTGAGTTTCAGGTGCTGGTCCTGGCTAAGGCAGTCTTGTTGGGCCACAAGGTAGCTAAAACTGTTCTCTTCCTTGGGACCAAACATGTGGGTTTGTGCAGTATGCCCACATCTCATGAAGATTTCTCCTAGAGGGACGCCAGTACCATTCCTGTGAAAACATCAGGTTGGTTGGTGTGTCTTCCTCAGGGCACAAAGAGGGCCACGGAAGCAAATGGCCAGAAAAGCAAACAGTACACAGATACCTTATAATAAAGATGCCTGGAGATACAGTGGAGAATAAAACAGTTCCCCTACAATGGCCAAGAAAACAACTAAATGAAATAATTCAGGTCACAAGAGTAGGCTCAATTATCTGAAGAAAGATGAAGTCTGGCTGTCCTCCTTTTGTCCTCTCCTAGCCTTAGATTAGCTTTCTCATAAATCAAATCAAAGACAATGAGATATGTTGACACCCTCAGCTAGCCATTCTGGGACTGCACCTTCTCCATTCACCTGGCTCAAGGACTGGGAAGATGCTGCCAGGATATGGAGTAGGGATACTTCCTGCTTAGACTCTTGCTTTGTCCAGAAAGGGGAAAAATGGGTCTAGCCTTTTAATGTTGAGGAGACTTTTGCAGTATTGTGAGAATTTAGCTTTTGATGACCCACCTAAAGCAAAACTGCCTCACTGCTATTTCAAATCCAAGGTGATTACTCCAGTCAATACCAATGAAAAAAGACAAAGTTATGTGACAAGCAAATATCCCAGAAGACTGATCGCTTTGAGTCAGGAGACATGATGAGTGTGAGCTCCTGAAAGTAACACGGTAATGAACCACACTAAATATCTTTGCAATCACGTTGCCTAAGAACTCATATTAAAACCAATAGGAAGTGCCTGCTCTTTGATAATACTATCCACTACTATTTGAGTGACACCTATTTTCCCACTCAGGTTAAGAGATGGAGTAGCAAGGAAGCTGTCTTTGTTAGATGTGCCTTTAGGTTCATGGAGATGTTTCAAGTATTTTGACCTTCACAGAAAAGGAGAAGCCACTAATGAAAAAGGAAGAGAATGAGAAATAGGAGGAGGAATAGGAGCAGGTGAGGCAAAAAGAGAAAAAAGACAGGAAGAGAAGGAAGCATTAATCAGGTGTGAGGTCTATTGAGTAATGATGCCAATGTATGTAGATTTTTAATTAATTCATTAATATACTCTCATTCCGCTATAAACATAGGAATCAGTTGACTTAGCTGATTCATGTAATTTGATCTGTCTTTTTCATATAACTTTGGAATATGTCTTAGACATTTACAAATGAAAAGTGAACCTCTTCCTTTTCTTCCATCTACTTTCACATTTTACTATGAAATTTTATGTTTATTCTAAATCCTTCAATATCCTCAAGTTTAATGTTATTTTCTTACTTTTGTTATTTTAAATATCATGATAATGGTAACTACAGGGTTACCATTGTCTTTGACTGACCGATGAAGAGAATACTAAAAACCCTTGAAACATTTTTGCATAAATACTTTTATTTTTCAAAATGCCATTGATAATACATAATTAAGTACCAAATTAAATTCACCTAACAGTATCATTGGAAGTAAATATACCTGAATTTGTTGCCTAAAATGGCATTCCTAACATTAACCTCTTTCCTTAGAGAGATGAGTGTTGAGTCATTTATTTCATCAAAGAGATGTGAGTTGTGTCAGTAAGTTTAGCACCACAGGCAGTAGGCTAGTCCAATCACAATGGCAAATGGAATGAAAGTCACACATGTGACAGGTAAGCTATTGATTACAGATAAATTCAGCCGAAGAGAGGCAGCTGGATCGCACAGTGATGTAGAACATAGTCAATAATTGGAGAGAAGGGACAACATAGATTTGGGCAAGATGGGGACACTAATAGCTCAGAATTGGAGTTCAGGTTTAGAACTACTGCAGATGAATTATGCCATAGAGAGAATTTTAATTTTTTGAGGAACTTCATACTATTTTACATAATGGTTATACTAATTGATCGTCTATAAGAGTTCCCTTTTCTCCAAGTCCTCACCAGCATTTAGGATCTTTAGTCTTTTTAACAATGTCATTTCAGCCAGGGTAAGGTGATATCTCATTGTGATTTTGATTTGAATCTCTCTGGTAATTAGTGATATTAAGCATTTTTTCCCCATATACCTGTGGTCCATTTGTCCATCTTTTAAAAGATGTCTTTATTGAAGGCCCATTTTTCCTTAATTAGTTTTCCCCAGTGACCTTATCTCTAAATACAGTCACATTGGGATTTAGAGCTTCAACATATGCATTTGGGAGGTAAGGCCCAAAACATTCAGTCCATAACATTCACCAATTACTATGTACTTTGTAGATAACACAATGGATGGTGAACATTGATCCTTAGTAATTTTTTGCTGAATTGTTTCATATTAATTCCTTACATCAATATGAGAATAAACACAGGAAAAGAGAAGACTAGTTATGTGACATGGGAAAATCATTCAACCACTCTTAGCCTCAGTTTCTTCAGAATTCTAAAAAGAACTCTTATCAGTATGTTACAAGGATTTGAAAAGGAGGTGTCTGGAACAGTGCTTGTGAAATTATAGCTATACCTAACTCTTGCCTACCACTTTATGAAGCATCTTTGATACCCTATCCCATTGAATTCAGACCTAAATTTGTCAGACAATTCTTGCACTAGGCCTAATGATGTTTTCATTATAGAAGGTGATCCAAGACCTTACATAATCTATTAACTTTAAAATAAAATAAAACTTTAAAATAAAATAAACCTTCAACTTGACCAGGTCATTGCAATATCCTTAATTGTTTTCAGATTTATAGCCAATGCACACCGGTAATCCCAATCCTGAACACTAGGTGGCACCATAAGAGCCTCTCCTGGACCAGTTCCTGACCACCCAGTTGCTCTTCCCCATTTCAGCCTAAAGCTTTTTAGAGTCTCCTGTGAAGTACAGAAATATTAGTCCTTTTCTATATAGAAAGAGTCAATAAGGAATTTTTCTTTCCAAGCGTTTGATTTCCTACTGTAAATATATAGAGGAACAAGACTCTCTTGGCAAACTACAGCTAGCATTGATCAAGTCAATTGCCCACTTTTAATAAGAGTATTTTTCTTTCTTTCTTTTCCCCTTACTATTGAGTTATAATCCAGAAATCTCTGTACTGGGAATATATCAAAAGGAAATGAAATCAGTATGTTGAAGATACACCTGGACTCTTACAACACTTTTCACAGTAATCAAGATTTTCATTCTCCATCTACCAATGAATGGATAAAGAAAATGTAAACGTACATATACACAGAATGGAATACTATTCACTATTCAGCCATAAAAGGATGAAATTGCGTCTTTTTCAATGACATGGATGGAAATGAAGGACATTATGTTAAGTGAAATAAGAAAGACAAATATCTCATGATCTCACTCATACATGAAATCTAAAAAATGTTGATCTCATAGAAGTTGAGAATAGAATAGTGGGCACCAGAGGCTGAAAGAAGTATAGGGAAAGGAGGGAGAGGGAGAGTTTGGTCAATGGGCATTTAGAGTTAAATAGGAGAAATAATTTCTGATGTTCTTTTGCATTGTAAGGTGACTATACATAATGACAAGGTATTGCATATTTCCCAAAGCTGAAGGAAAGGATTTTGAATAATGCTTAAAAAAGTATAAATGTTTGAGGAGATATACATGCTTAGTGATTTTAACATTGCCATATGCATATATGTATTGAAGCATCACAAAAATCTCATAAATAACTACAATTCTTGTGTCAATTAAAATAAAAATAAATTATAAATTCAAAAAAGTTTAAAGGAGACAGAATAAGCACAAGTTTATGTAGGGAAAATGATGAAAAAATGAACATTTTTAGTATTTGCTACCACCAGAATAACAATGGCCTTATAATCATCATACATATAATCAGTTATTGGACTTTCTATACTGCCTTTACTGTTTAGTATTGCTTTCATTTTGAATTGCATACTGCAGGGCACCATAATCTTTTTCTACTCCGGTTCTCTAAAGGCCCTAACCTATTCCTAGTTAGAACTGCAGCACATGTTTCCAGAGCAGGGCTTTTAGAAGGTCAATGATGCAGAGTTACTGAAAAAGACCTAATTAAATTGCCCCAGCAAAGGTCAGGATTTAGCCTGGTGCTTATTTGAGCTGAAAATGGAGGTTAGACAGTACAGTTTTGGAGATTTGAAGGATGGGGGTACATAAATTTCTGCAAGAGTTTATGAAGACTATACACATCAATGTCAAGAACTGCAAAAGGTTTGAGAATTTACTGTACTTGCAGTCTAACTAGTTAGCCTGCCACAGTTTCATCATGGATTCTGGCAAAAGATAGAAGGATCTTGGGTCAGTTATAAAGAATAGTAATTGCAATAGCCAGAACATCAGTAGTTTCTTGTGCCTTTTCACTGAGCCCCAGTTACGCGGAGCAACAGGGGCAAGGAGATACTGTTCACAAAGTTGGTTGAGCTATCAAAGGGAAACCATAAACATAGAGAACCTAAGAAGTATTGATGGGCAGTAAGCATGTGTGAGCATTGTTCTGAAGGAAGGCATCATTCCCATCTTCAAAGGCTGTTCACTGTACAAAAATAATTGAGCTGGTAGTGTGGAACAAATGCTACTGGTGCCTTTGCTTACAGACAGGAAGAAACATGAGACCCATGGAGAGCTGACTCCAAGGCATCAACTAATTCAACCCTTTTTCTGATTAGAAAACTGAGATTCTGAAATGCCAAGTGATACTCTGGGAAAATATAATTACTTAACACAAGATTGTGGGCTAAACATAGATGCCCAGGTCTGCATAGTGAAGGCTTTTTCTCCCACATCATTTGTGTGTGTGTATGTGAGTGGATTCTCTCTTTCTCTCTGTCTCTCTCTGTCTCTCTGTCTCTCTCTCGGCCTCTGTCTCTGTCTGTCTCTGTCTGTCTGTCTCTCTCTCTCTCTCTCTCTCTCTCTCTCTCTCTCTCTCTCACACACACACACACACACACTCACACGTTTTTAATTAATTTGAAAAATCATGATTATTGACAGCAATTCCTCCTTGGTTCTAGATGTACATTAATGAATGCTACTGTGTCCGAATGTGAGAGAATGTTCAGACTGGACCACTGCACTTCTTCCCTAACAGATACATATAGATATAGATATAGATATAGATATAGATATAGATATAGATATAGATATAGATATAGATATAGATATAGATATAGATAGATATAGATAGATAGATAGATATAGATATATAGATTTTTTTCACCTCTGTGGAAGTGCATGGCTATTTACAAAGTGGCTATCATTTGTGCAGTAACACCTGGGACATGACTTTGTGATACTAAACTACCCAGAAGGGCACCTTAGGGGAACAGCTGCTGGACAGCAGTGATGGTGAAAGTGCTGACAGGTGGTAGAAGGTGAGCAGTCCTTTGAGGCATACAAAGAATTTAGTCAGCTTTGGCAATTAATGTCTCAATGTCAAATGCTTTACCCGCAAAAGGAGGATAGGCCTCTAAAGTATGTTATGATGAGAATTAAATAAAGTGAATATGATGATAGTCTGATTAAAAAAAATCACCAGTGATGAAAATCACCTCTGCTGAAAATTGTGAATAGTAAACTCATAGAAGATGTTATCAGTGATAGTCAGAAGAACAGTAACTTCACCAGCGTGACACAATATCATACTGTTTCCCATAGAAAAAATTTTCCAATTGTGTGAATCTCAAAAGTTAATTGAAACAAACAAAGTTACTATATGAGACAAACAAAGATCATAGGAAGACATTTTTAAAAAAATTATATTTTGCATGGTGCAGATTAGTTTTAGGGAAAAACCAGTGGTTTTCAAAATAAATTAGCTTTAGTTTTTGTAGGCCATGAGGTATATTTCATATATCAACTTGTCAGTTATTTGCAATTTTTTAAAACATGAAATTTAAAATGGTAGCTAAGTGTTTTATTGCTTTCATTAAATTTGCCATTTTTTTTACTTCTTCCACTTATATGGTATTTGCCCACTATGTTAATGTTCAGTTAGTGAATGTTTAAATGTATTGTATTCTATTTTTTTATAGTGCAATGGATTGAACCTAGGGCCTACCACTGAGCTACATCCCAGTCCAGAATGTTTAAAACTCAACATATTTGCAAGAATCATTTTAAGTATTTTTGAAAGTTGTAATATTTGATCAACATAAAATTGGAAAAATGTAGCTATTAAAATTTAGTATAGGATTATGTCTATGACATTGAAAATAATATATAACCATCTTCCTAAAGTCCATATTTCCCCAATCATTTTTAGTAACAACCCTTTCATGGTTTCATTCATACAGGTTTCAGCCTCATCTATGATTCCTTCTCCCACTCTGTCTTTCCTTCTCAAATAACCAGGAGTCACATCCTTTCCATTATTCTGTATCCAGCCAACATCATTTACTAATGTAGATACACAGGTCCTGGGATTAGGACATATCAGAGTTTAGTAAGAGATGGTAAATCATATTTGAGACCCCTTCTTACTTCTTACCAATTAGATCTGATATCCCTATCTCTAATCCAAACTGCCCACCTACCCTTACCATCTCCTTGCACATGTTAGACAAGCACTCAACCACTGAGATACAGCCCATACATCCAAGCTCATCTCTTCTTTTTTTCTTCTATTTACTCTGTTCCATTCTTCATGTCACCAAAGTTATCATCCTAAAGCACATGTGTGCTCATGTTCAAACAGAAAAAAATCTACTATTTACTAAATATATTCATATGTGAAACATAGAATTCAAAAATGTCCATGACCTAGTCTCAATATGCCTTTGCAATTCTTATTCCATCTCTTCTGTAATATATTTCCATGCTATAGTGCAACCTGACAACTTGACATTCCCTGTACTTTCCCATCTCTGAGATGCTATTCCCTTCATATGAAATGCTCCTCTACTTCATATCAAGCTGTCAAAATTCTACCAATATTTTAGGATCCACTTAGAGCCTTATTAGAATCTGCAATTTTGTTCTCTCATTTCCTTGAAACTTCATAACACTTTTGTGTCTTCATTGCAATAAATAACTTCAGCTTTTAATTGTACACTTCTGTGCTGTTGTTATATTCTATTATCCAGTGATTCAAAAAAATTAGAATCCTGATTATTTTAATGTCCCATTGATTCATGCTATGTATGATAGCTCTAAGAAGCATCTTCATTAACTTTTCAGCAGCACTTCTTTTCCTTCAAATTAATTCTCCCAATTCTTATGTTAGATTGCACCTTTTCTTCACCTTTCTTTGTGTATTGGTAATATATTGCACATTGAATCAGAACGAGCACAGCTTAGAAACCAGTCTATAAGAAATGCTGCTTATCTTCCCTGAGTGTCTGAAGCACACATCTTTAAAAATAAAGCAAAAATATTACGAATAACAGAATCAATTGTGGGACACATTTCACATAGGACCTGGGCACCAACCTTATAAGAGACTATGATATAGAGTCAAAACTGAAAAATCACTAACTATAAAGGAGAAGTAGGTCACTGTTGGTAGTAATCACAGAAGTTCTTATATAGATTCTTCGACTGCACTAAGGAAATTCAGAAAACTTCAGCCTCCAGAGGGCCCTAAAGACAGACAACACAGGCAAGTGCTGAAAGACAGAATCATGGTCTGAGTTCTAAAGGAGTTTGGCAGTGATCCATGATCACTTCAGCCTCTCCCAGCCTTCTCAGGATTAGTTGTCTGAATACACAGATGCGTCTTAAAAGTCATCTCTGAACACTAGAAATGATATTTAAGCATGTATATCAATTAAAAATAATTTACATTCATCAATAAGAGTAGGTTTGAGGAAAATTCACGATCTTTGTTTCTAGGGCACTCGAGACTGTGATAACCAGGAATACTCAGTGTAATCTCTGACCTGCTTATCATCAGGACTTTCTTCTTCTGTCCTTGGGCATGTGTGATATGCTGGTCCAATTCTGTGCCTCACATCAGTCTACAATTCACACTAATTTGTAGCAAATCTTGTGTGAGAGCAGAGAATTCACACATTTTCTGTCTGCCTCCAACATGTCAGGTTTGGATTATTATCACTAATCTGTGATCTATAAGAGTTGCCTCTATACCTATGTGCTTTTGCAAAAATCTATGAAAAAAATGAAATTACTCCTTTGATCCAATAAGTAGTTTGGACACATGTGTAGTGAGGACTGGCAGAGATTAAATGTTTGAAGGAGTTTCATATAATAGGATATTTGTTGGAAAATGACTTTTCTTCAGGATGCTATCTGGGATGGGAAAATATCCTTCACTTGGCTAACATCTTTCATCCCACAGTTACATAAGTGTGTGTATCTGTGAATTAAACTATTTGCTGTTTCTTAGTCTTTGCTCCATCCATATGAGCTGGGAGCAAGTATTACTAACTGTTCTATGTGTTAATACAGCCTTCTTCAGGTGTCATGTCTACATGAGAATGATATTTTCCTCTGTAACTGCTGAATTCAACTTTCTCTTAGACAGGAACAGAGTATTTGGACAGCTAAGATCAAAAGAACTTCAATGAGTAATCTTTTCTATCACTGTGAAAAATGTCATCCATTTTCAGCATGCAGGAAAGAACAATGAAGAATGCAGAAAAGCTCAGTATGGGAAACTAAGTCATAGATTCACTTGTTTATTATTTGCTACAATAATCTATGAAGACCTGCTCAAAAGCTCTGATTTATCTCAATTTTTCATATCCTCGTTGGCCACGGATGCATCTATTAGACAAGTCCTTGGAACAGTACACTGCCCTTTTCTTTATTAATTTGATCCATTACATTTCCTATATAAAGCTTCTGACATGTAGACTACAGACTAAGAATTAAGAAAATAAGGTTTTTCTACCAATCCTACTTAATTACTGATATTATTTAACTGTGTGCTTCCTTAAGTATGCTTGTAGGAGTCATAAACAGAACCACTGTATTAAGTATATTTTCACATTTCAAATGAATTCTTGGCATTTATGTCATTTGTGTTGTTTTTCCTCAACGTTTATACCATTTAATCAGTCAGAGAAGAAATGGTGGGTGGTTAATAAGTTATTTACAGGAAAAGTGAGGCAAATAAGAATTAATGAATGACACTTAACTGACATCACTAAAGAGAACCTGACAAAACCTAACCACTCAAATAGTTTCAATAGTCATCAACTTCATACAATTTTACAGTTTATAATTTAATAAATGTAATTAGTTTTGCATTTATTTTTTTCTTCAATGTTGTAAAACTTTCTAGTGAAAACTTTAACCAAGAAACTTGAGGCTGTATTTCATCTTACTTTTCTTATTTTTGTAAATATTTCTTGTGCAATAAATCTAACATTTTCAGTAGCCATTGCCTAGGACAGCCATATAATTTACTATCCAAACCTGGACACTACTGTAAGGGGAGACCATAGTGGCATGCTGACAAAACTGGTGTAAAACCAAACTGCCCCAAGAAATCCTCAGTGTATGCACAACCTTAAATTGTGCCAACTAATCAGAAGTAAGGAAAGATCAGATTTCTTCTCTTCTGAGAAGATGTCATTGATGTTACCTTCTCCCTTTGACTTCTACAGAACAGAAGCAATAAATGAGAAAGAGAGATCAAATAGAATTTTTTTTAGAATACGTAATAATTTATATTCAAATTGTGGCTTTTAAAAAATAAATTTGAAATACTTAATGTAAAATAGGTTTAAAATTCAGTTCTTCTGGAATGTGAGGGACATTATTACCCTAGGTATATGTATGACTGCACATATGGTGTGATGCTACATGGTGTACAATCAGAGAAATGAAAAGTTGTGCTGCAATTGTGTACAATGATTCAAAATACATTCTGCTGTTATATATACCTAATTAAAATAAATAAATAATTTTTTTAAAAAAATCAACTCTCTGTTGTACTAGCTACATGTACAGTTGAGTAGGTACATGTAGTAATGATTACTATATTAGGCAGTGCAGATTAGATTTCCATCATTGCCAAAAATTCAACTGGATAAAACTATGAGGGTCAAATATTGCTTTTTGCTCAGACTCTCTTCTTCAAATCCTCTTCAAAAATCAATGTACAAGCTGGGTATGGTGGTACATGCCTATAATCCCAGGAGCTCTGTAGGCTGAGGCAGGAGGATGACAAGTTCAAACCAGCCTCAGCATCAGCGAGGTGCTAAGCAACTCAGGTGAGACTCTGTCTCTAGATAAAATACAAAATAGGGCTGAGGATGTGGCTTAGTGGTTGAGTGCCCCTGAGATCAATCCCTGGTATACACATACACACACACACACACACACACACACACACACACAATCAGCATACATTAAGTATACCATCCTTAGATCCAGTCTGCATGCAACAGTCAGAAACAACAGTCTTTCAAAAGGCAAATTTTATGAGTTTAACACATACCTCAAGCCATGGAAAAATGTCCTTTGGCTGTCCCACTCATTGTTTGGTGTTCCTACTCTGCTTTTCCCAACCTTGTTCAATATGCCTTGCCTGATTTTTGCTTCAAGTTGCCCTGATCTTGTTTTGCCCTTTGTATTTGCCATGCTTCCTCCCTCCAAAGCTCTTTGACTTTATGTTGTTCTCATTGCTTCACATGCTTTTCTCTCTTAAATGCACCAGGTACATCCTCCTACAGACTAGCTCGAGGGCCACTGCCTACAGTAGTCTCCCCAAGCCTGCCTAATTAATTAACTCTTCCATGTGAACTCTTAAACTCACATATTTTTTCTTTAAAGGAAATGAATATTTATAATTGTCTGTGTGCTTTTTTATTTAATATGCCTCAAGTAAGCATCAGGAAAATAAAAAGCCACCTTTCATGTTCTATTCTTGAAAACTTACATTGTGATTGGCAAATAATAATGATAAATGAGTGAAAGTTTTAGTGTTATTTGGTTTTGGTATTTTAATATTTAAATTTCTACCACAGTGTTTTTTCCACAGGGTAGGAAAAACAGGAATAACCCAAGTCCTTGAGTAGACTCTACCAGTATTGCTATAAAAAGCTATAGTGCTTGAAATAGACACAAAATCAATCAGAATGCTGGGGTCAATCTCTAGAGGTCATCAGTTTCCTCCTACTATTTCATGTTGTTTCTGTTTTATTTGAACCAGAGTGCAGTAATAGGAGAATTATAAAAGTAAATATGAAGTGGAAGTCTGAGCTCCTACTTCAAGACTTTTAATAGTTAATATAATGATCAATTATTAACTTATACTACCTGCTGTAGAAAGGTTGTTGTGATATGTCCAGCTTCTGAGAGTTTTGTTTCCTGAAGAATAAGTCCTGTCGGGGTTATTTGATCTGCTACCAAAAGAGATCATTTCTCTGTTCCCCCTCAGGGCTTCTGTCAGGCCAGCATTTTAATATGCTTGACATTTTTTACTCTAAAGTTAATGTTGAAAAGAAATTGCAAATTAAATTTAAATGATTAATGATGTTCAGTTTCATAATTGTGTATTTTATTTACAGGTGACTTTTAAAATATTTTTCGGCAGTATTACAAAGATCAGATTAATGACTCACCGGTGTGTTTTATGTCACATAATACTGGCCTTCAAGCTCTACTCATCAAAGGGTAAAATTCTAATAAAGAATTAAAATAACATGGCAAGCACTTTGTTAAAAATACTTATCCATACTTTCTTTAGAATGAAGACATATTAAACTATGAAAATTAAGGTTAATTATAATTGAAACAAGTGACTATTACTTGGAATCGAACTGTTAAAGGTTTCCATCGGGGATGATGTGTTCCCTCTTAAATGCTTATTAATGTTAATAATAAAACCTGTCACTGAAATAAATATGCAGAATTCTAAAGACATGCATGGTAATGAGATTTCTTTATTGTAAATATGTTGCTCTCTGTCTTTCATTTCCTCTTGTGCTGTCCTGCTGCCTCCTTATTAACACTTTTAGGTTCAATCTGCATCAATAAGGAAAAGCTTTCCTTTGTTTTTCTCTTTAGTGTCATCAGTGGTTAGTGTCACCTTAAGGGTTCTTCTGGGCTTTCCAGGATGCATCATAATGCTAATGATAATGGATTCCCTGTATTGAGAATTTACTAAGCACTTTGAATATACTTATACAAAAGCGCTATCAGAGATATATTATTTTCTCCCTTTGAGAAAATAAACAAAAACTGAACCTCATAGAGATGAAGTCACATTGAATTAGGTAGCTAGCTCAAACTCACATTTATGGTAAGGGACACAGCCAGTATGGAGAAGTAGTTAATCTGGACTGCACACTCCCAGTTACTAGATTGAAAAGTCCAGTAGAACCACATATTCTCATCATGGTTTGGTGAAAGCACTTCAATGGCTACCTTAAATCTGTTTTCACATATGCTTAAGTGTGCTAGCACACAATTATTATTGATAAATTGTAGTAATGGAACCCTCCTGAGACTTGCTGAATGATGATGATCCATACAAAACACTTTAGAAAAGGTCTATACTTTATTATTTTCTCTGTGCAATTCAGAATAGAGGGGTCTGTTGCCCTTAGTTTGAATCATAGGTCTACATCTTACCTTCAAGTCCCCAGTAAGAATGTACTGCCTCAGTGGTACCACATATACAATGGAGACAATAACTATGCTTTTTAAAATAGCATCATTGTAAAGATTAAGTGTAAATGTATTTGAAGAACCCTCAGAATATTATGTTGCCTATTATTATAATTTCTAGTATCATCTTAATTTCATAAAAAGTCTCATAGGTCTTTCTCAAAAAGAAAACAAGCCTCAAATTTATACAAAATAAAGGGAATACTTTAGAAATACAATAATAATATGACAATTTGGGCTTCTCCCAAACTCTAGGCAGTATGGTATCATTTAAATATGAAGAAATGGATATTAGAATAAGTATTGTTTAGTGTCTGGATATGAAGCCTGTCTATTTCCTGGGTTCAGAAAGGACTGTTGACAGCAAACTCTTGGGAGAGATGAATACGACCTTTGGTGGAGTTCAATACACTACCCCACAATATGACACCTTGGCATTTGAGGAAACAGCAGAAGTTGGAAGGTCTCTAATCCTCCCTTTCATTTTTCATGAAAACAAGTCATAAAACCTAGAAAGGATTCTCTGACCTTCCCATTAAGCTCATCACAAGATCCTCATGTGAGAGGTTGACTCCTCATGCTTACAGGAAAGAACATCCTATCACATTAGGAATCATAGAAAAGGATGGCCACATAAGCCTTGCCACATTTCCCCTAATTTATTACTATTAAATTATACTCCTTAAACCAATCACATTTGCCTTCACCTGTCTACTTTTAATTGAACTCATTGTAAAAATACACAAGTTTATCCATTTCTTCAGGTCTTCATTTTCTTATGATGCTCCTATGCCATGTAAAACTTTATTAAAGAAATATATATATTTCTTTATATATACATGTATAAAAAATTATATATATATATACATACATATATACATATATTTATAAAATCCTCAGCCATGAACAAAAGATGGGTGAAGAATACCTCCTCTAAGAGGGGTAAAGGGAAAGATAGTATATTAATATGAAGTTTTCCAATTGTTCCCCAACTGTACCATTTTGGGTCACAAAAAAAGCCATTTTGAGTTTCAAAAGGATATCAAAGGCTGGGAACCTCCAGTATGTAAATATTCAAGTGAGATCAGTTAATTGAAGGAAACAGAGTCCTGGAGCTATAAAGACCTCAGGGAAAATCAGAAAACAGAAGCTTGGAAATCAGGCCAGACGTCTTTCGGTCTTTGGGGATAATACAGAAGATCCCCTGTCCCTGAGGTGCTCAAGATGGATTTCTGGGAAGGATCTGGTAGGTGTTAGGAGCAGGCTTGCACGGATGGTCTTCTAGTCCCGGAATTAGAGCCCTCTGCATTGGAAAACACCATCTCTGTAACTAGCATGGTTATGCTGTAGAGGAAAAAAAATGGATGAATAAGCCCCCTTAATTTAAGTCAACCTAAACCAGTTGTCGCACATACATAGCCATTCTCAAAGAGACAATTTTGTACTCATCAAGATCCTTTGGAGTAAAGCTGATTTAGGGTGTCCATGGTAAACTATGTTAAAAAAAAAAAAACAGATGACCACAGAAAATACCTCTACCCTGTAAATAAAAGAAAAATCTTCTTACATTTTCCTTTAATAGCTAATCTCACTGTCTCACCTTTTATTAGTAAAATGATGGGCCTCTGGAGTTAACTGCAACTTCAGAAATAATCCTAAGTAACTTGAGTATTTTCTGGTGTAAGAACAGTGGCCCAAGGACATTAAATACCTTTGTTCCTATCCTTATGTCTATGCATTTTTTCCCCTTAAAAAAGGAATTCTTCCTGAGGCTAAAATTCTCTATTTTTGTCTTCTCTGTCTGAATTTTTCTTCAGGGAAAGAGAAAAAAGAGCAAATATGTTTTAGTAAAACTTTCTTATTTATATCCCACAAAGCCAGTCTTCTTTCACTAATTTATCTTTCTGTTGAGATTCATCCTTGACTATTTGTCTTTTCCACAGGTGCCTGAGGATACACTTCTTACTTCTTAACTTCTGATCCCAAATAAGCAATGTTGTTCTCTGTGCTTCCCACAGCCCTTCACCTCTGCCTCATTGTTTGTGCTTTTGGGAGAGCTCTTTTGTTTTAGGCAGAATGCTGCTTCTTTTTTCCTTATCACCATTTATTCATGTCTGCATCCAACCAGCTGGCTTAAAAAAATTCAGTCTTTGCAGAATGCATTAAACATTATGATATTTTGCACTTTGACCCACTTTGTCCATTCGCTACTCCTTCAAACCATCTCTGCACATTCAATCTCATGCTTAAGGGCTCTCAAGATTCAAAACAACATCTTATGCATGGAAACCTACTTCTTTACAGCATGCATTCAGCATGTCCCTATAAAATAGGCAATAGCTCAATCCAGACCACTTTTCCTAATTTAACTTTATCTTAACACCCTGCAGTCTATACTCACTAGAGTTCTATTTTTTCCCATTTGGACTCTCTTCTGGCCATGGGTGTCAAGGTGAAATATGTAGCCTGGCTTAGCTGCCAGCATTCTAGTTGTAAAAATTCATGCATCTACTAGTTAGTCTCTTTCTGTTGGCCTTTTGCAAAGAAAGACTTTAGAGAAAGTGGATATTCTAATAGATAGGTACAAAGTTTTTGTAGTAGTTTCTTTAATGCCTTCTGATTATATTTTCTCAGCAAATGATATGCTCTTCTAATTCTAAAATTTTAAAAATATTAAACTAAACAACAAAAGAAACATTTTAATATATAAAGCATTGTATGAATTAATACTCATTTTGTGAAAGAGATTGTCATGGTATTATCTCTCTTATTAAGGAGGCAGGTGGGTGGTCTGTCCCTGATACCAGAGCCAGCAACTTGTGGAGTAAAGAACAGTATTCTGACTGCTGACCAAGCACTACCAGTAACATAGGAAGAATAAAGTATGCTCAGATGCAGCCTACTATGCCTGCTCCATATCTTCTGCATTTTGCTGAAAATTCTTCACCAGAATTGGCGAAGACAGTATCTTTGAAATATCCACTCCACCCATCCCGAAACTTCATATGCTGTTATTAGAGGTCTTGACAGATAGATGGCAATTTCTTTTTCAGCTGAACTTTTATACAAAAGTAGAATCTATTAAGTATTAACAGAAATAAGAAAAGAACATTATAGGCAAAACAAACAAGAAGCACTGAGGTGCCACTGAAGCATTATGAAATAAATAACATGCTTGTTTTTCCAATCCAGGATCTATAAGCAGAGTAGGACTCAGCATCAAAATGTAGTCTTAGTCACTAACTTGTAAAAGTGCACATGACATAATATTGTAGCTACAGAAGATCCAGTCTCTAGTTCTTCTTATGGATTATTAGGAATGTGTATAGACAAAAGCATGGATAACTAATTTTCGGTGTTGATTTTGTATTTTGCCTGGGACATATCAAAATAAGTCATTCATTTTAGAATATACCAAAGCTCCCAGTTTTTGAGGACTCTCTAAATTATAAAGAAGTTTGCATAAAATATGTCACCAGATCCTTACCCTAATCTTATAAAATATATTACCATTGTTATTTACTTTTGAGATTTGGACTAGAAGGATTTGAAAACTTGAGTTATCAAATTATTTTATTAGGATTATAAATAATTTATCCCTGTGCTAGGCCTAGAAAGTAAGTATTTGGATTCTTGGTCCAGTGTTCTAAAACATAAGCCAGCTTTTGACATTTTATATATATATATATATATATATATATATATATATATAGAGAGAGAGAGAGAGAGAGAGAGAGAGAGAGAGAGAGAGAGATTAAAGAAAAACAGAAAAAGGAACAAGTTATGGCAGAGCTGTAAGCATTGTTTGCTTTTACGTACATGAGCACTTGTAAGGACTCTTCTGTTTTCCTTTCTCTTGACATCCTTCTGTTTCCTTTTCTGGACACCAAACCAGACCTGTCCTTCAAAACCTTGAACCTCTAGCTATTTTCTTTAACCTGGTTGCCTTCCTGTTGAAACCTTCTGTGAACTGCAAGACCCACCTCCATATTTACTTCTTCCCTTTGAAAACACAACATCTTTATTTCTTTTCTTGGGCCATGACTCCATGTATTATAGGAGGCCTCACAAGGACAGGGTGATCACACCTGAGAAAATCAGGAATAATACCCGTTGTCCTACAAACATTAAAAAAATCATGCTTTCACTTCCCCATAGGCAACAGTTTCACAAATGTGTATGGTCACCCTATAACAGATAGTCTGATAAATTAACTGTTGTTCTTCAGACAGACTAGAGGTAGTTATGCATTGTTTTCTAGTTAATGCTTTTTCAATAGTTGCAGCTAAGTCGTTACATACTATTAAATTCTGACAATGAAAACAACTAACAAATTTCTCCAAGTTATATCTAGACAATGCTAATATTTAAAGCATTAGAGTAGCTCTCACATTTTCCAATAATAAAGTCCTTTCTAAGTCAAAATACTTTCTGATCTTTTGAGAAAGAGCACTCTACTTGTTTTCTGTTTACTGACTGAAACTTCTCAGTTTCTTTGCTGATATGATTCTATCTATATTAAAATGTTGGGTTGGTTGCACCAGGAAGCCCTCCTTGGAGGTTTTTCCCTGTCTATAGAGACTACGAAAATGATCTGATTCAGAACTGAAGTCTTATAGCAACCCTCTGCAGAAAACTCCTGAATTTCAAATTTTAAGACCCAATTGGTACAACATCTCAATTTTCATTCATACATTTATTTATGCTCTCATCCAACAATCCTTTTCTTTTTCCTGATAATAATTTTCAGGCATTGCTGTATATGCTATAATAATGAGCAAGACAGTCCATATACTTGTGGAGACTCCATGCTGGGAAACTAATAGAGGTTTAAAACCTATCCAGCAACAACTCTCAAGTCCCCAAATATGAATGCACAGCCATGTACACACACACACACACACACACATGCACATACACAAACACATACTTGCCTCCTTGAGTTTCCCATCTCAGGAGGTAGCTCCACAATGCAGTTTGGCAAGTTACTCAAGCAAAAACATTGAATTCATTCATTGCTGATAACCCTCCTTTTCTTATACTATGAATCTTATGAGGTTAATACTTAAAATATATGCCAACTCTCAGCCCTTCTCATAGCATTTATTTTCACCACTCTGGACCAAGTCACCACCTCTAATGGCTTAGAAATTTGCAATAGCTTCCTTATTTCCCTCCTTGCTTCCATGGGCATTTGGCACCATTTATTCTTCACATTGGCTAGAATTATCTTACTATCACAAGTCAAGTTCTTTCTCCACCCAAATCCCTCCAATAGTTTCCTTAACATCTGGAGTGAAATACAAATCCCTTCCCATGCCTACAGCCTTCTATTTGATTTACTCATGACCTCTGTAACCTCTTCTGTTTCTTGTGTTCTTTTTCATTTCCTCCAGGTAAAGTGTTCTCTTGGCTGTTCCTTGAAGATATTAAATGCATGCCCTCCCTCTTTGTGGCCAGTGCATTGCTTCCTTGTCTTAAAAAGCTCATCATCTCCCAGATGTTTGCATGCCCCATGGCTTTTCTTAATTAAGGTCACTACATGTTACCTCCAGAGAGAGGCTTTCGTGGATTACCTGGCCTAAGACAGCTTCCCATTCCCTGAATTTCTCTCTGTTCTTAAATCCAGTTAAACCTTTGTTCTTGAACTATTGCAAATATTACACATCTGTATTTTTTTTTGCATTGATTTTCCAGTACCCCCATGGAATGTTGCCACCATGATGGAAAGAACTATAGTACTTGCAGCTTTCTCCCAAGCTCTGAAAAAGTATCTGTCAGGCAATGGATACTAGCAACCATGATCTGGTAATTGAATCAATCAATGAATTAAACAATCAAAATCACCTCCTCGTCACAGGACATTACAGAAAGATGTCTCAGACATGAAATAAAATGCCCAGATTCATGACAGACAATCACGCATAATGAATTTCAAGTGTCATTTAACAATTTTCTTTCTTGACTAAAACAATGAGGAAGGGTAGTTTGTAGTGAGGAAGAAAGATAGAATCACATTTTGACTTCAATGAAATTACTTGACTTTCCCCTACCTTAATTTTCTCAAAAGTTTGATTTATCTCCTAGAACCACTGTGAGAACTATGTATCATAATACACATAAAATTCTTAAATATTGTTTTACATACATATTATACTAAATTATTCTCTTTAAATTCTTGATTTTTCTTTTTCATTTATTCCTTAAGCTTTTTAGCAAGTCATATACCAGAATTTGGCACAACCCCTCTCTCCGCCTCACATATACCCACTGAGTGTCTCGAGTGAAATGTGCTGGATGCGGGAGAATGTTTTGAAGGTAATAATATCACCAACTACAATGTGATTGTTTTATATGAGGAAATAACATGTATGCAACAGGTAATCCTGTGGGAGGTGGGCACAGTATGGCTTTAATCCGAAATGACTCATAATCCTCTTTCTTCCATTGGAAATGAGATAATGCTAGGTGTACTTTTAAGTGCTCAATGAATCCCTGATGAATCAAATTATAGTAATCACAGTCTTTTCTGCCTCCAGATATGCAAACAGATGCAGGGAACCTCACCATATGAGATTTAGGACTTTATTCTCTATCAACCTCCTTCTATTCTCTTTGTCATTTTTTTCTCTAGCCCTTTAGCTCTGCAGGACTGAAATCGCAAATTCAGCTTCTTTGACACACATAGATTGGTAGTGGTTTTATGCAACCTGTGGCAAAATCAGGTCCTTATTTGGGGGGGAATGTTTAGATTTATCTTAAAGAGAGAAATTTGCCTCTTCTAAGGCAGCTGCTTCTCTTCCCCTTTCACTGCAGACATCTCAGGAAGAAGCAGTAGGAAATAACAACCAATCATTTTATTGTCTTTGTCTTGAACAGCCAACTAATTGAACTGTACCTTGTCTCATCTCATCTGGAAAAATAAAATTGATGAAATCAGCAGAGCATTTTAATCACATAAGTGATGTGATTTTCAGTCAGAATTTCCTCAACCTAGCATCATCATTGGGAACTAAGTGTTCATCTACTTACTGCTAATACATCAATGAAAGTGCTAACAGTAAAAGCTAAAGAGAAGAAATGAAGCAAATAGGCACTTCAAATGCAAATGTTAGTGTCAAAGCCTGTGGCAAGGCTCTGTAGAATCTCCCCTCTTCTCTCCTGCCACCTGTTATGAGAAGTCACCCTATATAGGTTGCGACCTTAACTTTCATTCTATTCCTTTCCTATCAGAGGACTAGAGAACAAAGACTGCCTCAGGAAGTACTACTTTAGAGAAATGTATAGAGCTTCCTAGGGCCCATCTTTTACTCTCCAAGGTGTCAATATCCCAAACCATTTACCTTCAATGATGTAAAATCATGATGACAAACTGTAATGAGTCAGTCTGGCTGGATTTGGTTCACAACAAGAGCTCCCCACCGAGCAAGATCATGTCTTTTCCTGGCAAATATTCGATACCTAGGATGTCATTTATAAAGGTTTACTGAGTGAAGAACGGATGAATGTTCTGGTGCCAACCCTGGCTGTGATGCTTGTATGATTTTAGTATCTGCTGACTCTTCTCCAACTCATTGCCACAATGTTAGGTCAGAACATCATCTCTCACCCGGCTTACTTGCCTATCATTGTAACTGGGACCACCACTTCATTCTGGACCTCATATCCTTGCCTGAATCCCTGTTCCTTCTTTTGTGTGTGTACTGGAAGCAACACTATGTTTTTAACATGAAAATTTGACCAGGACATTTTCCACTTACAACTGCCCAGTGGCTTTTTATTATCCTTAATTTCAAAGTCTAAATTTTAGTTTGTGCATTTGATTTGCAATGCCAAACTCAAAGCAGCTTTATTATATCTACAGCATTATCTCTTCCCATCACCATTTTTTTGTATTCTGTGATCAAGACATACTGAATGACCTTAATGCATTCATTCTAAGACATTGTTTTGATTTTTCACAGTGCAACATACATTTTAACTGTATGAATCTTTCTTACAGTCAATGATCCATTTACAGTGTTTTTCCTTTTGTATTGGTGCAGAGATTATGTTGTATTTTACATTTGATATCAGACTCAATAGACAACAGTATTTTAATTTCCTTGAACATGCCAAGTCAATTTAAATTCTGGCTGTTGGCATAGGTGGGGTAAACTCTCTACCTGGTTAACATTCTTGTGAAGAATTGTCTCTTAGTTATTGTCCCAGCTCTATAGGACTTAGCTTTCTTAATATAATGTTCTTCAGCAAATATTTATGTAAGACCAAAATATATTTATGCCCCCAAAGTTCAATAAAACATTTTCTAACAAAATGACTTGAAGGAAAATCATTGAGTTGCAATACAAATAGAACTGCAAGAGTAGCAGAGTCACTTTTATACAAACTGAAAAGTGTGCCACATGTCACAAGGGGATGAGTTCTTTTTGGAGTTTGCTTCCTGTAAGATATGTAGCCCAGTGCCTTCTCGATGTGAGCAATTCTGCTCACTGTATGCCTGTCTTAAATGTGTTTGCCGAGTGGCTTGTATATTTACCCTTTGTTCTTGCATAGATGTTTGTAATAGCATTGAAGAGCATCATGGAAATATAAGAGTCTGAAAAAGATGACAAAGCTAGAAGATGCCACTGCATACAAAACATCTACTTAATAGCCATTTTAAACCATTTTAGTTGGTAACTAGAAAATATAATATATTTTACAATGTTAAGTGATCATAGGTTATTTATGTATTGTTAGAACATTGTTATATTTTAGTAATTGCTTGAGAATTGGGGTTGAGGTCTATAATATATCCTTCCGTACACAGTTGCAAAGATATGATCTTATTTTACCAGGGCCTTATCATGCATGGACACAGACAAATAACTTGCTTTGGCCAATGGAATGATATCAAATGCATACCAAATAGAGATCCGAAATGGCCTTGTGTACTGTTTATCTAATTTATGTTTTCTTGTATATTTTGACTTTTGGACATTTTTCAATGCTTTTAAATTTATTATTATAATTAACATATTAATTATACAAATTAATGGGATTCAGTCTGATAATTCCATACATGTATACATTGTGTATTGATCATTTCCATCCATTTCTATCCATCTCTCTCTTGAAACTTTTCCCAATCCCTAGTAATAACCCTCTTTTAATTATACTTATAGGCTAATTTTTGTTTTTAGTTTTTACATGTGATAAAATATATATATATATATATACCACTTGTCTTTCCATGCCTGTATTATTTCACTTAACATGATATCCTCTAGTCCCATCCATTTTATTTCAAATGACAGTATTCCGTTCTTTCTTATGGCTGAATAAGACTGTATTATGTATATAAATGTCATATGTTCTTTATCCATTTATCTGTTGACAGGCACGTCAGCTTATTCTATATCTTAGCTATTGTGAGCACTGCTGCAAAATACATGGGCATGTAGGGGTCTCTTTTGTATACTGACTTGATTTTCTTCATATAAACCTAAGGAATCAGGTAGCTGGGTTATATGGTAATTCTGTTTTTAGTTTTATAAGAATCTGCGTACTGTTTTTCATAGTGGCCATACTAATATACATTCGAACCTCCGTGTATAAAGATTACTCTTTCTCTAAATCTTCACCAGCATTTTCCCTTTGTTTGTTTGTTTTTAAATAATAGCCATTCTAACCAGGGTTACATTATAGTTTTGACTTACATTTCTCTTATATCTAATAATAATCACTGGCCATTTGTATGTTTTTCTTTTGATTACTATCCATTCATCCCATTTACCCATTTTTTAAAAAATGGATTGCTAGTTTTTTGGTTGTTAAATATTTGAGCTTGTTCTATATTCTGGATATTAACCCTCTGTCAGATGAAATGGTGGCAAAGATTTTCTCGCATTCTGTAGGCTGTCTCTTCACTTGTGTTTGCTGTGCAGAAACTTTTTTGTTTGATGTAATCCCATTTGTCACTCCTTGTGTTTTCCTTTTCTTTTAGAGACCTATCCAGACAATTATTGCCCTTATCAGTAAATGTTTCCCCTATGTTTTCCTTGAAGAATTTTAGTCCTAGGTCTTAAAGATTTTGATCCACTTTGAATTGATTTTGTATTGGATGAGAGAAAGGAGTCAAGTTTAATCTTCTGCATGTGGATATACAGTTTCCTCAGAACCATTTGCTAAAGAGGCTGTCCTTCCTCCAATGTATGTTTTCAATAACTTTGTCAAGAAAGAGTTGGCTATAAATTTTTGAATTTACTTTGGGGTTCTTTTTTATGTTACCCTAAGTCTATGCATCTACTTTTATGCCAATACCATGCTGTTTTGTTTACTATGGCTTTGTAGTATGTCTTGAAATTGGATATTGTGATGCTTTCAGCTTTGCTCTTTTTGCTTAACATTGCTTGCACTATTTAGAGTCTATTGGGCTTCCATGCAAATTCTAAGGTTGTTTTTTCTAGTTTTGTAAAGAATTTCATTGGTATTTTAATGGGGATTTCATTGAATCTGTAGATTGTGTTGGGTAGTATTGACATTTTAATACTATTAATTCTTATAATTCATTAATACAGGGGTAACTTAGTCGAGTTTGTTGCTACTGTGACCAAAATGCCTGACAAGAACAATTTTAGAGGAGGAAAAGTTTATTTGGGATTCACAGTTTCAGAGGTCTCAGTCCCTAGATAGCCAACTCCATTGCTTTGCGCCCAGAAGTGAGACAGAACGTCATGGTGGAAGAGTGTGGTGGACGAAAGCAACTCAGGACATGGAAATAGGATGAATAGAGAGAAACAGAAAGTGGGTATGGGCTCCCCCATCAACACAGATAAAATGTAAACCCCAAAGGCACACACTCTGGTACCCATTTCCTCCAGTCACACTATGTTACAGTGGTAACACATTTAATCCCTATCAGGGGATAATTCACTGATTAGGCTGGAACTCTTGTTCTGTTTTGATCCAAAAAGATAAGAGGATATGACTTCAGCTTTCTTGAATTTGTTAAGACTTTTTTGTTACCTAATATATGATCTGTTCTAGAGAAAGTTTCATGCACTACTGAAAAGCACATATATCCTGCAGCTGTTGAATAGAATGTTCAGTAAATGTGAAATATATTTGATTTATACTGTGGTTTAATTCTGATGTTTCTTTGTTGATTTTTTTTTTTTGGGTGGGGAGGCTCAATGGTCTATTGGTGAGTGTAAGGCATTGAAAATCCCCACCATTATTAGTTTGAACCTACCTCTCCCTTTGGTTCTAGTAGTGTTTCTTTTATAAATTTGGAATGTATTGATTCCTTGATCATTATATAGTGACCTTTGTGTTTTCTTACAGTGTTTGTCTTAAAGTCTATTATATCAGATACAAGTACAGGTAACCTGCTTATTTTCAGACTTCATTTGCTTGGAATATCATTTCCCATCCTTTTAATTTCAGTCTCTGGGTATTTCATGGTGTGTTAAGTTTATCACATGAACATTTTGTTGGGTCTTGTTTTTTAAGACAGTCACCCAGTATGCATCTTTTACTTGGAGAACTAAGACTACTTACATTCAGATTTATCAATGAAAGGTGTGGATTTCTGTCTGACCCTTTGTTTATTTTCTTCTAGTTGTTTTAAAAATATTTTGTTTCTCCCCCTCTTATTCATCTTTCTGGTTTGATGATTAACTGTGTGAGTAATGTTTGATTTGTTCTGTTTCTCATTTGTGTATCTATTCTTTTAGTGATATTTATACTTTCACATACTATTGTAATGATATTTATATTTCTTCCACTTCTGGTACAGAATTCCCTTAAATATTTTTGTAAAGATGGTTGGTAATCATTAATTTCTTTAGTTTTTGCTTATGTTGGAATATCTGTATAATTTCTTCAATTCTGAAGGATATTCTTGCTGTGTGTAGTATTCTTGGTTAACAGTTATTTTCTTAAATTTTTGAAATCCATCATTATATGCCTTCTTTGCCTGAAGGGTTTGAAGGGTATCTATTGAGAAATCTGCTATTACCCGATTGGGGTTGCCATTAAATGTGACTTGGCACTTTTCTCTTGCAGATTTTAATTTTTTCTTTCTCCTATACTTTTGACAGCTTGACTAAAATATGTCATGCTGAGAATCTTTTCTGGTCAGGTCTGTTTGGGGTTTGATATACATCCTGTACCTGAATGTCCATATCAACTCCAAAATTAGTGATGTTTTCTGCTATTACAAAATTGCATAGATTTTCTATGCCCTGAACTTTTATTTCTTTCCCTCAAGTATGTCAATGAGGCAGATATGTGATCTTTTATGGTGTCCCAAAGATTATGTATCCTCTCTTCATTCTTTCATACTTTTCCCATTATTGATTATATGGATATGATATTTCAAAATATCTATCTTCCTATTGAGATATTCATGCTAACATATCATTTTCCACTTTTTTAACCTGTTGCTGATACTTCCAACTTCATTTCCAAAATTTCTGATTGTTTCTTTCTTTTTTATTTTTTTAATGGTACCAGGGATTGAACTCAGGGTCAGTTGACCACTGAGCCACATCTCTAGCCCTATTTTGTAATTTACTTAGAGACAGGGTCTCACTGAGTTGCTAAGCACCTCACTGTTGCTGAGGCTGACTTTGAACTTGTGATTCTTCTGCCTCAGCCTTCTGAGCTGCTAGGAATACAGGTATGTGCCACCATGCCCAGCTCTAATTGGTTCTTTTTAAACAATCTTTATCTATGGCTAAGCTCAGTGGTAAAGCTATATGTGCAAGGCCCTGAATTCAATCCCCAGTACTACTAAATAAATAAATAAACCTCTTCTCTTTGTTGAATTTCTCATCCTGCATTGGCTTTAATGATTTCATTTAATTGTTCTCGTGGATTTCACTGAGTCTTTTAAAAATCATTTTTTAAAAATTCTTCATCAGGCATTTCATTGACTTCAGTATCTTTGGAATCTGTTATTATGGAGTTATGATCATTAAAATACACCATATTACCTTGTTTTTCATGTTTCATGTCCTCATTTGTTGAGACTTTTATATCTGATAGAATGAATATTTCCACCATTTTATGCCTGGCCTTCTTAGTAATAAGTTTTCTCCTGATGATATGTCTTGGGGACTTAGCTTGTAATGCAGTGTTTAGTTTATGTTCAGCTGGGTACCTTAGCGTAATCTCCCTGTAACTTCTTGGACTATGAATAGGTGCATGTGAGCACAGTGAGTATCATATTGGAAAGACCCACTGTCTCTCTGGGTCACACAAGAGTTGAGACACTCCAGCAATTCTGCTAGAATTGTGCGGAGTTCACCCTGGTTGTTACTTCTACAGTGGGAATGATGGCCTCTATCTGGCGATATGGGTTTTCTCAGGCACTGTTGATACTTTCTCTGTTATTCTGTAATACTGACTGCTCTAGTATTGGTGAGGGGTCTGAAGCACTTGGCTTCAGATTGTACTCTGGTGTGCATACAGGTCTTTCATGGGGAGATTCAGGGGTAGGAATCATAACATCCCTCTGTAGTACTCATACTTAGTCTTGTCAGCAATATGTGATGAACAAAGTGTAGAGGCAACCCATGCAGGGAATCTATTTAGGTACACCGGCAGCAAAAATTGTGCCCGTACTTCCTTCCTTCCTTCTTTCCTTCCTTCCTTTTTCTTCTTTCCTTCTTCCTTTTCTTGTTGCCTCAGGGGCATGTCTGCCCAGGAGCAGGAACTGAGACACACTCACCCTGCAAATGCTGTTCATGCCTGGGGATGGGAGGATACTCCAGGGCTTTTCTCCATCCCCATGCCCATTCTTTTTTTTTTTTTTTTTTTTTTAAGGAGAGAGAGAGAGAGAGAGAGAGAGAGAGAGAGAGAGAGAGAGAGAGAGAGAATTTTTTAATATTTATTTTTCAGTTTTTTCGGTGGACACAACATCTTTATTTTATTTTATGTGGTGCTGAGGATTGAACCCAGCTCCCAGCTCATGCCAGGTGAGCACATTACCGCTTGAACCACATCCCCAGCTCCCCATGCCCATTCTTTTAGGTATTGGATCTGTCAGAGATTGAGTGGGAGCGGGTTGCAGATGGAGCTGAGAAAATTTGCTCTCTGGTCCTTCTTGGGCTGTGTACACCAGAGGTGTGGTCACAGCCAGAGCTGTAGCAGTGTTCTTGCGGGACTGCCCCAGCATGCCTCTATGAGCTGGGGGAGAGTGGATCCTGAGTTCTTTCCCAGTTGTGTTGGCAACAGTCACCTATCCATGGCACTGTCAACCACCTTTAGACTTCCTGGTACCCTCATGTAATACACACCTGGCCATGCCCTGGGTCTCAGAGGATAGGCTTCTTGATCCCTCAGTTCTTGAGGGCAATGCCCTCCACTCCCCTCCTCATTGCAACACTGTTTCTCACAAAGTAACCCTCCCAAGTCACTCCTTGTAGCTACATGCTGAGCCAATGCAGTCAAATGCATTGGGTCCCAGAGGTGGGAAATACAAATTCAGACAATGGGTCTCTTCTCTGGGTATTCACTGGAATATGAAGTGAATTCCTTTTCCAAAGTCAGAATATGGAGCAGATTTCATGCCCCTTATCAATTTAAGTTATAATTCTGTAAGAACCCCTGAAACTTTCCAGTAGTTAAAATTGACAGTCTACTGATAGAGTTTGCTGGGAATCTCTCATCTTTTCTTATGCAGAGGGGAGTCTCTGACTCATCCAGCTCTGGAGCAGGGGTGGCAGGTGCTGGGCTACTTTTACTTTCTATGCTGCTGTCCCAAGTTTCTGGGTTTTATAAGATTTCTCTTTAATTCCAGTGTTCTCCCATGTTGAATTTTAGTGTTCTTTCAGTATGTAAATAAATACTGCTGCTTTGATATTGCTTGGTGGAAAAGCAAATAAATGCTGCATGCCTCTATTCAGTCATCTTGCTAATCTACTCTAGCAATTTTCCATTCTTAGGGATAGTGAAGGACTCAATCATAAGCATGCCTTTGATCTGTAAAGTAACAGATCTGTGTTGTAACACATCTGTCTGCCCTGTGCACTCCAGAAAGACAATATTCCACTGCTTTATTCATCCCAGGGACAGGTATCAGGCAATTAGGACCACACCTGTAGCTCAGACTCTGCTAAAATTTTTCAAGATAGTTAATTCTAAACTGTTTACTATTCCTCGCCCTTTCCCTAAGAATACAAATAAAAGCTCCAATTTGGCTTTAGCCTTTTTCTACTTCCTGACAACCTGACTTCTCCACGTGACCTCATGACACACTTTCTCCTATTGCTAGGACCTGTGGGCATAATAAACCCTTTCCTTGAGCCTTCCTCTGTCCCTTCTTAGGGCTGTACCCAGTCATCTATGTGACTGTACCTACAATCATATAAGATAACACATCACAGCTTGTGTGTTTCATCTTGTTTTATTATGCATCTGCCTTTCTCCCTGAGCCAGTCATACCTCCAGCAGTGTTGATATGTTCTGAGAATAATGAGAGACACATGGAGTACTCTGGGACTCAACTCACAGCTTGAGCCAACCATGTCAAATACAGCATAGATTAGCCAAATTCCAGTCTGCGTTTAAATGTGTAAGCAAGAAATAAATACTTATTTTTTTTTTTTGTAAGCGAAGGAGTTGAAGGTAGAGTGTTTTGACAATTTTATTGTGGAATAACTGCAGATTAATATCAGGTAAAATATCATTCACTTCAGAAAATAGGCTGCCAGATACTCAAAACATCTGCTTTTTTGGAAGGAATTGCTGATGTTACACAGGAGATAGATTCAACCATTTTCTATCCTTCCCATTAGCCAAGTGACACTAATTTAACCTTTACTTTTATGTTCATCTTCTAAGCACCTGAATTGAGCTAAGGACCCCTGGCACATTCTTCATAGTACTGTTTTCCTCTATATTATGCTATTTATCAAAATGTACTCTAATTGTTTATCTGTTCTATTCACTATGATTTTACATACCTAGAGATAGTAGCAATGTCCATTCCTAGCATTTAACATGATGCCTGGCACACAATAGACTTTTAAAAATTATTTGCTTTGGGGCTGGGGATGTGGCTCAAGTGGTAGCGCGCTCGCCTGGCATGCCTGTGGCCCGGGTTCGATCCTCAGCACCACATACCAACAAAGATGTTGTGTCCGCCGAAAACTAAAAAATAAATATTAAAAAATTCTCTCTCTCTCTCTCTCTCTCTCTCTCTCTCTCTCTCTCTTTAAAAAAAATGATGCTCCTTTAAAAAAAAATTATTTGCTGAATCAAACAAATAACTCAATCTATTTCTAAATATGTGTGACTATGAATAAGGTGTTTTATCTTTATGGTTTCATTTTCATCTTGTGAAAACCAGAGTGTTGGTGTAAATAGTCTCTAAGACTCCATTTCTGTAATATATTTTCAAGTGCCAGAATTAAAAAGAATCATTTGTTCAACCATGAAGTTTACATAAAAATATGTAAATTTTATAATTATTTATTAAAACTTTTATAAAGGAAAATGATAAAAGAAAATTAAAATGGAATCCCATACACCCCACTTATATGATTAATAGCTGTTTTATTTAACTGCATATGGATGTGTGTATATACATATATATGTGTATATATACACAAAATCTCTATGGACAAAAAGTCTGTAGCCTTTTCTTAAATTTATTTTTATAACTTTTAATATGATTAAGGTTTCATTATATTTTGTCTATATTTTATTTAAGATAATATCATGATATAAATTTAAATAGAATTCCTACTTCATTGTATATCTATTGTTAAAAAATAATTATAGTCTTTAAAATTATGGATTTTCACACCAATTATAGCTTTAGTTGCTCCCATTAGTCTTTGAATTTCATCTTCTTCATTTCATTTTTTTTGTTAAATTCTTAATCCCTTTATTTATTAACTAAAAAATATTAGGCAATCAAACTACTAATGTGATCAGCCTTGTTTCAAGCCCTGGAATTACAGCTGTCTACAAAAGAATTATATGTCCTGCCTTAAATAATGTCTAACAGCTTGTAGTCTGAACTGTAGATTAAACAAGAAAACTAGTGCTCACCTGCCAATGAGTAAACAATCATTTCACCTTTCTTTTAAATTCTCAAACAAAAATTTACTTGAACACCCACCTGCCATTTTGAACAAATATGCCCCTATGTATTAATAAGATTTTCCTAAGTTTCCATACTATAGGTTCTAATGAACAGGTATTATGTTCTACTCCTAAGGACTTTCCCACAAAGCCATTTGCTGCTGTGGTCAGTTGGCTTCTCAAAGCAATTTATGTTATCAAACCAGGGCACTTGACACCGGAGTTTAGGAAAATGATCACTTAACTATTTTATACAAGAACAATGGGTACTTTCCTTTCTTTACAACTATGTAACTGGAGAACTCTCTTAGATTGGTTTCACAAAAGTGAATCGAAGTCATTTGGAGAATAGCTACTTACAACTTTAAAATGGCAGTTTTCTGCAAACTTTTCCTATTATTTCCAAAAAGTATCTCAGAAAGAAAGGAGCTAGGAAAGGAATTACATTATGCTGCTTCAGATTTCTGTTTTGAACTATAGTTACTTTTGAATATAAGGTTTTTATTACTTTTAAAATCATTTTTAAATATATTTTACTACTTAAAGCAAAGGTTTGGTATGTGGATAATTATTGTAAATGTACTATAGATTGCTTGAAAATTTGCTGGTCAGGTACAATATCCACCTGTAAATTTGCATGGGTAAATGCTATAAAGACTGAAAAGATAGATCATTAATTTCCCAGGCCTCCTAGCAGGCTGGGGTAATGCTTGCCTGTCTCATCTGCTGGGAGGTATGTGATAAAGCCTTTGCTTTATAGATATAAACTCTTTTTAAAGATCTCATTAGTCTGATCTTTTTATTCGGATAAAACGACATTGATGAACCAGGGATGGCTCAGCTTGTATAAGCAAGGAGGGAATCTGAACAAAAGTGGTGATCAGTGAGGATGGATATCAGAGAATTGTCTCCTGAAGAGACAATGCACAATTCTACCTAGATTTCAGTACAAATGTGATCATCATTATTCAAAGGAGCACCCTCTTCTCTATCTTTTCACTCAATTTCCCTCAAACTGTGCTTTACTATCTATAATACCTCATTTGTTTATTTATATAGTCATGTATTTGTTATCTGTATCTCTTTCCTAGAGTGTAAGCAAGGACATTTACTCTTTTATTTGCTATGATAAACCTAAATTCTAGAAGAGAAAAAAAAAGAAACAAAATAGAAAGATATCAATAAAAATTGGTTCTGTGAATTAGTGAGAAAACCAATCATTTAAGAAATTCTCTCATCCAAACTTCAATTAGATCTGCATAGTAAGAAATTTAGAGCATCCTCCTTGATTCAAATTATAATAATTCAATGTATCTAATAATAAAGAATGTGAATTATATGGACCTTAAGAGTAACATGTTTCCTTTAGTTGGGGACTTCATTAAAGAGTACATGGAGGAAGTCCTTCAATATCTTTCAGTCAGTCATTAGGGAAATGCAAATCAAAAGCACACTGATACAACTATGCCCAATGAAATTGTCAGAAAAATAATGGATTGACAACACCAGTGTGGTCAAGCTCTGGAGCTGCAACAGTATCTGTCATAAGTTGATGGTGGGAATATAAACTTTTATTATCACTGTGAGAATAGGTCTGGCATTTCCCTATAACATAAATATACACCTACCCTATAAACTAGCAAGTTAACTTCCAAGTATTTACCCAAGAAAAATGAAAACATATGCAAGGATGTTCATAGCAGATTTATTTATAAGATCCCCAAACTGGGATGTTATCACTAAGAGATGAGATAACTGGGTTATGTAACAAAAGAAAATAAACTACAGAAATATTCAATGACATAAATTTATTTCAAAACAATAAAATGAGTGACTAAAGTCTTATGCAAAAAAGTACATATAATATGTTTTCTTGTACATGAAATCTTGAGCTGAGGATTGACTGGAAAAGATTATGAGAGATTTTGTAGAGTACCATAAAACTGACTTCTTTTTATAAATGTTCATAATGCAAATATTTTAAGCTTTGTGGGCAAGATGATTCCTGTTCCAACTGTGTAGCAAAAACAACCTTAGATTATATGTAAACAAATAAGTACTTGTGTTTCAATGAAAGTGTACTTTTAAAAAATTGTTGTAGTTCCAGATTCGGTCTGCAATAGAGTGATAATAATGTCTATTTTGTCAGGCAGTATACACAGGTATATGCATTTACTAAAACTCCCTTACATTTGTGCATTTCATTTTAGGTAACAAAGTTGGACTCCAGTTAATGACGTTTGTGCTGAAGCACTTTGGCAGAAGTATACTAGTATCTATAATTCAGTTTAAAAGATAAGATCTTAGAGATAAGATTGAATAATGAACTAATGAAGAGATGACAGATAGTGACAAAGCAATTGAGCAAAATGTTACTGCAAGAATCTAGATGGTGGGTGTAAGGATATTCACTTTAAAATTCATTTACCTTACACTACTATTGCCATACATATTATCTTTTTCATAATAAAATGGTGGATGGATGCCTTGGGGAAAGTGATCTGATGGCAAGCACAGGTAGGTGCTGGTAATGAATCGATGGTAGTTGGAACTGTATAGCATTTGCAGATTCATGAGGTGAGTAGCCTCTTGTTTGGGAGGTCAAGGATTATAACACATTATTCCATTTTGATCTTGGAACTGGCTTTAGGTGAGTATTTTAGTTTTACGTCTCAATTTCTACATGTACATTTAATAATACATACTTAATAAATATTTTTTTTTGAATTAATGTTTAATATATTCATACATAAATTGAAATAAATGGATTAGATGATCTCTCAGGTCCCTTCTATATTTTCACTCATATCAGATCATACCACTACTATAAATGTTTAAGAAATTTATATATCAATATATAATTTTTATCAATCATATATCATTTTAATTGATGAACTAAAATTAATTCTTACAAGTGAATGACAACTCCCAGAAGTAGACCCCTTTAAAAAAACCACAGATGTTATAAGTCAGCTTGGTAAGAAAATAAGTGACAAATTTGGCAATATAATTACACTATTCTCCTCAATGCTTTTTTCCAAATTTAAAATGTGTAAATAAATGTACATATGCTTCCTAAAGTTTAAAGTTTGGATCTAATAGTAGTTACTTGAAAAGAATGTTCCATTCAATGTGACAAATTTTTGTTTTAAACTGTAAGCATCCCGATTACTAGTTGAAGTATAAGTTGTTAAAATACCCCTCATAATTTATGTGGTTCAAGTGGCAATGAAATTGTGGCAGATGACGAATGAATATCAAACACTTCCTGTGTTAGCAGCTGTGTCCTTATTTACTGAGTTTCAAGCTGAGTAGAAGAAAAAGAGACAATTGTGACATGACACCCACAAGCACTTATAACATTATTCTCAGTATTGAACTAATGATAACTAAAAGAATTCCATTTTTATCAGGCACTCAGGGTGTACAATAAAATATTCATTTACCTTACACTGCATATAAAGCTCTTTCAACACTTTGTTTCTTGCATAGGATTGCTATAATGTGGTTCCCAGTACATTAAGCACCAATGCAATTTTTACAGCCATCTAAATTAAATACCATTAAGAGAAATGCTCTCATAAATACAGTATATCTTTATAGAACTATTATCTATATTTTTTTCAAAATACCATGCTTAATTGGTACAGTGCAATTAGTGTTTTGTTCTTACAATAATGTGATGAGCTGAAGGCTTCATCCAGGGGGAAGAAGCTTCTGATTTATTGCATCCTACAAGATTTCTTTGTTACCATTCTCTGAGAACCATACCTGTTATGCACAGTTTACTTTTTTTTTAATGCATCTTCTTTTATTTTTATTTTCCTGAACTCCGTTTGGCCCCATGATCCTTCAGGAAAGCCAACCTCTTAAAATTATTTTTGTGTACTTCATATTTTTTCTGGAATAGGCACTGAGCAAGACTGCTAATACTCAGAAAATACTTCTAAAGGAACCAAAACACTGAACTAGAATACTGGTTCACAAATGTGTCTGCACATTCAATCTGTCAAGAATCTTTAAAATTGTTCCAAAGCCCAGGACACACCCAAAACTAATTAAATCACAGTATTTGGTGATACACACCTAGAGGATTCGAATATGTGAACAAGTTTGGTAACAATCAGACTGGCAGTGGTGATGAAATCTATAGGAAAATACCATGAATGCTAAATGGTCCAATATTGAATTTTTAGTCTTTAGAAGGAAGATTTTAGGGATAATATGACACAAAAACGAAAGAATTTTTATCCTTTGTAGATAAAAGGTTAAAAAAACTAAGTACATATAAAAATAGTAATATTCCTGAAGTTTTAATTGCTCAGCAGTAGACACCAAACATGTATCAATTTGGGCATACATTCTAAAGTAGAAAAATGGTTCCATGGGAAAGATCCTATTTTATCTGTTAATTCAGTAACTATTTAAGGCTTATCCCAAAATAAGATAGATATAAGAAATTTTACAGATGATTACATGTTTTAGTGGAGGCAAACATTATAAAAAGGCAGGACATTTTGTTTTGTTTCATGTATCTTCATAATTTAAGAAAACAGGAGTTATAGAACACACAGATGTATCATGCTGTAGATGGCTTTTGGATTTCAGAAAGAGCAACATTGTTGTTCTGAATCCAATCATATTTTCCCTGTGTGATTAAATTAGCACATAGAGCAACATTTCCTGAAAAATATCTTATGTAATCATATTCAATAAATTTTCTGATTATATTCATGATAATGGACACACTTTTAGATAATTTGGTTCAAAAATCAAACTCAAGATGTTAAGTTGATGAGAAGTAAGCATCTACTGCTGAACGCCCACACTATTGAATTTGTTACTTTTGTCATCCTCTTCACTACATTTCCCCCTTTGCGTGGTTTATTATAAGCTGATAATATTGAGTCCTATCTGGAAAAAAAGTGAGTATAATTTTCTTATAAAAATGCAAATTATATGCTTATTGTTTTGAATATTATTATAATGAAGCATCTAGAATATGTTTGATGCTGTGGTTAGAAAAAAAAAGACCTTAATATATAAATTTTAAAATAATGTAAGAATTCTAAAAGTTTTTAAATGCACGCAAATTTACATGGACAAGGAAGTACATGTCAGTATTCCTTGGTTTGGAATATTCTTGAAATGAACTGAGTTTAGGTCAGGTCATTTTGTAAGTCCGTTCCATTTCTTGTGAGCTTAGCATTAACATGTTCTCAAAAGGCACTTTTTTTTTTTTTACTTATAGAAACTGGGTCTTTAAATGGTGAAGATCATAAAGAGGAATAACATCTTGGTTGTCCTAGGACAGTCTTCACTTAAAATTATTAGATATAATTACTGAAGGCATACCTGCTCACTGGTTTCAGATATTAGGTTGCAGTTTTGACATTTTTTTCTCCCCATTCTAAACAAAAAGCAAAACCAGTAACCCTGGTCACCTCACATTTCAATAAGAAGGAATCAACATATTTTTACTCAGCAGTTAAGAACCTGACCTGTATATTTGTTTTGCTTTGCACTGCAGACATTTAAATTTATTTGCTAACACTTTTAAACTTAAGAAAAATTTAACATTTAAAAACATTTTTGAATTTTGGTATTAGGAAATTTTACACAAATTACCTGACTTCTGATTTATCTTGAGTTAAAAACTGTCACTGGGCCTTGTCTTTCACCTGCAATATTTAGTTAGCCCTGAGTAGCTGCTGCCCCTCTGCTTGGGCATGTCTTATCCCATTTGGCCTGGCTTACCTTGCTTGTCTAGCTCCTAAAGATACTGGAAATTTTAGCAAAAATATTATGCAGGTAAGTAGTTTGGGATCAAAGCAGTGGTAACTCAAGACCTCCAGAATTCTAATTATATCACATGCCCCCTCCCTTTATTGTAATGCTGGTGATGGCTTGTGGCCCTTAGAATGCAGCAGGAAAGAACAAAAAACTACTTCCAATGGGGAAAGCAAATATTCAAAAATCACTAACTCTGATGCCACCAATGCTGTTTTTTTTATTTGATTGCATTTTTAGTTTTTCAGAACTTGAAGACAATCATGCAACAAGATAACTATTTCCCCAATCATTTTTCTACCCAAGCTTGTAATACAGCTGTACCTGCAAAGCTAGTTAGCTAGCAAAGAGAAAGGGTTGACAAAATCAGCTATTGGTGGGATGAGTATTGTCAGGAAATGTCTAAATTGGCTGCTACATCAAAACATGCACTGGCATTTGTACTTGACCTCCCCTTGGCCTGCTTCTGACTTCAGATGCTATTGTGGTAGACGGCTCCATGTGCATTCAGACACATCTTATGCAGATGGCATCTGATCTCAAGCAGAACAGTGAGTCTGTTCACTTTATTCTCCCCAAATTCTTTGAATCTAGTCCCCCTGGGCCATGCAAAAGTACAGCCTGGAAGAGAAGTTAATGCTCTTGAGGGCAGCCTCTAATTAATAGCCCCGTGGGCCAGTGGATAAATGTTCTAACCTCCTGTCCTTCAGAAGACAGGAAGACAAAGGATGGATTAGATTTTCTTTCTTTTTTTTACTGGTACTATACTTTGAAAGTTCCAAAAAGCAATGAAAAAACACATACAAGAGGATAGATTATATCCATATATCCATAGTCAGGTGGCAAGGGCATTTTATTCACCTGAAAATTAGTAGCATGCTATATATTACCAGGAAGAATGGTGCCAAGAGATAAAGTTGATGGATATCATTTCCTTATTCAGTTTAGTGCACAGCAGGCAAAGTGGTATTCTTTTCTTTCTTTTTTTCTTTTTCCTTTTCTTTTTTTTTTTAAGGGAGACAGAAATAGAAAACCACAGGCAGGAGAGAGACAAGCATATGGAAGGAAAGGCCAAAGAAAGGATATGGCAAAGAGCAATGAGACACAAACCATACTTGACAATTATATCTGGAGTGACATGGAAACATGCATGATAATTTAGGCAAAAATAGCTTCCTGATTAGCTCTACGTTTTAGAATTTCAATAGTATTTGTTTGGAAGAGGAGTTTCTCCACTTTTTCATCCTGTAAGATGGAAATATGGCACTGTTTTACTTTTATATGTAGTATATATCACTCAGCTCCAACAGTATGTTGGATGTGTTGCACTAGTTCCTCCAACTTATGCTGAATAAAGAATGAACGGTGTTCATGAGTGAGATGCTGTGTTAATTGGTTAGTTCTTCAGAGTGTTTGGCCAAACCTTTTCCCAAATCTATTTATTAATGACTTTATATCCCAAGTGAATGGCATTACACATATTTTTCTTTATTCTTATCTCCCTGACAACTGAATTCAAATAAGAAATTATTGCTTTGAGAGGCAGGAAATATGCATTTCTAATATATTTGCCATAATTATTCATTAAATGAACAAAACACTTGAATTTTGAATATACTTCTCTAACTAAGTAGCTTTTCAATATTAAATTAAACAGAACCAAGCTACTAATCTTGGTATCAGGTCCAACTCACATGTCCACCTATGAAATTTTGCATAGCTTCAAAATTCTTTAAAGATTGAATAAATATTACAAAAATGCCTATATGTTTTAGCATGTGGTTGGATATTGGGATGTAAAGATGAATAAGACATTTTTCCTTCAATACAGTTGTGGATGTGGGCATGCACGATTGAATCTCCTTTGTATAATTGCTTATATTTCACATATGGATCTTTTGGGGGAATCAGAGAGCATTTCCTATGATAGAAGGTTAACATGCCAGATTCCCACATTCAGAGAGTTATGATAGACAACTTAGTCACATGATCTCGTTTCTGGCAGTCTGTGACATTGGTGCTGGATTTGATACTGAAGCTGACACCAGAAACATGGAATCATGAATCTCTCTTCCTGGTGGTAAGCAGCAGTAGTAAATTCTACAGGATCAAGTCTCTCATGCAGTAGAGATAGCAGAGAAGGCAAGGATGGTGGTTGTTTCCTTACCAGATTAATTCTACACATCATTTTGTTAGTTGAACCTGATTCCATAGGTACCACCTATTTTATTCCATAGGTCTCCCTTTAATTGATTCATCAAACTCTGCATTATCTTTGTAATTAATTCATTTTCTGTTTCTCTTATCCAAAATTAAGCTGTTGATGTTTGACAAATGTTAGTACCTTATACTTACATGTTAAATGTTTGCAAAGTAATTTTCATGCTACTTTACAAAGAAAGTGACAGTAACAGAGATGTGATTTGGGAGGACAAAATAAGGCTAGCATAGTCTGAAAATGATTAAATTAATTTGGCATTGAGGTAGATAGGTAGATATAGGTCATTTTGTAATGACATGTCAGAATCTTGTAAAAATAAATGTAGATTTATGCCCTCATTTGGCAAGCATTTTGTTTTGTTTTATTATATGAAAAATTTTATTCAAACAGTATCAAATCCAGGCTTCTTCCTTGAACACAGGCTCACACATACAACTGACTGACTCACTCCACTTGTTGAGTACAGGCTCCTATATTAGTTTCCTTGTACTTCCATAACAAAGTACCCTGCTGAGTGGTTTAAGCAGCTAAAATATATTACCTCCTGGTTCTGGAGGCAATAAGTACTAGATCAAGGTTTTGGCAGAGTTAGTTCCTCCGAGGGCTGTCAGGAAAAGTCTATTCCATACCTCTTTACTACCTTCGTGTAGTTTGCCTGCAATTTCTGGCATTCTTTTATTTATAGACACGGTACCCTGATCTCTGCCTTTCCTCTCAACAAGGCATTTGCCCTGTGTGTCTGTCAGTATCCTAATTTCCCCTTTTTACAAGATAGGGGGGGGGTCAGGACTTGCAAATGCAAATGCTTGGTTTCCATTCTCCCTCCCCTCATCCTACCCACTCCCCAGTCTGCTCTTCCTGGACTTTTCCCTACTTGGATAAACGACCTTGTCATTCTTCTCTACTTCAGGGCAATACTCTGGAGGTATTGTACAGTAGATGGGTAAAAACAGTGACTTACAAATCAAAAGGCCTTGGCTTCAGTTATTTTCTCCCAGTTACAAGTTGCATAGGGTTGGCAGGTTACCTATCTGCCTCAGTTTACTGATCTGGAAAATGAAGATAATTATGATACCAACCCACAGGTTGGAAAAAAAAAGGTTTAAGTCAATTAGCAAGTTTTACATGTGTGGGAGTCAATAATTCTCCTTTCTAATTAGAATAAAGAAGAAAGTCATTATTTAAATCTCAGTTGTTATACATATAAATATATGTACAATATATAACAGTATATTTGCTATTATATAATATTTAACATATATTGTATATAGAAAACAATACAGTCATTGTTTTCAAAGATGAGAAAAATATCAGAAAATTAAGATTCATTCCAAAATATTTATAAATAGAAATCTATTTGTAGAAAATAAGGTGAAACTAAATGATAGCAGGAGCAAAATATATAATGCTCAATAAATAAGCAATTTACATTTGTTTTTAAAAAATCAGTTTTCTTTCAAATAGCTTATTTAAGTATAAATTAAATGAATCCTAATACTTGAAAGCTTAGAGAAATTATCAACCTAAAAAGTCAAGGAAGTCATTCCACATAATATATAGTCTGAATCAATATTCTAAATTTCTTCTTAAAGAATTGATAATTTTATTTTTCATGTATATGATTCTGCAGATTCAAAAGTTATGAAAAATCAGGACTTTTGCAGCTTTGAAAGAGTACATAGAGAATTGTAATATCACATACAGGGAATGAATCACTTCTTGCTAATAGTGCAGATGTCAACCCAACATCTGGGCCACACAGCAGTAACAGGTTTTAAAAATAAAATGTAAGTTGGCATTCTAATTTTTAAATATAAAAGAGAAATTATAGTCATTATTATTTTATATAGAGCTATTTTCTCCTTTTAAAGTATTCTAGGATTTATTTAAGGTCTGAACTTATATTCTTATCATCTCTGAGGAGGCACAGGATAGAGGTGATGATTCTCATTTATACCTAACAAGTCTGGTACAGACCAAGGTGAAGCAACTCATTCATACTGAGGTAGAATCATTGCCTAAAGCCTGAATGGAAAGCCTGGGGATTTTTATCAGCCAGGCCTAATTTCTAGTCCCAACTTTAGTTGCCTCATGTTGTTTTATGAAGCTATTACATAGCGAATACAAAACCTCTGTTAATATATGCAAATTAAAGCAGAATTGCAATTATGTCAATAAACCTGGTTAATTCAAGCAAAAGTATTTAATATGACTTTTATTACTTCAAATATTACAATTTACTATTTACAGGAATAGTAGAAGCTGGTGATCATTTTTGTTAATCTCCCCAGTAAATGTGTTTCTCTCTCCAGTTTTACATATTTTTAAGGATTTGTTGTAAGATTTCTATCATATTAGAGGAGGCATTTTTCAACTAGTTTTTTTTTAAATCCCTTATATAAAATAGCTTTTTAGGCTCCTGGTTTCATTTCTGTCAAATCAATCAATCCAGTCATTCTAAATACTACCAGCATCTGTGATCCTGAAATGTCCATATGAATGAACTCACTATTATATTGCAGTCTTTGGAAGAACTTCAGTCATGGACTTCTATCACCAGCCCACTGGATTAACCATGTGGGTAGCAGACAGGGCTGTTCCACTGAATTCTCTTTTCAGGAATGAAGCAAAAATATGAGCTTTACTCTGTAGTAGTTTTGTGTGAGAGTGTCAAGGACCTACCTTGTGGTCCTCCATCTTGCTATGAGGATGGTGAAATGGGTAGAATGTTGCTTGTCTTTCTTGTGCTGTCAGCTAATCTGGAATGACAAAGGCTGGGTCCTGTGTGGAGAAACTCCTCCCAGGGAGAAGAAGGGTATCAAGTGTGCAACTAATAACTATTTTCCTTTGAGGTGACGTCACTGTACTATTTTAGTGGGAACTGAGGACTCTAAAAACTCACTGAGTTGTTTTGATTTTTTTTTAAATATTGAGGTTGGGTTCAAGTAATCTTATTTTTGATTTTTCATAAATATCAGGCCTTAATTAATTTGTAAAATTTCATATTACAATTGAATCTTCTGTGCAGCCCATATTCAATATGCTTTGTTAGAAAATGCAGAGATGCTAGATTTTATACAAGGATGTCTATAAAATGGGCATACCCATAAAATACTGCTTTTGCCTTCAGTGACACTTTTTACACTTTCAGACAGATTGTTTACATTATGGTTTGTTGTTAACAACAAAACCACATTGTGCTATAAAAGAGGAAACATTGCAGCACTCAGTTGTATGCATTCCCATAATCCTCCTACGACAATATAATTGCTGTTTAGTTAATAAGCCTAAGTACCAGTGATGAATGTGAGTTTATGTATGGCATATTGATGATAATATCTGAGTAGGATAAGCTGCCAAATGAGAGGCAGCGAAAAAGAAATATTGCAGTCCAAATTGCATTCCAAATAACTATTTTTCTTTCTGTGCAATCAAAATTGTATAGTGTACAGTTATTTCCATAAACACCCATTGGTGCTGTAGAATGAAAATAATAACTTCATGTGATTCACAGCAGATGCTGATAACATAAACCTACACACCTGTGATGAATAGAATTTAGTAATTTCTCCATGATTAAAGAAATGTATGCTTACTGTTCTCCAATTGCGATGGGAGTTGTTTATCTTTTCTATTACATTTGTAATTAATCATCAAGGCATGAACTGCTTGATGCCAGATAGATTCAACATTCTGGGATGTATGTCAGGGTTGAACATGGAGTGCTGTAACATAAATGAAACACATAAGTGCTCTCCAATCTTTCTTTGTTTGCCAGCAACATGTAAAGTAAATGAGATGTAGTGGGAGGGAGAGTCTAAATCAGCAGTGAAAAGAGAGCCTTTCTTAGTTCAAGTTAAATGCTAAGCCATTCTTTTTTACACTTGTAAAGTTTTAATAGATCTATTTGGCTATTGTTACTGAAAGGAGAAAATGGGGTTTTGCTAATTTAAGTGGGTAAAGTATGCACACTTTAAACGATCACAAGATGATAAAGTAGAGAAAACATTGTCTCAGTCTGCATAAGGGCAGGATCAAGCTGCAGTAATTGAGGAGTCCACTAAGTAAGCTACAGCTCTCAGCTAGCACTAGTAAACCATTCCAAACAAGGGCTTTGTGCTGCTGAAAGTACACATAAAGGACACTCTACCTCCTGGTGATGTCAAGAGAGAAGAGAGGTAGGCAGAAACATTAAAGTTGACATGTTGTTGGTAGTGGACTACTATGAATAAGAATGAAGACACACCTTATAACTATAGGTAAAAGATGAAGCTTTTTGTATTCCAAAATTGTTTTTCACAAGTAATTTTGCAAATTAACCCAGTATTATACCTTCACTGTGTATGATGGTTCTTTGAGTAGCTAGCTGTGTTTGTATCAATATTTTAATAATTTACAGGAAGGTTTTAAACACTATGAGTGGGTTCAGTTCCTCAGAGCTTTATATTGAGCAGATTATTGACCAAGGAAATCAGTGTAAGGTAAGAAAACTGACCTGTCAGATAACAGTAACTAATCCAGAAATTTGAAACAGTAAAAAAAAAAAAAAAAAAAAAAAAAAAAGTGTAGAAAGCATGTAAGAAATAAAATTCATATTTTGCAACCATTTCATATATGATCATATTAGACCATTGATATAGTACAATACTGGATTTATTGACAATGTGATAAAAGAGTAATTAGGATACCCTAGATGTATCTGAAATAAAAAATTGCTTTCATAATAAGTTGTGAAAAATTCTTGATTGTTCATGAGAATGATTCAATTTTAATGATTCTATTTTAGAAAAAATGGCAAACTTTAGTTCATAGGACAAACACAATCATTGCCTGATAAATAAAGTTTTATTGCAACACAACCAAGACAATTTAACTTATTGTATACATGTTTGTGAATTACAGTAATAAGAGAGTTCAGTAGTTGTGACAGTTATCCCACCAAGCCAAAACTATTACCTGACTCTTAATAGAAATAAGTTTGCCAACCTCTAGATGAAAAAAATTCAATTGTACATTTTGTCAGCCATTTAAACTGTCAGAAATGGCATCAGAATCCAATACATGTATGACTCTCAAATGAGCAAAGCAGGCTCTGCAAATTTAGGTGAATTGTGGATTTAGGACTTCTTTAAGGACTAGATTTTCCTTTGTAAAATTATAGAATTTTTTAAAGTCATTGCCTTTATTTCAATGGAATTAATTCATTGTTACTAATGCTAATGTGAAGACTTGATTTGAAATATGAATTGAGAAACTTTGTTATAAAATATATGTTCACTCAGTTCCTTTTCATAGTCTAAGATGTTGAGTTTCGATTTTTAAGCAGTTTTTTTCATAGAGCAGACTTGTTCACAATTGACTAGCCCTAGGATAGTATTAAATTATTCCAACAATGCCTACCTTTGGGGCTAGTAAAAATCTACTTGGAAAAAAAAATAACAACTAAAACAAGCAAGGGCATATAAAAGTAGTTTTTTCTCCTGGAAGATTCTTCAAGTTCATAAGCTTAGGAAAAAAGAATTAATGAAAAAATAATAGGTAATGATAGGAAATCTAAACACATATAAAAGCAATTGTGCTTATAATTTTGGTTATAAATGTTTCTGTAGTCCTCACTGGTATCAGATATCAAGAGCATCTGGAAAAAGGTCATTAAGAAATATTTATCAAGCATTTACAGTATCTACTAGTCCATACATGTGTTATATCACATATTTAGCAAACAAATAAACAAGCATGTATTTGAGAATTTAGATGACCAAAATACTTTCTAGACAGTGTAGTAATGTTTAACATGCATTTATATATATATATATATATATATATATATGTATAGACAAAGGGAGAGGACAGGAAAAAGTGACTTTCTAAAGAGACAGTTAATGACTTATATTTAATAACTGAAAATGCTATATCGGCTGCTTAAAATTTTGAGATTCTGGGGGTGTATATAACTGTCTTTCATTTAATATGTTATCATTTAAAAAATTAGAATTGAGAGTTAAACCAGTTCATGTTTCTCTGTGCCCACTCAGTTACAGTTCCTTGCCATGTATGGTATATGCTTTTAGCCCTCTCGTTCTCCAATTATCTTCCTTGCTTTGAAATTATATCAGAGACAATAGAGAAAAGGAATCTAAGTTGTGTTTCAAAAGTAAATAATGAGGCAGTTTACTCAGTAGGGATATTCAGGCTGCTCTTGTTTTTCCCTCGGTAAAATGTTTGTAATCTCTTCTGGCTCTTGTTGGCATAGAGTTTTCTATAATCTCTCTAGTTCGATATTTGAGGATTCTGAAAATGTATTGTATTTTCTTGTAACAAATAAGCATTTTTAAAGGTTTGCGGTTTCTGCTCGGAGTCTGTGTATAGCAAGTAACAGATGGAATTTTCACTCTGATAACCGCAAAGAACTGCTCTCCACATATAAAAATAACAGTGCAGATAAGATGTTCCTCTCCAGATACGCCTCAGCCATGTCTGGAGGTATAGTAACCACAATTTATCTCCCACAGGCAGTTTTTACAGGTCCTAACCAATGTGCCATGTAAAATACAGGAAGTGGGTATCCTATTCTATTAGTGTGACAAGTATATGAATGAGGGTATATCCTCTTGATAATTAATTATTATTCATTTGTGCATTCATTTTAAAAAATATATCTTTAAAAAAACTAGCAGTGCATTTTTTCCTTTATACCAGTGTTTCATTGACAAAGAATCCAGAGAAATACAGAGAAATTGTACTCAAAATGATGTCGTTTGGCAACAGAAACATGTATTATTTCAAAATGAATACAGAAACACATTTGAGAGACTCAGAATTGATTTCTCTTCTTTGGAAAGCCTATTTTAGAGTTTGTTGGTGGCTAGTGGCAGCAATATGGAAAAGTGGTGAGAAGCATGAGCTCTGGGGAGAAAATTATTGCAAGGTTTAAATAAAATAATTGCATTATTTATATTGCTTGGTATAAATAAATACACAATTGAAAATTACCTGCTATAATAATAAATATTATTATTGCTATTAATATTCCTAATTTTACTACTAGTAGCATGATGAGTTTAGTTTGAGAGGGAAAGATTAGAACCAAAATATTTTTTTTCTCCAACTTTTTTTTTAATGTTTCATTGGAAAAATTTCCATATGTCTGATTTATATGTGGTCCAAACTAATGTCCTGTAATCCAACATGCCAGATGATACCTTGTTCCTCTGCTTTTGTGATTATAAGCTGTATCATTTTGTTTAGTTGTTTAGGACTCAAGGGAATAAAATCATTTTAGGAAATATGGAAAAGTGAACATATAATTTAATATTAATTTGAATGATTTTTCCTTTATCTTTTATGTAACTACTTCTGTAGGAAAAGAGATAAGAGCCACTACACTAGTTACTCTTCAAGAAAGGAGGTTCCAGTTTTGTATACTGGTTAGTTATCCACATATAGTTTAAGGTAGCAGATATGAATTTCCATCCATAAACTAAAATGCCCAAATAGTGTGACTTCACTTTTGTTTCAACTTTAAGGCCCCAATAAGTTAATAGTTAAATTCAATTCTGTTGGGGTTCCCAGGTTTCAAAGGGTCATATCCAATTTTCAAGGGGTTTTATGCTGCCAAGTCATTGTGGGAGGCAGGAACACTTCAATCACCTGTTCACTGAGGCATTGGCTGATGCCATCATGATCCAGCAGTATTCCATTACCTCAAAAATTACAGTTCTCTTTCAGAGTGTTTCCTGGTCCTCTCTGCATGGCTTCACAGGCATTAGAACACTCTAATAATTCTGCACAATGCTCTAGGACTACCAATTGATTTGGAGATTTTCGGAGATTTGCAATATAAAAGCCAGGGACCTGGAGTTTTCATTGTTTGGTTTTTAAGTGAGTGCATGCTTACCTTCTAGAGGATACTGCATCATCATCATCATCATCATCGTATTATTATTATTATTATTTGATGGGGGGAACACCAGGTGGGGGAAAGATGTTAACATTTCAAACATTGTCCTTATATAGGATTTGTGCACAGTAGCTCCAAATTCAGATTCCCATATCACACCCTTAATTAACTAAGAGATTTTGGGTTTAAACAGCCATTCCACGAATATGGTAATAGGTGTAGAGGTTTTTTGTTGTTGTTGTTGTTTTTGCTGAGGAGAAGGCGCAATGGGACTATGCTCATATTTATTCAAAACCTCCTCTTATGCAGAAGATTTACATTGAGGAAAAAAAGTACATGGCAAGGGACCCAATTGTCCAAGAATCAGAAGATAGTATTTTATTGTTAGAAATTATAAAATTGCAGCAAATATTTTGTGTAGGAATTTTGATTTGTTTGTTTGGTTCAGTCTAGCAAACAAAAGGATTCAAAAATAGGAAAAGCATGTCCCTTTTATGGCTTAGTACCATATCTGCGGAAAAATCTGAAATCATTATGTGGATAGGCCATCAAGGGACGACTCTTAAGTGGGCCAGTACAAAAAGTCACCTCATAAAAAACTAAAGTTACAGCTTAATCACTTTGGATCAACCATAATCACTTTAGTTCATCCTTCAATAGTTGTATTCAGATTAAGGATGGAAGACTTTTGATAAACAGTCTTCTACTATAAAGTAACAGAGAGATTCTTAAGGTAGGAAATTTGCAAGATTATGGGGAAGAAGTTAGAAGGCTATGGATTTTCTATTTCATCCCTTCATCTTAGGTTTCTTTGTTTTTAGTAAGTTCAATAAGTCATTTGTAACATGAGTGAGATAATGAGCTTAATACCTACCCATCCTGCTATATTCTTCTCTCAGATAAACCTGTAGATGCCATAATAACTATTTCATGTACATCATAGGAGAACCAAGATATCATTCACTCCTGTCACAACTCCCAAGCCTCTTTTCCAACTCCAAGTCATAATATTCAAAAGTTGGCATTCACCTTCCTGGGTACCCCAAACACTTTATTATCAGGGAAGATTTCAATGGATTACTTTCTACTTATTAAGTCACATTCTCCGTTTTTAACTTATAGCATTGTTCACTTGAGTATATTGGACTATTCAACAAGCATTTGGCAGAGTTCAAGGCAGAAGGCTTGAAATATTCAGTCAGAATATACTTTATTATTTTGATCTCCAATGAAGTAAATAAAGGAAATATATAAATAGCAGTATTCATTTACCCCATTCATCTTTTGCCCAACTTGACACTTCTTTCTTCAGTACCTTGGTTGTTTAAACATTTCAGAAAGGGAAGGTTTAATAAAATATGAAGGGGGAATGTTTAAGAAAATGCATCCAAGTTGTAGGCTAAGAAACCAATTTTCTTAAGTGCCCCCAAAGAGCACTGCATCATTAGAGTGGTTCTGTGTATTATATGACTGAGCAGCACCTCAGAGAGGTTCTGTGCTTCCTCCGAGGCCTTCATGTGGAAAAGCAAAATGTCAAGTGGAATTTCTCTTTTTTTATAAACAACTCAACTTAATTCAGACTTCCTGAAAAAATTAAGCAAAATCCTTAAATGAATTTTATATAATAGGGATCTCCTTCTAATGAAATAAACCCAGCAACTAAAATCAATGCAAAAATACAGCCCAATGGAACTAGAAATGATTCACAGATAAAATTTTAAAATATTTTTTTAGTTGTCAATGAACCTTTATTTTATTTATTTATTTATATGTGGTACTGAGAATTGAACCAAGTGCCTCACATGATAGGCAAGCACTCTACCACTGAGCTATGACCCTAGTGCTCAAAGGTAAATTTTGACAATCTGGCTATCATAATAATTGAGCCGGATTTTATGAAATTATGTTATCTCATGAGAACTGTGTTACTACCAAATTTGATTTTCCTTTATCCCAGTGATTATTTAGGAATTTTCAGTTAAAAAGAAAAGAGAAAAACAAAGAAAACTATTCAGTTTACTTATTTGTTAAAATAATACACTAAACAAGATGGTCAGATGACTTAAATAAGAAACTGAGTTTTATATAATAGCCATCTTCAAATCATGTATTTATTATCTTCAAATAAGATCCAAACCTCAACCTCCATTAAGAATGCAGAAAGTTGGAAAGAAAAATCACTTCTGTTACAGATTATATAAAGAATCAAAATACATAAAGGACTCTCAAAATTTATTGATAAGACTATCCTACTTAAAATTGACAAAATAAGTGAATAGACACCAAAGAGAGCATATGAATGTCAAAGAAACCCACGAAAGGATACCCAACATCATTTGTCATTAGGAAAATACAAATTAACACCAATAAGACACTATTCAGCTATTGGAATAGCTGCAATTTGAAAAAAAAAGTAAATTCACAGATAATGTCAAATGTTGACAAGGATTCAGTATAGCAGGTGTTTTCATTCATTGCATGTGCAAATAAACATTGGTACAATGGTTTTGGAAAACAATTTTCCAGTTGAGTATAAAGCTAGAAATATCCATACCACAGGATTTAGCAATGTTATTCCTATATGATTGTTTAAGTGAAACAGATATAGGTCCAGACCCCTCCATAAAAAAAAGCAAAACAAAACAAACAAACAAAAACCCTGTAGGTAGACATTTATATCAGCTTTAAGCATAATCAACCCAAACTGTAAACCACCAGAATATCCACCAAAGAACTGTGGAAAACCTTTCAACAGTAACCGACAGCAAATTCCTGATACATGTAATGATAAGGATGAATTTCAAAAGCATTATACTCAGTGAAACATTCAGAAAAAAACTACATTCTTCATGACTCCATTTATTTGATATTCTCAAGAATGCAAAATAATGTAGGAACAGAAAGCAGGTCGTGTTTTCCAGAGATTGAGAAAGGGAAGAGAGTACTGAATATAAAGGGGTATGAAGGAACTTTTAGGAATGATGAAAACAATCTATTTTTATTACATGGTTGTTCCAGGACTGCAGGTTTCTCAAAATTCTTAAAACTATACACCTTTTAAGGGTGCATTTAAATTATACCTCAATATACCAATGATAAAAGAGAGGTATGGTGTAGAAAACACTTTCTCTGTACGAGGTAAAAAGAATCTAATACTTAATAAATCAGATGATTTTCCTCATAAATTACTCAATGTAAGTTATCTTGTCCAAGAACTCAATGATTGCAAATCTGTACTGAGTACAGTTATTCATTTCATTCCAGGGTCTTTTCTTATCTTGTGAACTCTGTGGGAGTTTGGATTAATGATGTCAAATATCAGGGTGTTAAACATGAATGAGCCAGGGATTCTTTAATTTTTAGAGAACAGTTTAATCATGATTGCTCAGGGCTGCTTACTATGGGCTTTCTGGGAAGGGGTGTAGGAAGGAGAGAATGCAGAATCAAAAAGTTGATAGGAAAATCCGTTCTGTTGTCATTTAATTTTGAGCATCAAATATTGGTGAAGCATTTCAAAGCAAATTTAGAAGGGAAAGTGAAGTATGCCTACTGAATGAAGCTGCACATGACTTTTTCTTAGTGTATGATCCCTCTGATGCATTATCGACACAGAAATGAAAGCAAATTGCTTTAGAGATTTTAACCAGTTTGTAAGGTTTTATATTTTGAGGCTCAAAAAAAAATTAGTTTAATGGCACTGGAAGATTGACAGAAATAAACAGATACTGTGTGACAAGATGATGTATATTTAAAATTTAAGAATCACTACTTATTCTATTTTTCAATTTTATTTTACTTTCAGTTTTAGCAATGATGGCATTCGTGAAAATCCTGGCAACACTGGCTTTGTGCATACATCTTCTGTAGGAGATTATTCATTCTCGAGTCTTGCATCTGTCATTCTGATAGAATACAAAAGGACTGTGCAGGTTTGGGGCAGCTTGTTAGATGGCTCTACATGTTTATTTTCACCAATATCCGAATGTGTGAATATAAAAAAATTAATGTTTTAGAAAACAGTTTGTCTTTGTGCTTTTATAACATGCATGCATTTTTATATCAATATGTTTCAGAACGAAGCATATTTTATCCAGAAATGGTATGTTTCAAGGAATAGGGTGTTGGTCAATCACATGTTTCATCATGTTCTGTCAAGACTATAACATTAAGCTAAAAAGGCTTCAAAATGGCTGAATATTACATTATTTGCATTAATGGGTGTTTTTTTCTTATTTAAGAGTGAAGAATGTACCATGTATTTTAATTAGAATCATTACATCTTTACCTTTTTAATGCAAATGCACCATGTTTGAGGGTATATAACTGAAGTCACTTCTATAATAATTAAAATTCTCAATTACACTGTTAGATCCATATGCAGGTATATTAAATCTTTTTTCCCCCTTTTTGGCTTTTACTTGCTTGTTAAATTCACAGGTACTTTAGGAAATAATCAATTGTTTTGCTTATTATGTTCTACTGACTAAAAGTTATTCATCAAAGGCATATTACATACAAAGAACTTTTCAAAGTTAGCCCTAGAGATGTAGCAAATTTTCAGACATTTCCTATTCAGCATTCAAACAGAAAATGTGCTTACTTTTTAAATGAAAAAAAAATGAGGAAAAAAATAGAACTCAGCTTTATTTCTATGTAGAAAATGTATTGATTTCTATCATAATCTTATGAACTTGTTAAGATATAATTAGGTATTTGCTGAACTACTTTCACAGGGTGATTTTTCAGGCCAGGGAAATCGCAGAGACCATAACCTCCCTAACAGTGTCCAGACCTGCATTTAACACCTTCTTCTGCATTGAAACTCTGATGGACTTGAACATATAACTGGAATTTTTATTTTCGTCTATAGCTATATTGATTCAAGACTAACAAAGATTTTCACATTTGATTTGCATCTTGTATCAATTGTGTTAATTGGTATGGGACTACCCACCCCCCATGACTGGTCTTCTATCAGGTAGTTTGCACTTTGTCAAACTGTATCCCATATTCCATTATTCCCTCATGGCAACCACACTCAGGCAGGTTAATCTACACAACTAAATGACTCATGCAGCATTTATTATTCATTTCACACATCTCTGCCTAGTATATTTTATTTTTAAACCAATCGCCTATATTTCCAACAGAAGTTCATTTTCTCCCTTATTGGTAAAACACAAGTTCTTTACTTTGGGGGAATGTTATGAAGATTGAATGAGAACACTTTAGAAACATTGTGCCACAGACTTTATAAAGGTCTAAAAAATTTTGATGCATTAGAGCTCTTGTTTTCCAATGTAAAGATAATTGGCTTTAGCCTCATACCTCTGAGTAGCTATTGACATTCTCTCCTTCTCAAGGGGAATAGATTCAGAGTGGCCTCCAGGAGTATTGCTTTGTCTGGATCTATAATTCAAAATAACCATGTAGATTGTGTCTTTAACCATCTAAACTGAACAGTACATGAGATTCAGGAATGTTTAACTGCCCTGAGCTTAAACCTAGACTAGAAGCAGGACTAAGTATTGGTTCTCAGCCTTCTTTTCTCTGGGCATTACCTTCTTCACTTTGGCTTATTAAAGGAAGTGGAATGAAATCTTATGCCATATTACTTTACCCATGTTCAATGTATTCAGTGGTAGTGGTGATCGGGGGGAGAGAAGCAGGGAGGGAGGGACCCTGTAAACACTTCATTTCTCCTGGTAAATTCTGTTATGTATCATTATTATAAAACTGCAGGTGGAAACATCAGGTTTTCAGGAAAAGGGTCCCAAGTGTGTCACATATTAGATTTTTTTCATCTCTCTAGAATCTATTCCCCTCCACTCCATTCTCAGTGAGGAATAGATAGAGAAAACAAAGTCATTCAGGAAAAGATCCACATCAAAACCTCTTTGAAAACCCTATATTCTCCAGCATAATATTTCTAGGCTAAAATATGCTGAACAAATGTTATAAAGTGGGATTTTATAATTTTTAAGAAAGATAACATTGATGAAAATCTGTACATTTCACCTAATTTGTAGTCACAAAACATGTAGTACAACTGGTTAGTATGCAAACCCAAAAGGATAAAGGCTTCAAAGAAATTAGACATCAAAGAAAATATAATTTATGATTTATGGCTGAAGAAAACCAGTGTTATGCAGCGTTTAAGACCTCAGGCTTTGGAGTCCATATTCTTAGTTTTAAATTCCAGTTATATCATCAGTTAGCTGTCTGGCAAAGGACAAGTTTATTAACTGCCCCATGTCTCAGTTTCCTTACCTGTCAGATGGAATTTTAGTAGTTCTTACTCCCCATAAAAAAGTTAAATGTGATGGTGATAAAGTATCTTAGATAAATTAATCTTTTTTAAACATTTTTTAAAGAGAGAGAGAGAGAGAGAGAGAGAGAGAGAGAGATTTTTTAATATTTATTTTTTAGTTTTCGGTGGACACAACATCTTTGTTTTGTATGTGGTGCTGAGGATCAAACCCGGGCTGCACGTACACCAGGAGAGTGCGCTATGGCTTGAGCCACATCCTCAGCCCATAAATCAATCTTAAGCAGTATTTCATTATGCATGTTGAATGTTCTAGGCAGTAACCCACTGAATGGCATGAAATAGAGTATTGTTGAATAAATGAGCATATTCCATGAGAATGAAAAAAATGAAAAAAGGTGTGCAACTATATTATTGAGACATTATTTTGATAGGAAAGACATATCATTTATATATATATGTTTTGAGTCAGTCAATGCTTTTAGAGTTCCTAAAAAGTCCAGAACACTTTTCTAGGTGGAATGAGAGCTAAAACAAATGAAAGCCACCAATCCTTGAAAAACATTTTATCATCACTTATCACCACTTGAGGACGATATGGTACTAATTTTTGATTTTCCAGACTGACTACTCAACTCTGCTTCAAAATCCATCTGATGAGAATAAATATATTGCCTGCAAGACAGATATAATATAGTAGAGAAATTAAAAGCAAGTTCTTGGAAAAAAATTTCCTGGATGTGAATTCTAGCTCTGCAATTTAGGAGCTATGCGACTTTGGTCTCTTTCCACATCTTTTAAATGGGGTCCAAAATAATGCTCATCTCACAGAACTATTAAAGGATTAAAGAGACACACTTTATTAAGAAGTACTACAATGTCTTACATATTAAAAAAATGTGAGAATCTGAACTTAACTGACTTGTCACTCTAAGGTTTTTATTTTCATGTCTGAGCTGATCTTCATGAGCAATTGATAGTGTGCTTCTAATTTCTACTAGGCTAGATTAAATAAAGATCCAAAATTTGTCAATAGAGTGCTTAATTAACCAGACCAGATAAGAGTATCAATAAGCACTTGAAAGAAGACTTGATATGGATAAACTTGAACAGAGCTAATATGGAATGCAAGTAAATGACTAAGCATGTGCTGGGCTGTTTCCCAGGATTATCTACAGATGCATGGGCACTGTCTTATTGAATTCTGATGCATCCTAACAATATCTTCCTACCATCCCTGAGAACTCTTTTGAACTAATTCTGTACAGTTTGGGTCCCAGCTTGTGAATGTACCAGAAATTCAACTGCAAATCGATTGTTGGGAATGGTAAAACACTTTTCAACAGGAACAATGTTATGAATATTCTTTCAAGACCCTGTCATCAGATATGAATCAAACATCTGTTTTTCTCTTCCATCTTCTCAGCTTCTTAGGCACACTAGAAATGCCAGAAAATATTCCACAGAGCAGTGTCTTTTCCCGCAGAGAGCAAGGGCCCACAGGTCAAGAACCACATTCCTTTGGCTGCCCTCACCACTGCTCTCCCAGCCTGCACAGGCTGCTAAATTTTAGTTACTATGTTCATAATTTTCAGTGACATTTGTCATATTGATCCCCTGTTCAGATAGAACATTACTGACTTCCATTTAAATCTTTTTCTCCACCACTCAGGAAATACTGCATTTTAAAAATGTTATATGAATGGGTAACAAAGTTCATCATTCTATCTCTATGGGTCAAAACATTTTCAGGATGTCAGTTTACAGTTAAGATTTAAACAATTATAATAATCCAAATATAGTCTATGGTAGTGTCAAAGTTGAAAATTCTCATAATGTGACCATTTTTTCAATTTTTTATTACTTTTGTTGAAAACACATCTGAAAATAAATAAGGTACATATTTTTCAGGATTGTTCTTTTATGTTGCATTTCATGAAGCATTAAAATGGATTTGGTATCAAAACACTTAACACTCCTGCACTGCATGGCACCAAGTTATCAGCTGTCACTGCTGTGTCATGGAGATTCACTCCTAAAAATATCTTGCATAAAAGTGAAGATGAAGTTTGCAGACAGTTTTGTCATTTAGGCATCATCTCATGATACATGAATCCTAGCTTCTGTGCTTATTATAAATTGATTTCTAAAGTTTAGGGACTTTAGAATTCCCCAATTAAATAATAAATATCTATGGGTTCACTACTGTTTGTGTTCTTTAACTTATCTGTCTAGAGCTTCATAATCCAGTGGCTTTGCCTTACCTTTTTTATTTTAAATTTTTTGCTTTTTTACTTTAGCTTCATATTGTTTTTTTGGCAACAAAAGCAGCTTCATGTCAAATGTCTAAAACATTACTCAATACACTTTAGCTTTTATAAACTAAAGAATCAATGCAGGTGCATAGTTTCACCTTTGACTTACTGTGTTCAACAGAAATGATGTACATAGAAATGGTATTATGTAATAGAACTGCTTCTTTTACCTTGAGGACAGCCAAGAATGTCCTGAATAGAATGAGTGATTGGTGACTCTGATTATTTCTGAACCTCCCTATGTTCCTCCCAGGCTGCCCAAGTGATGGGGTAGGTGGCACCACGTACACCTACATAGCAATTTTTTCTGTCCTTACTTTTCCCTATATTCCTGTCCTTTCACACCTCTACCCCACAGGTTTTCCATCTGTGCTCATAGAACTTAACTTTTGTAATTCTAAAAAAGATTTTAAAGGGTAAGCCAATTGGTGTGTTCTAGACAGGGCTCTCTCAAAAATCTATACAGGTATAAAATACCACATTGTTCTCCATGAATATGCACAATTATTATGTGTTAATCAAAAAAATTACATGTTTAAAGAGACAGAAATGTTAATTTGCCTGAGTTGATCATTCAACACATTGTATTTGTATTATCACATTATACCTAATAAACTTCCATATATAGTAACACACACATAAACATACACAAATGTACGTCTTTCTATTTCCCTTCAATTTATTTCCTCTCATTTCAAATTATAGTACACCCTATTCTCTATTGTTTGGGTAGGAAGAATAGAATAAAAAATAGCAGTCTTGACCTTGCATTCATCTATCCATATTTCACATGGAGTATGATGGGTGGGAGACTGGAGAAGAGGAAGAACTTTGCAGCTAAAGATAGAGAAGAAAAAAGACAGAGGTTTTTCTAAAGAGTATGTTTGTGACATAAAATTCTAGTTGAACTAATCACAGAAAGTGGATTTTCATTTGAGGCATGAATACCAGTACTGATTTTTGCTTCCAGGTTGTTGTAGAAAAACAAAAACAAAACAACACCTTTAAAGCCATACCACATTGGGTAAAGTCAGGAACTTAATCCATAAATATTGGATATTTTCTGTTGCTGCTTTCCGTTTCTCTTAAGGACACGCTATCTCCAAGAATCTGAAATTGAAATATCAGTTATCTTCATCCAGAATCAGGGACTTGGTTTTGCTAATTTTGTCTCTAATTTTTTTCTCCCTTTTCATTCCTGCTACTGTTCATTAGTGTTTTATGAGCAGAGCCTCCATCCCTGTCTAAATTAATTTCTATTTTCTCACCACAAAATTAATGTTCCTAAAATACTACCTAGTGACAGTCCTCTGGTCAAACATTCTATAAGTGAGAAGACTTGACTGCTCCATGTGTGAGATTTTGAAGTACAATATCAATAGCCTGTTAATCAAACACATTAAGAGATTGTTTCATTGTCAGTCCTTTAAATAATTTATCCACTGCTCTCCATTAGTTATCTTTTGCTATAGAAAAACTGAGCCTTTTCCCAAACAGATGTGGTTAAAGATGTTTCCAGATCACATTGATTTGCAAAGAGAGAACTTCCTAGAAAGCAGAATCAAAGTCATTGAATAAACACTGTACATATCAACGTGCCAGTCATATGTTAGAAAGAGCTTCATTCATGTAATTTCTTACCTGTACAGAGAAATAAAAGTTTCTATAATTAAATACCTTCTTTCATCTCCAAATTCTTATTTCAGGAGCATATTCTTAAACGGAGTCTCCAAAAGAACAGCAGCAATGTCAATTCCAGAGAAAGATTCAAACTCTCAGGGCTTTTCCAGGACCTAGAATCAGAATCTCTAGTGGTGGACAAGCAATCTGTGTTTCAACAGGCAATCCTCATGTTTCTAATTAAACTTTGAGGACTACTAAACTAATGCCTACCAATTCTGGGTTTATTTTTTAACAAATGATATTGGTAAAAATAAATTTAATACTCTTTGTCAGGTCATACTTGCTACAGAATTAGTGAGAGTGAGTTATCAATCTGAGTCACCATTAATAATATGAAACACTATCTGAAATTTTTGGAAAATTAACTATAGGAGACCTAGACTTTTGGTATTTGAAAACCTACCTACATATATACATACCTACATCGAACAATTCAGTAAGCTTTTCCAGGCAAGACTTGAAGAATATTACATATATAAATTATCTGAACCCTCAAAATGAATGCAAGAGGTATTATTAACTTCCTATTTTACAGATAAAGAAAGACACAGAGAGTTTACCTTATTGAAAGTCACAAAGCTAGTTGAGAACAAAGCAGGGATTGAAACCCAGATAATCTAATGTTCACGGTTTTTACTGTAGGTTATCTATTAAATAAACTTTCTCTTAGCCTTTGTAAGTTGGTTTTGTTTTGAAAAACACAGTGGTCTCATCAAAACCAGAATTTTGAAAGTTTATGTAAAACTTGAAAGATTCCCTCAGCACTGATTTAATCTTTACCTCCAAATTTATTTTAGCTAAATTGAGCTTTACTGAAGGTATATTACCTTCCCAATTCCACATTAATTATTATATTAATTATTATATTACATTAATTACTATATTGTTGTATTATTATACTGTTCCTCTTCAGTAGAATGCATTTCCCTTATTTTAAAATTTGTAATGTAAATTCACTGATAAAGAGGTTACTATTAGATTTTAATGCATATCAGAAAATAGAAGACTGCAGATTTTTATTCCATACAGAAGCAGTGATAGTAAATAAATCACTCTAAATGTTAAGTATAAAGATCTCATTATTACACACAGTTCACAGAATAATCCTCTATAATATATTTAATATATTTTTAAAATATCAATATCTAATGTACTAGAAATAAATTACAAATTGAATTATTACACAGATTTGAAGTAGAAGCTTTGTTAGCTACATGTGTTAGCACAAATTGCTTTGCAGTATGTCAAATGTAAATGTGATGCAAATGAACATGAGCAAATATTCAGTAGATTGTCTGGACTGGATTTTTTAGTCATAGTGAGAATTGTTTAAATGCAAAGAAGAAACTTTTCTCATTTAGCAAATATTAGAATTAGAAAAAAAAAGTCTTAAAAAAAGGCCATCTCTCTATCAATCCATTTAAAAAGTGTGTTGGAAACACTGGCAATTCCTTCCCTACATTCCATTGCAAAGACATTTGAAAATATAATTCAGTAACTCAGAAGTACTGTGAAGGTAAACTGCCCATTGGGAATTCAATCACCATTTGATTTAATGTTGACTATTTAATCATATTATAAACTTCTCCAACTGGCCTGCATAATTGCCTCCTTAGCAGAAAAGAGTAAACAGCTTACCTTGCAACTTCAGTTCCTTAAGAAGCCCATTACATTCCTGAAGACATCAAAGATTTGTCAGCACTTCCATTATCAACCTCCATATTCTAGAGTTGATAGCTCGCTATGAAATTTTACTCTGGGGCTAAAATTGACATTTAATATTTTGGCCATGGAATAATTGTGCTCATGCCTGAGTAAGGAGGGTAGGGTTCTTTTGCCACGCAATTCAAAATAGCTAAATTGTTATTTTCCAGAATATAGCAATTCATCATGATAATCACTGCCATTTATTTGGTGTCTATTTCCTGGTAGGCACATTATATACACTGTATTTAATTCTTGTTACTCGTTTCAACAAAAAAAGGTGGTATCCTCTTTGATTTTCAGAAGAGGAAACTAATAATATAAAGTCATTTTCCAAACTAATCTGGTTATTCAACACAAAACAGAACTCAAAGACAGCTTCAGAGGACCATAAAGCTTCATACTCTAGAATTGCTGATGAACCTCCCTTACTTTGATGGGATAAGAGGAAGGGACCGGAGCTAACTATGAAAAATAGGAGCTTTACAATTCAACAGCCAACCTATTGCACCTCACTTGCCAGAGGCAACTGTCTCATTCCGTAGCCAATTATAACTCCCATGGATATTTTTTCTGCCTATCTTGAAGGGAAAAATTATACTAATAAGTCAGGATTAGAAAAAGACATTCCACTCATTTGACAGCATGCCATGTTTCTGTAACAAACAACGATTTGATTAGAGAAAATAAGGTTTGGAAATAATCACTTTGATACAAAATATGAACTAATTGGTGTAGGTGTTTTTATTAAAGAAAGTTCACAATAGTTAGAATTCACTAACTTAAATAACAGTCATCACCCACATATGTTCTTGATGACTCCTTAAGCAAAAATTCTGTAAATACTTCTCACAGAGAAAGTTTAGGCACCTGACATCTAGACTAATATGACAGATCACATCACTCAGCATGTTGGAAATTCATTTTAACTTACAAGTACATCTAAAATCGTTCTGTGAGTAAGTGCTGAATAGTGTTGATGGCTATGCTAATTCTGTGGCATATTGACTTTGGGGGTAAAGGTAAATTTCAGAGAAAAGAAAAAATTATATTCCTGTTTTAAAAGGCAGAGTGGTATTAGCTTGACTGAAAATTTGGTTTCTGTTCAATATTTTCCTGTTTCCAAATAGATCCATGGACATTTTCAACATCACATTTTACCAGGTACCTACCAGGTGAGCAGTACTGTAGGAGTTGTCCTCAGAATTGGGATAGGGCAGAGTGAAATCTCAGTGTACCCAGTTTGGACAAGGCCTATTGATTTGATCTTGTAGTCCATCTTTATGATCAATTGCAAACAGTATGAATGACCATAAGTTATCATGCACTTTATCCAAGTCCTTTAAAACTGTACATTTGTCTTCCCATCCAAGCAACAGGAAGTTTTAAATCCATGAAAGAGGCTGTACCATTAAATGTTTCATCAGCATAATATGAGTATAACCAATTCTCAAGTGCTCTGAAACTGATTTCATCTAGGGGATGGCTGATCTTTCAATTTTTGACTGAGAGGACCAATTAAACTGATTAGAAATCTTTAGATGATATTTAGATGGTTGGTATAAACTTGATTGACTTTTATTGCTACAAACTACCTGTAATTGGCTAGTGGCTAAAAGCGAATGTGTATTAAACAAGAATGCTAATAGCTATTTTCAAGCCCCCAAACTGGATAATCTTACTTACTTAAGGGAAGGTGAGAGTCAAAAACATGGTCTATTTTTAAAAAGGACAGTTGTCACTGCAAGCATTAACGCTCCAGCAGAGGCAATCAGGGAAGCAGATAATCTCCTCCTGGCCAAAATGCCACCAGAAAGCTTGTTCTTAGTAAGGATGATTCTCACAGTCATAGCAGCAGACACAACTGGTTTTGGATTTATATTCTTTTTTTTTTCCTGCACAAAATCACACTGGAAAAGTTAAGACTAGCCCCATGTCTCTTGTATATATTTTTTTTAATGTTAGAGTTCTTTGATAATTTTCAGAACCCTGTATATGTATCGTGGGCCTCAGAGAGACTGGGTTGACTGGAAACCTTGAGTTTTTTTGCATTACAAATTAAATTGCCTCCAATACTGAAATTTGTACCAGGAGAACTTTTCTCATGCTATTGGCTCTTCTGAGCCCAATCCTCATTGCAGCTTTGCATACCTTATCAGTTCTTCTAATAAGTCAGACTTTTGCCAAAAGTTCACACCTTATTTTTCAGTTGCTTTAATCCCATTTTGTCCCTGCCTCTACTAAGTCTTAGAGAACTGTGTGATATAAATTGAAGAGCAAAACTTCAGGACAATATTCATATGTTTATTGCTGTTATACCAGCTAAGGTGGTGAGGTGGTGGTGGGGGCTGAAGATACAATTCCTCCATGAAGTCATAGAGTTGTTTGAGTCAAAATGGTTATGGCCCCAACAAGCCCCCAAGGAGAGGTCAATCATCCATCTTGGTGATTCAAAAACTGTACTTCTGATCCTAATATAAAAAATGTAGTGAAAGGTAGGCAATAATGATATTTAAAGCAGTAGAAACTTTCTAATTATTATCAAACCCCCTCTTCTTCCCTGGAATATATCAGTTTACATTTACCAGTCTCCTTTCTCAATAGGTACAGCCATATGATGACTTCTGGCCAGAGAAATCTGAACTACACTGATGTGGACTATTTTCACATTTAGCACATAAACTTCTCATAGTCTAAATTCTTCATGTTTTATCCCCACCCCACAAGCTTGAGGACACTATCCATGGTAATCTAGGAACCGCCAAATTGGAGATGGTAAATACACAAGATGGAATGAAACTAAATACCTATTTACAACTTTAGGAAGAGCATTGAGTCAATCAGGAAAATCCCTTGCAAACTTTATGTGAATGGGAAATAAAATCTACAGTATAACACCAACAATGTTGTGTTCACGTCCTTACAGAACTATCATTCTATAAAGTGATATAATTATTTGTTGAAATAACGTGCCGCAAAAGCAAAAATAAAATTGTCTGGAAGTGGTTTTTGTGGCCAACAAGCAGATAACAAGGGAACTGATATTAGAGACTCAAAAGATGAAAACCATGTGATTCAAGGTGTTTGTAAAACAGTGATTATCCGTGATATGTACAAGATCAGGTGATTACTGAGTCTATAGACCTAGGGGCAGTGATTGTAAATAGTATGTTGGCTTTCCCATTGCTTTTTGGGGAAATGCTACAATATTACATAAACTCAGAAAATGAGAAATTTTGAAATCAGAAATGAAAAGGGACAGAAACAATCTGGAATATGACTCCTTGAATTATAGAAAAACTGAGTATCACCAGATTTGCCAAAGTAAGGGATAAAATTTTAAAAAGACTTGAAATACAAGGACCATATATGTATCTCAGATAAAATAAATAAATAAATAAAAGACCGAGCCTCTTGCAAAAATTGAATTTAAAATGTAGCCAGAAATTCACAGTTGACTATTAATTTGAGAAAACAAAACAGGGCATGGAGGAGAGCATCAAATAAATATGACTTAGACATTATGCCTAGGAAAGGAATTTTGGCTCATTGGCACATGGGATTGACTAGAAATAAAATGTTAGAAATCTACTCAGACATTGAGGGAATTTCCTTGTCAAAAATATACATAAGCTTATTCCAAAAATGCCTGTTTCTCTTTCTACCTCTCTCAATTTGTCTCTCTCTCTTCCCCTTGCCACCTCTCTCTCTCTCTCTCTCTCTCTCTCTCTCTCTCTCTCACACACACACACACACACACACACACACACACACACATACACAGAATCTAGGTTCTCAAAACTGCACTGACATGAAAGTGTGTGTGAAAGTAAACCAAAGCTCTTTCAAGATGTCAAGATGTGACCACAGGGGGAAAAATAGCAGCAAAGACCAGGAAAACAGTAATGGTTCAGTTACACTTAACATGTCTGAACAAGCCCTTTATAACATAAAGTGGAAGGAAAATGAAAAGAGAAATAGGAATTGTGGATAAATAATTTGGTTACAAATCCCATGAGGAAGAGAAGAGGAGTGCATGACAGTTCTTTTGAATTCCAAGAATCTAAAGGGACAAAATTATGGAAAATTGTCAGAATATGATTCTGAAATGATCTCTCCAGACCTATATTCTCAAGTCTTGATTATATGATTTGTTTGTTGCTGTTACAATACTATCACATATCTCTTAAATTTTAAAATATCTCTGGATGATCTCTATGCAAAGAAATCCAAAGCATAATTTAAGAATAAGATTATACTGTTCTAAGTATCTCTTCTCCAAATTTTTATGTATTTCACAGGAGAGAGATGAAAGAGAGAAAGAGAAAAAAGAGAGTATCTAAGAAAATTAAAAAAAAAAAAACTCAAAGGTTTTGTATTGGGATTGATTTCCCCATGCTTCGGTTGATCTGGTGAAATAACACAGTAGTTGAAATTCATTGATGTATGATATTTTTCATGTAATAATTTTGTACTAATTCTCTTTTTACATAATCTGCCCTCCCATCCCTTTAACACATATGCCAAAGCAACTTTCCTTCCTTCCTTCCTTCCTTCCTTCCTTCCTTCCTTCCTTCCTTCCTTCCTTCCTTCCTTCCTGTGATTGAATCCATTTGAGTCACATTACCAGGCACATTCTCTCTCTCTCTCTCTCTCTCTCTCTCTCTCTCTCTCTCTCTCTCTCTCTCACACACACACACACACACACACACACACACACACACACAACACACACCCATACATTTTCTAGACATTGTAGTTGCTTAGGGTTTTACTAAGTTGCTGAGGCTGGCTTTGAACTTGCAATCCTCCTGTCTCAGCCTCTGGAGCCTCTGGGATTATAGGCAGGCACCACTGTGCCCAGCTAAATTTCTTTCTATTTTAAATATTGCTGAAAGAAGTGACATTACTAATGACCCACTTGCTTTAGCCAAAGACCACAGTCATTGACTTTTCTCACCTCTGCTCTCACATCACACTATCAATTACCACATTCTGTGAATCTAAGCCCTAAATACTGAGAAATCATCCCACATCTCTTCATTCTCACCACACTCCCTTTAACAGGCAATCTCTCTCCTACTGTAATTGCTTTTTAACTGATCTCCCTGTCTCTACTCTTGCTCTTCTCCAAACAGTTCTTTACTCTGAAGTCAGAAGATATTTATAAAATGCAGTTTCTCCTATCCATTCCATGATTAAATTTTTAAGGTCCCACTATTACTCTGAAGATAATACCCACCCCAACCCCAACCCTTAATGTGGCTTATAAGGTCCTGTCTTGTCAGTTAATTGCTTTTCTTGCTAATCTTATGTCACAGGGAAAACCAGTCCAAATTCAGTGTTCCAAAATTGTTTAAGCACTTTTACACAATGTTCATGATGACCATTAATTTCAAATATTCACAACTGTGGTTTTTTTTAACTTATGCTTTCTTCTCTGTTAAGCTTCACTTTTTAAATTTTCAACTTCTTCCTTCTCTCCATGTCTCATCTACTTTGGGGAATGCTCAGTTGGTAAGTGTTCTTTCTACAGGCTCTCTCAACCTCCTGATTCAGTCATAATCACACTCTATGGCATGGGAGCTGCCTCCTTACCAGTTGGTAAGTGTTCTTTCTACAGGCTCTCTCAACCTCCTGATTCAGTCATAATCACACTCTATGCCATGGGAGCTGCCTCCTTACTTGGATGGAAGGAAAGGTCTGGAACTGCAAACACTGAATGCATTTGCTCTGTGTAGTATGCTGTAAGTAATAGGGTGCTGAAGGAATAAAGTACAGTAACCCAGGTATGTGTATGTGCCACTTATTATCTCAAAATAATATGTACCTTCAGAAATTCTCTACCTATAAGACAGTGTGAATTTTGGTAGGAGCTATTAATATCTATCAATGATACAAGCTGTAGATTTGAGAAGAATTTTAAATTACCCAATAAAAGATCGAAGATTGGGATGACAAAATGTCCTTTCTTTAGTTTGCTTTTCCACAATTACTATGTCTATGTGGAATTTATTATTTCTCAATCTTCAGAATAGATGATAAACAGCAATACTATGAGTGTCTAATGGGTTACTGAAAATGGTGATTGAAAAGAACTGTTGGAAAATATGAAAGAACAAATATAATGATGACTGAAGCAGAATAAAAGTAATGATAAAAGCAATATTAACATTGTTCCAGTAAAAGTATGCTTGACTCTTTTAAAAGACGTCAGGAAGATGCTGGGGCACAGTTGCTGGTACACACCTGTAATACCACTGGCTTGGGAGGCTGAGGCAAGAGGATTGTAAGTTCAAAGCCAGCCTCAGCAAAAGTGACTCAGTGAGACTTTGTCTCTAAATAAAATACAAAATAGGGTTGGGGACATGGCTCAGTGGTCAAGTGGCCCTGAGCTTAATCCTGGTACCCAGAAAAAAAAATAAATAAAAAAGAGGTCAGGAAGATGTGAAAGTGTCTGAATCAAAACAAGAAATGATGCTAGGTTTTCTTTTTCTTAAGAAAGCCATAGAAAACAATAAAGAGAAATGTATAAAAAATTTTATAAAGGAATTTTGAGGAAAATGAAAACAGTAGCAGAATTAAAGAATACATTATTCATAATGAGGAGCAAAATTATTATTGAAGAACTTATAGTCATTTATAGGGATTAAAATGTGAGGTCTTCTAGCCAGGTGTGGTGGCACACACCTGTTAATCCCAGCTGCTCCTCGGGATTCTTAGGTAGGAGGATCATAAGTTTGAGGTCAGCCTCAGCAGTTTAGTGAGGCCCTAAGCAACTAGTGAAAACTTGTCTCAAAATAAAAAGGACTGGGATTGTGGCTCAATTGTAAATCATCTGTTCAATTACCAGTACCAAAAACAAAACCAAGGTCTCCCAAAAACAAACATATAGAAAATAAGATAGAATAATAATAGCCACGTGAGATCAAATATAGGAGACAGCATATGAGGACAACTGATATTCCTCAAAGTCCAAAACACTACCTCAAAATTTAATACATAAATATTTTAATACATACACGTACACAATTTGGAATTTACCCGCAGAAATTGAGCAGCAACATTGTCATTTCCTGATGAAGTTCTCTATTTGCTCAAACAGAAAAATCTACAATTGTTTAATGTTTCATTCAAGCTTCCAAGGATATCCAGGCTATTAAATAAATGCCCTAATATTGTAATCAGAGGCTTAAACAAAGTCTGAAAAATCTCCAAAATTTAATCTTTAGAGTGATAAAACAAATAGCAGATCTTTATTAAACAAAAATGCTCAAAAAAGGAGAAGGGCTCTCAATTTGTAGAGTAGGAAATAAAAATTTATATACATACACTTATAATATATCTATGTTTAATAGAAGGATATGGGGCAGAAAGTATTTCAAAAAATTGATGGGGAATATTAGAAGATAAAAAAGAGCTAGATCAGTCTAAAAAAAGATGGCATCTGAACACTTTGACCTCCATAAAGAGGAAGTAGAAAAAATTGTGAGAAAAATTATGAAAGAAACAATTCAATAGAGTCTCCTTAATTGAAACATGTAATGAGGGCCCAATGAGTATCCACAGAAGAAAGAAAAAGATGTACACCAACATGTATCATTGTGAAACTTCAGAAGGGGACATAGAGGGATAGAAGACAATACAAGTTTCTGATAAAACAAACAAACAAACAGGCAAGTAACCTAGTAAAACTACCTTTCATTTATAGGATTTCAAAACGAAGTGACATGGGACTCCATGACACCAGCTCTGTACACTTGAAAACAATATAGCATGCTCCTGGAAGGATGAGGGAAAATGATTTCTTATCAAAACTGCTGTCAAGAACTCAGAGATGGGTCAGTTGTAACTGAACAGAAGGGAAAGGAGTGACTGTGCAGGTGAGAGATTGAAATCTGCAATCAATGGACCACAGATACTACTCTATATAAGAACCAGAATTCATAGTTCAGGGTCATTGAGTAGAGGTACAAGGCAACCTGGGAACAAGCATGAATCAGAGGCAAGAGAGGAAAGAGAGACTTCTACATGGTGTATTCCCCCAAAGAACATTCTAACTAACATCTCTCTACTAGATCTATGCAGCATCTGAATAATGGTATTTGGACAAGTTTTGAGTGCTCTTTTAAAATATTGCAGTTGAAGGTAGTGGCACTGTTTAGGTAAAACATGTTATTTTTCTTAAAAGTTTGTATGATTGTAATTTACTCTTACAGCAATACCTTATATGTCACTTGCTAGAAATGGCAATTAGCAACTGGATATAGTGATATAGTTGTTTTTTTTTTTTTTAATGGTTGATCCATGGTCCCTTCCCCCATGCCCAGCCTCTGATCCCAGTAGTCTTTCAAATTTAATGAGATCTAAATCTAATAGATTTAGGCATATATAATTATGGGGTTTTGTAGAAAAATTGTCAAATTTTACCAATTTAGTAATTCATCATAATATGTGAATACAAGTATCTTTTGCTGAAGGAGGAAAACAGCTCACAATTACACTTATTGCTACTTTTCTAGTGCTGCTGTAATGAGTCAAATTTACATTCAGTTTTCAAAATATTAAAAACTAGAAGGTGGTATGTAAAGCAAAAAATGAATTATACACAATATTTGTTATAGAATTAAATTTTCAAAAAATAAATTTGCATAAATAAATAAAAACTTGACAATGAAGATTCAGTTATCATGTTGGAATTATATGCCACTCAGAAAATTATATAGATTATAAATCTATAGAAACAGAAAGAAAAGATAAAAATGGCAGGTACAGAACATAATATCTAAAATTAAACACCCCTTTCTCATAATGATTGTGGTTTCTTTTAAAGAATGAAAGTTTGAATTAACATTAAGAAGTAAGATATTCAATACCCTTCATAAATAGTTAGGCAAAAAAATAAATAGAAAAATGGTAGAATACAATAACAAAATTAAAATTTTATTTTGAACTTGAGAATAAGAATGAAACTTTTCTCACATTTTCTTGAAAACAGAATATTTTTTCTTTCCTATAGGATATTTATTTATATATTTTGAAAATAGTTTTCTATATATCTAAGTTTAAAATTCTGTATTTATATTTCACTTTAAGTATGGTATTCATAGTTGACTGCAGATTTTAACAGTGTAATTACACTGAAGATGTATTTTTCACTCCCAAGTTTAAAAATCAGAAAGGAATGATGACTTTAGTTAGATCCTATTTTAATAATAGGATTATTTGAAAGCATAATGTTTTAAAAGATGTAATAATTTATTTAAGAATATAATGTTTCAACATATGTAAAGGGGAACCAAACTATAATTCAAATAAAATATACTTGAAAGCTTTGTTTAGTAAATTGAAATGAAGAAAAATAAAATATGAAAGACCATTTTTTAAAAGTAGTTCAATTATAAAAATGTATGAGTAAAAAAATAATAAGGTTAAATAGAGAGGAAACAATAAATTACAGTTGGTAAATAAATAAACAAGGCAGTTTTTTTGAAGAGATCAATTGCCTTTTCTAGTCAACACAATGAAAGAAATATATGAGAACAAATGTTAAAAATGATAGTGATCCTATGGTCACAGATGCAGATATTTGAAAAATTGTAAAAGAAAGACAGTGAACAACCCTATGTTAGTCATATGTACTTTTCATAGAAAAACTTAAATTACCAAATTAATCTAAAGAGTGGAAAATACAAAGGGCCAATGATGAAAAATTTAGTGAAAAATAAATGTCAAAAATTACCTATAAATCAAAGCTATTTCATTTCCTTCATAAAATAAATCTATATACATTTTTCAAGAGATAGTTAACATATATTTTATAGAGCAAAGAGGATAATAAAATTTTTGGAAATTTCTCATTTAATAAAAAGAAGAAAATTAATACTTTAGTTTTAGGAAAACCTGAAAAATTGCTTGTACAAGATACAAATCCTTCAGAAAAATCTCATGCTCAATGAATCTTAATTTATTACAATTTGGGATTATTAGATAAGGTAATAGGTCAACATGAGGAAATTTATCAATGTAACTCATAAATAATTAAACCATAGAAGGGAAATCATATTTAATAGGATTTGATTAAGTTCATCATTTTCTGATAATACTACACTTGGGAGTAAAAAATCCTTGGCATGATGATATTGCTAAAAATCTAAAGCCAATCATCAACATTATATTTAAAGTGAAATTAAAATACAGCATTTCAAATTTAAATCTCTAGAAAACTACTTTTAGAAGACATACATATATATTTTATGGGGGACAAGAGTTCTGTTTTCAAATAAATGTGAACTTATTCTCAGAGAATGTGTATTATACTGTATTTGTACAGTGTAAAAGATCTAAGAAGACCTATGCTAAAATAACATTTTAAATGCTAAGCATTGGTAGACTAATTTGAAAAGAAGTCATCTTTTGAGCAGCATGCATATTAAAATCATGTAAAACACTACAAGTTACCATTTTTAGAAATTTAAAATCCAATGTATATTCACCAAAGCCACAAATAAGAAAGGCTTTCATTTTCACAAAGATAGGGAAGCCATTTTTCCCAGTGTGTTGAAATTTCAATTAAAGTAAGAATGGAAGGAAAGAAGAAAGAAAACAAATGAGGTAGAAAGAGAAATAATTGAATGGCAAGTATTAGGAAAAAAGACAAAAAAAATATCATGCTTAAATTTACAATATTGTCTTAATCTTAATTATATCAATTTAAAAGTTTTGAATCAAAAAGTTTATTAAAATAGCCTATTACAAAGTCAATATGTGAAACTTAGTATTTTTTATAAATTGCCAAAAGATATTAGTTATAAATTTTAGTGGAAAAATTCCCATTTATAAGAACAAAATTGTAATTTATCTAATAACATACTCTATTGAAAATAAGTAATGCAGATATGTTAAAAAACAACCTCCAAAACTATATTTAAAAGAAGTAAAAATATTTTAAAATGTAAAAAACACTGTATTTTTAAAGTATGAAACTATTAATTGTTATAAAAATGTGTAAATGGAATATAACCATTTGTTCCCAAGAATCTTAACATTGTAAGAAAGCTAATTTACCTCAAATAGACCTGTCAATTTACTCTTATTTCAATCAAAATAGCATTTTATTTCTGGTATTTAAGTAAATTATTCAAATAAAAATGAAAAGTTAATTCTAAATCTTACCCAGAAAAATTTAGATAGTAGGATACTTAAGAAATTATGGAAAGGAAATTTAAGAGGTAATTCTTGCACTACCATATATTAGAATTCATTATAAATCAGTATTAGAAATATAGTGGAATGATAAAAGAATAGCCATACATATAACTGATATAGGGTAGAATTTCCAGAAAACAAATAAGTTATGGTAAGTATGAAAAAACGGTTGTATGACAAATTTAAAATCTGTCAGATAATCAGTGAGGATTAAGAACAAGTCCAACAAAGGGTAAATGAAAATCTGGGAAAAAGTTGATCTCATAAAATGCAAAGGGGGAATGTAAGTTGGAATGAACTATCTGGAGAAAGTTCAGTAGGCATCAAGGGTGTTCAATGTGAACAAGAACTTTGGACTCTGACTTCCTTTTCCTCTCCCCGTTTTTACTAATTTATTGCAAAGAAGATATCACAAACTTCACAAAGACATATTCTTAAGGCTGTTAGTGTCAGTGTTGTTGATATATATATCAACTAATTGCTATATATCTGGAAGATTTTTGGCCTTTTGCTTGTCCATGATTTCTGAAGTCACATGGAATTTAGAACTTGAACTCATCGCCTCTATCTAAAATCTCTTCATTACACTGAGATTTTTCTCCTGTCTTATGAAAGTGAAGTCTCTTGATATATTTAGTGTTCCACCGCCTTGTTTCCGTCAAAGACATCAAATGCCTAATGAGAGCTTTTACTTCACCAAGGTCATTAGATGGAGTCTTTCCTCTCTTTCTAATAAACAGATGACATTCTCTTTATTGGTTTTGCTCTGTTCTGCCATATGTACCTGGCCTGGTGCCATGTGTTCCCAGATCACTCTAGTTGACTTTGCAGAAATTCATTTTCTTGATGTGTATGTGATAGCATATGTTGTTTAGCTTGTATCCTGTAACATTCTATGTTATAACTGAGTGGGTGAAGTCAATAGCAAATTTAATTAATTTGAAATAAAATTTTCTATAACAAATTATATATAAAAAAAATGTCTGGACAATTTGATGTGGAATGTTATAGCAAACCAAGGAAATTTTGTTCACTGTAGCCTCAGGTCGTCTTTGTTAAGAGACTTCCCTTGTACTATAATAGGTTTGATGAAACAAAATCCTATTTGACATGCATGAACCTTGCTGCAGGAAATTGGCAGTAGAGGTTTCAGTTCTTAACATAAAAAAAAAAGCATATAAAATAAACAACAATAATAATTTTGGCAGTGTGATCCAAACATTAAAAGTTAAATGAAATATTTTCAAATTAGGCTTATATTCAGTGTATTTATAAAGAAAAATTATACAAAGAAGATTACATAATTTCTTTTAGCTGTCAAATGCTAATAACATGTTTACCAATTTTTTAAAAAATTTTCTGTGTTATGACAAAGTAGAAGCTATGGGGAAAATATTTATTTGAGTGATTATAGTTAAACATATAATTTCATTCTTTAAATTTGGTAAAACACATTAAAATAATTATTATTTTACTAATGGATAGAGAAGTTTATTTATGTAAAAAAATGTTATACTTCAATATCTTTAAAAAAAATGGAAATATTGAAATAAATATTTTGGTATGTTGTAGAATGAAATAGTTTGACACAAATAAGAGAAACTTAAGATTTTATGTGAGGTAGAGTCTTATATTTTAAGACAGGTATCTAACATATTAATCTGTAATTGAAAAGAAAAAAAATGCTAACTTCAAGTATTTATACTGCCTTATGAGGCTCAGATAAAGGCAATGATATCACAGCTTGGAGAAAAATATAATTACTTCATTTATTCTACTTTTCCTCTTCTGGATTTCTTCCTCTCATTTTTACCGCTTTGTCCATTTTATCTGCTCTGACAAATAAGCCTGGGAGCTTACATACACAAAGAAATGATAAAATGTCACCTCGAGAGCCTTCGTCAAAGGCAAACTCAAACTAAATATTCTAACAAAAGGTAAGTGAACGATGAATTAAAATGTGGTAACAAATATGTAATGAGCTACAAGAAAAATCGATAATTGCACTCCAGATCTGTGGAAATTATACCGTCCCCGATCCAACAGAGACACAGTTCTGCTGCAGTATTTTGTGAACCGAGCTCTCCTGTGGGAACGGGCTGCAGAGGACATTTTAGTGGGAGGAAGAGAGCAATAGGAAGAGGAGTATGATTCATGTTCAGCATCTCAAGTGGAGGATAGAGTGCAAGCATTGAATAATGAAACAAAGACAAGATATTCAGCATGCCAGGAAGGTTACTGTTAGAGAGCTGTTAGAATTATTTAAAAAGGTTAGTCTATGAATAAACATGCTTCATCAAGGTCTCTTACAGATGCAAAGAGAGATGTTAATGAATAATAAAAGAGTAATGGGGACTGGTGAAGAAATTAATGTTAATCTTACCCAAAGCAGATACAAATTAATATTGGAGCAACATTTTTGTAATCACTTCTCAAGGCAAAAATTCAATTAATGTGACTATATCAATATTTCAAATCTCAGTCCCTTGAAAGTATATTTGTCTCTCTTCCTATAAGCTTGCTCTCCTCTGTGAATGGCTGTAGCTCCGTCTTGTCAATACTTGGGGAGACTTCTAAGTGGTGTGGTTGGGAGAAATTGGGAGCGATTCTGTAAACCACAGTGTTATGATGCAGAATTACCTTAGGGCATGCTTCAGTTAGGAAGTTCAGTTTAGATAAGAGTAATTACTCTGCAGAAAATAGATGTGTAAGCCTGGAACAGTATGTCTTGCTTCATTATTTTACTTACTATTTTATACAACACACACACAAAAAAAAAAAAAAAAACACATACACACATTTGATAGGAGAAAAATGCCTGTGATTTCTGGCAGATACAAAGTTTCATGTGTAAGCTTTCGGTCACAAAATTGGTGTTTGTAACTCATTTATCTGTAATTAATAAGCATTATATCAAATGAATCAGTATAGGTAAACATCATATGAATACCACTACCAAAAGGAGAAAATACTATAGAAGCTAAATGTAAAGCAATTTCTGAGTGTGAGTAAATTTTATCTTTTGTCATGGCCTGCACTGATGATAGGCAAAGGAAAGTGAATATTTTCCTAGGAATTATTAATGTGTCTGATTTTTTTTTTCTACAAGAGATTTATTTTATCTCATATCCTTTTCTTTTGTTGGTAGTCACTAGATACACTTTATATAGTGAGTTATTCCTCTTGTTTGGCATACAATATAAATGCCTGTCATAGTTTGTTTAAGGTGTCAGAGACTTAGAAAAAGTTTATGAAACTAAATGGACTCCTCGAATAAGTGTTTTGCGGCTAGGCAGAATGTGTTGTTTATGTTGTGATGCCCTGACAAGTTTATATAATAAGAGGTGCTAACTCCACCATACTATGATAGATTGGACTTGTTTGAAGCATGGTGCTGTAGAAAAATAGGTTTACATGCTGTTGTCTGCAAAACCAAATGACTATCCAAAGCAAGTCACCCTATTAAAATAACTGTCTAGACAATCTCACTTCTATACTTTTAATAGACAGCGTATCATTCTCATAATGAAAGAAACATGAAATGGTTTCCATACTGAATGAGTTCCCAGAGGTGCTGGGATTTGTCTCATTATATAAGCTTTTCCATCACCGTTGCAATACCTCTTCTCATCTTTGCTTCTCATCCAAGTGGTGAATTTTCTGTCAACAGCATTAGCCTGGCTAAACCAGTATAATACAGAAGAAGGGGATATTCTGGAGATGAGATTACTTTTTTTCATTTATGTAGAAAATTATACCCAGTATTCCTGCTTGAAAAGGATTATTCTGTGATATGGACAGCATTCTGCCTTCTCATTAAAAGAGGCAGTCTACAATTTTACTTTTTTTTATTATTAGTTTTAAAGAAGTTGGATATGGCAGGAAAGACTATCTGAGATTTCACACTGTTAAATTCTCCAGGGGAAAATCACCACTTGTGCATTCTCCTCAGATTCCTTTGGTAACTAACAGTCCAATGCTGTGCTGATAGCTTCCCATGGCCAGCAATTCTACTACCTGCATTAATAATTTTGACCGAAGAAAGAAGGTTAAAATGATGGAATAAAATGAACTTTGTCAAGTTCATTAAAGTTCAGTTACTAACTGACAAACCCAGGAATTTTCTGTAAAAGGATGTCACTGTAATCTATGATTCTCCTTGAATTTACTTCTGCTGCTTCTCTTCATATATTGTGCTGGGGGTAGACATAATCTTATAACTGTTTTTCTTCTAGTTCTATTATACTCCTTTTACATTCATTATCATCATCAGAGTCAATGATGAGATATTTAAAATGTCAGTCACTCAATGAAATTGATTGCCAAAAGGCAAGTTTGTGTTTTTTAAATGATTGTTTTATAATATTAAAACATTAATTTTTCTGTTTTACAAGAAAAAGTGTGGCTTAAAGAGCATAATTAATTTAAGATCATACAGCAAGTAAATTGAATAAGTCAGATCCAAATCCATATTTGAATGCAAAGCTAAGGCATATAACTGGTATGCTGTTTTTATACGGATACTCTGAAAGCAAATTTTTTCTACATATTTTTCCCATTATTATATGCTTCACCTAAATTGGCAGATTTGATTAAATTCCCTTGTGAGACAGAAATACTCCTTATAAACCCCCACTAGGACATCATGCGTCAGGAACAAGGTGCCTTGATTTACCATCCATAAAAGGAAGAAAAAATAGTGCTAATGAGTTTATTCTTTGATAAGTAATCAAGTGGTTTACTTTTATTTGATACTATCTTCCAAAAAAATTATTGACAATATGTCTTTAAAGGCAGACACAGCAATGAAATATGCCTGTTTTCTTTTTCTATGTTCATTTTATTAATTTCTAACATAGCAATATGATTTTCTTAGTACTTGTCAAAATAATTTAAACTTTTACTGGCAATAGAAAAGATCGAAAAGAGAGGTAGTCCCATTATTTCTTTTAATAGAGAAATTGGACTAAACTGACAGGTGTAAGGTAAGTGGGGCAAAATAAAAGTGACTAAAGAATTTAACTCCCTAATGAAGGAAATTATTGAGCCATCACCAACAGCCCACCACTTCTGTAGCAATTACTGATCACAGTACACAGGTAGAGAGAGGTATCCTCATGACTTGCAGCTAAATTTCATCAACCAAATACAGCACTCTTTTCAATGTACTCTGAATCATTTCAAATTCCTTCTGTGGAATAGATTCTTCTAAATTCCATTCCATGGATGAAATAAAATAAATATCTTTAAGTCAACATTGAAAATCAAAACTATACAGCCTACCACTTGAAGCCAGCAGATAAACATTTCTGTTATTTTGTGGATATTTTTTAGGTTTGTGGTTTCCCAGCATCCATCTTTTTTTGGGGGAATTATCTTTTCCCCATTTCACGCAGTGATAGTTTGACTGTAATTTAAAGTATATTTTTGTTCTCACCATGCGGTGCAAAAGATTCTTGGCAGTTTCTTTAAGAAGTCCTTTCTCTTAAAACTTCAATAGTGCAAAGGAAAGTATAATCATAACTTCTCTCCTTGATACTGAATTTTGAGCAAACAATGCAAAGATGAGAAAAGTAATTGAGTTTCAATCTAACCATGGTACCCTGCTTTCTGCTGTAATAATTTCTATAACATTAAGGAGTCTTCCAAGCACTGTTGGTTAAAATTTCCTCTGCATTTATGAGCTCCCTGTATCTTTCCAATTAACTTATTGTTCCTTCATTAAGGTCACCTTTTATTGCTTGCATCTAAGAATAGTAAATAGCTTAAATTCAAAAAGCAACTAGCAAATGGGCAAATTTTTGCTAGTAAGTAGATAGAATTTGTGATTTATTAAAGATAATTCCATGCCCAGATCATAACATATTATTAAGGTTCAGAAGAAGTCAATTTGGTTATCAAATTTATTAAAGCTAATTTACTTTTGCTATCTAATTAACAGCAAGTCCAATGGCTAATTACTCTCCAGTTTTTGTTCTACTCCAATCTAATATCCATTCAGTACATAAGAAAATATTTTTAAATTCGAAAATCAGTAATTTTCTCTTAAGCTTCTTTGATAGCTCCCAATTGTTCTGCAGACAAAATGAAAAAATTCTGGACTTAGTAAGGCCATGAATAATCTACCCATTGCTCATTTCTCTCTCTCCCTCTCATGATTGGTCGGTTGTTTTATTTTTTATTGGGTCAATTGTAGTTATACATAATAATGGGATTCATTATGTCATATTCATACATGCACTACATAATTGATTAATATCATTTCCTAGTAAATTCCTTTTCCCTACTACTGACATACTTGCTCCATGCTCTCCTGATCTTCCTTCTGATTATTATTATTATTATTGTTGTTATTATTATTATTTTCATTAGTGAAGAATTAACATTGTCAAAGTAGCCATATTATCAAAAGTAATCTGCAGATTCAATGTAATCCCGATTAAAATACCAATGACATTCTTCACAGCACTAGGAAAAAAGAGTATTAAAATTCTTGTTGAAGAATAAAAGACCCAGAATAGTCAAAGCAATACTGAACTGTAAGAGCAATGCTGAAGATATTATAATACCTGATCTCAAATTATGCTACAGAGCTAGATAGTAATAAAAACAGCATGTTATTGGCATAAAAATAAAAATGAAGACCAATAGAATAGAATAGAAAAACAGAGACAAATCTATAGAGATACAGTCTTCTGATCCTTGACAAAGGTATCAGAAACATACATTGAGAAAAAATACAGGCTTTTTAACAAATGGTGCTTGATTCTCTCTCTCTCTCTCTCTCTCTCTCTCTCTCTCTCTCTCTATATATATATATATATATATATATATATATATATATTCCTATTTCTCATACTGTACAAAAATCAACTCAAAGTGCATCAAAGACATAGGAATTAGACTGCAACTTCTAGAAGAACGTACAGAAACACTGCAACTTCTAGAAGAAAGTACAGAATCACCTCTCCAACATACACGTGCAGGCACCAACTTCCTTAATAGGACTTCTAAACCTCAAGAAATAAAGCTGAGAATCAAAAACAGCATCAAATATAACAATCATCTGCAAAGGAAATGAGTAAGGGGATGAAAAGATCTTACAGAAAGTGAAAATGTCTCCCAAATACTCTTCTGATAAGGGATTAATATCAAGAATATGTAATGAACTCAAAGACATAAAAAAAGACCCAATCAATAAATTGGCAAAAGACCTAAACAGATATTTTTCAAAAGAAGAAATACAAATCGCCAAGAAATATATGAAAAAAAAATTTCAACATCCTTAGCAATCAGGGAAATGCAAATCAAAACTACACTGAGACTTTATTTCACTTCAGTTAGAATAGCAATCATCAAGACTACGAATAACAATAATTTCTGACAAGGATGTGGGGGAAAAGGTACATGTATATTATGAATGGGACTGAAAGTTGGTACAACTATTTTGTAAATAGTATGGAGATTTCTCAGAAGACTAGGGATGGACTGACCACATGGCCTACTTCTACTATTCCTTCCTATTTATCCAAGAGAACTAAAACCAGCATACAATTGTGATAAATGCATTCCTGATTTTAGAGCAGTAAAATTCACAATAGCCAAGTAATAGAACCACTCGAGGTGTCCTTCAACAGATGAATGGATGAATAAAATGTGATATGTGTGTGTGTATGTGTGTGTGTATAAACACATATGTTTATGTGTATATATATGTGTGTGAATATATAGGTATATGTGTGTATATATATATAGTCACACACATATAATATGATATAAACTACACACACATATATACACACAGAGAGTTTTATTCAGCCATAAGGAATAATGGAATTATGTAATTTCTGCTAAATGGATGAAACTGGAGAACATCATGCTAAGTGAAATAAGACAGACCCATATAGTGAAAGGCTGAATGTTTTCTCTCATACATGGAATCTAAAGAGAGGGAGGAAAAACAAAACCCAAATTGGGGTGGGAATCTAATGAAAATAGAAGGAAGAACAATAGAGTAGAAGAAAGGAATCAAGAAGGAGGGAGGAAGGGAGGACATGGGGGAAATACTAGGGAATAAAATCTTCCAAATTATGTTATGTCCACATATGAATAAGTCCCAGTGAACCCTGCTTATACATGTATACTTCTAATTCATTGCTCATTCTTAAAATTCAACTTTTAAATTAAGCCTAACTTCAACTCCTAAATAATAAGCCATTTCAACTTTTTTAAGTTTTTAAAACTCTGAAACTATCTCTACCACAAGGTTTTTGCTTCCAATTTAAATATACTCTTAAGAACATTATTTCATATCTACAGTTTTCACTTATCTGCCAGTGTTTTTTTTTACCTCATTATTTTATCATATTTAATTACATAGTATGTTTTTCACTTGTTTCTTGTTGGTATAGTCCCTAGAATGTAAAATCCATGACAGCATATTGATTCACAATTGGAAATCACAATGCATTTTCTGTGCAGATCTGAATTGAATCGCTTTTCTTATGATGACACAGTTTATTATCCTTTGTTCAATAAAGTGAAAGTTCTTTTTGTTTTAATTCTTCATTTCATAAAAGTATATATTTTACTGCTCAGAATTTATTTTAGAAATCTTTATGCAAGCTTGTCTTTTACAGAATAGAAAATGAGTAGTAATTTGAAGTGTGAATGCCTATTTCCTTTGTTTTGCATAATGGTAATAAGATTAAGGTGGGTACAGTACAAGCATGAACTCTACTTAAGTTTTATCAGATAATAGGTTTATAAAACACTCAGTGTATCAAGGGAAAACTTAACAAATCTTCCCTGTACCTGTGAAGCTTTTCTGTGTTATGAATATCAGGATAATCCAGGATCTCATACAGACAGGGAAATGCTATATGTGAACCATTATGTGATTTGTCAGTTGGTCAAATCCCCATTTTGCTTCTCACAATATATCTAAGAACTCTCATTGAAATAGTTATCAAATTAGGAGAGCGCACTCAATACTTTTGAAAGAAATAATTCAAATTTTCCACTTTGGATCAGTAAGCTTGGATTAGAAGCTTGAAAGACAGATCATTTCTACAGAAAGTTCAGATTTCATGTTAAGATACAGCCGTACTTCTGGAGGTTTTGCATTGCTGTGATATTTATATACCCTAATGAAGAATAAATATAAGAAAAAATAAAATGTGTGCAGTTGAGTCCATAAAATTAATACTCTAAGAATACAAATAAAAAATTAAATTCTGTACAAGTAAAATATGGATCTTGATTTCCATTTGAAATACAATTTTCACATTAAACTTAGAATCAATTTTCTGATATGGTATAATATACCATTTAGTGAATCTGGTCTGGGCAAGAAGATTAACATGGAGAAAGTCTATCTGTTTTTAATTTCTCTTTGTTAGAAAAATATGGTGCAAATATTATTTCTAGGAAGCAAATAAAATTTTACTGTTAGAAATGGAAGGAATTTTTTCTTTAGTTTTATGATCACAGTATTTTCTCTATGATACTACTATTTATAGATGAAATTAATCTAGTTTATAAAGATACTGCAAATAATCAACTTTTCACAAAGGTACCAAAAGTATTCTAAATCTAGTTTAACAGGTTTTGTTAAGCATCTCTGCTCTATAAAGCACCAGGCAGTGGAGTTTTTCTGTATGTAGGCTCTTCTCATATAAGTCTGAATTTACCAGGCTGTAGGACACCTGTCCAGACTGGGGAAGCATTCTGGCTTCTCAAAGAGTAATGAGGACTATCACTTGGAGATTGTGGTAAAACACAGATTCTGTTTCAGCAGAACTAGTGTGGGGCCTAGAATTTGCATTTCTAACAAATCCAAAGTAATGTTGATGTTTCTGGTATATGGACCAAACTTTGAGCAGAGATATTATATAGTAGAATTGAAGTAGATCCTAATGAGGGAACTTCTCTTGATCAGATTTACTTATAGTAAATATCTATGGGATAATGAATGAAGGAGATATTCTAAAAATAAGGAAACCATATTAGTAACAGAATACATATAAGATATTTTTCACTTTTAATGGAAATTGATGACTATTATGATGCTTTTTGGAAAGAGGGATATTGATCACTAATTACATACTGGATAAACTACAAAATTTTATTATGCACGATTGCAACATTGTAAGGTTTACTGATAGGTAGTGAAAATGTATAGAGTTGAAATTAATAATGAGAGACATCTGCCACTGTCCTCTCCTCTCTCTGAGATGCAGCCATTAATTAAGGGGATACCAGATGCACACGTGTAATGGGGGATAAAGAAAAGACAAACAGGGCTGGGGTTGTGACTCAGTGGTAAAGCACTTGCCTAGCATGTGTGAGGCACTGGATTCAATTTTCAGAACCACATATAAATAAATAAATAAAGGTCCATCAACAACTAATAAAAATATTTAAGGAAAGAAAACACAAACAGACAAACATAGGGAGAAAAATCTTGGGCAAGGTGGGTATCCAAGTCCTGGTGAGGCTTGACTGATTCAGAGATAGCTCAACAAGTTTACTATATAGGTTTTATCATCGAAAGGTTAATTGTGGGAGAGTTTTAGAAAGCAGGCAATCTGAAGGATGCAGAACTGGCAAGACATTAAGGTCACCTTGTTTTGCTCAGAATTCTCTATTCCTGAGGGAAGGTGCTAAACTCCAGGCCTAGACTGATAAAGCCATGGGCCTTCACACTTGGCCCCCTGGCCCCTAGCTGGGGCACCTTAGCACAAGCAGCTTAGCACAGGCAGCTCCCAGCCACAAGAGTCAGAGAGGCCATGATTTAGATCATTGCTCTGCATAGATAGCATCATTTCAGAAATTTGAAACTTTTTTTTTTCAAAATCCCTCTACCTTAATAATTCTGAGAATCTACAGAGGACTAGGCAATTTATGAGAACTTATTGCAAGTGTTAATTATCACAATTCTGCCTTTTGCTATGTGAACTTCTGCCTGCTTCTTCCTGCCAGAAGGAAAGCCCTCCCTCCTTCTTGGATCAAGTCTTCAGGTCTCCCCATAGTAGGGGAATTGGGTACAAGAACCTTTTAATTTGGAAATAAACCTTTTAATCCTCAGAGTAAAGAGAACCTGAAAATGGAGAGAAGAAAACATGTATATTGATACTGAGTTGGAGTGGTCAGCACCCCCTTTACTTGATAGTTGTAATCATTCTGGGTTCTGCCCTTTCTTCTAGACACTGTTCCCAAAAGATACACTCCGTATTCTCTCCCTTCTCTGGTTTTCTTCAACAACTGCTTGTTCTTCAGGCAACACTGTTAAGGAGTTCATATTTTTTCACAATCCATTGTAAAATAAAACTTGGGAATAGATATCATTTTAGTAAACTTACCTATTGAAATCTATGACTATTTTAAAATTCTAGAACTTTCTGTTACATTTAAGAAGTTGGTCTGTACAAAATACAAAGAGGACTTTTAAAAGTATTCATTATGTAATGGATGATACCTGCTTCTCTATCAGTTTCAGTCCTGGCTCAAGAATATTAACTTCTCATGTCTGCACAATTATTTAATTCTAATAGCAACCTTATAAGTTAGACATCTCAATTCCGAGGAACATTTTAAGAATGTAAAGCAATTAAGCCTCAAGAAAATTAACTTTCACAAAGTCAGGTAGCTAGCAAATGCTAAAACCAAATATGTTTACCTGCTTGGATTTGGAAGATAATTCAGGAACTAATAAAATAATAGCTCTATTTCTTAAACATTAACTGTATCCTGATTAGTATTGTAAATACTTGATATATTTTTACATTGGTATTCTTCACAAGTCAGTGAGGTAGGAGTTTTATAAATTAGGTCAAAGAAGCACAGAGAGTATTCAAAGGTCACATAGTAAGTATATGTCATAGCTAGGATTTAAATTAATTCAGGAATCATAGCACTAGCACCATGCTCTTCACTATCTTGCTGTCTTTCTATAAAAGACGGAGTAGCCTTGGAGTATAGATAAAATATTGGAGTAATAGATCATTTCTAAAATGCAACCTAACCAAAAGTGCTGGGAAATGGCAACTATATGTATTATGGCATGAACTGCCTGGTTGCCAACACTTTTTCATGATGAATACTTATCATGATGAAATTCTTTGCCAGGAGGTAGAAAGCAGGTCACCATCTACAGTACCAGTCAGTTGAACTGAATGCACAGAAGCATAGAACCAGACACAGGGTCATTGCATGGAGGTCAGACTAAGAGAATCATGAAGAATGTGAATTGCCAAATCTGAAAAGAGAATCTTGAATGAAAATTTTCTGAGAGCAGAAGAAAGTATCAGGAGCATGAATTCCTGAGTGGTCCTCTACATCCAGGTTTAATCTTTACCAACTAGGGTCAGACCCACTTAAATTTGCAATTCCTAGCCCCAGGAATTTCCTTCTTGATTGTAAAAATGATCACCTGATAAGGGATTAAGATCTGGTTTTGAAACATTTCATGATATTAGATAGAGGCTGAATGAGAAAAATCAAGTTAGAAGAAATGTGGAAAAAGAGAGGCCCATAAACATGGAGGGCAGGATAATGGGGCAATGGAAAATTCTACAATTTCTTATATACAAGAAATAAACCAGATAATTGAATTGGAGATAGGCTTTTCATCTATCACTTCTAATGTCTACCAGTAGAGTGATCTATCTGGTTTGGTGGTATTGCTGACTCTTCCACTAACTACTTGTTTCCTTTAAGAAGAAAGTATCTCAGCTTCTAACCCACTCTTCAGAAATCTGTGATGATGGGGCTGGAACCATCAGTCACATTTTGGTTTCTCCATTTGACTGCCTACCATGCTCTGTCAATAAAGGGCACTAGAATGTGAAGAGAAGACTAGAGGGGGCAGGAAGGAACTTGTTCTATCTGGTTTGCTTCCTCCTTCTATCAATATTAACAAGCAATATGTCTTCACTTTGACCGTGGCAATTCATTCCAGTTAGTAGCAGAGGAATCTGGTTTGAAATATTACCAACATTTGCAGAAGTAGCCTCATTGTACTCCCTCAGAGCGATCAGCATGATCCAAAAAGGATGGCTAACGGCTCCATGGGGTCTCTCTTCTGAATTGAGAGATATCAGCAAGTTCCAGCATCATCTTCTATTGAGCAATCTGAAATTCAGCTTTACAAAATCCTTCCTTGAGGCTTTTGAGTTTCAATAATTGCAGCCTCTTCTCTGCCCCAGGAATAGAAGTTGCACCCTGCAGTTGCCACCTCTGTAACAGCTGGCTCTTTCTTAACTTTTCGACCATTCAGTACTTAGTTACTATGGTTTTATAGTGCACCTTCCCAGATTCAGGTGCTGCTCATGTGATACTATTAAAAGGCAGAGCATTCAAGAGGGGATTAGGTCCTGTGGGCGCTTCCCCTGGTGAATGGGATGAAGGCCTTTGTAGAAGAGTCTTCACACAGCTTTCAGCCCTCTGGCTCTTCTGTCTTCTGCCATGTGAGCACAGCATTTCTCCCCTCTAGAGGATGCAACTCTTACCAGACCACCCAACCTGCTCACACCTTGATCTTTGACTTCCTGGCCCCAGAATTGTGAGAAATAAATTTTTTGTTCTTTATAAATTACTCAGTGTTGGAAATTCTTTCATAGCAGCACAAAACACTAGTTAACAACCTGTATGTACATATACTTGGCTAAAAAAAAAAAAGTATGTGGGCTCTGTTTTCTTAACTAGACTAGATTGATAAAACATAGGTATGACCTTGATAGGTCCCTGAAACAAAAACCAAGTTATTTTCAGCTGTTAAGTCCTATGACTTTCCATATGGGTACCAGAATTTCTCTATAAAAATATGCTCTGACTGGTAAACTAGTTAGAAGGAAAGATCTGGACATTTAATTTTGCTTTCACAAGGACTATGTAGTTATCAGACTAGTAGTTGCCATCAAAGACATTAAACATCTCAGCTCATGAAGATAATATGAAGTCATAGTAAATTTCACAATCCAATGAAGCAAGGATCAGATGAATGCAATGTTGGGGCACAGCTGGGGATGCTGTCTGAGGAAGAAAAGCTCATGTCAGAATCTGAGGTATAATAACTGAAGGATAAGAAGATCCTTTTCTATCATTTATGAACATAGACTTGATACCTGATAATACTACTGGGTTTATATATTCTTAATCCAAAAAACAACTCTATATTGTTTTTATTGTATTTTTAAAATCACCTCTTTTTACCAATAAGAAAATCAAGGCTTAAAGATGTTTCATAGTAGCTTCCTCATTACCCACAACAACTAAGGAATAGAAATGGATTCAAAGACTGGCCCATGATGCTCCAAAGTACTCTCTCTTGATTCTTGTGTATAGGGTTCTATAATGAAGGTACTGGACCAAGAAGATGATGGGGGCCGTTAATGGGGCCCAAAGAGAAAATATTAACAGAAATATACTAAATACATATGTTATATACATCAACTTCCAGTTCTTAATATTTCTTTTGAAATTGTGACTTGAATTTAAATATGAGTGTATGGCTCAACTCTTTTATTATTTTATATCAATTTAATTGTTTCATTATTTTTATATTTTCAAGTACAAATTATTCATAAATGATGACATTTAAGCAATAGTTACCAAGAAACAATAACAAAGTAAATTCATCACATAAAATGCATACTATTTTGTTAATGTTTTTATCTTACTCTTTAAACCTGAAGGTTTAATAATTTACATTTGCATGTGAATTAGCAGATACCCTTTTTAAATTATTATTCACATATACTCAGAATCACTGAGAACAAAAAAGATTGATCAAGTCAGAATTATACTCGTTATTCTTAGATAATGATAAATGAGTTGTAGAAACCAATGTTTCTAATTAACCTCAGGCAAAGAATCAAGAAATTCTGTTCAAATGAATGCCATACTTATAACAATGAGACTAATACAGCTAACAAGGTCATCCTGTTTAAATCTTGGTTTCTTTATGGTGTCAGACTGTTGCACAGTAACCAGCCATAATATTGATGAAATGAACATGTACAAATTTCTGAACCTCACAGTTTTTTTGTCTAAAATGTCCAGGAGATTGAAGAATACTGTGTGCTTATCCATCAGAGAAGTTACCATTTTAACAGGGTAGCATCTATCGCCAGAGGGAATCATCCTGCATAAGCTTGGGTTATTAATATTATTATAATGTGGCAAGTGATCCTGGGCATGTGGCTAGACAACTAGGAAGTTCAGTATAAAAAATAGGGTAAAGGAAAAAAAGAAAGAATGAAGAATACTAGAGAATGAAAGTGAGGAAACTGCTCTTATAAAAATAAGCGAGAGCCACAAGTCAAAAGACAAAAATATTATAGGTTTCTGATGAGATCCTGATCTTTCCCCCTTTGAGCTCTTCTGGTGCTTGTGCAAATGGACCAGAACTCTAATGAGGGCTGTCTTTCTCCTGGCATATCAAACATTCCACCCAGAGTCACAGCCAAAAATACCACAAGAAAGAATGGCCCTTCTCATAGTATCCCAGCCTTCCTTTTCCAGATAGATAGTATAATAAAAATATTCTTCCAATTATTTCAGAGCCTTAAAAGAAAAAGGGAGAAGACACAGCTTAAGTTCAGTTCTGAAAAGGCGTGAAGCTGTCAGTCGAGCTATTTTTGAACAGGTTGGCCATTTCTAGTAAAGAGGTTTTAAAGAAACTTTTCTGTCCTGTTTAAAAAAAAATAGAGGGAAGGTAGAAGGTTCACCCTGTAATATCATAGTAGCAGTGGAAGAATGATGGTGAGGAGGTTTGTGAAGTCATTTGAGATCCTGAAATGCTCAGACAAGAGACATGAGGTCAACAGAGAAATATGGGGCTCACATTTGCAGTGGCAGCAAAAGTAGTTCTTTGTTAGGTTTTCCTCAGAAGACAAGTGTTTGTAGTTGTTCTTTGTTCATTTGTTTTTTTACTGTGCTGGGTAGGTAAGCATGGTCTGCTTGAGCTATACCCCCAGCTCATAGAGGGCTGTTTGAGGGATTAAGTGCTGAGTATTCCTTCCCAGTTTCTCTCTCCAGATAGACTCACAATTTCAACTGTTCTTCATACTCTTCTCTTAACACAAGTCAATATGAAGTCCAACTTCAAGTGGATAATGGAGTATCACTGGCTAGGGACCAGGAATGTGCATTCAGTATAGACAGACACTCCTGCCTCATTCTTGTTCTTACAGCATATGAATATGGGAAGTTCACTTTCTCATCAATCCATAGAGATTCCTAACTGTGGCACACATTTTCTCTGAATATAAATTCCCTTCAGAAAGATTTATGCTGGTGGTAACTAAATTATAGAGGATTTACATTTTTCCCAAATTGAATTTTAAAAAAAATAAAAAGGCAATTAAGGCAGCTTCCTTAGTAGGATATTATAACAGCCCATCCATAATTTATGAAAATATTCATATATTTACATATAACAGACTTCTATGGTAATAATGAGCAATTTTATTTTGCTCTCTGTATAGATACAAACAAAATCCTGCCACCTTTCTAGTGGAAAAGAAAACACATGGTGCAACTTATTAACAATTAGTAATCAAAGCCAAATTCACTAGTTCTGAGTTTTTATTCTGCTTTCTAGTAGGACATAATCAGTAGTCAGTAAGATCTAAAAGCCTTTTTACTTAGAGGGAACTATCTTTCAAAAGGAGTTAATATCAATCTCCTGCTCTCTCAGGTCCTGTGCCTCCAAAATGACTAAGAGTTGTCTAAACACTGAGGGATATAAGATTTCTGTGTTAGGCAATGTGCCATTTATCATTTATTTATTCCAATGTATTACTCTTTGTAATGAACACACACCTGATTGTATGTTTATGACCCCTGATCTTATTTAGTATTTATGGAGAGCTTCCATTTTAACAAAGGTGTGCTACAGTGATTTTTATTAGTTATTCCTCTCAGCACCCTGGTGAAGTAGAAGAGCATTTATATACTCATTTTATAGATAGAGGACAGATTCAAGCAGGGCTCGAAACTGTGGCAATTTTTTATTGATACATTCAGAATTTTTTAAGGGATGTGACTTCAAGGTTCATTGTTTCACCAGGTGAGCCAATAAAAATGTTTTAAAAAATACATGAGGGATCTGGATGCACTTTTTGTCTTCATTTCCTTAAGATTTGTATATATCCAGTACCTTCCTATATAATAAATACTCATGTGGGTAAAATAATTTGTTAGAAAGCACGAAAAATATCCTCAATGTGTGAACATTCATATATTCAAATATTCAACAAAGAAAGCATCCTTCCTGAGAGAAAGGCTTGGTGAGTCAATTGCTATTTTTGTGGCAGGGTTGACCTTCAATTCATCTTTTTCTAAGACATCTCTTGAGAAGGAGAATGAATTTACCTTTATTCAAATTGGTCATTTGCATTCGGCAGTAGTTTCTATATTGGTATCTTTGTTTGAATTTCTACCTGTTTTTTCTACCCAAGACTCAGTAGTTGTAAGGCCAAGAGACTGGCACATGGTGTAGTCCTATCAAGGCAATTATTCCAGCACTACCCACCAGTAGGTTCACATTTCATTCAAGGAAGCACCGATTCCACTTGTATTGTCCTGCAGCTGGGGTAATGATTACACTTTTTTTTTAATCTCAAAAATAATTTATTCAATGCCCACTATGTAAAAGTGCCAAAAGGGGTGGTCTGAGAGTGACCTGGAGAGGGGGACTTCAACTCAGAACTACAGGGTACTTGATGTACATGATGGGAAAGGATTTCAGCATGCATCAGAAAACCAGGCACAGAGATTTGCTTGGGAAAGCAATGAATATGCATTCAAGGGTAAATATGCTACATCTCAAGAGTAAGAGCTGGTTTTGGGGATTCTCATGTTCTCTTAAAGGAAACTTAGTGAGGGATGGGCATAGAAAGGTTATGTAGGGATGACATCAGTCTGGTGATCAAAAGATGGTTTACAGTTGTCTGTCAGTTCTTAGGATTCTTAGGTTGACATCTTTTCTATTATGTAATCAATAGATAACATTGGGAAAGTACTTTATTATATGTCTTTGTTCAGTCTACTTTAAAAATATATGTACTAACAGGCTAATTAACAGTGCACAGGGAAATTATCTTAAATGGATAAATTTCTAGTAACTTTAGATTGTAAGTGAAGATTTGTAGATTGACTAGAAATTTGGGAGTGGTAGGCCTGGGAGAGAGAACTAGTTTGGGGAGTGAAGGTCCACCCAAGCTTTCTAGAGTGCTGGTAGCACATGGAGCCCCCCAGGCTGGCATTGCAAGCCAAGGCTGAGGCCAGCAGGGGTACATCAACTTGTCACCCATGGCAGCCGGACACTTCTACACAATGCCACAGTACAGAAGCCCTGAGCATTCACGATCTTCTGGCCTCAACCTCCTATTTCCTTACAAAAGAGCAGAGAGAAAATGGAAGTTGGAAGGACCTGAAAGGAAGTTCAAACTTAGAAATCAACCAATGGCCTTAGGCTTTTCTAAACCCTGACTGCCATCCAAATGGATGGCCCAGATGCTACATAACCCCCTAGACTTGCACACTCCGGAGGCATTCCCTATGGTGTACACCCCTCTTACCTCTGTAGGAGTTCAGTTTCTATTCCTCAACCTTGAGTAAATTCTAGTCCTTTCAATCTAGCCTCCCATTGTCCCATGAATTTTATTTTTTGGATTTGCAAGACAAGAACCTAAAAAAAACTGGCAGTGAGCTACTGGGGCCTTGTGCAACCCTGGAGGCCATGGCCCCCATATAGATCTGCAACACCCCGCTCAATGGTAGTGGAGCAGAATCAGGCTTTGCTGCCTGTGATCCTCAGAGCTGATGCTGGTAGGCATCCCCTGCTTTGATTAGCTTCTAACACAAAAACAACAGGTTTCTTGGCTGCAGAGGTCTGAAGCTTACACAGACACCACAGGCCAAAAGAAGCAGAATGGAGTTTCATCTCAAAATCCAGTTTCAAAGGTATGAAGCTTTCATTTACATTTTCTTTGTCTGCCACAGTCTGGCTGGGCACAACATCGCACTCACAACCTTGTAGATTCAAACAGCAATTCTTTATTCCCGAACTCTCACCAGTACTCTACACACACATTCCGGGGAAAATCCACACTTCCACTGGGCTCTGCATCACAAAATACATTCTGAATCCCGCGAGAACTCAAGGAGCTGGCGGGCACCTGAGGCAGCAGGATACACCCTATTCCCAGCAGGATACACCCTAAACCTGGACCCACCCTAATCCAGCAGGATCCTCCCTAAACCCGGATCCACCCTGGTCCTTGAGCAGGGTCACCTTTCTCAAACATTCAATGCAATGTCACTGCAAATGACCTGGGTCCAAGGCAAGCCCATTTCCACAATGGAAAGTCCTCCCTCTAAGCAACATGGGGTAGGCTGACAAGGAAATTGCCATGCGTCATTCTTACTTAGCTATGGCTCTCAGCATTTGTCCTCCCTTTATCTCCATTTTACTTATCTAATTTCTTCTATCCTACTTCAAAAGGAACATTGTAGATGCAGGTGATAAAAACTAATGTAATAGTTCTGAGATCTCCACAGGTTGACATATATAATGATAATATCCCTGGATAGAGGGCTCACTTAAAGTATCTCAATCTAGTCTTACAAATTATCATGTATTTTTGATTATTCAAGAAGTTATAAGTTTGTCTCTGGAACTAAACTGTGCCTACTTAAAAATATCAGTCCCACAGTGGCACTGGCCTATAATCCCAGCGTCTAAGGAGGCTGAGTTAAGAGGATCACAATTTCAAAGCCAGACTCAGCAATTTAGTGGAGCCCTAAGCAGCTTATAAAGACCCCTTCTCAAAATAAAAACAAAAAATGACTGGGGTATGGCTCAGTGGCTAAGTGCGTCTAGGTTAAATACATGCCCCACCTAAAATATTATATATATATACATATATACATATACACACAAAAAATGTGTGTGTGTGTGTGTGTGTCTGTGGTCTCAGTTTAGACACACACTCACCCAACAAAGACCACACTATGGCTTCATCCCCTTGGTGGAGTTCAGGAAAATGAGAAGAGTTTGCTGTCTCATCCGTTCTACTCATTATTCCTTCCATTTAATTTGCAGTGTGTTTGGCTAGACAAGATACCGCTGTAGTTCTTGGTTATAATCATTAAATAACTGGAGGGTAACCAGGCCCTGGCAACATGGAGCAGAACCAGTCCATTCTCCTAAGCATTTATTGTCTCCCATGTTCCATCTGATCCTCAGTAAGTGGCACTGAACTCAAGTCTTCTGATGCAATCACAACAAACCCAGAGCTCTAGGTCTCTTCTGATTTGCCCTGCCTTAATCTCTTTTGTTGGAATCCTGTCACTCCCAGGATGGGTTTCTCCCTGCTTTCCTACTGGTCTAACCACAAGCCATCTCTCTGAAGTTCTTTCTCTCACACTTACATAGCCTTTTTTAGAACAGTTAGCCCTGAAGGTAGAACAGAAATCCAATGGAGAAGTACGCTTATAAGATTCTATACTTGAAGAATTTGCAGATCTTCCAATCACTCTCTTAAGATTACCTTCCCATGTTTCTGGAAAGAACAATCAAGTAGCTTTACAAACTGCATTGTGCCCTAAGTCAACTACTTCTTCTTACACATGGAGACTCATGTCTGTCTTTGGTAATGGCCAGTGTATCAGTTTGTCCACAATGTCCTAAGATCTCACAGAGAAGTATATTTCTTTAATTTTGTTGTAGTAAATTTAGGGACTCTTTTTCAACTATTTGGTACTTTTATAGTACTAAGTTGGGTTTAAGGAGGAGTATAAGACAATCTCAAACAATTCTTCACCATCTTATAACATATAAGATCCTGTTAATATCATCACAGTTTGTTCCATTGATGGGAAAGCCATAGCTTATAGGCTCTGGATATTGTAAGTAGAGCATAGGAACACACCAATGACACAGTGATGTTGAGGTAAATTAGGCTAAGTGTCATGGAATAGATATTTGAGTAAAACACTAAAGAAGAAACAGGATGCAAAAGTAGATCCACAGTTTAGTTCTCTAGAGGATGTGGTGGCTCTTCAAAATATCTTGCTAAAATATTCCTTTCCTATTATCAAAGGAAACATTAGAGTAAAGTTATATAGAGAAGGGAGATTTTATTCAAGACTATAGCAATAAGGGAGAGAGTCTGAACTCAACTTTAATGAAACAAAAATTGGGAGGGTTTTTAAGCACTGGGTAAACTTGTGAAAAAGCCAGAAGTCATTAAGAGGGAAGTTAATCACTAGGATATGTTGAGCATACTGAATTATTCATATATTAATAAATTTTCTCCATCATTAGCCCACCTCTATTTGCAAGTCAGGTTCCATCCTAAATGTGATTCCTATGTTTGGCCCAGGCTGTTCTTCTCCCACCCTCCCACAGATGCAGGAAGACTGCCTACTCTTTTGAGGTTTACATTTCCTGGAGATGGTTCTTAGGTACTGAGTTGTAAAAACAGCAAAAGACTGGCAGAAAATTTATATACATTTCAAAGGGGCAGAGAAAGAATTTACAATTTAAACTTAAATTTTCTAAGTAAATTCCCTAAGAAAAGGATCTATTTTAATTAAACCCTGTCTTTGGAATTTACTTGCTGTGAAATCTGAAAAATTTACTTAATGATTTTTCACTAGAAATAGATAATTATACCTACCTCATAAATGTACCGAAATAATTAAAGGACGTGTTCTAAGGCAGTTACTCTTAGAAAGTTTAGCTATTAACAAAAAAAAAAAAAAAAGAAAGAAAGAAAAAGAAAGAAATAAATAAAAGAAAAGGAAAGTTTAGCTTATGAGGTGTCAGCCTCTATTTTCTCTATTTGATAAACGTCTTCCCATCCTCTCATCTCAAATCCAGCATGTAGGCGCACCACACTTAGTGGGTACAGCAGTCACTTTTATCAAGTTAATTTAAATACTAATATTTATTATTGCTATTAATTATATGTTAAATACACATATGATTTATGCCATGCTATATATAATCTAAGAGGAAGGGAAATCTAAATATACCAAGATATAAGGTCTTACTTTTAATTTGCAAACTATACTATTCTTTTAGCCTTTAAATTTTTTATGTGAATGGATATTTTCATCAAAGCTTTATATATCTGTATTACTTTACCATTCTGATCTTTAGAGAAACTGTGTATTATGTAAGAAGTTAGAAGAGAAAATCATTAAAGAACAAAGTTAACCTCATTCCTGAAAAAAAATTTCCAAAGTTCTTCAGGACATGGGTGGAAGAAATTTTTCTTCATAATAAATGAGTCCTTCTAGTCTATGAACCCTTTTTCCAAATAGGAGAAAATTTTCTGAATTTTCACCTTGCCTTAAATTCCAAGCTTCCTATGTGATAACTACTAATTGCCTCAGCAGGAGAGTTGTTAAATAAGCTCCTATCCCAGAAAATAGGGCTGCCGCCCTTGATCAACACTGGAACTCAGTGTTAACTAGAATACTGGAACAGCATGGTGTGGATGCCATCACTAAAATCATGGTGTAATTTAATTTGGCCTTATAGAACAAGAATATACATAGTTTGCAAATGTTTGCTCATGTGCTTAGTATTTTAATGTACTTATGTGATTTCTCTAAAAAGAAAGATTGATATTATTGCCATCATTTTTTAAAGAGAGAGAGAGAGAGAGAGAGAGAGAGAGAGAGAGAGAATTTTTTAATATTTATTTTTTAGTTTTTCGGTGGACACAACATCTTTATTTTATTTTTATGTGGTGCTGAGGATCGAACCTAGTGCCCCGTGCATGCCAGGCGAGCGTGCTATCGCTTGAGCCACATCCCCAGCCCCCATCGTTTTTTAAGATAAGGAAAAATATTCCTCAGATTAGAATGAGATGCAATGGGAGACCTCTGAAAGTTCCCAAACAATATCAAAACAGGCAGATAAAACAGAAATCAGGTGAGTAAATCTGCCACTGAGAGAAGAAGTGCTTTGGCACAAGAGACAATATGTTTTGAATATGGGTAATGTGTTAAAGCAAATAAGACAATCTATGTAGGAAGATTTGTCTTCCCTTTGTATTAAGAGGAAGTCCATTTGCTGATGTTCAGGTGAGACATAGGCCTTTATTCATTACTCCTAACAACTAACATTTAAATGAATGATCTTAACAGTTGTTTCTCTCCTCTATGATTTAAAAAGAAAAATATCATTCATCCCAATTTTGTTTCCTACAAACATTCAGCAATATTTTGGTAAAAAAATGACAGGAAAAATAAATCGGTATGTAGGGAACAAAGTAAATATTTCAAGTTATTTACCACTTCTAACTGATCAATAACATGTGGCTATCTACAACTTGACAAGAAAATCCCCCCAAATCCTTTAAATAAAAAAGTAAAGAACCAAAATAATTAATTGGATTACATATCTAGCTCTAGAGATGTTAAAATTTGTTTTTTCTTCTGACAGAAGAAAAAGCTAAAAATAAAATTCTTGCTCTTGATAAGCTCTCTAGAATTCTAAAAGTTGAGTCTATATAACTGACAAAAGATTTGATACATACATACAAATCACCAGAGTTTAAAATCTCCACATGTAAACACCTGTAAATGATTTCTTTTAGGATTGATAAAATGTGCCACAGGTAGTCAGCCTGGTCTAGAAGCTCCAACAAGGAGAAATATGTTCATGAAACTTGTCATGAACAAGAACCTTGCAGCTGCGAGTCCTGCAAAGAGAGAATTACAATAATGTAGCCTGCTGGCAATTTAGCTCAGCCAGAATCACTGAAAATATATACATGATATTAAAATGCTAATGTCTTGTTCTTGTGTCAGAAATGACAATGACAAGGAAAAGCTAAGAATCTATTGTCATTACCAAAACCATAGGACCACACAAAATGGCCAAGTATATCACCAAAATGAAGATACCATGAACTTATCTTTCCGAAATGTTTTCTTCATACACTAACTAAAATTATTTGGAAATGTGATTCTGCTATATTTAAAATATTATATCCAGTCCCCCACTCTAGCTTCATTACAGAAAAATTGTCTCCTTCTAGGCTAAGGCTTTACTAACAGAAAACTACAGAATTTTATGAAGCTGCAATTTCAGTAATTCCAACAATCAGGCTAATGGTCAAATCTGCAGTTCACAATAATTTATTCCATTATCTCTAGTCATCTGACCAAACATAACTGTTATCATATTATTTGCTCATATCCCAAACAAGTAAGAGATCAAGACTTGGAGACTCAATTACAAAACCATTTGCAATAATGTTCTCATTTTCTGATATAGAGAAATTTATAGACTTCCATACAAAAAACAACAACAACAACAAAAAGTGTCCAAGTATTAGTCAGGGTTCCCTAGGGGAACAGAATCAACAGGAAGTATAATTATAAAAGGGGATTTACCAGGTTGGCTTACATGACCAGAAGCTGGGTAATCCACAATGACTTTTTGCAGGCTGGAGATCTGGAATAACCAGTAACTGCAGAGTCCAAGAGATTGAAGCCCCAACAAGGGGGATCAAGGGTGCTACCCTAGTCTGAGACCAAAGGCTACTGGAAAATCACTGGGAGAGGCTGCTTTGGAAGAGTGAAGAAGAATTCAATATCCTCAGACTATCCTCAGATATGGACGCAGCAATCAAGAACCCTTTCAAGAATAAGAAGGTTCCATTTGTTGCTGCTTCTTTATTCTTACAACTTGTTTATTCTATCTAAGCCATCATCCTATTGGACAATGCTGCCCATGCTTAGAGAGGGTCTCAATTTCAGTTGGTTATCCCACATGCCAATCCTTCCTAGACACACCCTCATTGACACACCTATAAGCCTCTCATTCATTGGCTTCTCTTAATTCAATCAAGTTGACAATTCAAATTAAAACCATTATAGTCCAAGTACTGTTTCTACATATATAATTCTGTATTTATTACTATATTAAATTGTCTTTGGTAATGTTTGCTTTCCTCAGTTTGAAATGTGATGTTTTAAATTTGTGCTTTGCAATGTTGGTAAGTAACATTTAGAATTTAAGATTAAACCACCATGGTAACCTGTGACTTAATGTTTTGGTAACAACCTGGTTAAGTATATTTAGTAATAGTATATAGTTAGTAACACTAATAAACGTTCATTTGGAAATGTTTACAAAAAGGTTGACTCGGAAGTTCTATAGAAGAATTTCAAAATGTTGAAATTTCAAAATGGAGCAGGTTTTCAAAATTTTGTAAATGTAGCATGCCATTGAATCACTGTTTCTAAAGCAAAATATTGAAAACTATCTAAGTATATGTAAATATAAAAGAGTTAAATCCATTATGGTATAATCACAAAATGGAGTTATATACTCAAATAAAATAAGATATTGTTTATGTGCAGATAAGGAAAGCTCTCTAAGATATCTTGTTAATTAAAATTTTAAAAAAGCCCAGAAATTGTTTAAAGTATTATTTTTATAAAGAAACCATGCACATAAAACATCTTTGAAACTAACATGATTTTTACTGTGTTCTGGGAAACATCAAAAACTAGGATTATTTTTATTATGTTTGGGGAAACTGAAAGGACTGGGAAACAGTGGCGAATATAATTTTAATGTTTCCTCATGTAATTTTAAATTTCCCATTATGTGACTGTATTACTGGGCAAGAATGGGTTAGTTCAAGAATGAGTTAATATGCAGTCCCAAAATTTCCAAACCCTGCACATTCAGAGGAAAAGCTTGTCATTGGGGATGGACTGGATATATTCAGGGAGGTAACCATATAGCTCTTACAATAGTCTGCCTAACAAGGGTAATTTCGTGTTACTGAGGCCTTAATCCACACTGTACTTAGGCCAAACACTTGATTTATGGTAAACATCTAGTTTTCCCCAGGGGCATGGGGCAGGGAAGAACTGGGAAAGTGAGCCATGAGGGTGTAAGTGGGTAGCTAAGGTTAATACCATAAAGACTTAATGCTTAAGAGACCGACTCCTGATAAAAACTTGAGCACCACATCTCGGGTGACTTTTGTGACTGGCAACACTTCAAACAACTTTTCACATATTGTTGCTGAGAGAATGGAATGTGTCCCTGTGTGACTCTGTAGGAAGAGGACGCCCCTGAAATCTTGATTTCTCTCAGCCTTTCCACATGTGCCTTTCCCCTTGTGAATTTAATCTGTTTCCTTTCTGTTTAATTACCATGACCAGAAGCATAATGCTTGTTCTGAGTACTATCATTCCTTCAGGAAAATTGAGCCTGAGGATGGTCTTGGGGATGCTTGATATAATTATGTTTCCAAAATCAAAGTAAAACATTTTAACATTTTGCTTTCCTTTTGAGAAGTTAGTATTTATTGGAGTTAGTATAAAAATGGAGTTTAATTGAACACCTGCTATAACAGAATTCTGTGCTAGATGAGAGAAATTTGGAATAAGACCCCAGGAAGTTATAAAACCAGTACACTGAAATGATCAGTTAGTCACAGCGGGAATTACGATTACTTCTTATGTAGAGTACACCAGAGTACTAAACTTTTGGAGTTCAAAGTTTATTATTGTTAAGGAAAAGCATACAATAAGTGTTTTGTGAAAATAACTTTCTCTGAGTGAATATCTGCTATGTTCTACTATTGGTGCTACTTATTTTCCTCACATTATCTCTAAAGCATGGCAAGTTAGACTCTTTTTTTCCTGTTTTACAGAGGAAACTAAGGCTCAGAGAGCCTGATGAGTTCAAGGTCATGCATCTAAAAAGGAAGAGCAGGGTTGTTGGTCAAAAATATTTCATGTATTATCTTTGTGTATATCTATATTACATACTGTAATAGAGAAACAGCATAACCATGAATACTACATGAGTACAGAATTATCTAAAACTTCAACTGTTATAAGTAAAGAATGTGTAGGCTTAGAAAGATTAAGTTACAATTAGTAGGAAGAGCCAGAGCCAAAATTTGAACCTATTTACTTGATCCTGAAGATTGTGTTCCATCTCACTGCATTAAGCTAATTTGTCTCTATAAATAAGATATTATAATATTGAGCACCTATCCATGGTTATAAGAAATACTAAAAGTAATTTTAAATGTTTGTAAAAATAAAGTGCTACCAAAATTACTTCTGAACTTCAAGATTTCTAGTAATGCTATACAGTATTTTTCTTTAATTGTAAAATAATTGTGAAAAAAGAAACCATTATAGTAGTAGGTTTTTAAGTATATGAAAATATTTTTAAAAAACCACCTAATATTATATAAAATGTACATGTAAAAGAAATGACACAACTGTCACATTTTCTGATTTCAACTAAAAATATATGAGGAATTCAGAAACAAGATTCTCAGATATTGATTTCTTATCCCTAAAATATCATTTGTATTTTAAATATATGGCTATATTTGTCACAAGTCATCACAGAAACAGTAAAAAGTTGTCAAACTACATTAATAGAAAGTATATGTATGGTCACATCATGGTTATTAGTCTAGGTATTAATTTTCAAGCCATTTCTTCAAAAACCTCTTTGATGGAGGCTAAGTGGAGCTGTGTTCCATGACCCCATCATTGTATTGTTATTGAAAACTCTAATAGAAATTTAGATTACTAACTCAATTAAACACATTAAAAGCTAATCTGAGACTCCAAATTATAGCCTTTGAAGACTCAAAAAGTCAGAAACACAAAGACAACTATATTTAACTGATTTAAAAGAAAAAACAACACAGCTGGAAATTTATCATAAGGCACAGTGCTCTTAACACAGAACTGCATGTAGCTTTCTCTAATGTCTGTTCAAGCATTCTAAGAAGTTTCCACTTAAATACAATATACATTTCCCTTAGGACAGCATCACCATTGTAAAAATGAAGTGGTTTTTGTTTTTAGTTGGGAAAAATAAAGAATAAAGGAATCTTGCCATGTCTCATATACTATCTCCAAATATGAATCAGGTATGAACTTTCAAGAGGAAGATAGTGAAATACATGCTTCTTATGATAAAGCTGGGCTCTAAAGGAAATTATAGCATAACTCTCTGAGTCATCAACATCTCTTTGGAAGGTAGCTATGAACTCAAAATTATAAAGCAGAAGATCAGCATTGTGGAATTGCAGTGGTTTTCTCATGCTAGGGTTTTATATATACCCAGGTAGGGCTATTGGTGGTATGCTGCAGACTAAGTTAATGCTCATATATGTCCTGTCTTGAATCTTTTAAGAGAAAAAGATAGTATAGGGCACAGAATATTCCTCAAACTTCCATTTAATTTATTCACTTTTGAACAATAAAGGAAGATCTGAATATTTGGGGAAGAAAGGTAGCAATTGGTGACTTCAGTTAAAAAGTATTCCACGTGAGGAAGGAACTAATGATGACAATAGGACGACAGCTTTAAAAAAACAAAACAAACAAACAAACAAAACTTCAACATTGGTTTAGAAAGAGTTCCTGGCTACTTAGTGCAATAGTTTTTGTCCTTTTTTTTTTTTTTGCTGTTTTTTTTTTTTACAAATTTAAAAGCTACAATATTAGAATAAAGATAAACACAAGTTCTCTGATTTCCTTATAACTGTCTTTCTAAATTAGGAAAATAAAATATTTTATTATGGAAATACCATGTTCCAGCCATGAATCACTAATTTTTTTTAAAATGAGAAATCAAAAATAAGTGGAATATGATCCTTATTTTTAAATCCCCTTTAAATACCTAACGAAGGATTTCAGTCTCTCAAAGTTTTGGGCGTAGTCCTAAAAATATGTAACATATTTAGCCTGTGAGGTTGGATTTAAATATCGACTAAGAAGAAATTAAATTTGAGAAGAATGGAAACAGTGATGCTGCACCTGAAGTTGAGATCCCAGTGATGCTTCATCTCTTTCCAGTGGGTTTGGATAATTTCCCAAGTGCCACAGGTACACAAGGAGGGCAGCTGGGAATCTTTTAGGATGGCTCTGGGGGTTTCATCTGGCTTGTTTCAGATGATTTTAAATGAATATTTTCCTCTCATTTCTTTGAGTTTCCTTACCCCAAACTGAATTATTACCATTTTAAAAGTGTTTTACGTTTTTTGTACTTAACACCTTCAATGTATGTGTACTCTGTGAGCTCTTACTCATATTTTTTGCGCTCACCTGATGTCATTACAAGAACTCAATGAATATGGGTTGAATTAGCAAATATGAGAGGAATGCAGAATAAAGTTAGTTCAGATACCACTTGGAGAGTATCATCTAAGTTAATGGATGCTTTAGATAAAAGTAATAATTAAAAAATAAGACACACAAATTTGTTCAAAGCAAGAAATTGTGTGTGCATGTACTCCATTGTATTTAAAAACAAATGTGTGCTGTTAGTCATGTTTTTTGGCCATTTGAATTTAAGAAAAACATATTTTAGGACAGAGAACATAGCATTTGACATGTGAAAGTTAAACATATGACTGGACTATGTTAGTTCCATTTTGACTTTACATTGATGGCTGCTGGCAAGAAATTCTGGGGAATTTTTTTGTTTTTGTTGATAAATATGTTTTCAAACAAACTTGGCATGACATTATTTTACGGTAATGACTATATGTAGTGATACTATGCATAATAGGGCATGTATTAGTCAAGAAAGAGCTATAAATTCATTTAATTGACCAATAAGACCAATGGACACCCAGATATTTGCTTGGAATGGAGGTTAAAAGTGACTTTCATTAATTTTACAATATATGTAGAAAACAGAAAACCTATTCCTTTGGTGATTTTTTCCAGAAGTTGGTCTAGATTAACTAATTTTAAATTTTCTACCTGGATTCATTTTCATTCTTAATTTTCTATTAAAAAATTTCTTCTCATTATTTTGTTTTAATTACCCAATCTCAGCTTTTGTTCATGTTAAGTTCTTGTTTTCTAATCTGTTAACTAATAGTCATTACTGACTAGGTTGTTGTGTGCAATAAATTAAACTTAAAATACATAGACCAGTATCTGGCATATAGCAATCCCAAAGGAACTGCTAATATTTGCCATATTATAATCATCAAATCATCAACAACGACATCATCTTTCTTTGTATATAAGCTAGTTCCAAATAATTTATATAAATAAAATAAATTCTGTAGGGTTTCTATTGAAACACTTTGTTGTTATTTTATAGAGGTAGATCAGATGTTTGAAGGTGATAAATTTAAAACAGTAGGATTTTTTTCTATTAATTAAGCCAGACTTACTTCTTTTTTAGGTTGTCAAATAGACAATCAGAAAATAGCTGATTTCACAGTGCTTTGAAATTAATGCACAGTGTGCTTAGACAGCACACAGTAGGGGCAGCTAATGTGATCTGACAAGTTTGGGGAAAGCTTTTCAGACACAAAGAAGCATGTACTATGCTCTGAAGGATCAGAAAAACTTATTTAAGAGAAGTTAGAGATGGAAGAAAATCTACATGAAGGGAACAGCATGAGTATTGGTATGAAGGTGGAGAAGCATGTCACACTGGGGTATTTTGTGGGCAATATTTTGGTGTCACTGGAGGTTATCAAATATAAGCAAGGGGAGAAAGCTGACAAAACAAAGACATGAAGTATCAAGAAGCTCGTATGTCTTTAAACTTTGTGTTTCCTTACAATTTATTCTAAAAGAAACAAAAAATCTAGATAGATATTTTCATTTGAAAGATAGAATTATGAATTTCTGGCATACAATTTGCATACCTAATTTCTTCAGTATTCAGTGCGATAAATTTTTATAATTATCAACGTGTACCCTTCACCCCAATCAAGATATAGAACATCTCTCTCACCATGCAGTTTCTTCATATTTGCTTTAAATAAATGCCTCCAACCCCAAGAAGTAACCACTTTCTGATTTCATAATCATTTCATTATTTTTGCATGCTCTTGTTCTCTATACAATGGAATCATGAAGATAGTATTCTTTTGTGTTTGGTTGCTCTTGCATGAAATAATATTTTAGTGATTTACTGCTTTATTAAATATATAATTATTTCACCCTAATTTATTGACAATAGGCATTTTATTGTACAAATACACTAAAATATGTTTATCCTGTTGATGGATATTTGGGTTGTTGCCAGACTAGGATAATTAACATAACGTTGCTGTGGTCTTTATCTATGAATCTTTTTCATGGATGTTTGCTAACTATTTAAAAGTAGAACTGTTTCATCATTGTGTGGGGACATGCATAATTTTATAAGAAAATGTCAAAGAGGCCTTTAAATTATTGTGTCATTTACATCATCATTAGTAATATGTGAGAATTCCAGTTGTGTTAATTTCTTGTCAGCACTGTGAATAATACTTTTGATATTAGCCATTCATTCTAGCAAGTAAAAAAAATGGCATCTCATCATGATTTCAATTTGTATTTCTCTAATGATTAATGATGTGTTCTGAGAGAAGAACTAGACATCTTCCCTCAGTATCTTTAAACTCCTCATTTGCCTATTGTCGAATTGGATTGTCTTTGTATGATTGCTTTGTAGAAATTCTTTGTATATTCTCATGCACAAATTTTATCTAAGTTTCTGACTGCCAACTAAGTTTCTTACTGTTATATTTTATAACAAAGTCAATTCCTCTTTTTATCATTTTTTTAGGATTAAGCATTTGTCTTTTACAAAATATTCTGTCATAATAATGATAATATACTCCTGCTTTCTTCCAGATTTTATGTGTTTGATTTTTTATGTTTCAGTCTAGAATTTCAAATTAAGTTTTATTATATAATAATGAAAGAATTGAGAAGGGTTAAGACTTTTTTTTCTTTAAAAATTTTTTACTTGTTTTACTTAATTATACAGGACAGTAGAATGCATTAATGTACTTTGATATATCATACATAGATGGGATATAATTTATCATTTTTCTGAGTGCACATATTGCAGAATCATATTGGTCATGCAGTCACATATATACATACAGTAATAATGTCTGTTTTACTCTACTCTTTCCTATCCCCGCATCCCCTCCCCTCCCCTCCTATCACTTCCCTCTACCTAATTGAAGGTAATGATATTTTTCCCTAGTGTCCCCCCATCCCCACTTATTGTGAATTAGCATCCACATATTAGAGAAACCATTCAGCCTTTGGTTTTATGGGAGTGGTTTATTTCACTTAGCATTATATTCTCCAACTCCAACCATTTGCTGGCAAATGCCATAATTTCTCTCTAAAGCTGAGTAATATTCCATTATATATACCACATTTTCTTTAATCCATTCATCTATTGAGGGACACCTAAGTTGGTTTCATAGTCTAGCTATTGTGAATTGACCTGCTATAAACATTGATGTGGCTGTGTCATTATAGTATGCTGATTTTAAGTCCTTTGAGTATAAATCAAGGAGTGGATAGCTGGAGCAGACAACTGTTCCATTCCCAGTTTTCTGAGGAATCTCCATACTGCTTTCTATAGTGGTTGCACCCATTTGCAGTCCCACCGGTAATATATGAGTATACCTTTCTTACCACATTTTCACCAACATTTATTGTTGCCCATATTCTTGATGATTGCTATTCTGACAGAAGTGAGATGAAATCTTAGAGTAGTTTTGATTTGCATTTCTCTAATTGCTAGAGATGTTGAACACTTTTTCATATATTTGTTGATCAATTCTATTTTTTCTTCTTTGAAGTGTTTGTTCATTTCCTTAGCCCATTTATTGCTGTCTTTTTAAAACATAGATATGAAGTTATTTCAACATTTGTTACACATATATATAGTGATTGGTGACCATTTACGTGTGGGTTAAGGCTGTCTACTCTGTTCACTGGCCAGTGTGTTTATCCTTAGGCCAATACAACACAGTTGCAGCAAATTCAACCTATGTCTCAAAATCACAAAGTATATACCTAGCATGTGGGAGACCCTGGGTTCAATCCCAAGCATTGTAAAAAAGGGAAAAAAAGTATATATATATATATATATATATATATATATATATATATATATATATATCTTTCAAGTCTATCCTTGTGCTTTAGAATGCCAAAACAGATTTCTTTAGATCCTTTGTATTTCAAAATCAATGTTAGAATGAGCTTATTGATCTTGTTAAAAGCCTGGATATCTGTGGTTACACTGAATTCATAGATCAAAGTAGCAAGAAAGGATATTTAGGAATACTGAGTATTGCAATCCATGAACATGGAACATCTCTCCTTTTATTTATATGTTCTTTAAATTCTCTCAGAAAATTTCTATTGTTTTTGCATACAGATATTGCACATTTTTATTAGATTTATTCTTTATTCTTTTATATTTTGGGGTTAGTTAATAGGTGTTTTTTTTTAAATTTCTGTTCCTAAACTTTATTGGTTGAATATAGGAATAAAATCAATTTTATAGTACTCTTTCTACTAAAAAATGTACTGATTTTGTTTATTACTTCTTAAACTTATTTTTATTTTGTAAATGACTTGTTAACATATAACTGCTTTCTTTCCCCTGTATGTGTTCCTAAGTCCCTTTGTGGTCGATGGTCACTCAGCTACCTAGTCTCAGGGGTAGAGATGTGGAATCAACACACAGACTCCGGGAGCTGGTGAGAGACCTGGCTGGAGACCCACCTCAGGTCGTTGTCCAGTAGCTCAGTTTATTTTTGGAATGCACACAACTATTTTAGGGTTCCAGTGGGGCGTGCCTGTCAATCACACATAGCACCTTAACATCTATAAGCCAATCATATTATGCCTAATGTAACCGCACTATGGTTACATGCCCTGAAGCATTTGACTCTCTGTTTCCTGACCTGGTAGTCTGTAGATTGGCAACAATGTTGAACACAAGTGCTGAGGTTGTGGTTTCACAGACGGCTCACTAGGGCAGAGCACCCGTCCTGCAGGTGTTCCTGTCAGGCCTGTAGAAGCACAGGTTTTCCTTGAACTCTGAACTGCTCCTAGCTACTAGCTATGAACTGAAAGTTGTTCCAACATTCCCCAAGAAATTCTATTTCTTGCCTCATTGAATTTGTTAGGAATAGAAAAGTTAAGAACCTAATTGACATCCTGTCTTCTGTTGGGAAGGTCACGTTCATGGGTGCAATCTTTGGAACTCCAGGAGGTCACACATTAATGAGTCTTAGGCTGAAATATTTTCTTATCAAGAGATAAAGAATCCACATAGCTTGCTCCTAGCTTATCCCTTGAATGGGAATATAGCTTAATATATATATTAACTATGTATCTCAATAGCCCTGAGGCTGGCTCTCAGCTTTCAGTATTTCAGACACCTTGTGGGGAAGGAGAGGCCTTTCCACTCTGGTAGGGGAGGGGTGAGTAAGCAGACTGCCATGCATTGACCTCCATGTCACCTGCCATCCATAGGGTGCCAATGCACACCATTTCAGATGATTTCTCTGTTTTTTCTCTATGTTAGTAAAAACATTGTTCCATTTGGTGCTTGACCCTGTTGGATTTTCCTGGGTAACTCCAATAATAAGATGCAGTAGGAAGAAATGTTTGGACTTCCTCCGTTCTTAATAGCTGACACTGTGTGATGTTTGGTAAACTTCATGAAATTGGATCCTCCCCTGGTATTGGTAGCTGATGCACAGTGTTCTCCTTGACATCTTCATTTTTAAAGGAAGAAATGTTCAGTGTTCACTTAGCTAGATCTTAGCTCTAGATTTTTAAAATATATTTTCAAATTGAGAAACCTCCCTTCTAAACCTAGTAACAAGATTTTTAAAAATCTTTATGAAACAGGTATTTGAATTTTATAATAAATATAATTTTATGTGATGAATTATAATATTGTTCTTGAAATGTTAAACCAGTTTTGCTTTCCTCAATTTGCTGTTTTGCTAAGAATTAAAGTTTGACTTTAGGGGATACTGTTCTTGATTGAAATGGAAAGTATTTCTTCTTCAATTCTTTGCAAGAAGAATATTTTATATTCTTTCTTCTAAACATGATAGATGGAATTTACTGATTGATGCATCTATTCCCTGTTTTTTCTTTCTGGGTAGGTGGTGAAGTATCAGTATAATTTCTTTAATAGATATAATACTTAGAGTATTTGTATTTACACCAAATTTCACAAACTATTTTAAAAAAATTTCTCGATTTTATCTAGTTTTTCAAGTTCATTAGCATAAATTTTCTTTTATTTTCTAATTTTCTTTTCCTATATGTGGAATTCATATGTAGGTCCTGTTTAATTTTTTATACTACTATTATTTAGAAGTATGTTGTCTAATTTTTCAAATGTTTGGGGATTTTCTAGATGGCCTACTGCTGTTTGTTTCTAATTTAATTCTGTTGTAGTTGCAGAACACATTTTTCATGGTTTGAATTTTTTCAAATTTGTTTCAACTTGTTTTATTGATCAACATACAGTATATCTTGAAGGATTTTACAGGAACATAATTTCTATTCCACAGTTTTTAGGTGCATGTTGTGTAAAATACACTGTCCCCAAGTTAGCAGATAGTTTTACTGATTTTTTTTTGTACAATCTGATTTTTTTTACTACAAGACATTCGTTCATCTCCAAATATGTTCATGTATTTATTGTCTTTGTCTTTAGTCCTGTTTATTTCCTTTATGCTGAAAATTTAGATTTAGTTCACTACTCTTGAGGAAAGTATCAGGTATTGTTTCATTGGACTTGGGTTATAAGCACCAGATATCTCCCATGGTAATAGTCAAAGTCTTTTCTACTTTAAGGATAAAGAAACCATGAAGAAGAAAATTTTAACATATAGAATCATCATTTGTCAAAGTTAATTCTATTCTCATGTATAACTAATTAAAATAAATTTAAAAAGAATCATTATTTAGTTCCCCAAAATTAACTAAAAAGAGGTGAAAAAAAACTCCCAAGAATATATGAGGGCTGCAGGAAAATATTGAATGAAGAAACAAATTTGGTAGCAGTAATCTGCAGTCTAAAATTGGGATTCAGATATTGCTGTGTCTGCAAGACTCTGGAAATGTCACCAAAGAGATGCTCCTGAGATTCAATGGGAAGCCATTACTGAGGGGACGGAAATTGACGAGGTGAATTAGACAAGATGTCTTCCAAAAATGCAGTCATGGGGGAGGAGCAAGCTATGCACTAGAAGTTTGTGTCCTTTCCAAAATTCATATATTGAAATGCAATCTTCAGTACGATAGCATCTGGAAATGTTGCCCTGGAAGTTATAACATCATGAGCCTAGAGCTTTCATAAATGAAAATAGTGCTCTTAGAAAAAGAGACCAGAGAAGTAGAGTTCATGTTCTTTCTACCATGTAAGGTTTATACAATGAGAAAATGACAGTTTGAGGTATTTAGTATTTGAAAGATAAAATATGTACCAGAACATTGCTACACTGTTAAAGTAACTCATTAAAAACAAAAACAGATATATAGGATTTGTAGAATGTAAATGCCTTTGCCCTGGCTGATTTCAAGGGACCAAGATCTCCCTAGATTCCTGACTATTTAATGACTGGCTTTGGTGTGCTAGCGCAGTCCAGCATCTCACCAGAAAGTGAGAAAAAAGTATTAGGCATAAACCTTAGGTTTCCCATTATTATGTGGTATAATATTTTCTATTGTTAACATGGTTATTGGTGCCAATAATATTGCAAGTTAAGTTTGCTGATTAAATTGTCAATGATTTGGATAAAGAAGTGAAAAGTGCTATATAAAATTGCATTTAGGATTTAAGAAAGGATTATACTGTAAATTATGGCAAAGAAAATGCTATTAAAAGTGATGTATGGGAAAATTAATATTTGTAAGAAAGAATATGTACCACTGCCCCATTTCTTCTTATGCTTAATGCAATCATATTTATGAAGTGTCACCTCTATGTAGATATGGGAACTTAACCTTCCCTCTCTATAAAGAGTAGGGCAATGGAGAATGGAATATGATCAGATCTAATCACATGCAAATTTATGAGGATTTCATAAGAGATTTGTAGAGAAACTATTCTTGGAGCTTATAATTTCTCAATTTTCGGGAATCATACCATCTTCAAAATCAAATAAAACATGATTATTTATATTCATGGAAAGGAGATTATATTTTTTACTGGATATGAAACTTACCATATTATATGTAAGCATTTGAAAAGGAAAAGACTAAATTTTAGTTTGAATAGTGTTAAAAAAAGTTCTAAAAGTTGTGGAAAAATCCTAAAATTATTTTTTGCCTAACATATACCTGCTCCAATCTCCCATGTTTGAAAAAGTTGAGAGAATGACTTGGGCAATTTAAATCAATAATCTCTTAATGCCCTAGCAAATAAAATTTATTAGTAGTACGTTCAAATTATATCTATCTTGAAACAAGTAGAACTGAACCATAACCTCACATTCACAACAACAACATACACACAAACAAGCCTTCTCTACCTAGCCACCCTAGAATACTTCCAAAATGTTTAGTTCTCATAAATAATTTCTAATGGATTCAAGGTATCATAAAACTCACTCAATTAATCTTTAAGTCCACATTATATTTGTAATTTAATAGACCAAGGTATTTTAAAAAGCTGAAGCATGGAATATTTGACCATTCTCACGTGAATAGAAGAAACTGTAAAGAGGCAGTAGCCTATAAGTGCTTTGCTTACTGGCTTCCTCAGCATAAGGAGATATTAGCAATTTTATGAATGAATTTACTGTTCTTTCATTGCTTCGCAGTATGATTATGTTCAATACAGTATATTACAGAATGTAAGCCTCTGTATTTGAGAAGTTTTGTAAAAGAGAAAATGGAATGGACAAATTTTCCAAATAGCTAATAGTTAATATTTTAATCACTAGTGTTTGTCCTTGTGTTTTAAAAAGGATACAGAGTTCAAATATGCAACTTTTCCCTTGACTCAAAAATGCAACACATGAACATGATTTAAACCTCACTTGATTATCAAGGTGATCACTACAATCCTCAGAATCTGGCTTCACTGTAAGTACTATGCAGACGTTGTTGTCGAGGGTGATGCTCACTCACCATCCAAAAGACAGATTCTGATTCTATCGGTTATCCTCAGGAAACAACCCCAATGACAGTTTATGCATGGGTCACTAACTGCTAATTACATAATTGATTACCCAGCAAACATAACACTTAGAGCAACCACAGTGAGTCAATTACTGGTCAATATATTAGAGCTTCAAATATCTTTAATCTCTGATCTCAAGAAACTTACTTTTTATGACAGCAGAATAAAAAGCCTGCATTGATCAACCCTGATCTGCCAAACTCAAGTTCTACAGTGTGGGGTACTAACTACAGTCCTATTCCTCATGAGAAAACTGAGGCTCTAAATGTTATATAACCTGACCTACACCAAACAGTAGTGAATAAAAGAGTGGTGTTCAATTTCTGCCCTCTCTGACTTGAAAACCTGTGTTCTTTCTGTCCTCCACATTCCCAAGCTCTGTAAAGGTGGCATATTTTCTCAGCAGCTTTTCATAAACTGGGAACAGAGGGAAGAAACATTCTGTCCTCTCTGTGGAGGTGATTCCTTCTCTGCGCTTTCTGAGGCTGCCGGTAGTTGCACCTCTGTTATGATTATCGGGGTCCATCTAATCATGGACCTCCCAGGATTGGAAAGGTACTTAGCAGATGTGTCATCTGGCCTTCCTGCACTCAAGCCCACAGAAACAGAGACCATGCAGGCACACTACTGTTGGTACAGCTGGGACCCAGATGCTCTCTAGACACCAGGGAACATGCCCTCTCATCTTACCATGCCATTCTTTCTCATCAGGATTCTCAAAGCTTCCGCACTTCCAAGTTCTTTCATATTCATTCAAATAATACAGAATTTCACCCAGATCTCATCAGTTAGATTACTTCACTTTTCCCTGTGAAGGAAATTCTCACAGAGGAAGTGGACTTGTTGCTTATCTGTATTTATGTGGCGTTTCTCTATAATGGTTCTGGTTAACAGGCTCCATGTGTTTTTTACTATGATGCTGGCTTACACACTCAAACTAGGTATCAGTCCTTATAAAGCTCAAGTTAGTATGTCTAGGCTTCTAAGACAATATACATTCTTTCATATCAATGTAAAGCTTCAGTGCTGTCGCTACCTCACTCACCCTAAGAGCTGCCTAGGGAGATGCTTCAGTTTTTGTATAATTGTGAATGATTTTTGGTTTTTGTCCTGAAAGTGGTTTCCTTCTGCAAAAGTCTGGTTAATTTTTTAAAAATTATTTTTATCTCAATTTTGCTAACATATCAACCAGAATAGAAATGAAAAGGAACCACTGCTTTTGTATAAATTAACTCCCAGGCCCTCCCTCCACAAAGATACTCCTTTCACTGACAAATTAAAAAAGAAGCCCATTCTGCATGGACAAGCTCCAGGCCCAGTCATTTGGGGACCATGAATAGGCCTCTAGGCTCAGTCTGGATTTGAGCTTCTACTTGTTGCTTCAATCAGGTATCTCTTCACAATGTACTTGAAGTATATTCTCAAAGGTGGATAAATCCCTTGGTAATTATTCAGGGTATGTACAGTCTCCCCATAATGTTTTTATGTACAGGGCATACAAGGTATATAGGGAACCATCAAAACAGAGCATGGTGGCCACACTACATCTCTTCATACACCAGGTTTTGGGGTCTGGGCCTTGGTTATCCAATGATAAGGGTGATTATGATGTAGACAGTGCATTTCAGATGTGTCTGTAACTGACTTCCTTGAATGTCACATTAAATATGTCATTGTTTTCTCAACTTTTCGAAAGTATTTTTATTGCCACTACTTTGAAAGAGTGTTCAGGAACAACTACATCTGATTCTCGAATATTTTCGTGATGATACTCATATAGAAGATAAATCATAGTCACAATTCCATTGAATTGTTCAGAGTACTTTCAGAAGACTTCATATCTAATAACTAGTCAAGCATTTCTAAGTACTTCAGTAGGAACGGTGGCTGTATTTATCAATTCAGTATTGAGACTCTTTGCTAAAAATGCATAAGTAATTTAGTACTCTTGATATAGTTTATAAAACATTATTGTAAGTGAAGTTTACATTATTCACTAAGATTCTTGGAGTTATGCTTCATATATAAACAAACAAAGAAACATTGAAAAGGATAGAAGCTAACATTATAGATTTTTCCATTCCCAGAGAGACTGAACGTAGGAAAATGTAGGAGACTAATCTCTTTTATTGTTACATTAATGCAAACATTTTTATCACCGCTATTCTTAATAGCATTACATATGTAGATTTTTAAAAACTGCCCTTCTGTGTATTAACAGGGACTAGTGGCATCTATCACCTTTGTACTGTCAGTGAAACTTTATTGCCCTGTGAATTGTCTTTGTGTCAGCTTGCTGTAGGAATTTTTCTGCATTTTATAAGAAATAATGTGCTGCTGAAGACTGAACTGAGACTTGAAAAACCGTAGGTGTTAGTTTAGAATTTTCTACTTATCCATCAGTTAACCTTTGAAGATTCACAACATTTGTGAAGCTCATAATCCTATCTCTAAAATGGGACAAGAAATACTTCCCCTGGCTTCTCCCATATGATCGAGGTGTTAGGAGCAAATAATAATAATATGAAAATATTTTAATCTTGTGACACTCTATGCAGAAATAAAATGTAATTATTTGATGAATTTAGGCTGGACTTTGAAAAATGGTTTCATTTCTGTTTATTGACATCATCTATCATGCACTTCATTGACATCATGTGATAGATCAGCCAGAATACATTTCTGAATATTATTGGTCTGCTAATCCACTTTTATTATCAAGTTTTACCCCAATAAAATGTGCAATCACATTTTCTACTGTCTTCATTCTGAGTACTTCATATAGTCCTCCCAGAATAGATGTTGAGGGTTGTACTTCTCATACCAGGTATATTGTCTACCTGTTGAAGGCCAGTTGCCTCTGTTCCTAGGTGCAATGCAGTGATTTGGCTCTGTTTTGCTCACTGATATATCTCAAGCATCTTGGGATTGTAAGTAGCTCTTATGATCTTTCAATAAATACTTGCTAAATGAATAAAAACTATTCTCATCCTTGATACAGAAAAGATCTGAGTACAAGTAGAAAAAGTGTTGTAATCTACCCATGGCATATTTCTAAAAACTATTTATGGTCATTATTTTTTTCTCTTCTCTCTTCCTGTCAACACAAGCTGCTCTGTGCTGTACTTGAGGAATGCCAGTAGACTTAGCTGGCATGAAACTCATCCATACACAGATAGCATTCATGCTTCTCACTTAAAATACACTCAGTAAAGACCAAGAGAATGAACAGCAGAGTAGGATCCCTACAATTCTTTTCCCAATATTAAGATTCTATATTTTCACATACTGTTTTTATTAGCAGGAATTATGATTACGAAAAAATTCAAGTAATACAAATAAAAAATCAAATAGTAATGAAGAGTTAATGGGGAATGTATCTCCCTTCAATGCTTTCTCACTATTTTCAATATTTTCCCAAAACTATCTGGCTACCAGTGATCTATATATCATTTCAGATATAGCTCTCAAGATCCAAAGGGTATCACTATACATATCTTTTCTTACAAAATGTTTTGTCCCAATACATATTGGTTGTCATTTATATCAGTTTATGGAGGTCTGTTCTATTTCTTTAAGGCCCATAATAATATAATACCGTATGGGAAAAAAAATTGATGAATAATCTCTACCCTTTGGTTTTTTAAATCTTTTATTACAAAAATATTGAGATAAATATTCTTATCCAAATTTCTTTGTAATAAAGTGTGAATACATTTGTTGCATACAATTCTAAAAGTGAAATGACTAAGCAGGTGGAGGTTCTCATACACTATTTTTCTATGCTTAAATTCTTGTGTTTTTTTGGTTAGATTTCTCTTTACATATCCTTTGCTGATTTTTCTATTGGAAATTTTATTGGCTTAATAGTAATTTAAGAATTAAATGTTTGCATATTGAGTGTCATAATATCTTTATTTTGTATGCCATTAATTATAAATTTGGATAATAATATTTCTCATGCAGAAATGTTAAGAATTATGTAGTCTAATTTATCTGTACTTTATGACTAGTTAACTTTGCACTATAGTTTTTGAAATGTTGCAATCTTGCATTACATCAGAGAAAAGATTTCTTAACTCTAGTATTACAAAAAATTCTCTGATTTTTTTCATAATGTTTTTAGGATTTCATGTTTTTCTGTGTATTTTTTTTTACCTAAAGCATATTCTTTTTAAGGAGTAACATAGAATTCAAAACATTATTATTATTTTAAATAACGATTTTACTCAAAGAATATTTAAGAATTGAAATGTCCCTTTTTTAATATATTAAATCCATATTGGGCATCTATTTCTTTCTGCGGCTCCTTTGATTTATCAGTATATTTAGGTTTTTTTTAGTTTTTAAAGCTATATTCTGTTGTACTGTTTTACAGAGCTAATTCCCATCTTCTGTTCTCCTTTTTAAGAATATTCCTGGCAATTCTTGAAAGATTTTTTTTTTCCAAGTATACACTATGATATACTTGTTTGGTTTATAATAAAATTAATGTTTTTAATCAGTGCTATGCTAAATTTATAATTAATTTATTGAATGAATATTGAAAATTGAAAAAATATGACTTTCTGTTTAAGTATCTCATTGCATCTTCTTGTATATTTCTATTTTTCCTTTTTAAAAGGATTTGCTTAAGTAGTTCATCTTATTCTATTGTTATTGAAGGTGGCCTCTTTACTTCCATTACACCTTCTAGATGGTTGGTCTTATATAGGAACTAAAAGTTTTGTTTGTATTTTCCTAGGTTTGATATAGTAACATCTTTACCATCTAACAGTGTGTGTTCACACTGTTGTGAAAACAGATATCTGGAGCCTTTTTATCTTGCAAATCTGAAACTCTACAACTATTAAATGACAACACCTTTTTTTGCATCTTATCATATCTCTTAGTAACTACTATTCTACTTTCTGTTTCTATGAATTTGATTATTATAGATACTTCATATGATTCGAATCATGCCATACCTGACTTTTTTGTGAATAGCTTACTTCATATAGCATAAGTCTTTAAAGTTTATACATGCTATCACATATAACAGGATTTCCTTACTATTAAAGCTTTGTATATAAAAGGCTTGTTTTTATAAAACACATTGTGTTTTTCTGTTTAGGGACATTTGCGTTTCTTCTATTTCTTGTTTTTTGGGAGTGGTTCTGTTATGAACATAGGTGTGCAAATATCTCTTGAAGACCATCTTATGATACTTTTTAATATATACCAAGAATTGGGATTTCTGTATCATGGGATAATTCTATTTTTTTTTTTTTTTTTGCTTTTTAAGGGACTTTTTACTCTTTTCCACAATGTACACACCATTGTACAATTCTACCAACAATGCATAAGGATTCCAATTTTTCCCCATCCTTGCTAACAATTGTTATTTTCTGTACCCTCTACCCCAATTTTCTCTTTTAAGTGTTGCCATGCTGATGGCATGAGGTGCTATCACATTATGGTTTTTATTTCCATTTCTCTGATTAATAGTAATTTTGTGTATCTTTTCATATATTTGTTGACTGGACATCATAACTGGAGAAATGTCTATTCAAGTATTTTGCTTGTTTTTTAATTGAGTTACTTAGTTTTGTTTTTTGTTTTTTGAGTTATATGATTTTCTTATATATTCTGTATATTAACTTCTTATCAGATATGTGATTTACAAATATTTTCTTCATTCTCATTTTGCAGGTAGCTTCTCACTCTGTTGATTTTTATAATTCTATTTGTCTATTTTTGCTTTGTATTTGTGTGATATATCCAAGAGATAATTGTGAAGTCTACTATTCTAAAATTTTCCCCTATGTTTTCTTTTAGGAGATTTATTGGTTTTGGACTTGGACTTAGGTCTTTTATTGACTCTGAGTTAACTTTTTAACAGAATGTAAAACAGGGTTCAACTTATTCTTTTGCATGTGGACATATGGATTTACCCACACTATTAAAGATACTGACCCTTTCCATTGAGTAGACTTGGCATACTTGTTGAAAATCATTTGACTGAGTGAGTACACAAAGGTTTCCTTCTGTGATCTCTATTTAATACTATGGGTCATATATCTGGTGAAACCAGTACAATATTGTTTTGGTCTCTGTAGCTTTGTGGTATATTTTTCAGAAAGTCCAGGTTCTACAAAGCTGTTCCTTTAAAAAATTATTTCTACTATCTAGAGTTCCTTGAAATTCTATGTAAATTTGGGGGTGAATTTTTCTATTTCAACAAAAAAAGCCTTTGGAACATTAGTAGAAATAATGTTGAATTTTTATATCACTTTGGGTAGTATCACAATATCAAGTTTTCCAAATTTTCACCATAAAATGTCTTTATATTTATTTGGTGTCTCCCTTACTTTCTTTCAGCAATATTTTGTAGCAAACTGTATAGAAATATTTCAACTTTTTGTATAGTTTTATTTATAAGTATTTTAGTATTTTTATGCCATTGGAAATGGAATTGTTTTTTTTTAAATTTTCTTTTCATATTGTTCATTGTTATTGTATAGAAATGAAACTGATTTTGATGTGTTGATGTTGTATTTGTTTATTATGTTACTATTTTTGTTAAATCATTAGGATTTTCTAAGATAATATCATATGATGATTACAGAGGTAACTTTAGTTGCTCTTGATTCATAAGTAAAGTCTCTTAATTTTCTCCATTATTTGTGATACCGGGTTTTCCCTTGGTCTCTATCCATGTCTATATCTATCTGTACATGTATATAGTAAATGTTTTGTAAGCATGTGAACAGACACACAAATTTGTAACACATTTAATTAGAAATTACAGTTATGTGTGGAATGTTTGATAAAGAGTCAGGTAGAAAGAATGTCATTTCAAAAAATATGAATATATACAGAAACAGAATATTAAGATCTTTTCTAGGTAATTTATCTTGTCCAGATAGTCTACCAAGACACAAGAAGTAGTCATGTTGTAAGTGCATTTACTTAAATTGTGTTTGGTGCTTAAAAATGAATCATTTATAGCTTGGTATTTAATTAACAACTTATCAAAAGAAGTATGGTTTGTTTGTCAGCTTTCTTTTACTATAGAAAACATCTCAGATAATTAACTTATAAAGAGAAAAAGTTATTTTGGTTTACAATTTTGTAAATTCCAGTCCATGGTCAATTGAACTCATCACTTCAGGCCTTGGCAAGGCAGCACTTTATTGTGAAAACACATGATAGAACAAAACCTACTGACCTTATGATTACAACATAAAAGAGAGGAGCAAGAAGAGACAATCCCCTTCCGGGGCAAGCCCCCAGTGACTTAAAGACTCTGACCTCATCTCTTAAAATCAAATCACAGTAGCACCAAGCTGGGGACACAAGCTTCTAACATATGGTCCTTTGGGAGATACTCAAGATGTGAACTGTGGCAGATGGTATTGGGAAGGCTCTGCAATCTTTATAATTGAGTTGAGAATCCTCAAAGATCTCTAAAATCAATTTAAATTAGTAATGCTTAATTGTGGAGGCTACAGAGAATGATATGAAAAAGGAAATTATATTCAGATTAGTGATATATTCAATATGTATATATCTATGTATAAGTGTTTTTTTCCATAAACACTCTATAAGGGTAACCTTACCCACCTATAATAGCATTAAATTTTTAAAGATATTTTCTCTAATATGGGAATGGCATGTTGGTAAGTAAACATTTTGAAATTGCTACTCTTTCAATTTCTGAAAATGTTTCTTATTTTTTTTCTTCCCATCACAGCCCACTTGATGCCACTCTTATATATACATACATACATACCACGTACGTAATTCATTATTTTTCTTCTTAGCTTTCCTCACTTTCAAGTGCAGAGGTTTATGCCTGCCAATCAAAATCAAGACCTGAACCTCAAAACAATCAGAGTTTATGATTGTCAAATAAATGACTAAATACTCAGGGAATAATTAATCTTCTCTATAGACCAAGCTTAAAATTGAAGTAAACAGTGAGGGTTTATGCAGAGTTAAGGCAGGCAGGATGGAGTCAAACCTGAAGTGGGTAAGAGAGTGGAGATTAATGAATTCATGTACTATGAAAACAAAGATGTATTGTACATTCTAATTACTTTATGGGACTTTGTAAAGCATTATGAACCATGCCTTAGATCTGGTAACTTTCTCTGTGATGTGATTTTCAACTCTTCCTGTGCTCCTATGGAAATACTTACCTGAAGCAGGAGTCAATCAATTACAGCCCATGAATCCAACCTCAGTACCCCACCTGTTTTTTTTTAATATTTATTTTTTACTTACAGATGGACACAATATCTTTTTTTTTCTTTTTTTTTTTTTTTACTTTATGTGGTGCTGAGGATCAAACCCAGGGACTCACAAATGCTAGGCAAGCACTCTACCTCTGAGCCACAACCCCAGCCCCTCCCTCACCTCTTTTTAAGAATAAAAGTTTTATTTAAAACAAAGCCATACCCATTAGTGTACTAATTACCTATGACTGTTTTTGTTCAACAAGGTCAGAATCAAGTAATTACAAGAGAGATAATTTGGCCAACAAGGCCTAAAGTATTTACTTTTTGGCTCTTTGAAGGCAAATATTAATGAACTCTAAAATTATATGTCTTAATGTTAAACCCTCAGTATCTTCACTGTGTCAGCTGCATAGGAGATATGCAACAAAGATATAAGTAAATTAATGGATGTTATTTATTGATTATAGAGCTTGGGAGATTTCTAAAATATCTTACTTTTAAGGAGGAAACCCAAATACACACAGTAAGTCAAATCCAGTTACAATATAAACTGTGTGTATTCATATATTTGGCAGACAAGTAGTCAGCTTTGAATAAGGATTCAATGATAGGGCATTGAAAGTGTAAGTTGTAACTTATTATATTTAATGATAACTGTATTCACACAAGTGATCCTTTAGATACAGCATATTTCTTCCAAACAATAAACATTTTAGCACACTTTTCCACCAACATAGTGTTTATTCTTCCAGACAACCATTTCAAGACTTAGTACCAATGTAAAACTAATTTAATCTCCAAAAATATGCAAAACCCACCAGGAGAGGACATAAATGTTAGAAAAGTAGTGCAGATTTTTTAGTTCTTAATTGTTCTTTCATTTTCTTATTACCTTGCCTTAGCTCATGCCATACTTTTTCTCATGCTGATTTACAGAATCTGAAAAAGAAGGTAAAAGAACATATTCTGAAGGCAGGAAATGTGGAACCTGCTGATTTTATAGAGGAAAAATCAAAACATTTAGCTATCTATTGACATTTTAAGGGAGTTCACATCAAAATAAGAGTCAGTCTGGCATTCAAAGAACTTTGTCTCTTTTTGTTTGTGTGGTTGTTTTTGCTTCCTAATATTTTGGGAGGGAGATAACTTTAAAAAAAAAAAAAAAGAAGTGTTACACCATGATGGCTTCTCCCATGCTTTTGTATTGTACCAATATACAACTAGACAGTATTATGATGCTCCAGTGTGTTATTTAGTAGCCCTTTAGCAAATGTCCCCATATCCACACTCCTCCTTCCCTGCCCACATGCATTTGGCCCACTTCAGCTTATCACTTAGCAGATGTTTCAGCATCCTGCTGTCATCCATCCTCCGCATGTATCCAGGCCAGTGGAGCTACATTAAAGTGAGCAGGGCTTCCTTGCAGGGGAATTGGCTGCTTGCCAGGACTTCATTATTAGTGATCCTTCTTACTGCTCATGTTTCAGAGGCTCTTGGGTGACACTGAATCATGTTTTCAAGAAATTCAATGGAAACTTATGGTAAGCCTACGTTTCATGGCCTCTGCTCTGTGGATGCCAAGCTAGGCTGGTGACAAGCATGGCCCTGTACAAAGCAACAGTGTATGCAGATAACCCGCTTTTCGCATTCTGTATAGTAACTTAACAAAGGTAATGGTGAATGCCTCTCCTCAACAGAGGAAAAATACCTCATCAAGATCCTAATAACATTATGTTATACTACTATCACATTGAAGACCTCTTTTCCAAGAGGAACTAGGGTATTGGTACCTCTCCATAAGAACCAAACATCTGTTTTCAAATTTCTTAACAACCACGAAGCTCATATTTTAGTAGGACAGTGTCATCGTCTTTTATAATAATTTAAACTCATCAGCAAAGTTAGGGGAAAATGTGGCAGAAAATAAAATTAAACAGAAACCTATTCTGAATTCATTTCTTGCTTTTAAAACAAATGAAAATGAAGGCCAGAAAAGCAGAAATAGAATCTTTGAAGTGCTTTTTTTTTTCCTATAATTTGGTTGTATAGGGAAAAAAGACTCATAAATACATCCTGTATTCTCGTCCCATAATCTGGTTTGTCTACTAGATACCTTGATGATCGCATTAGGCAACAGAATTTGAATAATATTAACTATGAAAATCTTTCAGCATTATCTATTCTAACGTGCTTATATTTAATATAAGTTGGAGAGATCCTTCTCTTGACCGCTATCTCATCCTTCATTGGAGTTTCTCTTCACCTTCCAGAAAGATGGAGGACATACCACATCTGCTTGCCCAGAACCATATTTGTCACATTATTTTCAATTTCCTATGCTTTTCTCTCCATTAAAACCTGAATCTTTGGAACACAGGAAGTCTTGTCTCAGTAGTCACTGCCAGTATTTGGTACATAGTAGGCAATCAACAAATATTTGGAGAAACAGAAGGACATGTTCATACTCTACTGTACATCTGCAATGTGTGCACATTTCAGAAGCTAAAAGTTACCACGGTTTCCTTAGAGTGATAGTAAATATTTTATGCAGCTCAGCTTCACAACTCATCCAATTTATCCACATTTGTGTTTAACACACACTTCGAAAAAATACATAGAAGTTCAAAGCACTATTATACATAATGGTAGAATTTCTGATTCAGACAAAGACAAATTAAGTCCATTACAGTCATCAGCAGCTATGGTACTTTGGGTAAGTCACTTGGCCTCTCTTAGCTCAAGTTTCCATATCTATAAATAGGATGATAATTATATCCTACATGGTTACTCTGAGAATGAAAAAGATAATTCTTGTAATGGCTTCTAAATCACACCAGAAAATATAAATCATAATGAATATATCATTTCTCTTCATGCTCAACTCTAAGTATCAAGTAAAGCATTGTTAAGTCTCTGAGAGTGAGACCTGCCTTGTTATTAATATGGAATATTATTTCCAATAATTAACTATTTGCCCCTCATATCTTAACTGTTCCTAGTGGATATTATAAATGCTGCAACAGCTACAGATTTTCATAGTATCATTTATTTCTGCTTTGGTTCTGAACTGCTAATGACAAATGGAGAATTAAAGCATAAAGTAATTTAATTTTCAAACTAAACAGAATTAGGGGACTAAGCATGGTTCTTTAGCTTTTAATGAGAAAAACTGGTCTTTAGATAGAGATGTGTTAAATGATTAGTTTATGAAGAATGTATTTACCAGGAATTTAATATGCACATCAGGGTTCCTTTCTAGGTATTCACTTGGCCAGAAGAATAATGATTCTGTCTTTCTCTTGCTTGATAGCAGTGTGGCTGTGCCTCTAGCAGATTCATGCTGTTTAACTCTGCATATCCACTATCTCTGAAAGACTGGTCTCCAGAATGTTAACTCACATTTACAATGTTTGCAGTACAGGAGTGAATCTTTAAAAAGACTTACTGCCCCATTCACCACCCATTCTATTTCATAAAATGGAACACGCAAGTGATTCAAAGTCACATTTGTTCTTCAATTCAGAAGGAAAGTAGCACATTTCTAAAAGCAGATGTCTTGAATGGAGGAAATAATTGTCTAGGTCATTCACATAAGATCTAATTAAAAAAATTGTTGCTTTACCATCCTAAAGGGTGCATATATTTTTCAATCACTATTTTTCAATCACAAGTCAATGTTACTTTTGACTTGTGACACTTGGAAAGGAGACAGCAAAGAAGATAGTTTCAAATAGTGAGGTCAAATCTCACAGTAGAACAGATTTTTTTCAGCACTGAATGTATCAATGGTATAGTCACAATTTAACCCTGATCAAAAGCAGCACAAACTTTGTGCCTCCTTTTCTTGAGGTGGATTTTCTCACTCTTCATATTTTGCAAATTGCAAAGGAATGGAGTTGGAACTGAAAAAGTCGTAGAAAAGTGGAAAAGTGGATTACATGTAGGCACAAGAATGCCAAATTCTGAGATTCTGATGGAGTGAATATCAGCCCCTGGAAAGGGGTCTTAATAAAGGGCAGCTGTGCATGCAGTGCAGGCTCCATGTGGTACACTTTCTAAAATAATTGCCTCTGGGATAAGAAAGCCAATCCAGCCATTTATTTCCAAGTTTCTAGACCGACCTTCTAAACTAGAGTCCCTTGATATGCCTGGATGGAGCTTCTAACAAATATAACAGTTTTACCTCCACTTTGTATGTTCTGTAATTGGAAATGCAAGGAATACAGTAAACCAGGATAGGTTGTTAAAAAAACAATATGGTTGTTGGATCAGGGGAAGGAAAAACTCTTACAGAGGATAGTCAGGACTAGCCTTTTTGAAAACGTGACAGCTGAGTTGTACAACAGAGTAGGGCCACAAGCACTGCAATGACCCCTGTGCGGGCCCTGAGGCTGCATATGGTTTGCTTTGTCTGGAGTACAGTGAGAGAAAGGTCAGCATGATAGGGTCTGGTCTCCTAATGCCTTGAGTTCTTAGTAACCAGTTAATTAGGAAACCTTATAGCAGAATAAAATATTTTATTTAGAACTTTCATTGTATTAAACCATGTTGTAAACATTCCACTCCAGAAACTCATATTTTATTAACATCTGTTTAGTCTGTTTTTAGAATTCCAATCTCTTATTTGAATCACATGTTTCAAAATTTACTGCCTTCCGGCTGCCTATGCTGGAATATAGTTCCTCTACAATGTTAAGGAGAACAGAGACAGGAGGGCGAAAAGGAAAAATGACTTTCAGGCCCCTCACAGCCAAACTCTCAGTATTTTTCTGAAAATACTGCTGACCATCAGCCTCCAGGTGGGAGGTACTGTCTTGCTGGCTCCTGCACACTGCGTGTGACATTACTTTGGAGGCCTTGCGGGTCCTCCCTGCTGCCCAGGTTTCTGATTTGGGAGTTCGGATTCCTATTTAGCCCCCTTTTGTCATCCACACTGGCAGTCTACCTGCCACAGTGGGAATGTAGGCTCCAGGAGGGCCAGACAGCCATAACTCAAATTGATTTTTTTTTTTCACCTTCCAAGAAAGATTCAGAGGAAGCACAGCAAGTTTACTGACTAGATAGATATCCAAGAGAGAAGCTGAAGGCCAGTTGCCCTCATAGTGGCAATATCAATGATCACCTTGCAGGCTACCATCATTTCTTTGGGGAGCTCCATGCTTCTTGCAGCAAACAGAGCATTCTCCATAGGTACAATGATATTGAGGTGAACCTTGTTCTTTTAGTTTTCTAAGTGTACATACTGGGGAGGGGAGAAGGGGAAATGGTGGCTGTTTTGGCATTTGGTATCTCTAACAACATCCAAAATGAAGAGATCAGTTTTGTTTTGTTTTGTTTTGTTTTGTTTTGTTGAGGGGAGGTGGGCAGCCAGGATCGAACTCAGGGGCACTCAACCAACCACTGAGTCACATCTCCAGCCCTATTTTGTTTACTATTTAGAGACAGGGTCTCACTGGGTTGCTTAGTGCCTCACTGTTGCAGAGGCTGGCTTTGAACTTTCATTCCTCCTGCCTCAGCCTCCTAAGCCACTGGGATTATAGGCATGCACCTCCTTGCCTGGCAAGATCAGGCAAATTTAACATTAAATCACACTTGATAAATAATAGTTATACTCTATAATATAATAGGAGTAGTATGGACTTTAAAATAATTGATCCATGTTCAATTTTGTCTTTTGGAAGAGCTAAATTCATTCAGTGCTTTAGTTGCTAAATATGTAAATATGGGGAAAATAATAGAATCCCATCTCAGAGAATTGTTGTGAAAAATAGATGAGTTAATACTTCTATAGCATTTGTAAGAGTATTAGCATTCACTGAGTAAGACTCAGAAAGTCTTGGATTATTAAGCTTTCTGATCAATAGTGATTTTTACACACTTTATTTTTAGATTTTTTTCTGCTTTAATAAAATTTAATTGACACATAAAATTATATATATTTCTAGTGTTTAATGTGATGTTTTGATATATGTATATATTGTGAAATGATTGCCACAATCAATGATTAATATATGCATCACTTCATGTACTTATTTTTTGTGTGTGGGTGAGGATATTTAAGATCTACTTTCTTTGTAATGATTTTAAATGATCATTCAAATGATTCAATGAAAAGCAGAGTAGATAGAGCAGGGAAAGGTGGAGGCATAAATGAGTTTAAGGTGACTATTGGAGCAGGCCAAGTGTTTTAGTCATCTTTTTTTTTTTTTTTTTTTTTTTTTTGCTGTGATCAAAGGACTTGACAAGGACAACACAGAGGTGAAAAAGTTCATTTGCCATTCATGGTTTTGGAGGTCTCAATTCATAGATGGCCATTTTCATAGCTCTGGGCCCCAGAACATTATGTCAAAAGGGTGTGGCAAAGGAAAGTAGCCCAAAAGATGACAATTAGGAAGCAGAGAGAAAGCTCTTTTCACCATGAACAAAATGTCAAGTTTCAAAGGCATGCCCCCTGTAACTCACCTCCTCTAGCCACACCCTTCCTAATTATAGTTACCACAGTTATTCCATATTAGTGGATTAATCCACCGATTAGGCTTAAGGCTCTCATAACCCAATAATTTCACCTCTGAAAATGATAAATAAGTAAAAAATAATTTCACTTCTTGTATTGTTTAAAATCATGAGCTTTGGGGGGACACCTCATGTCTAAACCATAACACCACGTAAAAATTTACAGGTATTTGAATGGAGTGCTACAGATAGAGGTGATGAGACACAGTCATTTTCATTATGTGTTTTTACCTAAAGCTGTCAGGACCCTCCAAAGAATTCTTCATGGAGCCTGAGGATAAATAAAGGGGACTCAAGATGGCTCTGACTTTTCAGTCTGAGAACCTAGGAAAATTCTTAGATATATAGGCCATGGAGACAAGATGAGAAAATTAAAATAAACAAAAAATATAGGAATCATAAAAGGAAAAAATAAATAAACTGTCCTTATTCACAAATAATTTACTTTTCTACATATCCAAAAAATCCTTAATTTGGAGTTTTAAAAATCCTTAAAAAAGAAATGATGTTTCTTATAGGTAGAATAACAGATCACCAAATATATCCACGCCCTAATTCTTTGAATGATAAATGTGGTGCTTTACATGGCAATAGATTTTGCAGATGCAATTAAAATCATGAACATTGAGATGATGAAGTTTCCTTCATGGACACAATCTAATCACCTTAATTTTTTTTTTTAATCTGAGAAACTTTCCTCACTGAAATAAAGGAGATGCAATGACAGGAAGAGGATCAGGGATGGTCGCAGGAGGATTCCATGCCCAATTGCTGATTCTAAGATGTAGAAGCTATGGGCAGAGACAGAAGAGAGGCCTCTTTCACATAGAAAATGGAGAATTCACACTTCCAGTTGCATGGAGCTGAATTCTGCTAACACCTGATGAACAAGGAAATGCAATTTCCCCTAAAGCCTCCAGAAAGAAACACAGCATGCCAATACCTTGATTTTAGCCCAGTGAGACTTTTACCAGACTTTGGACCTAGAGAAATGTAAGCTAACTAAATGTGTTTCCTGTAATTTGTTACAGTAGAAAGAGAAAATTAATACACATAACATCAAATTTGTGACATATCTTAAATGTACATTTTTTAACGTAAAGTTATTGAGTTTACCACCACAATCCAGTTTTAGAACATTTCCATCACCCCCAAATGATTCCACATGCCTGGTGCTAATCTCAGTACCAACTCCCAGTTGAGGCAAGCACTATTTATTTCCATATACATTGGATTTTTTCTGTATATCTTGTACAATATGTAGTCTTTTGTATCTATCTTCTTTCACCTAGAATAATGTTTTTGAGCCTCATTCACATTTGTGTACAAGCCTTGTTTGGACCTGTGTTTTATTTGGGGCAGATATCTATGATTGGAATTGCCAGGACATGGGATTATTTTAAATTTAATTTTTCTAGAGAAGTCCAAAGTGACAGTAGCATTTTACATTCTCATAAGCAACATAAGAAGATTCTAGCTTTTCTGCATCATTTCCTATATCTTATTGTCTATCTTTTTAATTGTTGCTATTCTGGAGGGTAGGAAGTAGATTCTTATCTGTTTTTAATTTGCCCTCTCTTAAATACTAACACCAAGCATCTTTCATCTGTTTATTAACCATCAGTATATCTTCTTGGTTTAAATGTCTGTTCTATTGATTTGCCCATAGTTTTAATTGTTGTCTTTTTATTAAATCGTAAGAATTCTTTATATATCCTGATGAAGGTTGTTCATCTGATATGGGCTACACTAATATATTTTTCTAGTCTGTGGTTTGCCTTCTCTTTTTCTCAGAGTATCTTTTGAAGTCAAAAAGTATATTGAAGTGAAATGGAATACACACACACATATTTTTTGTATCTCATTACATTGTTGTTGTATCTAAGAAACTTTGTTCTAAATTAAGTTCTCAAGTTTTTTTTTCCTATATATTGTTCTAGAGGTTTTATAATTTATCCCTTATATTTTGGGGTATGGTTCATTTTAAGTTAAGTTTTTCATTTTATATGAGAAAAATACCTAATTTTTTTTAATATTTATATTTCAGTTTTTGGTGGACATAACATCTTTATTTTATTTTTATGTGGTGCTGAGGATCGAGCCCAGTGCCCTGCACATGCCAGGCGAGCGCGTTACTGCTTGAACCACATCCGCAGCCCAGTACCTAATAATTTGCATGGGAATATCTGATTTCTCAAGCATCTTTTGTAGAAAAGACTATCATTTACCACACTGAATTGCCTTTGCACCTGTGTTGAAAATCAATTGAAGGTAAATGTTAGGATTTATTTCTGAACTTTCAATTCTGTTCCATTGATCTATATATTTTTCCATATACCATAGTGTTATAATTATTGTAAATGTAGAGTAAATTTTGTCCTGTTTCTTTTCTTTTTTCATGATTGCTTGGGTTATAGTGGGTCCTTTTCATTCTTATTTAAATGTTAGATAAACTGTTCAAGGTTTGCAAAAACATCTGCTGAGACTCTGAAAGGAATTTTGTTGAACATGTAGATAAAACTGTAGGGAATTACCTTTTTAACAATATTAAGTTTTGCAATGCATGAGCATGAAATTTCTCTCCATTTATTTTAGATCTTTTAAAATTTCTCTCAACAATGTTTGATTATTTTCAGAGAACAAGTCTTGAAGTTATTACTGTATGAATTTATTAACAAATATTTCAATTTGTTAATAAATTGAACCTATTTCCTACAATTGTGAATGAAATTTTCATTACTTCATTTTCAGATGCTTTTGCTGAATATATGGAGGATTTACTGTTCTCCTCATTGCTAACATTCCAGAAGTCATACATCATTATAGCAGGTATGTTTTATAAATAATGGGAAGTAGTATAGGGTTTTCTGTTAAGTGTTTCAAGATATATTTGAAAAGATACACTGAACTCAATTTTTAAAAAATACTCTGAATTTAAATTCTGATTTATATTACAAAAAAACTACCTAAGTAGTGGTGGATAAAAAGTGAATTTAGGCATGTAATGGTGGCACATGCCTGTATCCTGGTGACTCAGGAAGCTGAGGCAGCAGTATGGCAAATTCAAAGCCTGCCTCAGCAACTCAGTGAGACCCTGAGTAATTTAGTGAGATTCTGTCTCAAAATAAAAAATAAAAAGGGCTGGGGATGTGTCTTGTTGGTTAAGTCCACCTGGACTAAATCCTCAGTACCAAAAAAAGAAGTGAAGTTAGTAAGAAGAAGACAGAAATGAGGATCTTTGGCAAAAGAAAAATGAGAAATTATTCTAGGGAATGTTGAGATGGGAATGAACAAAGAGCACTGTCCCCAGCCCATCAGCTTTCTGGCTCTGGTGAGGTGGAGGAGTTCCTTTTTGGAAAAAGGAAGCCATGTTTTCAATTTAAACAATATTTTGGCAAGTAATTGTTTACAATTTTTGTTTTTATACTTAGTTTCTTTCTTTCTTTTTTTTTTTTTTTTTTTTGCGGCAGTGGGGTACCAGGGATTGAACTCAGGGGCACTCAACCACTGAGCCACATCCCCAGCCTTATTTTGTATTTTATTTAGAGACAAGATCTCATTGATATGCTTAGTGTCTTGCTTTTGCTGAGACTGGCTTTGAACCCACAATCCTCCTGCTTCAGCCTCCCTAGCCACTGTAACTACAGGCATGCGCCACTGTGCCTAGCACTCAGTTTCTTAAATAAGTGTCATACTTCATGTAACATATAGAAATTTGTATTATTGTTTTACAGTGAACCAATAATTAATAAAAAACCAAACTTACCCATTTACTATTGCTGAGCATTCCTCAAATTGCATAAAGTTGTGGTAAGGACAACATGAGGTAATATCTAGCACAGTGAAAATAATTAGAATAAAAAAGTTAATATATGATGGTTTTCTGTTTCCTTCTGCATATCATCCATATTCATATCTAGTGAAAATAAAATTGCGTTTGACAGTCAGAAGTCCCTTCTAAGAAGCTTTTTTTAATATTATGAAGTCAAAATGAAGATTAAAAAGTACCAACAGAAATTTCACAGAACACATCCCACAAGAAGGACAAGAAAATGAGCCTGCAATTAGATAAAACTGCATCCTTTCAAAGAATTGTATTATTAAATATTCAAGATTATGTGCATTAGTGAGGACATAAACTCATAGACATACCTTTTTTGCAAGGCTTCTGACAGTAACCATTAAAGAAGCATTAAATGAAACTTTGAAAGGGGAAGACAATTCAAGAAAGGACCAATTTGAACTACTCACAGACACTACTTTAGATGACACATTTAGGGAACAAAAGACAAAAGAGAATCCAAAAGAAAAAGTCATTTTAGAGACAAAGTGGCCACTGTCCATTGATTGAGAGGTCACACTTTAAATCATCTTGACAGCTGAAAAGAAAGAAGAATATAGTTTTCCCAGAAGGTAGTTTTTAATTTAAAAAATAAATAACTTAATATAAAGAAAAAGACACTGAAGCTGACCCAAAAATGACTAAGAAATTTAGCTGAAAAGATATGCCCAAATGTAGAACTAAAGCCAAATAAAGAACATTTTAAAATTGGCTGCAGTACTGATGAAGGAAACAACTCACTATCTTGCCATTTTCTGTCTCCTTTAGAAACTATGTCTCCCTCTAGCAATATTCTACCCTTCCATTCAGTTTAAGAATAATCTTATTTTTTCCAGTATTATCTGGATTTATGACAACTTCTGTTTTTTCATAGAAGAAGCATTTATTAAATTTATTTCTCATGACAAATGCTTTCTTGACTTTGTAAAAATAGTAGCAACACCACCATTCTTCCTCATTTTCTAAATCCTGAATATGTAAATATTACCTAACAAATTGTTGCATATTCTATAAAATATACTAAAGGAAAATAAATAAAATGAGTATCATTAAAATGAACTCCCATCTCACAGAGTTTTGAGTGAACAGGGTTGGCATTCATGTTGTAGCTTTGGAGACTATTTTCTTGGTGTCATTTTGAAAGATTCAGAGATCCTGCCACTTGGACTCATGCCACATTTGTATACACAGAAAAACCTGGAGGAAGTCACCTAAATTATTTGAACAAATAGCCAATTTTTATCTGAATTATAGGAATGTCAGACAGCATTACTTAATGACGAGATACTCAGGTGTTTAGTAAATGTGTGGGCATTAATTTGGTTGATGTTCCTTAATCTCATCAATGTATTATTCTCCTTTATAAGTTAAGCAAATAATGAGATTGATATAATATTAAAAATCCTGTGAAGATTGTATGAGATAATACAGAGAAAACCTTTTATGAAGTGCCAGAAATGGTAGTCATCCAGCAAAAGTTAGATAAAGTAATAGAGCAATAGCAATAGATGTGATTGTAATAACAGATAATAGTAGTAACAAAAGGACTACTAGTCAAGAGCAATTATGATACTGATTTTTTTTCTGAGTCATCAAAGGAGAAACTTTTAATTTTATTTTTATTCTGGAACACCAACCTGCATCAAATAAGAGATAATATTTATATAAAAAGGGAGTGAGGAAAATAAGTAACAATAAAACTAGCCTGAACTTTATAATATTCTTACACTATAATTAATACTTTATATACACATTCTCATATCTCTAAAAATATCTCTTATGGAAAGAATATTAGTGGAAACCTATTTGTATGTGGTGAATGCATTTCTACCTGACTTGATTTTAAAAGAGAGAAATACTTGAGTTATATTTGAAGCCATAGGTCCAGCAGGGATGAAAGCAACTTTGGAATGTCTATTACATGTATCATCTAAGGTTTTCACTACAGTAACTGTGCTTCTCTTTGTCAGAAACGTATCTGTAGTCACCTCTGGTTTCAATGTTATGGAGATTCCTGACCAAAGGGGTCAGGGGTCTCGTTTTCCTCCTTGCTAGTCTGCATAAGGATGGATAAAAAATCTCTCTGACCAAACCTTCCAACGGTGTTCTCATATCTTGGGAATAGGGTTAGGAGTTGACCAGCCAAATTTATGTGGTATGACTATCCTGTGTCCGGAGGAAGAGCTCTGTTCAATGAAAAATGCAGGAAGGATTTCTAGGAACCAAAAAAAGTTAGCTACCACCCCATATAATCAGAACTCCTTGTTTATAAATAAGAAATTAGCACCTGAGAACATAAATAATTTTAAAGATTCAGAATTAGAGTAAGAGTACTCTTTTGTATCTCTGTGACTGCAACATACATGCTAGTCCACTGTGCCATGTATTGCTATTGTAGCTTCATTGATAATTTATAAAATGAATTTGAGTAGTAGGTATTGAATAACAGTCAGGAAATCCATACTGGTCCCCAAAATCTATGTACTAAATTTTCTCAATTTGCCTTATAACTGACAAAACTTCACTTATGTCTACAAAAAAATGACTAAGCTTTATCAAATGTACACTGAACTGAAATGCTTAATTGTATACATTATATTCATTCTGTGAATAGCCTATTTGCTATTTATTTAGTTTATGAATTTTCAATAATTTCAGCATGCTCACCAGCTCCTCTCATTAGTAATGCCACCCAAAAATCTGTGAAATATTTGCATTTTTCTTCTGTATTTTCCAGAGAGCCCACTGAGCCCCAGAGAAGGTATCCACACATTTAACATAGCTGTCATGATATTCTAATAACTTAGTTTTCTTGACCATGGATAAATTTCAGTAAAGGATATTTTATGGGATGTTTTGGAGAGCCAGAAAGTATTCATGTGTATACAAAGTATGCAAATTTCTTTAATTCAATAGGTTATAAGATTCAAAAGTTCCAAGATAATGAAGGGTCTGGAAATATTCATTCTACAACTTCTTTACTTATTTGGCTTCTAAAGTCATGGATTTAAACATTTTTATTCCTCAAGTTTAACTTGATTATTTGGTTTTGACATGAACCCCCCAATATATTCTTTTTATATGTGCTTTTTGCGGTTCTACAGCAAACTAACACAGTAATACACAGTCTGTTATGCTTTGTTGTATGATCAACAAAGTAAATAAAATGTGTCTTGATATAATTTTCTTTTTGAGATGTTAGTAGTTACAATTTATTAAGCTATTTATAAAATAAGATTAAATTTTGCTGTGATTACTTAAGTTTCCCTTCTGTGTCTACCATAATATTCTTTATTGTTGTTAAATTAGTGAGCAATCATTCCTTTTGTTTTATGGCTCTGCATTTTATCATACAGACCAGTGTAATCATCACTCTTTGACCTAATTGCAAACCTGCCTTAAAAATAAATTACTCTATTTTCCCAAGTAGATAAGAAATTCAAATTTTTCATTATGCAAAAAGTCCTATTTTTAAAGGAATTCAAAAGTTAATGTTATCATAATCCTAAATAGATGAAGCAATGGTGAAGAAAACTGCAGAGCAAATACGAAATTTAATAATGGCCTTCCAACAGCTTGCCTTTCAAATTGTTAGGAATTCATTAAACAATGGTTGAGCAGCACTGACAATTAAATTACTCTCATATGAGGTATCTAGCCATATTATGAATATTGCATACTACATAGCTCACATTTCTAAAGGGATGTAGACAACAAATTGGATTTCAGATAATTAACATGAGGTTTCAATTCAGTCTCCAGACACATCCCACTCTCTTTCCAAGCAAAAATAATTGGGATGTAACTGTATGAAGAGAGTGAACATTAAAAATATTAAAGAAATAAAAGGAATAGCATTTGTGGCTTCATTAGATGCAGTTTACCACGCTATAAAATAATGTGGGGGGGCATGATGCAGTAATATTTACTAACCTTATAAAGTAGTTGATATCTTGCCTAAATTAAGCTTGTTAAAGACCCACAACTATAAGAAGTTGCTCTTTATTTCCCCTCAGATGTTTAAGCAATTGCTAAAAATCATAGTGCTGAGTGACAAATCTGATATTGAAACCTGCACATGTAGGACTTAATCACCATTGCACAATAGGATTTTGTAATACACAAAGAGTCATTATCCACATTTCTACTTCTGGATCACTTTTTGGTGTCCAACATCTATGTTTCTCCTCAAAAAAATATCAAGAAAACTTATAACCCCATCTCAAAACAAAGAAAATAAAATAGAAAGGGCTGGAGAAGTAGCAACATGGTAAAGCATCTTGGGTTTAATTCCAAGTACTGCTGAGAGAGAGAGAGAGAGAAGAGAGAGAGAGAGAGAGAGAGAGAGAGAGAGAGAGAGAGAGAGAGAGAGAGAGAGAATACTACAGACAACAAAATCAAAAACTGCTTAGAATATGTCCTTTATTTAGAGCTATTTCATTCATTCATTCATTCATTGGATGGAGTCCATAAGAAGTTGGGCAAATGTAATCACAGAGGGCAGGCTTGAACATGGGGAAGAAGTTAAAAAGAACAAAGTTGCTGCCTATGCACTTTTCCTGCAGTGTGTTTCAGTTAACTTTTTTAAAAGCAAATTTTTGAAAAATCAGAGTCATTTTATATTTTTAGAAAACTTATGAAGATAGTAGATTTCCAACATACACAACACTCAGTTTCCTGTTATTAGAATCTTCTGTTAATATGGTACAATTTTCAAGATTAATGAATGTTTATTGATATAATTAGGTAAAATGCATTCTTCATTCCCTTTTCCTTACTTAATGTCTTTTTTTGGTGATTCATACCCTAAGCCTTAATTTAAATAAGTAATTTATTAAATATGATTGTCATATGATAAACTGTGCATTTTAAAAATTTAGAATTTGGTTAGCTTCAAAACATGTATACATCTCTCTAATGTTGCATAATCAAGATAGTGAATATATCTGCCACTTCCAAAATTTAATTTAACACTTTCATATTCCTTTTCTCTTGCTTCTGCCCCACTTCTTTACTTTGTCCATGCTAATATTAATGTGCTTTCATTCTATTTTTTAATGTGATTAGTAGTAAATTCTCTAAAATCTTATAAAAATATACTTATGTTTTTCTCAATGGTTTCTTTTTCTCAGCATAGTTTTAATTCTATCTATGTGTTTTAAATATAAACAGTTAATCCACTTTTATTGCTGATGAGGAATACACTGAATGAATATATTAAGACCTTTTCTCCATCTATCTGTTGATGAAATTTTAGGTTGATTTTATATTTTTATTTTGTAGTTGAAGGTGTTCTCAATAATTTTGTGCGTATGCTTTTATACTGGAGGCAGCAAACATCTAAGTATGGAATAACCGGCTCTTGTAATAGGTGTATATTTCAAAAACTGCTGAGTTGTCTCATTTTCAACTTCTAGCATCAGTGTATGAAAATTCTGGTTCCTCCATATAATAACCACATTTAGTATGATGTCATTTTCTTTTCAAACATTCCAATACATAGGCAGTGTTATCTTATCATAGCTTCATTTGTATTTTTAAAATGAAAAATGATGTTGAGTATCTCATCAGACACTTAATTTTCATCCAAATATCAATGTTTCTTACAATCCTTGTCCTTTAAACTTAGATTCTTTGCTTTGTTATTATTGAAAGTTCTTTATGTATTCTGGACACAAACCACTTATTACATGCTAATTTTCAAAGTTTTTCTTAATCTGTGGCTTGTCTTCATTAGCTTAACAATGTCTTTTAATATCAGAAGTCTTAGTGAAATCTGATTTGTCTATTTTTCTTTTAGTGACTACGTTTTTGTGTTGTGTCCATGAGAAATTCTCTAATCCAGTGTTGCAGGCAGGTTTTGCTTTATTTTCTTTTAGAAGTGCATGGTTAAGGTATAACAATAAGGTCTATGATTCATATTGAATTAACTTTTAATGAAAAATATGGATTGATGTTCATTTTTTTACATATGGATATCTAATGTTTCATCACTGCTGTGGTCTAAATGTTCATGTTCTTCCAAAATTCATGTTTTGGAACTTAATCTCCAAGGTGATATTAAGAGGTAGGGTCCATCAGAAGATGATTAGCTCATGAGGGTGGAGCCCTCATCAAGGATTAGTGTCCTTCTAAAAGAGACATGAATGAGTTTTTTCAGCTCCTTTAATCATGTGAGGACAAAGAAGGTGTCATCTGTGAGTTGTAGGCCCTCACCACATATCACTGGTGCCTTGATCTTGAACTTCCTGTCCTCCAGAAGGGTAAGCAATGCATTTCTATGGTTTATAAGTTGCCCAGTCTAAGCTGCTTTTTACAGCCCAAACAGACTAAGAATAAGCACCATCTGTGGAAAAGTCTTTTCCTTCTTCACTGAATTGCCTTTTCACTAATGTCAAAATCAATTGACTATTGTAGTGGGTTGATTACTGGGCTCTTATTTGATTCCACTGATCCATTTATCTTGTTGGACAGGATGCCTCTACTAGATTATATTTTAATAACCTTGGGTTTTCTTATATCCTACTAGTAGAAAAATAGTTCATGGTGCCTACAACATAATCAGTATATACAACATGTTACTATTTATTATTTGTAATTTAATATATTAAGAATAAAATCCAGTGTCTGTCAAACCTTTAATTTTTTACAGAACATACTATAAATCTCTAGTTCTAACATTTACTATAGATAACTATTTTCTAGATTTTAAGTCTTAATTGTAAAAAAAAATAGACAACATACATGTGGGAAATTGGAGTCTTACAGAGTTTTGATTACATTTTCTAAACATTCTATTTTAAAATAGTCATCTCACTATTTTTTGTTCAATTTCACTACCACTTAGAATGGCTACTGTGTTCCAGTAACTGAGTTAAGATTCTAAGGATATACAGAATAACAAGTCTACCTTTGAGTTCACAATAAACAGGAAACAATAAAGCAATGTGGTAAATGTACTACAATTATTGCTTTTTTCCAAATTTTCGCTGAAAATTACATTGATTTTCTAAAACAGTAATTTGATCATGGCATTCACATGAACAAAATATTTCAGTATTCCATTTAGGAACACATTATAACTATTTATTAAAATATTTGCCTTTCATTATTGGCCATGAGTCTATTTTCCAGCCTAGTTTATATTTCTATCATTATAAGTATTAGGAGTCATTAAATTTATAAGAATCCTATCAAGGATCAACAATTCTTGGATGACAAACATGGCAAACCCTCAGAGAAGTATCACTTTAAATTTTAAGCTTTGAGTTCTTTATTAAGCCACTCTAACTGGTCCTGATTTGAATTTGTTTACTTTAATATAGATAAAACTATTGTTATAATTCAGTTACATCAGAATATCATAATCAGCAGGCCCCTTAATTTTGGTGATTTCAAAGCAAGATGTAAGAAAATCTACAATACGTGACTAAAATCAATCGTTGTTTGAAAATGATTGTGTGCTAAGATGTTAATTCAAATTTTATAGGAAAGAGAAAAACATCTACCAACATTTCTCTGTTTAACAAAGTAAAATATGAGAATTCTAATATTACAGCACATATTTTATGAAAAATATCATATAAATATACAGTAACATGATGTCTAGAAATAACAAAAAACTTAGTTCTTGAAATTAAAATAAAAATAATTGAAGATGGAGTTAATTTTAGGAAATCACAGATAATGCTTAATAAAGATAAATGTTAAAAATACAAAAGAAAAGTTAATACAAATAATAGAAGGATAAAGTCAATTATGTTTTAAAATATTTTTATAATAAGATATAAGAAAAAATGATATTTTCCAGTTTGAAAAACAAAATCATCAAAATCAGGATATAAAACATGCATCATGAAGTCAAAACAACACCCAGGTAGCCCAAACCTTGCATACAAAGATAAGTTTCTTTTAGGAACTTATTAATCAAAAAGAAAGTAAATCATACCTAAAATTATCAGTAACTATATTGACATCAAACTCTCCCCCTCAACAACAAAATCTGGATGATGAAGTATGTAAATTGCAATCAATTAGTATTTTGTTGGATAAAAATTTTAAATGTATATTAAATATACATATATGTATGCATATTTAGACAAGGCTTGAGTTTTTTATCTCTAGCAGAACATAGTGTAGGAAATAAAATACATATTTTATGAATAATAAGATTTTTATCTTGAAAAAATGCCATAGGATACAAGTAGTAGTAATTTTAAAAAGCAACAGGACAATATAGTAAAATATTGGGTAGATAATGCATTCGTAATTGTGATAATGAGTGTTTGAGGTATAAGACCAGGTAAAAGTACCTCACCGAGTTAAATTAAGATTGGTGAAAGATTGCATTTTAGCAACCTTCTTTTACTGATTAAATTTAGATTGTATAAAATTCAGTAACAGTAATATCATTTCAAGAGTGTTTGCCAAAAAAAAAAAAAATAGAATGTATAGCTTTCAGACTAGATAAAGAATTTTATAAAATATTTTAGAAACCTTGTTAGGTTATGTAGATGGACCCAATCTAATCTCCTGCTCCTTAAAGTTAGGACCCTTAACAGGTTGCAGAGAAACAAAGAGGTGGTAGCCTGAGAAAGAATTAACCCTCCATCACTGTCTTGTTCTTCATTTTATTTTTAACTAGCATGTCTTAATTATATTTATTAATGGGGTTCAGTTTATATTTCAATACATGCAATGTATTCACTGATCAAATTGAATTCACTTTATCTACCCCTCTCTCAACCTCCAGTAATCACTATTGTACATTCAGATGTAGTTTTTTTTTTTAAGTTTCCCATATAAAAGACAACATATGTACTTATCTTTCTGTGTCTGGCTTACCTCACTTATCAGACAGATCTCGCTATTTTGCACTTATCTTGCTGCAAATGACAGAATTTCATTCTTCTTTATGGGAGAATAATATTTATTGTGTATATGTATCATATATTCTCTACATATTTATTAATTGATAGACAATGTCACTGTCTTTATTATGGGGAAGGGACCATGAGCCAAGGAATGAAGCTGGTTTCAATGAGCTGGAAACAAAAATCAAATACAGACCCTCCAGAAACATGGCACTGCTCAGACCTAGGTTTCAGTCCACTGCAACCTGATTTCCAGAACTATAAGATAAACTTCTATTGTTTGAGTCACTGATTGCAAGGTAATTTGTTATAGCAGAAGCAAAAATGAATACAGTGATTGTAAACAAAAATAAATACTTGATGATTAAGTAATTTCCTATTACCAACAAAACAGGAAACATATGCAATTAGATAATGTTATTTCATTAGAAGCTATCAATTATAACAGTTCCAAGAAATACATAGTAGAAAGGAATAAATCTGAGGAAATAATTTGGAAACACCTAATAAATGTGCCTCCACTTGTGCTGTGAATCACTGTAGTTTTTTTTTTCCCCTAAGTACCTATGCAGTTCTGAAACCCACACTGACCCTGCAAAAAGAAGAAGACTGGGAGAAGAGTGTTTTAGAAGAGAAAATAACATTTTGGAAATGACAGGTAAAGGGAAAAACAAGCCTGTGCTCTTGGTGCTAAGACAGAAGAGAAAATTTCTATAAGGTTAAGCTTATGGAGAACCTGGAATACAGATTTTACAGATTTTTTAAATTAGTTTGAGGTTTGGATTTTAGACATATCTTTTATTCAGTGAAAAGAAAAAGGTTGAAGTAAATGAATGACCTGGAAAGATTTTCATTTTAAAAATCTCTAGGAAGCTGGGCATGGTGGTACATGCCTGTAATCCCAGCAGCTCAGGAAGGCTGGAACAGGAGGATGGTAAAGCCAGCCTCAGTATTAACTTAGCTAGACCCCAAGCAACTTTGTGAGAACCAGTCTCAAAAATGAAAAGTAAAAAGTCCTGGGGATGTGTGTCAGTGGTAAATTGCTCCTGAGTCAATGCTCCTTGGTTAAATATCCAGTACTGGATCCACTGCCCCCACCAAAGTCTCTAAGAGGCTATGCTGTATATAGAAAAAGGTGAGAAAAAATGAAAATAGCAGACTCTGCATTCATTCATTCATTCATTCATCCAGCCTCGTTTAAACAAAAGTCTGCCTCAAAGACTTTTCATGTTACTCTGAAAAGACACAGATGGATGATAGACAAATAATCAAAACCCACCGGAGGTCTTCAGATGGTGTAAATGCTGTGATAGAGGAGAATGGGAACAGCAAGTGCAGGGAACACCATGGTGAGGACAGAACTGAAAGTGCTGCTTCAGTAAAGACTGGAAGAGGGATATTAAAAGATGGCTAGCAAAAGGTGATGATCAATTCTATTTCCTTTTATTTTTTAAGAAATACTGAAATAAACTGTACTTGAAGGGCCCAAGACATGGGGTGGAACAGCAAGTAGTAGTCACAGATCCTCCTTTTTCTTTCATTTTCTGGAATTCTTTGCTCTTTTCACTTATGGCCCCTAAGGAAAGCTTTTCTCCCAGAACACTCTTCAGCTTTATCCCATTCTGTCTTCTCAGTCTCATTCATTAATGTTTGACTCTTATTCTGAATAGAATTTTTACTAGAAGGCCTTTCTTGACTTTTAGCAATCATGTTTGCTTGGTTTGTGCATTTGCTTAAGACCTTGTCCTTCTGTTTTATTACTTTCACCTTGGATTATTTTAATGTCTTATCTTGTTTTTCTACTATAATAGCAGTGATTAACAGGTCTATGGACTCATCTTCTTGAATCCCCAGCACCCAGCCTGTTTGAGTAAATAAACAACAGTAAATCTCCATGGAGTGAAAGAAAAACCTTCCTGTTATTTACAGCATTTAAGAACTCTTTGCCTATAGTGATATTTTTGTTAGGTACCCTTCATGCTCCTTTGAATTAATTTGTTCAATAGTAATTCAGCAATTACTTATTGATTGTCTGCAGTGTACCAGGCACCATGACCAATGTTGGATTTTCAGTGGTGCATAAGATAAATATGGCTTCTTTGCTGATAGAGCTTCTTAGAACTTAGTAAGACAGAATAAATATCCTTAATAGCTACTGATAATATGCTTTTATTTGGAGAGGAAAACCATTAACCAAGGGTTTTGACTCACTAAACCAATGTGGGTGCTTACTTCCTTGACCAGCACTGAAGTGACATAAGAGAAATAAGACTCTTGTGCCTGCCCTAAGGAATTCAAAATCCATCAGAAGACATTGACCACAAAGCTTGAATAAATGAACTGTAACCTGATTGTTTGACTTGGGTCTGTGGAAGTACAGAAAGGTTAGTAATGTTGTCTATCTGAGGCTTAAAAAGAATACACAAGGAAAGCTATATTGTGTTTAGGTCTTGAACCCAGGGCTAATTGGCTAAGTAGGATCACTGTAGAGTATTCTGGTGAAAGATGGCATAAATCAAAGCCCACAGGTAGACAATTTCAGTGATTTTCCAGAACGATTAACCAGCATTAATATTCACTAAATACTTAGGGAATAGTATCATGTTATAAAAAATGTGAAAATACATAGGATATAGTGAGCATTGCTATGGCAATGTGACTCTTATAATTGGGATTGCAGTTGAAATCATTTCTTTATTTTAGTCTTTTTTGTGTGTGTGTGTGGGGGGTACTAGGGATTGAACCCAGGGCCTTGTGCATGTAGTGTTTTAAAAAGTGGCATAAGAGTTACTTTGGTTAATATAGAGCTCACAAATTAATTACTTTTCTAAATTAATAAAGTACATGTAATTTTTTTTAAAAAAAAAATCTTTTTAAAAGCAACTACTCTATTATAGTCTTCCACTAATTGTTATTAATTAACTTAACCCAAAGTCAATTTACACATTCATTTTTCTTAGTCCCATAAATTCAGTGTCAGTAATAATTGTTCTTATTCCATTTCATTTAGAAAATTTAACTGTACAGATACCTACTTCCATTACAGTCCTGCAGGTTCTGTTAGAATAGGTCAGTAAGCATATTTACTTCCCTGGTGGAAAGAGCAAAGTACATGCAAAAATGTGTTGATTTATGCAAACTGTATCTCATCTCAGAGTTCATGATCTTTTAGTAGATTCTCAAAGGAAATTAAGACCCAATAAAGACCCAAAAGGATCTGAAATTTCTTCTTTGTGCATTTGCCAATTTTTGATATTCTTTAAGACTCCAGTCAAATGTCATGAATGCATTAGAAATCATGGAAAAAATATTTTTGTTATACTAAAAAGGAAAAGAAACCCACAAATTTATCCCAGACATGAAAGATAGTTCAACATGCAACAAACAATGTAATCCATAACATCAACATGCTAAAAATATAAATATAAAAATGATGTTATGGTATCAATAGGTAAAAAAAGGATTGACAAGACCAACACTTATTCATTATAATATCTCTCAACTATGAATAGAGGTGAATTTCAACTTGATAAAGCATTTCTACAAGAGTCCTAAAAGTAACATTGTATTATATAGTGAAATTTGAAGCCCTTTCAAATAGGAACAAAGCAAGGATGTCCCTCACACAATCCTTTTGCACTATCATAATGAAAGTCCTACTGGATGCAATAAGATAGAAAATGAAATAAAAGTATTTATATTTAGAAGAAAGAAATAAAACCTGGGTTGTAGATAATGTGTTCATCTTTGTAGAAATCTGAAAGAACTGCCCCAAACCTCTTAAAACAAATAAGCAAATTTGGCAAGTTGCAGAATGAAAAGTAAATATACAAAAATAAATTGCTTTCCTATATTCCAGCAATGCACAGTTTGGAATTTGAAATTAAAAAAAAAACCACAGTACCATATTCATTAGAATCCCCCAATGAGAGTCTAACAAAGTCGGTATAAGATCTATGCAAAGAACTATAAAACTTTGATTAGTGACCCCCCAAAAAACTAAAGAAATGGAAAGATTTTCCATATCCATGAATGTAAGACTCAATATTGTCAAGATATCATTTCTTCCCAAATGGACCTATTGATTCAATGGAATCTCAATAAAAATTCCAGCAAGTTATTTTGTGGATATTAATTCCTCATTCAATAATTTACATAAAGAAATAAAAAATCCAGTTTAACTAACACAATATTGAAACAGAAGGACAGAGTTGGAGAACAGATGTTACTAAATTTAAAGACTAAATATGAAGCTACAGTGATTGAGACAGTATGGTATTCACAGGATAATAGACAAAAAGATCAGTGGAACAGAATAGAGTTCAGAAATAAATACACATAAAAATAGTCGACAGGTGGGCGAAAAAGGAGCAGAGACAATCCACTGGATCAAATATAGACTTTCAAGAAATACTGCTGGAGCAATTGGAAATTCACATACCAGAAATAATATATATATATATATATATATATATATATATATATATATACACACACACACACACACACACACACACACATATATATATGTATACACACACACACATATATATATATATATTCACACACACACACACACACACACACACACATATATATATATATATATATATATTCACAGACCTATAGCCTTTACAAAAATGAACTCAAAATGGATCATAGACCTAAGTGTAAAATATAAAACCATAAAAGTATTAAAAGATATCATAAAAGAAATCCTAGATGTTCATTGGAATGGTGATGATGTTTTAGCTATAAAATCAAAGAAACAATCTACAAATAAATCGAAGGACTAGGCTTCATTAAAATTAAAAATTCCTGGGCTGGGATTGTGGCTCAGTGGTAGAGCGCTTGCCTCATGTGTGTGAGGCACTGGGTTCAATTCTCAGCACCATATATAAGTAAATGTTAAAATAAAGTTCGATCAAAAATAATTTTTTAAAAAATTAAATAAATAAAATTAAAAACTTTTAATTTAATTTTTTAAAAAATTAAATAAATAAAATTAAATAAAATTAAAAACTTTTACTTCTCTTTAAAAGTGATTAAAAATACCAAGTGATTAAAAAGTAAAGATCCCATTATAGGGGAATTATTTGCCAAAGGCATAATTGATGAAGAACTCTTATTCAAAGTATACAAAGAGTTCTTAAAATTCTGCAATAAGATAATAAAAACCTGATTAAAACATAGGTGAAAAACCTTAATAGACACTTCACCAAAGAAGATTACAGATGACAAGTAAATATATGAAAATATACTTCACATTATGGGTCATCAGGGAAATGTAAATTAAAACAATGAGGTAACACTACACCACTAATAAAATAACCAAAGTCTGGAATGCTAACAAGCAAGAGGATTTCTCCATCATTGTTCGTGGGAATATAAAAAGACACAGCTATTTTGATGTCCCAATAAATGTGGGAAATTTGAATGAGAGAGTGATGTGTTCTTTTTTCTGCTTTATACTGCTGGAAAATTAAGTGCAAGATGTCATATGAGCCATAATAGTATAGTCTGTTTTGTGGCTACATTTTTTCTATGACAAGCTAGTCAAGTCAGGGTCCTAGCTGGATAAAAAATACTTGATAAACATAAATGTATGATAAACATTTTTTGATTGATCAAACCAATGTGTACAAATGATTTTGTTCACTTAAAACAACAACAAAAATATGACTCTATTTTTCTTTCAAATATTCTTTTGAAAAAAAATTTATTGGTTCTACTTAGTTATACATGACAGTAGAATCCATTTTAATAAAATGATATATAATCCTAAGACATATCCTTTTGTAACTAGGACCCCATTCTTCTTGGTAGGCACAATGGTGGGGTTTCACTTTGCCAATATCCTATATGTACACAGGAAAATTATGTTATATGTATTCTACCATCTTTCCTATTCCTATTCCCATCCCTTCCTTTCATTCCCTTTTGTCTAATCTACTGAACTTCTTTCTTTCCCTCCCCTCTTTATTGTGGCTTAGCTTCCATATATTAGCAAAAACATTCAACCTTTAATTTTTTGTGATTGTCTCATTTCACTTAGCATTATATACTCCATATCTATCCATTTACTAACAAAAGTCATGAAGTCATTTCTTCTTTATGGCTGAGTAATATTCCATTGTGTGTATATACCACCTTTTTAATCCATTCATCTGTTGATGAGCATCTAGGTTTGTTCTATAGCTTAGCTATTATGAATTGTGCCTCTATAAATAATTATGTGGTTGTGTAACTGAAGTATGCTTATTTTAAACCTTTTGGGTATATACTGAGGAGTGGGATAACTGGTCAAATGTTGGTTCCATCGTATTTTCTTGAGGAATCTCCATACCGTTTTCCAGAGGGATTACATCAATTTTGCAGTCCCACCATTAATGTATAAGTAAATATTTTTCCCCACATCTTCGCCAACATTTATTGCTACTTGATTTCTTGATAATTGCCATTATGATTGGAGTGAGATGGAATTTCAGTGTGGTTTTAACTTGCATTTCTCTAATTGCTAAAGATGTTGAACAATTTTTATGTATTTGTTAATCGTTTGTATTTCTTCTGTTTTTAATTTGTTTTTTTTATTTATACATGACAATAGTATGTATTTCTTCTTTTGAGAAGGGTCTGTTCAGTTTCTTTGCCCATTTATTGTTTGGGTTATTTGGCCTGCTGGTGTTAAGCTTTTTGAGTTCTTTGTATATCCTGGAAATTAATGCCCTATCTGAGGTGCAGGTGGCAAAGATTTGCTTCCATTGTGTAGACTCTCTCTTCATGCTCTTTATTGTTTCCTTTGATGTGAAGAAGCTTTTTAGCTTAATGCCATGCCATTTACTGATTTTTTAAAATTTTATTTCTTATGCTTTAGTAGTCTTATTCAGGATGTCAGTTCCTGTTCCAATGTGTTGAAGTGCTGGGACAACTGTTTCTTCTAGTAGGTACAAAGTTTCTGGTCTAATTCCTAGGTCCTTGATCTACTTTGAGTTGATTTGTGTGCAAAGTGAGAGACAGGGAATAACTTTCTTCTATTACATGTGGATTTCCAGTTTGTTGAGCACCATTTGTGGAAGAGGCTATCTTTTCTCATTTATTTTTAATTCTATTTTCATTACTCATAACTCATTTTGTTGTCCTTTAATATTATTAAATTACCAGCAGGAAGACTGAACTGAATTGCCTGCCCCATGAGGACAGGATTGTAATGTAATGAAATCAGAAGAATTGAGTTTTGATGCATTTTTATCATAAGTCTAAGACCTAGTTAAAGCATGATAAATGATCCTTGTCCCTGGTCATTATGCTACCCGAGAAATCATATGTCATTCATATCTTCCTGTTTGTACTTTTGGAAGTGCCACAGAGGTAACAAATATACAATAAACATATTGCTTGATTAAATTTTTATTTCAGAAAAATCCAATAGGTTAGAAAAATAGCAATAGAAACTTTAATGTAGCTGAGAATACTAGAATGAAAAAGAATTTCCTTGACCACCCCTGGCTTCATTTCTCTTCATGTATCTCAGAAACAACCATGTAAAGCATAAGATTATATTATGTACAATCATGTATAATCAGTTACTGTTGGATATGAAATTAGAAAACAGGTTGTCCCTTCAAATATTCATCCACAAATATTTATTGAGTTATTATAAAGTTCTAGGCAATGTATTAAGTTAAAACTGTTTTGCAGATCTTTAGATTGAATTTTAGTGACTGGCAATTTGGGGATAATTCTAATGTACATTAATTGAGAAGCACTTCCAAGATGTTATGTATGAGGTTCCACAGAGACAGATGAAACACAAATTTTAGTCATTCTGATGGAGTCAAGGAAAGGATCTTGTAAGGGATGCATGGTGAGAAACTAGTAAATATAATCTAAAGGGATGTATGAACAAATGGTTCAAAAACTATGCTCTGACCTTGGTTGTACTTGCATATATAGCCAAGGTATATGGACTTGAAAACATAAGAGAATCATCTAAATGTTTTAAGTAGGGAAGTGATACAATAATACAGTAATACGTTTTCTGTTTAGAAAATATCTCTGGTTGCTGTCAGAAGGTTAGATTGGAGCAGAAAGAGACTGAAAACAGAACAACCATTAAGATGTTTTTGTAGGTATCCAGGCAAGAAATGATGAGTTGCTAGGAAAATAAAGGAGTAAAAAGGATATGGTAAATATTTAGGAGTGTGAATAAGACTAAGAGTGTTTAGAACGCAGAAAAGGGAACAAGAGAAAACAATTCCCCTGATGGTTGAGAAATTGAGTAAATAATGGGACTCTTCTAGGCAGAATTCCAGTCTTTTGCTAGCTCCATTATATCAACAACTCAATAACTGGTTGTGATTGCCTTTACCCATGTGCTGGGGCAAAGGAGAGGCTTCAGGTTAAATGTGGTGTTTCAGACTAGGCTGTCAGTTACATTCAGGTATGATTTTAAGTAATTTAAAATATTATTTCATGGTAACATAAACCCCTCTACATATGAAATACAAAGTCTTTATTTTTAAGAAATGTGACTTTGAAAAATTTTGTAATTTGAGCTATGTGACTTAAAGGAATAGATTCTTCCACTATTGAAATTTCTCTGACATTTGGGTTCTTTGATAAAATATGTGATTAAAAATTTTTAAATGCAGGGTAATTCATTATATAATGTATGTGTTACTATTTTTGACACTACTTACAACTTTAGAAAAAGTCATATACCTTCTGTTTCTTAATAAGAAAGGCCTTCATATAGGGCTGCCAGAAATCGTTCAGGACACTTAGTGTAAAGTATGTCCCAAATATAAAATTTATATTTAACATGTATCCTGTTTAACCCATTTTTAAGGATGGCCATTTCTTATTTGTTGACTCTGAAATTCTGTGGTATTTTGAAATATTTAGTTTGTTTGAACTTTAGCTGCTGCCCTTATTTTCTTTAATAAATCACTTCTAAAAACCCACTTTAAAAGATATAATCTACTTTAGAGTAGTAACCATTAGGTTACAGTGTTACAAACTTGGCACACAATTTATTATACATTAGTTTTCCAAATTACCATAACTTTGTTCCTCTGAATTTGTGTGAACTGGGAACATTTTATTTAATTGATTTTTAACCCATATTCTCATAGGAATCCCTAAGTAAATTTGCATGACACACACTATATTTTGATGATCTGGCTCCTTAAAACTAATTTCTACTCTACTCCTTTGATAAACCAGTCATTTTCTGAAGTTCTAATTTGGTAATTCCAGTAATAGGAGGAATAATGGTAGTATATAACTCTAGTAGTAGGTGAAAAAAATATCATTCTCAAGATGCTGATGTTCTTCCTTAGCCACTTCATCCTAATACTAAATTAAATGATCCCTATAATTTTCAGCTAAAACAAGGCATAAAAATCCTGTCATTTATAGCAAGGCAGTGTAATAAGAATAATTTTTTTAAAAAAGAATTACTGTGTGCATGTCTCAATATGTAACAATAAATCCACTACTATGTATAATTATAATACCCAATACAAAAATTTTAAAATATCAGACTTACTGTAGTTTTAAGGGTAAGGAAATGGAAATGCACTACTGAGGATGTTTAATTGTTACTTATATGAAGATTCCCACATATTATATATTCAGATTAAGTTTCTATTTCTTTTAATATCAAAAGTGTATTACAGATAGCATCAATGAGTTTAATACTGCATTGTATTTATTGTACAAAATAGGCCATTTTTTGGTACCCCCATAGGCTTAAAACTTACATACATAGGAAATAATAGCAGTCTAGGGTATGGGGGTATAGTTCAATGAGAGAATGCTGCCCTAGCAAGGAAGATGTCCCAGTTTCAATCCCCAGAACCAAAATCATCATCATCATCATCATCATCATCATCATCATCATAATCATCATCATCATTATCTTCTTCAGCTTGTTCTGTTATAAACATACACAAATTTTTAGAAATATCTTGACTTAGAAATATAAAAAAAATGACAAAATGGCAAAAGTACCAATTTGCTGATAATAGGGTGTTGTGATTGTTTATCTGGTAGTACAGTTGGAATATGTGGGTTATTCCATGTATTTAACCAGCCACAGATTTAAAAATATATGAAAAGCAGTGAATATTTAATATGTAGAGACTTTTTCTTGCCATTATTCCTTAAACAATACACCATAACCTACATAATATTTAAATTGCATGAAAATAAGTAATCTGGAGATAAATTAAAGTATATGAGAAGATGTACCTACATTTTATGCAAATGTTATGTCATTTTTTTAAAAGAGAGAGTGAGAGACAGTGAGAGAGAGAATCTTAATATTTATTTTTTAGTATTTGGCGGATACAATATCTTTGTTGGTATGTGGTGCTGAGGATCGAACCTGGGCCGCACACATGCCAGGCGAGCGCGCTACTGCTTGAGCCACATCCCCAGCCCCAATGTTATGTCATTTTATATAAGAGACTTGCACGTGTGTGGATTTATCCATCAACCCTTGTGGATATGAGGCATGACTGTTATCTAAAGTGAATTGATGGGAGTCAGGTAGGCATCAGGAAAACAGAAGTTAGAAGTATTGGGAAACTGCTCTAATAGTTTAATAATGCTATGATAATTATTTTGGAAATGAAAGTATAAAGAGGAAAAAAGTGGTAAATAAACTCTAGAAGAACTAAATTGTTAAAATGGATTTTTTATTAGAGAACAATGGATTTTTTACTAGGAGATGAAAGTAAAAGAAACATGACTGAGTTTTTACACATGAGTGACATAAAATGGAAATGCATTAAGAGAAGTAGGGAGATGGGACTATAAAGTCTGATGAGTAGGGAGTTAATGATGAATATAGCTGTAGACAGTCTGTATTAGTTGGTAGGGGCCATGGTAAAGGGAAAGTAAGTAGCTTGAAATGTAAGATAATTTGAATGAAAGTAGAAGGTAGCTCTGAACTAAATGTACAAATTTAGAAGGCATTTGTATTGATAGGGTGGAAATTAAAAGTCTGAGAGTAAATTAAATTCACCTTCTCCTCATTGATAGGAAAATTTTATAAAGATCTTCTCAGGTTGAAAGTCATCCATTTTTATATATCTTTAGGTGAGTAACTAGGTAACTTCTTAGAAGGCTTGTCTTAGCATTAATACCACATAAAAAGAAAATCAGGTTGTTTCCTTAAAGAAGTTTTGTCTACAAGGCAGAATTTTTTTAAAAAGTACTTCCCTGAAATATTTGTGAAACTTTTTGGGCAGAAGTATTTGTAATGTAAAATATTTTTTTCTAGAACTTTGTTCATATTACAGAATGATAAAGGGGCCACTTCTCCAAGAAGACTTGACAATTCTGAGTAGGTTTATGCCATACAGCACAGCCTCAGAATACAGAAGGCAAAACTCTAATAGACCTGAAAGAAATATATGAGCCCATCTTAAAGTCAAAGACCTTAATACCTGTCAGAAATGGACAAAGTTTGTGCAGAAAGTCAGGAATGACATAACTAAACTCAATTACATTAATAATCAACTGGACAAAATAAACACCAATATATTACTACAATCAACAACAGCAGAATAAATATTCCAAACTCACATGGAACATTTATCAAGATAGACTACATTCTAGGCCATAACATACAATTTTATAAATTAAAATGAATATAAATAATACAATGTCTGCTCTCAGAGCATAATGGAATTAAACTAGAAATCAATTAGACATACCAGAAAAATCTCCCTCATACTTGGAAATATAAGAATATACTTCTACAAAACATTTGATTCAAAGAAAATTATTCACTTCCATTTCTGGTAGATCGTAACATCGTTATACTCATATAATCATTATCAACCTTATTTCTGTGAATCTTTATTCTAAAAACTTTTGATACTTAGAGTTAATGAATCACTTGAAGAAATATCTTTTTTTTGTGTGTCATGAAATAGCTTTATTTTAAAATGTTTAACAGAAAATTCATTACAGCAGTAGGGTACTTGCTTTGTGTCTATATGGATGGTGTTTGCTCCCCATAAAGTTATGTAGGCCCAATTGTTCTCTAGTCATATAAAATGCTTGTCTTAATGAGATGGTTTTATTTTCACCTTGAAATGAAATCAAGGATATTTTACTGTACCCTTCTTGGGTCCATTCAAATTATGAAAAGCATGATGTTAATTAATGATAAGTGAATAAAGCAAAGGCTAATACCCTGTCACCCTTCCTGTCTAATTATAAAAATGATAATCATAATTTTAGCTTGAAAACTAGGCATATTTTTAAAATGTTTACCATATTGTACTTCTAGGGTGAACTATAGACTTATTTTTCATTACAAATTATACAGGTGCTACAGTTTGAATTAGATTTTCGATCATAAAAACATTTATATTACTACTATTGATTTAAACATTAAGAGTTTGAAGATGCTGTCCTACCTAGTTGGTGATATTTATGGCACACATATTCACAAGTTTAATGGTCACCAACATAGAGGAGATTACTGCTATTATGAAGTTTCAAAAGAATCTAGCTGTTTTGTCATAAGTAAATACTATGTCAACCAAGATCATCAGGGGCATCTGTTTTCATGGAGTATTTTTTTTTAAATCAAAGATTAGATGTTAGTGAATGACATTCTATATTGCATAGAAAGAAAAGCAATGAAAAGATTTAGCAAAACAATAAAATTTAAAAAGCTTTTTGATTCATGTAAAGTTCCACTTAGCTTAAAATGCCTTACATTTGATATTGGATTTTCAATTACTCTTGCATAATATATAATTATCAACAAGCTGTTTTTATCTATTTTAAAAATATTATTTGCAAGATCTGTGCACATTCAATGAGAAATAAGTTTCTATGTAGCAAATATGTAGGGGGAAAAAAGCCTTAATATCTTAATTTGGGTGTAGAAATGTGGCTTTTACCCTTATATCAATGTTCTAAAACTTTTGTGTAAAATAACATTTTTTCCCAACCCCTTTATAATTCTTCTAAGAATTCTTATTTCATATCAATTTACTTAGAATTTCTTACCAAGAGTCTATTCAATGTAATTGCAGAAAACTTCTTGCTAAAGTTCATCTCTAAAGATATAACTTTGATTTCATAACATAGATGAGGTAAAACATTCACCAGCTAATAAAGTTTTTGATTATTCTTAAAGTTTTATCTAATTGTGCAAATATACCACTTCATTAGCACTACTCTTGCTTTTTTGTTTCTTTTTTCATTGCTTTACGTCATGGCTGTGGTTTTGCTTCACCTCTGTGGCAGTGAGTTCTGCATCCTAGATCTCTAGGTCATACTTGATATGCTTCATTTCTTGGATCCAAGTAAAGATTACACATAACAAGAACAAAATGCCTGGTGACCACATTCCTTATTTAAAAGTCTTAATATTTCTGAACTCAGTCACTAGTAGGCATTGACCCAATGAATCCCACAAATGTAAGGATAAATTTCTGAACATTGATGTTATTTTCAGTAGGTGTGAGATGGAGTGATTAGTTATTGAAATGGAAACTCACTCCCTGTCTATACAGATGTTAGTCTTCTGAAAACATCTCACCATTTCAATATTGCTTGGATTTTACTAACAATTTAGCAAGTGATACAACTAATTTATAACTCAGAGTTTTGAGGTAAGATGTTGGAATCCATTCTATTTTATTGTGGTCCAGTTTACCTCTCTCTTTACATGTCTTTAAAAAATCTAATTATATTCTTTTACTATTTGTAATCTATTATATTGACCAAATACATTCAATAATCCATAGATTGAGATAATACCTGGATATTAGATACCTGATGTTACAATGAAAATAAACTTTCAAATGGGAAGATACATGAGCTTGAATCAACTTTTCTGAGCTCAGAAAAAAAGTCCTCAGTGGAGAAGAAATGGGACAAAGAAAGGAATTCCATTCTGAGGCAGAGTATAATCATTAAAAGTAGAATGAACACAGGTGCTATCTAATGAAGGTAAATCGAGGCTACAGTTGACAATGCAGCAGTAAGGAGTGGATATGAAGATACAAAATGAGTTCAGAGCTTCTTGATAAATGTAGATGTCCCAGGGTCTGGGAAAGAGTCGGCATCAAAAACACCAGACTTCACTTTGTTTACATATAAACAATCAATTTTTTATAACATGCCACTGTGCCAGATCCTACTATTTATTTGTAAACCTGGATAAATAAAATCATGGAATAATATTCTATTTTTAACCATTTTGAAAATGAGGATATTTCTAAATCATTTTGTGTTAATTTTCTAAGTAAATCAACATCAGATTTTACAATTTATAGCAGACAATCTGGTGTATCCATTTTACCATTTTCATCTGATTTTCTCTTCCACACATATATTCATATCATTTTGTACTTTAGTCAATGCAACTGTGAGGATGTTTAGAAATGTTAACTAACTTCTTTAATTATTTTTGACGTTGTATGATCCCTAAGGATAACCATGGTCATGTAATCTATTTCTACATTAATAATGAATTTTACTAATGCAAAGTTGACAAGTCATTGGAGGGTAAAAATGAGGAACATTTTGGATACAATGGAAAGAGCTTGCTATTTAACTTTTCATTTATTTCATTGCATTGAAGGGATTTGTGTTAGCAATGAGCATACCTGAGCTTGACTTTAATTTCTCTGATCTCTTGATTTTTATAACCTCACTCTCTGTTTTAATGATTCAGTAGCAGCTTACTATTCTGTTTTTATATCCTCTGACCTAAGGTAATTAGTTTTCTTCACTAGCATAAGGCTACAATAACTATTATTTCTACTATCTCCTTTTAGAGTGGTACAGGTTTGAGTCTCATGTATTATATTTAAACAATACAACTTGTTAAAAATGTAAAACTAAGAAGTGAGTCAAGTATATATTATGCATTCAATGTAACTTACCTAATTCATTTCTCAACTTAGAGCTCCTTAGATCTTCATAGGACAACATCTTCAACCTGTAAAATGATATTTTGATGAGAGCAGACATTTCAGTGAGTCTAAATTTAAAGTTGGAAGATTATCTCTAGGGCTGATCTATTGGAATTACTTATCTGAGCCAAAGTAATTCAAGTAATTCAGGTGTAGTGAAACACTTCTAATTTTAAATTCAGAAGCATAGAGGAGTGAGTTGGATTATTGGCTGTAGCACTTAGTTGATCCTCTTTCTTATCATCCTTGACTTTTAAAGCCTGGTCTTTTTAAAATGTGCTTCAGAAATCCATGTGCTCACAAGCATTTGATTCATTAATTTTGAAAGACTATTATAGAGGTTTTAGTGATAAATTCAGAAATACCAAAAACCCAAGTGTGAGCACACACAATTAAAAGAGAGAACTAGGTAAAACTGTCACAATAAATCATAGGTTCCAAACTGAATCTTGAGTAAAAGGGAGATCATCCTCTGACAGGCAAGTCATAATTTTTTTAATAAAGTCTAAATTTTCACTCATTGGTTACTTGGGAGGCGAAGATGGGCAGAGAATAAAGGATTTTCAGTTTGTCCTTATGTTATATGTCTTCAGTGAATATATTGGTAACATTTTTATCTTTATTATTTTTAATAAGTACTTTGAAAGGAAAAATACAGATTTTATAGACAAATATAAGCTTATATGTCACTGTGGATATAATTTAATTTAATTTTATAGACCTAGGGCTAAACTAAACTAACTTTTCAAAGTACTTTTCTTTCTTTTTCCCTCCTTCCATATCTTCATTCCTTCATTTCTTCTCCCCCACCCTCCCCCTGCTCTCTCTTTTATTTTCCTCCTGAAGTCTATATTCACATCTAGCAGAGTAAGGATGATATTTCAGCCATTATTTAAGTCACAGTTTCCATCTATTTTTTTTATTATTTTTTTTATTGGTTGTTCACAACATTACAAAGCTCATGACATATCATATTTCATACATTAGATTGAAGTGGGTTATGAACTCCTAATTTTACCCCAAATGCAGATTGCAGAATCACGTCTGTTACACATCCACAATTTTACATAATGCCCAATTAGTAATTGTTGTATTCTGCTACTTTTCCTATCCCCTACTATCCCCCCTCGCCTCCCCTCCCATCTTCTCTCTCTACCCCATCTATTGTAATTCATTTCTCTCCTTGTTAATTTACCCATTCCCCTCACAACTTCTTATATGTAATATTGTATAGCAGTGAGGGTCTCCCTTCATTTTCATGCAATTTCCCTTTTCTCTCCCTTTCCCTCCCATCTCATGTCTCTGTTTAATATTAATCTTTTCTTCCTGCTCTTCCTCCCTGCTCTGTTCATAGTTGCTCTCATTATATCAAAGAAGACATTTGGTATTTGTTTTTTAGGGATTGACTAGCTTCACTAAGCATAATCTGCTCTAGTGCCATCCATTTCCCTGCAAATTCTATGATTTTGTCATTTTTTATTGCTGCATAGTACTCCATTGTGTATAGAAGCCACATTTTTTTTATCCATTCATCTATTGAAGGGCATCTGGGTTGGTTCCACAGTCTAGCTATTGTGAATTGTGCTGCTATGAACATCGATGTGGCAGCATCCCTGTAGCATGCTCTTTTAAGGTCTTCAGGGAATAGTCCGAGAAGGGCAATAACAGGGTCAAATGGTGGTTCCATTCCCAGCTTTCCCAGGAATCTCCAAACTGCATTCCAAATTGGCCGCACCAATTTGCAGTCCCACCAGCAATGTAATGATCATTATAACATATATATGTGTATGCGTAATGTGCATATCCACAGATACATATGAATATGAAAATATATAATATATAATTTCATGATAGGAATAATGCTGAAAAATTCTATTTCATATTAAAGAATTATGTGCTAGTCAGTTTTCCATCACTGTGACAAAACACTTAAAATCAACTTAAATGGAAGAAAGGTTATTTTGGTTAACAGTTTCAAAGGTTTCAGTTCATACTTGCTGTGCCCTGTTGCTTTTGGGCCTGTGGCAACACAATACATCATAGCAGGGAGTGTGCTGTAGAGCAAACTGCTCCTCTCATGGCAGCCAGAAAGCAAACAAAAACAGAGGAAGGGCCTTGATCCCAATACTCCTTTCAGGGTTATTTGCCTTATCACCTAACTTTCTTCCACTAGGTTTTCAACTCCAAATAGCACCATAAGCTTGGACCCAGGCCTTTAACTATTGGCTTCTTGGGAAACACTTCCAAATCATAGCAGATCGCTTACAAACTGAGCATTTAATACTAACGACATTGCATTCCAGTATTGATGTAAACTATCTTTTAAAATTATTCTTTTATGTTATTTATTTTTTATAACTTTGTTTTATTTATCTATTTTTATATTTGTGCTGGGGATCGAACCCAGCGCCTCACTGAGTTAGGACGAGAGCCTGATGTAAACTATGTTTAGGTGACAAACAGCAATGGATTACATATTTTACTCTGTTTTTACCAAACAGACAGACTATTTATTTAAACTTTGTGTCTTCCATTTTGTATAGGTTGTTTGGTGTTTACTATGCTGTCACAGTAGGGGTAAAAACATGCATATTTATAGTGCTTTAATTGTAAATAATTCATCATTGAGTTGGAAGAAACAAACCACTAACTTCTACTTTATAAGGACTTAGGTAGAATTAGAATTAGGGAAAGGAGAGGGAAAAGGAAAAAAAAAACAAAACTTCAAATTTGGAGAATTTTCAAAAGCAGAGAAGTAACTGGGATGGCTATGGTGTTTTAGAGAACAAAGAGGAAAGATCTTGCTGTGAGGAAAGGAGGCAGTTGAATATGGTGTGAAACATGAATACATGTGCTGTGGCCCTGTCAGGAAGGATCTGAACAATCAGGCTGAAGGGTGCATACATTTGTTTCTAGGCAAAGAAGAAAGAAATTCCAGTTAGGAAGTATAAGCTCAAGAAAACTATTGTACAAAATGGTGACTATAGTTAATAATAATGTTTTGCATTCTTAAAAATGGATGGAAGTACATTTTAAGTGTTCTCAGTAAGGAAAATATGATAGGTATGTGTGGTGATGCAGGTGTTAATTAGCTCAATTTAGCCATTCTGCCATATAATCACATTTCAAAATATATTGTACATGATAAATATACATATTTTTTGTTAATTTAAAAAAATTAAGAAAAAAAATAATCCCCACCTCCCAAAAAAGAAACAGTGTCCAATTTTCAGAAAATAAGAAATACACTAAAACCAAATGATCACTAAGCACTTCTGGAGAAGGTGAGCATGCCCAGGACACTGGATCTACCAAGTTCAATTCTGGTGTTCATTACAAATCAACCATAATGGCGTTCCCCCTCTAAAATGGGCTTACTCATCCCTTGAATCATGAATAAATCAATACTCTATAACTCTCTATTCATAGTTTCCAGAACAAGAGATGAAATGAATTTGGCATTTTAGAAATAATTCATCAGAGTTAAAGAAGCATAATAGATAGACTTCACTAATGTTAACTTTTTATACTAGTAAAGATGTAGATAAACCACTTTACTTCATTTTATTTTGGATAGATCATTGATTACACAATGGTTGTCTTTCTCATATTATGGTCAGTTCAGCTCTGGAATAATTCCTGGACCCTAGAATCACTGAACTCCTCTGCTAACACTTGCTGAATAAGATCTACACAGGAAAAAAAATAAAACTGCACTTTTAGAAAGCACCTCAGATAAAAGCACACAGCAAAGGTTGAAATATACAGGTTTATAAGAATCCCTCTTCTGGATACATTTCTGGGTTCTTACATTGAGACAATAGATGCTGAGTGGGCCAACCTAATTAAATTAAATTAAATCTTCCTTAATAATACAGTTATACATAAGTTAATGAGGAAATATGTTCTGAGAAATGCATCGTTAGGCAATTTTGTCATGTGTGAATGTCACAGAGTATACGTAGACCAACTAAGGGCTGCAACATCAAGATAATAACTTGATATTTGGAACTACCATTATATGTGCAGTTCATCTGAAATATCATTATGTGGTATATGAATGCAGTTCATTTTTTTTTAGCAAGGCTTTAGAAAGATACTAAATATATGAGCTGGAATAAAGTTGAACAGAGTGTTTGCTAAATTGTAATACCATACATGCACATGGATAGTATATGCAGTTACACAGTATGAAAGTAATATAGTGATACAAGTATCTGGTTTCTATTGTTAGCTACTAAAGCTACAGACTAGAGGAGGGTGAAATCAGTGCATGCCTCTTCACTGGGTCCTCTTTTAGCCTGCCACTTTTGTCACTATGATAATCCTATTCCTTTGCTCATGTACTCTATTACTATAATACAGTGGTAGCCATTGGAAGTTGCTAATAAAGACTTGTTAAATTAAGTTGTGTTTGATTGCTCTCTCTGGCTATGCAAAATAAAGTGGCATGCCATGAAGAGCCAGGAAGGAAGGAAGGAAGAAAGGCAGGCAGGCAGACGACAGGTTGGCTTTCTTTTCATAGGTTTGCATGCATTGTCAGATTTGCAGAAGTGTCTAAAGTCAAGTCATAATATCTTGTTCAACATGATACTAGTAATAAATCTATAGCATAAAAATTACATTATATTTCTCTCTTTATTTTTTCATCTTCCCTATATATGCTTTTTAACTTCAGTACCTTTCCTCACTTTGTTACTTCCTCGTAAAACATCTTTCTTCTTCCTGCATTCTCCCTACTTCTTTCTTCTACTTGAACATATGCTAGACTTCCATGAGCTTTCCAGTAGGAATCAAGGCAGTATGGCTTGTGACTAAAAGGACACTACAGAAAAAAATGTAGAGGAGAAAAAGTTTATTTAAGGGCTCACGGTTTAAGACGTCATAGGCTGGCTCCTGCCTAAGGGCTCCAGGTAAGGCTGAACATCACAGTGTAAGAGGGTGGCAGAAGGAAGCAGCTGACATCATGATCAGAAAGCAGAGAGAGAGAGAGAGAGAGAGACTCTACTTGCCAGGTACATACATATACCCCATAGCCATGCCTGCCAATTCCCTAATTACCTGTCATCTGCCTCCAGTTACCACTCAGTTAATTGCATTAGGTATTAATTCACTGATTAAGTCAAGGCCTATCACCAAATCATTTCTCCTTCAAACATTTTGTCATTGTATAACATATGAGATTTTGGGGTATACCACATCTAAACCATAACACATACTACAACTGTCCATAATATGTTTTTATATTTTTTCTTATGACATTCAAATGTCTATTTTTTTTTTCTTATTTTTATGGGGTCATTGTTCCTCATTTGTGCATAAATGCCTCCAAGGACAGATTCTGTTTGCTTCCCCAACACCTAAACATATATAATACATGCTATATTATATTTGCCAAAGTTAATGAATGATCAAGAAAGGTCGCTTTTGTGGGATTGTATAAGGAGAGATTCCTTTTTGCAGTGTCACGGTAAAACACTACTGCTAGATAAAATCTGTCCTTGACCTGTACCCAGAGACAATCTATCAGTCCTGAAATATAACCATCTTAAATTTGAAAAACACCACTGGATATTTTTGAGACCTTTATTTGGCATAGTACCACATGCATCAGCTAATGAAAACACAATGGATGCAGACGAATTTAATTATATCTGTGTCTCATTGATAGTCCACCTAAGTACTTCTGCATTTGTTTTAATTCTTTCCAGAAGTTTTAGAGATAGTTAAGAAAAAGAGTCTTAATTCCTAAAAGTCTATAAAAGTAAAAAAAAAATTAACAATGAACTGTAAGGTTTTATGACAAGGTTAGAAAGTGAGATAGGGAGGATAGGCAGCATTTTAAATGTACATGAATTCATTGTCAGAGCCACTATTTAAGATATGCTTGGACTCTTAATAAGCATATAAATGAGTGACATAGTAAAGTTGAGTGAATTTCAGGTACATATTTCAAATGAATGTTTGAATAAATCTAAAACTTTTGAAACTTCCCTTGAAAATAAAATTTGGGGAAAAATGCACCTCTTAGAATATTGCAATCTAATATTTTGTTCTCTAATATATCACTCCAAAGAACATTCTGCCATACTGACAAACTGCTAAAGACTAAATAGTAATCTCTTCCTTCAGGTAGTGAATGTTGGGATTTGTACCATGGGAACCAAGACTATAAAAGATAAACTAGAATTAGTTCATCTGTCTTTTATTTTTTTCTCCCTCATGATTTGTTGTTTTATACATCACCTATTCTCTGGATTCAGATCATATTATAACACTGAAAAATACCTGGGCCATCAAGTTTGGGTTTTGGTTACTTCACGCCCCAATCAGCACTGGCATTCAAAAGTAAATTGGTTCTTGTTTGTTCATTTGTTTTTAATTTTGGTTATAGATTGCTCACTTTTGGTCAAAGGTTTGTGAAAACTTTTCTGGTGACATGTCAACTGATGAGTTCCATAAAAACACAGCTCAATGCTGTTGAGACAGTTCTCTTGGGTTTATAAAATATGTTTAGGCAATTATGAAGCCAAATAAATAGACTTATTCTGCCTCCATAGTCCCTAAAAAGGGATAGGAAAACAAAATAAAAATCATGATCTTATTGTTGCATAATGGTCTTAATATTGTGTATATTTGGCCTCTTTTATATCTGAGCACCTTTTGTTGAAATGTGCAAAGCATTTAAAAATTCCAAAATGTGTACAAAAAATAATACAGGAAAATGCAAGCTATCCCTCACTGTCACTGTCACTCTTTGGCAAGGACGTTAGAAAGCTGTTATACATATTTCTTCTGAATTTGCTTGCAAATATGCATAAATTCACATGACATTTTGGTAAATGTATTTCTCTAAGAAGATGCCATGAATTTTAGGAAGTGTATGATTTGGCAATTACTAAAGAAATTATTCATTTCTCATGTATAAAAAATAAATAGTTGCATTAAATACATGTAACCTGTCAGAATGTGACTTATGGTTGCCTCCAGCTCTAGCAACGTATGTGCTCTGCTCATTCAATTTAATAATACATTTTCAATAATATATAAATTAGGTAATAAATTTGTGTTATGTGCTGAAACCTAGAAATAACTCTCTCCCTCCTTTCTTTGTTTATTTTCCTCTCCCTCTTTCTCTCTCACTGTCCTTTCTCTGTCTCTCTGTTTTTCTCTCTTTACTCTTTATATATCTCTCTCCTACTCTCTTTTGCAATGTTCATTACTCCACTGAAGTCAAAATATTATGAAAAAAGAAACAAACAGAAAAGTATCCTGCCAAGAGAAAAATAAACAGTTCTCCAAAAAAGGGCAATGAGTTTATTTAAAATTCTTTTACATTTCTAATCTTATTTTTATCTTCATATAATTCTATGAAGATTCATAATATTATTTTGACAATTTAACATTATGAGAAATCAAGGTCCATTAAGGTCAAGTTATTCATCAATTCACATACGATGTAGTAATTAATAGCATATTTAGAAAATAGATTCCTTGGCTTCTATTTCATATTCTTTCTACAGAATAAATAAATAGGCTTTATTGATATGCTAATCCCCTTGTATTTAATTGTATCCATTTCATGGTTTGTCTTGTATTCATGCTTAAGTATTTTAAATTCTTCCTTGCCTGTGTTTTATACTCAAATATAAGCATTTGAGAAGGACTTTTCTGCTGTGGGGTGCAAGATGAAGGCATGATTCTCACTTGACCTGATGTTAAATGCTGACATTGGACTGGAGAATAATTGAAACTCAACATCCAAAGTCTAAAAAGTTAAATTAAGCCAATTCAGGTAGCAATTTTCTTAAAATCAATGAGGCAGGACAGTGTAAAACATATTCAAATCTTGAAACAAACAACGTAGCTTTTAAGATGAGCATTGGTAAGATTTCTGTGAATACAAGATAAAATTGGGATCTGGAAAGGGTCCTGGGATAGCCTGTGGTTTAAAGTAAGGTGCAAACTGTTTTTAGTGTCAAGTCTTCTTGGATGAAACTGTGATTATTTGTAAAGGGAATATTTGGAATTATGGATGGTACAGATTGTTATGTGTGACATAGCACCAAAGAGGTACCATTGGTGTTACAATCAGATAAATAGGTCTTATTTCCAGTTCAACCTGTCATCAATTGGATGTTCTTAAAAAACCTTTCACTTTTAAACTAGGGAAATGACAAAGAGCTGTTGTAAAATTTGAATGAAATGAGGCATGCACATATTTGCTAAATATGCATGCTGAATCTTTTTATCTTGCTCCCAAGAGCCAACATGCATTATCTTCCCCACACTGACTTTTCTGGATACTATCAGTGAGTCTCCTCTTCCAGCCCCAAGTTAAATTCAGATATGGAAGCCATAACCCAGAGAACAGAGAATGAGAAAAGAAATGGGTCTGGGTGTTGTTTCTTTCAGGTCTCTCCTCCTGGTTTGGGAGACTATCTTTTGTTTTTGTTTTTGAACCCAGGTGCTATCTGCCACTGATCTACATTTGCTGTCATTTTTTTTAACGTGTTAACTGTAAAATATTTTAATTGTGTGAATGGATATAAAGAGGAAAGTAAAATCACCTGTAATCCTATCTTCAGATAAACTGCTGTTATTTTTTATTTTGCCACAGAGTCTCTGGTAAGTTGCAGATGTTGGCCTTGAACTTGGCATCCTCCTGTCTCAGCCTCCTGGTTACAGGCATGCACCATCACACTTGGCAAGGTACTGTCTTTCTGAACTGAAGGAAAACATTAGTGTCCTGTTGGTGCCTCTTATTGCCCCATAATTTCATGTTTTGCTAGCCTCCAGTGAATCCTCCCTCCCTTCATTTCTTCAGGCCACGGATGGCAATGGCTTTTCTAATGTGATTATTTCCAGACTGTTTCACCATTACTTACTGGATTCCCTTAAAACAGCTCACACCTTTGTAAACAGTCTCGTTATTAAACTCTTTCAAGTGTCTCTTTTCAATGTGCCATCTGTTCTCCAACTGGGACACTGATCAATTTGTTGTTATCATGATTATCATTATAATTATTAAAGGGTCTCATTGAATGCCATGCCAAGTGTTGTTATGAAGGAGATTCACAGTAACTGCCTTGTGATAGTGAGAACTACCAAGTGGCACATGAATATGCGGAACAGTCAATTCTTTGTTTAATTATCTAAAGTGTCAGACATCATAAGGGACACAAAGTATTTGTATTTGTTAGGAAACATGCTCCTTTACTAACTATATTTAATAAAGTACTATTGAAAATTTCACAAATAATGCAGGTCTATTAACTTCTATAAACAACTATAAATATAAAGAAAATAAGACAACTAGCTTTTATCTTTTGCATTTGTAAGCATAAAAAAATAAATATGTCATTGCATTTTCCTGGGAGTTCCTTCTGGGAAGGCAGATAGATGTGAGCCAGCTGTGAGCAATCTCATCCTGACCTAACTGGTACCTGATGTTCAAATGGTAGATTCACAGAGGAGACCAATGGCCTGGATAAACAGCAGAGAGCAAACTGTATTAATTAGATGGCAAAAGTGGAAGATACTGAGTTTTGGATAGAGTGTTGAATGAGACATTTGGGTAAACGATAGGAAACAGACTGGGACTAATATATTTTTTAATTTACAATGTTCCAAACCACATCTGCTAAATAATTCAAGTAGTTTGTCTTTAAGTAGCCAGTAGTCTGATATTTTTCAGTGACTTTCTCTGAAGCAGTTTAACATATTTCAAAGAAAATCAGCTGATTCACTTTTATAAAGTCAGAGCAGAATAAATTAGGATGACAGATTCTCCTCCTAGTGAATGTTGAGCAGATGAACATTCATTTTCCTGATGTTTCCTATCACTGAGATTTCCAATAACTCATAGTTTCAGGCAATTCTCCCCTTCTACCTCATTGCGTTGACCCAGGCATTGGGATTGATTGCTGCACATTTAATATAGCTACAACAAATAGCTTGTAGATTGTTTTATAATCAAGACTTGGTTGAAATGTCTATTAAACTTTGCCCCAGGAATTGGAATGTCAAAGTACCTGGGACAAATGCTTTTTCAGAGTCAGGTATTAAAACACTTTTTAATAAGATAACCTAGTTATTTCTAAATCTACTAAAATTAATACCAAAAAAAATATGAAATAATGAAACTAAACAACTTAAAATGCTTTAAAAGTTAAATGTGTGTGTGTGTGTGTGTGCACGCACATGTGTATTTGTTATCCATAGTCATCATATGTTGACAATGGATAAAAACACCAGACTTATTTTTGCTTTCTACCTTTTCTACCTATGATTTAGTACCCAGTGATCAGCCTTTTCCCCAACCCTCCCATCTACTATTCTCCCCAATCTCTGGTAGCCAAAATCTGTACTGTTTTTGAGTCCTTTAAAAAATAAAATTTTGTTCACAGTCTATTGTTTGCATAATTGGACAGAAAATCCTGGAGTCATCTTTTTGCTTTTCTCCTGTTAACATAGACCTATGGTTTCCCATCAGTGCACATGGATTGCAAGTCAGTAGCCCAATACCCTCAAAGTTCCTTCACACATGGACACTTTTATATCATTTGAGTTTGAGTTTTTCAAGAATGAAAATCTTATTCATATAAATAAGAAGAATAAAAACAAATTGAGCCCAATTTTCTGGGTCTTATTTATAACAGAGTCATGTTTTGTTATCCTTGATGATATTTTAAAGTAATTGACTAAAAAGTTCAAAACTGGCTCTTTTGGAATAAATTGAGCAGGAAGAATTTGGTAGGAGTAAGAAATAAAATTTTGAAAATATTCTGCTAAGAGACCCAGTGAATTTGGGTGTTATTAAGGCTGAGAATGTACTGATTGCATTTAATTAACCTAACATTGATTATTATTTACTTTTATCAATAGAAAATTAGGTATAACTTAGGTATAATTTAGTAGCCTTTAAAAATACTTGTAATATAAGTAAGTATTTATTTCTACATGTTCTAACACACAAGAACAATATATCCAATTATATCTCAATGGACTGTGATATACTGAGTGTTTGAAAAAATGTGGTATGAATATTATTAAAACCAAACTAATAAATAATGACATCAAAACAGGACAAGAACAAAATACTGAACTACATATTTCAAGATTAACATCATACATCCAAATAGTCCTCTAAAAATGCCCGGTTATTTGATTAATGTATTGGGAAATTAGTTGGCATAAATATTCAAATAATACAAAAATGAAAATTTTCTTTTCCTCAGTAGGTTTTATATTCGTTCTTATAAAATCAAACTGAGAGTCAATGCAAAAGAAAGAGGAAAAAAATAAGCATATACCTAACAAACTTTCAGAATACTTAGATACAGGTATTTGTAAGATGTAGTGGAAGGAGAGATGGAAGAAAAATTCTACATCAAATTTATAGAGACAAGGAAGTGGCTGTGAAACCTAGAACATTAATTGCAAGCTAAAATAGTCTTATGACTATGTGCTATAGTTCAGATCTGAAATGTCTTTCGGAAACCCCTGTGCTAAGACACTGGTCCCCTATGGCACTATTGAGAAGTGGTAGAAAATTTAAAAGGCGGAGCCTAATAGAAGGAAGCTCTTGGGTCCTTGAGAAAGTATTCTCAATGAGGATTATGGGGCCCTGGCCCCTCACTCTTCCTCTCTTTTGCTCCCTAGCCATGAGGTTATTGGTTTTCCTCTGCCTGTGCTACTTCCATGATTATATTGTCTCACCACCAATGAAAAAGAAATAGGCCCAACCAATCATGGATTGAAACCTCCAAAACTCTGGGCCAAACTAAACCTTTTCTTTTTATAAGTTGATTTAACTGAGGTTATTGTAATAATGATGAAAAGCTGACCAAAAAGTTTTGAAAAATATCATAGTTTTTATTCTTATATAAAAATAGAAAAGCTTGATAATCTGAACCACATATTTTTCACTGAGTTGCATTTCTGCTTGTTTATTTGATTTTATTTTTTCATTGTGACATCCACAAACCTTTGCCTCTCATGTTTGTCATCATAGTTTAGTCACTTATATTTGGTGATGGTTGGTTGAGATTTGATTGATTAGATTTCTTTGCTTTTTGATAACATGTTGTCTGTAATTCTGTAATTACTTGACAATCTTTTTTTTTAAGTCTCTGATCTTACACCTCAATTTTGATTTGAGCAGGAAAATCAGACAAAAGAAAAGAAAACTAAAGAATAATAACACCTAACAGCTATTTATTGTATTTATCTTATGTCTTTATAGATCAAAATTTGTTTCATTTAGACAATATAAAATTGATTAATAACAATGCTATTATTTATGTCACTTTAAAATGATAATATTTGATATGTTATGTATGAAACTATATCGGTAAAAAGTTGTAAATAGGCTTTGAATAAATATTTTGAATTGCCTTGCTGATAGCTGAAGTGGAGTAAATTAAAGGACGTTAGACAAAAAAAAAAAATCTTCTCTTTTGTTTTCTCAATGTTTATGTTTTTTTTTTATTGGAGAACATGGATTTTTTAAGGACTAAGAAGTCTCCATGTTATACATTAACATTTGAATTTTGATACATCATAAGTCTGTTCTGATCAAAACAGACAAGCTTATAGGAATACTTGTTAACAATCATACCATTTTTTAAAAATAATGTCTTACAAAATATTTTGTAATGGTTTTAGATGCCCTTTCTTGATTCCATACTTTAAATCATGTAAATGTAAGTAATGTTTTATATATATTTAAATATCCAAATGACTTTGTAGAAACTTTGGATTGTTTTTTATAAAACGTGAAAAAAATATAATTAAATATAATTAAAGCAGTTTGCAAGAACAATATTTATTATCCACTACAGATTAAAAAGATTAAAAGTGGGTGATTAATAAATAAAAGTAATAAATAAATAAAGGTAAATAATAAAAAAGCTAGAATACAATGAAGCCCCTGTACCAAATAGTATACAATAGATACAAAGCTATGTCTGGTTTGTTGCTCAGGATAAAATATTAAATATAAGAAGAATCACAGGCCAGTATTCACAATGGAAAATACATGTATCTTCTGTTGGTGAGAACGAGTAAGATATTGCTGTGGCTTGAATATGTCTTATCCCTTCTGAAACTCATGTTGAAGCTTGATTCCATTATGGATGTATTGTAAGGTAGCCTTTTAACAGGTGAGTAGGTGATTAAGTGGGATTAAGAAATTTGTGAGGTAGGTAGTGGGTTAGCTGTAGAGGATGGAGGTGTTGTTATAAAGCAAGTTCACTTTTCTGTTTTGTTCTTTTGTTCTTTTGCATGCACTTCCTTGCTCTCTCATCTTCTGCTATGGTGGCATGCCTGGCCTGAACCTTGACTATGCCTTTGCATCTCCAGAACTATGAGCCAAAATAAACTTTTCTTTTTAAAGGAAAATCTATAAAATACCAAGTCTATGGTATTTTGTTATAGCCGTAGAAAACAAAGACAGATGTTTTCAGGCAGTGTAGGCTATAGGAAGTTGAATTTACTTCCTGGTTTCAAATTTGGCATAATGAAATTTGGAAAGCAATCTCACTTCAAAGGCAAATTGGTCCATAGAGCATGTTTTATATGTATGTGGATTTGGGTTTTTTTATGCGCCTAATAATTGAGTTATAGTACTTGCACACCAATTAATAATGTGGGGATAAGTCTAAATAAGACATAGCTGTCTGATCTTTAAAAATCTCTCAGAATCATGATCTATTGCTTTTCAAGTGTGCATCTTGAACACTCACAGACTGTGGAGGGATGCTTCAGGTTAGAAAACAAAAAAGAGAAAAGAAACAAAACCTCAGAGAAGAAGAGGAGATTGTCTGTTGTGTCATGACCTTCCAAGCATTCTTTCATAAAAAAGGATGTCACAAGGCATTATAAGATCTTAGAGAAGCAAATAGAAGGCATGCACCTATGATACTCGAGCGTTTTCATAGAAATGATGAAATTATTATACTGTGGGCTGTTTGACCGATTTTGAAGTAGAAGCATTTGTATAAATTCCATATGTTAAAAATTGAGTGAATCAACTCAGGTTGAGTAATGAGGATGATAAATTAAAGGATGCATGTGTGATTTATCACTCCTCCTGCAGAGCACCTTTAGCAGTCACAAATGTAAATTAAGATGACAGGACAGAATGGAATAATGGAAAATAGTATGCAGAACCCCAGGGAGATTAACAATAAGGACAAGAGGCATTTTAAAAATCACAGAAGAGACTCAAGTGCCAACCAGTCTTGAAGTGAATCAGTATTTATCTAGTTCCTTTTATCCAAGAATCTCAGTACATTTAAACATATTTCAAATTGACTTTCACATACCCCGATTGTAATTTAAATTCTACAGATCAAAATAAAAGGCAAAGTGCCCTAACTTTATTAAAAACTACAAAACAGAAAGCAAGCCACTAATGAATCTCTGTTGGTAAATTATTCACAAACAGGCATATATGTGGAGAAGATGAGCAGAAAACACTGCACTTTACTAATACTGTGTGGTGGGATAATTTATTGGAAAATTCATTTGTGTTTTCTTTTCTCTGCTGAGGAACAATCAGGAAGAATGAGAGTTCACTATGCTTTGTGCTCTGCATTTTTTCCTTCTGTTCTAAGAAGGCCTTTGTGTTTCTTTGCCTCAGGGTCCTTTCAGGGTCTAAAGCAGAAGGTACTTGAAAATAACCTCCTTCTGGCTTTTGTAAAAGTATAAACTAAGGGTCACAAATTCAAATATCAACAGAGTCAGGCAGACACCTAAATGAGCAAAGCACCCTGGGTTTAAATTTCACCACAAGGTTCAATTTGTTTGCATATATATCTCTGCAGGAATAATCTTTATTTTCATTAAGAAGTATACAGTCTTCCATTTTTCATAAAATATTTAGAATGTTGTTCCATCTGCTTCTTCTTTTATTTTTGACAGTGTCAACGTTGTACTGGAAAAGAAGAGTCGATTGAAGACTAGTATGAAAGGAGTCAAGGGTATTGAAATAGAATATGATATTGAACTTAACCTTGTGGAAATCCAAGGTGAAAGAGCTTTACTACAGGGGTGAAATAATGGAAAAATACTGAAGGACTCTAAGTGGGAGGCTGGTCAGTGTGACTAGGCCATCTGTTTGCTAATTAGTGCCCAATGAAGTGGGATTCTTTCATGCCCACAGAGACCCAGAGTCGGGGGCACAATCCTCTCCACCATTTTATGTTGAAGGGTTACCATGCAGGTCCTTGAGAAAGATACTTCTGGGCTATAAAACTGGCAGGAGTCTGGGGGAGGTTTTAGATCTCAAGAAAAGGAATTTATAATGGCAAGTTTTCTAAAGTAGATGCTCTAAGGGAAAAAAAAAAACAGATCAAGAGCCTATAGTTATGAAAGAATCTGTCTAAACATTAACCAGGCTGAAAGGAAATTAAGGGCCTCATGCGTCATGGTCAACAGTGACATAGCTACTGGGAAACAATTCTTTCATATGAGGAAGACCACAGTGCAAAAGCAATGATTAGTGGCAAAGACCCATTTGGCTCTGTATCCTGGGAGACATTTGTGGTACTGGTCTGCAAGTCCCATCTGTAGGGGACATCCCTGGTCTTCCCCAGTTGGTGCTATCAAGAGGGACTGCAGGCCCAATTGTACCAAAAGTATTAATTTTTCAGGATAATCCAGTTTTATTTTTCGTGCCCTAGACAAACTTTACTGGGGTCTGCAATCCACCAGCCTGTTTTATCTGACCAAATCTTGAAGGAGTATATTAAACATCCTAAAAGGAGAGGAAAGAGAGCGAATTGCCCTTTTTTGGCCAGGGGTTGGAAATGAAAGAAGTGAAAGAGGAGATGGTTCAAAAGGGGGATTAAGAACTGCATGCATGGTTAACAGATCATGAAATCCACTTGACTCCAAGTTTTCCTTCCACTGGAGTTATAGAAAGTTCAGGGCTTGGAGTCAGGTTGATTTGATTTAAAGTAAAAAAGAAAACTGCTATTCCCTTCACAGAGAACTTTGTGGAATAACAGCTATATTCAAATATAATGAAAGTCCAATATTGCTGTTATCATAAGCTCCTTTAGATGATAAACTCGGTGGGTAGATGGGGTGGGATTTATTTTATACTACACAGATATGCAAAAAAATTAATTAATGCACTTCTTGTTCTATAATGGATCTCATTTTCTTTAGCAAACCCCATTCCCATTAATGGGAACAGTATGGGAGCTGGATGACTTAATCTTGCCAAACAATACCTCAGTCTCCTTTTCAATTTTTTTTTTTTGTATTTTCAGTCTATTTTTTCACCACTAGAATTTTTAAAATTCAATTCTCAGGTCAGGATTGTTTCTCCTATTCCAAAAGAATCCCCTTTTCTTCTCTCCCTATTCCATTTCCATGTGGCCTCTACTTACAGGAAAGGAAGTGGGAGAAAAAGCATTGACACTGGGAAAATTCTTTAAATGTTCATTGTCTTCCTTTCTTCATGTGTAACACAGGAATAAAAATAGTATCGACTCCTGGAGTTTCAAGAAGATGCAGCTATTTAATATGATTGCCTGATATGCTATAAGCTCTCGATCAATACTTGTCATGACTTTCCAGGACTAAAGCCAACTAAAAGGCAATAGGTCCTGCTGTACTGGTATCCATGGGTGGCTGCCATTGCCTCTGATAAGGGAGATCTACATGCATGGGGCCTTTGCTATTCCACATATTATTTATGGTCAGTATCTTCTTATTTGTTCTGGAAGTATTTAGCTGTCTTCTCCTAATGATAGTTACAACAAAAGACATCTGAGGGTTTGACTAAGTCAATTATGACAAATGACTCAATCAATTAACATCTATAGTAGGAATTTAGAATCTAATTTATAATTTGATAAAATTATTTAAACATTTATCATTCTAATATAAGCAATACTCATTGAATACACACTTATACTTGTTATGTTTTGGATATGAGGTGTCCCCCAAAATCTTTGTGTGTTAGCCAATGCAGAATGTTTAAAGTTGCAATTATGTTATGAGAGCTGTAATATGAGGCATACATTAATTGATTTGATGGATTTTTAATCTTATTGCACTACCTGGTATAATTGTAGGCAAGTGAGGCATGGCTGGAGGAAGTGGGGAATATGTCTTGTCTCTCTCTCTCTCTCTGGGAAATATGTCTTCTCTCTCTCTCTCTCTCTCTCTCTCTCTCTCTCTCTCTCTCTCCTGACTGCCATGAGCTAAGGCTAAGAAGCTTTCTTTCACCACACCTTTATGCCATGATGTTGTGCCTCACCTTGATCCCAGAGCAATGGAGTTGACTGATTATGGACTGAAACCTCTGAAACTTTAAGATCAAAATATAATTTTATCTTTTTGGGCATTTATATCAGAGCAACTAAAATCTGACTAACACAGTGGTACACAAGGAAGCGCAGAGAGAGGTGGAGTAGCAGTGGACATATCTCAGGAACTAAAAAGCATAAGATTTCCATCCAGAGATAAGATCAATATGTTCATGTGTACAACATGAGACACAAGGCAAATGCATTTTTGTTTCCTGAAAGCATTTTAAACTCTGATATAGACACAAAATGAGGAGCTATAATTTTTCACTGAATATCTTTAAGAAGAGGGGGAAGAATTTGAACTTAAAACATTCATAGATGTGCATTGTCAGGTAGAGAAAACACACAGTTAAAATAGAGGATATATTATTAGAGAAGATGTATGCATTTTTCCCCTTTTAAGTGTTGAGACTACTGAGGGAGTGGGATTAGAGACAAGGATTAGATAAGATAGAGCAATGAGTACAAGAAGACATAGAACAAAGAAGAACCTCCAAAGGTTCATGTATATGTGAGGACCCAGATCTGTTTAAGTACAAGTACTCCATTGATAATAAGTATGATAAACTTCTCAGAGGAGGACATACAATCAGTCAACAAGTACATGAAAAAATGCTCACCATCTCTAGCAGTCAGAGAAATGCAAATCAAAACCACCCTAAGATACCATCTCACTCCAGTAAGATTGGCAGCCATTATGAAGTCAAACAACAACAAGTGCTGGCGAGGATGTGGGGAAAAGGGTACACTTGTTCATTGCTGGTGGGACTGCAAATTGGTGCGGCCAATTTGGAAAGCAGTATGGAGATTCCTGGGAAACCTGGGAATGGAACCACCATTTGACCCAGCTATTGCCCTTCTCGGACTATTCCCTGAAGTCCTTAAAAGAGAGTACTTCAGGGATACTGCCACATCGATGTTCATAGCAGTACAATTCACAATAGCTAAACTGGAACCAACCCCGATGCCCCTCAATAGATGAACGGATAAAAAAATGTGGCATTTATACACAATAGAGCACTACGCAGCACTAAAAAATGACAAAATCATGGAATTTGCAGGGAAATGGATGGCATTAGAGCAGATAATGCTAAGTCAAACTAGCCAATCCCTAAAAAACAAATGCCAAATGTCTTCTTTGATATAATGAGAGCAACTAAGAACAGAGCAGGGAGGAAGAGCAGGAGGAAAAGATTAACATTAAACAGAGACATGAGGTGGGAGGGAAAGGGAGAGAAAAGGGAAATTGCATGGAAATGTATACAAAATTACATATAAGAGGTTGTGAGGGGAATGGGAAAAAAAAACAAGGAGAGAAATGAATTACAGTAGATGGGGTAGAGAGAGAAGATGGGAGGGGAGGGGAGGGGGATAGTAGAGGATAGGAAAGGTAGCAGAATACAACAGTTACTAATATGGCATTATGTAAAAATGTGGATGTGTAACCGAGGTGATTCTGCAATCTTTGTAATGTTTTGAACAACCAATAAAAAAAAGAAAAAAAAAGGGGGGGGGCTCAGTGGTAAAGCACCTTGGGTTCAATCCCCAGTGGCTTGAAAATTAAAATAAATAAATAAGTAAAAATTAAAAAAAAACAGTTTGATAAACTTGAAAGTAGAAAACTGAGAACTATGTGGAACAGACTTATTTTCAAACTTCTTATTTATTAAGTGAGAGGTTGAATAGATTGTTAAAAGAAAAGGCTACGTATAATTATAATGCAAGTTCCCTACATTAAGTCATATTATTCTTCATGTGCCCAGTTTGACTGAAAGATTATATAACAATAACAAAGAAATTTTGAGTTGATTTTGAGTAGATCTAAATGAAATATAGAGGTAAAAGGAAGTCTAAAAGAAATGTCAAGACTCAGAACTTGGAAGAAAGCAAGCAAAACCTAAGGGTTGATAGAGAGCACCATACTTGTATGTATTTGGACAGCAGTTTTAATAAAGTGGTTTAGAACAAGCTGAACTCATCTGCCAAAACAAAAACAAAAACAAACTATGTGCTTGCCAGAAGGACATGGGGGTCACCATTTCATTTAAAGTTCTTTTAGAGATAAAGTATAGGTTCCTGAACAATACATGTTATGTTATGTAAAGGACTTTACACAAATATAAATACAACTCTGCAGGAAGATTTCTCTTTTCTTCTATATTTTAGTGTAGAAAGTTGAACTGATTATGTTCTTTGGCTCTGGTCTGCATTCATTTCCTGTTTCTTGGCTGCTGCCTCCCCCTTTTTTCTCTGAACCCACTGGTGAGTTTTCTAGATGGTCTCATAAAGTGTATGCTGTTGTTTTGTGTGCATATGTTCTAATGTGCATAAATTAATTGTGCCATAGAGCTCATTTTTATTCCTTGTTTCCCTCTAAGCATTGCATTTCTAAATTATCTAAATGTTTTTTATGTATAGATCTATGCAGTTGTTTTTGACTTCTACTTGAAGTCTATGGTACGTGTGGATTTTACTTTACTTTTCAATTCTGACAGCAATGGATGCTTTGAACTCTGTGGTTCCCGAACCTACACAAATGCTATGGCCTATACTCTTACTTGTTTCCGTTGGAAATCTCTATAATAATTACTTTGGAATGTTATTTTTATGTGTTACATAAAAAATACTTGCACACTTACAAGTATTTTTTTTCTCCAGAATAGATAAACAAGTTTTCTTTCTTAGCAGCATTGTATGAATAGTCTTCTATCCCCATGTCCACTTCAACACTTGTAATAACAAAGCTATCTATTGGATATAAAAAAAAAATCTCATTGTGGTTGAATTCTTAACTATATAAGTATTAATGAGCTTGAATATCACTGAAGTATGTTTGTTAGTTTTTGTGTTTTCTGTACTTTGACTTACATATCATCTTTATTTTTTAATTAATTTTTAATTTACACATGACAGACTGCATTACAATTTATATTACAAATATAGAGCACAATTTTTTTCATATCTCTGGTTGTATACAAAGCATATCCACACCAATTTGTGTCTTCATACATGTACTCTGGATAATATCGCTCCCTTCCCCTGTAATCCCTCTGCCCTATCTAGAGTTCATCTATTCCTCCCATGCTCCTCCTCCCTATCCCACTATGAATCAGCTTCCTTATATCAGAGAAAACATTTGGCATTTGTTTTTTTTTTTTTTGGATTGGCTAATTTCACTTAGCATTATCTTTTCTAACTCCATCTATTTACCTGCAAATCCATTTTTCTAATGTTCCCATACTTTTCCTTGTTGCTATATAAAGTTTCATTTTCATTATGGTTGTCTCCCCTTATCCATGGTGGATGCATTACAAGATCCCAAGTGTATCCTGGAAAATGGAAATAACACTGAACATTATGTATATTAGTTTTCTTCCTATCCATATTTACTCTGATGAAGTTTATAACTTTAAAACTTATAAACTAGGCACAATATGAGATTAACAATAACAACTAATAATAAAACAGAACATTTATAGCAAAACATAATGAAAATTCTGTGACTATAGTTTCTATTTCTCTTGTAACTTTTGCAGTTTGAGGTGGAACAGCATAACTAGCAGAAATTTCTTTTTCCTTCTGCACAATTTCTCAAATGGAAGATTCACTCAGCATAGATCTTAGCAAGATCAACATGTATTTGTTTGGTTTTTTTAATTAAAATATATTTGTTACACTGTATAACATCTCCTTGATATATCAGAACTGCCACCATCACTACTCTTGCATTTTAGGACCATTATTAAGTAAAATAAGGGTTATTTGAACCCAACTATCACCATATGTGACAATTGACCTATGGTGCCTACTAACAGGAAGGTAGCATATACAATGTGGATGTGTAGGACAAAGGAATGATTCACTTCTGGGCAAGAACAAGGAGGACAGTGTGAGATTTCATCATGCTACTCAGAAGTGTGTGCAATTCAACACTTACCAATTATTTAGTTCTGTACTTTTCTATATATTTAACATTTTGAGACTAAGGTAACTGAAACCAAAGAAAGCAAGACCACAGAAAATAGTATTGAACCTTGCACATACTGAGTGAGATAATGAAATGATTAGATTATTATAGTTGTGACTTCATTAGTGGATTAATTCAGTTAACTGGGTGTTAACTGTAGGCAAGTGGGGCATGACTAGAGAAAGTTAGTTCACTAGGGATATACCTTTGGATTTTATATTTTATTTCTGGCTCCTTGCCCACTCTCTCTGCTTCCTAGCTGCCATGAACAGAGTAGTGTTCCTCATCCATGCCTTTCCACCATGATGTGTTGCCTCACCTTGGACACAGGGCAATGGAATTAACTGATCATGGACTATGAGCCAAAATAAACTCTTTCTCCTTTATGTTCTTCTTGTCAATTATTTTGACCACAGAAAAAGATAACTAACACAACCCATCACATTTTGATTATTTCTAAGTTTTAAATTGAAGCATCTGTATTCATGCTACCTTATGGATCTAATTCACTTACATATCTTTTAAAACAGAAGAAAGTTAAATACAAAAAGAAGGACAGCTAAAAATGCATTATTAAAAAAAAGTGTGCAGAGTCCTTTGATAGAGAAGAATACAAAGAAGTGAATCACAGAATTATTGCTAAAAATTGCTAAATAGTCTTATGAAGTAAATTATATCCTACTAATATTCATATATTGATGCACTAAACCATAGTGCCTCAGAATGAGACTGTCTTTGAAGATAGGACTCTTAAACAGAAAATTACATTCATATGAGTTCCTTAGTAGTCCCTTAGGGTAGACTCTAATCTTATCTGAGTGGTGTCTTTATGAAAAATTACTAGAATATGTAACCAGGCTTGCCAGGGCACAGAGAAAAGTCCCTGTGAGGATACAGCAGAATAGGCAGCTGTGAGCCAGGGAGAGTAACCACAGGAAACCAAACCTGCTAACACCTCCATCATGGAATTCTAGCCTCCAGAATTGTTAAAAGACACATTTGTTTTCTTTAGCCACATAGTTCATAGTATTTTTTTTCTTTTGGAATTACTATTAGGTCAACATGAACTTTATACTGAGTATACAGAAAGTACTGGCACTAATAGTATCAGTATTATATTCTTCAAGATATGAAATGACAATCACATTTCTTGAAAATATTTGCATCTACTAAATAATAAATACTAAAACATATGTGAACTGATGCTTAACAGATAGGAGTACAGATTATGAGCTCATTTCTAGTACTGATTTTCATTTTTCAGTGAACTGTTATTCATAGTTTCTTTCACTATCTTGTTGTAAAAAGAAATGTGAAGGCTTGGAGTAGAAAAACAATAATGGAACAGAAAAACAATGCATTTATATATAAACAAAAGTAGCTATTAGCTTACTTTCCTTTAAATAACAACTTTAAACAAGTGGGTAGCTTGCTGTACTCAAATAAATTGTTTATTCTTTAATTAAACATAAAATTTTGAGTAACTTTTATTTTATATTTTCCTCATTATAATTTCCATCTAATTAAATGATTCTTTATTGAAATAACAGTGGCTTCTTTTGTATGCAAATAAAAGTGAGGCACATTCTCACATGTTATCAATGCTTTGACAGCAGGGACTTAAGTTCAAAAATGATGTTTTTTTCCTTAAATAGACCTTTTTCAACCTTTAGAAATCCTGCTGGTCTGAGATAGGTTTCTTAATGTATTCATTGCTTTGATGATAACCAGAGCAAGGGCTGTATGCAACTGTCAATAAATACACATGGGAAGAAAAAAGCATTATGAAATAATTCAAGATAAAATTTATTGGCGAGAACTGGATCCCCTATCATCAGTCAACTGTCTCCTTTCATTTCACCTAGGTATATTGCTTTTAATTTTTTTTCAACTCAAGGAGCACCTTGCAGAACCTAAAGGAATGGTAAGGACTTATTCATTGATTTATAGAATGCATAATCCTCCTGGCCTTACTGGACTGAAGTTTACCTGAGTAATTCTTATATACCTAGATGATGACACCTTCTTAGAGTGGTGATAAAACACCAGCTCTGTCCAACGTTAAACTAGCCAGGCATAGAGGACAGCCACCTTCTCCCATCCTCATTCCTGCTGATAAGATTATATATCACTGGGACAACAGCATGTCTAATTCAAAATATGAGATGCCTCTTTGTTCTCTCACAGTGAGAAAAAGCATTTCAAAGTTTTTTTGCTATCTGGTACTAATCATGACAAGTTGATTCTCATGAGGTGACAATATTTTACTCAGCCCTATCAGAATTTGTGAATTGTAGACAATTTGAAATGCTTTCAGATGGCTTGACTTTTAAAAATCTTACCATCTTATCTTTATTTTCACAGAATAGAGTCAACAGCTGAGAGCAAAGTATTATGGAAAAGTATATGAATGTAATCTGTTTCTCTCTGGCCATCTCAAGCCTCCGCTCCCTCCTTTCCCTTTCAGTCTTTTTCTTATTCTTTCTCTCTCATAATGCAAGGAACATAACACTAGTATTGTGTTGACCTGGATTTCAATTCTGATTTGGGCACTTAATATCTCAGTTCACTTAATATCTCTTGTGAACACATTTAACTTTTATGAATTTTAATATCTTCATTTGTAAAATGAAGTCAGTTGCGGTTATCTCATAGTTTAGTTGTAAGGATAAATTAAAATTATCTATAAATTAGTATTTGGTAAAACCATACTTAGCATAAAGCAGATGCTTGGCACAGGACTTGCATATATTTGCCTCGATAAATGTTAGTATGTTTAAACTCTATCTCTGCGTTGGCTATGGAGAAATATTTTTGACTTCTGGTTTTTGTTCTGACATGTAAGATGCAAGGAAGTCTATTTCATCCTAATAACAAGTAAAAGGATTAATAAACTGAAAAACCAAAAACTCTTCTTAGAACTTAAAGAGGAAAGAGGTCACAGGGCAAACCACTACTCCCCCAAAAAACAAAAATTGGAAGTACTCACAGGAAAGTCGAGAATCACACTAGAGAAAACTTTGTAAGCTGAATCCACTGTGGGACCAGTATTACAGCAGGGAATGCAGAGTTATAGTTGGTATATTGCTGGAGGTACAGTTAAGTGTGAGAGATTAAGTCTCTAGGAGAATGCCATCATTGAGTGCCCCAAACTTTTGTGAATTTACCTCCTGATACTCTACCACCTGGCACAATGGATAACTGAGAAAAAAATCCCCTCCTGCTTCTGGGTTTACTTTTAAATATTATCAGAGCATTTTCATCCACGTAACAAGTTCTTCCTTCCAAAGAAACCAATGAACCACTGCCAAACCTGCTAGGATGTTATCAGAGAATCACTGATTTGGGAGAAAGGAGATATCCAACCCACTATAGCCATTCTTTCTTTCATGATGGGAATGCACTGAGAAGCAGATGTGAAGTTTACCATCCAGAGGCAAACTCATTAGAAGAATAAAACCTACTCATAGGACTATAAATGCTTCTCCTCTCCTCCATACCCCACTTACACATTACTAATGTCCTATTTATAGCAGTTCCACTTACCCAGCAAGTGTACCCAACTATCAAGAAAATATGACAACACCTACTAACAGACAAAAAGCACAGTTTGAAGATACAGAGAAGGCTTCAGAACCAGACTCAAATAGCACAGTGATGTTGAAATTATCAAAGTGGGAGTTTAAAACAACTCTGATTAATATGCTAAGGGCTCTAATGGCTAAAGTAGACAGCATGAAAGAACAGATGGGCAATATAAACAGACAGATGGAAACTCCAAGGAGGAACCCAAAAGAAATGGTAGAAAAAAATAACACTACAACAGATATGAAGAATATGTTTGATGGGCTTATTAGTAGATCGTACCCATCTGAGGGACGCATATCTGAATTTGAGATGATCTCAGTAGAAACAACCAAAAGTGAAAATCAAATACGAAAAAAATATGACATCAAAACAGAATATACTATACAGAAATGAAAGACAACGATCACAAGTGTAATATCCATAATGTAATATCAGAAGAAGAAACAGAGAAACAAGAAATACATGAAAGAATAATAGCAAAATTAAACCACAAATTAAGGTCAGACCTAAACCACAGACAACAAAAAGTAAGAAAATGACAGGCACAATAAATGCCCAAAACTTTCATCTAGGTATATCATCTTTAAGCTTGAAAAAAAAATGATTAAAGAAAAGAAAATATCTTGAAAAGAACTGAGGTAAGAAGGTGGCCCTTTACTTATAAAAGAGCAAAGATAAGAAGTATCTGACTTCTACCCCGAAACCATGCCAGCCAGAAGAAAATGTACTGAAGTATATGAAAATTTTGACAGGAACAGAACAAAACACCAACCTAGAATTCTGTACCCTATAAAATCATCCTTCAAAAGTGATAAGAAATAGAGATTTTCTCAGACAAATAAAAATCAAGGGAATTTTTCCAGTAGACCTACCTTGAAAAAAAAATATCCAAGAAGTTCTTTAGAGAGGAGAAAAATGACATAGGTAAGAAACTCAGAACTACATAAAGAAAGGAAGAACATAAAGGGGGAATGAACCAAAGATAATATATGATCCTACATTTTTGTTATTTTTATCAAATAATTTGCTCAAAATAATAACAGCAAAGTATTTGATTGGATAGAGCTCTATCCTTTGTGGACATTTTGTTTGGAAGATCTGTCCAGTAGTGAGATGGGTGTGTTAAAGTCACCCAGTATGATTGTGTTGTAGTCTATTTGATTCTTGAAATTGAAATGAGTTTGTTTGATATATGCCAATGTTCCATTGTTTGAGGCATATATATTTATGATTGTTATGTCTTGTTGATGATGTATGATTGCCTTAAGCAGTATGAAATGTCCTTCTTTATCCCTTCTGACTTTGTCTTAAAGTTCACTTTATGTGATATGAGGATGGAAACCCTCATTTATAAAGACCATGTGAGTGATATATTTTTTTTCTAAACTTTCATCTCTTGTCTGTGATTATCTTTTCCTAGGAGGTGAGTCTCTTAAAGACAGCATATTGTTAGGTCTTTTTTTTTTTAAATCCAATCTGCTAGTCTGTCTTTTGATTGATAAGTTTAGGTCATTAACATTCAGGGTTATTATTGAGGTATGATTTGTTTACCTGGTCATTTTGGCTTATTTTTGGTTCTTAATATGACTTAATTTCTCATTTGATTGACTTTTCCTTTAATGTAATTCCCCTGTTTCCTGGTTGCTCCTCATACTATCCTTTACTTCACAGATCAGCTTCTCCTCCTCCTCCTCCTCCTCCTCCTCCTCCTCTTTCTCCTCCTTCTTCTTGTTCTTCTATTGCCTCCTCATGGAATGTGTTGCTGAGGATGTTCTGTAATGCAGGCTTTCTAGTTGTGAATTCTTTTAAGTTTTGTTTTCATGGAAGGTTTTTATTTCATCTTCAAATCTGAATATTAGTTTTGATGGATATAAAATTCTCAGTTGGCATCCATTTTCTTTCAGAGCTTGATATATGTTGTTCAAGGACCTTCTGGCCTTGAGGGTTGAGAAATCAGCTGAAATCTTAATTGGTTTCCCTCTATATGTAATTTGATTTTTTTCTATTGCATTCTTTAAAATTCTATCCTTATTGTGCCTGTTAGTCATTCTCAGTATAATTTGGTGTGGGTCTGCTGTAATTTTGTGCATTTGGGGTACTATAAGTCTCTTGTATTTGATTTTCCATTTCATTTTTTAGATTTGAGAAATTTTCTGATATTACATCATTGAAAAGTTTGTGCACTCCTTTGTTTTGTATCTCCATGACTTCTTCTATTCTGGTAAGTCTTAAATTTGGTCTTTTCATGTTATCCCATATTTCTTGGAAGTTCTGTTCATGGTTTCATACCATCTTCTCTGTACAATTTTATTTTCAAAAGTATATATTTTGTCTTCATTGCCTGAGGTTCTTTCTTCCAAGTGGTCTAGTCTGTTGGTGTTGGTGATGCTTTCTATGAGTTTTTATTTGGTTTATTGTTTCCCTCATTTTGAGGATTTCTGCTTTAAAAAAATCTCTAACCTTAATTGAAGTGATATTTCACTTTCTGTATTTTTTTTATTTCACTCCTTATACTATCCTTTACTTCACAGATCAGCTTAACTATGTGCATTCTAAACTCCTTCTTTGACATTTTTTCTACTGTGTTGTCTATGGATTCTATTGTTGGAACATCTTGGTTTGTTTGAGATACTTTGTCCCCTTGTTTTTCATGTTGTGTGTCCTCTTATCTAGTTGTATGGATTGGAGGCAGTAAAGTTTTTACCCTATAATCTTATAGTGTCACTGAAGGCTTCCGTACCTCACCTTTAAGGGAAGACCAATATTAACAGCACTCAATGCAAACAATATACAACCTTAAACCAATTAGCTCCTATTAAGGCATTTACAGTTTTATAACAAAATACATAAATGATGTGTTCAATTATTATTTACAATATAAACAGAAAGTTTGCTAAAAGGGTTTACTGTGTCCAATGATGGATAAAGAGGGAACAGAAGTAGAGTAGGATGTGATGTTTATGAGGGATAAGGAGAAAAGATAGAGGTAAAATTTATATTAAGAGTGAAGGAAGAATTAAAAGAGGTTGGCTATTAGCATAAGAGAAGTGAGAAAGAGAATTCAGGGAGACAGATAAGTGAGAGAAAAAAAATATATACAGATTTTAAAGAAAAGTAAAACTATAAGAGTATACAATGAAACTGTAACATACTATTTAGATATCCCATTCCTCAATAAATTGACGCATGAAAAATATTTGAATTGAAAGATAGTGGAGATGTGAGAGAGAGAGAGGAGGGAACAACAAAAAAGGCAAGTCTATGCAAAATTGACTGATTGTTTCCATTGGCTTTCAGAAATTTTCTCAGCTTCCCTCCTCCCAATAGGTGGGGTTGTCTGAAGTTTAATGGTAGCTCCAGTCTGTTACTTGCTGGACTGATGGGCTGAGCCAACCAATAGCAAGATGCCCTCACACCCTCTTCCAGACTTCTGACCAGTTGTAGCCTGCCCCTTCTTTCTTCATGCACTTCAGTACTCACTGAGCTGGAGAGAGCCCGATTTTCTCCAGTTTCTCCAAGGTGTGCTCCACGCTGGGAACTCCCCCAAGTCTCTGGCTTTCCAGATGTTTGCCAGACCCAGACTGGCCCATACAGTCTCAGCTGCAATCTCACAGATCTGGACTTCAGCTTCCCCAGGCTCTGCTTGCTACAAGCCCAGGATCTCAATACTGTTTCAACTTTCAGGGAGACCACCAGCAATGTGCTCACACAAAAGAGCAACCCTGCAAAAAAGCAGCCAAATAGCCCCTAGCACACCCTGTAGAAAGACCTAACCTGCAACCAGACCTGCAGGTACCCTGACAATATATCTCCAGGCCCTGGCTGGTGTCCCCGAACTGAGGCAGATGGCAACAGTTGCAGCGGAAAACCTGTAGGCCCCTGGGTCCTGGACTCCTAGGCCGTGTGTAACCAAACCTGAGGTTGCTCTGATAATTAACTTCCTGGCAGCAATAGGCATTGGGTGCTCCACAGGCTGTCCGAAGACAAATGGCAGGCACTTGGTGGGTGGATGTCAGGCAGTGGACGATGGACAAGCAAAATGTGGGCAACCAGCAGGCAGTATATTGGCAAAGTGCTGGTGATCATGGTACACAAATGAGGGAGGGACAAAGATCAGGGGATCAGTGGGAAGTGAGGTGTCTCACAGAGAAACAGTGTTTACTCTGCTTGAATCCCTAGTCATGGAGCAACAAGTAATGCAGCCTCCCTCTAGTTCACCATCTTGGATCCTGTCCTCACTTTTTTTTTTTTTAAATTGTAAATTATAAATGAAAGATCCGCAATCCTGGTTCTCAGATCATTAGACATGGCCTAGAACTAAACCATCAGCTCCTTTGGGTCTCAACCTTGCTAACTTAACCTGCAAAGCTTGGGACTTGCCTACTTCCATAATAGCATAATTCAGTTCCTTAAAATAAATATATTTCTGTACACACATATCCACACACCCACCCCCCACACACTATATATAGGTTATATTATATATATAATATATATAATTATATAATATATATAATTGCAAATTCCCTGATACATATATTAAAATTAGTTCCTATAAAAACAAAATAAATAAAGCAAGACATACAGAATACAAGGGCCATTTCAAATTTTTTAGTATCACTAAATTAAAAGTGAAATTACTCTGTCAAATTGTTGAAAAAATTTGTAAATGTTTTCTTTATTTTTGTTCTTACTTTACTATGGGATATTAAATTCCAGTTCATAGATACACATAGGTCTATAATGTAAACTTTGAGTAACACTATTATATTTTAATAGGTCAATAGTGATTGCACACACACATACACACACACACACGATGTATATATATATCTTTCCTTAAGTAAGGAAAGGTGTTAGACAAGAAGAAATTAAATTGGAATATATTTTAATGGAATTAAACATGTTTTGAATATATTTACTGTTGGGCTTTCAAAATTATATTTGACACATGGCCTTAAAATTAGTAAAACTAAAAAAAATTCTTGGTGAAAAGAAAAAATCTGCTTTTATAAGGTGGAATTACTGACTGATAATATTTAAACAGAAAATGCAGAACCAATACATGTGAAAATGCCACAATATGTAACTTTTTATTCAGAAAAGTTAAGAATCAGGTTTAAAATGTTGACCTTTACTCCTTAGATTCTGCAGTGCAAAATGTTCCAGAACAAAGAGAATAAACTTGAGATAAACTTTTCTGTGTTTTCTATGCACTGTAAGACCAGAACTGACTCCTGCTCTTTAGGAGACTATAGAAGGTCAGCAAAAAGTGGTCAATGCCTTTAACATGTGATGGAAACTTAATGTGTGTGCACAATATGAAAATAAAGAAAAGACTGTGTCTCACTTACCATGTGAAGTGCTTATGAGAGTTATGAAAGGATGGGCAAAAGCCCAAAAGTCGAGTAATGGGAAAAAAATTAAAAGAGGGAGGAAGTGTGAAATCTAAAATAAGAGTTGAGAAAATACAGAGTTATGGCTCCAAGGAAGAATTCATGTGAAAAACCCTCTAAAGTCCAAAAGAGTAAAGTCCGACCTTCCTATTCATCCTTTTTTAACCTGTAAACCTCATCACCAATGTTGTGTGTTACAGATGAAGAATTAGTTCAATTTCCAACTCCTGACCTCCTGTATTGCACTGCTCTGAAATACTTTCAAGGATCCTGAAAACAACACAAAACAAAAGCCCATTAGTGATCACTATGTACTAATCCATGAGGGTTGTTGAGGGGTTAGGGTGAGGGATGGGATAATTCAGCCCCCAAAGAAAGATAACACCTATTCTTTTGGTCTGGTGAAACACAGGTTTTTCTTTGCCAGTATAGTCAGCCAGGATTCCCCAAACCTAAGAGACCAGAAGGTTTGTCCTCTGAGAGTAACAAAAGGTACCTATTCAGAAATAAAGATGACTTAGTATGAAGAATTTATTAGAAAGATTATTCTCATGTAAAATGAAGATCACAAAGATATGAAAATCCAAAAGAATATTTACTATCAATCAATTCTATGAGCAATTAATGGCAGTGTTAGTCACTACCATTAACATGTTGGATAATCTATCTAGAAATGATAAATGCAAAGTGTAGTGTATTATGAGGCATAATTATGTGATAAATTTTGTAGTGCACATATGAGTTAGTAAATAAGAGAAAGTGCATCAGTATTGGATTGATAAAAAAGCAAGGAATTCTAGGAGATGAAGCAGAATTTAGCCATGGAAAATAACAATTAATGTATGATTAGGAGCTTATTACGGGAGAGAAAAAGAATCCAGTGAGAGACAATTTTATTTTGAAATCCAATGAATCAGTATATGATCCTTTCCTTAGAAACAGGCTCAAATAAACTGAGAAAATTTATCCCTCTCACATCTAGTGGCATCAAAGTACTCATTTGATCATTATAATTTTAATAGTATATTAAAAAATTGACATTAACTTAAAATTATTGTCCATTTGATTTGTATTTCAAATGTTTGTTTAATTTTTAGTACCTAAAATGTCAACTTTCCTGTTCATACCTCCTCTTTCTTCCCAGTTCCAGACTTTCTCAGAAATATTGCTTCCTGGATTCCTATTTCATTGCCTTTGGACTGATTGATAAGTAGAGATGAACAGGAACAAAATAACTTATTTACAGATAAGCTGTTCAGTGTTTGTGATCAATAGTGTTATACCTTGTGAATCCACGAGCTCAGTTAGAACCATAACAGAACCAGTTTGCTTACTATTAAATCAATGTGAGTTTTCTTTCCATGCATGTCTTTCAGAATCTTTACAGTGTGTTATCGTTATATAATAACATCCATTTTCTTATAGCCATCTATGTGATTTTGTATATTGTAAGCTTTGGAATTGATTTTTTTCTCAAAAGAATCTATACTGTGTATTCACTGAGTGTCTTTCATGCCACTTAATGGCAGCCACAGGACTGGTGCTAAAGTGGTTTTAAGAGTGAGTGCATGCTGAGGGAGAGATTACTGCCACACATTTTTAAGGACAATATCTCAACATTAAAAAGGTGTTTCTTCTCCATGCCATGGGTGCAAATAAGAAGTATCCCATTCGCAAACGGATACTCTTTTCTCCAATGATGTCTTGGAGTATTTTATTTTCAGGAATGTGGGGTTCTGCTTTTAATACCAGTTTTTGTGTGACGTCAAACTCCCTGACACATCTCAAGAACTAGAACATTTCAGGCAAACAGAAACAGTACTTGCCTTAAAGGAATTACCAGATGAGCTTTGCTTTGATGGTGATGTATCACACAGCAGGCTCTGTGAGATTTAGGCAGCTCTAGTTTCAAGGTTTCTTGTCACAGCTGTAGTACTTACCTTGACTGGTCTAAAGAATGGATATAATGAAATACTTTCTTTTGCATGGGTAATAAAAGACTGTAAAACTTCTAGGAGATCCATGAAAACTGATAGCATACTTGATGGTTTTGCAGCTTAGAGATCTCATCAGTATCCAGATCTGTCATAATGTGTGTTTAACAAAAAAGAAAAGCATTCGGAGAGCTGACTTGTTTCATTAAGGTACCACTACATTCTCATAACCGAATAGGAGAATCTATCATTGTTATCTTAGCAACAAGACACGGGCGTGCTTCTGACACTACCCTGGTGGGGATGATTTTAAGCAATTCCTGTTCTTAGCCTGAGTGCTTCCCATGCCAATATACTAACAGTGAATTGTTATTACCATGGAAAATGAGTTTGTATTTTCGTCCATGGCTCTGGATTTATGATACAAAGGGGTTATTTTTAGGGTAATATGAAAATGGGATGAGTTCATAGACTTATCTGAATCATTTAGAAATTATTTATAGATCTTTGGTGCCATCTTAACAGTGAATGATACATAGAGATGCAAACTAAGGGGGTAATGATAGCTCATTTTAGAATTAGAAGGATTTCCTGGTATGATGACAAGTGAATTATCATCATATGTTTGGACATATGCATAGGCTCCTATATGGGAATTTTGCTACATGGTGTGACTTTATTATTGAACATTACAGGACACTTGAACTACAACAGACCCAAAGTCACTCAGAACAAATATAGGACAACACCAAAGCAAAGTCTCCTAATTTAAAAAATGAAAATCAACAAAATTGTCCAACCACATTTTGTATTCTTAAAATAAGAATTTTCTACTCTTGCATTTGCGCACTACCCATTTTCTAAAATATGTGAGTTCCTCCTTAGGAATGGATTTAGTTTGTAGGCATACTATTTTTCTAATTAAATTAATGACTTTATTTTAAATTCGGTGATTATGTTCCATAGTAAAGACATCTCTTTTTGGAGTAGATGTACACAAGTTTGCATTCCCAATCTGTATCTCTTCCCCTCAATTTTTTAAGTTAAGATCTTAGCAGTATTTTTATAGTCTGTTATGGTATATAAGGCCATGAGTTTTAATGCCATTTCTGCTACATACTTGCTGAGAAACTTTTGGCAAATACCTAACTGAAACTCACCAAACTTAAATTTCTTCATCAAAAAAGTATAAGTATAGTAATTATATTATAGCATATATTAAATCAGCATGGTTTTTGTGAGGATGGATTGATTTTAGAAATAGTTCTTTGTACACTTTCTGGCTTAAAGTATGTACTCACTATTTATTATAAGTAAATATTATAATGTACTGAGGTACCTCATCTATGTTTATTATGGGTAAGTATAATCTACTTAGATCCACTAAATTACCTTTCTTAAATTCTATCTAGGGACAAAAGTCATAAATATCTTATATATTTAACATATCTCTCTGATATTGTGGTATTCTGGTCTAAGTTCAATATTATTAGTGTTGTATTGTCTTTAAAGTACAATGCATAGAAATCTGAGGTCATGAATGTCATAAATTTACCTCAATCCTAAAACTTTACGTCACAAATGGTTATAGTATTTATTTATAATCCACTATTTTATAAATGTATTAATGCTCTTGATTAATTAAAAGGGGTGAAATGCATCCTATTTCAAATTAAATTCAACCCAAGGGATAGCTATGATTAGAAATTATGTCCACTGGATTGTCAAAAATTAGTCATTTCTGTTTTACATGATTAGATAAAACAACTGAGTGGTGGCTTTTTGGAAGCAGTACTCTCCCTCCAGGGCCACCCATGGGTCCCTTGGCACCCTGGTTGGAAGGCAGTGCTATATATAATTGACAAATAATTTTTATTCATGAATAAGTAGCAGTGTTGACCTTCAGACTGCTGCTTATAGAGCATGGTACAAATTCCTTTTATATTATTTTTATTTTTTAATCTTTCTTAAAAGTAGTTTACTTTTTCTCTTCTGTCATAACATATCAATGTCACATTGAAAAACTTTGATCCATAATGTCACTGTCCCACCTTTCCTTTCTTTTCTGTGTAAATATCCATCACTGTTGACATTTAACATTCACAAATGATTGTAGCAGATTTCACTTACGCATGAATGGGCATGGTTTTCTATATTTGGACATGTATTTGGTTCATTGAAAAGGCTTCTTAATTCTTTATATTAATAGATTTTTATGTTAAATCAGTCACATTATTTTTCATAGGACAATTTGTATAACTACTATTTGAAACCTCCTCCATCAAGATGAAAATATAAATACATTATATCCTGCCATTTAAAATAACCCAGTTTTGGTTTATATTGCACATTATATTTTACATTGACAAACTAGTTTACATTGCCGAACTAAAATAGATAATTCACCAAATCATAGATAAACTATATTCGGAGAATCATATCACAAAGTCTTAAATAATTTCTTTTTATAAAACACACATAAGTTTGATACCTCATGTTGGATTCTCTGTTCTTTTAATGTTTCATCTATGAGAGGATAAGCCTTGATAGATTACATGAAATTCTATTTTGGGAATTTCCAAAAACGTGGCCACCAATCTAAAGTATTGACTCTAGTGTTAGTTCATTTTTGTTTGTTTGTTTTGTCTCATGTAATTGTATTTAACTATAGTTAATTCCCAAAGAAGATGAAGGTAGAATCTTTCTTAGAATACATATTACATTTTTATTTAGACATTGAATTTTCTCTTTATGACTGAAGGAATTATCTGTCAGTCCATAAACATCTTCTAATCAAAATATTTTTGTCATATCTACATACATATCCACATATTAGCATTTTGCTATATAGTGTTTCATCTTAAACCACAGTGATTAATTTTTTTGATCTAGGGACAATTGTTACTGACCTACCAAAATGGCATTAGTATAATATGATTTCTACTTATATCTGTGGCTGCTGAAACCAAAAATTTAGGAGAAATATACATGCACATACAGAAACATATACATGCTAGAAACGTATGCATAATTGAATAAATTGAAAGTTTTATTTTTAACTATCAAATAGCCTCATGATTGCAAGTCATGGGCACTTAGTTTAAAGCAAGTATTAAGCACAAAGCTTAAGTAATGGTGGTGATGTCATAAAGAGGCAGCCAAACCAGAGGGTAGTGGCCCCACCTTGGAGCCAGAGAGGAAGTGAATAGCATTGCACTCCCCACATGGGTTGCTTAACTTGGTCATTAGCACTTTCTATTCTGTGGCATAACTGCTTAAGATCTCCCACTCCAGCCAGACTTTTACTGAAGATTCCAATTTTCAGCCACTGCCACTGTTAATTTTTTTGAGAGCTACATAATTCCTAAGTAAGCTGGAGTTGAATTCTACAGATATCATTGCAGCCTATTTAGCTAGTCCTCCTCCATTTCTGAGGGTTATTTGTCTTCACATCTCTGGGAATGTAAATAAAGCAGGATCCACTACTAGGAGATACATTCATAACTTATGGGCATTGGTAAGATGCTTCCTCTGGAGTAGATGAACTAGAGACTGCTTCTTGCCCTTGCAGAAGATGCAGTCTGTTTTAAGAGTTCAGAGCTGAGAGAGGAAGAGATTTCTGCTGCACCTGCAGGCTCTCAGCCAGGCATGTCTGCAGGCACACTGGCCCAACCTCATGTGTCAGTCTTAATGGGGAGCCTACACTTGGCCACATACTTATGTTATAATACCTTGTAATGGTTTAAACTAACTGAATTTTCTAAGACCCCTGCTGTAATTCTTAACAATATTCCATGTTGTTTTGGACCCTTGCCAAAATCAGGGAGGGTTTATTATTTTTCTTACAAATCTCCTCATTAATTAATCACTCAGTCTTCCACTACAGTGAGATTAAAATCTCAGAATGCTAACAAATAAAAAAATTAAAATTGTTTTAACAAGTGCCTCTTTTGGAATTCATCCAGAACAAAAGGGTTGGCAAAGAGGTTTGCCAAAGTCAAGCTTAATGATTACTATGTGGCAACTGCTTTAAAGGGGACATTTCCTGCCCCCCCCTCTATAATCTTGGCAGACAAAGAGGTATTTGACACTGATGAAATCCAATTATTAAATTTTCTGGTTTTTGAAAGGCTGAAAAGAAAGACTTTTTTTAGTCTATAAAATAAAAGTAGCAGGTAAACAATGTTTTAGTAGGAGGATAGGTAGAAAAAATATTTTCCATGCTTTTATTTATTTACTTGTTTCACATACAACAAGGCTAAAATATCTCTTGGACTGAAATTTCATAGTAAAGGTTTATTAATTCTATTTCTCTCTAAAACAAGGAAGAATTTAAGTTTGGTTGATGTCTAGAAAGAGTCCTTCCTAAATCCAATAGCATTTCCAGTGTGGTTTATGGCATAAACCACTCCAAAGCCTTTTGTATTTGCTGACATGGATTCAAATTCTGCCTCTGATACCTATAGTAGGAGTTGAATTTTCAGTAGAACACAAATCAACTTATTAAATAATGATATTTGCAAATATAATATGACCAATAATTTAATAGGCTATAAGTTCTTTATTGGATCAAATGTTTTTCTCCTTATCTGAGAATTTTTAAATGTAAATGATAAACAAACATGTAAACAAAAATGAGAGCTTTGAAAAATAAACATTGTGGACAAACTTGTTGTTATTTGCCTGTTTTGTTTTGTTTTTTGAAAGAAGTGGAAATTTTTGTTAACTTTGATAGCACAGGTACCAGAATTGAAAAATACCAAGGAGAAAATTAAGGACACCGGACAAGGGTGATCTATACCTTCTATAAATCCATTGTGAGAAATATCCAACTAAGTCATTGATGATGACTCACTGAAACTCTTTCTAGGTTTTTTATGTAGATATTCATGATTAGAAACAAGTTATCTGTGAACAAGGAATGTAGATTTAGATTATATATCAAGGCCCAGATCAAGAAATAATTATCACTTACAATTAGTGGCTAATGAATCTAGCCACTAATTTTGAGTTGTAGGAAGACTTTGAGTTGTAGGAAGCTCCAGGACACACACACACACATGATAATCCATTGCCAGAATGCAGAATGTTAATTTAAGTTCTTCTTTTCCTATGTGTATCCCTTTAATTTCTTTCCTCTGTCTAATTGCTCTGGCCTGTGTTTCAAGAATTATGTTGAATAGAAGTGGCGAAAGAGGGCATCCCTGTCTTGTTCCAGTTTTCAGTGGGAATGCCTTTAATTTTTCTCTATTTAGAATGATGTTGGCCTGAGTCTTAGTGTAGATATCCTTCACAATGTTGAGATATGTTCCTTTTATCCCCAGTTTTTCTAGTATTTTGAACATAAAGGAGTGCTGTATTTTGTCAATTGCTTTTTCTGTGTCTATTGAGATGATCATACGATTCTTATCTTTAAGTCTATTGGTGTGATGAATTACATTTATTGACTTCTGTGTGTTGAACCAACCTTGCATCCCTGGGATGAATCCCACTTGATCATGGAGTACAATCTTTTTGATATGTTTTTGTATTCAATTTGCTAGAATTTTATTGAGAATTTTTGCATCTATGTTCATGAGAGGGATTGGTCTGAGATTTTCTTTCTTTGATGTGTCTTTGCCTGGTTCTAAACTCATATAATGAGTTTGGAAGTGCTGCCTCTTTTTCTGTTTCCTGAAATAAATTGAAGAGTATTGGTATTAGTTTTTCTTTAAAGATCTTATAGAACTCAGCTGTGTATCCATTAAGTCCTGGGCTTTTCTTGGTTGGGTAAGCTTCTGATGACATCTTTTATTTCCTCACTTGATATTGGTCTGTTTAAATTGTGTATATCTTCCTGATTCAATCTGGGCAAATCATATGACTTAAGAAATTTGTTGATGGTTTCAATATCTTCTATTTTATTGCAGTATAAGATTTCAAAATAATTTCTAATTATCCTCTGTATTTCTGTAGTATCTGTTGTGATATTACCTTTTTCATCACATAAGCTGGTAATTTGAGTTTTCTCTCTCCTTCTCTTCATTAGTGTAGCTAAGGGTCTGTTAGTTTTATTTATTTTTTCAAAGAACCAACTTTTTGTTTTGTCAATTTTTTGATTGTTTGTTTAAATTTCATTGATTTCAGCTCTAATTTTAATTGTTTCCTGCCTTCTACTGTTTTTGCTGCTGATTTGTTCTTTTTCTAGGGCTTTGAGATGTAGTGTGAGGTCATTTATTTGCTGACTTTTTCTTCTTTCAAGGAATGAACTCCATGTAATGAATTTCCCCTTTGTACTGCTTTCATAGTATTCCAGAGATTTCAATATATTGTGTCTATGTTCTCATTTATGGCTAAGAATTTTTTAATCTCCTCCTTGTTGTCTTCTGTCACCCATTGTTTGTTCAGTAGCCTATTGTTTAGTCTCCAGGTGATGGAGAAATTTTTATTTTTTATTTTGTTATTGATTTCCAATTTCATTCCATTATGATCTGTTAAAATGCATGGTAGTATATCTACTTTTTGTATTTGCTAAGAGTTGCTTTGTGGCATAGAATATGGTCTATTTTAGAAAAGGATCCATGTGCTGCTGAGAACAAAGTGTATCCACTTGATGCAGGTTGAATATTCTATATATGTCAGTTAAGTCTAAGTTATTGATTGTATTATGAGTTCTATAGTTTCTTTATTCATTTTTTGTTTGGAAGATCTATCCAGTGGTGAGAGAGGTGTGTTAAAGTCACCCAAAATTATTGTGTTGTGGTCAATTTGCTCTTGAACTTGAGAAAAGTTTGTTTGATGAACATAGCTGCACCATTGTTTGTGGCATATATATTTATGATTGTTATATGTCTTTTTGGCGTATGGTTCCCTTGAGCAGTATGTAATGTCCATCTTTATCCCTTTTGAATAACTTTGGCTTGATGTCTACTTTATTTGATATGAGGATGGAAATCCCTGCTTGCTTCTGTAGTCCATGTGAGTGGTATGATTTTTCCCAACCTTTCACCTTTAGTCTGTGGATGTCTTTTCCTATCAGATGAGTCTCCTGTAGGCAGCATATTGTTGAGTCTTTTTTTAAAAATCCAATCTGCTAGCCTATATATTTTGATTGGTGAGTTTAAGTCATTAACATTCAGGGTTATTATTGAGATATGTCTTGTATTTCCAGACATATTTGTTTGTTTTTGTTATTTACCTTGACTTGGTTTCTTCTTTCATTAGTTTTTCCTTTAAAGTACTACCTCCCTCTGCTGATTTTCATTGTTGTTTTTTGTTTCCTTTTCATGGAATATTTTGCCAAGGATGTTTTGTAGTGCTGATTTTCCAGCTATAAATCCTTTTAACTTTTGTTTATCATGGAAGGTTTTTATTTCATCATCAAATCTAAAGCTTAATTTTGCTGGGTACAAGATTCTTGGTTATGGATTAAAAAATGTGGCATATATACACAATAGAATTTGACTCAGTAATAAAAGAGATTAAAATCATGTCATTTGCAGGTAAATGGATGGCATTAGAGAATATAATGCAGAGTGAAGTTAGCCAATCCCCCCAAAATATGTATAATGTTTTCTCTGATATAAGGAAGCTGAATCATAGTGAGGCAGGGAGGGGGACCATGGGAGGAATAGATGAAGGGGTGGGAGGCAAAGGGAGGGGGTAGGGAGTTAGCAAGGATGGTGGAATGTGATAGACATTATTATCCAAAGTACATGTATGAAGACACAAATTGGGTGTCAATATACTTTATATACAAATGGAGATATGAAAAATTGTGATATATATGTGTAATAAAAATTGTAATGCATTCCACTGTCATTTATTTATTTATTTATTTATTTGGGGTTTTCTTGGTAATCAATTAAAAAAAGAATGCAGAATGTTGGTAACTATTAGACTTCACTCTATCTAGACATTATTTCTCTCAGTCTGTTCAAGAGTGTGGTATGGTCAGTAAATTCATATTTAGAAATGTAACTGTGAATGTTGTTTCCAGTGGAATAAAAATTTGAAATATCATCTTTATTTACTTATACAAAATTAGAAAGTTGCCTGTATAGAAAAATCACGGAACATAGTAATGGGACACCTCAATGAATATAGGAGTCAAATCCTTACAGAGATGCTTGTAAGAATTTTAAAATAATAAAGTCTGGTCAAAGCCCCATATCTGTCACACCAATAAAACAGGATGATGTAATACATTAGGGTGGAGATGTCAAGTATTTGTTATATAAAGAAGAAATGGTAACAGATACCTTCTGTATCCAGTATCTTCTGGAGCAATAATTGGTTAATTTTACAAGCTGGATATCTAACTTAAATCAAGTTTATATTTCATAGTGACTTACAGCATTATATTAATGGCTATTGTAATGAAATCATTAAATCTGGAAGTCAATATTAATTTATTATCAGAAGACTCTTAGTGAATTATATTGGCAGGTGAGACAGAATAGTTTTATGTTATCTATTTGATTATTTCAGAACCTATCTGCCCATTATACAGTGGTTTCTAGTTGCTAAATTCTTATTTTAGTTATAACTACTTGATACTAAAATATCATATATTATATTGGCTTTTAAATGCAAAATTATATCATGATTATCTGTGATTAGTACATTTTTTCATGCTTAGTATTTGTGTATGAAAGTTTTTGGTACAAAGTAATGAAATCCACATATTTTAACATGTGGGAGTAGGGCATGTGGGAGTAGGGCAAGGGGAAGCAGTATCCCAATCATTCCTTCTTTTCCTATTTCCAATTCCCGATGAGAAATTGACAACTACTTAAATGTTTTTGGCTATTATAATTTACAAATTGTATTTGTATATTTAAAGTAGTATGCTTATCATTTGTGTTTAAATTAAAAAAATACTGTCTCCTAATCTCCTTCTTTGAAAGGTATAGATTTAGTTCTCCAGCCAACCCTCTCTGAGCACCCAGTGAAAATGCATATAACATATCTGAATGTACATCTAATAATATCTGCACTTACTTCCTTTTCTCCTATTCTTCATACATAATCATATCAATTTTTGGTTAAAGCAATATTTAGTGCTCAAACTATTAATATAATATTAATATTTGGCACCAAGTCATGCAATGCATTATGATTATATTTTCTTTTTCAAACAATTTTCTGTTGACCTTGGAGGCAAGAATTGCCCTTCTCATCATTTGCTTTATTTTTTATATTTTTTGTCAGTATTTAATCAAAAACTCTACCAGCGAAGTATAAATCTTTGTTCAACATATTTTTAAAGGGTATAATAGTCTATCAGGCTTTTTAATCTCTTCTTTTCCAGAAATGTTTTCTAGTTTTGTTTTTGTTTTTCCATTCTAGGCCAATTTTTTTTTTACCTTTTTTTAAATATTTATTTATTTTTTGGCAGACACAACATCTTTGTTTGTATGTGGTGCTGAGGATCGAACCCGGGCCGCACGCATGCCAGGCGAGCGTGCTACTGCTTGAGCCACATCCCCAGCCCCAACATGTGACCTTTTGATTGTTTTTCTTTTTTTTTTTCTTTTTTTTTTTTTTGTTTTTATTGGTTGTTCAAAACCTTACAAAGCTCTTGCTTTCCAGGCCTACTGCACTGCTGCCAACCTGGGAGGACTTTTTCCTTCTTATTACTGTTATCATTCTGCATTGAAATACTGTATTCTTTATAGAGAACACATCTTAATAGTTTCTTCTTAAGAAAGGATGAATGAGAAATTTTAAAAACTATTTGTACCTGATATTTAAAACTTTAAATTTCACACATAGTTAAAAGTGTAACTTGATATAGCAAAGTGATCTGGGAAACATTACCTCCAAATTTGAAGGCAGTGGTCCATTATCTTAGAGCTTTTTGAGATTTCGAGATCTGGACATTCATGTTTGAGTTGCTTTGTAATTTTTTTTTCTTCCTTGCCGCAACCCGGCTGGGCACAGTATCACAAGCCACTCAAGCAGGAACAAAACTTTATTTTTAAAAAGGCCGCCAATACCCCGTGCGAGCCCGGCTAGCAAGCTGGTCCACACACGTGTGTGCAACTACCGGAACCGGGGGCCTCGACCTCCCCCGGAAATTCCCTCCTACTATCCTTCCCCAACCAATGGGAACTCTCCGGGAGTCCCGTAACATGAGTCCCGTAGCAGGCCGAGGTGAACAGCAGGAGTCCAATTTCCATATGAATGTAAATCTTAACATAATCATATCATCTCAATGGCTAGCTGGCTGTCACCTTAACCAAAGGTGCCATGCATAATAATACTTTGCTGTGGATCCTAGCATCTGCCCCTTTATGTTTAATTAAGCAACAGGCAATGTGGCTAGGGACCGTGCCTGTTAGGTATGTCCAATTCAACATATGGTTCTTACTGGTCACCGGAAAACTGACCTTTAGGCGTCAGCCTCCTGTCTTAGGTTGATACCACTGCAACCGAATCATACCCGTCCAGTATATAGCCATACCTGTGGATAGGCCTATGCACCAGTGGGGGGGTGAGGTTCTTTGCCTCACCTCTGTTGGCCCCCAAATTTGGCCTTGGTGCCAGTGGGGGGGTGAGGTTCTTTGCCTCACCTCAGTTGGCCCCCCAAATTAGACCATCACTAGTAGAAGGGAGGAGGATACAGAAATGCCAGAACATCAAGTCAATTGATGGCTCCTTAGGAAAAATAGTAACACTGGTGACACATCAGCTAAGATACTCCAGCACTATCATAATTCGCTGTATCAACAAATAGAGCACAATGCATACAAGTGATACATAGTCCAGGCAAGTTATGTAAGCAGTTCAAAGTGGAGGAGTCTATCAATATGTCCATTTCCTCCCAAAGTAAATCAAGTCCTTGATTGAGCATTACTTGTTGAGTTATATTGATTGATGCATCAGTTTATACAGTTTACTGTGATAGCGATCATAGAAGCTGTAGTTTGGTTTTATCTTAGTCTTCACCGGCACTGGGATAGAGATGGGAATTGTGGCCATGATGGTAAAGAGACATTATCCTGAACAGAATTATTAAATATAATGAAAAGGAAAGGTAAAAGTAAAACAGATCTGTTAACCACATTTAAAAACAATCTTTAACAGCTGTTTACCTAATTTAAATTAAACCATTAAAATCACGTGAATAAAAAAAAAATTCGGATCCATTTATATATGAGCGCTCCTCATAAATGAAATATGGACATACACACATACAGACATACAACACAAAACAGTGCACACATAACATACAACACATAAGACAATAGTAAATAAAGGCCTTGTAGCTATACCTAGGTGAAATTTCCATTGCAATGTTTAAAAACTCCACAGTCAAAAAAAAAACACAGTCAAAAAATAAAACTGATCAGAAAAACATTAACCTAGGTTTGTATGAGCTCAAAAAATAAAGTAGAACTTTATGATGTGGGAAAAATGCAATAATAAAATAGATATTGAAAAAGGCACCATGGTTAATCATTGTTGCAGATGTAAGAATAGCCAAGCTGGAGCTCTGGATATCAGCTGTTATGGATTTGAATCAAATCATCTTCTTTTTCTGTAGAAATTGCTTTAGTTAATCTCTCTGGAATCCAAATTGGTTGCTGTTCTTCCTGTGGAAAAACACAGACAGAGCCCCGACTCCAGACTATTACTGGGTCAGGACCTCTCCATTGTCCTGTTAGAATATCTTTCCAAAGTACCTTAGGCTTATGTACATTTTTCGGATACATATGTCTTTCCGCAGCACTAAGTCCTGATGAATCCAAATTTAGAAAGTTTAGAGTAAAAAGGGTTATTTTAAGTTTATCTTTTGGGGATATATACCCCTTTCCACTTCCTTATGTTTTTTTTTTTCCTCAAAAAACTCACCTTTTTTTATCCCCAGTTATTGGAAACTTTTGATTGTATGCTTTCATGTGGGTGTGTCTTTTTTTTCTTCATAAGGCTACTGGGGCCTCAATAAGTCTTGTCTATCTAGAAAGTAATTCTCAGTTATTAATTTTTAAGAAGTCTTAAATCACTATCAGTCCTACATTCTGAAGCATTTCATGCCAGGTTCATGACCACCCACCCCCACTTGACTGAAGGCACTTAGCTTTCACCCTTTCCACATTTGCTGAATTAGTTACACTTTAAATCTGGTTTTCTTCTTCAGGAATTTAGTCAACAGTTTCACCTGCTGCCATATTCACTACTTATCTCTTGCTTTGTGGGTTGCTCATTTTTGACCCTTTATTTTCATTTTGGTGAGTTCACAGAAGACAGAAAATGTTGAGCTTTACAGTTAATATACCATGTTAAAATAGAACCCCTATGCATAGAAATTAATAAAAACATATACCATGCCTTCTTTTCCCATTTATAGTTGGTTAATTTTACATTATTATTTCCCTTATGCTCAGTCTTATGATGCTGTAGTGTTACACCTGGTACAGTTTAGCTATACCTAAAAGAATTCTATACAACAATCTGTCATTTAAATAAATACATAATTTATTTCAGTAGCATAGTAAATATTAATAAAAAGATCATACTACATTATATTAAAATGTAAATCATATTTTATATTAATATATAAATTATAAATATAATTCATATCAATTAATATATTAATATAAAGTCAAATAAATTAAATACATAGAATTTATGGTAAATCATTTTTATGATATTAAGTGACAGTGTCAACCTTATTATAATCCACTAACTTACATTGATAGTTGTTTTAATACTTTTTGTATTAGATGGAGTCCTGTTGTGTGTTATTAGAAAGGCACAGGAAATAAATACAATGTTTCATAGAAAATATTTTAATTTTGTATTCTAACATTGTTATATAAGAATGGTAAACTTACATTTGTTTTATAAAATGTCAAAACAATGTATTTCTCAATATTGAGATGCACAGTCATATACTAAGATTCATGTGTTTGCTTTTCTTGCATTCTTCTTTAAAATCTGATGATATCAACAGTAAATAATTGGACTCAGTATGTTTTTGGAAACAAAATATTTTGCAAGTTCAATTAAGTTTCAGACAAGAAAAAGCAAATTGCTGGAAGGTATCTGGAATGCCCCAGGCTTAGGCTTAACGCCTAAACTGGTCTGATCCCTAGGGCGCCACCTTGGGAAGGCTTTTCCTTTTGTTTGGAGACTTTAATTTTCTTAAGAATCTAAAATTACAGGTTGTCAGCACATATGGCTCATTTTGTAATCTGTAGCAGGTGGATATTAGCAAATAAATAAATACATAGATTTGTAAATAGAAGTGAATATAATAATTTTTTTTAAATCCGAAAGCATAATAAGTAGTCCTGAAAATCAATGTCATAGAACATTCAATTCATGATGGAGTATAAAGTAAGATGGCATCTCAGCAAAACAGAGAACCATGGGAAGCAAGAGAGACAGGACCTTAAATCACATACTGGGAAAGAGCAGCCCAGCCAAGGAACACCTAGAAAGTGCAAGTTCCAGAGGCATAGTTAGCTCAAGTGTTCCTCAGACAAGTGGGGCCCAGGTAGGAATCAGGATGTCTGGAGTTGGTACAGCAGACAATATTCGAATGGGTTCTGAAATGAGTTCTGGATGATCTGTTCATTAACCAGGCACTAACTAGATACCATGATAATAGCAGGATGAATCTTCTAATGTGGCTAGTATAAGATAAAAGGGGTAGCAAAACTCAGTAATCAAATGTAGGAGAGAGCATTTGGAGTCTTACACAGGAGAATTGTCATATTATATTGGAGGAAGATGAATATAAAGGTTTGGAAATTACATATTAGGTCAACAGCAGAGGACTAATTCCATGCCTCTGCATGATGACACTTGATGCCTAACATATTTCTTACTCACGTTAGTTAGCATTATTATTATTTTTTTTTGGTAATACTAAATCTACAAATAGAGAAATGAAGTTATTTAGAAGGATGGGAAAGGTAAGAATTGGGGGGAAAAATCTACCAATCTCTACAAAGCCAAAATCTATTTCCTGAGGTTTTCTGAATTAAGTGAATTTGATACATTTTAATTTGTGATATCAATTTAGTTTAGATAGGATAACAAGGGCACTAGGTTGAATGTCATTATCAGGAAATGAGTAGAAGTCTTTCAGAATGTTTACTACCTCAATGGTTTTGAATCCTAGTTGTGCTTTAGGATTGATCACCTGTGGGAATCTATAAACAATTCTGATGCCTGGGTCTTCTTAAATCAGATTCTCTGTAGTGGGGGCCTAGGCAGCATTATTTTAAAGAAGTCCCCAGGTGATTCTTGTGTGCATCCAGACTGAGAACCACTAAACTAAACAAATCACTTGGAGTTCATTATTTTCCCTTAGATTGTGGTTGAAATGATCCTTGGAAACAAAGGTGACCTTGACAGATTTTGAAAAAACTGTTTAGTTCTTTAGGTTCAAGTACAGCAAAGACAGACTGTGCAAATTTCAGCAGTGAATGAAACTCTGAAAATCACTCTGCAAGTTTCAATTATTTTTTATGGTTTCTACATATTTCTTTAACATACCCAGAAGCAACTCTGATGTGCCTTTGCAAGTCCACTGAGGAAAAACAATACCTTTTTTGCATATTGCTTTTTACACCACACTGTAAACACAAAGGAGGATGGCAGCTATAATGTTGATATTTTAAACAACAACAAAAAAAATTCTTCCAATTGTACATTTTAAATATCTTGCTAATTGAAGAAAAGCTGTATATTTTTCTCTTTCCTGTATTAACTAGAAAGCTACCTTGATTATGGACTCTGCAGGCGTAGCAACAGCCCTCATCTAAAGACGTACAATTCATGATTTATTCAAATCTGTAATGGTAATGACTCGTCAGTCTATGAGGAAAATTCAGGTCTATCAGTTATTCCAAGGGTACCGAAAAGCTTTCTTTACATCTAGCTGTTCATCTCGGTGACATTCCTGGAGGGCGTCTTTTGATAGTTGATTATTATTTGAAGTGGCAGGAGGCAGGCAACTTCAAACGAAGCAGCTCCTTCAGCCAGAACTAATAGTCTTGGGAAGATGTTTCTTGTTCAAAATATACCGAAGTCTGTTGATTGTGACCATAGGAACCTGGGGGATACTATGGAAGAATATACATTACAGAAGAACAGGGAAGAAAGTAATAAAATCCTGGAAACAATATGAAGAATTAGCACTGTTTGTAACCAACCAGAGATTTACCAAAAATAAAGTTGTGTGGAAAGAAGGGACTAAGTCTTTCCTTAAAGAGAAACAATGTATTTAATTTTCAAAATGTACAATAGTCATAATACAAAGTAGAGGTCTCTTCAAAGGAGAGGAAGGCATACTGATATGAAGGTAAATAAACCACTCCTCCAACCCAAATGGTCCAATTTTTAATTATTTCCATATAGGTGTTATGCAGAGTTCTTAGTTTAATAGAATCTTTTTGCTGCTAAAATTTACCACAACAGTAATAAAAATTTAAAACTCTCTAAGGGACAGTAGAGTTGCTATATAGAAACCTAAAATATGTATTTGCATAAAGTAAACAAAATTTATAACTAACACCAGCAAGCACATTAGCAGTGTGGACTGCTTACCTCAAACCTATTTAAGAGATCCTCTTTCCCTTTTTGTATCTTTGTGTTTCTACTCTACTGTTCATTCTTCCTTTCCATTCTTTTCGGTTGGATTTTTAGTGGGGTATTAACATCTCTTGCCTATGATTTGACCCCAGTGAGCACACTCTGTTTTCCATGTACACTATATGAGGAAAGTTTGGATCAGTTCAATTTCTCTTCATTTATGCTCTTTTGAATTCTTGCACCACCCTGCTTGGTCCATGCCCATTCAAAAATATGAATAGGTCAAGAACACAAAAAAAAAATTGCCGCAGTCTGGCTGGGCACAAATCACGAGCCACTAAAGCAGGAACAAATTTTATTTTTTCTACTGCAAGAAAAAACCTCACACACGCTCCTGGGGAATCCTCCCGAAAAGCCACGAGGCTCCTCCAGCAACCCCCAGCCGGAAATAACTATCCGGGAAAACCCTCCTCCTGCACTTCGACAACCAATGGGAACTCCCGGGGAATCCCCGTGAGAACTAAAAATAGCGCGAGAACTCAAAATTAGCGCTAGAACTCAAAAGTAGCGGCAGAGGCGGATATTAACGCCTTGCCTGTCAATCAATACTATTGGCAAAATGCCAGGGGCCATATAGACTCGGCTGTGGCTCTCAGCATCTCCCCCCTTCTGTTTAATTAAACAACAAGTAATGTGGCTTAGGGACCGTGCCTGTTAGGTAGTCCAATTCAACATATGGTCCTTACCCGTCATCGGATGAACTGACCTCTAGGCGTCAGCCTCCTGTCTTAGGTTGGTACCACTGCAATCGGATCATACCCGTCACTGACTACCGGTCCAGCATACAGCCATACTTGTGGATAGGCCTTTGCACCAGTGGGGGGGTGAGGTTCTTTGCCTCACCTCTGTTGGCCCCCAAACTTGTCCTTGGTGCCAATGGGGGGGTGAGGTTCTTTGCCTCACCTCTGTTGGCCCCCAAATTTTAGACCATCACTAGTAGAAGGGAGGAGGATGAAAAATGCCATGACACCAAGCCAATTGAGGGCTCCTTTGAAAAATTGTACCACCAGTGACACCATCAGCAAAGATGCCAGCATTACCACAATTCGCTGCACCAACAGATAGTTCACAATGCATACAAGTGATACATAGTCCAGGCAAGTTGTGCAAGCAGTTCAAAGTAGAGGAATCTGTCAATATGTCCATTTCCTCCCAAAGTAAATCTACTCCTTGATTGAGCATTACTTGTTGAGTTATTATTCACTGATGCATCAGTTTATACAGTTTGTTGATAGCTACCGAAGAAGCTGTAGTTTGGTTTTATCTTTGTCTTCACTGTCACTGGGATGAAGATAGGAATTCTGGCAATGATGCTAGGAAAAAAATTATGTAACATTCCAACAGGCATTAAGAAAACAATTTTTTGAACAATTTACATTATCCTGAACAGAATTATTAAATATAATGAGAAGGAAAGGTGAAAGCAAACAAACAGATCTGTTAATCTCCTTATTTGTTCACATATTAAAACAATTTTCAACAGCTGTTTACCCAATCTAAATTAAACCATTAAAATCACGTGAATAAAAAAAAAAAATTTGGATCCATTTATTCATGAGCGCTCCTCATATGAGATATATGGACATACACACATACAGACATACAACACAAAACAGAAGTGTGCGCACATAACATACAACATATAAGACAATAGTAAAGGCCTTGTAGCTCTACCTAGGTGAAATCTCCATTGCAATGTTTAAAAACTCCACAGTCAAAAAATAAAACACAGTCAAAAAACAAAACTGATCAGAAAAACATTAACCTAGGTTTGTATGAGCTCAAAAAATAAAATAGAACTTTATGATGTGGGAAAAATGCAATAATAAAATAGATATTGAAAAAAGGCACCGTGGTTAATCACTGTCGCAGATGTAAGAATAGCCAAGCTGGAGCTCTGGATATCAGCTGTTATGGATTTCAGTCAAATCATCTTCTTTTTCTGTAGAAATTGTTTTGGTTAACCTCTCTGGAATCCAAATCGGCTGCTGTTCTCCCTGTGGGAACACACAAACGGAACCCCGACTCCAGACAATAACTGGGTCGGGACCTTTCCATTGTCCTGTTAGAATATCTTTCCAAAGTACCTTAGGCTTATGTACATTTTTCGGATACATATGTCTTTCCGCAGCACTAAGTCCTGATGAATCCAAATTTAGAAAGTTTAGAGTAAAAAGGGTTATTTTAAGTTTATCTTTGGGGGATATATACCCCTTTCCAATTCCCTCTTTTTGCTTTAATAAGTACGTTTTAATAGTTTGATGAGCTCTTTCAACTATGCCTTGTCCCTGTGGATTGTATGGGATTCCTGTTATATGAGTAATACCAAAAGATGAGCAAAATTGTTTAAAAGAGTTAGAAGTGTAACCAGGACCATTATCAGTTTTTAACTGTTTAGGAACACCCACAGTGGCAAAATTTTGTAAGCAATGAGCTATAACATCTTTAGTTTTTTCTCCGGCATGAAGGGAGCCCATCAAAAATCCGGAAGAAGTATCAACTGTAACATGTAAATATTTTAATTTTCCAAATTCTGGCAAGTGTGTGAAGTCCATCTGCCAAATATGGTTAGGTATCAGTCCTCTAGGATTGACTCCAAGATTAACTTGTGGTAAAAAGGTCACACAATTTTGGCATTGTTTTATTATATGCCTGGCTTGTTCCTTAGTTATTTTAAAACGTTTTTGTAAAGTATTAGCATTAACATGAAACCTTTTATGAAAATTTGTAGCTTCTTCTACAGTAGAAAAAATATGTATATCATGTGTAGTTTTATCTGCTAAATCATTGCCCAAACTAAGGGCTCCAGGCAATCCTGTATGTGCCCTGATATGTCCTATAAAGAATGGATCTTTTCTATCCCAGATTAGACTTTGTATAGTGGAAAACAAAGAGAAAACAGTAGAGGAAGGGGAAATCCTACCAGCATCTTCAAGGGATATTATAGCATTAACTATATACTGACTATCAGAAAATAAATTAAATACAGAATCTTTAAACATCACAAAAGCTTGTAAAACTGCATTAAGCTCTACCTTTTGAGCTGATTGTTTGGGAACTAAAAATGTAAAAGTTTGATCAGGGGTAACTACTGCAGCTGTACCATTATTAGACCCATCAGTGAATATATTTGGAGCATTCACGATAGGTGTTTTTCTTGTCATTTTAGGAAAAACTACAGGATGCTTAGACCAAAAAGACAACAAAGGATTAGATGGTAAATGATTATCAAATGAAACATTTGATTTACACATGATTATTGCCCATGTATTTAACTCATTAGCTAACTCATCAATTTGCTCCATAGTATATGGAGTAATAATTTTATTGGGAGAAATTCCAAACACTCCCTTTGCTGCTTTTATTCCTTTCAGTATTAATTGTCCTACAGCCTCAGGATACCTAGTAAGAATAGTGTTAGGAGAGTAAGATAAATGTATCCACAATAATGGACCTTCTTGCCAAAATACTCCTGTAGGAATATTTTTTGTTGGTATTACAATGAATAATAAAGGCAAACTTATATCAATTCTGTCCAAATGCATATTTTCCATATATGTTTCAATAATTTTTAATGCCTTTCTTGCTTCAGGAGTTAATATGCGGGGTGAATTTGGATCTGATGGACCTTTTAGGATATCAAATAAAGGTCCCAACTCTCCTGTTGGTATGCCTAGATAAGGCCTTATCCAATTTATATCTCCCAACAACTTTTGAAAGTCATTAAGCGATTTGAGTTGATCTACTCGTATTTGAATTTTAGGTGGACGGACCATGGTTGAGGATAATAGAACTCCTAAATAATTAATTGGAAAATTTAATTGTACTTTATCTATTGCTATCTCTAGATTATAATTTTTTAACAAATTTGTAAGTGTGGCATAACATTCCAACAATGTGTTTTTATCTTTGTGTGCTAACAATACATCATCCATATAGTGAAATATTTGTAGTTCAGGATTTTGATTTCTAAGTGGCTGGATTGCTTTATTAACATAAATTTGACACATAGTTGGGCTGTTAGCCATCCCTTGAGGGAGCACTTTCCATTCATATCTCTGATCAGGACCTTCATGATTCAGTGCAGGGATAGTAAATGCAAAATGTGGACTATCCTCAGGATGAATTGGAATTGAAAAGAAACAATCTTTAATATCTATAGCTAAAACATACCAGGTTTTTGGTAAAGCAGACAATTGAGGAATCCCTGATTGAGCAGGTCCCATAATAACCATCTCATTATTAATGGCTCTTAAATCTTGTAATAATCTCCATTTACCAGATTTCTTTTTAATGACAAAAATGGGAGTATTATAGGGAGATACAGAAGGTTGTATATGTCCTTCTGCTAATTGTTGTTTGACCAGGTCATGGGCTGCTTGTATCTTTTCTTTAGTCAGGGGCCACTGAGAAACCCATACTGGTCTATCTGATTTCCAAGTGATTTTTATTGCCTCAGTGACCCCTTCTGAAAACCCAGTCCATGTCTATTTATTCTTTGATCTATTTGTATTGGTGCTGCTATACCTTGTTCTTGTTTTTCTAATCTTTTTCCTTTCCTAAAACCTTGTCTAGCCATAATAGTGGGTGCATTTTGATTGATATTATTTGTTAATGTCAAACCTAATTGATCTAAGACATCTCGTCCCCATAAATTTACGGGAAGATGATCCAATACATATGGCTGTATAGTTCCTTCACATCCTTCAGGATCCTTCCAATCTAAGACCATTGCACTTCTATGGGGATTAGTTGCCACTCCTAGGCCTCGAAGCGTTTGAGTGGCTTGTTGTAATGGCCAATGTTTTGGCCATTCTTGACGAGATATGATGCTAAGGTCTGCACCTGTATCCAGTAGCCCATTAAATTCATGTCCTTGAATATTTAGTTTTAGCATTGGGCGAGAATCTAAATTCAAAGACAGCATAGCCCAATCTACACCTGTGGAGCCTAAACCCCTGGAACCTCTTTCCATAGTAGTACTGGAAAATTTATCATGTAGGCTGGATATTATTAATAACTGTGCTATTCTATCTCCTGGTGAAATTACTGATATACCCTTTGGAGAACTAGCTATAATTTTTATTTCACCTTCATAATCGGGATCAATTACCCCGGGACTTATCATAAGTCCTTTTAGCGTAGAAGAACTACGTCCTAACAATAAGCCTACTGTTCCTTGGGGAAGAGGTCCTTTTACTCCTGTGGGAATGATTTGAACTCCCATCTCTGGAGTTAGTACTGCTCTGGCGGAGGCGCAGATGTCCAACCCTGCGCTCCCTCTGGTTCGTCTGATGAGAGATCGGATGGATAATGTGTCCTGGGTACTACCCTGATGGGGTTGCTGGGTTCCTCCATGGTTTTTCTGGGTTCCTCCAGTGCCCCGTACATTTGTGGTCGTGGGCCCCGGAGCATTGGGCCCCCCTGTCCGTTTTTTGGCAATGGAGCCTGATGCCTTTCTCCACGATATCGTGGGTAACCACCTGGTCCTTGTCCATTTTTTGATAATGGAGTACCCTCTATGGTGGTTTGAGAACGGCATTCATTAGCCCAGTGTCTCCCTCTACGGCATCGTGGGCAAATATCTGGTGTTCTATTCCTTTGATACCTAACTTTGTTATACCTTCCTCCTATGGGGCAACTCCTTTTAAAATGTCCTGTTTGTTCACAATTGTAGCATGTTTTTGGCCTGGCATCTAAAGCCTGTTGTACTGCTGCCAAGACTTGTCCTTGTTCATTAATGTCTCTACATAATTTAATATATGTGTTTAAATCTTCATGTTTCCATGGTCTAATGACCTCTCTGCAGCAACGATTTGCTTGGTCATAAGCCAGTTGTTTTATAAATGGCATTGCTTGTTCTGTGTCACCAAAAATTTTGGAGGCTGTTTGAATAAGCCTATCTACAAAGTCAGCGTAAGGTTCATTAGGTCTCTGTATTACCTTAGATAGCTGACCTTGTAAATCTCCATGTCCTTGTAAAGTCTTCCATGCCCTAACTGCGTCTGCAGCAATCTGTGCATATACAGCAGGATCATATTGAATTTGTTGCCGCTGACCCTCATAAGGTCCTTTTCCTAGCAACATCTCTAGACTTCATTGAGGGTAACCGGCTGCTGCATTTCGTCTAGCTGTCTCCCTGCAAAATTCCTCATTGGCAACCTTCCATAACAAATATTGTCCTCCATTTAGCACAGATCTACACATACTAGCCCAATCTGCTGGAGTCATGTCCAAGTTAGTAATGGATTCGACCATGCTTACAGTGAAGGGTGCATGGGGACCATAGGTTGTTACAGCCTCCTTTAATTGCTTCACTGTTTTGAACTCTAACTCACGGTGAATTCGCTGCCCTCCTGCCTGCTCAAGTACAGGGCATGCTAATCTTTGAGGTCCTGTCTCAGGATCCCATCTATCAACTACGGGGGTTGAGGGGGTTGAGGGCCACTCAGCTATCTCCATAGGTGGAGCTGTTGGCTGAATTACGCCCTCTGGTGATAGATCGGTGTTAGTAGCAGCCTCCTGTTGTTGCTTCCCCCCTGATAGCTGTTTCTCCTCTAAGCTTTCTTCCTTTAAATTTTCTTCCTCTGTCTGACTAGCTTGAGAGACCTTCTCTTTTGCTTGATCTAAATTGTCTTTCTCCATGGTTTGAACCTCTAACAATTTATTTAACACTCTTTCAGTTTGTTTTTTACTAATTTCTAATCTGTTACAAAGATAACGCAACCCAAAAAGATAACACAAAACAAGACCGAAACAGAATGAAACAAAAATGGAACAAAAAATCGTTGTATCAATTTTCCTATTTTCTGGACATGTGCATTTGTGGTCTATTTCTATCTCTTCCTCAGGGGCAAACAACTTCAAACCTTGAGCCAACCATTTTTCCCAGTCTGCCTGAGAAAATTCTAGGGATAGGCAGCTTGAAACAAAACCAAAACAAATCAAAGCAAGAACATATTGTTTTTTAAAATGGTCACCCATTCTCTTGCCTTCCCTTAGGGGTAAGCAATTTCACTTACCCCGAAGCTTCAGACGTTCCCCGTCCGGGCCGCCAAATGCCGCAGTCTGGCTGGGCACAAATCACGAGCCACTAAAGCAGGAACAAATTTTATTTTTTCTACTGCAAGAAAAAACCTCACACACGCTCCTGGGGAATCCTCCCGAAAAGCCACGAGGCTCCTCCAGCAACCCCCAGCCGGAAATAACTATCCGGGAAAACCCTCCTCCTGCACTTCGACAACCAATGGGAACTCCCGGGGAATCCCCGTGAGAACTAAAAATAGCGCGAGAACTCAAAATTAGCGCTAGAACTCAAAAGTAGCGGCAGAGGCGGATATTAACGCCTTGCCTGTCAATCAATACTATTGGCAAAATGCCAGGGGCCATATAGACTCGGCTGTGGCTCTCAGCAAAAAATGAAGCTCAGAGCTGAAGACAAAACTACTAATGACCTAATTGTTCTATTTCAGTCACTTAAAAAAGTAGCTGTAGAGCTAGGCAGAGTGGCACACACCTATAATTCCAGCAATTGGGGAGGATGAGGCAGAAGTATCTCAAGTTCAAGGCCAGCCTCAGCAATTTAGCAAGGCCCTAAGTAGTGAGACCCTGTCTCCAAAAAAAAAGGGTTGGGTATGTGGGTATGTGACCCAGTGATTAAGCACTGAGTTCAGTGGTTAAGCACAAGGTTCAATCCCTAGGACCAAAAAATAGTGCTGTAGAAAAGGTACTTTTTGTTACTGCTTTTGGATAACTGATACCAGGAATTGCAAAATATTTGTAGAAAACCTGCCATTGAAATAGAAGCTAACCACGTTATAAATCATATATCCGGAATGAAATTTTGATGTAAGAAGTCACACAGATGTGAACCATTTTCATAACTGCATCTGGGTGTACATCTGTTTGTCTTCCACTTACTCACAAAACCTGATTTTCTAATGACCTAGAAGCTTTACTTTTTAAACCCTTATAAACTCACAGAAGAACTACAAAAGGAATCACATAGCTGGAATTCACTTCAAGCAATCATCTGCTCAAGCCCTATCTCACACAGATCCATAATGGAACCACCAAAAGTATAGGAAATATCATATTTAGTGATGAAAATTGAAATTGGTCCTTGAGTTTCAGCTATAATGATTGTGTCCCTCCATACCCCTTTATTTCATAATTTCACTTTGCTAAATTTCCCTGGAGAATGTAATCAACAACAATTTCTTGTCTGTCTTTTCTTATTGTACTTTTATTCTTCAATGGCCATATGTTCACAATTATATACTTGTAAATACCTAGTAAGTAATCATTTAGCTTCCTGTTTCATGAGATAAATTGCCTATCATGTTTAAAGGTACTCATGCTTTTTATTGCATTATATGATATTGATTGATTGGTTTGTTGGTTGACAGACTAAGTTGTTCTATCAATATATAAGAGTCTTTGCCCCAGCAATCTTTTCTATCATATTTGTGCCTCCTATCTGGATCCTCCAACTTTCAAAGCCTCAGTCAAAATTAAATAAATGTAATAGCTATTGCAAGAGTACATAAAATAATTAACTCTGGCCTCAGCATTTCAATTTTACAAAGTTCTATTGGCATTTCTAGTGAAAATGCAAGTCATAGTCAGCATGCTGGAATTCATGACCTTCCTGTACTTTTGTTTTATTGATTTTCCTCCACTTTCATCAATGCAGTTTGCTTTGCATTTCTACATATACCGACTTGTCCATGTGTCTGATAAATATAATTTTGATTGGGTTGATTCATTACATTATTATATGGCTAGTATTCTAGATCAAGAATGATATTTCAATTCAATATGGCAAGGTGCATTTCTATGATCTTTAGGTGTATATGATACATAAGACATCATACTTTTTCTGGGGAACTTTATGAAGCATTGTTGGAGATTATGGGCAAATTGAAAATGATAACAAAAATGAAATATGTGATAATTAACCCAGACATATAAAATCCATAACTTTTCTTATCTTAAAATTCTATGTGAAATTTAACTAGCTCTAGAGAAATTGATGAAGATATTGAAACAAACTGATCAAGATTGCCCTTGAGATCTTATTTGGCACATCAATTTTGTTTTGACCCATTAATATACATGGAACTCTGAATTATAGCATAAAACAATAGATACCAACTCATTGAGAACTATGGACCATTGTGCTTGATCCTTTGCTTATGCTTATCCTGCTCTGCAATTGTTTTCTTCACTTTATATAAGCCCAGAAAATAATTTTCTGTCAGTCATAAGGAATATTGAGGTTTTTAATAAAGACAGATCTGTTAATGCCACTTCATGTACCCTTTCCCTTGGTTTTAGGTACAGAGCATGATGAAAATCACATATTCCTTGCAGAAGAACAAGCATAAGTAACAGGTACCACTTTCTCTCTTCTGTTGCTCCAGCAGCCAGTGACAGTCAAGGTAGTAAGGTATCCAGCAATTTCAGTCAGAAGTGTAATACTCTTATTACTAACCCACGTTGAACAAGAAACATAAGCATGACATTTCACTGTATTAAGCCCCTAGCATGTTGCTTCAGTCACTGAATATTAGAGTATTAACTAGACTCTATAGTACTTAACTATAGAATATTTGGGGTTCTAGAGCAATCTGGTTCTAAAGCTTATAATCTTTTCCATCAATTCACCTGTGTCTATTCCAAACATGTGTTATGTATGAACTCCATATCTAAATCAGATATAATGATTCCCTTCCTAGAGCTGGTAGTGAAACTCTTCCTGACACAGTGCAGATGAATGCCTGAAGCCCCTATAACAAAAATTAGATTAACAAGAGACAAACATAAAAATTTATTTAATATGTTTTATGGAACATAGGAGCCTTCATAAGGAAATGTAGACCTAAAGGAACAGTTAAATTCCTGAATTCTCATGTTAGATTTCATCAAGAGTAGATGGTAATGGAGAAGTGACTGGACAAAGCTACTGCCAATTAACTGTGGAAAATTTGGCAAGACTTGTTCCAGCAGGTGATGCTCTATAGCCTTAGCCTTTTGTCTTCAGTGGTAAGAATGTTCCTGTCTTCCAGGTACAGGAGTGTACCTTCAATATGTGATTGTATAATCTGCCACAAGGGAGAAGAGCAAGGAAAATGAAAGTAACTTTTCCTCTGCTGTTTATTTAAGTGCCAATGATCCATGTTTTGCTTATAGTGTGTGTTGAATCCCTCAATCCACATCACCCTGTACCATAATTCACTAATTTCTCCTAGAGTTTATATGACTATGCTAATTGTCTTGACCTGAAACAACTGTCCAGTCTCAATAGTGTTCTAAAATCATAGAACATTTGTAATATTGCTGACATTACACAGTCTGCCTGGCGAAGACTATACATTCTATGAGCTGTTTGGCCAGGGAGGTTTCAGAATAAGTCAACCAAGGCAGGTGAGTTCAATTTTTGTTTGTTCTCTCCCTTCCAGCCTGTGGTGAAATTCTTTCTATAATAGCCATGACATTTCATACTACACAAAAATGAATGCACTCAAAACAATCAGGATTTGTAAATCATTGACTGATTTTTTTTTTCAAACTTCTGGTGAAAAACTCACATGGGTGGTTTACACTCAAAGATTAGCCAAAGGTAACACAATGGGGGGAAAACAATGTAACAAAGTGAGGCTTCTACTAATTCATATTTAGGTATGCTGACAGTAGTCTTTCAAAACAGTGGTACTAACCTAAAAACCAATACCACCTTTTTTTAACTTATCAGACACAAGTTTTTTGACCCATTTCTAGGGAGACTGAAGGACAAGTATTTTTCCCACCCAAATAAATATTCTGCCATGTTTCAAAGGAGGAAAGTGAAAGACAATAAAAGGTATAAGAAAGAGTATGCTAAAGATGATCATCTGTTCTCTATAGAGATGGAAGAAAAAGTGCTTTAATCTTACCCAGGGAAATTGAATGTTTATAAAGTATTATAGGACTAATGAGACAATACCGGGGAAGGCACAAGAATGTGCAGGACTGAAGCAATTAACTGTCCTAAAGCAGGAAGAAAAAAAAAACTAACAGAAGGCTAGAAGGGCTGGTCACAGACCCTGGTACACAGTTGGTACTCCCTGCTCTAAGAATTTACTGGGAGAGACAGTTCAAAAGCCTGGGACTTTGCTGGGTTGTCACTGTCCACCCACAATCTGCTTAGCTAAATTCTCTGAAGTTTTTAAAATTATTTTTAATGAAAATAAACTATGTCTGTAATTGTGTGTTAAGAAGGAGTTCCTTCCAAACACATGTGATTGTTCTCCCCCAAAAGATAATTAACATACAACAAATTTCATCCAGGGATCTTGATGATATGAGCACCTCTAGTGTTCCACATAAAAACAACAAAACAAACAAACAAACAAAACAGAATAGGCACGAAAAAATCACTACCTCTTAAAGAAACAGTGCCCAGGGAATGGTGGTTATAAATGTCAATTTGCATATCTACCAGTTATTGGGGACCAGCCACCTTAGCAAAGGCTGACCTTTTCCTGGACATTTTTTTTTTTAAGGAAAGAAAACTATTCCCTCAGTTTTTTTTTTTTGTTTGTTTGTTTTGTGTGGTTTTTTTTTGGTGGGGGGTTGGAATTCGCTGCTTTTGACACATCACAGAAGAAGTGATTTTATATTTATCATTAGAGCCCTTTATTAAATTGTGGATAATCCACCTAAATACTTTTTCATTTTTTTTTACAAGTGCTTCAGAAGCAATATAAGGATGAAGACTACTGGCTATACATTGTATACCTCTAGAATCTAGCACTCTAAGTAGGAAACTGTTATATTTTACACTGAGATCATTTTGAACAGATTTGTGTTATGTAATCTACCTACTTCTTATTTATATTCAATAGCCAGAAATCAGCATTGACTGGTGTTTTCCTAATACTTCTCTAAAAAAGTAAAGTAATATAGAGATAACAAAAAATGGATTAAAAAATTAATCTGTGCCCAAGGACAGAGTATACATAGCTTGGTGGAATGATATTCTGGGGTCTTATGATAACTTCTTAACTGAAATATCAACCATATCAAATCAGGCAAAGCCTTCATGTGTACAAACAATTCACAGACAGCTTAGAACACTGTACTTTCACAGGTACAAAAACCCAGTCCCAAATAAAGTTAATTTAAAATATAGTTTCTATTTTCTTCTCCTCCCTTCCTCTTTCCTTTTCTTTCTTTTTTCTTCTACAATACATAGGTCCCCTTTTAAAAGGGAGCTGGCAAATGTTGAGTACCCACAACTTCTCAGGAGCAGATTCCTATTTAAATGAAGAACATTTGTTTCATTCATACTTGGAGGACACATGTCTTCAGTAACATCAGAAACAGCAGAGCTGTTTTAGATTTAGATGACTCTAAATCACTGGGTGCCATATTAGGCACTAAAAAAATGGAAGGGAGAAAAAGGTAGAAGCTGAATCATTTAAAATCAGACAGCACCAACATATTTGAGAATATGCTACAGGGAACAATTTTGCTTTCTGTTAGGGGTACTTGTGTATCCTAATTTTTTTTTTTTTAACTTTCTGCCATAGAATGACATTCTGAAAATGGGACACTGTTTTCTTGGGAGTAGGAGCACTGCTGCATCTGCTGACCTACAGAAAATTTCTAAAACATAAAAAGCCTAGGGGGAATTCAGTGCCAGGTGGCAGGAGGGATTTCTAGTTAGCACTCCTTTCAAATGACTATCATTCCAGGTGAACAGCTAAGTCACTGACAGGGACCTGGAGGGCAGCTCCTGTGCAGGCAGTAGAAGTTGCCTGTGTTCTTTGGGGAATTCCTCCTGACTTTTGGAGGTACAATTGCAGATATAGGCAACTCAGAATAATGGCTAACATATGTTTGCGGTGGATTTAATAAAGTTTAATTTGACTAAATGACATTGCTTGCAGATAATAAGGATTTATGCTCAGCTGCTCAGCTTCTAGCAATCCAATGGGGTCTTATGTAGAAGATACAAATGTACTTTCCCTCAAGAAGTCTACAATCAGATCATTGTTTCTTAAATTCCTTCGGGATATTTCTTAGCAGAGTCAAATTCACATAAAATAAAATCAATCATTTGAAAGTCTACTTTTAGTGATATTCAGTATATTCCCAATTTTGTGCAACGATCAGCTCTATTTTTTCATTTTTAAAATAATTTTATTATACCATAAAAATATCCAGTATTCATTAGGCAATTCTTTCTACCCTTTCTCTATTCCAAAGTATCCCTAGTACACTTTCTGTCTTCATGAACCTGCCTATTCTGGATGTTTTATATTTATAGGGAAAATTCAATATGAAACCTTTTGTTTATGGCTTCTTCCTTTTATCATATTTTGAGGTTGTAGCTTACATCAGTACTTTGTTCCTGTTTATGGCTGAACAATATGCCATATTATGAACCATAATGTGTTTATCTCTCATCTATTGATAGACATTTGAATTGTTTCCATCTTTGGGTTGTACACAAATGTTCATGTAGAAGATTCCTTGTGTACACATATTTTCATTTCTTTTTGGTATAAATCTATAAACAGAACAGCTCAATCCTATGGTATTTCTGTTTGGCTTCTTGAAGAACTACCAAACTATGTTCCACTACATTAAAACTAATTTACATCTTACCAGTAATATATGGAGGTTTATAATTCTCCACATCTTTGCCAACACTTTCTATTTTAAAGATACACACATGCATACATCTATACATACATGTGTGTGTGTGATATAAGCATAAGTAATTTATACAGTTTTAGGAGTTTAGGCTGAAAATGCCTATATTTAAAAAATAAGAAATCTCAAATTAACAACTTAATTTTATATCTATAATAAGAGATTGAATTTAGAACTTCTCTAAAGAAATATCCAAGACAAGATGGCTTCACTGGAGAATTTCATCAAACACTTAAAAATATTTAAAATCAGTCTACTCAACCTCTTTCAAAAATGTGTGAATAGAGCACAGTTTCCTAATACATTCTGTGAGGCTTGCATTACCTTAATATCAAGGCCAGACAAAACCACTACACAAAAACTGAAGACCAGTAATTACCTTTATGAATATAGATGCAAAAAAATTCCTCAACAAAATACTAGCAAACTAAATTCAATAGCACATTAAGAGGATTAGACACTATGACCAAGTGGGATTTATCCTAGCAATGTAAGAATTGCTCACCATAAGAAAATCAATTAATGTAACTCACCACATTAATACCATGAAAAAAGAAAGAAATAGAAACTACATCACCACCTCAATAGACACACAAAAAAAGCATTTGAAACAAAAGGTACATTCTTTCATGATAAAACACTCAGCAACCCAGGAACAGAAAATAATTTTATATTGTTTTCTTTCTTAGTGGCCACTTTAAAGGCAATTCACTTCACTTTTAAGTATACATTGTGTTCGTCGACTATTGCAAAAATCACTATGCTTTTAAAAAATTCAAATCCAAAAATTTCAGTCTGCCTCACATGAATTTCTTTTCCTCTCTCAATGAGGGTCATCTGACACACGGATGGAGGCTTCAGTTACATGTCTGCTTCATTTGTCTTAGACCAGTGAATAATACAGATCAACATATCCGGGGCAAATTTGCCTTGTTGAGGGATCATGGAAACTTGTGATTAAACATAGAAACACAGTCTGTTTTTTAAGGTGTTGGTTGCAGCTGAGTACATCTTAACTTTTGGCCACATATAATTAACCAGAAGGGAAAACTCATGTCACACCCATCATCAAGGAAAGAAGTAAACATTTCACCTGTTCGATTTACTGCAATATCACATGGTGGTGGGGAAGGAAAAATAATCCAATCTGCCAAAGTCTGTCATAATATAATGTAATATCAAAGGAATAGGAGATATAAGAAAGCAGAGAGGAAAAATGTCAGAAATGGAAGTTCTCTGTGTGGAAGTATAGTAAAAGTTGGGTAATCTCTGGAACATACTGTCTCAAAATCTTAGTAACTTAAAAATAGTTTATTTCTCATTCAAAATCAAGTATTTTGTGCTGGCTTTTTTGTGAGGCTCTCCAAAGAGTGACTTGGGTGGTGGGCTGTCTCCATCTCTAATTTTCTACTACTCTAATATTCTAATATATCTTGCAGCCAGGAATGGGAACAGACGAGATTTTTGTTTTTGTTGTTTGTTTTATTTTGTTTGTTTTTTAGTATCTGTGAAAAACACTCAGGTACTTATCCATCTTTAGCATGGAAGTGATAACATTTTAGCTCACATCCTATCAACCAGAACAATCACATGAGTTCACCTACATGCAAAGGTGGGAGATGGTAAATGTGGTCCCTTGCTAGGCATTGATTAGCTACACAGGCCAGCAGAACTCCTAGTAATCAACTATATTTTTGGCTTTAGAGAGAAAATTGGAAAACAGATATTTTTGGAGCAGAAACTCTGTCTATTCCAAATGTATTATAGAATAAAAACTTTATAATGGAAAATAAACTCTGTTTTTGCTTTTTAAGAAAAATATAGGAGTAGGTGAATATAGGTTTAGGCCAAATTACTCTTGTTTCTAGTTGAGCAATTAAAGGCTACAGTAATCATTAGCATTTAACTATTTACCCAATATTTTTTATTTTATTATTGATTTTAACATATATTGCCTCTTTTTACCTTTATCCCAATTTTGTTTTTTTTTCTATATTTTTATTTAAGAAGCAACTACTATAAAATCTATACAAAGAAAAATACTCAAATATCTTATGAATAAATAAAGATAAGAGTTTTTGTTGTTGTTGCAGTGCTGGGATTCAAACCTTGAACCTTGTACACACCAGGCTAACATTGCAACACTAAACTATATCTCCAGAACAGAAATGAGTCTGTAAAAGATGTGTTAGTAATCTATAGGAAGACAAAACTAAATAAATTTAGGAACAAGAAACAAAGGAGGGAAAAAATACAAAATACAAAATGTCAGACTAAAATGCTAACATATCTACAATTATTTTAAATATAGGTGATTTAAATATACCAATCAAAAGATAGGGAATAGCAAAATGAATTTTTTAAAAATTTCCTCTTCACTTTTTAGAGGTAACTCACTTCAAACTAAAGGACAAAGGTAATTTGAAAGTTTTTCAATGGAGAAAAAAAAATGTGTATTATGTTAATAAACAGGACAATTGGCTATATTAAAATTTAACTATGTAGATCACAGAACCAATACTAGATGTTGAGATGGGCATTGAATTATGATAAAAGAATATGAGGTTAAAATCATTCCATATGATACATGATTCTAAATGTGTGCCAAGCAAAAATTAAGCCTCAAAGTACATGATGCAAAAACTGATAGATATGAAAAGAGAGAAAACAATTTACAATTATCATTGGAAAGGTCAATATCCCACTTTTAGGCACTAATGCAAGTAGTAGATAGAGATTCAGCTATGACAGAAAATCTGAGCAGTACAATCAACAAAGTGATATATAAAAACACCCACCCAACAGTATCAAAATGCATGTTTTTCAAGTGCCCATGAAACATTCATCAGGACAGACCATATGCTGGACTATGTCATAAACCTTAACAGATTTAAAATAATTGAAATTAGACAGATTGAATTATTTTTTCAATGGAGTCAAGATAAAATCAGTAATATAAAACACCTAGGCAACTCTCTGTGTGTGTGTGTGTATGTGTGTGTGTGTGTACACACACTACCCATCTTGTAAAACTTAAGTTTCATTTGATTAATTAGAACCAGTCATTGATAATTAGGCATAACTTGTGTTGTAACTTTCTATGCTGCCTAAATGCATTTAACCAAGATGCAAAGAGGAACATGACATGGATTTTGGTTTTAAGATTCATTATCTATATGGGTAAAATGATATGTGAATACATAGGGCTCTAACTGAATTATTAGGAACTGTGGAGACACTGAGAAGCATCTATACTCCTATCAAGAAAGCAGAAAAAAATCTACCAGGAAAACAGGTGATGATGTTTATCTCTGGATAATGTATGAGTTAGCCATGAAGAGTCCAGAGAGTGAGACTCATTCTTTATCAGTGACTGAACTGTAAACAAGGAAATTGTACAAACCCAGTGGCTTCATATCATATCTTGGTGACATAAGAATATGTTTATAATGATGGAAATTTAGATAATAAAATTAGAAGACAGAATTAACAGAGGAAAGTGATATTTTATTTCAAATATTAGCTTGGTATAGAAAGCATTTCTGTAGCTTTCAGATGCATTGTAGCAAAGTACAAAAATAATATACAAAGCAACTTAGTAATAGTATATTTGTTTACAAGGATGAATGTAAATATGAATTCAGAGAAAATAAAAAATATTTTTTAAAACACATTTTTTTGGCATCACATTATTTCATCACCTTCCAGAGTGGTACTAGGTATTAGGATATAAAATTAAGCAAGATAGGTGTGTTCCATCCCTTCACAAAGCTTCCATATAATGGAGAGACAGAAAACATAAAAAGCAATTATGATACATCATGTGTTATTACATTGGGAATGAAGAAAAATTACAATTACTAAAATATGTGGCGGTAAAATAAAACAACTATCAAAACTAACAAATAGGCCATAAGCCCCTAGGAAATTCTTCAGAAGACTAAGCTTAAAAATGTGTCTTATTTGATGATTATCTCTAATTTTTTTCATTTGTTCCATATATATATATTTTGAAGCAGAAGCAGGAAGGTCAGAGAGCTCTCCCTTGAGAGGTCTGGCTAAGCTCTATTTGCACATATCATCAGAGAGACACTCTTGTCACACAGATGGCCCCCTGGTCTGGGCAGCTTGAGGAAAGTGCCTTTGTGTTTCTAATTAACAAGAAACAACTGTGCCAATTGCTTTGATACATTCAAAACCTTCTGTTCTCAGACTTTTGATGAGCTGTTTATTCAGGAGCAATACCTGCCTGTTTCATAGTCCCAGCATTACTATTTCTAAAGGGCAGAGCTATAGTGAGATTGACAAGAATTCCTCTGTACTGAGGAAGAATATCATCAAGAAGCAGTAGCCGTCTTCAGGTAGTCCACTTCAGACCTCACTGGTGGAAGGATAAAGTCTCTGATGGCAGAGTACAGATATTTCCTGGCAGTAACTCAATAGATCTAGAGCTCACAGCTCAGCAATGAGCTGCCACAACACTTCCTTCTTTGATTCTGGGAGTTTCCCAATCTGTAGCAGTGTCTAAAGAAGCAATGTTTCCAGGATCTTTACTCAACCCTCATAAAGATTAGTAGCAAATTAGATGCTAACATAGAGAGTAAATTAGAGCATCATATGATACTAGAATAATAAATGTTAAAGTGCATGCCAAATTATATTTAGCATTCAAAAGGAAAGATATGTTAATGAAGCCCAAAGCCCCAAACCACCTTCGTGCATATAATTTTGTGAAATGTAATGGGAGGAGCAAGTGTTATTCACTTTTAAAAATCTTCATTGACTAAATGTAATGTATATAGTCTTAAAGCTGTGTGATGAAATAACTATCATTTTGATTTATTAATGTACTAAATTAAAGAAAATATTTTTACATTGAAAATTACAAGTCCTCTGTTAAATATTTGAAAGATTTTTTTTTTCAGTGTTAGAAAGAAATTTTTACATCATAGAAAGTGTGGCTATAATTATATAAAAAAGTAATATCAATAACTAACCCAAAACAAATTTGAAAAGTACCAAATTTTCTTTTCATGTTAGTAAAGGAAAATGTTTAAGTCAAGATCATTTGATCTTTGCATTGTTGACTTTGGACAGCCTAATTATTTGCTTTGGAAATTCTCCTGTATATTGTAAGATGATTAGCAGGACACTGACCTCATTGCTGAATACCAGTAGTAATTCTCCCAAGTTATGGCAACTAGGAGTGTCTCTAGACATTGCCACCTGTATCTAGGGACAATATAATATCGAGTTGGAAACATTTATTTAGAAAAAAAGGACTTTCTGTCCAACAAGATGGTGAAACCTTGTCTCTTCTCATTCCTTCAAACTAAGCACAACCATAAGCCTCATAAAAGACTTTGAGAACCATAGAAGAAGTATGAAATGTAGTATGAGAAAGGCAAAATGTAGGGAGTCATGACTAAAGGGAGACTGTAGCTGCAAAGCTCTTACAAAACCCTACCAATAGAAGGAGACAAGACAAGCCCCATGCTTCCTGACTTCTCACCAAGGAACCAAAATTGGGCCAAATAAGATCATTCCTTGCCAGGATCTGACAAAACTTCCTCCAAAAATATGAGGTTACCCTACAAAACCAGCAAGGGAAATCATTGATCCAAATGTAATGATGACAATAAGAAGCCAAAAAAGAGCTTCCATTCCCCAGTCAGACTGAGATGTCTCTAATATCAATGAGACAGTTGATAGCCAGGTGCCCCAGGCATTAGTAATGAATATTCTACCACAATAAACACCTGATCAATATGAGAGTAAAATAACAGAAGATATAATCTGTGATATTGACAATAGATAAATAGAATTTCCATAAACTGAGAAAAAGAGTAAAAATGGACTAAAACAAACAGAAAGAACAAGACTTCTTGGATCTGTGGAACTATAACAAAAGATCTATAAGTGCATCACTGGAAACTAGGGAGAGAGGAAAGCAGGACTGAAAGAGGATTTAAAGAAATAATGGCAGAAAACTTCTAAATTTAATGAAAGACATAAAACCACATATTATAGAAGCTGAGAAAATGCTAATAGAATAAACTTAAATAACTTTATCTGAAGAAACATTATAATTAAATTTCTGAAAATTAGAGACAATAAAAATAATCTTGAAAGAAGCCAGAGAAAAATAATATATTATGTACAAGGGGACAGCTATTCAAATAACAGTAGATTTCTCATCTGAAACTAAGGAGGCCATAAAGCAAGTGCTATAAAACCAGCTGAAAAAGACTGAACAGTTAATTTTATATTTGGGAAATGATTGAGGAATAAATGGAAAATAAAGACATACACAAAAGAAGGGAAACAGAATTTTTCCTTAGTAGACTTAGTCCCTGAAAAAGACTAAAGGAGTTCTTCTCACAAAGTTTTAAAATGATGAAAATGTCTTGAAGCATCAAGATTGAAGAACTAAACAAGAAATATGGATAAATAAAATAAATGAGATAAATTATGGCTAGAAACACAGATATTATATAATACATATGATATATAATAATTTATATTACTATTTAATATAATACATAATTAAGGTATATAGGTAACGTGTAAGATATAATAATGTGGAAGCATTATTTTAAAAGCGAATGTATTCCAATTTTAGAAAATGATGTGGTATCAAAACTAAAAATGCCTTTTTGGTGAGGCCTGAAGTAATATGCTAACGTTTTCAGAACCAAAATTATTTATTTATTTGCATGCAATCAAATCACTAAAAAAGAAAGAACTGATTTTTAGTTTCCAGGAACACCTGAATGAGCACAAGTCTAAACAGCAGAAACTCCAAAGCACTAATTGCAAGATAGGAAAGAATGACACCTGGATCCAACACAATCTGCCACAGAATGGAAAGGGAAATGAGATAACAACTCAATGATAGTTGGCTTAAGAATAGAACAATAATAATAATGATGACATTTGTGTTTTTCATTTTGTGTTCCAGAGGTTTTATTATCTTTATTTGTGAAAGAATTTCATTTCTGAGCCAATCTTGGCTCCTGGGACCCACTTTTACTTTCTGTTGGTTATCACAGGAAGCTCTTGTATAATGTTGCCTTGAGCTTATTTCAGTCAATGGGCACACTGGTGGGAGTTAATGGGGCAGGGAGAAAGGAACTAGGGTAATCCTTCCTCCCTGTTGATGGAGGATGATTTATCTAGAAGGCACTGCTCCTGTATCTCCTGTTGCTTGTGGCTCCCTCTGTACCCTTTTATGCTCTCAGCTTACTTTGGATGACCTTGGACACTGGACTTTGTTTTCATTGCCCTTGCGTAGAAGGTAGTAGTAATTTTCACTATTGCCGTCTTCTGGGCTTTCACCCTGTCCACATTTGACTCTTGGATCCATATTTTTTAATCTCTGAAACTAATTGTCTGAATTAAATTCCCTACCTTGTAAATACTTAATAGATTGAGTTTTGTTTTCCTAGTTAGATTCTGACAGATACACCTTAAAATCATAAATCAGAAACTGAATGAATTCCTAGAGTCCACCTAGTTCAATTCAGCTATTTGTTACAACACATAATTATTATTTTTTGCATTATTCTTTTGACATGCACTTAAATAAAAGCTAAAATAAGTAAGCATATATTTTAAAAGTAAGAAAAAGTAAAGAGCATGACCCATTTTTTGCCTATGCTGGGATAAAGTTGGCTCTCAGAGCCCAAATTCAAATGCCTTGACTGAATGGCCTCATTCTGTGTCAGGGCCCAGGGATTCTGATTGTGGAATATCCACATAAAGCTGTCCTAAGTATTCTTGTTACTATTTTCATTACTCTGAGACTACCTCATACCCATATCTGAAATTGTGTGTCTTCAACAAAGATGAAGACATACCTATTATTAGGAATCAGCATATTAATAAGAAAAATGTATAATAGCTACTCCTTATCCTATTAATTTTAAGTACAATTCAGACCCTGAAGATTTAAAGTGGTCTGTAAATTTAAAATGCTATGCAAAGATTAATCACTATTCTTTTTCCTATAGTCCAAATTTCAGATTCTTTGAGGAGCTCTGTTTTGTCAGCTCAGACTGAATGTGATCTGTCCTCATTCAAGATTTAAATACCATGACATGTTTAAAAAACCTTTGATATTTTTATAGGGCTATCCATCTTTGTGTTCTGGACTTTCGGGGTCTAAAGGAAAAAGATAGAATAAAGAGCAATTTTAGAAGAAGAACAGGTATAGTTCTGCTGGTAAATTCTCCAGTGAGTTCTACTTTTCCTAGCCCCCATCTTCTTAGGCACTTCTTGTTATCCTTTATTGCTGCTGTCTGGCATTCTTTCTCTTTTGATGTTGCAAAAGTTAAGTCCCTTTTGTTAGCACTTCACTGTATTCAGTGTTCCTCAAATTAGGTAACCCAAGCAATTTCCTTCAGCACCCATTCTCATACAGTTACTAGCTGCTTTCATTTTGTTCTTCCTGTCACAGGCAAATTTTATTGAACATTTGTTCCAATGGCTGTCCCGGTTTCCTGAATGCTTAGTCACTCTACAATCCAGTTCATCCTAGTTTCATTCCCCATCATTTTAATTAAACTGTATGTGGAAGATTCTAATTATCTCACTGTTACCAAATTTATTGAATATTTAAATGTCCTGACCTTACTCAATCTTTGGAAGCATTTGGTTGGGCTGACCCATCTCTAAATCCTGAAGTGATTTGTCCTTTTTTTGGTTTCTGACAATTTCTTCTTAGACTTTTTGAGAGCTCATTTACCTCTGCTTATCCTGGATTCTCAGTGTTACTCCATGGTCAGTCCAAGTTTTTTTTTTTTTTTCTTTTTAGGTAATTTACACAGTTATCTACTGGCTGCCAAGACATTTACAAATCTAACTCATTTTCTACATGTCCTTCTTCCAAACAAACCTCTAACCTCCCATATTCCTTCTACCACTTTCTTATTTTACCTGTGGAAATCACATGGAGTCAAATTCCTAAACCAGAAACCTGTCTGTGATATTTGACTTTTATTTCACTTTATCTCTTCAATTACCCAGTCTTCTTGTCTCAACTTAGATATCTTGAAAATAAGAGTCCCCATTCACCAAAATCTATCACCTAAGTGCAAAGCACCATTAACTTTTCTTACCCAGACTAGCAAAAATCTCTTCACCAAGTCACCTTTATTCAGCCTTCCCCACTCTTGTCTATTAGTTTATTCTTCCCTCTATGTTTCAGTCAACTTTTATCACTGTGACTAAAAGACCTGGCAAGAGCTATGTAGAAGAGGAAACCTTAATTTTGGCTCATGGTTTCAGAGGTTCAGTCCATAGTCAGCTGACTCCATAGCTCTGGGTCCCAATGAGGCAGATCATCATGGCAGAAGGGTATCGTAGAGGAAATCAGCTCAGGACATCGCAACCAGGAAGCAGAGAAGTACCTTTGCTCACCAGCAATAAATATAAACCCCAAAGTCACACCCTCAGTGACCTACCTCTCCTCCAGCCACACCACCAGCCTATAGTCAGGATTAATCCCCTGATTAGGTTACATCTTTAATAATCTAATTATTTCACCTCTGAAAATCTTTTTGAAGGTCGCCTCATATATTAACCATAATGTTTTATAATAATAGTATTCTCTCTGAAATAAAAATGAGCATGCACCCATTTTCATGATGCCCTCAAGATAAATTCCAAATATACTTAATATGACATTCAATACTTTTTTTTTTTTTTGGTATGGATGATTGAACGTCAGCTGATACTTTTTTTTCTGAGTTATACTCTGCATGTATCTAAATTCTTTTTTTTATTATCCCTCCCCATCTTTACCAGTTATGAAATTCTTTTGTTCCTGAATACACCATGCTTAATTTTACTCTGAAATCTTAGTATAAATTACTCCTTCTACTTAGAACAACTCTTTTTCCCTAGCTGGTGCCCACTGAGAATGTCTTCTGGTTAATCTGTCAATTTTCATCTTTGAAGTCACATCCTTTGTGGATTCTTTATTGCCTATCAATTTCTTTGACTGTTATGGAACCCTTCATTCTATGCTTTACCTATTTTAGCTGCTAACATTCAGTGTAGGAATTGCTTTCTGAATTAGTATGTGTCACACACCAATCTCCATTCATTTGCCTCCCTTGGATGATGGAGATTGTCTATATTGTTCAATATTTTAGTCCAGTCCTTACTTGACATCTTGAAAGTTCATAGTAGTTAAGTTTTTTTTCAGGAATGAATAAAAGTGAGGATTCTAAAATGGTCAAGGAGGAGTCAATGCCTGGAAGAAAACAGATTATTGAGATGATGATGACTGAAAGCAGTAGCCAACCAAAAAAGTGTATACATGAAACTTGTGAATAAATATACTTAAGTATTCCACAAATTCCTCATCACACAGTCACATGGTTAACAAAAGTTAATAGCAATAGATAAACAAGGTTATTTTTTTCTTTTTTTCTAATTCTCTTGTATACTTTTTTTGGTAAATAAGACCTCCTTGTAAAGACATAAAGGAGGGAGATAAGAGAGACTCAAAGGCTCCAAGGAGTTCATATACCCAATATTTACCTGTTTTATTGCCTTCATTACAATCAAAAGAAAATTGTACAAATTACTATATCACATTTTCATTAGAATTTGCACATAATGAATTTTTATGATAAAATTATATTTTTAGTGATACTTAGACTAACTGCCACCTCCATAATAAATAACAAATTTTGTATAGAACTTTATTTTCGTGGTCTATCACACATTATTGAGAACAACAAACTGCTTCTACTTCATTTTATGGATGAGAGAAAGAAATCAGGGAAAGCAAGCGATCTACATGTGTGTGTGTATGTGTGTGTGTGTGTGTGTTTATACACGCACTCCTTTCCAATACAATGGAAGTCACAAAATGATTAATTCAATGTGGGTTAAAGATGGAATTGTCTTGGTATTATCTATGAAGTCACTTTTACCTTGATGTCAGTTCAATGAGATATAAAAGAGACTTGTTATGATACATTTCAAGAGCACAGACAACTATAGAAAACAATTCGGGCAGAGCAATGAATAATATGGGTAAAACCTGGCATCTGATCCTAATGATGTAGCTTGGGCACTTGGTGAACATAAAGATCATTTAATCCATCTACTTTTCTACTACTTGAAAATTTTCTGTATTGGAAGAATATAGTTTATGCCTGAAGACCTCCAATGATAGAAAATTTACATTATTATTCTCAAAAAGGCTTTTGTTTGTTTGTTCTTTGTTGTTGTTTTAGTGAAAATTGAACCCAGGGCCTCACATATGTTAAGCAAGTGTTCTATCACTGAGCCCCATCCCAGTCTTGTTTTTCGTTTTTTTAATTAAACTAATATTTGACTCCTTTACAATTATCAACAATTCTTTGAACTGTATAGTAGGGTTAAACCATAGTACTAGGATGTTTTCTCTTCTACCACTAAGCCCCCTCCTCCTCTCTGTTGGGTGCAGAGCAGGCTGAACTGTGTTGTCTGCAGGGCAGGCTGAACAGATGTTGGCTGCAAGATAGCCCATGCACTCAAACCCCCCTCTATCTGGTCCTTTATCACCTGTTTGTGTCAAGTCCCACTCAAGGCTGAGCACTCAACCCCCTTGGGCCAACAAGGCAGCTTGCAGACCCAGAGGCCCCATTAGATTTGGGCTATAAAAACTCCCTCCTGCCAGGCCCCCCTCTCTCTTGCTCTCTTTCTCTTGCTCTTTCTCTCTTGCTCTCTCTCTCTCTTGCTCTTTATCTTTCTTGTGTGCACTCTCTGTCTCTCTCTTGCTCTTGCTCTCTCCCTGTTCATCTCTTCTCTTCTCTCTCTCTCTCTCTCTCTCTCTCTCTCTCTCTCTCTCTCTTTCTCTCTCTCTCTTTCCTTCCTTCTTTTCTCTTTGTTGCACTGCTGCAATAAAGATCTTTTGGTCACTCCGAGTGTTGTGGTCACTTTCCTTTCACTCTCCACCTTGACACGCTCATCATACTGGTAATTCTCCTTTCTCAAAGTGGAAGGTTTAAGTTCCACTTCCTATCCAGGGAAATCTTAGGATAATCTCTCTCCTGCCAACAACCTGTCAGGGAGTGGCTCAAGAACCAATGAAATCCCTTCCAGACATAAACTAAGTTACAAAGCTCTAACAAGTGGCATCTTCTGCTTTGACTAGGAGGGGAGCCCTCTCTGGACAAGAGTCTGCAGATGCTCACAAACTGTTTTCCAAGCTAAGCTTCGAAAACTCCTGGTGACTAGGGAGGTTGGCATAGTATCCACTGAGGTCAACACACAATGTTTGTTTTAACAGTGAGGGTGTGGCTCTAGCTACAAAATTGCGCCTGAGTAGACTGAATCCAGGAATGTGTTAGTTGACTGGGATTTCTATACTGACATCTAATCCAGGAACTTCCTGATGCCTGATGTAGCAGTCTTTCCCCTAAACCATCTTTCAGATCCTCAGCTACTTTTGAAACATGAGAGATGATGCCACTTAAACCTCTACTAAATCGTGGACCATAGCCTCAAAAACATTCCCTTTCCTCTATTTTTGAGTCTTGACCTTTCCATTGTATAGAAATCCATATACCAAGGGTTAATTGCCATGAGACTCCCATCTTCCCTTTAATCTACAAATTCTATTCTCGCCTATGTCCCTCCGGGGTAATGGAATTTGGAGTTCCTCTACAAGGAGTGAGCTGGGTGCAAATAAAGCTAAGAAAAGAAGACAGTGAGAAACCCACACAACACAGAAAGATTTTGAAAGCAAGGATGGGAGGGCTCAATGACCTTAGGGGTCCAGCTTCCACACTGGGAAGAGAGAGAGAGAGAGAGACCAGAGCCCCTGTTTGCTTTATTTATACAAGGGGGTTTCAAAGGTTTTTCATGAAATGTTCTTTTGCTGAATAAGGTAGGAGGTGGGCTGTCCAAGCCCAGTGGGTCACGCACAAGTCCAGAACTACAAGAAAGCAGACTTTCTAGCAGAGAGAAGACAGAGGTCACTAGCATCTGCAGAGTGGGAAGAGTCACAAAACAGCATGCAATGCCAGACCAAAATCTTCTTGGCTCAAAGCTGAGTGAAGATGCTAAATGTCTCAGGAGTGGCTTCCCATAATCTATATATCTACTTTTATGTGCAAGCATTACTTTATGCATCTGAACTTAGGACAGTTACTTAATTTCTCTTGAACTTCAGAATTTTGTCATCTATGAAACAAGGATAATAGCAAACATTTCAAAATTACTATAAGATTAAGTGGTATGATTAAAAATGTGAAATATTTACAGTGCTACAGGAAACAAAATATGTGCTTTATCATAGAAAGGTATTGAGTTTAGTATTTTTAGGTTACCCCAACATTCAAGAAACTTCTACTCTTTGATCCCAATACAAAATATTTCCTGACAATATCCATGTACTTTTCTTATGGTGGTAACCTGAACACATTCTGGGAACCCTATTACTTTCTTTCATTTATTTTGACCAACTTGTCTCATTTGTCTGAGACCTTCCTGATTTTAGCACTGAAATTCTTACAGCAAGAGAAACCCCTAAATGCTAGCATAACTGGGATAATTGGTGACCCCCAACTTTACATACTACCCTAACTACACTGATGAACCGTTTGCTGGCCTAACTTCAGTTATCAGTAATGACTCAGAGTTAGTTTGGATTAAAGGACAGCCATTTGGCCTCTTGCTAACTAATCTAGAAAAAAATAACAGATTCAAGATTAACATAAAACCAGGCATAATGCTAGTAGCTACCTTTGGTTCCTAGCTACCTTTGATATATTTACATTGATTTATGTCCTTTAGCCCATCAATTTGTACTCAAAGGTTGCTAATGATCTCTGTTTCCTCCTAAATAATTTCATACTTTACTTTTGATAAGTAATGTTAGAATGTTTGAAATTGAGCTCTTCCTCCTTTTGAACAATGAGCCTACAGTGAACCCAATCTCATGCAGAGAGTACCTCTGTGGTGTCTGGTAGAGCTCAATTAACTGTGAGGGTGAAACTCAAGTTCTTGTAAATCACACAAGCCAGACATTTTAAAGTCAAAGTAGAAGAGCTAGATTTTTTTTTTTGATTGTTGTTTTAATTTTCTTACTTATACTAGGCTTTAATTCCTTCTCCCGAATGCTTGTTTTACTCTTCCCAGTTGTGATTTCATTCTTACAAGAGATCAATAATAACCAATATTTACTGAATGCTTATTATATGCTAACAAGTATGATAAGCACTTTTCATTGATGACCTATTTTTATGTTCAACAAGACTCCAATGAGAAGAAACAACCCATAATAGGAAGAGGGTTGAAGTTAGATAATTTCCCTAGGATCATGCAGTTGGAAAGTTTTGAAAGAATTATTAGAACTTGGGTTTGTCAGACTTCAAAGCCCATACTCTTAATCACTAATAGAAGTAAAATATAATGGAAACATTTGCTTTACTGCTCCTGTAAACATTGTTTCATATATTTAATGTTTTCATTCTTCTAAAATCCTCACAAAGTTTACACTTGAGAACACCCCCAAAAATTATTTTGAAAAAAATAATGTAAGTTTAATTGTACACAATTTCAAATAGTATTTTTATCTTTCAAAAGTACTTATTTAATTACTTCTTGAATCTAAGTGTTTTAATCATAAATAGGTTGTTGGATGTATTTTTAAGAGTTTAAGTATTAATACACTTATCTACATATATATTTCATACATACATATATGCATACATATATTTTCAAATGTGCAAATATCATAAATACTATATAAATACATTCAAGAACTTTTGCATTTTATGTGAACAAAATTCCCTTATGAGAAAAATAAATTAAGTCATACTAACATTATGAGGTGTGAATTAAATAAAGCATAATTTTGAGTATTAAAATAATTTCAAATGTCTTCTTCTGTTTAGATAAGCAAGTCAATGGGTGGGGCCAATAACTTTTAAAATTATATCATTTTTATTTATTCAGGCCAATACCTTTTAAAATTAAATCTTGTCCTGTTTGCTGCAATTTAGCCCAATCAACCTCAACCCAACTGAATATCTTCCTCTGACAAACAAATAGAAGAGAAAACAGGTGTCACCAAGAGCTGCTCAAACCTTTGGGGACCAAAGCCTATGGCTCATCCTTAAATGGAAATCCTTGCCTGTCTTTTGAGTGAACCCCAGTGGAGAAAGCACCAGAACTTTCCCAGTCCATCACTTGGGGTTGTGTTTTCCTTAGCCCCCACCCCAGTTCTGTTCTCTGTTTATAAGTGACTCCCATTATAGGCCTCACAAGCCTTCTATGTCACAGTCTTAAAACCCTCTAATTTCTCTTTTCACAAATATAATATTTGGTGGATCTACTGCATGGGCTGTGAATAACCTTTATTTGCTCTACAAATTTACTTGCCTTCCGAATTCTGATTAATATCGTAAAAAATTTACCAATATCCAAAAGTCAAACTCTTTTCTCCCATTTTTTTTCCTAGCCAAATAATATTTACATATTACTTAACCTTCCTTTCTTCTTTGAACAGCCTCATTTGCAGCCTGACAATGCACCATTCTTTTACTCTTCCCTACCTTCATAAAAATTAAAAAATAATTTCTCTACTCTCCATCACTGAAGTCTTCCTGGCTCACTTGTTATTATCAATGTTCATATTACAGAGCTTGCCATCTAGAATTAGGGTGAGTAATTGACTAGGCTGTGTACAGAGTACTAACACTAATGGGGAATAGTATGTTCTACAATTGCATTTTCCAAGTACTGCCTCCATTTTGATAAGTAATGTAAATCTCAACAAATAGGAAAATAAAGGAAAAATGTATAGTGATTTTTCAAAATCGTGCATTCCCAACTTAAATATGGTCATTTGCTGATATAGTATACACTTGCTTTATTGGATGAGTTGCATCAAAGAAATCATGCTCATTCTGTTTTTCTCCTAAAATCATAGTTTCTGATCTGCTAATAGAATTAAAATTTGATTGAGGTTGGTTTGTTATTTAAACTCAGCTTCTTATCTGAATAGATATCCCTACTTCTAAACCTCTGGGTCTCCAAGGTTTCTATAATTATGTTTTTACAAGAAAAATTTAAAAACATATTTTAATAGGAACCAATATTATACAAATGAGTATATTCTAACCCAGAAACAAAACCACAGGTAATTCAGAGGTTTTATTATTTACTTTGTAATAGCAAACAAACCCGAAGGGCTGGAAGAAAGCTTATTTATTAGGTTTATTTACTCTCAGGATGTTTGGTGCTCTGATCTAAATGCTTGTGTTCCGCCTATTCACCTAATATATATATATATATATATATATATATATATATATAAAATCTCAAACCCCAAGGCCTTTTTGCCAGTACTAGTACATGAAGAAAAGGGCCGTGCTAGATATGGTGTCTGTCAGCACCTTGATTTCGGATGTCCCAACTTCCAGAACAATGAGACATACTTTTCTAGAAAAGCTATCTGGCCTAATATATTTTGATATAGCTGCTCAAAAGGACTAATATATTTATACTGGTTATGTGGAAACAAAAGCAAAAACTCCCCAAATAAAAAATATTTTGTCATTTCCCAAATATCTCTATTTGTGACTCATTTTTATTTCTCTGTAACAAACCATCCCTTGGGATCAACCTGGCTTAGTTAATTTTTCTCAGAAATGAGAAACCAAGAAAAATTTAGACTAGCTGGGCATGGTGGCTTATGCCTGCAATTCCAGAGGCCTGGGAGATTGAGGTAGGAAGACTGTAAGTACGTAGCCAGCCTCAGCAATTAAATGAGACCCTGTCTCAATATAAAATATAGAACAGGGCTAGGAATGTGGCTCAGTAGTTAAATGCCCCTAGATTCAATCCCTGGTACCACCACCACTAACAACAACCAATCTTAAGACCATCCATCACCTCACAATACAGGTTCCAAATTGGAAAACTGGTTTCAAAAATTATTATTGTGGTCATATCCACTTAAATGATGCTATGCTTAGAATTTTTGCCATGTTTAGTGCCCCATCTATGAAAAGATTATTCATCTGCACCCTTTCATATTCAAGCATCTTGTTTGAATTAGTTCCCAAGGTCTACCTACATAGTAAATATGAGGTTTACCACTAGGTGGTACTGGGTGGCTCACAGAATTCCAAAATCAAAGAGTAGGTAGGTTTAGTGGAGGATCTGAAGGAGAAACTGTCCCATGTCTTTCTCCCAGGTTTGGCAGTTGCCAGCAATTCTTTCAGCTCCTTAGTTTGCAAATGTATCACTCTAATATGCTATATCTCCATATAGCTTCCTTTACTCTATGTCTGTGCATATTCCATGACTTCTTTCTAACATGACCAGTCATTACATTTAGAAGTCATCCTTCTATAGTATGACCTTACTAAGTTCAAGTACAAGAACTTACTTCCAAATAAGTTTTTATTCTGATGTTCCAGGTGGGCATGGATGTTGGTAAATACTATTTAAACCAGTACATGGGGTTACTTGCTTTGCTTGCTAAAATGTAAGCTCAAGTATCTCATCTGATTCTGAGTTTTAGTTCTGAGTTAACACTTTATTTACCATTCTTGGTATTTTCCTGCTAACTCTCTAAATGTGTAAAAATTGAATCTCCCCTGTCCTGAAAAGAACCCCTGTGATGACAAGCAATAACATTTCATATATAAGACAAATATAGATGGGCACAGTGGTACTGTAATCCCAAAGGCTGAGTAGACTGGGAAAGGAGGATTGTGAGCTCAAAGCCAGCCTCAGCAACTTAGAGACCCTAAGCAACTCATTGAGAACCTATCTTGAAATAATATATTTTTAAAGGGGGCTGCGGATGTGGCTCAGTGGTTAAATGCCCCTGGGTTCAATCCCTGGTACCCAAAATAAATAAATGAATGAATAAATAAAGACAAAGACAATACTGTTTAGATGCTGAGATTTTCAATTACATATTTTCCACAGAATAACTGAGTTTATCATGACTGATACAAACATTAGTATGGGAACAGGTATTTCCTTTACAGATATCCTGAAGTATTTGGCACTAGTCTCAACTGCAGGTATTTGGGAGCAAGGACATTTTTCTTAGAGGCTGAAAAAATTGTAATGTATGGCATGCAGATGTTGAAATATTTAGAGAAAGTTATTTATAATAAGTCAAAAGTAAGATATTGTACTTAAAAATCTTTATCTTTAAATAAAGAGGTGAAAAAATAATGTGAGCATGCTTGTGTTGATTGCTATTGGTTGCACTTGCCAGGATAATGCAAGAGATGTGAGCTCAGAAAAGAGCTGGCTGTTTTACAAGCAGGATTTAAAGAAAACAGTCAGAACACAGAGTTGGATCGCTCTCTGAATTGGAAGTTTTAGTGTGCTCACCTCTACCTATAATGTACAAAGCTGACAAAGAATTTGAATAAAATATGCCACATAAAATTTGGGATTAGTATCAACACTGGGAATATATTTATAATATCCATTTTAAAACCTTATAATGGATATAATGTTACCCAGCAATTTTTTCTTCTCCTTGGGAAAAATGTCTCAACTAAAATATATAAATAAATAAAGGCATTCCTTTCCCATGTAAAAATTACAAGCCTTAAGTCATACAAATTAAATGAAGAAAAGAGACATGACTCAAAAGAAAATTGCTGGCATGCTTGTTGACATGAGTTCCACTGCCGTCAGAGATGAAAAATCAATTAAATTTATGAGAAGTTATATAGGCAAACAAACCATGAACTTACACTAAAATAATTATTTGAGGTTTAAAACAAAGGTTAGGACCCAAAAATCTATGAATTCCAAGCAGACAAAAAGAAAAAAAATATCAGCTTCAAAATAGTTCCTATCAACCTTCTTATTGGCAAAATAAAGTTATCCTAGAAAATGATCAATCAGTTTTAACTATTAAGTAAATCTAGCCATATACAAAATTCTTCATTTTTTTCTAATAAGAAAATGCAATATATTGTCTGTAGTTATTGGCAAATGTTGACTATTTCCAATGTATAAAATATGAGAATAATTATATATGTTTTCTTCGGCCCAAGTTTTCCCATAATTAGAGAAGCAGTTAACTGATCATGAGGATATATTCAAACTTTTGCCAGAATTCATCTTTTTATTTTGATTACTTTATAAAATATAGCATAGCACAGAGAAAAGCTTTAAATATCTGAGAATCCAAACTTAGGGGAAATTAAAAAAAAAGAATTGTTCTTTCAATATTTTAATAACTGAAGATTAAAGCAATGATTTCCATTTTCTAGCTACTTTTTTCCAATAGAAACTATTGTTTCTCTCCAAAGCATGCTAATTTTAGCAGCAGGTACATTAGAATATTTCTGGTAGGACATTTAGGCAAATATGCCCACAAATGCAAGCTTGAAAATGTTGTTTCATGTTGCTAAGAATGACTGAATCAGTCTGTGAGCCCAACTCTTCCTCACAGCAGTAGATATAATAAGAAAACAAGACAATAGGGGGGTATGAGACACAAGGCTTCATACCACATTGTGTATAAAACCAAGTCAATCTGATCTCAGAACAATGCATGCTTTTGATGCAGGGCTAGCTACTCTCAGAGGAGAAAGCAATTTGGTAATAAAAGTAGAAATCGATGATAGAAGTAAGCATCAGAGAAAACAAGGAATGGATTTTGTTTAAAATTTGAAGAATCCATTCATATGCATTTCAAATGTTCTGAAAAGCAATAAATTAAATGTTGAGTATATGTTTTCTCATCAAAATAACGATATAAACCTGTCAATTTTAAATGGGTGCATTTAAGCATGGGTCTGTACTAATAACTTTGGAGAGCACCTGCTAACATTATTTTAAGAGAATCTTAAAATAATTTGGTTACAATAATTATGAGTAGCTTATCCAACAGTGAATGATTTAACGACAGGCATGGAAATACATTTCAAAGGCATGTTCAAGAGTTCAAAGTAAGATTAAAAATGAATCAGGAGGGAAAAAAAAATGAGCACAAGTGACAAGTGTCCATAAAACTGAAAAGGATATGCTTTAAATTTCCTACATTTAGAAAGATATGCTTATTGTGTTTTTTTCCTATAAAAGTAAATATATTTATTCTAATATAATGTGAAAATTATGTATTTTAATATCAATTAATGTACCTTCATGTCTCCATAGTTCCATTCAACTTTTGTCACATCAAGGAAGATTGTGAAATAATTTATATAGATATTAAAAGAAAACATGTAGCCTGAAGTGTTTGTTAGTTCCTACCATACAGCAAGCACTCTGCTAGACACTGGTACACAGTGGATAGGAGAGCCAAAGTACTATTCATGCCTTTGGGGCTTTTACATAGTAGTAATAGCAAAAGACAAGTAAATAGATAACAGAGTATGATAAGTGGTATTAGAAGAGCTGTTTTGGGAAGTGTCTTATGTTAGGACTAACTATAGGACAGACCCTGAGAAAGGCCTGGAAGGCTAGTAGTTTTATTGGTTAGTGATCTGAAAGATCAGTAAGTTGATTCCCAGGCTGTTCATCTTAATGCAACTATTTATCCTTGGTTGAGGGCTTCTCAAGGATTTTTAGCTCTGTGTCATTTCAGCCTTCCCAGTACCTGTAGATTCTTGCAGTATGATGCAGCCAGAGAACAAGAAAATAGAGAGAGAGATGGGAACAAGGTCAGTGGAGTGACTGAGTCTATTTAGGAATATACAGAAATGCACTTGTCACAAAAGAATGGAGTGGGGAGAGACTTGGATGCCCATTCTAATAGAAAAATTGAATGATTCTATGTTTGAAAGATATGCAGAACTTTGCAAGGTAAAGCACAATGTGGGGGGGGGGCAATACTACTACCACTACCACCTCTACTAATAATTAATAATAAGAATGATTGACCAAATGAAATGCAACATGCCTTCACACCCCTTAATTTATTTAAGATTTTGTTTTGTTTTTTGTTTTGCTCTGAAAATGACCTGAAGGAGATAGGAAGAAAAGGGAATGCATATTTTTATTTTAAAGCAGGTCTTACATTAAAGATAACTATTTTAGTTTAGCAAGTTATCTAAGACCAGAAAACTATGGCAGACTATAATAATATTTTTAAAGAGAGAGAGAGAGAGAGAGAGAGAGAGAGAGAGAGAGAGAGAGAGAGAGAATTTCAATATTTATTTTTCAGTTTGTTTGTATGTGGTGCTGAGGATTGAACCCAGGCCGCACGCATGCCAGGTGAGCGCGCTACCACTTGAGCCACATCCCCAGCCCTGACTATAATAATTTTAAGAACTTTGTTATCTTCTCTGCCTTTTTCTGTTTATTTTATTTTATTTTATTTTATTTCCCAAATATGATGAAGCTTTCTGTCAGATACTGCACTTGGCACTAAAGCTAAAGTGGAATACAAGGTAAGCATGTTTGCTATCTTTATTCAATTGGCAAAATTGCAAAATAGAAATTTTCAACAGATCTTACAAGTAGCTGGGCACAGTGGTGTGTGCTTGTAATGACAGCAGCTTGGGAGGATAAGGCAGGAGGATCACAAGTTCAAAGTCAGCGTCAGCAACTTAGAGAGGCCCTAAACAACTTAGCAAGACCCTGTCTCAAATAAAATAAAAAGTAATAAGGATTAGGCTAAGTCCTGTTTACTTGTAATAAGACAAAGTAAAAAGAGCTTTCACCTGGGTTAAATAGTGTTATCCACAAATGTATGCCCACTTGAAATTTCAGAATGGGACCTTATTTGGAAACAGGACCTTTGATAGATACAATCAGTTAAGATGTGCTCATTTTTTGTCACTGTGGTCAAAACTCTTAGAACAACTCAGAGGAGGTAAAGTTTAATTTAGGGCTCATGGTTTCAGAGGTTCAGGGCATGGTTGGCCAATTCCATTGCTCTTGGCCTAAATGAGGCAGAACATTATGGCAGAAGTGTGTGGTAGAAGAAAGTTGCTCAGTTCATGGCAATCAACAGGCAGAGGGAGCTTGAGTCACAGGGACAAAAACATAAATACAAAAGGCATGCTTCTAGTACCTTCCTCCTCTAGGTGCAACTACTTACCTGCAGTTATCATCTAGTTAGTCCATTCAAATGATTAAACTATCTAATGATCAATGTACTGATTAGGTTAGAGCCCTCATGATCTAATCATTTCCCCTCTGAACATTCCTATATCAACATTGGAACTTTTGGGGGATACTTCATATCCAAACCATAATGGGTCCTCAATCTAATGATTATTGTACTTACAAGAAGATATAGAAAGATACAGATAAGCTCACAAAGAAAAGGAATGTCACCTAATGAGTGAATGGGATTGAAGAAATGTATCTACATGTCAAAGAATGTTCCAAATTGTCAGTAGTTTGAAGAGAGGAGTGTGGCAACTTCTCCTTCAAATCTTCAGAGGAAGCATGGTCTGCTGCATTATCATTTTGAATTCTGGTCTGAAAAATACAATTTCTGTTATTTTAAGCCCTTAAGTTGTGGTATGATTTTTATTGTAGTTCTAGAAAACTCAGAGAACCTAACCCAAACCTGAAGAAAATTTAAAAGAAAGGTTTGTAAAGGAAGGAAATGTTTCAAGCAAAATGAAATAAGATATATGAAGTCAAGAAGAGACTAATATTTCATACTTGAAAACAAAACAAAACAAAAATTTTATAAGGTGAAATATTGAAATGGGAGATGAAGGGACTAAACTGAAGAGGAATATACAAACTGGATATTATTACTTATAAGGCAGGCTAAGGATATTAGAGCTTTATTCTTAGGGAAACAGGGAGCCTTCAGTATTCTTAAACTGGGAAATCATAGAATCATTCTTATAATTTATGAAATTCACTACAAATGCAGTGTATTCTCCTCAGGAGAATGGGCAAATGAGGACAAATCTGATGTTATGTGCCGCAACCCGGCTGGGCACAGAAACACAAGCCGCTCAAGCAGGAAACAAAGCTTTATTTTTAAAAGGGCCGCCAGTCCCCGTGCACCCTGCTAACAAGCTGGTCGACACACGTGTGTGTCCACCGGAACGGGGGGGGGGGCACCTCCCCCGGAAATTCCCTCCTACTATCCTTCCCCAACCAATGGGAACTCTCTGGGAGTCCCCTAACAGGCCGAGGTGAACAGCAGGAGTCCAATTTCCATATGAATGTAAATCTTAACATAATCATATCATCTCAATGGCTAGCTGGCAGTCACCTAAACCAAAGGTGCCATGTATCATAATACTTTTGCTGTGGCTCCTAGCAGTTATGAAGCTATTCCAAATATCCAGATGAAAATAATAATAATAATGATTTCTTAAATAAGGAGAGTGCCAGTTAAAATTGAAGGGCATGGATAAATTTGATAAATATTTCTAAAATAGAATTTGTATTTCCTGGCAACTATTAGGATTTAGAAAATAAAGAAAATGACATAAAAGATGACCAGAAATCTATTTGAATAATTATGTGCAATGGTGTTCATTGGTTTATGGTGGAGAGGAGTGAAGAGGCATGTGAGGGAGATCTGATAACAGGTTTGGATATACTGAATTGCAGTGTCTATGAAATAGGAATTCAATATGTCTGCTGAGCAGCTGGGTATGTACACCAGAAACTCAAAGGAAAATATTTGTGTAACAGAGTTGGGTGGGAAGAGATCAGGAAAAGAATCAGATGATTGTTGTAGTAAGGAGAGAAGTGATGTGGATTTAGACGAGAGGAGAGATTAAAGACAAATTAATAATATGAAGTATACAGAACTTATTAGAAAGAAATTTCTAGAGAAAGGTGTTGAAATGCTCTTTACCTTGGGAAAGACAAAGCATTTATGTGTGTCAAGGAAAAAGGATCAGTGAAGATGGAGAGATTATAAAGTAAATCTAGGGGTCAGCCATGAAAATTAAGGAGATAGGGTCCAGAAAATGGATTTCTTGCAAAGAATAATTATGAACTTATTATGATACTACCATAATATCCCTTATACCAAAATGATTCTCCAACCTTTAGAAATGGCTAACAATATATATAAAAGATGGCAGGCATGAACAAGACTATCTTATCTACTTTCTCAAAGTCAAAAGGTGTCCCAATTTTTCTCTTTATTAGCATTATTTAATAATAGAGGTGGGGGATGATATTGAATTGTGTGCATCGAGGAAAATTTGCAACAAGGAAAAAATGATTAAATAAAAAAGAAACATGTAAGTCTTTCTAATAGTTTTTCTACCAGCTGAACTTGAAATGTTTTATCACAAATTCCTGGACTCTAGTGAACTTTGCACAAACCACAGAACGGTATTGTCCTTGGTACTCACTGTATTAGATAGGAACTTCACAGAGATCTCCAGGAGGATGGAAGCAAAGCACTAATTCCAGTTTTAAAATACTCCTGTGAAGGAAGAGAAGGAGAATGCATAGGTGAAAATGAAAATATATTTGAAGGTATAGGATATAAGACTGAGAAAGAGAAGAATGATTGGGTGGTGTCTAGTTCCTCTGTGAGGTTAAGAGGACAGGTTAATTGCTGAGAATGAGCATGGCAGCAGGTGGTCCAAGGACTTAAGAAGGATGGTGAATTCTTAAAACAGCTCACTTAGGAAAAAAAAAAAATGTTAACATGTAGACGGTTGCAGAGCAGTTTTAAAGACCTTATAATTTTATAACTCTAACATATTTTGCCAGAACAATAGTAGTAGTAGGTGGTGGTAAAATGGTTGAGAATGACAAAACGCTAAGTAATTTAGTTCTAGCTTGTGATTCAGTGAAAAACTTCTGTCTGTGGAAGTTCTAAATGGTGTTTTAGTCTAGTTAAGTTGCTTTTGATTAGTGCAGCACGTACAGTCTCTATCAGAGCCAATGACATTTGCACATTCCATGAGGTGATTAAGAATTTAAAATTCAGAGTTTTTGTTTATTTTTTTCTTTATGCCTCTCCCCCCCACCATTTTCTCTCTTGCTATCCCTGCTCTTGTCCCTTACTTTGTGATCGTTTTCATTTTAGCAAGCATATACTTTTATACTTCATAAAGATTCTGCTTTTATTATATTTCAGTTTTATATAACTGCCTCTTAAAAATCAAACATACTTCCAAACAAAAAGAAAAGCAATTTTAGTACAGACTTATCTCACCCACCCCAAGTCCTTGACTTGGCCACCAGCTTTTATAATTCTTTGTAACATTGATTTTGATATTTATCTATTTAAAATATAGATGGTAGCTTTTTATTCCTGATATGATAGTTGAGGATTTAGCTCCCTTGTGCCTACCACCTGAAAGTACATTCTCCTCTCCCCCCCCAAATATTTATATTGTAATGTTAGCATGTATAACATGTTGAGTACATAAACGTTATTCAGAGCAGAGACAACTAGGGTACCATATTTATGTTCCCTTTCTTGTTTAATTTACATTCACTGGAGTTAGTAACTGGCTAGACTCTTCTTGGGCTGAGTTTTCTTAATGCCATGGCTCTAGTTCAGCAGCAAATTCTCAGCTTGAACTGTGAATCTCCTCTCAATATAGTAAAATGCATCTAGAAATTGGCAAGTTCTATTGGTGCCCTTTTTCCTTCTCAAACTGTGTGTTATGAGTTTAATGTTTGTGTACCCCTTCCCAACAATGTATGAAGTCTTAACCATCAATATAATTGCATTTGGAAAAAGGGTTTTCAGGAAATTAGGTTTATATTAAGTCATGAGGATGGAATCCTATGATGATGTTAGTAATTTTATAAGAAGACAGATCCTTAACTCTAGGGGGAAAACAAAAACATGTGAACACACACTGTGAAAGCATCTATCTATAAACCAAGACAGGGAGCCTCACCAGGAACTGTCCACAGGATAATTTTAGACTTCACAACCTTAAGAGATGTGAAATATAAATTTATGTTATTTAAGCCACCCCTGTCTCTGACCTAAACTCCATCTTTCCCTCCCAATGTATTCTGATGCTCTCAACTTCTAAAAGTTCACGTTTAGAATTTCTTTCAACATCAAGTAGGAATTTCTATTTTTCTCCTTCCTGTGATATATCCTATTTTGAAATACAATATATAGTTGTGTCAAAGCAAAAATTGCACTGGACGAATTTAAACAGGCAGAAAAATACTTAATTCAAGATTACTGCAACAGAGGAACATGACAAGAACTCAGTATGAAGCTAGGCTTGCTAGGGACTGCTAGTGATCCAGCCACTTGGGTTCGCAAGTTTTAGGCCACCCTCAGCAAGTTAGTGAGACATTGTATCAAAATAAAAGATCAAATTTAAACAAAGGGCTGGAGGATGTAGTTCAATGGTAGAGCTCCCCTGGGTTTAACCCCTAGCACTACAAAAAAAAATCATAATAATTTTTTTTTTTGGAACTGGGGATTGAACTCAAGGGCCCTTAACCACTAAGCCACATCCGCAGCCCTATTTTGTGTTTTATTTAGAGACAGGATCTCACTGAGTTGCTTAGCGCCTTGCCATTGCTGATGGCTGGCTTTGAACTCGCAATCATCCTGCCTTAACCATCCAAGCCACTGGGATTACAAGCATGCACCACCACTCCCCACTGGCTAACAAGTTTTTAAGAACTCAGGTATGGATCCATGTCTGAAAAACAGTGTTAGATTATAACCATAGGTTTATATGTGAATTTTTTGAAATATTGTGTTTGTTGTGCACCAAGTTCACACTTTATTTCATAATATCTAAGGGTTTGCAATAGCTAGATGTCCTGAGGTGATAGTGTATGGAAAAGATAATGCTAGTGAACTATCCAGTTTGTCGATGCCTTTTAGTTATAATTGTAGGAAGGATGCATCTTGTGCATGAAATCATAACCCCTTTGGACAATGTATATTAAGATTTATTCATTAGTGTAGGAGCAAAGTGATAGAAGGAAGTCCACAAGAAAAAAACAGGAGCAAGTGGGTTCAGATTTCCACTTTGATGAGAACCATTGATGTGGCTGTACTATAGGAGTACATTTATTCTCTGGGAACATGCTTTCTTGCTAATATTTTAGAAGTATAAATCTGATAAGGAACATAGAGCTTGGTATACTCAGTTGCTTTAGTTCTCCTTTTAAATTAAGCATTAAGGGAAAGCAGTATTTTAATTGTAACTCTGCTGATATATCTATGTAGAGGCTTGTTGCCATTTCTGTTTTCAGTGAAATGTTTTTCCCCAAGAAAGACAGGACTACAATTTTTTCTAACATATTGAATTGATGTAGTGTTTTTTTGGTTGTCAAAGATACTCATGTAGCTATGGGATTTTGAATTTGTGAATATTGATCATGTATGGATAAGCACTATACCCGCTACAATCTCAGTCCCATGAAGTAGGATGTTGTGGATGTGTACACAGGACCTGGCAGGACACATGAAGCTAAGTTGCTTGTGACCAGATTACTTTGCTCTTCGCCTCTTGATTTTTTTTCTGTTTCCTATAATACATATATTAACTTTTTAAAAAAATAAATGTGTTTTAGAAACCTGGAAGTGTGTTGGGGGGGTGAAGACATCAGGTGGGGGAATTACAGGTGACCTGTGCTTGCTAGTTGACTTCATTCAAAATAAAACTCCTCTTACCTTTATGACAGAAAGTAGTCGCACAACTTGGAGGAAAACAGCTGCTGAAGTGAGACTTCTAACCTTCCAGGGAAAGAGAGGCTTTATCTTCCTTGGTGATTAAACTTCAAGGGGATGTCTCTAAGGTCTTCAAAAAAGAAATTCCTGGGCTATAAAAATTGCTCAGCATCTTGAAAAGATTTACACTCAACAGGGAAGAGAAATAATTCACCGTGACAACATTTCGAAAGTAAGTGCTCTAAGAAAAGGGAGGTCAGGGACGTAGAGTAAGGAAGAAGATGGTCTGAAGTTGAGCATAGCTAAGGGAGATACTATATATATATATATATATATATATATATACACACACACACACAAACATACATATATATATACACACACATACATATATATATACACACACACATATACACACACATATAAACACACATACATATATATACACACACACACATATACACACACATACATATATATATACACACACACACATACATATATATACACATACAAACACACACACATACATACACACACACACACACACACATTTTTCCCCTTGAGATTATAGTCTTATTTTAGTTTCTATGATAATGGAATTTCACTAAAAAGATGTTTTATGTAGGCCTTTTTTGGTACTGGGTATAAACCCAGAGGTGCTTAACCACTGATTCACACCCCCAGCCCTTTTTTATATATTTCATTTAGAGGCAATGTCTTGCTGAGTTGCTCAGGGCCTTGCTAAGTTGCTAAGGCTGGCTTTCAACTTGAGATCCTCCTGCCTCAGCCTTTCAAGCTTCTGGGATTACAGGCATGAGCCACCACTCCCAATTTATGCAAGCCCCTTTTAATTTATTATGCCAGGTATACATTATGGCTTTTTTTCAATGAAGTATTATAACTTTAGTTTAAGGAAATATTCTTATATTTTTTCTTTAATTATTTTCCCCTGCATATTTTCTTTTGTTTACTTAGATCTTATTTGAATGTTGAAACTCATGGGTTGATGATTACTTTTAATCTTTTTTTTCTTTATACTTTTCAATGTCTCTGTGTTAGTCAGCTTTTCATTGCTTGTGATGAGAATACTCAACATGAACAAATTAGAGGAGAAAAAGCTTATTTGGGGCTCACAGCTTCATAGGTCTCAATCCATGGTTGGCTCACACCATGGTAGAGGAGCATGGTAGAAAAAAAGTAGCTCAGGACATGGCAGCCAGGAAGCTGATAAAGGAAAGGGGCTGAAGAGAAGATAGATCCTCCCTGGTCACACTCCCAGTGACTTGCCTCCTCCAGCCACCCCTCTCCCACCTGCCTACAGTTACCACCCAGTTCAGTAGTACTTTCAAATCATTAATCCATCTAATGGATTAATCCACTTATTCGGTTACAGCTCCCATAATATAATCATTTGCCTCTAAACATTCCTACATTAACACAGGAGCTTTTGGGGGACACCTTATACCCAAACCATAATACTCACTTTCAGTGTTATTCTAACTTTCTCAAGAATATCTCTAAATTTATCTTCAGCTTTTCTGTAGTTTTGTTGTGGTGGTGGCAGGAATATTTGTTTTGAATTTTTGTTCTTCTATTTATAATTTCCAGAAGTTCTTTCTTATAGTCAAAATTTCCTTGGCTGCTGTGCTTTAAAAAAATTATTGGAGGTGTTAACATTAATACAATGTCTTCTTTTATTCTCTGAACATTAAAAGTAATGTTGAAGTCTCCTAATACTTCCTACATACTCTTGTGTTTTTTTTTCCTAGTTTGATTTTTTTTTTTTTTTTTTTTTTGTGGGGGAGCAGAGGATGGCTAGGAAGTGAACCAGGCTCTCACTCATACTAAGCATAGGCTCTACCATTCTTTGTTCCTTTATCTATTTTTGTTTACATGCTTGTTGCTTTTTTATTTTCATTTTTTTCCTCATTTTTCTTTTTTATATCAAATGTCTGATGATTATTTATACCTGAGTGAAAGGCACTAAAAGAGTGACTTGAAGTGGTTGAGGTTGTGGCCCAGTGGCAGAGTGCTTGCCCAGCATGTGTGTGGCACTGGATTCAATTCTAAGCACCACATATAAATAAACAAATAAAGGTCCATCAACAACTAAAAAAAAAGTTATTTTAAATTGAAAAAAAAGTGACTTTAAGCTATTTGTGAATTGACAAGGTTTGTCTACTTTCTTAGATAAGAATCCAGAGATTTAGTCTTATTATGATTCTGCCTTAGGTAGGGATCTATAAATCTTTACTATTAGATTCTCCAATATTCTTGGTCTGATTAGTGGGTCATAAATAAATATAGTGAATTCTACCTTAATTTGATATATTGAGTACTTAGCCTCACTGGTACTCTGCCCTTTGCCTTGATCTCCAAGTATATAGTCTCTCCAACTAAGTCTCCCCAAATGGGTAATCTCCTCTCTTCCTTTATTAATAGGCAGAGGTAATTTCCCAGAAGCAAGTGCTTCAGGCCTTTTTGGATCCAACTGATCCTTCTAAAGTCTTTCATGAGAGCTAGCTAGCTCTTGCTCTGTTTCCTGAGCCTTTCCAGCTCTGCTTGTTGGTTCTGTATACCTTTACAGGTATCCTCTTCCTTACCTTCTAAGTTAGGGTTCACTTCTCTCACCCTGTCATCTTCCAAAGTTGATTGACCTGTGGTTTTTACTCTTCTATTTTCTTTATATTGGTGGATGCTATGGTTTAGACATGCGGTGTTCCATGAAAGCTCATGTGCGAGACAATACAAGAAAGTATATAGGTGAAGCATTGGTTTATGAGAGCCTTAAATTTATCAGTACAGTAATCCAGTAATATGAATTAACTGAGTGGTAACTATAGGCAGGTAGGGTATAGGGGAGGAAGAAGGTCACTGGGGGAGGGGGGAGACTTTGGGTATATATTTTGTCTCCAGTAATTAAAATTGTCTCTGCTTCCTTGTTCCTGAGATGCTTTACTCCCACCATGCCCTTCCATCATGATGTTCTTTCTGCCTCTCCTTGGGCCCAGAGCTATGGCGTCATCAGTCATCTATGGACTGAGACCTCTGAAGCTGTGAGCCCAAATAAACTTTTACTCTTCTAATTGATCCTGTCAGGTCTTTTGATCACAACTATGAAAAAGTGGACTGAAACAGTGAATTTATATGTCTTTAAATTCTTAAACTACTTTTTGTAGGCTTGAGGAAGAAAGGTATATCAGCATACATATTCAGTCTCTGATGTTTCAACTCAAAGAAACATTGATATTTTTACACATAAAATATTATATTGATAATTTTCAATAATTGATAAAATATTTATTAAATTTTCTATAGTAAAGACCTAAAATATATTTTATTCAAAATTTTATAGATGATAATGCATGTATATATGTTTGCATATATATCTTTTGGGAGTTATTGGGAATATGTTTAAGAGTCAATTATTTAATCAAATTTAATAATTAATTTTTTTAATTGTACAATTTTTAAAATAAGAATTCTTGGGAAATAAATTCTAAGTGTCATAGTCTCACATTGACACTGTTGTATTAAATTAGAAGCAGAAATCATCTGGTAGAATCTGTAAGTGATTTATATATTTGAATCTTTGGTTTCTATTTCCTTTGTCAGGACATTATAGTTTACATTTTCTCTCAAATGGAAATGTTGCAACCTATTTATATTTTTTCCTTTTCCTTAACCTATCTGATCTCTAATCTCAAATCATAGTTCATTAAATCAATTTGAAGATAGAACTGAATTGGGAGGTCTAAACTAACTGAAAAACATATAATCAGTTCTTAAGAAGTAGTGTTTTTCCATTATGATAGCTATAAGGTATTGTAGGAGAAACTTAAACTGTTGTGGTTTTGTGGTTGAAATAATTGGAATTCTAGTGAGTGAAAAATGATATACATCTATCATGAGAAAAGTTGCTCTTTGAAAATCAATAATAACTCTCTGTGCAGATATAATAAGAACAATTACGTGCAATTGTTTTAAAACACAAGATCTTTGGAATACTCAGAATATAGAAGACTCATTATTTGAGATCTTCAAACCAGAATCTTGTGTCCTTTCTGTCAGAATGTTGACTTGGGTGCTCTGGGACTCTAAGAAAGAAAAGCTTTGCAATTACCTATAATTGCGACACTGTTTTCTATATCATGCTATCCATTCTAAATGTCAAATGAATGATAATAAAGCATTTAGGTAGTAATACAGAAAGTAAGTCAGCATAAAATTTGGCCCTTGTTATTTGTTTTTGCTTGTTTAAGGGTGTACCTTAAGCACCATGTACTAGCTCTAAGGAAACTAAAAGTTATATTCAAGCAAAAATGTCAATTTAATAAATGTTACAATGTAAGCACTGCAGCCACATAGCATCACTTATTTTCACATTATTTTTCTGACACTTGATATTTGCATCTAGAGATTCAACAGGCAGACAATTCATTTTTATTAAATAAAATTATAGAAGGCCATTGTTTGGTACTAAGGTCCTGAATTAGGCTCCAATAGATCAGGCAAAAAATCAAACTGGTGCTATTCATGCTTAAGTCCCACAGCACCCAGCTGTTTATATGACTTCCAAAGAAATCAGAAGCAGAGAGATAACAGCCAAATTTCTCAAACACACTGGTTTGAGTTGGCATAGTGACATTCCCTTTGCCACAATCTTTACACTAAAAAAGAAACCTAAAATAACCTGATATTAACCAGTCAGTTCTTTTTCTTTTGTTCTGTCTCCTTGTCCCTATCTTACAAGGAAAGTAACTTTGAAATGACAAATGTGCTTTCATTTTTATTTTACTCTGTATTACTTTCAGCTCTTTTCTGTCTATAAAACCAACCTCCTGCCAGGTATAGTGGCATGTGCCCATAACCCAAGCTACTCATGGAGGCCAAAAGGATCCAAGTAGGTGGCTGGGCTGAACAATTTAGCAAGATCCTGTCTCAAAATAAAACAAAAAGAGCTGGGGATGTAACTCAGTAGTAGAGTACTTGTCCAGTGTGTATAAGGCCCTGGGTTTCATCCCAAATGCTAATAAGTGAAACTAAAAACTTTCCTCTGCTTGGCTCATTGCAACACGTTCCATCTTATGTGATGAAGCGTTACCAGATTATGAAATGGAAAATAAATTACTTCAGATCTTCAAATTGTGCTAACTTTGTCTTTGGACCTATCCTGAACATGACTTGGGTGCTCTGGGACTGTAAATCAATTTTCCAGTGTCTGTAAATCAGTTTTCCAGGGTCCTCCTATCTACTTATCTGGTGGCTACTATACTCTGCAGTACAAGATCACGTACATCCTTCTGGATTTTACTTATCTCTGGAAAAGGAGTTCACTAGGATGAGTCGCTCATCACTCACAGCACGCCTGGTGAGAGCTTCGCACACAGTATCATTTTCTCCACATTCAGAGAGGTGGCTGCTTCACTTGTCACAGGCTATTGAAAGTCGTCAACTTTCATCAGTGGATCCTGACAACATGGAAGGGATGATTCACCTGAAGGAAGCAGAGTGCATAGCATTTCAAAAGTGATCTCTAAAGACTGATTATTTCTTGTCCTTGACACCCTGCCAAGGGCTAGATACATCGAGCATTTGGGATGTAATGGAGCCTACAAATCACTAGTAGCCCAGAGTCTCCCTTGGCCCACAAGGGGATAGCATGCTTGACTTTAGTTCAGTTTTTATTACATGTTGTAAACTTTTGACTGCTCTGATATGCCTTGTCATTGATGTGTCAAGATTGGACTCTGACAGGATGTCTGACCTGATTGAAATCAAGAATGCTCTATTAGATCTTGAGGAAAATAATGGGAAAGTGTCTATTGTAGGACCTTGGGCAATGGAATACATTTCCTAATCATGTCATCGAAAACATAGAGACTTGTTTTAAGAACATTTTGGTGGGACTCAAGTGGCTTTTCTTGGCCTAAAAAAATTATAATTTAATCAAACATGGTAAAAAAAAATCCAGAACTTATCAAGTCACAAGTGATAGATTTTGCTTATTAGAAGGGATAACTTTGCTGGTGGAATTTTATCTAAGCAATGCATGCTGAAGGGTGATGTGTGTTTTTGTTGTTTTACTGCAGTTAGTGTTAAGGTTTTCTTTAGTCCACAAGAGGAATCGCGAAAGATTTGTTATCAAATGAAAGATAAACTCCTCCTTTGTTATCTAGTATTCAAAGTGCTCACTTGATGATATTTGGAAATATTTTGTGCCTGCTTCATGAGATGAGGTTTTGAACAATGCATCCTCACTCCATAAGAACACTATCAATGATAACAGTGGTTTACCCTGTGGAGAAAAGATTGATGATCAAACTGTTTTTTTGTCTTCTGTTAAAAAAAAATCTTGCTCATAAAAGCCAGAAAACAGGAAGATAAAGGTATTATTTTAGCTATAGTAAATCCTGATCAAAGCAGCGAAGTTCTGGTAGGAAGTAGCAGTTCCAAACCATGCTCAGAATGATTGTGTAATTTTCTAGGAGGGTAGTGCCTACTTGTAGATTAAAAGACACAGTGCACCACTGCCTGACAACATTGATATTTTGAAGAATTTAAGTAAACAATTGTGTTTTCCTCTTGAGCTTAGGCATATCACCAAAGCAAATAACAAAAACTCTCCTTCTATTATTTGAACCAAATTGTCACAGTCTAAAAACTTCTATGCAAATGAATAACACTTCTATGCAGAAATAAATTAATGGGTCTAAAATGTCAGATCTTCAAAACCCATTCCTTCTCTCCTGCTTATCTACCCTGAATGTGTACAATATTAAAGAAAAAAGAAAACTAAACTAAACAGAGCCTAACATTAGAAGATAAACCAGTAAAAACAGATTTTATGCAAGAAATATTATAATAGGAATCTCAGTATAAAAGTGGCTTGGAGTCCTAATATAACAAGTAAGAATTTTTAGCCAAAGAGTACAGAAGGGCATTTGCAGATGGAAAATTACTAGTGGGAAACATCAAGGATGTGAGGAGATTTATTTAAACTGCCCAAATGTGATTCTTGCTGAAGGCAGGCAAGGGTAATCAGATATCACTCATGTGAGGGATCAAAGGTGACCAGATACCAACAGTGAGGAATTCTCTCTAATGTGACTTCGCAGGATTTTTGCTAAAACTGGGCAGGTCCAACAAGGAAAAGGGCCAGTGTTAAGGTCTCCTTGATAAGAGGGCTCAGAGAAGCCTGATTAAAGTTTGATCTTTGACAATGGTAATAGGTAAAGCATTATTCTTAAGACACTTAGTTTACCGTGTACAAAACTATGACTTTGTTTTTATTTTTTATCACAAAATACATTCTGAATTAATTTGAAATTACCATAATCATCAAATAACTTTGGGTATCTTTCATGAAAAAAAAATTATTTGCCTAAATTATATATTTGGTGTGTAAAGTGCTGAAGAATTCAGAACAGTTGTTGAGAATTGGGCTTTGGAATAAAACTTTAATCTTGGGGCTAAGACTTATTAGTTGTGTAAACTTAATCTAAGTTGCTTATCCTTTAAATCTCACTCAGTTCCTTAATATTTAACCTAAATATCATGATAAGAACGTTGTATTATTATAAGAATGTTGTAGAATGTCAGAGATATGCAAAGTTCTTACTATAGCAGTATATAATAACTAATTAAGGTTAGCACTACTCAAAACAGATAAGAAAATTTGGATAAATAACCCTGTTTAATTGAAAACAGTAAGAAAAGAGACAGATTGTCTATATTTAAATAAAACTTTGAAATTCTGGACTCTGGATCCTGATTGGAAAAGACCCTCTCTGTCAATTGCAGCTTTAAATCTGTTACTTAAATTTTGTGCTGCTGCTTAAAATAATAAATTATTCAAAAAATATACAATGTCTTTGCTTACTTTAGGCTTGAGATGATAAGAAAATAAGAAATCTAAACTTTAAAGAAAAAAAAGCAACTTCCTTCCTGAAATGATTGGGGCAATGATTAGAAATTTATGGAAACACTGGAAGCAAAATGTACAGACAAAAAGGATCTATTTTTTCAACTAGTAAAAAAAATATATATAATTATGTGTGTTTGTGTGTGTGTTCTAGGATTTTTATTATCATTTAATTTACCCAAGAAATTGAATTGTCTTGTTTCCCTGAGGAAGCAGTGTGCTATATAATCTTGAATGTTCTATTCAGAGATGTTGATCCATCTCATCCAACAAAGTTTCCCTACATTCAATTTTATTATTTTCAAATTTGATTTGGTCTGTCTTTTCCTATTATAATCTAATGCCATATCCTAAAATGCATGCATCTGAATTGGTAACTAGGTATTTTTATACTAAAGTATTATTTTTAGAAGATGATGGTTATATTAATTTAATACAGTGAACATGCTACTATTTTATTTTATTTTATTCATTTTTTTTGTACTGGACATTGAACACAAGGGTGATTTACCACCAATCAACACCCTCAGTTCTTTTTACTTCTTATTTTGAGTTAGGGTCTTATTAAGTGGCTGAAGGTCTCCCTAAATTTACTGACTTCCCTAGAACTCACAATCCTTCTGCCTCAGCCTCTGGAGTTTCAGGATTAGAGAAGCATTTCATCACATCTGGCTACTTTATATTTTAATATGATCAAAATATTCCTAATATCTCCTGTAATTATTCTGATTTACTCTAAATTTGTATTCAATCTTAAAGTATTTGTTCTTATGTGAACAACATCCAAAGAATCCTCATTATTCCTTAGCACAGAATAACATGCTCACCACTGATAAAATAATCCTTAACTTTTAGCTTAAACAAGTGAACTTGAATGGCATTTTGAAAACTTTTACTAGCATCTACTCTGTGGCTGGGTACTATACCATCATAACTGTATACCATTCCACATGTTAGAAGTTGATCAAACCTCTTAGAAAGCCAATTTTAGCAGCCATTGACATAGGAATACACATCAACTACCATGAGGCTTTTGTGAGACTGTCCCTTGGTTTTCCAACATGAGAAATGTCACCCAGTTGCAGAGGAAGTAGAAACATTCAGTTTTTCTGCATAAGAAAATATCTTTTTCAAGTTTCTTAGTGATGATCCTTCCAGTGTAGCATGATTCATCTGTGAGGAACTCTGTAGCAAATTGATATTAAAAAGTTACCTCCATTATATTTGACTTGCTGAATATACTATTGTGTGTTATGCAAATATTCTCAATACTCCATGGCAGGAGATGGATGAGCACACTAGAGGAAAAATGGTATTCATTCAGAATGGATGTTAATGTTATAATAATTATTAGAATTGATTACTAATTTTACTAAAAAAGCAAATTGGGAACCAAAAATAAAGTGATTGTTTCAAGGTCATAACACAGCCTAAGTGGATCCCTCATTAGTTTGCAAACCCATTCAAAGTTTGTTTTTCATTTAGCAATGTGGTATGGTCTTCGCAGCAGAGTAAGATTGCAGATTAAACTCTTGTGTTCTCTGGAGGATACAAACATGGTGTCCCTCCTTACTGTGATGGTTAATTTTTTGTGTTAACTTGACTGGGCCAGTGGGCATCCAGATTAAATGTTGTTCCTGGGTTTATTTGTTTGACAATTTCTGGTTGAGACTGTCACTTGAATCAGTAGATTCAGAAAAGTGGATTTCCCTATTCAATGTGGAAGGGCATCATTCAAACCACTGAGAGTTTAAACAGAATAAAAGGTAAACGAAGGAACCACTTTGTTCCTTTTTTCCTGTCTCTGCTTGAATTAGAATGTCTCATCTCAATTCAGGATTTTATTCCTTTTGTTGAGCTATTATTAGTAATTAGCACACATGCTACTTATTTGTACATTTGTGAATTTAGGTTCATACATGTACCCATTTACACAGGCATGACTTTTTATAATTATGCAATAGCATGAATGATATGCATCTCTAAATTATTTTACAATTATTCCTTACATTATTTTTAATATAAATTCAAGTATTTTAATACAATAAACATTATTCCAGAATATTATATTTCTAGGGAATTTTTAAGAGCTATTTTAATCTTTTGATCTTTTTTGGCTTCCAATATTTTAAATTCTATCTTTAAAATGTGGGATGATTCTCTTGAGTCTATGAGAAAAAGCTTAGTTTCCGGAATTGAAAGAATGTGTATCATTTCTATCTAGAGCACCGCCACATGCGAACTTTATAGGAATGAGGGAGATTAACTAGGAGCTCAGTACAATGTAAAAGCATCTGAGAAGCAACAGGAGAGGATACTTGACCTTTTGAGGCTTCTCAGGGGATTGAAGTTAAAGCAACTCCAGGTGGTCTTCAGAATCACTTGACATTTCCTGTGAGTGATGGACCAAACGAGGAAAAGCCAGAAAAAGTCAGTTACGACATAGTTCCACTTCACCAATTTATTGAATATATTTATTTAAAGCATTTCTCTGACTCTATAATGAACTAAAATGCCTGTGTTCATCACAACCACCACCACAGTGCTCCGGCTTACCCAACTCATGCTCCTGTCTTCCTTTGTAATGCTGTCCCCCTCGGGGCTCTCTCAGTCAGTTCCAAGGTTTTGATCTTGGTTGATTACTAAGATCTATCTTGTCAGCCTGGATATTTTTTCTCAGATCAAGACCATTACATAATATCTGCTTTGTATCTCTATTTGAGTAACCCATCCATATCCAAGGCTTAGGTTCTCCCACTTCCAAGAGGATCCAGCATCTACAATTTGATGTGCTCAGTGCATCACTGTGAATAAAGATGGAAAAAAAAATACTAACCGATATTTTTCTTGGAAGACTTTACGATCTTAACCATAGGTCAACACACTTTATTATGTTCTGAAAAAGACCAATTAAACCCAATTCACAATAAAACGTGGAAAGTCTTCCTCAGTATACAGGGCTTTCCTCATTTGTGTCCATTTTGCACCACACATCTACTCTTATATACCACTCATTATATTTTACCATAACTATTTCCTTTGTGGTTGGGGTCAGTAAATGACATATTTCGGGTCAAATATCCAAAAAGCTGTCTTGAAAAATAAGTAGATCTCAAGTAGTCTGTAACTATTATTTTCATTTATTTGTTGTTTAGTCAGCTTTTTGACTGCTATGACTTAAGGACCCAACTGTAACAAATGTAGAGGAGGAAAAAGTTTTATTTGGAGGCTCACAATTCAGAGGTCTTAGTCCATAGAAGGGCAGCTTCATTTCCCGGGGCCTGAGATGAGGCAGAACTTCATGATGGAAGAGTGTGGCAGAGGGAAGCAGCTCACATGGTGATCAGAAAGCAGAAAGAGAGGTCTCCACTTTCCAGATACAAATATATACCCCAAAGCCCAAGCTCCAATAAGCCACCTCCTTCATTCACACCCTACCACTTCAGTTATTACTCAGTTAATTCCTATCAGGGGATTAATTTTCTGATTGGGTTAAGACCCTTAAAACCCAATCATTTCTCCTCTGAACCTCTTACACTGTCTCACATGTGAGTTTTTGGGGTACCCCTCACCTCCTAACCATAACAACTTGGAAAAAAATATCTTCTTTTCGATTAAGCTTATCACTTTTGTTAAAGTGTACCAGCCACCCTCTCAGAGCGTCATCCTGGCAACATTGGACTCCCTCCTATTTGACAACTTACTTGTGTGGGTCAGTTGCCATGTCATGTAGAGAGGGGCTGGTCTAGAATCTGTAAAACCAACAATTTATATGATATTGGGGCTTTATTTTAGATAAATGATTCCAAATATTTTATACTTTCAAATTTTTATGCACAATTGAGTAGTGGCTTTGAAAGAGAGTTTGAAATCTGAGTCCCTGACACATAAGTGTTGTCATCAGTTCTGTGTCCTGTGTCTAAATTCTCCTTTTTATTTGACTTTCTCCTTCTGTGGTTCAGATTTTCATTAGGCTTCACTTGCATGTCTGCTATAGCACCAAATGTTGATTTCCTAGAGTCATTATGACGATTTCTACAAACTGAGTGGCTTAAAATGACAGAATGTATTCTCTCAGAGCTCAGAAAGCCAGGAGTTTGAATTGGAGGTGTTGGCAGAGGTTGAATCTCTCTGAAGTTTCTAAGGGAGAAGTGGCCTCCCTTGGCTTCTGGTCACTGCCCATAGTCCTTCACAGCTCTTGGCTGGAAGATGCATCACTCCAAACTCTGCCCCCATCATAGTTACCTCACCTTCTCTGCCTTTCTTTTTTCTTCTAAGCACTTTGGTCATGCCATTTAAGGCTTATCTAAGCTCCAATATGGTCTTATATTGAGATCCTTAACTAACTGCAACTTCCAAATGAGGTCACATTCTGAGGTTCTGGGTAGATGTGAATTTTTGAAGGAAACTTTCTTTACTCTGGTACAACGTTTTCCACCTTATTTTCTCTTTGGGGTCCTATCGTATACTTCTGTGTTTTCAGATTATGCTTACTGTGCATAGTTCCAGACTTCTTGTTTCTTTAGTCAATTCATAACTTAGCAAAGTCCCTGAAATAAGGAATAAATGTCATCTCTTGGCATTCAATTACAGTTCCCCATTTCTAAATTGATACTTTCTTCCTGAGGGTTTTCATCTGTAACTCTCAACTTGGCTAACCCATTTTTTTTTTCAACTAAGAACAAATGCTTTCTGGACTGTGTGCCTTTCGACCACTCTGCTTTAAACTGGAATGCAATTCCCATAAAATCACTCCTAATGAAAAATATCTACCTTTCTTTAAGTTCCTAAATACACAAACAATCTATTCTCTATCAGGAATATTTATTTTCTCTTAAATACCTATATCATGTCATTAATCTCTTCCTTGAATAATAACTAAAGAGTCACAATTGGTCTTTTTTTGAATAAATCTTTATTGTTTATCGAGCATACACAGATCTTATTGATTGTCATTCGCTGTAAATATTATTACAGTCATTTGTATACATGTCTAATTTTCCTTAGGCTGAGAGCTAAGTGAACACAATGCCTGCCCTTGGTCATTTTTCTAATGACTATATTGTGTATTTTAAGGTCTTAGGAGTAATTTCTCTATTTCAAGAAATTATACTTAGAGGCTGGGGATATAGTTCAGTAGGTAGAGTGCTTGCCTTGCATGCATAAGGCCCTGGGTTTGATCCCCAGTACCAAAAGGAAAAAAAAAAAGAAAAGAAATTATACTTAATATGGAGTCTCAGGATTATGGATATTGTTATTAGTAGAAATCTGTTTGCTCAGAATTTTGTCTAGAATCATACTCCAAGGTCATTTTTTAAAAACAATGGGAACATTATACATAAAACCAAATAATGTGACTGGCAAAAACATATTTCACACGATATAGATAACACTGAATATAGCTTGCAGAATGGGATTATAACAAGTCATCAGAGAATATCTTCTGAGGCTTCTTCTCCCTATCAACCACTATACAATGGTGTGCCCTTCCAAGACAAAATTTACCATAAAATTTTGCTCATTGCTCCAAATAAAGTCACCACATCCTTCCATATAGGCGTTTGGCACAGAAAAAAATAAATAGTGCATGCAAATTCCTTACTTGAATATTTTTCTCCCTGCTCTATTTAGAGAGACTTGTCCCATAATTTAAGAGATTTTTTCCTGAGAGTAGTTAACAAAAATAATCCACTGTTGGAAGATAGAGTTAATTAATGGCCATAATTTGTCCTCAAGATATAAAATGAAAGCTGAGAAAGCATCCGCTCCATTTTGCTAGAGCAGCAGCCCAGAGACTCTCTGCGATTGCTTCATCAACTTCTCTGTCATCAGTTCTCAATGATAAAGGAATAATGCCAAATTGGAGGCTAGGGATTCTTCCACAAGTGAAATATTCTCCTTTCATACAAGGAAATGAAAGCAGTATAGACTTTATTTAAATATATTCTGTTTAAATCAAAAGGGAATAAAAGGGCAGATACAATCCTTTTGACAGGTTCATGTCTCTTAGTATCCTAGAACTGTCCTTCCGTTATATTACAAGATTTAAACTATAGCTTCACCTGGAAACTAGAAGCATCCTAGAGGTATCCTCTAGTTTCTCAGGTCCTAACAAACCAATACATTTAACTTAGATACAAATTAATGTGTATACGCCTAATGTGTGAATGTGGAAGTACACATTTAAACTTTTCTTCTTCCATATTCCTCAGAAGCATGAAAGAAGAAACATGGATTGCATAAAAGCATTTGGGGCATATTTTCATTTACTGTGTTTCATGTAATGAAATTTATAAAGCAACAAGGCAAAAAAAGGAGACAAATGTGCTCTGATTATGAGTTTATTTTTTTAAGAATTGCGTCAGAATTTGATAGCAAATAGTAAAGGCATTTGTCATGTAGAGTAGACAGGTGACTTCAAAAAAACATTGTATTTATTTGCTGTAGACACTTTTGAAGATAATCCAAAGAAAACTGGAATGTAGATCTGCCCACCATTTATCTACACTGTTTTTTTTTTTTTTTTTTTTTTTACCAAGGACTAAGATTTCTTCCCCTAAATCTACAACACTATAATACTTGCCTGAATACTTCTATGAAGAAACATAATTTTAATCACAGGGAATTTGTTGCATAGGATAAATTTCACTGGGTTGTATCTAATATTTAACCTTTCTCAAAATGAAATATGATTTTCATTGGAAAATGGTAGGTGAGGAGGTATTCAAATAGAGAAAGACAAAAGTACCCAACACCTCTGTCTCCAGGGCCATCTGACCAGCATTTGTTTCTTCTTCATTCTAAGCCACAAAGGCTGAGTTGGTTGAAAAAACAGGTTGATCCCTGTGTTAAATTTTCTGTACCTATATTAAGCCACTGGCAGTGCTATTATCAAATATTATAGACTGAGTGGTCTATTTACAACAGAAATTTATTTCTCAGAGTGCTCAATGTTGGGAAGTCCAAGATGAGGACCATAACAGATTAGGTGTTGGGTGAGGGCCTGCTTTGTGGTTCCTTTTCTTGCTATTTTCTCACATGGTAGGGGTACAAGGGACATTGTTTCATTCACAAGTTTTCCACTGTCATGACCTAAACAACTCCAAAATGTCTCACCTTCTTTTTCCATTACATTGGTGATTAGAATTTCAACATATGAATGAGGAAGGTGGCAAGCATATACTAGAGGTTCCAGTGACATGCCATGAGGGCTAGAAAAGCAAGGGGCTTTTCATAGTTTCTGATCTCATCCAGAATTTCTGAACTTTTGTATAGATCCAGTGCCCCTAACCATAGATGAGCCAGGGCCTAAAACCTATATATGAACTAAAGTAATATTGTCTCCTTCCTTAGCCTCAGGCTCTCATTCTTGAACCACTACTAAATTAGGACAAAACTTGGGCCTGGAGCAAAACTGGCACTCAGAATATATTCTCTGTGTGAGATGGATGGGATTCAGAAAGATCTGACACCAGCACAAGAGCTGCGGAGAAAGTTCCAATAGCTGGATGTTTCAATGGGAAGGATTACTTAGTGGATTCATATCTAAGATACCAGCATACTCTTCAGTTGCCTGCAATGTATACACAGAAGATTGAGCCATAGAGGATATTATACTCAGGAACTGCTTGAGGGATAAGAGGCTATTCTATATCTGGTATGAACTGTTAGGACTCTGGACACAGACCTCCAGCCTGAGGGCCTGGGCTGCTTTTGTGGGATGGGTAATGAGGATGCAGTTTGTTATGGATGACACTTTATTCTGGTAACTTCTGAAGCACACATTGAAGGAAGTAGGTCTTATTGTTGGCTCTAAGTATCTTTCTTTTGTCTTCTTGGGTTCTGTTAAACCTCTTTGAAGAATTCCATGATGGAGTACAATATAATGAATGAACCTTCACTTTAGGGAATTTACGGATAATTACAATTCTCCGTGACTCTTGCAAGTATGGTGTCAGGCTCTACTTCCTTAACATCTACAGAAGGCAGGTCTACATAAGAAGACTACCTGCAGACAATTCCCATTTCACAGAATCTTTTGTGCAATTAGGAAGCTATGATTAAGCCACCTTTTTTTAATGACCATTTAGAAGTATGCTATTTAATTAGAGCCTGATGATAAAACCAAGGGTTACTTGTCCCAGATCTGGCCACTCATTGTTTGAAAATCAGTGTTTGGGGAAAGAGAGTGTTTGTGTAACAGTGGTCCACTTTATGCTTTGAAAATAGCCCTCGCTGCTCTGCCACTGTGACTTATATTGAAGACAGACATGCTTTGTTTCTCTTCCTCTCTCCCTCCTTCTCCCTAATCTCATGGAAGACAGGATTATTATTCTTCCCCATCCTAGGCAGAATTATCTGTCCTTGAGCACAGACACCATAGGAAGCAAGTAATTCAGACTTAGGGATGGCACCAGAAGATCTCAGAAATCTTCCAAATTAACACATGATTTAGAACTCTGGACAGAGAATACATGGAATGTAGTCTTTTAATCATCTCTTTTAAAACTTCCTGTTCCCCCTGATGGGCAGAATCATGGCCTCTGTGTCCTCTGCGACAGGAGTCCTTGGTGCTTCTCCTTTGCGAGTAAAGCAATAAAACTTTCTTTTTCTCACAACTGTGTCCTCATTATTGGATTGGCATCAGGGGCAAGGACTGAGCTTTTGGTAACAAGTGGGAAGGAAATCAGTTTTTGAGGGCCAGATGGAGGGGCTATTGTCTTCAAAACTCTGTTTTATGGAGTGGACAGGTCTTTTGTAGGGAGGGAAGAGAAGAGCAGGGCAGAAAGTCTGCACATTGAATGGGATCTTTATTATCCAGAGAGTGCATACTCTTTTTCTTTATCTTTTCTGGCCAGAACATCACAATGGACTCAGCCTCCTGGGGTAGTTCCTGTAGTCCTTTGGAAGGACTTGTTCCTTCTCCTGCAAGTTAACCCTCACAACAATTCAGATGCTTTGTGTTAGTTGATGCACAAAACTAAACAATAAGGGAGGGGCATTACACATTCTGACATAATCTGAAGGTCACCAGATATTCTGGGTTCTCTAAATCTGATGATAGGTTACTAAGCATTCAACACCTCTTCATTTAATTGAAGCTCCTCTTTAGAAATTTAGAATTATTGGCAAAAGGAGGGTAATAAACCTTGCAAAAGACATGAAGAGTGGAACTAATCTTGCAAAGGAAAAAAGGAGGTGACATTACTTTGCAAAAAGCAACTTCTAAAAGAGTAGTCACTGTGACAAAACAGCTCCGTTTTTGCTCTACTGACTTTTTTTCTCTGTTCATTATCAATGGGAGCATGTATGCTTTCATAACATTATAGGTTTTGGCCAGAAAGACACACTTTTCCTCGGGAAAGTCCAACATGCAAATTTCCCAAGATAAATAGTATTAAATCTAAGCACCTGTTGGAATCCTTCTGCGTCCTACTACTCAATCCCCTGACTGCATGGCAAAGAATTTTCATTGCTTAGCATTTCACAGCTCGAATGTCATAAATATTCTATTTATTGAATTAAGTAGGTTGTTTGTTTACATTAACAGTGTAAAAAAAAAAAAGCAAAATGTTCCCAAAGGGAAGGTATGATGAAATCCACAACTGATCTCCCAACAGTTGAGAAGTGTGAGTATCATTTCATGAACATGGTGATGAAAACATTGACTTGAAAATGATACATATGTTTTAATAAAACTTTTGATTTTACTAATTATACAGTTTTCATTGTGCAATAGCTTCACAAAGTCTGGAAGATATAATAGGGAGACATTTAATGACCCTCTTGAAACACTTTATTGAATTACATCATGAAAATAGAATAGAAAACTTTATTTTTGGTCAGTGGGCCAAATACTTTTTCTATCATTACTAACTGCATTTCTTTGCTTACAATTAATCCAAATATGATCACTGGCTCAGAAAATTGTAATGATGAAGATGAATAGGGTTTCTACATGTCTCTGAAAGTTTCCTGGTACTATGGATTATCTAATATATTCTACTTCTATATAAATTCTTCCTTGCCTATATTCATGGCCTTTAAAAATAATATATAAATATGTAAGTAGTTAACTTATTTCAGATAAGGGTAATTGGGCCTGTAATATGTTTCCTGATAGATGCAAACCCATTTCAAGAGAAATCTATATATTTCAATTTATTTGCTTCCAGGTAAAATAATTAAAAACAAACTCTTCTCCTAATCCCCAAATCCTATTTACAAAGAGAAAACTAAAAGAAAACGGTTTTGTATTTATATAAGCCCCAAATCTGAAGGTGATACACATCACAGGCAGCATGTTAATGTTACAGAGCTGGGACTTCTGAGAAATTGAGGCAGCTTGAAGACTCCCTCCTTCAAACCTCAATTCTTACAACCAAGTCAGAAAAGTTTTCAGACATGTTGCTCAGAGAAATAGGGAATGAATTTATTGAAGGGAAAGGGGCGACGCTCAAGGAAGAGAGTGCGTATTCTCAAAGAGGAGGGACTGTGTGCTTATCATGCATTCCAGTATTATTGGGGATCCCAGAGAAGTATCTAGAAAATCCTGCTCAGGTCTACCTCTTGACTTTTGATTGACAGCAGGATGACATAAGACTTTCATGTCTCCATTGCCATGTTAACTCTAGGTCATACTGGCCCATGCTGACTGGTTCTAATTGGATTCTTTAGGAGGAATTATTCTTATCTTTCTGAGTTTTGGGATTTGGTTTATAAAAAGGGTCACAAAATTCTCCCCATCAGGGTAACTTGGGTTCCTCTCTTTGACATTATTTCAGGGCTGCATTTCTTCTGCAAATAACAGGTAATTTGCTGAGGAATGTGACAAAACCTGTCCACTTACACCAGGCACAGCTGCAGGTAAATTGTTTCTTGGAAAAGAAAGCATGTGGGGGTCAGTGCAGTGTGTCCATTTAACAGGATTATTCTATTACCCTCATGTTTCTACCATTCACATGGATCAGTCCAATCACCTAACACTGAGAAATTGAAAGACAGAAAGAATGCTCACCCTTTTATAGCCAGGGAAATATAATTCATTACACATGTTTGCAAAGCATGCAATAACTAGTCCTCGAGTAAGAAGACTTGACAACACTATTTATCACACTTAGTATATCCTAATTTTGCCTGATAATGGGAATAACCACCTGCATTTACTAATTGGTTTCTCTTGGATAAATCCAGAGAAATTAGTCTTCTCATAACTTTATGTAGAAGATGGTTTTACAAATTGAAGCAAGATGACCATTAAAGTTAGGCTCCTACCCTTCCACACAGAAACTGGGAAATAGGAATGCTGTCTTCTTTTTTTTTAATTTTTTTTAAGAGAGAGTGAGAGGAGAGAGAGAGAGAGAGAGAGAGAGAGAGAGAGAGAGAGAGAGAGAGAGAATTTTTAATATTTATTTATTTTATTTAGTTCTCGGCGGACACAACATCTTTGTTTGTATGTGGTGCTGAGGATTGAACCCGGGCCGCACGCATGCCAGGCGAGCGCGCTACCACTTGAGAATGCTGTCTTCTATGATCTCTATATGTCTACAGGTCAAAGAGATTGCTCTGAATCCTTGAGAAAGGCATTCCTGGAACTTAAAGGCAACCAAATATCAATATTATTTAAAGAATGTACATTTTCGGGAGAAGAGAAAAATTACCATTTCCCAACTTAACAGTTCTAAGATACTGGAAGGTGAGGATTCTCTCCCACCCCTTTTTAAATTAGTTTAATATTTTTATTTTTGGTGATATTGGGAATTGAGCCCTGGAGCTCTTTAACTATCTGTAGTTACATTGGCAACATTCTCTTGCATTCTCCTACATCATTCCAAGTCTACAATTATCAACCGTATCCCAGAAGATTTCTGATATTTGACTCTTTCATCTTGTCCAGAAGTGAATTTAACTTCCAAAATGTACAAGATTACCTTTGGCTGGTATCCCCAAGAAATTGATGAGCATATTCTTAATATTCCAATATATATCTCTGCAAGGTTTTCCTTTTAATTTTTCCTGGAAGGCACAACATTGTTTTTGTTGTTGTCCTAAGGACACTAGAGGTTAAACTTTCAGTGACACAGGTTGGAATCACAGTCCTTGGCTTCCATGTTTTTGATATTTTTCTCCATCATCATACAGGTACTCTCTGATAGGTTATTGGGAAAAGAGAGCACATATTCAACTGGTAAAGAGCAGAGGAAAAGAGGGAAAATTCAAAAGGGCAATGGAACTTTGAATGAGTATTTTCATCAGAAAAGAACAGACAATGTATCCTTTTTAGCAAGGCCAGAGGTGTCAGATTCTTGTGTAAAATACAAGTTAAAAGAAGAATACCTTAGAGGAATAAATTTAAATGGGAGAAAAGAAATGCACATTAACATGGCATTTAAAATGTTCCCTGAGGGAAAAGCACAAATACAAAGGTAAAAGCACAGGTGTTTAAGGAGATTTTCTAACTTTTATTAAAAACATGTAAAAGTGAAAAACAATATATCCACCTCAAGTTCAAAGGTGACAACATTAAATAATACAGTGCTTACTGAGAACTGCTGAGCTCCATGACACCTTCTTGTGGTTTCCAGTTCACCTTGAAAATGAGGTCAGTGTGCCCTGCATAAGCAGGCTCCCTCTTCTTCCAAAACAGGTACAAGAGGGAGCACAACTGCACCTTGTAACTCAAAAGTTATTTAATTGAATATTGGAAAGTACCTTAAACTCAGGCACTTTTGCACTCTCCAGAAGGAAAGTTAAAATGGAAACTAAATGGCTAAGGGTGTTTTCCATATATTTTTTAAGGTTTTTGTTAATAGGAAGATCCCTAAAATTGAAATTCTTCAAATTAGCATCCAAATTACTTATTTACTGAAATACTTGAATATTTGTATACACATGTTCTAGTTTTCTTATGTTTTTTAAAAAAAAACTCTTTGTTTATATTTTACGTAGTTCCTTCCTCATCCCTCTACTACCAATTAATTTCTATATACATACATAATTAGATTGATTTTTAAAATTTAAGGTATAAAATACCATTCTTAATGAATTTATGATTAGAATTAAATTATGAAAAGAATGATAATTTAGAATAGTGAAGAGAAACAAATTGTGTTTCTCTACTCATAGAAACACTTCATAAGGGGCTTAAGATTGTTACTAGAATCAAGAAACCTCAAGGCTCAACTAAAAATTTGGGAGATAGAAGTTGGTAGAAGAATCAGTTCTACTCAAAGCTGCTGCAAAGAAAACAGAGGAATTTTTCTGCCTCAAATCTATAGCTTAGAGGGCATCAGGGAATGAAGTCTTTTATAGGAGAAAAGTGGGTACCATGAGACAATAGACAGGACATCTCTGCACAGGGTGGAGTCTTGTTATCTGGGAGAATCTCCTTTTCTTCCTCCAGAGAACATTACCAATAGACCCCAACCTCCTGGGGTCAGCAACACGTTTTCATTTCAACAAGTTATTTTGCATTTGACATAGGGCACTTATTATTTATCAAAGAACTAAAGAAAAGAGAGGGGAGTTGGAGAGTCCACTCTTTAGAATTCAAAACACTTGGGGAAGGAGAAGGATGGTTAAAAGATTAAGGATGAGTTATTAAAAGATTAGGATGGGTCAGCTAAGGACAGGTTTTGTAAGGAGTTGCTCTGTTGCAGTATGATGAGACTTAGCCAAAGACTTGGTCAACATTTTACTTTTTAATGTTTATAACATTTCTGAATCAAAGGCATTACTCTCTCCAGCTGACAGAAAAAAGGTGAGGTTCACTGAGACTTCCTGCAGCTAGTAAATTCCTAATCTGAAGTAATACACGATGAAGCCTCCGACTCCCTGGAAGGTTCTTCTCACAGCATGTTCTCATGAAAACATGGTTTTTCTTTTACATTCTCTGGCACTCTGGGTTATTCCAGGCTCAAGGGTTTCTTCCTCCATCCAGAGAACACACCTAACCTTGTAACAGTGGTCCACCTCATCCTTTGAATATAAGCCTTGCTGCTCTGCTGTGGAGGCTTATTTATTTTATTTATTTATGTTTTCCCTCTTCTTGCTATCCCTGTCCCAAACCTGGGGGAAACAGGATTACCGTTTTTTCCACCCTAGGCCTAAAGTTACCTGTCCTTGTGCACACACACAGGAATCAAGTAATTCAGACATCAGGATGGTGCTAGAAGGCCTAAGAAATTAAAATGTTCTGAATTAACAAGGGAATCCTAACCCCCACCACGGGAGACACCTAGAATTATAGACTTTGATTCACCTCTTTGAAAACCCTCCTTTTTCCCTTGTGGGCAGAATCATAGCCTCAAGGACAGGAGACACCTATGTTTCTCCTTTGCTAGGAAAGCAATAAAACTTCTTCTTTTTTTTTTCTTTTTCTTAAAACCTTGCTCTGGTTATTGGATTGGCTTCCAGGACAAGCACCTAGCTTTCAGTAACAACCTCACTACTCCCTACCTTGATTAATGATTCCTAGTCTCTAGTCAGACCTGAAGTCATGAGTAATTTTCCTAATACCCTAGGGAGATTAAACTTCCTCTGCCTTTCATATTATCCTCTATCCTTCTTCAGTGTACCTACCAAGATTTTCAATGATTCTGCTTCTATTTATTTAATGTATGTGCATATTGGGCTAAAATGTAAGTTCTATGAAGGCAGAGGCTGAGTCTACCTTGCTCACCACTATATTCTTGTTATTGTACTCGGTGAAACTGGAGTTTTGAGATGAGACTAGATTCCTCACTTGGCCAATTTCCTCCTGGGTTCTTATCATGAAAATCTGAAGAATAAAATCCATGAACAATAACAGAAGGGAAGAGTAAACAGAGTAGGATTTATTTAAATGAGAAGAGATAGAACTCCCAAGATGCAGGAGGACTCCAGGTAGCAGGAAATCCCATTTTGTAGTTCTGGTTTAGGGTCTTATATGGTTTGGGGTAGAGTATGGAGCAAAATCTGTTAAACAGAAAAAGTATTGACTATGTCCTTTAGCCTGAGCTTTAATTTTTCTGAAACTCCCATCCCACCTTTTGTTTTCCCACTCCCTAGGACAAAGAAATGGGCTGATGTGTTCTCACAGGTAAGTCTTATAGTCTTTTATATTTGAAATAGACCTTGATGGTGCCCATTAATATTTCCACAGGTTAACTTGCAGGTATGGTTTTTGCATTTGAACAAGACCTTAAGTGGGGACCGTAATCTCTGATGGCTGACCACTAACAAGTATTCATCAGCAAAAATTTGTTGAGTGGATGAATCAACAGATAAATCTCAAATTCAAACGTACAATTCAGAGACATTTTTTTTCCTCCAGATCACACATGTTTAACCAATAGACTAGGCTGACAATGTGTCTAACTTTGCAGAACAAAAACATCAAGTTTACATGGACATGAGGAGTGCGCATCTAATTCTAGGATGAGTTTCCTTTGCTCCTGGGAAATTAAAACATTTAGAAACACAGCTTTGATGTTAAATTGCCATTATATTAATGATCGTCATTATAAATCCTTAATTTTGGGTGAGACAAAAATGACATTAAATTAGTCATTGCATTGTCCTTAATATAAGGAGATCAAAAGGCTTTTCTTCAGCATAGCTGTGCTCTTCCAGCAGCGTGTCAATTTCTCATTCAGAATTACTTTAGACAGATAAATGGGGGTCAAACACTTCAGATTTGTCCGCAATATTTTTTTTTAAATATCTTTTAAACGTTATTGTGGTGAAGTGGCCCCATTGCCCAACGTTGGAACACAATATGCTGTATTCAAATCACAAAACAATTGCATGTGATTCAAATCACTTCAGGCCTTAGTGCTGGTCTGTGGTCTCCTAATCAGTCTGCAGACAAGCATTTGCTGTATGCTACATCCAAAAGTAGTATTTATATATATATATATATATATATATATATATATATATATATATATAAATAATATATAACCTAACCCTAACCCTAACCCCTAACCCTAACCCTAACCCTAACCCTAACCCTAACCCCTAACCCTAACCCTAACCCTAACCCTAACCCCTAACCCTAACCCTAACCCTAACCCTAACACTAACCCTAATATGTAATATAAATAATATATATATATATATATATATATATATATATATATATATATATATTGCAACTGCAATGTATTTGAAGACTAAGAGAAGATAAAACAAAAGACACAGATGTCTACTTATATGTATGATGAAAGCCAAGTACAGGGATTCATTCATGTAAAGTCCATGGAATCCTTTCAGCCGTTTCTGGCAGCACAGAGAAACTTAATTGGAGCAAAATTTATGTCAGCTCTAATATCTAGCTAAGTTGGAGGAAAGTGTAATAAAATATCTAGACCACCAATAGTATTCATCTAAATCTTTAAATTTTAAAATATTCAGTTATTAACTTTAATGAATATTAGTTATGATAATATTTATAGCCTAATTATGGTAAAATAGAAATCTTCTATTTTGTGTTTAATGTATATTTTAAAAATGGTAAGATGATTATATAATGCCTGTAGCGAAGATCAATGTGTTGCTTCAAACTAAGGTCACTTTTCAGCAGGCCTCTTCTCTGTCATGAAGTAGAAACTGTGAACACAATCAAGCTTTGTCAGTAGAGGGTGCTCCAGAGACACAGCAGATGGAAGGGGGCCGCTTTTTTCCTGGTTAACATAAGCGGTGGTTTGCTTTTTCCTGCTTTTGCCACACTGTCCTTCAAATTGAAGGCACAAGGGGACATGACTTAGGGTATTGCTCTGCCTCATCTGTGTACCCAGAGCATGTAGTCACCTGGTGACTATACAGCCCCAGGCCATAGGTTTTCTGTTGGTTGGTTTGTTTCCTGCCTGCTTGCTTGAAAACTAGAATAGTTTTGACCCAGGCCAGGCAACAAACTGCTTCACTACAGGAATGCACCCTGTTCTGGGGGGTGGAGGGCTGAGACTGAGAGAGACCTTTCCAGTTATGCCCTTCCATGACTACTTTTCCTTAGCATTGGGGAACGGTGGAGAAATCTTTTAGAGTATACTTTAGAGTTCTCTTTTAGTCTATCTTTATAGTTCTAATTCTTGGAAACTTAGTAATCTTTATTTATTCATTTTTATTTTTTTATTTTACTTATTTTGCTTAATTCCTAGTCTCCAGTCAGACCTGAAGTCATAAGTAATTTCCCTAACATGCTAGAGAGATTAGACCTCCTCTGTTTTCCTATTATCTTCTATCCTTCTTCAATGTATCTACCAAGATTTTCAATGATTCTGCTTCTATTTATTTAATGTATGTGTATTTGGGGCTAATATGTAAGTTCTATGAAGGCAGAGGCTGAGTCTACCTTGCTCCTCCCTATATTCTTTTTATGTAGCAAACTGACTTGTACTCAGTGAAACTGGAGTTTTGAGATGAGACTAGATCCCTCACTTGGCCAATTTCCTGCTGGGTTCTTGTCATGCAAAATTTGAAGAATAAAATCCATGGACAATAACAGAAGGGAAGAGTAAACAGAGTAGGATTTATTTAAATGAGAAGAGAGAACTCCTTAGATGTAGGAGGGCTCCAGGTAACAGAAAAAATTCCCTATTGAACTTACTGTGTGGATCCATCTTCTGAGTGAACCCAGATCAGTACATTGATGCATTGCCTACATACAATGCAATGAGTAATATTTTAAAAACTTGAAACAAAAAAAAATTTGTTAAATTTTTAAGTAATTTTAAGTAGCTGACCTGCATATTTTTTTCAGTGATGTTAAATCATTGATCAGGAACGCAGCTCAAAAGTAAAAAGTTTCTCCCTGCTGCCCCAAGGAGAAAGCCCATTTTACCCTTCATGTTTTTGCATTTTTTTCAGGGCATCCCAGAAAAAATTTGAATTTATATAAATTGATATGTTATATATTTTTGCTGTAAGAATACCACTATTTAAAAGGAAGCATTAAAAACTATCATTTTCATTTAAATAGTATATGAACCTAAGGTGAGAGCCTTTGTAAGTATGTACACATTAAGGACACTGGGATTTGATTTCTAAATCAATGGTCTTCAGTTCTTATTCCGCCAGAGACTTGAAAGAAAGTACAGCACAATTTATATTTATGAAAAGAGCTAAATTTTAAAAAATGACACACCTGATTGCAATGTATTTTATTTACTACCATAACATAATTGGCTCACTACTGGCCATCACATACCAATTGTTCTCCTCTAATCAATCCAGTGGCAGAAGCTTAACTTGGGCAGAAATAGGAGACTAAAAACCAACACTGAGATAGAACCAGCCCTTTCAAATTGAATAAGATACAAATGATGGAAATATTGCCAGGCAGGCAAAGTGTTTTATCTAGAGGATTTAACAGGGAGTCTTGTGGTCAGTAATGGATAAAGACAGGTAAATAGGCATCATATGGAGTCAGAGGAAGTCAGCAAGAGTGTAAGAGTTCTGGAATAAGTAATTTAAGACCAGGTTAAGGCAGTTAAATACCAGAGCAAAGATTGTAGAGAGGATAATTGGGATGCCAAGGAAATTGCAGAAAAGTAGTATAATTCTTCTTCAGAGATAAAATTTTCAAGACAGATTAGAATGCAGACTCTCTAACAGCATGATGGAATGAAGATATTAGGTGAGTAGTGGAAATATGTGGGAAATCCAACCTAGGACCCAGGCAGGAAATTCTATGAGAGGGAGAGAGACTTGGTTGTTTGATGCAGAATGTGAGATGGTTGTATCTCAGTAAATAAAACCAGGAAGGAGAATGTGACTACCAGGAAAGAGTGAAATTAACAAAATGTTATCTTACTCTGGAAATACTGATTTGCTGGATTGGAGATTTTAAAATTCTGTCTGACTGCAATACTTTTTGATCTTGAGGCTGAATTTACTCTAATGGGGGAGGTGTCAAATTAAGAGTTTTTAGTTCTATCTATAAGGGAGTAAAATGAAAGAGATGGAAAATAGGTAGGGAAAAGAATCTCCATTAAAGACTAATACATTTCTATTTTGAAATGTGCTAAGAATTAAAATTCACTTATTTATTCTCCTTTGGGTAGAGTCTAAAAATGTTGGCTAATAAAAGGCAATGAAACTAAAGGAAAGAAACAATAGAAAGAATTACCACAAAGCATATTTGACATTCAGAAAGTTGATTTTTCAATTTCTGGATGTAATGCTATGTATAGAAATGTACCCTGTCAGGGCAGTAGGTGCAGTGGCAATAAGAAGACAAGAAAACTTACTTTGCATCTAGTCCTCACATATTACACATATTTGTGCTAAGCACGTTATTTCTCTTTTTCGTCATTTTATTAAAGATTTATCTTTGAAAAGAGAAGTTGTTATTATAGTTATTTATTGCTGTGGAACAAATGAGTGTAAAACTTAGGGGTAAAAGTTCTACAACCATTCCACTATACCTCACAATTTGGGGGGGACAGAACTTCCAACAGAGCTCTCTTGGAAAATCCTATTTATTCATGTGGCACAGTGGAAGTCACTTGATGAATTTCATGTTACATGGTCTGAAATGAAGGAAAGAAATGGCTTGCTCACACATTTAGTCACTTGGTGGGTATATTGGAAATGCTAATTTCAGTTGGAATTGCTCACATGTGGCTCCTTCAGTATGGCAGCCTCAAGGTAGTCAGACTTCCTCCATATTATGTCAGGGGGCCAAGAGTACTTGTTTCAGTGAACAGGGTGAAAGTTCTATGGCCTTTTATAATGTAGAATCATCTCTGCCATTCTTTATTGATTAAAGTTGTCTTGACCATACATTTATTCAACTGGTAGAGGGGTGTAGACACTAATGCCTGTGAGAGAAGTTTTAAGTAATATATTACCATGCTACCAAAGGGAGTAACATGACTTCAGAATTACTCCTGTTCCATTAGGGAAAAAATAAGAAATCCAGTGCTCATTGTCCAATAGCAATTCCTAAATCCATCTTGGCATATGTTTTCTTTTCCCTTATAAGGGGTTCAATCTGACCCCTGGGTATCATTCTACGTAATTCTCAGCCTTGGTCGAGCCCTTTGAAAGCGTCTTCTTTCATACATTTTAAACAGTTCTATAATATACACTTTTCTTAAACTAAGGGTCCTAATGACCTTCTTAAGTATTGTTTACTCTTTCTGTCTCTTTCAGTCTGTGCTAGTATGATTCCTTTAAAATTTTTCTTGAGCCTTTTACAGGTTAATTGTTAATCTATTTCATTTAATGAAAATACCATATACCCAAATCACCCATAAATCTTTTTGAGATAATCTAATTCTTATCTTGGTCTCCCTACTATACTGATCCTAGAGCCTGTAAAGGGCATGCACTTGAGACCTCCTTTTCTTTTTGTAACGGAGAGGATGTAGGAGATGCAGCACTAGATACTCAGCCACCATAATAAAGGGTCTTCCAGCCACAGCTGGACTTGAACTTGGCTATGTTTTATCAGCAGTACTGAATTTGAATTTTGCCTGAGACCATCTCTTACTTTGAGAATAACTTGCCAGTTGGAAAGATGATCTTAGGCCCATTACTTTCACTACATATTCTATAAGAAGACTGAACAGCTGATTCTTAGCTCATCTCCCTTCTCTCTCACATTATTATAGACAGCTGGTGGCAACTTCAATACTTTGCCCAGAAATCATCTTAGCTAGATTATCAAGTTCATTAAGTACATTTTATATTTTTCAGGTTACCTAAAGTGGCAGTATTACAAAACTTTGTTCCAGCTCTCAGTAATACATTTTTCCATCTCTGTCAAGTCTTCTATAACTAGCCACTCCAAGTCTTGTCAGATTTTTTTTGTCATCTGCCTTTTTTCCAAAACAAAGTCACCTACATTTTAAGTTCTGTAGTGAAAGCACCTCACATCCAGCTACTAAACTCTATTTTAAAGAACTACCCAACAATTTGTCTAAAACAAAAATTCATCATATCTCATAATATTTTTGTTAATCATGAATGCAAAAGTATCCAAATGGGTGATTCTTCTCTTTTGGGCACTTTTGGTTTTTGTTTGTTTTGTGGTACTGGGGATTGAACTCAGGGCACTCTACCACAGGCCTTTTGAGACAGTCTTGCTAAGTTACAACTTCACCAGGAATCATCAATGAGAATTTTTCTAGGTGGCTCCAGCCATTACTTCTTAATGAAAGGAATTAAAAGAATTTTTGATACTGGTAAAAACATAAAAATTAGGCTGGGAGCATAGTGCACACTAATCCCAGTGGTTTGGGAGGGTGAGGCAGGAGGATTGAGAGTTGAAAGCCAGCACTAGCAACAGCAAGGTGCTAAGCAACTCAGTGAGACCCTGTCTCTAAAGAAAATACAAAAATAGGGCTGGGGATATGGCTAAGTGGTTGAGTGTCCCTGAGGTCAAATTCCAGTACCAAAAAAATTAAAACAAAACAAAACAAAACAAAAACCCCACCAGACTTAGGCTGGATGGTCACTAACACAATTTGTTTCTAAAAATCTGTTTCAAAAATGACAGTGAAGATGTAGCATGGATATAAAACAAGGGAAACTATTTTAACTTTTCATAAGTTGTAAGTATCAAAGACTTTTGAGGCATTAAATAATCTACAACATTTTTCTCTTGAAACATTTAATTTCAAGGATAACTGTAGGTGGTAAAAGTATTTATAGCTGAGATCAGATGGAAAATATCTAAACAATATATAGCTTTATATTTCTATTTCTATTAAAATCCTGTATTATTTATAACCACTTGTCATGAAACATGATTTTTTTTTCATTAATGTTCATAAAAAAACTGAAAAACACTGTTTTTTTAAAAAATATTTGAACTTATTAAAAATTATTTTTGGTGCATAATAGTTATACAGAATAGTGGGTTTCATTGTGGCATAACTGTACAAAGATACAATTTAATTTGATCAGTTCTATTCCCTAGCACTTCTGCTTGCCCTCCAGTCTCCCTCTGATCATTCCACTTCTTCCACTGCACATGTCTCCCTTCTGCTTTTATAAGATCCCCTTTTTCCTATTTTCTCACTGGCTCCCACATATGAGGGTAGATATTAGACCCTTGACCTTTTGGTTGAGTCTGGCCCAATATATCTATATTTTGCCCAATATAATGTTCTCTAGTTCCACTCATTTTCCTCCAAATGACATAATTTCATACTTTTTGATTGTTTAATAAATTCCATTGTGTTTACATGCCATGCTTTCTTTATTCATTCATCTGTTGACAGACATCTAAGTTGATTCCATGACTTGGATATTGTGAATTGCCCTAGTGTAAACATGGGTAGGCATGTATCTCTATAGTGTGCTGATTTTCTAAGTTCCTGTGGATAAATACAGAGGAGTGGTAAAATTGCATCATATAGTGAACTCATCCCTAGCCTTTATGGAAACTCCATACGGATTTCCATGTGACTGTACTAATTTGCATTACCAACAAGAGTGTTCAAGAGTCCCCCCTCCATATTTGCCAGTATTTTTTTTTTTATTTGTATTCTTGATGCTTGCCATTCTAACTGCAGTGAGGTAAAATCTCAGTATTGTTTTGATTTGCATTTGCCTGATGGCTAGACATATTAAAAAATTTTTCATACAATTGTGGGCCTTTCATAATTCTTTTATAAAGTGTCTGTTTAGCCCATTTGTCCATTTGGTGAATGGGTTTTTTCTTGTGTTGTTTTGTGATATTGAATTTTTTGAGTTCTTTATATATTTTAGATATTAATCCTCTGTAGGAAGAATAGCTGAAAAGAATTTTCTCATATTTCTCTTTCAATGCTGTTGTTTCTTTTACTGGACAGAATTTTTTTTTTGAGTTTGATTCCACACCAATTATTTATTCATGAATAAGTTCCTGAGCTCTAGGAATCTTATTGAGGAAAACATATAAAGACAGCATTCTTAAAATTGTATTTTCAGTTATTTTGATAATATAAAAAAATTGCCAGGTATGTTTTTAATGTAATTCTTGATTTACCATAAGGTTATCAAAAGCAATAAATTGTATTTTCTGTTTGATATGGATAGCTGAAAAAATTCTAGAAATATAGATGAGAATAATCTTAGAGATCATATTGACTGAATATGCTCAGCCACAGATGAAAGAACTGAGGCCCACAAGGACTGTCCAAGTTTTTTTAACAGGTTAATGGGCAAAGTCGAGAGAAGACCATGGTTTTAACAGCTACAATAGCACCTTTGAGAGAAATAATCTCCTCAAATGATATGACTATTCCTCTGAAGCTTGTGAGTTCATTGGTTTTCTCTAACAATCCTTTCTTCTTCTGCTCTACATAATTTAGGCATTATTGAGTTGAAACAAATTCTAATCAGGCAAGTTAGTAAAATTTTACAGGATAAGAGTAAGAGTTAGCATTATTATTTAAAATGTCAACAACATTTTAAATTTTAAAAATAATGTACCCTTAAAGGCAAAAATGGGTTCAACGCTTTATTTCTTACATTCTCTATTTAGGAATAATAACCTTTCTGGGTAAAAAGCTATCTTGAAGTTTTTTTTTCCCTTTCCCTCCACATTTGAAACTGTCTTTTAAACTGCTCTGACACATAAGCACAATACTCAGGGTCCAATACTTCCAATAAAGAAGTCCTCATTTTTTTCTGGAGAAAAAGAGAAACCTTTGATATAACAATTATAAATTTGATTATGTTCTAACATACAAAAAACTGATGTCTATTCCCAAATATACATATTTTATCCAGGTTTGGTACAGATGCTATAATATAGGCCTGTCTCCCCTTTTAAATGAAGATCTTCAAATAGTTAAAGACAAATATCAAGTTGCAATTAAGTATTTTAAATTTAAATCTGAACAGTTCCCTGAATTGGCAAAGATTCTAAAACAGATTATCCATAAGCAAAATGGAGATAAACTACACTGGGTATTGAAATAAGTGGGTAGAATTATGTAATCCTTGGGATTTGTGTATATTGTTTCTATTCTTCTTATTTAGTGCTTTTATCCACTTATAGTTCGAATTTCCTTTTCTTTTAAAGACTGCCATATTCTCTGTATAATTATATGAAACAGATTTTTTAAGAAATGAAAGATATTTGGAGGTAATGTATGTCATAACAACATTTGAAACATGAGGATTTAAAAAATTCTCATAGAAGGGTAGTATGCCTCAAGATACAAAGATCTCATAAAATTATAAGTTACAAACTGGATGAAATTATTGCAAATTAACAAATACAAGCTGAGAACAAATCTTGCATTTGCAGGATAATACCTGTAATTAATTTTAATGATTATTTAAAGAAGTGAGTTTTAATTTTGATGGAAAGTGTTTTTAAATTTTTTATTATAATTATTATTAGATAGATTGTACAAATTAGTTTGATTCACTGTTATATGTATGTGTATAGCATGTCCCGATCTTCAATTTCCTTTTTCATTTGCATTTCCCACCCTTCCCCAGATCCTTGTAGACCCTCTTCTATTTTTATGTCATTTTACTTATTTAAGCTTCCACATATGAGAGACAGTGTAACAGTTTTCTTTCTGTGTCTATCATCTTTTGCTTAATATGATGTCCTCCAGTTCCATTCATTTTCCTCCAGTGATAGAATGCTGTTCTTCTTTATGGACTAGTAATGCTCCATTGTGTATAAACATCATATTTGCGCAAGGCTGATTTCATCTTGGCTATTATGAATAATGCCATGATAAATATGGACAACTATCTCTTTTGTATGCTGACTTCATTTTCTTCATATATATACTCAGGAGTAGGATAACTGTATCATGTGGTAATTTTATTTTTAGTTATTTGAGGAATCTCCATACTACTTCGATAGTGGCTATACTAATTTACATTCTTATCAACAGTGTATAAAGATTCTTTCTTTTCCACATCCTTGTCAGCATCTACTTTTTGATGATTGCCTTTCTAACTGGGGTGAGATGGAATCTTATTATACTTTTGACTTGCATTTCTCTAATGGATGGAGATATTAAATATTTTCATATATGTTTTAGCTTTTTGTATTTATTCAATTAAGGAGTTTCTATTCAGATCATTATCCATTTTTATTTGGATTTCTTATATTTTGTTATTTTTTGATCTCCTTATATATTATGAATATTAATACTCTATCAGATAAATAGCTGACAAAAATTTTTCTCTCATTCGGTAGGTTATCTCATCACTCTGTTGATTGTCTCCTTTGACAAGTAGAAGCTTTTTAATTTGATGTAATTCTATTTGTCAATTCTTACTTTTGTTTCCTGTGCATTTGAGGTCCTATCAAGGAAATTGTTGACTGTGCCAATGTCTTAACATGTTTCCAGTACGTTTTCCTCTAGTAGTTTCAGAATATCTGGTCTTGCATTGAGATCTTTGATCCAATTTTATTTGATTTTTGAGCAGGGTGAGGGAAAGGTGGTCAAGTTCAATCTTATGCATGTGACTATTCAGTTTTCCCAGCATTATTTGTTGAAAAGGCTGTCTTTACACTAACATATATTTTTTGGCAACCTTGTTGAAATCAGCTGGCTGAAGATGCATGGTTTTGTTTCTGAGTCATCTATTCTGGTTGTTTGGTTTGTGTCTGTTTTTGTGCCAATACCATACTATTTTTGTTACTATGTAGTATGTCTTGAAATCAGGTAGTGTGATACCTCCAGCTTTGCTCTTTTTTATTCAAGATTTTTTGGGCTATTTGTGATCATTTGTGTTTTAATATGAATATTAGTATTGTTTTTTTTCTACTTCTGGGAAGAATGGCATTACTTTATTTAGTTTTAACAATATTAATTCTCCCAATTTGTTTACATGGGAGGTCAGAAAAATGTTTTTGAACTGAAAGTATAATGCAATATATTTTCAAATTCTGTATGAATTTATCCATAATTGTTATTATCAAGTTATTCCTTTGAGTGTGAGGTGTTTTCATTGCCTGCTTCCATCATGCTACTAGTATTGAGTTTACTGATAGTAACCCCCCAAGCTATTCTGTGTGTAATAGGTTTTTCCATGCCAACAGCATTCATTTTTGACATCTCTTTTCTTTTAACCTTTTCTCACATGCTTAAGAATCATTTATCCATGAATTTGTCATCTCACATACTAAAAGTTCTTTAAAAATGAGGATTTTGTTATATATATCTTTGTAACGAGTAAAGTGAACCTAGTCAAATGAAAGTTAGATCATTCTACTGAATTATTGAATTCAATTTTTAATACTTTTATATTATTTTTAGTCATGTTTGAAACATGTTGCTTAGAAATGGTCACGCCCTTCCATCTCAGATCTGACCACTCCATAACAACATTGTATCATTTCTCTTTAAAATATCAAGTACATAATTTGTCTCACTGGCATAAATATAATAGGTCTAATAAGGTATTTTAGCATTTTAGTTCACATTTTACTATTCATATTCATAGTTAATTAAAAATTTCAGACGATTTTTGCTCATGATTTTTCATTGGGCTTAAGAATTTTTAAATGTTAAAATTAATACCTTCTATTTATCTCAGTTAATTTTTGTCATTGGAGTTTACAAGAATATAAATTTTTATTTTATTTTATTTCCACCAAATATTTAAGTTTTAATTCTTTAATTTACCTTTCAAAGTTGAAACTTATGTTCTATAAAAAACCATGTCTAGGGCTATGGTGGTAAGTCAGTGGTAGAGTGCTTGCCAACATGAGGCATTGGGTTCCATCCTCAGCACCACATAGAAATAAATAAAATAAATGTTTAAAAATTCAATAAAAAGAAAACCATATCTATTAGAGATGAGTATTCTCTTGCATTGGTTACATGTAAATTGCTTTTATTTTTATGATTTTGCCTTGTAAACTGCTACATACATCAGGTATTCTAAAATAAATGTTTAACCTAAAATATTGAAATTTTGTTAAATGTCAGATCAGAATGGAAAATAATAATTTCCAGCTGATTTAGAACATGAGTTGCATAATTTTTTTTATTTCTGTGCTTAGATGCTTAGAAATATGTATTTCTATTTTATCTGTTAAAATTTTATGCAAAGTTTTCTTTGTGAATACAAATGAATATTTACCCTCTACAATGCAGGTCTCAAGGTCTCAAGAAAATTAGACATACTTATGAAATGTTTGTAAAGCATAACATATTTTAAAGTCTTATTTGTAAGTAAGTATGCTATCAAATTCATTATATGAAGAAAAATTTGAATATATTAACAGGAGATCAAACTTTATAATACATGTTTGGGGGAAGCAACATACTTTTACAAGGACTCATTTTTTATGATATTTGCTAAATAGATTCCCAAGTAGCACTTTACAGTTCTGTTTTTTTCCATTAGAGGTATATTGGTTCATTTTCTTTACACATTAACACCTCAGATTCATATGCCTTTTCTTCACTCTCTTACCTCAAACTAAATGCAAGATCATTTTACTGTTGTATCCCCACAATTCTATAATAATGATACCATTACTAAGATAGCTCTCTTTCTCATAACTATGAGTCACTCTCAAATTTTCTTTCTTTAGCCAGTTACTATAAACTGATGGAAAACAATTTACTACAAATTCTTGTAGATGACTAAAACTACTATAATTTTCAGAGAAACTGTTCCTAAATGTGTAACTGTTACTTTAATATACATATCTTTTCTACTATTATGGTAATTATCTTTGCTTGATTTTATATATCAATTTATTAAGAAGCTGAAAAGTGTATATCTTCCTTTTCACTTATTTTTATAAGTCAGGAAAGACACTGATCCTCTCAATGTCACATCCTTTCTATGTAAAGGAAATGTTAATTTAGATCTTTTAAAGGAATTAACTACTGCTCAGTTAGACATCTCAGTAACAAATCTGCATTTCTCTTTTCAGCTAAATAGATTGGACTAGACTGACACAGGGGCAAGATAGGAAGCCAGATAGTTCTTGGTACCATGGCTGATTATTCAAACTAGAACCTTATGGAACCACTCAAGTTCATTCTACCTACCTTCATATGTTTGCTTCTGTATGTATGGCTCCTCCAATGTGCTAGTTATGATGCCATTGCTTGTCCACACCTGTGCCTATTCTGGTTAATTTGCCCTTCTAACACAGTATAGGTATCACTTTCTCCATAAAGCTCCTCCATGAGCTATAGGATTCTATAACACCATGTCATTTCTGTTGTAGCATTTTATCAGTTTATTACAAAAGTTCATGTTAATCTATTTCCCCCTATACCTGTTAGACTACACTTAAAAGCTGGATTATGGATTACTTCTTAATCTTTTTTTTTATCCCCTCCATTTTACTCAAACCCCATTGCTAAGGGTATGTATAGGAGGAGCACATATCCAAATGTTGACTTCATCAAGTTCATCATGATTGGTTTAGTAGCCTGTCACTCTGTTTTTTTACTACCGAAATCTTCTTTTCTTTTGCATTTCTTGGCACTGGTTTTGTCAGATGTCTCTGTGTTGGTCAGCTTTGCAGCACTGTGACAAAATAGCTGAAAAAGAAAATTGGAAGAAGCAGGATTTATTGGGGCTTATGGCTCCAGAGGTTTCATTCCATGGTGATCTGGCTTTATTACTATGGGCCTGTGGCAAGGCACAACTTCAGGTGGTGGAGAGTATGTTGGAGCAGAGCTGCTCTTCTCCTGGTGACCAGGAAAAAGAGAGAGAGAGAGAGAGAGAGAGAGAGAGAGAGAGAGAGAGAGAGAGAGAGAGAGAGAGAGAGAGAGAGAGAGAAGAAAGAAACAAGGAAAGGGCTAGGAACAAGACACTTCCCTAGGGATCTATTTTCTCCAGTGAGGCTCCATTCACCTACAGTTTCTCAACCTCCCAATAATGTCATCAAATATACATACCTCAGTGGATTAATCAACTGATCCTTAGAAATCTCATGATTCAATCATTTGCCAAAATCCCAACCTCTGACCATCATTGCACTGGGGCTAAAGCCTTCAAAAGATTAGTCTTTAAGTGAGACTTCCTAAGCAAATGATAGCAATTCCCTTATCATACAACTCTTCCCATTTATCTTCATTTGCAGGGCCTTTCTCTAACTGCTTAACATTGTTTTAACATTGAGTCTTCTAGACAGTATGGCTGCTGAGGTAAAAGACATTAATTTTATAAAAGTTATTTTGAAACAGACATTATTATTACTGTGTGTATATATGTGAATGCATAACCAATGTGATTCTGCAACCTATACACTCAGAAAAATGAGATATTCCATCTGATTCAATGTATGATATGTCAAGGTCATTGTACTGTCATGTGTAACTAATTAAAACAAATTTAAAAAAAGTTATTTTGGACTTTGTTCTAGGCCCTCTCCTCACATTATATCTATGTTCAGAATTTCTCATTAGATCCTATGGTTTTTAGTATTGTGTAAATACTAACGACTTTGGGGCTAAACTTTATTTCTGAAATTTAAATGAAAAATTCAAATTACTATACTATATACTATTTCTGCATAGAAATAGTATAAAGAGGATATCTAAAACTAAATTCATTTTTCTTCTGGAAAGTACTCTATCTCTTGCAGATAGAATAAAATGGAGATAATTATTCATTAAAAATGGATTTTTTCATTAAAATAAAATTTAATTACATGGAAAGACTCTGACAATAAAAAAGATCCTGAATCTGTATTCTGGGCCTAACTATGCATGCTCTGTCAGTAACTAAGTTGGTAACCCTGGAGACCTCTAAGAATTTTATTTTAATTGCCTGTAAAATGTTTTACATGTCATCTAAGATCTGAAAATTCTTTGTTTCCATGATCCTAAGGACCATGATATTCATATTGCAATAGCATTTAGAAGAATAATAAAAATAAAAGTACAGACTCTTGGAAGTAGATGACGTCATCTTCTTTTCTTAGTTTTGTTCCTTTAACATGTTCTCCCTTGACTTTGACTTTTCACCTGTTCTTTCATGGAAAGAGATTGAGATTTAGAGGAGAATATCATCTAAACAATTATAAATTCCTTTAAAATTTTATAAAAGAATTATGATCAATTTTTATCAATTCTATCAAAAAACCTATTTCTGAAGACCAAATTTCTGTACAACAAAAAGCCTCACTTGTTATGAGACCTGAGGAAAAATTTCCCTTCTCTCTTGGGATTTTTTAATGACAGGACATTAGAGATTCTTTTTACTGTTTATCTGCTTTATTTCATTTGGCTGGTTATTACTAAAAGGTAGTACCAGTAATGCTGAAAACCCAAGTAAAAATCTTATTATTTATATTTTAGGAAGGATGTGTTATTATGGATTATTACATTAATAAAGAGAGATAAAACTAAATTTGTTTCATTCATATTAAATCAAACACATTTATTGATTACTATTTAAAAGATAATCTTCCAAATGTTTAAAATATCTGATAAATATTATACCTAATCCTATATTTCACGTGCATTTTAGAACAGTAAATAGCATGATAAAATAATTGATTGCAATAAATTCAACAATATAGATAATTGATTATGAGAATTATGTTACATTTAGTAGATACCCCAATAATGCACATTTTGAAATAAGCAAATTTGAGTGGTTTTGGACCTACATTTTTTAAAAAATATGCTTTCTGTTTTAAAAATAGAGTGAACATTTTTAGAGGATTATTTATAAATTCAAGTGAAAACTATAAATACCTATAGAAGGGTAAAGAGAAGTCTGGATTTGGAAGAAAGAAAAAATAAATAACCAATGTTCTTACAAACAGCTATTTTACTTGTTAGTTAAAGGATTTAGAGAGGTTTATGACCTTTTAATTTCAGGTTTCATTATTTATTAAATTCTGAAAATAAGAAAAACACTGACTACATAGTGTTTTATTTTAGAATATCAGTTATATTAGTATATTAATTACACAAATAATGTAAAAGCATTAAAGATATTCATCATAGTGAATTTCTTATTGTTTTCTTCTTCCTATTTCCCAAATTAAATATTGGTTTTATTCTATATTATTTATTGATTGTATTTCACAGCCTTTTATTTTTTCCTTCCCAGATATTATGATGAATAAGAATGAACAGACCTTAACAGTTTTGTGTAACATAAAACTGCTGAATTTTCTTGCTTATTGGTCAACCTGGAGTATTTATTGAAAAACTATATTTGGTATTTTTTCAAAAAATAGAAAAGCCAAGTTATTTCTAAAAATTTCTAAACTTCCTATAAATTCACTTGTATATGCTAAAATAATGTTTTCAATTTAGCTATGATTATAAAGTAATAGGTGGAAACAATAAGCCTAGAAAACAAATGTCAAGTCTTTTGAGTGTCAGATAATAAGACTATTAAATGATAGTTAACAAAATTTTGGATGTTTCTGTTTTCTTGTTTTGGTATTTTAGGATCTACTACTCTAATTTTAGATGTTAAAAGTAATATAATTTTTCACTTAGTGAAAACATTATCTGTTAATTTCATAACCTTTAGTCTTAACTATAATAAATGAGAGTTCTTTAGATAGGGTACATTTTTAAAACATTGTCTTAAAAAGCTATCTAATATGCTTGTAGTTTACAGTAGTGTATTATATACTTAAAAAATTATTAAGAAAGCATATTTCATGTTAAATTACCAAATTAAAAATTAAAAATCTTACCTGGATGAAATATATAATTATTTGCATAAATACATGCATATAATTATATATGTAAAATTTTCTATATACATTTCACTCTGCCAGCATAAACACACAGACACACACAGACACACAAATATATATATATATATATACCCACACATACACACACACATATATACACACATATATATATATACACACACACATACATATGACACAGTATATATAATGCATATGGGATATACATTATATTCAAAACACCTATTAATTTAAACTACCTAAAGCAAAAGCTAAGAACAACTGAGATCTTTAAAAAATCCTAACTCATTTGCTCTTACAATCAGCCCTCATAAGCTTAAAGCCTTTGGAATAGATTGTGCTTACCTAAAGATTAATTGCCTTGTTAAGTTGTACTTATATTACCATGTAAACATTAAGTCCTTATTACTGCTAATTATTTTTGCGCCCCCTATAAAGCTCCAGCAATACATTTTTTTTCTGATTTGATCTAGTGATGAAATTGAACTTAAGAAGATAATTAAAAATATGTGTACTTGAGAGGTTTAAGTTCTGCCAGGTTAACTAAATCATTTACATAATATTTTGCAAAGTAAAAGAAACCCTACATAATGAACTAGTCAAAATGAAGATAAAATTCTCTTGTGATGCTTTCATTCTTGTTAAATACCTTCAATGAGCTATAACATCTGCCTAGCAAATTATTATCTAAAACACTACCAGTATTCTCATAGGCATTACTGATGGTCAAAAATTCAAGAGTGCAGGAAGAGGTGGAAGAAGAGCAAAACTATAAAAGCAAGATAAATAATAAAAAATCACTGTGGTCCATATTTCTTGAATTTTGGTGACTTACAATACATGGGATATTACAAGTAAAAAGAATCAGAAATGATACTGAAGTCACTCTAAACTGAGAGGTGGGTGAGGGGGAGGGAGAGAGAAAGGGGAGAAAGGAAACAGAGAGAAAGGGGGAGAGGAAGAAAGAAAACCAGGGAGAGATAAAATAGTCTTCCTGCTTAGTCTTTCTGCTAATTGAAATACAAAGGTTTGTACTTTTTAAAATTTCAAAGGACAAGATGATTTTGCAAAAATTTTTCCCCAATTAAAAAAATTGGGGGCTGAAAACATGGTGTTATATATGTAAAATTTTCTATATATATATTTCGCTCTGCACACATGCAGTGTGTCTAGTTGATGACTTTGTTAAATGGTGGATTTTCCTAGCTAAATACAACAACCTCACCATTAGGAAACAACAGGGAAGGCTTAGGAAAAAAGTATACAGGGGGAGCACAGAAATGCCTAAATGTTTGTTTGTGAGGTGCGTGTATGTGTGTATGTATGAGAAATACCTATATAGGAATATCCTATTTCTATGTTGGCAATTTTTATATCATATGTATAATATCTGATAAGTATTTTTCAGATAAACATGGCATGTGAGAGCAGCTGTCTCTTTAAAGTACAAAAGTACCACTTGTGATTTTTATATAGGGTTCAGTATTACACTGTTTTCTCTGTCAATGTTTTGTCAGGTCTGGCTGTGAGCCCAGGTCTCTCACATAATGATTGACCTGAGAATAGCTCAGTACCATCTGGTAGTGTCTCAGGTATGAAATACATGAAAAAAATCTACAAATTTATTCATTCCATCTTGTAGGTGTAATAATAGAAATCATGATATAACAGTTTTGGAGCCATTGAACTTCTTATAAATATATGAAATAGATTACATCTTACTCTTTTTTTTTTTTTGAAGAGTGATAAAAGTATAAAATCTAGGGAATCAGGTACAGAATAATATAGATAAACCAGGACTTCTGGGCTGGGGATGTGGCTCAAGCGGTAGCGCGCTCTCCTGGCATGCGTGCGCCCCGGGTTCGATCCTCAGCACCACATACCAACAAAGATGTTGTGTCCCCCGAGAACTAAAAAAAAAATAAATGTTGGAAATTCTCTCTCTCTCTCTCTCCTCTCTCCTCTCACTCTCTCTTTAAAAAAAAAAAAAAAAAAAAAAAAAAAAACAGGCCTTCTTACTCCAATCTAACTATAATTTAGTACCCATTGATCAACTTTTTCCCTTCTCTCCTCCTGTTTTCTCCAGCCTCTTGTATTTACCATTCTATGAGATCAATATTTTTAGAGTCCACATGAATGAGATCATGTGGAATTTGTATTTTTTATGGCTGTCTTGTTTCACTGAACATAATGCTCTCCAGTTCCATATATGTTGTACAAATGACAGGATTTCATTCTGAAAAAGATAATTTTGTCTAATTAATGTTTATGGGTTAAGGCATAGTATCTACATAATCTACATTTCTTTGTCTTTATGTTATCTACAAATATAAATTGGTATTCATTGATCATTTTTTAACATACGAGAAATTTTGACCCTAGGTGTACCTTCCTTCTTGGGTTCTAAATCCTATAACTTTCTTAGGTATTGTGTGATGGTTGCGAGGGTTTTCCAAAAAGTGATTTTTATCAATTCTAAATACTTCTGAAATAATAGACTACATTGCATTAATGTAGATTGACTACATTTCCAATAAGTGGTTTTTATTAATTCTAAATAATTTCTGAAAATTTTTCAGAAATATTTTTCTAAATAATTTTATAAATAATTCTGAAATATTCCTTACCAGTGTTTTCAAATGATATTTCATTAATCTAATTCTTTGAAGATTTAATTATAATTGAGAAACTTGGGGTTGTGATCATGAATGGTGGGCCATTTCCTTCATTTCAATTTCAGTTTGTTAATTAATATGCCCTCATTAAGGACCCTCATTAGAATGTTTTCATCTTTTGCAATCTATGTTTAGCAACTAAAAATATATCATGAATAGTTGAATAAGGAGTTATTAAATGAACAAATAAATCATTTATGTTCATCTTCTAAATATTTCTTTTGACAACTTAAAAATTTCCCCTGTTTCTTATATTTATTTATATTGCCAATTTTAAAAAGGGCACTGGAGCATATAATACAACCGACATAATATTAGTCTGTTATAGGTTAGAAAATGTTACAAATAGATTCTTTTGCTACTTACTCTAATGAATCCCCTTGGAGGAAGTCTGAGATAGAAATACCTCAGACAGAAATTTATCTCATACTAGGTCGTGTTATAGCAAGACTTCAGGGCATTTAGATATGAATTTTTCAGTTTACTGTTTTCTTTGTTTGCCAAACTGAAGTTTTTCCAAAATGCAAAAGTATTTTTCCAAAATCCACCATAATACAGGTGTCTTTTAAGAGTTGAGGGTTGAATGCATCTTTGACCTTTGTAGAAATGATGGCGTATGTGTATACATTTTTCTCCACTGAAACTTTTCTTTAACTCATTATTTTCCTAGCTGATAACTGATTTTTAGTGCTTGTTGATGCTTCCATCTATGTGGGCATATATCTTGGATATAGACATCATTTGGGGAAATCTCCTTTCCCATTTCTCACCAGTGTTTTCAAATGACTTTCAGACATAGTATGTGGTGTCTTTGGATATTGAATCCCAACATTGGATCATGCATACTTAAACATGAACTTTCATCATAAATTGTTAGCAAAATTTCACTAAGGAATGGTAAGATCAGAAGATTCAATCTTAACATATGTTTAAGGATGTCTCTATGTAGATATTAAACACAAGTAAATATTTTACCTTATTTGAAAATATTTAAAGACATTTTGATACCAAAATGTCAAAATTGAGAGTTTAGTTATAATCCCCACAGAAAGATTATTTTTGATAGTTGCTGTTGGTGGTTTGCCTTTTATGCTATTATCTCATAGAATTTAAATATCATATTATGTATATTTTTGTGTACAAGGGATATTTCATCTGAGACACATGTTAAATTTGATAAGGTTTTGGGAAATTTTAATTCATCTCTAAAGTACTTTCTGAGAAAATCTTGCTGCCATCCTCAATTACTCCATAAACTGATAGAACTTGGCATGTTTAACTGATAAGTGTCCCAGAATTGTGATTAGCATTGCAGATGGCAGTGGTAAAAGGCAAAGTTATGCTAGCAACTACTTGGTTGTTCAAATGTTTAAATTAGGAATTTTAGAAAACCAGCTTCTTAGCACTAAATTTAGTCCCTTAAGGAAATGGCAGCTACAAAACACTTGACAGCTCTTTTCTCTCCTTTTAACAAACTATAGATGAGTTTCTATATAGAATAAAAATACTTTGGGGTGAGAAATGCACACTTTGTTTTTTTTAATTTGAATTCCCATTCTTCACATTTCAGTATATCGTGACACTTACTTGGAAAATTTTTATGACTTCAATAATATTCCTATTTGATCTATTACATAAGATAATGTATTGTTAAGAACATGAGAAAATTTCTATTTTGAAGCAAGCCTCCCTTCCATGCTTAATATTAGCAAGACTTCTTAGAAAATGGAATGCATTCCAGTATATACAAACCTAGAAAGCAAATAACAAGAGTTGTTCAATTCAGACTCTGTTTTATTGCTTTAACAGTGCTTACCATTATCCAAACAAATCACAGTTTTGAATGTCTTACACATTTTGCCCTGATATTATTAGAGGTACATATCACTGTAAAATAGTACTTTCATTTTGGTTCATTGTTATGCTTGTATACACCGAGGGAAACACTTTTTATATTTAAAGAAAAAATGAATTTTCAGAAAGTTTGGCATACAATTACATTTAGTGTTCAAAGGAGATTATAGCTACAGTTGGTTTTTATTATAGGCTCTCTCCAGAGCTGAGGGTTTGTTGGGCACCTTCTAATTTGTATCTCTTTGATTTTTATTTTGTTATTGAGGTTGGGAAATTTTCAATTTTTTAATTTGTTTATTGGGTAAGGTAACATTCAATCAATATTACACCACTAGTGGCAGAAGAAGAAAATGGTGATGTAGTTCTGTCTTAAAATTCACAAAACAAATGAATAAAGAGGTTAAGCAGCAAAAATTAATATAAGTATTCAGTTGCTCTTTAAAAAAATATAAATATTTGTTGCCAAAAAGGTACAGAAAAATACACTTATCAATTATTGTTGTTTTGGTTTGTCATCAGTTTCAGTGTGACATTGGTATACTGTCTACAATCCTCTCAGATGATCCCTTTCAGTGTATATATGAATCCAGCATGCATTTCAGCCTTGATCTCTTGAAGCATATTCACTAGGGATCCAGAATGGGATAACTGGGAGACTAAAATATTGGAAAGATGTAATTGTTTCCGTGGTATAACTATTAGAGTATACATAATGTATAGATTTTTAACTCTTTTGCTGAAAAAATATATATATATATACACATGTGCAGAGTAGACCCCAACAAGTCAAGGTAATTATTTTTGAGTTCTATAAGTTAGAAGATTTTAATCCAATAATAAAATAAGAATACCTACCCTATGTCTTGTCCTATTATAGTTTTGTCTTTTCCAAAAATAGTAGCTTCTAGTCTTATCTTTTATAGTTAATAGTTCTTGGAGTATTTTTATATTTTTATCTGGTAATTGTGCAACTCTTGAATCTATAATTTAATTTATCCCCCAAACATGATGACTTGAGTCACTTAATATGTAGGTTTTACCTTCATATTTCTATTTCTTTCCTTAACTGATAAAAATGAGATATTTATGGAATACTATGTGATGTTTTGATACATATATACATTGTATAATGTTCAAATCAGGGCAACCATATATATCTATCAATCAAACATTTCTCATTTGTTTACCATGAAAACATTAATATGTCTTTCTCCTAGCTTTTGTCCCTAGTCTTTTCATCATAGTATACTGTTGACAGACCTAAGGTCCTTGACAAATAGTATGTCCCACAGTATTGGTCTTGCTGATTACATAGTTCTCACACTATTCAGAATGTTCTACTGTCATTTGTGTTTCCTGAGAATTATATTTCCTGAGAATTGACAGATGAGTCCTGAATTTGTGTTGGATCTTTTTTGGCAATCAAATAGGTGATTTTTTTTTTAAAATAATGCAATGAAAATATTGACTTGTTGGTTTATATAGGAAAGAAAGAATATTAGTTCCATTTCTTAAATTATCAGTTAGTAAGATAATAAATTATTTCCCTAAAGCCCTATGAAAATTTAAAAGCTATAATTATGAAATCATCAGTTTGAACATATTTTATAAATTTTAATCTCAAAAGCAATCAATACACTTTCTGAAGATCATATGGTCTGATCTTTGACCAATTCAAGATTTTTCATTTTGACATTCACATCATTTTGATATAGCTTGGTAGTCTTGTAACTTCAGGACTATTGGTATGAAAAACGAATGGTTCATATTCAAATTATACATTTCTAAACTCAGTTATGGTGTCAGCTATTTTTTATTAATTTATTTATTTACTTTAATTAGATATATATGAAAGCAGAATGCATTTTATGCATTGTACACAATAACAGCACAACTTTTCATTTCTCTGGTTGTACACAATGTAGCATTGTACCATATGTGCAGTACCTAGGGAAATGATGTCCATCTCATATACACAATGGAATATTACTTAGAATTAAAAGAGAATAAAATTATGGCATTTGCAGGTAAATTGATGAAGTTGGAGAATATCATGCTAAGCAAAGTAAACCAGTCCCAAGAAACCAAAGGCTGAATGTTCTCTCTGATAAATGGATGCCGAGCCATAAGGCAGGGTGTGATGTAGGAAAGATGGTATCAGCTACTTTTCTAAGAATTCTTTTTCTAAATTGAAATTTGTGTTTTGAGACCATAATCTCATTGCTTTTGTGATCATTTTTCTTTATTCTCTTAAAGAGAATAGGGATCTATAATATATATATTGTCTATGATAAAACAATAAAATGATTATAGATAAGTAAATATGCACACATAATGATATAGCATTATATATATATATATATATATATATATATATGTGTGTGTGTGTGTGTGTGTGTGTGTGTGTGTGTGTGTGTATTTTATATGTGTAAAAATACCTCATTTGCTAACTTCCCATTTACAGACAGGACTATAAGAATTTTGTTTAACCAAAATCATTTGTTGAAGTCTAATTCTTAATATGTTGTTATTTGGAAGTTGGACCTTTGAGAGCTAATTAGGTCATAAAGACAAAATGCTGATGAGTGTCCATATAAGAAGAGACATGAAAATAAATTTTGCTTTCTCTCTGTACTCCACCATATGAAGACAAATGGCTTTCTGCCAATCCAGAGCATATCATTCCCAGACACTGAGTAAACTAACACCTTTACCTTGAACTTCTGTCTCCAGAACTGTGAAAACAGTTTCTATGTTTAAATCTTCAAGCCTATCATATACTGGTACAGTTGCCTATAGTGACTAAGACAACCACTTTAGTTTTCCATTTGTTTTGCTATTACAAGTTTGAGTCAGAAGGAATGTCCTATGTATTCATATTTTGCTTTCTTCATTTTCACACACACATACACAATCATCTTAGAATAATAAAACAATATGAATTTCCCCAATGATCACTTTAAAGTATTAAGGTTTTTTTTTTTTTTGCAGGAGTTTCTGTGTTCTCCATTCATTGTTCTTATATGCACTCTATCTATATCATAATAACATATAACTATTACATACAATATTCTGTCTTTCTTTAACATTAATCCCACAAATAAGTATACTTTTAATGCTTATAAGTATATATATTATATTTATTTATTTATTTATTTATTTGTATTCATTTTTTAGTACTGGGGATTTGAACACTGGGGTGCTCAACTACTGAGCTACCTCCCCAGCTGTTTTTATTTTTGCAGATAGGGTTTTTGCTAAGTTGCTTAGGGTCTTACTACATTGCTCAGGCTGGCCTTGAATTTGCAATTCTCCTTCCTCATCCTCCTGAGTCACTGGGATTACAGGCATGTGCTACCATGTTTGGCAATACTTAATAATTAGTCAGGTTATCTAAAGATCATATACAAGAGAAAATTTAAAGAGAAAAAATACTTGGAAACAAAGTCCCCTGAATCCTCACATATTAATAGGAGAGTGCCTTGTCTTTATAGTTGTAAGTCATTTTTGCTGGAAAGATACCTTTAACTCACATCTTTTTATCCTTGGTTAACTTCAATATGTTAATTCACTTTTTTCTCATCTTAAAAAATTCATTAAGTCTAAAGACAAAAAGTGTTTTAAATCATGTGCACTTTCTATCTAAATGCATAAATTATTCTATAAAATATTTATTTAACATCCAATAATTTTACTAGCATATTGGCTGGTCTTCATTGGGTTGTAAGTTTTTTCAGTGATATATTGTAATCTTTCAAACTATAGTTTCAATTATTTTCTGAAAGTTCTCTTGGCATATGAGTTTTAACATTAATTCTATTTTTATTTCCTTTCTCAAAACCGCCAATTATACATATGTTGGACCTTATTTTCTGATCTTCAGTATTTATCAATTTTCCTCTTTATCTCTTCTTCCTTTTTTTCAGTCTTCTTTGAATCAGAATCCTTTAGGTCAAGTTAGCAAACTAACATTATCACTTTTAAATGTTAATGAGGCAGAAAAATGTTTATGAGGCATAAAATATATTCAGTAAAATTCAACTACAAAGGGAATTTATACAATGTTAAAACCACCACTAAAGTCAAGGTATCAGCTGATAAGTCTTTTCAGTCCTCTATATAATCAATTATTTCCCCCATTCTGTCCCCTAATAGCCTCTTATCTGATTTTTAAACTTTTTTTTGGCTCTTTTAGAATTTCAACCAAATTGAATGATACATTATATTGATGATTTATCATTTTATATCTATCTTCTTTCCCTTATCATAATGCATTTGAATCTGTGTTCTGAATACATCAATATTATAAAAATGTAATAACATTTTTAATGCTAGGTATTATTTTGCTCTATGAATGTACTACAGTTTGCTTATTTATTTACCAATTGATGGACCTTCAGATTTTACTGAGACATATCTATTATAAACAGAGCAGCTAACAACATGTCACATGAAGATCTTTGTGTAGACATTTTAAAAAATTATCTCTTATGTGTAAGAAGAGTGATCTCAATAGATAATGCAATAAGTATATATCCAACATAAAAAGAAGCTGCAAATCACTTTCCAAATTTATTGTAAAATTTTAAAATCTAAATAGCCATGCATAAGAGGTTTGTGTTGCTTCACAAACTTGCCTAAATTTTATATTATCATCCCTATTTTAAAATTAAGACATGTTAGTAGGTATTTGAAGATATTGAATTGTGGTTTTAATTTATATTTCTCTAATGAAAATGATGTTGGCCACTTTTTTCATGTGCTTATTTGCCATCTATAATGCTCTTTAGAAAAGAATTTGTTCAAATATTTTCCCTTTTTAGTTGTGGTGTGTTTTGGTTTTTTTTTTTACTGACATACTGTAAGATTCTGGATATGTCCTCCATCAAATATGTGTTTCAAAATATTTCACTCATCCATGATCTCTTTTCACTTTCTTAACAGTGTCTTAAAAAGACTAGATATTTTATCTTTTATTATTCTAATATATCAATTAAAATATTATCTTTTATATAAGAAATCTTTGCTCAAATTCATAAACAGTACATATGTTAATTCAATAGTTCCATGTATTTCACCAGATTTTTTTGAGTATCTACCAATATTTATCTCTTAGTGTTTTTATTGATGTTTTCATTTTAGTTTTAAATTTCTAACTGCTTATGTCTAGTACATAGGATGTAATTAATTAATCTGTTATTCTGTGATTTTGCTTAACAGATGTGTTAGTTCTAATAGAAATTTTGAAGATTTTAAAGGATATTACACAGATAAGATCAAGTCATTTGTAAATAACGTATTTTAATTTTTTTCTTTCTAAATGCAGTTTCATGTCTTTTATTTCCTACTTACTTTAGTGTATGGGATAGAATTTTTCGAACAGTGCTGTGTAGAATTCTCTGTTTTATTCCCATCTTTGGGGAATACATTCAGTCTTTCATTACTTAATATGATGTTACCTATAAATATTTTCTTGGCATGCCTCAGTGACTTGCAGAAGTCCCTCCTTATTGTTAGAATTTTTATCATAAAATTAATAGTCATTTTTTAAAAACATTATTGTTCTATCTATTAAAATCATCATATATTTAAGAAGATTTGTATGTTAATGTAGTGAAGTTCATCCATTTTCAAGTGTTAAAATAAGTTTTCATGTGCTGCATAACAATGTTTTGGTTGACAGTTTATCATATATACCATAGTGGTCCATAATATTATAGTGAAACTGAAAGTTCCCTATTACCTGGTGAGGTCATTTTGCAATATGAATTAACAATGTCTACTAGATAGATTTTTTATTTTTGTTTCTGGGGATGCCCTTGTAAACAAACCTAGCACTGCCAGTTGTATAAAAGTATAATACATATAATTATGTATAGTACATTATACTTAAAAACAATGACATTATTAATCATGTATTTACTATTGTATGTATGATTGGCCTATACCATCTAGGTTTGTGTAAGCATATTCTATGACATTCACACAATGGAGAAATTGCCTAAGGCCACAATTCTTATGGTGTAAACCTGTGGTTTAGCGATGCATGTCTGTGTATCACTTTTATGCTTGCTAATATTTTGTTAAAAATTTTGTAAATTATTTCATTAAAAATCTTCATGTTTACTTTTGTTTTCATGTAATGAGGTAGATGCAAATGACTATGAAGAGAGTGTCTGAGTAATGATTGCTTGAGGTCATGACCATAAAACTGTAAGTTCTCAAGCTGGAGTGTTCCCAAGGAAACTGCAGTTTTAGTGGAAACTGAAGTACAGAAGTGGTAGGATGGTAGTCACACCTATGTAAATACACAGAGATGTAAACAGTACCTCTTAAGACCATCACCAGAAATAGTGTGACAAAATCTCATGTCTCTGTTGAAAGCTAAGTTATCTCTACCATAGCTGGGCAGCCCGGATTTACAGATTCTTTCCAAATGGGTTGAAAAGTAAATCCCTTGTGAAAGAGATCAGATGCACAGGTGAAAGGATTTGTACTTTGGGTTATTTATGTCATATTTATTTAATTATTTAGTTATTGAAATCTTGTATATACGTTCATTAGTAACTTCTGTTTTGTGTGTAAGTTTTTTTTTTTGGGGGGGGGGAGGGCAGGGTTGGTACCCAGGATTGAATTCAGGGGCACTCCAACACTGAGCCATATCCCCAGCCCTATTTTGTATTTTATTTAGTCACAGGGTCTCACTGAGTTGTTTAGTGCCACCCTTTTGCTGAGGCTGGCTTTGAATTAGCAATCCTTCTGTCTCAGCCTGCCAAGCTGCTGGGATTACAAGACTGGTCCATGGTGCCCTGCAGAAGTTTTTCTTTAATTTGAGGAGCTCTGCCATCAGATTTGTCTCTTAGTGGTCTCTCTTGTAAGAATTCTGTCTTAAAAACAAGTGACATCTTCTCAAAACATGTATTTTTTTTAATAATTGTCTTCTCTATCTATGTTGAATACACCATTCTGTTTTAGTGTCTTTAGTGAATCTGTCCCCCCATCCTCACCCCCAAACATGGGGCATTGAACCCAGGGACTTGTATATGCTAGTCCACTGGTCTTATAATGAGAAATGTCCCCAGCTCCTTTACTTTATTTTTCCCAAATTTATTTTGATAAACAGTCTCCCTGAGTTCCCAAAGCTACTGTTGAACTTGACATCCTCCTGCCTCAGCCTCCCAGCTTAACTGGGTTTACAAGTGTGCACAACTGCCCCCAGTTCTCCACTGAACTTATTTTTATCTAAAATATTGTTCTGATTTTCAGTTATGTATTAACTATTCTTCACTGGAATATGAATAAGCATATGAATGAATGTTTATCTTTGTGTCTAACGGATGAGAATTGGAGTGAATTTTAAGACATGTCTTTTGTATTGATGCTACTGCAATATGAATGACAACCAAGTCAAAAGAGAACTTATTAAAAATTACTGAGTGAGGCTGGGTGCAGTGGCACATGCCTTTAATCCCAGCAGTTTGGGGGTGGAGGCTGGAGGATCCCTAGTTCAAAGCCAGCCTCAGCAACAGTGACGTGCTAAGCAACTCAGTGAGACCCTGTCTCTAATAGAATACAAAATAGGGCTGGGGATGTGGTTCAGTGGTTGAGTGCCCCTGAGTTCAATCCCTGGTAAGACCCCATTTCCTCAAAAAATTACTGAATGAAAGAGGTTTATCAAACATAATCTAAATGGTATTTATCATGGAGTAATATAATAGTAAACACTGAAATAGTTGCCAGTGAAATGGTGTATTATATTTTACAATTATCATGTTACAACTCAGGGATTTGTTTTTATTCAAGATCTCAGGATGCAAATTTCTACTAAGGAGACCAAATCATAAAACTGTACTCTGTTATTTCAAGATAGGAATCAGAATTGTCAAATATACTCTTTTATAAATAAATGCTTCTCACAGCATAGAAATAACACATAGACAAAAAAAAAACCTCTTAAATTAGTATTGGAAGAGAGAAACAGTTAATGAAGAAGGTCAACATTTTTACATCACTTATTGGACAAAAACAAAACTTTAATAAAAACAATTATTAAAAAACATGTTTAAAGAGAATCTACATCATTCAACACATGAGTAGCAATGACAAATGAGATACCTAAGTGATTTTTACAAATCCTGACACTAAATAAAAATGTCTGTCATTGTTAGTTCTCTCTCTAGTAAGACACAATAAAAAGGATCTAACAAAACATTCAGAAAATGGGTATTTTTCTATAACTACATTTGTTAAGGTTTGCCATGATTTCCTATCAACAGATTTTACATGAGTAGGAATAGAACTGTGTTATTGGAACATCACAGAGTATTATTAAAAGTGTAGACCTTTATTCTTATAAATAGCATAAAATATTATTGAATATATCCATCGTCACACATGTTATGCCAGAAGCTCTGAATGGGTACTTATCAAGTTTTGAGAATTTAATTAATTTAGATTTTCCTTTTAAGCACATTAATTTGTTTTTCAAGCATGACACACAGTATAATGTTCGCACTCTTGAGAGAGCAAAGTGATCCAATACAGGCTTGTGAATGTACAAGCTGAGTCTGTCAAAGTGATTTGTTGATAGCCTGTTAAACACAGTATATATTCTTTTTGTCAGATGGAAATGAAAAGTAGATGTGCTATAAGAATAGAACATAAGGTTATTGTAGTAATCACAGATAAAATACCAGTTTTCTATGTTGTGCCCTTCCACCTCGATTACATCTTCTTATTATTCAAATCAAGTATCTTATTTGATTAGCCTTATGACATTCATTTTGTTCCTTGTGTCATTTCTAATCTCTTTTCTCTTTTTTTCAATATTCTTTGTTAAATTTAATTCATTTTGTTCTTTTGTTTTAATAGTATTCAAGCTGATCTTTTTGATAATGACCTGTTAACACTTCTGTTGTGATTTTTCAGAATTCTTATACTCACTTCAACCATTTTCCCTCTTCTTAAAGTATTTAAAATTTATTAAAAAAATAAAGGGTCAAAATGCAAAAGTAACTCTGAAAAGAATACTACTTCATATACATTTTTGTGAATTATTTTGTTTAAACTGTATTACTTAAAAATGCTACAAAATGTCAATAATTATTGTAAGCAATTACTGTCTACCAATGTTTTCAGCAGTTGGTGGCAATGTCAGTTATTAGGAACAATTTATATTATTTCTGGATATTTGTTTATTTATAGTTGAATGATTGCTTGAAAATCATACCAAGCTGAACACAGGGAAAAGCATCTTCAAATGTGCAGGACAAGTTTGTCTTATTATGGGTAGCTATCATCATCATCACTATCACAAGAATATAGATTCCTTTTCGAGAGATCATTTTACCAAGTTAATAAAATCCTTGATTAACGGCTCCTATTATATACTAAGTTTATATATTCTACCTGATTATAATATTCAGATTCTGAGGAAACCTGAAAATATTATTTCATTTTTAGGTTATTCTATATGAGGATTATTTATGACTGATGGTGATAACATTATCAGTAAGCCTTCCTTTCTGCAACTAACAAATGTTTTTGTAACTAAACTCCCTCCTAATGTAACTATGGAAGTCAACTCCCACATGGATGAAGGGGCACCTTTAACTTGAGAAGCAGAAACAAATAAAATAATAAATGGCTTCAAAGTGGATCTACATAATGATAGTAATCTCTGTGCCTCACAAAGATTCATATGCAATAGATTCAGCTTTAGACTATGAGAGAAAAATGAGTATATCAGCTATGAATTTTTTTTGTATAACAAACCAAGTACTACTAAAGACTTAAGATATGCTCAGAGTGAAAATCATTGCTCATAAGATGATTTGTAGCTAAAAAGAAATCTTTTTGTAAGTTATAAGATTGTAGGCAAAATTCTGATTCTACCACCAGATGGTCTTGAGTTACTGAAAGAGAATCTCTTCTGACTCTGGAAATACATGCACTTTGGGAGTAATTATTCTCAGTATAATATTTAGAAAATTTTGAATGACAATCTTAACTTCAAAGTGATAAAATAAAAAAAACAGCACTAGTTCTGAATGTTGAAGTCTCTTTCTAACTACTGATAGTACATTAGGGGAGAGGCTTGTTCAGTGTAACATCATGCAACAATTTCTGAGTCACAGTTTCTTCCATTGGGCTTAGCAAGGTACACAAAGGCAAGTTATGACCCTTATGACACATTTATGAACCTTAAAACATAACATCAGTCTTATGTGATTTTTATGAGCCTAGGAAACTTGGGTTCAATGAGGAGCTGAGTTATGTACTTGCAAATCTTTGCTTTTGCAGAAAGTCTTTGAAAAAGAGATAAGAGATACGGCTAGACAGTGTCAGAAGAGAATTATTTCAAAAAAAAAAAAAAGAAAAAAAGAAAGAAGGAAAAGGGGGAAAATCCTCTCTCTAGATTGTTATGATCAGATATTTTAAATCATATCATGTAGCTTTGTTTACTTATAATCTAGTAGATAAAATATTTCTATTATTTTATACATGGGGGAGATAATCACGTCCAAATAAATACACACAGAATCTCTTTTATTAATGGCTACATTTTATTCCAATGGTAAAAATTAAACAGTAGAGAATCTTTTTAAAGGACACTCTTTAATTCTTTAAACTAAACAAAACAAATGAACAAAGAAACAAACAACAAAACCCCAAACCCAAGGGAACAGAAACAAAGAGTCTGGTGATAATCTGTAGCAGTAGAGCTATTAAATTGCCTCATTTCTGCAAATCCCACCAGACTTTTATATCACCACAGTGTGCAGACTTAGTTGACCAATACCACCCTCCAAGAGTACCCTTGGAACACCCTAGCTTTCTTAGCTTGGCACCATATTTTATGGCCCAAATTCTCTCACTATCTGAACAACTTCTGAGATACTTTAATTTCCTTGTTTTGAATGACAGAAATCCATAAAATATTAATCCAGCTTATGATAATCAATGATTTCACTGATCATTGGTCACCAAGAGGTTTGTGGTAGATGACTGAAAAAATTCTATATGCAATCCAGTAGAATTTTAAAGATGCAATTTAATCATGAAGGTATGATTAAAAAAAAAAGCAACTCCCCCAAAACATGCAAGCTTAAGTCTAAATGATTGTATTGCTCTCAAAAATCAAATATAAAATTCAAATTCCATCAGAATACCATGAGCAGATTGAATTTACTTTTCAACAGTCTATTAACTATTTGCTTGGGGTTGATTTTCCTTAAGAAAGGGGAAAACTCAACAACCCATTTTGTGCCAAAATTAATTCTAACAGTAATACATTCTGTGCTCCACTGACTTTCAATTTATTACCAGTGGAGCTTGGTTGATTGTTTTGATCTTCAGTTTATTGGCAATGAAGTAGGATTTACTGTGCCACCACCTTTCAGTAACATAAATGTTACTTCATTGAACTGGTGCCTAATTGTGAAACACTACAAGAAAATAATTTGTCTGTCTTTGCTTAAATTCATAATGCTTTTGAGTGTGGTAGAATGTTTTATGTCAAATTTGTCTCCTTGCATATTTATTTTTGCAATTTCAATTCTTAGGAGGAAAAATATGTTAGTCTAAGGAGCTGCCATTGCAATTTAATTACGCTGACACCAGATGGCAGTGAATAGGTCCCAAGGTAGTAGATAAAAGAATATAGGTGCATTTATACTCAAAGCTTTGTGCATATTTTTAAAATATTAAATGCCACGCAATATACAAAGTGATTTTTAAAACAAAAATAAAGATAAATCGCTTAGCTTTCCTTAATAAGATTTAGTTTTTATATGATTTTCCCCCCCTGGATTTGAAAGCTTTCTTTGAACATCAAAGAAAGTGCTTTTTTTTTTTCCTTTGAAATTTTATTGTTATTGTTGTTGTTAGTTTGGACTTTTGCTTCATTTCGAATAAAACTCACTGTTTCTTTAATACCAATATTCTGGCAGTTCTTCAACAAGTTCAGATACATTTTGGTTTTTGTTTCCTTTTAAAGTGTTTATAATAGTTTTCTTTCCATATAGTTTCACACTAGTGTGGATACTTTCAACATTAGTTTGATATAGGCTGTCTTTCAAAAATGACTTTCTCTAGAATTGTTTTCTAGACAGAGATTATACAAAATGCATCGACATGTTTTTTCATATATTCCAGTGTAAAACTTTTGCCTCTTTTAAAAGAGTTTCTAGAACTTAAGGGGTAAGATGGAACAGTACTGGCAGTGTCTTATGTGATGTTTGGGATTATTAGACATTAACAACTCACAGGAGAGATGTTTGGGAAAGAAAAAGCAGGCTGTCTCCAAAAAATCTAATTTGGTCAATGCATAGATGATGTTTTCACTTACCTATTGGTGTGTCTAAGCCAACTCTAAGAGGTGTATCCCTTGGAGAACTCTTGGTGTCATCTCACCAATCTGAAACTGCTTCATTGCCTTGGCAAATGTCCTGCTCAAAGAGAATTCTGTGGCTCAGACAGCCTTAGGTTGAAATGCAACTCCCTGGAGGTAGAGAGAGATACCAATGCCCCACCTGGCCTTGTGGCACCAGCTGCCTGGAGGAGGAAGAATTACTGCACAAGTGACAAGTCCCCAATCCCCACAACTTCTCAATTCTTGTTTACCTTCAAGGACTCTTTCTTACCCTAAATTCCTTTGGTGTGTTTCACTGTAAATAAAGCATTCATGTTTTTTTTTTTTTCCTTTTTTAGGATCAGACCCATCAGATCTCTTCCACCTGTCAAGCTCTTGTTTTGAAAAATATTTTCCTGCATCTTTTGCTTTATTTCTTGATATTACTTTTTCAGACTTTTATTTCCAGCCAGTCCCTCACCCCTGAGGGTTACTTATTCCATCCCCATGAAGGTTTCAGGCGACAACTCACTCAGATAGTTGTGCAACTAGAGGCACGGCAAGCAAGTTTTGAAGGAAAATAAGAAGTTCATGTATAGCATTTTGTATTTGATGTGTTTCTGTAAATTCCAAGAAATGTTATAACATAGCAGTTATAGTCATTGGTTTCAAGGTCATGTAAAAATGACCTAGATTTGTCAGCAGGGCAGTGAACCATCAGTGACCAGAAAGGTGAGAGCTGATCTTATTTTAAGCCCTATGAAGAACTGTAGGATTCTTTCAGAACTTTTGAGAAGGGAGCAAAGAGAGTGGACTCAATGCAAGAAATTGGTAAATAACGTCCAAGTCCAGGGAAGAGGGGAAAATCCCAGTGTTGTGAAAACCAAGGGAGAGAAAACTTTCAATTAGAGGAAATAATAGTACATTCTATGAAGTGCTCAAAAGTGAAAGAAAAAGTCGCCCATTGTTTTTGGCAATGAGTAATCTAGTGGTGACCATAGTGAGAACCATCTATCAGGAGTAGTGGGATAGGGGCTAGATTGTTGAAGTTGAAAAATGTTAACTTTGATTCTTCATAGGTGTGAAATATTTCTGCATTCCTGATATTTTCACATATAGAGAAATAGTTTGGGTCTCTTTAAACCACCCTGTGTGAAGAGAAGAGAAATACTTGTTTGAATGATTAGTGTTGTAACAGAATTGTGTAGTCGGTATTCCTTCTCCCTCACTTCCTTACACTGTTTCTCTGCCTCCCTCCTTCTCTTCCCCCCACCCCACACACAGCCTATCTCCGGGCAGAACAAATTCTCTGTTCCTCATGGAGGAACCCCTCCAGTAGCCCTTGGTTTCACAACACTTCTTGAAACTGGAAAACACAGAATGATAATTCAAGTACATATGTGTAACAAACTTGAGAACTCATTTTCCCTTGGCAATTATCCATAAATAGAGTGACATTGTGATCTCTATCAATAGGACTCCTTCATCATCTAACAAATGTTTCTGAATCTGTCCTGGGAACAAAAGGTTTTCTATATAAGAACCTTCATATTCTCAAACCAATATAAAAAATTCTGGGTCAGGGATTTATATATATATATATATATAAAAATTTATATATATATATATATATAATGAGCTGGTATTATGATGGAAAAGGGATGCCACTTTCCCTTTCTTTAGTGCTCATCTGCTGACATCTGCTAAGATGTAGTCACTCTCGGTGGTGATTTCCCAGCATCCTCAAAGGTGACTGGTTCCTGACACAGTGTTCAGTCACGGCTTACTAGCTTAACATCTTGAGTTCCATTTCAAACGCTGATTCACTTTGGATAAACTGTATCCATTCAATAGGAAAGGAACATAGGGGGAAAATACAGGAAAGGAAAAGCTTGATTTTAAATTGACTACTTTTCTATATCTAATGATATTGATTTATTCTCGACCTTCATTAGCACTCACTTGGGTTACTACAGAAGCCTCTTTATTGAGCTTGGCATCAAGACTCAAACTCAGTGATCATGTTCTCTCCACTGTCACAAAAACCAAGAGGATATCTACATGATGGAAATCTGATCTTGTGACTTGTCTAATTAGATTCTCTATCGGCTGCAGTATCCCCAAACTTAATGTCTTAAAACAACTATTTTTCATATTATCTTCTGAATGTGTGTGTGTGTGTGTGTGTGTGTGTGTGTGTGTGTGTGTGTGTGTGGAACTCATTTGGGACTTGGGTGATTCTTTTACATCTGTTGTTGGTGAACGCACTGACTTCTGGCTGTTCAGAGGTTGATTTGCTAGTTGAAGTCACCTGTACTCATGGATCTGGTACCTGCATAGAGAAAATGCAGAGACTGGGCTCAGCTGGGATAATCAGCCAGAACATGAAAGAATGTTCTTTTCTGTGTAGTCTCAGGACTCCAGCCAGTGTCCCAAGGGATTGCAGGTGGATATAAAGAATGTGTCAAAGCCAGGGGCTCACAAACTGATGCATAGCTTCTGCCATATTCCTTTCCTTGAACTTGTTTATTAAGACCTCCCTAAACTCAAGAAGGATGGTACTGGTTATCCCACTTCTGACATGGAAAGAATGATAAAGAATTTGAAGCACCTTTGATCTACCACATCACTCCTATGTGCAAAATAAACTTTATATTTTTCTTTTAAATAGATTTTAAATAAGAATGATTTGTCCATATTGTCTAGTCAATTCTTTTCTTAAAATTTATGCTTTAGAAAACAAGGTTTCCTAATTTAATTTATTTTTATTTAACAAACACTTAAACAGGCCCTAAAATTATTTATTTAATTTAACAAACACTTAGGTACCATTCTAGGTACCTTAGATATATTGACTTATGCAATCTTCATAATAACTCTATGATGTAGTTACTATTTTAAAAATGAGAAAACTGAGATACAGAGTTTACATAACACTTCCTAAGTTTTCAGTTAGAGAGTTGTTAAGAGTTATATTTCAATCTGAAAAATGTCATTCCAAAGTCCTTGCTTTTAAGCACTACCATTGACTGCTAGGTACTCTCTTTACTCTGGGTGCAAATATCTGTTTTCTCTATTGATTTGTCTATGCTGTGAAAGTCAAAGTAATTTTTCCAAAACCATCTCTGTTAACATCTCCTCTATGAAACATCTTTAGGACTTTTCATGTGCATCTACTTTAACCATGATTATATTCTTTGCTTATGTCTATTTTGCCTATTTGTACACTAAAGAATACTGAATGTGTTCTCTGATTTTCATATCTCAAATTTCAGCACAATGCCAGGCACATGATTGATGGTGTATATATATATATATATATATATATATATATATATATATATATATATATATATATAAAACAAATGAAGGAATAGAGGTGTTTCAGTGTATGTTCTTTTTATTCTTATTTTGAAGGCTGACTCTGAAGTCTGGGCAACTTTTATGTTATTATAGTTATACTAAAACATATTTTAAGAATACATATGAGGAGATGGACAAACATTCTCCTTTTGTCAGAATCATAATATGTACATTTTATAAATCTTGTGAATTTTTTCCCATACTAGTAATACTTAAAGCGTTTCATTTTGAAGGGAATGTTTTATTTTAGGAGCTCTTACTTTGTGTGGAGAGATCATAAATGTCGTACATTTCTAGCTGAGGTTTCACAGTGAGACATTGACTCTATAAAAATTCAGTGGCATTGGAGAATACTAAGAATATTATTACAGTTAGTGTAGCTATCTAGAGAATGAGCTAAGTAGAAAAGAAAATCCATATTTAATTAAAAGTAAAATAGCTAGGCATATTATGTGTAAGAAAGAAATGATATACATGCACAGTACTCATTTAATGCTTAATGAGAACATCTGGTCATATTTCTAGATTTTAAATTTAGTCTGCAGAACAGAGAAAGGCCTTCTTTCCCATAGGCTACAATATAAAGTCAAAGCTTAAATGATATAATGAGTAGATTTATGCAATTCAATTGTGATGTCTTTAAACCTTAACATAAAATTATACTGTGTAGGATGAAAGGTGCTCAAAGAAGATAGGAACCAATATTTATCTGGTAATCAAGTTGCTGTGCAGAAAGAACAATGAATGCATAATACAGACAGAACCTCACCAGATAATTTTTTTTTTTGGTCAGAAATCCTTCAGACTGAAATAGAGAATTTTAAAGAGTGTAATGAGAACACAAAGAGGAGAGAGCACTCATAGAATTATATTCCAAAGCACTGATTTTTAAAATGTCTTGAATTTATGAGCTCACTGAGTATGTTTGGAACAATGTAGATGCATCTTTCAGGGAATAAGCTTAATAGAAATGCTTAGGCGCATGCATGCGGCCCGGGTTCGATCCTCAGCACCACATACCAACAAAGATGTTGTGTCTGCCGAGAACTAGAAAATAAATATTAAAAATTGTCTCTCTCTCTCTCTCTCTCTCCTCTCTCACTCTCTCTTTTAAAAAAAATGCTTAGGATTATTCAAATGATGTTTTTGAATAATGTACCTTATAATTAATGTTAATTATGGCTAAAATAAAAATGGTAAAATATATAGTGTATTTTTGTGATATTCTAGGAGATAAAAATTTTGAAATTATTTTTTCATAAAGTACAATACAAAGCATTAAAGAGAATTTGATTTCAAGGAGGGTGATTCTTACTATGATAAAGGGGATGGTCTTATACAGAGAACAAGGTGAATGAAAAGTGTTTTGAATAATAATGCAAAGTAATTTAGGGGTGGAATTTGATCTGAAATATTGTCTTACATTTCATGTATTAGTAAATCATTGAGTAAACTGTGGAAGCTGTTTAACATAGTGATCCTAATAAGTAAGAGCTGGAATAATCCAGGGAAAGACTTTAATTTTTTTTCTTCTTTAAACAACCATCTCTTTCAACTTTGAATTCAAGGATTATAAAGAATAATCTTATAAATATAAAATTGTCTAGTTAAAGAGAGATTATGGCATACTAAAAATTTAAATATATAATTACCACTTTTATGGGTTGAACACACTTGGACTTAGTTTTACTCATATCATTTTCAATTTATCCACTATAGTTTAGAAAACTCTGCTTTATTTTAAAACTTATCTTTTACATTACTTTTTTAGGGTTCCTATGCTTTGCCAGTTGTTTATGTCTGAATAGACATGTGTTTCCTTTATTTTAAATATTTCATAAAAGCTTAACTTTTAAAAATGATTATTTTAGGGTTTTTTTCATTTTTTTCTTTCTTTTTTTGTGGTACTGGGGATTGAACTCATGGCTATGTACATACAACGCAAGCACTCTACCAACTGAGCTATATCCCCAGCCCATTTTTTTTTAGTTTCTTTCATCAAAATATATTTGGCTGGAATCTATTTAATAAAATCAAAATTAAATCAACTCCATCTTTTATCCTTTTCCCATAGATTAAAAACACTAAAAGCAAACAATTAAAATTAATCATAAATTTTACACTTTTTAAAAATAGGATACAAAAGAAACAGATAAAGATGTAATTGTTATGTCCACAGATGATAGATATTTTATGTAAAATATATTTATTGAATAGGTGCTTAATAAACATTTGTGGAAGCTTGTCTTGAATATGTGTCACAGGAGATTCTGATTCAATTGTATAAAACTTCTGTTGGGAGCTCATTCTCTAGAAAAGTCTACCAGTTTGAAATGAGCACCCCCAAACTGATGATTTTTGCCCAATGTGCTGCTTATTCTGGGTTGAGTAAAGGGAAGCCGAATCTTTTCAAATTCTCAATAGGAATGATCCTTGGTTTCTATAGGGTTAAGAAACTAATATTAATCATAAGATCGATTATTACTGAAGACCACTGGTGAAACTATTTATTGATAAAGAATTTAAATTGCAAAAATGCTTTGCCAGTCAAGAGTTTTAATTGTAACATATTGTCTATGATTTCTGCTGGTATGCATTTATACATTAATGTCTTGGGCATAGAATTTTGAGTATAGGGTCTTGGGTGCTTTCTTGGACAGTCAATGTATCAGCAAACTCAATATTTGCCTACTTGCAAAACATGTAATGTTCTCTTCACTCATCTGTGAAAGTTCCATGAAATTATATTCTGATCTGGAACATTTTTTCTTAAGATTACATATTTCCAAGTACATTCATTTTATGCTGCTCTTCTAGCTTAATTGTTTGTTATAGACAAATTTCTATTTTTCTGAATTATAAGGGGATTACATGTATTTCTCATGTTTTCCAGACCTATAGGGACAGAGCTAGAGACAGAGGCATATGTGCATGTGCGTACGCACACACACACACAGACATATAGAGTATAGTATATCAGTATATATTTATACATTTAGGATGAGTTTTATGAACACATATAAATTATTCCAAGGAACTAATGAAACCAAAATCTGTATAAAGAAATTCAATATCTAATGCAGAAAGAAAAATGAATAAAAAAGTAAAGTTGATGCATAAAAATTAAACAACAATGAAAATATCTCTTGTGGTCTCATAGGATCAATTTAGTCAACTATTTTATGGCCAAGAACATCTTTTAATTTCTTCTAGTAATTTCTTAGTATTCCCTACTTTGAGAAAATGCTAGAGTATCCCTGAACAAACAGCATAAATAGATAAATTGTTGGTCTGAGTAGTGTCTCTGTTTCTCTGTCTCTTTTTCATGCCAGACCCTGACTTAAAGTCATACAAAGAAGCTTTAGAACTCTAGAGGGCAGATAGTAATCCAAAAGGATTATTGGAAAAATCCTTTTATATTGTTACTTAAGTTTAATTAAATAATAGATATTAATTTGCACTAGTTACTGATGTCTCTCATGGTAAGCTTTCTCTCCTCACACACCTCTGAAGTTCTGAGTAGAATAAACTATTCTCCATGCTTGTCTTCTGGACCTAATCTGCTAAGCTCCACAGGCAAGACCTGGTTACCATTTTGCCTGGTTCTTTTGACTCTATTTTATACTAGTAATTGTTCACCACAGATAATAGCATGTGAGATAATGTGTCCTTTTTCATTTCAGCAACTGAGAAGTTTCCACTATTCTTTAATGGAGAAATCACAAAGCAACAAGCATTCAAGCATTCCCCTGGACAAATCCATGTTATATAAATTAAAGACAGTATCATGGTAAATTCACTTTCTCTTGTTATTATGTGTAAACTACGCAGGTATGATGTCTCATGCTTTCCTAATGGTGGTTTATAAATGCTCCATGTTCACAAATAAGTAAATCATTTTCTCATGGCAAATGTCTAAGTATGCCTTTCAGTCTGTTAAGTTGGAACTGTCCAGAAGCATCCCAAGAAAAGGGGATTTGTCATGAAAGAAAAAAAATATACAGCTTGCCTGACTCCTGCATTTCTGTTTAAATAACCTATTGAATTACTATCACCCAAGACAAATTTAAGGTATCTTGAGTCTAACCAAGCCATTGACTAAGTAGAAATTGAATTTAATCCATTTGTTTTCTCCTAAGACTCTGATTCATTATCAATACAATGATGACAGAAGCAAGAAAACTGAGAAAAGGAAGAGAAACATTGTTAAATAGAAACATCATCATTGCTACTAGAACAACCATAAGACAAAAAAGCCTTTCACAGTAATAACTACAGGTGACTTAGGAATTATCCAAAAAATGGAACTGAATATTTTTCATCCAAAGATGAAATAAAATTCCTTTATTGATAATAATAAAAATATTAGTAGTTAAGTAAAAACGTAACTATTTTAAGTGTTTTGTAAAACAACTTGCTAGGACAATATTCATGAATTATTAAATAAATGCAAGACTCACCTCATTTATTCAACTGTGAGCTCTTCTTTGGACTTTATCAATATTGCAGTGTTCCATTTAGAGAGAGACTCTTCTTTATATACCTAATTTTTTATTTCATATTCTTCGTAAATTAGAATAGAATTTTATTTGATCATCTGTATATATTTCATCATATCATCTTTAAAAAAATGTCACTTACTCAAGATAAGTACTACCAGCAGGCCTGAATTTCAACTGAAACCATCATCTAAAAAAGCAAACAAGTAAAACTGTGATATATTCCAATTTGGAGAAAGACATTTAAACTAATGAATATTTATAATCAACAGTTCAGTGACAACCCAGGCTAATTTTGGTTCCTATCAAGCCTACACAGTGGACTTTGGGTCCAGAGATCCCAATTTTGACACTGGAATACTGCCACCACCCACAGGTACTCACTGGCTGAATAGATCCAGGAATTCCATCAATATACCATGATGATTCCTTTTCATTTTTACCCTTTTACAAATCAACGTTGAACGTTAAAAGCCTTTCCTATGACTATTATGGTCACAGCTTTAAAAACTAGAATCAGAATAGTGCATTTGTTTTACCCGAACATTTCTCCTGAATACTTTTTCAAGTTTTGTCAATTTTGATGTCTTCTTAATATAAATTGAAATCATGCTGACTTAAAAATGTAATAATAATATTCAATTTTTATAACATTGAGAAATTCCTAATGATCCATTATGTTTTAAAAAAAACAAGTGAATTCAATTATCTTAATGGATTTTTAGTAAATTATAGATATATGTTTCAAACATCAGAAATTTATTAGTTGCTCAAAACATTACATTGATCTTGACATATCATATATCATACATTTGATTCAAATGGGGTATGAATTCTTATTATTCCCACGTGTACAGATTGCAGGATCCCATTGGTTATACAGCCACGTTTATACATACTGCCATACTAGTGTCTGTTGTATTCTGCTGCCCTTCCTATCCTCTTCCTATCTCCCCTCCCCTCCCCTTCCTTCCCCTCTCCTCTTTTCTCTCTACCCCATCTACCGTAACTCATTAGAAAATCAATATGAAGAACATACTTAAATAATGCTTGCAAAAATTAAAAAAAGTTATCAACAATAATAGTAGTAATTGTTCATCCTCTTTGATTACCTAATATTTAATCAGTTTGTCAATTAAAAATATAAAATTTTTATTTTTAATTAAACACCACTTGTTTACCCTTATTGTTTGCACATGATAAAAGGAGGCTTGATTTGTATTAGAACAAGAAATTTGGAGACCCATTACAGGGCAGTGAACAAAGGTCCCATGTCTTAGTAAAGTCTGAGTTTCTAGGAGAAAAAAAGATGCTAAGTTGAGAAGTAAAATACTGATTTTCATCTTTAGTCCTGTAACTTTAGCATTCTCCTCTTTCTTCTTCTCCTTCTCCTTCTCCTTCTCCTTCTCCTTCTCCTTCTCCTTCTCCTTCTCCTTCTCCTTCACCATTATACCTGCTAATATCTTACCCCAGAAGCTGAAAAATGGTACCAACACATATGCTGCATGTATTCTCCTGCTAGGATAACTGTCTTTGACACTTCTGAGAGCAAGATGCATCCAACAACTGCCGCAGACTGGCTGGGCACAAATCACGAGCCACTGAAGCAGGAACAAACTTTATTTCTGAACTCCACCAGCACACTCCACACATGCTCCCCGGGAACTCTCTCCGAACCACCCATGTGGCTCCTCCAGGAACCACCAACCGGAAATCCCTCCTCCGGCACTTCCCCAACCAATTCGAACTCTCCAGGAATCCTCATGAGAACTCCAAAGTAGCAGGCGGAGGCGGACAGTAAAGGTCTAATATACAATTGAATCAATCCAGCATCATCTTAATGGCTCGCCTCTCAACCAATACTATTGGCAAAATGCCAGGGACCATTCCGACTTGACTTGGCTGTGGCTCTCAGCAAACAACTGTGTGGCCACTACCACCCCCACTCTAGTGGATAGAGATGACCACAGGGAACTCATTCAAAAGCCTGGACCCTAATAACAGACAAGCTAGAAGGATAATGACCTGGCACTTTGGGCATCTATATCAGCAATCAGGCTTTGTCTGATAAAGTGAGGGATTAACTAAATATAAGATAGGGATACAGATACTGGTAGACAAAATAAATATGGATATCCTCCTATCTCCCAACCCCCTCTAGTTTGGACTACATCACTTTGCTCCTACATCTTTATAGAAGCCCATTAGAGTTCATTGGATCCATAAAGCAGAAGCATCAACTCTCAGTCCATTTTCTTTAAGGTAGTTAGATAATAACTTTATGAGACTGACAGGCTATTTATCTATCAGATCAGCTATCAGGTCAAGGTTGAAAAAAGTGGTGGACCATGAGTGAAGTATAAAACAGGGAAGGAAGAGCAAGGAGGAAATAGGGATGGAAATTTAAGGACAGGTATCAGTACCAATTATATTGCTGAACTTATAATAACAGCTATTTTATGTTACCAGATTTGCCTAGTCTTAAAGAGTTTCAGGAATTTGTTATAAATTAATATTTCCAACATAAACACATACCAAATAAAACAGAAACTCTAAATGACATGGCATGTTTAAGTGATTCTCATGCTCATCTCAGTTTAGGAATATCTGGGAACTTGGCTCATTCTATTGACATTAAGTTATAACTTGTAGTCTGTTAATTTAAGTTGCCTGGACCAGTGTTCAGTTGCATGGTATGGCTGTGATAACTAGGAAACTACTGTTAAAGAAACTAAGAGTTTCTCTTTTGGCTGACACCTCAGGAGTTCTTGGCCTGAATAACTTCTTTTAGTGTCTAAATAATTCTCTAGAACTTCCATTAACTCTTCTGGCCTTTAAGATACAGTAAAAAATAACTTTCTATGTTATAGCTTGTAAATTCTCTTCTGACCTAACAGCTTTTAAAATCCCTCAACCATGAAAGCATGGTATATGATATTTATCTGTTTAATAAGACTTCTTTTTCTGATTGAGTACCTGCCTATATCATTTATTTTAAAGTGTCCTCTCTTGATTGATCCAGATGCCTAGGTTACAGATACATTTTAAAAACCACAAGGATAAAAGAAGCAGTTAACACTTTACATCTCTAATACACAGATATGGAAAATAAAATAAACTTTCTATGAAAGATAATAAATGCCCCTTAAATTAAAATTATCTACTTGACTTTCCAAAACTATTGATTGACTTTATCTATAACTTTGAGAGTTTTCATATTTTGGACTTAGCCATTTTGACCTCTTTGGAATTAATGCACATGTGGTGTGTGATATAGAGTTTATGGATTCTTGTAGCATGGAGGTGTGGTATGTAGCGCGCTCGTGTGTGTGTGTGTGTGTGTGTGTGTGTGTGTGTGTGTGTGAGAGAGAGAGAGAGAGAGAGAGAGAGAGAGAGAGAGAGAGAGAAATGGAGACCGAGTCAGAGAGACTGTGTGTGCTAGGGATAATGATAGTATATGTTTTTGTATTAGCTCCATATTTTTATTAAAGATTTTCAACAATTTTTACATCAGAAGTCCTTTTTGATGCTAATACGTCCCCAGGTACTTACAAAGTGTCCACCTGTCTCCTTGACACAGATAAGAATTTCTGATTTCTTTGTCTTCCTTTACAGTTCTGTATCTAGATTCTTTTTTTTTTTTGTATCAGACAAAGTAATGGGAAGATCTTGGGGTTAATTGAACAGACTTTAGAGAAACAAAAGCTTCAAAAAATCCTTGAGAGTTTATTTTCAGCTGATTCTATTTCCATGCTTTTGGTAATAAATGTGTCTGCACTTTCTGTCTGATGACTTTACCCATTTTTTAGTTGTATTGAAATAATTATTTACTTGATTCTGGCTATGGCATTTCAATTTTGTGACATGTATTTATCTTCTTCTTTTGTAAATATTTTTGTGAATTGTAATCTACATAATAACCACGTAGTCAAACACTTTTATTAATCTCAAATTCTTTTGGTATATGGCCAGCTATTCCCCTTTTTTTCTCAAGTAAAATCATATTTTTTTTGAAAGAAGAGAAACTTTTTAATGCTATGAACTCCTCTAGTCTCCCAGGTTTAAAAATATAGTGTTAGGTACCAAGTATGCATTCAGTAAATAATTATTTATTTCACTCATAAGATTTGGATCATGAAATTACTTGAAATATGTATGAGCTCCATATCTGGTCTGGATTGGTAGAAAAGCAGGTGAGTCTCATAAAATAACTGTGAAAACTTCCTTCTCTGTAAAAATATGTCATTGTTTCTTAGAGAGGCAAAGTAGCTAAGGAGTCCATCTTGTCAATAAAGGTCTAAGCCAGAGGAGAGGAGGTGCTTCCATCAACTGTGTGGAATATTGGTAATGAAAGGAAGCAATTTAAAGGAAAAAGGTTAAAAAAAGATTAGTCAAAGAGGGAAAAAACAGGACTAAAACCTGAGAGAATTATTAAAGAATAAACCAATGTATATGAAGGGAAAAGAGTATAAGGAAGAAGAGGAAAGATTTCATATCTAAAATCATGGGTTGTCTAAATTAAAAAACCCAGACACTTATCATGTAGAATTTTCAGTCTGGATAGTATCTAAATGGAAAATAGAAAAAAAATTGAATGTCAACTGGGGTCTTTCACCAAGTTCAATGATATTATCAATTCTCACTTCAGACATATTTGGTGAGGTAAGCCAATAGAAAACTAGTCTTGCTGTGGTATACATCAGAGATAGGGTAGTTTTCTAAAGTTTAAGCTACAGTGACACCCATCCTGTGCAGAAAGTATGAGACCCTATATTACTCTAAGAATGACTCTGAAGTCCCCTATTCTACTATTCTCCACCCACACAAAGGAGCTGGGGACCCAGAACAACTGAGATTTAGTGCCATTACTTTTGAATTTGCATATGGCATAGCATTTCTCAATAAAGAATGTCAAAAAATAGAAGTGGGCTGCCCTAGAAATGGAAGTAGGTAAAAGGGATGATTGAAATTGATCCAATTTTGTCTCTTCCTGTCTTTAATCTATATGGTATAAGGATAATTTTGAAAAATTTCTACTTGTTAGTCTGGATTCCATTCTTCATTAACATTTAAAGCCAAGTCAGTTTAAGTCCATAAACATCATTATAAAACTTAGGATCCTTTAAACTTTTAATAGAATTTGGTGCTTTATACCATCTTTGCAAGTATCCCTAACACACTTATTAAAATTTAGGCACTTGGTTTTAAATCTAATGTTAGTTGCAAATGCAGTTTTGTGTCCCAGCCTTGTCCAAAGGAAGGCTAAAATTTAGTAGATACTGTGTAAGCATATTGGGAAAAGAGGGAAATAATAAATCAGTTTAGGATCAGAAAATAAGTGTTAATAGCCATAGAAGGCGGAATTCTAAGATGGCCCTCAAGATTCTTTATCCCTGGTCTATACACACTATATAATCTGCCTGGTTTGAGTTTGAATATTTTGCATATCATTCTCATGATTAGGTAATATTAAATGAAAAAGATGAAGGAATTTTTTTCAGCTATAATTAAGATCTCTGTCCTGTTCACTTTAACATAATCAGCGGAGACTCCTGGGTGTGTCTATTCTTTGATGAGATGACAACACTTTAAAAGAAGGTTGAAAGATCAGTGACAAAAGAAGTTATGGTGAATAGAGAGAAGGAAAGGAGGAGAAAGAGGGAAGGAACATTATTATGAGGTTAGGAACTTGGTGATATAGGAGTGAAGATTCAATAGTGAACAAACACAATAGGATGTTGACTTCATGGAACTGATACAATAGTGGAAAATAACACAGGTAACCTACAAATAGCACATAAAGGAAGCCACCAAAAAATCATTTGCGACAAGTTCGATAGAGAAAATAATGTGTGATCCAGAAAAGTCTATTTTCTGAGCAGATACCAACTGGACAAAACTTGTAAAGCATCCCAGAAAGAGAAAACATCGAGTGCTAAGTTGCAGAAAGTCGGCCAGAATAGGTGGAGTTCACCAAGAAATGGAGAGGACAGTCTGAAATGAGACCTGTGGCAGATTTAAGCCAGATTAGGAAGGTCTTGTGGAGTCAAGAAGTAAATTTTTATCCTGAGAATGTTGAAAATACATGGAGAAATTTCAAGCATTAAAGTAATTTGATTTGATTGATGTCAGGTTGATAAGAATGACAATGGCTTAGACAGAGGCAATAGAAAGAAAGGGAAAGAAAAGGATTTTAGTCATATTTGGAGTCAGAATTGAGGAGCTTTCCTGGTAGATTTGGTGTGATACGTGAAGAAAAGCACTAATCAAAAAGTATTAATGTCGTTGCACATACATGTATTGAAATATAATACTGCACCCTATAAATATGTATAATCATTAGGTGCCAAATTATATATTATATATAGTATATATAATAAAGTGAAAATCAAGACTTACAGACTTTTGTCTTGAAGAGCTAATTGGTTGGTGATACCGTTTATTCAGATGAGGACTATTAAAGAAAGAGCTCTGTAGGGAAATCCAAATAAGATCGTTTCAATGTGTTACATTTAAGAATTCTGGTGGAAATTTTCTTCTTTTATTTGCAAATGAAAAAAAATGTATCAACTGCTTGCATTTGCTTTCTGTATGGTATAGAAAATTGTCATGAACCTAGTGGCTTAGAACAACACACCATAATAATGCATATGTTTTGTTTGAGTTTGAATATTATAGCAAATCATTCTCATGATTAGGTAATCTTAAATGAAAAAAATGAAGAGATTTTTCTTCAGCTATAATTAAGATCCCTGTCCTGTTCACTTTAACCTAATCAGAGGAGACTCTTAGATTCACTTAGGTGGTTGGCAGAGTCCATTTCCTTGCATATGTAGTAGTGTTTGAGATAGCCTTCTTCAAAGGTAATGAGGAGAACAAAACTTGACAGTAACTCCACTAGCAAAATGAATGGCATATGATATAATATACTTACAGAAGGGGTTAGAAGGTCCCACGGAGGATCAGCAAGACGGCAGTGAAATAATGAGTATATTATTATGTATATACATATACATCATGGCAACACCTTAAAATCTGTCACACCAGCTCCTCAAAATAACTGAAGTATATGCTCATGTAAGTGAAAAGCTGGATGAGAATAGGTTTATATTACAGCAGGATTGGGACAACTTTGGTCTTCTTTTCAATGATGTCTGGAAGTCACATACTGACAAAGTGAACACAAAGACAATGAAATGCACTACTTAGTGATGTGTATCATGCTGCTTAGAGCTTGAACTCCCCTGGGGGTAACCAATACCATTTTATCCATGTGTGTATGTATGTGTGTATGTATGTGTGTGTGTGTGTGTGTATATATATATATATATATATATATATATATATACACACATATATTTATATATTTTTTAATAAGATATAATTTTTTAAATATTTATTTTTTAGTTTTTGGTGGACACAACATCTTTATTTTATTTTTATGTGTTGCTGAGGATGGAACCTAGTGCCCTGCACATGCCAGGCGAGTGGGCTACCACTTGAGCCACATCCCCAGCCCAAATATTCATATATTTTTAAGGATACAAAAATAATAGTTTGTAACTAGTTCAAACCATTCACAGTCTGAATTTTACTATGTGATCATCAGTTGATGATAGGCCTTTCAGTGAACATGTCCAAGAGAAATAATAATCGAGTCTCAAATAATTGGTACGAATCTTGGTGGTTCAAACCATAAAGACCATTGCATTTTCTACAACTAAAAAGACCACAGGCATTGAGGGGGGATTCTGGACTACTTATAATTACTGCCTCTTCTTTCAACTATTGTGTGAAACCTTCTACCTTCTTTAAAACCTTACAGAAGTAGAGTTTGGGGAGTCTTCTAAGTCCTTAAAATTGTCTAACTTTGTATAATTGTCTCAGTTGACCTTGTGAGCAGAATAATTAAATAATGTTTGATTATAATTTAAGTGATAACTAAAGATTTACTTAGTAGAGAGATAAGGAAGAGAAGTTTAGAAACCATTTACCCATAGAGTGAAGTTTCTTAAAAAGTGTAATTACTGATGGGAGGAAAAGTGTATAAATAAATGTGCAGAGGAGATTCATGACTGGTGAAAACATCTAAGGAGATTACAAAAGAAATTCAAACAGAGAAGTCAGTTAACAACATATACTTTAGCTGCTCCTGGCCACTTTGGTAAACATGGAACACAGAGAAGCTCCCTGGGGTTGCTATAGTTTGTGTCATGGCTAGTGATTCAATATGCCAAGAAGATTGAGATTGCAAAGTGGAGTTGAAGAGATCCTCCTATAAATGGAATATGATCCCTGTCTGACCAATAATCACTTTAAGGCTTGAGTAGATTCAGGGGAGAGCTAAGGAAAATAATATTCATCAAATGGAAATCAGTGTTGGTTTAGGTGACATAGTACTCGTATGTATCTACTACAGAGAGTCCCAGACCCTTATATCCTATTCTCTGCCTGAAATTTTGATTTGAATGTTGAATTGGATATCATTTATCTGTTTTCAGCTTTTACTTTACAGTTTTCTAGCACTTTTACTCTCAGATATCTACTAAAATAATCTTCTGTTACTCTGGGACACCCTCTAAACCAAGTGGAGCAGTACAAATAATAACCAATGTTTGTTATCATAAAGGAGAAAAGCTGATCCAACAAGGTCACAGGATAGAATGTTTTCTCTGATATAAGGAGGTTGATTCATAGTGGGGTACTGGAGGGGGAGCATGGGAGGAACAGAGGAACTCTAGATAGGGCAGAGGGGTGTGGGGGAAGAGAGGGGGTATGGGGTTAGATATGATGGGGATGTTATAGACATTATTACACAAGTACATGTATAAAGACATAAATTGGTTTGAATATACTTTGTATACAACCAGAGATAAGAAAAAAATGTTCTCTATATGTGAATAAGAATTGTAATGCCTTCTGCTGTCATATATAAATTTAGAAAAAAAAAGTTCTCTATATGTGAATAAGAATTGTAATGCCTTCCGCTGTCATATATAAATTTAAAAAATTAATAAAAAAGTTCACTGGATCACTGAGGATCCTATGGAAGCTTTTGGTATGTTTGAGCTCTAGTATATTTGTGGATATTTACTACACATATGACATTATCCTGGGAAACTCAGTATCATCCTAGTTCATTTGGGGAGAAAATGACTATATGGAAGTAGATTTGTTTTTTTCTCTTTCTGAAACTATTTTTAAATTAGAAAGACAAGAAGAAATATGGTCAAGTTCTTGGTTTAAGTTAGAATTATAATCATTCTTCTTTCCTGGATTTTATATCACTTACTCAGTGATGTTTAATAATTAAAGGACACAGCCTTTACATATACAAGGCTTTCAAACCCACAAATGATACAGCACAACAGAGGAAAGGGAAAACAGGCAATCATAGAAATGGAAAAATTGTCAAGCTACACAGGATGCTCTTTGAGGTTTTGGGTTCTTTATATTGAAGAAACATATCCTGGTTTTAGACATACTGGCTCCTTTGTAGGTTCACTGAGGAATCTTTGATGTCCAGCTATTTATGTCTCTAAAGCCAGGCTGTATAGTCAGTTAAATCAGGAGGAACCACTAATCTACATCTCCCTAAAGAGAGTAGGAAAGCTACTACTAAGTGCCTCCAAGGGAACTTCAAATTTTAAATATATACTAAAAATATGCTCAATAAGAGTTCAATAACCACAGCATATTTGTTCAATAAATGAACATTGGAGAAAATGTTCTAAGAGAAACTTGGGGAAAAAAAAAAGAGCCCATAAGTGGCCTATAAAAATCAAATTTGCCTTTAATGAAAAGGGATATTGTGAAGAAAGGGACTTATTGGCTCAAAATGGACACTTAGAAGAGTCTTTCAGAAAGAAAAGAGAGCATCCTAGACAGACACTATGGTTTAAAATAAGGGATAAACAGACAACACATAGTTCAACATGAAGCTAAGGAACAAGAATGGGATAGAGAATACACCCTTACCCAAGAGCTGCTAATTGATATTATTATTCCAAAAGGAAGCTAAGGTAGCTTAAGGACCATCTTTTAGGACCCTGGCAGGGAAAGAACAAGGAACAAACTTAGGGGAGAATCGTGGCCCCCTCGAGAAGTCTATGGGGATTTCTAAATGGAAAATGTGATCTGCACAGGTGCTCTCTGCCTGCCAAGTCCCACAAATAAGCACAAATAGATTTACCAAATAGTGCAGAAAATTGAGATTAGAAAACTATTTAACTTACTGGGATTTTATTGATGAGAGAAGGGTACACATTACTTAAAGGTAACACACACTGTGAATGCTATAGGTACAGCTTGCAGTATGAAATAGAGCATGTGAGTGTGTTCTCAAGAGACTAGAATCTAGAATAATCTAGAATAAATTGCAGCTCAGCCTTAACTTATACTTCAACCCATGCCAGCATTTATTAAGTAAGCCAGGGCTTATTTTGTTGTTAAAATAAGAAAATACTGTCAATTTATTTTATAATAACTTTAATGTAATGTAGCCATATTTTAAATGAGTATTTGATGTAATACTAGCATATTTGACAAAAAATATTTGATTTATTTAAACAATTTTGTTGTATTGATATAGATGATTACACAATACATATTGGTAATCCTTTCTAATATCTCCAGTTCTCCTTTGTGGTGGCAAATATGGTTATTAAGTTTACTGACACAGGTTGGGCACTGTGGTGCACACCTGTGATCCCAGCAGCTTGGGAGGCTGAGGCAGGAGAATCACAAGTTCAAAGCCAGCCTCAATAGCTTAATGGAGCCCTAAGCAACTCAGTGAGATCCTGTATCTAAATAAAATACAAAAATGGGCTGGAGATGTGGCTCAGTAGTTAAGTGCCCTTGAGTTCAATTCCCTGTTCAAAAATAAATAAATAGATAGATAGATAAATAAATAAATAAATAGGCAAGCTTTACTGGTCCAGCTTATTTGAGGCAGATTCCAAAAGTAAAAGACATTATTGTGTTAGAAGTCAGGGGAAGGATTTAGAGGCAAGCAGAAAACAACATACAAAGATAGGTATGCACTACCTAATTCAAATAAACAGACCAAGTAGAGAATAGGACATCAGGTAGAGAATAGAAATCTAAAACCTAAGGCTGAAAACCAAAAATATGTATGTGCATGTGTATATGTTTGTAATTATCCTAAAGATAACAATAGATTTAGAGAGCAGATGTGATCCTGCAGGAAAATAGTGTGGCTAGAGAGGAAAATAGGCTGGTATCTAGAAATTTCCCCAGGGGAATGATTGATCCTTGAAAACCCGAACTGTATCCCTAAGATACACCTTGTATACACCTTGCACACAGAGCTCCAGATGTCTGATTTCTTACCAGATTATATAATAAAATCTTATGAAAACAGAGCCAAATAAAACTGGTAAAATTATACAAATTTATGACTTCTATTCCCTAACCAGGTCTATAGTTCAGATTTAATAGCCAAGGTATATAGTGAGGAGATATTTTATTATTATTTTCCTTCAAGAACAAGACCTCCAAAGCATACAGCATATAGTCTATTGGGTTCTCTTACAAAGTAAATAATTAATATATAATGCTAATAAAATTGCCATTTCTAACAGAATTTAATAGTCTTAAAATGTCAAATTAAAAATAGGGCATCAGTGAGAATACAGAGAACATAAAATACTATCTACATGTTTTAGGTTTATTATTATTATTATTTATAATTATTCTTCTTCAGAAATCTTCAAGAAAATATGGGCTGAACAGAAAAATGGAAAAGGAAATTTCAGAGAAGTATAGTTTTGTGCCTCACCTTTAATAGAGAGAGAACCAGAGTACTTTCAACTAAATGTGTTTAATATCATATAAGGTTGTTATTAGTGACCAAACAACTACATTTTTAACTAGTGTATGGGTTTTTATTTCTGATTTTCTGGATATTTTTATAAAGATGATTAAATTTTAAGACAAGATGCAAATAAGTCATTATGTGGAAATAAGGGAAGAAGGCAATATCCACAGGGAAAGTTCTATAACATGTGGATAAGGATGCTAAGCATCTCTTAAGCAAAGCTATATATTCTATTATATTTTGGTTTCTATGCTAAGAAAAACATCAAGGAATATTTCTCTTCATGTAAATCTAAGAAAATTTGTCTATAATAATAAATAAATCATTCATCAGAACTTTAATTTTTAAAAATAAAGAAAATGGCTCTTATAAAAATGAACTAATTGAACTTCCAAGTCCTTTTTTAATGTTAGGTATTCTACTGATATTGCAAAGCTTTGAATACAGTACCTACACTCATTTAATAATTAAGGAAATGCATCATTTGTCTTAATATTATCATTTTTATTTTCAAAACCAAGAAGAAATATACTTAAAACAAAAGCAAAATAATCCAAAAGGTTTACATTAGAAGTTTAACAAGGTTAATAAAATATCTAAAAATTTACCAACCTTTCACCAAACAATATGTAACACCAGAATTTAAATCATTGAGTTTACCAAGATAAATATTGTGATGATGGTTTTATCATCATATTACTGTGTTTTAGAAAGGGAACATACATTAATATGAGGAACAAAATAATCCTTTGCAAATTATTTTTTAAGGATTCTTATAAAATTCATTATTTTTACCAAGAATACATGTGTTTGGTAATTAAAATTTCTATAATTTTAATGTTTTCTGAGAGTGAATACGTATATGTATGTGTGTACATACGTATTTATATATGTATGTACAGTAAGTACTTGGACATATGCATATATACTGTGTTCATATGTGTATACACATTATGTACATACACAAATATTTATGCATATGTGTGCACATATATACATGGTGTCACCTCGTCATATTTGACATTTAAATGTATTTCTTAAAATTATTCAAATGGCAGTGCAAGGTGGCACATGCCTATAATCACAGCAGTTCTGGAGGCTGAGACAGGAGAATCACAAGTTTGAAGCCAGCCACAGCAATTTTTCAAGGCCCTCAGCAACTTAATAAGAACCTGTCTCACAATAAAAAATAAAAAATAAATAAATAAATAAATAAATGGCTGAGTACATGGCTCAATGGCTAAGTACCCCTAGGTTCAATTCCTGGTGCCAAAAAATTATTCAAATCACTTAATTAATTATTGATGTATATTAATCTTCAATATTTAAGTTAGGAAACTGTCTACACTGAAATAATGGATCATTGTTGTCTAAAATTGAATTCCTGTAACATACCTACATGTGTGCCCCAACAAAAGATAAACAGCAGCCAGTTTCAATTATCATTCTGAGAAAATATTTACAGCCATGACATGCTTAGAAAAAGCACATGACAGCAAACCAGTAGTGTGGCCCACTCTTACCTCCTCTGGTGAGGGCCTGAGAGCAGGATTCATGAAGGTCACACTTGAACTTGACATGATTGACTGATATGTTATGGTGAACATTGAGGACTGGTGGTATAATCAAGGTGTGGACACAAATTCATGTTAGACGAAAATTACTTATTTCATTTTTGTTCAGGCTAAAAATAGCTAAAGTATGTTGGGCTTTAATTTGTGCAGACCGAAGCTACTAGGAGTGAATGCTAGGTTTGGAACTCAGCAATATTCACCCAAAAGGCAATGTCCAGTAAGAAAGAAAGCATTCTATTGATCTCACAAGTAATAATAATAATAATAATAATAAATAGTAATAATAAAAATTCAAAACTTTGGCAAGGCATCTTGCCTGTGTACATGTATGTTTCTATATGTATGTATATGCATATATGCGCAGTTGTGCATACTTCTGTACCTCTGTGTGCATGTAGTGCTGTGTGTGTGTGTGTCTGTGTGTGTGTGTGTGTGAGAATGGCTTTGAGCATGAAGGGAAGTAATTGTTTTAAATAAGATATTTAATTCTTATAATGCCAAAAGCAAAAATGAAAGATTAAAGATATGGGAATACAAATATTTGTAACTATTTTGTATACTTGAAGTCTGGGTATTAATGTATTTTTCATGGTGCTAGAGATGTTGAGTGGAAAATTGTTGCATATTCTGGTTAGGTGGGTATAGGTCTTTCTCTTCACTTACTATGTACTGAAATCCCAATTCTTTCTGGACATGAAGAATTTCTTAGTTATTTTCTTCTCTTATCCTTTCTCAATGCTTCATTTTAGAAAGTATACCTCTAGTGTAGCAAAGGGGAAACTTGCCTTTGTCACATGGCCAAATAGGGGAGAATGAATGTGACTGTATTCCTAATAATCTAAAACTGCTTGATACTTTTTGTACACGTTATAATTGTCAAAGAAAGAACAGCTATAGACCCAACACACCCGCCATAATTGGTCTTTGTAGTATCAAAGAGTATCTGTTCCTCTCCTGTCTCCATAATTAATCATTCTGATATATTTCTGAAGTAAGTATACCCAAGAAGTGATGTTTAGAAAGAGATGTGTCATGGTTTTGATGTGAGGTGTCCCCCAAAAGCTCACTTGTGAGACAATGCAAGAAATGATCCCTCATGTGACAAACTGAGTGGTAACTGGAGGCAGGTTGGATGTGGCTGGAGGAAGGGTTCATTGGGGGCGAGGCTATGGGATATGTATTTTGGATCTGGAGAGTGGAGTCTCTGGGTTTCTTGATCATCTTGTGAACTGCTTCCGTCTGCCACACTCTTTTGCCATGATGTCCTGCTTCACCTTGAGCCTGAGGAATGGAGTCTGCTGTCTATGGATTGAGTGCTCTGAAACCATGAGTCCCTATATTAATTTTTTCTCCTCTATAATTGTTTTGATTGGTCCTTTAGTAACATCTGACTAAAACAAGATGCAACTTCCATCATGCCCTGTCCTTCATTCTATTTAGGTTACTATTTTAGAACCCTTCAATGCTGTGCTGTAGGTGAACAGTTATAGAAGACATTTTTGTTATTTATTATTTTCTCTGCAGTGATCACTATATACTGTACAAAAACCACTTAAAACACAAATGGAGAATCAGACTCAAGGAAAATATCATAGGTTGAGTGATTAAAATATTCTCCTCATGAATAAAGTACAGATTGAAAAGTGATGATAATACTTGAATTATACTTCTTTGAAGACAATATGGCCCAATTGAAAAATGTATGTGGATGTGTATAGATATAATAATACGTATAGATATGTGTCTATGTATATATATATATATATATATATATATATATATATATATATATATATATATATACACACACACAAAATTAAATTTTTAATTGTTTGCAAATGCCATGCTGAGTGCACATTGTTAACTGTCTTGTAGAGGACATAGCTAACATGCACAATCAGATCAGCATGCTTGCATACACATCCTAACAGTTCCATACATTTAAAAACTAACTAAGAAGTCCAAGCTGATTTTATTCAAAACTCTTTGAGGTTAACATGGGTTAACTTTGCACTTCACAGAATATAGAGTTTAAACTACTATGAAGGCCAAACGCTGAAGAATGGTAATGGTATTTTTAGAAGTATCTATCTTTCATATTTTCATTTCTTTGTTATTGCAAATGTGTTTTCACTCTTAGTTTAGTTTAGGATAGGAATGTTGAATCATTTAATTGAGAGTGAGCATATTTAATGACATTTGAAATGACTGTTGTATTTCTTGATGTAATCAGTGGTCATGAGATGCCCAAAGTTAATGTGCTTGTAAGCTTTTGCCTTGACTTTGATGTTTCTGATGTTTATTGACATTTTTATGCCACCTTTTGAAATATAAGTCACATACCATAGGATTCTCCATTTAAAGTATATAATTCAATGTGTTTTATTAGACTTATAGAGTTATGCAGCCCTTACTGTTGTCCAGTGGCAGAACATTTTCATCACTCCAAGAACAAACTGTGAGTACATTAATGGTCAATCGCCACTTTCCCCTCCCTTCAGACTCTGAAGACTCTCAGCTAAGCTACTTTCCAACTCTATGGATTCACCTATTCTGAGTATTTCATATAAAACAGACGGCATAATGTATCCAAATATATTTTAATTTAAATAGATTCCTAGAACAGCAAAGCCTTTATTTTTTAAGACCCTAGACAGCTTGTCATGCACAAGACATTACCAGAAACCTCCTAATACTAAGATATGTATTATTGATGAATATAGATCTATAAAAATCCATTTATTTTACCCTTTTGGGAAATTTTATTTATTAAAGTTTTGAATGGGATAAAGTATTTTTTCTGCATGTTTTTTAGCTTTATTTGTTGGTAAAGTCTAAAAAGAACTATTTTTACAATTATTGCCTGGACTCTTGTAGAAAAAACTTCTCATGAGAGCTTTTTATTTTATTGAGGATGAACTTTGAAATTATTTCAGAAAACTACAATATTAATTTTAACAATTTGATTATTAATGAATAATAATGATTTTTTTGAATAGTAATAAAATTAATTAATGTCACATGTAGATTTTTGTTTGCATGTAACCCGGTGGTTAATGCTGACACTCTAATCTGGTTTTAAGTATTCTAGACATTTTCCAGTATTGACTTTCTCATGATTATTTCAGTCTACAAGTTGGCTTCCACAATGTTCCTAGTCTTATCACATTCCCCATACCTGTTCCTATTGTCTACATCCTGTTAATCCAGATAGATTGCTCTGTACTTTGGCCTTGATTTTATAACGTGCCATGTGTAACAGGCATTGGAGAGGAGAAGGGCGTTTGTGTACAGTAACAAAAACAACTTAAAATTAAACACTTGGCTTATATGTCTTCTTAAGCCTGTAAACCATTTCTATTTACTCATGCTTTATGTTTCCCAATCCTCTTTTCTTTTATTGCCTGTCTCTTCCTTGTCTTTGCCCTCCAGCACTCCAAGAAGATAATGAAAATAAAAATAAACTTTCTCATTGTAGGAAAAATAAATAACTATTTCTACCACCGAACTCTCAAGATTTGGAAACTGTGTATTAAAATGTAACAAATAAAACAAAATAATACCTCTGTGCATGTTCCTCAAACAATAGAGATGTGCCTCTGGCCTCAACCTTTGCTTTCTACATTATATCTTCAATGGAAAGGGGAGACTAAGGAGCTGATTAATAAACTCTTCTTTTAAAGAATAAATATAAAATTGGGAGTTCATAACCCACTTGAATCTAATGTATGAAATATGATATGTCAAGAGCTTTGTAATGTTGTGAACAACATTTAAAAAAAAAAGAAAAAAAAGAATAAATATAACGTTGGTTAATTGTGTTTTTGAGTGAAAATTCATTTTCCTGATATTACAAATTTACTTTTTTTTTATTGTTGGTCGTTCAAAACATTACATAGTTCTTAATACATCATATTTCACAATTTGATTCAAGTGGGTTATGAACTCCCAATTTTACCCCGTATACAGATTGCTGTATCACATCAGTTACCCTTCCATTGATTGACAAATTGCCTTTCTAGTGTCTGATGTATTCTGCTGTCTGTCCTATTCTCTACTATCCCCCCTCCCCTCCCCTCCCCTCCCCTTTTCTCTCTCTACCCCTTCTACTGTAAATCATTTCTTCCATTTGTATTATCTTGTCTTACCCCTCCTTTCCTCTTACATGTCATTTTGTATAACCCTGAGGATCACCTTCCATTTCCATGCGGTTTCCCTTCTCACTCCCTTTCCCTCCCACCTCTCATCCCTGTTTAATGTAAATCTTCTTCTCAAACTTTCGTCCCTACCCTGTCCTTGTTTACTCCCCTTATATCAAAGGGGTCATTTGGTATTTATTTTTTAAAGATTGACTAGCTTCACTTAGCATAATCTGCTCTAATGCCATCCATTTCCCTCCAAATTCTATGATTTTGTCATTTCTTAATGCAGAGTAATACTCCATTGTGTATAAATGCCACATTTTTTTTATCCATTCATCTATTGAAGGGCATCTAGGCTGGTTCCACAGTCTTGCTATCGTGAATTGAGCTGCTATGAACATCGATGTAGCAGTGTCCCTGTAGCATGCTCTTGTTAGGGCTTTAGGGAATAGACCGAGAAGGGGAATAGCTGGGTCAAATGGTGGTTCCATTCCCAGCTTTCCGAGAAATCTCCATACTGCTTTCCAAATTGGCTGCACCAATTTGCAGTCCCACCAGCAATGAACAAGAGTGCCCTTTTCCCCGCATCCTCTCCAGCACTTATTGTTGTTTGACTTTCTAATGGCTGCCAATCTTACTGGGGTGAGATGGTATCTTAGGGTAGTTTTGATTTGCATTTCTCTGACTGCTAGCGATGGTGAGCATTTTTTCATGTACTTATTGATTGACTGTATGTCCTCCTCTGAGAAGTGTCTGTTCAGGTCCTTGGCCCATTTATTGATTGGGTTATTTGTTATCTTATTGTCTAATTTTTTGAGTTCTTTGTATATTCTGGTTATTAGGGCTCTATCTGAAGTGTGTGGAGTAAAGATTTGTTCCCAGGATGTAGGCTCCCTGTTTATCTCTCTTATTGTTTCTGAGAAGAAACTTTTTGCTTTGAAGAAACTTTTGCTGAGAAGAAACTTTTTAGTTTGAGTAAGTCCCATTTGTTGATTCTAGTTGTTAACTTTTGTGCTATGGGTGTCCTATTGAGGAATTTGGAGCCTGATCCCACAGTATGTAGATCATACCCTACTTTTTCTTCTATCAGATGCTGTGTCTCTGATTTAATATCAAGCTCCTTGATCCATTTTGAGTTAACTTTTGTGCATGGCAAGAGATAGGGATTCAGATTCATTTTGATGCAAATGGATTTCCAGTTTTCCCAGCACCATTTGTTGAAGATGCTATCCTTCCTCCATTGCATGCTTTTAGACCCTTTATCAAATATAAGATAGTTGTAGTTTTGTGGGTTGGTTACTGTGTCCTCTATTCTGTACCATTGGTCCACCCGCCTGTTTTGGTACTAGTACCATGCTGTTTTAGTTACTATTGCTCTGTAGTATAGTTTGAAGTCTGGTATCGCTATACCGCCTGATTCACAGTTCCTGCTTAGCATTGTTTTTGCTATTCTGGGTCTTTTATTATTCCATATGAATTTCATGATTCTTTTATCTATTTCTACAAGAAATGCTGTTGGGATTTTGATTGGCATTGCATTAAACTTATAGAGAACTTTTGGTAATATCGCCATCTTGATGATGTTGGTTCTGCCTATCCATGAGCAGGGTATATTTTTCCATCTTCTAAGGTCTTCTTCTATATCTTTCTTTAGGGTTCTATAATTTTCATTGTATAAATCTTTCACCTCTTTTGTTAGGTTGATTCCCAAGTATTTTATTTTTGGGGGGGATATTGTGAATGGAGTAGTTGTCCTCATTTTTGTTTCAGAGGATTTGTCGCTGATATACAGGAATGCCTTTGATTTATGCATGTTGATCTTATATCCTGCCACTTTGCTGAATTCATTTATTAGTTCTAATAGCTTCTTTGTAGACCCTTTTGGGTCTGCTAGGTATAGAATCATATCATCTGCAAATAGTGATAATTTAAGTTCTTCTTTTCCTATTTTTATGCCTTTAATTTCTTTTGTCTGTCTAATTGCTCTGGCCAGTGTTTCGAGGACTATGTTGAACAGAAGTGGTGAGAGAGGGCATCCCTGTCTTGTACCAGATCTTAGAGGGAATGCCTTCAATTTTTCTCCATTCAGAATGATGCTGGCCTGTGGCTTATCATAGATTGCTTTTACAATGTTGAGTTATGATCCTGTTATCCCTAATTTTTCTAGCGTTTTGAACATAAAGGGATGCTGTACTTTGTCGAATGCTTTTTCTGCATCTATTGAGATGATCATATGGTTCTTATTTTTAAGTCTATTGATGTGGTGAATAACATTTATTGATTTCCGTATATTAAACCAGCCTTGCATCCCAGGGATGAATCCTACTTGATCATGATGTATAATTTTTTTGATATGTATTTGAATCCGATTCGCCAGAATTTTATTGAGGATTTTTGCATCAAGGTTCATTAGAGATATTGGTCTGTAGTTTTCCTTCTTTGAAGTGTCTTTGTCGGGTTTTGGAATCAGGGTGATGTTGGCCTCGTAGAATGAATTTGGAAGTTCTCCCTCTTTTTCTATTTCCTGAAATAGCTTGAAAAGTATTGGTGTTAGTTCCTCTTTAAAGGTTTTGTAAAACTCTGCTGTATACCCATCCGGTCCTGGGCTTTTCTTAGTTGGTAGTCTTTTGATGGTTTCTTCTATTTCCTCTATTGTTATTGGTCTGTTTAGGTTGTCTATATCCTCCTGGCTCAATCTGGGCAGATCACAGGACTCAAGGAATTTATCTATGCCTTCACTATCTTCTATTTTATTGGAGTATAAGGATTCAAAGTAATTTCTGATTATCTTCTGTATTTCTGAAGTGTCTGTTGTGATATTGCCTTTTTCATCCCGTATGCTAGTAATTTGGGTTCTCTCTCTTCTTCTCTTCATTAGCATGGCTAAGGGTCTGTCAATTTTATTTATTTTTTCAAAGAACCAGCTTTTAGTTTTGTCAATTTTTTCAATTGTTTCTTTTGTTTCAATTTCATTAATTTCATCTCTGATTTTAATTATTTCTTGCCTTCTACTTCTTTTGCTATTGTTTTGCTCTTCTTTTTCTAGGATTTTGAGATGAAGTATGAGATCATTTATTTGTTGTTTTTTTTCTTTTTTTGAGGAATGAACTCCAAGCAATGAATTTTCCTATTAGAACTGCTTTCAATGTGTCCCATAGATTCCGATATGTTGTGTCTGTGTTTTCATTTAACTCTAGGAATTTTTTAATTTCCTCCTTGATGTCTTCTAAAACCCATTGATCACTCAGCAACCTATTGTTCATTCTCCAGGTGATGCTTGATTTTTCCTTTCTTCTTTTATCATTGATTTTCAGTTTCATTCCATTATGATCAGATAAGATGCATGGTATTATCTCTACCCCTTTGTATTGTCTAAGAGTTGCCCTGTGACATAGTATATGGTCTATTTTTGAGAAGGTTCCATGTGCTGCTGAGAAAAAAGTGTAGCTACTTGATGTTGGGTGGTATAGTCTATATATGTCAATTAAGTCTAGGTTGTTAATTGTGTTGTTGAGTTCTATAGTTTCCTTATTTAACTTTTGTTTGGAAGATCTGTCCAGTGGTGAGAGAGGTGTGTTGAAGTCTCCCATGATTATTGTATGGTGGTCTATTAGACTCTTGAACTTGAGAAGAGTTTGCTTGATGAACACAGCTGCACCATTATTTGGGGCATATATATTTATGATTGTTATGTCTTGTTGGTGTATGGTTCCCTTGAGCAGTGTGAAGTGTCCCTCTTTGTCCCTTTTGATTAGCTTTGGCTTGAAATCTATTTTATTAGATATGAGTATGGACACTCCTGCTTGTTTCCGCGGTCCATATGAGTGATATGATTTTTCCCAACCTTTCACCTTCAGTCTATGTATATCTTTTCCTATCAAATGCGTCTCCTGTAGACAGCATATTGTTGGGTCTTGTTTTTTGATCCATTCTACTAGCCTGTGTCTCTTAATTGGTGAGTTTAAGCCATTAACATTTAGGGTTATTATTGAGATATGGTTTGTTCTTCTATCCATATTTGTTTATTGATGTTACTAAACCTGATTTGTTATCCTCTTTGACTACTTTCCCCCCTTTACTGTCCTACCTCCCATTGTTGGTTTTCAATGTTATTTTCCATTTCCTCTTCCTGTAATGTTTTGCCAAGAATTTTTTGAAGAGATGGTTTTCTAGCTGCGAATTCTTTTAACTTTTGTTTATCGTGGAAGGTTTTAATTTCATCTTCTAACCTGAAGCTTAATTTCACCGGATACACGATTCTTGGTTGGAGCCCATTGTCTTTCAGTGTTTGAAATATGTTATTCCAGGATCTTCTAGCTTTCAGAGTCTGTGTTGAGAGATCAGCTGTTATCCTGATTGGTTTACCCCTAAATGTAATCTGCTTTCTTTCTCTTGCAGCTTTTAAAATTCTCTCCTTATTCTGTATGTTGGACATCTTCATTATAATGTGTCTAGGTGTGGATCTCTTATGATTTTGCACATTCGGCGTCCTGTAGGCTTCTAGGATTTGGGATTCTGTCTCATTCTTCAATTCTGGGAAGTTTTCTCGTATTATTTCACTGAATAGACTGTTTATTCCTTTGGAATGGAGCTCTGTGCCTTCCTGTATCCCAATGACTCTTAAATTTGGTCTTTTGATATTGTCCCATAATTCTTGGATGTTCTGCTCATGGTTTCTTAGTAGACTTGCTGAGCTGTCTATGTTCTTTTCCAGTTGAAATACTTTGTCTTCATTGTCTGATGTTCTCTCTTCTAAGTGATCTACTCTGCTGGTAGTATTCTCAATTGAGTTTTTAAGTTGGTTTATTGTTTCCTGCATTTCTAGAATTTCTATTTGTTTGTTTTTTAATACCTCTATCTCCCTGTGAAATTGATCTTTTACTTCCTGGATTTGTTTGTCAATGTGATCTTTCATTGTCTGATTTTGCTGTCTCATGTCTTCCTTGAGACTCCAGATCATCTGAAGCATATATATCCTGAACTCTTTATCTGATATTCCATCTGTTGCAGCTATTACCTCTTCTAAAGTTGAGTTGACCTGCATTGCTTGTGGTCCTTTCTTTCCTTGTCTTTTCATACTGCTCGCGTTTCTTTCTGCTTGGTGCAACTGTTGTGTTTTTGAAATTTACCCCCTATTTATTTATGTTGCTCTTGTATAGTTGAAAAGTCTCCCTTGCAGGTGCGGGCGGCGGCTGTGCCCGTACTCCAATTGGGGTGATATGTCTACCACGCTGGCGGCTCTCTGGGCCTGCTCAGGGAGTGGAAGGCGGCTCTGCTCTGCCCCTATTCCAGTTGGGGTGTTGTGACTACCATGCTGGCAGGTCGCTGGGCCTGTTCCGGGCGTGGGAGGTGGGCTTGGCTGGCGGGATTCCACCTAATGGCAGACCCTAACCTCCCTGCTTGCTAATTAATGGCTTCTCTGAGGCGCCAAGCCTTCTGTAGCCGCGGGGCAGGCCGCGCGAATCAGTTGGCCTGGATCTCCCGGGTCCTGCTGCTGGTTGTTGGGATCCCTGGCACTCTATCACTTTGATTTTTTCTGCTTGCCCCTCCCCCAGCGCTGACTAGCCAGGTTTCATTTTGGCTGCTACTGGGAGAAGGGGTTGGAGGTCAGGTGTCTCCAGTTTCCCCCTAGTCTTTATGGAGGCTCAGCTTGATACTCCCTCTCCCGGCAAGCCTAGGAGAGATTTTATGCGAATTCCCGCTGTCTGGGGGGTGAGCTGAATGACACAAACCTGTTTTGATGTTGCACTCTGAAGGAGAGTGGCGGTGTATCCTTCAGCTTTACCTGATGGTGGCCGCTGACTGCCTCGGTGGAGTGTCCGCTGTGGGGGACAAATTTAGTTTTTAATTTTCATTTTACCTTTTTTAAACAGCAAAAGGCATGTATGCAGATCTAGAATCACTTTTGTAATAATTATTGACTAGCAAGGAATTAAAATAGGTTTCTGTGTTTACATCTGGATGGTAATTCACTTTGGTCCAACTTCTGCTCCATTTTGAAGTTTTCAATTCTTCACATTAGGAACAAAAGAAAAGCTATTTTGCCTGAATAAGTTTATGGCAAAGTTATTTAGAGCCAGTAATAATACAGTGCCCTATTAAATCTTCATGTTGGTAAATACCATGACTTATCTCAAAAATGTAAATTCAGAGGAACCAAGGGATGGCCTAAGGAGAGAAATTAGAAATGATCCTCTGCACAGGTAGATTAATCTCTCCCTAAACTGACATGGTGGGAAGATTTCAATTCTGTCTATCTAAAGCAGGACTCTTAACTCCAGGTTCACAAATGAATTCAGTCAATTTGCCATTCTACTCACAGCATGTACAAATCATAATTTTATGATCATTTTTTTCTGAGATAAATGTCCACAGATTTCAACATTTTTCAAATTGTAGAATTAGCTTTTAAATGATTTATAAAGGACTGGGAACCACTGTTTTGAAAAATGGATCATGCTATCAGGATATAAGCTGGAGAAATTCCCTTTTATTAGTACAATACACTCAGAATGGCAAGTAAGAAAACTAAATTGCAAATTTTAGTTTTTATTTGAGTATATTGATTTTATTCTTCACCTTTAAGATATATTTTAGTGACTTAGAAGAGTGATTTAGTGAAAGTTTACAAATTGGATTTAAATGAAACTTAATTATAAAATTAAAGAATAAATTGTATCCATATAATTGCCTAACAGTGCATGCCAATTGAAACCAAGTAACTGATGTAACTAAAGCAGAGGAAGGATGAATACCTATGAGGAGTTTAAGTGGTATTCTGATTTTGGAAGACAGTTACACTAAATGATTTCCAAGGTCCAAATAGCTCCTAAGAATAACTGTTGCAAGGAATATGTGTCTCATATTATGTTCCTCAGAAGTTTGCAGCAAAACACTGTTCAAGGTACATTAACAGATAAGTAGCTAGCAAAATTGATCCTAATCATTTTTTAATTGATGATTTCTTTAGTAAGTAGATGTGCATGACCTAAGATGGTCATTAAAAGGCTAACCCTCAGGACAGTTCTAAATATTCAAATTTCAAGGGTACATACCCAAAATGACAATTTGAAAAAATAAAATAAGCCTATATTCTGAATTTTCTTGAGTTAACAATTTTAACTGAATCATAAAAATAGCATGTGTTTATGAGATACTATGCCATGTTTTGATTCATGCATATATTGTGCAATGGTCAAATAGGATGAACATCTCTCTCTCCTTATTTATTGTATCTTCATGGTGAAAAAAATTACAAATCCTGTCTGCTAACTTTTTTAAAAAAATATTTTTTAGTTATAGGTGGACACATACCTTTATTTTATTTTTATATGGTGCTGAAGATCAAACCAGGTGCCTCATGCATGCCAGGTAAGCGCTCTACCACTGAACCATAACCCCAGCCCCAATGCTAAGTCTTTTATTTTTAATTTATTCACTTTTTAGTTTTAGGTGGACATAATATCTTTATTTGATTTTTATGTGGTTTTGAGGATCGAACCCAGCGCTCCGCACATGCCAGTCGAGCGCAGTACACTGCTTGAGCCACATCCCCAGCCCAAGTTTTTTTTTTTTTTTAATTTTTTTTTTTAGTTGTAGTTAGACACAATACCTTTATTTTATTTATTTATTTTTTTAATGTGATGGTGCTGAGGATCAAACCCAGGGCCTTGCATGTGCATGTGGCTCACTCTACCGCTGAGCCACAATCCCAGCCCTGTCAATGCTAACTTTTTTTTAATGCAGCACGTTATTATTAAGTATAGTCATCCTCCTATGGAATAGAACACCAGAACTTCTTGCTCCTATCTAACTAAAACTTAGTGTTGATTGATCAACCTTTTCTCCTCCATCTTCCCATACTCTCTCCAGTGTCTAGTAACTACAATTCTACTCTCTATGTCTGTGAGATCAACATTTTCAGATTCCACATTTGCTATGGTTTGGATATGAGGTGTCCCCCAAAAGCTCATGTCTGAGACAATGCAAGAATGTTCACAAGAGAAATGATTGGCTTATAAAGGTCTAACCAAATCAGTGACTTAATCTCTTGATAGGGATTAACTGTGGAAATTGAAGTGGTAGGGTGTGGCTAGAGGAGGTAGGAATTGGGCGTGTGGTTATACAGTATATATTTTGTAGTGAAGCCTCTCTATGCTTTCTGACCACCACATGAGCTGCTTCCCTTCACCACAGGCTTCCGCCATGATGTCCTGACTTGAGCCAGAAGGATTGGAGTGGGCTGTCCATGACTGAGACCTCTGAAATCCTAAACCTCCAAATAACACTTTTCCTCCCCTACAATTGTTCTGGTTAAGTCCTTTAGTCACAGCAGTGAAAAAGCTGACTTAAACCACACTTGAGTGTGATCATGTAATTCTTCTCATTTTGTGCCTGGATTATTTTACTTAACATACCGATCTTCAGTTCCATTAATATTGTTGTGAATGACAGAATTTCATCATTTTTTTTTTTTACAAACTAATAATTTTCTATTGTGTAAGTACCACATTGCCTTTATCTGTTTATCAGTTGATGGATACTTTGGTTATAAATGGTATCCCAACAATAATGGGAATGCAAATGGATTTCTTTGACATGCTGATTTCATGTTCTTGGATATATATCCAGGAGTGAATTGCTGTATCTTATGTTAATTCCTCTCTTGGGGATCCTCCATACTGCCTTTCATGGGGGCTGTACTAATTTACAAGCACCCTGAATTCTTCAAGGGCTTTTGATGTTCTGAACTATTGCAATATTTGGTGTCTCTTTATTAAGGACTTTGTCATTTACTCCGGTTCAAAAATTTGTTGTCCTCACTAACATTTCAGAGGTGTTTACCCTGTACTTCTCAAAGCCTCTGCTTCTTCCTTTCTTGTTAATCTACATTCCATTTTTTAAAAAAATTAAGGCAATTAACTATTTTTTCCACACTTCCTTCCTAGAGATTTTCTTATCCACTTTTCTTATAGTTTAGTATTCCTTAGACATATAATTAAAATAACTTGGGAATCATATCACCCAAAGAAAGCTTATCCATCAAATTGAATAAATATGCTGATGACTCTCTACCAGTGTTTCTATTTTGACTAAATACCCCAATTCTAATTGTCTCTGACCATCCATATAATTAAACTTTGTGGTAAGCAATCATGCTACTCTATCATCATACAAAAGAAGTCTTATCCACCTTGCACAAAAAAAAATCCATCTTTATACACTTGCCCAGTGAGTTCATCCTGCTAGCTACAAAGCTCCTCTGGTTGATTATGACATTCTTCCCATAATCTGGCTTGAAACCATTTCACTAACTATGCATTCAATCAAATGAGATATTTAAAAATATCATATCTTAGTGTTTTAAATTGAATATAATATGTTATATATGACCCACCCCCAGGAAGAGTAAAGCTAGATTATTGTCACTTATCTCTGATATGTATTTCTACTGGTACTTTATGTGACACAATGAGATATCATGATGGTTATACTGCCTTATGAATTTACGTTCAGTTGTTACCTAAATCTCTTTCCTTGGGAATGATAAAAGAGCATAGTTTGTAATTCTAAAATTTTGTTCAAAGGATTTCTCCTACAGTTTTGGTATTATAAAGTTGATGAACACTCATTCTATATCTTACTCAACTGGATAAAAAGTGTGGAATAGGTAGGGTTAATGGGAGCACTGTGGCATATTTAAGGAATTTTATTCAGGTCAGCAATTTTCAGTTTTTTAAAAAAGTCACGAAACACAGAAGGAACAATATTTTATTTTGTGACCCAGAACACATGTGTATACTTAAATATTTATGTATGCCTAAATTCAATTAGGTTTAATAATTAAATTTTTATTCCTGCTGTGAATTAACAATTCTGATATTTTCTGTTCTATTTGGTTTTATTCTATTACATGTTCTGTAAATTACTGGTTGTGCCTTACTCTATTAGCTAGTGACCACTATATGATAAAACATCCTAAAATCTCATTTATTCTTGCTCATACATCCATGGATTAACTGAGATTCTGTTGATTTAGTGTGGGTTTGGCTGGACATGACTCTAGACTGCATGTTGGTTCTAATCTGCTCCACATTTCCATGACCGTCCTTGGACCAGAACCAATGGGCTACAGTGGATATGTTCTATTAATATCAGAGAAGAAAAAAAAATACATATAACATATCCATAGATATACATATATACATACTGTGTTGGACAGGTAGAATAACCTAGGCATGTTTTTTTATAGCAATAGAAAAACAAAAGTATAGACCACTCCTACAAAGCAATCGTCATCACTCTTTTTTAGCTACTCGCATCTTATTCACTGAGTCACATAATTGGGATAAAAAGCTAGGGTGAAGAAATATGTTTTACTCACCATGAGACCAAAAGAAGCAATGTGACTCAGCCCAGCTTCATAAAGATAATTATATTTCCACTATGCACCTGTCATAGAATGAGTGAATATTTGTGGAACAATAATCTATTATACCCCCACCAAAATACTTTTATATCCCATTTATACTTTATCTCCATTAGTTCCAAGTTGATACTGACCCATTGATCAGAACCCTGAATAAAATTATTCATCAAATGGTTAATCCACTGTCCTTGCATTTAGTTCATCATATACCATTAACATGAAATAACATGATTTTTTGAAATTGAGTTTTTATTGTATTCCCTTGAGACACTAGTATTACCAGTTAAGTGGGAATTAGGTTGGCTCAACATACAGTCTGGTAACTATTTTAACTTTATAATAATCAATGTATCTTCTTATAAGCATTTATAAGTTCTCATTGGGATTATCCATTCTAATATTTTTTTCAGAAACAATATTAGATACTGAACTATTTGTTGACAAGTAGGTCAAATGTGCTATGCAGCCTAATATTGTATTTAGATATACTATCACTGTTTTTTAAACAGATAATTGCTATGTAATCCATCAAAAGCATATCTATATTGAACTTTCTCAAAAAATGTTTTCCTTTTTAAAATGTATATAATGATTTTCTTGAAATCAGGGATGATATATATTTGTCTATCTCAACTCTATATTGCAAATTATCCAGTTTAGAAAGTACCCAATAAATGAATAATGATGTAGCTTCTTATTTAGAAAATCTGCTACCCTGATAAATGTCTATTAATCTGTGATATTTGCTTTCCTTCCAAAAAAATAATTTGGGGTTGAGAGGTTGGAAAGCCAAAAAAAAAGATATATATGTATATTAACTATATATACATGTTATACGTGTATAACATAAATGAGCTCATTTTTACATAAATAATTGAAATTTAGTGTGAAAATTTCTGTTGAAATTTGGGTAATGTAACTGGAGAACACTACATACAGATAATTCAGTGCAATCTGGAGAATTTGAGGAGAGGTATTTTATTGCCATTTCTCTGAAGTGGTTCATGAATAATGGGTAGGTATTTTCAAAAGAAAAGAAAAGCAGGAAATTCTGGGAAGAAATTTTCTTATGGACAATGGCTGACAGCAATCATAGAACGGGTATGATTTAGGGTCCTAAGGTGTTCTTTGAGATAAGAGTTGATGTAAGTACATTGAAAGTACAAAGTGTTGATAAGTCCAGTGGAGGACAGAACATGAAGTAGCTTCATACTGAAGAGTTTAGAATGTGGCCTGAGGAAATGGGAATCAAAATAATTTTTAATGTAAAAAGTGACAGGACTCATTTTACTTCTTTGGGAAAGTACCATGGTAAGAGTGTGTGAAAGGGTTTGGAAACAGACAACACTCATGTTTTCTGAAATGATTTAGAAAGAATATTATTAGGATCCAAAGTAAACAGTGGTAGTATATATAGAAATATAAAAAGAGATTGCAGAGACTGTAATTAATTTGATGTTAAGAAGAAGTGAAAGATGATTAAATAATTAAAGTTGGTATCAGTAAGCAAAGAAAAAATTGAGAATGGAGAGGGGGAAGTAAACATTATTTTGTAATATATATATATATATATATATATATATTCACAGTATATATAGACAGAGCCCACCATTTCCTGGGAAAAAAGATTTATAACTAGAATGTGACAAGGGAATGAAAATACAAATACAGATTTGGGAGTATCTTAAGAAGAAAATTAAATTAATGGTAGAAACTTGGTGTGCTTAGTTAGCTTTTTTGTTGCTATTAAAAAATATATATATACTCCAGAAGAAACACCTTAAATGAGGAAAAGTGTATTTTGACTGATGATTTTGGAGGTTTTGGTCCAGTCTATGATCACTTGGTCTCATTGTTTTGGGCCTAATGTGAGGCCAAACATCACCATGGAGAGCGCATGGAGGACCAAGACTCCTTACCTCTGTGGTGGGGGAGTTGAGGGCTGGGGTCGGGAGAGAAGCAGGGAGGGAGGAAATGCGCAAGGGGCCAGGGACAAAACAAATCCTTCAAAGTTATGCACTCAATGATCTGGTCCTTCCCTTGAGGCCCCATCTCCTCCTGAAGTTTCCATTACCTCCCCATAACACCTCAGCTGGAAGGAAGGTGTACAGCCTTCCATAAGAAAGCCTTTAGGGACATTCCAGATCCAAACTATGACATTTGTGAAAGATATTTAACAAATATGCAATAAAAAAGGAATGAGCTAGAGTAAAATTTTATGAAATAAAAATGTGAAAAGACACATTAAAAAAGGGGAGAGTTTTAAGATATAGAGAATTATCTACGATTTCACATTTTGTGCAGACATCACATGGAATGAGGAATAAAGTAGTTTTGACTAAAGCAGGAGATCACTGGTAATTTTAGGATGCACATTTTCATGATTCTTAAAGTGAGAAGTCATAATTTATAAGCGAATGAGAATTGTGGAAGTAAATATTTAAGCTAAATACCCTTGCAAAATATTCAGTATGTCAGGAAATGCCATAGGCCGGTAGTTAGAAAGTTTTCTAGATCTAAGAAAAAAATTTCTGTGTTTGTGCATTTTATATGTGGAGAAAATGCTAGCAATGCAGATGGAAATACAGGAAGTAGTGATAAATGACAGAACAATATACAAGGAAAGTCAGAAGGAGATGGATCGATCCATGTTTGGAGAGCCTACATTTTAAATTAATGAAAAAAAATATTTTTGTGTTTTAGAATGAAAGGCAGAGTTGTACCTACTCTAGGTAAATTTGGATTTGAACAGATCAGTACCTAATGACCATTCTTTTTAAGTTACTTGAAAAGGATATATTTTATTTAGGGCAAACTGATTAAGAATATTTGAGATTTTTATGCCAAAGAAGTACGGAAATAGGGTGACAAAGAATAAACAAAAAAAAAAAAGTGCTAAAAATTTTGGCCTTTGGAACGCTTTAAGAGTTATGGTATTTTCTTAGTAGATGTTTCCCCTGTAGTGTTATAAATCTTGATTCAGCACCACTTTAGTATTGCCTCAGCAATAGTAACTCCATTTTTGCCTTTTCTCTAGTAAGAGAGTCTGGTTATGTTTTCACATTTTCCCACCGTGATTCCTGTTGTTATATTTCCTCCTATTCTTTTCTAAATGCTTCTCTATTTAATTTACTGAAATGTGGGTTAATGTGTTCTTGATCTACAGTGCTACTCACAATACTGATTTTTTGTCAGACACACACACACAGACAGACACACACAGCAATTCATCAGACACACACACAACACAGCACACATCTACCACATGAGGTGATTGTTTTTCTCCCTACCTTTACTTGTATTACATGTAACATATTTTCAATGTTTAGGCAATCTTGATTCTAGGCAAAATTGTTTTCCCCTATCTTTGTGAAAATAATTTGATTCTTAAATCACTCTGATAATATTCATTGGTGGCCTACACGTCTAAATACTTGTCATTGACACTCCCTTTTCAACTGCTTGTTTATGGATATCTTATTTCTCTCAAGCTCTATGTAGCATAGTACAAAGAATCAGCATGTGTACTCCTTTTTTTATAATGTTTATTTTTTTTTTTAGTTATAGTTGAACACAATACATTTATTTATTTATTTATTTTTATGTGGTGCTGAGAATGGAACCCTGGGCCTCCGACATGTAACACATATAATGTTTTAGTTAAAATTGATAGAAATTTGCCAAAGACTTTATTTTAATAATACATGTGTTTTAGTAATAACTTTGTGTGAAAAAACTAACCCACAAAATTACAATTATCTTATATTAGACAAAGGTGCCAAAACATGCATTGGAGAAAAGATAGCCTCTTCAATAAATGGTGATAGGAAAACTGGAAATCCATATGCAACAAAATGAAATTAAATCTATATCTATCACCATGCACAAAACTCAACTCAAAATGGATCAAGGACCTAGGAATAAAATCAGAGACCCTGTGTTTAATAGAAGAAAAAGGAGGCCCTAATATCCATCATGTGGGATCAGGCCCCAACTTCCTTAATTAAGACTCCTGTGGTGCAAGAATTAAAATCAAGAATCAATAAAGGGGATAGACTCAAACTAAAAACCTTCTTGTCAGCAAAAGAAATATCTGTGAGGTGAATAGACAGCCTGTATCTTGAAAGCAAATCTTTATTGCTCACGTATCAGATAGAGCACTAATCTCTAGGGTATATAAAGAACTCAAAGAGCTAAACACCAAGATAACAAATAACCCTATCAATAAATGGACCAAGGAACTGAAGAGACACTTCTCAGAATATACAATCAAGCAACAAATATATGAAAAAATGTTCATCATTGTTAGCAATTAGAGAAATGCAAATCAAAAGCACTCTAAGATTTCATCTCACTCCAGTCAGAATGGCAGCTATTATGCATACAAACAACAATAAGTGTTGGCGAGGATGTAGGGAAAAAGGTACACTCTTACATTGCTGGTGAGACTGCAAATTGGTGCAGCCAATATGTAAATCAGTATGGAGATTTCTTGGAAAATTGGGAATGGAACCACCATTTGATACATTTATCCCTCTCCTCAGTCTATACCCAAAGGACTTTAAAACAGCATACTACAAGGACACAGCCACATCAATATTTATAGCAAACTAATTCACAATAGCTAAACTGTGGAACCAACTTAGATGCCCTTCAATAGATGAATAAATAAAAAATTGGCATATATACACAATGGAATATTACTCAGCAACAAAAGAGAATAGAATCATGGCATATGCAGGTAAATGGATAGAGTTAGAGACGATAATGCTAATTGAAGTCAGCCAATCCCCCCAAAACAAATGCTGAATGTTTTCTTTGATATAAGGGGGCTGATTCATAGTGGGATAGGGAGAGGGAGTATAGGAGGAATAGACGAACTCTAGATAGGGCAGAGGGGTGGGTGGGGAAGGGATGGTATATGGGGTTAGAAAGGATGGTGTAATGTGATGGTCATTATTATCCAAAGTGTGTGTATGAAGACACAAATGTGAATATGGTGTGAATATACTTTGTATACAACCAGGTTAAAAAAAAATCCTAGAATGCTAGATTTGGAAGACATTGTAAAAAATAACTGATAATAAAACATTTAATAGAACCTAAAAAAATAAAGATTTTCAATTTTCTGAAGTTTAAATATAAACAAAAGACAAACAAAAAACACCTTCAGTACATCAGGGTCAGGTATTTTCATAAAGAAAGTCAACAAGACTATTTAAGAATAATATCAATGTTGCTTCATTGTCCCTGAACATACCAAAGAAAGAAATATCGTAAATTATTTTAGGGAAACAAGTGAAATATTGCCAAGAAAGAATAAGGAAGACTATATTAAAAATTAGTAAACTGTGTTAACATAAATATCATTGCAGCAGTCTGAAACAAATCATAAATAAATAATTTAGAGGTACATTCAAGAGCATTGCAGCCGTGTAGTGTATACTCCACAACTATAAGGCTGTTTTGATATCAGTAAGTTAGTAAAATTAACCATATTAACAGATCTAAGAAAAAATATCTAGTCATCTTTGAAGAGGCTGAAGAAGCACTTGTTAAAATTCAACATAAATTCTAAACAGACACCAAGAATTGCGTTCAATACTTTCTTAGGATTACACACACAGACACACACACATTTCTTTTTTTTTTTTAAATAACAGTACAAAATCCCATATCTCACATAAATGGATACAATCATGACGTTTATACTAAAGTCAGAAGAAATACAAAAATGCCCACTACATCCAGTATTTTTCAACTGTGTCCGATAATTTCTGAATATGCTTGGTTAAGAAACAGACATAGATTTAGAAAGAAAGAAGTTAACTGTCACTATTTGACAGTTGAGGTCTTTCCTAACATTCCCAGCACTCTGAACCCTGCCTGAATTAGTTCTGTTACTTTCTTACAAACCATCAAAGTTCAAATATTATTGCTACATATAATTGTCTCTTACTTTATTTTTACTGACTTTTTGGCAGTTGCCTTTTTTATCTGTGTCACATGCAATATTTTGCACAGTTCCACATGTAGAATTAAGTTGAAATGGGGCAGGATTGTACCTACACTCAACAATTAGCAGATGTGGATTCAAATCGTACTCATTATTTTGGACCCTGTGAACTTTCTGTTTCTTTCCTCTCCTATAAATTTGGGAATTAAGTAAATTTTATTTGAACTTACTTTGAATAATTAAATGTGATGAATGTAAATTAGAACATATAAATAAAATGAAGATGATGGACAGCTACAGTAAAAACATTTTTTTTTTTTTTTTTGGTGGAGGAGGGGACTGGTGGTACCGGGAATTGAACTCAGGGGCCACATCCCAGCTTTGTTTTGTATTTTATTTAGAGACTGGGTCTCACTGAGTTGCTTAGCACTTTGCTTTTGCCAAGTCTGGCTCTTAAAAAAATTATTTATATATGACATCAGAATGCATCACAATTCTTATTACACATATAGAGCACAACTTTTCATATCTCTGGTTACATACAAAGTATATTCACATCAATTTGTGTCTTCATACATGTACTTTGGATAATGATGTCCATCACATCCCACCATCATTGCTAACCACCTGTCCCCTCTCTTACCTTCCCACCCCTCTGCCCTATCTAGAGTTCATCTATTCCTCCCATGTTCCCTCTCCCAATTGCACTATGAATCAGCTTCCTTATATCAGAGAAAACATTTGGCATCTAGGTTGGTTCCACAGTTTAGCTATTGTGAATTGTGCTGAGGTTGGCTTTGAACTCTTTTCTCCTGCCTCAACTTCCTGAGTCACTGGGATTACATGCATGCACCAGCGAGCCCAGCCAGTAAAACAAATTTTGAAAGGATGCTCTCGACCACTTTTATGACATATAAACAAGTGTGGCAGTGCCTTAAACATTCTGCATGCCCTTTGTGTTTGCCATATATATTATATGAATCATCATTTGGCTTTGTACATTATCTGGAAGAAATAAAGATCCTTTCTGTGTTTTCTACTGGCTTCTGTCTGCATGTGTAGCCAAATAGGGTTAAATGAGAATGCATTCCCACATACACACATATATGTATGTTTATTGTTTATCTGTTTATCCTCTATAACTCGTCTGTATGTCAAATTTCTGGCATTTAGCAATCACTTAATAAATGGCAGCAATTACTATTGTGATTATCACTAACCACAGCTATATTCTTATACAGGTAGATTATTTCTTAAAATACTTTTGGCTAATGTTTAACTACATATGATTTTGAACATTTAAAATATTAATAAAATAAGGAAAATGCTTCATCTAATTTTTTCTATTAGTTATATTAAAAAAAAACACTGAGGTTTCAAATTTTTCCAAGGCAATTTTGAGTATTTGAAGTTTGAAGTTTTTATCTATTTATTTATTTTTTCATTCATTTATTGTACTGGTAAATTAGTATAATGCTTTTTATCACTGAGCTGTATCTCCAGTTTATTTTATTTTTTAAATTTGAGACAGGTTTCATTAAATTGCTGAGAACTGCCTTGAACTTAGAATCCTCCTGCCTGAATATCCAGTCACTGAGATTACAGGAATGCACTGCTGTGCCTGACTCATATTTTGAAATTTTAAAAGACTATTTTATTTCAAATGTTTTTCCTTACAAATTCTGCTGTTAAGCAATACAAGCCTCACTTTCTTCTTTTGATATCAATGTTTTTAGATACTATAACTCAGTTGTTTTAATCTGCCAAAACTGTCATGGTGCCTGTAATCTAGTGTTAGAGAATTAGCATTTTTCAAAATACCTACTTGCTCTGGATGATTGTTTCATAATTTTAAACAGTTTCACATCCTGTCACTCAGATAGATGGCAACATAACAAACATTTATTCAGAAATTCAGCTAGCCCCCGATTTATTTACAGATGGTTGGTTTCTTAGGAATTTGTTCTCTGAAACATCAAGTAATCTTCAAGAATATGGCAAAGTCACATAACTATGAGAGTCAAGAGGAAGAAAGCATGGAAAAATTAATGAATTTTCAGAAGATAAATTCAGAGAAAGAATACATGATCTAAATGGGTGGCAGAATACACAGCTCTATTTTAGATTGCCTGACTCACAAATGTGTTAAAGAGCATTTACTAAAGTCCAATGAAAGGATGTTTTCTGTTTTGAAATCACCTAAATATATTTATGTACTAGGAAATAATTGGGGAGTTAAACTTAAACATCCAAATATTGTAAGTGGTATGAATGAAACTGAATAAACTTTATGATGGATTTGTAGTACATTTTGAATTTTGTTAGAATCTAAAGTTTATCTTTTATGACTACTACCTATTCATATTTTATATGTAGATGTTTAGGTAAACATATATAGCATATAAAAATAATAAAGATATAGAAAATAAAATATAGAAAATTTACATTCATGGAATTAAAAAGAAATTATATTGAGCTAAATTGCATAAACTCTCAGGAAAATTATAATTAAAATACACTGTAACTGAATAGACTTACACTATTTTGTAAGATTTGAACCATGATGATAAAATATAAAGAAGCCAGAAAAACATCTTTGTATATTTTTAAGGTCAACTTGGATATAAACTCTAATTCCATACAAAAAATTGTAGCTTCCAAAAGTATCACCTTGAAAAGTATGGTCCTGACACAAAAAGGATACATCGACCAATGGAGCTGAGATACCAGAAATGAATCCATGATTTTACAGTCACTTCCTTTTTGACACAAAAGTTTAAAACATATAATGAGACCAGGTGTGGTGACACACCCCTGTAATCTCAGTGGATTGGGAGCCTGAGGAAGAAAGATGGCAGATTCAAAGACAGTCTCAGCACAGTGGGGCACTAAACAACTCAGTGAGACTCTGTCTCTAAATAAAATACAAACTAGGGCTGGGGATGTGGCTCAGTGATTGAATACCCCTGAGTTCAATCCTCGGTACTCTCCCCCCAATATATGTATATATTTTTCCCCATTATATATACATTATATATACATATGAATATGTATATGTATATATAATGGGGAAAAGGCAATCTCTTTAATAAATGATGCTTGACATTCACATGAGGAAGGCAAATTCTACCCTCATTCTATATCAAAAACATCAATTCAAATTAGACTAAGGACATAAATGTAAGATTTGAAACTGTAAAACTATCAAAAGTAAACATAGAAGAAAATTTCCTGTTATTATTCTGTGGAATTATTTTTGAATATGATCCCTATTCACAGGCAACAAAAACCTAAATAAACAAATGAGATTACATTAAACTAAAAAGCTTTTGCATAGCAAAGTAAAAAACGAACAGAGTGAAGAGACATCCTAAAATATGATAGAAAATATTTTCTAATCATACATTTAATAAGGGATTAATATTCAAACTATATAAGACACTCAAACAACTCAACAGCAAATAAATCCACAAAAGCAACAAATGCCCAAGTAACCCAACTGAAATATGAGCAAAAGAAATACTATGTGTTAACTAAAAATTTAAAATATATGTGTATATATATTTTAAAAAACATGCACAGAAAGAAAACAAAATCTCTAAAGTATGAACAAAAGGTAACATGGAAACTTAATTGGTGGATCCACACTAGAAAAAAAAAAGTGTTAGTCCTACATCAAATATTTGACAAAAATTGTACTTGTATAAATTTTATTTTTGAATAAAATATTTAAGACATGTATAAAAGTAGGCAAATGACCCAAATGGACATTTCTCAAAAAATACAAATGGCCAACAAGTTTATGAAAAAAATGCTTAACATCAGTACCCATTAGGGAAATACAAATTAAACTCACAAAAAATAGTGCCTCACATTTGTTAGAGTGGCTTTTATGAGAAGATAAAATATAACACATTCTGCCAATGATATGGAGCAAAAGGAACCCTTCCTTGTACACTGGTGATAGGAATGTAAATTCAGATAACCATTATGAGAAATGATATGGGGTCTCCTCGAGAAATGAAAAAATGAAACTACCATGTGATTTAGGAATCTCATTTTTGAATATATATCCAGTGGAAATGAAATCAGGACTCTGAAGAATTATCTGTATTCTCAAGTTCATAATAGCATTGTTCACAATAACCAAGATATGGAGTTAATCTAAATTTCCACAAAGTAACAAATAAAGTACACAAATAGATAAAGTACGTGTGGTATACATACACAAACAAATATTATTCGGCCTTAAAGAAGAAAATATATACTGTTCTTTGCCACTTATATGGACCACCTGGAGGACATTGTGTAAAGTAGAGCAGGCACAGAAAGACAAATCCTGCATCATCTCACTTAGACTCTGGACTCTAAAATAATCTAATTCATAAAAGCAGAGAGTAAAATCGTGACTGTCAGATGGCAGCAGCGGTGAGATGGGGAAGGTGATTGGGAAAATACTGATCAATGATACAAACTTGTATTAGATATGAGGAGTAAGTTTATGAATCTGCTGTACAACATGCTAACTACTTAATAACTAACCATATATTGCATTCTTGAAAATGGCTAAGATAGGACCTTTTATATGTTTACAACACAAAAAAGATAAATATAAAAGGCAATGCATGTTAATTAAATGCATATGTTCAATATAGTTATTCCACAATGTATAGATGTTTCAAAATGTCACAATGCATAGTATAAATGTATGTGATATATATGTCAATAATAATCATAAAAAATTAAATCTCCTTATAAAAGACAGATATGTTTGCACAATCTGTTTTGTGTGTATGGTACTGTAATTGATCACAGGGATGCTCTACTTATGAGCCATATCTGCAGCAGTCCTCTTTATTTTAAACATAGGGTCTCTTTAAGTTTCCCAGACTGCCTTGAGCTTGAAATCTTCTGGCTCAGCCTCCTAAACTGCTAAGATTACAGGCAGGATCCACCATGCTCAGCTTGCACACTTGTTTTAATCTATGGCAAAAAAAAAAAATGCTCTTGTTGAGAAAGGCATCATTACCAAGCAAATAAGTGTAACTATTTCAATGATAAACTGCTTGAGGGTCCAAATTTTGGCATAATGAAGTATTCTGAACTTGAAATATCAAATGCACAATATGTGATTTTAGGATATTGACTTCTAGGAAAATCAAGCAGTAAATTGACAAATATTATTCCTTAATATTGGCATTATATTTTTAAAGATATATTCACAGTCTGAAATATGTGCAGAAAAGAATTTTCTAGACAGTATTTTTTAATGATAGAATAAAATCAAAACCAAAACATCTAGAATATTATAAGTGGGGAATTTAAAGGTGATATTAAAATCTCATCAAGTCTTTTTATATGTGGGAAATGAAAAGCAGACTTTATTCCAATGAAAAGAAATCTCCACCAACTGGATGAGAATTAAAGAGGCAAATATTTTGAGTGTGATGTAAGAACTACTAATAAATGTAGATAAACAAACTACTGAGCACTTTGTTTTGTTTGACAGCAAAGGAGTCACCAGGTGAATGAGATTCATGAGTTAGGATGGAGGCTGGAATAAATTGTTTCATAGATATCTGCATTTACTCATTTTTTTTCTTTCTGAAAAAATCATCTGAGTCTGATATCTTGTTTTTCTTGTGCTTTGTAGATTCTATATTTCTTCTAAATAATTGACCAAATAGGGGACAAGGTAGCAAGCCTGGGTAATGGTCAATGCCTCACACTAAAATCAACCACAGTAATGAGGAAATTAAGGATATCATTCATATAGGTTACTGTCTTTATATTTTAAGGTATTTCCTTTATTAAGAGACACTGTTTTTCTATTTCATGAGCATTTTTTAAATAAAAAAATTTTAGGAAATTTAGTGATTTTAATGAAACAACAGGATTATCAATATGAGAATTAGGTAACAATGTTGTTAAATATAGCCTAGGTTGTCAAAACACATCCCAAATTCAATATCTAAAAGATGATAACCTAAAAGATGAACAGATAAAGAATAAGAAATGCAATTCCCAAATTGTTATATGGAAAATATTATTCCTATCTTTATTAATTGTTAAAACATTTGTTGTCTCCAAAGTAGTTTTTCCTTTAGTAAGTGTTTTTTTCTACTCATATTTTCATTTTAAGTGGGATATTATCATTATTTAAACCATGAGAAAACCAGCACAAAAGAGTTAAAATTTTATTATATACCAAGTAAATGAATCAAAAAAGATATTAGAGACCTTGATTTTATTTCCTTTGTTTGTTTTAAACTCTCACCTTATTCTGTTTGGTTAGAAAGCTGGGTATAACTAATCTTATTGTAAGAATTATTGTCACATGAAGAAATGTATTTTAAATAAGGTGATTCCACTAAAAGAAAGATATAATTAGTTGTGTATATTCCTATAGAACCTATGAATATTTTGTTTTTGGAAAATTTAAGGACACTTATTTAGAATTAAACTTCTTCTTCCAGTTAAGATTTTTCTCTATTTGAAAAGAGTTTGTACATACATACATACACACACATACATAAATGATATTTGTGACCATGTGTAGATTAATTTTGAAGTAAATTTTCATAATAAGATACAATCTAGATGACTACAGAACTATCAAAAGTTTTAGTAACCTGTTGATTCTGGATGAATTTCATCTTTTTTGATGAAAGCCTGAACCATACCTAACTACGTGATTTTAGGCAAGTTTTTCACATCTGCACTTTGACTTCCTTATCTGTAAAATAGAGAATGATAATTGTTTACTTCAGCATTTTTGTGAGAATTAAATTCTTCATTTAAAGTACTAGGCAAAATGGCAAATCAAAAATCATATGGCGATTGTCTTCAAAATGTGTTCTACAAATATGATGAGTTAGTATTTCTGTGATTGTTATGCCATATGGTTTAGTTGATTTTCAGATAAGCACATTCTCCTGAGTTATCTGGGTGGGCCATGTGTAATCACAAGAATCCTGAAAGGCAAAAAACTTTTTCTGATTGATGTTAGAAATCAGAAATATTTGCATTATGAGAAGAACTCAGTGGCCTTTACTGCTCTAAAGATGGCCATATGAGAAGGATGTCTGATGGTCTTAGAGGAAGATTGCAGACCCACTCTGACATCCAATAACAAGACAGGCACCTCAGTCCTAGAATTGCAAGGAAATTAATCTGTCACCAACCTGGATTCTTCCCAGGAGCTACAGATAAGAATCTTTATCTGTCAATATATTGATTTCAACCTTGTAGGACATGGAACAGATAACCCAAGTGAGCCCACTCAGTCTTGTGACTTGAAAAACCTGTCAGATAATAAGTATATTAAAATTTTAAGTCTGAGGTAATATGTTACACAGCAACATAAAACTAATACACCAAGTTTGTTATTCAGCTTTTCATCACTGTGACCAATATATCTGACATTGTTGACTGAGAGAAGGGAAGATTTATTTTTGCTCATTGTTCAGAGGTTTTAGTTCATGGTCAGCTGGCTCCATTGCTTTAGGCCAGCGGCAAGGCAGAACACCATTGCAGGAGGGCATGGCAGAGAAAAGTTGCTCAGCTCATGGTAGCTTAGAAGCAGAGAGAGAGAGAAAAAAAAGAAAGGGCCAAAGGACAAGATCTAGTCCCCAAGGGAACACTCTCAGTGACCTGCTTCCTCTAATCATGCCCCTCCTGCCTACAGTTTCCACCATCTTCTAATAGGCCATTCAAGTGGATTAATTATGAGATCATACCCTTATGATTCAATCACTTCCTAAAGGTCCTATCCCTGGACATTACTGCATTGACCACCAAGATATTAAATAAATGAGATTTTTATGGGACATTTCAGATCCAAACCAAAGATCATGCTTTCCCTATTATTCAAAGTATACACCAAAGTAACTAAAGATCAAATATATTTAACATAAAAATTTAATTTTCTTATCAGATGCAAATAATATTATATAAGTTTAATAATATTGTTTTAGAATGTGAGTGGACTTTATAGAATAGATAGTAGAATGAAGAAAATGTGAAAAACTAATAATGTACCTCAGCTTGGTGATTTTTGTTCTGTGGAGTTTGAAACCGTATGTTACTCTTGAAGGATCATTAAGGGAGGTTTGCAACATATGTCCATCCAAGATAATCAATAGTGAAAGTAATTATATTTATAGCAAATTCTGTAACTATTTATAGATGTTTTTCTATTATTAATGTATAATCTATCAAGTGAATTAATGTATATTTTCATCATTCATGTTATTTCTTAAATTCTGCTGAATGTGCACACAACTCTTGTCATAAGACATGATCTCATAGCCACAAAATGAAGCCCTGTCTTATGAAAGACTTCACTTGTCACTCAGTGGAATAATTAAAGTTCTAGATCTCCTGACTCCAGAGTACCCAGTATCCTCTTCTATCCTCTATCTTTTTTTGCACATTCTATATTACAAAACAGGGTTGACATCTGCTTTATTATCATTGCGCCTCATTTAATGAAGCACCATGATTGGTTAGTAACACCCTATCAATCTCTTTGCAGCTACTCCTGATTACTGTCAAGGCAAAAATTGCACTGGACAAATTAAAAAGGTAAACAAAAATGTAAGACTATTGCAATAGAAGAGAAAGATTGCATATCACTCTGATAAAGCAAAGTGCCACTTGTAAGACCTGAGGTGGTGTGGAGGGGAGAGTTGTAGGCCATCTGTGTTTCCTTATTTGCTTTTTCCAAGAGAAAAATAAACATTTCATATCTTACAACTTGCATCAAGGTGCTGCCAGCAGTTGGGCTCCTACAAGGAGTGGCAAAAAGAGTTTCTCTTCCTTGATGACTACAGTTTGAATAGATGGTTGCCACATCCCTGAGAAATTCATTCCTGGGTTGTAAAATTAGCAAAAGGCTTTAAAAAAATATCCATCTTAGTTTGCCAGGGCAATAAAATAAATGCTTTTTAATAAAAAAGGAGGTCAGCAGCCTTGGGTCCAAAAGTTTATTCAAATTGAGGGGAACTTTAAGGCTATTGGTCACTACTAGCACTTCTGATCCATTAGTACCTTTTAAAATACCTAATTTCTCAAAAAAATATGTGTAAATACAAACACAAGTTAAGAAGTTTATAATGAACCACATTAGACAGACAAAATAAGTGAACACTAGACAAAATATTGAGCTATGATATAAAATTTAGAAAGTTTTCTAATTTGTAATAATGTTTCTACAAACAGGATTAAACCCAGTGTCTCACATGTGCTAGATGAGCATTTTACCACTTGAACTACAACCCCAACCCACAAAGTTTTTTCTCTATAAGAAAAAAAAAATTGGGGCTGGGGATGTGGCTCAAGCGGTAGCCTGGCATGCGTGCGGCCCGGGTTCCATCCTCAGCACCACATACCAACAAAGATGTTGTGTCCGCTGAGAACTATAAAATAAAATATTAAAAATTCAAAAAAAAAAAGAAAAAAAAAATTTCAGAGATAGCGATTGTTCTTCCTCTCTGCTAATATTTGAAAACAAAATGTAAAATGGTCATTTTTTGACTCTATAAATGGACCTCAGAAAATTTCAGGTTTGTTGAGTTAGACTCTGATCATTATCAATCAAATGATTTGAAAGCTGATTTGGAGTACTTTGGTGACAAGCATTTTTATAGACTTAATTTTTCTGCACTTTAGTTAAACCTTAAAACCTGGGAAGCCATAATAAGCCAAATGAAGGGAGAAGACATAATCAAACACAACATGGAGAAATTTCTTTCAGATGGGTGTAGGTCCAGAGACTAAGAGAAGATGTGAACATAGCCTCACCCATTATTCAAATCATCCAACTTTCTTTGCTGGACTATGGTCATTTGTTCCTAGTAAGAGTTGGCAGATGAGAAGACAAACATCTATCTGATTTTGAAGACTGGGATTCTTCTTATTAGCCAGCATCAAGTCACTACACCCCTTTAAACCTTAGATTCTTTGTAAAACGGAAATAATAATAATTATTTATATGTTTGTCTTAAGAAATGACGAGATGGTGTTTCTGATTGCTTTGAATAGTGCTAATAGTGCTAATGACAATTATCATTATTTGAAAATCAAAAGAGTATGGTTTTCCAGGAGTAATCAGACTCTCATTCAAACAGAAACTTTTTTAGAATTCCCCCTTCTGGTATGATCCTGCCCCACATCTTCCCAGGCTGTACTAGGTCATCTTTAAGACAATGATATCCACTATTTTGCAAGAGTATATAATGTATTCCATCTCTAATTTTACCAGATTTTTCTTAAAATAGGTCTGCCTGTCTTATTTACTAGTTCTACTTCTTGCTTTAGATCTATAATAAGCAGATAAAACAGTTAGTTTGAAATAAAGTTACATTGTTTGACAAATCTTACATCTCAGGGTTTTGGATCACTACCAAATTCAAAATTTGAAAGAAACCAGAACCATATATGGAACGTTGGTTGTCACCTCAGTAATTTTAGAGCAGAGATGTTGAGCTCTACAATGTCACCCTGCATTCACTAAGGTGGCTGTTGAGTCCTGCAAAGGTGATTGGATGTTGACATGTCAGGTTCCCAGGCACCAGAGATTTTATTTTAGAGATATGATAGAAAATGATGAATGTCAAAATGTTATAAAGGTAGTGTCATTGTTCCATCCAGCTTGAGAGAGAGAGATGCTTTCAGAATCCCAGCAGCACGGATCCTGTCACTATTCAGCCACTACCTACTGCCTTTTGACTTGGGCAATGGAAATAACAGTCATCTAAAACTTGAGCTTCTAGGATTTGCTGAAAGACCACAATAGTATAAGATGTGGCTGAGATGAAATCTTAATGCATTCTGAGTATAAACAATACCATCCGATTGTTTATTCCACTGTACTTACTGTTGTAAAAACAAATACAGTCGAGAAACTTTGAGCAGTGAGGCACCTCATATAGAATGAGAGCTCTAACCTTGGTGATTTTGTCTTTTTTCACTTCATCTCATCTTTGTGACCTTAATCATTCTCAGTCTTATTCTTCTGTTAAAATGAGTTTGCTAACTATTCCTTAAAAGCGTAGAGTGCAGTCTACTCGGGATGGCCTCACTAAGCTGCCATTTAAACAAAGAAGGGCCTTCTAATCCTGCACAATCACGTTTCTTCGTGTCTTTCACTGGGAAAACTGTAGTCTGTCCCTGCCTTCTCCTCCCTTCCTCCACAGTCATCCATTGGCCTCTGTCCTCTTGTCCCACCAGCTTCTTCTGTGTCTTCAGTGCACTTGCCTGGGAGGTATGTTAATGTATTCGGCAAATTTCCTTAGTAACACTGCAACAAATGGGATGATTTTACTAAATGCCCTCTTGTCTGCTCAACCTTCATTTCTGACAGCTGGGACCTCACTTGATGTTTCAGTCCCTCAATTTTAGTGCCTAGGCACAGCCTTCCATATGAATAAATGTACCCTATCTGCCTATACCAATACCAGACATTTTTTTTTCTGCAAGATAATTATCACCATTTCACATGACTTCATAAACTGTATGGTGTACCCATAGTGTATGTTTATTGGGTGTTTATTTTGTGCCAACAGTGTTATCACATTCTTAATCCTATAACATAGTAGTTAATAAATAAATCTGTGAAGTCTGGATTTCAATTCAGTTTTTAACCACTTGGTAGCCCTGTATCTTTAGGCAAATCACTGCACCATTAATTGCTTCAATTTTCTCATCTGAAAAAAAAGGAGCTAATATGAACCAAATCAGATAATTTTTCTAAAACTCAAATAATTTACAGTAATACAGACATATTGATAGTTCCCGGGCATACAATAAGAGTCATTCATGCTCTCTGACTTATTACTTTTACAATATTGTAAACTAAAAATATAAGTATTTTATGTGAAGGAATACAAGTATGTGAAAGTATTATGAGAACAAGCAAGTAAAAATTAACTAGCTATTTTTTTCACAAAATATCTCCTAGTTTGTTGTACTTTATATTTCCCCTTTTAAAGTAACATTTTAAATTAGACTCTGACATAATACAGACTGTAGGCAAATGTGAATGGGCAGATGAAAGAAGTTTTATGAAGGGAAATTTTGTCGGTAACCACTAGTAATATCCACAAATGGGACTCCCTCAACTCACCAGTAGCTCCTTCACAGGTAACCACTAATGTGGCTTCTAATACCTTACACTAGATTTTACTCTTGGAACTCATTATAATGAAAGGCATGGAATCTATATCGTCTAGTTTCTTTCATTCAAGATTGTGTTTGTGTGAATGATTAATATCATTTCATGTGGTACTTATTTGTTGTTTCTCATTCTTAAGTAGTGTCACATCTTATGTCTGTGCTGCAACTTCATTATCTATCCCACTACTGATGAACATTCATGTTCCTTCAAGTTTGACTTATTAGGAATAGTGTTGCTATGAACATTCTTATGTGTGTCATTAGGACCACACATGTATACACTTCTTTTGCAGAATCACAGGCATATTCAAATTATAAAAAACTCAAAACTCTTCCAAAGTGCTTGTACCAATTTACATGCTTACCAGATATTTGACTACATATTTATTTTCTAGATATTTCAATGCTTGCTAGCATTTAGTGTTTTATGTCATTTATTAATATTTCCATTTATAAAAAATTCACAAGGATTTGTCTCATGACACACCTTATTTATAACTTTAAAATTTATTGATTAGTTGATTGTTTTCTGGTTTTAGTTTATAGAACAGATTTTGATTTCTCAGGACAGAATTGTAATTAAAACAAGGTCTCTCGTGACTTGTGATGTTCCTGATATTTTCAAAATAGTTCCTGAGATCAATACCTTCAAATTTAAGCATATTTATTTACTACATTATGTCATACTTTCAGATTTAAAGGAAGTTATAATCTCAAATAATTGGAAACACTGGGAAAACTCTTTTTTCTAAGCCCCTAAAAGTGAGTCAGTCGAATCTGAGTTTGAAATGATAAACATATTGGTGAATGATACAAACCAGCTGTTGGGCCTCTTTATATGCAAGGCATTCAGTGAGATATCAAAACGTGAAAAATATAATGCTCCTACCAGCATTTCTTGTTGAATTAATGCCCAGGTGAGTTCTTCTGAAATACTGCAGTTGTATCTTAGCAAAAGCAAGAAGCAGTAAAGCATCATACTTATTAGGATCCAATTTGCCACAGCGGCAGTCAACTGCTTCAATTTCTCCCAGTGGTGATGGGAAGGGAAAAGTAGGGATAGAGAAATTTAAATTAAATTCATAGTGCAGTGCACATTTGGAATTCAATATTGACAGCTCTAATTACACCACCTTACAATCACAAGTTCATTAAGTGAAAGTAAAGTATTAAAAATTACTCTACATATTCATGAAAGAAAATGCCATCTTTTTCGAGCCAAAGTTTCATCTCATTTAATGCATTCATCCTGGAGATGTTTTAGATTTTGGAAAAAGTGAATTTGTTATTTCTTTAATACATGCACAAACAGATATGCAAACACACAATTAGGAAATCCTGTTACGTTTCAATATATGGTTGGAAAATCTGTCAGCATAAAATCTCAAATTCGGATATGTACCAGTGTTCATTTGAATTTCCATGAGTTACTCAGTCCAAAAACAACTTACTAGCCTCTAAGTCCTAAGCATATCTGAGTTATAGTTGCTGATAAAATTATTAATTGTGAAAAATCACATTTTGTCTTCTTGCTTTGTCAACTCAAAAACATCTTGAAAGCTGAGTTATTTATTTGCCTATATATTTAAGGCGCCTATTGCCACTCTACCTATAACTTTTCAGGCTTAATGTTAGCATGCATTGTATGGTAATTTGTATCTGTTTTCCAAAAAATTCCTAAGTTTCCTGCCTAATATTAGGTATCTTGGCCTACTAATCTGAAAACAAAAGATAAATATTACTAACAATGACTACAATTGTAGTTTTGTAAATATGAGAAAAGTGGATATAGACAAGTTTTAAAGGAAAAAAAGAACTTCTTTACTTCTTAACATTTGTTTCATATCTCTTGTCAAGCATAAAATAACAAAAGGATGTGTAAAATTGCTTAGTGATTCTACAAAGACTCCAGCATATTAAGTTAGAAAAAATATTCAGAATTTTAATTAACATAGAAAATGTCAAGTGCTGTGGTTTTATTCTTAGAAAGAGTAATATATGACAAATATCTTTCTTCTTTAAGTAATATACCCAATTAAAACTTTGGTGTTAAAAATCACTTAAGATAATTTTAACTCCTTCAGATAACTTTGCTAGATATCTGTTATAAGGTGGTTTATAGGTTTTCTACTTTCCTCAAACAATAAGTTCATTACCCTCAATATTTAAATAAAATATAAAAACATACTTTAGAATTATTGTACTATATATTCAAGAAAAATTGTTTAAATGTCATTGTATTGTTTTGTTTTGCTTTGGTACCAGGGATTGAACCCAGCGGCACTTCACTACTGAGCTACATATTCAGCTCTTTAATTTTGTTTTGAGAGGTGTTCTTGCTAAGTTGCTTAGGGCCTTGCTAAGTTGCTGAGACTGGCCTCAAACTTGTGAAACTCCATGTTGCAGCCTCCTGAATCAGTGAGATAACAGTTGTTCACCCATTGTGCCTGGATATACTGTTATGGTTTTTTTCCTCTCTTAATCGAAGCATGGTTGAGGTGTCAAAGAATTTTTACAAATTGGAGTATGTACAGGTATATATACATGTGTTTATGTGGAGTAAATGTAAACAGGAAACTAGGATTTTTGGAAGTTTTGTATTATACAAGTAAAATTTGCTTAGCAAGAAATATTTATGAAATTCTGAAATCTAACTTCTTTCTCTAAGAGCTTCTACACGGTACTATTACTCAATAGGAATCATTATTCCTGATGGCTGAGGAAATAAGAATATGTAAAATGACATTTTTTATGATAGTTGTCATAGCCATCCAGTGGCCCAGTAACATAACTCTGAAACTGTATCTACCCATAGGGCAGCAGATGTGGTTAAAACAAACAAAACAAAACAAAACAAAAAAACAAAAAACATCATCCAGATGCTAGAAGATCTTAATCTCAGTGTGATCTATTAACACAGATTTGTAGCTTCTATAATGTAGTGTCAGTTTATAAAATATTTACTAATTATAAAAATATCTCCTAATTTTAGGATTCTTGGAATACAGTTATTAAATATCAAAGACCTCTCATATACTCTAGAACCCTGTGAAATGCTGCATGTAGGTTCTAGAGGGAGTGAAATCTATAACCTCAGCTCTCAACAATCTTAAAAATCCATTTGTTAGCTCAATTTGTATAAAGAATTATCTCCCTGGGAGTCACAGTGCTAGGTGGCAGATTTAAAGTACTGAAAAATACACTTCGATAGAGGAAGACAGAGTTTGTACTTTTGAATGATTTTGATTAGTGTTGTAGTAGAAAAAAAAATCATTGAGGGTTCCCAAATTGTAGGAGATATAGGAGGCATAAGAGATCAGAGAATACCTCATGAAAGCTGTAACCTTCAAACTGAGACCTGAAGGCTGACCAAGAGGAAGCTACTCCAAAAGGGGGAAAAGACCATTCCAAGCAGATAGGAACCATGTAAAAAAAATACTAGGTGGTAAGAGAGCAATGGCCATTTAACGAAATAAGGTTAGTAGAATGGTGCACAGAGTTAGAGATGAAAAGAGACAAGATTAATACTTTTGAACAACAGTGAAAAATCTAAGATGGCATCGGCTACGTCCTAATTTGGTCAGTACAACTCCAAATAACAGGGAAGAATCTGGTATACTTGCTTTCAAAGGGAAGCATGATATACTCAATGCAGGATGCACATCTGTTGATAAGCCTAGAAAAAAAATGAGTTGAAAAGAAAGGAGGAGAGCATTTTAAGTGAGAAATATTAAGTAACACACAGAAAGGGGTGAAAATATTTTTATTTTCAACAATTTTGTATTTGAAGTGAATCAAAAAATAATTTTCCTGACTTTTTAATAGCAAAATATGTCAGAAAATCAGAGTCAAACTTTCCATTGTAGTTTTAGATTTTAGAAAATTAAGGGTGTAGACTGTTATGAGATTGAGTTTAAATAAACAAACAACTTATTTTCACTTATTTCTCTGAGAATCTATAGCACTTGTTCCTGTTTTGTCCTTCCTTTCATCTTACACCAAATATAATTTATTATTGAACATAAAATTTTGACAGGTATAATAGTACCAGAGCAGTGTGAACAATCATAAATTTGGATAGTGGGTATTGGAGGAAATATTTTTATGCGTATTTGTGGATGCTAAATACTGTTTCTATGATTGTTTCACTGTTATTATCAAACGCATGAAATATTTTTTTTCACAGAGTATGGAATAGCATGTTAAAATCTGACTATTGTCCATCATTTAATTTAGTTTGCATCTTGCTACATGTAGGTTCATAGCTTTTATGAATGGGATTTTTTTAACACTTAATATAATATTTTAAAGAATTACTTCAATAAATAGAAAATATATTATTTTTATATAAAAGAGCTAACATTTCTCACCATTTTATTAAACTAATAAAAATAAATGTTTCTTAATATTTAGCTATAATCATCACTATACAACTTTTCCACAGAATTTTTGACATTAGAACAACATTTAGAAAATTAGCATTGATTTTTGGGTTGTAATGAATTGATTATCTCCTTTTAGTTTAAAAAAATACACATAACCCATTTATAGTAGCTATGAAAAATTCTTAGGAGTAATTTACCAACGTAATGAAAGATCTCTGCAATTAAAACTATAAAATACTGATGGAAGAGGCTGGAGAGGAAACACACACACACACACACACACACACACACACACACACACACATTGGGAAAACATTCTGTGTTCATGGACTAAAAGAATCAATATTGATAAAATATCTATACTACCCTAAACTATTTATTGATTAAATGCAATCTCTTTCAGAATACCAATTACATTTTTCACAGAACCAGAAAAAACAATCCTAAGCATGTACATAATCGGTCTGGGGATGTGGTTCAAGCGGTAGCATGCTCGCTTGGCATGCATGTGGCCCGGGTTCGATCCTCAGCACCACATACAAAACAAAGATGTTGTGTCCGCCAAAAACTAAAAAAGTAAACATTAAAAAAATTCTCTCTCTCTCTCTCTCTCTCTTTAAAAAAAAAAATTTACGTAATCACAAACACTCCAAATAGCTCAAAACATCTTGCAAATAAAACAAAAACAAGCAAACAAAAATCCAGCCCCAAACAGGTAGCATGACACTGTCTGATTTCAAAATGTCCCCAAAATCTGTGATAATCAGAACAATTTGCTGACATAAAAATAGACACATAAGCCAATGAAAAAGAATAGAGACTAGAAGTAAACCCACACTGAAGATAAAGGACAGACTTTTTAACAAATGATTCTAGGAAAAATTGAATATTCATATGTAGAAAAATGAAACTAATCCCCTATTTCTCACTACTTAAAAAAATCAACTCAAAATGGATGGAGACTTAAATTAGGACTTGAAATTATGAAACTAGAAGGAGAAAATATGAGAAACACTTCAGGGCACTGGAATGTGCAAGAATTTTTTTTTTTTTTTAATTTGGACAAGACCCGAAAAAGCATAGGAAATAAAACCGAGAGTAGCCAAATGAGATTAAGTCAAACTAAAAACTTTCTGCCCAGCAAAAGAAACAATTAAGAGAATGAAGAAACAAATCACAAAAAGAGAAAAAGTATTTGCAAACTATGGACTTCAAAAAAATGAATGGCAAAAATAATAAAGTAACCCAAGGGTTAGACTATTTCTCAAAAGAAGATACACAAGTGGCCAGGAAATACATAAAAATGCTGAACATCATTAACCATCAGGAAAAAGCAAATCAAAACCACAATGTACTAAGAATGGTTACATCTAAAAAAGATGACAAATGATGGTGAGAATGTGGGGAAAGATAACCCTTCCACACTACTGTTGAAGGGAATATAAATCTGTATATACATTATGAAAACAAATTAGAGGTTCCACAAAAAAAATAAAAAATAGAACTAGCAAATGATCTAACATTCCTACTACAGCTCATGTATCAAAAGGAAATGAAATTAGTATATTAAAGATACATTTGCACACCCTTGTATATTGCAACAGTGTTCACAATATCCAAGATATGGAAGCAATGTAAGAAGAATGAATGGATAAAGAATATGTGAACATACATACAATGGAATAATATTCATCCATATAAAGAATGGAATCCTCTCAATTGCAACAACCTGGATAAAACTGAAGATAATTATGTTATGTGAAATAAGCCAGGCAAGCAAAAACAAGCCCTGTATTATCACACTCTTTTGTGAACCGTTGATCTCATAAAAGTTGCCAGTAGAATGGTTGTTACCAGAGGCTGGGGTGATAAGGAGTGGGAGCCATGGGGAAAGACTGATCAATGTTTACCCTGCTACACTTATATAGGAGGAATAAGGTCTGGTGTCCAGTTGTACCATAAGTGACTATAAAAAGTGACTATAAATAACAATAAGGTACTGTGAATTTCAAAGAAGAAATATTTTGAATGTTTTCACCATAAATGATAAATGTATGAGAAGATAAGTATATCTAGCCTGATGTAAACTTTACACAATGTATATATGTATTGAAA